>NC_135621.1:31563952-34451452 GCF_053574225.1 Canis aureus | reverse complement strand
TCTTAGCCAGTATTTCCAACTATCCTCTTCTACTACCCATTCTGTGTTCCCTTTGCCTTCAGTAAGTACCTCAGCCAATTGTTCTTTACCTGGTGAGGTGACCCAGACCTTCATTCTGAAGGATCTGGACCATTAGTAGTCCTGCCTGAATTAGGTTGGTGCATACTAACAGTTGCTTTAAGGGATCTCTTGATTGTCTTCCCTACCTTCACAGTGGAACAGTAATCCAATTTCCCCTTGGGAGTCAGGATCAACCACCAAGTCAACACAGTAGCTCCTTTTTTATCTGTTAATTCAGATGCATAAGGAGTCAAAAGTGGCTGGGTACCTGTCTTAACTTCCAGCTCAATGGAATCATTGTGTCTCCTGGGAGTCTTCCTCTCTTTGGAACTAAGACCTCTAGGCCAGCAGAGCTTGTAGAAACAGAAAGCAGAAATTTTGCTAGTGGGTCATTAGGGGTAATAGGAACAGTGCCATTCCCATTTCTACTCCTTGGTGCCTGGACCCATAAATTCTGGCTATCAGAGAAACAGCACCATCTATTGGATACTGATTCAAAGCACACACAGCCTTCTGGAGAACCTTGCCTCAGCCCTACCAGGTATTGACATCTACCTGGTACTGTCACTGAGTCTTCAAAAGGCCATTCCTTGGTTATATGAGGCCAGCTCCTTCAGGGTGATGGAGAACATAACAAGTCCAAGAACTCCATAAGCATGGATTCATTGCCATACTTCTTTTGTTGTGAAGTGATTCCATGATAGTGGATAAATAATTCTGTAAGTCCATGGATGGTAGTTTTGGCAGAAGAATTGTTTGCAGGGAAGGCAAATCTGTATCCAGAGTATGTGTCTATTCTAGGAAGAACAAAATGCTACCCCTTCCATGATGGAAAGTGTCCAATGTAATCAACCTGCTACTAGTTAGCTGGCTGAGCACCCCAGGGAATGGTGTCATATTAAGGATTCAGTGTTAGTCTCTGCAAGTGGCATTCAGCAGTGGCTGTAGCCAGATTGACTATGCTGAGTGGAAGTCCATGTTGCTGAGCCCATGCATAACCTCCAACCTTGCCACCATGGACACTCTGTTCACGAGCCATTGACAATGACAGGGTGGCTGGGAAAGGGGTGGACTGGTATCCAAACACGGGTCACTCTATCCACTTGATTTTTAAAATCCTCCTCTACCAAGGTCACCCTTTGGCAAGCATTTATTTATTTTATATATATATATATATTTTTTTTAATTTTTATTTATTTATGATAGTCACAGAGAGAGAGAGAGAGACAGAGGCAGAGACATAGGCAGAGGGAGAAGCAGGCTCCATGCACCGGGAGCCCGATTGTGGGATTCGATCCTGGGTCTCTCCAGGATCGCGCCCTGGGCCAAAGGCAGACGCCAAACCACTGCACCACCCAGGGATCCCTTGGCAAGCATTTATATGGGACATAAATATCTTTGCTCTTCTAGAGAAGTCTATCTATTTATCTCTTCCTTGAATTTCCTTGTCATCAATCATGTTCCTTACAAGTTTCTGACCATTCAGCCAAATAATTGACCACAGCCCAGGCATTGGTATAAATTCACATGTCTGGCCACTTTTCCTTCTAAGCAAAGTGAACAACCAAGCACACTTCTTAAAGCTCTGCTCACTGAGAGGATTTCCCATCGCCCCTGTCCATCAGGGACATCCCAGAAGGGGGCTAGAGTGCTGCAGCTATCCACTTTCTGGCGATGCCTGCATATCGTGCACACCACCTATAAGCCAGGTCTCTGTCGTTTCCATCTGATCAGAGGGAACTCCCCAGGAGGCCATAGGTGCCAGCTGGGAGAGAGGAAGGGTAGCCCGAGAGGGAGCCATGGGCATTCTGGCCACTTCTTCATGTAACTTAATTGTGTCTTCAGAACCCGCCTGCATATGAGGATGGAGTGCTGCAGTGCACACCCAACTCGATGGCTTTGTGTGTCTCTGTCTGCCACTACCACTCAAGCATTGTGGGATCTGCTGGATCCGATGGTCCAAGTGCCAGAGCAGCTGGCACGGCCTCCTGGACCCATTGCAGGGCCTTCTTGCTCTGAACCCATAGCAGCTTTTGCTCTATGATGCCTTCCTTGCTAAGACATTTCTTTCCACTTAAAGTGTTTTTCCTTCCTCCCTCTACATTTTCATATTGGCTTTAGAAGCTTAAAGAAGTTGAGTAAAGTACCCCCAAATAAACAAATAAATGGTGAATTGTGAAGAAGGAACTTGAAATTAGTCTAACTCCAGAGTCCATGTACTTAACCACTGTACTGCGTAATATATATTGGTAAACTTCCCCCACTTAATAATATATGAGAAGCGTTTTCTCCCAATATGTTTCTCACAACATGAAAAATATAAAAACATAAAAAATAATGTTTCTCACAACATTAAAAAATTCCTCAAAAACAATTTTTGGGATGGCCCAATAGTCACTTGCATGACCTTTTTAGGCTATTGAAAACAGCCTAGAGTCAACATCTTTTTACACATAATTTTTGTCCAGGTTTCTTTTTTTTTTTTTTAAAGATTTATTTATTTATTATAGACAGAGAGAGAGAGAGAAAGAGAGGCAGAGACACAGGAGGAGGGAGAAGCAGGCTCCATGCCGGGAGCCCGACGCGGGACCTGATCCAGGGACTCCAGGATTGCGCCCCGGGCCAAAGGCAGGCGCCAAACCGCTGAGCCACCCAGGGATCCCCCTGTCCGGGTTTCCAATTGTGTATTTAGAATAATCTTGGAATGAAATTACTGGGTTAAAGAGATGAACATTTCTTCAGGCAAGATTTCTTTCCATGGTGTTTTTGAATTCTTTTGGGCACCTCTTGGGAAAGAGATGATATGATCTGTGATATTCAGCATCTAAACTTCTAGGTCCTCCTGTGGCTCAGGGCATAGCTCTGCCTACATACTAGGCACATAGTAAATAGTTGGGTTGTTTGAAATGGCTGGAATTGAATCACTTGGGGTCCCTTATTTTGTGTGGAGGGAGTAAAACCCAGGTGAATAACAGCTGGATAAGAAGTAGGGAGACCCGGGCAACCCGGGTGGCTCAGTGGTTTAGAGTCGCCTTCAGCCCGGGACATGATCCTGGGGTCCCGGGATTGAGTCCAACGTCGGGCTCCCTGCATGGAGCCTGCTTCTCCCTCTGCCTGTGTCTCTGCCTCTCTGTGTCTCTCATAAATAAATAAATAAATAAATAAATAAATAAAGTCTTAAAAAAAAAGAAGTAGGGAGACCCGCTTGGTCCATGTAATTAAGGGGTGAAATGCACGTTAAAAGGGACATACATCAAATGTTAACAGTGGCTGACTCTGGATAGAAGACATAGGAGACACCGTTGGTTGGCTGATCCTATGCCCATATTCCAGTCCCCAACCCCCATGGATGATCTCAATCCATCGACAACCTTATTCTCCACTGCCTTTCAACTCAATGTGAACATAGAACACAGTTCTGTCCAATGAGATGAAAGCTGTGCAGGACTGTCAGAGATGCTATTATATATATATATATATATATATATATATATATATATATATATATATATATACTATTATATTCTTGACTTAAAAAAAAAAACCCACAAACCAGATTTAGCTGGTTTTAGCTGCCATTTTCATTTCTTTCCCCTTCTTCCTGTCCAGAACACTATATGATGCCTAAGGATGTGGGATGTGGGAGCCTTCTTGAGACCATTAGGGGCCAAACATGAGGACAAAATCTAGCTTGTTAAGGCTAGCAGGATGTTAATGTTAACAACCGTAACAACACATGCTGCCTACTGCACTATTCTAGTGGTTTGCATATAGTAAATTATTAATCCTTTCAGGGATCCCTGGGTGGCTCAGCGGTTTGGTACCTGCCTTTGACTCAGGGCGCAATCCTGGAGTCCCAGGATCGAGTCCTGCATCAGGCTCCCTGCAAGGAGCCTGCTTCTCCCTCTGCCTGTGTCTCTGCCTCTCTCTCTCTCTATGTCTATCATAAATAAATAAATAAATCTTAAAAAAAAAATCCTTTCAATAGGCCTGGGAGGTGGGAGCTATTATTATTATTATTATTATTATTATTATTATTATTATTATTATTAAAATGACATAATTTTATTTATTTTTTATTTTATTTATTTTTAAAAAAGATTTTATTTATTTATTCATCAGAGACACACACACACACACAGAGGCAGACACATAGGCAGAGAGAGAAGCAGGCTCCATGCATGGAGCCCGACGTGCGACTCAATCCCGAGTCTCCAGGATCAGGCCCTGGGCTGAAGGCGGCGCTAAACTGCTGGGCCACCCGGGCTGCCCCAAAATTATATATATATATATATATATATATATTTAAATTTTTTATTTATTTATGATAGTCCCACAGAGAGAGAGAGAGAGGCAGAGAGACATAGGCAGAGGGAGAAGCAGGCTCCATGCACCGGGAGCCCGACGTGGGATTCGATCCCGGGTCTCCAGTATCGCGCCCTGGGCCAAAGGCAGGCGCTAAACCGCTGCGCCACCCAGGGTTTCCAAAACGATATATTTTTTAGACCATTTTAGGTTCATAACAAAATTGAGAGGGCAGGTACAGAGATTTCCTGTATATCCCCTGCCCTCGCACATGCATAGCTTCCCCCACTACCAGCATTTCCCACCTGAGTGGTACCTTTATTACAATTGATGAGCTTATACTAACACATCACAATTACCCAAATCCCTAGTTTACTTTAGGGTTCACTCTTGGTGTTGTACATTTCATGGATTTAGTCAAATGTATAATGACATGTATCCATTATTATAATATGAGAGTAATTTCACTGCCCTAAAAATCCTCTGTGCTCTGTCTATTCATCTCTCCCCCTAGCACCTGAAAACCACTGATCTTTTTCCTTTTTTCCATAGTTTTTCTTTTCCCAGAATGTCATATAGTTGGAATCATACAGTACGTAACCTTCTCAGATTGGTTTCTCTCATTTAGTAATATGCTACTAGTATTCAAGATCCCTCTGTGTTTCTGTGTGGCTTGAGAGTTCATTTCTTTTTAGCACTGAATAATGTCCCAGTTTTTGAATGTTCCACAGTTTATTAATCCATTCACTTACTGAAAGACACCTTGGATGCTTCCAAGTTTTGGAAAATACGAATGAACACCCTGCTATAAACATCTGTGTGTAGGGTTTTGTGTGGACATAAGTCTTCAACTCCTTTGGGCAGATACCAAGGAGCATGATGATTGGATCATATGGAAAGAATATGTTTCCTTTTGTAAGAAACAGCCAAACCATCTTTCAAAGTGGCTGTACCTGTACCGTGCTGCATTCCCACTAACAATGATAGAGAGTTCTTGTTGCTCCACATCCTCACCAGCATTTGGTGTTGTCAGTGTTCTGGGTTCTGGTTATTTTTTTAAAAATATTTTATTTATTTATTTGAGAGAGAGAGATAGAGACAGAGACAGAGACAAAGACAGAGAGAGCACAAACTAGGGGGTAGAGGGCAGAGGGAGAAGCAGATTTCCCACTGAGTATAGAGCCCAACTTGGGGCTTGATTTCAGGACCCTGGGATCATGACCTGAGCCAAAGGCAGATGCTTAACAGAGCCACCCAGGCACCCCTTTTCTGGCCATTCTCATGGGTGTGTAGAAGCATCTCATTACTGTTTTAGTTTGCATTTCCCTGATTATATGGGTAGGACGTGGAGCATATTTTCATATGCATGTTACCATCTTTGCTGACATGTCCGGTAAGGCTTTGGCCTGTTTTTAATATCAGGTTGCTTGTGGTCTTACTTTGAGTTTTGAGTTCTTTGTATATTTTAGGTAACAGTCCTTTATCAAATGTGTCTTTTGCAAATATTTTCTCCAGTTTGTGGTTTGTCTTTTCATTCTCTTGATATTGTTCTTCGCAGAGCAGAAGTTTTTAATTTTAATGAAGTCTAGCTTATCAATTATTTCTTTCATGGATGGTGTCTTTGGTGTTGTATCTAAAAAGGTATCATCAAACCCAAGGTCATGTAGGTTTTCTCCTATGTTACCTTCCAGCAGCTTTATAGTTTTGCATTTTATATTCAGACTAGTGATCTATTTTGAGTTTAGTCAAGAATGTAAGGTCTGTCTTTAGAGTCACTGTTTTGCAAGTGGTCGTCCAGTGGGTCCAACACCAATTGTTGAGATGACTACTTTGCTCCATCATATTGCCTTTGCTTCTTTGTCAAAGATCACTCGACTATATTAATGGGGGTGGGGGGCTATTATTTTCATGGCCACTTTACAGATAAGAAATTGGAGAACTGAAGAGAGGTTAAGTAACTTTCCCAGCGTCACACAGTAGCAGAGCCAAGATTTAATAATAAGAGTTAACAAGAGCTGATAAGTAACAGCCTCATGGCAGCATCCCTGTACTTCCCATGGTGCCTCACTCCCTGTGTAGATATAGAGGCTCAGTCTGGGTGCTGCTGTCATGTTTGAGCAGTCGCACCTTCCTTGGATGGCTTATATTTACATCTCTATGTATGAAAAATAAATCTCTATTTACTGGTATTTCTTGTGTGTGAAAAAGCAACCTCTGTTCACTTAAGCTGCTATTATTCAGATATTCTGCTATAGGTAACAGAATAAAGTCCTGAAACTCAACCATGGGGTAGCTAATCCCTTAAATCACTTTGATGTGCCTTCGTTGTACATCAAACCTTTCCTCCTGTTAGAGTGTTAGCTCAGTGAGCACAGGGACAACAGCAACCTTGTGCATTATGGTACTTTAGTGCAGTGCCTGGTACATATTAGATGCTCAATCAAGAAGTTGGAATAAAATTGATAGCGAAGACTAAATAAATAAATGTAATCTCCCATTCCTGCCTCACTTAGAATCATGCTAATTTGCATTCTCTGTGTATAGACTAGCAAAGAGAGGGCAGGAGTTCTTTATTTTGTGGTCATGTCAGTCTGACATGGCACTAAAAAAAAGAAATACAAGGAATGAATCATCAAGTCCATGAACTGTTGAGAGGTAAGTGTCCTTTTGGGTTTTTGTTTCCCTTGCAATTTTCCATCCCCTTTCAGCCCTGTCTTTAGCTATCAGTTTCCTACTTCCTTTTAATTCCATACCACCTCTAACATCAATTTATCCTTTTGATTTATGTATCTCATATATGCTCTTTTCTTCTTCCTTGTCTCTCCTTATTTCCCTGGACGTACTGCATGGTTCCTTTCCACTTCTGATAGAGTAATTTCTCTAAGGTATAGAGAACTGTTTGCTACCCTATAATGTACCCTGCCTGTGCCATCCTCACCACTCATTTCAATTCCTGGTGTGATTTATCCAGCAATCAGACCATTGCCCAAAATTGGCTTTGCAGAAAGGCTTTTAATATGTTTGTCTTACTCCTTCAGGGACCGCTCCTGATTATCATACAGAGAAGCTCAGGACCCCTTTTTGCTGATCCTTCACTTGGGCCAGATCAGCCACGTGAGCCATTTCGTTTAATACCAAATTGAGCTATTAATTCCCAGAGTAATGTGCAATATGTGGAAGGAGTCATATGCCTCGGTTGGCAGGAAGGGATTCTGCTTCTTCCCTGTAACGCAGCGTGCCTTTTCTCTCTGGGATGCACTAGAGAGGGCACTGGAACCCAGGTGAGCTGGAGCCCGGGCTCATCTCAGGGAGATGTTGGTCTCGAGCCAGTCATTTGCTCAGTTTTCTCCCTGGACCTCAGCTTCTTAACCCTCAGAGGGTTGAACTTAGTAAACCCTAAGATATCATCCAGCCTTGTAATTAATGATTTTATGAATAAGAAATGGCAAAATAACTTATAAAAATCAAGATTACCCAGGGAACCTCAGTCAAATGCAAGTAAAAAGGCTCAGAACTCTTTCCATCAACATTTATTATGATATTAATCACATTCAATCTTATAGATCAAGTTCAGAAAATTGGACTGTAAGAACCAAATAACAGGTAACATTAGAATCCAGGATTAAAGATTGGATTAATGACAGGAATCAAGAACAAAGAGATCAAGTCCAGCCAGTGACTTGAGTGGGGCACAGGAGAAGGGGCTTCTCAGAGGTGAAATGTGTTTCTGTGCCTTTCCCAGTTCTGCTATTTATGCTCTCTTGTTTCCTGACTCCTACCCTCTGCTGTCTTTCCTCTCTTTCAACAAGCATGTTTTAAATATTTGTTATTTTGGTTTTGTGTATTATATAAAGTTTATTTTAATATTTTTACAGGAAATTTCTAAAATAAGAAAGTATGTATTTTGTTGTTCTCCCATGATCATATTCAGGTATGCTCAGCCTTTCTGGGCTATAGCTGTCTAGCCACCAGGCAGCCACAACTGTGGTCCCAGGTCAGCAGGTAAATGAGCTCCTGATACTCTGCTTTAAGGTCCCCTGCAGGTAGTGATGCCAATGGGTAGAGCAGGAAAACATCATGGATATGCAACCATGTGATTTATTATGGACTCCATCAGAAGTCAATAGGAAAAAAGAGAACATAATTTGGAACCCAGAAGCTCTAACTGCACAGGCTGAATTTAAGCCATTTACACATAACTCACATGTGTCACCTCTAGTACACAACCCTTTCCCAAGCCCACTCCCTGACCTCCTTCTACAGTGAATCCAGTTAGACCACATGGCCCTTGTTTTTTTTTTTTAAATATTTTATTTTTAAGAGGGAATGAGGGAGCAGCAGAGGGAAAGGGGAAGAGAGACAATCTCCAGCCAATTCCCCACTGAGTGCAGAGCCTGATGCGGGGCTCCATTTCACAACCCAGATCATGACCTAAGTCAAAGTTGAGTGGGGTGCTTAACTGACTGAGCCACCCAGGCGCCCCCACATGTGGCTCTTTGACTTGGCTCACATGGAATTGCCTCATCATGAAGTGGAGATCCTTTAACTGAAGTGTGGCTGTTGTGATGGTTATTTTATGTGCCATGGTTCCCAGATAATTTGGTCAAACGTTATTCCAGCTATTTCTGTGAAAGTGTTTTTTGGGTAAGATTAATGTTTAAATCAGTGGACTTTAAGTAAAGCAGATTACTCTTCATAACATGAATGGGCCTCATCTAATCAGTTGAAGGCCTTCATAGAACGAGACTGACCTCCTCCAGCAAATAGGCAATTCTGCCGGCAGAGAGCCGGTCTCAAACTGTAGCTCTTTCCAGATTCCAAGGCTGCTGGCCTACCCCATCAGATTTGGATTTGCCAAGTCTCCATAATCATGTGAGCTCACTTCTGAGCACAAGTCTCTCTTTATATGTGTGTATATACATCCTACTGGTTCTGTTCCTCTGGAGATCCCTGACTAATACAGATTTCCAGGGCAGTCTTGCACACAGAAAGCTTCTGGACAGGCAGGGAAAGAAAACCCCTGGCCTAGAAGTGCAAGTGCAGATAATAGAAGATTATCCCAGTGCAGAATTTGAAATCTCAGAACCAGGGTCATACGCTGAGATGACCTAACTGGATGAGAAGCTGAGTTTCTGCCTTATGAGGTAATGTTAGTTGTTTCTAGCCTGACCTGGCTGTGGGTGTAGAAAACATGGAGCTTGTGACTCTATGCAACTCAGATCTGGTGATACCACATCAATGTGGGCTAAGTCGAGGTGCACTTTGCTGGGATAAGAGAGGATGGGGGCCAAGTCCATTCTCCTGCATCCTTGTCCTATCTGTACTCTGTGCTGCTTCAGGAGTAATTCTGAGGAGAAGGAATTTTGGACTGAGTCTACCCTAGCCTAGAACCCTGATCAAATGCTATGGTCTTGGCCAAGTATATGCAGTAAAGCTAAGCCCTGCAATTGTCATCTCACATGGACCAGCTGCTCCATTTGATCAAACTCCACTGCTCTTGGCTACCTTGTTTTTTTGGTCATAGAATGCAAACATTCTGCAGTTTTCAGTTTCCACCTCCTTACTTTACATGTTTTTCCACTTGCTTTTATTTGCATAAAAACATAAGGCAACTCATTGCCTTAAATTTACAGATTTCTTATCTACTCTTTATTCCTGAATCTGTTCCTTTCTCTAATATGATTGATTCTTCCCCTAATCAATGAGGCAACAAGGTGAACTGCAGTGCCCATTTATTTAGGTTGGAAGAACAAGTTTCAGAGCTGGATCTTGGGGTGTAGAGGAAATTATGAAATCGATCTTGACAAGTTTGTGATGCATATTAGATACCTAAGTTCAGAAGTAGAGTAAGCAGTTTGATATAAGAGTCTGGAGCTCCTGGAAGCAGCTCAAGCTGGAGTTAGAACTTGCAAGTTGTCATAGTACACAGAAAGTGTACACAAGGTGTTCAAAGTCATGGGCAGAATGAGGTCCCCACAGGATTATCAAAAGAAGAGAGTAGAGACCTGAGGATTGCATCCTGGGCTCTACAATGTCCAGAATTGGGGAGAATGAAGGGGAACCAGCAAAAGAAGACTAAGACACAGTTGAACAGGGAGTTAGGAGAATAAGAGCCAAGTTTCAGAAGCTAAGTGCAGAAAGAATATCAAGATGTAAGCCATCGACTGTGTCAAATGCTGTTGATAAGGTCTAGGAAGATGAAGAATGAAAATTGGTCAATGGACTTGCCAATGTGAAAGTCATTGATAACTTTGACAAGAGCAATTTTGGTGGAGTGGAGCCTGATTAGAGAGGGTTCCAGAAAGAATGGGAAGAGAGTGAATTTAGTGACAGTCAATTTAGATAAATCTTCCTAGTAGTTTTGCAGAAAGGGGGGGAGGGGTGATGTAGGATGGAGGAGGACATGGTGGGTCAAGGGACAGTGTCTTTTTAAATAGACGGTATGACACAAGTTTGAATGCTGATGGTGACAACCATAATACATTTACTAAGGAATATGTATTTCATTTAGGATTGTGCCATGGTTAATCCAATCAGTCCTGCATTAGAACACATTTTGTGTTTCCAGCTTTTGCTCTTAGAACTTAACATCTGCACTATTTCAAGTGCAAGGGAAACCCAGCTTGAAAAATAACTTGCCATCCCAGGACCAATAAGTGATGATTGGTCAAGGGGGTGGGAACTCTTAGTGTCCCAGGCTGGGTCAGGGCCCAGTCCTGCTTCCTCCAATCAGTGGTGGTGAGGGGGTGGGATCAGTGGAAAGATGACATTTCAACCATGGGAGAAGGAGAATTTCCACAAAGGTAAGTGTGTGTAGTGGCTGCTCTGGACAAATTTCAGAAAAGGTATTTATAATAGTATCCCTGTCTGCCAATCATTGTTTGAATTTCTAATTATTTCCTTAGGATAAATTCTTGGGTGACATTAGTGGGCCAGAGAATATGAACCTCTTAAAGGCTCTTGCTAAGCTGTTTGCCAATCTTTGTGTCTACCCAGTGAATCTGAAAAAATCATTCCACGCCCCTACCCTATCTCAGCATTGACTGCTAAAAAAAATCAAGTATTTGAAAAGTGGGAAATAATCTCTCATTGTTATGATTTTCATTAAAAAAATTATCATCGAACTTAAATTCATGCAAAAATTTTCATTAGCCTACACATGCTTTAGTAGTCCATTCATGGGGCTATTGAACATGGTGGAACTGAGAGTTGCCAATGCTCTGCAGCCACTTCCTGTCACAGCAGCACTGCCAGGAAATGTTTCAGAGACCTCCCTTTTAGAACTCTCTAGTTCGAATTGTTGGAGACTCCATCTAACCACTTCACGGTCACAGCAAGGAGTAGAGGCCAAGAGATGCTTAGGGAGCCTGTCTCAAGGCACCTGAAAGTGAATTCTAGCCTGAGCTCAGGATTTCTTTTGTGTTCTCCTCTGCTCACCTCAGTGACTTTTCCTGTCAGCTGAAAGAGAACATGCCTGAGGCCTTGGAAAGCCTGGCTCAGTCTTCTCCTTCTTTCCAGGGGCTTGTTCTGATGTCAGTATGATCCATGGGACCCTTTCCATTCCAGGCACCTCTAGCCCCAGCCCTGGAGGGCCTAATACATGAACACTAATCCCAGACTATTTGCTGCAGTGAGTGAGTTTCTCAGCAGTGAAAAATAGGCCTTTAATCTCAAAAGGGGGAGAGGAAGAGGGTAATAAAGTTTCATCTTTAAAATTTCCTCTGTGCGGCACCTGGGTGGCTCAGTCAGTTAAGTGTTTGCCTTTAGCTCATGATCCTGAGGTCCTGGGATCAAGCCCTGCTTTGGGCTCTCTCTTCAGCAGGGAGTCTGCTTCTCCCTCTTCCTCTTCCTCTCCCTAGCTTATGTGCTTCCACTCTCTCTCTCTCTCAAATAAATAAATAAAATCTTAAAAAAAATAAAATTTCTTCTGCAAGCCTGAGGCCTATGGGATCTTTACAAGCTCAGAATTACACAGACGAGCTCCATCCTTCAACTCACTTCTCAACTGCCTGGATTGGGGTCCTAGGGCACATCACCAGAATGTATTTTGATTTCTTAATTGTATTTGGGTAAGCCTCGTGATCACTGTGCTTCCAAATTTGTGGAATAAGGAGAATAACTGGTCATTCTCTTGGGTATCATTAAGGCCTGTTTGAGTGGATTTATATAGTGTTTGCTTCTAACAGTGAATTGAGCATTGGATAACCAAGATGTACATCATGATGTTGTCTATTTTCTGGCTTTTTAGGAGATTACAAATGAGAGGCCTTGAGAAAGGTTAGAAAAATTACATTTCTCTCCTCAGTATATATCAGTTGTGGAGTGAGACAAATGTGAGTCCACATTTCAGTTCTCTTACTTTCTAGACACATAGACCAGGGGCAGATTCCATAACCTCTCCTTTCCTTGGTTTCTCATCTATAAAATGGGGACATGAGTTGTAACTACTTCATGAAGTTGTTAATGTTAATACATAAAAAATAATAATGTTATTATTACTAAACTATCATTTGAGCTAAAGCTCTGACACTAGCTAGACTTTGGTTCAAATGTCAGATCTCAAAAAACAAAAACAAAAGTCAGCTCTCCTATTTAAAATCTCTGTGTCTCTGTTCCCTCATGTGTAAGATGAGTTTAGTAACAATACTACCTAATTAATGTCATTAATTAGTTAATTAATACTAGTTAGTTAATACTACCTAATTAATGTCACAGGGATTAAATGAAATAATGTAAGTAAATTGTATGGTATAAATTGTATGCTCTGTAAACATTGGTTATTTTACTACTGATCCCTCTCCTGGGCCCACCCTAAGATAAACTTATGAAGTTGGTAAAATATGTCATCTGGGCTTGAGTGCCCACCCGCCTGGCTCTGGCAGGAGCTCCTATCCCTCTGATGCCTCCACTTCCCCAGATATCCATCCATATCATGTTCCTTCTCCACCCTGGTGAAACCTTGTTCAAGCTCATAGAATAAATTTCAGTTTATGAGACATCTTTCTCGTGGGTATTTGCAACATAAGCCTTATCTTGAGTGGAGAAAACTAGACTCTGGCCACTATCCCAGGGATTTCAGGCATCAGCAACCAGGTAAGTATGTTTCTCAAGCAGATGGCTATTTCAGTGCTCTCAATATTGCAGTACTTTGGTAGCGGCTCTTGGAGAAGGCCAGACCCAAACAGAATACTAATTCAAAGTCAGGTGTACAAGGTGACCTATCAATTAGGAATTGTATTCAGCTGCTAATAACAAGCAGAGGCCCAACTACAACCAAATAGGGGTTTATTCTTTCATATACAAGAAGCCTGTAGTCAGACAATTTAAGGAAAGGATAGTATTCTGTGATAGCATTAGTAATCTGAGTGCATTTTCAACTATGCCATCCTCAAAGTAGCTCCATGAGCCCAATATGGCTATTGGAGGTCCAGACATCACATCTCCTTTCCAAAAGATGGAAAGAAAGGGCAAGAGTCAAAAGAAAAGCCCTATCTCGTTAATATTCTTTAAGAAGCTTTGCATGTACACCCAAAGATTTGCATGTACATTGCCTTTGTTGCAAAGGGGGCTAGGAGAAGTAGACTTTTAGCTGAACACATTATTTCCCTGAATAAAACAGAGTTCTGTTCATGATAAAGAAGGTGAGAAGGGGTGATAGGTAGATAACTTTTGTCTCTGCCACAGATAATATTTCTTTTAGGCCAGTACCTTCTTTATGCTGTTTTGTTTTGGGGGGCTGAAGGCAGGCATAGGCTAACACACTTGGCAGAGTTAGGCCATCACCCCAAAATAAGTGGCTTACCCCCAGCTGATTAGTTTTCTTTCAGCTAGATCAAAGGTCTGAATTATAGGAGATGAAAAAAAAAAGCACACTGTAATTTTCTCTCCAACTTCCTAACCATGCCTTTAGCTTCTTCTCCCTTCTCCATAGCTTCACTGCAATTTGGTTTTTAAGTCTGAAATTATTCCTATCAATGTCCCTCTTGAGACTTACCCTATGACTGGATTTCAGGGATCCACATCAGTCTTTCTCTTTCTTGAACTTGCTGTTGTTTTGACACCAATTAACACCCTGTGGTCTTAAAACCTTTGACTCTGTGCTGCTCAGGCCTCTTTCAACTCTTTCTTCATTGTCTCCCTGACTCTGGGGTTCTCTCCCAACCTCTGCCCCCGCTTCCTCCAACATACTTTCTGAGGAATATCAGTCACTCAACCACTATTTGCCACTGTTGCCAAATCTGTATTTCCAACTCAGACTTCTCTCTTGAGATCCTATCTTATGTGTTCAGGGGCTTACCAGGCATCTTCACTTGGAAGACTCACAGATAACTCCAACTTAAGTTCACAACTGAGCTCATCATCTTTTTCCTCAGATCTGTTCCTCCTTCTTTTCTTCTACCCACTCCAGATGCCCAACCAGAAACTTGATAATCATCCTTTTCCTTGTCTTTCCTTCCTACAACCAATCTCAAAATCCTGCTGTTCTAATTTCCTTTATATCCCTTGAATCTATCTCCTCCTATTTCTCCTTCTGTTATGTTGGTTCTTGTTTGCATGGTCTCTCTCATGGATTTTGCAGTAGCCTCCTCTCTGACTTTTTTCCTTTGTCTCAAATGTGTTCTCCCCACTACTGACAGAGTTTACTTTTTAAATACAAAAATGGTTTTGTTGTATTTCCCTCATGGAAGTCTTTCTATGGCTCCCAATTAGGGAGGGATAACATTTAAAACTTTGGCACAACACATAGGGATCTTTGCGATACAATCGCTTTTGCTTGTCTTGTCTTGCTTTTCAACATTCCCTCCCGAGTGTTTCACCAGCAGACCTATAACCTGAAGTCCTACATTGATCAACTAGTTTAATCCATTCATTGAACAAATATTTATGGACCTACTGTTCTGAACAGCCTCTGCCCTTACAGGGCTCCCATTTCCAATGGTGGTAATGAAAGTCTATAAATATGTAAATAATATGTCAAGTGATGTCAAGTGCCATAAACAAAAATGAAGAAACCCTGAGAGTGCTGGAGGGTGGTTGCTATTTTAGCAGAGTGGATAGGGAAGATCTTTCTGATGAAGTGACTTTTGAACAGAGACCTGAAAATTATGAGAGGGGGAGCCATGAGAATGTGGGAGGAATGGCATTCTGGGTTGAGGTTGTAGTGATTGCAGAGGCTTTGGGACAAGATCCTGTCTGGCAAGAGCAACAAGGGAGGACTGGATAGTAGGAGTAGAGTGAGCAAGGGGGAACAATGGTTGAAGATGGGGTCAGAGAAGTAGAAGGGAAACCAGGTCATGTAGGATCTTAAGGGCATAGGAAGATTTGGATGGCTCTGAGTAAGATGAGAAGTTCCTGGAGAGTTTTGAGAAGAAAAGGGACAAGATAGGACAATGATTTGAAAGGACCTCTCTAATGCAGTGTGTAAAATACTGTAGTGGGCAAGTGCAAAAGAAGATGTGTTAGGTGGAAGACCATGAAAATAATCCAGACAACAGATAATGGTGACCTAGATAGATAGAGTGGTTACAGTGGAGATGGTGCAAAGGGGTCAGATGCTGGATATAATCTGAAAGTAGAGTTAATAGGATTTGTTGAAGAACTGGATTTGGAGTATGAGAGGTGAGACAGTGATGACCCCAAATTTGTGGTGTATCAGCTAAATGTAATGACATGGAACCACTACAACCATGATTATGAAGACTATGAAATACTGCTGAATATTTATGATAAAATGTTAAGTAAAAAGGATTCAAAACAGCATGTTTCTGATGATTATAAGCCTATAAATTGCTAACAAAGTGTAATATGCCAAAATAGTAACAGTTCTATGATAAATAAATTCTAAAAATTTATCAGCCTTAAATCCAAGGGTAATGCTGACAAAAGGTTAGTATGCCCTTTACAGGATTTGGCCATCATGTAACTCCATAAATTGGCTTTCTTGATCTCAGCACATAAGAAATGGAATCACAGAATTTAGACATGCACAGGGCCTTGAAGATCACCTGGTACAACCCTCTCCTCTTACAGATGACAGAATCAAAGACCCTAAATGTCAAAGGGGTTCCATAAGGTCAAGCTGCTAATTATGAGCACAGCCCAACCAAAAGTGCAGCCTAACTCCTGATCCACTAGGTCATGTAAATCCTTGCATCTAATTTTATTTTCTGCTTTAAAAATGATCTTGGAAATGTGTTTCTTACAGTTTATTGAAACCTTGTTTCTTGGTGATTTATTCAAAATCACTATACTCACATAGACTTGTTTGCATGCAAAGTATACCCTATTTTCAAAGTCAAGAAGACGTGAAATGTCTTTTTCTCTGCAAAGCCTTGCACAACATGTGAATCCTAATATTAGACCTTCAAATGCAGAAACTTGGTAAATCCCATATGTGCATAACAAATGCTTACTCCACATTTTTTCAGGGTCTCTGATTTATTCAGCAGGGTAAGTTATTAATAACTCTGTAGTATTGGGTGAGATAGAATTACCTGTCATAATACATTTGAGTCTGGAAATAAGTGAAGTCAAAAACTGGGAAAACCCCACAAACCCCACCAAGATCTTACATTTATTAGATTGCCATCAATGTCACATACCTATTACTAAGGCATTTGGAGAAATACTATAGAAGAATTGGAGAGAAAAGCCCCGATAATAAGATTGGTTACATATCTTTTAGAGGAATTCAGATACTGCAGGGAGAGAACAATGATTCTTGAAAAGAATGCAGAACTAAATTCTCATATAACTGGATTTATGATATTGAGGTGGTGCTAGGTAGTAGAAAGAGCTTCAGGCTAAAATTTAGCATACCTAAGTTCTAGCCCTGATTCTACTACCAGGATGAACTTAGATAGTTAACTCATTTAACCTTGAAAGTCTAATACTGACATTCGGTCTACAAATATTTATTGAGCTCTGAATATCCATCTCTCCTTCTTCTCTACTCACAGAGCCCCCAATTTTTCTGGAGAAGGTAATGCACTCAGCTAAAAATTCTCTTTTCCAGCCTCCCTTGCAGCTAGATCATGTGACACAGTTTTGGCCAAGGACACAAGCAGAAGATAGCTGGAGATTTACATAGAGGTCAGAAGTTCCTGGGGGGGGGAGGGGAGAACACCTGGTATCTTTTTATGAAGCATTCAGAATTTGGTTCTGTCTATCGCGGACACGTTCTAGACAGAAGAAGTGTACCCCAGTCAGCTTGAGAGAGGAGAAAACTGGAGAAGTTTATTGGAGGAGGAGATGATACTTAAATCGGATAATAAAATATCTCTGGTCTTCTGTTTCCTTATTTATAAAATAAGAGGATTGAAGTAGATCCACTATTTATGTCTCGGGTTAAAAAAAAAAACCTAGTGATTTCAAAATTCTTACTTATAAATACAGAGGAAATTTAAAACAACAAAAGGCACATTTTATTCGGAATAATTAAATAGAATAAAAGGAATAATTAAATAGGATGTCTGGAGATACACACACACACACACACACACACACACACACACTTTTGAGGGGAGGAGAACACATAGGAGAAGTCCAACAACTTCATGGAGAAACTACAGCCCAGGGCAAAGAATGAGCTCTATTGTAAACCCATGGCCCTAAAATGTACAGAAGTTATTTCTATTAATTTGTTTTTGGACCCAGTTTTTAAAATCATTCTTCCTTGGGCAAAACTCAAATTGCAAAAATTCCAAACAATAAAAAGAACTACTTTCCTGTTAATAGAGGTGAGAGGGAGTGGAAAGGAAGTGAACCTCACCATCTGAGAGAAAGGGAAGGGGAGCTAACTTGACAACACCACAACCAAAGAATGAATTTAAAAGGCAAATGCAAGTTGACTCCCTGTTCTTGGAGATGAGAACTGATTTTGTCGAAAGCTTTATTGTGAACAAAGTGTTTCCATATCCCTTATCTTATTTGATCCTCACAACAACCTGGCAGAGAGGCATTATTAATATCCTTGCTTGACAGAGATGAGGGCTGATGGGACCTGCCCAAGGTCAGGCGGCAGAAGGGAAGGGTAGGACTTGGCCTCCAAGATTCTAAATACAATATTCTTCATATGATTCCAGGACTGCATCAAACTGCAATTTTACAAAAAGAAAATAATGCAGATGTCCTTTAACAACAACAAAAATTCAGTGCAAATGTTTCTGCCACAGAATGGTAAAAAGCAACATCTTGGTGAGGAGCTAGTGGATGATTTTCTATTCCAGTCTTTTATTCTAATGACTGTAATTTGAAGCCAAGGGTGAGGAATTTGAAAGTGAGATTGCAGGAAGTAGCTACAGAGGAAAGGGTCTTACATTTGTCAGGATAGGCTAACAGCTATAGCAAAGAACTGACCACTTTTTTTTTTAAGGTTTTATTCATGAGAGAGGGTCAGAGACACAGGCAGAGGGAGAAGCAGGCTCCACGCAGGGGGCCCAACGCGGGACTCGATTCCGGGACTCCAGGATCACACCCTGGGCTGAAGGCAGGCACTTAAACCGCTGAGCCATCCAGGGGTCCCATAGAACTGATCACTTTTAACACAATAGGAGCTTATTTGTACTTTCAAAATGTGGATATTCCTGGTCAGGTGGCTCTCCTGAGTCGTGTTCACCTAAGTGGCAACTTAGGAATTAGGGTCTTTCCATCTTGCGACACCTCAGTCTTCACACATGACCCCTAGTGTTAACTATAAAAGAGGAAGTGCGTCTGAGGTCAGGCCTTGGCCCTAATGACCTCGATTCTACAAACCCAAATCACCTTTGCTTTCGTTCCATTGGTTGGAACTAGTCACCTGACCCTCGTCTAGAAGAAAGTGAGGCTGGGTAATGTAGTCCCTCCCTGGCTGGCTGCTTCCCACTACCAAGGCTGCATCATGGAAGGGAACTTGGCTCTCTGGTGTCGGCTGTCTCTGCTGTAGTTTCAGAGCAACCAGCCAGGTGGTCCTTCTCACCCTACTAAAGCCTAGCGAGACCTAAAGACATTATTCCATGGCAGCTATCTAGAAAGAAGGTATTTTGTACAGGAATATCTGAGAATTGCCGAAGAGTAATAACACTGTTAGTGTTGGTTCAGGAATAAGTAATAGGTCAGAGAAAGAGGAATGGCTAGAGCCAGGGAAGTATGTTGCGAAGGCTCATGCTTTATAAGGATGCTTTGCTAGTTGCTATTTGGTGCGCACTTTATGTGGTAGCCGTAGAAGTACCAAGTCATTGAGGCATGGGCCAGCTATCTTCTGTGGATCCCCTAGATTCTCTCTCACCCTTTTCTGCTCTTCTCTGCCCTAAGAGCTTCCTGGTCTGTCCTACATTAAGCTCTCCTTTGCCCTCTGGGGCCCAGCTGGATTTAGCCAATGGCAACCTTTGCAGGAGGCTGAAAGAGAGGAGAGGAGAGGAGGGATCTATGCTTTCTTCCTGCAGGGCAGCCTTGGGTTTTGCATGTCCCTCGGCTGAAGGTTACTGCTCCTCTCAAGGCTCCCTGCTCTATGTGACCCTCTCCCCCTCCAGGTCCTGGTAATCTCTTTCTCCCCAGATTTCTTCTGTCCTCCGAGTGGGGAACAGCTCTTCTGTTGCCAATCTAGGATTTCTGCATTCTCTTTTGTGGTTCCCCTAGATCCCACTCAACATTTTCATCCTTAGTTCTTCGATTTTGCCAGTTGTTTCCATCCGTTGCTTTTTATTTTTAAACCTGTTAACATTGTGTTTTCGGCCTAAGCAGTAGGCTTAGACTCTGTATAAACTACAAGGTTTTTTTTTAAATCATTCGTAGCATTTTAAAATAAGCTTTAGAGATCTGGGCATCATTCATGTAGGGCTTTGCTCGTCTTCGTGTATTTAGTCTTGATTATGTGTCCCTCATCCCCTCTTCTTGTGCATGCCCTCTGAAAATCTGAACTCATCAGCACACTCTCCACCTAGTCACATGTCCCTCATCATTGCTCCCTGGATCTTCTATTTTTTTTTTCCCCTGGATCTTCTAAAAGCAGAAATTGCTAACAAGGCAAGTGGAGGATTCAGCAAATGTTTGCTTTTGTAGAAGGAGAGTTCCATCAGATATCAGAAAAGCTGAATTAGGAAGAATCTAGCAGGGGAGGTGAAAACTTGTTTTGAGATTTCCTGTGATACCAGAGAAATCCAGATACACTGGGTATCTGAATTCAACTGGTCTTTGTCCAGCTCTTTTTTTTTTTTTTTTTTTTTTTGACTATTTGAGAAGCCTCTGTGTGTTTTCTTGGCTTTATCTGTTTCTGTCCCAGCTCCAAGCTAAGTTGTCTTTCTCTCCCAGTTCTCTTCAGTCTTCAAGGAAGAGTTTGTTTGGTTTTCAGTTCCTGCTCATAGCTCTACTCTTCTCTGATCCTGCCTGCTTGAGAACCACCTTGCTTCCAGGCTTGACTCTTATAGGGCCCACTCCACCTGTTCATTTTCCTCATTTCTTCCCCTCTGGCTGAGAGGCAGTGGAGTATAGTGGTGAATGACAGGATTTTTGATCAGACAGGAATGAGCTTGAGTCCTGGTTCTGTTACTTCCTAGGCTGAGTGACCTTGATGAGGTTATGCCACTGAATTCTAGTTTCTTCATTTGTAAAATGGAGCTAATAAAGGTTCCTAGTTTAGAGAGTTCTTACGCGGATTAAATGAAAAAAAAAAAAGAATATAAAATGTGTCGCATATAGTGAGCACTCAATAAATAGTGGTCATTTTTATTATAACCCTTATACATCACTGAAATACAGGGTTGTAACTGTAATCTGTTGTTCAAAGCGGATGCAAGATCTATGTCTCTTCTGGAAGACCTTAGAAGAGTTCCTATTGGTTTACTGCTAACTGGCACCCATCAATTAGTTCTGGTTATTTCTCTAAATGCAGAATAGTCACTTAAAATATGTTATGCAAAATCAAACTCAACCAATATTTATGAAGTACCTTATAAATATCAGATATCCTGCTCATAGATTTTCTACCAAAAAGATGAATGCCAGTACAGAATCAGACGCAGACAATGAAGAGCTTTGTTTTGAATAAGACAGTCTGTAACTCCTTTATTCCTTATTCTGGTTTGACTTTCAACTTGTTCTAATCATCTGATTATGGGCAATCTTTTCTGGAAAGATGGTAGTTATAAAAAGCAACCATAGACACATAAAATTTAGATGGGAAGAGATCATTTTGAAGTCACTTGTTTTTAGTACTTTTTTACTTATCAAAAGATAGCACTCACTTTGAATGAATATAATTTCAAAAGACTTAATGGTCATTTGTTTCTTGATAAAGCCCTGCATTTATTCGGGTTATATTTACAGTCTAATTCTGATCCTACAGACTTGCACGAGCTCTTTTCCTTCCTCCACAGGGACCTGACCTAATTTTCTGTTTCTATGGGCTTTCCAATTTGCATTTCTAGATTTTATGCCATGCTTGTTACCTGATTGATATATCTAAGTTTAGCCCACCTTCAATTGTTTCTTCTCCTTTTAAGACTTTTCCTATCAATTCATATATTCCAGGACAGTGACTCCCCTCCCCCTTTGGAATGTTATTTAATATGAGGACAATTTTGAAAATGGAAAGGCTTCAAAAAGTTGTCTACTTTGTTGGTTAGGAATGTTCTTGGCTGCAAGTAAGAGGATATGCAGATAAAATGATTCAAACAATGGGGAGCATATTTTTCATATAACACTCAAACTGGAAATAGATTGTCTCAGGATTACTTCAAAGACTTGACAAGGTCACTGAAGACCCTGGCTCTTCTAATCTATCTGTGCTGGATCTTAAGCATGTTTGCAAGTTCTCCCCTCAAGGTGCTAGGCAAGATGCAGTGGCTCTAAGTATTGCAGTCTTACATTTCAGTATCTCAAGAAGAAGGAAATGAATAGGGCCAAAAAGTCTCCTTTCTTGTGCAGCTTCCTCTTTTCTCAAAGAGGCAAAACTTTTAGTAAAGTCCTCCTACAGATTTCCCCTTAATCTCATTGGCCATTACCTCACTACAAGCTTACCTTTAGACTAATTGCTGTCCAAAAACAAATTTCCACTGTTGGTTTAAATCAATCACAATTTGGGATCCCTGGGTGGCGCAGCGGTTTGGCGCCTGCCTTTGGCCCAGGGCGCAATCCTGGAGACCCGGGATCGAATCCCACATCGGGCTCCCGGTGCATGGAGCCTGCTTCTCCCTCTGCCTGTGTCTCTGCCTCTCTCTCTCTCTGTAACTATCATAAATAAATAAAAATTAAAAAAAATTTAAAAAAAAAATAAAATAAATCAATCACAATTTAATTTAAATTATTTAAATTAATCCTCTGAAGGTCAGCAGTTGACACCTACTTACAGTTGGAGTTCCATTATCCAAGAAGTGGAAGGACTACTGGATAGGCAGGCACTTGAGAGTCTCCATATATATTCTCCCACCATTTGTTTATTTTTATTTTGAAAGAGAAAGAGAGAGTGTGCATGGGGTTGGGAGGAGCAGAGGGAGAGGGAGAGAGAGCTTGATCTCATGACCCTTAGATCATGACCTAAGCCAAAATCAAGAGTCAGACACTTAGCCAACTGAGCTACTCAGGCGCTTCATTTCCCACCATTTGTAGATGAGGAATCTGAAGTCTATTGAGGTGACAGGTTTTGCTAAAGACCACATGCCTAGAAAATGTCAAAGCCAAGACCAAACCCTTGGTCTTATGTTCTTGAATTCACTTCTCCATTTTGTGCTCTCTAAAGTAACCTTTTTTTTTTTTTTTTTTTTTTAATTTATGATAGTCACATACACACACAGAGAGAGAGAGAGAGAGAGAGAGGCAGAGACACAGGCAGAGGGAGAAGCAGGCTCCATGCACCGGGAGCCCGATGTGGGATTCGATCCTGGGTCTCCAGGATCGCGCCCTGGGCCAAAGGCAGGCGCCAAACCGCTGCGCCACCCAGGGATCCCTAAAGTAACCTTTTAAACCATAGAAGTTCTGGGAGAAGAAATGGAAGTTGGTAATGAGCCAGTTCGAGGAGAATTTCTGCTTGTATTCCAAGTCCTAGACTTATAGGGTGATGAATTTGTCATGTCCAAATTTGTGAGGTTAATTCATTCATTAATTCTACAAATATTTAGTGCTCTCCTACAATATGTTAGGAATAGTGTTAGGTCAAAGGGAGGCAGTTCATTTGGTTCATTTTCATAATGACCTCCTTAAATAATAAACAGAAATATAAGGGCAGAATTGTAGAAGTCATCATACTTGGGACAGAGGTAACCTAGACATTTCTTAAGGCCTGTTTCATTTTCCTCCTCCTAGTCACCAAGGAAGACTTCACTTCTTAGCCTTCTTTGCAATTCTGTTGTACCATGTGACTGGCATCTGGCCAATGGGATGGGAACAGAAGTAATGTTTGCCATTTCCAATCTGGTCATAAAACCTTACACACCCTTGGTGTATAGAAGTCTCAAGGTTAAAGCAATGCCATCTCTGGTAGTCATTTTGCCTGTAGTTTGGATTGTCAAACAGTACCTCCACCTTTATCCCCTATAGCTTTTTATGGTTTAGAAAACTGACAGCTTTAGGGTTAGTCTTGAACTCACAGCTTTTTTACTTTTTCCCATGGATTCCTTTTAAATAATAGCTTCATCTTGTTTTATTTTTTAAAGATTTTATTTATTTATTCATGAGACACACACACACACAGAGAAGCAGAGACACAGGTAGAGGGAGAAGCAAGCTCCATGCAGGAAGCCCAATATGGGACTCAATCCCAGGATCCCAGGATGACACCCTGAGCCAAAGGCAGATGCTCAACCGCTGAGCCACCCAGGCATCCCGCTTCATCCTGTTTTACTTCAGCTTCTTTAAAATAAGAAAAGGCTTTCCTTTTTAAAATCCGAAACAGAATTCAACTTCTCTATCCAGAGAGAAAGGTCTAGAATTAATAACCCAGTTAGTGGAGGTTCAAGCCCATCCAGAGATGGTAGAGAAGGCTAATCAGGGGTTGTGCTTTGTTATTGTTTAGTTCCCTTCTAGTCTTGAGATTCTGTGTTTTCAGACATTCATTCTATTTCTGCCTCCTAATGCCAACAGCTAAATGGGGAGAAGAAAGCAGAAACAAGTAATAAGATAAATCTCAGCCTTTTAAAGTTCTAGACTCTTCATCCATAAAATGGCAACAGCAAACCCAACTTCACTGGGTAGCTGGAAAGTTTGAAGGAGATAAAAGGTGGTCTCAGAATACTTCCTTAGCACAGGCTAAGAGCTGGGGAAAAAATGACATAATTTAAATTATTGTTGAGAGACACCAGACTGCAGTGGTTAAGAGCCTGGATGTGGGAGCCAGACTGCCTGCATTTGAATCCCTGCTCAGCCGTTCACATGTCACATCATCTTGTATAATTCACTCAATCTCAGGTAGCACGTTGTCCCTATCTACAAAATGACAATAGCAATACTATCTGCTTCACAAAGTTGTTGTGAGGATTGAGTTAATACATTTAAAGTGCTTAGAACAGTACTTAGCATAGTTAAGCACCCCAAAATGTTAGCTATTAGTGTTGTATTTTTAAGTTGCTGTGGCCTAATTACATCTCTTTCTCAAATGAGGCAGCATAGCACCAAAGAGCTGTCAGGACTTGATGGAGGCTAAGTGACATTGGCCCTTTTGTGTTCTGTTAGAAAATGGGAAGGTCTCTGTCCTGGTTTTATATATGCAGGTTACTCCTGACATGTTTTATAACTCTCTGTCCAGTACTTGGTATAAACAGTAGATCCATAATTAATAATGTATTAAAATTCACCTATATATATGTATATAATATATATAATGAAATTTTATTCCATGATTATGTCACATGTTCTAGTATTTAGAAGTGTCCAATCATTTCTTGTTTTTGTTTTTTTGAGAAGGGGAGAGCGAATATGACAGGCAGAGGGAGAGAGAATCTTAAACAGACTCCATTCCCAGCACAGAGCCTGACTCTGGGTTTGATCTCACGACTCTGAAATCAGGACCTGAGCTAAAATTAAGTCAGACACTTAACTAACTGAGCCACCCAGCTACCCCCAGAAGGCTCACTGCTTCACCTTCAGAGTGTCACGCTTTCCTCATCTGTAAAATGGGAAGAACAACAGTCCCTATCTCTGGAAGTAAGTGTGAGAATTATAAAGCATTTCACAATGGACCTAATGCTTAGTAAATGCAAAATAAATTTATCTATTATCATCATTATGTTTAATTTTTATTAGGTAAGTCACTTCAGCTCTCTGGGCCTCAGTTTGTCTCATAAATCAAAAGGGTCATGACCACTTATACTCATTTGAGGGCACAGGGCTGCATTAGATGACCTTCCAAGGTCATGTCCTATGATTTGTAGATGAATATATACATATATTATATATTCATCTATTTGTCTTCAGGGCATAGGATTCAAGCTGATCTCATAATGAATCAAGATATGAGCAGATCCAGCCCTAGATGGAGTCACTCTGACACCTCTCTTTTCTTTACACTTCATATTCAATGTATTATTCATTAAACAAATACATAACAAATATATATTGAATACTGGTTATACAGCAGGCGCTATTTTAGGAACTGCACATAAAATGATGAAAAGAAAGGTCAGACAAAACAAGACACAAAGTTCTGGCCCTCTTCGAGGTCATTTTCTACTGCCAGAAGTGGACAATAAATAAACAAGTAAATGAATACTCTGGCATCACATGCTGTGAAAAGTATCTTCAAAATGCGTCTCAAGTCTAACCATGCTTACTGCCTCTCCTGCTGCTACTACACAAGCCACCATCGTTTCTGGTTCTGGTTACTGAACCAGCCTCCTAACTAGTGCCCTGTGTCCACTCCTGTCCTCCACCCAGCAACATAGGTGGTGATCACACCGTATCATTCCCTTATTCAAAACCTGTGAATGGCTGCCCATCACCCTTGAAACAAAAGTCTAAGTATTTCCATGTAGATCTAGCCCCTGGCTACCTCACCAGTGTCTTCCTGTCACTTACCCTCTCATTTCCACTCTAACCACACTGTTCTTCCTTGAACGTGACAAACACACTGCTGACCTGGGGACTTTGTACTTCCTGCCTTCCTGTCTGGGGTACACTTTCTGTACCTTTCTCCTTCACCTCATTTGGGTCTTAGGCCTTCATGTTTTCCCAACTATTGTTTTAAAAACTAAGCTCTCCCACCCATTCTTATTAGCCCCTTAGCTCATTTTAATTATCTTCATAGCACAATCCCATGGGATTCTATGGTTATGGGCTTGCTTGTGTGTTGCCATCTCCCGGTGGTGGAATGTAAGCTCCCAGAAAATCAGGACTGGGGTGCACTGCTGCACCCCTATCTCTAGCACCATGCCTGGTGCACCATGGTCTGCAGGCACAGGTGCAGAGCACGGGTTCTGGAGCTAGATGGCCTGGCTGGAAAGTTGGCTCCTCGCCTACCAGCTGTGAGATCTTAGGCAAGTCCCTCAACCTCTCCTCACCTGTACAATGGGGAGAAGAACAGGCCTGCAGGCATCAGGTTGTAGTTATGAGGATTAAGTTGGTGAATATTTGTAAGGTGCTCAGAAAAGTGCATAATGCATAAGACATCTATATAGATACTTGCTATATAAAAATACCTGTGAAATGAATGACGTCAGGGGGGCCTCTGTCCAAAAACACCTTACATGGCTTGTTTCTGTGTCTTAGATTCTATCATCACTGATGAATTTTTTTAATAGGTTATTATTTTTCTTTTTTTAATTTATTTATTCATGAGAGAGAGAGACACAGAGAGAGAGAGACAGACGGAGAAGCAGGCTCCATGCAGGGAGCCTGATGTGGGACTTGATCCTGGGACTCCAGGATCACGCCCTGGGCTCAGTGCGGCGCTAAACTGCTGAGCCACCCGGGCTGCTCTCATCACTGATGAATTAATGAATTTATTTATTGTACTACTTCATGAATACTTATCACACATGGCCTTTTTGTTGTCTAGCTTCTTCCCTCTGTCTTTCACTCATGCCTCCCTCCTCACCCAGGATCCACATGCACAGCATCTATGCCTAAGAAATATTCCCAGAAGTATATAGCGCTCAGGGAAGGAAGGTTCCCTTATAGGCCATCAAGTTACGAAGCCCTGATCTGATTCGTGGGTCCCTCCACATCTCAGCCTCTTAAGCTATCTGTGTTTATGCTTCTAATTACAGGGAACTCATCTCTTTTATTCTTTAACTGACATTTTATTTTACTGCAACTTATTGAGTACTTGCTTCACGAGGAGCACTGCAATAAAAGTGCTTGATATGCATCATCTTCTCTAATCCCAGCTACGACTTCATCCTGGATGTCTGGATACAGATCCAGACATCACTCCCACTTTGGAGATACAGGAACTCAGTTTTGGAGCTGAGATGTAAACCCAGGTGGACAGTCTGACTGCCCAGTGTCCACCACCGTGTCCCTCCAGATTCCTTCCTTAAGACGATTCCTTTGGTACTTGAAGGCTCTTTTACTTTCTTTTAATCTTCCCTGTGTAAAGGGGGTTATTCTGACACATCTGTTTACTCTGTCACTATGAGCCTTTGAAGCTGGAGATGAAGTTTTATTTATTTTTGCATCTCTACCATCCAGCAGAGTCTGGCCGGTAGTAAGCATTCAGTACCCATCTACTGAACTGACCTCTATTAAAACATAAGGAGTGGGGGATCCCTGGGTGACTCAGCGGTTTGGTGCCTGCCTTTGGCGCAGTGCGCGATCCTGGAGTCTCAAGATCGAGTCCCGCGTCGGGCTCCCGGCATGGAGCCTGCTTCTCCCTCTGCCTGTGTCTCTGCCTCTCTCTCTCTATGTCTATCATGAATAAATAAATAAATCTTAAAAAAAAAAAAAAACATAAGGAGTGCCGGGTGGGGGGGGGGGTGTCTGGGCAGAGCACAGCCTCCCTGGCTTCTCCCCCTCCTCTGTCTCCCCATCACCCTCGCCCATGCCTCGTCAATGCCACACTGTTCAAAGGTTTTCCAGGATGTGGATTTTTTAAAATTGAAGATTACAAATAATAGCTACAGGGACTGATGTTCTCTCTGGCTCTGCTCTAGGGTTTGAAGGGCGTTCAAGGCAGCCGTGGGTAGGCGGCCAGAGCAGGGGTGGCTCTGATTTATAAGTCAAGCAGAGTGGGAAATGTGGACACACGGTGTACACACACAGGCGCACACGTATACTCATATACAGAAAGGGACAAAGCAGAAGATTTTTCACATTTTTCCAGCTCTAACCACAATATGTTGTTTTAGTTTACTGGAGTGAGTGATTATCCACTCCACAGAAAATTACTATTTTGGTTTTTGCTAACGGCTGGTTTTGTTCTACAGTAGAGAAGTACAAAAAGACTAAGTTTCCAAAACGAGTATTTTTGTCCTGTAGCAGAGCACCAGGGTGTGGAAGAAAGAGTACTGGCTTGAGGGTCAGGACTTCTGCATCTGTGCCCCTTTCTGCCCTGGATAAATGGTTGTGCTGGGGGTGAGTCCCCTTTCTGGAGTCCAGATTGGTCTGGGATGATTGCTCAGGTATCTATAAAAGAAATAGTAAGGAAGAAACCCTCACCTCCCACTCTTTCCTCTGCAATCTGACCTATAGTAACCCTGGGAAACTGAGAATGCAGGTTTGGGGTCAGATGGAGTCAAGTTAAGACTCAGCATGGCTTCGTCAGCCAGTGACTCAGCCTCTGGAAGCCCATGTTTATTCCTTGATGAAATGAAATGGTGTTAATGGTGCCCACTTTCTAGGGTTGCTGTGAGGACTAATAAAGGGGTGCATGTGAACACTTGGCTCAGTATTTGTCACACGGTATGTCTGTGACAAGGGGGGAACAATAAGAATAGTAGTGATAATAATAATTAGCAAAATAACACAATATAAACAAATTTGTCAAAATAACAAAAGAATGATCAAATAGCAATAATTATCAAAACCATGTGCCAGAAGAGATGGGGGGCAGGAAACAGAGGACACAGTCTATGACCTTGAGGAGACAAATGTGTAAAATGTGGAAACAATAACAGCCACCCTAGTGGCAGGGAGGGGTGGAGAGAGGTGATGTCAGGATTCAGAGGAGGTGAGAGCCCCCTCAGACTGATGTGGTCAATGGAGGCTTCCCAGATATGGGCAGGGAAGGAGCTGGGCCTTATTACATCTGGGTGGCAGGAAGGAAGATGGTGAGATTCTCAAGAGAGGATGTAATGGGTTTTCAGGGGTCAGTACACAGACTGCTTTGATGGAGCAGAGGGTTTTTAATAAAATATAAGTGGGGCAAAGGCCTGTCTAGTTTCTTTCTCAGGGAATACAAATCAAGAGCATTGTTGTCTCCATGGTACTGGGGACAATGTTGCAGTGGCTGGAGCATTGAGATGTCTGCACCTTCCTGGGGCACGTGTGTGACTTATAGACACAGCCTGGGGCTGGGATGGGGGCAGGGGGACAGTAGATGTGTTCACAGGGGCCAGTTCCAGCTTCCAGCTGGGCAGGGCCTCCAGGTAGCCAGAGAATTTGGCTGGAGAGTAATAGAAGGTGAATCCTCTTTGTAATCCTCATTCATGCTATCTTATGTATCACGACCTCATTCCTTTTTCCTGCCCAATAATATTCCATTATATGAATATGTCACATTGTGTTTATCCATTTACCAGATGATGAACATTTGGGTTGCTTCCACTTCTGGCTGTCATGAATAATGCTACATGAACACGGTATATGAACTTTTGTTTGGACCTATGTTTTCATTTCTCTGGGCCATACACCTAGGTCTATGTTTTAACCTTTTGAGGAACCACTGACTGGTCACTGGATCACACAACCATTTATTTATTTATTTTTGGTCACTGAATCACTTTTAAAGAAATGGTAGGAGACAAATATAAAATTGTGTTTTGTTTATGTCACATGTTGTGCTTGTTCAACATACTGATTACAGATAAACTCGGCCCCTACTCCCCACCCCACCCTGCATGGCCTTGGAGGTCAGGCCCAGAGGAAGGAGGAGGGAAAGTGGGAGAGAGAGAGCCCAAAGGAGCAAGAGAGCACAGGCAAACAGGAGCTTAAAGACAAGGCATAAGCCCTCAGGAGTGGTAAGAATTGGATAAGAAGTGGCTTGGATCCAGAGGTCCATGAGGCAATTGAGCTAATAGCATGTACTTAGAACTGATTTACTCAATATTCAACCCTTATGTGGCTGCTGTGTGCCAGGTACTATCTTCAGGTGAGGTTGTGATTATACACACATTGTTTTATCTAATCTTCACAAACATGTCAGGTGGCTATCATCCCATCTTACAAATGAGCAATCTCGGGCTCAAGTAACTGATTTGGCCAGGGTCATATAGCTCTGACTGGCAATCTGGGATCAGGAACATTGTCTGCCGGACTCCCAGGCCAGTGTTGTTAATCTACATGCCTCTCAGTTGGCCTGGACTCCTGGGCTTAAGGTGCCAGCTCCTGATTTTGCAGGCTTCCAAAAATCCTATGTAGTGAGGTATGCTGGTAAAATAGCCCTCAAAACACAAAACAAAACAAAACAACAACAAATCAGGATATGTGATGCGTGCCAATTTCCATGGTGTAAATATTCCTACCAGAGCAGATTTCAAGATAGTATCACTTTAACAAGTAGTTCATCAAATTCCTGAATATTGAACAATTAGCATTCAAGAACCAGTATTAGCAACTTCAGTACATCTCTGCTTCTCTGCCTTTGAGTTTGTATGGATCTTTGCTCTTCATCTTTGGAATCTGATTGCCAAAGCTCCAGAACAACATGTGTCCTTGAGTGTCCTGGTAAATTGAGGGGTTTAACCTGTAATGCTAACTCAACAAACCATTTCTGGGGGAAGACATGTTTCTAAAGCATGATGTTTCATGACTCACAGAAATAGAAGCAAAGTCATATTAAAGAAATGCACTAAATTTGTATGCATTTTCTCTTTTACCTCTAAGTAATAGTTAACATACTTTTAGGCTTATTCCAGAAATGTCAGTTATAAGTCAGTGACCATATGATAAAAGTTAAAGTTGACAGAAGCCAGATCTTCTTCAACACATTATTTCTTAAACTGGGGTCTGCATGTTCTACTAGAATTAAAAATATAGTACTCGTTTTCCATGGTAACTGAAAAAAAAAAACCTATCGGTTATAAGGATCAAATTTCTCTTTGTGCATAATTCACAGCCACTTAGCGGAAAAAGTTTCAGTTTCTTAGGGAAAACTGTTGTGCCCAAGATTGTGAATCCGAGAAACCACCAAGGAGCCGACACCAACGCAAGTGCACGAGGGTTTATTTGCAAGCTCGAGCTTGGGTGCAGGTGCACCCGACACAGCGGAGCAGGGACTTGGACCCCAGACTGAGAGGCGTAGCAGCTTTATGGGGGCCAGTGGCCAATGAGATTGTAACACACAGTTGCATAGTCATGTCAGTGCACACGCAGGTGGCCAATTGAATTACAATTTACCCTATAGTGACCGTTTGAACTAGCCTATCACTCTGGTCAGAATTGGCGCGCAGGTGTGGCGGGCAAAAGGCGGGGTTTATATTCTTTGGCGGTTAGGGGTTCCGCATTCCTATATGAGCCAGATTCTGGTAAGGGTGTGCTCAGCAGCTTGACTAGGGTGGAGGAGCGCCTTAAGCAATAAGCAGGTCATGTGGGGGTCATACAGGAGGTGGCGGGTGTAGCACAAAATGGAGTTAGTCCTGCTCTGCTTGTCTAGGGGTAGGGGATTTTTGTTAAATTCCTTGGGTCCCACAAAACGAATTATTTGAGGGTGGGGGTACAATTTCTTTTTTGCTTTAAAATGAGTGTGTGGGGGAGCACCTGGGTGGCTTAGTGGTTGATCATCCGCCTTCTGCTCAGGTCCTGATCCTGGGGTCCTGGGATTGAGTCCCACATCCGGCCCCCTGCATGGAGCCTGCTTCTCCCTCTGCCTGTGCCTCTGCCTCTCTCTCTGTGTCTCTCATGAATATATAAATAAATAAAAAGAAAAAAATGAGTGTTTACATTCCTCATGGATGAGAAATCCTGTTCCATCCCTTATAATCTGATCACCTTAAAAAAAAAAGTGATCTACAAAAAAAAAATCTAATCACCTTTAAAAAAAAATTTTTTTTTTAAATTTTTATTTATGTATGATAGTCATACAGAGAAAGAGAGAGGCAGAGACATAGGCAGAGGGAGAAGCAGGCTCCATGCACCGGGAGCTCGACGTGAGAAGCAGGCTCCATGCACCGGGAGCTCGACGTGGGATTTGATCCCGGGTCTCCAGGATCACGCCCTGGGCCAAAGGCAGGCGCCAAACCGCTGTGCCACCCATGGATCCCTCTAACCACCTTTGAAAAAAATCTCCCTTCCATATTGTTTCCAGGTTGTTGTTGTTTTTACAGATTCCTTTCAGCTTTATTCGGCTTCTTTTGTTTTCACAAACAGGCAACCCCAACTCTCACCGTGCGACCCATCAGGGAGAGCAGGATAAACTGGGATCTGTAATCTTCCAGCCAAGGCCACTTGGTTGGGTTCGCGGGAGCAAGATCTGCAGGAATGGTATTCCTAGCTGCTAATGACCAACTTCATTATCACGGGGCCCTGAGCTAACATTTTGCCTTTGGCTTACAATGGGAGTCATTAGATTCTAGAAAAGTCTCTGTCCTGTTTCTAAATTTGATTTCCCCGAATCAAAGAGAATACAAATTCTCCCGAGCTTTGCGCCTAACAGGTGAAGATGTGGATGAAGGGAGAGCTCGCCCCATGCCCGCGCTGCCCGCCCGCCCTCGGCAGATGGACCCTGCAGCTGAGCTCATCCCAGAGCACGCTTAGGGTTTTCCATAGGAAATTAACTAAATACACTAACATTCTTTCCCTCCCCTCCTTTCCACTCTTCACTTCCCCCTGTAATGGAACAGCTTAAGCTCAGCCCTTTAGCTCTCCCTCGGGGGCAAAAGTTTGACAATTTCATTCTCTTGTGACCCTTCCATCAAAAAGAAGTCTCTTTCCTCCTTCACTTGCTTATTCTAAAAAGGGTTTCTTGTCAAGGCTATTGTTTTTCACTGAAGATGCAACTTTCTGATACATTCTGTCCTGAAATGGTTAGTTCAAAGATGATCCTTTAAAAATGGCAAAAGCAACACTTTAAGGAGAACCCAATCATGCTGTGAATGGATCCGATCCTGTATTCAACAAAATAATTGTGGCACAAATAGCAGCTTGCTGGTGTTGTAGACAGAAAATCATCCAATGAATCAAGATGAGGGTCAAATCTTCCCCAAGTGGTCATTCTCTTGTCTAATGCATGTGTTCCTTCTTCAGTATGAACCCGATAATGGAAAGTTTAAATGGAAATGTTCAGTAGCAATTTAAAAATATTGATGGAGTGCCTTGTAGGTGCGTAGCAATTACTATCTACTTTAGACACACAATTCAATCGACTTTTGCACACTTCATGGCCCACAGGGCAAAAAGCTCTGTGACAGGTGATGAGGGGCATAGACAGGTATCCCTGCCTTCAGAGAGCTTATAATTCAGAGTGGAAGAGAAGCAAGTCTAGAAATAGCCAGAATCCAGGCAGTTGCACATGCAGCGTGTATTCCCTGAACTCTCATTGGCCAGGCACTGTGCTGAGATGATTGAGGCACAGTGATGAGCCCAGGAGAAGTGGTACCTCCCATAAAGGGAGAATGCCATGCTGATAGCCCTTCCTTCCTTCAATAAATATTTATTGAGCATCTTTTGTGTGTCAGCTGCTCTTTTTAGAGCTGTGGATATTAGCAGTGAACTTTTCATAATAATCATGGAGATTATTATATATTATAATAATATATATTATATATTATTATTATATTATCTATTGGAGAGATACAAAACAAAGATATAGTTTCAGGTAGGGGCAAGTGCTGTGAAGACTATAGAAAGGAGTGCCCAGCTTAAAAGTGATGGTAGGGGGGCTATTTTAGAAAGGGTGGTCAGGAAAGTCCTCTCTGGGAAAACCTTGGAGTAGAGACCAGATCGTGGGAGAGAACTGAATTGTCTTTTTGAGTCTTGAGCCTGCTGGCCTTTGGACCGGAACTACACCACTGGCTCTCCTGGATCTGCCTCATCCTGCAGATCTTGACACTTCTCACCTTCCATAATCATGCGAGCCTTTTTGTCCTATTTTAGAACACCTGATTGGATGGAACCCACCTACATTAGGGAAGGCAATCTGCTTTATTCCGTCTGTTGACTTAAATGTTAAACTCATCCAAAAACATCCTCACAGAAACATATAGAGTGATGTTTGACCAAATATCTGAACACCTTGTGGCCTAGTCAATTTGGCACATAAAATGAACCAGCACACCGACAGTGGGATGTACCCCACCTCTTTTTCCAGCCCAATCTATTACTCTTCCACATGCTCTGCATCTCACACCAATCCCCAACTGTGGCAGGTCCCCCCACCTGCTGTCTCTGCCTGTCCAGGTCCTGCCCATCACTGAAGCCAACACCACCTCCTCCACGCAATGCATCCTGTTATCCTCAGTGTGATGATATCTCACCTCTCCTTTGCTTATGTCTCGCTTTGGCATTGAACATACTTCCCTCGTGTCATTGTTATTTCTATAATTTATAATTGAAGTGAGATGCTTAGCAAGAAAAAATTTTTCCCCCTCACTCTTCTGAGAGATGTTTTATGAATTCACCTGGGAACCACAGGAAGGATGGAATCCCTGGTGAAGCCATTTTACAGGAATGAATTGCCTTGGCAAATGGTTTGCTGTCTCTTGCTTCCTTGTCTGGAAGTGATAGTACCTACTTCCCAAGATTAAACGTGATGATGCATCGAAAGCACCTGACACAGGATGTGGTGAAGAGAGAGCCCTCATAAACAAGAGTTATTGCCAAGGGCATTGAGGAGAGCCTCCCTCAGAGAGGTAGACAAACAGCTCCCACAAGTCCCGGGGTGGGGGGTAGTTTCTCACAGGAGGGTGGAGCAGACAGCACAATTGACTGGAGAGGGTACATGTGTGAACTGGGAAATAAATTTTTTTTTGTATATTTTTTATTGGATTTCGATTTGCCAGCATATAACAGAACACCCAGTAAAAACAAAAACAAAAACAAAAACAACAACAACAAAAAAACAAAAAAAAAAACACACCCAGTGCTCATCCCGTCAAGTGCCCCCCTCAGTGTCCATCACCCAGTCACCCCATCCCCCCACCCACCTCCCCCTCCACTATCCCTTGTTTGTTTCCCAGAGTTAGGAGTCTCTCATGTTCTGTCATCCTCACTGATATTTCCCACTCATTTTCTCTCCTTTCCCCTTTATTCCCTTTCACTATTTATACGGTCTCATTCTTTTGGGGAATATAAAAATAGGGAAATAAATTCTTTGTTTAAGGTTGAAAAAGAACTGGTCTCCTCCCCTCTGTATTTCCCAGGAAAGGGCAAGTGGTTCTAGATTTGAAAGAGGATGAAGCTTAAATGTTCTTGATAAAACCCTCCAGGGCAGCCAGAGCATGGAGGCAGGGGAGGGGATGGAAATGGCATGCTGACGGAGCTGAGGACTTGGGAAGGTGGAGACATCCTTGGTCCTGTGTGTATGGCCTGCATCCCTCAGAGGACCCTGGCAGCCTTCTGTCCTGGGAGCTGAGCTGGGCCATAGAGGCAGCACTCGGGAGTAAGCCAGTTGTTCCTATCAGGGCTCTGGGAGACCCAGCCTCAACTTTATTTATTAACATTTTTTCATTTTTCACTTCTTTTAATAAATGTATTACTAAAGTATATCACACATGCAGAGAAGAGCAAAAATCTAAATGCTCAACGAATCTTTGCAAAGTGAACCCAGCCATGCAGGCACCACCTAGGTCAAGAAATAGAACATTACCAGCCACCCAGAACCCTCCCACCTCATGCCCTGTCATTAATCTCCACCCCCATCCTGAGAAGTCATCACCAGTCTGACTTGGACAACATAGATTAGCTTTGCCCATTCTTCATCTAAAATGGAATAATACAGAATGTGTTCTTTTGTGTCTGGCTTTTTTTGCTCAAGTTATTTTCATGAGATTCATTTCCTTATTGTGTGTGAGAGTCATTCATTCTCACTGCATATGAATATGTCGTAATTTCTTTGCCCATTCTACTATTGATGCCCATTTGGGTTGTTTCTGGTTTGGAGCTATTGTGAACAATAGTACTAGAAATATTCTAGTACATAGTTTGTGTTTGCATTTCTGTTGAATGAATACCAAGAAATGAAATTACTGGGACTTAGGGAATACGTATATGTAGTTTTAAAAGTAAGAGGGTTGTGCCAATTTACACTCCACAAAGAGTGAATGAGTACAAAGGTGTCACTGTACCACTCTCTCTATATCATTGCCAATGTTTGGTGTCGAAAGGCTTTTTTGACCTTAGTCCTTATGTTGAGTGTACAGAAGGATGACCAGCTTTTCATAACCCTGTATTGTGGCAGTGGAAGGCAACTGCCAGAATGGGTCTGATTCATTACCCCTGAGATCTCCAAAGTGAGGAGTGCTTCCCCAAAAGAGCATGAACCAAGGGGTGTATGAGAGAACTTCTTTTGTGTGCTTTATTAAGATCTAATCCATATACCATACGAGTCACCCATTTAATGTATACAATTCAATGGCTTTTGGTGTATTTACAAATACATACAATCATTATCATAGCCATTTTAGAATAATTCATCATCTCAAAAGAAACCCCATAGCCCTAGGTATTACCCTTCTATCACTTGGTATCCCTATTAGTCTTAAACAGTCACTAATCTAGCTTCTGTCTCTAGAGATTCCCCTATTTTGAACTTTCATACAAAGAAAATTATATCCTTTGTGGTCTTTTGTGACTGGCTTTTCTTCATTTAGCATAATGTTCTCAAAGCTCATTCATGTAATAACACATATCTGTAATTTGTTCCTTTTTATGGCCAAATACTATTCCATTGTAAGGATTATTTAAAAAATGTTGATGTTTTCTGTGTTTTATAATATAGTAAACTAGCATAAAATTTAATATATTAATATAAAAGGACTCATCTGTGGTTTATAAATACGTAAACGGGGATGCTTGGGTGGCTTAGCAGTTGAGCATCTGCCTTCGGCTCAGGGCACTATCCCAGTCCGGGGATCGAGTTCTATATCAGGCTGCCTGTGGGGAGCCTGCTTCTCTCTCTGCCTGTGTCTCTGTATGTCTCTGTGTTTCTCATGAATAAATAAATAAAATCTTTAAAAAAAGTAAGTAAACTTCTACATCCAAATATACATATACTAGGGAAACAATCTTAGAAAGGCTTTACTGATAGAAGTTGATCATCAGTAGAGTTTGAAGACCCCTGCCTTAGAACCAATGCTCTCTTTCCCTTGGGGTTAAAAGTAGACTTGACTTCCCTTTTGGGCTGCCTAAGTTCCAGAGTTTGTTTGTTTCGGATAATCATGGTAAAAAAAGGAGCCAAAAGAGTGAATATTCTTGATAATGTGGTAAATGAGTTCTCCAACTAGTTTAAATTTAATTTAGAAAAATAGGAGAGATTTGACCATATTTATACCTCAAATGTTAAAAACCTGTTCAGTCTAAAATTATATTATTCTCCCTGTAGTAACCTCTAATAGCAGAGGCAGTGCTTTTCTTAATTTTTTGTCTTCTCAAAGAGCTCAGTGCCAAAGTCCAGTCTAACTCCTATCTGAGCACTCTTTCTGCTGTGTCTGCATCTAGCAATGCTGGGGGAGAGACCAGCCTCCTCCTGGAAGGATATCAGCCAGGGCCCTTTCAGATGCAAATAACAGAACCTCACTCACTCTGGCACAGCGGTTTTCCACGGAGGTGTGATTTTGCCCCCACTCCCACCCAACCCCCTCTGGGGACATTTGATTTTATCTGGATACCTTTCTGATTATTACAATTGGATAGTGCTCCTAGCATCTGGTGGGTAGAGCCAGAGCCCAGGGATGTTGCTAAAATCCTATCGTACACGTGCTGTTCCCCAGCAACAAAGAATCACTGGCCCTAAATACTAATAGTGCCAGTCTTACTCCCTGTCTCCTGTCTTGGTCTCTGTCTCTCTGTCTCTCTCTCCTCTCTTTCTATCTCTCCATGTAGTAGCCCATCTTTCCATCTCTCTAAGAGTGAGTTTTATTCTCCGCTGTTTATAGACTGGCTGTCTGTTTTGCTAAACAGAGACAGCAGTTGACCACGCACAGCTCCCTAATTCACATGTCCTTAGTTTAAGTGATCAGTGAAGACTGATGAGCATCCCTGAACCACAATTCCAGAGGAGAGAGACCATAATTCACCCAGTTTGGAGAGCTGTCCACTTCTAATCTCATCTGTTATAGCTGGGTGGCAGGATCACTGTCCCAAATCATTGCCAGGTCTTATTCCTGTGGATCAGAAGGTGGCAATTCTCAGAGAAATGAGAGTCCGGGTTGAATGCACTGTGCCTAACCGTATCGTAACACCTATCATGCTTCCTGGAAATCTTTCCCTACCCCTCTTTTGTCTCCTCTACTACACTAGAAGCTCCCATGGCACTCATCTCTATAGCACACTGCCTGTCACATGGTGCATACCCAACAAAGACTCTTTAAATGAAGGAGCATTTATTTATTCATTTGCTTTCATTCATAAGTGATGACAAAAGCCCCTGTTTACAAACCTGTCAATCAAATACTACAAAATGAAACACAGTTTGTAATCGACAACAGGGAGGGTCATGAGTCATAACCTTGGAAAGTGTGTACTCCCATACAGAGAAAAGAGAAAAGAACAAACCAGAAATGTGCTTGACCAGAGTTAGAATAGGAAAGCTTCCTTCTAGTGTAATCACTGTCAATCATGGGCAGTTTAACTGTTACATATGAAAATACTGATGTCAGACCTCATTACAGAAGGTGATTTAAAATCTCACTTGGCATTTCCTTCCACATTTTAAAAATAGGACTTATTTTCATAAAAAAAAAAAAAGAAAGAAAGAAAAGAAGAAGGAAAAAAAGACACCGGATCCTGCAGCCTCAGAGACAGCCTCTGTGTTAGGGCTCCCCATCCACAATCTCCCTGGGCTCAGGCTTTACTGTCTAAAACCTGGTGTGCAAAAGTTCTCCATGGTGATATCAGAGAGATCATAGAAATTACAAGTGAAAACAATATTAAATCATTGTTATGTGCTGAATTGTGTTACCCTCCCCCCCAAATTCATATGACGAAGCCCTAACCTCCAGTACCTTAGAACGTGAGTTTATCTGTAGATGGGGCTCTTATAGAGGTGATTAAGTTAAAACAAGCTGTCAGGATGCGCACTAATCCCATCTGACTGGTTTCGTGATAACAGCAGATTAGGCCACAACCAAGCTCATGCACAGAGGGAAGACCATGTGAAGATGAGATGGTGGCTGTTGCAAGTGCAGGAGACTGGCCTCAGGAAGACTTTTTTATATTGAACGTCCAGCATCCAGAACTGTGAGTAAATAAATGTCTGTCATCTGGTTCGTGATGTTTTGTTATGGCAGCCCTAGCAATCTAATAAAATCACTTTCTCTGATGGCTCTTCATCTTTCCTACTTCTATTATTTGTTTATTCTTGCAGGTAAATTACTTCATTGAATCAGCAAAGGAAAAGCATAGATGATTTACTTCCATAACAAGTTTATCAGATATCCACAGAGATCCTGAGAAAACCAAGGATTAGGGCCAACCCTAGGCCAGGATGACCTCTTATTAACTTGATTACATCTGCAAAGACCCTGTATCTAAATAAGGTCCCATTCACAGGTACTGGTGGTTAAGACTTAAGTACACCTTGTCTAAGCGATAATGATATAGGAATAATGTGCAGTGGTAAAGAACTTGGATCTGGAGTCAGACTGACTGGGTTGGAATCCCAAACCGTCGTTTCCTTGGTATATGAAATTGGTGTGTGCCCTAGTTTTTCCACCTGTAAAAAGGTGTGATAATAACAGTACTTAACTCCTAGGATTATTGTATTAAAATAAATTAATACATGTGAAACACAGTAACTAGAAGTTTCTGTTACACAGTAATTGGGCCAGATTATATGCAAGTATTAGATATTATTATTATTATTATTATTAGGATTTGCAAGTTGTGGTTATTGCCAGAGTGAGGGTCTGACGAAGGTGGTTGCCCCACCCCTGACTGGAGTAGATATTAGGGATACAGATTATTTGGGGAGAGAGGTTCTTACCTTTTGGTTACTGTAAATTATGCTGCCATGAACACGAGTACACAAAAATCTGTTCCAGTCAAAGCTTTTGATTCTTTTGTGTATATACCCAGAAGTGGAATTGCTAATCAAATGATAATTCTGTTTAATTTTTTGAGGAACCGCCATACAATTTTCCACAGCCATGGTCCCATTTTATACTCACAGCAGTTCCATTTTTCCACATTCTCACCAACACTTGTTGTTTCCTGTTTATTTGATAATAGCTGCAATGATTAATTCTATGTATTAATTTAACAGGGCCTTGGTGCTCAGATAGTTGGTCAAACATTATTCTGGGTGCTTCCATGGGAGCATTTCTGGATGAGATTAATAATCAAGCCAGTGGGCTTTCCCTTCATAATGTGACTGGGCCTCATCCGATCAACTGAAGGCTCAAGTGGAAGAAAAAAGTCTTGCCTTCCTGAATTGTGGGAATCCTCCAACAGTTGGCTTTTATTTTTTTAAAAATTTTTATATATTTTTTTAATAAATTAATTTTTTATTGGTGTTCAATTTACCAACATACAGAATAACACCCAGTGCTCATCCCATCAAGTGTCCCCATCAGTGTCCGTCACCCACTCACCCCCACCCCCTGCCCTCCTCCCCTTCCACCACCCCTAGTTTGTTTCCCAGAGTTAGGAGTCTTTATGTTCTGTCTCCCTTTCTGATATTTCCCACACATTTCTTCTCCCTTCCCTTCTATTCCCTTTCACTATTATTTATATTCCCCAAATGAATGAGAACATACAATGTTTGTCCTTCTCCGATTGACTTACTTCACTCAGCATAATACCCTCCAGTTCCATCCACGTCGAAGCAAATGGTGGGTGTTTGTCGTTTCTAATGGCTGAGTAACATTGCATTGTATACATAGACCACATCTTCTTTATCCATTCATCTTTCGATGGACACTGAGGCTCCTTCCCCAGTTTGGCTATTGTGGACATTGCTGCTAGAAACATCCAACAGTTGGCTTTTATTTTTTTTTTAATTTTTTTTATTATTTTTTTCTCTTTTTTTTTACATTTATTTTTTATTGGTGTTCAATTTACTAACATACAGAATAACCCCCAGTGCCCGTCACCCATTCACTCCCACCCCCCGCCCTCCTCCCCTTCTACCACCCCTAGTTCGTTTCCCAGAGTTAGCAGTCTTTACGTTCTGTCTCCCTTTCTGATATTTCCCACACATTTCTTCTCCCTTCCCTTATATTCCCTTACACTATTATTTATATTCTCCAAATGAATGAGAACATATAATGTTTGTCCTTCTCCGACTGACTTACTTCACTCAGCATCATACCCTCCAGTTCCATCCATGTGGAAGCAAATGGTGGGTATTTGTCATTTCCAATAGCTGAGTAATATTCCATTGTATACATAAACCACATCTTCTTTATCCATTCATCTTTCGATGGACACCGAGGCTCCTTCCACAGTTTGGCTATTGTGGACATTGCTGCTATAAACATCGGGGTGCAGGTGTCCCGGCGTTTCATTGCATTTGTATCTTTGGGGTAAATCCCCAACAGTGCAATTGCTGGGTCGTAGGGCAGGTATATTTTTAACTCTTTGAGGAACCTCCACACAGTTTTCCAGAGTGGCTGCACCAGTTCACATTCCCACCAACAGTGTAAGAGGGTTCCCTTTTCTCCGCATCCTCTCCAACATTTGTTGTTTCTTGCCTTGTTAATTTGCCCCATTCTCACTGGTGTGAGGTGGTATCTCATTGTGGTTTTGATTTGTATTTCCCTGATGGCAAGTGATGCAGAGCATTTTCTCATGTGCGTGTTGGCCATGTCTATGTCTTCCTCTGTGAGATTCCTCTTCATGTCTTTTGCCCATTTCATGATTGGATTGTTTGTTTCTTTGGTGTTGAGTTTAATAAGTTCTTTTTTTAAAAAATATTTTTAATTTATTTATGATAGTCACACACAGAGAGAGAGAAGCAGAGACATAGGCAGAGGGAGAAGCAGGCTCCATGCACCGGGAGCCCGACGTGGGATTCGATCCCGGGTCTCCAGGATCGCACCCTGGGCCAAAGGCAGGCGCCAAACCGCTGCGCCACCCAGGGATCCCTAATAAGTTCTTTATAGATCTTGGAAACTAGCCCTTTATCTGATATGTCATTTGCAAATATCTTCTCCCATTCTGTAGGTTGTCTTTGAGTTTTGTTGACTGTATCCTTTGCTGTGCAAAAGCTTCTTATCTTGATGAAGTCCCAATAGTTCATTTTTGCTTTTGTTTCTTTTGCCTTCGTGGATGTATCTTGCAAGAAGTTACTGTGGCTGAGTTCAAAAAGGGTGTTGCCTGTGTTCTTCGCTAGGATTTTGATGGATTCTTGTCTCACATTTAGATCTTTCATCCATTTTGAGTTTATCTTTGTGTATGGTGAAAGAGAGTGGTCTAGTTTCATTCTTCTGCATGTGGATGTCCAATTTTCCCAGCACCATTTATTGAAGAGACTGTCTTTCTTCCAATGGATAGTCTTTCCTCCTTTATCAAATATTAGTTGACCATAAAGTTCAGGGTCCACTTCTGTGTTCTCTATTCTGTTCCATTGATCTATGTGTCTGTTTTTGTGCCAGTGCCACACTGTCTTGATGACCACAGCTTTGTAGTACAACCTGAAATCTGGCATTGTGATGCCCCCAGATATGGTTTTCTTTTTTAAAATTCCCCTGGCTATTCGGGGTCTTTTCTGATTCCACACAAATCTTAAAATAATTTGTTCTAACTCTCTGAAGAAAGTCCATGGTATTTTGATAGGGATTGCATTAAACGTGTATATTGCCCTGGATAACATTGACATTTTCACAATATTAATTCTGCCAATCCATGAGCATGGAATATTTTTCCATCTCTTTGTGTCTTCCTCAATTTCTTTCAGAAGTGTTCTATAGTTTTGAGGGTATAGATCCTTTACGTCTTTGGTTAGGTTTATTCCTAGGTATCTTATGCTTTTAGGTGCAATTGTAAATGGGATTGACTCCTTAATTTCTCTTTCTTCAGTCTCATTGTTAGTGTATAGAAATGCCACTGATTTCTGGGCATTGATTTTGTATCCTGCCACGCTACCGAATTGCTGTATGAGTTCTAGCAATCTTGGGGTGGAGACTTTTGGGTTTTCTATGTAGAGTATCATGTCATCAGCGAAGAGGGAGAGTTTGACTTCTTCTTTGCCAATTTGAATGCCTTTAATGTCTTTTTGTTGTCTGATTGCTGAGACTAGGACTTCCCAACAGTTGGCTTTTAGACTAGAACTGGAATCTTGGCTCTTCCTGGTTCTTTTTCTTTTTTTTTTTTGGATATTTTTTTATTGGAGTTCGATTTGCCAACATATAGCATAACACCCAAGTGCTCATTCCATCAAGTGCCCGCCTCAGTGCCTGTGGGCGACCACGAACTAGCTGGAGTAACTGAACCAAACCAGGCCCGGACCGGCGTCCCTCATTCACTCAAAAGGCTCGGGAGCCTAAAGGGTGAATAGTTGGTAGACGTTTGAGAAAGGGCTTGAGCAATGGTTCTCAGGGCTCGCTTGTACGTGATCACCCACATGACACAATAGATACAGCTTATTCTGGCCTGGTCATAAATGTAAATAAGGGTCTGTGCTGTCCTTGCTGGTCTGTTTACCATACCTAATATTCCTTTGAAGTATGCACATCTGGAGCAACAAGCTTAGATAAGCTTACCAAGGTCTTCTGGCACCCGTGAGTCTGTCTTACATGCTGAGAAAGGGGAACTTTGGAGGGTTTCACAAACCTGCTAAAAATAAACACCTTCTTAGCTTTGTTTTGCTCATGCTATAAAATGTTGTAAACCCTTAAATAAAGCTGGCACTGCTTGGACATCATCCACTGTGTCCCTCCTGTCCCCATCTCTTTTCTTTTCCTCATCCCCTTATCCTCAGGCCCCTGATCATGTTGCCGCAGCACGCGCAACAAGTGCCCATCACCCAGTCACCCCAACCCCCCGCCCACCTCCCTTTCTACCACCCCTCGTTCATTTCCCAGAGTTAGGAGTCTCTCATGTGCTGTCTCCCTTACTGATATTTCCCACTTATTTTCTCTCCTTTCCCCTCTATTCCCTTTCACTGTTTTTTATATTCCCCAAATGAATGAGACCATATAATGTTTGTCCTTCTCCGACTGACTTACTTCACTCAGCATAATACCCTCCAGTTCTATCTACATTGAAGCAAATGGTGCGTATTTGTCGTTTCTAATGGCTGAGGAATATTCCATTGTATACATAGACCAAATCTTCTTTATCCATTCCTCTTTCGAAGGACACCGAGGCTCCTTCCACAGTTTGGCTATTGTGGACATTGCTGCTATAAACATCGGGGTGCAGGTGTCCCCGCAGTTCACTGCATCTGTATCTTTGGGGTAAATCCCCAGCAGTGCAATTGCTGGGTCGTAGGGCAGATCTATTTTTAACTCTTTGAGGAACCTCCACACAGTTTTCCAGAGTGGCTGTACCAGTCACATTCCCACCAACCGTGCAAGAGGGTTCCCCTTTCCCCACATCCTCTCCAACATTTGTTGTTTCCTGCCTTGTTAATTTTCCCCATTCTCACTGGTGTGAGGTGGTATCTCATTGTGGTTTTGGTTTGTATTTCCCTGATGGCAAGTGATGCAGAGTATTTTCTCATGTGCTTGTTGGCCATGTCGATGTCTTCCTCTGTGAGATTTCTGTTCATGTCTTTTGTCCATTTCATGATTGGATTGTTTGTTTCTTTGCTGTTGAGTTTAATAAGTTCTTTATAGATCTTGGAAACTAGCCCTTTATCTGATATGTCATTTGCAAATATCTTCTCCTATTATAGGTTGACTTTTAGTTTTTTTTGCTGTGTAGAAGCTTTTTATCTTGATGAAAAGATAGGATTTTTGCTTTTGTTTCCCTTGCCTTCATAGATGTATCCTGCAAGAAGTTACTGTGGTCAAGTTCTAAAAGGGTGTTGCCTGTGTTCTCCTTTAGGGTTTTGATAGATTTTTGTCTCACATTTAGATCTTTCATCCATTTTGAGTTTATCTTTGTGTATGGTATAAGAGAATGGTCTAGTTTCATTCTTCTGCATGTGGATGTCCAATTTTCCCAGAACCATTTATTGAAGAGACTGTCCTTTTTCCAGTGGATAGTCTTTCCTGCTTTGTCAAATATTAGTTGACCAGAGTTGAAGGCCCATTTCTGGATTCTCTATTCTGTTCCATAGATCTATGTGTCTGTTTTTGTGCCAGTACCACACTGTCTTGATGATCACAGCTTTGTAGTACAACCTGAAATCTGGCATTGTGATGCCTCCAGCTATGGTTTTCTTTTTTAAAATTCCCCTGGATATTCGGGGTCTTTTCTGATTCCACACAAATCTTAAGATTATTTGTTCCAACTCTGAAGACAGTCCATGGTATTTTGATAAGGATTGCATTGAATGTGTAAACTTCCCTGGGTAGCATAGACATTTTCACAATATTAATTCTTCCAATCCATGAGCTTGAAATATTTTTCCATCTCTTTGTGTCTTCCTCAATTTCTTTCAGAAGTTGTTTTTAGGGTATAGATCCTTTACGTCTTTGGTTAGGTTTATTCCTAGTTATCTTATGCTTTTGGGTGCAATTGTAAATGGGATTGACTCCTTAATTTCTCTTTCTTCAGTTTCATTGTTAGTGTATAGAAATGCCACTGATTTCTGGGCATTGATTTTGTATCCTGCCACACTGCTGAATTGCAGTATGAGTTCTAGCAACCTTGGGGTGGAGTCTTTTGGATACATGTACAGTATCATGTCATCTGTGAGGAGGGAGAGTTTGACTTCTTCTTTGCCAATTTGAATGCCTTTTATTTCTTTTTGTTGCCCGATTGCTGAGGCTAGGACTTCTAGTACTATGTTGAATAGAGGTGGTGAGAGTGGACATCCCTGTCATGTTCCTGATCTTAGGGGAAAGGCTCCCAGTGTTTCCCCATTGAGAATGATATTTGCTGTGGGCTTTTCATAGATGACTTTTAAGATGCTGAGGCATGTTTCTTCTATCCCTACACTCTGGAGAGTTTTGATCAGGAATGGATGCTGTATTTTGTCAAATGCTTTCTCTGCATCTATTGAGAAGATCATATGGTTTTTGTTTTTTCTCTTGTTGATATGATCAATCACATTGATTGCTTTACGAGTGTTGAACCAGCCTTGCATCCCGGGGATAAATCCCACTTGGTCGAGGTGAATAATCTGCTTAATGTACTGTGGGATCCTATTGGTTAGTATCTTTTTTTTTTTTTTTTTATTGGTTAGTATCTTGTTGAGAATTTTTGCATCTGTGTTCATCAGGGATATTGGTCTGTAATTCTCCTTTTTGGTGGGGTCTTTGTCTGGTTTTTGAGTTAAGGTGATGCTGGCCTCATAAAACAAGTTTGGAAGTATTCCATCCCTTTCTATCTTTTGGAACAGCTTTAGTAGAATAGGTATTGTTTCTTTAAACATTTGATAGAATTCCCCTGGGAAGCCATCTGGCCCTTGACTTTTGTGTCTTGAAAGGTTTTTGATGACTGCTTCAATTTCCTCCTTGGTTATTGGCCAGTTCAGATTTTCTATTTCTTCCTGTTCCAGTTTTGGTAGTTTGTGGTTTTCCAGAAATACATCCATTTCTTCTAGATTGCCTAATTTATTGGCGTATAGCTGCTCATAATATGTTTTTAAAATCGTTTGTATTTCCTTGGTATTGGTTGTGATCTCTCCTTTTTCATTCGTGATTTTATTAATTAGAGTCTTTTCTCTTTTGTTTTTAATGAGGCTGGCTAATGGTTTATCTATCTTATTAATTCTTTCAAAGAACCAACTCCTGGTTTTGTTGATCTGTTCCACAGTTCTTCTGGTCTCGATTTCATTGAGTTCTGCTCGAATCTTTATTAACTCTCTTCTTCTGCTGGGTGTAGTTTTATTTGCTGTTCTTTCTCCAGTTCCTTTAGGTACAAGGTTAGCTTCTGTATTTGAGTTTTTTCCAATTTTTTGAGGGATGCTTATATTGCAATGTATTTTCCTCTCAAGACTGCTTTTGTTGTATCCCAAAGATTTTGAATGGTTTTATCTTTATTCTCGTTAGTTTCCATGAATCTTTTTAATTCTTCTCTAATTTCCTCCATTTTTTAGCAGGATGCTCTTTAACCTCCACGTGTTTCAGTTTCTTCCAATTTTTTTCTTGTGATTGAGTTCAAGTTTCAAAGCATTATGGTCTGAAAATATGCAGGGGACAATCCCAATCTTTTGGTATCGGTTAAGACCTGATTTATGACCCAGTATGTGGTCTATTCTGAAGAAAGTTCCATGTGCACTTGAGAAGAATGTGTATTCAGTTGCGTTTGGATGTAAAGTTCTGTAAATATCTGTGAAATCCATCCGGTCCAGTGTATCATTTAAAGCTCTTGTTTCTTTGGAGATGTTGTGCTTAGAAGATTTGTGCAGAAAGTGCCATGTTGAAGTCTTCCAGTATTAGTGTATTATCTAAGTATGTCTTTATTTTGGTTATTATTTGATTGATATACTTGGCAGATCCTACATTAGGGGCATAAATATTCATTATTGTTAGGTCCTCTTGTTGGATAGATCCTTTAAATAGGATATAGTGTCCCTCTTCATCTCTTACTACAGGCTTTGGGATAAACTTTAATTTATCTGATATAAGGATTGCTACCCCAGCTTTCTTTTGAGGACCATTTCAATGGTAAATGGTTCTCCAACCCTTCATTTTCAGGCTGTAGGTGTCCTTTGGCCTAAAATGTGTCTCTTGTAGACAGCAAATAGGTCTTTATCCAGTCTGAAACTCTGCGTCTTTTGATGGGATCATTTAGCCCATTCATATTGAGAGTTACTATTGAAAGATATGAATTTAGTGTCATCATAATACCTATTAGTCCCTGTTTTTGTGGATTATTTCTTTGGGCATCCTCTTTCTTTTACAGAGGCCCCCTTAATATTTCTTGCAGAGCTGGTTTGGTGGTCACATATTCTTTCAGTTTCTGTCTATATTGGAAGCTCTTTATGTCCTTCAATTCTGAATGAGAGCCTTGCTGGATAAAGTATTCTTGGCTGCATGTTCTTCTCATTTAGGACCCTGAATATTCCTGCCAGCCCTTTCTGGCCTGCCAGGTCTCTGTGGAGAGGTCTGCTGTTAATCTAATCTTTCTCCCCATATAAGTTAGGGATCTCTTGTCTCTTGCTGCTTTAAGGATTTTCTCTTTACCTTTGGAATTTGCAAGTTTCACTATTAAACGTCAAGGTGTTGAACGGTTTTTGTTGATTTTAGGGGGGGGTAATCTCTCTATCTCCTGGACCTGAATGCCTGTTTCCCTCCCCAAATTAGGGAAGTTCTCAGCTATGATTTGTTCAAATATGCTTTCTGGTCCTCTGTTCCTTTTGGCGCCCTCTGGAACCCCAATTAAACATAGATTTTTCCTTCTGAGGCTGTCATTTATTTCCTTTAACCTTTCCTCATGGTTTTTTAATTGTTTTTCTCTTTTTTCCTCAGCTTCCTTCCTTGCCATCAACTTGTCTTCTATGTCACTCACTCTTTCTTCTACCTCATTAACCCTCATCATTAGGACCTCCAGTTTGGAGTGCATCTCATTTAATTGATTTTTAATTTTGGCCTGATTAGATCTAAATTCTGCGGTCATGAAGTCTCTTGAATCCTTTATGCTTTTTTCCAGAGCCACCAGTAGCTTTATAATTGTGCTTCTGAATTGGCTTTCTGACATCTAATTGTAATCCAAATTTTGTAACTCTGTGGCAGAGAGTACTGTTTCTGATTCTTTTGTGGTGAGTTCTTCTTTCTAGTCATTTTGCTCAGTGCAGAGTGGCTAAAATCGAGTTGTACTTGTTAGAAGCGCAAACTCTTCTCTCTGTAGCATTCCAGCTGTTCTTTCTTTAAATCTCAGGTCGAATTCTAGGTTTTCAGGATGATTTGGAAGTTATCTAGGTAAGTTGGTGGGGACAGGTGACTTGGGGACCCTACTCCCTCACCATCTTCTCTTCCTGGTTCTGTAGCCTGCTGGTCTACCCTGGAGATTTTTGGACTTGCCCACCTCTATAATCATGTCTCAACTCCTTATAATAAATATAATAATTTATATATACTAAATAGATAACTATATATTAAATATATAGTTTCCTATTGATCCTGTTTCTTTGGAGAACCCTGACTGATATAATAGTTACCCTAATATGTATGAAGGTCTCATTAGTATTTGAATAAGTACTACAAATAAATACATAACATATTCACATTGTATATAAAACTTTTTCTTTTTTTTTTTTCTTTATTTATTTGACACAGAGAGAGAACACAAGCAGGGGGAGTGGGAGTGGAAGAAGCAGGCTCCCTGCTGAGCAGGGAGTCCAACGTGGGGCTGGATCCCAGGACGCTGGGATCATGACCTGTGCTGAAGGCAGACACTTAGCCAACTGAGCCACCCAGGCGCCCCAAACTTTTTCTTCTTCTTTTTTTGTATATAAAACTTTTATCAAGACTCACTGTATGCCAGGTACTACCCTAAGCACTTGCTATGTCTTAATTCATGTGATGTGATCAATTTCCTGAAGCTGGCCTTATTATCTCAAATTTATAGATGAGAAAGCAGGTACATAGAGGTTAAGTAAGATTTGTCTAAGGTCATGCAGCTGGTATGGGGTGATTTGAACTCAGCAGTCTGGCTTTGGGATCTTTGCTTTTGACAAATGATGCTCAGACACCTTCTGTTCTGGTAGTTTCACTTAATTCTAATCATCTTGGAGACTTGTTACACACTGGATTTCCCCATCACTTTCCTTGTTCCTAAAAGTCCTACTTCTGTTCCCTAAAATCAGTCAAGGCTGAGTGCTGCAATATTCCCTATTACGGTGTGTGCTATGAAGGGGAAGAACGATGGCTTCTGGTCATAACCAAACCCTGCGAATATGCCCTTGAGAAAAAAATTAGGGACTGCTAAATCCCTTATACTACAAGAGGAAAAATTAAATCATTTAAAAATGAAAATTATTCCCATAATGTATTTCAGCCAAATAATTAAAGTGTACTCATACATTAATTACACTTCAAGACTCTCCTTGCCCTGCTTTGTGGGGCTCTCTTTTTCCCAAGGTTAAGTGAGGACAAGGTTTTTGAGGTAGAACTCAATTCCAAGAAAAGTCTCCCAAGGCTGGTTAGGCAAAGATTTCCATCCAAAAGAATTGCCCAGCCAAGCAATTAAGTCACCTTCAGAAGTTACTAATTTCCAGCTGACCTTTGCGGAAACCAGAGCCACAGTGATCACACACAGGTTTGATATTTCTTTAAAGATCAAACTCCCCCTCCAGAAAAAAAATGTATCCAGCACTTAAACTTGGAAGTAGGACGCAGCGAGGTCCCTCTCTTTAGAATCAGTGCAAAGATTTTCATATCCTGTTGGTCTCACAGTGTCCCATCTTTCCAAATCGAAGCCCGGATAATTTCCTCAAAGGTGTCTGCTTTGCTCTTCATCAGTTTTCCAGGATCACTGTCTTCACCTTCTGCCGTGGTGTCTTGGAAATGTGGGCCTCCCCAAGTTGTAAAGCATTAGCTACCGCTAGAAGGAGGCTTAGCAGGGCATGTCACACCTTGAATAGTCCCAAAGACTTTTTATTTTTTAAATATTTTATTTATTTATTCATGAGAGAGAGAGAGGCAGAGACACAGGCAGAGGGAGAAGCAGGCTCCATGCCGGGAGCCCGACGCGGGACTCGATCCCGGGACTCCAGGATCGCGCCCTGGGCCACAGGCAGGCGCCAAACCGCTGAACCACCCAGGGATCCCCTGTTTTTAGACTTTTTAAATCAGAGAGGAATCTCAGAGACCATCAACTTTTCTCCTTGACTTTACAAAAGGTGAGGAAATAGGGATCCCTGGGTGGCGCAGCGGTTTGGCGCCTGCCTTTGGCCCAGGGCACGATCCTGGAGACCTGGGATCGAATCCCACGTCGGGCTCCCGGTGCATGGAGCCTGCTTCTCCCTCTGCCTGTGTCTCTGCCTCTCTCTCTCTCTCTCTGTGACTATCATAAATAAATAACATTAAAAAAAAAAAAAAGGTGAGGAAATAGAACTCAGGGTTTTGCGGGAACACACCAAAGGAATTTAAATAGGGATGAGCCAACAGGGCTCTCCTGCTGAAATCGCTTACTAAATCTGTGGGTGATAAAAGCAAAGAATCTGATGGCTATATAGTGGAACAATGGGATCAAGCTGATTTGATGAAATTCAACAAATAGTAATACTAAAGGACTGCTTCTAGTCACAGAACCAGCAGGTTCCCCAGTGTTGGAGACGGATGAGGTTCAGCTGACCCCAATCTCTGGAGGAGCCTGTAGAGACAATGGTCAGCCAGATGTTAAAAACTTAATTAAATTCGAATAATGGCACAATCGTGTTGTGTTAGTATATGGGTGAAGCCTAGAAGGACACAAAATATTTCATTAGTATACAGATGAAGCTTAGAGGGATGCATAAAATAGTTCATGGTAGTTACCTTTGGGCAGTGGAAATAGGAGGAATAGAGGGCTCTACTTCTTCCTTCATATACATTGTATTACCCAACTTGGTTTACAGTGAGCATTGTATTAATTTTGGAATAAACAAATTCTAACAACCAAAAAAAAAAAAAATAATGATTAACTAAAACTGAGGCTGAAGGCGAGTTTCCAGAGGAAGAACAAGAATGTCCTAGATAGATTGTATGGGATGACTACTGTCTAGCCTCCGGCATCAAAGGGATATCAATAAGTTAAAAGAATTCTATTCAGAAGGAAAGAGATCAAATGGTGGAGGGGGCTGGGAATCAGGTCACGGAGATTACTGAACAGATTCAACTACAAACTTTTGAAACAGGAGAGGAGTTATTGTTTATCTCATTCTGAAGAGCTAGAGTATGGAAATCCATCCATCCATTCATTCACCCATTCATTCAGCCAACACCGTATATAAAGTGTATCTTCCTTAAAAAAGTATTTGAGAAAGTATTCTTCCTGGCAAAGAATGAGGCTACTTTAAAAGGCTAAGTTGCTTATTCTGGAGCATATTCAAGGAATGATTGGCTGATCAATTCTCAGAGACAGACACCTGCATTTTTTTATGTATAAATTTATTTTTTATTGGTGTTCAATTTGCCAACATATAGAATAACACCCAGTGCTCATCCCATCAAGTGCCCCCCTCAGTGCCTGTCACCCAGTCACCCCCACCCCCGCACACCTCCCCTTCCACCACCCCTAGTTCGTTTCCCAGAGTTAGGAGTCTTTCATGTTCTGTCTCCCTTTCTGATATTTCCCACTTATTTTTTCTCCTTTCCCCTTTATTCCCTTTAACTATTTTTTATATTCCCCAAATGAATGAGACCATATAATGTTTGTCCTTCTCCCATTGACTTACTTCACTCAGCATAATACCCTCCAGTTCCCTCCACGTGGAAGCAAATGGTGGGTATTTGTCGTTTCTAATGGCTGAGTAACATTGCATTGTATACATAGACCACATCTTCTTTATCCATTCATCTTTCGATGGACACGGAGGCTCCTTCCCCAGTTTGGCTATTGTGGACATTGCTGCTAGAAACATCGGGGTGCAGGTGTCCCGGTGTTTCTGTATCTTTGGAGTAAATCCCCAGCAGTGCAATTGCTGGGTCACAGGGCAGATCTATTTTTAACTCTTTGAGGAACCTCCACACAGCTTTCCAGAGTGGCTGCACCAGTTCACATTCCCACCAACAGTGCAAGAGAGTTCCCCTTTCTCCACATCCTCTCATTTGTGGTTTCCTGCCTTAATTTTCCCCATTCTCACTGGTGTGAGGTGGTATCTCATTGTGGTTTTGATTTGTATTTCCCTGATGGCAAGTGATGCAAAGTATTTTCTAATGTGCTTGTTGGCCATGTCTATGTCTTCCTCTGTGAGATTTCTGTTCATGTCTTTTGTCCATTTCATGATTGGATTGTTTGTTTCATTGCTGTTGAGTTTAATAAGTTCTTTATAGATCTTGGAAACTAGCCCTTTATCTGATACGTCATTTGCAAATATCTTCTCCCATTCTGTAGGTTGTCTTTTAGTTTTGTTGACTGTATCCTTCGCTGTGCAAAAGCTTCTTATCTTTATGAAGTCCCAATAGTTCATTTTTGCTTTTGTTTCTTTTGCCTTCGTGGATGTATCTTGCAAGAAGTTACTGTGGCCGAGTTCAAAAAGGGTGTTGCCTGTGTTCTCCTCTAGGATTTTGATAGAATCTTGTCTCACATTTAGATCTTTCATCCATTTTGAGTTTATCTTTGTGTATGGTGTAAGAGAATGGTCTAGTTTCATTCTTCTGCATGTGGATGTCCAATTTTCCCAGCACCATTTATTGAAGAGACTGTCTTTTTTCCAGTGGATAGTCTTTCCTCCTTTGTCGAATATTAGTTCACCATAAAGTTGAGGGTCCACTTCTGGGTTCTCTATTCTGTTCCATTGATCTATGTGTCTGTTTTTGTGCCAGTACCACACTGTCTTGATGACCACAGCTTTGTAGTACAACCTGAAATCTGGCATTGTGATGCCTCCAGCTATGGTTTTCTTTTTTTAAAATTCCCCTGGCTATTCGGGGTCTTTTCTGATTCCGACCCCTGCATTTTTAAGGATGATGGGCTAGGAAATGTTTACTGATTCTTAGCATTTTATATTTATATCATTTTCCTGCTGGGAAATACGGTGAAGGCTCCAAATTGCTAGCAGTGCAAAGAAAGGGTGAATTAGGGACGCCTGGGTGGCTCAGTGGTTGAGTGTCTGCCTTTGGCTCAGGGCATGATCCCGGAATCCTGGGATCGAGTCTCGCATTGTGCTCTCTGCATGGAGCCTGCTTCTCCTCCCTCTGCCTATGTCTCCGTTTCTCATGAATAAGTAAATCAAATCTGAAAGAAAGAAAGAAAGAAAGAAAGAAAGAAAGAAAGAAAGAAAGAAAGGTTGAATTATTCACTGTGACATTCAAGTCTCTTCAGAATGTTGCTCTGACCTCCTTTCCCAGTGTCTCCCACTGTCCCCACTAGGCACCCATTTCCCAACCTCTCTGGTCCATTTGTCAGGCACCTTCTGCTCCTTGTGTTTCCTTTGTTCACTATATTCCTTCCCAGAATGCCCTTTTGGCTTTTCTTGACTTAGTGAAATACAACTCATTTTCCTATTTGAATCATTGAATACTACCTTGCTTTGAGGCTTTCCCTCTCTCCCAGATACTACTTTTCAAAGCTGATGTTCCCCGGTAGAAATATGTTACACCGGTAGTTTACAGCTGGGCTCCAAATGACTTGGTTGGTTGGTGTGCACACATATTGGAGGTTAAGAATGTAAGACACTACCCCAGTGTCTGGGTAACGCATCTAATTTTGTGTCATGGCTGGTTTTCTGTGCTCCTGTTCTTACTACTAGATAGGAGCATCTTGAGGTCAGGACAAGGTCTAGTCAAATCCAGATCCTCTGGGCTTCGTAAAAGGCCTGTCACCTCCAGAGTCACCTGGAAATCTGTGTTGAATGAATTAATGGGCTTTGAATACCTCTCATTCTGTTCCTTACCGGCCAGTTCAAATTTCCAACTTCAGCAAGTTGTTGCCACCCTTGTGCTTAGAGACTTTAGTTGAAATTGGCATGATGTACAAATGCACTATTTCTTACTACTTTAGAAGTCTTCAGGAACATTCTGAGAATACACCTAGTTGGTATAGTTCAACTTTTGAAGAGGAGGGATACCTGAGAGCACAGACCAATTTATCAGTCCAACAGATCTGACTTTGAGTTCTGTGTATACCAAGTACTAGCCACGTGACTTTGAGTAAGTTATACACCTAAGCCTCAGTGTCCTCATAAAAAGGGAATAAACATGGCATCTTTCTCCTAATGTTTTTGGAAGGAAAATTTCATAAGATTCTGCGTACAAAACAATGAGCCCAATGCCTGCCACACAGTGAGCACTCGATAAAAATAGATATTATTATTGCCTTGCGTTCTGAGTTTGGCCGCTTTAGAAATAATCCTGGATTCATGAGCAACTACTACCTGTTCTAACTTCCCCTGGCTGCTCAGAATATCACCTGCACGTATTTATAGTGCTTGGTTCCTAAAAGGCACTAGAAGATGTTGAATGCCCTCAAATCTGTATTTTAATATTTGGAGCATTCACTTTCAAGAGAAATGTGCTTTTACATTTGTTATGTTTAACACTGCAGTTTTTGCCTTAAATCCACCACCAAAATGACTTGACCCATTTGTATTAAGCCCTTTACATGAGCAGAACATTGTGGCTTATGCTTACTCATATCCAAATTAAGGTCTAAAGCTGAAGAAAGAAAATCACCTTTTTAAAGAACCAAACTCCATGAGGAGAGAAAGTAGGCCAAACACCTACTGGACAAACTGTTGGAAAGGATCCACCATTTCTTTTAGCTTTTGTTACTTGCTACTGGCACTAAAATAAATCCGTTTGTGCCAACACCTATTATTTCCCCACTTCCAAAGGTCAGCATTCAAACAATAGAGAAGATTCTGGATAGGACCTCATAACAGTGATTACATCTTATGGAAAGTTTAAGCTCTGGTTCTACAGCTTTCTGGCCATTTGATTTTGCCATACGTCAGCCTTTCCGAAGCTCAGTTCTTGTTTTCCAATCTCTGAAATGGGGGTAATAATGTAACTTTACCAGCCCCATAACAGTGATTCCATTTTCTTTCTGATCTATACAATAAGACTAATTATACCTACTTCAGAGTTTGTGGTGAAGACTACATGAAGAATATATATATATATATATATATATATATATATATATATATATATTCAATGCTATATACACTATGTATATCATTTAGTATTAGTTTATTTTTATTTAGTTTTGAGAGAGAGAGCATGAGTGTGTGTGTGGGGGGGGACAGGGAGAGGGAGAGAGAGAATCTTAAACAGGCTTTACTCCCAGAGCAGACCCAGACACAGGGCTTGATCCCACGACTCTGAGAACATGACCTGAGCCAAAATCTAGGGTCAAACACTTAACAAGTTGAGCCACCCAGGCATCCTTGTATATAGTATAAATACATACTAATTATTAGTATATATGTAATATATATGCACAAGTATATACTGTTATATGTATTAATTATTTTATATATATGTGTGTGTGTATACTATTCCTCATTGCTTATGGGGTTATTGAAAGGACAGGTGGAATTATGGACTATGATATGTCATGAAAATATGCTGTGACCTATAAAATATTATATGAGTATGAAGTGCAATAATTGATGAATATGGATGGCATAATGGAAGGGATTTTTAGGCAGCAGTTCACTTGCTGAGGTGGTAAATCAGGAGACCTACATGGGCAATTTACTGCATTTGTTTGCCCTACTGATTGGCCATCCCTATCTTGTAGAATTTTCCTTTAAATCGTTTTGTTCTTGTTTCATAAATACTCATACTGTATAAAATTATAAGATGCAGGTAAGCAAGGATAAAAAAAGAACTAGAAGAGTCACTCATAATCCTATCATCCAGATGTAGTTTTGGTGTACCCTTTCCAGACTTATTTCCATGCATGAATTTTGTGTTTATTTTTAAAATGAAATTGTCCCATGTAGTGTTCTATAATCTCTCTCTCCTTTTTTTTTTTTTTGCTTAACAGAGTATCTTGAACATCTTTTGTTGTTAATAAATATATTTCCATATGATTTTAAAATGTGCATTATTATATAGCATTATAATATTCTACTGGATAGCTATACCACATTTTATTTAATCATTGTTGTGTTGAACCATATAATTTCAAGTTGTTTACTATTTATTTATAGTTAAGGTTGTGATAAACATCCTTAGAGCTAAATCTTTGATCATGTTAATAGTTATGATTATAAAAATAAATTGAAGTGGAATTATCGATTAAAATGTACATACCTTTTAAACAGCTTGATTGAAGTATAATTTATGTACCATAATATTTGCCAAACTAGTATAATTCAATGGTTTTCAGTAAGTTTATAGAGTTATACAACCATCACCACAATTCAGTTTTGGAATGTTTCCATCACGTCCCAAAAGTACCTTCATGCCATTTTCAGACAATCCTTACTTCTATCCCAGCCCCAAGCAAATACTAATTTGCTCTATAGATTTGTCCTTTCTGGAAATTTCATATATATGGACTCATACAATATTTAGTCCTTGTGTCTGGCTGTTTTCATTTAGAATAATGTTTTAGAAATCCATCTAGTAGCATATATCAGTACTTCATTCCTTTTTATTGCCAAATAGTATTCCATTGCATGGATAGACCACAACTTTATCTGTTCATCAGTTGATGGACATTTGAGTTGTTGCAGTTTTTTGACTATTGTGAATAATGCTGCTATAAGTATTCTTGTGTGAGTCTTTGTGTGGATGTGGGGCATACATTCCATTTCTTGAATAAATACCTAACTATGGAATCTCTGGGTTGTATGCTAAGTTTGTTTTTAACTTTTTAAGAAACTAGACATTCTTTCCCAAAATGGCTGTATCATTTTACATTCCTATCAGCAACACATGATGGTACTGGTTTCTTCACATCCTTGCTAACACTTGATATTGGCAATCTTTTGGATTGTAGCCATTCTGGCAATGCATCATGGTATCTCCCTATAGTTTTAGTTTGCATTTTCATAATGATTAATGATGTTGAGCATCTTTTCAGATGCATATCAGCCATTTGTATATCTCCTTTGGCAAAATGTCCGTTTAAATATTTTGCCAATTTTTAAACTGGATATTTTTGTCTTTTTAGAGTTGTAAGAGTTATTTTTAAAAATATTTTATTCATTTATTCATGAGAGACACGGACAGAGAGGCAGACATAGGCACAAGGAGAAGCAGGCTCCCCGTGGGGAGCCTAATGTGGGACTCAGTCCCAAGATTCCAGGATCATACCCTGAGCTAAAGGCAGATGCTCAAACATTGAGCCACCCAGGCGTCCCTGAAAGAGTTATTTATATATTCTGGATACTCCTTTATCAGTTATGTGATTTGCAGATACTTTATCTCAATCTATAGCTTACCTTTTCATAGTCCTAGGTATTTTGTTCTTGATGGTGCAGTTAATGGAGCTTTTTTTTTTTACTTTTATTTTTAAATTGTTTACTGTCTATATTTGGAAATACAATTGATTTTTGCATTTGATTTTATTTTCTGTAATCTTGCTAAAATCATATAGGGGTTTTTAAAAAATGTTGGTAGATTCAGAATTTTCTACATGTAGGATTTGTATTTTTATTGAGGTGAAATTCAATTAGAATAATGAATATAAAATCATAATATTCACATAATATCAAATCAACCATTTTAGAACGTACAATTATGGGGCATTTAGTACATTCGCATTGGTGTACAACCACCAACTCGATTTACTTCCAACACATAACACTCTAAAAGAAACCCTATGCTCATTAAGCAATCATTCCTCACTTCCCCCTCCAAACCCTAGGTTCTGACAACTATCTGCTTGTCTGTTTCTGTGGATATACCTCTTCTGGATCTTTCATCTACATGGGATCATACAAGATGTGACCTTTTGTGCCTGACTTCTTTCACTTAGCATGTTTTCCAGGTTAATCTGCATTATAGTATTGTATATAAGCATCACATTTTGTTTGTCCATTCATTCATTGCTGGGCATATGGGTTGTTTCTATCTTAGGGCAATTACAAATAGTGCTGCTATGAATATGTCTGCACAAGTAGTATCTCTTTGAATCCCTGTTTGAATTTCTTTTAGGTATATACCTAGGAGTCGAATGATAATTCTATGTTTAACTTCTTAAAAAACCACCAAACTGCTTTCCACAGAATTTGTACCATTTTACATCCTCACCTGCAATTTATAAGGTTTCTAATTTTTCAATCCTTACCAACAACACTTGTTCCTGTCTTTCTTTCTTCCTCCACCCCCACTTTCTTTCTTTTCTTATTCTAACCACTGTAGTGGGTGTGAAGCAATGTCTCATTGTGGTTTCAATTTGTATCTCCTAAATGAGATCATGTTTTCTTTTTTTTTAATTTTTCTTTATTTATGATAGTCACACAGAGAGAGAGAGAGAGAGAGAGGCAGAGACATAGGCAGAAGGAGAAGCAGGCTCCATGCACCGGGAGCCCGACATGGGGTTCGATTCCAGGTCTCCAGGATCACGCCCTGGGCCAAAGGCAGGCGCTAAACCACTGCGCCACCCAGGGATCCCGAGATCATGTTTTCTAACTATTTAGTTGTTTTCTTAGTGATTGCTTTAGGAATTATAGTATGTATCTTATCCACATTTTAATTGAGGTTATTCCTGATTTAACTTGAGTAAAATATGGTAACTTTGCCCCAGTATATCTCCATTTTATTAGCCCTTATTTGTGCTATTATCATATATGTTACATCTATATATATATTATAAACCAGATCATATTATAATTATTGCTTTATACAATCTTATGTCTTTTAAAGACTTTAAGAGAAAGACAAAATATATGCATACTGTCTTTTCTATTTACCCACACATTTACCTTTTACTTCTTTCCCTCATTCTCTTTCAGCCTAACAGACTTCCTTTAGCATTTCCTGTGGGACAGATCTCCTAGCAACACACTCCCTCAATCGTTGTTGATTTACAAATATCATTATTTTCCCTTCACTTTTGAAGGATAGCTTTGCTGGATATAGAATTCTTTTTTGACAGTGTTTTCTTCAGCATTTTGAATGTTTCATTGCCCTGCCAGTTGCCTGTTTTATGTTTCTGAGGAGAAGTTAGCTGTTAATCAGACAGTGTTTTCCCATAGGTGAGGTCATTTTCTTCCAGATGCTTTTAAGATTTTGTATTTGTTTTTGGATTTTAATAGTTTTGACTAATATGTGTCTAGGTGAGAGTGTCTTTGTGTTTCTCTCTCCTATGTGGGGATTGTTGAACTCTTCAGATGTGCAGGTTAATGCACGCAGGCTCCTACATAACCAAGGATGCATCGACTACTCATCTACCTCCTCTGACTCTCATGTCCGGTATCTCCCTATTAAATTTCTGGCTAGTCCTCCATCCTGCCACTCACTCGAACTGGCAGTGTGACTTCAAACTATCATCACTGTAGATTTTCCCTGTTTGTTTTCCACCAAGTTCGCTACTTTTACCGACCATATCATTAGGCACTGGTTTTCCTCCATCTACTCCAAATCAAAACTGTTCCATTAGCAAAGTTACTGCTATTCACAGATTGCCCTGCACCAATAGTACCACTGTGTCATGAGTTTGGTAAAGGGGTGGGAGTAGTTCTAGGCAAGAATACCATAGACTCTTTTTGTAAGACTGAGTCTTACATGAAATTCAGCAGTTTCTTCTTCTTCTTTTTTTTAAGATTTTTAAAAATTTATTTGAAAGAGAGAGAGGGAGGGAGAACATAGTGGAAGAGGAAGAGGGAGAAGCAGACTCCCCACTGAGCAGAGATGTGGGGCTCAATCCCAGGACCCTGAGATCATGATCTGAGCCAAAGGCAGATGCTTAACTGACTGAGCCACTCAGGCTCCCCAGTTCAGCAGTTTCTCATGAGTAAATAGCTTTCAATTTTGTGTTTGCCTTTGGCCTATTTCCAGAGCTCTGAAATGATCATTTTTGAACAATTTTATCCAATTTTATTCTTGGGAGGGGCAAAGAATTTGCCTACCTCTTCTCTCTGCCCTAGTGAGTTCTGTGCATGCATTTTTAATACTTTTGATACAGAGAGATAGATTGCCCTCCAGAAAGATTATACCAATTCATGCTCCCATAAGTAGTATATGAGAGTGCCAATTTCCCCCTAATATTTCCGGGATTGGATAATAGCATTAAATAAATCTATCATAATTTACAGGTAAAAATTTTACCACACTATGGGTTTAATTTAAACCTCTCTAATTATCATTACTTCAAGGATCTTACTTGAGAAAAGGATGAAATGAGATTGGAAGTGTTAAAATCCTCTGGATGTAAAAAAATTCTGTAGAAATGGAAGGCATATATTATTGTCTTACAATGCTTAAAATTTGTGAACCAAAATAGTTCCCACAAATCGTTGTGTTCAAGATGCTTGGGAAAAGCCCAGAAAGATGCCTGCCTTATATATGAAGAACTCAGGGTTTAGTGCATGTACTGTACCCACTCTTGGGAAATATGAGTGATGGTATTCCAGCAAACCAAAGTTAGGATAATTTTTCAGTAAATGCAGGAACTTCAGGATTCAGCAGGAAATTGGGGGTGGGGGCAGAGCACAACTCCACCTAGAAGGTCAGTGTTTGCAGACAGTTCTAATATGGTTTTAATATCTGAGAGCATCAAGACAACAGTTGTATGACAGTGTCCTAAGACTTTCTACGGATGATGTATGCGAGGCTGAAGTTTATTCAGCATTTCCTCTGAAGGCAACAAGAGGATAAGAAGGAAAATCCATGGAAAGTCTATGAAACCCTGGAGAATAAGGTCTGAACTCTTCCCCTTATAACCTAATACATATTCAATGTCAAAAATACAGGAAATTCAGATATGCAGAAGAACACACTTCTACTTATGGTCTCATCACACAAAGACAACCAAGCTTGTATATATCCTTCTTGGTTTTATGTACGGGAAGGGGAACAAGAAAGAAATATGTTGTAATCCACGTGAGTTTGTTTGCTTTAAACTCTGGTATTTCTTTTTAGACCCTTCCCCTGAGACAGCAATCTGCTAAGGAGAAGTCAGAATAGAACCTGAACAAAGACATCAGAATCAATTTTCAAAGGCCAGGAGGTAAGAAGCTGATGCAGAATTCATCTATATGAGACAGTTGGACTTTTCATGCCCAGGAAGACAATATCAGTACCTGTTGTATGTGGAGAGAGGTATAGAACAAAGAACCATGAGAACAGACTAAAGCAATACTTCTCAAACAACCTGTGGTGATGGATCAGTTTTAAATTTCTGGTCTGCCCTAGATTGATGCTTTTGTGAAAAAAAAATATTATATATATATATATATATATATATATATATATATAGAGAGAGAGAGAGAGAGAGAGAGAGAGAGAGACATATTTGGAAGTCACAGCAATTTCAAATTGCTATAAAATACTCTATTTCTGTATTTCTGTATTTGTTGCAGACTGATAATACACAGCTTGAAGACTAGCATAGGTCCATGGGTAGGACTGTACTAAGATACTGTCTCTTTACAGTGACTATTGAGATATCAATAGGGATAAAGAGAGTTGCATGCTAGTAAATGTTTAACAATCAGTTCTTGGGCAAAGGGGAGGTGCCTTGTAACATTTAACAATTTCTATGGTGTAAATGCTCCCATCATGACAGATTTCAAGCTATGAAGATGAAGTCAATGGATGCAGAGAGTAGAGATGCAGGAGATGTATGCGGCATAGCACCACATACAGAAACCTACAAATGGGTCTTAAGTTAATAGCAACCATCATAACAAAAATAGAATCTATGTCCTTTACACCTGCAGAAGAAAAGTCACCCAGTCCAATGGAAAATAGGATAAAAAGGAAACCCTTCCTTTGATTGGAGTATTTCTCACATTATACAACCTGTCCCTTAAGACAGAAGCCAAAAGTTATTTTCCCAGCTTTCTCTGCAGCAGAGGTGAAAACATGTGACCTACGCTCTGCCAATCTGATGGCTTTCCTCTAGACTTCTATTCAGAAGAGATCATCCCAAGGAAGCTTTGTGTAAACCTTGGTGACAAATTTGTCCAGATCATGGCAAGAAGCAGTGAGGGGAAACGAGTGTCAGTTCCTAACCTCATCAGTGAGGGCTGTAGAGTGTGTGGTGAGTTGTGGCTACATTGGAGGCATCCCTAAGGTGTGATTGGAGGAGTGACTCTCCTGGAGAGTCCATGAGATTCTTAATATGCTTAATGTATTCCTTTTCTGCTGAAACCATCAATAGTAGATTCTCTTGTTGGCAATCAAGAACAATGATTGATTTAACACCTCTACTCCATTTAAAAAATAACATCTTTATTTTATTTTAATTTTTTAAAATATTTTGTTTATTCATGAGAGACACAGAGAGAGAGAGAGAGAGAGGCAGAGACACAGGCAGAGGGAGAAGTAGGCTCCCTGTGGGGAGCCCAGTGTGGGACTTGATCCCAGGATCTTGGGATCACGACGTGAACCAAAAGCAGATGCTCAACCACTGAGTCACCCAGGTGCCCCTTCCCCGCCAATAACATCTTTATTGAGATATAATTCACATACCATATAACTAATCTACCTAGAGTGTACAAGTTAATGGTTTTTGTCACTGCAAAATCAGGATAAGGCACTTGGATTGACCATTTGTTAAGATGTTACAAAGGAAACACTTGAATTGAATTACATGGTTTCTAAGATCCTCTCCTAATTTAAGATTCTAGTCATTGATTCACTCTTGTTTCCATCCATGCATTCATTCTTTGTTCCAAGGAAAGCTTCTTCAAGGAATTCATAAAACACCACAAGAGAACACAAATTGGAAGAAGCAAGGAGAAAAAAATAAGCCAGGTCACAGATATCAAATGAAGTACAAAAGGGCCTGTCTTACCAGCCTATATGTTGTTAGAGGTGAACGCACACATTTGGCTTTCAGTTTTTTAGCAGTCAAGGCCAAGAGGGGGCCTTGATCAGTGACACAATTTACAGTGCCCATTAGGCACAATTCTTCTTAGTTCTAGGACCAGAAAGAAAGGTCTCCTGATCCCAGCCCTACATAAGTTGCACTTTATAATACAATATTTCTTTCTCCAGGTCCCTTTTGGGCTTTGAATCGTTTTGCTAACTGCCATCTCTTTCACATTGGGCAACACTCAGGAATGCTGACAGCCCTGAAGCTGAGAGCTATTGCCCCACAAATAAAAATAATAAAAATGCCTTTCCTCCTCAGAGTTTCAACACACAAACCCTCCTTGCTTGGCACTTACAATGATAGCTTTTGAATAATGACCACAGCTACCATGTATTGAGCACACGGGCACGTCATCATCTTGACCTTGAATCTTCACAATAACCCTAACAAGATGGCTTTGCCTGTTTTATAGAGATGGGGAAACAGAGTCAAGGGAGATGATGTGTTTAAGGTCACACAGCTAGCTGGTCAGCAACAGAGCCAGGACTCAAACCCAGATCTGTTGGCCTCCTTAGACTGTCTTCTTTTAATATCATCCCATTGCTGTTGCTTTTTTCCTGATGACATTTTTAAGCACTTCCTAAATTCTTTTACCTTTATCTGAAGACCTTCATGTTGGTTAGGCTAAAGATTAATCTGTGGTAATAGAGAAACTCAAAATGCAGCTCTTTAAACAATGTAGGAGGGTTTTATTCTCTCATGTGAAGTCCAGAGTTGAGTGGACTTTACTTGCTCAGAAGTAAAGAGACATAAGAGTTGCACTAGTCACTACTGCTCATATATCATTGTGTACAATGGACCTTTGGCTCACATTCTTAGCTCTGGCTGGGTGATCCGTGACCAGCTAAAATTCCATGCGCTTGTGTGGATAGGGGTGAGGTTCCATTACTTAAAAGAAAAAGGAGGAAGACAGTCTCGAGGGAATGGTCACAGGCTCCATCACACCCCCCAGGAACATTGATCAGTGAGTTTTATTATGATTCTGAGTTTTATTATGAATCAGCATTCACCCACCAGTGGCCACACTGCCTTCTTGCCATTTGCTTTATATGTGGCTGAGAAATAGATTTTGTCTCTTGCTTTTTCCAAGTTCTCTTCAGTTTCATTTCTTTTCTCTGCCCATGAAAGCAAAGTCATTATGCACATAGAAATTGGGAGCTGGGGGATCCCTGGGTGGCTCAGGGGTTTAGTGCCTGCCTTTGGCCCAGGGCGCAATCCTGGAGTCCCGGGATCGAGTCCCATGTCGGGCTCCTGGCATGGAACCTGTTTCTCCCTCTGCCTGTGTCTCTGCCTCTCTCTCTCTCTCTTTCTCTCCCTCATGAATAGATAGATAAATCTTTTTTTTTTTTTAATTTTTAATTTTATTTATTTATGATAGGCACACAGTGAGAGAGAGAGAGGCAGAGATATAGGGAGAGGGAGAAGCAGGCTCCATGCACCGGGATCCCGACGTGGGATTCGATCCCGGGTCTCCAGGATCGCGCCCTGGGCCAAAGGCAGGCGCTAAACCGCTGCGCCACCCAGGGATCCCTAGATAGATAAATCTTTATAAAAAAAAGAAATTGGGAGCTGAAAATGGTTTTCTGATTTTATAGTTGGAGAATTTGGGATTCAAAGTGAATGACTTGCATCGGGTCATTCAAATAGTAGCAGAGATATAGGGCTTGAACCTGGCTGGGTGTTCTGCTTCCATCCCACCACATGGAGAGAAGTTCCTTCTCTTTGCCACTTTCCTGCTGGAGGGCAACACCAAGAAAACGAATAACACATCTGGAAAGGTCCAGAAGCTCTGAAGTTTCCCTTAGAAAATTCTTAAAGGTGAGGCAAATCAAAACACAAACAAATCCTTCCAGCTCGATAAAGCACAGAAATACTCATTTGAAAACTGGTAGAAGCACTCCAAAATCACTCCTAGGAATTTTCAGGCTTCCTTGAAATCCTCCTGACACCCATGAAGAAATTCCTCCCTAACCAGGTTTGTAGTCTTGTCTGTTCATTGATGTGAAAGGGTTACCCCATGCATCAGAAATTCCCGTTCCCATTAGCACCATGAGGATCCAGGATGGCAGACTGTGCTTTTTCTCCTTTTCTTAGCTCAAATTCAATGCTGCTTGAGGGGTTGGAGGAATTCCTCGAGCTTTAGAGTCTGGGTGAATTAGCCCCTCAACGGCATTGCAATCAGAGGGACAGACCATCAACAGGTCTGGTCAGCCGGGTTTTTCGAAGGCTGGTTTTTCTTCACTGAGGAGGAGAGACGAAGAACAGAGGAGGAATGCAGAGGGCCCTAGTTCATGGCCCTACTCAAAAGGAGGAGATGCTCCTTTCTGGAGTATGTATCTGAGGGGATGTGTGTGTGTGTGGGGGGTATTGTGAGGGAACGTGGGTGTGCCATGGAGAGAGAGGAAGAGCAGAGAAAAAGAATAAAAGGGGGAGAAAGAGAAAGAATTCTAGAATGTGCTTTAGCAGATTGAAGAAAAGGCAAGATGGGTAGGACAGAGACTGAGAATGTGATAGAATGGGTGTGAGGGGGAAGGGAGGGAATAAAATACGTGAGGAGAACTCTTGATGGGAGAGGAGTGACTTCAGAGCAAATACTCGTCCTTCCTGGGTGCTGGGCGGTCCATCTGTCCCTGGGGCAGTGTCCCGGGCTGTTTTATAGGCTGTAGGAATTTCAGATGACTAGAGGCCATGGGCCCACCCACAGGGAGCTTATAAGGAGTTGGGGAGACCCAGGAGAAAGACCCAAAAGGCAGGAGGTGGGTGGTGGTGGGGGAGCAAGGACCAGTAAGGCTGTGGGGAGACTGGCTCTGTTTGTTGGGATTTCTGACCAGGAGGGAGGAGGACGGTTGCCCAGGCCTGAGTTCAGCAAGAGGAAACCGTTAAATAAATTCTACTGGACTCCCTTAATGTACCGCCAGGAACAACAGCACAGATGTGTATTGGTAGATGCGGAAAGAGATCTACAGCTCACTATGAAGTGGAGAAAAGCAGGCAATGTGCATACGGTATAAGGCGATTTAAAAAATTACATATTTAGATATGATATGATATGAAAGATAGGAAAAATCTTGGATAGATGAGAGATATGAAAAACATCTGGGAGGATATACATAAAATTAATAACTGGTTATTTTTGGATGGAAGGCTCTTAATTTCCTTACTTATTTTCTTCATTTTTTTTTTTTTTTTTTCCAGGAAGCACGTATTTCCTTTACAGTCGGGGAAAAGAGGAAAGAGAAGGTGTTAAGAGCGCGCGAGGGGGCGAGGGGGCGAGCAGGGCCGGAGCAGGGGCGTTATCCGGCCCGGGCCGCGGGGGGCGCTAAAGGCTCTGCCTGGAGCCCCGAAACCGAGAGCGCCCCGCCCCCCGCGGCTGCTGTGGCTGCACCCCCCCGCCCCCGCCCCCGGTCCCCCTCCCCTCCCCTCCCCCGCCCCTTGCCTGCCCCTCCCCCCCGCCCCCTGCCTGCCGGTCCCTGGGGAGGTTACCTTGACCCCAGCAACGGGGAGAAGAGAGGAGCCGTGGGGTCCCCCTCGGGTCCCCAGGCAGCGGAACTGAGTCAGGCCTGAGCAACAGGAACGCACACGTTCTGCCCAGATGGACTTGAAGACGACTTTGCCTTACCCCGCGTGAAACCCAGACTGGGAATTCTTTTTTATTTGATGCATGAGACACACAGAGAGAGGCAGAGACACAGGCAGAGGGAGAAGCGGCGTCCCTGCGGGGAGCCCCATGCGGGACTCGATCCCAGGACCCAGGACCACGACCTGGGCCAAAAGCAGATGCTCAACCACTGAGCCCCCCAGGCGCCCCCAGATTGGAAGTTCTTATGGAGAAGACCTGAGGAGCTCGGTCTTGGCAGCTAACGTGATTCATGTCCCGATGGGTTCTTTTAAAGTTGGCTCACACTGCTAAGGCCACCGGGGTCACTCTGCAGGGGTGGCTCAAAAACCAGCCAGCCAGGGGGCTAGGGTAATGGTGATAAATACCCTTGGCTTTAACACAGATCACAGAAGGTGACGTAACATGGACTTTCATATTCAAGTTCCTCTTGCTCAAGGCTGTTCCTGGACCTGCTTCTCCATACAAGTGAGTTTTTATACATTAGGCACGTCAAAAAGAAAAATCTATGTAAACTACTATTTAAAACACAATTGCTGACAGCTGCTCTGCTCACACACAGTGATATAATTTCTCTCTAGAGGAGATGGCTTTTTGTTTAGCACAATGCAGTTTAATTAGGTGCTCCAGCAAGCACCCCCATCCTGTGTCGCCTCTCACCCCGCACCAAGGATGGCTGAGAAAGTGAATAGCAAATGAATGGAAACTCTGGGACTTGAAGAAATGAAGGGTTTTTAAAAGTAAGTGACACGGTAAGGGGGGAAGATCTGGAGAAACATGGAGAGAAGGTACCAGTGTCCCTGGTGGCTTAAGGACAGCCAGCACAGAGATTTTTATATTGAGTAGTTTTGGTTTTTAAATCAGTTCTGACACTGTGGCGCCCTCAGTGACCCCCTTTTGTTAGTCATTATTCAACAGAAAGGGTGTAGCACCAGTGGTTGGGAACTGGACTCTGGGTCAGCCTGTCCAGTGTGAGACCCAGCTGTGCCACTTAGTGCAAGAATTTGGGATAAGTTCTTGAAACCTCCATTCCTTCACCTGGAAAATGAAAGGAATGGTATTTGGGAGGATTAAATTTGGGAGGATTAAATGAGATCAGCTGCATAAAGCACTTAGTACAGGGCTCGGCTCCCAATAAGTGGCCGTGATGGTGAGGATGAAGCTGAAGCTGATGGTGATGATGATGACTGTGGTAACACAGTGGTTTCAGCTGAGTTATGTGGTGTTTCATCTGCCAGGGTGCAGTATCAACTGAGAAAACCACAGAGAGGAAGACCCCATTGAATGCTGGACTTGGACAACTTAGTGTTGCAGTTAGCAAAGTGTGGGCCCTTGGATCTTCGGCATCAGCATCACCTGGAAACTGGTCAGAAATGCAGGTTCTAAGCTCCCGCCCCGGGTCTGCTGAATCAGAAACTCTGGGTGTTGATCCAGTTAACAGTATTCAGAGAAGCCTTCCAGAAGATTCTGATGCATGCTTTAAATTGGACAACTGTTGGATTAGTGCATGCAGTTTTAGGGTCTTGTCAGAAAGGTACCACATTGCTGGTGGGTTTGTATTTTCATCCTTGTTCAAATGTGGTAGTGTACAATCATCATAATTTCACTGCACATTGTTATAAATAAATATATGGTGGAGTTGAAATTTAACCAGGTGTGAATAATAGTACCTTATAGTTTTCTGCAGTGGATCTCACCTTGCTCTGGAGTTCCCACTCCAAGGGGGGAAGGCCTCTCAGTTTACCTCATCAGTTTACTTCATCAATTCTGAGTTCACATTCTTGTAGGGGTTGTTTTTCTTCCTTTTCCCAGAGAAGAAGAAGAAGGTGGCTTCTTCCTAGGAAGGCTTCTGGCCATAAGGGGGACTGAGGCAGCCTCATGGGTCAGGGAGACGTCTCTGCGCAGGTTGGGTGTCCGCCCACTGTGGCTGTGGCTCATCTTCCAGGCCCTAGCCCTGACTCTGCCCTGAGGCTCTGCTCTGTCGCCCCCCACTTGGTCTTTTGGTGCCTTGTGCTGGTGCTGGGAGCTGTGCCCCAGCACAGCTCCCCCATCACAGCCTTCTCATCCAGGTCCTACTGCCTAGACCTTGGATGCTAGCGACTTGGACAGCAGACCAGAGCCCAGACTGCTTCAAACTAGGAAGGAAGCAAAGGGAGAAATGCCATTTGTAAGAAAGGACAAAACACCAATTTATCCCATAGCTATTTGTTACACTTCCTTCCTTCCTTTCTTTTTTAATTCTTTAATGAAAAGCCAAAAGGGAAGACATCTGTCTTGGAAACTGAGATTTAATAAAAGCAGGTAATACTCTGGGAGGCCCTGGTTGCTATAATTGCTTAAATATTCAATTCAAGATTGTTCCAAGAACTCAAGGTTTAGGTTATATCACAAGACACATCAGGAATTAAATTTCTTTTTATTTTAGCTAGAACAAAAATTAAAGTCTGAGAAATTTGGGTTTAATATAAACCAGACCTTTTCTATTATTGTAGGCTACAGTCTTGTTCTCTCCACTGCTTTCTAGAATATGAACTAGATTGAGATTTTTTCATTCATTTAGCACTTCTTATAGGCAGTGAAAGCTTATGTAATATTTCATTTTTCTTGAGTTTTGCTTCTGTTCTACATGCATTGTAAGCCACTCAAGGATAACAATTATAATCATCATAGCTGATAATAATTTGAGAAGTTACAGTGTAGCAAGCAGGTTTATCAGGCAGGATGGACTACATTGTGCTGCAATAATAAATGACTTCAGAGTCTCAGTGGCTTAACACAGCCAACGTTTCCTGCTTGCTCAGGGTGCTCGTCTGTTGGGATCATCGGGCAGCCTCTGCTCCACATGGACTCTCAGGATCCAGATTGATAAAGGGACCTGTGCCCACACAGTCTTCCCAGCAGGGCACAGGGGCTGTGGCAGATTGCATAGCATCTCGTAAACCTTCTGCCCGGAAGGGACATATCAGTTCTGTTCACATTCTGTTGGCCGTAGCAAGTCACATGGTCATATTTAACTTTATATTGTCAAGGTACAATCCTATCATGTGCCTGAAAAGGGGAGAGACAGAAATATCTGGGGAGCAGCACTAATGATTATACCAGGCATTGTGGTAAGGTCTGGCCTCACGTGGTCTCTGTCCTTACAATTCCAGGATGGAGGAACTGTGGTAGACCATCTTTTCAACCGTAGAAGTCAAGGTCTCACCCTTTGTAAATCGTGTATGGAACAGGATGTGAGATCAGATGTGTTGGATTCTAGTATCTGTGCTTATACTCAGAAAGTGAAACTGCTTCTTTAGGAATAGTGGCTTCACTTTTGTTGAGTTCACAGCCTATTGAGGCAGAAAGTTGAACTGTTTCATATACTTTTATCCCATTTCTTTTCTTTTCTTTTCAAGTAGGCTCCACACCCAGCATGGAGCCCAACACGGAGCTTGAACTCACAACCCTGAGATTAAGACTCTGAGATAACGGGTCAGTCACTTAACTGGCTGAGCCACCCAGGAGCCCCACACTTTAGTCAATCCTCTCAACGACTTTGTGAGGTGGATTCACTTATTAGCCAATGCTAAGGGAAACCAAAGCTTAGAGAGGTTCTTGTAAGGAAACTTGACCCTTATGTGACTCCAAAGACAATTCCCTTAATCTGCACTATGCTTCAGTATTTCTCAGTGTGAATGTTCTTTATGAGAAGCACTCACAGTGCTATTCAGAATCCAGCTCTGGGACCCTATCTGACCTACTGATTCAACTTTCTGGGGAGGGCCTTGGGCACGACAGCTCTGGTGCTCACAAGAGTGTGGGCTCCATGAGCCTGTTGTCACTCTCACTGACGGCTGTCCCACTGCGCCTGGTTTAGCACCTTGCTTCTCTGCTGCTGACTCAATAAGTCAAAAACAAACAACAAAATCCCAGCTCACCACCAGACCAAAAAAAAATGGTGATTATTTCTTTGTCACTTGGCCGGCACTTACAGGGAAAGGTGAAGAAATGAATACATTCAGTACCAGGTTCCAGAGCAAAATCCTCACCATCAACATTTTTTTAAAAAAACTTAGGGCAATAAGGGAGGAAGAGTACATCAAAATTATTTCTCACTGAAATTAACTCCACAATTTAAGTCATAATTATAGAACCCATTTCTTACCTGAAGCAAAATCCAAAGACATTAAGATTCTGGGAGTGTAGACAGTAAGTCCCTTCCTCCCTCCATAGCCCCAGGAAAGCAGGTAGATTCTGATGCTCTAAACATGGAAAGGGCCAGTGCACCATATACAGCTGTGCAGGTTGAGCTGTGTGCGGTGAGGATGCCATTCACATAGCCTATGATGAACCTGCTATGAGGAAAGGTCACAGAAAGGAGTCAAAGGACATGATTTTTGAGCCAGTCTCAAGCTTGTATGGCTTGGGCATGTCTCTTAACCTTTCTGGACCACTAAAATGTCATGATTTTGTGAAGTGCATTATACGGGGATTTTAGTGATTATCTCATTTATTGAATACTTTATAAGCCACAAGGCCTCTTCTAAGTCATGTGCATTTCAAAATAACCCTATAAAGTAGGCATTATTCTTTTTCTTTTTTTTTTTCCTTCAGGAGGGAGACCTTTTATTGCCTGCCATTGACCATTGCCCAGTGTGGGTGGAGCAGGAGGGGTCAGGAACTGTCCTGGACCGTAGAGGTGCCCTCAGCAGATGTGGGCCGTGTGGCCAAGGAAGGGCATCTTTATGCAGCCCAGTGCAGAGGTGGTCCATGCAGACCGGTGCCTCTTGCTGCAGGGGTGCATAGTGTGGGTAGAAGAGGAAGTCACAGTAGTGGAGCAGACAGCTGTGGGAGGCCACGCAGAGGTCACGCGGTGCACACAAGGTGCTTTGAGAAGTAGGTGGGCTTGTGGTAGGTGTGGAAGAGGCTCCCAAACAGCGTTGAATGGGGCCTTCATGATGCACATCAGCCCCTGCCCCTCATGAAGCGGGTGCTCTTCTTACCTCATTTTTGCAGATGAGCAATAGGCAGAGAGGTTAAACTACTTGTACACGGCTGCCCAGCTACTACATGGTAGGGACAGGATTCAAAGGCAGGTAGTCTGAATCCCTAGCTTTAGCCCTAGGGACAATGGGCTCTGTTCTGTGGCACCTGAAGGCAGCAGGTATCAAAGTGAGGCCCTAGAATGATCTAGTCCCATTTACTCAGGCTGGCCAGCCCCATAGCCAGTGATAGTTCTCAGCTCTGGGTGATCTACTTCAAAGAGGCATAGGCAAATTGGAGGCATTTCAGAGAAGGCTGGTTAGTACAAGGGGGTGAGAGCCCTGTCATCAATATTAAAGTGATACTTACTTGGTGCCTGGCTGCAGAAAGTGCTTTACCTGGATTGTTTTATTTAAACCTGCATAACACCCCTATGGAATAAGTCTTAAAATTAGCCCCATTTGATAGAGGGACTCCTGGTTGTCACAGTTAGTTAAGTGGCTGTCTCTTGGTTTCGGCTCAGGTCATGATCTCAGGGTCATGAGATAGAGCCTTGTGTCAGGCTTGGGCCTCAGTGCAGTCTGCTTCAGATTCTCTCTTTCTGTCCCATTGCCCCTCCCACTTGGGCTCTCTCTCTCTCTCTCTCAAATAAATCTTTTTTTTTTTAATTTTTATTTATTTATGATAATCACAGAGAGAGAAAGAGAGAGAGGCAGAGACATAGGCAGAGGGAGAAGCAGGCTCCATGCAGGGAGCCCGATGTGGGACTCGATCCTGGGTCTCCAGGATCACGCCCTGAGCCAAAGGCAGGCGCCAAACTGCTGTGCCACCCAGGGATCCCTCTCAAATAAATCTTAAAAAAATCCCCACGTGATAGAAAAAGAAACTGAGGTACAGAGAGGTTAAATAATCTGCCCCCACACAACTAATAAGCATCAGGGCCAGAGTACAAATCCCAGCAGTGTGATTCTGTACTTTGAACCAGTGTGCTGCACTATCACAGGAGATCTTGATAAAATGCAGGCTCTGACTCAGTAGGTCTGGGGTGATTCTACATTTCTCATAGCTCCCAGGTGATGCTGCGCGTCCATGGGCCACACTATGAGCTGCATGGCTTCCAACCACTCTACCTGACTGCCCCAAAGTGAGTGGTGTTGGGCAGGATGAAGAGCGTGTGGCCTCCAGGCAGCTTGGCAGGGTGGAGTTGAAGATTGTCATGGCTGTCCCCAAGTATTTAAAGGGCCACCATGTGAAAAGCAAATCAGACTTGACTTGGAGAGCCCCAGGGGACAGGATGACATGGACATGTCTCTATTTCCAGCCCTGACATTTCCCCTGAGCATCAGATTGCTCTCTCTAACTGCCTGCTGGACAAGCCATTTGGGTGTGTATCCTCAGGGAACTCAACCTTGAATGTCCAAGTACACCCGTTGACTTTCCTCTAATTTTCCACCTTAATCAGCTACATTGGGAACTTGGAACCATCCTAGACTATACTCCCTCACCCCAATAGCCAGTCAGTCCTCAAGACTTGCCCAATTTACCTTCTATTTATTATTTTTCAAAAAATTTTAGAGACATGTGGGTGGCTCAGTGGTTGAGCATCTGCCTTTGGCTCAGTATTTTCATATATATCCTGGTGGGATCGAGCCCTGTGTCAGGTCCCCACAGGGAACCTGATTCTCCCTCTGCCTATGTCACTGTCTCTGTGTGTCTCTCATGAATAAATAAAATCTCAAAAGATTTTTTAAATGAAATGTAACTGACATATAACCTTGAATTCATTGAAAGTGTACAATGACTTGATATGTATTTTGTGAAATGTTTACCACAGTAGGTATAAATTTCATCACCATACAGAGTTATACATTTCCTTGTGATGTTTTCTTGTGACAAGAACTTTTAAGATCTACTCTCTTATCAACTTACAAACATAGCACACAGCAGTGTTTAACTGTACCTGACATCTCCAGTACTTGGTTGTCTTGTACCTGGAGGTCTGCACCTTTTGATCACCTTCACCCATTTTGCCCATCCCTACCCCCCTATCTGGTGACCACCAATCTGTTCTCTGTATCTGTGATTCTGGTTTTTGTTTTGTTTTTAAGATCCTACATATAAGTGAGAGCACACAGTATTTGTCTTTCTCTAGCTTATTTCACTTAGCATAACACCTGCAAGGTTCATCCTCCCTTCTGTTTCCTTTTTTTTTTTTTTGGAACCCTTCTGTTTCCTTAACACATCTTCTCTGGGTTTCTAGGCCTCTAGCTCCTGTTAGCATTAGTAGGTCTTGGCATCTCTTCCCTGGACTACTCTTCCACCTTCCACCTTGGCCTCATGGACTCCAGTCTGATCTTGACTCCTTACTCCACACTTTGGCTGCCAGAATCATCTTTCTGAGGCCCACATCTCACCATAGATCTCCTTGGCATCACACCCATCTGTGGCCCTAACTGTCTTCATGATAACAACCAAGGTCCTTAGAATGACCATGCCCTTCTCAGCCTGATCTCTGTGGACTTTTCCATCCTCATCTCCTTCCAAGTCCTATCTTCCACACTAACCTCTAGTGACACCTGGTGTTGAGGGTTTTCCTCAATACTTCCCTAAGTTTCCTGCTTGCACGTGTCAGGCTGGTCCCACTCTGGAAAGATTGTCACTTGCCCACCCTTGCTCATCCAAGTCTTGGAGAGACTCTTCTCCCCCTTCCTGTCCCTTTTCTGGGTTCCCAGGTATGTTCATTTTTAACATTTAGCCTAACTACAGTGTCTTTGGTATATTAGGCCCTAATACATTAAAATGTCCTGGGAATGTGTTTGTCTCTCTGGGGAGCACATGAACCAATCATAGACGTATTCCCACCATCTTACACAAATATTTGTTGACATAAGGTTGCTTGTTTAAAAGAAACTTGGAGCTGTCTTACACTTTACTCCCACTCTGCGTATAATCCAACAAGTCCTGTTGGTTCTACCTTTACAATATATCCAGAATCCAATCCCTTCTAACCCATTTGCTGGCTGGCTGGTAGACTACAGAAACCTCCCAACGGGTCTTACTTCTCTCCCTCTCTTCTGCACCCTTTCTATTCTCACACAGCAACCAGGTGATGCTTTGAAAACATCAGTCAGCTCCCATCATCCCTTTGCTTGGAAGCCTCCAATGGGTTCCCATCATCCTTAGAATGAAATCCAGGGTCCTCAGCATGGCCATTAAGGTCTCTACTGTCTACCTCCACTTTCTTCCTTGACCTTCCTCTCCTGCCTTTCTCTCCCCTACTCACCACTCTTCAGCCATTTCTGCCTTTGTATTGTCACTCAGCGATGCCAGGTTGGCATCTGCTGCAGGGCTTCACCCTCAATGCCCCTCCATCTGGACTGTTCTTCCCTCAGATATTTAGAAAGCTCCCTCGCTCCAGGCAGGCCTCAGAGTCACCTCTTCAAGGGTGGCCTTCCTTGATGAAACTTTTTAAAAATTCTACTCTTCTCAGAGTGTCTGGGTGGCTCAGTCACTTAAGCACCTGACTCTTGATTTAGGCTCAGGTCATGATCTCAGGGTTGTGGGATCGAGCTCCACGTCAGGCTTCTGCTCCACACTGAGTCTGCTTGAGATTCTCTCTCTCCCTCTGCCCCTCCCCCCTCTCATGTTCTCTTTCTCTCTCTTTCAAATAAATAAAATCTTTTTAAAAAATTAAAAAATAAATTATTCTATTCTTCTCACTCCCCTTACCTTGATTTATTTTCCTTGTGGCATTTGTCTTATTTTTATGAATATATATATAAAATGTATATATATTATATACATTATATGTATATAATATACATATAATTATATATGTATATATTATATATTATATGTATATAAATACACATAATATGCATATATAAAATATATATGTGTATATACATATAATTGTGTGTGTGTGTGTATATATATATATATATATACACACACACACATGTAATTGTGCATCTTCCTTGCCAGAAGCTAAGCTACTTGGGAGTAAGGACTTTGTCTTGTTCTCTGTTGTATCCCAGGATGTAGAACAATGTATGGCCCTTAGGAGGTACTTGATGAAGACTTAATGAATATTTCCTGAGTAAGTAAGGCCAGTGAGTGGAAACTCCAGGGAGACACTTTTCAGTTCATTAGAAGGAAAGACTTCCTGTCATTGGAACCTGAAGATGGAAAGAACTAACTCTGGGTGGGGTAAATCCTCTGTCATGTAGGGACATTTAATTTCCAGAAAAGCTGAACAGCAGTTGTCTCATGTGCATGCATTTAGGATGCTTAGAGCAGCTAGGGAGCTGGATGAGATGGTCTCTAATGCCCCTCAAGGCTTTAGCTGTATTCAGTTTCATGCACCTGCACACAATCCTCTGGAAACCCCGGTGGGATGCCTTGAACTTGGTTGAAGGAGCCTGAATGCCAAAAACCCCACAGTTAAACGCTTTTCAACATAAAATTTACTTTTTTTTTTCAGTTTTTCAAGGGCATATATGATCATTAAAAAAATTCAGAAAGAAGGAGAAGAAAACATATACACATAATCCCACCAGAGATGATTGCTATTAATATTTTTGGGTGTTTTTTTCTTGGGATTATCACTATTAATATTTGGGGGTATTTTTTCTTGTTTTTTAATATATTTTTTGCTGTTACTATATATAGTTATCTATGTTACATACATATTTATTAGTTATCTACTACTGCATAGGAAATCACACCAAAACTTAGTGCCCTATAATGGCAATAGACATTTTATTATCTGTGGGTTGGGAATTCAGGAGTGGCTCAGCTGGGAGTTTTGGCTGGGGTGGTTCATATGATTGCAGCTGGACTGGGACTGGGGCTGGGGTGGGGCTTGGGCTACATTCCCATCAGTGGCTTCTACATTTGAGTCTGGTGCCTGGGCTTGAAAATTCAAATAGCTGGGATTCCTTAAGTATCTTTCTTTCTCTGGGTGGTCTGGCCACCCATCTTCCCAGCATGGGCTTTGGGGACATGGTGGACATCCATAAGAATTGAGCCATATGGACACCCATATGGCTCAGGATTCCAAAGCCACTTGTCTCAAGATAGAGAACAAGGCAAGAGTCTTTTATGAGCTAGCCTTGGAAGTCAATAGCAGCATTTCTGTCACTTTTATTGGTAGAGGCAGTTACTAAGCTCCACCGAAGGAGGAGGGTCAGTGTCATGTTAAAAGTATCTCTTCATCCATTAATTTATCATCTCTCTGGCCATCCATCCGTTTACCCTCTCTCCCACCTCCTGCTTCTTTTTCTCTCTCCAGCTTTGGAAAATCCAATGCACCATAAGTTATAATCATAAAATGTTTCTTCCTATCTTTTTTAAAGATTTACTTTATTTATTCATGAGAGACACAGAGAGAGAGGCAGAGACACAGGTAGAGGGAGAAGCAGGCTCTTCACAGGGAGCCCGATGCGGAACTCTATCCCAGGACCCCAGGATCACGACCTGACCCAAAGGCAGATGCTCAACCATTGAGCCACCCAGGTGGTCCTCATGCTATCTTTTAAAAAATTTATTGTAATATAAGCCTTGCCTCAAATTATAAACCCTTAAAACATTTTAATTGATAATATTTTGTTCTAATTCATTTTACTTGGTTTTGGACCTATCCTTAGTTTCTAGTTTTTCCCTATTATAAATAATGGTATAGTGGTAAAATGAACATATTTATTAATTATAAAGGCTTTCCCTCTTTATTTCAAGAATTGGGGATATGGAACTATTCTATGAAATTACTGGTTTAAGGAATATGAAATTAAAAATATGTTTCTCCTAAATAAGATAGAAATGTTTCTTTTAATATCTTCACTACCTTCTACCAAATTGCTTTCCAAAGTGTTGTAACTACCAATTTATATTCCTGCTACAATGCATGCAAGTGTCTTTTCATCTAACCTTAGAAATTACCATTAGGAATCACCATTAAAATAAAATTGTTGCTAATTCAATAGACCAAAAGGTATCTTTCTGTACATTTCTTGAATTTCAAGTAGGAGGGAGCATGTTTGTCTCTGTTTGATGACCTCCAACATTTAAACATTCTCTTTTTGAGAAACATTTAATAATTGAAAACATAAAGCATTCACAAAAGTAGAGAGAATACTCTGGTAAACCTTCATGTACCCATCATCCAGCTTTATGACATCCAGTCCATGGATGGATAAATTTCATCTATAACCTGCTTACTCTGCCTCCAGCATTAAAGAAATCCCAGACATCACAGCACTTCCCCCATAAATATTTCAGTACGTATCTGTAAAAGATAAACATCTTTATAAAACAGAACATAAAATCAGTATAACAGGGGCACCTGGGTGGCTCAGTGAGTTGAGTGTTTGCCTTCAGCTCAGGTCATGATCCCAAGGTCTTGGGATTGAGTCCTACATTGGGCTCCCTGCTCTGCGGGGAGCCTGCCTCTCCTTCTGCTTCCCCCTCTTTCTGTCTCTTATGAATAAAAATTTTTAAAAATGTTTTTTAGTTAAAAAACATTTTTAAAAATTTTTATTTATTTATGATAGTCACACACAGAGAGAGAGAGAGGCAGAGACACAGGCAGAGGGAGAAGCAGCAGGCTCCATGCACTGGGAGCCCGACATGGGATTCGATCCCGGGTCTCCAGGATCGCACCCTGGGCCAAAGGCAGGCGCTAAACTGCTGCGCCACCCAGGGATCCCTATTTATTTATTTTTAATTAATTTACTTTTATTTTTATTTTTTATTCATGGGAGACACAGAAATAGAGAGGCAGAGACACGCAGAGGGAGAAGCAGGCTCCATGCAGGGAGCCCAATGTGGGACTCAATCCTGGAACTCCAGGATCAGACCCTGAGCCACTGAGCCACCCAGGTGTCCTTGTTTTATAATTTTTAAAAATTAGTTTGTTTGAAATAGAATCTAAGGGTCCACAAATGGAATTTTCTTTCTTTTAATCTATAGATTTATCCTCCCTTCTTTTAGTTTTTGTGATTTATTTTTTTAAGGAAATCAGGTCACTTGTCTCCTATAGTTTTCCATTTCCTGGATTTTGCTGATTGCAACCCTTTGTTGCTCAACACATTCCTCTGTCCCATGTATTTTCCATGAATTAGTAGTTGTATCTAGAGAACTGGTCTGATTCGGGTTTGAGTTTTGGCAAAAAGTAATTTACAGAGGCATTGTATATTTCCATTAGGAACCTTGATATCTTGTTGACTCTTTATATGATGATAGCTGCTATTGAAATCCATCGCCTAGGATCATTGTATATTTTTGGGCCTTGCAAATTAGTGATTTTAAAAAATTATTTCATCCCTTCTTTATTAGATGTAATTATACCCACGAAGAGAAACTTTTCCTCATCAACTCTTTGGTTACCTTGAGGTATATCTTTCCTTTAACTTCCCAAATTTTGGAATGAATAGCTGGTATATGAGTTTGCTGGGGCTGCCACAACAAGTAGCATAGACTGGATGGCTTAAACAACAGAAATGAACTTTGTCATAGTTCTGGAAGCTGGAGTCCAAGATCAATGTGTCAGCAGGATGCTTTCTGCTAAGGCCTCTCTCCTTGACTTGCAGATGGGCATCTTCTCCCTGGATCTTCACGCAGTCTTCCCTCTGTGTGTGTCTATGTTCTAATCTCCTCTTCTCCTAAGAATATAAATTATACTGGATTAGGATTCACCCCCAGCGACCTCCTTTAACCTTAATTACTTCTTTAAAGGCCCTATCTCCAAAGTCAGTCACATTCTGAGATAGTGGGGGTTAGAACTTCAACATGAAATTTAGGGGAGGGGGCACAATTTAGCCCATAACAGTTGGTTTCCTAGCATTCTCCAAAGATAACTAATGAGGAATTTTTTCCACCTTATGAACTTATGGATTGTAACATATTTGAGATATTCTAACCTATCACAGTTTTTGTTCTTATTGATGCTTATGTAGTCCCAACTTTGACAGTGAGAGACTCTAAAGTTGGCTTCTGTGCCCTTTAGACACGATGCAGTTGTTTTTGGTAGATTTCTTGCTTTCTGGCATTACAAAATGTTCCAGGCCTTTCTGTGTATTTCTTTTCTTTCTAAGATTTACTTTATTTATTCGTGGGAGACGCACAGAGAGAGACAGAAACACAGGCAGATGGAGAAGTGGGCTCCCTGAGGGGAGCCCAATGTAGGACTTGATCCCAGGACCCCGGGATTATGACCTGAGCTAAAGGCAGATGCTCAACCACTGAAGCACCCAGGTGCCCATTGTCTGTATATGTCTTACCTCAAACATAGAATCAGCTCTTTCTCCAAGTAGATTTGTTCCTTTTTCCTGGGAAATGACAGCACTCACAATAGAGGTGTGAGGGGTGCTCAATACTACCGGGTTAGTTATGCATTATTTATATTTTTAAAAGTGAAATACCAAAGTATTGATGGGAGGTGATGGTGATGGTACAGTAACCACAAAATTCAAACCCCTAGCAAGCATGGGAGATTGTCTTTTACGTATAGCAGACACACTTCACTGATTCATACTTTCATTGCTGACAATTTCTTTTCTTTTCTTTTTTTTTTTTTTGACAATTTCATTTAGATTCATATACATGAACCAAGTGATCACTGTGGGTCGAGTACTGTAGTCTCTGGAGAACCCAAAGATGAGTAAGACATGGTTCCCCACCCCCCACCCTCCAATTCGGTTTCATTGTAGTGGATGCACCCACACAGCATTATTTTCATTTGGTTGCTTCAATAACATTTAAGTACTTCAAGATAGGTCTAATATGTATTGGGTACTTCAAACCCTGGTTCTGTGGGTTACTCACAGGATTAAATGAGTTAATCCATATTAAGCACTCAGCCCAGTGTCTTATTCATGGTGGGGCTCAGGAAGTGTCAGCATTTGCTGGCTGACTGCCTGTTTGTACTCCCAACCATCCCTGCCCTTTCTGTGCTCTGCTCTGTATTTGAGGGAAGTATGTTTCCTGGGCTCCCTGACCCTATAGCTCCCAGTGAGCTTCAGCCATGGAAAGTTCTGGTGGAAAACAAGGAAGCAGGATGTGGGGAAAGGCTAGAGTATTTCTTCCCCTTCTTTCTGCATCCTGTGGCATCTCCTTCATGGCTCCAGCTCGGACTCTGCTATAATTTCAGCTCCTGCAGGGCAGCCTGTTACTGGCCTCCCAACCCTAATAGCATCCCACAGCCACTTTATGGGCACCGGTTTGGTGTCTCAGCTCTATTGTCTCCTGTATTTATTACCTATTTCCTATACTAAATTCCTTTTGATTGAAAGATCCACAGTGTTTCCTGGCTGGAAGGGTTAGCCACTAATATTAATATCACTATCTCATTTAACTAATAACTCTATCAGGCAGGTACTATTACTATCTTCTTTTTATGGACGAGGAGCCTGAGGCAGAGGAAGGTTAAAATACCTGTGTCTGGTCACAGACTTCGTAAGTGGTGGAGCTGGGATAGGAGCCCAGATGTGTCTGTCTTCAGCTGGATCTTGATGTGCATGGTTAGGTAAGACAACCATTTACCCATGTGCTTTAAGAAGTACACTTGGTAGCCAGTTCCTAAGCTGAGGAGGGGCACCTCTTTATATCCTGGGGTTATTTCTCTTGTGGGAGATTTTTGGGGCCATTTTCTTGCAAACTTCTTCTCTTTGGGAACTCATGAATGAATAAAATGTCTGTAGTTTGTTTCTGCATTGTCCTGTTTCAGTGATTTATTGATAATTTGGAAGGCTTTATTGTCTAATGTACAGGCAAATAATGGACAGTTGATTAAGTGCAGGGTTTGTGGTCATGTCTATAAAACATGGAGTATTGGCCCTCAGGAGGAATGTAACTCCACGTGATAAGACTATTTCTCTGGTGTAGCCTGAGTTAAGTGACTTTTCTAAAAAGCCATCCATAATAGTCCTAGGGATCCCCGTGTTATACAAAAGATGCTTACAATTTAGAACAGCTGCCTTTGAGTGGGATGAAAAGTGAGAGAAAGCTTTACAAAGTGGAAAATTGCTATTGTTCCCTAGAGCCTGGTATGAGAAATGGAACACCAGATTAATCTCACACATGAAATACAAAGTATTTAAAACCCCTATCGTCCCAGAAAGGCATTAAATATGGACACTGATGAAAGATTACTTTGGTTCAGAGAACTAGGGCTTTCCCCTTACAACAAATTTCATCATTGTTATTACCCAGAAGATATTTTGCCCTTTTTTTTTTTTTTTTGATATTTTGCCTTTTTAATCATGAAGCCACTCTTGGGTTTTGCCAGTTAGGCGAGAGCCCGTGTCACCTTGACCAGTCTGGTTGAGCTGCTTATGTAAAAGGGTTGCTGGGTTTGTGGATTGTGCCTTCCTGAGCCCCAGCCATGAAAATCATTTCTGTTCAGCACCTTGGATGATTTGAAGATTAGTAACATATTTCCCAGTTTGCTGTTTCTACTGTAAACAATACTGAAATGAATTTCTTTAGTGAGGACTTTTAAATGGGATAATTTCAACAGAATACTAGGGAAAGTGTCAGGAGAAAGACATCCTACAGCCCTGCTCCCTGCCTCGGGAAACTAGGGAATCCTTTCTTGATGGTCTTTTCCTGTTTCTCAATTCAAAGCATCCTCTCTCCACAATTATGCCAAAGCTGATGGGGCTCAAGGACACATCTAGGTAGTAAGTTTAGAGAAATCATTCTACAGTTTTAATTCTTTATTAATTTCTGACCACTATTCATGAGTGCAAGACATTGCAGCCAAGTAACTTCCATTCAGAGAGAGCTCACCTTATAAGTCTGTTGAATTCTCTTCTCTGGGAATTCCAAAGGACCAAATAAAAACCAGCTGAAGCCCCAGATGAGTCTCATAAACCTCAGACTCACCAAACGAATCATGAGGCCGGGTGTGGTGTGCAAGCCCATGACTGCATGAGGTAGAAGAGGCAGGCTGTGTTGACCTTTCAGATTCTCTGCCTCCTTATCAATAATGCAAACTACAGGCCTCACAGCTCAAAGCAGACACAGAGCAGAGAACTCTTAGGGATCAGGATACATCTCTACTCCTATTCCACAGAATAAATATGGAGAAAGGGGCTAGCATGCATCCAGAGAGCAGGCTGCAACCAGCACCTTAACTAAGGGCCCCAGGCCCACCCTGATAAGGGCTGAAGAATAATTAGTGTGGAGCAAAAAAATTATCAGCCTATTTGCACATTTCACAGTATGACACTATGTCAATTTTTAGCATGAAGTAGAGAACTTTTCCAACTTATTGTTATCAAATTCAGAAGAGAAGTTTCCAAGGCTGACAGCTTCCAGTCTCATCATACCCAGTGAACAGATTTAAAAAAAAGGATTTATTATTTATTTGTTTGTTTACTTATTTGAAGGGGGGTGCACAAGCAAGGGGAGGTGCAGAGGGAGAGAGAGAGAGAATATCCAAAAGATCCCCCCAACTGAATGTGGAGCCTGAGGCAGAGGTCAATCCCGGACCCTGAGATCATAATCTGAGCTGAACTCAAGAGCCAGATGCTCAACCAACTGAGCCACCCAGGCACAACTCCCTCTCCCCCTCCCAGCAGTGGGCAGAATTCTTTCTTTCTTTTTTTTTTTTTATTGGTGTTCAATTTACCAACATACAGAATAACCCCCAGTGCCCGTCACCCAATCACTCCCACCCCCCGCCCTCCTCCCCTCCTACCACCCCTAGTTCGTTTCCCAGAGTTAGCAGTCTTTACGTTCTGTCTCCCTTTCTGATATTTCCCACACATTTCTTCTCCCTTCCCTTATATTCCCTTTCACTATTATTTATATTCCCCACATGAATGAGAACATATAATGTTTGTCCTTCTCCGACTGACTTACTTCACTCAGCGTAATACCCTCCAGTTCCATAGTGGGCAGAATTCTTGAGGCCATTGTGGAAATAAGACTTCACTGGAATAGTCAGTGATTTATAGTTAACAGCTGTAAATCTCCTCCTTTCCAAGAGATAAATTCAGAATAAATTAGAATCTTCTAGTATCAATTCTAAACATCCAGGATATGCATTCTCATTGGCTCAGCATGAATCATATATTCATAGTCAGCCAATTAACATTGGATAGGGTTGACAGAGGCTTCATAGAACATACATGGCTGTCTGGAGGTCATTGCTGTGGGTGAGGAGGCAATTCCTCATGAGTTGAGCAGAAGCTTCAAGTAGCACATACTATGGTTGTCTTGCAAAGACAGGTCTGGGTAGCAATTCCTGTTCTTAAAATAGAAGATCACTACTCTACACTCTTCTTTAAATTCTCCACTTTCTGATTGAATTGTACTTTCAAAATTTAGGACATCTACTGTTATATGGTCACTGTGCTAAGGATCCCAGATCTTAGTTTTTGTTTTGTTTTGTTTTGTTTTTCAGATCTTAGTTTTTGAATTTTGCAACATGCTTGCACATTTCTCTATACCTATTGCTAGTCTCAATATTAGATAGATCTACCAAAATGACAGCCACATTAGATGAATCACCAAACTGTAACACGTAGTTACCGAGATGGTCCATACATTTTCTTTTTTTTTTTAATTTTTATTTATTTATGATAGTCACAGAGAGAGAGAGAGAGAGGCAGAGACACAGGCAGAGGGAGAAGCAGGCTCCATGCACCGGGAGCCCGACGTGGGATTCGATCCCGAGTCTCCAGGATCGCGCCCTGGGCCAAAGGCAGGCGCCAAACCGCTGCGCCACCCAGGGATCCCGGTCCATACATTTTCAATCTCTCATCCTTTGTTCTTTCTACCTTCTCAGCCTGGAATAGCCTGAGCCTACATAGTCTAGCTATTAAAACCCTATTTGTTATTCCATTAGGTACAATTCAAATGCCAATTCTCCCCTGAAGTGTCCCTTGATCCTCTCAAGTTTGGAGTTGCCAGATTTAGCAAGTAAAAATATAGGATATTGAGTTAAATTTGAATTTCAGATACACAATGAATCATTTATAATACAGGCATGTCTCAAATATTTCATTGGACATACTTAAAATTCATTTGTTGTTTATCTGAAAATAAAATTTAATTGGATATTCTGTATTTTTAAAAATTTTCTTTTTTAAAACTTAATTAACATATAGTATATTATTAGTTTCAGAGGTAGCGTTTAGGAATTCATCAGTTGCATATAACACCCAGTGCTCATTACATCATATGCTCTTCTTAATGCCGATCACCCAGTTACCCCCATCCCACCTAACTCCCTTCCAGCAACCCTCAGTTTGTTTCCTATTGTTAAGAGTGTCCCATAGTTTGTCTCCCTCTCTGATTTCATCTTATTTTGTTTTCCCTTCCCTTCCCCTAATGATCCACTGATTTGTTTCTTAAATTCTACACAAATCATATGATGATGGTCCTTCTCTGATTGACTTACTTCGCTTAGTATGATGCCCTCTAGTTTCATCCATATTGTTGCAAATGGTAAGATTTCATTTTCTGATGGCTGGGTGGTATTCCTATACACACACACACACACACACACACACACACATATTATATATTTATTTTCTTTATCCACTCATCTGTCAATGGACATCTGGGCTCTTTCCATAGTTTGGCTATTGTGGACATTGCTGCTATAAACATTGGGATGCTGGTTCCCTTTTGGATCAATTCATTTGTATCCTTTGGGTAAATACCTCGTAGTGCAATTGCTCGGTTATGGGGTAGCTCTACTTTTAACTTTTTGAAGAACTTCTGTATTCTTTTCCAGAGTGGCTGCACCAGCTTGCATTCCTACCAACAGCATAAGAGGGTTCCCCTTTCTCCACATCTTTGCTAACATTTGTCATTCTCTGATGTGTTAATTTTAGCCATTCTGACTGGTGTGAGGTGGTATTTCATTGTGGTTTTGATTTGTATTTCCCTGATGCCAAGTGATGTTGAGCATTTTTTTCTGTGACTGTTGGCCATTTGTATGTCTTCTTTGGAGAAATGTCTGTTCATGTCTCTGCCCATTTCTTTCTTTCTTTCTTTTTTTTTTTTTCTCTGCCCATTTCTTGATGGAGTTATTTGATTTTTGGGTATTGAGTTTGATAAGTTCTTTATAGATTTTGGATAGTAGCCCTTTATCTGATAAGACATTTGCAAATATCTTCTCCCATTCTGTAGGTTGTTTTTTAGTTTTGTCAACTGTTTCCTTTGCTGTGCAAAAGCTTTTTATCTTGATGAAGTCCCAATAGTTCATTTTTACTTTTGTTTCCCTTGCTTTGGAGATGTATCTAGCAAGAAGTTACTGTAATCAAAGTCATAGGAGTTGCTGCTTGTGTTGTCTAGGATTTTGATGGATTCCTGCCTCACATTTAGGTCTTTCATCCATTTTGAGTTTATTTTTGTGTATGGTGTAAGAAAAAGGTCCAGTTTCATTCTTCTACATGTGGCTGTCTAATTTTCCCAGTACCATTTATTAAAGACTTTCTTTTTTCCCATCAAAATTGTAAAGAGACTTTCTTTTTTTCCATCAAAATTGTAAGATACTTGAATACAGTATTATTCTTTTTTTTTTTCAAAAAGACCTTATTTGGGATCCCTGGGTGGCGCAGCAGTTTGGCGCCTGCCTTTGGCCCGGGGCGTGATCCTGGAGACCCGGGATCGAATCCCACGTCGGGCTCCTGGTGCATGGAGCCTGCTTCTCCCTCTGCCTGTGTCTCTGCCTCTCTCTCTCTCTGAGTGACTATCATAAAAAAAAAAAAAAAAAACTTATTTTTTTAGACCAGTTTTAGGTTGACAATAAAATCAAGGGTAAAGTACAGAGATTTTCCATGTAACTCCTGTCCTCACATGAGCATACTCTACCTCATTATCAACATCACTCACCAGCATAGTACATTTTTCACCCAGAATGAACCTACTTTGATACATCATCATCACCCAAAGTCCATAGTTTACATTATGGTTCACTCTTGGTGTTGTGTACTCTGCAGGTTTGGACAAATGTATAATGACATGTATCCATCATTGTAATATAAAACAATATATATTCACTGCTTTAAAAATCCCTGTGATGGGGCGCCTGTGGCTCAGTGTGTCAAGTGTCTGACCTTTGATTTTGGCTCAGGTCATGATCTCAGGGTCCTAGGATAGAGCCAAACTGTCTTTCAAGGTGGCAGCACCCCTTGCATTCCTACCAGCAACATTTGATAGTTCTTATTGCTCCACATCCTCACCAGCATTTGGTGATGTCATCAGTATTCTAGATTTTGGCCATTGGTGTGTGGTAATATCTTGTTTTAATTTGCACTTCTCTGATGACATATGATGTGAAGCATCTTTCATATGCTTATGTGCCATCTGTCTATCATTTTTAGTGAGGTATCTGTTGAGTCGTTGACTTATTTTTTAATCAGATTGTTAGCTTACTGTTGAGTTTTAAGAGTTCTATGTTTTGGATAATAGTCCTTTATCAGATGTATATTTTGCATATATTTTCTCCAAGTCTGTGGCTTGTGTTCTGATTCTCTTGAGATTGTGTGGCAGGCCAGAAGTTTTTAATTTTAATGAGGTCCAACTGATAAATTTTTTCTTTCATGGATGATGTCTTTGGTGTTGTATCTAAAAGTGCATCACCCCACCCAGTGTCATCTAGGTTTTTTCCCAAGTTATCTTCTAGGAATTATGTATTTTTGCATTTTGCATTTAGGTATGTGATTCGCTTTGAGTTTTTTTTTTTTGTGAAGAGTGTAAGGTCTGTATCTAGATTCACTGTTTTGCAATGTGGATGTCTAGTCATTCTAGCATCTTTTTTTCTTTTTTGAAAAGACTGTCTTTACTCCATTGTATTGCTTTTGTTCCTTTGTCAAAGATCTTGACTATATTTATGGGGATATGTTTCTGGGTTCTCTATTTTGTTAATTGACCTATTTGTCTATTCTTTCACCAATACCAGACTGTCTTGATTACTCTAGCTTTCTAGTAAGTCTTTAAATCTGGTAGCATCAGTCCTTCAACTTTGTTTTTCTCCTTTAATTTTGTGTTGGTTATTCTGGGTCTTTTGCCTCTCCACATAAACTTTAGAAACAGTTTGTTGATATATATAAATTAACTTGCTGGCATTTTTACTTGGATTGCACTGTATCTATAGATCAGGTTTAGAACAACCGACATCTTGAAGTAATAAGTCTCCCTATTCCATGAACATGGAATCTCTATTTATTTAAATCTTTGATGTAATTCATCAGAATTTTGTGGTTTTCCTCATGTACATCTTCTAAGTGTCTTGTTAAATTCATACCTAAGTATTTCATGTTTTGTGTTGCTAATGGTATTGTTTTTAACTTCAAATTCCACTTGTTCTTGTTGCATTATTTTTTATTTAACTTTGTATTTCCCATGTTATGTAGGACAATGTCTTATACACAGCAGAAGTCAATAACTATTTGAGATAGTAAATGAAAAATTTTTTGAAATAGGCCTTTGGCTGTCTCTCTTGTATGAGTTATATGTTTGCAACCAAGGTCCAAACTTTACTCCCAAGTAATAGAAATACATGTCCTTTATTTGAATGGTTATATGTCAGCCACTGTACTAAGCCACTATATGAAGCTAGTATAAAAATTGTGTAACCTCATTTTGCAAATGAAAATACTGAGGATCAAGAAGTTGAGATTAAAAAAATTGTGATAATATGGCCAATATTACTAACACAACTAACAAAGTTAGTAATTGGCACTCAGGATTCAAATCCCAGGTTTACCTAAATCCAAAACCTATGTCTTATCTACTTTTTTTTTTAAGTCTAGTTTTACACCAAAGAGAGACTGAGTGGGTTTCTGTTTTTGTCAGAGTATTGGCTCAGCTGTTCTTTAGAGAGATCAAAATTGCAGTTGCTTAAATGGCTAGAAGTTCATTTTCCTCTCAGGTATAAATCAGCGTTGATCATCCAGGGGGATAGGTCTGTTCCACAAGGTCATCCAGAGACATGGTTCCTTCTAACTTGGTGCTTTGCCATCCCCTCTGTTGCTGCCCTTCCTGCACAATAGATATAAGATCACTGCATCTACATTTCAATCTATGGGATGAGTAAAATATGAAGTGAAGGGCAGGCAGCTTCCTTTTAAGGACATGATCCAGCCGTTTATTCATGGATCCCTTCCTTTTTTTAAAAAAAAAAATTTTTTTTTATTTTTATTTATTTATGATAGTCACAGAGAGAGAGAGAGAGGCGCAGAGACACAGGCAGAGGGAGAAGCAGGCTCCATGCACCAGGAGCCCGACGTGGGATTCGATCCCAGGTCTCCAGGATCGCAACCTGGGCCAAAGGCAGGCACCAAACCGCTGCACCACCCAGGGATCCCTCATGGATCCCTTCCGTTCATATCCATTGGCCAGAACTTAGACACAAAGCCATCCCTTGTTGCAAGGAAAGCTGGGAAATGTAGTCTTCAGGTGATTGTCCTTCACAGGACCGGGTTTTTCTACTGGAAGGAAGAAGTGGAAGGATGGGCATTAGGTACATCCAGCAGTTTCTGTGATAGTCATCAGAGTAAAGGAGGCAGAGCAATTGTGAGAAAAATCTGAATTCAGAGAACTGGAGAGTCAGGGAGATGAGAGCATGTAAGTATGGAAACTTGTAGATGAATAGCTTAATCAAGGACTATGCTGGATTTTCACAGCTCCCTGAAGTCTACAGCGAGAGTGAGAGCAGTAGTCATTTGCCATTCTTTTTGACTATCCAGTACCTTGAGAATTCTTCCCATGTTTGAGAAATTCTCCACTTAATGAATCAATTTCCCTATCTACATTTTAGTTAGAGCCAAGATACAGTCAGTGGGATGCAGCTTCTGGGTAGAGTCTTTTCTGTTGAAGGTGCTGTCAAACACTTCCATTTACAAGCAGCAATATGGACAGAGGTTCCAGCAGTAGCATCTAGTGCCCAACATTGGTGTTATAATCTGAAGGGGTCATGTCTAGGGGTAGCAGGAGTGGGGGCATGGTAGATAAATAACTATCTTAAATCTTCACTCTCTCCCTACAATGGAATTCATGCCTTTAGAGATATGACTTGCAATGCCTCCAATGACAGTAGACAGAGTCATTCCAGACCCATTGACCAGACCCACTGACCTTGAGTTTGGCTGTGTGATTTATTTTGAGACATAGAAAGTAGACAGAAGGGACAATGTCTAAAGTTTTTTCTAGGCAGAAGATCTAAGAAGCATGGCAAGTTTTTACTAGCCCACTGGAGTTTCCACCTCATTATGAGAAGAACATGCTCCACATAGCCATTGTCCTTTCAGCCTGGGTCTTAGAATGAAGATACCTGAACTAGACCTGAACCTGGCCCAAACTCTGGACACAAACCCCAACTAAGCTCAGCTGAGCCCAGGTAAGACCACAACTGACCCATGAAGATAAACTAAAATGTTTGTTGTTAACATTGGAGAATAATCTGTTATTCCGTGGCATAGCAAAGAGGAAACCCGATTAATACTTTATTCCTACTGAAGCCCTTCTTAATGATTTGGGTAGGGTTGATATTCAGCGAGTCTGTCTTAGCACAACTGTAGAGATTATTTACCACTTTCCACTATTCTGACTAACTGGAACCTGTGTCACATGGTTGTCAAATTTTTGGCAATCACCCCTACATCTGGTTTTTTCTGGCTACATGGCTATCAAACTTGGTTCTGTAACCTTTCTGGAGATTCCTTGATGAACCTAACATGCTTGAATAAATTAATTTATGCATAAAACAGGAGTACATATGTTTCAATTCATAAATTAAAATTCTACCTGAAAGAGATGAGAGTGCCAAGGTCAGGGCCAAGAGAGGACTTCTTTCTTCTTTCACTGACCATGGTACATTTTTCAAATTTGCTTCATAAAAGCATTTCAGTACTTTCTATCTTTGGACTTTGGGTAAAAATGTAAATAACCTAAAAACTCTGATTTTACATTTTATAAATTTGGCATCAGTACTCAAGACTCTTCTCCTTGGTACCCCTGGGACAGATTCTTTTTTCAGTCCAGTGGAAAGAAGACTTGGCCATAATCCAAGAGACCTGGGCTCCAATCCCAGTTGTACCAGAAATCTGTGTGACCTTGAAAAAGTGACTTTATTTCTTTGGGTCTTAGTTTTCCTGGATGCAGAATCCCAGGACACTAACATCTGCTTTCCTTTTTACGATTGTGGCCAGGGGAAAAATAAATGATGGGAATATGTCCTGGAAAGCCACAAGATCTAAATATATGCAAAGTGTGTGGCATACATCTCTGTTTAATATGTAGTCTGGCATTAATTATGTACAAATGTATATATAAGCATACATAACCGTCTGGAAGGAAATGTGCCAAAATGCTATTTGTGGTTTTCTCAGGGCTCTGAGATTATGGGTGATTTAAATATACTTTTAAAAATGCCCCTGCATTTTCCACATTTTCTATAATGAGCATTTATTACTTCTATAATGGGAAGATTATTTTTTAAAAGAAAAGAAAGACTCTAATGTACTATGTTAATGTAGAGTATTTTTTATAAGAAGTTCTCTTGAAAGCACTTTGGCTTCAAGTATGATTTCTAAACATGAGAAGAGGTAGGAGAAATGGGGAAGAAATGGTAGGAAGGAGGTGCCCCCACTGCAGTCAGGGCACTGAACCCTTGTAGGGAGGGAGACAAGGAGCAGGGTGTGGAATAAGGTTCCCCCTTCTAAACCCAGGGAGCCCCATTGTAATGTAGCAGTCTGAGTCATTGGATCATTCATCACCAGTTAAGCCATGACCAGCAAATGCAAAGGAAGTCAAGAAGAAACCTGAGCTCCAGCATTAGCCTGTAGGTGAATATTATTCCTGTCCCCCCAGAACAGGGCAATCAAGGATCCCATTACACACATCCTCAGGAAATCCTCAGGAAATAATCTGGGCACATGACCCTGGTGAAGAGGGGCCAGAAACTTTCTCTGGGCTTTAGGTTTTCTGAGTTGCCTGTGGCAACCATCATCCAACAAGATTTTTCCATTGGAGATGCGATGCCTAAGAGATGAGGAAGACTGAGGCTATTGGCTGAGGTTAGGCACCGGGGCCGACGGGTTTGGTTGTGCTGTTTGCCACCTCCTTACACCACCATCCATACTATTTCAAACCCCAACAAGACAAACCTGGCCCCGCCAACAACAACAACAAAAATGAGAGGGAAAAATCAGTTTTGGTCCTATTGCTTCTCAAGCCTAAAGACATCTCTCTTCTCCCTGCCTCAGTGTTTGCTTCCTAAAAGTTGCAGATTCATCCCACAAACCTTTTTGGAGCACATAGGGTTCCAAACCCATTGCAAGGCTAGGGGTACGAGGCAGAGTCCCCAAGATTATAGGCTAGTGAGGGAGATAAACAGACACAGAGGTTTCAATACCGACTGGTAGATTCTCTAAAATAGACTTAATAATGATGATTGCTAATATTTTTTTTTGATGATTGCTAATATTTATTGAAGGTTCAGTATATACCAGGCAAGTGCTAGACGCTTTACATGGGTTATCTCATTTAAGTTTCACACCAACTATGAAGTAGGTATTATTATTGTTTCCCATTTTACAGATGAGAAACCCACAGCTTGGGAAGCTTAAGTAACTAGCTGAGGTCACACAGATCACTGACAGAGAAGCAAATGTATGAATCTAACTTGCCTGGCTCCAGGTCCCCGTTTAATCCCTTCTCTCTACAGCATGGAGAGGGGAGTCATAGGAGGGGGAGTCCACTCTGCCTGGGGAAGATCATAGAAAGCTTCATGGAGAAGTGACTCTTGAGTTGGGTCTTAAAGGTAGAGCAGGAGCTTGCTTGAGGACAAGGAGGCAGGAAGGCCATGCTAGGCAAGAGAGGAGTATATTTTGCATCAAGGGGTAGAGATGCAGCTTGGCTTCCCTTGGAAATACCAAATATTGTGATGCAGCTAGAAGGTAGGGGCCAGCACAGGTAAGCTGTGAAGGATAGGAGCTTGTTGAGACCCTTGGGTCAGCAATCCCCTTACCTGGTGGCTTCTCTTTAGAATCATCACTGACATGTGGAGGCACCAGCAGTGGCCTCACAGGGCCTGGTGCTCCCAGCCCAGCTGGGGCTCCTTTCCAAGGAGCTGAGCTGTTTTTTTTTCCAGGATACTCCCTGGTGGATCTGAAGGCAGCCTGTCTCCATGCCAGATCAGCAGCTGTGTTGGAAAAGTGAGAGCGAACGTTCTGGCAAGGAAGGACAGGAGAGTCTTTTATCTGAAATGCATGGTGGTCAAGATTATAGGCTTTGCCTACAAAATGGTGGATTTGAAGCCTCTTCCATTTATCTACTGTGTGACCTTGAGCACATCACTTAGCTGCTCTACCCCTCATGTATGTCTTATGTAAATCTGGGTAGCAGATCTATATCTATATCTATTTCTTAGGCTATTTGTGAAGATTAAATGAAGCAATTCACATCAAGTACTTAGCACAATGCCTTGCACAGAGTAAACACTCAGTTTATGGAGGTCTTTATAATAAGCAGTTGTGGCAAAAAAAAAAAAAAAAAAGCAATTGTGGCTACTACTTATTCAGTTTCATTCAGCAAAGAATCATTTACTGTTTTCTTATACCCAGCACTGCCTTATAGCCACGAGCAAGGAATACAAAGTTCTTGCCTCCCTGGAGCTTATACTCTAGAGAGAGGGACAGGCAATAAATAATTAATACATATAATAATTTCAGATAGTGATAAGTAGATAATAAAAGGTTAAAGAGTGAATCCTGGGTGTGTGTGTGTGTGTGTGTGTGTGTGTGAGCTAAGATAATCAGGTAAGGTCTCCTTGACAAGGTGACATTAGAGCAAAGACTTGAATCAAAGGAAAATTATTCTCATGAAAGTCATAGGAAATCTCATGATGACCCCATGAAAATATAGAGCAAAATAATTCAGGCAGAGGACACAGCAAGTGTAAAAGCCCAGAACTTGACATATGTAAGAAAATTACCAGAAAGCCAATGGCCTGGAAGGTGAGGGTGATAAGACAAGGAGGAGGTGATGGTAATAGTAGCAACAACAACAACTTGTATTGGACACTGGCTCGGGCAGATGATTCACAAACCGCTCTCCATGAACGCTTGAAGGGGCTATTGCAGTTCCCATTTTACAACTGGGAAATCAAGGCTCAGCAGAGCAAGGGAACTGGCCCAAGGTCATACAGCCAATATAGGGCTGGCTGCAGAGCCCATTCACATCACTGCCCTCATCCACCTTCCCTAGGAAGGCACTCAACTGTGAATCCAGCTTTATGAATGTAAGAGGGACCTGCAAATGCACGTGCGTGCATGTGAGCGTGTGTGTGCATGCACGTGGGATCGGAGGAAGAGCACAGTGAGAATTACACACGTATCTCAGCCGTTAGTTTTGGACAAGATGAACACACAAGCAAGCGTAGTGATTAAATCAAGACAACATCTTGTTACGTGACAAATCGTGTGGCACTCACCCTGGTGGCTTTGGAACTGTCGAGAATAGGGAATGGAGGAAGGGAAGAGAGGGGGAAGCAGTACAGTTTGGTGATGAAAAGTAAGGACTCTAGACTAGACAGCTAGGGTTCAAATCCCACCTGTTCCTCCTATCAGCAATGTGATTTGGGAGCAATCTACTTAACTTCCCTGTGCCGGTTTCCTCATCCATAAAATAGGAATACTGTTGTGACAGTACCTACCTCTCAGAGTCGTCGTGAGGATTAAAGGAGTTGTAGACATAAAACACTTAGAATAGCATTGAGCAGGGCATGTTGGCCATTATTAAGATTTTTTTCCTTTGGCTATTTGGGTTCTAGATTTTTTTCTTAACTATTTTTAAAAGATTTATTTATTTATTTATTTATTTATTTATTTATTTATTTGAGAGAGCTAGCACAGGGGGCAGGAGCAGAGGGTGAGAGAGACAGAGAATCTCATGCAGACTCTCCACTGAGTGAGGAGCCTGATGGGTTGGGAGGTGCTCCATCTTATGACCCTGAGATCATGACCTGAGCCTAAACAAAGAGTCGGATGCTTAACCAACTGAGCTATCCAGGTGCCCCTGTTCTAGGTTTTTAAAAAGACTTCACCAATGAAACACAAATGTTCACTAACGGCCTCCTTATTTATAATCTATGAGGGTAATCCTACTATCTCTCAATGTCACAATTTCAATATATATGACCCTCCCCCCACTTCCCATCACCTGACACCTTGGTGTTCAGTTCCTTGAACTTCTTCCCTCAGTTACCTTCTCTTCCACCCTCTCTCTGTTACCGTACCCTCCAGCCACATCCTAGAACTGCACTCCACTCCTAATCTTGATTTCTTGGGCCCACTCTTTTGCCACTAAGCTCTTTCTCTAAAGTACTCTAACAATCCTGTCCCCACTGAGACCTTCAGTTTATTGATCCTACCATGTCACAATCCATGGCTAACCATTATAGTCCTATAATAAATACACAGTAGTAAATTTATACTATATACCACATATGTATACCATATATATGCCCTACATATGTATACTCTACATATTACATGCTATTAATTATTATTATTACTACAATCCTTATATATTATACACTGCCTTGCAAATTTCTTCAATGCCCTTGTCCCCTCAAGCTATGTCATCTTCTCTTGGCAAAAAAACAAAAACAAAAACAAAAACAAAAAACAAAAACAAAAACAACCCTAGTTAAATTCCATACCACTGATTTCATGCCCAAATCTGAGCAGCTAAACATGGCTGGGGAAAAAAAAATCATACAAACTTCTTGCTGGTTTCACTTGAAATTCATGACCACAGACTTCACATGATATTTTTCCAGTGAAATCATCTCTCACTATGTGGATGAACTTCTGTTTCTCTCTGAAGGCAATCCCTCCTCCTGCACAGAATTGCATTCCCTCTACCAAAAGACATCACTTCAGCAGGTCTCTCTTCTCTCTCCTGGGTTTTTCCCTCTACAAGGCCACTCATAACAGCACTTGAATCTGTTTTCTTTCTTTCTTTCTTTCTTTCTTTCTTTCTTTCTTTCTTTCTTTCTTTCTTTCTTTCTTCTCTTTCCTTTCTTTCTTTCTTTCTTTCTTTCTTTCTTTCTTTCTTTCTTTCTTTCCTTCCTTCCTTCCTTCCTTCCTTCCTTCCTTCCTTCCTTCTTTCTTTCTTTCTTTCTTTCTTTCTTTCTTTCTTTCTTTCTTTCTTTCTTTCTTCTTAATAAACCTATTATTAGGTTTATTAAGAACCTAATGGTTCTTAATAGCCTCACTCTTCTAGTTATCCATCACTACATAACAAATTACTCCCCAAACCTAGGAGCTTAAGACAAGCACTTATCTCACAGGTCTTTTGCGTCAGGAATCTACATTTGGCTTTATGGGGTGTCTGTGGCTCAAGCTCCCTCATAGGGCTGTAGTCAAGGTGCCTTCCAGGAAGCCAATCATTTCAAGGTTCCATGGGGACATGGTCCACTTCTAAGCACACACACGGCTGTTGGCAGGCCTCACATGCCTGTGAGCTGTTGAGTAGACACATTAGTTCCTTGCCACCTAGGCCTCTCCAGAGGGAAGCTCACAACATGGCAATCTGCTTCCCCTAGAGCCAACAAACCAAGAAAGTACCCAAGACAAGCCTTTTTATAACCTAATGTTGGAAGTGACATTCCATCACTTCTCTCCTGTTCTATTTGTTAGAAGCAAATCCATGTCAGCCTAGGAGAAATTGTGCACCACTGGTGGGAATGTAAACTGGTACAACCACTGTGGAAAAGAGTATGGTGGTTCCTTAAAAAAAATAACGTAGAATCAGCATATGATCCAGCAATTCCACTTCTGGGCATATATACAAAAGAATTGAGAGCAGGGACTCAAACACATATTTATACATCTATATTCATAGCAGCATTATTTGCAAGAGCCAAAATGTGCAAACAACCCAAATGTCCATTGATGAGTGAACAGGTAAACAAAATGTGGTCTATACATACAATGGAATATTATTTAGCCTTAAAAAGGAATGAAATTCTGCTATCTGTTATAACATGGATGAACCTTGAAGACATAATGCTAAATGAAATCAGCCAGTCACAAAAGAACAAATATTGTATGATTCCATTTAGATGAGGTACTTGGAATAATCAAATTCATAAGGACAGAAAGAAGGTAGAACAGTGGTTGGAAGGGGCTGGTAGGGAGGGAGGAAGGAGGAGTTAGTGTTTAATGAGTTTCATTCTGGGAGGATGAAAAAGTTCTAGAAATAGTGTTGATGGTTGTACAACAAGGTGAATATACTCAATGCCACTGAACTGTACACTTAAAATGATAAGTCTTATGTTAAGTGTAGTTTACCACAATTTTTTTAAATGATAGGAAAAAAATTCAGTCTACCCTCAAGGGAGGGCACGAATATATGAACACAAGGGCATTAATACCAGGGCACAGCTCTAGGTGGTGGGTGGTTAGGGCTAGGGTGTATATTCTCAATGGGGACAGTATACTCTTAACCAGGTAAAAGTCAATTCTTGGTGGGAGGGAGGGCTGAAAAAAATCTTACCTATGTTTATGTATAAAGCACAGATATACACATAGTACGTAAGCAGATGGATAGTATATTCATATTATTAACATCTCATGGGGGATCTATTTGGGAAAAATGTTTTGAATTTTCCTTAGATTGAGCCATAATATCAGTGGGTTAGGGTGTAAAGCTGGCTTCTTCTGGCCACCGTGAGGAGAGGGGGGTTTGAGGCAACCTAAGATCAATGATTCTCATTGTCAATCTTCTTCCATGGAATTTACCAAGGGCTTTCAGATACAGCAGGCATTCTTAGCTCAGGATCTGTGGACATTTAAGTGATAGTGGATGAGCTTTGGGTGGAGGTATCTGTAACCCTCCTGAATTGTAGGCACAACCTGCACACCCTTGTATGGAGAACAGTGAAACATAGCCATTATATCACTGAGTTTGAGTCAGATGACCTGGATTTAAATTTTGACCTTGCTGCTTCCCATGTGACTTAGGCAAGTTAATGAACCTAGTTAGTACCAACCTGGGTTTGCTGTGATGATTAAAATAAATAAAGCTTCTAGACCAGTGCCTGGAATATATTAAATGTTTGGAAAATGTTAGCTATCATTATTATGCATGTTAATATTTCTGGGAAGAGAGTATATAGATTTCATTCAATTCTCTAAAGGGATCCATGACTCCCATAATGCTGGGAATTTCAGAAATACAAGAGCTATTTTCATCAGAAACTGACAAGGAAATATACAGTCTTCACCCTGATAACCCACATCTAAAGAGCCACCATCATCTGTCTATTCAATTCCTTTATCCACTAGTTAGCCCAATCACTCACTGTCTTACACTTGGACAGCTTCAACACCATTTCCCCAACACCTCATATTCACCATTTCATCTGTCTCCCATCTTGCCTTCTTTCAATCACTTGTAATTGTTTTTGTTGTTTGTTCGTTGGATTTTTTTAATCTTTCAAGTCTTATTCCATCTCTCATACAGAAAATCCTTCAGTGGCTCACCATGACTTTCAGAACCAAGACTAAAATCCTTGGCATGACACAGTTCATGACCTGGTTCTATCCACCTGTCCTGACGTATCGAGGCCCACTCCCTGCCTCACACACTATGCTAGGGCTGTCCTGCACTAACCCCTTTCCTGCCTTCATGACTTTGCAGATGCTCTTCTGTCTGGAATGCCCTTGTCTCTGGCAGCAGCTCACAAGCTCAAAGCATTGCTTGATATTTCCAGACAGACTTATGTGCTTTCTCTATATGCCCCTTGAATTTTAAAACAATTTTTCATTGTTTTTGTAGTTACTTTTCCCCCCATTTTTGTCTCCCCAGATGACTGTAAGCTCCTTAAAGACAAGGATCAAATAATTCCACCTTTCATCCTTGGGTTCCAAGTTCAGAATCTCCCACTTTATAAGTGAATGAGTGAATAACTGAAAAAATGAATAGAGTCTAGTAATTTGCCCAGGGTTAAATATTAGTAAGTGAAACAGCCAAATCTAGAATCCAGTGTATTCAGACTCTGATCATCTGAGACAATAAAACCCCAAATCGGCTTAACTTAAAGGGAGCAGTAGGCCTCAAGCTTGGAAGTCCAAGGGGTAGGTTTCAGTCTAGGTACAGCTGGCGCCCGAGGGCCCAGTATTCTGTCTCTACCTCTACCTCACAGCTCTGTTTGCTTCCTGGCTCTTCATTCTTATGTAGGCTCCATCCACTAAAGATGGCCTCTATCAGCAATAGGCTAGACCATCCTTAGAGCTCTGTTATTCTAGAAAAACAGAGAGCAACTCCCTCTCCTAGCAACCATAGATCAAATTACTTGGAGCGGCCCTGATTAGCCTGCTTCGGTTGTGTGTATCTCTCCACTTCCCCCAATACACCAACTGTTGTAACAAAATGGGGTGTTATTTTCGGCCAAGCCTGAATCAGGTGTCCACTCCCCTGGTCAGAGGGAAGTGAAGTCTGTACATTTATTGACAATGGAAAAAAGGGCATGGGGGCAGGGGTACAGAAGCTGTGTATCTTCATTTTAACCAGTGTGCCCTGCATTACTCCATGGAGCCTCTCCAGCCAAAGGCAGGAAGAGCATGAAACATTTGTTTTTATTTGCATGGGCTCATTAGGGGTGTGGCTGAAGGGAATCATGGTCGTTGTTCCTTTCGGCCAGTTTTCTTTGTTTAAATGTGACTGATTTGAGGAGTCTCAGCTCTTTCAGGGAATAAGCATGTGACAATTTTATTTATTCCCTGTCCCCAGCTATACTGTGTTAAATCTTTCTTCCCTACTGGGTAGGAGATCCCTTCTCAAGTGCATAAGCTGATCCAAGAACCTTCTTGACACATTGGATGATTGAAATTCTGTTCAGTCCACTTTAAAACTCTTGCTCTGAATGTCCATTTCAGACTCCCTGGGGGATGTCCTGTCCCAGATGGAGGACTATGAGCAGCTGCTCTTCCTTTTTCTTCGCACTTTGGGGATTTTGGGTGGGGTGGGGGGAAGGGGAGGAGGGCTTGAGCAGCATCTGGTTCACTTCCTTCCCCTCCCTTTTCTGGGGCTATTCCCTGTAGGAGATTGAGAATCAGGGAGAAGAGAGAGGCTAGTGGGAGCGGGGAGATACCCTTGGTCTCCTCTGTTTAATGAGGTGTCCTTTGTGTAGATGGCATGTATGCTTTTCTAGAGGTAATATTGAGCTTCATCTAGACCCTTCCTGTCCCTGACCCTCTAATTTCATGACAATGGCACCTCACTTTGTGGGCAGCCTTGGATCATCTGCCCCTTCCTCTAAACCCTGCTGCCTGACTGGGAGCACTGGGAACCTCTGACTTTCTCTTTGACTCTCTCATGGCCACAGGGAACTGGGCTGGGGTGGGAGATGCATCGTTTTCTTCCTATGTACACCATCTGTGATCCTTCTTTTCCTCCTGTCAAGACCACTCCAGCAAGCCTCCTGACTTCACAGGTCTCCAGGTGAGAAGCCTCTAGGTGCATGCCCACCCTCAACCCAGAGTTGCCACTGAGGATACACTGTGTCTTGTGCAGACCATAAAAAGGCACCCTCTTTGAGTGGACAAATTACCAAAAAGTTCCCCTTCCACACTGCTCCTCAGTCTCAATTCACCCTCTCCACCAAGCATCCCAATACAGGGCAAAAATGCACAATCCTGTGCTGTGGCTCTCCCAAATTCCAGGGGATACATGTTGAGTTTGCCTAGAATCCCCTCACAGTATGTACAGTGGCTGTAATTGCACAAGCATCTAGAGAGGGAATCAGTTTTCTTTTCTTGCAAGTACCTCTCCCTCTTTCTTAGTGTTTTACCTCCCCTCAGTTTGCTAGGACAGTTCTCATAGTGTGGCAGTTCTTCTATGTGGTCTCATGGGGGTCTTTTTTTTTTAAAGATTTTATTTATTTATTCATGAGAATACACAGAGAGGAGAGAGAGAGAGAGGCAGAGACACAGGCAGAGGGAGAAGCAGGCTTCATGCAGGGAGCCCGACGTGGGACTCGATCCCGGGTCTCCAGGATCACGCCCTGAGCTGCAGGCGGCGCTAAACCGCTGAGCCACTGGGGCTGCCCTCATGGGGGTCTTTAAGACCCTTTCAAGGAACCTCCAAGATAAAAATTATTTTCACAATAAAATATTTGCTTTTTTCACTGTGTTGACATTTGCACTGATGGCACAAAAATAATTGGTGGGTAAACCTGCTGACACCTTAGCATGGATTAAAGTTGGTAGCCCCTGAAGGTACTAGAATATACTAGCGGTCATTGGATTCTTCACCACTGCACACTCACCAGTTGAAACAGTTCTAGTGTCACTTAAGAGTGTTTTGATGAAGCAGTAAAAATGATTAAATTTAGTATCCCTAACCCTTGATATATGTCTTAATGATAATATTCTGTGCAATAAAGTGGGAAGTACATGCAAAGCCCCTCTGCTACATGAAATATGATGGTTGTCTTAAGAAAATAACACTTGCAATTGAGTCATAAATTGAACTAGTCACTTCTTTCATCAAACGCCATTTTCACTTAAAAGAATGACTGATAGGCAGCCCTGGTGGCACAGCGGTTTAGTGCTGCCTGCAGCCTAGGGCGTGATCCTGGAGACCCTGGATTGAGTCCCACGTCAGGCTCTCTGCATGGTGCCTGCTTCTCCCTCTGCCTGTGTCTCTGCTTCTCTCTCTCTCTCTGTCTCTATGAAAAAAAAAATCTTTAAAAGAATGACTGATAGGGTGCCTGGGTGGTGCTGTTGGTTAAGCATCAGACTCTTGGTTTTGGTTCAAGTTGTGATCTCAGGGTCATGAGATCAAGCCCACATAGGTCTCCACACTCAGCACAGTCTGCTAGAGATTCTCTCCCTCTCCCTCTGCCCTTCCCCTTGTTCTCACTCTCACTCCCATAAATAAATAAATAAATAAATAAATAAATAAATAAATAAATAAATATTTTTAAAAAATTACTGACATACAAACAATTGCTATTCCTACTTGAGTAGCTGGCAGCTCTTGAAAATCTACCAAGAGAGCCAGTCACTTCCAGGAAAAATAGCTGACAGGATTTGTTGCCAATGATAAAATTTGAGTTTTCTTTTTTTTTTTTTTTTAAGATTTTATTTATTCATGAGAGACACACAGAGAATCAGAGACACAGGCAGAGGGAGAAGCAGGCTCCCTGAGGGGAGCCGGATGTGGGACTTGATCCTAGGACCCTGGATCACGCCCTGAGCCAAAGGCAGATGCTAAACCACTGAGCCACCCAGGTGCCCCAAAACTTGAGTTTCAAGCAGAAATTGGAATTTTGCAAGACTTGCATCTGAAACCACGAGCTTGATAGTTTCTTATAACGACTTTTCTGATGGTGTAGGTGGTGGTAATGAATGTGATTTTGTAACTTCTGATGGTGTAGGTGGCGGTAATAGATGTGCTTTTGTAACTAGCATGATGAAGGATGTTAATTTGAAATATCTGCTTAACTCAGTGAGCTAATATTTCTAAGTGGCTGATCAAGAAATGATGTTATAAGTAATGCGAAAAAGATCTGTTCTGAGTACAAGATAGACTGGTGGATTTTAATATAACAAAATACAATTTTTTTAAAGATTTTATTTATTTATGATAGACATAGAGAGAGAGAGGCAGAGACACAGGCAGAGGGAGAAGCAGGCTCCATGCCGGGAGCCCAACGCGGGACTGGATCCCGGGACTCCAGGATCGCGCCCTGGGCCAAAGGCAGGCACTAACCACTGAGCCACCCAAGGATCCCCCCAAATTTTTTTTAAAAAAGACATTTGGTTTCAGATTCCACATTGCAAACAACCCTTAAGAAATTACCACCTGTTGAGTTTTGGTGTAATACCAAAGAAGAATATTCCCAGTAATGTAAAGGCTATTAGAATGTTCCTCTTTTCTGACTGCATAATAGTGTGAGGCCAGATTTTCTTCATGTTCTTCGATCAAAGCAACCTAATGCAACATATAGGATGCAGAAGCAGACCTGAGAATCTAGCTGTTTTCTATTAAATTAAAGTGTATTATAAAAGAAAAGAAAGAAATTTTCAAAAGTGTAGAATATTGGTACTCTTCACATTAATTTTTTGGGAAAATATATTTTTCATTAAAATTTTATTTATGCTAACATGTAAAGAGTTTATTATTTTTTAAGTGAATTAATAAGGAAATAAAATTTTCTAGTTTTAATTTATGATACTGTGGATGTTCATAGATAGAACTTACATAAGCATAAGCTCTTTAGGGTCTTCAGTAATTTTTAAGAATGTAAAGCAGTCCTGAAACTAAAAAATTTGAGAGTTCTATGCTATGAAATCGGGAAGCACCCCTCCCATCCACCATGGAAGAAAAAGGCTCTGACTCTAAATGCAGTAGAATCCACTAGGCCTGTGACTCCCCCACAACCTCTCTCCTCCTGATATAGAACCAGTCCTTTTGCTATGAAGTTCCAGGTGGATATGTGGCCCAGTTGTCCAACTCTATTTAGAAGGTTGGGTATTTGGAACCTTTCTTCTCTCTTAGTTGTTGATTCTAGGAAGCAGGGAATTTCCCACTTAATATCTTGCCATATGGTTAGTAGTTTGATAGTATTTATTTTGTTTCTCTGTGGGAGAATAGTTATTCTCTTATAATGTGGATTCAATCTCATTTTATTACCATTTTGATGTGACAATGAAGCAAAGTTGGAAGATAGGGTATTTTGAAAAGAGCATGGGCTTTGGGTTAGAATCCTAGCTTTGCTACTTACAGAGTAATTGTGGGCAAATTATGTAACTTTTCTAAATTTTTTTCTCATCTGCAAAATTAGGAGAAAAAGAAGAAAAAGACATGCCTTTCAGATTGCTTAGAGATAATGTGTACAAATCATCTGACACATAATACCCAATTAAATGAACTATCATCACTATCACATCATCATCACCACCATCATCATCACCATCATCAGTGTCTAGTGGAATCCTGAGACAAGCAGCCTAAATCGTTTTTGGTGTTCTTGTTAAGTTCTTACTGGCCCCTTAGTTTCTTTCTTCCAGGTAACTCAAGTTTCTCTTTGAACACCTGAATAGAGTCTTGATCCATTGGACATGATGAATACCTGCCAGCCTCTTCCTCATTCTGTCTTGACAAAGAGGAAGTGTTGCCACCCTAGTTGAAGGTCATCTCTCTAATGACACTTTTCTTCTTGCCTCCAATGCCCTACCAGGCAAACACGTTTCTATGGGCTTCTCCTGAAGTCTAGGTCCCAGTGTGAACCACTAGAATGGACCAGAAGAACCCACCACTGGATACCATGTTTGACCAATGATGGGAAAAATAAATAGCTGGATATGTTTCGAGAGGAGATTTGCTAAATAAAGACCTACGTGTGACTGCAGAGACTGATTCCTTGAGTATTTTTATTTTTTTAGGTAAGTGCTCCAGGAGGAGATTTTTATGGACTGATGCATGAAAATGGTATACTCCCTCATGCTGCTGAAATGGAAGCTGTGGGTCCCTTTCCTAGTGGAGAGAGGCAGATTAATGAGTTGGGGGATGTGGCTGCTGCCTCTCAGCAGCTGGCTCAATTACCACCCCTGTTCACGCTGTGCTTTGGGCCTCAGAACACAAGCCTGGTGGAATTCTGACCTTGCTAGAGGACTTCGTTCCTTCCCTGAAGCTGCCTACTTTGAGCTGGAATGTGTCTTTTATTTCTCACAGGTAGGTTTGCTGGAACCATGGGTGGGAGGGAGTGGTCCAATGAATGTCTTTTTAAAAACAAGGGAAATAAATGAGATCATGGGGATGTTACCAAATCAGACGCTCTGGGAAGAAAAAATGATACCTATCTGGGGAAAAGATGCTATTACATTTTACTCTAATGAAGCATTTTGGAGGGAAAGGTGGCTTGTCCATAGAGCTTGATCATAAATAATTTGATCCCAAGTGACAGAAACCCACTCAGATTAGCTCAAATAAAATATGAATTTAGTGTAAAGCATTAGGCACATCTAAACACTCCTCAGCTAAATATTAGCAAATCACATACAGCCACATAGTTAAAGAATAAGATGTTGCATCCAACTTAGATTTATCCCAGAAATAAATGTTAGATTTAACATTAGAAAAGTAATCAATGTACATTACTACATTCATGGAATAAAGGGGAAAAATCGTAGAAGCATCAAATAGATACCAAAGGAGTTTTTGCTAAAACATCCAAAAGTGCATCGAAGGTTTATAAGACATGAAGCTGAATAGTTACTTTTTTCTTTCTTTTTTTTTCTTTTTTTAAAGTATACTCCATGTCCAGCATGGAGCTTGAACTCATGAACCCAAGATTGAGTCACATGCTCTACCAACTGAGTCACCCAGTCACCCCCAATTTCTAATATATTAATTAAATTTTGCAAAATACAAAAGGCACAGATGTGAATGTTTATTCAGTATAAGAAATCCCAATAAATAACAAATTGTAAAAAGCTGATAAATTCCACAAAGTTCTAAAGCCCAAAATAATAATAAGTTACTTTTACCACTTAATTGACCTAACTCTATAATATTTTTCCTTACATTTTTTCACTGAATGAATCTTCAGTCACTATTTTTTCTGACACTTATTTTTGCAATATTTTCTATAGAGAGAATGAAAAGATAATTTGATCTTTTTTCTAGCATGATTTATTTTTTAAATTTTATTAAATATTTAGAAATACATTAGAAAAATATTTTATCTTCACAACTTGTTATTGGTAATGAAATACAAATATTTAGGATTGTTGTCAATTTGGGGGAAATCTATGAAGTTTCTTTTGTACATGAGCTTTAACATTTCAAGCATATAACATTTTTCTTGCATAGTGGCTATTTTTAAGTAGTCTTTGAATTTTAATGACAGTCATTAATCAATAGGAGTATTCATGGAAGTCATTCCTACAATAGGACAGCAAACAATAATTTAACTATTCACAGACATGACTGAAAACTATGTAAGTATATCCCACTGAACACAAAACTAAGTGCATTCCTAATTCAGTTTCTCCTTCACTAGATCCCACAAAATGCTCATGGTCACTTATCTGCTACCTGACATAAAGAGAAGTGTAATCAAAGCTGGGGTGGAAAAACACAGTGATCTTACCTGATTGTAGTAAGTATATCTTTTTCACATTTAACAAAATATCTGTTCATGTAAACACACTGCTAGGGCCTCTCCCTGAGCCTTGAAGAGGGTCCTTGGAAGTCAGGCAACCTAAAGCTAAAGCCTCATTAGCTATAGTATAAATCTGCTTCTGTACATCTATTCATGTTAAAAACTCTTAGCAAACTAGAGATAAAAGATGTTTCACCAGCTATTGTTAGATAACAATCATGAAATACTTGTGATGTAAAACCATAAACACTTATTGTTCATACATCTGAGAGTTGAGTGGAGCGGCTATGATTGAATGTATGGATCCATGCATTGGCTGGGGTGTCTCTGCTCCCCTTATCACATTCTATGGCTTGGGTTACCCAGGTGTGTTCTCATGGTGATGGCAGGAGTGCAGGAATGCAAACTCACAGCGCAAGCATATCTCAAGTCTCTATGTCACATTCACTAAGATCCCATTTGTCAAGACACCCCGCACGGCCAACCGCAAGAACGTCCCATGATCAACCCCAAATCCAAGAGGGGTAGAAATGCACTCTGGTCTGCTTGCAGCAACAGCAAAGCTATATGGGCTCTACCACATTTATTCCACACAGGAGCAAATAGTTGGAATAAATGTATCATGGAAGTCAACATCCTGAAGCTGATAAAGGTATCTATAGAAAACCTCTCCACAGGCATCATGCTTAATGATGAAATATTGAAAGCTTTGCCCCTGAGGTCAGAAGTGAAACAAGGATGTTCCCTATCACTACTCCTATTCAACACATACTACTGTCTGGTGAAAAAGAAAGAATAAACACAAAAAATAAAAGAAAAAATACATAAAAGCTTAAAAATTGGAAATTGTCATATTCATAGATAACAAGATTATGAACATAGAAAGTCTGAACAAATCTATGGATAACTCCCAGAATTAACAAATGAATTATAGCAAGTTTATTGAATGTAATAAATATAATGTGTATAATATAAATTGTATCTCTATTATCTTGCACTACAGATAAAAATTACTTTTTAGGGGCACCTGAGTGGCTCAGTCAGTGAAGCATCTGCCTTTGGCTCAGGTCATGATCCCAGGGTTCTGGGATCAAGCCCCAAATGTGACAAGAGGAGCAGAGACACCCCATCTCCCTGCTCAGTGAGGAGTCTGCTGCTCCCTCTCACTCGGTGTGCACACTTGTTCACTCTCTCTCTCAAATAAATAAATAAAATCTTTTAAAAATTACTTTAAAAAATTCTATTTACAATAGAACCAAAATATATCCAATACTAAGGATAAATGGAATGAAAGAAATGCAAGATCTCTCTGCTGTAAAGTACAAATTATTACTGAGAGAAAGTAAACAATGCCCCAACAGAAGGATGTTCCCTTTTCATGAATTGGTAAGCTCATTCTAGTAAAGATGCCAATTCTCAGAAAATCGATCGACAGGGTCAATGCAATCCCAATCAAAATCTCAGCAGGGTATTTTTTTTTTTTCTTTCTGGAATGTGACAAGCTGACTCTGAAATTTACGCGGACGTGTAAAGTGCTCAGCAAGGCCAAGATCATCTTGATGAACAACATTGATAAATCCAGGCTTGTTATAAAGCTAAAGTAGTTAAGACAATATGGTAATTGGCACAGAGATAGATAAATATACTAATGAAAGGAAAAAATGATCCAGAAACACATTCACACATCTGTGGGCATTTGATTTATGGTAAAGGTGGCACTGCAGAGCAATGGAGAAAGGAAGGGATTTTAATAAATGGTCCAGTTATGTCAAGGAATTATGCTTATAAAAAATCTTGGGCTTCCCCTTCACACAACATTCAAGTACAGGTCGGCTATAGATCTAAATACAAATGATAAAGTCTTTAGAGATTAACATTCAAGAATATTTTTGGACCTTCATAGTCTCTATGGACACAAGTTGTTTTTTTTTTTAACATGGCACACAAGTTGTTTTTTTTTTTAACATGGCACAAAAGGCACTAGCCATAAACGCAAAGATTAACACAGTGAACTATTTTGAAATAAAGAATTTTTGTTTATCTAAAGACACCATTAAGAGAGTGAAATGTAAGCCAAAGAATAGGAAAAGATATTTGTATTAGATACAACCAACAATGCACTTGTATCTGGGACTATATTAGGAACTACAAATCAGAAAGGAAAAAACAGAACCCAATTTTTTGTAAACTGACGCTACAAAAGGAGAGGATATTCAAATAGCTACTGAATATGCAAACACATTATTATTACATATTGATAATATTAACAATATTCATAGGAAATGCTAATTAAAGCCACAGCAAAATATTCCTACACACCCACCAAAATGTCTAAAATGAAAACCTGATTATATTACTTGATAATACTTGATAAAAAACCTGATTATATTACTTGATAATACTTGATATAGTAATTGGCAAGAATATGGAGCAATCAGGATTCTCATACATTGTTGGTACAGATGGAAATTGGCACAACTTCTTGGGAAAACTTTTTGCTATATCTAGTAAAGCTGAATCTCTACATACCCTAAGATCTTGCAACCCCATTCCTAGGAGTATATACTCAGCATAAATGAGTCTACATGGACACCCAAAGATACGAACAAGAATGGTCATAGCAGCATTACTCTTAGCATTTCTAAGTGAAAACAATCTAGAGGTTCATCAGCAATAGGATAGGCACCTGAGAGGGGTATATTCATTCAATAGAAATCTAGAGAACAGTAAAAATGAATGATCTAGTTCTACCTGCAGTAACATGGATGAATATCATAAAGATAATATCAAGGGAAGGAAACCAGACGTAAAAGAAAACATAGGATTCCATTTATATAAAGTTCAATAATAGGCCGAAAGTAAGACAGAATGTTAGTTACCTTGGGAAAGGATGGAGGGAGTAGTCATGGAAGGGGACACAGAGGCTGGTAATATTCTGTGTCTTGATCCAGTTGGTTGTTATGAGGATGTTTTTACCCTACGATTGCACACTTTTGCGTATGTTTGTTACACTTCAATAAGAGTTGTATTATCTTATGTTTTGATAAGAATTTTATTTTTTTATTGAAGTATAGTTGACAGGCAGTGTATGTTACTTTAGTTTGGCAATTTTACTTTTAAAAGGTTAACCATCACCATCATAATTATAAGGGACTGGTGAGGGAAAGCTGTGAGAAGCCAAAGCAGCCTGGGTGGATTCATACCGCATGTGTATTTCCTCAGACCCTCCCCTAACATTTGAGGGGCCTGGAAACAAAGATATACAGAGAGGCCCAAACACCATTTATATAAATATTTTAAAGTTATAAATCCAGCTAAGAGACTATTAACTAGATATGTTCTATTTCCTACTCCCTTACCAGCTCTGGATCTGTGCAGGGAGCCTCACGCATTCCCATGGACATGCCAGCCTGCACATGCTAGCTGCTTCCACACCCCTAACAAACAGCTCCCCTAGGGCCACCCATCCTGTAGCGCAGCTTTGGGAGGATGGGTCTGGAGGAGAAGACTGCAAGGCTCTGGAAACCGACTCAGGGACATTGTGGGGGACGTGGATCATCGATAACAAGAGCATGGTATAGGAGGGCGGCATGAAACCTCTGAATGAAGATGGGGCCTTAGCCTCATGGACTCCTCCTCACTCTGTGTAGACAGACAGGGGCAGAGGAGGGTCAGAATGGGACCTTCAAAAGTGTGGGCCAAGTGTAAAGTCACCTGTCTAGTTTTAAGGAAAATACTGCATTTATTTATAAAAAGCCAGCTATATTTTTTTCAGCCATTTGAAACATATTTTTAAGTAGAGTGAGGAATTCCACTGAATGAGCCTACATCCTCATACAAATCCCCCATCAGGGATAAATGTGGGGATTCAGTTTTGTTTTCTTTTTTTAAATATATTTTTTATATATTTTTAATTGAAGTTCGATTTGCCAACATATAGTATCATACCCAGTTTTGTTTTCTTCACCACTATACCCCCAGAGCCTGGTGCCTAATAGGTCTCAATATTTGATTAAAAATTGGCTCTGCGGTTCCCACTGCTGTCACCAGAAGCTTCGCACTGCTCCCGTGTGAGCGCTCTGCTGATGCTGGTGTTCAAAGATACAGCATATATGTTTTGAAACACTGTGGAAAGGGAATGAGGTTGGGCTGGCCCAGTGCTCCTACCTGGTAGGGGCTGAAAAGTTTGAGATTATGGACTTGAAAGCTGGATAAATGTCCTTTAGTCCAGCATTTCAGGGAGTCCAAGCACCCTAGAAGCCTATGCAAATATATGAGTGTGGACGAACGTCTTCTTCCTGGGGAAATGTCCATAGTTTTCAATGAAAATTTCAAGGGTATCCATGACTTCCAGTATGTCAACAGGTGAGCTCTCAGGGAAACCTTTTACTTTACAGATGGTGGGTCTGTGGCACAGGAGATGCAGTAAGTCAAAGTCGCTCAGAGCTCTACTTAAATCTAGTGATTCCTGAAGCTTCTCTTTTACTGCTTCATAGCAGAATTCATGCTCTCAGGTGGGATGGGGTGAGAGGAATCCTTCAGCTCTCCTTTCCAAGTGTTCTCAAATTTAGCCTCACATTAGAATCAGGGATTTCTGGTGAGCAAGGTGGGTCTCACATGCAACCAGGACTGAGAATCACTGGACTAGACCATTTCACAAAGAAGGGTGTTGTAGGGGTGGTGGGGTGAGAAGTTAGTGCCACATCCTGCTCTGTGAGTCTTCTAGTCCAAGAATTCTAACTCTAAGAATCTATTTATACAAGTAAAAAGACCTAAATAGAAAACAAAGTTCTATTTCATTAATAGATGAACAGGTGTCCAGTTACCCCACCACCATTCATGCAAATTAGGGTTTCTCTGCAAGCAGAGCTGGAACAATGGACTTCAGCTAGGGAAATCTGAGAAGAACTTTCTGCTTTTCCCCCCTAAAGAACAGTGTAGCCCACAGAGCACACCCCACCCAGCTTACCTGTGTGGGCACAGGTAAAGAGAGCAGATGGTTGGGCCAAGGGCAGGGCTGCCCGGTCTCTGTCACGCATGGCTGTGTATTCTCTTACTTTACCAACTGTACAGAAAAGAAGAAGTAGAAGAAAAGAAGATTGCCTGAGTCACTTCCCAGACCCTCTGTTGGTAGCAGAAGCCTAGGAAAATCCTGACCCTCCTAACCACCTCTAAAATGGTCTTGACCATGGCAACCTCACTCACTAATGAAATGTGGCCTAATCAACTTCTCAAGTGCAGCAGATCAGCAATTACTTTCCCATTAGGTGGAGGATGCAGGGGAAGGGGTGTTGGGGTGGGAAAGGTGGGACTTGGGAAAGAAAGAGAGATGCTCTGGCAATGTTATTGAACCCTGTCTGTCTACCCCATGCCCAACAAAGCCAATCACTGAGACGTCACGTATGCAGCAAGGAAGGGGATTATGCAAGAGACAGCCAAATGAGGAGACTAGAGGGCAAGCCTCAAATCCACCTCCTCAAAGAGGAAAAGAACAAGTATAATCATAGAGGTTTTTTGTAATCATAGATGTTGAGATTACGTACATATTGATGAAAAGTGTGGGAAAACATAACTGCTCATGAGGAAGGATGGAACATGCACATAGAACAAATATATATGTGACATACATCCCATGTTCACTTTAGGGTGGAGACTTAACATCAGAATGAGGCAAAATTCAGCTTCTGACCTCAGGAAGTTATTTTAGCACAAGGAGAAGGGGCTGTGAGCATGCTCCAAGAGCCACTAGGAACTGGAGGGGGTCTTGGGCTTGGTATCTCTGGTAGGGAATGCAGGGCCCTGCTTGTTCCTAGGTTGGGACCGTATCTGTTGACCTTGAGTCCAGGCTTCTGCAGAGACAGCTTGTGGATTTGCTAGTAGGGTTTGAAAAGACATGACAGCTGATTAGGGGAAAAGTTCTCTGAAAAACAAGCATTAATTTTTCTGCTAGTTTCAACCTCACTAACCCTATGGGGCATGGTTTCAGCTTGGGAGGGAGAACATCTCATCATGTCAGCAAAGAGACAATCACAACATAGAAGGATGAGAGTTGAGGTCAGAGCTTCCTGGGTCATTAGAGGAAACACCTGACCTGCAAGAGGCAGATATTTAGTGGCCAGAGCTCGGTGGAGGAGGTGACTCTTTAAACTGAATCCTGAGGGAAGAATGGATGTTTTCCAAATGGACAGGCAGAGGGAAATGAATTTTCACACATATTATGGCTTAGAGGTTGGAGTAATACGGTATTTGAGAGGATTCTAAGGGTTGAGTCTGACGAGAATGAATACGGCACAAAGAAGGTGTATTTGTCATGGGTCATTAAAATATAAGAATTAGGCATAGCTACCATGGAATAAATATTGCTTAGAATGAATGAACCCCACATTAAGGAAATTCTTAATATCCTTGGTTTGGAAAAATTCCACTAATTTTAACCAGCTTCTCTCTATTCACTAGACTCTGGATATTCTTGGAAGACAAGATTGCTTTAAATTTGACTCGTTAAAAGTCACTAATAACAGTATCTGACTTTTCATAAGTTCTGAGTTAGTGTGTTTTTAAGTAAGCTTTCTAGGTCACCACAGGAGAATCTTAGAATTAGTGAAAGTTAGTGAACGGGCCTGTGAATAAACACAGCATACTCCTCAGAGTGGAGATGTTTAGTGCAAGTTACAGAGAAAGTGTTCTTGGGATCTGCTGTTGATTCTGACATTCTCAAAGGTCCCTCAGGATGGTGTGTGGTGAAGTGGAAGGTCTTTGGAGGCCAACAGGCCTGGATTCCAATCCCAGTTTAATCACTTACTAAGCTGAATGCTTATGCAGGTCACGTTGCCTCTCTAAGTCTTGGTAGCCATATTAATAATGTGGAAATAATACCTATCTCATTAAATTGTCATCAGGATTAACTGGGAAAAATGTGAACAGACTGTCCTAGTAAAGGCTCTTTTTATTGTAAGGAACAAGAAACCACTTACATCGGTTTGGCCAAAATCAAGGAATAGGAAATAAAATACGGAGGAATGGGATTGTCAGATTCCAGGTACATGCTTCATCTCCAGGAGCCAGCAAATCTGTCAAGGGTGCCCCAACATTTCCTCTGTGCATATTCTCCCCGTCCTTGCTCTCTGCAGCCTGGTCTCCTTAGCTTTCCTCAGCTCCCTTCCATCTCTCAGTATTTTCCCTTTCTCTCTAACTTTCCATACCCTGGCCTTGTCACTGAAAAGTCCTGTTCTGTTTTCCTGTGTCCAATACTGTGTTTCTGGAAGAAGAACTGGATTGACTGAGTTTAGGTCCAATGTCCATCCCTGATCCAGTTATCTGTGACCAAGGTGTGAAACTGGTCAATGGTACAAACCTGACCCTTGGTAGGCACGCCTCCTCAGCTCTCTACAGGGGTGATTCCTAGATTGAGGGCCTGTAGGAGTGCAGACATCAAACATCTCAGTTACAATCACCCAGCACACAGTAGGAACACAGCCAATATTAACCTCCATCCTTTTCCTTATTCTTACTCTACCAGGGCAGGTTTCCATAGTGAGTCCCACACAAATTCATGATCATCTTTAAGTTTTTGCTTTTGCTTAGGCTATACCTCTTAAGAACGTCTTACTTCATCCATCCATCCATCCATCCATCCATCCATCATCCATCCATTCATCCATCTGCCGTCTCTATCTCCCCTTTTTCTTACTATGCCTTATTCACCCTTGCAGGCCCTCTCCCTCCAGGAAACCTTCCTTGACCTTACCTTCAACCCCTCTTGATCCTCTTCATTTCTATCAATTTCTTATTGTCTTGAACACATAATTTAGTACCAAATTATACAATGACTTGCATTTACCTCTCAATCACTTTGAAGATGTTACTCTTGTTGTTTCAACTAGATTATAAATTCACTCAGAACAGAGAGTGCCGCAGTGCCAAGTTCAGAGAGGAACAAAAACTATGTGCTCAAGGAATGGATAAAATTATAGCACACTAAATATTTTATAGCTGGAAGGGATCACAAAAATAATGGAGTATAATCCCCTTGACTTCAGAACTGAGATCAAAACAGAGGTAGTACTTTTGGTTGATTGAATATAAAGACTAACATGGTGACTAAATATTATTTATGTAACAGAAGAATCCTCTGCAGTCATTTGACTTGGAAGTAAGTGAGAAGTGATCTAGGACATGCTATTCAGGCCCATTGATGAGAAAACTCTGTTGGAGGAATAGGAGGTGATTTGTCCGAGCTCATGTGAGTGGTTAGTGGCAGAGCTGGGACCAGGCTCCACATTCTTCTGCTCTTGTGATTTTTTTCCCCTGCACTCCACTGTCATCATATCTTTGCTTGTGATATTAGGGATTTCTGTCCCTTCCCTTGACCACACACTTGGCACTATGTAACAGGTGAGTACCAGGCTCCCCTGCCCTTCACAGCCTTTGTTCTGTATTACTTGCCCTGGCCTATTCCTTATACTGTGTTCATTTTCAGCCTCTTCTTCCATCTGTCTGTTTTTACCTCTGTTCACTTTGTCATTTTTTGCCTTGTCTTGTCCTAAGGACTAAATTCTTGACCTTGTCATCTTGTCTATAACTTTGATTCTGCTCCTGACCTCTGGTTGGTGGAAATACCCTTTCCAGTTCTGCGTGGCCTCAGCAATGGGTATTGCCCACTATTGGCTAATTTATGCATCAATTTAACACACATTTACCATGCATGTCCTCTGTGAAAGGTTCTGAATTCTGAAGGATTCAGAGATGAATAATAAGGTCACAATCACCTTAATAAGCTCACAATCTAGTGGTGAGAGATTGACATTTTAGAACAATATGGCAAATGTATTCAAACTGAGCCCAGGTTGGTGGGAAGGTGACAGCCAGGGAAGACTTCCTGGATGAAGTGTTCCTTGAGATGAGGCATTATGGACACATAATGGATAAGCATCAGCTGATGAGATAGTGGGGTGGGGCTGAGCACCCCACTATATCATCCACCCCACTATCTCACCCCACTGAGCACCCCATTATGCCAGCAGAAGGGATAACATAATTAAAGACATAAAAGCACAAAATAGCAAGAAGTATGAAAGAAATGACCAGCACCCTGATGTTCTTGGAGGATAGAAAGGAGGACAGGAGGTAGTGGGAAGAGGCTGACAAGGTGGGTAAACTGAATTGGGAGGGCCTTGTCTGATAGTAAGATAATTCTACTGTTGGGACTTAGGCAGCTAATAGATGACACCCCTGTTCCCTGCCCAAGTTCCTAATTAATTGAGAAAAACCCCAAGGAGTCAGGCAGATGGAGATAAAAATGTCAGCTTTACTGCTGATAAAACAATAAGCATGGCTTAGATCTGGTCAAATTGCTTGCGAACACTCCGAGTACTAAACTTAATTCCCAAAACGTAGGCCTCTCCTGCAGGGATAGATCTGCTTAGAGCTGATGAGAATGTTTTGTGAGCACCTGGACCCCAAAGAGAGAGAGAGAAAGATGAAACTGAGGATGCTTACCTCAGCTTAAATTTACCAATCAGGTAAGGAGGGCAATCCTCCTCTGGGGAAGGAGGGCAAAATGTTAACTCTAGTGACAGTCCCTCCACTTGTAAGCTTGAAGCAGGGGGGAGAGGAGATTCCCACCTAACGCTTGCCCACATTTACTGAGCACCTACTGCGTGCTGCAATGCAGAATGCCCTTGTTCCATGAGCTGGAACGGACAGAATTCATAATTGGTTGGTCAAGACATGGAAACCTCCACCCTAGAATGTCATAATTGAAAGAATCCTAAAACTCATTGACTCTTACTCTCCATTAATGCTTGAAAATATCTATAGCATCTTCCCCTGCCAAATGGCCATTCACTGTCTGCTGGGATTTGTCACTGAAAAATTTACTGTCTCCTGTGGCACAGACATAGCAGAGAAAATGCCTGGCACTGACTTAGATGATATAGAATTGTCTATGAGATTTTGCTCATCTTCTTTGTATTAATTTTCTATTTTTATATCTTCTTGAACTACTAGGCACTTGATAGACATTTGTTGAATGATCACATGAATAAATGAATCACATGAATCTTTTGGTGCTCATATTTGATATGGCTACACATATGGGGTCATGGCTTGGGGTCTGTATTGGTCAGAAATCTTTCCCTGCAAGTAACAGAAACTCAATTAAAACTCATTTAAGAAAAAAATTTAAAGCATGGGGTTGGGGAGAGACATGGAATTTGGGGCCCTGCATAATCAAGGAGAGGAATGGGTTGGCCTCCAGGACATCTGTCACAAGGGATCTCAAATGCTGTCCTGTCTCTCTACTCCTTTTTCTGCTATCCCTTCTTGTGGGGGCTTTATTCTTCCTCTGGCTGGGTGGCCAGCCACCAGCAGCTCCAGGTTCATCCAAAACTGTGACTAGAATAGAAGAAGCTGAGCAGTGATTAGTTCACCTGAGGCCACATGCTCATTATTGAACCAATCGCCATGTCCAGAAGAAATTAATCCTCTTATTGGTGCATCTTATGTGACCTTGGCAACCCCAGAGGCCAGAGTATGGAATGTGACTGATAACATACACCAAGGGGTGGGTCCCCAAAAGATGGGAGGAACAGTTACCAGTTGAATAAGGGAGAGCTGTGGAGACCCAAAATCCCATCAGATGCCAACTACAGAACTCAGTCTCCAATGTCTAAGTGTTTTTGCTGTAAGGCATCCCTTCCAATCATGGAGGCAATGGTTCAGAAATTGGGTGGTTAATTCTTTGCAGGAGAAGTTGACATAATGCATATTAATAAAGGCACCGAGAATATGTGCTGGAGCCTGATTCAAAGAGTCCAAAGCTAGGTGGGGAATTCTGAAGGAAGGCAATGGCTGAGTCAGCCTTGATAAGAAGCCTAAGGAAAATGCCAGAAGGGAAAACAATGAATCTGTTTAGTGAATCTGTTTAGTGAGAAAGCAGAAAGACCTGGTAGCTATGATTTTGCTTTTATTCACAAAACTCATCAAGACCAGTAAATCATCGGCTTGTGAGCAGGCTAAAGGGCAGTGGAGGGGTTTGTACCTGTACAGATTTTCAAGGTGTGCAAGTTTTGCTGGAATCATTAATCCTCTCTCTAAGAAGTCATTAAGTGTTCCTTAAGCCCAACTCCCACCCTATCTTGCAGCAGAAACCCAAAGATCTTGAAAAATTAGGCCAAGGCCACATAGGGTGTGCTTTAGCTTTTCGGCAAATTATTCAAATATCTGAGGCTCCAACAGTGGTTCTTTATGTGGGCAACTTTCCCTCTCAGCTGTTAGCCCCCTCAGGCAGAATCCCAGCTTCATGCCACCTTTCCCAGGTAACCCACATGTGATGACAGATCCATGTGGGGGTACAAAGTTCTGGTTGTCTTGACCTATCTTGGTACAGTGATGAAGGCTAATCTGTATCCAGAACTCTCCCATGGTTCAACTGCGGCTGTTGTTGGACCTGAATCATAGCTCAACTTATCTCTGCCCAACCTGCCTGTTTTTTTCTCTCTCTCACACACACTTGAGAGGTCCCAAGGTACTCCTTAATACACGGGCTTGCATGCTGGGGTGCCTGGGTGGCTCAGTGGTTGAACATCTGCCTTTGGCTCAGGTCGTGATCCTGGGGTCCTGGGATTGAGTCCTGTGTCAGGCTCCCCACAGGGAGCCTGCCTCTCCCTCTGCCTATGTCTCTGCCTCTGTCTGTGTCTCTCATGAATAAATAAATAAAATCTTTAAAAAAAATTATTGCATGCTAAACTTCTGGGTTCCGGCTTCCTCGAAGCCCAGCCTGCCACATCCTGTCTATAAAGCTATCATTCAGGACCTGCTTCCTACTCTGGTGTCATATCTCATAAATTTCACTCTCACTGAGTCGACTTTGGCTATATGGACCTTCTTTTGATGCCTTGAGGTCTTCTCTCTTCTGTTTTCTTTGTCCGTGAAGCCTTCCCCGCCCCATCCTTCAAGAGCAGCTTGGACAGCATAAGTCTGGAGATGATTTCCATGACTACCTACACCCTTGTGCAAATGAAAATGAAATTCCCCTTTGTATCAGCCCTTTCACTGTCCTCTGCATTTCCTTTATGGTGCTTAGACCCTTAAGATACTTTGGCTATAATGAACAGAACACCTGCTTGAAAGTAACTAAAAGAATCAGGGTTTATAAGTCTTATTTATTTATTTATTTTTATATAAATTTATTTTTTATTGGTGTTCAATTTGCCAACATATAGAATAACACCCAGTGCGCATCCCATCAAGCGCCCCCCTCAGTGCCCGTCACCCAGTCACCCCCACCCCCCGCCCACCTCCCCTTCCACTCCCCTTAGTTCGTTTCCCAGAGTTACGAGTCTCTCATGTTCTGTCTCCCTTTCTGATATTTCCCACTCATTTTTTCTACTTTCCCCTTTATTCCCTTTCACTATTTTTTATATTCCCCTATTGAATGAGATCATATAATGTTTGTCCTTCTCCAATTGAGTATAAGTCTCATTTAATAGGAGAATTGAAGGCAATTCTAGAGTTGGTGCCATGGCTCAACTCTGTGGTTGGGATGAGGGAGCAGAGTTTGGTAACCCTGCCTGAAGTTTCCTTCTGTGTGGAAGAAGCTCAATCATTGTAACTCCTGATCTCTTTCTTCGCCTTTGCTCTCTTCATCCTTGGGGAGGAAGAGTGGCTTAAGGGTTTGGTAAATTTGGCCAAGCACCCCTTGGGGCTGAGTGTGCCGCCTGCAGGACTCAGTCTCTACTTCTAGGGCTGTGATCTGTGATTCTAGTGCCAAGTCTGCCTAACTTGGGGGCTCAAACCCAACTGGGTGTCCCATTAAGTTACATCTCATACCCAAGCACTTATTAGCAGCCAAGATATTTTTCCTTTCATCTTTCTCCATTATCTGATTTCTCAATCTGTTCAGAACTCAGAATGGGAAAAAGGAAGCTACTCACGGGGCTTCGTTAGAGACACCAACAGATGCCATCAGGAACCCAAGTATGGCTGCTCAGTCATCATCCGTGTGTCAACAGTATGTCCCTTAGCATGACAAGGTGGCTGCCATAGCTGCAAATATTGTCACACTACTGCACCCAAGCAGGAAGGATAGAAAAAAGTGCAAAAGGGCTGTTCCTTTATCAGGGAGGAGAATATTTTCCAGAAGCCACCAGAAGACTCTTCCTCGCAGCCTATTGGGCCAAGACTAGGTCCCATGTCCACTCCAGACCCATGAGTGGCAGGGAAATGGAAGTATCCAGACAGTTTAGTTCAACCCCTCTACATTTTCTTGAGTCACTTAGAACTGGGGATATGGCTCCTAAACAAATTCAGAGTTGTGTTAGCAAAAGAAAGAAGGAGTGTGGTCTTCAATAAGCAGTGACTAGTGCTTGTTTGCTGCATTATTTACTGTTCACAATTTACAGGTGGATTTTTCTTGGTTAGGTGATTCACTGACAATTGGTGTCTCCACCTTTCTGATTTAAGTCCCTCGAGCCTGGATGGGCGACTGTGTTGTTCAGTGCTGTGCCCTCAGCACCTACTACAGGGTCTTCTTCAGGATAGGACTCAATTAGTATTCATGGAAATGTATGAACAATTGCATGTGCAGAATCACGGGGCACTGTAGTAAGTCAGAAATGTCAGACACGCCCCTTGTTTTCAAAGAGTTGATGGTTGAGATGAGGCAAGAGCAACACACTGAAATCATTCTCTTTTTTTTTTTTTAATTTTTTTTATTTTATTTTATGATAGTCACATAGAGAGAGAGAGAGAGGAAGAGACATAGGCAGAGGGAGAAGCAGGCTCCATGCACCGGGAGCCCGACGTGGGATTCGATCCTGGGTCTCCAGGATCGCGCCCTGGGCCAAAGGCAGGCGCGCTAAACCGCTGCGCCACCCAGGGATCCCCTGAAATCATTCTCTATCAGTATGAGACAATGTGTCTTTCTTCCTTCTTCCAAATAATATTTATTGAGTGTTTACCTTGGTGCTGGGGATGGGACTAGGCCTGGATCCTGTCCCTAGTAGTGAGAGGGAAAACCACCACAATAAAGATAAGTAGGAAGGCTGAAGGGGCAAAGGAAGGGAAGTGCTGTGTGTTTCCTCTTTATACTCAAACCCACAGATTCCAGCCTAAGGCCTGGCACCCTGTGAGCCCTCAAAAAATAGTGGTTGTGTCTTAGGGAAAAAATATTCTCTCTTCTCTCTCTCTCTCATACACACACATGCACACATGCGCGCGCACACACACAACCCTTAACAAACAACTAGGGCAGGCTTTGTTGGTTCCACTTTGCAGGTCAGAAAATTGAGACACAGAGAAGCTAAATGAATTTCCACAAATGATGAGGGGGAGAGCCGGGGTGAGAACCCAGCTCTGCTGATGGCTTGCTCCTTGTTTCTGTTCCTCCCTCCTTTCCTCCTGGTGAAGTGACCGGCTGACATCAGATTCTTAGTCTTCGGAATTGTTTTGTGTCTGGTGTCCTCACTTGACCCACAAACATTTAAATCCATTTCCTCACATGTAGTGTGAAGATCAGCATGTCCCTTCTGTCCTTTAGCTAGCAATCCCAGCATAAGTGAATGAAAATAGCCGATGCTAGGAGAATAAGATCTAAACACGTAAGATTTATTTTCTCTTTTTCTTTTAATGATGGTATCTTTTGTATTAAAGCAATAATTATAATTAGTCACTTCCTAGAAAGTGTGCAAACATCACAGCACAGCTGGAAGCCTGCATAATTTAAACATTGTTGCCAATTTAACTTCACAGTCTGGGATTGTGTGGGTTTTACAAAAGAGCCCCCAAACCCTGCAAGGGAGGGAGAAAGGTTCTTGATTTTATTATTAGCATCTCTCCCCTAGTACTTCCTGCAGGGCTTTGTATGGATCTGCAAGGTTTCAAGTGAAAATGGTAACAAATGTCCTCAAAATGTTGAAATACTATTATTACATTAAGCTTTCAAAGAGCCTTGGTTTGCCAATTCCCAGCTACAATTTTCATAGTTTAACAAGTGTGAATAACTTACCTAACTCACATGTGTAGCGTTCCTTAAAATCATTAAGATGATTTTCTTTAAATCATCTTAATTATGATACTAGACCCTTACCCAATGTGGGAAATTTAGTCACCAACCATACCGAGGACTCCTTAACAGGATTTGGGAGGCTCAACTGATCAGGTGTTCTCACTGTCCTAGTCTGTGGGGACTCTAGTATTCAGAACTACTTGTGTCTGGTGTCACAGGGTGTGGAGATCTTGGTGGATGGGCCCAGGATCTGTCTATCTTAGGAACTTTGAACAGTTGCCCTCCCTGAAGCTCCTACGTCTTCTCAGAATCAGCCACAGAGCAGTGTGTGGGTGTCTGCTGCATTCCATGCTCAGTGGTCCTCTTCCTGGCTAGTTAAGTCTTCCCCTCTCAAAAGTCTATCTTTCCTCTCTTCTTTTTTGGGGAGACTGTCATTTTTCTCTTCAAATGGCTGAGATATGAACAGAAGATGGAAAAAACTAGCTCCAGTTTGCTTCAACTCTTCCACCCTGTAAGTAGGCACACAAAGTCCACCCAGCTCCCTGCTTGAACTGCAGGAAGGGAAAGATTTAGAAAGAACAAATACAAATCAGTCTTTTATATATGATCCTTCCATATTAGTCAATCCTTATCAACTGGTGGGGTTTTTATTCACCCAGAGAGATTAATTTCTAGGAATACCCTCTAGATTTATTCAAACAACATTTATTTCACACCTCCGATATACAATGCAGTGCGCCAGGTACTACAGGTACAGCCATGTGAAACACTGCATTATTCACCCAACTCTGTATTTGCACCCTATGCTGTGTGACTTTGCAGTTGCCCTGCTAGAAGCAAAGTATATTTTTCCACTCTACTGAGGTCAGGGTTGGCCATGTGGCTCACTTTAATCAACAAAGTGTGTACAAAAGTGGCCAGTTCTAAGACTAGGCCTTAAATAATTTGCTTTCACTCCCTCTCACACTTCTGTCATTGCCATGAGAAAAACATACCAGTGGTTCTAAAGAATAAGACACACTGTCAACAGGACTCCTGGGTGGCTCAGTGGTTGAATGTCTGCCATTGGTTCAGGTTGTGATCCTGGGATCCTGGAATCGAGTCTCTCATCTTCTCCCTCTACCTGTGTCTCTGCCTCTCTCTGTGTGTCTCTCGTGAATAAATAAATAAAATCTTTAAAAAAAAGAAACACTGTCATCTCGGAGTTAATTTCAGTGAAGACCAGCTTCAATAAGTCAAACCCCAACTGATCTGTGAATATGTAAGTTATAATAAATAACTTGTAAAATTTATTAAGTTTGGGTATTGTTTATTATACAGCATTAGCTGACCAATACAAATGGTAAATAAAAAACACATGGTTTTTAAAAAATATTTATTGAGAGAGAAAGGGGGAGCATCTCCAGATGCAAGTGCTCTTAGGGGAGTGGGTATGTCACATTGATTAATACTGGCAGTATAAGATGGAATGGGACATGCAAAAAGGACCAAGTAGGGCAATGAAAAACAGGACATTAGGGCCAGGCCAGCCCAGGTTGAGGCCCAGCTCTGCCATATAAACCTTAGGCAAGTGATGTAACTTCTCAGACTCTTATTTTCCTTGGCAGGGAAATGGGAATAACTGCTGTGGAGGAGGCTGCTAGAGCTCACCAGTCTCTGGCTCCCCTCTTCTTCCTGAGCACATAGCCTGAATATATTTGCAGTTTGGTATGGCTGCATGACTGAGTTCTGGTCCATTGGACAGGAGGAGAAGTGATCTTCTAGGACCAGTTGATAAACATCTCCCATGTGCAACTCTTGTTCTCTTTCCCCCATCCTCCACTGAATAGAAAGAATCCTGAGATCCCAGAGGAGGGCCCAGCCACAAGGTGGAAGAAGGATCATTGGTCCCCAAATAACTTAATGGAGTAGAGCTCTCCGACCCCCACTAATCCAAACCATATTGGATTGTGAGGTGAGCAAGAAATAAACTTTCCTTGTGCTCAACCACAGGGTTTTTTGCTGTTGTCTTGTTATAGCCATTAACTCTCCCGATAATCTGTGCAACTATCTACTTTGCAGGATTGTTGTGACAGTTCAGCAAGCTCATCAAATGCCTAGCTTGGAGGCTCAATACATAATCCTTGTTACCATCAAGTATTAATAATGCCCATAAGAATGGTAGAAACATGATATGGGGCTTTGGAGGAGTGTGGTGGTTCCTTGTCTGGCCCTCAGCTCCCTGGGTCTGGGCTCTGCCAAGCCACTAAGGTTGTACAAAGTCTAAAGGGCTGGGAAACCTGGCCTTGGAGTTCTCTGATTCTTGCCCAGAGGCCAGCAGAGCAATCGCTCAGTGCAGGAGGCTGAGAGGAAATGAGCACAGGCGTGCAAATAGATGCAGTCATAAAAAAAGCAATGTAGTTGTCTCTAGAATACAGACAAGCAGAGGGTTTCAGCTCCCAGAAAGCTCTTCTCTGTTTTTCCTGATGATGACTGATGTTGGAAATGAGATGCCTAGACATGGCAAAGCCACAAAGTGCCTTCTGAATCAACCATGGAGCCGGCCTTAAATGCATTGCAGGAGGCTCTGATTCTCAGAGAGCCAGCCGTCTTTGACAGGGTATATTATATCTGGTAAGTCAATTAATGAGTGTTTTCACTTAAACAGAATACAGTGTTCTCCAACACAGAACTTGCAAATTGGCAGCCCAGCTGTTAAAAAACTGAGCTAGTTGCAAACTTTTAAAAACTGGAAGATTTCATGTAAATATTTGTATTTCTACTGTCTCTGTGGTAATCAAATGACCTATAATGCTGGGCCCATGTTTCTAACCACCAATGATTGCCCGCTGCTGAATAGTAGCTGTCCCCGTCAGATGCAGCAGATACTATAATGCTCGCCTCTAGACTTACCCAAGCCTGTTTTACTGTCTATGCTATTCTCCTGACCCTGATAGTCTTTTGAGTTTGCAACCCCTCTGTTACTTAGTATGGTAAAAGTGACTTTAGTATATGGTATAATTAGTGATTATGATTTATGGCTACCATCTTTATGCCAATGATACTTTGAAATATACTCATTTATTTGTTCAAAAATGCTAATTGGGTACTTGCTGTGTTCAGTGCACCATGCCGAGTATTTATGGTGGTACATAGATGACCTGTGCTCTCAAGAAGTCTTCAGTCCAATGAGGGAGATATAATATGTACAAAACTATACAAAAATGGTCCAAAATATCAATTTCCAGGGAAATATTTATTGATTCTCAGAAGATAAAATAAAGCTTCATGGAGGAGGAAGTATTTATGCTGGACTGTGAGGATTTGGTATAATTCAGGTGTATAGAAATTGCAGGGATGGTCTAGGAAGGAGGACGAGCCTGAGCAAAGGTGTGGAGGCATTAAAGTATTCAGTATATACAAGGAATGACCAATAATTAAGTTTGATGTGAGCACAGGATTCATGAATGAGAGTGGTAGGAAATAAAATTGGAAAGCTGGATGAGACCAAAGCATAATGGCCTGTTGAAGCACTTGAGAGAGTTTAAACTATTTCTATGGACAATGAGGAGCCATTGAGAGATTTGGAGCAAGGGAGAGCCAGGCTCAGAGCTATGATTCAGAGCGTAGAGTCCAGAAATGACATGGAATGCAAAGAGAGAGACCAGAGATTACCATAATTTTCTAAATCAAAAGTAATAGGTATCAAAACCAAAGTCATAGCCCTCAGAACAACAATGGAAGTGGGTGATATTAAGGATGTAATGTCTCTGATATTTTATCAGCAGTTGGTTGCTAGAGACCAAGAAACAACTTGAACGGAATGCTTCTGAGAAGTAAGCGTGTATGGAGAGAGTTGGGGAGTAGGAAGTGAAGAAGGGCGGCAGCAAGCGGAGGAGTGGAGAGAGCGTGGCAGGAGGAGAGATGACTTCAGAATTGAGGGGCTTGAGCTTTTTTTTATTCTAAAGAGGATTCAGGGCCAGGTAGGGCTTTAAGGGGCAAGAGAGAGAGAGAGAGAGAGAGGAATCAATGAAGCAGGGCCTCCTAGGAAAGAGTACGTGGGATCAGGGCACAGGACGGAGAGCCACCCTCAATTGTTGCCTGACCAGGGAGAGGGTCTTTACTCTTACTAGCCCTCATGGCCTCGGGACCATGTTAATAGGTAGGACACCTTGACCATGTATATCTGCCCACTGGAACATCCCTGGGCAGTGCCAGCCCAGGAGGGCCCCCCTGGACTTCTGGTTTCTGAGCTTCTGATTATCCTTTTTAACTCATCACCTGAAAAGTGACTTACAACCAAAACATGTTATGCCCTCTGGTTCTTCCCTACAACAGATTTGATACTAACCACAGCACACTCTCAACTCAAGGCTATGTGAAAGCTCTTATCCCTCTCTCCATGCCATGCTTTCTCTTTTCTGTTTCATTTTATTCTCTCCTCTCCATCCATAAAGACAATGGTTATGACTAAGGGTTGCAGAGAGAGTTTTTAATATCTGGAAAGCGTTTTCTCACTTGTTTCTTCTAATGGTCTCAGTATCATAGGATGGGTAGGATCACTAAACCCATCCTGCAGATATGGAAACTGAAACTCAGGGAAGTGAAATATCTTGTGCAACCTTTGACAGGCAATAAATAGCAGAGCTGAGCTGGGAATCCAAAGTTCCTTATGGGAAGTTCAGAGTTCATGCTGGAAGGATCTAAGGCATTCAAACATTACATCTGAACAATCAATTTTGAGATTTCAGGAATTTAGATTTAGGCAGTTTGAGTTTGATGCATCAGTTACCTACTGCCACTGTAATGCGATGTAACAAACAACCACAAAACCTCAGTGACATATAACAATAAACATTTATTAGCTCCGAAGTCTGTATGGTTCGTGTGTTCCCAACTGGGCTTATTTTGGCTGGGCTCACTCCTGTGCCTGTGATCAGCTCAGCTGATTTACCCCCAATTACTCACAGGTATAGGACTTGGCTTATTGTTGGCTAATCTAGGATGGCCTTCAATGACATGACTGGGTCTCAGCTCTGGTACATATCTTTCTCCTTCCAGATAGGCCAGCTATGTTTTCTGGTGATGGCAGAGGAAATAGAAGGCACAAGTACTTTTTCAACTCTCTGCTTGCATCACATTTGCTTACAGTCCTTTGGCCAGCGTTAAGTGACATCTAGTCCAGATTCTAGGTGAATCTTTATTGAGAAGAATTGGAAAAGGACATGCAAAGGGCATGGATATAGAGAGGGGTGAAGAATAGGGACCACTCATGCAGTCAGCCTACCATTTGGAGATGAACATCCAGATTGAGATTTTCTTATTTCTACAGATTGACTATTCCATTAAAATACAGCTAGAAGGCAATGGTTTTCAACTTCAGTGACTTTCCATGGCATGTGAAATAAAAACCCAAGCTCTTCCCCATGACTACAAGACCCTCCATTAGCTGGACCCTGACAACTTCTTCAAACTCAGCTCTGACTTCTCTCTCGAGCTCTCCCCATGCTCTACCACACTGGCCATCTTAGTAACCCCAACAGGCCCAACTTCCCTGTCTCAGGACTTGGCACATGCTTTTTCCTTCACCTGAGAAGCTTCACCTGAGAAGCTTCACCCCTACTCTTCACCTGTTGTTTGTCTGCCTCTTCCTCATCCCTTAGAAGTAGGATTCAATGTCACCTCTTCAGAGGGGCCTCCCCGTACCTCCAGACCCAAATTTTTCATCTCCATCTCAATTTCCTGTTTGGATTCCTACCTAACCCTCATCACCTTTTGCAGTAATTAATATTATTTATTTGTTTGTCTGTCTTCTCCACTGGAGTGTAAGGTCCAGGAAGAGAGGATCCATGTCTGTCATGTTCACCATTGCATCCCTGCATCCAGCACGGCACTAGTCAATTCACATGTGAATGAATGAATGAATGAGCAAATGAACAAATGAAGATCTGGGTAGAGTGTTTTCTTGCAGATAAACTAAAAATAGAACTCTCTGGACTTGGAATTCTTGGTCTGGCATCCTCAGAGACATCCCTGTGACCTTAAAATTTCTAGATGCTTGGCTTATCAGTACAAGCAACATTACAGAATGTTCTCCCTCTTGCTTGGTGGGTGGTGGGTAGTAGGAGCAGAACAGGACCAGGGAAGCCATCCCAAAGCCTTGGGAGAGCCATGGAATCCGTGATGGGGGAGGAGTAAGTATCACAGACCACTAGAGCTGGATTTAGGGAATTGGGGCTCTAGTCCCCCTCTGCTGCTGTCCTGCTGTGTATCCTCGGGCGAGTTCCCTGGAATCACTTTGCTTCAGTTTCCTCATCTGTGAAAGGGGATAATGACCTCCAGCTTGTAGGACTGATGTGAGGGTAAAATGTACATGATGTGAGCACATCTCTCAGAGGACCCCACTGCAGGCCCAGTTCAATAAAAATTGGGCTCCCCATTGTTTCCTCTTTCCACACAGGTTGCACGTATTTGTCTTCTTTCCCACACTCCTCTGGTGTGCTTATCGCTCCAGGCCCATTTCTGGCACCACAGATTACCAGACATCTTCATTTCAGACCAGGGGTCTGCATCATTTCTGTTGAAATCATTTCTGAGCAAGGGTAAGATGCTACTCAGCATTGTCCCGAAGCCATTGGCCAGACTGGGAAATGGCGTGGATGTTGGCAAACTGGCAAAGAAGACCTTCAACACTGTTTAACTCATCACCCCATGTTCAACGCGCTGGTGGGGAAAAGAGAATTCAGTGTATTGAGCACTCATTGGGGCCTGACCCTCCGCTAAGCATTTTCACAAATCTTCCCAATGGAGGTCTCATGGTAATCATGGTATTATCCCCCATTTTACAGATCAAGAAACTGAGGCTCTGGGACATGAAGCATCCGTAGTTAGTGTCTGACTTTTATACAAAAAAGCTACTGAAAATGTGTGCATAAGTCAAATGTTATATGGAAAGAAGGACGAGAGGCTTCTTTGTTACAAAGAATTTACAGTAGAATTCCTACTTATGCATCATCTTTGATGATGTGGTTCTTATACTAGGTGCATGTTCTTCCATTTAGTTCGTTTCCTTCACAAATGAATATGATTGGCCAGCTTATATCAGTAAGTGTCCAATTCAACCTAAAAATTGACTGAATGTCTGCTCCCTGTTTTCCCTCTTGGTTCTTAATAGTGTTACATTTCTGAGAACTATATTTCTTAGCACTAATATCAATGTTATCCATTTTTTCTGTTTTCCATTCATTCTTATAGAACAATGAAGGGAAAATGAAATAAAATAGCTAACATTCACTAAGTCCCTTACTGTTTTGTTCAGTACTCATAAAAAATGTGTAGTGCGTTCACAATCATGGATGCTGCATAATCAAGTGTTTTCCTGAAAAGAGAGAAATTCTGTTTTGATTAGGCATGGATGAGAACCCAATCCTCCACTTAGGAATTTACATGTCTGATGCTTAGAGGAATCTTCCACTGACAGGGTTCTGTTTCCCTACATTTTAAACCTTGTTTCTCTCCCTCCACCCACTCCCTTCCAGTAACAGACTCTGTGGGACGCTCTGATGGTACCACATCTTCTCTGGCCCTGCACTTCAGGTTACAACCATGGATGGGTGTCACAGTGTATTGTGGGAGTGCCCTGGAAGCTGTTTCCATCCTGCGGCAGCAAGCAATAGCCGAACCAGACACATCAATGACGGTGAATAGCATAAATACCCCACTAGATCCAAACTAAATGGCTCTTCTTAACCTGGATCTCTAAAATGCCCACGACTGTCTCAATGCCACCAGAAATGAAGAAAAACAAGTGGGAGAGGAAGTATTATTGAAAGATCATCATCAGGCAATTGAAATATTTGTTTACTCATTCTTTCATTTATATGCAGTCCCATTGCTAGGGACACACCCAGAGTCTTGGAAGAAACCCCTACAGGTGAGCCTATGAGCTGAAGCCTCAGTGACTTCATGGTAAGCCACCTATTCTGTCACATAATCTGGAGTCATCTGACTAACCTAACATCTGTGTGTCACTAGCAATGGGCATCACAGCGCAGGGGTGGTTAGAAGGCAGGGAAAGGCGAATAGAAGTGAGTGACGACCTGGTGCAGGGGTCAGCAAATTATAGCCCAAAGGCCACATCAGGCCCACTGCCTGCTTTTGCAGGTAGAGTTTTATTGGAACACAGCTACCCTCACTCATTTATTTACGTAGTGCCTATGGTGGATTTTGCACAGCAACAGCAGAGTGGAGTAGTAGTTGCAATAGTGACTGTCTGGCACACGAAGCTGAAAATATATAGGATATAGCCTTTAATATAAAAAGTTTGTGGGAAATTGTGAAGGTCTTGAGAAGAGAAAAATGAGGCAAGAAAAAGCTAGTGCTAGATCTGCACTATTGGGATTTGATTCTGGTTCCATCATTTCCTGACTGTGTGCATTCAAGCGAGTTATTCAACTTTTCTGATCCTCAATTTCCTCACCTGTTCCTGGGAATATGAATGTTTCCATCATAAATTTGCTATGAGAATGAAATGAAATGCTCTATGTAAAGTGCTGGCATAGCGCCGGACATAAAGCCAGGGCTTGGTACATGCCATAAGCCACCATTAGCTGACAGCCACAAAGATACCAGTTTTTTTGGTTAAAATATTATTGGCTCAGGTAGAAAAATTTTATGTGTGCTGTGAAACCCTATGGTTTGATGCTAGCTCTTTGTCCCCTGAGATGTTCTCATTGTATTCCACAGTGATACAGCTGGGATGGCCCAGCAGTTTTGATGTGATTGAGGACCTCCCCTGTTGCCTCTCCAGTGACTCACAGCTCCATATCAAAACCAAAGTCTCGAACATTTTCCTCTTTGTCAGGACACTCACCGTTTTCCCACCATCAAGTGTATTCTCTAACTCAATTATTCATTCACTTGTGTCTGCTTAGAAGGATTTCTGGATTTTTCTAAGGAAACATCAGCTGTGGGGACCCCATGGCTAAGGCAGTTCCCACCTCTTCTCTCCTGTCTTTTCTCATCCCACATCACTCTTCATCATCTAGTACAAAACATGGGATAGGGTTGGCGGAAGAAACCTTTTCAGAAATAAATCTGAAATCAGTTAAAATACTTTTGGCTGCAAATAAGAATAAATCCAACTGAATTTAACTTAAAGAGTAGGACATTTATTCATTCATTTAGCTTAACCCTAAATCTAGAAGTAGGGTGTTTGCAGAGTTGGGGACTCAGGGAGCTCAGTAAATCAGTGGAACCACCAATGATTTCTTCTGTTATGTTGGCTTGTGATCCCAGGACGGCTGCCCCAGCTCCAGTCAGCACATGCTGATGGCAACATCAGAAGTGGAGGAATATTTCCATGAAACTAATGAAACTTGAACTTCAAGGTCTCTCACTTTCACAGGCCCCTTCAAGGCCTAGCAGTGTGCTCAGGTGGCCACACACCTTTGTGAAGTTTTGGGAAAGAAACTGTATGTACATTTTCTTACTTAAAGAAGACACTTCAAATTATACAAGCATTATACACCACAAAATCCTGACCCACCCCTGGTCCTGAGGCAGTGAAGAGACAAACAAAACAATAGCAGTGACAACAAAAACTGTCCTAACCTGGGTCCCTTTTCTAAGAATAAAGAAAAGCTTCCTAGAAGCTGCCCTCCCAACACTCCCCTTTGAGTCTCATTGGCCAAATTGTAACACATGCTCATGCTTTAATTGCTACTTGATGTGTTGGTCTAGGTTCTCTAAGAAGCAGATGCTGGGATAGGATTAAACATGCTAGAAATGTAGGAGGGGGAATGTCTGTGACAGAACGTGGGGAGGAGCTGGAAGGGATGGGGTTGGGGCCAGCAGATAGTAACATGGGTCTGACCCCTAGTGAGGGAGAGAGGGCAGGAGGAAGGTGGCGTGAAGAATGCACTGCAGTGCAGCCTAAGGAATGTTCAGTTGGGCCCTTGGTAAGACTTAGGGCAGTTACCTGTGGGAGGAGTCCCGGGTCTCCCTGCCTTAGTATCCCTGCCACACTCTGTCGCTGTCTGGGAGCAGCCCAAGGGAGACATGAGTCATGGCCAAGGCAGGGATGGATTTTCAAGCATAGCCGATGGGCTGATGTTCAATTACACTCCCTCCAGTAAGGGACTCTCATAGGCACATTCTCAAGGCCACCGAGTTTAGAAAGAGAATGAGCACCCCACAGCTGGCACAGACCAATAAGGGTTCCTCCCTGGGGCAGGGAAGGGGCCTGCCTGGGCACTTGGCCACTCAGGGCAGGGAGAATGAGGGTGAGTATTCCTCTCAGTAGATGGAAAGAAGGAAGGAAGGAAGGAAGGAAGGAAGGAAGGAAGGAAGGAAGGAAGGAAGGAAGGAAGGAGAATGGAGAGGCCACACCTGTGTCTGTCCACCTCCTCCCTCTCTCCACCCAACATGGCTCTTGTACCAACAGGTGGCTGTTGAGCATGTGTCTCTCAGCTAGACCTGAATCCGACATAGCTGCTTTGCATCATGAGCCTTCCCTGTCCCCAAGGCCACCACAATGCATGTAGTAGATGGGACAAAAATAGCTTCTCCATTATTGTTGCTCAAATCCCAGTGTTTGTAATGAACCTGTTCTACCATCAAGTCAACAAAACGCCCTGGTTCCAGGTCTTATTCACCTGTAGCTCACCTGAGATCGGGGCTGGGCTGCTCTTGGTTTCTATTTTTGTGGGTGTATGAGCCTTGGTGTCCTGTGTCTATTCCAATTTGGCTAATTGCATGTTGCCTATTTAAGAGCTCCCCTCACTGTTTCAGTTAGATACAAAATTCTTCATGTTCTGCTTGGCAAATCAAGTTGCAAAGCACTTGGGGTCCTCTTCTCTGGAGGGGAGGTGGGTATTGTTGATTCTGCAGGACACATGGCAGGTTGAATAAGTCATCTGAGAAACACTGTCATACTCTTGCCGATGATTGGGAAACCAAGGAAATATTTTATGTGACATGAGCCTGGATTACTGCAGTCCTCTCTGAACAGGTCTCCCAGATTCCCCTCATGCCCCCTACCTTTAACTTTTATTCTCTACCCAACACCCGGAGTGATCCTGTTAAGATGCATTTCAGACCCTCTCACTCCCATATTCAAAGCCTTCCAAGAGCCAATCAATTACTTCTAGTAAAAGTCCGAGTCCTTATCCTGATCTACATGGCCTGCATTCGTGTTCTGCAAACTGTGGCCTTCCAGCCAAACCTAGCTTCCTGCTGCCTGATGTAAATAAAGTTTCAGGATCACTACACTCTTTGTTGACATGATGTTTTGGGCTGCTTTCTTGTGCAGTTGCAGTGGAGACCACGTGGCCTGCTAAGGCTCAAATCTAGCTCAAATCTGTTGGCTCTTTACAGGAAATGCTTGCTGACCCCTGCCCTAGATAATCCCTCTCATCCCTACTGCCGCTGTCACCTGTCAGACCCCATCTCCTCCCGCTCTCCGTCTTGCTCACTTTGTTCCCTCCGCACCCAGCCCATCGCTATTCCTCTGAGGCACGTGTGCCTCCACCCTGACCGTGGACTAGCTGCTCCCTCTGTGGGAATATTCTTCCCCTCCATATCTTTTTGCTTTGCTATATCCCTAGAGCCTAAAATCATATCTTGTACATTGTATGTGCTCAATATATGTTTGTCAAATGGGGACACATAACATAACATTAAAGTCTGCCTCCCAGAAGACCCCCAAACCACCTCGGCTGACTCAAGCCAGGAGGGTGGCTCACAATGCCATCATCGTCCCTTGGCTCCTCCAGCTTTCCTCTCTGCCACCTGTGGTGGATGGCTGTCTTTTCCCCATGGTGTCAATGTGGGTGCAGGGTGTTCACTCTGCCTCTGGCCTCCCTTTCATGTTCTGAGCTGGTAAAAGAAAGAAGTGATGGCCAAGAGGAGGTGACATGCACATCAAGAAAGCAAATCTTTCCCAGAAATGCCTTGCAGACTTCTTCTTAAATCTCTTAGGCCAGAGCCGAGCCCCATGGCCACCTCCAGCTGCAGGAAAGTTTAGGAAATGTGGTCTTCTAGCAGGACACGTGACTATCTTGAAGAAAATCAAAGTTCATGGTAAGAGAAAGGAGAAGTGGGTATGGGAGGCGTGACTTACAGCATCTGCCACATCTGATCTTTTTTTTTTTCTGGATTTTTATTTTTTCTCCCCTGGGAGAAGTGTAGAGGGTGGAGCTTGGGAGCACTTCCAGGACTTCGGCAAAATACAAAGGATGGATTTTCACAAGAGGTCAGTCCCAATACTCTCTGTTGTGAGGCCTCATAGCCCCCTGAACATTCCTTGACATTCATGCCACTTTTCATAAGGTTTATCTCATTGCTCACCACTGATCCCCTGTCCTTAGCACTGCATGCAGCATACGGCAGATGCTCAGGAACTATTTCTTTTTTTTTTTTTTTAAGATTTTATTTATTTATTTATTTGAGAGAGAGAGAGAGAGAGAGAGAGAGAGAGAGAAGGAGGAGGGAGAGGAGTAGGCGGAGAGAGAGAAGCAGGCTCCCACTGAGCAGGAAGCCTGATATGGGGCTGGGTCCCAGGACCCTAGGATCATGACCTGAACCAAAGGCAGACACTCAACCAACTGAGCCACCCAGGCTCTCCACTCAGGAACTATTTCTTTATGAATTAACAAATGAAGGGAAATGAATTGTGGAGTATGTATGCCCACACACTTAGGTACATTTATGTGGGTGTCTAAATACCTTTATTCCATTTATTGCTAGCTTCCTATAAATATTCAATTCTGGCAACAATCCTGGGGAACCAGTACTAGCATCTCCATTCTGTGGCGAGGATTACAGGAGTCTCTGTTTCCAGGCTCAGTGACCATAAGGAAGGTGTGCAGTAGCACATAGCTGAGAAGTGGTAGAGGCAAGACATGAACCCCAGCTTGGTGATTCTGAAGGCTGTGTTCCTAATCACATTCGTTCACTTGGTCATTCAACAAATATGTACTTACAGCTTCCAGTGTGTCAAGTACTGTTGCAATAATCGTACTTCCTGTGTTGGAAAAATATCTTTCAAATCAAAAGATGTAAATTTTGGCCAGTGAAGGGTAGTACAAAGAGATTAAAATATATACACCCTATTTTTTTATTTGTATGTGTCCTCTGAAAGTTTCTAGGTAAAGAACTCACCTCTGTGCCTTCAGTGTCACATGGCTCATTTACTTTTAAATTTCTCAACAAGTTTCATTCATGTGCATACTTTTTTGCTTAATGAGATTATAAATTACTTGAGATTAAGGAATATATCATATTCATTATTGAATTTCAATCATAAGCTTGCCTGTAGTTAGGACAATGATGGCCTCACTAGGTTCAGCAGACTCCTGTTGGATGAAATAGAATTAGTATCGGGCAAGGTTTGGGGTGCAAGCAACAGAAACCTCCCCTGAGGGATTTATAGAGGAGAGAGACTCATTGGTGGGACATGCGGAGGGGACAACTCACAGAACCAGCTTCATAGCCAGGTGGGAACAAAGAAAGTTTAGAAAAAATACAACTTTTTATGCTGATACCACTGGTGCCACCACTACTGGACATTCATTTCTGTCATTTCTGGACACTGACTGCTGGACCCCTGTACCAGCAAGGCTATGCTGGAGTGACAAACAACCCGAACACCTCAATGACTTAAATGACAAAGTTTCATTTCTCATTCCCATTATATTTCTACAGTGGTGGGCAGGGTGACTCTGCTCATCAGAGTCACTCAAGTTTCCATGCCAATGGAGGCCTTGTGCTTCATGATCCCAGAATCTGGAAAAGAGAAGGATGATTGCAGCCCACCAGTTTAACCAGTTTTTTTAAAAAAGATTTTATTTATTCATGACAGAGAGAGAGAGAGAGAGAGAGAGAGAGGTAGAGGGAGAAGCAGGCTCTATACAGGGAGCCTGATGTGGGACTCGATCTTGGGTCTCCAGGATCACACCCCGGACTGAAGGCAGCGCAAAACTGCTGGGCCACTGGGGCTGCCCGGTTTAACCAGTTCTTAAAACTTCTTTTTGATGTGGTGTATGCTACTTCCCCTCACATTTCCATGACCCAAGCAAGGCATGTGGCCATGCCCAATTTGGGGGCTGGGGTTGTTGGGAAATGCAATTCTATGAAGTGCTCATAAATAAGAATTTTTATATTTATGGTCAACTTTGGTGACTTCACAAGCTCCAATGCCATTTCCACCATGAATTCTTGCTCACTAGCTCTGTATCTTGTTTCTCTTAAAATTCAAAATCCTGGGGCACCTGGGTGGCTCCATGAATATAGCACATGACTCTTGATCTCAGGGCTGTAAGTTTGAGCCCCATATTGGGTGTAGAAGTCACTTTAAAAAACTCAAAATCCTGGTTGGAAGTAACCCTCCAGCCAAGGTTAAGTTATGTCCAGTGCTCCATCAAGGAGACATATGAGGGAGGGCACATGCTAGTCAATCAGAAGGCCACAACCATGATAGAATTCTTCTCCAACTTTTTCAGTGGTATCTGTACTGCTGATCAATTAAGGATGCTTCTCCCAAGGTGATATATTGTAAAAGGGATTCTCAGATTTGGGCTAAACTCTAAGCTCTTCAAGGAGACAGTGCTAGGTCCTCAAAATATATTTATCTTTTTTTAGAATAAATAAAAAAGTGCCTTATTTACTCTTATACCCTTATACATAATACTTAGTGTATATTAGTTCTACAAGTTTCCTGAAGCGTTTTTCTAAATGAAAAGCTATTACATGGAGAAAAAAAAAAAAAAAAGGTAGGAGGCCGAATAAGAATGGAAAATGCTGGGTTCATTCAGTCATTCTTTGTGGTAGGCAGCCTAAGCTGTCAGTGATCCCATCTCCCAGTAATCAGACCACTGCGAGTTGGGTTTATTGACTCACATCTAACAGAACATAATAGAAGTGATGGCATGTCAATTCTGATATTAGGTTATAAAAAAACTGTGGCTTCCGTCTTGTCTTCTCTTGTGGCTATCATGTCTTGCCCTTTTGCTCAGAGGAAAACCAGCTATCATTTTGTGAGCTACCCATGTGACAAGGAGCTGCTGTCTCCAGCCAACAGTGAGCACCTGAGGCCACCAACAGCCCAGTGAGTAATCTTGAAAGTGGGTCCTTCCTAAATGAAGTCATCTCCTTCCTAAAGATGACTGCAGCTCTGTGGGACCCTAAGCCAAGGATTAGGGTCTTAGTTGTACTGGATTCCTGACCTACAGAAACTGTAGGGTAACCAGTGTTTGTTGTTTTAAACCACTGAGCTTTGGGGTAATTCTTTATCAGCAATAGATATTTTGAACATTCTTTCATTCAATCAATACCTACTAGCATTATATGATGCTCTGGGACACATTGTGAGCACAACAGACCTGACTTCCGCTCTTATGGGGTTTAAGTTAATTTAGACTTGTTTCTAAGCTGTGGGAAGAGACAGAGCTATTAATATGCAAATGTTCATCCCGGGTCTCTAAGAGAGGCAGAATGGGTCTGTAACTTTTCAACTTTTTTTTTTCCTCTGCATTTTATAGGGCAAATGTTTTATGGAACCCACACTGGAAAATTCTCTATTAGCTAACTGAGTAAATGAATTAACGTTGTAATTTCAAAGGCTTAAAGCTCCACTGCAAAAATTTCAGAGTATGCCCCCTTTGTTCATTATAGACTTAATAGCTATTCTTCTTTCCCTGGACTCTATGCACACTTTGCTAATTTGCTTAGCAAACATTGACTGATTATCTACTATGTTGTAAGGCCCTGCAAGCACCAAATCGCTTGGGTGATGGGGTTGCTGTATTTCTAATGAAGTATTTTTGGAAATACACGAATTGTTTCATTTTGTGAGTAATGGTTTCAGCCACAATATTTGGGCAAAGAGCAAAGGAGAGGAAGAATGGGATTGGCTAATGTTAAAATCAAAGGTCTGCTGAAAACACTAATGTGCATTGAAGCAAGGCATTGTCCTCAAGGAGAGGAGACATAATCGTTATTGAAACAGTGCCTGAAACACTTCATCGGACTGTATTTAAAATGTTTAAAGAACTCTTGGAATAAATAGAGCCCTGAAAAGGTCTTTCAAATTGAAATGAATTCTTGGCATGCTTTTTCCTCAACTAGCAATCCTCTCCCCATACAGCCTGCTTCAGAGAAGGCCAGAGAAACAGGGCTTTTGTCTTAATTGTCTAATGAACGTGTACCAAGTGTTTCATATTTGGGATGGAGAGCAGGAGGGAAAAAGGGTAGCTCAGGAAACAGAGTGAGATGGCAATCCTATTTTGTCTTTGGTGCACTGTCCCTTAGGAATGTACGTGACATTTCTAGATTTAATAAAGTAGTAAGTGTCCCCTGGACCGACCTCTCAGCAAACGATGTCCCCTTTCTACCCCTGGAAGGTATTTGGGGTCTGGTTTAGAAATAAGGTAGTGCTGGTTGTCGGCCAAGGCACAGAGACATGAGATGGATTGAGGATTTCAAAGTCCAAAGTGAAGATATGAGGTAAAATATAGGATAATATTTATTGTCTAGAAAATAGGGCAGACTTTTCTTCACTTAGCAAACTTAAACAGAAAAATTGACTCATTTAACTATAAGAGAATAAAAATCTTATGCTAGATGGATAAACAAAAAGACAAGTAAATAAATAAATAAATTTAAAGGGGGAAAATATCAAGCCATGGAGAATTACCTGCAATACAGAGAAACCATTATATTTTATTTTATAAATTGTTCTTAAAAATTATTGAGAAAAAGACAAACATCTTAGGACCTACCTCACACTCACCACCCCCCCACCAAAAAAAAAAAGGAAATTATGTAAACAGGATATTCTTATAAGCAAAGATATAAAAGACAAATATGTGAAAAAAATGCAACTTCAGGGGTGATGAAATAAATGCTAGACCTCTATTAAAAGGTAATAGCTTAGGTAGATCACAGTGTCTGGATTCGGCCTCCCCAGGTCGTTGCTCCTAACTGCATGAACTTGGGCAAACAGCTGAAATTCTCTTTGCTTGGTTTTCTCATGTGTAAAATGAAGGTTATAGGGTAACTACAAGTGCAAGACAACTTGTATGTCATATCTTGGAATAGCACCTTGTGCATTAGGAATTAATATAAATATTAGTTATTATTCCTCTTATTCAATTGATAGATGCAGACAGATAATAGCAGTGGTGTCGAAGGTGTGGAGATGCACGCTTGTATACTGCTAGTGGGTATGAAGTAGTACACGCTTTTCCCAGGGCAAGTTAGCTTCCTGCATCAGGCTCTTAGGATAAAGCATTGCGTTGGACCAAATTTCACTGTAGGAATTTTTCCCAAGGAAATGAGTCAAATATACTTAAAAAATAGCTGTAAAGATTTTTTTCAGAGCTGTGTACAATTATGCAATACTGGAAAAAACCTAAATGTCCAAAAATAATAGATTCATTGAACAAATTATTGAATATCCGTTCAGTAAAATTCTATGTAGTCATTAAATTATGTAAGGAAAAAACACCATAAAGAATATTTGGGGGGCAATTGAAATATGATTTATATGTTAGATAACGTTAATACATCAGTGCTATTTCTTGGGTATGATAATGATTTGCTTGTAGGAGAATGTATATATGCTGTGGTCTACATGCTGAAATGTCATGATCTTTGCAGCTAACTTTCAAATGGTTCAGGAAGAAAGGAACATTATATCATAAACACACATGCACATTCTCTCTCTCTCTCTCTCTCTCTGTCACACACACACACACACACACACACACCCCTTTCACAGAGGGAGAAAGAGAGACAGAAAGCAAATGTTAGCAATAGTGAATCTGGGTGAAGGGTGGATGGGGTGTATATCTATCAACTTTTCTGTTTAAAAAATTTCGAAATTGGGATGCTTGGGTGGCTCAGTAGTTTAGTGCCTGCCTTCAGCTCAGGGCGTGATCCTGGAGTCCTGGGATCGAGTCCCATGTCAGGCTCCCTGCATGGAGCCTGCCTCTCCCTCTGCCTATGTCTCTGCCTCTCTCTCTGTGTCTCTCATGAAAAAATAAGTAAAATCTTAAAAAAATAATAACAAATTAAAAATTTCAAAATAAAAAGCTGAGAAAATGTGAAAAAAAAACCCAGGGATGGGGAAAAGTGATACATTTTAATAAAAAAAAAGTAACTTATAAATCAATATATACAATATAATCTCATCATCATTATTATTAGCTAAAAGATTAGGATTACATACCAGCAGCTGGTATTTATTGGATGAAACCTTTCTCTGTGTCAGGCACTGTGCTAAGTATTTACATGCATTGTTTCATGTAGCTAAAACTCTATGAGGTTATAAGGCATTATGATTTTCCCCACATAAAATATTAATAGAAACTCAGAGGTTAAAAACTTATCTAAAAACCATACAGCCAGCCACTGGTAAACATAGATCTTTATGACCTCAAGTCTACACTCTTAACTACTGCTCTTTTGCACAGAAAAAAGAGCAGAAGGCTGTTGTAGCTGCTGGCAATGATATCAGTTGCTAATTATTTTTTATAAAGGCTGTAGTGGAAGTACAGATTTAATATTTCAAAGAAGCAGAGCAAAGGGAAAACCTAGTTCTACAGGGCAGGACAGGATGAGTGTGGTAGTTCTTACCAAGTGGTAACATTTGAGGTGGGCTTTGAAGGATGCATAGGAGTCCAATAGGCCAAAAAAAAAAAAAGTATTCAAAAACAGAGAGAATAGCTTGAATGGAGATACACAGTGTATTTAAAAAACTACAGTTAGTTTGTAGAGCATGTGGAAGCGGGAAACCAGGGTGGAGGGCAGTGAATGAGACTGGATAGAGCCCGGCACTCCTCCTTTCTAGTGGCAATGGAGCTGTTTCAGAAAAAGGACTCTGGCAGCGGAACAGAGGTGAGTGAGGGGAAAATGAAAGTGGCACTGGGGAGACCAAGTGGGGGCTCCTGGACAGTCCCAAGAGGAGGTGATGAATTATTTTACCACATAAGGATGGTGGGAACGAAGAGGGGACAAAAACAAAGCTTCTACTTCTAGATGTTTGTAGCATCATGTTGAGTCACTCCATAATAGACACAGGTCTTGAAATATCTTATCTTCCGGGTCCTTTGCTTGTTTATGCCCTTCTCCTGACCTGCTTTGTCTACTCTGTGTCACAGAAACTCCCTTTCCCAGACTCCCTCGCCCTCCAGGGTCTTGCTCAGTTTGACTAACAGGAGGTATGGACAGAACATGGGGGTGGGAGATCACAAAGAGCCTGGAGGTTTTCAGTCCCTCTCTGCCTGCCTCGGGTTGTGTTCCTGGCAGCCGCTGTGCCTTCTCCTTGAGCCCAGACCCTGCCAGGCAGCCCCTCCCAACATGGAGCACCCACTCCTACTCAGCCTCCTTTGTGGTTCCAGAGGCTGTCTGGCTTGGCCTGGCTTCTGAGTTCCGGTAACACCATCTTCTTCCTGTCTCTCCAGTCCCAGGGCTCGTAGCACCTTCTGGCTCGTGCTGCTTCTCTGGTTGTCTCCTTCCTGTGCCATGTAGCTCCTCAGCTTTCCCATTTTTTCCTGTAACTGATTCTTTGAATTAGATTCCACACCTAGAGTGGGGTCTGTTTCCTGGACGGATCCCCAACCAGGAGAAGTTCCTAATGGATAGGGACTGTACTTCTCCATTTTTAGATTTTTTTTTTTTAATTTGAGAGAGAGAGAGAGTGAGTGAGAGAGAGCAAGCATGAGTGGGGGAGGGAAGGGGCAGAGGCAGAGGGAAGGGGAGAAGCTGACTCTGCTGACCTGGAGGCCAACGTGGGGCTCGATCCCAGGACCCTAGGATTATGACCTGAGCTGAAGGCAGACACCAACTGACTGAGCCACCGAGGTGCCCCTCTCCATTTTTAGAGTTCCGAGAAGAGGGATATAGCAATCACTCAAGAAAGGGTCCCAGGGATAATCTTCATGAACTCCCTTGTGAGGAATCTGAAAGGAGAAGAGACAAAGAGACACAAGGAAGGGAAAGGAGCTCTAGTTCTGTCTTCCTGGTACTTTGCTTGAGGTATGGTGCAGTTTCCACCTACTGATCCATTCATTCATTCATTCATTCATTCATTCATTCCACAACCATATATACCTAGTAAATGCTGGGCACTTTTTTAGGTGCTGAGGATATAGCAGTGATCCTTTCCTTGTGGAGCTTATATTTTAGTAGAGGTGCAGCAACACGCCACTGGAGAGAGAAGGAGCCTGCCCACTTTCCCTAGTCACTACCTGGAGCTCCCCATCAGATAATGTAGTTAGGAGATGGAGTGTTTCCAGTGGAAAATAATAACTATGTATCATTTGGGGGCCAGACACTGTTCTAAAGATCTCTTAATCCTCACAGGCAAATATTGAGGCATGTGGTATTATTGTCTCCAATTAAAATGAAAAACTGAGGCATGGAGAGGCTGAGGGATTTGCTTAGGGTTACATGGCGAGGAGGTTGTGGAGCTAGATTCGAATCTAAGTAGCCCTGCTGCTCATGCACAGTAGACGTGAGGGAAGCACGTGATGAAGATCCAATATGTGTGAACCCAGCCGAATGAGGCTGGTTCATGTTGTGGCTGTTAGGTTAGTTGCTATGCTTGCTATTTGGCTTCTAGAATGCTGAAGGACAAAGGATTATGTTACTACTTTGATTAACTAATAGGCTTCAGAATAGCAGGCAGAAAATAATTTAATTTTCCTTTGACGATAGCTTTCTGGGCTCTGGTAAAAAATGATATGTATTTTGATATAGTGTGTATCATATCAAGTTCAAAAGTGCAAAGAAGAAAGTTAAAAATGACAAAAAGAAGAAAAAAAAGGATAGAACTAGAATAAATAAAACTCTTTAAAAAAGAAAAACCCACCAGAAATCCAACAAACTAGTTATAACTATTATTTCCATCCTTTCAGGCAAATTTACATACTTATATACATATTTAGCTCTACATAAAGCATTTTACACAAATGGGATGATATTAGATATGCAATTTCAAAACCTATTTTCAAAAATTTCTTCACTCATCAAAATGATGTGGAAATAAAGATCACCACCATTATTCTTTGTAACTGCTTAATATTTCCTTTGTATGAATTACTATAATACATTTCATCAGACCTAATTGAAAGGCATTTAGATCATTTCCCAAAGTCCTATGTGAAAACATTACCAAGAGCATTCTGTATACTTCTGAAAAATTCATAAGAATCACCTTGGGTAATCAGAAGATATGATTTCTGGGAAATCACAAGGAATGCACATGGACATTTTGATATTATTGGCAAACTGCCCTCCCAAAAGATTGCCCTAATTTATGCCCCACCATGACACACATTCATCATGACTGAATTTATAAATCTTTGCTAATCTGATAGGCAAAATAATTCCAGGAATTTAATTTCTTTTTTTTTCTTTTTGGCTTATTTTTTAATCTTTCATATATGTTTACTCTCTATCCTCATTTCTTAGAGGATAACACATATAAGACTTCTGGTTTCAAAGAAGAGACTTATTTATATGCAAAGAGGTCTATCCGAACATTATCTGTACTAGTTAGAAAACAGAAACAGCCAAATGAGGAACCAATACACTAATTAAGATATAAATAAGTGTTGGAAGATTTTGTAGCCACACACACAAAAATATTTTGGGTAAATATCTAATAGCATGTGGACATGAATATACTATAATGTTTGAGGAAATTTTTTGAGGAAAGAAAGCAAAATGAAAAATAATTTACAAAATAATTCTGTTAAAATATAAGTTTAGAAGAAAAAAGATGGGAAAAAATTAGATAAGAAGGAAATATATGAAATTGTTAATGTGGATGATCTCTGTAAAGTGAGATTTTGGATTGTTGAAATTTTCTTCATCACTCAATTTTCTAATATAGGGGCTAATTTTTAACATTTGGTTGATGTGTTCACTATTCCTAGTGTTTAGGATACATTATCATTATACAGATACATTATCATTAAGGACTTATTTTAGTGAACTAAATGGACATATGCTTTGGTTTATCCATAATACTAAGGAATATGCCCATTAGTACTGGCACTGGGGCGAGATCCTGGCTTTCAAGGAGTGTGCTCCCCGGAAGGTGGGAGACAGCAGGTGCGTAACATCTGTAGCAAAAGAGAGAGCACGTCTGCTGATATAAGAAAACCTTCTAGGGGAGGTAGGATTTCAGCCTATCCTGGAAGGAGAAGCTGGATTTTATAGGTAACAATTGTCATTCTCCCCACTGATTCTATAAGAAATGGGTGTTTATTGTAGAGGATAGGAAAATGTATAAGATGACAACAGACATCTACAGGGTTATTATCACATGTGGAACACTGCATTCAATCCTCATGTGGAAAAATCTCACTTAACGCCTGGCAACCCTATAAAGGTGGGTGTGATTATTTTGTGCATTTCAAAAGCAAGGAAAGAGAGATTAAAAGATTAAATGAGTGAACGCCGGGTACATGATTGGAGAATTGGCAGAAGCAGTGCTGGAACACAAGTTGACCTGGTGCTACTGAAGAAAATAAATCAGTGCTTAAGCTCATTCTTTCAGTCTTTCTTTCATCCTTAGGCATGAGGCTTTCCTTGGTCCTCTTGTTACCTGCACCACTGGGTGGTTCTTACTCAACCATTACCAGCACACAGGTGGTACTGAAGGCATAAAAATGGGTGAGATAACCAGGGAAATATTCATAGGAGAAGACAAAGGGCCCTGGGAACAAAGCCTGAGCGACAGAGATGGAGATGCCTTCCTAGGTCTGGGCTGAGTGGACAGTAGGTGGGGAAAATTTCACAGTGGTAACAATCTTGGAGCTGAACGTTAGAGGATGAGAAGTTTGCCAGGTGGAGAAGACAGAGACAAATGTCTCAAGGAAAGGGAATTAGCATCTGCAAAAGCATAATGCGATGCAAGAGATAATATGCTAATTTGGAAAACCAGCAAGTGACTTTAGTATGGCTAAAGCATAGTGTGTGCGTGTGTGGGTGTGTGTCAACATGAGTGTGAATGTATGTTCAGGAGGCTAGTGTGATGATACATAATCTAGAGAGGAAGGCATGCTTCAGGTCATAAAGACCATGTGTTAGTTGGTTTTCCAGAGAGTCCGATATATATACACTCTATTGGTTCTGATTCTTTGGCAAAAAAACAGAGAAAACAAATACATGGAGATTTATTATGAGGAATTGTCTCATGTGAATTATAGAGGCCGAGAAGTCCCACAGTCTGACATTTGTAAGCTAGAGACCCAGGAAAGCTAGTGGTATTTAATCCAAGTCCAGAGACTTGAGAAGCAGGGGAGCTAATGCGGTAAATCCCTGTCCGAGGGCTGAAGATGATGACATATGTCCCGGCTCAATCAGTGAGGTGGGAAAAAAACCCCAATGAATTCCTTCTTCCTCTACCTTTTCTTCTATTTGGATTGGCTGATGCCCAACCACATTGGGAGGGCAACCTACTTCCTTGAGCCCAAATTCTAATCTCACTCTGGAAAGACCCTCAGAGACCTACCCAGAAACAATGTTTAAACTGTGCACCTGTGGCCCAGTCAAGTTGACACGTAAAATTAATCATCACAATCCCTTATTAAAAGGTCTGGAATTTTATGGAAAGAGAGTCTGGGAATAGAGTGGAGAGATCCCTGAAGGCCAGCTAATCAGTATAAATTTTATTTATCTGGAAGGCAATGGGGAGCCTTTGAATTTTTTTCAAGAAAGGAATGACAAGATTAGAATTAGGCTTTTCAAGATCCTGGACTGGATGGTTTGGAGAAGGAAGAGGCAGAGGAGGAGAATATTTGGCAGAACAGTCAACCTGAGAGGTGATGAGCACATGTATCATGTGTCCTAGGATGGTACCTACAAAGGGTGGTGGATTATTTGGGGTGAAAAGATGCGTGTATTTGGTATGACAGATATGGGAAACATCAGACAATCTATGGGGTTATCCAAGAAAATCCACTGTTGACATCCAAACCAATTGTGCAAAAGCATGTCCTTCTTTCCTTCATCCACCTATTTGCAGCAAATATTTACCTCGTGCCTACCCTGTGACAGGCCCATGCTCAGTGAATCCTCCAGTCCACTATGCAATCTAGACACATTCATATTGTAACAACCTAGTGTTACAAGGGTCCAGAGATCAACAGCTTCAGGAGAGGGGTGGGCAGGTAAAGTATCCAGGCAGGGATTGGGGGATCTGGGCTACCTTTCTGTAGGAGGGGACTTCTAAGCTGAAAATTCTGGCCAGCTGGAGGAAGAGGGGACCCAACCTCCCGCAGAGACCTTGTGTGGGAGCTGGGAATCCCCCAGTGAAAAAGGTATGGTTTTTGCCCTGGTGGATGGTGACAAATAAACAAGACAATGCAATTTGACACATATGCAGCTAAGTACGTTTCTTTAGTTAAAAAAGAAAACGCTCCCCCGTGCAAATCTACCCTTTTGGCTGAGCTGTCTGGAATTAAGTGCACCTAGAGGGCAAGGTGGGACAGGAGCCTTTCCTCCAGCGCGTCAGCCAGGCCTTTGAAGGATGGGTGCAGGGTCGGCCTCCTGGCTATTGAAAGGAACCTGGTTAATGTGCCCTGGTGGCAGGTCAGCCTTCCAGGGGTGTTCAGGCCCCCCCCCCCTCCCCCCCGGCCTCTGAGCTCACTGGCCTGGTTTCTAACCTTCCCTCCACGCTGAGGAAATGTAGGGCTGAAGGAGGACTGCCTTAATTGGTTTGGGGACCCGAAGGTGGGGGAAGGGGGAAGGGAGAAAAAACATGCTATGCTTATTAAAGGAAAAAAAAAAAAAAAAAGGAAAGTGAAATCTGAAACTCAGGGGCAGGAAGCGACCCCAGGCAGACACTTTTTGAACCACTGGCGGGTAGCACACCTCGATGGGTGGGGGCTCACCTGCTCAACCTACCACCCTCCCATTCTGGTACCAAAGTCAGGAGCCTGAGGGGCAGGGGCAGCAGCAGGGAGACAACATCCGTGTCTCTACGTTGGCACAACTCCCCCAGTCCCCGGGTCGCTGCCCCCCACTTCCTGCAGCACTGGTCACCGCTGGGGGCATGTGTGAGGGGCGGGGCTACGTGGAGCTGAGGAATTAAAAAAAAAAAAAAAAGCTGGGTAATTAGCATCCTCTGATCCCATTGGCTCTCCCCCGGCCCTGCTTTGCATATGCCCGCCCCGTTGGCTGCCAGGGGTTTGCGGGGTTCGGCCGGGTTTGCAGCCGCCGCGGTAGCTGCTGCGCTTCAGTGCCGGGCGGGCGCCCAGCGAACCCCGGGCCGGGAGCGGGGAGCCGGGAGCCCGGAGCCCGGAGCCCGGAGCGGGGAGTGGGGAGCCATCTGCCAGCCGGGCTGCTGCGGCGGCGGCGTCTGAGTCCATTTCCGTCCTACGAACACTGAGGCCGGCGGCCGGCGGCTTCTGCGCCCAGCAGGGCCCAGGGAGGAGCGGGTCAGACACTTTTTATTCTATTTTGGAAGAAAGGGGCGAGTCCCGGGGAGAGCTTCCCTCCCGGCCTGGCTCGCTCCCCCGTGCGCCCCAGCTCCGGCCCGGGCTCCGGAAGATGACTTCGGGGTCTGCCCGGTGTCTACCGGCGGTGGCGGCTCGGGGAGGCAGCCGAAAGTAGTAACACTTGGCAGTGGCGGCTGGTGGAAAAGTGAGCCGAGGCGGCGCGGACTCGGCTCTCCCCGCGCGCCGGCGCCCGCTGCTCTCGCCGCTCCTTCCCCTCGGCTCCCCGGCGGCCGCAGCATGAAGTGGCGCAGCGATGGCCAGGAGAGGTAAGAAGCCTGTGGTGCGGACGCTGGAGGATCTGACGCTGGACTCGGGTTATGGTGGCGCGGCGGACTCGGTGCGCTCCTCCAACTTGTCCCTGTGCTGTTCCGACTCGCACCCGGCGTCCCCGTATGGCGGGAGCTGCTGGCCGCCTCTAGCTGACTCCATGCACAGCCGGCACAACAGCTTTGACACCGTCAACACTGCCCTGGTGGAAGACTCCGAGGGGCTGGACTGCGCCGGCCAGCACTGTTCGCGGCTGCTGCCGGACCTCGACGAGGTCCCCTGGACCCTCCAGGAGCTGGAGGCGCTGCTGCTGCGCTCGCGGGATCCCCGGGCAGGCCCGGCGGCCCCCGGAGGCCTGCCCAAAGACGCGCTGGCCAAGCTGTCGACGCTGGTGAGCCGGGCGCTGGTACGCATCGCCAAGGAGGCGCAGCGCCTGAGCCTGCGCTTCGCCAAGTGCACCAAGTACGAGATCCAGAGCGCCATGGAGATAGTGCTGTCCTGGGGCCTGGCGGCGCACTGCACGGCGGCCGCGCTGGCCGCGCTGTCCCTCTACAACATGAGCAGTGCCGGCGGCGACCGCCTGGGCCGCGGCAAGTCTGCGCGCTGCGGCCTCACCTTCTCCGTGGGCCGCGTGTACCGCTGGATGGTGGACAGCCGCGTGGCGCTGCGCATCCACGAACACGCCGCCATCTACCTGACAGCCTGCATGGAGAGCCTCTTCCGGGACATCTACTCGCGGGTCGTGGCCTCCGGGCTGCCCCGGAGCTGCAGCGGCCCTGGCCCGGGCTCCGGCTCGGGCCCGGGCCCGGGCTCCGGCCCCGGCTCGGCCCCCGCGGCGGACAAGGAGCGGGAGGCGCCCGGAGGGGGAGCGGCGAGCGGCGGCGCCTGCAGCGCAGCCAGCAGCGCCAGCGGAGGCAGCAGCTGTTGCGCCCCGCCGGCCGCCGCCGCCGCCGCAGCCCCCCCGGCCGCCGCCGCCGCCGCCAACCACCACCACCACCACCACCACGCGCTCCACGAGGCGCCCAGGTTCACCGTGGAGACGCTGGAGCACACGGTCAACAACGACTCCGAAATCTGGGGGCTCCTGCAGCCCTACCAGCACCTCATCTGCGGGAAGAACGCCAGCGGTAAGTGGCCGCGCGGGTGCCGCCTCCTCCCCCGCAGCCCGCCAACTCTCGCGGCAAGTTTGCCTCGCGCCCTCCCTGCCGCGGCGTCCCGGCCACCGCACTCGTCCCGAGCCTCCGAGGGGGCCGCGGAGCTGCAGGCTGCCCGAATCCAGCCGGTTCGCTCCCGCGCTCGCAATCCGCGCAGTCGACTCGGCTCCTCGGGCCCCGGAGTCCGGGCGCGCACGCAGTCCGGCCGCTCGCGTGGGGCGGGGCGGGGCGCGGCGGCTGCCGCCCGCAGACCGTGCGGGGAACCCATCACCGTTCGGGGACGCGGTCCTTTCCGTCATTCGCCCCTGGTACAGATTTCCGCCAGAGCCCTGTGTTTTTTATTTTTTTATTTCTTTTTGACCTTGAAGATGCCACATTGTGGGGCGCACGAGTCTGGCTCCCCGGGATTCCAGAGGAGGTGCATTCCTCCCGCCACCGCCCGGCTCGCGCACTTCCCGGCGCCCCCGGGACACCGTCCTGGCGCGGGCGTGGGGGGGCCCCGCGGCCGCCAAGGCTGAACGTTTGGCCTAGAAACAGTCGGGAGAGGCGTGTGTGCGGGGAGGGTGGAGCGGAAGACTTCCAGGTCCCAAGTTTTCCCGGGGCCGTTTTTGAAGGCCAGAGCGCCCAGCTGGCGGGTGCTGCGCGGTGGACACCCCCTGCCCCCTTCCCGACCCCCAGCCCTCGCCCCTCTGGGCTCCCAGTGGCAGGGAGCTGCAGCCCTCACCACTTTGCTTAAGGAGCGCCACTAGGGACCTGGGCAGGATGGGAGTGGGGCGGAGTTCTGGAGAGGGCTGTCAGTTTAGGGCGGCGTTTCCAGCAGGTTCTGTCCCCCCCCATCCCCCCCCACACCCCCGGGTTTGGGAGGCGGGAGCTGGGTGGGTTTGAACCTGCAGTTGTGGCGGCGGAGGGGGTGGGGCCGGGGGCTCTTGTTTTCGAGAGCTCGAGCTGGCGGTCCTGCCTGTCTGCGAAAGCCCGAGCTAGACACTTCAAAGCTTCAGTTTTCCACAGGAAATGGTAGAAGCGTAACTGGAGACTCTAAAAGCGAAATAAAACTTTGCTACATATTCGGCGGTTTGGCCGGAGATTGCGTGGTTGGAGCCGAAATGCAGTCTTTCTGGGTAGATTTCATTCATGTTGCTGCCTGTCGGTTTCCCGGGGGCTGAAAGAGAGATGCGGCGGGCGCGGCCTCTGGGGGTGCCAAGCGTGTGCTGGCGAGCGTGTGCGTGTGTCTGTGAAGTGTGCTTGTGAGTGTGCGCGGGAGAGCGCAGCCACGCGGGGCTCCAGGGAACCCAGCCCCCCAGCTCTCGGTCCTTTCACCTGGTTTTGATCATCGTTGGGGGAGGCGAAGGAAGGAGCAAAGTGGGCGTGGGGGAGGGGGAGGGGCGCGATCGCGACTTCCGCGTTGATCTGGAGGCTCTTGGGGTTCTCGCGGCCGGGGACCTCCCCCCTCTGCTGCCGGTCGAGGGCGCAGAGCCTCTGCGGGGCTCCCCATTCCCCCACCCCAAGCGCACGTGAAATCCTGACCCAGGTGGAAACATCTAGGGAAAGGCCTTGGCCTTTGTATGAGCTTCTTCAGAAGGGGGAGGATTCATCTGAAAAACCCAGGAGCTCTAGGCTGGATTGCTCTCTGTTCGGGAGCCCTACGCCCACAAAAAGCGCAGAGGGCTTAATTTTCTTCCCACCAGGTGCGCCCCACCTCCACTGTTCTTACCTCTCCCATTAAGGTCGTCCTTTACTTCTTACTGGCCCCCAAGCCCTTATCGCCCTGCTGGGACTGGAACCTGCTTTTGCTAATCTGTCACAGTGTTTCCTTCCAGGTAAGGAGCATTCCCCAGAGAAGGCACCAGTTTGGGAATCAGGGCATCCTCCTCCACCTGTGTCTTTGCCATTCTCTTGAATTTAGGACTTTGGTGGACTCCCCTTGGTTCTCAGTGTCCTGGTCTGTAAAACAAGGGCCTCCTGTAGCTCTGGCTGTACTAGTAGCCTTTAGGTTTTTTCAAATTGGTTTTACTTTTATGATCCTTAACATATTTTAAAGACCGTTCTTGTGTTTATCTTTTTCGGAGTAAGTATAATTTAAGGAAGGAGAAGGCCACAGAGTCGGTTTTGGGCAGGGTGAGTGTGTGGCGGTTGGAGTTTGCTGCCATGCAAAGGGTTCCCACACCACAGAGCTTTAACTCCTGGGTTCCAGGGCCCTTCAGCCATCTCTTAGCATGAGATCTACTGCAATTTCGTTGTGATCTCTCCATCTCCTTTCTTTGAGCATGTTTAAAATGGCAGGTCATTTATGCGGAAAAGTAAGGAATGAGCAATTAGTTTCTTAGGTTTCTGAAAAATACATTAAACATCAAACCTATTAAACTGTTGTGCAGGGCAGTCTCTCTGATCTGCAGGCCTTGTTAAGGAGCCCATACCTTACGTGATCAATTTTTTTACCCCTTTAACTCAGCGGTCTCACTTATTCATTTGTGAATTTGTTTATTCATCAATATTTATTGAGCAGTTAGTAAATTTAAGGACGGAGCAAGCAAGCACTGCAGTTCCAGAGGAAATAACTGCCAATGTGTCTCCAATACTGCTCTGTACGTTGATCCATTTGATCTTCGGCATTCCCTTGGAAAGCTACTACCATTATCCCCATTACACAGAGGAGGAACGGAGGCCCAGGAGACTTAGTGTTTTGCTCTTTACCGGCAGATGAATTCTCTGCCTTTAAGCTATCCACCTGTCCGTCATTACCTACCCAGTTGAACAGAGACCCTTTATAGCCTGACATCCTTTCTCTCCCAATTCATACACTTTTTGTTCCTTTTATTTTATTTTTTTAAGATTTTATTCATTTACTCATAAGAGACACACACAGAGAGAGAGAGAGAGAGAGAGAGGCAGAGACACAGAAGGAGAAGCAGGCTCCATGCAGGGAGTCCGACGCGGGACTGGATCCTAGGTCTCCAGGATCATGCCCTGGACTGAAGGCGGCCCTAAACCGCTGAGTCACCTGGGCTGCCCACTTTTTGTTCCTTTTAAGCTGCACTGGGCTGTAGTGGCCATATAGTTTTAATCTATAAAATGTAGATTTTACATTTTTATAACCTCTGCTGAGTCTAAGAGAGAGCCTGGTACACAGCTGGAGCTTCCTAGATGCCCGTTCAGTTGAATGAGCTGTTGTATAATATTATACAGTGATGTCCTGAAAGAAGCTACGGATTTTTGAGTTTCTTGAATCATCTTTTCAAATCTTTCTACCTTGGTTGCCCCTTCTCACTGCCATCTCTACACCTGTCCACCCTTGTAATTTGCTGCTGCTAAACTGCCACGCCCAAGGAATTATGAAACTAATTGCATGGGGCTACGTTCAGAAAACAGAAGATAACGAGCTATAAGCAAGGGCTTGGTGGCTCTCAAAAATAATATGACTGGGTTTAGGGCATGTACTTTGTGGGGACTGTTTTAAGAGTTGGCTTTTTTCTTACTTTGATTTTTCAGCTGGTTTGAAGAGCTGGGATAAGAGCTAATAGACCCCAGTGAATGTTGGCTTTCTGTGGGGTCTTAAAATTTGGCTTGATTGATTTTCCTAAAGCTAAATACAAGGGGCCAGCAGAAGTGCTTTAGCAAGCCCTCGTTTGTGGTTTTACCTTAAACACTTCAGAGCTAGCTAGTTCTCACTCATCCCTGAAGAGTTGATGGAGAAGGCTCTTTCTGACACCTCTGTGAGGATTTCCCTGATGCAACCCGTTCCCCACTCCCCCTCCTTTGGGAATCCTGACCTTGACCTTGCTTTAAGTGACTCCCCATCTCACTGTGGCACCTTCAGTGCAAGCTTGTGTCGTATTCATCTTTGTCTCTCCTCTTATATCACTCAGCACAGCACCTGGCACATAGCAGATGCTAAGTACTATTTGTTGAATGAATATAAGTGGCCCACTAAATCTTTAGGATTTAAAATTCACCCACCAACATATGTAATCAACCTTTCTAAAGACCTCTCAAGTCAGACCTCCTGGATTTCAAGGCTGTTGTGTTACAGCTGTGTGTTCTTAGGCATGTTACCTAACCTCTCTGAGCCCAGTTTCTTCAGCTATATAATAGAGGTAATAAGCAGGAATAAATGAGATTATGTGTATAAAGGTATTACAATCTGCTGCCTGACACATGGTAGGGGCCAAAATGGTGATGGTAGTTGTGATAATTCAGGCACAATGGTATATCCCATCTCTAGCTCATCCAGATTAATTCATCTCCAGTGTGGATAGAGCCAGCAGAGCACAGAATTTTAACTTGGATCCCCCTTCCCGATATTCCCAAAGTCAAATAATCCAGCGTGCTCATTTCAGGGATTGGCTCCATGGCCAAGGTGGCAAAAGAATGTTTTGGTCAAAGGAAAGTAGTTTATTTTATTTACAGTGTTGTGTTTTTTTTTTTTTTTTTAGGCATCCTTAGCAAAGAGGCACTAGGGAACTTAATAGGGTGCCAGAGTTCAGAGGTGCAGGCGTTTGTCAAAATGCATTCATTGCACTGTAAACCTAAGATTTGTGCGTTTCACTGTATTTTAAAATGCACTGCAGTAAAAAAAAAAAAAAGCCATAAAAAAAGGCCATATGTGTCCTTGAATGAAATTTTGTTTTAAATGCAGAAGGAGTTTGAAGGAAAGACTGGAAGAGGCGGTGTGGTGTGATGAAAGGGTAAGGACTTTACACTGGGAAAGATTTGGCCTCGTATTTCAGCTCTGCTGCTTCCCAGCAAATGACTTAATTTTGCTGAATTTGGTTTTCTCATCTGCACAGTGAGGATTACCAGAACAAAACAAAACAAAAGGCATAAAAAAGGAAGAAAATCCAAATCTACCACATACAGTGATTAAAGGATTAAATCAGATCAAGTGTGTGAAAACACCTGTCACATAGTAGGCACTCAATTATAATGGCTCTCTTAAAACACTGATTATTCAGGTTGGGGATTTTGAATAGTTCCTTTCATTCAAGGATTCCCAAATCACCTTATAAACATTAATTAACAGGGGCCCTCGCCCAGGCAGCACTGGCTTGGTGGGCAGGACGGTTTTCAGGTTTGTGGTTCAGTGTTGCCCCCACTTAGACTCTGATCTGCACTAAATGCTTCCCTGGCAGTTTTCCTGTCCTCTAGCTGGTGGTACTGCTCCGTGGTGCGGTGTTACTGTGCTGGACAAAAATGTCACAGAAGAAACCTAGCTTCTTAGGAAGAATAGCAAAACTATCTCAAGAGTCAGCCATGGCAGTGTCTGTGCTCACAGAGCACGTTTTTAATTAACTGGCTGAATGTAAATTAAAACTCAGAATTTGGGTCAGTGGAGGGTTATTTGGTTTTCGATGCAGACTTGCCAGTTCAGTGCTGGGGCACTTGCAAGTAGGGTGTTTCATGGAACAGAAAATAAAAATAACAGCAAAATAAGATGAGGAGGGATCAGTCTAGAGACCCGGGGTCAGCTGTGGCATGCTAATGGCTTTCGAATAGGGGGAAGACCTCTAATTCTGGATCCATTATCATTTGTGACCTGGAGCCAAACTCACCTATAAGGTAGGTCTGATTATCATCTACTGAGAGGTAAAGATAAAAAACAATTGATTTTGGGCCCCTTGGGTGGCTCAGTGGTTGAGTCTGTCTTTGGCTCAGGTTGTGATCCTGGGATCCTGGGATGGAGTCCTGTACCAGGCTTCCCCACAGGGAGCCTGTTTCTTCCTCTGCCTGTGTCTCTGCCTCTCTCTGTGTCTCTCATGAGTAAATAAATAAAATATTTTTTAAAAATTTTAAAAAAAGAATTAACTTCGAAGTTGAACACACTCACAACCTGCAGTTTTCCTATCTGTAAAATGGGTATTGTAATCATAGCTACACTTGTATCATGCTTTTTATTATATGCCAGGCGCTGCTTCTCTGTATTATGATCATTACAATGACATTAACTATTCTAAAAGCCAACCCTCAAATCTTAGAAATTGAATATGATAGGAAGTTGTTTCCTATCATAAAGTCTTATTGGGAGAGGAGTGAGGTGGGAGGTGGCAAGAGAGTCATTTAGGTACCAAGACTGATGGATTTGGTTTTCTTTATTATCAGTACGTGGCCTTCAGGACATTCATCTAGCAACAGGTAGAGGAAGAAGGAGAGAGTAGAGGATCTTATGAAAGGTGTTATGGGCTAAGCCTGGATCCCTGGAAGGGATCTTCATCACTTGTGTCCATATATCCACAGCCAAAAGTGGCTCTTGGGGAGTATGACCAACCTGAAGCTCTAAATCTTTTGTGACCTAGTTCCTGCCCTTGATCTCTTAGGGGCCTAAGGATTGTGTTAAGGCTGTCACCATAAAGATACTTACTGATTTTGCCAGTGTAGCTCTCTTAACAACTTGGTAGGATTTTCATCTGTGCCATCTAGTGAGCCAGTAGCCACACCCATAGTCATCTCCTAGAGCTCATTATCAAGCCTGGATGATTTCTTCACTTTCTTAGCTGGATACCTTCCTTTCTCTCTCCATCTAATGATGGCTACCTTGGGGCCACGGGGCTCAAGTGGGAAGCTTATGTCCTTTATCTGATCATTTACTTCACTTAAAAGTCTTCTCAGTCTTGACTCTTACTGTTTGGGATCTAGAAATAGTTGTCCTTTTCAGTTCTCCACTATTCTTTTCCAATTCCACTTGCAAACTGGCTAATTTGTGCCATAGTTCCGCTTTCTTTCAAATACCTTGCTAAACTCAGCCGGGGGCCAACAAGCTCCTGTTATTCCTGTTATTATTTTTTTTTCAAACCTCTTTCTCCGGAGCTTATAGGCTCGGCAGGCCCAATTTGGGCCTCTGAGTTATCTGAGGTGACAGCTTAACCAAACATTTTCACTGTACATCATGCACCTCTAGTGTCCCAAACCCTACTCTTGTCTCTAAACCAAGGCCACGTGTTTAAGCACTCCACTCACTTATGGTACCGATGTCTTCAGTAATTAGGGTGATGCCAGCTATTGCATCAGATAAACCCTAACATCTTAGTGGCTAAACCCAGTAAAAGTAGCCTTCTCATTCATGTTGAACTTAATTGGTGGCAAAGCAGGGAGGTGCTTTGTCCTGTGGATGTTGATGGAAGTTATGCCATCGGGAACACTCTACTCTGGGGACGTCCTGCTCAGGGACAACAGGAGTGCAGAAGGCTGTGTAGGAAGCTTTTAGAGGACAGTCTGGATGTGACTGTATCCGCTCCTGCCATATTCCAGTGACCAGAACTCCATCACATGGCCTCAAGTAGAAACAAGGGGGCAGGGGAAGATGGTCTCTGGCAGGTCCTCCACTCCCAACTGCAATTCTGGATTCCAAAGTTGAGGAACAGAAAGCTTAAAGAATTTGGCTCAGGTGACACAGCTAACAAGTGGTTGGTTCAGATTTGAACCCAGGCAGTCTGGCTCTGGGCCACCTTGTAGGATATTTGTGAAGATTAAAATAATATGTAGTGTATACAAAGTGTTTTCCCCCACTGTCTCATGGTAAGTAAAGACTTGATACCTATCATCTTTTATGTTTATTATTGTTATTGTCATTCTATTGTGGAAATGGGTGCTATATGGATTCATAGTGAATCAGCATGATGCTCTCAGGCATGGGTAAAACGTGAATCCAAAAGAGGGGGAGCCCCAGGCAAGTTGTATTATGTGCTCGTCCTTTCCCCTCTGCCATCCTTTGCATTTTACCTGCAACGGTAGAGGTTGTTAACACTTGCTGGCTCAGGTCCTGGACCAGCAGGCCTTCATATGTAATACTTCGTTAAGCCCTCACACCATTCTTGTGAAGTGGGTGTTTCTCAATCCCATTTTCCTGGTGAGGAAACCGAGGCTCAGACAGTAGCTGATTTTAGTTGCCATACATACTAAGGGGTAGAATTGGGGTTTGGGTTTCAGAACTTCGGCTCTGAAGGCCCACACACGGTGGTGAACTCTGGCTCAGGTAAGCCTCTGAGGGGACCCCAGAAGGACTCCAGTGCGGCCTGAAGGTTGTGTGCAGTGGAGGGCGCGGCTTGCCTGGGTGCTGGCGCTCCTGCTTGAGGATTGTCCTTTGTAGAAGGACCCATGGTCACAGGTCTTTTGTCTGCCTCTGCGGGCTTTCCCCATCCTGGCTGCCCTGTGCGGTTGCTTGCTGGGAGCCTCCTTGGCCGAGGCCCCTGGGGCAGTGGGTGTCTTTGTTGTCTCCAGAGGACAGCTCTGTCCATTCCCTGCCCAGCTGGCTCAGTGCCGAGGGAGCATGGTCCTTCTCACTAGAACTGAATGCAGAAATCTGTGGCATGGTGGAGAATCTGTCCTAGTCCTCCCTGAGAATCCCAGAGCGAGAGTTTTCCCAGACTTTAGACTTAGCGGACCAAGGTGGAAACTCTGATGACCTTGGGAAAGCCAATGAAGCTTCTGAGCCTTGGTTTTCTCATCTGTTGAGTGAGGATAATGGTAGAACTTCCTCATGGTATCATTAGGAAGATGCGTTGATTCATATAAACATCCCTAGAATATGTAGTATTGGACATACCATAAATGCTTAATGTCTGCTGGCAATTATTATTAGTATTATCAAATGTTGAAGAGGCGCTGGCTTCCTTGCTGAAAGACCTGGTTCCTGAACCCTGCTTCCTATGGAGTGAAAGTCCTCAAATCATCTGTCAGTAACCAGGCCTCCAGGGTTTGACCACTTACTAGCTGTGTGATACTGGGCAGGTTATCTAACCTCACAGTGACTCAGTCTTTCCCTGTTAAGTGAGATTAATAATAAAACCTAGTTCTTAGAGCTGTAGAGAAGTGTCTGCTCTGTAGAAATTCCTTGATAAATGTTGGTGTTGTTGAATTTTACTATATTCATTACGACTTTTACTGCAGGAACTGAATTAGATGTTAAGCAACACGATCCCTGCCCTCATGGAGCTTGTGGGCCTATAGTGAACTTATTTCTTTCATCAAATAATCAGGTAGAGGTAAATTTAAAGCTGTGATGGTTGCTACAAAGGAAAGATACCCAGGGCTGGAAGAGCTTTTTCTGAGGCTCTTGATGCCATCAAGAGTAAGAGAAGACTTCGATCTGGCAGTGAGGCTTGAGAGAAGTGGGAGAATGGCCCATTTGGTTGAAAAGGTAGACGGAAACAGAATGTGCAAAGGGCCTGCGGCAGAAGGGAGCCTGGTGAGGAGAACGGCCAGTGTGGCTGGATTGGGAGAACAAAGTGAGGGGAACTGGGTAGAGGTTGGACCCAGCCGTCTGCCAGATTGAGAAGTCTCTCTTTTCCTGAGGTCATTGGAAAGCCTTTGAAAGGTTTTAAGGAGGGAAATGCAAGACCAGATCTGTGTTCTAAGAAGCTCATGTAGGCTGCTGTACTGAGAACACACAGGAAGGTGAATGTGGGAAGGCCAGTTAGGTATTGTCACTCCACCCCACACAAGAAGAATCTGAGGCTATGGCACATTTCATAACTTGCCCAGAGTCCCTGAGGCAGTAAATGGCAGAGTGGGGATTTGAGCTCAGCTCTTAAGGGACTTCCCATTCTCCCTGCCTCCCACCTGTGCAACAACCCCCTCCCTGGGGAGCCCTTGGTTCAATTTGCAACTTTACAGGTGGGGAAAATGAGGCTCAAGAGTGAGGCCCTCCTAGCCCAGCATCACAAGGTCACAGGGCAGAGCAGGAACCGGTACCTGGATTTCTGGATTCTTAGCCCACCCGCTGTCCTCTGTGAAGCACTGTTTCCTCCAAACCAGATCAGTCCTTGGGGGCAGCGAGGACTAGGAGGCTGCATTGTTTGGAGGTTAATTTACGACCAGGCTGTAGTATCTCTGGTTCTCACTGTACGTATCACAGTAGAAGAAATGCCAGTTCGGGAGCATGGGGGTCCCCATTAGCTGATGGCAGCACCCACGAAAGCAATCACTGCAAAGACCAGGTGTGCTCAGGGCAGAATCATGGTAGCCATTCCCCAGTGCATCAGTATTCAGAAGCTGATAGGGAGGCTGCTTGGATTTAACTGGGTTTTTTTTTTGGGGGGGGTGGCACGTGTCCTTGTTTCTTCCTGATGCCAACGCAGAGCACTGTCCAGACGTCAGGATGTGCATGAGAGCAGACACGAATCACCTCTTCCCTCTCTCTCTCTCTCTCTCTCTCTCTCTTTCTTTCTCTCTTGATGGCCTCAGAGCATTTCAAGTACTGGAGAACAGACACAGCCATTCCTTCCCTTGGCCTCCTGCCTCTGCCCCCCTGCAGCCTCATCTTTGCTGACTCCGAGGGCCTGGGCCTGGTTCACCCTTGTGGGCTGAATTGGACATGGCTCTGGCCCTCATGAAGCCGCAGGCCTGAGGTGGGTTAGGCTGGCTCCCAAATAACCCCCCAGAGGTAAAACTGTGCCTGTGGCAGGAGCCCCTTAGGACGGGTTCAGGGGCTGTAGGGCAAAGCCTCCTCAGATGGGGACTGGGAGGGGAGTCTGGGGAGGCCCAGCTGCCCCTCCCGTGTGCCTCCAGGGGCGGCTGTGACCAGCACCAGGTTACCAGACATTCAGGGGGGTTAGATTCCTGGTTGTCCTTCCTGCACTGGACCCGTGTCATTGGGGTGTCATGGGGGTGGGGAGGGAACAGAGCCGAGACTCTCGTCTCTCAATTCTGAATTCTGTGTGTGCCCCTCTTTCGTTGGAAACCTGCCCCCCACCCCCTCCACCCTATTCTGCAGCTGCCCTGCTGCCCACCCACCCCCATCTGCAGCTGCCCTGCCCGTCCCCCCGCCCCATCTGCAGCTCCCAGTTGCTGAGTCTCCTCATGTGCTGCTTCCAATCACTGAGGTAGGCTGGTGCGGGTGGGTGGCCAGGTTGGCAGCCAGGTGGGCGGCCAGGTTGGCAGCCAGGTGGGTGGCCAGGTGAGCAGCCAGGTGTGGGTGTCCCCTGCCTCTCTTCTCTCAGCCTCCCACCCCTCTCCCAACCTGCTGCTGACCCTGCTGCTCCACGGTTCCCTTGCTCTCGGCACCAGAGCCAAGAACAGACGAAGAGTAAGCTGGCGATTTCATGGCCTCTGGTGGTGTCAGAATGTGGAGCTGCTGGCTGGGGGCAGCTGAAGCCACAGGAGACGAAGAGGGTGTGCAGGAAGGTGCCCTCACCCTCTAATGAGTAGGAGGGCTTCAGCTCAGGCCCAGCAGGGTGGACACATGCTGTGCAACCTCAGACAGGCCCCCGACCTCTATGAATCCGGATCTTCTTATAGAAATGGGAAATAATGACGATACCAGGTTCTGGTATGTGCAGAGTCACGAGTGTCAAACAAGACAATGCTGTGGGAAACTGTAAAGCCCGGCACTTACTAATGGCAAAGGTGAAATGTATTGAGGGTTTACCACTGTGTTAGGGTTTTCCAGAGAAACAGAACCAATAGGATATATCAATACTGCATATGAGGGATCCCTGGGTGGCGCAGTGGTTTGGCGCCTGCCTTTGGTCCAGGGCGTGATCCTGGAGACCTGGGATCGAATCCCACGTCGGGCTCCCGGTGCATGGAGCCTGCTTCTCCCTCTGCCTGTGTCTCTGCCTCTCTCTCTCTCTGTGACTATCATAAATAAATAAAAATTATTTTTAAAAAATACTGCATATGAGAAGATTTGTTACAGGAATCAGCTCACACAGTGCAGGAAGTCCCACAGTTCGCCACCTGTGAGATGGAGAACCGGGAAAGCAGGTGGTGTAATTTGGTCTAAGTCCCAAAGCCTGGAAACCAGGGGCCACTGGTGTAAGTCCTAGAGTCCAAAGGCCCGAGAACCAGGATCTGCTCCTCCGAGCTTCCCAGTGGCCTGTGCAAAAAGAGCAATTGTGAGCAGCTACACAATTTGTTGTATGATGGGGGAGGCGGAAATACAGCAGCTGCCGTAGCCATTCTTGTGGTGGGGGCCTGAACCTGGAAGACACTCGTCAGCAGGGCACTAGAAGCAGTTATGAAGCTGTACTTAGCAACCTCACATTTCAGCCTGTGGTTGTCAAGAAAGAACAAAGGGAGCCTCCTCTCAATCACAAAGTGTCTCTCTCTGCCCGCTGTCCCCCCTCCTTCATTCCTTACAGAACGTCCAAGTATTGTGATATGCGGGGAAACCAAAGGTCAGGGACGGGACAGCTTGTCAGTGTCCTCCTGTGTTCTGGCCGAGGGTCTTAGGGCCACAAGTTGGCCCGGAAGCTTATGTCTGTGTCACCTGGAGACAAGATAGGAGTTCATTGGAGTAAAAGTATATCAGTGCTCCTCTGGGAGAAAAATAAGCATTCTGTGCACTGTTCCTACAAATACAGTGTTCAGCAAACATGGGTGTGAGTTTGGGGAGGGAAGAGAGTTGGAAAGGGTCTGGGCTTTGGAGAGATGGGCACCAGCATGGTCAGAAACCCTGATCTTGAGGGTTTAAGGACAGAGAGGACATGAGGTTCACTCTAGAACAAGCTGTGTGATCTGGAGCTAGTGATTTACCTCTCTGGACTTGTTTTCTTTTCTGAAAAGTCCATCCCCACAGAGTTTCGAGGCTCAAAGGAATCATCAGATGTAAAAGGGATCTGTAAACTGCAGAATAATCCTTCAGCCATTCATTCACTTAACAGATATTTATTGAGGGCCTGCTATGTAGAAGGCATGGTTCTGGGCACTTGGCATATATCAGTGCACAGACAAAAATCCTTGCCTGCATAGACCATGAATTCTAGTGGAGGGAGACCCTGAGCAATAAACCTAAGTAAGCAAGTATAGGATTAGAAAGTGATACTTGCCATATTAAAAAATAAAGCAGAGTGAGGGGGCCTGGCAGGGCTGGGATGGTGGGTTGTAATTATAAATAGTGTAGTTAGGGTGGTCTCACTGAGAAGGTGACATTGGTGCAGAGAGGTGAAGGAAGTGAGGGATTTAACTGAGGAAGAAGTGTTCCTGGCAGAGGGAACAGCAGTACAAAGGCCCTGAGACAGGAATAGCAAAGAAGCCAGTGTGGTAGAGAGGTGTGAGTGAGCCAAGAGGAACAAGAGGTGAGAGCAGAGTATCACAGAAAGTCAGGTTGGGTAGGTCCTCATAGGCTATTTTGTAGACTTTGGCTTTTATTTTTAGTGAACTGGGAAGACTTTGAAGGAGTTTTGAGTAAGGATTTTCAGGTTTGATTTTATGATTTATGATTTTAATCACTTTGGCTGCTGGTTGAAGAAAATAGGCTCTAGAGGAGCAAGAGTGAAATGAAGACCAATGTGTGGAGGTCCTTAAAATAATGCAAGCAGGAGGTGATGGGACAGTAGACCAGGGTGGTAGCAGCAGAGGTGAGCTAGAAGTGGTTGGATTTGGGCCGTAACGAAAAAGAAGATCAACAGGGTGTTGCTGACCCATTGGGTGTGGGCTGTCAGGACATGAGAGGAGTCAAGGATGACTCCAGGTTTTGGTCTGAACAGCTGGAAGGCTGGGGTTGCATAAATTGAGCTGGGGAAGTCTGGGGAAGGAGCAGGTTTACAGGTGCAGAGAGGCTGGGTGTCCAGTTGGGGACATGTGTGCGTTTGAGGAGCCTTTGGGGACCACAGGTGAAGATGTCAGCTACGTGGTTGAGTTCAGGAGGGACCTCAGTTTGGAGGTATAAATTTGGGAGTCAGAAGCATACAGATGGTTTCTGAAGCCAGAGGACAGGACAAAGTCACCCAGGGAGTGAGCGTAGAGGAGACAGGAGGACCAAGGCCCAGGCCCTTACTTGGGCGAGGCCAAGGAGGAGCAGCCAGTGAGAGGAAATATCCTCCCAGTCAGCGGGAGGAGGCGTCCAGGAGGAGCAAGCGCCCCATTGTGTCGTGTGGCCTGCCAAGTACTGAGCACCATCATGCCCGAGCTATGGAGGGGTCGCTGCCTGTAACCCCTGGGACCATTTTAGGACTATTATAGGACTGATGGACAAGCAACATCAAGGCACCTGATGGGAAGGAACCGCACTGGCCATTGTGAACCGGGAGGATGTTTGGGGCTGTAAAATGGTCTCCGTATGTCATCTCTACAGTGGGGGGATTAGGCCAAATCAGTTCCAACTGGACCATCATGACCTTAAGGTTCCGTAAAGGGCCTTGCAGTGGGGAGGCTTGCTTCCATGCCTGCCCTGCACACACTTCACCAGAGCGGCTGTCCTTCCCTTTGCCCTCCATACGTTGGACTTCTGCATAAAGATACATTTGAGAGCGGGGTTCTGTTGCCACATAGAGTCTGAAAAGCACTGGCCCAGATGATTTAGCAAGTCCTTTCTGCTCTCACATCCCAGGAGGCTCCGCAACTCCGGGAGCAGGGATCCCACAAGATGCCTGTGTTTTTTTGTCTTTGGTTATGGGGACCCGCCAGGAGAGTGTGCCCCCTGAGGCTTGGAGGAGGGCTGGGCTGGGTGGGATGGGGGAGGGGAGCCGGGGGGCAGGTGATGTGCCTGGAACCTCGTAGTTCTAGGACCCCAAAGGGTTGGGGGGAAGGGAAGGAGGAGAGCCAGTGTTGGAAATACACAGGGCTGGTGGGAGGCAGGGTCCAATTAGATGCTTCCAAGCATCTCCTGATGATTTGCAATTCTGCTCTTTCCCTGATGCTAAGCTCTTTTTCTCCCTGTTCACCGCTGTCTCCTCACCACCCAGGTGCCATTTCTGATCCAAGGAAGCAGAGGTGGAACTCATCAAAGCTATCTCTGAACCAAAAATAAGCCTGTCCAGCCAGACACGTCCCAGCCTTCTAGGCCAAAGTGCTTGCTTTCATTTGTCAGAGTTGGCACAGTCACCTATGGCTCTCAGAGGTCTGAGGTTTAAAACTGGCTTGCTTCTGTCTGAAAGAAATATGTATATTTTTTCCTAAGAGGTTTTGTGACCAAATCAATTTTGTATCTGCAGAAAGGATCAGTCCTAAATGCCGGAACCCCAGTATAGAAGATGGGGACTTTGGGGGTGTGGTGGCCTAAGTGACGTACTCACTAGGATGTCTAACCTGCTGATGTTCTGGAGAGGAGCTAACAGGGTATACTGTGCCGTATGACCAAGCGTCTGAGGTCAGACAGCCTGAGTTCACATTCTGGCATCATCCCTTACTGGCTGTGCCACCTCGGGTGGATTCTTATGTCTCGGCTTCAGTTTCCCCCCAAATGCATAGAAATATTTTGGGGCTAAGACGAAATGCCATGATGTGACTGAGTGTGGGAGCAGCAAGTGCCTGATCACCTCTGCTGTTATAGCTGGGACTCTCATCCCGCCCCCGCCACCTCCACGGTCGACTCACCAGCTTACCTGTTCGTCTTTACAGGCCCCACTGTTTCTTATTCATCTTTGGGTTCCTAGTTGGCACTTACACAGATGTGTCCAATGAGCAAATGAGGCCATGGAAGGTAAGCTCCGTGCAGCAGGGTATTCGTGTTTCATTTCCCACTCTTGCCCTGAGACTTAGAACAGCGTCCGTATATAGTGATCACTCTAAATATTTGCAGTCTGTGAAGTGCACCATGAATCAGTGAAACTTCACTAACAGGGAAGCCAAGAGCCTAGAACTAACTGGCTGGGAGTCTTCCCCTCTATTCCCACGTTCCCAGCCCTGAGAAGCTCTCCTTTCCACAGCTTGCTTCTCTTTGAAGAACAGAAAACAGGATGATTGCTCATTATGCCCTTATACCCACTTTCTTTCTGTGAGATGGCACCTTGCTCTAATTCAGAGTTGAAAGCTATGTCTGCGTAGACTCTTGGATCTTAGCGTTGGGAGAAGCCTGCACAGTGCCCCTGGTGCAGACCTGCTGCCTTCAGTCTGGGTATTATGTGGGTTTTGCAAACAAGACACCGAGGGCTGGGGGCCTTTCCAGGTGTGTGTGGGGCCGCACAGCTGCTGCTACATGAGCAGGCAATGGAAAATCCTGAGCTTTCCAAGTGAAAGGTCCTCACTTCTCGCCTGGGCCTGGACCTTAGCATCCTGAATCACCCAGGTGTGTGTCCATGATGCCCTGCTGCCCTGGGAAAAAGAAACAAGGCTTTTTTTCTCCCCCTTTCCTCAATTGCAATTCACCCTGGGTCCTATTTTTTGAGGCCTGCCATGTGTCGGAATATGTGTAGCCTACTTTCCAGACGTTCTCTGACCCCATCCATGAGGTCAGTGTCTCCAGTTCTCTTGCACAGCCTGGGGACCTTACTAAGAGAAGCTAAAGAGGCTTCTGGACGGCCACTCTGTCCAGGGGCAGGAGCTGGGGGTCCCACCCTGGCCGCTGAGTGCGCCATCCGCAGGCTGTCCTGTGAATGCTGCCGGCCATCTGCTTCGAGGGTGCAATGTGACCGTTGAAAATTTCTTAAATGTTTTAGTAACGCTGAGGCTGTGTCTAGACCATGATGAGGTAGCTGGTCAATTCCACAGGGATTAAAAACATCGGCTATTAGATGAGCAATCAATTTAATCAGATCGGCAATGTGGGATTGTGAGGGTAAAGCAACCGCATGTCTGGCTCTCCCCGTTGTGACTCAGTGTTTGTGGTTTCGTGGGTCTCTCTCCATCTCTCCTGGTCCTTCATTTGGGAAGTAGTTCAGCATCTACCAAATGCCAGGTGCTGGTGTAGGAAGAAAAGTACACACCACTGCCAATATCCAGGCCAGTATTGTGATTAGAAAGACCAGGACCACGTTTGTTTGTTTGTTTTTTTCAGAAACAGTGTGACATTTATTGATTCAGTTCTTAATCTGAGCCTTTTTAACCTAATCCTCCTATTGACTAACTCAGGTCTGCCCTTCTCCCCCCTTCCTTGGAGAACACAGTCATCTGCCAGTTGAGTGGAATTGAAGCAGGGCTGCTGGAAGATGGGAGGAGATGTCTGCTACTTATCAGGCTGCACTAACTATAATTGTGAATCCCACAATCCTTGTGATTAATTCTTTAGGCTTGCACAGTTGACAAAGTTCCATTAATTATTCCTATCAATATTCCTAACAGCCCTGCGTATTAAGGGTGAGGTGGCATATTTTGCCCAAAGTCACCAAGTTAAGTGGCAGCACCGGGCGACTGTTTGACTCCTAGTCCAGTGCTCTTTCTGTGCTTCCTAAGGCCACTCTGTGCATTGTTGGTACTCAAGTGTTTTTGACATCCTGGATTGAATATTCCAGGGTGGGAAGGAAGAGTGCACAGGGATCCCATCGGAAGGATGGGATATGAAGGTTACCCCAGCTTTTGCCCTCCCAGCCTTTGGATATATGGAGTTATTTGGATATAGGGCCCTCCCCTGAAATTGGTCAGACCTTGCATCTGACCAGCCTCTACCTTTGCACCTTCAGCTGTGGTGGTGGGGGGCTCCTCCTGGGCTCCCTGGAGCATTATGATTCAGGCTTCAGATGCTGCTACTTGCATGTCAGGAAGTGCATGGAATGTCCACGTAGACAGGAGGAGTGTTCCTGCTGGGCTCTGCAGAGCACAGATGGCCCCTCCCCCAGCTTCCCGCTGGCCCAGAAAGAATGGGCTACTTGAGCATCTCCACTAGCAGACTTTCTAGAGAAATCTGGCCCAGCCTAAGCAAACTTCCTCTGGAAGAAAACACAAGCACAGAGGCTCACAAAGCCTCGTGTGCCTCAGCTCAGCTGTAAAATCCATCCTGTGCTTGCATAGACTAGGTTGCTCCATGTTGCACCGGGCACTGGAAAAGAGGGGGGTGTGCCCAGGGGAGACATGCTCCGAGGCACGTTTCTTACCTTGGTTTTCCATTTGCCAAAAGTTTTCCATTGCAGACTTGTCACAACTAGAAATCCTTACGTATTCCGTGCACAGGGTCTTTGTTATGGATCTTAATCATTCATCATGTTTTCCTTAAAGTAAAATGAGTTTTCTATGAAAGGAGAAGTAGGAGGTTATTGATTGTACATCGTATATCAAGGAAAGATTCAGTTTGTTTCCATTTGGAAGAAGTGAGGGCAAGTATTTCTTAACTGCAGCAGTACCAGGAAATAGGCAGTTAGTGTTTGTATGTGCGTTTGTGTTTGCACACAGGTTCAGTGGGATTGTCAGAATCCAGACATTTGCCAAGGCTTCTAAGTTTGGGTTGAGTTGTGATAGCTGAAAGTTGCAGATGGTCATGTAGGTAGTTTTAGCATCTTCAATTCTAGCCTCCCCATCTTTGGGGCACCACCATCCCACATCACACTCAGACAGACCCCATCGGATTTATGTTATGGCTAGAAAAAAACTGTAATGATTTTGCTTTGGGAATTATTTTGCTCTGTGTATGTCTCATTTTTCAGTGGGCTCTGGTTTCTCTGCTGTCATCATGTGTCCTCGGGAATTCCTGCAGAGTGAGAAAGACCTAACCAGGCTTACCCTCCCCCAAATGTCATGAAATTGTGATGAGTGTTGATGTCAACAGTTCATGATATTGACTTCATGTTATAGGTTTTAGCCACTTAATTACACAGCTATTAATTATGGCTTTGCAGTTTTCTTTTCACATTTTGGAGCTGATAATTTTCACTTTTAAGGCATTGGGTATGTTTGTAGCCCTAAGAGGCCCAGGAATTGAGCTGCCTACTGGGAAAAAATTATCCCGTGCTTTTGACATCAAGAAACCTAGTTGAGATTGGCCTCAGAAGGCCACTCTGCGAGTTTCACTGCCCAACTGAGGCCTCTCTCTCTCTCTTTTCTCTGTGTCTCTTTCTGTCTGTCTGTCTGTCTCTCTCTCTCTCTCTCTCTCTCTCACACACACACACGGTCTCACACACATGTTCACATTCATATTGTAATGTGGTTGTTGAGATAGTTACAATCTAGTGCAAAATCAAATGGTGATCCCTCTCCAGCCTCTCCTTGCTGATGGGGCCGTGTGTTGTCTGCAAATCTGGATAGGAACTTTGGGCCAGTGGTGTTTGGGCTCAGAGATGTGGGATGAAACCACAGTTGGTGGCCTGCCGTGTGCTCCCTCATGTATACAATTCATGGGTCACTTTTCCTACAGCTACATAGGGCCCTGATACGGCTCTCAGGAGGTTGATTGAGTGGCCAGCCTTCCCATTTTAGAGAGAAGGAGAAAAATGAGCACCAGACAGAAAAACCACTCCTGGGAGGCTCACCAGAGACTTCCCACGATTGAGCCCTTCCCTAGCTCTCTCTATAACGATCTGCATGGTCCAAGTGTGTTTTTAAAGATTTGGCAAAAATTAAAAAAAAAAATTTTTTTTTTAAAGATTTCACTTATTCATGAGAGACAGGAAAGAGAGAGAGAGAGAGAGAGAGAGAGAGAGAGACAGGCAGAGGGAGAAGCAGGCTCCATGCAGGGAGCCTGACATGGGACTCCATCCTAGGTCCCCAGGATCAGGCCCTGGGCTGAAGGCAGGCACTAAACCGCTGAGCCACCTAGGTGTCCTGCAAATTTTTTTTTTAAATTAGGAATTCAGTGAAGAGAAGTAGAAGGGCAGTGCTGAGTGTTGGAGAAACAACCATGAAGAGGGACACACTTGCTCATGCCATTGCTCAGGGACAGGATGATGTGGAAGCTGGAGACAGCCAGCCATGGGCAGGGCGGGGACACCGACTCAGGTGGCTGGGAACTCTGTGCAGAGCAGCTGAGGATGCTCTGTTAGCACATGCCTGAGCTTGGCGCCTGCATAACTGGGCCACGCTGAGCCACAGGCGTGGCAGGGATTGAGTCACTGTGGCTCTGCCACTGAAAGCCACCTCTAACCTTCAATCCGAGCTCTGTTTAGGTGTCTAGGAAGCACCTTGTGGCTGGCCGGTCTTGTGCTGGGAACTGAGGCTCCCACAGTGAGTGGGAACAGCATTGCCCCAATCTTGTGAGGCTGTCCTGGAAATGTAACACTGACCAGTGATCACAGGATCCATGGGAGTTCCAAGAAAAAGGGTTCAGGGTTCTGTGTGCTTCGGTTCCCTTATCTGTAAGAAGAAGGGGGTTGGGTTGGTGGTGGGTTTCAGACTTGGTTTGAAATGCAGCCTTTCTGGGAACCTCAATATCTGAAACACAAAAAAGTAGAGTTGTTTTGGCACACTCACTATCCCCTTTGTTGAACATCGGACCCTACAGCCGTATGGAACCCAATTTGAAAACCAGTGGGTGAGCTTATCCCTGAGGGACCTCCCAGGAGCCCATACTATTCTAGAATTCTGTGGTTTCCTGATGACAGGTGAGGTCCCTTCCATTCTGAGCCATTGTGAGCCTGTGTCTGGAGTCCTGAACCCTCTGTTGGATGGAGGGCATCATCCTTCTCTGCCTCTGGATGCCAGATTCGTGTCCTTTCTTTGGGGAATGGGAGGAGGCTAAATGCCAAATCTTCCAAAAGGGAAGCCTGCCTGCAGGGGAGGGGAGGAGGGATGATGTGCACTGGGCTTGCCCTGTCCCTCCAGCTGTTCAGAGCTACTCTCAGCTGGAAATGTTGGGGTTGTGCCATTGCCACTGTCATTCTGTCTGCCACATGGGCCAGAGCTGGCAAATGCCATCCCTACTCAGAATGTCTCAGGGCCTACAGACCACAGTCAGCCTCCTTATGGGAGTCTCACCCTAGGCTTGTTCTCATCCAGTCCATTCCTCCTGGCACCCCAGATTAGCCTCTGTTAGTGGCCATAGAGTCAAGCCCAAGCTCCTCATCCTGTCACCCCCTGTTCTTGCCTCAGTGGAACCTCGGTGGCTTCCCAGGCTATTCCCACCCTCCCCCAAACACTTTCATGCCTAATCTTGAACCTCTGCTCAAGCAGCTTGTCCACCTGGAATGGCTCCTTTCTCCCCTTCCTCTCAGCCGCATGGCTCCAAATCAAGCCCTACATCCTTCCTGGGGTTGTCCCAGAATAAGCAGATTTTCCCTTCTTTGAAATTCTACAGCCTTTGCTTGGTGTCTGTGGTGCTTCAGCTGTGGATCACATGGCTCCTTTTGTTGGAAGCCTTTTGTGTGGCCATGACCTGCTTCTCCCATTACCTGTAAGCTCTTTGAGGGCAGAGTCTGGATCTTTCAGTTCTTTTGCCCCTTTTCCTGCCCTGTGCTCAGTGAAGATATTACTTGATCAGCTCTTCCAGAATTAGAGCACGAACCTATGTATCATTCAATTAGAGCATTCTGATTGTTAGAGGTGGCCAGAGGTGAATCAAAGTTGTCATTCTTGACCAATAAGAACACTTGATTTTAATGGGCAATCTGATGTCAGATTGTGTTTGGCAGCTAGTATCAGAGACCAAACTAACTGACTTACACAAACAAGGAGTTAGTTTTCTCTCTTGTAACAGCCCAAGGCAGGTAGACAGTCCAAGGTCAGGCAGGTGGTTCTACAACATCTCAGGCTTCTTTGTCTTTCTTCCCTGGCATCTTTGGCACATGATTTGCATTCTCAAAGTACTTTAAGGTCCCAAGATGGCTGCTACAGCTCCAGTCATTGCTTCTACATTTTAAGCACAATGAAGAATGAGGAAGGGTGGAGGAAGGGGTGCCTGCCAGTGAATTCAGCTCTTCTTTCAAGGAGCCTCACTGATGCCCCACCCAATAATCTTGCTTATATCTCTTTGACCAACACTTAGCCCCTCTCCAGCCACCATTTCTCCAAGGGAAGCTAAGAAATTTAGTTCTTTAGCTGGACATGTCTTTCCCACCATGACTCCCTGATCTGAGTGCTTTTCCTAAGGAAGAGCACAGGAAAGGGATATTGATTGGGTTCGCAGCCAGCAGTGCCTGTTGTAGCTGGTTAATGGCACCTGTTGTTTTTCACGCTAAGTAAGTACCTGTCAGAGAAGGCAACAGATATTTCCTGTTAATGCTTTGCAATTTTCTGCCAGCGAATCCCAGGACTTCAGAGGTCATGTTTCTCCAAGAGCTCATCCTCAGACAAGTATTTCTTGAATGATACACCCTGAGCCCCCAAAGTCACCCAATATAATTGGCCTCATAAAGGGGTGATGGCTGACACCCTTGTCATGGTCAGCTCATCCTTTGATGAACACTGAGGAGTGGTCCTGGTCTTCTGGATCACTTTAAGGAGTTGCTAAAGCAAACATGGGGTCAGGCTATGCCCTCTGTGTTAAAGTCATTGTCCCCATACTTGATAGTGAACCTGATCTTGATTCCATACAACTTTAAACTTCAATACAGATTTAATTTAATATTTCTGTAGGGTTTAGGGGCACCGGGGTGGCTCAGTCAGTTAAACATCTGCCTTTGGCTCAGCTCATAATTCCAGGGTCCTGGGATTGAGCCCTGCTCATTGGGGAGCCTGCTTCTCCCTCTCCCTCTGCCCCTCTCCACCCCACCTTGTATGCATACTCCCTCTCCCTCTCTCTCCCTCTCTCTGTGTATCAAATAAATAAATAAAATCTTTAAAAAATACTTCAGTAAGGTTTAATTGAACAACCTGATTATATTAATAAGTGCTGATTTTCCAAAATGACTGATTGGCTTTTATAATCACTCTGGTGCATAAAGGGACTCTAGAAGAAATTGTAGTTGGAAAGTGCTCATGACTTTCTCCATCAGACCCAGTTTATTGCCAATGAAAGACAGTGGTCTTCCAGGCTGGTCTGGTCATTCATCCCAACTTCCCAGGTAAGACTTCAGCTGGATACCTCTCTTGCTTTTACTGGTGCTTGGGAGGTTCTCTCTGTCTAGAAGGGGAGTCTCTTTACCTCCCTGTTTTCTGTTTATGGACTATTTTTTTTAAAGATTTTATTTATTTATTTATTCATGAGAACACAGAGAGAGAGAGAGGCAGAGACACAGGCAGAGGGAGATGCAGGCTCCATGCAGGGAGCCTGATGTGGGACTCGATCCTGGGTCTCCAGGATCATGCCCTGGGCTGAAGGCGGCGCTAAACTGCTGAGCCACCCGGACTGCCCACGTTTATGGACTATTTAGTGTTTGGAGGTGAGTGTGAAGTATCTTGTCTGTGAATCACCATGGACTGCCTCAGGGTTGAAAAGATAGGTAAAATCAAGTGTGATGGAGGCAGGGGACCCTTTATAAATAAGTAGGTCCTTGGGTGGGCCTGAAAAACATATCTTTGAGGCCATGTGTGAGACCAGAAAGATGCTCATTCTCTGATTTTAGAACTCTATGAAGGTAGAGTTTTGTGGAATTTGCCCCACAAAGAGAGTTAGAGGGAGCTTTGATTTTGTGCATAGATAGAAAGGGCACAGTTTCAGTTCCAAGTGATAAAATATCCAACCCAAACTCATGTGAACATAAAGGGGAAGAAAACACTGACTCATGTAAACGAGAAGTCCAGGAACAGGGCTAAAGCTGCTTGAGGGCCCCATCATGACCTCAGCTGCCCTTTGCCCTTTCCAGCTGTACCTTCCTCCCTGGTGGGTTTATCTTTAGCTCAGCTTCTCATGTGCCAGTCAGTTGGCTGTCACTACCCTAGCCCTGACTTCCTCAGATTATATCAGCAAGTGAGAAAGAGCTTTCCTTTCTCTCCATCCTCGTAAATATGTCCTGGGCAAATTGGTTCTGACTGGATGTGGGTAGGGCCCAGCTCTGACCCATCACCATGGTGGGGGTTTGCTCATGTCAATATGAGGCTTCTTCCCAAAGCAGGGTGCTCCCAGGGAACTGGAGACCATGCACTTCCAACACCCAGAAATTCCAGAGAATGAAGCCAGGATCTAGATTGTCAAAGGTGGGGGGGTTGCTTTCTGGAGCTGCTGGGGCTACAGCAAGAAAGACATTATTTCAGGCTGAAGCTGATGGATTGTTACCGTGAGCTCTGGACTCATCAGCAACGTTCATTCATTCACCCCACACCCATATGTCATGCAGTCTCCATGGGTATCCTGTGAGCATCCTTGGCCTGGTTAGACCCAGCGAGGTCATGGGACTTGCTAAGGTGCCTCTGTCTACAAATAGTGGAATCACGACTCACACCTACTCCCTCCCAGCTGTCCTGAGAGTGCACTGGAAGAAAAGGCCTGTTTGTGTTCTGAAGCAGGGATTAGGCCAGAGCATGACATAGGTGACTCCGAGGTCCCTTTTGGTTCTGAGTTTGTGATCTCAGAAAGATGGAAGGTCTAAGGTGGGTGCTAACCTAAGAGGATTTTGCAGAAGCACGTCCCCACCCCCCTGAGGCAAGTCGGAGGGTAGAGGACATGAAGGGACATCTCAGACCAGGGAACAGCTGTTGTTGGTCCAGTGAGATGTCTTGAAGCCGGATCACTGAACAGGAAGCCCTCCACATTGAGGCTGCTCCAAAGTGTCAGCCAATAAAAAGTAAATGCGGGCAGCCTGGGTGGCTCAGTGATTTAACGCTGCCTTTGGCCCAGGGTGTGATCCTGGAGACCCGGGATCAAGTCCCATGTCGGGCTCCCCGCATGGAGCCGGCTTCTCCCTCTGCCCGTGTCTCTGCCTCTTTCTCTCTCTGTGACTCTCGTGGATAAATAAATAAAATCTTAAAAAAAAAAAAAAAGTAAATGCGATTTTTACTGGCAACAGAGTCCCTGACTTGCCAGACTCAGTCTCCGAATGCCTGGGAGGAAAGAGCCAAGCCCATAGGATCACATCTCCATTCTGGTCCTGCAGGGAATGGAGAAATATGTCATGGCTTCCTGGCACCAGACCCAAAAATGGGAGTATTTTTTTGTGATGTTTTTTACAGTGGCTGTCATGCCGGCAATATTCCTAAAACTTGCTAGGGATAATCATAGTTTTATTTCATTCCCATAAAAAGTCTTTTGTTTAGAGTCCCATATAATAGTCTATACATTTCCATGTATGCTCTTCCCTTCCATTTTTCACATGGGCCAGGTAGCAGTTTCAGCTGGTGACTGAGGACATTTGGCTTTATTTACCAAAGTAGTCCTTCTAAATTGGGGAAAATTAAATTCAGTCTGAGCCAGTTCAACTCAGCTGAATTTTATTGAGCTATGAGCCTTGCACTGTTTTAGATTAGGGGATGTAAAGTTAAATGAAATAGAGTTCCTGTCTTCAAGGATGTTTCAATTAACTATCACTCAAAACAAGCTACCCCAACACTTAGCAGCTCAAAGCCACCCGTTGATTTTGCTCTTGGTTTTGTGCATTAGGATCTGGAAAGGGCTCAGTCGGGCAGTTCATCTCTGATGCACATCTCTGCGGTTGCCGAGGCTCAAGAATTTACTCCCCAGATGGCTTCCTTAGTCCCATGTTTGGTGCCCTCATGCTTGTCTCTCTCCACATAGCGTCTTCCGGGGCCTCTCTCCGTGTAGCTTGAACTTTGTGCAGCAGGGAAGTCTTAGGGTAGTTGCCCTTCTTCCGTGGTGCCCGGCTTCCCAGAGGCAGAAAGTAGAACCTTCTGGGTCAGTTAACAGCTGCATCCCAGACCAGCAGGGCATCACTCTCTCGGTTGGCCACAGTCTCCCACAAGACACAGCCTACTTCCCAGGGAGCAAGGAGGAGTTCCACCGGCCGGGGTGTGTGTGTGTGTGTGTGTGTGTGTGTGTGTGTCAAGGTCACATTCCAGAAAAGCACGTGTGGGGGACAGGTTGCCCCAGCCGTCTTTGGCGAAACGCAGCCCACCACAAGGACCTCAAAATGTGCAGTTTAGTAAATTACGATGCAGGGTAATGACCACAACAGTGACGGCACCAGTAAGTCAAAGAGGGGATGGGGCAATGGGCTCCCCCACAGGGTGGGGGGGGGCCGAGAGGGTCAGAGAGCTCTTCTGGGAGAAAGAGGCAACTGAGTTGAGGTTTTTTTTTTTTAAAGATTTTATTTATTGGGAGAGTGTGAGCGAGCTGGGGGAGGGGCAGAGGGAGAGAGACTCCCAGGCGGACCCATCGATCGTGGAGTGGAGTGCAGAGCCCCACGATCCTGAGACCACAGCCGAGGGGACATCAAGACGTGGACTCTCAGGTGGCTGAGCTGCCCAGGCGCCCCCTGAGCTGGGGTTTGAAAGTTGAATAGTTTTGTGAAATTCAGGGAGAGGGCATGGTATGTGTGAAGGGGTGTGGTAGGGTCCTCTGGAGGGTTTACCACAGGCATCCCCATGCTGCATTACTTGTATTTAATTTTAGTTGGGTTTATGTGTGTGCGCGTGTGTGTACGGGCACATATGTGTGCATGTGTGTTTATGTATGTATATATAAATATGCATATAAAATATCCATATCTGTGTATATATATTTATTACTTATTATTTTTTTAAACAGAGACCTCCATTCAGTCTCACTTACCGGGTATGTCCTGAACACCCAATGTCTGCCAGACAGTGGTTTTTTTTTTTCTTTTTGAAGATTTTTTAATTTATGAAACCCAGAGAGAGAGGCAGAGACATTGGCAGAGGGAGAAGCAGGCTCACTGTGGGGAGCCCGACGGGGGACTCGATCCCAGGACCCTGGGATCACACCCTGAGCCAAAGGCAGACGGTCAGCTGCTGAGCCACCCAGAGGCCCCCAGACAGTGTTATAGGTGCTACGGCCGTGGTGGCAAAGAGAACAAAAGTGCTGAACAAGAGAAATTGCTCATGAACTTACGGTCTGTGATGTTTACTATGGGGAGGGGACACTTAAGTGAGGTGGGGGGTTTGGGCAGAGTTCCGGGCAGAGGGAACAGCTGTGGGTGTCCTCTGCCTTCCACTGTGCTGCTCTGGGCCAGCCTGCCTTCCTTCATGGTCAGCCCTGTCTGAGGTCACTCAGCTGCAGTAGGGGTGGGACACCTGCCCCGAGTTCTCTGCCTGTCTGGATGGAGCGCAGGAGGCCAGGCTGCCATGGGGGATGGTCAGCATCCAGGCCTTGACCCAGCACCTGTTTTCTCAGGATGGTGAGCACCCGCTCTCTCCAGCCACCCTGCCCCCCCTGCTGCTCCTGGCACCAGGAGATTTGTTTTCACTTAGGGAGAACCTGGCCCCATCCACAGCATCAGTGCTGTTCCCGGGAAGCTGGCCCTTTCCCAAGAAGAGGAATGTGGGGCAGCAATCTCACTAATAAGGAAGTGTGGCTGGGATTCCAGGGAGGGAATGATGACTCAGAGAAAGGTGCATAGCGGGTTCCCTGGGTGCCTGGCATCTGCATGCATGCGTGCTGCATTCATTGACTCCACAACATGTACCGGGCACGTGGGTGGAAAGATAGAGGCTCACTCTCAGCTCTCCCACCCACTAGCTGGGTAACCTCAGCAGGATCTTTAGCCCATCTGAGCCTTTGTTTCTTCAGCTATGGGAAAATGGGTATGACTTCTCAGAGTCAGGTGGATGAGATGAGAGGGGATTTTGGGGTTAGGATTGCCATATTTAGCAAACAAAAAGGGTGCCAATGAAATTTTGCATGTCAGATAGACAAGGAATATTTTTTAGTGTAAGTTAGGTCCAGAATACTGCAGGCTTATCTGACATTCAGTCTTAACTGTGCATTTGGTATTTTAATTGGCAACCCTACCTGGGGATAAAGATGCGGGGGGAGAAATATCTGACTTTAGGGGCACAGTGGGACAGGAGTGGAGAACAGAATCGCAGTGCAGGGCGATGTGACTCATGTCAGATGTATAGACTGTGCTGTGGAAACACAGACAGCCCCCTTTGGGCTCTTAAGAAAAAAAAACCCAAACTCCCCCTTGCCGAGTCTGGTATGCTTATTGAACATACCGAATGATGGTGGGATTAAAGCCACGAGAGCACAAAATGCAAGCGCATTAGGTGAGGTGGAGAGTTCACATTTGCTTTCCATCCAGTAATCTGGGAAAATGAACTGTTTTCTTCCCTCTCAAAGCACAGGAGGATCTTTGCTGATCAGCAAACAATCTATTTCTTCTGCTCACTTTCTATGGACCATTTTAAAATAAAATGAAATTAATTTGAGGGGAAACTACATTGTTCCCCGACTTTATGAGATGTGCCTCGCACAGATAAAATGCTAATAATTCATTTTTCTGCTTCCCTGGAGACCTAGAGGTAAATTTGCCAGGTGCCACCCAAGGATTTAATAGGAGACACACATTTGGAGTCTTTGATTCCAAACTAAAATTTACCGAAAGCTGCAAGCATCAAGATACTGGGGGAAACAGGTTGGGAATATTTTTTAAAAGGTGCTATCTGCCAGACATATTCTTGTCTTCCCTGCAGATGAATGGCCTGGTATTGAACGTGGCCTCATCTGCATTCCTGAAGGCTCCCTTTTCTTTCCCAGACATAGAAGGGGATATTTGAAGTTGAGGGGATTGTTTGAAAACCCCGAAATCCTGAAGACTGTTCTGGAGTCCTCTCTCTGCTTTTGGTGAAGTTGGAGTGGTCCATTGCATGGCAGTGATGGTGGAAGGGAGTTGGGGGTAAGGTTTGTGCTGGAGGGATTGGCAAAGGGGGAAACCCTAGACCTGGGGCCTAGTGGGGGAGGAGGGAGTGTGAGATAGGAAGCACTGATCAGCTACAGGATGCACAGCTCATTTTAATTGATGAGCATGTGCCAGGGCCTTTGCTGAGTGTTTTTCACGCCGAATCTCTTCCATTCCGGGCCATATCTCATGCATCCCTGCCCATCCATCATGGGTCCCTGGTTCCCTTTTTACAGACTGGAGACCCAAAGTATATGAATTACTCACCCAAGGCCGCACAGCTCATAAGTAGCCCTGGGCCTTCTTATCACAACGCAAATCCCTGGAGCTTAACTACTGTGTTCCACTGCATTTTGCCATCAGACTGTCTCCTATTGGGGCTGCAGGGATTTCTGTTCTCTGCCTACTGTAGTGGATGGAGGGTTGGTGTGGCTTCTGAGGATTGCGAGCATGGGAGCTGAGGAAAGTCATGGGCCCTCCCCAAGGCATCAGCCGCCGCCTCAGTACAATGATCAGTCCAACGGAGTTAGTCAGGAGCCCTTTCCTTTTTTTTTTTTTTTTTTAAAGATTTATTTATTTATGATAGAGAGAGAGAGAGAGAGAGAGAGAGAGAGATGCAGTGGGAGGGAGAAACAGGCTCCATGCCGGGAGCCCGACGCGTGACTTGATCCCGGGGCCCCAGGATCGCGCCCTGGGCCAAAGGCAGGTGCCAAACCGCTGAGCCACCCAGGGATCCCCAGGAGCCCTTTCCCAAACTGAAATCCTGTTGTCCTACTGATGATAAATCATCTTGTTTAACTCCGTCACCTCTTTGTTAGTTGATTAATTCTTTCAATAAGTATCTCATGCCAAGTATATGCCCCATATGCCCCAGATACACTGGTGAATAAACAGCAGGTCCCTGCCTTTGCAGAGCTTGGGGTACAGAGGACAGACAGCCGAGTAGACAGGCTCTTATGGTACAGGGTAAAGGAGGATATTGGGAGGGAGGCAAGTATTTGGGGTAGTGGGGTCAGGTGAGGCTTGGTGAAGGAAGAAGGGACATCTAAGGTAAGAACTGAAAGGTGTGCAGGAGTTGGCTGGGTTTAGAGGGAACAGTTTGTGCAAAGGGAGGGCATACGTGGAATGCTTGGGGAGTCCAGAGCTGTACCAACTGTCTGGACAGAGAGTGGAGTGCAGTGGCTGGGGGCGGGGGTGAGCCTAGAGTGAAGGGGGAAGAGCCTGCAGAAATAAGCCAGAGCCACATTGTGCAGGACCTTGGAGGCCCCTGGCAAGAGTTTGGTGTTTGTATTCAGAGCAGTGACCTGGTCAGTTACCCAGGATGTGTCCTGCACAAGGATGCCGACTAAGGGGTTGCCTCTTGACTCACCAGGATATGGGCCCCAGTATGGGACCCGTGCCTGCCTGGAGGAGGGCATCTTTTTCTCATTCTTATCTCATTCTCATTCCCTCAAGGGTCAATGCTATCCTTGATATCAGGAGAATGATGTGAGCAGATTCATGTTTCAAGCTTTTTCCCTGGCTGTGGGATTTGTTGGGTGAAGCATCAGGGCTGGGGAGGAGACTGATGGGGGTAGTGAGAGAGCTTGTAGGCAGAAGGGGGGTGATGGCAGCCTGGGGAGCCAGCTGGAATGGAGAGAAGGGAATGGGTTTGAGAGACCGAGGAAGTCTGTGGCCTGTAGGATCGACCTGGTTCTCATTGCCTCCTGTGAGTTAGTGAGGTGAGGACATTCTAGGAGGAGCAGTACTAAATCTTTGAGGAATGCAGCCAGGAGAAGTGTCTTGCCCCCAGGCTGCTGAGAGAGCTGGAGTGTAGGTGTGGTCTCTCAGTTCTTCAGCTTAGGCTCAGATATCTGATCCAACGGCAGGAGGCCCAATGAGTGAGGGTGTGTGGCCCCCTGGCCAGACTGGAGGCCCAGAGTCAACTCATCTTAGGCTGCTCATCTGCGTTTCCAAATGGCATTCACCCTGCCTCTCTTTTGTTATACCCTGATCCCCAAACATCTGTGGACTGCCTATTAGGGTGCCTGTGTCTGTGCCCAGCATGGTGGGCGACACACATTTCTCAGGCACAGTCTCAGCCCTCAAGGAACTCACCAGTGGGGCAGTAATCAGGCAGGTGACCATTGACAACTACCTGAGAGGTGCTCAGGGAATGTTCCAGATGATCAGTATGTAGAGGGCATAACGCAGTGGACACTGATGTGGGATCTGGAGTCAGACAGAACTGGGTTCAAAATCTGAAAACGTTTCCTGACTGATTCCAGGCAGGTCACGTAACCTCTCTGAGCCTGTTTGCCCACATGGGGCGAGTAATACTTAAGTGGTTTGCTTTAAGGATTAAACAATTCAAGGCCTGTAAGGGGCTTAGCATAGTGTCTACAAGAGAGTAACCATTTTTAAAAGATTTATTTATTTATTCTAGAATGACAGACCGAGTGCTCTTGCATGCGTGCCTGAGCTGGTGGAGGGGAGGGGAGAGGGGTCAGAGGGACAAAATGTAAAGCTGACTCCTGCTGAGTATGGAGCCCCATACCAGGCTCCATCCCACGATCCTGAGATCCTGACCTGAGCTGAAATCCAGAGTCCGTGCTTAACCGACTGAGCCACCCAGGTGCCCTGAGGGTAACCATTTTTAATATGGATTGGGACAGGCCAATTTATTTTTGTATTTTGGGTGTACAGTTTTGTGAGTTTTGACAAATGCACAGAATCAGACCAGGGCTACAAACAAGATCTAGACAGTTCTCGTACCTCCTCCCCCCAGATTCCTTTATCCCTTTGTGGTTAAACCTTCCCTGTACTTTTTTTTTTTTTAACTTGTGGTAATTGATTATGTCTTAGTTTTTTGTCACAGCTTTTTTTGAGATATGATTCACATAGTATACAATTCACCTGTTCAAAGTATTCAATTCAGTGGTTTTCAGCGGACTCACAAGAGTTGTACAGCCATCGCCACCATCAGGTTTAGGACCTTCCTCAACTCCCAAAGGAAGCCCTGTACCTTTAGAAATCACAGACTGTTCCCCCTACCTATGCCCTCCTTGCCCTTGACAACTGCTCATCTACTTTTTGCCTCTAGGGATTTGCCTGTTCTGGACATTTCGTGTAAATGGACTCAGACGATCTGGGCTTCTGTTGACTGGCTTCTCTCACTGCACAGCATATTTCAAGGTTTATCTGTGCTATAGCATGTAGCTATACTTTATTACTTTTAACTGCTGAATAATGTTCCATTGCATATGGATATGCTGTATTTTGTTTAACTGTCAGTTGATGGGCACTTGGGTTGCCTCTGCTTTTTGGCTATTGGCAATAATGCAGCTATGAACGTTGGCATACACGTTTTTGTGTAGATGCGTGGTTTTGTGTGGAGTTCCTGGGTCACAGGGTAACTGGATGACTTTTTGGGGAACCGCCAGACTGTTTTCCTCAGTTGCAGCACCATTTTATGATCCCACAATCAGTGTATGAGGGTTCCTTCCTCTCCACGTCCTCGCCAACACTTGTTATTATCCGTATTTTTGATCACAGCCATCCTAGTCGGTATGGAGTGATATCTCCGTGTATCTCCACATACACACCCTTAACCCCTGGCAATCACTGGCTTACTCTCTGGCCCTAGTGTTTTGCCTTTTCTGGAATGTGTGAGCTGTGACCGTACGATACCCAGCCTTTTGCTTCTGCCTCCTTGCACCTGGCATAATGCACTTGAGACTGATCCATGTCACTGTGCTCCCTTTCGTCGCTGAGCTGCATCCCATCGCATGGGTGGTTCACCCTGGGAGTGAGCCCCTGCTCTTATGGACAACAAAGTTGGAGGGACCCCTTGTCCAAATGGGTCGATGAATCAAAGACTAAGTCTCTCCCCTCACCAGAGGTGTTTATAGTTTGGGAGGCCTTTTCTAAGCATCCCCTGCCCCCTGCCCCTGGCTGCCAGTGTAACAGGATACCCAGCCTGTTCCTCTTGTGGGTCCCTCTGAGCTGGTGTCCAAAGTCAGCAATCTAGGGCCCCTCGGGAGTGGAGACCCACTGGGATTAGAATCTCTGTGTTGTGGCTCCGACATGCCCTTCATGGCAAGGGGTCTTCCTGTGTGGTGTGTGGGGCCTGGGCCCCTGCAACAGCCGCTGCTGGGGAGCCTGGGCCTGCTGTCTGGCCTCCCTTCTCATTAGGGAGCCCCTCAGCTCCTGGGGCTCATTAATGAGGCCATCTTCTCGTTCCCTTATCTGTTTTCATGGCTGGCTCTGGGCGTAGGGCTTTGAGCACTGGCCGCCTCCTTCTCCCCAAATCCGGGTGCGGCAGCTTTCCAACCGTCTATTAACAGGCACTGGGAGAATATGATGGCAAGATAATAAAATAACAGTGAATTTGCACCTACAAGGTTAATTATCTACATCAGAATCCAGGAGGTAGACATGATCACTTTATACAGGAAGAAATCAAGGTCCCAGGTGAGTAAGCAGCTCATCCAGAGTCACCCTGCTGGTTAGCGGCGGGACTGGAATTTGAACCCCCATCTGTGCTCTCATCCATGATGGATGTGTCCTTTGCCTGCCACTTCATGAGTCCCTTCTACCACCTGTGCTTTATTTATCTGTCTTTATTATAATCAACTTCACACTTGCAAGTTTTATCAAAAACACGTCCAGTGCACAAAAGCATGTGACACATAGAGGATTGGATGCACTAGCTGTATGTTTTAAATATATATGAAAATAAACACATAACCCAAAGTAGAAGTGTTTATCTCTGTATCACCTAAAACCAGATGGTGTCCACCAGCGATAGGCGGACCACACCTGGGGGAAGCACAGGATGTGGTGTGCCGGGAATTGTTTACAGGTCTGCATTTCTCCCTTCAGTGGGGAGATTCAAGGAGGATGGGCCTGTGCTGCATTTATCTGGGCATCCCCACCACCAGGCACTCTAAGTTGCTACATCATTAATGACTCAGTGACAGAAGGAGTGGGTGGTGAAAGGACAGTGAAGAATGAGTGGCATTTCCGCCTTCCTTATGGAAGAGGCTGGAAAGCAGCCTCTTTCCCTGACCATTGAGACAGGAAGGCTGGCAGGGTGCTGGGGCCTGGCGCCAGGTGGATACGGGTGTGTAGAAGGGATGATGTCTGCAGCCATCGTGGAGATGTTGGGAGGCTGGCATTCTTCATGTGAAGTCCATCCAGCCCTCCTGTGCTCTTGCTTTGTAGGACTGTGCACACTCTCATCTTATCACCGTCCTTCCAGCCACTTTACTTTGATCCCTGAACATGGGAAAATCAGCCAGCCTCTGGTTGTGTCTGAAGCCAGAAGAGTTCCCACCCTGTGTGCCACTTCCCACCCTGTGTGCCACTTGCTGTTTTCCTTCTTCATCTACCTTTGTTTGCAAAGTCTGGCAACACCCCAGACAGATTCTGCACCATCTCCTCTAGAGGAAAGTGCAGGGAGCAGCAGTCTCAGGAGCGGCCAAGACCGCAGAGCCATGTTTCATATTTGGATAAGTCTGAAGATCTCTTCATGAACCAATCAGTCAGCATTTGTTAGGACCTGCTTGTGCCAAGCACTGGGCTCAGTACCCCCTCAATTCCCTCATACTTCAGAATCAGACCCTCTTACTAGGCATAGGCACTGAAGCCAGAGCTTCATTTCTGATTTTAAAAGAAAAAACAAATGTTTATCAAAGCCCAGCTGAATGGGGGGATGGGGAGAATCTGAATTCAGCCCTGAGAATACAAAGATAAGAGTTCCTGCCTCCCAGGAGTTCAGAGGATCTAGAGGAATCTTACTGAATTACAGCTTGGGAGGTTGCATATGCATTTGGCCGTGTCTCGAAACGTCACTGTAATTTGTACCGTTAGAGAGACAGCATATTACAGGCAGGCGAGTGTCATTCATGAATCCAGCCAGTATTTATGGGGCATCTTCTGCAAGGATGGCAAATGTATGGCACACATGAGCTCCCATTCCGACAGTTACTCCACGGCAGGTGTCTCAGAGGTGGCCTCAGCATCCTGCAGTGCGAGGCCTTCACAGTTGGTATCTGAAGTGAAATCTTCAGCCTCTGCGCTGTTACTTGAAAGGCAGTGTTGTTAAAATGTCCTTTCTTGGGTGCCTGGGGGGCTCAGCCACTTAAGTGTCTGACTTCGGCTCAGGTCATGATCTCGGGATCCTGGGATCGAGCCCTGCGTTGGGCTCCATGCTCACGGGGAGTCTGCTGGAGATTCTCACTCTTCTTCTACCACTCCTACCACCTGTACTCTGTCTCTCAAATAAATAAGTAAAAATCTTTAAAAATAAAAAATAAAATGTCCTTTTTGGGGCACCTTATTGGCTCAGTTGGTTAAGCATCTGCCTTTAGCTCAGGTCATGATCTCAGCATCTTGGGTTGGAGCCCCGTGTGGGGCTCCCTGCTTGGGAGGGAGTCTGCTTCTTCCCCCGCCCCTGCTTCTCCCCCCTGCCCTGTTTTCTCTCAAATAAATAAATAAATAGTCTTTTAAAAAATAAATACAATATCCTTTCTTTCATGAAATGGTGGTGTTTAGAGCACTGTGCGGTATCACACTAGCTGCGATCGTTCATGTCCAGGGCCACCGTTCACCCAGGCAGGCAGCCCTGTGCTCAGAGGCTTCTGGTCCACCATATGGGTCCCTGATTAGACAGGAGACGTTAATTGGAGTTTCTGAGATTTTAAAGCTCTTACTTGGTAAAATAACAAAGTTGGCAGCCATGTTGCTGATCACAACTATTAAAAGAATATTACTTGTCTGTAAAATTCCTTCCTTCCTTCTTTGCTTCCTTCTGCCCTTCCTACTCTCTCCTTCTGCTTCTTTTCCTCCACCTCCCTCTCCCTTCCCTCTCTGCTTTCATCATCCTCCCTCTTCCTTCCACAAATACCAGGTTACCTACAATACACCAGATGCTATTCTGAGATATAGCAGTAAACACACCAAGAAAAATCTCTGCCCTCACAAAGCCCATAGTCTAGTCAGGGAGATAGAGAGAAATAAAACCAGTGATATAAAATAAATAGTATGCTGTGAGGGTAAGTTCTACAGAGAAAAATAAAGCAGAGAAAGCCTCACTGAGGGAGTGACATTTTAGTAAAGACTTTCAAAGAAGTTAGGGAAGAGCTACACAGATAACAGAGGAAGAGCCTTCTAGGCAGTGTGGATAGTATGTGCAAAGGCCCTGGGGCAGGAATGTGTGTGGCATGTTTGAAGAATAGTGAGGAATCTGGCTGGAGTTGGTCAAGCAAGGGGAAAGTATAGATGAGTTCAGACAAGTAACGGGGTGGGAACCAGGCCTTGGAAGGTCCCAAATAATGGTTCTCAAAATGTAGTCTCAGAGCCACTCCAGATCTGCTAAATCAGAAACTCTGGGGGCGGGATCCATAACCTTTATTTTATTTTATTTTATTTTTCATAACCTTTATTTAAACAAGCCCTCCTGTGGGCTTCTGTTGTGAGAGCCACTGCTATCAAACATTTAAGCTACTCCTGACCATCCCTACAGAGTCTGCTGTTCCCTCTGGTTTATGGAATAAGACAGAGGGGCAGTCATCTTTGAGTTGATCTCCTGACTTCAAGAAATGCCATAATCTTAGTCTCTGGAAGTTGACATTCACACTAATAGAAAAGGTTAGATGCTGAGCCTGTGCTTAAACCAAAATTGGGTGGGATGTAGGGGACAGGAGGTGGGAAGCAGGGAGGCATGGGCTGATGCCCCAGAGATGGGGTCATTGATGGTTAGAGGAGAGAGGCCTGAGGACACCCAATCCTGGCCTCAAATTGGTTGGAGAATCAAAGCCTACAAGGCAGGAAATGACTCCTAATGAGGTATGTGTGGAGTTCTTGCAGGTTATCTGGACTTTTCAGCACCTGCTCCTTTCCACATTGTGCCTCTGGGCTCAGAGCTTTGTGGTACCCAGAGAACACTGATGCTGGATAGATGAGGAGGGTGTTGGTGGCCTAAGTAGATGTAGGGAGCATTGGTAGTATAGATGGGCATAGGGGATGGCGGTGGTGTAGGAGAGCTTCAGAAAGAGATGGGAGTTGGTTGGAGGAGGATGGGAAGAAGACACACCTTATCAGGGGCTTTGAGGGACGAGGGTATGGACCATTTGAGGAGTGGGATGTGTCTTATTGGTCTGAAGCTGAGCCAGTGGGATGAGTATAAGGACCAGATCGGAAAGGCCTCAAATGCCACACCAAGCAGTTGGGACTTTAACCTTTAGCAGGCACCCCCAAGTCCCAGGCACCTGTCTCCTGTTAGTTGTTGCCAGGCCGTGCCAGGCTTCTGGGTCATCACTTCTCCTTCCCAGCCAGCACTGCCAGTCCTGCAAGGGCTCCTGGGCCCTACAGAGCCTTCCCTGACTTCTTTCAAAACAGCCAGAACAACCAGACCCTCCATTGGCCCGTCAGGGGAGACTCTTGACTATATGAGCACAGTCCTATTGACCTAATGGCTCTGTTTCCAAAGAAGCAAGAGGCAAAAGTTGAGCCCCTCAAAGGAGTTTTCTCCATCAGCCACTGTGTACCTGGCTTTTAGAAAAATGAAAAATATCTTCTTTGCTTATTTTAGAAGAAATACAACAGGGAGAGATTAGAGCATTTTTACATAAGCAATAAAGGAAAAAATTAAAGTGACCCACTATACCACCATCTAAAGTGTTAACAACTGATATATTTTTTCCAAATTTTTAAAAAAGAGTTTACTTATTTATTCATGAGAGACACACAGAGAGAGGCAGAGACACAGGCAGAGGGAGAAGCAGGCTCCCTGCAGGGAGCCCGATGCAGGACTTGATCCCAGGACCCCGGGATCACACCCTGAGCTGAAGGCAGACCCTCAACCACCGAGCCACCCAGGCGCCCCTCCAAATATTTTTAAACATTTAATATTTTTCTTACAAAATAGTACATGTTGTCCTACGCTTGTCTTTTTCACTTAACAGATTACGAACATCCGTATATATCATTAATACTGTTTGGCAGCGTCCTTTAAAATTGTCATACTGTGTTCTGTCTTATGGTCGGTTCCCTGGTGGCAGACCTTCAGGTTGTCCCATCTTTGATTCTATAAACTGCTCTGTAGTGAATTACCCTGTAATATAACTCTTCATATGTGATTGGTTATATCCTAAGGATAAATTGCTACCTGTGGGATTGTGGAGTTGGACCAGCCAGCTCATAAAAGGCCTTGAATGCCTGCCAGTAAGATTGCTGTGACACTCGCTGAGGTTGGTGATAATCCAATAAACAGCACCTCCTTTCTCTACACCAGTTCTAATACAGCTGATGGAGACCGGAGACGCCAGGCAGGTGGAGATGAAAATACTCCTTTTATTACTAATAAAGCCTCTAGTCTGGAGAACACAGCTTGGACATGCAGTAACAATGTCCTTCCCGATGCTAGACCCTGCAACTAATCAGGTGTAAGTGCCTACTTGTGAGCCTTTCTAGAACGCTGCAGCTCTCTTCCGGGAAAGCTGTGATGATGTGGGAGTTCTGCAGGATGCTTGCTTCCTTTGGGCGGCTGGCTTCCAGGGAGAAGGTGAGCGGCAGGCTGAGCTTTGCCTGTCCAGCTCTCCAGGCAAACTCACCAGCCAGATGAATCATTCCACCTCCCTAGGGAAGGAATGAGTAAGAGGGAGAAAAAAAGCCAGGAGAGTTATACAAATGGATGTCCCCCCACAAGGCAGGGAACAACCACAGACGGCAGTAAGTGTTCTCTAATAATTATTCTTAAAATGACAGCTAATTTGTATTGCACACTCTGCTAGGCGTTTTGTGTGCATCTACTCCTTTGATCCTGCTAACAATGAAATAGATATTCTGGCCATTCCTATCTTGTAAATGAGGTTTTGGAGGATTAAGCGGTATGTCCCAAATTTTGGTTTGGGCTTGTCTGGGCTGGTGTGGGAAGAGCTGGGATTCTCACCCAGGCAGCCTGACTCCAGAGACCACTCCGGCAACCATTAGGAATCTGTCTCTTGTCATCGGCATCATCTGACTTTTGAAAGGATGACAAGCCCTCAACTTGGGGGAAGCGTCAGCCAAGAGCCCGACTGGCAGGCTTGTCAGGGTCCCCAGATTGAAAGGGCACACCCCTCATGACACGCGGCAGACCTTCTGACCAGCCCTGTTCCCATGAAACTCATTAATTGCTTTGGAAAGAACCACTTAACCAAGTGTCCTAAATTACGACCAGCAGCGATTATGACGAATGCACAAAACAGAGGGGACCTTGACAAGTGTCCTTGCCCCAGAGAGGACTGGGAGAGACACACTCAAGTTCCCAGTGCGAGTTTCTGATGATTCCATTTTATCTGGGGGATCTCCCAGCCACTCATTAAGGATTTGCTTTGATTTAGGAAGAATATAATGAATCTGTTAAAGAAATATATGTGTTTTTTAATTAGGAAAAAACATGTATTTGGGGGTGGGTGAGAACACTAATTATACTTCTAATTGTGCCTGGGGCCCTTTAGAACAAACTCTAAGGATTTGGGTAAAGAAAGAAACAGGGTTTTTCTTTAAGTGATTTTCCCTAGTTCCAGGCACTTCTCCAAAGAACAGTCACCTCTGCTGTAACCCATTTTCAGTTTTAACTGCCTTCTTACAAGCAGAAGCTAGGCTGGTTTTCTTTTTTTCTTCTTTTTTAAAGCAAGCAATCTTGGTGTTTCTTTAATTACATGTTCTTATAATTCTTTTATTCTTTAAACATTGGCTAAGATATATCAAGACACTTATAGACCTTGATGTTTATGCATTAATATATTTGATTAAAAGTATTAGTGGGGAAATAACAGGGTATTGAGAAAGAGCATGGATTCTGGAGTCTCAGTTCCTGGGGTTCACAGTTGGCTCTACCTTTTCATAGCCATGTGATCTTTGTCAAGTTACCTAGCCTCTCTGTGCTGGTTTGTCTGTAAAATGGGGATAGTAGCACCCCCATCATAGAACTGATAGGAAGATTCGTTGACTCTTAGAATAGGCTAGCTTATGCTACTTATTGCTGCAGTAACAGACAAATCCTAAATCTCAGCAGTTGATTGCAACCGAAGTTTCTTTCTTACTCATGCAAAGTCCTCTGAAGACCTGGATGACTCCCAGTGCAGCTGCCCTCTGTGTGTTGTCTGTACATCCAGACTGCTTCCGTTTTACAGCCCCTCCATATCAGCATGCTTCCGTGCTTGCTCCTGCGAAGAAGACAGATTATGGGGAATTATGTACTGGCTCTCAAACGCTTCAACAGACAGTGACACAAATCACTCTGCTTGCATTTCATTGGCCAGAGCAAACTGCATGGCCGTGCATAAATTCAAGGTGGCAGAAATGGCCCAGAAGGCCAGGAATATGGGTGAGCTGTTCTGTGTGTACCACCACATGTATACTTGCTCACGAGGACAGTGCACGGCACGTAGCAAGCATGAAGCAAGTGTAAGCTATTGTTGAGGGCTCCCGCTGCCAAAATATAATTTTAATTGTTATTAAGGCTGTTTCTCATTTCTTGGTAGATTTGGTCTAAAGAATAACTTCCATGTGCTCAAACAGGTCCAAATAGACTCCCTCAGGAAGCAGTGGGTAGAGAGTACACTGTCACAGTGGTTGCTCTGGTGCTCTGGCACTTAGTAGATGGCACACATTTAGGAGGTAGCATGAGCAGCATTTGAGAACATGGGCTCAGAGTTAGATGCATCCCAGACCAACACCTACTGAATGAGTGAGACCTTGACCGGGTGATTTAACCTTTCCTAAACTCAGTGTAATCACAGTTCAAGTGGTCTGAATAATGCTGTTGGCACAGGGTTGCTGTGTTAAGTTAGTAAGGTGATAGATATAGTGTTTGCAGAGCCTGATAGAACAAGTGTGCCTGCCGCTTGTGCGGTGATGGCGATGACGATGGTGAGTAACAAATTTTCCTGAACCCGCAGCTTGCTCATTTGCAAAGTGGGAGTAGTAATATTTACTTCTTAGAGCTTTTTGGATCACATACGCGGAAACTTAATACACAGAATCAAGATGACAAAGTTTTTTTTTTCTTCCTTTTCTCTCCACGTGCTTCATAATTATGTCAGGTTTTGATCCTAGTCTAACTGTAGGGGAGCCATCTGGGGGGTTTCACTCCTTCCTTGACTCCCAAGGTTATTGAGGTACATGAGCAGAGGTAAACATAGTAGCTACTCAGTAAATGTTGGTTTCCATCACCCTTCCCCTGTCCCACCATGTCCAACTCCTTGATAAAGTGCTATTCCCATGATGGGATGGAATTCTAGACATCGGGGAGGGAGATGTTTCATGATCTTAGGTGGGCCCAGGCTAGGCACTGCACAAATCACAACAGCTGACTGCCCATTCTACCTGCTGTGGTGAACTGAGGGAAAGGTTGTATTTCATCTAGGAAAGAATAGCATTCACAGAACTCAACCACTTCCAAAGGAGGGCTGGCAGTCAACAACCACCTCAAACTGGGATCGGCCAACAGTTGGGGTAGGTGCCTATGGGAGCCAATGAACCAATGTAGGGATACTGCATCATGAGAACACACCACAATCCCTGAAAGCATTGCTGCCACCAGCACCTTTTAGGCCATACTCTCTCTTCTAAAAGGTGTTTGAGAATGTGCCACCTTCTCTTTGAAGCCTTTTCTTCACCTACCCAGGCAGTTGGCCAGTCCTTGCTCTGAGCCCTATTGGAACCTCTATCAATATCTTTTGGTGAGCCTATGGGGGCAGAACTGGATCACATTCATCTTGGCACTCTGGACACCAGCACACAGTAGGTGTTGCAATCAACTCAAAGAGCACACAGGTGATTATTGGATGAATAACTGAGGGAGGAAATCTGGGACCTTGAAAATAACTATTTTCCAGAGAAAATTTCTTGCAGGAGTCTCCTGGGAAGGGAAGAGTGAATATTTTTCTCTTCTGATGTCTTTAAAGAAATAAAGAAAGGCAAAGGATGGGGTGCCTGGGTGGCTCAGTGGCTGAGCATCTGCCTTCGGCCCAGGGCATGATCCTGGAGTCCCGGGATCGAGTCCCACATTGGGCTCCCTGCAGGGAGCCTGCTTTTCCCTCTGCCTCTCTCTGTGTGTCTCTCATTAAAAAAAAAAAAAAAAAAAAAAAAATATATATATATATATATATATATATATATATATAATCTTTAAAAAATAATAAAAGGAAGTAAAAAAGGAAAACCCTACCACCAGGAAGCACTGCAGGGTACCTCGTGAGGCTGTAGTAAAGGTTCAGGCTTGGGGAGAAATGCTTTTGGTGATTGATTAGTCATGTCTGCTGGGGAGAGGGTGTGGAGGAGGGTAGCGCTTTTGCCTGACACTGCCATCTCTCTTCAACCGTTAACTAGCAACCAAATTAGTGAAAATGCAGCTTCAGCAGTGAAGTATGGCCTTTTCTCCAACCTTTAATTGGGATATTTAGCAAATGTGTTTTACTATTAAAATTAAAATGGGGTGGAAAATAGACTTCATTTTATAATCCATATTGAGTATATATTGGTACCCTGTAACAGAAAGTATTTTTTTAATGAACGAGAAGGAAAGCAACCCCCTATATCTGAATGACTGATTATTCTTTCTAGCTAGAAAGGGATTTGGTGGTAGTCCTGGGGACAGGGAGGAGGGACATTGCTTGCTTACCAAAAACCTCCTAGAGAGGTGGGTCAGTGTCCTGGATAATCCTTGGCTTTAAAATCAGAGCGTTTATATTTTCCTCCTAACTGTATTTTAATTGAAAATGTTCAAACCTGCAGAAAATTTGAAGCAATAGGAGAATGGATACCTATATGCCCTTTATCTTTACCTTGATTCGCCAGCTTCTAGCATTTGGCACATTTGCATGCCTGGCCTCCCTTGCTCTCTCCCTTTACACCCACACACTCTTCTGTTTTGCTGAACCATTTATAAGGAAGTCTCACCCATCATGACAGTTTACTCCTAATCTTTACTCCCAATGTTGCAGTTGCATTTCCTTAGAATGTGGACATTCCCCTATAAAATCTCAAGACCGTTATCACAATCAAGAGACCTAACATTAATAATAGTATCACATCCCCCCAAATTAATATTAATTCAATAATAAATAAATCTACTATTCAGTCCTTATGTAACTTTCCCCCAATGCCCCAAGAATGACTTCTGTAACTTTTTTTTTAAAAAGATTTTAATCCATTTATTTATTCATAGAGATGCAGAGAGAAAGAGAGAGAGAGGCAGAGACACAGGCAGAGGGAGAAGCAGGCGCCATGCAGAGAGCCCGATGCAGGACTCGATCCGGGGTCTCCAGGATCATGCCCTGGGCTGCAGGCGGCACTAAACCGCTGCGCCACCAGGGCTGCCCAGACTTCTGTAACTTTTTAAAAGTCTAGAAAGCTGGGGTGCCTGGGCGGCTTAGTTGGTTAAGCGACTGCCTTTGGCTTAGGTCCTTATCCCAGGATTCTGGAATCAAGCTCCACATTGGGCTCCCTGCTCAGTGGGGAGTCTGCTTCTCCCTCTGCCCCTCCAAAACTCCCACCCCACTCATATTCTTTCTCTCACTCACTTTCTCTTTCTCAAGTAAATAAATTAAATCTAAAAAAAAAAAAAAAAAAAGCCTGAAAAGCAATGCATTACATTTGACTACTTTATCTCTTTAGTCCTCCTGCCTTTTTTTTAAGGTAGGGAGAGGGGAGGGGCAGAGGAAGAGTGAGAGAGAGAATCTTAAGCAGGCCCCATGCTCCACACTCCACAATGTGGGATCTTAAGCAGGCCCCATGCTCCACACTCCACAATGTGGAGCTCAGCCTCACAACTCTAAGACCATGACCTGAGCTAAAATCAAGAGTCAGATGTTTCACAAACTGAGCCACCCAGGTGCCCCTTTTAATCTAGAACAGCTCCCCTGTCTTCCTGTGTTTTCGTAACTGACTGTTCTTGAAAAATAACCAGACTACTTGTCTTGCAGAATGTCCCACATGCTGGATTTGTTCGATGGCTTCCTCTTGGTTATAGTAAATGAAAGATGTTTGGCCGGAATACCCAAAGGCATTACTGTGTACTTGTTGCTGCGTCCCACTGGGAGTCCACAGCACCTGGCTGTCCTGCAGTTGGAGACATACTTAGATCTCTTGATTAAAGGAGGTGACTACAAGATCGCCCCATTGTAAAGACAATAGCTACCTTTTGTAGCTATTCAGTAATCCATAGTGATACTTGGAGAGCATGTGAGCATCCTGCTCTCCAGCCATCTTTCTCCCAGAAGCCCAGGCATCTGTTTCGAATCCTTACCTGAGCTGAATCTTATGCTGAGGATTGCAAATTGTTGCTTTTGTAATTCTATTGTTCCTTCCACATTGATTCGCTTGCATTCCAGAAAACGCTGGGTTGATTACTTACCCTCTTTGAGCTTTATCCTACTTATCTATATATAAAGAGCATAATAAGAGATTTCCTATAAAGATTAATCTTGAAAATGAATGTGAAAGAACCTTGTATCACCCATTTGATAATTGAAAAGAATTACTATTGTTTACGTTCTGGGAGGGGGTGCCTCGAATAAAATGAATGTATTTATTTAAGTTGGTGGTTTCTTCAGGAAAATGAGCAAGAAGCACATAAACAGTTCCGTTCAACAAATATTTATAAGCTGCTGCTGTGCCTGACACAGGACCAGGCGTGGAGATAAATAGCTCAGTGCCCTGGATTAATTCAGTGCCTAGTGGGAGAGAACTCAGACTCAGGTCTGCCTAACTCCAAGCCCAGCCCCTTTGCACTACACCGGGGAAAGAAAATGATGGCAGGGAGCCTGCCTGGTGAGCTGTTGGAGCTGAGCTGTGTTTGTCTCTCAGGGTGTTGTGCATAGTCATCGCTATGACATGGCTGGGCAGTGGAGCTCCAAGCCAGCCTGCTCCCCATCCCTCCACCTGCCAGAACCCGGGAAGCTCAGGCTGTGGGGAGCACTTGCCCGAGAGCCTTGCATCATCTCTTGCAGGTGTGGACCTGGGCTGGTCATTTGTTCTCAACTCAGGGCTTGTCAGGAGCCAGGACTACTCCCCACTGGGGAGCATGCTCCATTGGCTTGGAGTTGGTCACAGTTGGCGCGTTTCCATTCTTGTTTCTCCAGTCAGGAGGGATCTTCTCTCAATTACAGAGAAATGGGAGAGATTGGTGGTAGCTGCTGTGGCTGTAATTTATGCCTTTGTACCCAGGAGGTGTAGATGCTACAGGGACTGTAAAGCGAAAACCTGTCTGGGTCAATTAGCACTTGGGGAAGAGCTTATTCTTTTTATGGAAGAGTAATATTCCAGTGTGTGTGCGCGCGCGCACATGCAGGTGTACCGGTCTTCTTTATCCATTCACGTATCGATGGATACTTGGGCTGCTTCCGTATCTTGGCTGTTGTGAATAATGCTGCAATAACCAAGGGGGGTGGTTATGTATCTTTTTGAAGTAACACTTCCATTTTCTTTGGGTAAATGCCCAGTACGGGAATTCCCGGATCCTATGGTAGTTCTCTTTTTAGATTTTTGAGGTGTCTCCACGCTGTTTTCCATAGTGGCTGCACCAGTTTACATTCTTGGCACCAGCACATGAGGGTTTCTTAACTATACTTCAATATTAAAAAAAAGAGAGAGAGGGGATCCCTGGATGGTTCAGCAGTTTAGTGCCTGCCTTCGGCCCAGGGCGTGGTCCTGGAGTCCCAGGATCGAATCCCACATCAGGTTCCCTGCATGGAGCCTGCTTCTTCCTCTGCCTATGTCTCTGCCTCTCTCTCTCTCTCTCTCTCTCTGTCTCTCATGAATAAATAAATAAAATCTTTAAAAAGAGAGAGAGAGACAGAGAGAGAGAAACCAAAAACTTGGTGGGGGAAATAGAAGCACTGTGCTAATAGAAGATTGATTGGCCTGCAGGATTCAAAATGCCGACCGAAGTCAACCTAGAATAGTTATTTACACTCTTTCCACTTTCCTTTTCTTTTTGATCTTAGATAGAATAGAGAGTTGAGTTATTCATGCTTGCGGATTCATGGAAGTTTCATCATCCTCAGTGTGAGGCTCTCTCCCATTTTAGTTCTTAATTTTTTTCTCTTCCTCTGTGATCTTCCCTCCCCTAAAGGGGCACATCTCATGTGTTTGACACCCTCAAACAGGTATGTGTCTATAAAACATGTATTGTTGCTGTGTGTGTGTGTTGTTGGTTTATGGAAATGATATTGCCCCTAGGAGTTTCTTTTGTTCTGACCATTTCACCACATTCTCACCGTGATTTTAAGATCTATCCCTGTTGTTGGCTGTATATCTGGTTTATTGCTTTAACAGCTGCAGAGTTGTATCATTAAAGGTAGGCTAAGTTATTCTGCAGTGGCAACTCCAAAATCTTAGTGCCTTAAAATAATGAAGGTTTACCGTTTGGCCATATTCTGTGCCCATCAGGTCAGTAGGAGCTTTGCTTCACATCTCACTCGGGGGCTTAGGCTGATGGAGCCTCCACCATTCACCATGGCAGAAAGAGGGGAAAGTGGCCACTCCCTGGCTCGTAAAGACTCTGTTCAGAAGGCAGCAAACAGCACAATGGCCCAGAAGTGTCCTAAAAAGGTCATGTAGTCATTCTCAACGTCATAAGCGGTAGAAACTATAATCCAACCATGAATCTAGAAGGAGGAAGACTGAAAACAATTAGTGAATGGTGCTAACAACTACCACATAGTAGGTACCCTACTCTATATTGCATTTATTCATTTTTTAGTGATAGGCACCTAGTTGCTTCAAGTCCCCACTATCACATGAATATCCTCCTACTTGTCCCCTTAGGAACCTGGGCAATCTCTCTCTTTCTCTGGGCTTTATCTCCAAGTGTGGGTTTATTGGGTCAAAGGATTTATACGTACTTGGTCTCAGGAATCACCAGCAGATGAGTCTCTAGAATGGTTGCACAAAGCTCAGCCATCATCAGTAGTGCATGAGGGTTCCCATTTATCCATATCCCCCCAACCATTCTGGAGGCCTCAGCATTCTCATGTTGCCATTCTAATGTGGCAATAATATCGTAACTACACTGCAAATACCTTTTTCCTCTCTGCCATTTCTCTCTGTTAACTTTGTCCATGGTGTCTTTTGTTGAACAGGATCCCTTAATTTTGAGGTAATCAAACCTACCAACTTATTTTGCTTTGTGGTTTGTGCTTTGGGGGATCTTATTTAAGGGGCTCTTCCATACCTTAAGTTCAGAAAAAGAGTCTCACGCTTTATTCCATTAGGTTCGGAGTTGTCCTTTCACATTTACATTTGTCATCCATTTGGAGTCTCCTTTTATGTATGATGTACAGGAAGGATCCAAATTCATTTAGGGATTCCAGTTTTCTCAACATTGCTAGAGGATCATTCCTTTCTCCATTGATATGAAGTACAACCTCTATCATAAATCAGGTTCTTCTATGCATGAGTTTCTTTCTGAGATTCTTATTCTCTTCTGAGTGCACTGAGCTTTACCATTCAAAAACTGAGGCAGAAGAAGGCTCTGTTTTGCAGAATTTGTATGGTGTGTTCTGAGGAGGGGAGCCTTGATGATCACTTACCAGCCATGTGAACTTGAGCGTCTTCTTCAACTCCTCTGAGCCTCTTTTTTTTTTTTCATCTGTTAAACAAGAATAATAACATGCACCTCCTAGTCGTGTCCTAACAATTAAATGTTATGATATATGAGAATGCATACCACTTAATAAATGTTATTTCCTCTTTGATCATCATTATCCAATGATGACTTTAATGATGCTGTAAACCATTTCCCCAGGCTTCATCAAGCTATGGGTTTATGTTACTCCAACTCCCCAAATGTCTTGCCCCCACCCCCACCTGTTAATCCATGACTCGCACTCAGTTGTTTCTGGGAGTCTCCATGGTGGCCCATGTGGCCTCATGAAAGCTTCCCATTGGGCTTCCCACCAGCACACCTGTGGGCATGGCAGGCTTTCCATGGAGCACCTGCTTTGTCCAGCTGTACAAGGCTTGGAGACAAGGGCCCAGCCCATGGTAGATGCTTAGCTAAGTATGTTGAATGAGTCATCAGAATGCTCCTGTGGCCTGGCCATTTGTGCATATGATCTTTAGGGACATGTAGTATTTCTGCTTTGCTCTCCTTCCCTTCACCTCAGCCTTTTCCCCTGAAATGAAAATAACAAAAACAAAATAAAGCCAGGTGTCTGGGCCACATACGTGAAGGAAGTACCAAAGGTTTTACAATGAGGCTCTGGGGTGGGCAGTCTGCTAGGGCTGCTCAACCTCAGTTGCTGGAAGTGGTTTTGTTTAAAGTTCACACAAAGCTGGCTTTGTGAAGGTACCTTTTTGGCTGCCTTTCAAAAAAAAGGCTTGAAAAAATGTATAATTTAAGCTTTTGATCCTTTGGTCATGTATCTGTTCTGTCACCTTCTTTCCTGAGTCTTGGAGGGCCGTCACCCTGGGTGAGAAGATACAGCAGTTCCTCTTGACAGCACAGTGGCAGGGAAGGGCCACCACCTCCTCCCAAGATGGTGGCCCTCAGAGGGCGTGAATCCACCTGACCCACCTCCTCTTCTCCTCCCTAATGATTGTGCTTTGAAGCAGTGCTGGCACAGCAAATCCAGAACACTCTTTTTTTTTCTCCTCCACTTTGTGATATTAATAAAGCAGTTCCATCTCTCTCTGGATTCTGAGACCTGTATGCTTGCCTTTGGTTTCACTGCAGCTTGACTAGCAAGTGGGAAGATCATTCTGGAAGATCATTGGTGTGTCTTAATGCGACTAAATCCCGTCTCTGGGTTGCTTTGGCCATGCCCACAGGGTTCTTCAAACAGCCCACAAAACATGTTTGTGCAGGGTCCTGGTCAAAGGAGACAGGAAGCCTGCCCAAGAGCTGTGCTGAACATTCTCTTGAAGGACTGGTTGGGAGCAGAAGGACATTTTACCCTCTCTGGCCAGTCCTTGTGAAGGAAGGATTTGACTGGCAAATCTGGTTCTAGGATGAGACTTTTTCACTGCCTCCCTGTCAGCTTCCCGAGATGGCCTTGGTGGAGCTTAGGGGAGAGAAAGTGTGACAGTGGGCAGGGGAGGGGCCCTGAGCCCAGAGCACCACCCTGATTCAGCCAGCCACCCCCTGATTTCAAGTGGTGGCACCTTGGCTGAGTTTCTTTCTCTTGATTTTTAGAAGGTAAATACATACTTAACATGATGAAATTGAGTCTGTTACTCCTCCTTCATTTCTACTTTAACAGTGTAACGTAGTTATTATGTTTCTGTGTTAAACATTAAAAAGAAGGACAGAATTCATTCTTAAAGCTACACATCCACCTAATTGGTCTCTACTAACGCTTGTAGGACAGACACTTGGTACATCTGCCACGTGGTTTCTTTGTTTAGGGCAGACACAATCAATTGGGCATAGCACCTATTCTCACTGAGCTCAGACGGGACTTCAGGTTCCTTCTCAACACTGTTCTCGGCAACCACTGTTGATCAGAGTTGGCATGTGAGATGAAATCTTCACGCTTTCCTGCCTTCTATGTAATCATCCTCTTCATAGTTCTTTGTTAATTCTCCTCAGTTGGGACTTTGTACCTTATATTGTTAATTAGATATATGTTTTAATTTTTCTGCTACCCCGTAATTTGCTTGACTCATGTTTGCATCATCCCAGCTCTGCTCTCTGGTCATCTCCAACAACTACTCATTGAACCAATGAACGATTGCCTTCTCGTTGAAACTAAGAAGACAGTGTTGAAATTCTCAGACTCAGCTCTACATCTTGCTGCCCTCTCCTCGGCAGTGCTTATCCCAACGCCACTGCAGCAATACTAATGCAAGACCAAAGAAAACACATAGAATTGTGGTTTCCCAGTGACCCAGAAAAGAGTTCCTTTCTGCAGACCCAGCAGTGGGATGATTGTGAACTTCAGTGTCAGTGGTGGCCCGTGATAAGATGTTTATTGATACAATGGGAAGGGACTTCAGCATTGTGAGGTCGGGGACGGGTGGTGGTGGTGCATAAGACAAATATTTTGCAGGCGGTCGATATGGCAAATCATCATTTAGTAATGGCACGGTCGCAGTTTGGCCCCCATGACCCAATATGTACCTGGCTTAGGCGCTTAGGCATTTCCCTCTTCACGTCATCAGAGGGTGGTGTGTCTCTGTTGTCTGCACACATCTGGGTTGGCACCCGTACTAACAGCCCTAACAGTACCAAGCATCAGAGATTCGGTTATCATTATAGACTCTCTCTCCTGAAATGAATGAAAACCGACCAATAATTATAAAATAAAAGCTGACAGCACATTTAAACTCATTTCCTGCCCAAAACCAGAACAAAGTGGGGACAATTTGTCTCATGTAAATTTTGCAATACAGGAAACCGCCTCCCCTGAGCCAAAATGCAGTTCAGCTTGGTGTCTTCCTCAGCTCAGTTCCAGCAAACGTGTGGCACTGAGGGGTTGCATACAAGGGCATGACCTGTGTCCTCAGGGAGAGTACCCTCTCTAGGAGTGTCCACACAGGTAGCTAAATTGTCTGAGTAACTTTTTGACCTTGGCTCTGACCACTTGATCCGTGCTCCCTGACCTCCGGCCACATGACCTCCCGGCACACCTGAGGGTGCCCCTGTGCCCTGCCCATGGCCCATGCCCATCACATCAGAAGGTCATTGGTTCACCCTCACTTTCCTCTGGCCTCTTCTCACACATCCCATTATGTCCCCAGTGACTCCATTGCTCTCTTTTCTCCAGAGCATGTAGCACCAACAGACATCTATACATTTACTTGTTATTTGTTCATTACTCTCTGTCCATCTTTCTGGGATGTGAGCTTTGCACTCCCATCCCCAAGCCCCTTTCTTCTACAGATAAAGAACTGAAATTGAGATGGCTAGAAGACTTTGCCCAAGGTCTCACAGCCAGGAAGCAACCCCACCGGCCTTGAGATCCCGATGGTCCTTGAGAGAGGGATGATCTGCTAACAGCATCCTTCACAGCCACCAGCCCAGAGCCTTATTTTTGCTCAGTAAATATTTGTGGAAGATTTGAGTGCACAGCCCAGCAAATAGAAGTCAGAATAAATGCTGGAGTGGAGTCTGTGCAGAGGACTCAGGATGCTCCACAGAGAGATGTTCATTTCTCGCAGAGAGGAACTATCGGGGTGTCTCCTGAGCAGAGGCTTCTGGTCTCCATGAGTCCCCATGGTGGCAGGGGATGCCCAGCCCTGTATCACTTAGCCCTGGCGTCCGCCGCAAGAGTGGGCAGAGGAGGGGGCTACTGGCAGCTCTGAGCCTCCTCCTGGCTCATCACAGGGATTCTTTTTTCTCCCCCCTGGGCTCTTTTTCCAAGTCAGAGGCTTTGAGGCCGCTCGGTCCTCTGCATTTTCTACTTCCCACCTCTCCCCTCCCCTGCCTGACTTCCTGGCAGACACAGCCCAGGCTTCAGAACTGTCCTAGATGTCTAACCTACATTTCGTGCCCCCGCTGCTCACGCTGGCCAGGCCCCTCCTGGAGCTGCGGAGATTTCTCCCCTGCCCCACTGGCAGGTGGGCTCCGGCCTTGCTGCTGTCGGCCCGCCTCCTCACCTCCCAGGCTGAGACCCTCCCCACACTAAGCCCAACATCTGGCTTCCAGATCTTTGCACTTTGGCCGGCTGGAGGGACACACATTCCCTAGCTGTCATCCTCCTTGGCCTTTTTCAAAGGAGCCGCATTCTTTGTCCCCAACAGTGGCTGCTGCTGGGCCAGAGATTCTTGGCCACCCTGCCTGCCAGTGATGCTTCGGGTCCAGAAAGCGAGCCCCAGGAGAGCATCTGCTGTCCGGGACCCTGGCACAGTTAAGAAGGACTCAAGCTAGTGGCCTTGTGGCTTCTGGCCCTGAATCTTCTCACATTTTTCTGCAGGTGCCACCCAGCTGAAACATTTAGGAGCAGTTACCCTTCGTGGTATGTGATCTGACACTCCCGTGCTCCCTGGTATCCAGAAGCCTTGGAGAACAGGATTATTTTCTCTCTTGGGCTCTGAGTAAGTGCTTTGGGAAGGAGGACAGATTCCTGTGGGGAAAGGCTAAGTCTCATTGGCCTTCCCTGGAGTTTGGAACAGAGACAGGCCAGTCAGGACGCAGAGAAACTGTTTAGCAACTGACACCTCAGCTGCCATGCCCACCGAACCTCCCCGAGATGGTTCTTGATACAACCTACGGTGGGCTGAGGCTAAGAAACAGAAACCCGACAGCGGTGGCCAGAGGCAAGCAGTTCCTCCTCGATTCTGGGTGTGTGATAAAGACCACAGCTGCCTCTCCTTGAGTGCTTATGGTATGCCAGGCACAGGCCTTGTTTATGCAGGCCTGCGGGAGCCGACGGGCAACGCGCTTCTAACAGCCCCGTTTTACAGGTGAGGGGCTTAGAGGGGTAAGGACAGGTTCTCCCCTGGAGTGCAGACCAACACCTCAACCCCAGCCCTGTGTTTGCCTGCTGTTCAGTGGGTGAAGGGGTCCGTGACTGTTCCCTGGACTGTTCGACCCCGAGATGCACTGCCAGGGACCCTAGGGCTGCACGGGACTCAGGGACCTTCCATGTTCAGGGCACAGCCCTCGGCTCCTATCCTTTTAGAAAATTGCCCCAGTTCACGAGGGCACCGGTGGTGAGGCCAGGCATCCTTCCTGGGCAGCCCACACCCAGTGACCAATAGACATAGAGGTATAAAAACCCACCCCCCACTCACCAGTTTAGGACAGTTCTGAAGGGTCATCCCAGGTTCAACCTGGGACCAGCCCTGCTTCTTGCCTTTCCTTACACAGGGGGCAAGCCCAAGAGCTACTCCTTTGAATGTATATGTAGAAGATAGATCTGTATATGTATCTGATGTGAACATGATATAGAGGAAATATATATTCCTGTATATATATCTGTATCTCTGTGTATAGCTGCATCCTCACATCCATCTCCTCCTCTTGTTTTTTTTTTTTTAAGATATTATTTATTTATTCATGAGACACAAGAGAGTCAGAGACACAGGCAGAGGGAGAAGCAGGCTCCCTGTGGGGAGCCCGATATGGGACTCAGATCCCAGGACCCCGGGATCACGCCCTGAGCTGAAGGCAGATGCTCAACCCCTGAGTCACCCAGGGGCCCCTCCATGTCTTCTGCTTCTCAGGGGACCCAGCCTGCTACAGAGACACCCCCTGCACCCTTGGCAATGGCCTGGGTCTTGGAGGGCTGGCCGTGCTGGTGATGGCCGGAGGGCAGGGCCTGGCCCACAGCCTCAGTGCGGCTCTCGCTGGGTTCGGAGCTGTCATACTCCACTGCTGAGATGAATGGGTCTTTGCTGGGCCACCATAAGCCCACACCGTGGCCTTAGGCAATCACCTGTTGGGGACCGGATGGTTTGGGAACGGGAAAGGCAGACGGGATGGCCCTTTCACGATTTCACACGGAGCCCACATGGGCAGGGGAAAGACCTTGTCTTGGCAGGTGGCGGGACACACCAGGCCGAAGACATAATGTATGTTCTGCTTGTTCAGCGTTTATATCTGGTCGTGTCAAGTGCAGCCCTGTCCTGGACTTCCTTCAATACTCTCGTGGTGGTGTCCTTGAGGACCAGGCACACAGTAGGTGCTCAGGAAGTGTGGAAGAAGGTGAACAAATCAGTGGGAAGGGAAGGAAAAGGAAGCCAGGAGAAGAGAGGATGAAGGGAGGCCAAGCTCACCAGAGACTTCAGGAGCCTCAGCCGCTTGGACATTTCTCAGCCATTAGTGGAGTGCAAAGCCGATGCCAGGGGCTGGCCTTAAAGATCATTCAGCTGGGCCCCTGCCCAGGGGAGGCTGGGACTCTGCCTCAGGCTTGTCACTGGGTCACTCTCTTCAGCTTGGCTGTCTTCAGACAGGGTCTGTGAGCGTTGTATCACTTGGCGATGGGGGCCAACATGACGGCCCCCCACTCACCTGCTTGTGCCTTTGCCCCTGCCCCCTTACTTCACACAACAGCTGGCATGGCTGTGCCACCACCACCACCAGTCTCTGTGGCGTAATGCAGCATTTCCCTGTGCTGGAAGCAAGTTATATGCCCCGTTTTATTTAATCCTCGTAACAGCTCTGTAAGGTGGGTACTGCTGCTATCCTTATCTGAGAGATGAGGACCTGAGGCACTGGGAGGAGAATTTGCCCAGGGTCTCATAGAAGTAAGCCATGGAGCCAGGCCTATCTGGGTAGGCAGCCCATTGTCCTGCTACTTCTCCACCTGGGGATGCCCACCTTCCTGTCACTTTGGCTTCTACCTTGGCACCTTGACATGCCCCAGAAGCAGATCCTCATTCCCCCCTGAGTTTCCTGGTCCTGCCTCTGCACACTGGCCCTTCTTCCCTCTGCTTCCTCTTTCTCATCCTCGTCCCGACTGGTGATGCCCAAATCTACACTTGTATCTGTTCCTTCTGCCTTTGGGAATGAGAATGGATCTTCTCTCCTTGTGAAAATGCCCCATGACGGGGCTCTGGCTGCACACCCTGCCCTGTGGACAGGCATCCTGTTCCCCAGGAGGCTGTAAAATGGGAGTCACCAGGAGGCTGCCTCCGCTGATGTGAGGCTCACCCCTCTTTATGGCACAGAGTAACAAAAGGTGCTCAGAAGCATCTAAGAAGTAGATTTCTGCTCTTCAGTGGCAGGCAGCATGGGGGTGGTGGTCCAGCACCAGTGCTGTCAAAGTTGACATTCTGGATTTACCACCTACCTGCTGAGTGACCTTGGGCAAGTTACTGAACCTCTCAGAGCCTCCATTTCCCTTTCTGTACAATGGGGATAGCACCAGCGGCTTCCCCATCCGTTGTTAGGTGTTGGGGAGTAGATGAGACATTGCCTTTAAAGCAGTGGCTGCTCTAGCTGGTGCAGAGTAAGGGCTTTGTGACTGTCTGTGTTTCAGCATTGTTCTCAGTATTGGCAAACAAGCCATAAATTGAATTCCACACTCCTGTCTCCCTCCCTCCCTCTCTCGCTCCCTTTCTTCCTTCCTCACTGTCAGCCACCACCTGCTACCAGGTCTCCTTGAAGAGTTTGTAGAGCCTTCCAGAAGAGTGAAGATCACGGGTCAGGCTGCCAGGAAACCTTGGCTGAAGGCTCCACCACTAGCCTGTGATTCAGGGACAAGTGGATTTCTCTGAGCCCCAGATTCCTTAACCCAGCAGCAGGCTCAGTCACATCCACATGAACACCTGACAGTGCTGTGTCTGGCTGCGGTCCAGAGGGGAAGTGCCCTCCTGCTTTCTCTGTGTCTGTGGCCACAGAGTCCTCAGGCTCTTTGCTGCCAGCTGTCGCACGGTGCTGAGATTCGTGCATGACCCTTAAAGGACCTGCTCCAACTTCCGGCGTGCAGAAGCACAGAATGGGGTCTCAGCACCCACAGATGTGTTCCAAACTGAGCACTAGTAAACGGACCTGGGATTTATGAATGGGTGTCACTGGCCTGCTATTTTGCGTTTTATCACCAAAGATTACAGAAGATTGGGAGCTCTTATTCCAGTGAATGCTTTATGGTTTTCATTACTCTCTTGAATCTCTGCATAATTGGCTCGGGTTGGAGATGGAGTGCCTTTGTTTCCTTGTTGGCATTTTTTTTTCCATTCTGTGTAAACCAGTAAAAATCAATAAAAGGCCAGCCAAGGAAAGCCCTGCCCACATCAGATCTCAGCTGCCTGTCATACCACCACTGCCTGGGCCCCCTTCTTATGCAGGGAGCAGCCGTGTGGGTTGGGCTCACTGAACTATGGCCTGCTCTGTGCCAGGGTAGACCCACGGACACCCTTGGGGATTCAGACCACACCCTCTATTTATAGATGGGGAAACTGAGACCAAGAATTAGGAAATGACCCGTCTGAGGCTGACTTACCTAGCACCCCCTGAACACTACCTCCTGAGACATTTGACAGATTATTTTGGGGCACCTGCTGTGTGTAATTAACTGGGATCACAGAGTAGCCTTGTATCCTTATTTGCATTTTTCCTCTTTAACACTAAGCTGAGCTGATGTTCTGGCACAATAGTCTCTAAACCAGAGTGCACGCACAAGTGTGTAGAGTGATGCACGGGGCGGGCAAGAAGAACATTCTAGAACATCTCTTCCTACTAATTGTTGGCTCATCTGTTTGGTATTTCTATATTTTATGTATATTTTATAGTGACCTGTATAATACAGCAGTGATTAGGTTTTGTCTGTAATTAAATGTAACCATATATCCATATACTGGGGAGGTATCCCTAGGAATTGTAGGGGTGGCGATCCCCCCAAAATTTGGACACTGTGGGTTTAGTGGATGCTCAGCTGTCTCTGGCCATGCTGTCTAGGTTATAGCCCTACCTCATAATCCTTTCCCATTCCTCTGCTTCTATCTCCTTCATTCTCCCTGGTGTTACATTGCATTCTTGTTTGCTTCATGTCTGTCTCTGCCACTGCCACTAGAAAAGTCTACATGGTTGGACACTTTGATTTGCCTGCCAAAGGCTCTCTGGCACGTATAGGGCTGGGCATGTAGTGGGCGTGCAGTAAATAATTGCTGAAACAAATGAATGGCTCTGGACAGGTGTCTCTGCAGACAGGTGAATACACATGGCCATCAGAGTGGACTAGGTACAGGGTTAGGGGAAGTGCAGGATGCCTAAGAGGCATCGAGGAAGTGAGTGTCTGGCCCAAACCTTAGGAGAGGTTTCAGAGGCAGGGACTGCTTGAGCTGGACCCTGACGTGTGAGGAAGGCATTGGTCAAGAACGAAGAGAGCTCCAGGTGGAGAACAGCAAGGCCAAATGGTGGAGACAAGAGAGGGCAGGGTCTTCCAGAAGGTTCTCAGGGCCAGAACTTAGTGTGTGCATCAGGGAATGGTGCTAGAATGGAGATCACATAGGTCACCGAAGTCTCGCTCATTATTTTCAGGAATTGAGGCTGGATCCTGAGGGCAAGGAGAACAGGTTCATCCTCGGGGTGGTATGGAGCCGGGACCTAGCAGGCAGGCTGTCTGGATTTGCATCCTGGCTCTGTCATTTCAGAAGGCGGTTTCACCCTTTCTGCTTCAGCTCCCTCATCTGTAAAATGGGGATGATAATAGAACCAGCCTCCATAGGGGGTTGTGAAGATTAAATGAGCTAATTTATGTAAATCACAGAGATTGTTCCTGGCATGGGATAACTGCTCAGCAAATGTTACTTATTATAATTCATTCAACAAATATTAATTGAGCATCATGCTGTTCTCCAGGCTGGGGATACAGTCGTGACCAAATCAGACAGAAACCACCCTGGCATGGAGCTTGCATTCTAATTAGGGGAGAAGAATAATAAATGAATAAAGAAGTTAACATGAGCAGATCAGCCAATGAGAAGGCTAGGAAGAGGGTTAGGACAGGGTTACACAGAAGTGCCTGGGAGTCCCTCAGGTGGTGCATCGCGGAAGGGCCTCCTGGAGGAGGTGACTTGCCTGCTGTGAGATTGGGTGTGTTCGGGGGCCCCAAAGAACCAGTGCATCTGGGTGTAGTGGGAGAAGGGGAGGCGATGGGAGGATTTTGGAGAGGTAGCCCAGGACCCAGCCTTAGCAAGGTAAGGGGTTTGGGTGGAAAGGCACTTGAGGGTTTAGGTGTTGATGGGATTAGGCTCCTTTGCAAAAGATCCCATGTGGCCACTGCCTGAATTTATGGCAGAATGGGAGGAAAAGATGAGCCAGAGAAAGCAGGGCTCGTCTGTCTCCTCATTCTCTAGTCCCTTCACCCCCTGGATGGCACCTTAGCCTGCCATTGCTACCAGTGCCCTCTTGTTGTCTCTCTGCCCTGTGTTGCTCTGATGCTCAGTCAGGCAAAGGTTCAAATGACTGCTCAGTCAGCCATTTGGTGGCTCTTGACATGGGGGCAAGACCAGCTAGCAAGTGAATGCCACAGTTGGGGTGCAGGCCCACTCCTGAAGCCTGGGCCTGTAGGCCTTCTCCATTCTCCCTGCAGGTGTAGCTAGCCTGGGACGGTCTCCCCACTGAGGCCCCTTCTACCTACAGCTCTGACTTTTGCATTTGTCCCTCATGCCTTGTTGACCTCTGGGTTTGGGGAGGCAGCTTGGTGTAGGGAGTAAGCGAGCAGGCCCCAGAGGCAGGCTGTGTAGGGTGGGGAGTCCTGCTTCTCTGCTCCCACTCCTCTCTGCTCTCTAGTTTCCTCCTCTGTAAAATGAGGATAATAATAGTAATTACCTCACAGAGTTACAAGTGAGTTAATATTTATAAAGCACTTGAAATAGGGCCCAGCACAGAATAAAGGATCAATAAGTATTCACTATTACTATTAGTATTCTTTTCCTGCCTGTTCAGGGGGAGAGGCGCGTGCTCACTGCCTGCCTCTCCAAGATGGCTGTGTATTAACAGGAATAATGATTGTCGACTGTTGGGAGCCTCGCAGAACAAAGGCACTGCATAAATACACATGATTATTATTGTCATCTTATGCTTTGCCGGGTGGGCCTATTGTGTGGTTGGTTGATTTATGGAAATGGCGCGTCCCCAGTTGATCTGAATTAGTGATAAGCAAGTTTCAGACAGTTTAGATAATAACAGTATCTTCCATCTGCTCCAGGTCTTTCCTTCTGTAAGCTTCTGGAAGGCTAGGTAAGGTGGAAACCAGGGGGCGCCTGTCCAAGTGCAGGTGGGCACATGCCCATATACCCCTCCACCCAGGATGAGCATCAGGCCTGGGCCGGGCTGGGCTCACTGGGCTGCAGACCTGCCCACTGTGGTCCCTGCGGGAGAGAAGACAAGTGTGCACCATGTAAGATCAGTGGTGGCTGAGAGCTGATGTGCCTGGGGCTCTTAACAGAGCACAGGGTCGTGTTCTGAAGGCCTCTCTGTATTGACCTGTGTGTCCTCACGTCCTGGGAGACAGAATTCCCTTTTATCAAGGAGGAAACAGAAAAGAAGACTTGCTTAGGGTCACGTAGCTTAGGGAGGGTGGCGTTGGGATTCAAACGCAGGGAGCCTGGCTCCAGAGCCAACAAGGTCCTTAACCAGCATGTGACCATTTCTAGCCAGAAGAAGAAGCTCCTCAAGTCTCAATGGGTAGAGAAACAGGTTGCCTGGGAGCCAATGGCACTGACCCAACACTGAGATCCTGGTTGGGTTTCTTTGTTTTTTAGAGTGCATCTTGGGAGGTGTCCTGGGTTGGGTTTCCAGAGAAAACAAGTCTAAGATTTGCCTGCAGGATTTTTGGAGGGAGCTGCTGGGATCAACTCTGAGAAGCAGAAGTAGACAGAGGGAGGGACTGGTCTCAACGCCATGGGGACCTCAGCCAACAGCATGGGGAGCTCTGAGGCTGGAATGTCCCTTTAAACCTCTCTTCAGCTCAGGCAAGGGGGCCAGGCCTTTGTACCTTCACAGGGACTGGCCATTTGTTCCATACAGCTGTCCCTGGTGGGCTGTGACTGGGTCAAGTTCCTGAGAAGGGGCTCAGCAGCGGGGGACAGAGAGCCTTGAACCAGAGGCCTGAGGGAGGAAGCCCCACAATCTCCACTACGAAGGCATTGCTGACTGTGATCAATTTTGTGGTGTTTTAATCGCTGTGAAGTCATTATGGTATCACTGTGGAATTGGGAGTCATAACCAGGACCTTGTTTCTTTCCCAGCCCCACGTGGCGTCACCTGTCATGCTGCGTTTCCTTCTGCATGTCTGTGGTTGTCCCTGCTTCTCTGGGTTGCCCTCCTGGGTTCAGCACTTCTCCCTGGATCGCATTCAGGCTCAGTCACTGGGTGATGGGAATGAGCCTGGCCTTTCAGAGAGGTGCTGGAGTGGGTGGGATGAGGTACAAAGCTCCAGCCCTGGCTCTGGCACGTTTAGAAACTCCACACTAGTTCTTTTTCCTTTTCTTGAAGGCAGTCGTTCGTTCTTTTCTTTTCTTTTCTTTTCTTTTCTTTTTTTTCTTTTCTTTTCTTTTCTTTTCTTTTCTTTTCTTTTCTTTTCTTTTCTTTTTTCTTTCTTTCTTTCTTTCTTTCTCTCTCTCTCTCTTTTCTTTCTTTCTTTCTTTCTTTCTTTCTTTCTTTCTTTCTTTCTTTCTTTCTTTCTTTCTTTCTTTCTTTCTTTCTTTCTTTCTTTTCCTTCCTTCCTTCCTTCCTTCCTTCCTTCCTTCCTTCCTTCCTTCCTTCCTTCCTTCCCTCCCTCCCTCCCTCCCTCCCTTCCTTCCTTCCTTCTTCCTTTCTTTTTTTCTTTTCTTCTTTCAAGATTTTATTTATGAGAGAGAGAGAGAGCAGGGGAAGGGAGAGGGACAAGCCGTCTCCCTGCTGAGTCAGGGCTCTATCTCATGACCTGGAGATCAAAATCTGAACCAAAATCCCGAGGTGGCTCAACCGACTGAGCCACCCAGGTGTCCCCATTCTTCTCCCTGTTACTCATCCCCTCCCGCTATTTACTGAATACATGCCAGGTTCTGGGATACAGCAGTGGGAAGGTGGACAAGGATGGCTTCTGTCCTCTCTGAGAGTGCCTTCTCCTGGGCAATAGCCAGTGCACAGGCTGCCATGTGGATGACATCGGTAGTGACGAGCGCTGCGATAGAGACCCAGCAAGGTACTGAGAGAGCGGCTGGGGGCTTCCCGGGGACAAACAGGCTGATGACCTCTGCCTCTTAGAGGGCGACGAATACTAGCTACTTGAACATAACTAGCTGACAATCTGGCTTAAGCGTCACTGTCAGGGCCGAGGAGCCTGCCTTTCCTTCCTGCTGGCGAGGGTGGGTGATCACTTCTCCGGAGGCGTGGTGCCCTCGGCCTGGCAGGCTCCCCTGTTCCTGGGTGCCTGCCCGGGTACCTAGAGGTGAGGGCAGCTCCCGATCTGCCAGCCCTGAGTCCGGACTCAAGTCGGACCATCACTTGGTGCCGTTTCATGCCCCTCGCAGGCCCGCGGGGCCTCGGAGGAACCCCCTGCCCCCACCTCCTGCCATCTCCACCCACAGGCCCAGTCCGGCCTGAGCCAGGACCATGGCAGGGCCCAGGACAGGGACCCTGGGGACTTTGAAAAGTCCGTGGAGTTTCACAAAGCCAGGGTTTGAGTCAGAGGTCTGCAGTCTGGTCCTGGCTCTCTGGGTCTCAGTCCTTTCTCTGTAAAGTGGGGATGAGGTAAATATATTCTTGTTTACCACTCCCTCCTCTCTTCTGCCTTAGGGCTCTTCCCTCTGCTAGAATGCTCTTCTGCACCTCTTTCCCTCATACCTAAATGGACTCCGCTTTTCTTTCAGGTGTTGCTGAATCATCACACTTGCTAGACAGGCCAGTTCCCTATTATCCACTCTCCTAAGCCTACTTAGAGCTACATTCCTTCCGTTTATCACCGGTCAGTTGTCAGTTGACATTTGTGGGATTCTTTGCCCAGTGACATCTTTATATGCCCTAAAGAGGGCAGGCTTCTTGCCATCTTGTCTGTGGCTATATCCCCAACATATAGCAGAGTGCTTGGCATATAGTAGAGGCTTAGTAAATTTTTGTCACTGAGTGGCTCTCCAGATGAGATTAGGTAGGTAAAGACCTTTTCTAAATGTAAATGTAAACACCAAAGGGAGGTGTTTTGTTATCAGGGGGATAATAGCACTGACCTGGGGGAAGCCTCTCAGTTTCTTCCAGAGATTGGGGTTAGCTTTTCTAGAACTTGAAAGAGCATTTGCCTGGCTCTGTCTTGAGTCAGCCTGTGCCCAGTGAGCCAACCATACTGACTGATCATTACTTGGCCTTTGCTGTAGAACAGGCCTGTGGCAGATTGGCTTACTCAGTGTCTCCCTGCAGCTGCCACACACAGCTTTCTAATTGTGTCATGTCACGGTGATCTCCTTGGTGTGTCACAGTGGTCTGAGCCTCCCCGGGTGGGAGGCTGAGAACTGGAAAGTCTGGGGGGGGAGTGTTTGTGTGTTGGTGTGAATGCACAAGGGCATGGTGTGGCTAAGACAGGCAGCTGTATTCCAGACCCATTTTAAACATTCACAAACCTGCTCCTGCAGACAGGTTCTTCCTGCCTCTCTTGACAGTAGGTACGTTCTGTCCCTTTGTCAGTCTATCCATAAGTCCCTGAGTATTTGTTGAACAACCTCTGTGTGCCATGTGTCAGGCTAAGTGACAAGGAGGCCGGGTCCTGCTTGCACATGATTGTTCAATGGGGACACAGATGTTAAATGAATCAGCAGGTGTAGTAATAATAGAGCAATAAGTGTTCCAGGTGTTGCAAAGAAGGGGGAGAGAATGGACGTCTCACTTTTCAGTCCATTTATTTATTTGTTCAACAGTATCTTGAAGCACCTGCTCTGTGTTAGGCAGGGTGCTAGATGAATACGCATATTTCCTCACTGGAACCTTCCTAGACCACCAGGCCAGAAGGTAGTGACTTTCCTCTGAACAGCCCACAACACCTGCCCCTCTCATCGGGGACCTGGGGGCTTTTGACTTATTCCAGTCAGTTTCAATGTAGCACTGATAAAAATGCGTATTAGGACCGCTCCATATAGCAGGCTTTCCTCGAGCCCTTGAAGACCTGTGCTGGAGACTGTGCGAGTGTCATCTGTGTAGCACCACAACGTCCCCTGTGCTGGGTGTTCCTTATCTCCCAGCCTCCCAACCTGGGTCCACCTGAGGCTGGGGTAATGGGAGTAAAGTGCTTTGCACAGTGCTTAGCATATAGTCAGTGCTCAAAAACAGATAATCGTCATGACCATGTTGGTGACAGTGATGAGGGTCATTAGGAACTAAGCTTTCTTCTTCAGCTCTCCTGTGGATACATTAGTTTAACAAGGGTCAGATGCTCAGATGTTGTGTTCCTTGGAGAAGCATTAAGAGTTTACATTTTCCTGTGTTGGAGTAAATCAACAAGGAACACCAGAGTTCAGTTTTTTGTTTATTTTCTTTTTCAAAGAAACCATGTGAGCTGCCAGTGAATTAGCCTGTGGTAAGTGGGCCTGCACCTCTGCACCTGGGGGACCCCAAGCCAGCTCTGTATGAATGCTTGGGCTTGGCAACGGAGCCAGAAGCTAATGGGATTCACCTTGGCACATTTGCAACAATATGTGGAGAAAAAAATTTAATTAAACAAGACTCTGTAAAGAAGCTGTGTCACTCAGACTGTAGCTGCCTGTCTCTCCCCCATAATAGCTCAAAATGTTTAATTCTTACATGTTAGGCATTCTGTATCTTTCATTTAGGTTCACAGCAACCTCTATAATCCCATTTTACAGATAAGAAAACAGGTATAAACAGGAATATGCCCAGGGATTGCACAGCTTGTAATTGACAGAACCCAGATTCACAGCCAGGCTGTTTGACACCTGAGGCCACACACTTTCCCACAGGGACATCCTGTCCCCAGTAAGAACTTGTTTACTTTGCAGATGCAGAAATTGACATGGCAACTCAGGCTCCTGGGGCGAGTCTCCCCCCTCCTCCTGTTCAGAGTGAACATTTTGGTTATTAAATGCTATGTAACCGAGCACCAGGAGCATAGTGACTTCAAACAACAACTGTCTTACCTCTTGGAATTTTGGGTGTTCACTGAGTTCAGCTGAGTGGTTCTTCTCTCCAGTGTTGTCAACTGGGATGGCACACAGCTCGGGCCCTGCTGGGCTGGCACATCGAGGATGGCTCACTGCCCTGCCTGATGTCATCGTGGGAGGTGGTTGCAGGTGTGAGATCAGGTGGGACAGTGAGACACCCGTTTTCTCTCTGTGTGGTCTTTCTCACCTGATAGCCGGCCTTCTTCCATGGACGTTCAGAGACCCTGGAAGCTCAAAAGCAGAAGCTGCCAAGCCTTATTCTTTGGCCAGAGTCCTGTCCAATTTCAGGGAGGAGGCTACCCAAAGGCTCAGCACTGAAATGATGGCCCCATGCAGGGCCTCCTCTGGAGACCAGTCACCACAGCGAGGCTGGTTAGTGCTGACATGGTTTGTACATCTGAGGATGGAGAGAGTCCGTGGCTGGCAGCCTCAGGTGGTGCTTCTTCAGGAAGAGGGACTTACACGGACCATAGGAAGCGATTGGGATTTGGAAAAAAGTCTGAGTTCTGGGGTGGTAATAATTGAACTTCCATAATCTATACTGTGTGCTGCACAGGGCACTTAGAGCTTTAAATTCACTCACTTAGCCCTCCAACAACCCGGAGATGTGGGTGCCATCATTATTGCCACTTTATAAGTGAGGAGACGGGGGCCCAGGGAAAGGAATTAACTTGGTCACGTTTCTGTGGCTCCTAAAGTCATGGAGCTGGATTCAAACCCTGGCCGTCTGGCACCCAAATAGGAATCCTGATCATCAGGCTTTACCACTTCTAAGGACAGGCAGGCTCTGAGGGGGGCTCTGAGGGGACATGGCAGGTTAAATGGTTTGGCCAAAAGTTTGGGTGCCTGTGGGGGAGAGATGAGCATCACAGTGACCAACATGTGAGGATGCCGGACCAAGCTCCCCGTTGGTGTCTGTCTCCTCTCCAAGGCTGTATACCCCTGGCGGGCAGGAATCCTGTCCTGCTGTGAACCAGGCCCGGCATCAGGTACATAGCAGGCACCAAAGTGGAGAGCCTAGGTCACGTTGATGGAGAAAGGCGAATCAGCAAGACTTTCTCTGACTCAGGAAAGTTCTGCCCTTACAGACTCACAGTGGACAGACCGCTGAAAGGCCAGAGGCCACAGCGGCTGAGAAACCAGGAGGCCTCTGGGCTCCTTGGGAATTTGGTGTTGAGGCCAAGACTTACCGGAGACGGACGTGGAGAGGGAAGCAGGTGTGCAGGACGTGCCCATCGGGGGCCTCCGCATGGCCTCGCCCGTAGCCGTTGAGGATGCCATGATCTGCATGCAGGGGACACAGGAGATGCTTCCCCGTGGTGCCCAGGGGTGGGGGGGTCGGGCATTGACTGCAGCTCCTGCTCTGCAGAGTGCAATCATCACCTCTTGTCTTAAAAATAAATCTTTTGTGGTTTGCTAATGAGGTCACAGAAAGAACACCATGCTTTCTAGTAAGGAGGATGAGCGGGGTGGAGGAGACGATCTCTGGGTCTCATTTCACACCTGGGCAGGGACGCCGTGGTGCAGGGCTACCAGGAGAGCCAGGGAAGTGGAGACCTGCTAGCATCCAGGGCCTCCCTTCCTCAGTTCCTGTGCTCCATAGCAATGTGGACAGGAGACAAAAAAACAACATGGCTCTGAGCTCTAGCGTCTACAGGGGCTGCCCAATGGCAGTGACTGTGGCCAAGCACCGTGGGATGCCCTCCCCAGAGGTGACGTCATGGAACCCACACCACAGATCTACCTCCTTGCTCCATTGCCCTTTACAGAGTCATGCCTGTTGTGGTGTCTGGGTCATGCTAGGTGCTCAGTAAATGTTTGTTGAATGAATGATAAAACCAAAAGCACAAAGAGGTGACTTCACTTCCCCAAAGTTGCACAGCTGGCAGGGTCCAGATTCCCACCCAAAGCTGCCTGACTCCAAAGCCAGGGTCCTTAACCATTGGTCCATTGAGCCCTTTTGCATAGAACTTACACAGCGATACTTCTTGAAGCCCCACAAATACTGCCCCACCTCCAAGCTGGGGTTTCTGCAGGCAGTGAGTACCTGTCATCTCACATCATTCTTCCAGTGGATGTTGAACACATCCTGTGCTGGCCCATTTTTCGGAGGAGGAAACTAAGGCTTAATGTACCTGGGATCACAGAGTGATAGATGACAGAGCTCTGGACTCAAACTAAGAATTATGAAGACATTTTATTGGGAAGTCTTGCATCCTGTTAGATTAGCGTTTGCTCTGGCACCAACAGCCCCAATCCCCCAGCAGTGAGGGGCCGAGCATCCCTGCATGAAGACCCTTTAGGCTCCAATGAGGACAGGCACGCAGATGTGCTTTTGTGAACGCAGCGGTGCTATTCACACAGGAGCTGGTTTTCATAGCCTGTTGGGGGATCGGCTTCAGAGCCAAGTGATGGGTTCACTCCCCAGTTGAGGCCAGCAGTGTTATGTCACCTCATTGTGCCTCAGTTTCTTCTCCTGAAAGAGAATACTTTCCTCATGGGGTGGTTGCTCTGTCCAAGGAAGTGAATGTATGTGAAGCACTTAGAACAGTGTCTGGCACAGAGTGAGTTCAGAGTCGGAGCCATTGTCACTGTCACCATCGTTATGATGATTGTCAACAACATCATTCCCCCAAACAGAGGCAGCCTGGGGGCTTCCCTCAGTGGCCTGGTGGCTCCCAGCAGAACCAGTGCAGCCCTGTGAGCAGCCCTGGACAGCAGCTCTATGCAGAGGTCCTGGGGTTTCTACCAGGGTCCTCAGTCTCATTTTACATTTTACTCTCTTCTCTGGCCTCTCTGTGGAACTCTGAGCATTTCCACCTGTACGCCTGCCCTTCCCTGCTATCTGGCCAGGGTGGCCAGTGTATTAGCAGCCCACTCATCACCCTCATCAGCACCCTCATCAGCAGGTAGCATCTGGAAGTGCTCTTGTCCTTACCTGTCAAGACCCAAACACCCACCTACACACACCCAGAGCTTTATTCTCTGCCCCACTGCCACTAGGCTTACTCTTTCTTAGGCTGGGGCTTTTGGGCTTTGCCTTGCTTTCCTGATTTGGTATTTAGGTCCCCTACTAACACTGTCTAGAAGCTGAGGCTATTTGCCTCTGACTCTGACATTCCTCCTTCCTCCAGTCCACACACCTGTGCTGCTTGCATCCTCTAGCCAGTAGCTCCAAATTAGTTTTGTTAAACATGTGTATCGGGCACCTGCACTGTGCACTGTTCCAGACCAACTGCCAAGTGTGTACAAGTCTTTTCTTAATTGAAGGCACCCTCCACTCAACCCTGGTCAGGTGGGTGCTGCCACCCAGCCCATCAGAGGATCTTCCTGTGTATGTCCATGGCCTCCCAAGTCGGCCACACTCCCCTGGTGCTGTGGGAGTGCCCCCCACCCCGAGCAGGGGCAGCCCTGGTCACATCCCTCACTCCAGGCCCATCCACTCCCAGATGCCTCCCCCTCCCACCCATCTCCTAAGTTCCTGTTTCTGTGTAGGGTAAGTAACTCAAGAAGGATGATGACCAGAGAGAGACACTCAGAGCATGGTGTGACGTGCACCAGGAGGCTGGGCCTGGAAAGATTCTGGAGATGATAGGACCAGGGCCTGGGCCCCACCCTATAGTGGGGAGTAAGCAGCAAGCACATGTTTCCTGATAGCTCCTGACCCCAGCAGGTCTTCCTGGCACCACCCTGCTTAAACCTGGGAGGTCCAGGGCCAAGTGTGCACAGCCCTTGCATTGCAGAACCCATACAACCCAACCTAGTCTCCCTCGGCCTCTCCTCATCGTCTTCTGCACATTAATGATACTGTTTTCCTCGTAGGGTCACTGTGCTGTTTTCATGAGTTAATCCATATGGAGAATTTAGAACAATGCCTGCAATTCATGCACTCTGCCCCACCTTCTCCCCAAATTCCTGCTTCTCTTGTATGCTCCGGACTTGCCCCACCCGTGTCCGTAGACCCAAGTTCAAAATCTGCCAGCCTTGTGAGCGTGGGCAAGTCCTCGAACCTTCCCAAACCACAATTTTCTCGTCTGTACAATGGGGAACTTAAAATGTGAGGACCGAATGAGGTGTGGTGCCTTGGAAAGATTCATTCATTCAGCAGGGATAGACTGCAGCCAGGACTCTCAGCACTGGATTTGCAGCAAAAGGCAAGGTCCCAAACTCTGCCCTTGGAGGAAGTAGACCCAAAATCAGGAGTGACATCAATGATTTTACCCACGTGATGAATTTTAATTGTATTTGCTTGAGGATTAATGCTCTTTTCAATAATTAAAAATGCAGAGAATATAAACCTCTCCACTAGAATTAATAGCGGTTAAGAATTTCACATATTTGTATGATTTTTCTCAAATGAAAGAAGGAAAACATTTTAGTTAAAGCTGAAATTCCTCTTGTTAGCCACCCTTGGTGCTTCCTCCTTCCCTAGAGGCTTGAATTTGGGGCGAGCCTTGCAGTCTGTCTTTATATTTTGCTTTCTCTGTGTGCTCATAAATCACAGATGGTCTTGTTTTGTGTTACATTTATATATATATGCAGCATCAAACTGTGGGTGATATTCCGCAACTCAATTTTTTTAAACTCAGTATTGTTTTTCAGATATAGCCACGTTGAAACCTGAGTTTGCTCATTGCCTTTGATTGCCACATGCTGTTCCGTAAATTCTCCACCCTTGCCATCTCCCAGGGCTGCAGGGACCCGAGGGCAGCCTCTCCTGCGGCTCCCACGGGAGGTGTTCCTAGAAGTAGAATTGCTGACTCATAGGGTGTGCACGTTTGCAGCTTGGCTGGCCAGTGCCAACTTGTTTTCCAAAGTGTTTGTTCGGATTTACTGTAGCAACGTGATGAGAGTTCTTACTTCTCCACGTTCTCACCAATGCTTGGTATTATTAGACTTTTTAATTTTTGCCAATCTGACTGGGTGTGGGATGGCATCTCATATCTGCAAATCTCTGATCACTACTGAGTTGAACATTATTCCAAGTTTTCTGAATATTGAGGTCCCCTGTTCAATAAAATACCCGTTCAAATTCCTTACCCATTTTTTCCCTTCTACTGCGACGCTTGCCTTTTATTATCTGTGTGTGTGTGTTTGTGTGTGTAATTTCTTGATACATCCAGGGGACTGATTATCTGTTATGTAGCTTACAAATGCCTTTCTCCAGTGCGTTGCTTATCATTGAGCTTTATTCATTAGGATTTTTTTTTTGTCATGTAGAAGTTTTAAATTGTTATGGTCAAATTGATCCATCTTTTATGATCATAATTCTCATCTTGATTAAGACCCAAGACTGTAAAGAAACTCTCCAGATTTCCTTTCTATAATTTTGAAGTGTGTGTTTCAGTGTCATGTGTGGGTGGTTAATTGATTTGGAACTTATTTTTGTGTGTGGTATGACATAGGAATCTCATTTAATTTTTTCACCTAAGAAAAGACATTTGTCCCAATACTTTGGTATGAACAGGCCATCTTTCCCACATTATTTTGTAAATGCCATTTCTGTCTTATACTGATGTGACGTGTATGTGGATCTTTTCCTAGGCTCATTGTTTTGTTCTATGGATATAAATTATTACTTAATCATAATTATGGCAAATGCTATGCTAGAAAAGCCCACAGTATTTTATGAAATTTTATCTATGGAAACTTAGAGCAGGGGGATTGGCTAGGCCTTTCATTTCTTTGCTCTCTCTCTATTCTGCTTTTTTAGCTTATAGGCTAAGCTATAAGAATTATGGACTTTTTATTACATAGCCTAGCCACCTTGTGTGAACTGTCTACCCTTGCATTGCATTGGGGCTGAGGTGGGCACCCACTTGGGAGAAGAAAGCCTGACTCATTGAGCAGTGGCACCCAGGGTGACTGTGTGCAAGCAAGTCCCAAGTTTGTTTATGAAGCTGGTATTTATGCATGCCTGCATTCCCTGGGGTAGAGCCATTTCTCAGAGCAACTCCACCACGGCTGCAGGCCTGTCCACACAACAGCCTCAGTTGGCTCCAAGGAAAAAATTTAGCATCTCCAAACTCATTGGCAGGACAGATTAGCATATTCCAACTGAAAGAGGAAGCTGGAAGTAAATTCCCAGGATGGGTTCTCCTTGGGCCAGGAGCAGAGCCCATCTGCTGAAAAGCAAACACACTGGTTGCCTGGGCCGCCCCAAGAGAGACTGCATTTCATGTCGCCACATCCCTGTGCAGCAGCATTTGCCTGCACTGCAGGGCGCTCAGACCTGCCTCATCACTTCCCGCTTCTGGTTCGTGCCTTCCAGGAGGTGGCATGGGCACACAGTTCCTGTGCTGCTCAGTCTGTCCTTAGAATCCAGGGCGTGCAACTTAAGAGACCAGTTCAGTCAGGGCTGGGAGTGGGTTGGGGGAGTTAGGTGGTCATTTACATTTTACATGGAGGGTCTGAACTCACGCAGCACAGGACTCAGGTAGGAGGCAGTTCACAGAACAATTTACAAAGCTTGGCTTGGCTTCCCAGCACTTTCTAAGAATCAGGACAGTCCCTAAAACATTAATATGCTGGACTCTGGGGATCAGACTTGGCATTGAGTTCTGTGATCCCAGACAAGCTCTAGTGGACACCCCTGTCCCCTAGGGTGGGGATGCAGGGGGTTAGGTCTAACATCAGCATATTCAGTAAGAGTCCATCTTACTCTGCAGAATCCCTTGCATAGTCTCTAAAGTTTAGCTACAGACATAGCATTCTCAAAACATGTCCACCACAGTTAGTCTTTCCTCCGTCACGGGAGCAGAGTGCCGTTTCTTTGCTTGAGCACCAGATGAAATAGTTGGCATGTGTGTACAGGGGATGCATTTGGAAACCAGTGATCTTTAAACAAAAGCACAGCTCGCTGGGGAGGAGGGGTGCAGAGGTGCCCACTGAGCACATTCTCTGAGAGTGACTCAGAGAATATTTTATTTATTTATTGCGACAGTATTTTATTTATTTATTTATTTATTTATTTATTTATTTATTTATTTATTTAATATTTTATTTATTTATTCATGAGACACACACACACACACACAGAGAGAGAGAGAGAGGCAGAGACACAGGCAGAGGGAGAAGTAGGTTCCATGCAGGGAGCCTGATGTGGGACTGGATCCTGGGTTTCGAGGATCAGGCCCTGGGCTAAAGGCGGTGCTAAACTGCTAAGCCACCTGGGCTGCCCTGTGACAATATTTAAGTCACTCGGTGGCCTGTTAAGATCGTGAAGAGGGAAGCAGTGTGGAGACAGGACCCCGAGAAGATTCCCCAGAAGGGGCACAGCTCCGCGCCCCCAAATCCATTCCCTCCAGTATTAGAACCTGGCTCTGCCTCTGTCTTTGAACAGCAGACTCATACTTGGGGCTGGGAGGGGAGACCATTTGGGTCCCTGGGAGCTTGGGGCGGGAGCGGGGGATGGGGGGGAAGCAGCAGACTCATAATGCCAATCCCCCCTGTACTCTGGGCATGTACTCATCAGTTGAAGAGTGGATGGACTTCCCTGCCCCCAAAATGACAATGATCATCATACCATAGTATTTTTTTTTAATGATAGTCACAGAGAGAGAGAGAGAGAGAGAGAGGCAGAGACATAGGCAGAGGGAGAAGCAGGCTCCATGCACCGGGAGCCCGATGTGGGACTCGATCCCGGGTCTCCAGGATCGCGCCCTGGGCAAAGGCAGGCGCTAAACCGCTGCGCCACCCAGGGTTCCCCATACCATAGTATTACAGCAGCTAACACTATGTGTCCAGCACCCTTCTAAGTGCTTTATATATATTAACTGACTTGACAATGTATGTGTGACAAACACCCCAGTGTGCCCCTGATAAGGTCGCCTGGGACACTTAACTAATCAGATGGGTTGCCAGGCCTTTCCACCGGAGTTTCTGATTGAGTAGATCTGGGGCAGGGCCCATGGAATCTGTGTTTGTAACAGCCTTCCAGGTGTATATACCAGTTGGTTTTGGAAATGCAGAATCGTTATTTCTCTGTCCTTATTTCTCTGCAGAGCCGGTGGGGTGAAGTTTGTTTCAGTCAGCATGCATGCGGCTACACCCCCGACCCAAACCTCCTTGAGTCGGAGTCTCCTCTTCTGTGAAAGGGGAAAGGTCATACGATCTACTTCCCAGGGTGTGTGAGAATTCGGTGAGACAGAGTGTCCAAAACTGGTGTCTGGCACCGAAGTGGCCAGTGTTACCATCGTTACTGTTATTACTGTTATTTGGAGGTGCACAGAGCACACGGAGGGACTCACACCCCCACACTCGTCGTGTTACCGGTGGAGTGGCCTTTACTCAGTTGACTGCTGGGAATACACTCAAGCTAATCGCCTTTCACCGGTTCTTACATGGAGATCCGGTGCCCAGAGAAAAATGGATTGGCAGAGAATTGATTACTTCCTGCCTCCCTCAGTAGCCTGGTTTCAAAAGGCCCTGGTCAAATTAAAATGCATTAACTGAGTTTGTCAAGGAGCCACCAGCCATCTGGGAAGGCCCGTCCCCTGCCTCCTGCCCATGTGTGCTAGGCCACTGCCCATGCCACATTCACATGCTGAACCCCACAGTACCAGGCCTTCTTTGGTGGCCGCATCCTGGCTCCCATGGAAACCTGGGGTTTGGTTCTGAGCCTGGAGACAAATGAGGTGGCTGTCTGTACCATGTTCCCAAATGGGTTCTCTTTCATGTCCAATATTTTCCCGGCCTATTGTAGAGGCTCAGCCTCAGAAGGCAAAAGCAAAAGCACAAAAAGGCCGAACGGAGAAATAGACCAACGGAAAGGGAGCCAAGGGAAGTGATTACATAACCCCAGCAGCCAGGCTGTCTGCAAGCCCTATGACTTATTTAGCTGTCTATCTTTGCGGGATGTCGGACTCCATCCTTTCCAGCTGGCTCTCCGCTTCGGTGATTACATTAACACTCAGTAATTATAGGAAATAGACACCTCTGCAGTCACCAGCATTCCCAGTGGCAGGACGAGGGATATTCAATACCAGGAACGCCCCATCGCTGGCCTGCACCCCGGTCCCTCCCAAGGTCCCAACCGTCTGTGGCAAAATGAGACAGAAGTGAGATTTCTCTTCCCTCCCCACTCACCCCCCAAAAAACCCCTGCAAAATCTGTACAGTTGAGAGGCTGGTGCTTGATCTTGAACTGATGTGAATAACATCCTTTTAAAAATCTGAAATGATGGTGGTAATAATTAATGGTTGCTTCTGTCATTTTGCTATAACACAAACTTGGTCTCTCATTTATGAGCTCTCTACTTTGGGGAAAAACTCCTGAGTCTGAGAACCACTGCTCTGTATCTAGAGGAATAACGTCATAAACAGAATAATATGATATAAAAGGACTCTTTCCTCTCTTAATCCCCTGTGCACAGACCTTTAGTCTTGGCCTCTGCTCTTTACACAGCAGGTACCAGTGGCTCAGGGATTCTTCACTGGCTCCTCCTGTCTAGCTTCCCCATCTTCTCCTCATCCAGAGCAGGTCCTTGGGAAGCTCCATGCCTGTTGGCCCAGCCCTATCTTGAGTCTTAAGCCAGTCTCAGTGGATCTGGGAGTAAAAAAGTCACTATAACGCAGCCACCACCAGCTGCATCTCTACCGTGAGCTAACCTCTTGACATACTTCATCCAGTCTTCACAATACTTGGGAGATGGGTGCTATGAACAATAGTGCCATCCCTGTCTGACATTTGGGGAAACTGAGGCTCAGAGAGGTTAAAGCATTTACCTGAAGCCATGCAGCCCTAAACAGCAGGGCTAGGATTTATAAACCTAGGCAGCCTGATACGGAGCCCATGCACTTAACTACTCACTACACTGCTTCCTTGTGAGAAAGCATGGTAGGGGTTAAGGGTAGACCTGGACTCAAAGCCCTGGCCCTGCTGCTTTAGGACTGGATCCTAACCTCTCTGAGCCTTTGTTTTCTCATCTGTGAAGTGGCCTCATAACAGCTGCCACCCATGGATGTGCTGAGGACACAGTGAGGTAATAGAAGGCTCCTGGGATGGGTATCTCCTTTTCCTTCTCCTCACCCGGCCACACACCCTGGGCTCCGAGTGGCTCCCTGGGACCTCTTTATTGCCATTCAGTCCTGCAGCTTGTTTCCCACAGTGATTCAACCAAGGTGCCGCTTCCCTCCTTCCCACACATTACTTTATCACCTCTCTCAAGTCCTGAGCAGCACCCAAGCTGCTACCTCCACCCCCAAGATTCTGACTGGTGGGAGGTGGGGGTGCCTGGCACCCCCCAACCCTGCTTTACAGTACCCAAGGCTTTAAGGATAGAATTCCTAGCTAATGACCTCGAGCTCCCTCTGCTAACCCCTAAATATCTCCTCTTCCTGGATTTGCATCTCTAAAGCCAACAGTGGATTGGAAAGGGAAGCCAACAGGTTCTAGGAGAGGAGCTATGGCTCTTGAATCTCTCCTATGGTATGTTTGCCCCCTCCCCAGGCTGTGCTGTTGTGGTGGGGGGAGGAGAGAGGGTGGACCCAGCCACAACATGCCTTAGGCACAGATCCTTACTCCTTCTTACCCCCAATTTGTTCCAAGTTGCTAAGAGAGCTCCCACCAGCCTTAGACACAAGTTACAAGTTCCGCTTACATGGAGGCCCTTTAATGTGGCACCTGTAATGCCCCAGGAGTGTCCCAGGCGTGGCCTGTAGATCACACATGTAAGCAGATCCTGCTAACTGCATGAGAGGTGGGTCCCATGAACCTTCACTTGGTAGATGAGCAGAGCAAGGCCTGGTGAGGGTGAAGAGATGTGCGTATCACCCATAGTCTGTTACTGACAGATCTGGACTTGCCAAAGCCTTCCTGATTCTAAATATTTCTATGCCTGGCATGACACAGGCCAGAGTGTGGTGGCTTGTGGAAGCAGACTCTGCTTCCAGAATCCATCTGGAAAGTTTGGGGGATGAGCATCACCTCCCTCCCAGCTACCTCTCCCCAGGTGTGCCTACACCCCTCCAGTGGGCCTTGGTTTTCTTATTCTTCCAAGTGGGCCTTCAGATCCCTAATAATACCTCCTAGAGCTGTAGGGAGAATAAAATGAGGTCATGTCTGCAAAAGGCTCACCAACAGTCAACACTTAATAAATGTTATTCCCCTTACTGTTGACAAAACCCTCCATCAATAGAGCTACATTCTTGTTTTGAAAAAAAAAAATACAGCTCTCTAGGGACACAGACTGGATGGTCAGAGAGTCTTTTGTGATCACAGATCCCAGTGCAGAGGAAATGCCTGGCAAGGAGTGCCCCTCTCCAAAGGACTGCATGTTTAGTAGGAACTCTAAGGATGTCAGTGAGAGACCACTCTTTCCCCACCTCTCTCCCCAAATTGGAAGGGGCAGACAGGGCCCAAAAACATGCCCAGAATCTTTGGAATTCATGGAGAAAACACAATCAGTGGCAACCAGATTTTATTTTAATGATCTGTGTCCCATCTGCTGGAAAGAACTTATTTCTACAGTGAAATCTTTCTGTATTCTCTTGAGCAGAGGGAGAGCAGCCGGCAATGTTGCAGTTTGGGGAATAGGCCCCATGAAGACAGTTTCTGCTCTGGACAGACAGCAGAGCAGCTGCGCCGGCTCCCACTGCCTCTCCCCAGCTCCTCCTCATCACTGTACCCATCTCTTTAAAATGCATAATAGAGACAGATCCACTCAAGATTGCCTTTGAAAGCAACTCCTACCATCTTACATAGTATCCTGAAAGATGGAGTATTTTGTGAATAACTTTCTGGATTTGGTTCTCCTGGGACTTTCCCCTGGCTTCTAGGAATAATGCATATCCAGTTTTTCTACCGGTTTGGGGAACACTGATTAATGGTGCTGTGACGCTCATTCGAGGCAGGTGCTTTTTCACTGCCACCGCCAGCCCTGATGAATGGTACTGCCTCTTCCCTGGCCAGGGCAGCCCGGATTGGGGCTCCCTGTCCCCACTGCAAGCCCTATTCATCACAGTGGCTACGGGTGTTCCAAGTGCCTGCTATGTTTGGCGCACTGTTCTTGTGTCCCTCAGGGAAGGGGGACCATTTAGCGAAGGATAGTTAAGGTCTGGTAAGGATCAGGAACTTCTCTAGGCCTCACAGCAATATGAGATGGCAGGTCCAGGGTGCAAACCCAGGTTGGTCTGAAACTAGGGCCCTATTGTTTTGACATAACACTGTGCTTTGGTGAGCAGATCTTGGGACTGATATTAGTTGTGGGAGTTAGTGATGGGAGTCAATAACGTGTTGATTTGATTCATCAGCCTCAGGAGGCACCTCTGTCTGGACCGTGGCATACAGTTGGCCAGGTTGCACACCGCATGATTCTAGAAGTTACCAGTCACAGTGTAGTCTATGTGCATAGTGCCCTCTAGAATTGTGCAGTGTACAAGCTGCACGACCAAAATGTCCACTCTGGGATTCTAGCTGTTTTCACTCAGGAGAGTATGAGCTGCTTCATCAGCTCTGGGTTGGATAGCAGGCTCTGCCACTTTTTATTTGTGTGGCCTAGGGAAAATTCCTTAATTCTTCTGGGCCTCAGTTTTCTAGTCTATAAAGTGGGGAATAATAGCACTGCCTTTCTCTGAGGGTCGGTGCAACGATGACATGAGTTCACCCATCCACAGTGACTGGGGCAATTCCGGCCCACAGTAAGCACCGTGAATGGTGGCCGCTCGTGTTTGCTGTTTTTTGTTTTTGTTTTTGTTTTTTTTATGACCTGCCCAACCTCACCTCCTACTGTCCCTTTCACCACTCAACACCCTCCCGCCCAGTCAGATGATTTCTCTTTCCTCATACATTCCTCCCGCCTTCCCATCTTGGTGTCTGTGCTTGTGTTATTTGCCACACCTAGAATGCCATCCCAGATTCTTACTGTGTTCCAGTTCTACTTACAAGGTGTAATCGGGTGCAGCCTCTTCCATGGGGTTTTCCCTGATTTCCCGGGGAGGGGGTCCCCCTGCCCTGCTCTGATCTCTCCTAGCACATCGCGGCATCTCCCTGAGGGCACTCACAGGACAGCCGTGCCACTGGGTGAAGTGTCCCCCTGCTAGTCTCCAAGCGGGTTGAGGGCACCACCACTGGATTTGGCCAAGCCTCTTAGTCTGCTTTGCCCCGGGCTTGGCACATGGTAGATCTTTGATAAATGGTTTGTGGCTTTAGTTGAATGGACATATTAATGTCCTCCTAATGGTCATCTAACCCCAGGAAATTTCCATATGATGCACATAACCAGGTATCTTTTTCTTCTTTTGTTGTTGTTTTAAAATACAAATAGTCATCATTTATTTATTTGACCTCATTTTTTTCTTTTCTTCTTTTTTTTAGTTTCTTTTTAATTGCTTAAGTGCATGATTCAGTTGTTTTGAGCGTATGTACAGAGTTGCCCAGCCAGCAGTGTCTCCTTCTAGAACATTTCCAAAACCCCTGAAAGAAACCCTGTGCTCATCATCAGCCTTCACCTCAGCTCTCCCTCAGCCTCTGGCAGCCACTAGTCTACTCTCTGTCCCTAGATTTTCCTCTTCTGGACATTTTGTGGGGGGTGGAATCATACCATATGTCACTCCTGGTGTCTGGTTTCTTTTACCTGGTATTCTGTTTCTGAGGCTCATCCAGGTGGTAGCACATATGAGAACTTCCTCCTTTTTTTAAAATTTTATTTATTTATTCATGAGAGACACAGAGAGATACAGAGGCAGAGACACAGGCAGAGGGAGGAGCAGGCTCCATGCAGGGAGCCCGATGTGGGACTCGATCCCAGGACCTGGGGATCACAACCTGAGACAAGGAAGATGCTCAATCACTGAGCCCTCCAGGTGTGCCCTGTGAGAGCTTCATCCCTTTTATTTTATTTTTTAAAAGATTTTATTTATTTATTCATGAGAGACACAGAGAGAGAGAGAGAAAGGCAGGGGCACAGGCAGAGGGAGAAGCAGGCTCCATGCAGGGAGCCCGATGTGGAACTCGATCCCGGGTCTCCAGGATCAGGCCCTGGGCTGAAGGTGGCACTAAACCACTGAGCCACCCGGGCTGCCCAAGCTTCATCCCTTTTGATGGCTGGATAATATACCGTTGTGTGGTCAGACCACAGTTTCACTTTCCATTCACTAGCTGATGGACATTGGGTTGTTTCCACTTTCTGCCTGCTATGAATCATGCAGTGGGTATAATCATGTATAAGTTCCTGCATGTCTTCTTCCCTTTTTCATGCTGCTCCTGATATCTCTGCATTCAGGCAAAGAGCATGAAGGGAATTGTTGCCGGGTTGATAAGAAGAATACGGTTTATGAGTGGAGAAAGGTGGCCAGGAGCCAGGCTCTGTCCCAGGGGCTGGGTAACTACTACCAGCCATCCCTGTTAATCTTCACAGAGCTCCGGGAGATTCTCAGAGGGCAAGTACCATGCTTAAGGACGTGAAACTGGTAGGTACGATTTGAACCCACCTTCCTGTGACCGTGTGTCAGGGGCTGTGTGTTCATACCACTGTCCAGTGGTGGCTGCCTCCTGGAAGTGAATGAATCCACTTATTCAGAGATAACCCCTTTCTTCTTCCCGAGGAACTCGTGCCTTCCCAGCCTGGCCCCAGATAGTCATGGAATGGGGGTGCTCTCCTACCCTGTTGGTCCCTGGGCCACCCTAGCCAACATCGTGGGCCTCTCAGATCTGGCCCACCTAAGGTCTAACATTCGGGCTGCAGATGCTGCAGGGAGGCCGCTACCTGCCGGGATCTATGAGGATTGGCATGCAGTGGGAGAAGCCAAGTGTCTGCCTCAGAGTGGCCCTGGACAGGCCTGCCAGGAGTGCCGACTGAGCCCAGGCAGGCAGGGAAGATGCAGGCTCTGCTGTCCAGGAGCTCGGGCAGGGAGGGCCCACCACGCTCAGCACACACTGTGACAGGGTGAAATGGCCCACCTGCTGGAAGAGGCACGGCTGCTGCAGACACTTGTGCTGGTGTGGGGCATTGCCAAGGGTCCTTCCTTCTCTTTCTTGGCAAGTGGTGACAATAGTTGAGCATCTGAAGGGGGCTCGCTTTTCTCTTCTTGTCTTAAGGGAGAGAATAGGACCAGAGCTGCGATAGTAACACATGGCACTAAGGACCATCAGGGTCCAGACGAGGAGGGCACAGTGGGGCCTGGCAGGAGGGGAAGCTGCATACAACGAGGCTATGAGCAGCCCATGAAAAAGAAACAGAGGGCAGCCGGATCTTCCAGCAGATGGGCAGGCCCCTTCCAGACAGAGCTAAGGTCTTGGCCCAGAAAAAGCTTAGGTTCACAGCTTCCAAAGGATCCATTTGAAGTTGTGAAGGGAAGGCCATCTCTTCCCCAGAGGGTAGGTGGACTGGTCTGCAGGTGTGTGTGTGTGTGTGTGTGTGTGTATGTGTGTGTGAGAGAGAGAGAGACAGACAGACAGACAGACACAGAGACAGACAGACTGACCCTAAACTGATGAATATACCTGGGCTCCATCTTGAGAGGTCTCAGGCTATGGCCCAGAAGCCGTCATAAGGGCTGATGCTTGTTGAACACCTACCATGTAACAGTGTCTTAGAAGCTTCTCCATCTCCTTTGTTCCCTGCAAACAACCCTATGTGGTGTTCATTTTATTTTACAACCAAGAAAAATGAAGCCCTGAATACCTCTTCTAAGGCCGTGCCACCAGAAGCAATGGTGCTGTGATCTGGACCCAGACTCAGGGTGCCAGATCCCAGCTCCTTGGTCATTAGCCCCTTTTGCCTCCCCTTGGCTACATCCAGGGCTTTGCCACCCTGCCCTTGGCCCACCTGCCCAGGAGGCTGCCCCGATCTTATCCTGGCTGTGTTCCCAATTGCTGTGTGATTTTGGGAAAATCACTTTTCCTCTCTGAAGCTTGGTTTTCTTGTCCATAAGGTGAGGGGTTGGTACAGAGCAGTGGTTTTCAGAGTGGGTTCCACAGAGTCCTGGGATCCTATGGGGGCAGGGCTCAGAGGCGCTGGTGCCAGAGCAATGACCTCTGTAACTTGTTCTGTTTATCAGATTTCTGTGGGAGACTTTGATTAAAGGCTTCTGGTGGGGGCAGCCTGGGTGGGTCTCCTGGACAAGCCCCAGGAGAGTCTGGGCCTGTGTGCTGGGATGTCCTATTCTAAGGGGTCGTATTCGTGTTGGGGTGGAGGGTCCCCGAAAAGACCAAAAAGGCCAGATCTCAGGATACCCCTGAGGAGCTGGCATCCCAGAGTGGCCACAGTGGACCAGGGCAGTTTCCCAAGTTCCAGTAATTTGAGCTCTAAGCCATGATTTTTGGGTGCATCTGTGGCAAAGGAGCAGGAGGGCCTGGTGTTCGGAATCAGGCTGCTGGGTCTTCTCCTTTCCACCTGCTGCCTTGGGCCCGGTACTTAATCTCTCTCAGCCTCGCTGTCCTCCTCTGGGCAGTGGGGGTGATAGCAGGGCCTGCCCACGGTATTGTAATAATTTAACACACGGAGAGCATCTGGCACAATCCCTGGCTCGCTGCAAGTGCTGATTCCTCTGTCAGCTGTGGGACTTTGGCTCTTTACTTCTGTCTCCACATCTGTTTGGTGGGATAATGGTAACAGCAGCCTGTAGGGTCATCGTGAGGGTGGATAGGAAGTAGTCCTTAATAGTAAGTAGTCCCAGTGGTCACTTTTGCATTTACTTGCATTTTTCTTTAAATCTGCACACATCTCCTTTATTGAGCCTCATTCTTGCTTGAAGGCAGCCACGGCCTGAGGAGGGGGGAGTGGGGGGGTTGCGCAGGCCAGGGGTCGGAGCTGGCACAGCCACCTGGGTGTCCCGCCCTCTGGGTGCAGGAGAGCCGTGTCAAGTGCAGACACAGGAAGTCTTCCAGTCCAGGCCAGAGCCTAGGCCGCACCCGAGGCTGCACCCGCTGGGAGGGAAGCGTCCCAGGCCCGTGCCCCGGCTGCGCTGTGCTCATGCTCAGACACACGGCCGGGCGGGCACCGACCCAGCCCCGGGAGGCTTCACCGCTTGCCGCTGAGGAGTCGCCTTCTCGGTTGCCTGCCCGCCTCCCTGGGGCCTCTGTCCGCGTGTCCTACGAAGTAGGGATTGAACCAGGTAGTGAGAGATCCCTGCCTTGGGCACAATGCTTCCACTCCGTAACCTCAGTTTCCCATCTGTAAATGAGGGCGTGTTCTAGATGACCCTGGAAATCTCCTCTCCCTCCTCTGAGTTGTGAGGCGGGGAGGGGCAGCATAAGGTAGTGGGTGGGTGCGTGGGTGGGTGGAGTCACTCGCACTCCTGGCTCCTGATTCTGACTTTGCCACTTCTTAGCTGCAGGACAGGTTACTTAACCTCTCTGGGTGTTGGTCTCCTCATCTGTGAAATGGGTTGGCTGTAGGGTTGTGATAGCACCTGTCTCGAGGATTATGAGATCTTATGAATGGGGTGCTTAGAATGGTGCCTGGCGCCAGCAGGGCTCCACCAGTTGTTGCTTCCCCACACCTACTCCCTGAAGTTGCCCATCATCAGGACTCAGGGGCCAGTTGTTGTGCAGCCTTAAGTCAGCTCAGAGTGCCGGGGTCGTCTCAGCCAACGCACGGCCACTTATCGCTGGGCAGTCTTTCCTTCAGTCCTTCTGTGCTGCTCATGGAGCCCCCATGATGAGCTGGGCACCATGCTAGGCTCTGGACGTGGGTGAGTGACCCTGAGGTGGAGATCCCTGACCTGAGGGAGCGTACAGCCTAGTGGGGGGTACAGGCACCAACGCGGAGCGAGCAGAGCAGCAGCGGGAATCTCTGTGTACTGTTCTGGGATAACCGGAGGTGACTTTTTGATTCCTATCACCTCGTTCCCAATTGAGACTCCTTGGCCTATGAAGTCCTACTCTATTCCTACAGGAGTTCAGAGTCATGCTCCACATTAGGTCCTCATTCCATTATTCTGCCATGACCCTGGGCTCTGGAATCAGTGGCTCAAGCTCTGAATCCTAATTCTGCAACTCCTTAGCTGCTTGACCTTGGGTAAGTCACTTAACCTTTCCATTTCTTTTTCCTCATCTTTAAAATAACATTGCCTTCATCCTAAAAAGAACTCTCACAGGATTAGAGGACTACTGTAATGCTACACAAAGCATTTAGAACAGTGCTTGCCCCTGTATGACTGGGCAAGTTACCCCTTGAGCCTCACTTTGCTCATCTGTAAACTGGGCAGAAAATAGTACCTAATTTACAGGAGGCACATGGAAAGCCAAAATGTGATAATATATGTAAAATACTTGGCGAAGAGTAGATGCTCTTTCTCTTCTCCTGGATTAATTATTATTGCTGTGTAACAAATTACCCTAAACCCAGGGACTTAAAACAACAATTTTCAGTTGCTTCCGAGTCTGTGAGACAGGTGGCTTCTAGGCTTACTGGGCTACTGTGCTTTAAGCTAGAGTATCCAGTGGGATGTGTCTCCTTTTTTTGGGGGGGGTGGGGAATGTGTCTCCTTGATGAGGAGGGTTGAGCTTGGATCTGCTCCATATGGGCTTCATCCTGGGGCCTGTCTGAGAGCAGTATCCATACAGAGGACACATTTCTGTTTAAAAGGATTTATGTATTTTAGATGGAGAGAGAGAATGGAAGGAGAGGCAGAGGGAGAGGGAATCTCAAGCAGACTCCCTGCTGAGCACAGAGCCCAGTGCAAGGCTTGATTGCACCACCCTGCGATCATGACCTGAGCTGAAACCAAGAGTCAGACACTCAGCCAGTTGAGCTTCCCAAACTCCCAGGGGACACATCTCTCCTTGAGAGGCAGAGGTGTAGGAGAGTAAACATCCAAGGCCTCCTGAGGTTTGGCTGCTACAGTCCCGGCCCTTTCACATCATCCTGTAGCCAAAGCCATCACATGGTCAAACCCAAAGTCAAGAGGCAGAGAAATAGACTCTAGTCCTTTAGTGGAGGGAACTGCAAAGTCAGATATGAGGGGGTGTGAGTAAAGGCAGGAGTTAAGACTCAGGACATTAATGGGACCTGCTGGGCTGCCCCAGAAGTCCCCAGGAGACGGCCAGTGTAAGGGCTGCCAATGAGGAGCCGTGATTTCGGTAGGGTATGTTTAACTGTATCATGGGGACAGTAGCCCCAAAACACTCATTGGATCACTGTTCCAGAAGATGACTTCCTTTTTTGCCCCCACATTGCCCCAGGGATGTATGGGATTTTCTTCCCGGGAGTGTTGTGGGAAGATGGAAGATGGGCACAGGAAGGCTGGCCTGCAAAGCCCAGGAATGCCTCTCACCACCCCCACCCCTCCATGAAACCTGTCCTTTCAGTGAAATAAGTAAAACTGTCAGCTGGAAAAATGAGGGGCGAGCCGACCAAATATGATAAACTGTCTCTTGCTGGGTATTGTACTTTCCACAATAAAACCCCAAGTGGATGCTAAAAATGTGTGCAGCTTTGTGAGGAGACAAGCATGCTCTGTGTGGCCAAGATTTTCTGAGAAAGGTAATTTCACTGCACCGTGCATAAAGGAGAGAAATCCAAAGAGCAGTAATTTGGAAATTGTACATCAGGTTTTTTTTTTAATTGATATTGTTGGTTATTTTTCTTTTATTAAAATCCGGAGTCCAGCGGGCTGCTGTTCCTTCCGTATCTATCTCATTCAAGTCGTGTGTTGACATTTCTAATTTGCAAATTTAGAGATTGTCGGGAAATGGCTTCAACACCGACGTGGTTGGGGAGCTCGACGGTTAGTGGCAAGGGCTCATGTCTGGGAAGACCACAGGGAGCAGAGGAGGAGAGCTGGGCTGATTTAGAGAGACCTCGAATAACGAGCATTCCCTGAACACTGAGTGTTGGACTCTGTCCTAGGTGTTTTACATGTATATTTTATCTTATTTAAACCTGCCATTCCCATTTTGCAGATGAGTACAGAGAGGCACTAGGAGGTTAAGTAACTTGGCCAAGGTCACGCAGCTCCTGAGTGGCAAAGCTGGCTTTGGTACCAGGCGTTCTAGCCATTTCTCCTCCCTGCGTTTCGGTTATTTGGTTTTGTGTAGATTTAATGCCTACATCTAAGCTATTATTTGAAACTAAATGGTAGGATGCCTTGGTGACTCTCATTACCTCTCTGGCCCTCGGTTTTCTCATTGGTAGGACTTCGAGCCTTGGAGCCATCAACTCTGAGGTAGGGGACCCTAAGAGGCTGTGTAGACTCAAGCTTCTCTCTGCCCTGCAGGCCTGATCTGGTATGCTTTGTGGGGCGAGATCTAACTCAATGAGTGGATGGCATGGTTTATGAACTTCTGAGCTCCATCTAGCTGTGCTGGCCAGTGGTTCTGGGGGCTGAAAGCAAGTCCCTTTGTGGCCCGTCATGCTAGGAGCTATAGAGGCAGTGACTCCGTCTATGCTTACTTCCAAGATGCAATCCTTGACTCCTGGAGAGAGATAAGCAACTTCAGTGTCCTCTGGGAGCTATTGGCCTTAAGACAGCAGTTCACAATCTTTATAGGGGGCCCTCTAGTACTCTACTGCTATCACCACCAGCAGACATTTATTGAACCTCTTGGTGGATGCTGCCGGGCACTGTGCTAACATCATGTACGCAGTGCCTCATTTTATTCCTGCAACAGCCCAAGTGCTGTGCCTAGCTACTAACATTTGTCTCTGGTTTGCAGATGAGGAAATGGAGGCTTGGCAAGTTCAAAGAATATGCTCCAGGCCACATGTCTTACAGTCTGAGCTTGGCTCAGAGGCTGAGTCCACATGCTTCCTGTTGGAGGTTATCTATCTAAGCAGGACACGTGGGTCTCACAAGGTTGAAAGAGGTAGGGAAAGGGAGCCATGTGGCTTAGGGTCTTCCAGTGACGATGCCATTCATGAAATTGCATCAGCAGAGGAACACAGAGATGTAGAAGGTTTGACAGGGCCTCGGAAATCCCTCTTATTCTTGCAAATGAGAAAACCAAGGCCCAGAATAATGAAAGGTATGCCAGATGACACACAGATTAATGAAGACATGCCCTTCCCTGACCAGCCTGGCAAATCAAAGCCTGGTCCCCCTGCTCTTGCTGGGGGCTGCAGCAAGGGATCAAGGAGGTATGAGGATCAGAAACCCCCACATTAAAGAAGCTGTGAATGGAGGGACCTCACCCTCATTGGGTTGCCCCCATCCTCCATCCTACCTAAGAGACTGAGGGTCCCCAGACTCATAAGATCATGAGTACTCTGGGGACCTGTTAGAACTGCAGATTCCCAGGCCATGGCCCTAGAGCTCCAGATGTGGTATGTCTGGGGTTGCCATTGGGAAATGAGACTTCTTTAAAATCCCCACTGATTCTAATGTGTAGTCAAATTTGGAAACAGCTGTCTTAGTCCAGTATCCCCACATGTTCCATAGAACACCATCTTAATTTCCTGGAGACATCAATAGGTGTTATGTATTTAAAAAAAAAAAAAAAAAGTCTTCCAGGCTAGTAAGTTTGGAAACTATTGAGTTAGCAGAGTTATTCCCTATTAGAGTCACATGGGAAGTTTTGATAACTCCCAATATGCAGGCTACATTCCTGAGTCTCTCTTTAGGGATAGGACACAGGCATAATAGGTTTGAGAAGTTCTTCAGGCAATTCTAATTTATGGCCAGTTTGAAAGCCATTAGGCTAGACCGAGTTAGACAGACTTTTTTTTTTCAACTGCAGAACTTTTCAGGGCCTTTAAAACACAATGTACATTACGAATCTCCAAAAAGAGAAACACATAGATGGTTTTCTTAGCTTTGTGACCAGGGGTGGACGAGAGGAGGGAAGGTGTGGCTAGAGAAGGGAGGGTACGGTAATATGGAGAGAGAGTGTACAAGAGGAGATGGTGGTAGGCAAAGTGAAATTCAGAGGCTAGTAGAATTTTTGAACTCAAATAAGCATGAATTTTTTTTAGACCGATTTGAGTAATGGGGATAATATGGTAATTGATAATAGTTACAACACCTTGGAGGCTATGCAGATAGGATTTCTGGAAGCAGATGTTAAAAAAAATAGCTCTACATATGTTATCATAGCGGGGGCTCTAAACACCCTGCGCAGGTCATACAGACCAGAGAAGTGAGCTCCGTTGTGCAGGGAGTGATGCTTCCAAAATATCAACTAGTTCCTGTCGTCCTCCCAGTTAAAGCTCTTTGAAGGCTCACCGTCCCACTGCTCACTCTCCAAAGCCCTGCAGTAGCAATGTCTAAACTTTTTTATCATGCTCCTCCCCACCCAAATTGAACGTGTACCCTAATTCTATGCATGTTCATCTGGAAATATCTGTGCTATTAGTAATAACATGGTGAGATTGAGTTTGAGTTCCTTCTTCTATTTTTAGATTCAAAAATAGATGTCGCTAAAAGTTGTCACATTTTTTCCTGCACTTTGGTCCATCAGCCGGTGCAGCCTGGTTTCAAGCCCAACAAGGCCTAGTCTCCGCCTTTCCTCAGCATCCTACGCTCAGGATGTTTTAAGCTACACACTATGCTCCAGCCGCACCCTCCCCCCCCCCCCCCCCCCCAGATCTCTAGGCGTGGCTCAGCCTGTTGGCCTTGGCACCACCAGCTCTTCCCTCTTCTTGGAATGCCTTTCCTCTTGCTTTAGCATGGCTGGTTCCTGACAGGTCCTCTTGTCAACATCACCTCCTCCGAGGGGCCCTCCATTTAAAGCTGCAACTGACCACTCTCTCTGACACTGATCATTTTGGTTGTCTGCGTACCACTTATCACCATCAGATGTTTCTCTTGTTTGTTTGCTGCCTGCCCCCTTTGGCAGAGAAATTGTGCTGGTCATGGTGGGAGAGAGCTCCGTGACTTGTTATGGGGTGAACACACACCCTGAGAGTCAGAGGTTAAAGCACCTGTCTGGGCCGTGCCCTCTGTAAATGGTGGAGCTAAGATTTGCTCTCTGGCCCTCATGACCCCAAGGTCAAGATGCTTTGCCTCATGCCCAGCTGCCTCTTGCCCTTCAGTGGCTGCCCATTGGAGTCCAGACGGATTGTTTGAGTTTGAAATCTGTTATGATGTCAGATGACTATGGAATTTGAAAGGAAAAAAAATGACTGGCATTTTACGCTCTGTTTCACAGCCAGCCAGTAATAGGAGTTTGGAATAATTCTGGAGTCTGAAATAATTCAGGCAGGCCCAGCTGCAAATTGGAAGTCTGTGGTCAGGAACCGCAATAGGTGAAAGCAGCCTGGAGAAACGCTTGGCTCACATGTGGTAAAGAAAGCCCAGAATCTGAGGAAAGGCTCCAGGGTAGATGTGTCTGTTGTCATAGGAAAGAAAGCCCTTCATCTTCTCTTCCGTTGCTTGTGCCATTTTGAAGCAGGATGTCAAGCACGGACACCCAGATAGAGAGATCTGGAATAACTTTCCTTCCTTCTGCTGAGCACCTGCAGGGTGAGAACCTCTTAGCATAGCAAATCGGGGAAATCCCACCTGCTGGTCCTTCCTCTACCCTGAGGGCACCACACCCATTCCTTACACCTGGGGAAGGAGGCAGGAGGGTGGAGAGTTTGCAGAAAAGGGGAGGAACTGCTGAGGCCCTGTGGCCTTTGTTTGTTTGTTTGTTTTTTTATTGGAGTTCAGTTTTCCAGCATATAGTATAACACCCAGTGCTCATCCCATCAAGTGCCCCCCTCAGTGCCTGTCACCCAGTCACCCCCACACACACCCACCTCCCTTTCCACCATCCCTTGTTCATTTCCCAGAGTTAGGAGTCTCTCATGTTCTGTCTCCCTCTCTGATATTTCCCGTGGCCTTCTGAAGGAGTCATTCATTTTAATGCCTGGGGTTCTGGGATCCAGTCCTGCATTGGGCTCCCTGTAGGGAGCCTGCTTCTCCCTCTGCTGGTATCTCTGCATTTCTCATGAATAAATAAATAAATAAATCTAAAAAAAGAAAAGAAGCCTGCCACCTCCCTGCATTACCCCCTTGTCTCTTTCCAGGAGTGACCCCTTCATGTTGGAACTGATAAGCATGTGCTTGCCTGGCCCAGACAGGTGTTCCATCCTCAGTTCACCCGACAGCCTCTTGGCACACGGCCTGCCAGCCCCTTCCTCCTCGTGTGGAGCACAGGAACCCTAATGATGAATGGACAGCCAGGGTGTCAACATGTGACACCGGAAGGCAAAGAAATTGGCAATTGATCTTTCCTGCTGGATCTCCCTCTTCCCCGTCCTGTCACCAAAGCAGTATTAATAATTCCACTACCAGGAGATTTCCCTCATTCATCTGTCCAGCTGTGGACCCATTCATTCGTGGTTAAAAGTACCACCTTTGGGATCAGATAGACCCACCTCAGCCCCTGCGCTGGCCTTGGGGCCTGTGTTAGTGTCCTTGGGGTGCTGGAACAGATTAGTCCCCACCTGGTGCCTTGAGACCACAGAGATGTATTGTCTCATAGTTCTGGAGGCTAGATGTTTAAAATCAGAGTGGAGTCTGCTGAGCTGCTCACCTCTCCCAGCTTCTGACGGCTCCAGGCTCCGGAAGGCAGACCTCTAGTCTCTACCTCCTTCTTCACATGGCCACTTCCTCTTCCCTCCCTTACAAGGATACTTGTCATTGGGCTTGGTACCCCCACCCAGATAATCCAGAATGACCTCATCTTAAGATCTTTAACCTAATTACATCAGCAGAAGCTCTCTCCGCATTGACAGATCCCACCATTTAACCCACTGTATGACCTTAGCCGTGTTATTAAATCTCTGAGTCTCAGTGTCTTTGGCCATGAGATGGAGATGCCTCTGTTCTATACCTCACAGGGATAAGATGTGGATCACCTTTTCTGTGCCCACACAGAACTCATGCTCCATCAGTGGCAGTTACTCTTACTCACTGAGCGTCATCTGTCAGGTGCTGATATTGTGCTGAGCTCACACCGTACCTCCTGAGAAGTGAGACCACACCCCTTATGATAGAGCCTGCAGAACCTGTTAATTCCTATGTACACCTGAGGCCAGTAAGTGCCCAGCAGCTCTGCCAAACCCACTTCTCCTGTATGTGTGTGGAATGACCCACCAGTAGGGAAAATAGTGTGTGGAATGACCCACTAGTAGGGAAAAGACACTTCTAGAAAGTTCCTCAGCTCATCCTAGGATACCTTTCAGGGGAACAGAGGAAATCATTGCCTGGCTGTTGGAAAGCATTTGGCCCTGTACCCTGTCCCCCACCCAGCCCAGCTACCCTAGCCACCATGGTTGTTTCTCAGGGTGTGGAATTGATGAGGACACTACTTTCCCCACACGGTAGGTATTTCACAGACAACAGGGGTGTGGACATTCTGAGGGTAGCGAACGGTATGTTGTGGCCTAGAAACTGGGCAGCCAGGGAGGGAATTGGCCTGATGATAGAGAGCTGGCAGGAGTGTTCATCTCTGCCCTTCATTTCCTTTGTATGACCTTGGACAAGACTTTGAGCTGCCTTAAGGCCCAGATATTCAGCTAGAGATCTGTGGGGTTGATTTGAACTTAAAACAAAACAAAACAAAACAAAACAAAAATAGTACATGTGTTTTAAAACCTTTCCCAGAATCCCATTTTGTGTGGCCCAATGTCCACAGAAGGCTCCTGTCCCTGGTCCTACCCCTCTTCGGGGCCAGTGGCATCCCCCTGATTTTATCCAAGTATCCCTGCTTGCTTCCTCATTGGCAAGTACCTCTCCAGTATCAGGATGCAGACCTCACCCCCTGTTCCCTCTTCCAAGAGCTCCCCCTCACTCCAAGAATTTTTATAGACCTCCTGAAGATGGAAAGGGGCTACAAGTGGGGGGGTCACAGCCTGGCCCAAGCTGGACCAAACACCCTCCAGCTGCCTCAGCCCCGCCCTTCCCGTCTCTCTCTACCCTCTCTTAACATGCTTCCATCATGCGTGTCCCAACACCCCCTACCGTGCCCACTCTCAGCCCCCATCAGCACTGCCACATTCCTCTCCCCCATTTGGCTCCCAGGGCAGGTGCCACCATCCGCACCTGGGGCCCAGAGCAGACATGACTAATCCATCACAGCACTTTCCCCACAGAGCCTGAGTGAGACCACAACCCCAGTGGCCCTGAAACTGGCCGTTCCCATTCACCACCGGGAGGAGAGAGATTGGGGCAGTGGACGCCACTGCAGGGCTGTGGCCTGGCTTCCACAGCCTGTCAGAAGCAGGAGTTCCACAGGTCATGGGCCATGACCCACAAGTTATGGGTGTTGGGGTTACTGGTGCTAACTTAGTTCCTTTCATCTCATTTTTCCTTCAGATTCTTTTCCCTACTACTCTTGGAGTTATCTTTTCTAACTATAGATCTGATCATCCCACTCTCCCCTATCACCCCAGGCTTAAAAAAATATCTGTGCCTAGTGACTACAGAGCACATGCCCACATTTCAGGCTTGGCTTCGAAGGCCTGGAACCCCCTGGCCCCGACTACTTTTTTCAGTGTCCCCTCCAACATGTACGCTGTGGCCAAGCCTCTCACTTCATTTTCCAAACCCAGCTGTGCCTGTGAGGCTTCTGTGCTTCTGTGTATGTGGTTCCTCCTGCCTGGAATACCCTTCCCCACTGTATTAGTTTCCTTTGGCTGCTGTAACAGATCACCACAAACTCCATGGCTTAAAATCACAGGAATCTATTATCTTAACTGTCCTGGAGGCTGGAAGTTTGAGGCAGGTCTTTTCTGGGCTATAGTCGAGGCGTCAGCCAGGCTGTGTTCCCTCTGCAGACTGAAGGGGAGAACCTGTTTCATGCCTTTTCTAGCTTTTAGAGGCTCCTACGTTCCTTGGCTGGTAGTGCCTTCATCCATCTTCAAAGCCAACAATGATCCACCGGCCTTCCTCATGTGGCATCACTCCAACTACTACTTCCAACATCGTCTCTTTCTGACTCGTATCCTCCTGGCCTCCTCTGATTAGGACCCTTAGGATTACATTGAACTCACCTGGATACTTTCCCCATCTCAAGATCTTTGATTTAATCACACCTGCAAAGTCCCTCCTGCCTTGTAAGGTAGCATATCCTCAGGTTCAGGGCTTCGGGCATGGATGTCTTTAGAAGGGCCATTATTATTCCACCTACATCACTTGCCTTGTTTTAGATATTGAATTAGTCCTTCAGGGGCATTTCAGATACTCCCTCCTGCCTGTAGCATCCCATGTGCCTCCCAGATAGAATTAGTCTTCCATATTTCTTTCGGTCCATAGCATTTGAGCATCATTCTGTTTGCAGTATATACTACCTGCTACTATGGTCCTTTGAATATGGCCTTGCCCCCTGGCAGAAAGTGAGCCCCTTGGAAGCAAGATGCTGAGACTTTTTTATCTTTGGGACTCCGCGTCTTCCATAGTCAAATATTTGAGGAGTTTGTTGCATTTGTCTTTCCTTCAAGAGGCATCTTAAGTACCAGCCTCCGCCCCCCCGCCACTGCTCTTCTGTGCCCCCTGACATGACATTTTCATGTCCGGTACAGTGCAGGGGCTCAGTGGTTACGGAAGAGCTGACAGACTTCTAGCCTCCCATCTACCTGGTGAAACCACACCTCACCCAGGTGTCAGGTTGGAAAGTAGTTTCATCGTCAAAATTACCCTGAGTAGCATCACACCCAGGGCTTGAGATGCTCACCTCCAAGAGACAACTGAACCCCCTGGGAACCACAGGCTCCTGTTGCCCATCTCTTACTCATTCCCAGGTGTCTGCACATTAACCAGAATTGTAGATAAATCTGCCCACACTCTCCAGATTGCTTTTTTCTCTCCCTCCCTGTGTTTCTGGACAGAAGTGGTTGGATGCGCATGAGGAGAATGCCTGCAGGAGGAAGTGCTAAGACCTCTCCTGGGTACTCCGCTCCCCCCAGCTCAGGCTGCTTCCTTGTGCCTCTGTTCCCAGGTAGCAGATGGCCTGGTAATTTAATGCAGTTAAGGGGAGCAGGTCACTGGAATTTAATTATAAAATAGCACCACTTTGAGAAGGCTTATTCTCAGATTCGAGGGCTGGGTGAGCAGGGTCCCAGGTGAACGGTCCCCACGGAGATGTGTGGAGCATGGCCTCAGGGGTAGTGTGTAGTGGCCTCTGCAGAAGAGAGAGATGTTTGTTCTGTGACCTTCCCCTCTCTCACTCCACTCCTGCAGGTGCTAAGCTGCTTGGTCTGCCTGTAAGATTGGTGCAGGCCAGTGGGGCACTTAGAATAAAATCCAGATTCTTTTTTGTGGCCTGAGAGGCCCTCTAGCCTTGGGCCCCTGCCTGCCTCTCCAGCCTCTCTCAGTACCAGCCCCCCATGTTTCTATTTCTCCAATATGCAGAGATGGTCACAGGATCTTTGCACTTGCTAGGTCCTCTACCTGGATTTTTCTTCTCCCAGGTACTCCCATGACCACCCCCCGCAGAGCTCAGCTGAAAGGTTACCTAGCTCCTTGGGAAGAACTCCTCAGAACCCTATTTTTGTTACCCTCTCCCCCCAACTTAGCTTGCGCCACCATAACAAAAAACCATAGATGGTTTAAACAACGGAAATTAATTTTCTCACAGGTCTGGAGACTAGAAGTCCAAGATCAAGGCTTTAGCCAGTTTGGTGTTTGGTGGGAGCTCTCTTCCTGGTCAGCAGATGGTAGGGGGTGAACCCTAAGGGCATGACAGGGACAGAGGAAGAGAGAGCTCATGGGAAAGAGCTCTCTGGTGTCTCTTTTTATAAGGGTGCTAATCCTGTCAAATCAGGGCCCCATCTTTATGATCTCACTTCACCTTAATTACCTCTTTAAATGCCCTGTCCCCAAATACATTGGGGTTAGGGCTTCAGCATCTGAATTTTGGATATTTAGTCCCTAACATTCCCTGTGGCTGCCCGACCACTGTCTGTCCAGTCACCCTCGGCTCCTTACCCCTTCTGTGCCTTGGCCTCTACTATGAATGGATGGTGCCTGACCACGGGGATGGTTATGAGGAATGAGTGAGTTACTACACGAGGAAGACTCAGCCCAGAGTCTGGCACAGAGAAGGTTTTGCTGGGTACATGTTAATTAATTTCGTTATCACTCTCATTATTTCTGGCTGAGACCTGCTACCACTTGAGGCCTCAGAGAACATTTGTTTGCACACATGTTGCAAGGAAAAGGGTACTGAGGAAGGAACAGAGTTGTTGGGGAGGGGAGAGTTGGGGCAGCAGAGGGAACTGCAGAGGGAGCAGTAGGAGCAAAGGCAAGGCCCAGCGTGGCAAGTGGAGAGAGACAGCAATAAAGTAGAAGGTTTGAGGAAGGAGGTGGAGGTGAGGGTGGGCCTGTGGACCAGGCTGGGAGGCTGGCTAAAGGAGACCCCTGAAGGGTTTTCGGCAGAGAAATTGTGGTCAGATTTGCATGTTGGAGAGATCGCCCTGCACCGTATTCCCTATAGGAAGATCAAACTCTGTGACCTCAGGGTCCCCATTACTTCACTGAAACTGCTCTTGCAGGGGCCCTGGTTTGCCAACCCAGTGGTGAGTCTTAAGGTGTTGTCCTTCTCGATCTTTCTGCTGCACCTGATAGTGGTCCCCGCCATCCCTCCTGAGCCTCTGTGTCCTTGGCTTGCCTGATGTGTTACTAGCAGTCCTGGGAGGCAGTGCGTGGTACTAGAATGAACCCACATTGGTCTTGAGTTGGAACTGTGGCTCCACTGGGGTCTCCGTTGTAGGCAAGTCCCCCAACTTCTCACTTTCAGAAGCCCCTTCATACTCTGGAGATTAAAAGACCTGGCTGGAGGGAAATACAAATCAAAACACAATGAGATACCACCTCCCACCAGTGCAAATGGTGAAAATTAACAAGACAGGAAACAACAAATGTTGGAGAGGATGTGGAGAAAGGGGAGCCCTCTTGCACTGTTGCTGGGAATGTGAACTGGTGCAGCCACTCTGGAAAACTGTGTCGAGGTTTCTCAAAGAGTTAAAAATAGAGCTACCCTAAAACCTAGCAATTGGGTTGGATTTACCCCAAAGATACAGATGCAGTGAAAACCCAAGACACCTGCACCCCAATGTTTCTAGCAGCAATGTCCACAATAGCCAAACTGTGGAAGGAGCCTCGGTGTCCATCAAAAGATGAATGGATAAAGAAGATGTGGTCTATGTATACAATGGGATATTACTCAGCCATTAGAAATGATGAATACCCACCATTTTGCTTCAGTGTGGATGGAACTGGAGGGTATTATGCTGAGTGAAGTAAGTCAGTCGGAGAAGGACAAACATTATATGGTTTCATTCATCTGGGGAATATAAAAAATAATGAAAGGGATTAAAGGGTAAGGAGAGAAAATGAGTGGGAAATATCAGAGAGGGAGACAAAACAGGAGAGACTCCTAACACTGGGAAATGAACAAGGGGAGGTGAGCAGGGGAATGGGGTGACTGGGTGACAGGCACTGAGGGGGCACTTGATGGGGTGAGCACTGGGTGTTATACTATATGTTGGCAAATGGAACTCCAATAAAAAAAAAAAAAAAAGACCTGGTGGGGAATTGAAGTGAAGGGCATGGAAGCCACTCCCCTACCCCACCCTCTTCTCTCTCCTCCCTTCAGTCTCTCCTCTTGCCCTACGTTTAGGAATTCTCCAGCAGAGCTGCCTGAATCACTATTGCTCAGATTACATGAGTCCTGGCTCCCAATTTTTCTTGTGTCTTCTATCAACTTTCTAAGCAGTTGTCAAAGGGAAGAGGGGTCTCAGAGCCCCTTTCCCGGGGGAAATCCACTGGAGGCTTATATTCTGAGGTTTACTCTCAGCATCCCCCCTACCCCCCAGGAACATCTCTCAATATGCTGAGTCTATGGAGGAAAATTTTGCCTCCAAGAGAAGGTGCAAGAATAGGCAAAATCACAGTCCTACTGAGAGCTTTTTTAATTAGCCTCATACCCAGATCGATTTTCCCTTCCTGTTTAAACTTAACATCTCTGTGGCTTTAGAGAAATTTGCCAATTTCTCTAAATTGCATGCGGTAAGAGAAAAAGGAGAGATTTGTTGCCAAGTGAGGGGGAGTGAGAGGATTTCCTTTAAACATCCAAAGCACAGGGACCTCTCTGCTGGGACCTTCCTGGGCAGCACCGACCAGATAATATATTGGAGCTAGAAGACAGTAACCCCTCTGTGCTTCTTTAATGAAGAGAGAGAATCCGCTTAGACTTTTCAGAATTTAAGGCACAGAGAGAGAGCCCACAAAGCTGTTCTGCTAAGAGTGAATGTCCCAAGTTCTGGAATGATGTGAGGGAGAGGAAACTTGCCCGGCTAGCCTTCAAGTCACCCAGAAGACCATCGGAGCCACCTCTTAACAGCAGCACACGATGGCTTCTTCTGTGGAACCCCAGTATATAAAAATCAAAGCCGAGCTGCTCTGTTAAAGCGGGGAGGCAGCTCCAAGGTGCCCTCTGCCCCCATTCAGCCTGGAGACAAAATGTACTTTGAAGACTGCAAATCTTGTCCCATCATTTCCTTCACACACAGCAAAATGGATAAGCCAAAGAGGCTGCTTATTGTCCGAGGTCATTCCTTACTGTTCAGCACCCACTCGAGCTCTCGACAGATGTTTATCAGGTGTCTAATTTGCAAGGCACTGTGCTGGACCCTGTCGTGGAGCTTACAGTCTGGGGGGGGTGGGGGACAGGTGGCGCACACATGGAAATACTTACAGTGTCAGGTCGTAGAGAGTGCGAGAGAATGCAGTAAAGTGAGGCCGGGGGAAGGAGTGAGGGGCTTGATGGGATGATCAAGGAAGGCCTTGAAGAAGTGAAATTTGAGCCAAGAGAAAGGCAGGCATACTGGGAGGAGAGGGTTGCAGACAGAGGGAGCAGCAGGTGCAAACACTCTGAGGTGAGAAGGTGCTTGACACAAGCAAAGACCAGCCAGAAGGCCAGCCTAGCCAGGGCTCCGAGAGCGAGGAGGGGGCAATGGGAGAGGATCAGAGAGGGAGCTGGCCCAATGGAAAGCCTTTGGATTTTATCCAAAGTGGAGTAGGAGCCATTGGATGATTCTAGCAGAAGAATGACGTGGTCTGCATGAGATTGCAAAAAGATCTCTCTGCCTGCCTAGGTGAAGAATCAGCTATAAGGGGATGAAAAGGGGAACAGTGAAACCAGTAGTGAGAGATACTGTTGGCTTGGACCTTTTAGGGGAGGAGAAGTGGTATGATTTACGATATGTTCTGAAGTCAGATCCAGCAAAATTTGCTAGTAGATTAAATGAAAAGAAAACTTTTTACACCTCCTCTGTACAAAGTACGGTGGTAGGTTTAGAGGAGTTGAGACCCTTTTGCTTGTAAGTACATAACCCAACTCAGAGTGGCTCCCATAACTGAACAGTATAGCTATACATGGGGTTCCAGGAGCATAAATCCTAAATTCAGGATTTAGTTACTTTCTCATTTTATATCTTAGTTTGATTCATTTCTCACATGATGGCCCCCAGCAGCCCCTGGCTTACATGAACCACACAAATAGCATGGTGAGGAGGAAAAAAGTATTTCTTCCTTAATGGATTCAATAAAAATGACTGTTCACCAACCTCAAGTCATCTGTGTATGCCTAACCCAGTTATTCTGTCCAAGGAAATAGGACACATTGATTGGCAACCCTTGCCATGTAACCAACCTGGAATCAGGGATGGCAGTAGGGAAGAACCATACCCCCCTGACCCCCAGTAATTGTGCATTGCTAGGACGATGGAAAGTGGATGCTCTGTAAGCAAAAATAACCGACTTTTAATACCTAGGAATAAGAAATGTTTTGTTTAATAAATGAGAATTTTTCCTTCTCATTTTTCTTGTGTCACAAACTGTGCTTTCCTAGAACCACAGAAGGTAATTGTAGTGATGAAAACTTCAGTGTTCTGGATACCAGCTTTGACCATACTTCCTGCACATGATGCAGCTGCAGAACATGATATCTCCACTCCAAGAAAAGGAACTTGAACCTGAAAAGCTGACAGTCACGTGTCCTCTGGCCACCTGATGAGCCCAGTGAAAGCAGAAAGAAGCACAATATTTTCCTGTATTCAGAAGGGACAGAACACTGTACTGGGCTATTGTGTCGGGAGGAGGGAGAGCCATAACAGCAGTGGGGTGCACTGGGGGCGCGGCGGGTGGGGAGCTGGTTCTGAAAACGGTGGGGGCCCGGCCTAGAGCCCCCAGTGTTGAGCCAGTGATGCCTTACTGACCCACGGACATCAGGCTTTTCTGTTCAAAAGAGTGGCTGGCTGAGTCACATTGAATGATTCAGATGCAAGTTTAGTGACCATGGGGTACGGCTCCTGGGGCTCAGCAGCCCGGGAGGTTTGGCCTTGAGAATGCAAGCCGGACTCATTTATGGCAACATTCTGAGAAGATGCTGTTTCTGTTTCATTAAAATAACGGTTCCTCCGCCACTTCTCTTGCTTAGAATGACACCTAATCACATCCTCCAGTTATTTGCTTTGGGTAGTTGTGCTCTTGCCTGGATTTCGTCTGCCTCTAGGGCCGGTTTATTCTCGCCAGTTAAGAAGCTCCCCAAAGCCCCACATTTGTCCATGAAATTGTTACCTTGCATCTTGCTCCCCACCATGGCACCATAAGCTGGGCCACGTGACGTGGAAGGGATGGGCTAATGCCATTACCTTGAGAGGCTGGAGTGGGCACTTGAGTGTCATAAAACACACACAGTTCCGACTCTCCACCCCGGGGACAGCTCCCTGGCTACCTTATCTGAGGCCGCTGTGTCCTCTTCACGCTGGGGTCTGATTCAGGTTCAGCGGTGTCTCCAGGGTGTCCTGGGGAATTTTAAGTGTTTACTTGGAAAACAGTGCCTTCCTCCCTACCTCTGCCCTCCTCGCCCTTGCAGCGGAACATTGAGATAGCAGCTGCTCAGGCCCGTATTCCTTCTTGCAGGGAAGTGCTGGGTGAATTCAGAATTTGGGGAGAGGGGTGGGAGTTGTGATAAGAGGATTTGAAAGGCTGTTCGGCTTCATAGAAAGCTGGGGAGGCTTTGGAAACCAGCCAAACCCAGGTTCGAACCCTGGCTCTGGCATTTAATTGGCTATGTGGCCATGGCTGTGTGGCTTCATCTCTGTGAGTCTCTATTTCTCTGTCTTTAGAATGGGAGCACACCCCTTCTCTATGCACACTGCTATGAGAAATACTTGAAGCAAGATTCATAGGCCTTCTTCTTTAGTCCAGACAGTTGTCCTGACCTAGTCCAAGGAACCACCCAGCTGCTGCTGGAGGGTCATCTGAATGAGCCACAGAATTCTAAAATTTAACTCACCCACAGCCAATCACCTCATCTCCCTCATTTCCACCCTCAAGGCATCTCCTCTCTGAACTCATCTGAGGCTCCTATATATCTGTTGCCCTCACATCCAAGGTGGGTGGGCCAAGCCCATTGGGTCACTTCTCTGTGTCCCTATGGCTCCTACCTTAGTCCTGGCCCCATCACCTCCCAGTAGCATCCAGCTGGGCTCCCTGCTGGTCCACACTATAGCCAGAAAATCTTCCCTAAAATGTAGATCTAGTCACAGGGCACCCTGGTTTGCCTTCCATGGCTCCCATTACCCAAGCACAGAGCCCGTTAACCTGCTGGGCCCCTTCTATATTCCAGGTCTCATCTTTTGCTGCTTCACAGCCTTCTTGCCATCTTGACCTCCATGGGGTCCCCAGAGGAGACCCTGCTGTTTCATGATTCCATGTCTTTGCCAGTACCCCCTCCTTCCCCTTTTGTCTCCCTGGCTTGCACACATCTACTCATTTTTCAAGATCAGCTCAAGAGTCACTTGCTGTATGACTCAGCCATAAAAGGGAATGAAGTACTGGTACGTGCTATGACACAGATGAACCTCAAAAATCCCACACTAAGTGAGTAAAAGCAGACACAAAGGCTACATATTGTATGGATTCCATTTATATGGGATATCCAGGAAAGGTAAATCCATAGAGATAAAAAAGCAGATTGGTGGCTGCCAGGGGCTCAGGGAGGGGGCAATGGGGGCTACCCAATGGGTCTAAAACTTCCTTTTGGGGTGATGACATGTTTTAGAACTACATAGAGCTGGTGGTTGTACATTAGGAATATACTAAATGCCATTGAATTGTTCACTTTAAAATGGTTAATTTTATGTTATGTGAATTTCACCTCAATTAAACAAACAAAAAGAATCACCTGTTCAAGAAGACTTTGAATCACCCAGGTGGAACAGACCCTTCTCTCCTAGTGGCTCCCTGCCCACCATCTGCCATCTAGATTTTGATCAGACGTCCCCTGGGACTTCACTGCACTCATTTGTTTCCACATCTGTGCCCCCAGCGGCCTGTGAGCTTGAGAGCATCCATCCGGTTCCATCCCACCTGCACCCTCCCTGTGGCTAGCACTGGGCCCTGCCCGCGGGGGCGTCTCACATGGTGTTAACCTTGCATCCCCGTCTTCCTGGGGGAGGTTGTAACCTTCCAAGGCCTCATGTTCTGGAGAAGGGAGGAGTCCTGTGCCCACTTAGGTTTGATCACCCATCATTGTCTTAGGAGATATGCCTCCCCCACCCCAAGTGGCTTCCTGGCCCACCTCCCTCCCACCCCATAGCTCTGGGCCTAGTTGTATAAATGCTGGCATCTCCTTTTTCGGCTTCTCTCCTGGGTGCTTCCTTTTTATTTACTATCCTCTCCATTTTTGTGCCATCAGCACTTCCCAGCGGTGCCATGTCCCTCTTTTTGGAGCAGTTTCGACTGATTAAGGACAGAACCAGGGCCAAGTAGTAGCCCCCTGGCCCCATTGTGTCTGGGCAGACTGCAGGTGGATGGATGGAGGCAAGGACAGAGGAGGAGTGACTCCAGACCTGCTGTGGTGCCTGCCAGCCTGCTGTGAGTCAGTGTGGATCCCATTGGGTGGCCTTCCCTGTTCCTGGCAGGACGTAGTCCTCGAATCCACATGTGGACTGGTTCCAGCTAGAGCCGTGGAGGGGGCTTCTAGCCTGCTGTGTACCCAACCTAACTTCTCCTCCCTGCCTTTCCTGGTCAACCGGGCACTGGGCAACATCCAGATGTCCTCTACAGGCCCCCATGTGGTCCTCTTGCACCTCTTAACAAGGTTGGTTTTCTGGATTAGCTCATTGGCACACACTAACCTTGTAGACAGACCGCAGAGAAAGGCAGCTGATACGGAGAAGCAGGGTCAGTATGGCCTCTACCCTGGGGGGTAGAAGAGCCTGGAATGCAGGCTTGCCTTCTCACCTTCTACCACATTCCGCTCCATCCCCCAAACCAGAAAGCTGGGCATGGCCTTGCCCCCTCCTACTCCTCTCCCGCCTCTGCCAAGTCCTGAGGATTCCTCTAATCCATCATCCTTCATGCCTGCTGCTGCGGCCCCCACCTTCAATCACCATCCTCTGTGACCTGGCACTGGCCCCTTACTCTCCTGCTCTTACCCCCATGTCCTCCATTTTCCCCCACTGTCTCCAGGGCATTGCAATAGTTCCCAGAGCTTTGTCACTGTTGTGACTCCATGGCTCAAAGCTACACACATACATTCTCTTACATTCACAGATGACACAAGTCCAAGATGAGATTTACAGAGCTGAAGACAAGGTGCCAGCAGGGCTGGTTCCTTCTGGAGGCTCCATGGGAGGATCCATTCCTTGCCTCTGCTGGCTTCCAGAGGCTGCCGGCCTTCCTTGGCTTGTGGCCGTACCCCCTCCAGTTTGCCTCCATCATGGAGGCCATCACATGGCCTTTTCCTCTCTGACTTCTGATCCTCCTGCATCTCTCCTAGGAGGACCTTCATGATTACATTGGGCCCACCGGGTAATCCAGGATAATCTCCCCATCCCAAGATCCTGAATTTAATCACCTCTACAAAGTCCCTTTTGCCCTGCAAGGTAACATATTCCAGCGACGAGAATGTAAGGCATCCTTGGTGCGGCACCCACCACAGCCCACCACAGCCCACCACAGCCAGCTTGCTCTGTACTAACCACGTCCCTCTGTAGAAATTAAGGATGGCTCCCGCTTGGTTACAGCTCCAAGTCTTATTCTGACAGTCACCATGGAGTCAGTGTCAACCCTGTGCCTGCATGTCCCCAGCATGTTAGCACTTTCCCGGGAGAGTAGGATGCCCCTGGGACACCCTTAACCCACTTGGCCCTCCTTGTCTCCACCTCACCTTCTCACAGGTGCCAGGTCCAGCCAGCCCACACCACCTGCACCTCCCTGGCACCATGAAGGTTTCCTCTCTCCCGGTCTTCCCTTGTGCTGGTCCTTCTGCCTGGAACGCCCCCTCCTGCTCATCTCTGCCTTTCAGACCCAACTCCTTCCTCCGGCTCTTGCAGCATCTGGCACACAGCCATCAAGAGGGGCTCAGTAGATGCTTAGCAAATGGCTGGATGAGGGATGGAAGAAATGGACAAGGAAAGCCAGCTCGCCCAATAAGCTCTGAGATGCCTGGCCAACTTCAGTGTAAGCAGCATCCAGGGATCACACTATCCAGCATCACTCACCCCCCGTAATAGGTGCTGTCAGTGCCCACCCATGTCCTCAACGCCCCCTCCCCCAACAATCTGCTCCTGCATATCTGCCCTACATGTCCTCTGGCCCCAGGAGCAGCCTACACCCCGGCAGGCTGCAAGTGTTGGGAGCTAACACCCAGGAGCGACCCTCCGCCAAGGAAGGATGGGAATTGGTGGATAAATACCTGGTGTCCTGGCCTCCTGGGTGGGACAGCTCTGGGGTGTTGTTCGCAGCCCCTGAGAGGGTTCCCAGCAAGGTGGAACTCCAGTTACCCAAAGTGCAACCCTCTCGTGAAGGTTTCCTTGGGTTTTCCTCCCTGCTTCCTTACGGTCACCTCCCAAATCAGCAACTCACACCTAAGTCCCGGCCTGAGGATCTGCATTTGGAGAATCAAGACCCAAACAGTACATACCATGAAGAGGCTGCATCAGGCTAAAATAATCAAGTCTAACGTCACCGAGCGCATGCTAGGTGCCAGGCACTGTGATAAACCAACAACATCCTATCGTTTGGTCCTCCCAGCAGCCCTGTGAGATGGTGCTGCCCATCAGTCCTCTTCCACAGATGAGAGAACCTGGAGGGGAGGAGATGTGTTCCCAGTCACGTAGCTGCCACACTGCTCCTCTAGTTCCAGCACCAAGTGCCGAGAAAAGGGAGGTCCAGGGGAAGGAGAGGGAGGGCAGGCCCGTCCCTAAAGGAAAATTTGTTGCCAGAGGTGGGGGTGGAAGGAGACCTGGGGTGTTTCTCTGGTTTAAAGCACAGGAAAATGTGCTGGTATTTTCTCAGCACCAGCTGGCAGGCTTCGCTCCCTTCTCTCCTCTGCATCAGAGTTGAGTCAGCTGCCCTGGCCTGGGTGGTGCCTGTGGCAGGAGCGGGACCAGCTGCTGAGATGACCCTGGGCTGCACAACCTCCTCCCACCCCCACCAGGGCTCATGCTCCCCTCCCATCCCCTCCACCTGGAGGCCCAGGTCGGTAGCCCTGTGTCTCCTCCTTCCTCTGGGCTTGAGATGAGACCCGCTCAGCCGTCAACCTTGACAGCTGGTCGACTACACTTGTCAGCCCATGCCAGTTGTTAAGTTATCATCCTCATGCTTGGTCTGCCCTCTGGGGGGTAGGGAAGTGGAGTGTGCGGTGAATCACGGCTGTCTCATCCGCTCACCTGGGCCCAAAGTTTCCTTACCTGTGGGCTGGGCTCTCTGAAGCTCTGGCATTTGTCCTCACCTACCAGGTTTGAATTGCAAGGTCAGCTGCACAGAAACTGCTGATTTCTCAAAACTCCTCAAGCTGCTGTGGAGTGAGTTGGGGGTTTATGAGAGATTTGGCCATTGGTATCAGTTTTGTTCAGGGCTTGGTGCACAAAATCATCTGTTTCATGATTGTTTAGATCTGGTTTTACTTCACAGATACGTATGGTCCAAACCACCCATAATACTATAAAAATCTATTAGCCTGTCACTGGCCCATAGACAGGCTTTGTCATTTGTGACATTGGGCACCCATGGCAGATGTGGCCTTCTGAGATACAAGCGTGTCCTTAATGAGCATGGCACACCATACTTACTGCTCATAAATGTGTCATATTCATTTTTAAATAGCACTGCGTTTTCTAACTACTTATTTTTTTAAAGATTTTATTTATTCATTTATTTGAAAGAGAGAGAGAGTGAGCATGAGTGGGGGAGGAGCAGAGGGAGAGGAACAAGCTGACTCCACACTGAACGCTGAGCCCGATGTGGGGCTTGATCTCAGGACCCTGACATCATGATCTGAGCTGAAACCAAGAGTCAGATGCTTAACCTACTGAGCCACCCAGATGCCCCCTAACTACTTATTAATAAGCACAAAGAAAAGGTAAAAAAAAAAAACAAAAAACACCGAGATAGTAAATTTCCACATTTCTGGGAATCTTTCTTGTTGGTTTTGCTTATAGCTACAACTTAGAAAATCCAGTTACATGGATTTTATACTACCATGCCTTCTTTCTTGCAGTAAGTCTTGCTCATCTAAAATACAATTTTAAAATACTGTTTTATATTATATCCATCTTTTAGGGAAATCATTATTTACTTACCAGGCCCTTTTTGCTGGACATTGAAATTGTTTCTTCTTTTGTACTTTTATAAGTAGCATAATGGTCAACATGCTTGAACATGACATTTGCCCATGTATCTCAGAATATTTCCTGAAAGCATGTTTCTAGATGGGCAGTTACTGGATTAAAAGATGTGGAAAAGGCTTTTGCTTTTGATGTTTGTTGTTTAAATACTATACTTCAAAATTCTGTATGATTTACCCTCTAATAACCAGTGTTTAAGAGCACCCATTTCCTTGCTCAGCTTTCTAGATTGACAGTCCTCACCTGTGTATGTTCATGACTTGGGCTCCTTCTCTCCAATATTTGTCTTCCTCCCATCTATCCATCCATCCCTCCATCCTTTCCTCAATGTATTGGCTACAACTTCCAGAATAATGTTGACAAGTAATGGTGGTCAGTCACTTTTTCTTGTGCTAGAATTTGTCATATCATATTATAAAGTACAAAATTGATTATTAGTTGGAGATACATTGCCCACAATGTAAGAAAATCTCCTATGCTCTTGGTTTTTTAAAATCTTAGAGCAAATTATGATATATCTTTTGTCATCTATAGAGAAAATTATTTGTTGTTCTCCTAGGATCAAGCAGTGCAACTGAACTATATTCTTTCCCTAATATGGGACCATATTTTATTATTAGAATAAACTCTTCTTGGTCAAGACTTATTGTTAAAATTTTTAGGACATACCACTGCATATGGTTTTAAGTTTGTTAACTTTATAAAATAAATGGAGAAGCTTCCTGGCCCTCCATTCTCAGAAACACTCACCATAAACATGTGAACATGTACCTGCTTGTGCTTCTGCTAGATATTTCTAGTAAGTGAGTCAGGACCTGTATGACCTGGGTGAGTGGAAGGTGGGGGCTATGGTTCATGTGCTGAAAAAATGACTCACTCGATGTGATTTCTATTCTTGTTAAACAACGACAAGTGGGAGGAGAATGCTCATTCCGACTCATAAGCAGGCTTGGCTTGGTTACCTCTGCACTCCTGAGCATTCTGGCACATAGTAGGCACTTAAAAAAAGTCAACCCAAGAACTACATTGTGACACCTTTTTTAAAAAAAAGATTTTATTTATTTATTAGAGAGACAGAGGGAGAGAGCATGTGTAAGCAGGGGGAGGGGCAGAGGGAGAGAGATAATCTCAAGCAGAGTCTCCGCTGAGCATCGAGCTCAATGCAGGGCTCGATTTCACGACTCTGAGATCATGACCTGAGCCAAAGCCAAGCAAGAGTCAGACATTGAACCAAGCCACCCAGGTGTCCCTGTGATGCTTTTCTTTTTCTGAACAGGTATGTAAGTCAGGTCCATGTAGCCAGAGACAGGTGAGATTGGATTAAATCCCTCCACCCGCTTCTTCCTCCTTGTATAGCTCCATGGTACTGAGAGGGTGGGAGAAAGCCCTACAGGTCAAAGGTCACTCTGAGGCTGAGGAAGCTACTGGGGATTAGGAGAGAGGGAAAGAGCCTTTTTTGCTTGTGAGCAAAGGGTAAAGTGTGTGAGGGAAGTGGGCTGTGTGCTGACTTCGTGTCTAAGACCCTTAGGTACATTTTTACCTCTTGGAGTCATCATAAACCTGCAGAGCCCTCAGTGAGCAGGCCCCTCAACTCCTATAGAGACAGTAACCACCCCCCTTATGCTAGGAGGGCCCCAGCACCCCATAAGTCTTCACAGATAACCTACTGTGTGTTTAAAGCAGGTTTCTGGTGTGCTGGAAGTAGCGGCGTACCCTCTTCTCATTTGGGGGTCCCAGTGCCCAGCCCTGTGGCCGGGACAGAGGTGTGCACTGCGGGATGCTGAGAGATGAATGGATGGGAGGCTCCTCTATCCAGGCACGGGGCCGTGGACACCAGTGCAAGTAGGGCCCAAGAGGACTGTGTTTCCGAGTGTGTGCTGCTGGGGGTCCTCCCGTGGCCGAATCCCTGGAGGTGGGGCAGTTGTTGAAATGCATGTTTATGATGTCTGTCCAGGTTTCTGGCTTGGAGTCTCTGCAGGAGGAGCCTGGGAATTTGCATTGATAACAAGTCTCCCCCCAGCCCTGGAGGTTCTGATGCCTTCTTTAATTTGAAGCCCTCCCTGTAGGTGATGATTCTTAATGAGATTATGTTATGAAAAGCTTCCTGTTTGCAGCCCTTGTGTGGACAAGCACACCGATTTGCCCGCCTCTTCTTCGCAGCAGAGCAGGGTTAACAATGCAAGACAAGAAGAGCAATGGAGGTTTGTTGAAGGTGGCGCTAATGGATTTATCCAAATCACAAAGATGAGTTATAATTAGAATCTGTAATTACCCAAACAGCTGTTGGGGAAATAGTAGAACAGGACACAGGCTGCCCGGGGAGGCCCTACAGGCCTGCTGGGAAGGCAGTGCCGGAGACATTGAAAGGAGCAGCCCCCATGTGATGCAGCCACATGTCCAGTTTGCCAAGTGCCTACTGGGTGCCACTCTGGGTACATGGTATCTGTTCTCACCTCTGAGTGCTCCCAACAGCCTCACGGAGGGTAGGTTTCTAACCTAACCTTGTCTTCAGTGGAGTCCCCCAGGAGCCAACTCTGAGCAAGAGTTTGAGTGCCTGAAACGTACACGGGAGATGAAGGTAGAGGAGTGGAGGTGCGAGTCATGAAGGGAAGAGAACCAGATGAGGGGTGTGTTAGCAAGCCAGCTACCAGTGGGTGGACTGCAGCTCTTTTCCAGCCAGCATAGAACACATGTCTCAGGATTACCCTACTTGTGGGGCAAGGCAGCTGGGGTATTCATACACCAGCCTCCATCAGCCTCAGAGGCTCCATCCAAAAATACTTAAAGCAGACCCGGGATGCAGACAACTGTAATTCAATGTCCAAGGACCATTTCCGCATTATTTCTGCATTAGGAGTAAAGGCTATGGAAATGTGGAAGAGAGGACCGTTAATTCTGCTCAGGATGGGTAGCCCAGGAGATGCAAAGAGGCTCCTGAGTGAGCCCAGCACCATCCCCAGGTGGTCACCTTGTGCGCCATGAACACATCCGTGTAGCTCTAATTTGGGAGCACTTTCTCCTTAGCTGAAGTGTCTTTTTTGAAGCAGGGAACTTCAAGCATTTCAAATACAAACGAACCAAAGCCATACTTGCTGAATGTTAATTCTGAGCTCTCTTTCAGTTGTTGTTTGACATACACATGATCTAATGGAACAGAAATCAGTGTGCCCTGCCCATTTCTCTGCTGCTTCCACTCCACACTTGTGTGTGCATATTCCAGGACTCTGACTTTCATCCACATGTTCTGAGAGAAGCCAGTGTGTTTCCACAGGGTTAGGGACGCCATATTCAGGAGGAAACTTTGTTAACATTACCTTCCCCCCATGATCACTGTCTGTGGATTCAGGGTTTTTATATCTTTGGTGATACTTAACACATTTTGAAATAATCTTCCTTATTCAATCATGGACCTTTATCATCTGCCTCCCACACTCAGAAACAAAAGAACCACAAGGACAGAGCTCTCTTCTGCCTCGTTTGGCATCTGTGTCCTTGGCGCAGGGCCTGGTGCAATTTTAGTATATGTGCTGCCAAAGCGAGCACATGGGCCTAGTGCATAGTAGGTGCTCAATAAATATTTGTCAAGCGAAAAAAAATATTTGTCGAGTGAGCAAATAACAAATGTGAGGGGGTCATTATTTTTTCCTGCGTGTTTGTAGAGCTTGCTTCCTGGGTGGAAGCATTTGGGCTGTTTCCAACCTTCCCTTGTTTTATATGGTGCCCTCTGTACAAGGTACTTAGTTTTCCCTTCATGATTTCCTCAGGATATAATTCCTGAAGTGGAAACATGGGGCCAGAGGGCAGAGCCCTGTGCCATCCAAGACAACTTCCTGCTCTGAGGGAAATGTCCTGTGTCTGCACTGTCCAGCATGACAGCCATAATCATGTGAGACTATCAGGTACTTAAAGTGTGGCTAGTGTGACTGAGAAGTTGAATTTTAACTTTTTAAATTAATAGTTAATTTAAATTTAAGTAGCCACATGTGGCTAGTGGGTGTCATGTTGGACTATGCAGGTATAGACTGTTTTAAGTTCTCTCTCTCTATTTCCAGGGCATCCTCCTCAGAATGCAACCAACCTACTGTGCCAACAGCACAGTGCCCATGTACCCAGGTCCCCACATCTGCCCACATGGGGTCTCCAGGATTTTCCCTCAGCCATGGTGGAAGGAATGGGAACAGGGGGACAGTTCACTGACTCATTTCTTCATTCAGAAAATGCCCCTGAATGCTCTCCGAGGTGTCAGATGTGGTGCTCAGAGAAGACAGTTCAGAAGAGGTGCTCAACCTCTTCCATCAGGCAGCTTATCGATGAGTAGCCATATTCCTTTCAGGAATGATGTGACAGATGTTAAGAAGCCTAATCAAAGGTGATGGGAGTGCTAAGGAGGAAGGGATGGGCTGGCCTTGGGGCTCTGAGCATGGCCTGCAGTTAGCTCTGGAGCTGTGTTTTCTACACCACTAATGTGATCACATGGTCTGAACAAGGATCTGGGGCCACTTCTGGCCGAGACAGGTGTTCAGGAGTATGGTCGCCATATTGGAATTTCTGGAACCTGTAAGGGTGTGAGGGCTTTCCATGGCCACATGTGCAAGCCTGTGATGGACTCAGAGCATGCGGCAGCCTTGTCCTACCTACCACAGTCTTCTAGAGGCAACAAGCAGTCAAAGCTTAAGGGAATTTGGGCCTAGTGGGCAGAGACTGCAGATGTTGAGCTTGTCTCTGTCCATTTTTCTGCCAGCACATAGTGGGAAATCTAGCTCTGCTTATTTAGCACACAGCTGGGCTCCTGGCACATAATAGTTGTTTTAGAAATCTTTGCAGAATGATTGCAAGTATAAGTCAGTGAATGAATGATAGGCTATGTGACCCTGGACAGCCCTGGGCCTTCATGGAGATCTGTGGTATTTGGTACTTTGGGGGTCCTGGTCCCTTTTGAGAGTCTGATAAAAACTGATACTCCTGCCCTCCTGCCCCCAATGCCAAATGTCTGCATGCCCAGTCACACAGAATTTTGTGTATGATTTCAGGGATAGAAAGCCATCCTTGAGCATCTAGGGGTCCGTGGATCCTTCCTGAGAAAATTTGGGCTCCAAGCAGTCCAGCAACCTTCGGTAGCATGTTCTGATGACATGTATTGGTTTCCTTTGGCAGCCGTAACACATTCCCGCCAACTGAGTGTCTTAAAACTATTGTTTTAAAACTATTTCTATTGAAATTTGTTCCTTGACACTTCTGGAGGCCAGGAGTTCAAAATCAAGGTGTTGGCAGGAAGTTATGGAAGTTCTGGGGGAAAATCAGTTCTTTGCTTCTTCCGGCTTCTGGTGGCTGGGGCATTTTTTTTCCCCTTGAGGCCACATGGTCCAGTTTGTGCCTCTGTGGTCCCAGTACCTCCTCCTCTTCTGTCTATCTCCAGTCTCCCCCCTGCTTTCCTCTTATCAGGACACTTATCATTGCATTTCAGGCCCACCTGGATAATCCAGGATGATTTCCCATCTCAAGATCCTAAATTTAATTGCATCCCAAATACGGTCATATTCACAGGTTCTGGGAATTAGGATGTGGATGTATCTTTTTTTTTTTCAGGGGAGGGGACACCATTCAGCTTACTACAGTGGGAACAGGGGCTTTTTTGCCTTTTCTTACCATCCTCCCAGCACTACCCCTAAACAGCCTTGACCTTGGTTGGAAGCTGCTCAGTTGGAACTGAAGCTCGTCTCTCCCGCGGATATACTTTATCGGGAAGGCCATGGAAAGGTGACCCAGAAACTCTGAGCTACTCTGAGCTTGGCTTTAAGGCACCAATTCTCTCTGGATTACAGTCACCGTGAACACCGTGCAATGTATTTTCTGGAAATGTGAAGGGGGCCTGGTGGTTCCACATGGCACCCCCTTTTCATGCATTGGCAGGTGTGGAGGGGACTGTCTGAAAGCCATCCTCCTGAGGACGGAGAGCCATCAAATCATGCCTTTCCAGGCTACAGAAATGAGTTTGCCTTAAAAATGTCTTATTCCAACTTTGTGGAATCTCTGACAGATTCTTTTAGGTGGGAGTGTGGTGTTGAACTCAAATGGAGCTCTGAAGACACACACGGAACCTGCCCTTTTCTTGCTTTCCTGCTTAGCCTGTCAGAAATTTGTGTGTTGCATCCTTGAGAGACACTAGGATATTCTTTACAGGCTTAGTGCTTTGTCCTCAGGAAATGCAAAATACCCATGCTTTCTGGAAACACATCTTCCAACAGATAAAAGGCATCAGCCCTCTGAGAATTCTCCCTTTCTCTCTCTCTTTCTCTTTTTTTTTTTTTTTTTAAATCAATAAACCACTATCATTGCCCCAACTCCCTCTTGAGTTCTCAGAGCTATTTCATTTAACAACCCCAGAGTTCTCACCAAAGATGAGACAAAACGACACATTAGCACCAGGTCCTTTGTAGTGATGATCTTGATGGAAAAATAAATGCTGGCATCAGGAGGCTACAGCTGCTTGCCTCCCAGAGGGCACTTGCTCCAGGTGAAATAACTTTGAATTCCAAACAATCACACCGCCTTTCAAAATATTCTTATTTAATATCTGTTTAGCTACAAAAAGCATTCCTGCTTGTGCCTTTATCAGGCAATTAGCAATGCTAACGTGTTTTGCAAACATAAGGCATCACCCATTTTATTTTATTCTTGTGGTTGTTAACAGCCATAGAAGTGTGGCTAACATTTGTCTCTTGAAGAACAAACTGTTTGTTGCTGGAACATAAAGACAGTCACCCACACACACAAAGTGCTAATAATTGCACGTCTTTAATGGTGCTGTAATTCGTAGATGATAGCACTTCAGATGTCTGCATTTTTTTTCCTTCTTCTAGGATTTAACCTTAGCCAGACATGCTTGGTTTAATAATAAGGTTGGCTGTCTCTGTTTGACATGAGCTGGGTTTGAACTTTAGCTCTGGGAATGTTTGGAATGTGTAAGGAAGCATTCAGACCAATTAGCCTCTCATTTCTCAGCTTGGGCCTCTGACTCCCAGAGGGGCATCTGTGGGTCTGAAATCTCACCTCTACCTGTCTGTCCGGTCGCCAGACGGGATGCTCGGGCTACACGTTCCTCTCTGGTGATCCCTCGTGGATGCCTGGGAGCCCATCAGTGGGCTGGGCTCCAGTGCACCTTGGGGACCATGCAGGTGGACCCTGCCTCTCCTGATCTGCTGTGTGGGCCCCCCACCTCTCCTGGACCAGCACAGAGGCCTTCCTCCCTGCCTCCCCCACCTCTGGCCCCCACCATTCATCCACACACAGCAAATGGAATGGGTTTTTAAAATGTCATCCTGCTGGTCTTATTTCCCTATCGTTTTACCCATCAGTGGCTTCCCGTTGGGCCTAGAATGAAATCTAAACACCTTCCTATGACTTGTTTGCCAGCATGATGTCTAGCTGGTATTCACTGAGGCTGCAAACCGGCCACCTGAAGTCTTGTCTGGGTCATGATCTGGGAATCCCTCCGCCCGCTCAGCTCCTCCTAATCCACCAGAAAGGGTTAGCACCTGGAGCATTTGGGCCCTTGAGCCCTCTGCCTCAGCACGCGGTCAGCATCCTTTCAGGCCCTGGAGGCCTGTTCAACATTTTGCCCGCTGCCCACTCATTAAGGTTCTTGGTCATCTGGCCTCAGCTTCCCCTTCTAGCTTGGCCTCCTCCATTCAGCCACACTGACCTCTTTAGGCTCCCAAACACCTTGAGCTCACTCATGCTTTCCAGAGTACTCCCCACGTTGTCCCCCCTGCCTGGGAGGTTCCCATCTCCGAACCCTTCTCATCCTTCCAGCCTGCGTGTGGCTGTTGCCTCTTCAGAGAGGCCTTCCTTACCATGCTTCCTAGTTAGACTCCCACCCTCCTTCTCTATCTCTGTGCCTTCGGTTTTTCCTTAGTGCAGATTAGCACAGTCTTGAGGACTTCGTCTGTTTGTCCGCATGGTATTATCAACTTCCCCATGAGAATGTCTGCTCCACATTTATGTGGATAAGGCCTGGATCCATGTTGTGATAATCACATTCGAACTTCCCAACTGCTTAACACGGTGCTGGGAACCTACGCTGTCACATGATAATTATTTCTCAGATGGAAGAGGGAAAGAAAGGGGGCCAGGGAAAGGGGAAAAAGAGACAGTGTGAGTGGAAGGGGTGGCCCCCACCAGTACAAAACCAATAAAGATGACAGCTACGTTGAGTGGATGCTTATACCATGCTGGACCCTGAACGAAGGGCATGCCATACATAGCCTCCTTTAAATTGCCACAATGACCTGTACATTAGCATTTCTCCCCTTTTATGGAAGAGGAGACTGAGGCTTTAAATTGGAAGCTGGGCACTGGAGGAGGAGACAGAACCAGCCCCTGCTCCTGTGGGGATGATGAGCCAGTGGTTCTCAAACTTCATGTTAAGATTTTTAGGTGCTTAAGAATCACCTGTGGTGTTTACTTAAAATGCAGAATTCCAACTTCACCCTAGAATTTCTGATTTCAGTAGGTCTGGAATGGGAGCCCTAGAATTAATTTTTTTAAACATCCTTGGTTTATACTCTTCTCTTATTCTTGAGGACAGTGAGGGGTCATCCTGTCATTGCATTCCCATGGTCTGGCATGGTTACATAGCTGGTGTTCAGTAAACATCAGCTAAATGCATGGATGAGTGAAGGAGTGAAGGTTTTCCATTTGGATCCTTGTTTTCCAATTAAGCTAGAAATTTCTTTCTTTTTTTTTTTTTTTTTCTTTTTTTTTAAGCTAGAAATTTCTAAAGTAATTTGGGTCCTGTTAGAATTTAATAGAATGTTCGCTCCAGTCACTTTCCTCCTTTCTGGGCTATAACCTAATTTGTGTTTGAAAAGTAGAGAAGACTATAGATTGAGCTTCATTTTTGCCCTTTGAAAGCCAAAGGTTTTTTTGGTATTGTTGGATGGCATATTGTGAACAACAGAGGATTGACTTTGAAGCCTTATTTGTTATTTTGCCAAATATCCTCATATCTACTAGCTTTTTGTCACCAGGCTCCAAAGTTTTAGGAAGTGGAGTAACCAGTAAAGAGGTCTATGAGGTTTTTTTGTTCTTTCTCCCATTTTTCCTCCCTTTCCTTTCCTCCCAGCTGGTGATGGTTCCAGTAGAGGCAGTAAGGGACTCCTGAAAAGCATAAAGCATGGAAATTCCTGTGAGATAATTGTGCTTCCCGGAGGCCCAGGAGGACTTTTAAGTAAAGAGCATGGAAGAGGTGGGGGCACTTGGCTTGCTTGCCACCCTCGAGTCTTCTCTTTGTTCATTTGGTATACACAGTTCCCAGTGCAGCCACGTTTCTGTGACAAATCCATAAAAGAGTGAGATGCATTTGGTCAGAAGGAGTTGGAAAAATAAGATGGCATGACTTGTTCTCTTGGGTTTCTCAAGAGCAAGGGAGAGACTTGGGGAGAAAAAGCAGCAGGTGGGACGGAGGGACTGGGGTGCCCCATACTGCCCATCAGGGAGAAACAGGCAGAGAAGGAAGCCAGAAACTAGAAGAGTCAACCAAGGAAGCATGTGGCTGGAAGGACAAGCCACTGACTCATTCACTCAGTAGTCATTTGCTAATTCAACAGCTATTGATCAACTCCCACATAGTTTTATTGATTGCCTTGGCCTCAGTGCCTAGAAAAGATTATAGCTACGAACACCACAAAGTCTCTGTACTCTTGGAGCTTATATTCTAGGGGACAAGACAGAAAATAGATGTATACGTAAATGCATAGATAAGTAATTGGGTAAATAAGTTAAGTAAAATGCAAAACTTGTTGGATGTTGATAAGTTGTATGGAGAAAAAGTCAGAACGGGTGAGGCAGAGAGTGGCTGGGACAGGGAAAGTGGCACCCAGGAAGGTCTCCTTGAGAAGCTCACATTTGAGCAAAATCGTTGGTGGGAATTGGGTTCTGGAGAAGCCAATTCTGAGACAGAGATTCTCGTGAAGAATGATCACAAATTTAGTGGCTCTAAAAAGAACACTAACTTAGGATTTTAGAGTTCCGGAGGTCAGAAGCCCTAAAATCAAGGTGGAGCTGTGTCCCTTCTGGAGACCTTTGGGGAGAATCTACTTCTTGGCCAGTTTCTAGAGACCACCTGTGTTCCTTGGCTTGCAGCCCCTTCCTCCCTCTTTCAGGCTGGTAGGGAAGCATCTTCAGATGTCTTCTGTTGTCCCATCTTCTTCTCTGCATTTGGCCCTCCTGCCTCCCTCTTATAAGGACCCATGTGATTACACCGAGCCACCCAGGCAATCCAGAATAATCATTCCATCCTGAACTAAGGTCCTTAATTTAAAATCGCATCTGCAGAGTCACTTTTGCCCCGTTAGATAGCATCTCCGTAGGTTCCAGCCCCATCTTTGGGGGTCATTATTCCACTTGCCATAGATGGGAAGGCATCCAGACTGGAGAAACTGCTTTAACAGAGGCAGGACGGATGTGGTGTCAGTACTATGTGACTGCTCAGGAAGAAGACTTAGAGCCTTTCTGGGTTCCCTCCTAGGTGAGAAGTGGTTTTTGGCTTTCTGGAGTTCCTAGATAGGAAGGCCTGGGAGCTGGTCTGGGTAGAAAGGTGGGCCAGGGACTGGTTCTAAAGCTACCATAGTCCATCCGGTCTGCTGTCTCTATTTGCATGGTGTGTTTATTTGTGGTGGCTTATGAAGGGAGGACAGTTTGGAGACAGGGGAAGGCCTTGTCCTGTATAGACTGGGAGGGGGGATGGGCACATCTTTGGTCAGGTTTTATAAATTATAGAGACTGGAAATCCAATGTGCACTAGAGCATGGATGCCAAATTCAAGAAAGGATACACCTCAAGGGGTACCTGGGTGGCTCAGTTGATTAAGTGATGGACTCATGATTTCAGCTCAGGTCATCATCTCATGGGTCATGAGATAGAGCCCTACATTGGGCTCCACACTCAGAGGAGAGTCTGCTTGAGGTTCTTTCTCTCCCTCTGCCCCTCCCCCTACTCATGGACACAGACTCACTCTCTCTCTCAAATAAATAAATAAATCTTAAAAAAAAAAATAGGACATCTCAAAAGACTGGGATCATTTGTTCCGCTGTGTCCCTCACCATTTGGGCAGGGAGGCAGGCCCAGGTGACCACATGGAGGTCAGAGAAGCTCCTCAGTCCTTCCTGGGGTTGAAAGAGCTTCAGCCCAGCTCCATCAGCCTCTGTGTCTGTCCCCAGAGTGACCAGTGATGTCAGTAAAGTCCTTAATCCCAGAGAAAAGAATTGCCTTCCAAATGCAGTGTCCAATAGACATGGGGGGCGGGGGGCAGGAAGAGGCTGGATTCAAATTCTGAAGATTTGTGCCCAGATCCCAACGGTCTCACTGCCATACCGTGTGGCCCTGGGGAAGTTTACTTAACCTCCTTGAGCCTCAATTTCCTCATCTAAAAAATGGAATTAATAAATACTACTCCAAGGGGGACTCCAGGGAAATTTGATGATCTAATGCTTTGAGAAGTACCTCCAAATAACAGCTTTATAATTTTTAAGAGTAGAGTTTTTAAAAGCATATTCTAATTCTTTGAAAGGTGGTCATCCACTCAGGATCTTATAGCTCTTCTCACTTTGCTCGTGTTTTCTAGAGCAGCATGTTCCAGAACATTCATGGTAACAGAATGTGTGGCCCCAGTCCTCTGCTCCCTGGCTGAGACAAGGCAGAGGCCCTTGGGTTGACATTTTATTTTATTTTATTTTATTTTATTTTATTTTATTTTATATCTTATTTTATTTTTTAAAGATTTTATATATTTATTCATGAGAGACACAGAGAGAGAGAGGCAGAGACACAGGCAGAGGGAGAAGCAGACTCCCTCTGGGGAGCCTGATGTGGGACTCGATCCCAGGACCCCAGGATCATGCTCTGAGCCAAAGGTGGATGCTCAATCACTGAGCCACCCAGGAGCCCAGGTTGACTTTTTAAATCTTCTCTCTGCCTCCCTAAGCCCTGCCTGGTTCTTCATGTTGGTGGTTACCTGAGAACCCAGGTCCTGCCAAACCTCCACCCCAAGCCAGTGACTGGGGGTAGGGGTAGTGAGAGAGTGAAATGGACCCCGGTCTGCACTCCAGGATGTTTTGGGCAGCTGGCCACATTTGAAATTTAAATAGCTGTAGCACTTCCCCAGACTGTATTAACTTTCACAATTACCATCAAGAAAGGTCAGCCCATGTATGGGTTTTGTCCCAATGAATTATGGAGCCTGCCCTGGTCTCTGCTGAGAGAGGGAGAGGCAACAGGCACAGCCTCTTCGTTAAGTCCTCCTGCAAGCTAAAATGCGAATTTGAACTTGCTTATTAAGGTCGAGAGAGAACTGGAGCCACATTCATGTAGGCCCAGTGATGGTGGCCAGGGCATGCCCCAGGGGCCCCACACTCCCCCAAGACTGGGGATGTTGTCCTCTCCCAAGTACTCATGAAAGAGCTGATAACCAAGCATGGGTGGAAGACTTCTCCATAACTGTTTGGGATTATTTTATTTTATTTTATTATTATTTATGTATTTGAGAAAGAGCATGAGCAGGGGGAGGGGCAGAGGGAGGGGGAGAAGTAGACTCCCCGCCGAGCGAGGAGCCCCACCCGAGGCTCGATCCCGGGGCCCTGAGGTCACGGCTGAGCCTTAGGCGGACACTGACTGAGCCACCGGGTGTCCGTCCGTAACTGTCTTAAATGCACTTCAGAGCAGCTCCGTAGAAGTAGGTCCTGCAGCCCCCGTTTTAGAGGTTAGAAGAACGAGGCCGGGGTGGAAGCAAGACTGACCTGAGTTGGAAACCATCTCCCAAACCAGGCTCTGCCTCCCCCCGCCCCAGGCGAGCTGTGTGACTCGCACTGAGCACCCGTCCTCTCGGCTTCGGGTTCTTCGCCTGCAAAAATGAGGACCGTTGTCTGACCTCAGGGGTTGCTGTGAGGACAAACGAGTGAAAGCGCGGCATTGGGGTGGGAATTCCGGGGATTGCCAGCTGTGTGGTCGGTCCCTTTGCCGGAGTCCCACCCTAGGGTTCCGCCTGGGCCTTTGCCGCTCGTTCCGTGCTCTGCCCCCAGGGGGCGCCATTCAGAGTCTGAGCTCTGATGCCACCGGGGTCACCTTAGGTGGCACCCAGAAGGAAGGGAGGACGGATTCGGGAGAAATTAGAGGGCGCGGAAACAAGGTAATTTCAACTTAGAGCAGAGCTCCAAACTGAGCCAGAGGCGAGGCCTGCAGAGCCCCCATCAGCCACGCCTGTGAACTGGGGCAGAGCCTGCATCTAGCTGTTCGTTGTGGTACCTCAGGACCACACGTTGGTTTCTTGAATGAATGCATGCATGAATGAATGAATGAGTCATGAAGAATCATGGAGAATCATGAAGAAGCCTGGTACTGAGAGGGAAGAGGCATGAAGAGGAATACAAGGAAGCCTTGGCTGGAGCCAGACAACCTGGAGCCACTCTTGGGCTGCCGCTTGCCAAGCGCGTGACCTTGGATGAGACATTCACGTGTCTGGGCCATTAGGTTTCCCACTTGTAAAACTGCAAGTGCCAGAGCCCTTAGAGCCAGCGTGTGAGGCTCCAGGAGGCCCAGGCCGCTGGGGAGGGGGAGGCTCTGCGGTCGGCTCTCTTCCTCCTGCGCGGGGCCTGTTTCAGAGCACCCCCAGGCCTGGTGTGCTTCGATAAAGTAGCTCACATGATACCTAAACAGCCCTCATCAGCATCCTCTCTCCAGGTGGCCTGTGGCACAAGTCACAAATGGACTTCCCAAAGTGTAGGCCCTGGGGAACCGCTCCTCTGCTTCTCACGGCACTGCCTGCACCTTCCTTACTGGCCCACGGGGCACTGAGCTTCTCGACGGAGGGGCCCCGCCTTCCTCGTCTTTGGAAGCCTTCCAAGCACCACCCCATGTTGGCCAGGGAGCTTAATAGCATCAACAGTCATATGCCATCTGCACAAGCCTTTGCCACATCACTTAATCTTTCAGCAGGATGTTTGTGCATCTGAAAATAAGGGTGATAAGATGGGAAGTTTAATTGAGATGGCGAGGTTAGCATCGTGCCTGGTATACAGCAGGTGCTTAATAAATGTCAGCGCTCTGCTTCCCTTAATAGTAAATCCCTTTGCTGTCCAAATGATTTGTGTATGGTTGCTGAAATTCTGAGTCATGAACAGCCCACGGAGATGGGTAGGAAGTGATTGGAAGCATTTCTTGGAGGTCACTTTTCTCTGGTCTATCTTATTCACTGATTTCTTGATTCTCTCTCTTCCCCTCCTTCCCATCCTCCTTCCCCCTTTCCTCCCTCCCCCTTCCCTCCCTCTCTTCCTCTTTCCCTCACTTCCTTCCTTCCTTCGTCCTCTTTCTTCTTTCTTTTCTTTTTCCTTCCCTTTCCTTTCCTTTCCTTTCCTTTCCTTTCCTTTCCTTTCCTTTCCTTTTTCTTTCTTTCTTTCTTTCTTTCTTTCTTTCTTTCTTTCTTTCTTTCTTTCTTTCTCTCTCTCTCTCTTTCTCTCTTTCTTTCTTCTTTCTTCTTTCTTTCCTTCACACTTCCATCTCTTCCCATAAGAAAGCAGAAGAAAATTTGAATTCCCCCACTGGGTTAAAGATACATATAACTTTAAAAAGAGAGAGAGAGAGAGAGAGCGTGTAAAATGATTCTGAAGAGTCTCAGATCAAGGAACTGGACATTAGAAATGAATGGTGCCCTTTTGCAAGGCAGATGGACTCCATGTAGCAGCTCCCAAGGTATCACACAACCACTGTGTACAGCACGTTTTGCTTTGATAGGTTTGAAAGAAGTGGCATTAAAGAGAGAAGAATATGGCACCATAGAGGATGGGTTTTCTTCCCTGTTCACAGCTTAATTTGGGATAAGGTTGGTGCACTTTGATACCTCTCTTGACCCTCTTCCTTGCAAAATGTGAGGTGGAAACCTCATTTCTATTTCAGCTAGAGGCTGAGACTCCAAAGGTGAGCCCGTTTACAGCACGTTGAAGGCAAGGTTGTCCGTGACACCCCGTCGCCCTCCCGCTGCTGTACGTGATTCTCAGCCCTTTGGAGGGTTGCATGAAATGGATGCATGAACTCCCTGGAGTTCAGAAATAACTATCTTCGCCTTGCCCCTTCTAATTCCACCTCTGCACAACCACCACAACGCACTGTCAAAAACAGATCGTGTCTTATTTCAAGTTCTCCAGGGGTTTCCCACTGGCCCCAAAGTCTGGGCCCCTTAGTATGGCTGATGAGGCTTTCAGGTCTGCTGCTTCCCTAGCTGTCCTATCCTGCTTCCCTACTCTCCATGGCCTCTCTGCTGTCCACCCTCTCTGTTTAAATCCCATTTGCTCCTCGAGACTGCTTGACAATCAACATATTGGATAATAATAATAATGACACGATGACAATAGCCAACAGGTATTGAGTGTTTACTGCATGTCAGGCACAGAGCTAAGCACTTCATATATACTTACACTTGTGGAGTGTCCACGGCCAAACTGGAAGTCAAATGGGAATAGTCAAACCATTATTAACTCTCGTTTTCCCCATTTTGATAAAGATGTGCCTCTTTTGTGCTCCAGCATCCCTGGTATAGACTGGATCGTAACTGTTGCTTTACTTCTCTACCTCCTGCATGGAGCTATGGGCTCATTCATCCATTCACTCATTCATTCATTTTGCAAGAAAGTAGTGAGCACCGATTCTGTGTCAGGCACTGTGTTTGGTACTAGGATTAAGAGTGACTCACAGAGATGAAAAGATCTCTGCCTTCATGGAGCTTATAGTCTCCAGGAATGGGTCATGGAAGAGAGATTCTTAAAAATTTATAAAGTTGTATCAACAAAATAATCACCGGTCATGATAAGAGATTATTGGAAAAAACCAAGATGGGATACGGGGTAATGAGGCGGGGCTGAAATACCTTTAGACAGAGTGGCAGGGAAGACTTCTTGGACTGTGATGTTTCTATTAACTAAAGGAGAGAAAGGGACAGCAGGGTCCAGGACCACAGAAAGTGGTCCAGATCTGGGGAACAGCATGTGCAAAGGCCCCAAGGCAGGAAAGGGATTGCTGCACTCAGGGAACTGAAAGGAGGCCCTGTTGGCTTGGTAATCATGAGCAAGGGGAAGCAGCATATGGTGACATTGGGAGACTGGGGCTTGAGCCAAGGTTAGGAGCAGGAATGTTATACTAAGGGCAATAGGAAATGATTGGAGGGCTTTGAACAAGGGAGTGATACAATTTATTTACATGTTAATTTTTCTAGAAGAAGAAAGTGAATGGAAAGGGGCAGGAATGAATGTGATAAGACCAGATGAGGGCTGTTGGAGCCCCCAGGTGAGCGAGCTTGGTGGTCTGGAGCAAGGAATACCAGTGAGGATAGAAAGACATGCACAGATGGGAGCTAAGCTTTGAAGGTGAAACCCAGAGGACTTGCTGTTATTCTGCATGCAGGGGTGAGGTGCCTGGAGGAATCACAATGAATTCTGGATTTCCAGCTGAAGAGATTGAGAGGATGATGACACTGTTGACTGAGGGGCAGACATGCAGGGGCAGGCGAAAGGGAGCTGGATGAAAGGAAGGCAAGAGCGCGGCCGGGGTGTGCCGAGTTCCTAGAGGTTGTGTTTGTCTCCTTTGCTGTATGTATCCCCAGCACGTAGCTTGGGCTTGGCACATAGTAGGTGCTCCTAAATGCTTGTTGAATCAGTACATACCCAGGTCTACCTGACCAAAGTCTACTGGGCTGCAGCTTGACACCTGCTGTTGCAGATCTGATTGGGGATGCCCAGAGGACCCGCACTTGAACAGCCTGCAAGCAGGAAAGTCTAAGTGATTTTCAGGCCATGGTGCAAAATGAAAATGTGGGGCCCGAAAAAAAAAGAGAAAAAGAAAAAGAAAATGCAGGGCCTATGGCTAGAAAGTATTAAGACATTCAAGTCAGTGGCAGCAGAGCATCAACCCAGCATGCGAGGCTGTGGGACAGGAGCCAGCTCTGCTTCTAGGTAGGACACCTACCTCTTGAAGGCAAACATGAGTCTACCCAGGGTTTCTGAGATAAAGTCTGAAGAACTTTCTTTAGAGGTATCAGGAGCCCAGATGTGCAGGGAGCCCAGTATGGACGGACTGTGTGCAGCTGCACATCTCGGGGAGCAGTCCAGCTGTGAGTCTCTCCTGGGCATGTGTCCTTCCGTCTCTTGGGGCAGGCCTGGTCCAGCGGGCAGGAGCCACATCGGAGGTGGGAAGGCAGGCCCTCATGTGGCAGTTGTCCTTCCTGGGGCAGGACGAAGCAGCAGCCCTTGACCTTCAAAGCCCCCATGCTGGGGGAGGGGATGCGTTTTCATCCTTTCCCTTTCTCCCCCCTTTTCTCTAATATTTGTTTTTTAAAAAAGATTTCATGTTTATTTTGAGAGAGCACGAGCAAGCATGAACAGAGGGTAGGGGTAGAGGGAGAGGGAGAAGCAGGCTCCCCGCTGAGTAGGGAGCCCAATGCAGGACTCGATCCCAGGACCCAGGGATCACAATCTGAACTGAAGGCAGGCACTTACCTGACTGAGCCACCCAGGCACCCCTCCTCTAATATTTGTTAATATTAAACTATTTCTCTGTTAAATTACATTACTTTGATTTATAACAAATAATAATAATAAGTGGATGCTAATTATTCTGCTCTTGACAGCTAGATGGTTCTTCTGGTCTCCACTATGGTTTCTGATGCATCCTCAGAATCAGCTATAGGTCGGGGGGAGTCTGTCCCATTTTCTGGGCTGGGCTGTTACAGGTGTAGGAGTCAGCTGGGCTCTCCTCCACAGCCCATCACCCTGAAGCAGGCTAGTCAAGTTCATTCACAGGGCTGTGCTAGGCCCCCATAGAGGGAGGAGAATTTAACCAGAGATCTCTAGGTCTAGGCTCAGAACCAGAGCACCATCGCATCCATTGCATTCTTTAGCCAAATGGAGTCACCAGGTCCAGCACAGAGTCAGCGTGGTAGATACCAGAGAGTATGGATCAGAGAGGCATGAGAAATGGGAGACACAGTGCACAATAAATGTTTTGTAAGTAAATGAATATGCCCTAAACATATGCCAGGGACCATTCTAAGCCTTTTTCATTGCTATAGACTGAATGTTTATACCCCCTGCAAAATTTGTTTAGCCTCATCCCTTAAGCAGTGGTGTTTGGAGGCAGGACCTTTAAGAGGTCATTGTGTCATGAGGGTGGAGTCCTCATGAATGGGATTTGTGCCCTTATAAAAGAAACCCCAGAGAGTTCCCTTGCTCCTTCTGCCATGTGAGGTTATAGTAAAAGGTCAACATCCTGTGAACCTGGAAGCAGGCTCTCACCAGACACTGAATGTGCCAATGCCTTGATCTTGAATCTCCCAGCCTCCAGAACTGTAAGATCTCAATTTCTCTTGTTCATAAGCCCCCCAGTATATAGTAGTTTGTTATAGCGGCCCAAGTAGACTAAGATATCAGTATTAACACATTGAATTCTGACAACAGCCCCCTGAAATAGTTACTGAGTTTTAACCCCATTTTATACGTGAAGAGACTAAAGCACAGGGTGGTTATGTAACTTACTCAAGTTCACACAGGTGGGGAGGGGGTGGAGACTGGATTTGAACTTGAGCAGTTTGGCTCTTGGTAACCATGTATATGGCCACTGAGGTAGGCCTACTGCCTCTCATTAATCCTGGGCACCCTTAATGTTGTTCACAGCTGCGTCTGTTGGCTGGGAATAATTGCTTGACAAGCTCATTTTTGATGACAGTGGTTGTTTTAAATTGGAGGGCGTGGAACTTTGAGATATGGCACTCACGGCTCATTTAAATACAAATAGTTTCAAAGGCTATCCCAAATGTTGCTGCCTGGCGGCAGAGCCAGCTTGCCCAAAGATAGACTCCCAAGTTTATGAACTGTCACCATGGCAATTTCGGAGACATTGGTTATGCCCAAAGATTTCCTGATACTTCTTATTCATGATGGTGCTGGCGGGTCCCAGGCATGCTGATCTATGGCTTTTAATCAACTAATGGATGGGATCTCTGGGCACAGATTCACAGTGTTCAATCTGGTTAGAGCAGAAAGGATTCTGGGAGCTCGGAGCTGTCCCAGCTCCCAGCCGAGGAGCAGAGTCTTTCTGGGCAGACAGCGAGAACATGGCCTGAAGCGTAAAAAAAAAAAAAGCTGCAATGTCGCCCTCAGCCCTGGAGGCATGACCTCAGCCACCCGTTGGGTGCCAGGCCTCCTGCCCTATTTCCACCCCCACCCCATCCCCAGCTCCTTCCCACTTGGCCCAATGGGCTGGGGGAACCGCTGGCTCGGGGCCCGATCCCTGAGAGGCAGACAGTGCGTTGCAACCCTGGCTTTGGCAAGAGGAAGAAATAGATTTGAGTCCCTGCCCTGTCCATTTGACCGTGGGCAGCTTGCTTGACCTTGCCAGGCCTCTGTGTCTTCTACTGTAAAATGGGAATATTAAGGTTGCAAAGGTCTTTAAATGGGCAATGCATTTAACTTCGTGCAAGGCTGGGTTCGAGAAGGCGGGGAGGCGGGGACTGCTCACTCCTGCTCTCTTTGTTCTCTTGCTACCTCCAGACTCCCACTTCCTGCCAGGCTGTATGAAAAGGGAAGCCCTGTGTTCCGAGCCCTTGCCATGTGCCTGACACCATCAGGGGTGTTTTATGCAGGCTCTGTTGTTTTATTGTCTCACCCCTCTTTGGGGTGAAGCGTTTTTTTGGTTTTTTGGAGCGTTTTTCTTTTTTTTTTTTTAATTTTTGACAGATGAAGAGAAGCAATAAGGTCAGAGAAATTGAGTGACTTGCCTAGGATCCCTCTCAGCAAGCAGGGGCAGAGCTGGGATTGGAGCCCAGTTGGTGCTAAGACCAAGATCCACACCGTTCAGGCAGTTGGGAGTGGGATTGGACCTAGAGCACCAGCCCTAAGGATACTTGCCGAATGGGTCAGCATGGAGCTGGTGGGATGGGTCTGCTTCTGAAAGTCCTTAAGGTAGAAACTTGGCAAGATCAGGCCAGCTGGGGACAGAGCCAGAACCTGAACCCCAGATGTCTGAGGGAGCCTCCATGGCCAGGCAAAGGTGAGGGAAAGCCAACAGGTGACCCACTTCATCTAGACACGTCCCACCCTCCCCACGAGCTTATCTGCTGCCTCCCTTGAATAGGGCCATGGAACATGGAACCATCCTTTGTCAGGACATAAGGCACATTCTCTTTATCTGCGCCCTCCCCCCCGCCCCGCAGGCCTACTGTGTGCCAGGCATTGGGAGAGATGTGGGTAGCTTGGTGGGTGCCTTGAAATTCCTAAGGCCCCTGAGGACAGGGGGCATGTCTCCTTCACTTCATTGTCTCCTGTAGAACTTTGCAGTGTTCTTTCCCAAATTATAATAAAAATGCAATAATAATGATAGCCGGTATGTGCACAAAAGGTGGGCAGCATATCGACATTTCACATTCACTCAGTTGACCTCCTCACGACCCTGCGGCATAGGTCCTCTTGTGATCCCCATTTGACAGATGAGGAGACTGAAGCCCAGAGACATTTAGGTAATATGTCCAAGGTCCCACAGCAGGCAGTGAGGAGTTAGATTTGATTCTAGAGAATCTGAATCCAGAGTCTCACATTACCATGCTGAATCTTGTAGGATATTCACTCATTCACATATCGACTTATTTAACAAATACTTATTGAGGTGTGGGTAATATGACAGACAGTAGGGCTACAACAGTGAGCAAAACAGATGAAAATCTCTGCCCTCCTGGACCTTCTGATGTAGAGCGATAGGCTATAGACAAAAATAAAAACTAAAATACATAAGACGTTGGAGAAGAATGCAAAGAGGGAGCTAGGGAGTGCTGGGGGTTGGATTTCAAGAAGGCTGGTCGGAGACAACCTCCAGGATGGGTGGTTTGGAGCCTTGAAGCAAGTGAGGAAGCACCCATGTGCCCGTCTAGGGGAAGAATGTTCTGGGCAGAGGGAACAGCAGGTGCGGCAGACCCAAGGCGGGTGGGAGCACAGAGGCCGGTTATTAGACTCTAGCTTAGAGACGTTTATGAAACAGGCTGGGCTCTGGGGCGCCTCCCTGGGGCCCAGCCCTGTTTGCTGGGGGTCCAGGGAGGCGGCCGGCCCTCCGAGCGCCCCCTGCAGGCGCGCTGAGCTCATGCCTCCCGAGCCCTAGACACCCTCCGCAGATGGCAGAGCTGCACTGCGGTAAAGACAGAATTAGCACAGGGGAGCCTGCAGCAGGATCCTGAGGAGAGCCTCTGCGGGGAACTGCAGGAAGGGGGACCACCAGACTCCCGCTCCTCTTGATTTTTTTCGTTTGGGGGGAAAACAAGCCGGCTCCCTCCCCCCGGCCAGGACCCTGCTACTATGTTCTGGGACACTCCCTTACTCCCTTTTACTTTCTGCAGAAGTAGTTTCTCCCCAGGCCCCAAATGGGTTTCCAAGCCACCTGTTTTCTATTGCAAACTCACCAGCCTTGTGTCTTCCCCGGTAAGAAAATGGAGAGATAGAAGGAGCCTTGGATTTGGGGGAGAAGGCCTGGGATCTAGGCCCCACTCTCCACTTAGCAGCTGTGTAACCTTAGGCAAGTGGCCTAACCTCTCTGAGCTGTTGCCTCATTGGAAGCTGAGGAAGCCCAAGCTCCCTCCGCGGTCATCATGAGATCACACTGGTTTGTTCAAATGGTTTGAACACTCCACGTTCTCCCACGGAGGGGCCACACGGGGGAACCGTGCTACCTTGGGGGATTGAGGGCTATGTGAGGCATCCAGAGAGGGTCCCAGTGTGGGGAGGTACTAGATGATTTAATCCCTTGCCCCCTGTACTGGGTTAGGTACTATCCCCACCCAAAATTCATGTCCACTTGGAACCTCAGAAAGTGACCTTAGGGGCTTTGCAGATATAATTCGTTAAGATGCAGCTGTACTGGACCAGGGTGGACCCCTCATCCGGTATGACCTGTGGCCTTATAAAAAGAAAAGAGGACACTCAGAAAACAGACACAGGCCACGTGAAGACAGACACACATGAGGGATACAGTGTAAGTCATGGAGCTCTAAGGCTGCTGAGAGCCACCAGAAGCTGGGTGAGGCCTGGGACCCATTCTCTCTCTGAGCCTCCAGGAGGAATAACCTGGCTGATACCTTGATTTCAGCTTTGTAGCCTCCAGGCTAGGAGAGAATAGATGCTGTTATCTTAAGCCACTGAGTTTGTGGGAGTTTGTCACAGCGGCCCTGAAAGATGAATCCCCACCTCTACCCTTGGTTTCAAATCCTTGACTCTTAGGGCTTCCTAATAATCAACTTTCTACTTTCTATTTGCCCAGAAAAAGAAAGACAGCTTTGAGGGTAGGGAAGTCGGGGAGGGGAAGGACACCAAAACTCAAACCTCGGAGATTTCACAGCAGACCTGAAGCCTCCAGAGATAGAAAAGAAACCGGGCCTGGGGCCGAGAACCTTGAGCGGAGAAGCTCTGAGCATAATCAAGTGTTCCCCTCCTGGCATGATTCCAGTCAGCTAGACTTAATGTTGCTAATGAATAAATAAGAAGAGCCGACCGGAGCCAGAGGTTTCTCTGGTGAGTTCCATCTGATTTTGCATCATGGGTTGGGGCAAAGAAGAGGGTGTCCCAAGAGAAGATGGTCTGAGACTAAGAGGAGTCCAAGCCCTTTCTGTTGGTTGTTTCCTTTTGGAGGTCCCTGGGGGGAGAATTGCAAGCCTTCAATCAGCTGCAGTTTAGAAATCCCTTCAGTAGAGGACTGGGTGGGGCTTTGAAAACCCTGGGAATCTTTGTAAATGTTGCACTTTTTTTTTGCAGAAAAATCAAAGCCATATTTTCATTCATGCCTTTGAAAGAAGTGAGATTTTAGTATTAGTTTAATATTCAATGAATAAAACTATCTTGAGTGGATTCTGAGGCCCTCCTGTGATTTCTCTTAGAGCAGTTTTTGAGAGTGGAGAAACCCTCTGAGCAGGTGTTTTGGGAGAAGCAAAAGCTTCCCGGGAACCAAGGGGTGGGAACTTGAAAGGCAGGCAACCCAGAGTTTTATGGCCCTTCTGGGGGCCTGGCATGGTGCCAGACTGCATGAGCACTTGGGAATAATGAGAACGTCGTGGTGATGGTGGTGGTAGTCATGGTCATGGCTGTGGTCACTGATGATGGTGGCGATGGTAACCTTTCATGAGCACTGGCTATGGTGCTGAGTACTTTGCATACATAATTTCATTTTATCCTTGTAAGCTTCCCATGAAGTAGGCTCTATAATTAGCCCCATTTTATGCACATGATGACTGAGGCACAGAAGAGTTAAAAAAAAAAAAAAAAAAAAAAACCTTGCCCAGAATCACACTGCCAGGAAGCAACAGATTTAGGATTTGCACTAATGCAGGCTGACTCCAAAGCCTATACCTAAGCCACATAAACTCGGTATGAGATAAGGACCTGCAATAACAATGATAAGAACAGCAATAACAGATGTGATCTGTTAAGCTGCCACTTTGCACCAGGCATGTGCTGGGTGCTTCATAAACATTCCCATTTAATCTCTTCAACAACCCCACAAGGGGCTTACCCTCATTTTGCAGATAAAGAGCTTGCCCTAATGCTGTGTTAAAGGGCCTCAACCAGCCTCTCTTTCAGTTTTTGCTTCTAGAGGATGCCATTCTTGCCTGGGATCAGAAGAGACAGGGATTCTGGTCCCTATTGTCACTCTGGGGGACTCTGCCCCATTTCTGGCCCTCCGCTGTTCTGGCTAAAAATAAGGGGGAGACCAGCTCCTTATCGGAGTCAGCCCGGGGAGGGAAGCACAGGCTTGAGGGGCTGGTGGAGCCATGTTTGGGGGCAGCTGCAGCCTCACCTTGCATCTTACCTGGTGTGGGACCCACAGCCTTCTAAGTCAGGCTTGTGAGAACTCTGGCCAGGTGTAGGTTAGCTACAGGGTGAAGGCTGCAAAGGAGTTTGAAACCTATGAAGTGTGTGTGTATGTGTGTGCGTGTGCGTGTGCGCATGTGTGCATGTGCACGTGCACACATGCGCACGCATGCACTGCATATTGCAGTGGCCAGAGAAGGCCCCCCTAAGGAGGTGGAGACATTTGGGCAGAGACCTGAGCCATCTGGTTATCTGAGGAAGAGGACACCACGTAGAGGGAACAGCAGGTGCCAAGATCCTGGGGTCTGAGTAGGTTTATCTATTTGAGGAGTAGCAAGGAGATATGTGTATTTAGAGTGGTGATCCTCATCCCGGGGCCATTTTAGCTGCCCAGGGAACATTTGGCAATATCTGGAAATGTTTTTAGATGACAACTGGGTGGGGGAGGGTGATGCTACTAAATATCCTACATGCACAGGACAGTCCCCTCCCCCACCACACATACCAAAGATCATCTCTCTCCCTCTCTCTTTTTTTATTTATTTATGAGAGACACGCAGAAAGAGGTAGATACACAAGCAGAGGGAGAAGCAGGCTCCCTGTGGGGAGTTCCATGCAGGACCTGATCCTGGGACCCTGGGATCACAACCTGAGCCGAAGGCAGACGCTCAACCACTGAGCCACCCAGACGCCCCCCAAAGATGATCTCTAATCCTAAGTATCAATAATGCTTAGATTGAGAAACTCTGGTCTAGAGTGATGGGGCGGGGGGATTGTTGAGAGTTGAGGTCAGGAAGGGGCTAGATGGGGCCCAAAGATTGCAATAGTGTTTGTCACAATGTAATAATAATGCCTGTCATCAGCAGGAGTAGATCAAACTCATGCAGAGTATGCTCAAATCATGGATTGTTCTGAAAATTTGGTACATATTAACTCATTTAAAACTCATAATTCCCCAGTGAGGTAGGCACCATTATTCTCCATGTTATGAATGAAGGACCCAAGGCAAGGAGGTGCGGTGACTCTGACAAGGTCACATGTATAGGTGGTAGAACCAGTCTGGTTCCAGAGTATAAGCTCATGGCCACTGGGCTCCCCTATCTGTCTTAGGGTCATCTGTGTGTGTCTCTGTTCTTCCACCACACCTGGGGACCCTTAATACCTCTGTATCCCCAGCACCTAGCACAGGGGTTGGCAAATGGTAGGGACTCCTTCATGGCTTATTACACATAAATGGGCGTGCAGTTCTTAGATTTAAAAACAAATTCAGTCCCTTCATTCTGAAAGTATAGGCATCGACTTAGGGGAAGAGAGTGCTGAAGGACAGGTGGGTGAGATCTCTCCTCATTTACACACTGGGCAGGAAAAGTCACAACTAGGACCTCTACCCACCCTTGTCTCTTGATCACTAGGCTGCTCTTGGTGGCTCGTGCCTCAGGCTCTGGGCCTGTCTCCCTGATCTCATGGGTTCACCTTGTCTCGTCTCTTCCCAACTTACATATTCCTAGGCCGGACATCCATGACCCCCATTCCCAGAAAACACAATGCATGTGTGCGCACACACACACACACACACACACACTCCTCTGTTTGTTTTCCATGCTGTTTTGGAAATAACTCTGCATTTTGTACTGCCTCACAGGGCTATTCAGTCATCTTTCATTGATTCCACAAGATCACTTATCAAAGCCCTACTATGCATCCAGCATTGTGCTAGAGACAGGTTAGAACGCCCAGCTGAGCAAAAGCAGGCCAGTGCAGGGGGGAAGACAGTAGACAACTGTAAGAAGCAGAGCTGTTTTATAATAGGCTATTAAATAACCAATCCCCCAGAAGGATGCTGCCTACTTTGGTGGAAAAGTCTGGATGAGCAGCTTGTGCTAGAAGGTGGGAGCCTGAGACCCAGGGGTTGGGGTGGGAGGGTGGTGAGAAGGGCCTGCGAGAGGGAAAAGTGGGGGAGAGTAAGATCAGGAGTCAGAGTCAGATATGCTCCTGAGAGGTGGAGCAGAGGTAAGAAGGGAGCAGAGAAGAGGGTATGGGGTGTGGGGGACCCCAGCGAGATGGTGGAAGGCTTGGGACACTAACTCTAGATCTGCTTGGGATGCTGCATTATTGTGCAACCCCCAGACACATACATGCACTCACATGCATGTGCACACAAACCCATGCCAAGACCCCATCTATACTTTGACCCACTCAAGGACCCCATCTATACTTTGACCCACTCAAGGATGGGGAGAAATCAATTTCTTAAAGTGACACTTCTCATAGGGACATTTAAGAACAGGACCCTACATTCAGTTTGAGATGCGTGGTATTCCTACAGTGGAAACATCGCCTCTATTCCACCACCCCCACCCCCCACTGCAGATGTCCAGCAAAGGCCGTTGCGCTCACAGATGCTCTGTGGAGTGGATGGGTGGGCCTTGGGAAGGCGCTGGCTACCATGAAAACTTGGCACATTTTAACTCATTTAAAACTCATGAGTTTTAAACATGGCTGGAATGAGACAGCCCAGAGGAAGGAGACTGGGGGCTGCAGTGGGTAGCAGACCCTGGCTTCTGTGGCCACCTTTAGGAGCCTTGGGATTTCAGAAGGGTATGGAATTGGGAGCTAGTGCCTGGCTTGTCCAGATCCCAAAAGCAGTCAGAGTCTCCTGGCATCTGGTTAGATGCTCAGTGGAAAGTGTTCCTGGAGGGTTAATAAGGAGCCTTGAAGCTCTGATCAGGGCCAAGAAGGATACAACCAATCATTCTGGGCCCATTGGGATCCATATGTGGCTCGCCAAGGAAGGGCCATTTGAGTGGCTCCTGTAGGATGCATAAGAGTTGGCTAAACAGTGTGGGAGGGATTGGGAGCATTCAAGGCAATAGGAACAGTATTTGCAAAAGCCACAGGAATGAAAGATCCTGGTGTGTTCAGAAGCCTGTGTGGTTGGCTACCAGGGTAGGAAGAAGAGGGGGTGAATAGCACTAGGTCTGGGGAGCTATGCTGGGAGCAGTAGCTACAGGCCTTTGCATCCATAAAGGTAACTCTCAGAAGTTCCACATACATGTAACCGAGGCTCTGCAGTGTGCAGAGACTGAGAGCTCAGTTCTGAGGCTGGTTGGCCTGCGAATGAAGCCTGCTTCTCCTCCCCAGCTTGCCTCTCTGCCTTCCACTCTTCTCTGCAGAGCAGAACCTCGTACTCCATTATCTGCAACTCCAAAACCCAGAAAGCTCTGGAAACCAGAAAGGTTTTTTCCATACACTGGCAGAAATTCATTTGACAGCTCAACCTGGCCCAAAAGACACAGGGTTCTCTATAGTTGTCTTATTCCAAGTGAGGGTATTCCTACGAGCTGCCCCAAAAGCTCTAAGGTGATTGTTTACCAGCGACTTTCTGGATCCTCTGTGCATGTTAGTGATATGCACCATATTTGCTATATCATCCTTCTGAAATTCAAAAATTTCTTAATTCTGAACCACATCTGGCCCCATGGGCTGTGGAAAAGGGATTGTGCGTCTGTCACGTCAATCTCATAGGGTTGTTGAGGGGGATAAAAAGCAGTTTATTCAAACCAAGCCCTTAGAGCGGTGCCAGACAGCACATGGTGGACGTTCAATACATGGCAACCGTCCACGTTGTTAGTGGGGTGAGCCAGAGCCTTAGCCGAAGCTCACTGTCTGCAGAGTTGGGTGCTGTGAACAGAATAGCCAGGTGGGATAGTACAGCATCTGTGTGACGGCCGGCCTTGGCTTAGCTGAGACCATATAAAAGCAGGCTTTTGTGCTGTGCAGGTGGTGGAGACCAGCAGTCGTGCCCACTTCTGGCCCGGGCTCCCAGTGGGCATCCTGTGCTCCCAGTGGGCATCTGTGCTCCCAGTGGGCATCCTGTGCTCGTAGTGGGCATCCCGTGCCTGCAGCAACACCGGCCTGGCCTGGCGTGCTACAGATAGCCTGCAAGCTCCTGGCAGCCTGCGCTGTCTTGTCACCCTCTTGTCCTCCGCGCCAGCTGGGGCATTCGATAATTGTTCACTGGGCTGAATCCTATCTATTGACTCTGAGCAGACGCTAACTCTAGAGCTGCTTGGGGTGCTGCATTATTGCGCAGCCTGCAGACATGCACACGCGCTCACGTGCACCTGCACACAAGCACAGGCCAGGACCTGCTCCATACCTTGACCCACTCAGGGATGGGGAGACACCAGTTTCTTGAAGTGACGCTCTTGTGTCTTCTGCTTTTCTCTATCAGAGAAAGAGACTTTAGGGAAAAGCCCAGGAGAACAAGCTTTGTTTCACATCACCACCTTTTGTTTACGAAGAACTGTTTCCTTATGCACTTTTCCCCCCTTTCTGGAGCCTCTCTGCTGCCTGCCGCCCATGAGTAAACAAAGAGCAGAGGCATGGCTGGCTTCGGGGGCTCCAGATGGGACCACCAGCCCATCCCTCCAGATGTGATCTGCTTGAAGGAACCAGAAATACCCCCACCCCCCATCGCATCTGCAGGGAAAAAGCAAAAGGAAATGCCAGCAGAGACCCCCTGGTCTTTGCCTTGACTTGAAAGATTCTTGGGCTTTGCTAAAACTTGCCCATGCTTTTTATAGCCGGGACACACCAAATCCATCCTTTGCCCCCAGATTTTCACATAGGAGCCCTTCCAGCAGGAGCTGAGGGCAGCTGAATTAAAAGCGAAACATGCCTCTCAGAAGGCTGGGCAGCAGGGAACTGGCGTTGTATTAATCAAGCCAAAAAGGGGAAAATCTACAGACCAAGTGCTCCCTCACAGCAGTGAAGGTGAAGCTGGAGCCAGGCAGCAGCGTGGGGTGTTCATTTTTCCCTTCTGTGGGCCTGGTGGGAGAAAGGGCTGCTTCCTCCATTGTGCTGGGAGAGAGAGAAGCTGGCCAGACAGGGGCCTCGGGAGCAGGGAGGGCTGGCAGGGGACCACTAGGGCCGTGGAAGCTGCAGAGCGCAGGGGTCGCAAGTGTGAGCAGCACGTTGCTGGGGGCTGCAGGCTGCAGAGGGAGACCTTGAGGATGACCATGAGAAGCCACAGTCCTCTGTAAAGTCCACTGTGGGTGAGGCTGGGTGGGAAAGGACGAGGTGTAAGGAGGAGCAGCTCCTGGGTTGTGGGTTGTAAGCTGGGTGTTCTTCACACTCGGGAAAGGGAAAGGAGCATCAGTTATAAATACATAAGGTTGTTCGGCAAGGGTTTATTGAGCATCTATGTGTTAGGCACTGTTTTAGGCAAGGGAGATGCAGAGATGAATAAGATATTGAGGACCCTGCATCATGAAGCTTACATTTGTGTGTTTGGGGAAGGATGACGACTAAGTACACAAATACATAATGGCTTGGAGCCATTAGACCCAGGTCACCTCCCTGAAATGTGGCCCAGCAGACGTGAGCAGGGCTATCTGACCTCAGAGAATTTCATCCAGGTCACACAAACATTCCATGCCTCAGCCTCCTCATCTGTGAACCAGGGACAGTTAGTGTCTTAGGGGTTCAATAAATAACACTTCTCTTCCTTTACCCCCTAAATTTGGAATAGATAGATAGATAGATAGATAGATAGATAGATAGATAGATAGACAGACACCCAACTAGGCAGGCAGACAAGGATAATGATATCTCCCTTCTGATGGGGGAAGGCAGGGTGGGAGGAGGTAGCCTTCCTACGGGGCCACAGTGGGCTTCCTCTTGCTACACCCCAGCCCTCAGCAGCTCTGGATGGACATGGGCCTCCCCCACAGGCATGGAGCCTATCCCTGTGATGTTTTGTATAAAGGGATCCCACTGGCAGAACGTGTGTCTCCTGTTGGCAGCTCCCAGAAATAGACCAGAAAGGAGGGAGGAAGGGGCTCGGCTTCTTTCCCACTGACAGGATGTATCCTGGCTTACAGCACTGGCTTTACCCCTTACCAGGCACATGACCTGGAACAAGCGTGCTCAACATTTCTGGGACTCGCTTTTCTCACCCTTGAAATGAGAACAACACGGGCACCCATCTCATAGGATTCCTATGAGGAGTAAATGAGGTGACACGTCAGTCACCTAGGACAGGGCCTGGAACACACCGGGGTGGAGAGAGTGAGGGAACAGGATGGCTCTTCCCACAGAAGCCCTCTACTCAGAAGCACAAAGGCAGAGAGAGGAGGTCCCCCCACCTGCAAGGAGCGCGCACCTCAGAGTGTGGTTGTGAAGATTCAGCTGGTTATATGAGAACAATGCCTGACACATAGAAAGCACTTGATAGATAATAATAATTTTGACCATATGAGGTTGTCCATATTCAGTTCTTTTTTTACCTACAGACATGGCAACTTCCTATGGTCTGGCCCAGTAGTTATTACTTCTTAGCAAGGTGCTTGTGGCAGGGGCTAGTTAAATGTTTGGTTCCTTCCTCCTGAAGAATCTGGTTGGTATAAGATTCCCACCTTCCCTGCCTCCACTTTGGCTCCATGTCCCTTGGGCTGCTGGTCAGGAGCCTGGGCTCTGGGCACTGAGGAGGACCTGGGCTGGCCCCACTATCCCCCAGTGCCGTGGTGCCCAAGCAGCAGGTGTGAGAAATGCAGTCACAGAAACCAGCATGGACACGGCCCTTCACAGAACTGGATGCACCCAATTTATCACTCGTGGCCAAGCAGGCTACCATCTGTAGGGTCACCCCTTGGCCTTGTCTCTTAGCGCATATGCTAATGAAAGGCAAGATTGACCGCCCCGGTCTGGTGGCACCTCGCCCAGTGCCTGGCTCTGGCTCTGTCTCTAGCTGGCTGGACCTCAGCCGGGAGGGGCTGCCTTTGCTTCTTGGGATGGTGGCCAGAGAGGAGGAAACCCACCCAGAATGGAGACTCGGGGGAGAAGGCGCTGAGCCATCTGGAAGGCTGGAGTTAGCCAGACGCCTCACTGGCCATCTGGGTGAAATGAGAGCCTGGTCTAATGGGGGAGTGGCAGGGGAGGGAGAGTGAGCTGTGGAGGTCTTACTCCCCTTGGTATTACGGTGCCTTAGAACAGTTGTTGGGAACTGCTGCTGTCAGAGAACAGATGTGAAATACCAAGTGTGCCAGGCATGAAGGAGTCATTCGATAAATAATAGATTGTTGAATGGCTTGATGCATGGTGGGTGGGACTGTATGTATACAGCTGGTGCTCAGAGGCTTTTTCACATACGTTAGAATACAAATCCTTACATTGAGTGCATTAAGTCCAGCATTACCCCAAGCATTTATCATATTTTAACTCAATGGATTCTCATAAGAACTCTATGAAAGATATTATCACCCTGTTTTATGGATGAGGAGAGCAAGGCACAGAGACTTTAACCAATGTGAAGTCATATGACTAAGGAGTGTTAGGGATAAGAGAAGGATCACATGATTAGAGGAGTTATATGGGTGAGTCTTCTTCCAGGGTCTGCTCATCATGTTCCTGGATTCTTGGGATCAGGGACGGAAGTAGGAGCTCCCACTGCTAGTAATGCTAGTAGATATTGAACTTTTACTGTGTGCCAAGTTCTGTACCGAGCCTTGAGCTGTTTCAATTTATTTAATCCTCAGAGTAATAATACTGTGAGGTTTGTTCGAGGTTTGTCCCCAGGGTGTAGCCTTTACCAATGGGACTCATGGCAAATGGCCCTGGAGTCTCCAGGAGAGAGATACAGCAGCAGCTTCTCCCTCTGTGATCCAGCAGGTGAGGCTTTAAGATGGGCCCCTGCGGCTCCCTGGGCTGATCTGTCCTGATGACCATGACAGGGTGAGCTCTCCACGCCTCACTATCCTCATCTACAAAATGACACTCAGAGTGCCTCCCTCACAAAGCTGGGAGGCCGACTTCCCCCTAGTGCTTGCAATTCTGAAATGTTGGTTCCCTTCCCCTAAAGCTTTCTAGACCGCTGCAAATGGGCTCCGGTCATGGAGGTTCCCAGACCTTCCCCTTGGACGTGGTTATAACCCTGCCCTTTGGAGTAGAGAGAGCTGCTTTTTAGAACAGGGATTTGGGGTGACTAGAACCCAGGGCTCTCAGCTCCATGTAGTTTCTGTGGCTCCTCAACACGTCTTGAAGCTAGAGATAGAGTAGCTGGCCATTACCAGGAAGGATGCTGGGAACCAAAGAGAAAACACCAAGGGGCTCTGGCACATGTCTGGTGTGACAGGGCCCATGACACAGCCTCTCCATCCATCCCTGTTGTTTCTACGGCAAAGACAGATCCAGGCTGGCCAAGTCCAGAGCAAGGCAGTTACGTGGTGAAGAGCTCTTGAGTGGCTGCCACAACTGTGTACAGATAAAACTTAAAAACCAGTCCGGTCTAGGGGGACTAAGGCCAAAAGCGGCCAAGATGGCGACCTATAAGGTGTCGAAGGAAAGGGCAGGTGACCAAGATGGTAAATGCCAGAGCCAGGACAAATCAATGCACAGCTTTAGGGAGAAGGTACCCCGGAACCAGACTGTTCAATTCACGCCCCTGCCCTGCCCCCTACTAGCTGTGTGACCTTAGGCAGCTCACTTGGCCACTCTGTTCTTCGGATTACAACTATAAAATGGGCCAGTAGGTAGAACCTGCCTTACGGGGCTGCTCCGGTGATTAAATAAGATAGTACCTGGAAAGGGCTTAGAACGGTGCCCAGCACAAGCGTAGTAAAGGTTGTACAGACATTGGCTCTTCCTCTTGTCATTACTGCACCTGGTGACAACATTGGCTGCTCGGTTCCACAGAAGTGTATCAGATCCTGTACTTGGGGCTGGGCCCTCATGGTGCAAAGGTGAATGGTAGCTGGAGGAACTCACAGGCTGGTGAGACAGGACATAATGACAAAATTGAGCCCTGAGGAGGTTTGGCTGACTCCGGGGATATTCCCCCGAGTTATTTGAGGAAGCCAGAGGTATCTGGGGTATGACCTTTGCCTTTGGATGTCCCTTAGCAACCATCATCGAGATGGTCCCCACCAGGTGCCAGAGGTCATCACATTCTAGTGCCTCTACTATATGGGTGAAGGATGACACTGAGGCCCCTGGAGGGCCAGGGATCAAAGTGAGGCCACCACAGGCTAGCAGCTGAGTGAGGACAGAGTCCCATGTGGCAATTTTTTAGATCCCTGGTGCCCTTTTTTTTTTTTCCATTCATGGACATCTCTGGGGTGAGATTGTTTTTAACTTATATATATATTCTATTATATATATTATATATATTAAGTGCAATATACATATAGAAAGTGCAAACATCAAAAGCGTATAACTCAGTGAATTCTCACCACTGGAGCACACCTGTGTCCCCTGCCCCCAGACCACGACTCAGAGCATGGCATCCCCTTCCCTGTCCCCTCGCCCAGTCACTGTCGCTCCCCAGGGCAATGTTATCCTGACTTCTACAGTGTAGATTACGTCACCTCTTGGTAAATGTCCCATGAATGGAATCCTACAGTGTGTACTCTTTTGCGCCTGGCTTCTTTTGTTCAATATTATGTTCATTGGATGCATCCATGTTGTTGTGTGTCGCTGTATTTTGCTGCATTGGAGAAGGAAACCTCACGTTGATCTATCTATTCAACTACTAATGGGCATTAAGTCGTTTCCAGGTTGGGGCTACCATGTACGGTACTGCTGTGAACATTCTAGAACATGTTTTTGGTGATAGTCCCGTGGTCCCGTTGGGTATATTCCTGCAAGTGGGACGGCTGATTCCTCAGGCTTGTGGGGAGCCCCTCCACCCACATTTATTGAGCATGGACTCTGAGCTAAATCTTCTGCAGGGCTGCCCAGCCAGCCACGGCTGCTGAGCACCAGCTCAGCTCCCTGTCTCTCTAATGTGGGTGTGAACCTGAATCAGGCCCCGGGGATGGAGCAGCACCAAAGATTTATAACAAGATATCGACACATTGAAGGGAGTGCTGCTCTGAACAGCAGGCCCTTTCCGAGTGATTAAAAGCTGTGGGAGGCAGGGATGCTTGAGCAAAGATTAAGAAATCAGAGCCCGTTTTCTGAAATGGCTTCAACCCTGGGGCAGTTGGGCTGGGACTGTGGACTTGTTGCTGGACCGACAATGTTGGGAAGGGGGTGGTCAGCCACATGGAGGAGGCAGGGCATTAGAGACAAATCAGAAAGGTTTGAGATTAGGATGCCCTTGGCGGGGAAGGATAGATAAGGAGGGAGCGGCCAAACATATGTTGAATCAAGGCAGATAATATGATGAACCTGCACTTGGTACCATATTTTGCCAACCGTTAGCAGAGTGCTTGGTTCCCGGCCCCCCAGGGCTGCAGAAGTGCCCCTGGACGTGCCTGGGACAGAGATCTGATCCATGGCCATCCACGGAATCACATTCTCCTGGGCTGGGACCATGGGAATAATATTTTTGTACCAGCTCCCGTTGTGCCTCTGATGCCGGGCCACGTCTGGAAACCACCTTTTTTGAGGGACCAGTCTCTGGCCCACACTGGGCCCCATCAAAAAGGGACTCAGCTTTCTTGACTCACATTCACAGCCTCCGCCCACGCCCTGACTTTCCGGCTCTCCCAACACCAGGTTTCTCAGGATGATGTTTTTCCCACGCACCTTACCTGGCTGCAGCTTGAACCCCACTCAGCAATGAACTTCCATCCCAGCTTGACTCCCTCGGGCTGCTTTTAAGTAGCACCCTCTCACACTGACCTCCCCCTGGTATCTTTTGGGGGACAGTTCACCCCAAGCCCAGGATCAGGAAGCAGTCTCTGTGTGCTAATGTGTTCAATGGAAGTCTGACTTGACCATGACCTCTCCCAGCCTATTTTTCCCTAACTGTAGATTGGAAATAATGATAAAACCTAGATTCATCCGTTGTGATTACCAAAGGATGTGATGGACATGAGATGCCAAGCATGACTCAGCTGACAAGCTGGGTGCTTGGGGCACCAGTAACAGAACCCGAGGGTCGGCGCAAACCGGGGCCTATTGTGCCAGCCTCCTGCTTGGTAGCCCTGCTCCGGCCTTGTCGCCTCTGGTCCCTCCACAAGGAGGGATCCTAGTAGAACCCAGATCTGACACCGAAGCCTGTGTACCTTCCTTTGTACTGATTTGTTCTTTGGCCTTTCCCCGGCCGCTGTGGGTAAGTATCTGACAGCAGAGCGTGCCATGCCAGGTGATGGCTGCAAAACGCCTCAGGAATAGGAAGGCCTGGCCTGGCCAGAGAACATCTTTACAGTTGCCCGGGCCCCCGGAGCCACTGTGTTGGCATCTGAGATATTGGTTCTTGGTGCCTGGGGATTAAAGCAATTGCATTTCTTGCAGGATGGGGCGAGATGCAAACATTTCTCCTGTAGCCGGATCCCTGATTTGTCTTGCAAAATCCAATCACCACTTCCTTCAGTAGACTGGGTAGGGAGAGAGACAGCAAAGGAAGGGGCCCCGCTGGATGAGGGGTAGGGCAGAGGGGGTGGGCTGGCTGGGGAGGCCCCTGGCCATCCAGGCTGAACAGACTGTGCTCAGGGCTGACTCAGACTGCCCAGCCCATTAACTGCCCCTCCCTGGTGAGACTTCCTGGTGAGCCACGTACAAGCCAGGAGCCACCAAACTGGCTCTCCCCCACCCTACACCCTCCTTCTAAACAACAGTAGTCCAGAGACTTCAGTTGCCAACGGGAAAATGAGCACCTTGGAAATCACCCTATTCCTCATCTTCACCTTTGGGTGTCAAGAGGCCTGGGTTCATCCTGGCTCCTCCTTTGCCTGGAGGGGAAACCGAGACACATCAGGCAGTCTCATAAGGTCTCAGTTTTGCCATCTGCAAAATGGAGATAATTATAGCTCCTACTTCATAAGGCTCTTGTAAGAAGCAACTAACACATGAAAAGCGTTCAGCACCATCCTGACTCACAGCAGCTGCTCAAGGACGATAGTCCTGGTTCAGGTCACTGGAGAAAACAGCAACGTCATTCACTCACCCAAATACTTGTTCACTCTTCCATTCTGCAGATTCTTCTCTAGCACAGCTTGAGCATCGGGTATATCCCAGAGCATCAATAACTGTCACTAGACCTGTGCAATACCTGACCTGCTTTGGGCAGAGATAAGCTGGAGAGGAGATCAGGACAGGCTTCTCAGAGGAGGCGATATTTAAGCTCCATTAGAGAGTCTCCATAAAAATTGGCGGAATGTAGAGAGCTAGGATTGTAGGCCAGCGTCTGTCCCTCTGCCCCCAGCTGGACTGAGAGCTCCTTGAAGGCAGGGCACTTGTATGTGTGAGGTATGTGTGCATGGATCTGCTTGCTAGGTAGCTGATTCGTGCATGGACAAACGCACACATCTACTCCTTATTCACTGTATCCACATACTTGTGCCTAATAGGAGGTTCGCATGGCAGGCTCTCAATACATATTTGCTGGATTGAACTAAAGGGAAAGCAGTTTTGTTTTCCAGCTGGGGGTCCAGCTTTCAGAAGAAATCTGCATGAGCTGTGTGCCCAGAACTCCCAGTGCTCTACGCTGGCTCATGAGGGGCAATTAAATCAATCTGTGCTCTGTGTCTGAGCGTGCTGGGCCTTCAAGCTTAAAATCGAGGCATTGGTGTGGCGCCTGGGTGGCTCAGTCAGTTGAGCACCTGACTCTTGATCTTGGCTCGGGTCTTGATCTCAGGGTTGAGATTTCAGGCCCCACTCTGGGCATGCAGCCTACTTAAAAAAAAAAAAAAATTGAGGCCCTGGTGTTCGTGCTTTGAAAGATGGCACAAGTCCACTTCTGTCTCTTACCTCTGACAAAAGTAAGGTCAGGGGGGCCCGGCCCTCTCTCCAGCTCTTGCCTTTTACACATGTCCATGCAGAGTTCAGCGAGCAGGTCAAGAGACATCACTGTGACAAACAAAAGAATGGACAACTGACCACCTTTTAATGATAGTTAGTGGGAGAATGGCAATGAAAGCTATTCTTTTCTTGGGATGAGAAGGTCATTAGCAGACATACCAGCCCTTCAACTTGCTTCTGTTTGATGCATCCATTGGGGTGAATACCCATCTATTTCCATATTGGTGGGCCTTTGCAAAGAAGATGCTAGAATGTACTCTTTGTACTTTCTTTTTTAAAAAGATTTATTTATTTGAGAAAGAGAGAGCAAGCATGAGTGCGAGGAGGGGCAGAGCAAGAAAGAATTTCAGTTTCCTTACTGAGCACAGAGCCTGACCCGGGGCTTGATCTCATGATTCTGAGATCATGACCTGAGCTGAAACCGAGTGTTGGACGTTTAACTGACTGAACCACCCAGGGACCCCAGTACTCTTTATATTTCAGTGTGAATGCTATAGATATGTCATCTGGGTATATGGGTAGACCTGAAATTTTTAAAAAATTCAAGCTCAAAACTGTCATTTTATTTCATTCCATTTCATTTAATTCTATTTTACCTACCAACATGTTCCAAAAAGGATTAAAGTTTGCTTTCAATGTTATATAAAGATAAACTCAATGTGAACTCAGTGACAAAAATCAAAGAAAACCAGAGGTGAAGACACAAAAAGGAGCCAGAAATGAGATGATTTAAAAATGAACACTCTACCACCCTCTCCCTATGCTGGCACTGGTGAGCTATAAGCAGGGCTCTGAGCTTCCTGGGAGGCATTGGGAAAAGGGGAACCTGGTCAGTTATACTGTCCCAGCGGCCATCAAACAAGACTGTTGATCAGAACAAGCAGAACCATGGCTCAAGTTGGAACCCGAGGGGAGTTCCTCTGAGCCCTTTGTGGAGAAGAAAAGCCTCCCTAGAAAAATCCATAGAAAGAGCCCGGCCTTGTGTTGAATAGCTCATCCGCTGTAGTACTGTAGTACTAACTCAGCCTAGGGAGGCCTCCCTCAAAGCACAAACATCCAACTCCACTGCTCCTGCTTATTACTTGGGTTGGTTTAGCATAGGGATTCTCGTCGCATACCTGAAAGTAAATGCAGTGATTTTTAAATTGGTGTTTAGAGATACCTCATGCATGTTTGTTTTTTAAGAAGTCATGATCTTGTTGGAGTTTTGAAAGTTGTGACCGTTGGCTGTGGTGGAGCTGAGGGGGTGCAGGGCTGGGAGCCCGCTGACCGGGCCCCTTGGTCAGGCCTGAGGAGAGGACCACTCACTCTGGTTTATCCTGTCCTCCAAGCCTTGTCGGGCATCTGGCACACAGTAAGTAGGTGCTCGATGCATGAATGGGGTGGGACGGGGCTTGAACAAGCAAATGAATAAGTGTGTGAAGAAAATGGAAAAGAATTAATGGATCCAGGTTAAGACAGTGAGAGTGGAAACTGCTGAACCATTTTTCCTTTCCTAACCATTTGAAGAGTCTGAATAAAGAGACAATGACTTAAATTCAGGAAGGATGGGATCTCAGATAATAATCTAGTTCCATTCCTCCATCTTTTTTTAAAAAAAGATTTTATTTATTTATTTGAGAGAGAGAGAGTGTGAGAGAGAGAGCATGCACATGAGCAGGGAGGAGGGGCAGAGGGAGAAGCACACCCCTCCGTTAAGCAAGGACTTTCCCCCCATTCAGGACTTGATCCCAGGGCCCCAGGATCATGACCTGAGCCAAAGGCAGATGTTTAACCGACTGAGCCACCCAGGTGCCCCATTCTTCCATCCTTACATATTATGTAACTAATATGTTTGGGGTGCCAGGGGCTTGGAGCCACTCCCATCTCACATCTCAGAGAGAGGCCTCTTGACTTAACATCATCTGGAATCTGAGAGGAGTTCTTGCCTTGGCTGCCCCAGATTCCCCAGATTCTCAGCCTCTGACCGCCCCCCAGAATGGCCTCAGGCCCAGCTGGCTCTAGGTGTGCCCTAACACACACCGAACCAGGAATAGTAGCCTTTGAACTGCCTGAGACTGCAGAAGCTTGAAGCTAATAGGGGAAATGGGATTTGTTTGAGATTCTTCCTGGAGATGTTCTTTCTAACCATGCCTCCCACCACCCGCCCCCCCCCCCCCCCAGCTTCTTCCCTTCTTCCTAAAGAGTATTTTTAAATATTTTGAGAACCAACAAGTTTGGAAAACTGTGCATACATTCTCTTGGCCCTGGGAATGGTGGGCACATCTGGGCTCCAGATGTTTTCTGGGCCTGCTGTGTGGTAGCCCATCCCAGGTGCTTGTGGACAGAGCTCAGACTAAACAACAGACAGCCCCACATAAAGGCAGCTTTTTGATTCCTGAATGGGCTTTGCTGCTGTCTTCCCCAGACCCAGGATGCCCCACGAAGAGCTGCCCAGGGTCTCCATCCTGAGAAATATCACAGACACACCTTGTTAGGGCAGGAGAGTAGAGGGGCTCAAGAGCCAGTGGCCTGGGCTCGAGTCCCAGCTCGGCTATGTGATCTCAGGTGAGTTGCTTGCCCTCTCTGGATTCAGTGTCCACGTCTCTAAAAGAGAGCTAATTGTCTCCACCTTTGAGGCTGCAGTGGGAATTAAGGAGTAAATTCATACACAGTGCTTAGGATGGTGCCTGGCACATACTCAGCACAAAGTAGCTATTTGCTGTTATTATTTCTAATTTTCTTCTCCTCTGGAGGCCACTAAGGAATTAGAAGTTGGTCCACATCCTTTAATTGGTCGTTATCAATTTACCTTAGCCCCGTGGAAGTCTTTTTTCCTAATCTCTCCCCAGGGTCTGCTCATGATGGCAGTGATAGTACTGAAATTTATTGAGTACCTCCTCAGTGCCAGGCACTGTGATATAAGCATTTGATATATATTTGACATATATAGCCTGCATGAGATCCTATAGCTTGGCTTAATGCCTGACATGGTATTTAATGCACACAATAATTCTTGGAAGGAGGCACTATTATTAGCTCCATTTTTCAGCTCAGGAAGAGAAGGCCCAGAGAGGAACTGAGAAGGCAAGTAGTGTCTAGGACTTGATCCAGGACAGTCGGCCTCAGAGCCCGTGCCCTCAACCGCTACGGAGAGATGACCTTCGGTCTGAATTTGCTGCTGTGGGATACAGCAGAATCTCTGATGCCAAGTGCTACAGCAACTGAGGATGGGAAGAGGCTGTGTCTCCCTCCAGAGGCTCTGGCCTCTGAGCCAGGCCTTCTAGAGGATAAACAGAAGTAAGGGTGGAGAAAGGTTTTCCAGGTCCAGGAACAGCATGAACAAAGATATAAAGGTGAAAACCTCAGAAAAGGTTTAAGCACAGTAGTTAGCTAGGGTAGAAAGTTAGAACAGGACCCCACTGGATAACAAAAAAGGACACTATCCTCTAGGAAATAGGGTGCCATGGAATGCTTCTGAGGAGAGGAGAGCATGCCCATACTGGTGCTCTAGGAAAATTAGCCTCGTAGAGGAACATCAGGTGAAATGAAAAGTGGAGAGAACGGACACCGGGAGATGGTTGGATTTGATGCTGCCTTATTTTCCTTGCATCCCTAAGCCAGTGAGGTCTTCCCAATTTTCTAGAACCGAGGCTTGGTGAGGTCAGATGACTTATCCGAAATGAAGTAATACTGCCCACACTCCAGCCAGGCTTTCTGACTCCCAAATTCTATGTTCATTCTGCTCTATCAGGCAAAGACATGACTGAGCCCATTAGAAGGTCTGAAAGGGTTAAGCCCCATGAACTCTGAAGGGCTGTGCCTCCAACTACGAGGGGCCTGCGGACTCTGGCATCGTAGTCAGAGCAGGATACGTGTGTGTCCTTCGAGCTTGTGCAGTGGTGGCATTTGACTTGGGCGATGGTCCGCTCAGCAGCTTCTTAGGTGAATCCCTGACTGCAGAAACAGTGACGAGCCACAGTAGTGCACCACGGTGATGCCCCAAGGGTCACACCCAAACATGCAGCCCAGCATTCTGTAGGAGCGATGCCTGGAACATGAAAGCAAGGATAGAGAAACACAAGGAGAGATTGATTGATTGATTTTGGTGGGAAGAAGGAAGGTTTAGGAACCGAGTGTTGTCCTCTTGGCTAATCCTCATTCCTTAGAGCACTGGTCTCCACCAAGAGTGCTTTTGCCCCCCAGGGAACATGTGGCAATGTCCGGACACATACTGAGCTGTCATAACTAGGGGAGGTGATGGCATCTCGTGCTTAGAGACCAGGAATGCTGCTCAACATTCTAAAATGCACAGAACAGACCCCCAACAGCAAAGAATGGTTTGACCTATAATGTCAATAGTGCTGAGGATGCAGAACCCTGCTTTAGAGGAAAAGAAAGTCTTGCCTTACACATATGCAGAGGCTGAGCAGGACCACTGGCTTCATACCTTCTACTGCTAAGCTTCCAGAAGAGGCTTAGGGCTAGTTAGCTTTCCGTAGGGTGACAGAATGACCCGGAAGGCTTTGTGATATCCCCTAGCTCTCTGTTCAAAAGGGATCGTGCAGGACCCAGGCCTGACCCAGGTGGCCCTGCCCAGCACCCACGTGGCCTGGTTTCCTCTGGACACCGGGGTGCCTCTCTTCCTCGTTAGCAGGGATTCAGGACTTGGGTTGATGGCAGTGGCTCTCTGCACAGACACAGCACAGAGCTGGAGGAGACCTGGGAGATCACTGAGTCCCCCCGCCTCAACCACCCCCACATTGAGCAAAGGTACTAAAACCCAGGGAGGTGAACTGACCTGCCCACCCCCTGGATGTGTATCCACGTGGGCTCTACTGGCAATTAGAAATCCTGCTTGGACTAGATTAAGCCAAGTGTCTTTGTTCAATAACCAAACATCCAGAGTTCCAGCTCAGACACAGAGGGATCCAGGGACACTGACAATGTCATTAGGTCCTGCCTCTGGCCACCTCTTGACTCTGCTCTACCATCCTCAGCTCTGCTGGCCACCTGGGGCATTGCCTCCCTTTTTGGAGGCAAGATGATCACGGGGTTTCCAGGGTATCCCTTCAGAGCTTCAAGCAAGGAGGACGTAAAGTGCCTCTCTCTCTGCGGTCCCTGAGAGTGCGCTTTTGACTCTGAATTAGGGAACATGCCCGCCTCTGATGCAACCCCCTATTGCTGGAGGGAAGTGGTGCTTTGGATGCCCAGCCCAAACCAGACAGAGTCCAAATTGCTGCACAGGGAGTGGGACAGGAGAGGTCCTCCATGGGGAGTTGGGGGATGCTGCCTCAAGAAGCAGGGGGAGTAGACACTGGGTGGGCCAGGATGACACATGGTATCACCCCCAGCCAGTAAGCATCCTGCCCTTTCAGTTGTGCCACAGCCTCCTAAGGCAGAGGCGCTGCCTCCCCAGGTCCCACCCTGGTTTTGACACCTGGCCCAAGGCAGCAAGAGGTAGGGGGGAGCTGGGGGAGGATGGCCCAGGGCTGAGAGCTAAGCCCAGGGGCATCGGAGACTTCGGGTAGGGAAGTAGGAGCAGGTGGGGTTGATTGGGCAGGGACTCGGAGATGGAGGAAAAGAAGGGCGTGGATCCAGGACTTGGGAAATGACTTAACTGTCACTCCTGGCCTTCCCTCCGGTGCATATGAATAGAGCGCACACTGCCTTCTCTATCTTCTGCTCCAGGCTGAGGGTCAGGTGTAGGATAGCTCCTCCCCGCACCCCCCACCCCCAGCTCCCTTAGATGGTTACTTTAATCCCATTTCATCGGTAAGTCACCCGAGGGAGGATGGCTGTCACCATGTGGGTCCCTTGGCCTCTGCTTTTGCTAGGTGCCAGTGGGTTCTCAGACCCCGTGGCATGGCAGACATTCCCTGCGCATTCCCGGGCACCCCACCCTCGCTCCCTGCAGCCTCCTCCTCTTCCCCGGCAGACCCCTTTACTGGCAGCTCCTTTACTGGCATCAGCTAGAAGCCAAACAAACTTGGTTGGTCTGATTCCAAAATGCTTGCCCAGAGCTCTTTCCAGATATAGACAAGATGGCACTAGTTAGATGGGTCCAGGCTGTTTCTTTTTAGTCCAGTACAAACGATGAATATCAAGTGTGCCTCTTCTAAAGAAACATCTGGAAGTCTTTCCATGGGTGTCCGTTGAGTCCTTATTCTGTGCCATACAGTATTCGGTCACTGGGGATGGAGAAGGAAACACAAGACACTACCATCCCTGCCTTCGTGGAGCTGACCGTGAATATACAAGAGGTCAAGCAGATAGGATGGCAGATCGGAAAAGCTCAGTGGGGAGGAACAGCATGGGTGGGGGGATTGAGGATGCCAGGGGTGGAGGCTGTGGCATCTGCCAGGGAGTTCCAGAGCCTCTGAGAAGGTGGAAGTTGCAGACACATCTGAAGGAGGGGAAGGAGAGAGCATGTGATGTGCCGGGAGAGGCCGCAGGCAGAGCCTGAGTCTGTATCTCACCCAAGGGTGAGCTGAGGGAGGAGTCCACCTGAACTTTCAAGGAAAAGCAGAAGGGCCAGGTCATGGTATATGGGACCTATCCAGCCGGGAAGGAGATGGCAGGTGAGCCCCAAGGGTAATGGATCCACCCACACACAGGCATTGCAAAGACTTCAGCCTTTATCCCAGTGGGGTGGAGTCCACTCACTGGAGGCTTTTGAGCAGAGGAAGGACCTGACCCAACGTGTGTGTGTGTGTTTTTAAGATTTTATTTATTTATTCATGAGACACACACACACACACACACACACACACACACACACACAGAAAGAGGCAGAGACACAGGCAGAGGGAGAAGCAGGCTCCATGCAGGGAGCCCGATGTGGGACTCGATCCCTGGTCTCCAGGATTACGCCCTGGGCTGAAGGTGGCACTAAACTGCTGAGCCACCCGGGCTGCCTCCAACATGTTTTTTTAGACAGAATCACTTGGCTGCTGTGTGGAGAGTAGACCCCAGGTGGGGGTAGAGGCTGGGACACAAGCAGGGAGACCACTCCTGGGGCCATGGCAGGAGTCCCAGTCAGAGACAACATGGTGGCCTGGGTAGTAGCCATGGGGTCATTGAGAAGTGATTGGATTCTGAGCTTATGCTGAACAAAGAAGGCAACAGACAGATTGGATGGGGATGTAATAGGACCAAGGAGTCAAGGCTGAGGCCTGGGTTTGGGCCAGAGCACTGGAAGCATGGGGAAGGGGCTGGAGGAGCAGGTTTGGGGACAGTCAGAGGTCGCAGGTCAGTGTGGGACATGTTTGGTGTAAGATGCCTTTTGACATTGAGGGGTGATGTCCTGGGCGCATCCACCAAGATGAAGAAGCCTGAAGGAGGTGTGCTCTGGGGGTTCCAGAAGGACCTTCATACACATCCGCTCCTTTAATGTGTAGGAGAACCATAGGCCAATAGATACAATTATGCCCATTTCAGAGGTGAGGAGACTGAGAGTCACAAGAGTGAGTAAGTAACTGGCCCAAAGTCACAGGATGAGCATATAGTAAAGCAGGCTCAGCCCCTCTGATTTCAAATCCATTTCCTCTTTACTCTCCACTTGCTGCTCTCCACTTGCAGTTTTCAAGAGGTTAAAAACCTGGTGGAGAAACAGATAACCAGGAAATGCTATCTTCATTGTCCCCACTAAGGGAGGAGACCTCCAGCCCCAGACCCAGACCCTAGTCTTTCTCTTGCCACCGCTGTGTCCCGGGCAGGCAAGCTTGTGGGTGATACTGGCACAGAACCACTCCCAAAATCAGAGCAGCAGGGCCATTTGGTTCATGCAGATGCTTTTTTTTTTTTTAAGATCAACTTACTTGAGAGAGAGAGAGCGTGCGTGCATGTATGCGAACAGAGGGAGAGGGAGAGGCAGAGAATCTCAAGGAGACTGCACTTAGAGTGGAGCCCGACGTGGGGCTCGATCTCATGACCCCAAGATCATGACCTGAGCCGCAACCAAGAGTCAGACGCTCAACCCAGGCTTCCCTGACTTTTCTTTAATGCCCCTTTCTGCTAGCTCTCTGCCCTTTGCTTCCTGAAAGGGAGACTCAGGGTATGTCTGTGTGTGTGTGTGTGTGTGTGTGTGTGTGTGTGTGTCTGCATGTTTTTACCTACTGTAAGCCAGAACAATGAACATAGCAGAATGCTTGAACTTGTGAAATGAATAACAACCTTGCAAATAAATCAGCTGCTCAACCAGCCCACGGGGGATTATACCTGCAGGGCAATAAGTGAGATCAGTGTTTTCTTTCTACCTTTTTTTATTATTATTATTTTCCATATTCTTTTGACATACAACATAACTTTCTCTGGAAAGCAGTGTTTCCAGGACTGCACAAAACTATGGTTGAAATTATTTTCATGAAAGAAAATATTGTCTCTGTGGTTGATGTGAACAAATCAATGACTTCAGGTATCTATTGTACTCTCTAAATGTTTCTCTGATGCGGGCTGAGGGGACAGGTCTTCTCTGATCTAAGTTCCTGATAGACAGACACACGAGCCAGAGAGGGCAGAGCTGTCTGAGTCTGGGGCACGGAAACAAATTGGTTGGGAGTTCGTATGGATGACATGAAGATAACCAAGATCATTGGATTCTCAATAATGTGCTTGCCATGGTTACTTAGCATCCACTGCCTCATTAAATTCTCACAGCAACCCATTTTATAGATCAGAAACTGAGGTTTGGAGAGAAGTCCCAGATCACTGAGCTAGTAAATGGCAGAGGTGGAATTTGAACCTGGTACCAAAGCTCATGTTCTTTCTAGGATGCCTCATCTGTAAATCCCATCCTGGCTCCACAGACAACATTTGAAAATTCTACCCAGATGTGGGGTCAGGGGATGCAGCCGGGGCTCCGATGCAGGCAGACAGGACAGTCACATACCAGCCCAGCCTCTCTAGGTAGAACCCGTGGGGGGTGAGGGCATGACCCGACTGGGATATGATGGAGGAGGTTCAGAGCACCAGCATCTGTCCAGCCTCTCTCCTCAAGGTGGCCGGCATTGAGGACTTCTGAAAAGGGCAGACTTCGTGCCATCCAGAGCTACCTCCTCTTGAGACTTCATGGCTCCCAGGAACATCAGCCAGGGAGGGAAGATGTTGGGATGCTTTCTCTGGCATGGGCAGAGATGCAGGTGTACTGTATCTCTGTCTGTCTCTCTCTTTCTCCCTCTCCCCCCACCCCTACACACAGCATAAAGGGATGATTATCTGGGCATTAATTTCCCTGCCAGTTAGTTTTAATATGTTTTTTTAAAAAGATATTATTTATTTATTCATGAGAGACACACACACACACACACACACACACAGAGGGAGAGAGAGAAGCAGAGACACAGGCAGAGGGAGAAACAGGCTCCTTGCAGGAAGCCCGATGCGGAACTCGATCCCAGGACTCAGAATCATGCCCTGAGCCGAAGGCAGGTGCTAAACCACTGAGCCACCCAGGGATCCCCAGTTTTAATATGTTTTAAAGAAATATTTATAATTCTGCTATGGAAAAGAGCCCGAGGATCAGTTCTGCATAAATAAACAACAAAAAAATCCATTTATCTAATGGAGCCTATCCTGGCTAGGCCTACTACCGCCATAAATAAGGGCTGTGTCCCTTGAATCCTCCAACTCAGAGGTTGGAAAAGTATGGCCTGAGGACCTATTTTTGTAAATAAAGTTTTATTGGGACATAGCCGTGCTCATTCAACAGCAGAATTGAATAGTTACCACAGCGATCATGTGGTCCCACCAAGTTGACAGTATTTACTGTCTGGCCCTTTATAGGAAAGGATGGCCAACCTCTAACACACACACAGTCACGCACGCACACACACACATTCCATGTAGCAAACTTCTATGCATCCTGCAAGGTCCACTTCAGTAGCCTCCCTACTGAGAAACCTCTTTAGCCACCCAAGCCCAAGACAAAGCTAACCATATCCTCCTCAGGCCCTGCAAGGGGCTCTGAAGAGCATATAATCACTGTTGTTCATGGAACATTGTTCTAGAACATTGTTCCAGGCGTCGTTGTAAGCATGTCACATGGACGAACTAATTTAACCTTCATAACAGTTCTAAGTGGTAGGCACCTAATCATCACCATTTTACGGATAAGGAAACCAAGGCACAGAGAGGTTAAGTGACTTTCCCATAGTCCTACAGCTGCGAAACAGGCCAGTTGGAGTTTGGACCCAGGAAATCTATCATCCGAGGCCAGTTTGTTCACCATTTTGCCCCAGGTAGTTACTATCCCCATTTTACAGATGGGAAACAGAGGCTCTTAAATAGCACACACTCTGTTGTGTTGCAATGAAGTGCATCCACATCCATCTCTTCTCGGTTTTTGCTCGAGGGCAGAAACGCACTTCCTTCCTCCACACCCTAGTGCCTGGCACAGATCAGCTTGTTTATCACTGGAGCTCCAGTGCCCTACATGGTGACTGCCTCAAAGAAGTGGGTGAGGAAGGAGAGAATTCCTCTGGAATAGGAAGCCCTCCTTTTTTGGCTGCTGTGTTCTTTCTTTCCTTCATTCCTCTCGGCTTATTATTTCTGCCTCATATTGGTGCCTGAGACATGAGGCCTCTACTTTCCAAATACCATTAGGAAAAGGCCAAAGCTCTCTGCCAGGGCCTGTTTGACTTGGCTGGGAGGCTTTCCCAGGAGAAGGAAAGGATGGTACCTGCCACGTTCACTGGTATTCAGTGTGACTTGGCTGCCTTTTCAGAGGCCTCACCTATTGCTCATAAGGAGTAAGACCCCATGAATTCTGGCACGAGGAACTATGGCAGCAAATATAATTTTTCCCCTTTCATTCCAGTGGGGTTGGTCTTTGACTGATTGACCAAGGTCCCAGCTACATTTTTGCAGTCACAAAATCACAGTCGTTGCCAGAAAGACTCAGGGGATCAACTGGTCCAGGAGAGGTAAAGGACAAATTAATTAATTAATTTATTTATTTATTTATTTATTTATTTTTATAAATTTATTTTTTATTGGTGTTCAATTTGCCAGCATATAGAATAACACCCAGTGCTCATCCCATCAAGTGCCCCCCTCAGTGCCCATCACCGACCTCCCCTCCCCCACCCCTAGTTCGTTTCCCAGAGTTAGGAGTCTCTCATGTTCTGTCTCCCTTTCTGACATTTCTCACTCATTTTTTCTCCTTTCCCCTTTCACTATTTTTTATATTCCCCAAATGAATGAGAACATATAATGTTTGTCCTTCTCCGATTGACTTATTTCACTCAGCATAATACCCTCCAGTTCCATCCACGTCGAAGCAAATGGTGGGTGTTTGTCGTTTCTAATGGCTGAGGAATATTCCATTGTATACATAGACCACATCTTCTTTATCCATTCATCTTTCGTTGGACACCGAGGCTCCTTCCACAGTTTGGCTACTGTGGACATTGCTGCTGTAAACATCGGGGTGCAGGTGTCCCGGCATCTTGCTGCATCTATATCTTTGGGGTAAATCCCCAGCAGTGCAATTGCTGGGTCGTAGGGCAGGTCTATTTTTAACTCTTTGAGGAACCTCCACACAGTTTTCCAGAGTGGCTGCACCAGTTCACATTCCCACCAACGGACAATTTTTTTTAATCCACCAAATAACAATGGTATTTGATCACCATCGATTGAGTATTTGAGCAGAGTCCAAGAGGTGACACAGGGGTACCTGGGTGGCTCAGTGGTTGAGCCTTGGGCTCAGGGAGTGATCCTGGGGTCCTGGGATCGAGTCCCACATCGGGCTCCCCGCAGGGAGCCTGCTTCTCCCTCTGCCTGTGTCTCTGCCTCTCTCTCTCTGTCTCTCATGAATAAATACATAAAATCTTAAAAAAAAAAAAAGTGACACAGATCACAAGGCAACAGGCATTCAGAGGGGAGGGGACCTGCCTTTGGGCCAGCTGGGTCAAGGCAAAAAGACTTCCTGGAGGAGAAAAGATTAGAACCAAGGTCCTAAGAAGGAGTGGGATTGGGTCAAGCCGGGGGAGAAGGGGTGGCATTCCAGTGCAGGGTGGGAGATGGAGGGTATGGTTCAGGTACAAGGGGCTGCCATCAATGAGACATGTCAGAGAAGTTCTAACTAGAAGGTACTGGAAGATACAAGGGGGACGAGGGGCCAGGTATTTGGTTCCAGAATCAGACCTGCCTCCAATTCTCAGCCACTTTTGTTAGCTGTATACCCTTGGCTGGCTAAACCTCTTTGGGCTTGGGGGATGGTTAGGGGCTTAGCTATACAAGTTGTACCTTTGTCAAAACTCATCCGTCTGTACACTTAAAATGGATGTTGTCTTGTCGGTAAATGCTTATCCCACAATACCGTTGATTCTAAAAGGAAGAAATCTCTTTGTGCCCTGATTTCCTCACCTGATCATCCATCTTTCTTGGGAGCCGTGTGAGGATTGACCAGGACAGGGCCTGTAAACCGCTTACCCCAGTACTGGCTCAGCGTCCGTCAGGATTACTGTTACGTCACAATTTGTGGAGAACTTTGAAAGCAAGGCTGAACACTTTGAACTTGTGTCTGGTAGACACAGGGCCCCTGAAGCTCTCTGAGCGGGGAAGTAATCATAAGATTTTTTGTTTAACTGCAGTGAAATAAACATAACATGGAGTTTACCGCTCTAAGCATTTTCAGAGCGTACAGATGAGTGGCATTAAGTACATTCACAGTATTGTGCAACCACCACCACCATCCAAAATGTTGTTTTAAGAGAGGAATTGGGTGAGATGACCCAGATGAGAGAGACACCCCCCCCACGGGAGGTCCCCAGAGAGGTCATTGGAACAGTGCATGCAGGGAGGTTAAGGGCCTGGCCTGGAGATGAATGTACAGAGATGGGAAAGATGTGTAAGAGGACTTAGCACAGAAGAAACCATTCGATTTGGTGAGTGACTATCATTGAGGTCTAAGAAAGAAAGAAGCATCAAAGATGACTGTGATTTCCAAGAGGAAATAAAAGGATATCTCAAGCTCTCTTTGTAATACCTCTATTCACAGCATAGTATCTGGCTTCAGATTCTGGCGATCCCGGAACAAGACAGAGTGCTGACAAAATATGGTGAGATTGTCACTCTTGTCTCTCCCTTGGGGCACAACCTATAGAAAATGAATTTGGCAACACAGGTCAGAAGCCATTTAAAAAACAATGGTTCTTATCCTGATCCAGTGCTGTGAATTCCCAGAAGCCGTCCTCAGAATAATCCAGACTTCAGAGAAGCTCTGTGTGTGTGTGTGCATGTGTGTGCATGTGTGTGTGCTGTTACCCACGAATCTCGGTTGTTGACATTTTGGGTAATCGTTCCCAAGTGGAAACCACCTGACTGTCTCCAGTTAATGAAACAGTTCAATAAACCACGGCCTCGAGCTCTTAAAAAATTTTTTTTGGAATGTGTTGCAGGGCTCCGTTGCATAGGGAGCTACCCTGAAGCATGTAAGATATGCTTTGACAAAAATTATATTAAATGCAACAGTTAGGGAATAATTGACCCATTGCAAAAGTAAAACCCACTTGTTAATTATCTGTGTCCATAGACACTGAGTATCTACCCCTGTCTTGCTCGGGCTGCCCTAACATGCCGAAGGGAGTGACCGTCCCCAGGGTCTAGTACACGCAGGGGCAGCTTTCCTCAGCCCTCCTCCGCCTTCCTGGGTTTACTGCTTGAATGCAGGGCTGCTTGGGGAGATAGTGGGGTGGCACTTGCACGTATTCCCAGTCCCCACGGCCAGTCAGTACTCCTGAGAGGGAGGCTATCACAGGCCCGTGGTGGATGGTGACAACCCTGTCCTGGGTGACAAGCCCAACTGTCACCACTGAGACTGGAAAAATTGCCCCTGCAGTGGGTTGGTAAGAACACCATCCACTTTGGTAAGAATATTATTCCATCCAGACCGGGGGGATGGACACAAATAGTGGCATAGGACTGCCCCCATATTTCTTAGACGACAGGATCAGAGATGGTGGTGCTGAGGGAGAGGCATGTGGTACTCAGCAGGGAAGCCAACCCCGGACACTCTCACGCCCACAGGAATTGAGTTGGAACAAATGCCCGTAGGTGTCAACTATAACATAAACACCTTTCCCCTTAGTACATTGATGTTACAGAGCACTTTCATTTTCTTCATCTCTTTACAACAGTCCTATGAAGAGGCTGGGCAGCTATTATTGGCCCCACTTCACAGAGGGAGAAACTGAGGCGTGGTTGGGCAAAGCAATTTGCTTTCTTGACCTACAGTGAGGATCAGGGGAGAAAGGGTGCTGTCCTGTGTTAGCCACAGACAGTGTTTCCAGGACCATGCCAGGAGCTTTTAAATAATTGCCTCACTTAAATTCAGTCTTTATAACCACCCTTGACTCTGGATGGCTCCTTTTGTAAGTGAGGAAAGAGGCTCAGAGAGCCTGAGTCACTGGCCAAAACCACATTAGAATTCCCATCCACCTGGCTCCAAAGCCTGCTGGGGCCACACCTCCTAAGGTACCTGGACCTCTGAGTAGGCAGGCTCCCGTGGCCAAGGGATCAGATGCTCTGAGACCAAGGATAAGGAGAAGACCAGCTCTCCACGGATCCATCATTGGTTCGTAATATAACGTGAATAATAGCCCTTAGCTACGTGCCTCGCCCCTTGGCGTCCTGTGGATGAGAGCAGGTGCACACGCGGGGTCTTCAGCTCTGTCCTCAGTCTGCTCACAACATTAATAAACAGGAGGGAATGTGGCCGCAGAAGCAAGCCGTTTCCTTCTAAAGGCATTTGTTCCCTCTTTCCCCCAGTCATTCATCTGTTCATCCAACAGACGTCAGCGAGACGTTCCCTTTGTCCCAGACCTTGAGCTGAGAACCAGAGCTGCAGGCGGACTGGAACCCAGTCCTTGCCGACGGGTGGGATGGAGGCGTTGACGGTGATAGACCATTTCAGCCAATAACACGACCGAGTCGTGGTGCCAGCCTGTTGGGGTCCAGGGGCTGCAGGGGCAGGGTCGTAAGAAGGAGCAATTCTCCCAGAAGACTCTCTAAAATTAGGTCTCTAAAGCCCTTGGAGGAGAATGGAGATTTTGAGAGTAGAAACGATCCCTGTCCCCTGCCCCTTTCCTGGAAGCTTCCCTCCACCTCCACCCCCTGGCACCTCCTACTGCGACTCCCCGAGCCCGCACCGCTTTCCCGTCTGAGAAGTGGGTGTTGGCGCAGCCGTGCGTGGCATGCGCTGGCCCTCTCCGCCTCACAGGTGGGGAGGCTGGGCGTCAGGGACAAAGCGCCTGTCCAGAGAAAAGGGCGCCATGGGTGGTGTCTTTCCCACCAGAGCCCCACGCCTCTCGTGAGACACAGGTGCCACTGCCCACAATTTAGCCACGTGGACCACACACAACCCCCCCACGTCTACGTCTTGGGCCCCAGGCCCTCAGATGGTCCCCTGCCTCCCTCCCTATCCTCTCTCCTTCCTCCCTTCTAGACACTTCCCTCTCCCCACTGCGAGGTCTGCCCAGCCCTTCCTGGAGGAGGGCAACCAACCACACTCAACACAGCCAAAGAAAACAGTGTGGAAGTTCAAGCCGGCACCTTTTGGGGTTTGGGGACAGCAGGGACAGTCATGGGGGGAAACCTCCTGCTGACTTCTCTGCTTATTTATTAGCTCCGTGCCCTCGGGCTGCCAGTCGCCCTCCAGGAGATAACCCCCTGGAGGGAGGGCGGCTGAGAATCTGGAAGGAACTCGTGCTGGTGCTGGTCGTACTGCCACGAGCATCAGTGTTTAGTAGGTATTGTTTTCACGGTGCTGCTGTTAAGATCAAAATGATATTCGACAAACAGGAAGCATGTGAACCCTCCCGGGCTGGAGAGAGGAGCTATGCTTCCCCAGGGCCAAGGAGGAGAGAAAAGAAGGCTCTTTCATGATAGAAAACAGAGGGAAAAGGCCAAGCTCCAGAGCAGAGGAGTAGCTTTTGGGGGCCCGGGGCAGCTCTTTGGGCCTCCCAGCTCGGGGTCCCTGCAGGGCCACCTGGGCAGAAAGCCCCGGGCAGGGTTGGCCTCTCCCCCTGTCCCTTGGCTCTCCGGCGCGGGTGAAGCCGTCAAGCAGAGACCGGCCTCCGAGTGGAACTAGGACGTGTTCTCTGGGGCAAGGCATCCCTGGTGGGAGGGTGAGGCCAGGGCACGAAGGCAGAGCCCTTGACAGCACTCGGGGGCAGCACTTTCCCACCTGGCGGAACCTGCATCCTCAGCTAAGGAGCCCCAGATTGCTGGAGACTTGTCGCCCCTGAGGCTAGCTTCTCTTTCATGGGGAAGGAAGAGGGTCTGGCATTTCTTGAGAACTTTTTCCATCTTTGGTGTCTTCACATACGGGGGTTATGGTTTGAACTGTGACCCTTCAGAGTCCTTCAGACTGTCACCTTATTTGGAGACAGGTCCCTTGCAGATGTGGTTATCCCAGAGCAGGGTGCACTGCTAGTCCACGATAACAGCATCCTGTTAACAGAGGGGGACTCTGGGCACAGGTGCACGTGCACATGCACACAGGGTTTGCAGATGTGAAGATGAAACTGGGGATTGGGTGATGATTTCTGCTCTCCAAGAGTGCGGAGGAGCACCAGCAAATCACCAGAAGCTCGGGGAGAAGCGTGGGACACATTCTCTGACACTGCTCTTGGGGGAACCAACAATGCCAACGCTTTGATCCTGGATGTCCAGCCTTAGAACTAGGAGACCATAAGCATGTTGCTGAAGCCAGTGAGTTTGTGGTACTTTGTTCTGACAGCCCTAGGAAAGTGAAACGGTATGTTACCTTCTTAGACTTTGCAACAAGCCTGCAAAGGGAGGTATTATTATCCACATTTTACAGATGTAGGAATTGAGGCTCAGAGGGGTCAAGTGGCTTGTCCAAAGCCACACAGTCATTAAGAAAGGAGGGCAGGGGTGCCAGGGTGGGGGTGCTCATTCAGTGAAGCATCTGACTCTTAGTTTCGGCTCAGGTCATAGTCTCAGGGTCCTGAGATTGAGGCCCGCATGGGGCTCTGTGCTCGGTGGGGCTTCTCTCCCTCTCCCTCTGCCACTCCCCCCATTTGCTCACGTGCACTGTCTCTCAAATAAGTAATCTTAAAAAAGAAAGGGAAGAGAGAGAGAGGCAGGCAGCAGGCAGACATGAGCCGAGCTCTGTTCGGCTTCAGGCACACAGACTGTGTGGGAGCCTCTCAAGAATTGAATCCTGGTTCTTGGGTGGAAGCAAAAGAGATCTAGGAAGCATGGTGGGATTCCCAGGAAAGCACTAGGCTTCGTGGGATGAGTCCTGTCACGTCCCTCTCTTCCACGATCTCGGGCCCGGGCAGAAAAGGCAGGACTAACCCATGTTGCTGAAATGCTGGTGAAGCGTCTGGGAAAGTCAGGGGTAAGGAGAGCTGACCAGATACCGGAGGGAGCCCTGCCAACAGTTGACCAAAGGCCGGGGGCCACAAGACTCTTCAGCCTGGGCTGGGTGTAGCCAGAGAGCCGGTGGCCCCTGCTCCAAGGCTCCACCTCACAGGGGCCAGGAGCCAAGAGGTCATTGGACACCTGCCCCTCCCTCTCTCCAATGTTCTCTGCGGGCTATCCAAGCCTGGGCCCTCCCCCATGGCTCTAGAATACCTAATTATCCCCCACAGGCCTCGGGCTCCCCTCCTGTGCCCCCTCCCTCAGGCTGAGCAGTTGGCCCTGGGGGAGAGGGGCCCTCGCCCTGCACCGCTGCTCTCCTCTCCTGTTCCTGGCACTGTCAGGGGAGCCAGCCTCTCCTGCAGCAGGGCCCCAGGATCATTCTTAATCAAGGCACGGAAGATGGCATTGCAGTCCCCCTGGAGCCTGCAGAACAGGCCTTTTAAGCTCTGCCTCCTGCCGGGATCATGGGGGACACAGGGGAGCTGTCACTACCAGAGCCGGGGAATGGATAGATAGGGAGCAGGCGGGTAGTCACTTCTCAGGGCCCAGGGGAAGGCAGCGTGGGGCCAGGACCTCCACCTGCCCAAGGGTCCTCTCTCAGAAGCACCTGAGGCACCTTTGGCACCTGAGGCTCCATGTACTTCCAGCTGTCCTCAGGAACATTCTTTCCTCCGCGACAGGGAAGGGGGAGTGGTAGGGGGACGTGACATGTTTTGCAGAGAGCAGAGCTAAATTGCAATTGAGGTAATTACATTTTGCCTTAGTCATTGCCTCCTGCTGGACCACTTGGCCCTCGTCCAGCCTGGGGATGGGGGGGGGCGGGGAGTCAGGCTCAGTTGACCCGTCCAGCCCTGCTGTGATGTTGCTCTGCTCCTGTGAGTACCCCAGACCCCAGGCAGACAGCAGTGAGGCCCGGGGACCCAGCCCGACCCCCACACCCTGGGGGTGATGGCCAGGCAGGCCAGCCCCAGCTGGCTGGAGGCCTACAGAGGGGGCTAATCACAGGCCTGTCTGACTAGGACAGAGTGCAGCCGTCCCGGGGCCCCTCCCTGGCATCAGAGAGGCAGGGACTGGCAGCCCCTCAACCACCACCTCCATGGCTCAGCCAGGACCCCACAGTCACCTCTCAGGGCCTCTCCTCCAGGAGTCCTCCCTGCCTCATGAGGTATCCGGTTCCTGACACCCACTTCTCACCAGGCAAGCCAAGGCAGCCTCTCACTGTGCCTGAGTCCTGCATGTCTGGGTTCCAGTGCAGCTTTGCCAGGTCACATCACTCTTCCCTGACTCTGTTTTCTCATCTGAACAACGGGGATAATGATAGTAGTGACCTCCTGTGATTATTGTGTGGATCCCATGAGCTGAAACTCCAAGTATTTAGAATGGCACATGACAAGTGCAATGACAGTTAATTATGAAAACGATGGTGCTCAATCTCTATCGTGCTGATGCTCCTATAATTATTATTGCTGCTCTTAATCTATTATGACTGCAACCTCCACTGGGGCTGGGATGAATGCTACCACTAGGATCAACACCACCCTCTAGGATGTCCATAACAACTGTAAGTTTATAAAGCTTTGGAAACTTTAATGGTTTCCCATTGACCTTCTAAAATGTTACAGTGGCATGGTATGAAGACTTTTCTTTTTTTTTTTTTTTTGAAAGATTTTATTTATTTATTTATTTATTTATTTATTTATTTATTTATTTATTTAATTTAAGACAGGGAGAGAAACAGAGACACAGGCAGAGGGAGAAGCAGGCTCCCTGTGGGGAGCCCCATGTGGGACTTGATCCCAGGACCCTGGGACCACGTTCTGAGCTGAACGCAGCTGCTCAACCGCTGAGCCACCCAGGTGTCCTGATGAAGGCTCTTCATATGTAGTTCTGCCTCCTGCCCCCAGGCTCCTGCCTCATCCTCAGGCACAGCCCGCTGCCCAGAATTTCCATCAAGAGTGTACCTCTCCTACCCCACTTTCTCCTTCTAGCTGGACAGTTCCTTGCTCCTTTCTAAATAGTGCCTTCCCTTGTTGAAATTACACATTCCTAAAGTCTCAGCTCAAATGTCACATGAAGTCCTTACTTGGTGGGAGAGAGACCAAGATGCAAAATGGGAAACCAAGTTTAATCAGAAGTGGGGATTTTGGTGTCCAGGATGGCAGCAAGAATAGACGTGAGAAAGACTCCCAATTAGATGCTGAGAACTAGTCTGGGGGAGAAACCAAATAGAAACCTGAAGCAACCAAGTCTGCCCCTGAGTGGCTTAGGTGAATTCTACTGAGCAGGTGACAAGAAACACGGGTTATGAGCCTCTACTGTGCACCAGATCTGTTCAGTGTGGATACATATCCATCACCCCATGACTTTCCTATCACCCCCACCTTACAAATGAGGAGGCAGGCAGAGAAAGAGTTATGAATTGGGCCAGAGAGTTAACAGAGTTCATAGGATTTAGACCTGGGCAGTCTGGCTCAAGAGCCTATACACCTGACCACTGCTCTGTCTTTCTGTGTCTCATTACCATTTCTATCTCTGTTTCCCCTCTCCCATCTTCCCTTCATTCTGCTCTGCATGCTCTTGCCCCTCATTGTGAGCTTAGGGTGGTAGGGACCAAGTCATCCTTGATTTATTAGTTCAGCAAATATTTCATGCCTGCCACCTGAAAACACAAAATGTATGAGTATCTGGCAGGTACTTAGAACAGTGCTTGATACCTGGTGGGTGTCCTCTCCCATCATCACCGTCAGCGGCAGCAGCAGCCCTGTCATCATAAGCATCTTCACCATTCATCATCATCATCACCATTAGCAATGTCATCATGACCATCAGGCACCACCATTGTCATCTTCATGACTGTCATGCACCATCAGCACCATTACTACCACCACCAGCACCATCAGCACCAGTGGCACCATCAGCATCACCATGATCATCATCGTCATTATCAGCACCATAATCATGACCATCAGGTACCACCAGCACCAGCACCATCATCACCATCATCATCATCATCATCATAATCATAATCACCATCAGCGCCACCATCAGCAGCAGCAGCAGCAGCAGCAGCACCACCGCCATCACCCTGATCACTGTCATCATCTATATCCCCAGCACAGAACCTGGCATTAAGAAGGCTTTCAGTGAACATTTTGTTGAATGATGACTGATGAGGCACTTCTCACAATCCCTCACATTCCCAGGAGGAACAGCTTTTTGGTGTCAGCCGGTGCTCTGATTCTCTAAGTCCCTAGAGAAGCCCTTTGTTGCCCACCTCCCTCACTGAAACGACAGACACACCCTTCTTTCTCCTGGAAGTGGCCCATTCCCATCTCAGCTGTCTGGCCCCATCCCTGACAGAGGCCAGATGGGCACTAGAGAGGACATCGGAGGGCCCAGATGGGCATCAGTGGGCAGGAGTGGTTCCCCCTCCTCATGCCAAAAACTGAAGCCTGGCTCCTCTCTGTAAGCCTCTCTTGTTTCCGTCCCTGTCAGGAGGGCCTGGGATCTGAAGCACATCCCCAAAGCTGAAGACCGTCTCAAAAGACACAGAAACTGAGAAAAGAAAGGAGGCTAGGGGGCATGAGAGAGCAACACGGGCCCCTGAAAGTCACTTCTTCCATGGGCTACAAGGAATGAACACAGAGAGTGTTTCTAAAAATAAAATGACAGAGATCTAGAGGCCAAGGAAGAAGTGTCTGGAAGAATTGAGAAAGAAAGTTATGAAAAATGGCATTCTTTGGTCATCTCTATTTCTGCATTAAACTCTGAAATAGACCTATCAAGGGAAAAAGTTAAAGGCTGATGGGAGTCTCCTGGCTGAAAACAAATCCTAATAAGATTTAACATGAGATTGAATGTCCGGGATTCTAGAAAGATAAGTGCTGCTTACTTCAGAATGACCCCAGCAGGCCCCCTGAGGAGCTTTGTCAGGCTCAGCCTAATTGCAGGGAGCATTAGTCTCCTGTGGATGCTGTAACAAATCACCACAAGTTGAGTGGCCAAAACAAGAGAACTTATTCTCCCGCAGTTCTGGCAATCAGAGTCCAAGCCGAGTCTCACAGGTGTCGTCAGGGCTGTGTTATCTTCTGGAGGTTCCAGGGGAGAATCCCTTTTCTTGCTTTTTCCAGCATCTAGAGGCTGCCCACATTCCTTGGCTGGTGGCCCATTGAGTCTGTCTCACACTGCATCACTCCGACAGTGGCTCTTCTCCCTGCCTCTCTCCCCTTGAAGGACTCTCATGAGTGTGCTGGGCCCCCTCGGATAGTCCAGGACAATCTCCTTACCTTTAAGTCAGCTGATTATCAACCTCAGCTCCATCAGCTACTTCAATTTCTCTCTCTCTCTCTCTCTCTCTCTCTCTCTCTCTCTCTCAATATCTTCACAGGTTCAAGGGATTAGGATGTGAACATCTTGGGGGAATCATTATCTTGCCTATCATGTGACATTAGGAATATAGAATTGCATTCTGATTCTTTCAAAAGTGGCAATTCATGCCTGGAACTGGAAGTGGCTTTCCATTACCCAGAAATGGGATTAAACCAAGTTAGTGTGACCTCAGGGAAGTTACTTAACCTCCCTGGTTAAACCTTTGTTTTCTCATCTCCAAAACAAAGAGTTTAGCTGTAAGTTCTCAGAATGAGTGACCCTGCCTCACCATCTCTCATGCCAAGGGTCTGGCACGTAACAGGCACTCAGAAAATATTTGTGCTGACTCAGGGATGGGGCTGAACCTAGTGCTGTCTAAGCACTCCCAGCTTTTTAGGCCCATGATTTCATGACATCGTCCTAAACAACAAAACACAGATTTTCAAAATGGGTATTCCTATCTGTGGAGAGAGTCCTTCTAGGCAGAAAGTGTGTCATTTTTCTATGTGGCACAAATCTTTGTACTAGGAGACATTTTTTAAAAAGGTTTTACTTAGAGGGAGCATACTTGTGTGCTAATAGGGAGAGGAGCAGAGAGAGAGGGAGAGAATCTTGAGCAGACTCTCCCCACTGAGTGCAGAGCCTGATATGGGGCCCAATCTCACGACCCTGAGATCGTGACTGGAGCCAAAGTCAAAAGTTGGATGCTTAAGCCACTGAGCCACCCAGGCACCCCTAGAAGGCATTGTGATTATCCATGCTTGCACATGCATATACACACATGCATGCACACACACACAATGGGTAGGCTATAAATGTGTGTGTGTGTATATATATATATATATATATGTGTGTAGATGTACATACAGAGAGTGAAAGAGTGTGTATGTGTTTGCACATTTGCACACATGCCTTAGTCTAATCTTTAATAATGCCAACTGCAAAGAGTGTTATAAGGATTAAAATAGTTAATACGTGTATAATGCTCAGAATGATGCCTGGCTCGCGGCAAGTGCCACAAAATCTTAACTCTTGTTTTTCATCAGTGATATTGTCTTGACACAACACTGGATGGATGTAGAAGTTCCATAAGTCACCCTGCTGTGGGAAGAAGGATCCTAGCCATTTGGGGAAATCAGGGCAGCTTGCTGAAGAAAGTAGCATTTGAGCTGTGCCTTGAAGATGGAATTGCTCCCTGTAAAAAGCCAAGGAAAGGCATTTCGAAATAGGAGGAACCTTGCGAGCAGAGGCATGGAGGTGGGAGCCATAGCAAGGGAAGTGAGTCCCTCTGTTACTTTAGAAGTCCTACAACATTTGGTTGGACAGCTAGGTAGGGTAAAGGTCCTAGAAGTGTTTCAGTGCTTGGCTGAGAACTTTCCATCTTATCCGCCAGGCAGCAGGAAGCCATGGAAAGTTGTTGAAATAGAGAAGGTGGTCATGAGCTCCAGGGCTTGGCTCTAGAAGGAGATTTAAAATCACAGAGAAATCAGTCCTCCAGCTGCATTAAACAAACCATCACAAACATAAACTGAGAGGTTTAAAATCCCAGAAATGTCTTCTATCACAGTTCTGGAGGCCAGAGGTCCGAAGTCAAAGTGTTTGCAGGATTAGTACGTCCTGGAGGCTCTGAGGGTAAATCTGAGCGGGGCCTCTGCCAGCTTCCTTGCTCTTCTCCGGCTTGGAGGCCCATCACTCCAGGTTCTGCCTCCTTCAATCTCTGTCTTTGTGTCTCAGATCCCCCCTGCCTTTCTCTATAAGAAACACATGTCATTGGATTTAGGGCCCATCCTAAATTCAAGATGAGCTCATCTGGCAATCCTTACTTAAATCTCAAGACCCTTTTAACAAAGAAGATCATGTGCCAGGTGTTCTGGGGTTAGGACACAGATATTGGAGGCAACCACTCAGCCTACTACAACTGGCTGTAACAATTGTCCAGCACTTATCTACACACCTAAATACCATGCTCCTGCCATCAGATGGGATAGAGCTTCCAGAAGTGTGGAAGTGCCGTAGAGCCCCGAGTCATTTGTTTTTTTCCCTGTGGCTCTTCTCTTCTGTAAAGGTAGATGGGGGATGGGGGGAGCAGCAGTGCTGATTTGGGCTAACTAAGGTTCTCAGCCTGGATGCAGATTAGAATCACCCAGGAGAATACTTTTAAAAAGAAAAAAAAATCTCTGTCCCCAGAGATTCTGGTTTAATTGGTCTGGGGTGGGGGACCAGGTGTAGGTACCTTCTAAAACTCCCCAAATTGTTCTCATGTACAGCAATGGTTAAACTCCCAGGTTTAGAGTGAGGGCAATATAGTGACAAGGAATGAAAATTGGTTCATGGTGGAGCAAAATGACCCTTAGGCATTACCATGGTTTGTGATGCTCCAAAGAACCACTATATAAACACACAGCGTGTCTCTGGTATTAAAATTCCATGGGGTAGGGTGTTTAAAAATGTAGTACACTGATAGGAAATCTGAGGTACAGTGAGGCCAACAGATCAAGAGAGATAGTTTGAAAAGATAGTTTATGACTCTCAGTTCCCGAGGTGGGGTGGGGGGCGGAGGGGGCTGTCACACCCTCAAGGGAGGGGGCACACAGGGAAGCACCAGGACAGGTCAGGAGGCAGAGGGAAAGTGGGAATGTGGGCAAATGAGTCTTTATTGCAGTTTCCATTGAAAGGAGCTGGTGAGGAAGGTAAGCAGATTCAGAATTGACTGGTTTGAGTAGTTTTTTTTTTTTAATAATAAATTTATTTTTTATTGGTGTTCAATTTGCCAACATACAGAATAACACCCAGTGCTCATCCCATCAAGTGCCCCCCTCAGTGCCCGTCACCCATTCACCTCCACCCCCCGCCCTCCTCCCCTTCCACCACCCCTAGTTCGTTTCCCACTTAGGAGTCTTTCATGTTCTGTCTCCCTTTCTGGTATTTCCTACCCATTTCTTCTCCCTTCCCTTCTATTCCCTTTCACTATTATTTATATTCCCCAAATGAATGAGACCATATAATGTTTGTCCTTCTCCAATTGACTCATTTCGCTCAGCATAATACCCTCCAGTTCCATCCACGTTGAAGCAAATGGTGGGTATTTGTCATTTCTAATAGCTGAGTAATATTCCATTGTATATATAGACCACATCTTCTTTATCCATTCATCTTTCGATGGACACCGAGGCTCCTTCCACAGTTTGGCTATTGTGGACATTGCTGCTATAAACATTGGGGTGCAGGTGTCCTGGCGTTTCATTGCATCTGTATCTTTGGGGTAAATTCCCAGCAGTGCAATTGCTGGGTCGTAGGGCAGGTCTATTTTTAACTCTTTGAGGAACCTCCACACAGTTTTCCAGAGTGGCTGCACCAGTCACATTCCCACCAACAGCGTAAGAGCGTTCCCTTTTCTCCGCATCCTCTCCAACATTTGTGGTTTCCTGCCTTGTTAATTTTCCCCATTCTCACTGGTGTGAAGTGGTAGCTCATTGTGGTTTTGATTTGTATTTCCCTGATGGCAAGTGATGCAGAGCATTTTCTCATGTGCGTGTTGGCCATGTCTGTGTCTTCCTCTGTGAGATTTCTGTTCATGTCTTTTGCCCATTTCATGATTGGATTGTTTGTTTCTTTGCTGTTGAGTTGAATAAGTTCTTTATAGATCTTGGAAACTAGCCCTTTATCTGATACGTCATTTGCAAATATCTTCTCCCATTCTGTAGGTTGTCTTTTAGTTTTGTTGACTGTATCCTTTGCTGTGCAGAAGCTTCTTATCTTGATGAAGTCCCAATAGTTCATTTTTGCTTTTGTTTCTTTTGCCTTCGTGGATGTATCTTGCAAGAAGTTACTGTGGCCGAGTTCAAAAAGGGTGTTGCCTGTGTTCTCCTCTAGGATTTTGATAGAATCTTGTCTCACATTTAGATCTTTCATCCATTTTGAGTTTATCTTTGTGTATGGTGCAAGAGAGTGATCTCGTTTCATTCTTCTGCATATGGATGTCCAATTTTCCAAGCACCATCTATTGAAGAGACTGTCTTTCTTCCAGTGGATAGTCTTTCCTCCTTTATCGAATATTAGTTGACCATAAAGTTGAGGGTCCACTTCTGGATTCTCTGTTCTGTTCCATTGATCTATGTGGTTTGAGTAGTTTCAGTGGGTTCGGGGGCACCGGGGCTGGCCCTGGGGTGATTAGGGCAGGGGGGATAGTGACCTGGAGCTTGAGACCCTGATTAAGGAGTGTGGATTAGTGTCTGCCTTTGGCTCAGATCGTGATCCTGGGGTCCTGGGATTGAGTCCCAAATTGAGCTCACCACAGGGAGCTTGCTTCTCCCTCTGCCTGTGTCTCTGCCTCTCTCTGTGTGTCTCTCATGAATAAATAAATCTTAATCTGTGGGCTCTGGATTGGTTGGTTCCCATTTGAAAAGCACTCTCACTGGCAAGCCATTTGCTGTCAGGAACTGGCTAACCCAGGGAGAGGTAGACCCTCCAGGGCCTGTGGACCCTAGATGTCAGAGCATCAGAATACAAAAAGCAAAACAGGTGGGGAATATAGTGGAAGTTGGGGGTAGGGAGGGAAGAAAATATGCAGAAAAAATTATGGAGGGGATGGGACCATAATAAAGAGAGGTGAGAAGTTCTATCTGGGTGACTTGAGTTAAATCTGGTCTCCTTCATATATTCCTTGACAGAACTCCCAGACCAGGTGCTAGGAAGAGGTATCTCTCCAGAAGCATCCCTACCCAGATATTTAGCTGGATGGAGCCCCTCTGTGCCAGCAAGAGCTGTGTGCTCACTCCCCCAGGGGCCCATGGCCTCCCTGGAAGCACAGTACCTTTTAACAGCAGCAACAAAGGAGAATTTAGAGTCCTCTTGTGGTTTATTTTGCTCAGTAATCAGCTGCTGAATTTGGCCTAATGGGATTCTAATGTTTTTAAAAGCCAATTTAGTAATCTTTGTATTTTGGATGGATTGTGAAAGCCCTATTAGTTATTTATATCAGCGTACACATGCATGGCTGCAAATGGCAGATTTATGCTTTTATGTGCCATTAACATCTACACTATGTTAACAGCAGCATTTAGCCAGATCTCAAAATGTTGGCCTCATCTCTCTAGGCCTGTAAACACACACACGCACACGCACACGCGCACGCACGCATGCACACATGCACATGCGTGCGCACACGCTCACACATACACCTGTCATTCCATGTGGTCAGCCATAGGGTATTTCAACTTATTAAAACATCCTACCAAATAGTTCCTCACTATAACATATCAAGTAAATGATAAGTCTGTAGTTACCAGGCTGTTTAATAAAAGATAATCAGTCGTGGAAGACTTAGAATACAATTACATATACTTAACACTAAAGCTTGGTTGAACATGATTTAATCTTTCTTGGGTGATTCAGGATCTTACAGGCCTTGGGGGCCTTCGTTATGAATATAAATGATCCTCACACTCTTACTCTGCAGAAACTCCCTTGGAAAGAGATTTCTCATTGAAAGCCTGCCAAGTACGTGGGCCTCCACCATAGAAGGTACCCTCACAATTACCTGGAAGTGCTTTCTAGGTATCCCGGGGATAAGAAATCTGTGAATATTTGTCCTTGGCATAAAATGCTCTGACAGCTGGTGTGAAATTCCTTTTTTCAGCCCCCTTTAATTTCTCTAATAGGGAGAAATCCTCAGTAGGGTGCTAATGTATCATTAACACCTTTCTTTAAAACTTACCTCTTTTTTTTTAACTTATTTCTCTCTCCCATCAAGAACTCATTCATTAATTCAACATGTGTTTATCTATTTAGTCTCAGTGAGACACAGTAGAATCAGGGAGTTGACAATAGGTTGGTAAAGCTGAATTTTCTTCACGGCACATATGTATATTCAAATATGAATCCAGAAGTTTTCATAAATGGGTATATACCTCCATACCACCCCTACTGCTCATCATCTCCTTCCCTTTCTAGTGGGACCATTTCACTAATTGATCCATACTCAGATACTTAAGATACTGAGTTAAAATTAAAATGGGAAAGAAACAGTAAAAATAGCCTCAACTTACCTTTCAAAAACAAAACACAAAAACAGAACTGCAAAGAGAAATAGATGAATCCACTATTATAAATGGAAACTTTCACACCTCTCTATCAGCAATGAACTGATCCAGCAGTAAGGACACAGTTGAACTCAACAGCTTCATTCATTAACTGAACAAAACTGAACATCTATGAACTACTTCATCCAACAACAACAGAACGCACATTCTTCTCAAGCTCACATGGAACATTCACCAAGTGAGACCACATTCTGGGCTGTGGAACACACCTTAACAAATTTAAGAGAATAAAAATCATACAATGTCTGTTCTTAGACTACAATGGAATTAACTATAAATCAGTAATAGAAAACTGAAAAGTCCCAAATACTTGAGGGTTAAGTAACACACTTCTAAATAACATGTGGGCCAAAGAGGAAATCTCAAAAGAAATTTTAAAAATGTTTTTAAACATGAAAATTAAAACATGACTTATCAAAATCTGTCGGATGCAAAGAAAGCAGTGTTCAGAAAGAAATTTATTATAGTGAATGCATGTGTTAAAAAAGAAGAAGCATGTAAGATCAATAATCTAAGCTTTTGCACTAGGAAACTAGAAAAAGAAGAGCAAATTAATCCAAAGTAAGCAAAAGAAAAGACATAATAAGAATTAGAGGTGACGTAAATTAAAAACAGGAGATCAATAGAGAAAATCAATGAGACCAACGCTGGTTCCTTGAAAAGATGGATAAAATTGATAACTTAGCCTCTGGCCAGGCTAATGGATAACTAAGAAAAGAATTACTAATATTAGAAATGAAAAAGGGGACATCACTACAGATTCCATGGTTGTTAAAAGAATAATAAAGGAATGCTATGAATAAACCTATGCCCACAAATTTGATAACCTAGGTGAAATGGATCAATACCTTGAAAGATTCAGTTTACCAAAATTCACACAAGAAGAAATAGACAACCTGAATAGGCCTATATCTATTAAAGAAATTGAATCAACAATAGCCTTCCAAAACAGAAAGCACCAGGCCAGATGCATTCAATGATTTATACCAAATATTTTTTCTTTTTAAAGATTTTATTTATTTTTCATGAGAGACACACAGAGAGAGGCAGAGACATAAGCAGAGAGAGTAGGCTCCCTGCAGGAAGCCCAATGTGGGACTCAATCCCAGGACTGGGATCATGACCTGAGCCAGAGGCAGATGCTCAACCACTGAGCCACCCAGGTGCCTTATACCAAACATTTAAGGAAGAAATTATACCAGTTCTTTAAAATCTTTCTCAGAAAATAGAAGCAGAGGTAACACTTCCTAAATCATTCTGTGAGCCAAGCATTGCTCTAATAGCAAAACCAGACAAAGATATCACAAGAAAACTACAGACAAGTATCTCTCATGAACATAGATTTAAAAAATCCTCAACAAAATACTAGCAAATCAAATCCAATAATGTATTAAAAAAATTATATACCATGACCAAGTGGGATTTATCCTAGGTATGCAAGGCTGGTACAGCATTCAAAAATCAATTAATGTAATCCATCACATCAGCATGCTAGAGAAGAAAAATCACATAACCTATCAATAGAACAGAAAATCAGGATCCCTGGGTGGCGCAGCGGTTTGGCTCCTGCCTTTGGCCCAGGGCGCGATCCTGGAGACCCAGGATCGAATCCCACGTCGGGCTCCCTGCATGGGGCCTGCTTCTCCCTCTGCCTGTGTCGCTGCCTCTCTCTCTCTCTCTCTCTCTCTCTGTGATTATCATGAATAAATAAATAAAATCTTTAAAAAAAAAAAAAAGAACAGAAAATCATTTGACAAAATCCAGCACTTATTCCTAATAAAAACTCTCAGTAAACTAGGAAATGGGGGTATTTGCTCAACTTGATAAAGAATATAAAACCTCAAGAGCTACATCATACTTAATGGTGAAGGCTCAAATCTGCCCTACTAAGATTAGGAAGAAGGGAAGGATGTTCCCTCTTATGGATTTTCAGCATTGGACTGGAAGTCCTAGCTAATGCAATAAGACAAGAGAAGGAAATAAAAGGTATACAGATTGGGAAGAAATAAAACTCTTCGTTCATAGATGACTGACCAAAAACTCTTGGAGGTATTAAGCAATAATGGCAAGGTCCTTAGATATATGATTAATATGACGTTGATTTCCTTAGTATTTACCCGAAGGAATTGAAAATGTATGTCCACATAAAGCCTGCAGCTTTATTTATTTATACAACTTTATTCATAATTGCCAAAACCTGGAAACAACCAAGATGAGTGTTTAAATAAGCTGTAGTACATCTAGATAGTGGAATATTATTCAGCACTAAAAAGAAATGAGTATCAAACCATGAAAAGACATGAAGGAACTAAGTGAAAGAAGTTAATCTGAAGAAGCTAAATACTATATTATTCTGGAAAGGGCAAAACTGTGGAGTCAGTTAAAAGACCAGTGATGGGCAAGGATTTGGAGGAGGGAGGGATGAATAGGTGGAGCAGAGATAAATTTTATGGCAGTGAAACTACTTTGTATGACATTGTAATGGTGGATACATGTCATTATGCATTTGCCCAAACCCATAGAATGTGCAACACTGAGAGTGAAGCCTAATGTAAACTGTGGGCTTTGAATGATAGTGACGTGTCGGTGTAAGTTCATTCATTGTAGAAATGTACCATTCTGGTGAGAGATGTGGATAATGGGAAAGGCTGTGCGTGAGTGGACATAGGGGATATGTGGGAAATCTATGTGTCCTACACTCAATCTTGCTGTGAACTTAAAGCTGCTCTGAAAAATGAAGTCTCTTAGAAGGAAGGGGTGAGAATGGAGAAGAAAGAAGAATGAAATAGAAACGAATTAGGACCACCTGTATACCTAAATTTAAAACGTACTGCCCCAAACCCAGAACTCAGAGAGTTTGCCTGTGTTAAAGGAAAACAATTCTACTTAGAAAAATACTCTAAAAATACTCAAAGGCAGATGACAGACTAGGAAAACATGTGCATGACACACATCAGGCAAAGGGCTAATTCCTTTAATATAAGAACTTGTACAAATCAGTAAGAATTTGGCATTTCTATAGAAAAAGAGGCAAAGGTATGCCAAAGCACTTCCCAAACAAAGGAAAACAGATGCTAGTGACTGTGATAAAACTGTCTTGCTTATAATTACTTGAAATCAAATTAAATTAGATACAATTTTTTAGCTGGCATATCAGGTTATGGTGTACACACAGGTACTTTTTCTTCATGGCACTTCACACATTTGCACTTGTACATTTATTTGTGTGATTACTTGATGGCTGTTTGTTGTCCCAGCCAGACTTTGAATTACATAAGGGTAGGACTTGTGTGTTGCTTTGCTCACACCATCTCTGTATTGTCTACAAATTGCACATTGTTTGGACTCAGTAAATATTTGTTGAGTGAATGAATAAGTCAATAAATGAAAACAGAAAATTCTGGAACCTCACACAACAAATAGAACAGTCATTACTATGGCAAAGTAGGACTAATTGGAGGAGAGGAAAGGAGGTTGCTTTCAGTTTACCATTTTATCCCCTTCTTACTATTGACGCTTGTGAAATGGGCATGTGTGGTTTTATAATTAATGATTTGAAAGTAGCTTACATTTTTAAATGAATGTCCTAAGATGGGAGTGGGTGATGGAGAGGGACAGAGAATACATGGGGGTGAAGTTTCAACTCACTACATGATCTCAGCATGGTGATAAGTAAGCAAACAGTCAGTCTGGGCTGGATGTTGTCAGGACAGTGCTGAGGGGGCAGGAGATCCAGCCAGGTGCCCTGCTCAGCCACACCAAGGCACTGTTTGAGATCTTGAGACTCGAACAGAGATGGAGAAGGATCAAGTGGGCGTTGAGAGTCCAGGAAAGCCAGAGGTCAGATCTGAGATGTCCATTGAGCCAGAAAAGATCATCAGGCAGCATTCTGAGTCCAGGATATCTAGAAAGAATGAGGCGGGCAACCTGTTGATCTGGGTCTGCTGGCAGCCTGAGCGGAGTGCTATGTTCTGTCTCTGTCATATCTCCCATTGACTACGGGTGTCTCTGGGTGTTTGATGGTTATCCTGGCCGGAACACCATCAGTGAGTCCTAACCTCATGGAGGCAAGAAATGAGGCATCAGAGTTATGTCCTGGGGGACTCAACTGCCCCTCCCCTCGTGATGTACAAGCTCCTCGGCAAGGCACTCAAGCCCACCCGTGATCCAGTCTCCAACCACCTTCCTGGTCCCAACCTCACTGTGATTCAGTCCAGCGCCCCAGCTTATTAGAGTCCCTACAGTGCACCAGGAGTTTTCCTGCCCCTATGCCTTGGCTATTGCTGCTTTCTCTGGTTTTCCCTTCTCTCCTTCACCCCTAGTCCAGGTCACCTAGTGAACATCAGCTCATCTTTCAATACTTATCCTTGGTCAGCTCATCTGTGAAACCTTTCCTGACACTCCACCCAGGTGGAATATCTAATTTGTGTCCTCCACTTACCATGTATGGGCTTCTATTATAGCACCTGTGACAATCACAAGCTTGTGTACTTAGCCCATTAGATTACGAATTTCCTAAGGACAGGATCTGTGTCTTATTCTTCATTATAATCCCAGTCTGGCAAATGATAATGGGATGGATGGATGGATGGATGGATGGATGGATGGATGGTTGGTTGGAAGGAAGGGTAGATGGGTGGATGAGTAGTTAGATAAATAGAAATTAAACTTCAGGAGAGCTGCTATTTTTTGTTTCTTGCTCTACCTCTGTTGCTTAGTACAATGTGTAACACATAGTAGGTATTTAAAAATAATTACCCTTAAATTAATTAAATAGCTACCATTATATAAACAATGGATTGTTGAATGGGTAGATTGATGGGTGAATTTGCATTATAAGTATGACAGTCCATTATATAAACAGAAGTTTGGATGGAGGGCTAAATGGATGGTTGTATGGATAGGCTGATGGGTGAGTTTACATTATGAGTATTCAAGAGGAAGATGCATGGCCACCTAGAAGTCAGACAGGAGATGGTCTGAAATGCTGCCTCATTAGTTTACTCTGGCCTGTTGCTGTGTGTTGACTGAAATGCCAGAGGCCAGTTTTTCACTCAAATCACTTGAACATACAACTTCGCTGTCAGTCACACCCAGACCCGAGTTTTATCCCCCTCCCATGTGACACTATGCCCATGAGAATAGTTGCTGTATAGTAAGCAAGGAGGATGTATTTCAGAGAACTCTCAAAAAGCCACAGTTCATGCTAAGAGTACGATGGTCTCTAAAATCTGACCAACCTCTGACATTTCCACAGGTATCCAAGACCTAGCTGGAGGTCTAAAATGCCCCTAGGAGGGGATCCCTGGGTGGCGCAGCGGTTTGGCGCCTGCCTTTGGCCCAGGGCGCGATCCTGGAGACCCGGGATCGAATCCCGCGTCGGGCTCCCTGCATGGAGCCTGCTTCTCCCTCTGCCTGTGTCTCTGCCTCTCTCTCTCTCTCTCTCTCTCTGTGACTATGATGAATAAATAAATAAAATCTTAAAAAAAAAAAATAAAATGCCCCTAGGAGGAGTCAGGGATGCTCACAAGCCCTGCAGGGAGCTGACATTTGTCATCGCAGAGACAAGGACACTGGGAAGAGGAGTCTCTCTTTCTCCTCCTAAGCCCCTATGAGATGGATGTACCTCAGGACTCTCTGGGGCGACATTGCAAGGATAATGCAATAAAAGGAAAACCCTGAGAGAGGAAGGAGGGCAAAGGAAGCATCCAACAACCTTGTAAGGATATTTAATAGTGCTCCCTAGTGACAGGGAAGAAGAAAGAGGGAGGAAAAGCATGAACCACCATGGACCTGACATGACATGTGTCATAGGAGGTGAGGAGAGACACAAGAAAGCCTGCCCAGCTTCTCCACTGGAGTGTCCAGCAGGTGTCTCATGTTGAACAGGACCAACAATGAACTCTTGTCCATAAACCCGCCCCTCCATTATGGTTGTATAGGTCAGAAACCTTGGAGCTTCTCTCAGCTCCTCTCCTTTTCTTACACCCTGTACCCAATTAGTGACTGCATTGACTTTACCTTCACACTGTATCGAGATTCACTTTGGCACACCTCCGCCGTTTCTACTGCGGTTCTGCCCTGGCCATTCCCAACAGCCTGTTCTTGACCCTAGAGGGTCAAATGACCATCCAAAACGGCCAGGACACATCCCTTCTCTACCCAGAATCCTCCAGTGGCTCCTATCTCACTTAGGGTAAAAGCCAAAGTCTAGAGTTGCCCACGAGGCTCTACTCAAACTGCTCTTATCACTTCTCCTGCCTGGTTGCCTGCTCCTTCCCACCTTCTCTGTTGCTTCCTCTACCAAGACAGGCCCACCCTCTTGGGACCTTTCCCCTTATGATCCCTTCTGCTGGCCTGCTCTTCCCCCGAGATATCGGCTGGGCTCACATGCTCACTTCTTTCACATCTCTTGTTGCCCCCTTCTCCATGCGACCTGCTCCGGGACCCAGCATCTCCATCCTCCTTTCCTGCTCTGCTCTTCTCTGTGGCACTTACCACCCAACCAGCTGCCTATTCTACTTGTGTGTTTGCAACAAATGTACTGAGATGGCAAGGACTTCCAGTATTTTACTACAGGATTTCCAGCACCTAGAAATGCACCTAGCACCTAGTGGGTGCTCAACAAATACTGAATGAGTGACCGAACAGAGTATTTTTACTTTTGTTTTGTTTCTTCGCGGTCCTGTAACAGTTGGTTTTCTTATTTATGCTGTGAGTGTTAGAGCTGCACCATCGCCCCACTGTCTCTCTCAAGGCTCACACGACCAAACTCAGATCTGATTAGCTCCCTTGTTTCTTCTGAGCTGGCTGCTGGGGAGAGCTAGCTGCACCTGGTTCATGTGGGGAGGGCAGCCTCTGGCATCCCCTTGGGCCACTTTCTCCTCTGTGCCTCTGTGAGCCTACCCTGCCCCTGCCTCTTTCTGCCTCAGCACACGGGCTTTTTTTTTTTTTTTTTTTTGAGTCTTGGGAAATCTCAAAAGTGACCTTTGCCCTGGGCCTTGAAGGATGAACATGAACTTGCTGGGCACTCAGCAAAAACAAATGGAGATAACAAGGTTTAGAGACAGTGAGGGTCAGGAAGAAGTGCAGATAGTTGGTGCAGACCACTCTTTCTAGAATTTTGGCGGTGAAAGCAAAGAGAGAGAAGCACAGTGGCTAGAAGGTAAAGGTTTAGTTTTTATGTCCAGACTCTTTTGACCCAGTGCCCTCTATGATCCCTGCCTCCCAGCCCTGCTGCTCCTCCTTCCTTCTACACCATCTATTCCCATCTTGCTCCCTCTGCTCCAGCCACTCTTAGATACAGACCATGTGCCTCTAGGCCTTTGTTCTTCCTTGGAATGTCTGTCTAGTAATAATAACAGTGAGCCTATTTATAGGGGCCAAGATTCACATGTGTTTACTTATTTGATCATCCACTGGCCCTACGAGGATTCCACTATTACCATTGCTATTCACAAGGAAACTGAGGCACAGGGACGCTAACAGCATGCCTGGGTGACATGGCTGTGAAGTATCACAGCTACAGTTCATCCTGAGCGTTCACATGGGCTCCAGATTCCACACTGTGAACTCTGCTGGAAGGTGTCTGCTTCCCCGGGTCCCAACCCCTGAAGCTCCCAGAACAACTTGGGCTCACCCCACTATGCTCCCTGGTGGGACCCCAGGCACACCTCTGCCCTCATGTGTCTCCCATAGTGTTTCAGTTAGTGGTGTGGGGTGTCTCCCCTGCCAACCAGGAGCCTTTGAGGGCAGAAATGTGTCCTGCTGTCTTTGTGGGTTCAGTTTTTGCAGTTGATCCATAAATATCTTCATGTTCTTTCAAGGTCAACATGCTTCTTCCTCATATGTACTTCAGGTACCATATATGAAAATTCTCCCATCTTTGTGTTTTTTACCTTATTTCTTTTGATGGTTTGGCTTCAGAAGTCCTAAGAACTTTCTCTTTGAATATCATTCGTTATGAACAAGAATGAACCATGGTCTGGGTTTCTCCTAATTGGCAAGTAGGATGCCTCTCACAGACGAATGGGTTCGCCAAGCCAGCCCTAAATTTGTTTCCCACTTCCAAGGATCTTAAGGAAAAAGGGGTTTCCAAGCCAGTTGTGTAAATATTTTCAAATATCTGATAACTTCTGTCTTGCTGCTTAGTAAATTTAACAGTAAAGGAAAGCTTTCTGGCATCATGTTCTTGAATTCCTAAATCTTTAGCTTCAAAGAACTTCACTCAGATTATTAGCAAACATTTATCGACCCCCATTTCTGTGCCAGGTTGCCCACATATATCATCCCATTATGGCTTCCCCACCACACTGGGGGGTAGATTGTGTCAGACATCTTCCAGAGGGAGAAACTGAGGCTCAGAAGTCACAAGCCCTGCGCCACACAGCTGGGTAGAACAGCACCGAAATCTGAACCCGACTAGGTCTCACTGGTGTGTATCAAGGGTTGGTCTGCTGAACACCAGCTGCTTCCCTCCTGTCTCTTAAAGCTGGTGCTGATGCCAGGACCCTCTACCTTAAATTCTGGGGATAACTGAGCAGCAAACAAGGTCTAGCTTGGCAGGCGAGCCTTGGAGAATCTGATCTCTCCTCTTGCAGCCAGACAGGCTGGGCAGAACTGAAGCCTGTGTCCTGGGTGCCAAGACATGAAGACACATGTCATCTCCTTGTTCTCATCCATCACGGTCATCACCACCACCTGGGAGGGGAGAATGGCTGAAGGCTAGTGGCTGTCTTATTGGTTTTCTCTTGGTGGGTAAATAGCATCCAGGTCCAATGATAGAATGGAGACTCAAGAAAAGCTTAGAGAAGAGAAAGGATGGATGGGCATCAAAGGGCTGTCCAATGTGTACAGGAAAGTAGTCACGTAGGAAGGCAAGAGTGCAGCTCTGGTTGTCCCCATCAGAGACAGAACTCCCATGTGGTTGGCCCAGAGCAGCAGTTCTCATATTTTATATTCTAAGCAACCTAACCAAAAGGTTGTCTGTCTCCAGTCCCACAAGATTTTGGAAAGATGATCCTCAAGACTGTTTGAATCCAGACATTAAATAAACAAAACTGCACATTTGTGGGAACAGGCTAGTTCGCAGGCACTATAGGCCAGAGGCTTTAAGTATCACTATTATCTTGTGTAATCACTGCAAGAAACCGATGAAGGAGAAATTTTACCCCTCTTTGCAGACATGGAATCTAGGGATCTGGAAAGTTCTTTGTCCAGGTTGCACGGGGGCTGCTGGGGAATTGGAGTCCATGGTTCTGCGAAGTCCACACCACCCCACCTACAGCCAGTCCCACAGCAGAGACCTGGGAGCATGGACATTTGAAGGCATTGATTCATCATCTTTTAGGATCCACAGACCCCTTTGAGAATGTGAATTAACTTCCCCCTTAGACAAATGCACAACCCATCCCAAAGTAAGAGAATTTCAGGGAGACCGTGACCCCTTCACACTCATTGTTGACAGTAGCTTATGGTCACCTGCTCCCCAGGGAGAATATTTCCTCTAGGTCCAAAGCAGTCATATCTGAACCTTGGTTTCTCCCTGTCTTTGAACTTGAGTCTTAATCACCAGGCTGTGGCTGTACTTGGCTCTAGTAATAGAAATTGATGAGTAGTCCAAATCTCAGGCCTACATCTGACACTAAAATATGATGCTGGGACCTTCTTATTGACCTAGCTGATTTTTATACAAAAAAATAAATAACTCCAGCTTATGTGTATATCTCATACAGAGTCCTCAAAAAGAAAGAAAGAAAACACTGGTGTATAATCTTTGCATAATAGACCAATTATAGATTTTCCAAATCTTGGTAATCGAGCTTTCAAAGTTTCTTTGAATAATTACATTTTCACATTTAAATTTCATAACCCTCTAAAAGAAGGAGGAAAAGTTCCAAGGGAAATTATTTATTCTTATGATGAAGCATAAAGTAGTCCAAAACTGGGTTTATACACATTAACTGATTTTCATCTCAGTTAACATATGATGAGCCCCTATTACTTGCCCAACACATGCAAAATACTTTAGTACATATTACCTCATTTCATTGCTCACCCCCAGCAACTCCTTGAAGGAGACAAGGCCATTATTATGACCTCCATTTCACAGAAGAGGAAACCGAGGTCCAGAGAGGCCCTGTGACCTGCTCAATGTTAAACATGGGTAGGTCGTGGCAGAGTCAGGATTGAAGCTCTGGGTTCCAGACCAGGCCATGTGCTTGTACCTTAAATAGTGTGTGAAGCAATGTTTCAGATACATGTTTAAGATTAGAACTTGCTGCATGTAATGCAGATACCAAGAAGGCAATCTTGTGAGTACATGTGAGGGCCATTCCCACAATGAAGTAGAAAACTTTTGCCCTCCCCAACATTTGGAGCTTACTTGTGGGGCTCCTTTGCCATGAAGCCCACTGACCAACCCTCCCTTCTCCCAGCAAAAGACCTCACACCCTGGAACCTTGGGCTACTTATCACACTGGGTCATGTTCATCTGCTGCCATCTGCAGTGAGCCCTCCATGGGCAGTAAATTCCTGAATAAGAGGGACATCGAGGGCATCCGGTGAGGGACTGGACCAACATTCATTGCCATGGCAATGGCTTCTTGACTTGGCCTCTGACCAACTATCTCAGCAGGTGAGCAGGCAGGAGGAAGCAGGGATGACTCAGGGCGTCTCTGCCTGGGGTGAACTGGAGGATGACTCCTCTGTTGAGGAGAAAGGAGGCAGGCAGGAGACCCGCCTTGGATGTTGGGTATTTCTGTGAAGGTTTTGTCTTCCCTGCAAAGCTGAGGGTTTCTGAAATGCAGGAATCACCTCTCAGTCATCTCTCCATCCCATACAGAGCCTCGCACAGTGCTAGGTAGTGTCCAGTGAATGGTGAATCTGTACTGTCCAATTAATGCCAGGTTGTGTACTAGTACAGTCCACTGTGTTCTTCAGATTGTTAGTCATGACCCATGAGTATGTCATGAAATCACTTTTGGTGCTGCAGACCAGCATTTTTATTAATGAGATTGAAGAGAAGATAAAGGAAAAGGAAAAAGAATAAGAGTGCATCATACATAGTAAGGATCAGGATTATTTTATGTGAAATTTTTTGGTGAAAAGTGTGTGGTGGTGGTGGTGGTGGTGGTGGTGGTGGTGGTGTGTGTGTACACTGGTCTGTGATATAAAATACATTTTTAGGGCACCTGGGTGGCTCAGTGGTTGAGCATCTGCCTTTGGCTCAGGGCATGATCCTGGGGTCCTGGGATCAAGTCCTGCATCGGGCTCCCCACAGGGCGCCTGCTTCCCCTCTGCCTGTGTCTCTGCATCTCTCTCTCTGTGTCTCTCATCAACAAATTAATAAAATCTTTTAAAAAATACAATTTTGCTCTGATGCACAAAGTGTTTGAAAAATAATAGAGAATAATTTTAGAAAGACACGTATTTGGCCAGTTTCCTGATTATAGAAACATTAAAATCTAATGGCTATTTATTTGCATTATTTATCTATTTATTCGATATTCATCCAAAAGTCATCTACTACAGTTGCCTTGTCCACTGTGTCATCCTATTAGGTGTGAATGGGAAACACCCACGAACAAGTGACTAGCTCAATGTGGCAGGTGTTGTGAATTGGGCAGCAGGAGCCAGAAGAGGTGTGTGTGTGACGGGTGCCACTCATGCCTGCCCATCTTCAAAGCAAGAACCTTTGTTTGATGAGCTTTTGTGGTTTAAGCAGGGTGAGCAGTGGGCTCGCACTGCTAACCTCTCTGTTGTCTCCTCTCACCCTGCCAGCTGGCTGAAGTCACTCAACACCTCTATATGGGTAGTGTTGTATTGTTCCCGTGCTATTTTGTTATTGACAGGCTGTCTCTTTGGTTAGTTTATGTACTACTTGAATATATCTGCTGCTGCTTTTGCATCCAAAATTTTTGCCTTGCAGGGTTGTGAACAGAGTAGGCACTCAGTAAATGCTCCTCTGCGTTGACAACTACTCATTGTTCGGCTCCCTGCTAAGATATCCCTCCATTCCTCATGTTTTCCTCCTGTAGAGCACGTCCCATATGGCTTTGTGGTTATGTGCATTAACAGTCTTTTCCTTTGCTTAGACTATGAGCCCACTGAGGACAGGGAGTGTGTATATCCTTTTTTCTTTTTTTAAGATTTACTTATTGGGATGCCTGGGTGGCTCAGAGGTTGAGCGTCTACCTTCGGCTCAGATCGTGATCCCGGGGTCCTGGGATCAAGTCCCACATTGGGCTCCCCAGAGGGAGCCTGCTTCTCTCTCTGCCTGTGTTTCTGCCTCTCTCTCCGTGTCTCTCATGAATAAATAAATAAGATCTTTTTAAAATTTTATTTTTTTATTTATTTATTTATTTATTTATTTATTTATTTATTTATTTATCTATCTATTTATTCTAGAGAGAGAGAGTATGTGCCAGTGAGCAGTGAGAGGGGCAGAGGAAAAGAGAGAGAATCCCAAGCAGACTCTGCATCTAGCATGGAGCCTGACGCAGGGCTCAATCCCACAACCCTGAGATCATGACCTGAGCCAAAACCAAGAGTCGGATGCTCAACCGACTGAGCCACCACCCAGGGGCCCCAGGAGAGTGTGTATTGTATCCATCGCTGTATCCTGAGCCCCTAGCACAGCACACTGCCCACCTGCCATCTTCCTCGTGTCCTCAGTGATCTGCACTTGGTGGTTGTATCTGTTAGTTATCACCATAACAACACTGAGTAACAGATAACCTCCACTCTCTCAAAGGCATGCCAAATCGATGTTTGTTTCTGTGGAGCAGCTCTAACCTACAGCTTGGTACTGGAGCTGCTCTCTGCGTCTCCTCACCCTCCTTCTTTTAGCAGGCCAGACAGGGGATGTTCCTCTTATGTTGGTGGCAGAGGTATAAGAGAGCAAATTCAGCCATACAAGCACTTTTCAGGCCTTTGGTTCGATTGAGTGCATTCGTATACTTTTGGCCAAAATAAGTCAATTAGTCAAGCCCAAAGTCAAGGAGCACAAAAGTTTGCTCTGCCTAGGGAGGTTTGGATGGTGAAGGGAAAGTGAATAATATCTGTAAATAACCTACCAAAATAAGTTCTTAGGCTCTTGCTAAATGTTCATGGGATGGAAAGGAAGGGAAGAAATAATTAGATGCCAGAGGTTTCCCATAGGTTTTCACCATGAAATTACAAAAGTCCATGGGGTCTCTTCTACTGCTTGACATACACCTCCACAGAGAAAGCCAGAGTTTTGTCTAACAAATAACAGCCAGAGTTAAGTTTGTTGGGCGAATATAAAGCAAGCCAACAGAAGCAACCGCCAGCAGAGACTCTTCCTCTGCTCAGGGATGTGCAGGGGTGGCTGCTACCTCTGGGAGGGACAATGGACAGTGATCACTGGCTCTTTAAGAGGCATCTCTGAGTGGATAGAAGCCAGGCTGGAGGAAAGGATCCTCTTTTGTGTCCTTTGGCAACATGTGCATGCAGGTGAATGCCCACATGCTAAAAACGAGTAGGTCAGGATTGTGAGGAAACCTTTTGAAATAGCTACACATCACTTCTAACAGGAGTTCAGAACCCAGGGCCCCATGTTGGCTTCGCGGCACCAACCCTCGTGCAGTCTGAGGTCATGTAAGATTTGATGCCCCACCCTTGGTTAACTGAAAAATAACCATCTGCTTTCTTTCGTTGTCTCTCCCACCACCTGTAGGAGTGCTGTGCCTGCCAGACAGCCTAAACCTTCACAGGGACCCGCAGCGGTCAAGCAAGCCTGGGGACCTGCCCATGTTCAGCCAGTCGGAGTTGAGGACCATCGAGCAGTCCCTGCTGGCCACCCGTGTTGGCAGCATCGCAGAACTGAGTAAGTGGACACTGGTTCTTTGGCCTTCTCCGTGCCCAACATGCCACTCCCCTCAGGACAGTGCTTAGTAACCAGCTGGGGGTCAACTTTTATTGAGCACCTGCTGTGTGTACAAAACAGGGCCAGGGTAGCCCTAGGAAAGGCAAGCACTCTGGAGTCAGACAGGCCTTTTAAAATTTTCTACCACTGTCACTGTGGTAGGTCAAGTTCTTAATATTTTCTGAGCCTTAGTTTCCTTTTCTATAAAATAGAGAAAGTAATACTACCTAACTCAAAGTTAGTTGTGGCGATTCAATGAGGCCATAAAGAGGGTTTGCCATGGTGACTGGCACACAATAAACACTCTGTAAATGGTGGCTGTTCATTGTTGATTTCCAGCAAGATCCATTTAAAGCATATGTCAGATCACATCTTTCCTCTGTTCAGCATCCTCCACTGGCTTTCCTTCTGACCCATAGGAAAAGCTAAAGTCCTCAGATTTGCTTCCAGGCCACCCCACATATCCCTCTTATTCTTCCAGTCTCCTCCAAGACCCGCTGAGCTCCAGCCACCCTGGTCCTCTGTTTTTCCTTGACTATAGCAGACATGCCTCAGGACTTTTGCACTTACTTTTCCCTTTTCCTCAACCACTCTTCCTCCAGACAGCCACATGGCTGGCTACCTCATTACCTTCAAGTCTCACCCAAAATTATACTACACTGTAGGGGCACCTGGGAGTTTCAGTCAGTTAAGCGTCAAACTCTTGGCTTCAGCTCAGGTCATGGTCTCATGATCATAAGATCGAGCCCCATGTTGGGGTCTGTGCTTAGCAAGGAGTCTGCTTGAGGTCCTAGTCCTCTGCCCCTCCCCACCAAAATAAATTAATAAATATTTTAAAAAACAAAGACAAAATTAGGATACCCTGATGACCTTTTTCCCCCCATATATTTTTTGTTTTTTAATAAAACTTCACGGAGATATAATTTTTATTCAGTCACTTTACTAAGGTAAATGACTGAAAACCATCAGGCAGCCAACCACCAGCATCAGTTTTGGAACACCAGTTGTCATCACCCCAACAAGAAACTTGGTAGCCGTTAGCAGTCATTATCCTTCCCCTTCTGCCTGGCCATACTCTATATTTTATTCATTTCTTTTTTTTTTTTTTTTAATTTGTCCCTCCCTACTAGAATATATTCTCACAGAAAATAGATACTTGCTTTTGTTCATTGATGGAACCCCAACACCAAGAATACTGCCTGGCACACAGTGTGCCTTCAGGAAATAGGAAGAGAAGGGGGAAGGGCAGGGAAAGAGGAGGAGAGAAAGGAGGGATTGTCAAGAAGGTTGGGTGTCTCAAGTTTGGGCGGTGAGTTGCCATGCTTGTGCACCCCCTAAGTCAGGGCTGTGCCCTCTGAGTGTGGCCAACCAAAAGAAAATAAAACTGTATTTACTTAGGATTCTGTTGATTGTCACATTACCTGGCTTTGTGTTCCTGATCAGACCTGAGCATTGATCTCAGAAATAATGGATTATGTTGCAGTATGAGTTGGTGCAACATTCTAGAAAATTCTGAACCATAAAAAGGAGTTAGGGTCCAGAAGGCAACTTGTGCCCCTTCCCAAAGGAAGACCCTATACACGCAGGTCAGAAATCCTCTGTTTAGCACGTAGCATGCCCCTCCGGAAAGGGAAGCTGTAGCTGAATCAAGCTGTTGGGCCCTATGGTCATTAGGGAGCTACTTTCCTGGCACCTGAGTTTGGAAATTGCACATCAATTCTCATCAAACCCAGAAGTCACAAGATGCTGCCCATCACAGGGTCTTCCAGCTACCGGTACATCAGCTGTACAATTGTTCTTAAACTCTTAGGGGCCCTGGACCCTTTGACAGTCTGGTAAAGCCTAGGGCCCCTGCCTCAGAATGATATTTTTAAATGCATGAAATAAATGCATATGTTTACAAAGGAACCAAAATATATTGAAATTGAGTTACTGAATTTTTTTTTTTTTTCAAAATCGTGAGGTAGTCATGCTAGACTTTTTAGTAGCACCTTGCATAACAGAATCTGGCAGCGGCTTCGATGACACCATTATTGGGCGGTAGCGATATGTGTGAATGACATTTTGAAATATCTTCAATAGTTGGAAAAGGATAAGAAAATGTCTGCATTTTAACAGCTCCCCAGGGATTTGGATGTAGAGGGTCCAGGTTGGGGAAGCATCGCTCTAAGAAGAAACCCCACAGTGTTTGGGACTCTCCAAATTTCTAAGACATGCCCACGACCCTGGAAATGCAGAATCTGGCTACAGAGTCCGGTCATGTCTGCGTGGGCATAACCTGGGAAGAGCTTCCTCACCAACTCTCCGCTGGGGTCTCAAAGGTTTGTCCTGGGAAAATCTGAAGCCTTTTAGATTTAGAGTCTAGCACCTGGGCTGGGGCTCTGCTCAATTCCAGCACTCTTCGGAGAAAGGATTTGCTAAATAAATCTGTACTCGGCCCAAGCAGGCAGGCTGCAGGAGCAGCTTACCGCATAAATTGTTTTTAAGGACAATTTGCTCTGTAAATTAGACGCTGTCGTTCTCACTGAATGTTGACTTTCACATATGAATTGTTGGCACACAAATGGTGCTGCTAATTACAAAGGGGTTTTGTACATTCATTAAGTCAGTCCCATAGAACGTGTATGAGGAAGCACATTGATAAGCCACCTTGGTGACTGGAGGTAATAAAATTGCCTTCTTTTCTGATCTGACTGTAATTTAGCCTGTCTTGCTCTGTGGTCTGAATCAATATGAGACTTGCTCTCTCTGTGTACATAGAGAGCTGCTCTTCATATTCAAAGATTATTCCACCAGTGTGGATTGTAGAAACTGCTGTTTTCCTGCAAAGGTGAGATGGAGCGAGTCTGTTCCCAGACATCCCTGCTCTTCTGGAATCAGGATGTTGCAGGGTCAGGGCAGAGCCCCAACCCATGGCCTACTTAGTAGTCAGTAATAATCCACACCAGGAGATGTTACTGAACCAGGGAACTATGATGAATCCACATGAGTTATTTCCGGTGTAACCACTATTATCCACACTGTAGTGGATGCAAGAGGAGGATGAAAAACTTGTCTAAGATGAACTGCACCCACGAGCTTCAGGGCTTGAGACGGAGTGCTGTTCTCGAGGCAGAGTTTTCAGGCCTTGCCACTAGACTGCCCTCCCTCTGGGAGAAGCCCAGCAGATGTTTCTACACGTTACAGGTGCAGTAAGGGCTGTGTTCTGCCAGCTCTGAGGATCTGCAGTTTGTTCTGTAGGATGCATCGTGGAAGCTCTCCTCTAAACATAATTGGAGATATGCAGAGTCACCAAGGACATCACCTAGAAGGGGACCACCCTGGAGGCTGAGACTTCTCCCTATAACCCCTGCCTGTATCCTTAAGCTTCATGTTAAAATCCAGGACTTGGTCAAGCAGGATGTTCAGAGTGCTTACCTTTGTCTAGCCTATTGTGGCTTAGGGTGAAAATATATCCACTTACTCTGAAGCACCTGCCGTGTACCAAGTGCTGTAAGTCCATTAAAGGTATCCCCACTTCACACGTAAGAAAACTGAAACTTGGAAGGATAGAGGTCTTGCCCAAGTCCACACAGCTAGTAAATGGCAGAGTCATAATTCAAACCCAGCTTTTTTTTTTTTTTTTTCTCCCTTGCTGGGCTGTGTTCGGTTCAGCATTGCACTGTGAGCCCCTAACACATCACCCCTCACTTGGGAGATATCTGTCATCCGACAGGGAATAAAGGGATGACGCACGGCCAACTAGTCTCTGAGACAAGATCAGAAGAAAATACTCCCAACGAGGGGAATTCTTGATGAAAGTCCAGTCAAATGCTAAGTATCTATGGAACTGGATTTTGATCTCAGAGACCTGGCACTGAACCTACGCATGCCTAAAATATTTGAGTGCTAAGCTAAATTAGGATGCCACAGAGTCCCCCAGACTGACAAAGGCTGGCGATTTTTTTAAACTGTGAGCCCTAGAAAATTTACACGGTAATATGCTGAACTTCCCAGTTCACCTAGAGACCCACGGGCAGACCCTTCCGGCTCTCCTTCCCTGAACCAGTAAGCAGCTCTGGGGGATCAGGTCTACCCAGGCTCTCCCACTGAGGCCATAGGAAAAGCAGAGGCCCCCTGGCTTTTCTCACTTTTGAACCAACTTGACTCCACATTTGTTTCCTTCCGATTCTACATTTGTATCCTCTGAGGTCTTGTCTCGTTCTCTGCCTGACGTCCCAGCCTCATCCACCAGCTTCCAGGGAAACCCCGCTGGACAGTCATTAATTATAGTGCTTGTTCTGTGGGTTAAAGGGGGAAAAGTGAGCCGTGTCATAAAATGCCCCTTGTAGTCGCACTAAGGCTTTCACGCTAAACTGTGCAACAAGTTCAGTTGCTCCCATGCAATGAGGCGATCAGAATGGAGCCGTTGATTTACAACAGTGAGGAAAAAAGGTTTCTGGGTCCTCTCTCTTCGGTGTCACCAGAAAGGAAAAAAACCACCTTAGTCTTTGTTGCTTGGACAAGAGTATCTCTCCCCTCGTTTGGAATGACGGTGGGCTCTTCTCAAAGAGTCCTACTGCCTCCAGTGCCTGGGCAGCACCCATGACCCTCTGATGACAAAGTGGTCAATGGCCTCTTGGTATTTTTCAGATACTCCACTCCACCACAGAGCCTTTGCACTTGCTGCCCCTTCTGCCTAGAAAGCTCTTCCCCTGGTTTTCACAAGGCTCCTCTGTCACTGTATTCAGGCCCCTGCTCAAATGTCACCTCTTCAGAGAGGCCCTCCTGTGACCACCCCATCCAGCCCTCCCCCACTGCTCTCTGTATGCTCTTCCTGCTTTAATTTTCATCATAGCACTTACCACCACCTGGTGTACTGTATGTTTATTTATGTATTTCCTGTCCACCCCTCCAAAACGATAAACCCATGACAGCAGAGCAGGTTTTATTTTATTATTTTATTTTATATTATTTTTAATATCATTCTATCCTCAGGGTCTGAAATAATTCCTGGCCAATGTAGGACTCAATAAATATTTGATGAATGAATGAGTGAATGGTAAATTTCCTGCTCAATCCAGAGTTAAGTCTTCCACTGTACCTAAAGACTTGGATTACCCGTGATCTTTTCATTCTCTTTTCTAAGGGAAGGGGTTTGGGTGAGGAAAGTTAAACAGCAGTTTATGTTGCTGGAGAAACATCTCTGTTTCCTCATCTGTGCTGTGTGACATAAGGCAAGTGACTTGGCCACTCTGATCTCTGGTTTTACCATGTATGACAAGAGGTGATGATACTGCCTCCCCCAGGGTTGTAGGAAGTTTTTGAAAACAGACTGTAGTAAGTGGCAGCTGACTGTGGGTGAGGGAAGAAGATGAAGTTGCTGTCTCAGTTGCTTTCTTTGGGGCAGAAGGAACCACCGTTGGAATGTGGGCCCTTGGTCCCGGGAGAGCATATCTTCCATGCAGGGGAATGGCTTGGTGGGAGCTACTGTGATAACTTGGGTCTGGCAGGTTAGAGCAGCATTTCCCAATGGCGGGACAGATGATTGTAGGTGATACACAAAACACTTTTTATTTTTAATTGCTATGAATTTTTAATGAGCACTAGAAAAATATTGGTTTCCCATTTATGGCACTGATAGGAAACTTCCTTTTTAAATGAGTGAAAGAATGAGCCAATTTAAAGAAAAATATTAAGTAGATAAATTGTACCTGCAGCCCACAGATAATGAGAGAAGTCCTGATGGTGAGTCCCAAGTGTCGACATTTGGGAAACCCGGTTGTGAATGGATTCTATCAGGTTTCTAGAACCAGTGCCAGCTGCTGAAACACAGAGCAGCTAGTGACAAGTGGATTCGCTGTTTGGGGTGAAAACAGGTGAAGAAGTGGATAGCATGTACATAGAATGGGGTCTGAAGTAGAGCTAGTGATTACAGAATCCTTGTGCCAGTTCCATCTCCCATGGCCAGCCCTCCTCAGAGATGTCCTTAGGGCCTCTGATCAGGAACTAGGCTGATGATGATGGTGGTGAAGACTATAATGGTGGTGGTTATGATGGTGGTGGTGGTGGTGGTGATGGTGGTGGTGGTAATGGTAGTGATGGTGGTGATGGTGGTGGTGGTGGTGGTGGTGGTGGTGGTGGTGGTAATGGTAGTGATGGTGGTGATGGTGGTGGTGGTGGTGGTGGTGGTGGTGGTGATTATGGTGGTGATGATGATGATGATGGTGATGAGAAAAAAAAAGAAGTAGTGCTGAATATTTATTAAGCACTTAGGATATGCTAAACTCCCAAGTGTTTTAAGGGACTTCTGTACATTACTTCATTTAATATTGTGAGGTAGGTACTATTGTTATCCACCCAACAAATCCATTAGATCACAAAAATCCCCATTTACAGAGAGGTTAAATAACTCACCCAAGGTCTCACAATAAGTTAGTGGCAGACTGGAGGCTCAGACTCAGGAAGTCTAAGTCCAAACAGCGTGTTTCTAACCACCACACACACTGCCCCTCCAGGAACAGGACAGTGAATGAGGCACAGCCTCTGCCCTTGAGGCTCAGTAGGGGAAGCAGATATGAAACACGACAGAATTAAACGAATAACATGTTTATTATCAGGTATTGTGGGTACACAGGGAAAGAGGAGATGCCGACTGAGAGCATCCGGGAGAGCTGCATGGAAGAAGTAATACTTGATCACAGCTTTAAAGGTCTTCGGTAGATGGGAGGAGGGAAAGGGCAACTCCAAGGTGAGAAAATAGGAGCAAAAAGCAGGGAACCTGGAAGTGCAAGTGCATCATTTAGCTGAATGATGCTCAGTGGAGGTAGTTTAGCCCAGCCAAGGTCAAAGGTGTCCCAGCACTCTGGGGAACTAGAAGAGTGGTGTAGGGCCCCAAGACGTGGACCTTCTCTTCTTCACTCCCTTGAGTTTTCTTGTTCTGAGCTTTTTTTTTTTAAGATTTATTTGTTTATTTTAGAAAAAGAGCATACAGGCACATGAGCATCAGGGGCGGGGAGGGAAGCAGAGGGAGAGGGAGAGAGAGAATCTCAAGCCAATTCTGCACTGAGCATGGAGCCCAATGTGGGGCCCAATCCCACGACCCTGAGATCATGACCTGAGCCAAAATTGAGAATCAGATGCCCAGCCGATCGAGCCACCCAGGTGCCCCAGTGCTGAGCTTATTCACTAGAGCTTTTGAGAAAGACAGACAGAAAGATGATACTCCAGCTTGACGTAGATGGAAGGTACAAGAAAGAAAACATAATCACCTTAATACACTTATTATTCTCATAATACCAAGTAGCACATGCCGTAATTCAAACTTCAGAAACTACAGACAAGTTGGAAGGGAACACCACCCACAATCCCACTAGCAGAGAAATCCTTAGCATCATGGGGGTTGGTTGAGGGGGGCAGTTTTGTATTTAAGTGCAAAGTTTTTAAATAACATAATCCTGGTCCTCATGCTATGCGATTGTGAATTTCACTTTTCTTCTACTTACCATTTTAACAAGAGGATTTTGTGTGTGTGTGAAATCACAGTTCTGGGTAAACATCTTTAATAAATACATACGTTTATTATTTTACCAATGGGTGTATCAGAGTTATTTTTAAACATATATTTCCTCGTCGAATTTTGGATTGCATAAATAAGGTTTGGGTGAAAATCCTTGTGTGTAAAGACTTGCTGCATTTTGCATTCTAAGGCTGGGAAAGATTCCCAGAAATGGAGTTACTGAATCAAGGGTAAGGGGTATTCATTAGCACCTTGGCTACATCATGCCAGATTCGGACTTGGAGCTGACCGTGTCTGTGCTAGGCTGTCTCTGAAAGAAGGGTAGGGTGTACATGAAGAACACAGGCATTCGAATCAGACCCAGGCTGGACTCTTGTCTGTGCCTCAGTTTCCTTATCTGTAAAATAAGGTTTCTCGACCGTGTCCTTATTGACATGTGGGGCTAAATTCTTTGTTGGGTGGACTGTCCTGTGTATTGTAGGACATTTAGCAGCAGCTGTAACCTCTACCCATTGGATGCCAGTAGCAGGCCCTTGGATGTGACAACCACACATGGCTCCAAACTTTGCCAAGTGTCCCCTGGGAGGCAGAATCCACTCGGCTGCAGATCACTGCTGCAAAACTGATCTAATGTGCATGCTTTGCAGAGCACATGAGACTTAGACGCAGTGCACGTGAGGTGCTTACTCGCCGTCCCTGGCACAGTGCTGGGGCTCAGTGCATGGCACCTGTTACTGCTGCTCATAATAATAGTGACAGTGACATTTCCCATGGCTGGATGCTGCCCAGGTGACACCTAGGAGGCCACACAGGATCAGCTCGGAGGCCACACCCGGCTCTAGGAATCTCTGGGTCTTTGGTTCTTTGGCCAAGTATCCAGCAGTTTCCCTGTCTGCTACTTCCGGTGGTCACCATGCATCCTACTATTTTTTTTTAAAGGCTATTTATTTATTCATGAGAGACACAGAGAGAAACAGAGACACAGGCAGAGGGAGAAGCAGGCTCCCTGTGAGGAGCCTGTTATGGGCTCCAGGACCTGGGATCATGCTCTGAGCTGAAGGCAGACACTCAACTGCTGAGCCTCCCACGCGCCCCAGAATTGCTTGTCATGTTTTCCTGACAGGAGTCTTTCTCCCCTCACTGCCCTCCACACACACATCCTTGTTGTTTGTGGCTCAGCTTTCATCCTGCAGGACTGTGAGTGCTGTGCTGAGTCCGTTACTGGTGAGTCCAAGGCCTTCCACCTGCGTGTCCCTGGGGATGAGGGAGGCCCCTTCAAACCGTGCCCGCACATGCCAACGCACTGGAAACCCAGCACCTCTGAAGAGTTTGCCCAACAGTTTTTGAGAGTCCTCAGGTGGCATCTTGCATGTAGGCATCCCTTCCTCCTGCCCTGCCGTGGCTCAGCCCGAGGTCTTGGCCTCCCACGAATCTCATGAAACCTCACACCTTGCCTCTGCCCATGGCTGGGGCCACCTTTGAGGACCCAGACCTCATAGCCCAGGGCAGAACTGGAAAGTCTGCAGCCCGTTCCAAAGCTGCTGGCCGTCGGCCCTATCTGCTCTGACCTCTGTGTGCCACCAAGGATGTGGTTACTGACAGGTGCCAGGTAGAGATGGACTGAGCTTTTCTGCCAAAACGCTGGGTGTGTCCAAGCCCATGATGATCTCTGGAGCTCCCAGTGTACTCGCTGCTACCAACAAATGAAGACCCTTTCTCTCCTGCCCTCCTGGAGGCAGCCTGGTGCAGTGGCTAAGAGACCCAGATGGCAATGGTTTAAAGCTCAGTGCTTGCACTCCCTGCCAGTGTGATTTGGCCAAATTATTTCCCTGGATCTCAGTCTCCTCATTTGTAAAGTGGATATGCTATCCAGACCTACCTTGTTGGGCTGCGTGCCCCCAAAGGAATATAATATAGGTAAAGCTCTCAGAAGCATCCTGCACGCAGGAGTGCTACATATGTGTGTACTGGTGCCCACCATAGACAGCCTCACCCCGTGGCCTCAGAGCCCAGCTGCTGGGCTCCTCCCCATGTTCACAGCTCTCCAAGGAAAGCTCTTTCAGCTCTGCTGGGGCCTGGGCCAAAGTTCTGATCTGAGAGGCCAGGCTTCTGTTGGTTCCAGAACTAGCTTCCTGCGTACGTCATTGCTGGTTACTCATATGTCCCTCTGGGCTCTCTTCCCTGAGGGCAGTACTCTGAGAGTGTGTGTGGTCACAAAGGCAGATTGACCCACCAGCCACCACCCCTCCTGCAGACAGGTCGGACTCTGAGACCCTTCCACCAGAAGCCCTGCTCCAGCAAGCAGAGGCTGACCAGTCTCCTGAGCCCCTACCATGGAATCTGCAATAGCATATATATGGGGAGACTCGGGATTTAGGCCTCAAACTATTCACCAGAGTTTTTCTAAGGCCGCACCCTGAGGTAGAGTCTAGAGAAGTGCCTTTTTGGAGGAACTGGGGTGTCATGATGGAAAACATGAGCCCTGGAAGCAGGGCTTGCAGCCTGCTTCCTACATGACACCTGGGGCCAGTTGCCCCTTGCCTTGATTTTCCCATCTCTGAAGTGGGTTCATGTCCCATTTGGCTCTTATGTAATTAAACCAGAAAGTGCATAAATGGCCTGAGATATGGCAGGTTCTCAGTATATTGCAATTCCTACTTCTGCTGCCACCTGCCTCCACTTCATGTCATCCTCATCAGAAAATTAAAAACATGATCCCTGTGCCCAGTCCCACCCCAGACGTGCCATGCTGTTGTTTTCTTCCACGCTCTTTCTCAACATTCACTGATCAGGCTCTCTTACTTTACCAGAGGTTGGAGCTGCCCTTTATGAGACTGAATGATATGACCAGCCAGAGACAGGCATCTGGCTTCCTTTTTTAACTCTCTCCCAAGGAGCAAGGTTTCTAAAAGATGAAAGCGTAGAGAAAATAAGGACCTAAATGCACCCCAAACAGACACCTGGAGTGAGCAGCTTTGTAGCACAGGTTCCTAAAAATGTCAACCCCAGCATGAAGCAGCAAGTAGCACACTGGGTCGGAGCACTGGCAGGACTGTCCCCGCGTGGCCCAGGCACCCAGCCTCCAGGTCTCACCATCCAGAGAGAAGAAAGAGCAGGCGGGCCCTGAGCCTAAGAGAGCTGGTTATTTAGGGCCAACAGTGTGCCGGGCCCTTCCGGGTTCTGCACTGAACCCTCACAACCACCTGATGGGGAGGTTGAGTGACTTGCTGGCATGTGTGCAGATGAGCAGCAGAGCTGATATCTGAATTCCTTCTTCTGACTCCTCCCTAACTTAGAGCACTGGTTCTCCATACTTTCCATCTGCAGGCTCCCCTTGGGGTCTTCCCAGTCTACCTGCCTCTAACAGAGAATTTCCTTCTCCTATTGATTGGTTTTTTATTTTTTTATAGCTTCTTGGGCATATTTTCTTGTTGTGGGAAATGGACAAAGGAGGTTGAGGCTCTGAGCTAGGCATGGTACATGCAAGGAGGTGCGGGAAGGGCACTCCCCACTACTCTGTTCAATCCGTGCATCTGCTTGCTGTCCAGATATTCAGCTTGGTGGATTGCACTCTGCTTTGGTTGTCCCTTTAAAGCCTTAGGACTCTGACAACATGGAAGTTTCCTTTCCTCTGAAAACTCCTCTCTCAGAAATAGTGGCCCCTTGGGATCTTGTCTCAAGAAGGATTTAAAAGCGACATGGACACTCAGTGTATAAGAGCTCTGTGATTGGTTAACCATGTCTGCCAGGGACATGGACTAGAAAGGGGAATATTTGCTATTTCTGCCCTTGGCTGAGAGTACAGCTCCATAGCTGATTCCCCTAAAGGGAGGGGAGCTTTGAATTACCTTCTTGTCAATCTTCTTTCAAGGAGGTGGCCCCACCCTCAGACTAGCAAGTGGGCTCTGGGCCTTCAGAGGAGAAACTCCTGCGTCTCACTGAGCCTCACTTTCTTGGGTTTAGATTTGAGGTGAAAGTGTCATGTTCAGGGGCGCCTGGGTGGCTCAGTGGTTGAGCATCTGCCTTTGGCTCAGGGCATGATCCCAGGGTCCAGGGATCAAGTCCTCCACTGAGCTCCCTGCTCAGTGGGAAGCCTGCTTCTTCCTCTGCCTGTGTCTCTGCCTCTCTCTCTCTCTCTCTCTCTCTCTCTCTCTGTGTGTGCCTCTCATGAATAAATAAATAAAATCTAAAAAAAAAGAAAGAAAGAAAGAACGTGCCATGTTAAAAGGTACAGGTGGAGGGCAGAGAAAAGGTGGGCTCTGCAGGCCTGGTTTCAACTGGGCAGTGAAGGATTGGGAATGGGGGAGACGGTCTCCCTCCCTGACCAGGGCCTTCCTGGGTGGGGGTGGGGGGGGACGCGGGGCAGGGGCAGTAAGCCCAGCAGGAGTTGATGTTTCAGTCTTGAGCCTGAGGGCAGAATTCCTTCTTCTTCAAGATCTTGTCTCCTAAGGCCTCCAGCTGGTTGGTTGGTTGAGGCCCACCCACATTTTGGAAGGTAGTCTGCTTTTCCCCAAATCTACTGATTTAAATGTTAAAAGTGAATGTGAAAAAATACCTTCTTGGCAACTATAGACCAGTGTTTAACCCAAAAACTGGGCCCCATTGCCTCACCCAGTTGACACATCACAAGTGGCTCAGGTGTTTCCCAGAGCATGCAATACATCCCACTGGGCGAGTGGGACAGGGCGGTGCACGCAATGACGTTGCTCATGGAGTGACCCTTTTAAACTCTATTTTAATTCTAATTGCTTCAAGGAGAAAGGGTCCATTAGGTGTGAGCCCCTAACACTTATCTAACCCTTGTTATTTGTAACAACAACAACAAACAGGACCAGAATTCAGCTATAAATTAATTATACTGTTTTGTTTTCATCTGATTAACTTTTACAGCAAACTTCTGTTTATGGTAAGTGATCTGGTCTTCCATTTAAGATAAGTGACAGAACATTCCTTTTTAGATATCAATACTTTAAAATACCTGAATCAGAATCCATTTAAAGTTAGGTGAATCATGGCACAGATGGTGCTTGGCTACAGCTGCGCTCATGAATGAAGGTAGCACACAAACAACCCAGGTTTGGGAAATACCACCTTAACCCAGAAAAGTCAGTGCTTCCAGGCCCAGCCAGCCTCCCCACGGGAAGATCTCCCTGTGCAGCCAACCTGAGAACATGCAGGCTTGGTTTGATGAAGCAGAAGCCTGGTTTCCTTCGGAGAAAGTAGGAGAAAGACTAGAGTGTCTTCCCAGTTTGCTAGTGCTGGGAAGAGTAAGAGCCCATGTTCTCAAGGAGCTTGGTTTGCATGGATTCTGGAGCCAGACTGCCTGGGTTCAAATCCTGGCTCTGCCGTGTGTGGCTGCTTCATGATTTTTAGAAGTTATTTGACCTCGTTCCTCATCCATAAAATGGGTTTACAAAGATACTCATTTTAGGGTGATGAATTGGGGTGCTTAGAACTGTGCCAGTAATAATAAGTGTCTGTTTGTAATGAGTTGCTGCCACTGGGGAATGAGTTATAATGAGTTGCTGCCACTGGGGAAGACCCACAAGGAAATGGCAGCTCTAACACAGTGCCCCACATGCTGGGATAAGGAAGTGCAATGTGATACACACACAAAGGAGTGGGGGGGATTCCAGGAGGATTTCCTGGAGAAATTAATTTATCAGCAGATACCTAGATGATCGGTAGGAGTTAGCCTGGAAAAGAGGAGGGAGAGAATGTTCCAGATTAAGGGAATAGAATATGCACACGCTCAGAGGCAAGAGGCAGTATAGTCTGTGACTATACTTGTGATTGCAGGTAAGGCTGTACTGGCTACAGCAAAAGATGTGATAGAGGGTGTGTCCCAACATGATGCACACAGAGGTGCCTTGTTAGAAGCCGTGGCCTCCAGAAGGGCAGGACCGTGGTTGTCTTGAAGTCGCAGCTCCAACCTGGTAAGCATAGAGGTCATACGGTGACTGGACAGACGCTCTCCTTTCTGCTCGATGTGTGACCTGATGGTCCCAGACGGTCACTGCAGTGGAATGAGGGAGTCTCGGGATCAGAATCACTGCAGAGATCTTCAGCACATCTCTGCAAGGCGTGGCTGCCTGAAAGATCTGAAATCTTACTTCTGTCCACAGGTGACCTGGTGTCCCGAGCAATGCATCACCTGCAGCCCCTCAATGCCAAGCACCACGGCAACGGCACCCCCCTGCACCATAAGCAGGGGGCGCTCTACTGGGAGCCTGAGGCCCTGTATACCCTTTGCTATTTCATGCACTGCCCGCAAATGGAATGGGAAAATCCCAACGTGGAGCCTTCCAAAGTCAACCTCCAGGTGGAAAGGTAAGACTCGCCTTGGCCCTGGATGGCCAAAGAGAGGAGCTCCCCTCTGGCCACCACCACCCTGTGGTGGGTGGGCACTTCCTCTAGGATGGGCAGGGGTACAGGAGGGGAGCCAGGCTGGCCATCAGAGCTACACAGTTCCCAGAAAGTCCCTGGAGGGGTCCAGATGGGAACTTTGTGGCCCGAGGGGGTGTCTGAGACCTGGGTGGGGTCTCTGAAATGGGTTTGCATAGGGTTGAGTCAGTCAAGGATAAAAATGGCCTGAGTCAGGAAGGTGGGTTTGCAGATGCCAAAGGGGTGAGGGGCCCTGCTGCTCAGGGTGGCTTCATTGTGAAGGCAGCCATGGGAGATGCCAGCTCCTTGGGTGGGGGGTCTTCACTTCCTCATGGCTGCCCTGGGGGCGACCCTAAACCTCTTCGTAGCCAAAGTGAGTCCTGAAGGTGCGCCGGAGACCAGCTTGCTCCAGCAGACTCCTCAGGGGGAGGGAGGGAGAGAAGGCTTCCAGGCAGAGGCAGAGGACTCTCCCTCTGACCCAGCTCCTGGCCCTCCCTAGCATGGCTCCTCCACTTCCCCTGCCTCAGCTTCCCCATCTGGAAACCAGCAGCTCAACTGTACGGTTCCCAGGTGCCCTTCTACCTGGAAGACTCCAGGACTCTCTGAGGATGGTCTCACCCTCCCAGAGGCAGGTTGTCAGCAACCAGACTCCTGGGGGCACCCCTCTTCCCCGGGGAACAACCCACAGAGTCCGTCTCCCCACAGCACCTCACCAGTCAGGCCCCGCCACTGCACAGGCCTGTCTGCTCCAAAGACTGCGAAAGACTGGTTGGGACACCCAGGAGGCTCAGCGGTTGAGCCTCTGCTTTCGGCTCAGGGCATAATCCTGGGGTCCTGGGATCAAGTCCCACATCCGGCTCCCTGCATGGAGCCTGCTTCTCCCTCTGCCTGTGTCTCTGCCTCTCTCTGTGTCTCTCATGTGTAAATAAATAAAATATTTTAAAAAAAGAAAAGAAAAACACTGGTTAAGAGAGTGGACTCTGTGGTCCAGACTGCTGGCTTTAGATCCTGGCTCTTCCAATTAAAGGTCGGAGGAGGGCGAGGGCCTTGGGAAATCGCCTTAACCCATCTCCCTCCCGTGCCTCAGCTTCCTCATCTGCAAAATAGGGCTACTGAAAATAAATCCTGCATAGGGCTGTCAGAGGACTGAGTGAACCAAACAGCACCCAGCAGATAGTAAGTGCTCAGTAAATGCTGGCTCTTGTTCCTATTATCGAAGACACCATCTGTACTTAGGCAAACAACTCCCAGTTTGGGCTCAATGCGGTTTTCTTTTCTCTGTTAAATGGTTCCAGGCGGTTTTGAGCTGCTCACTGGCTGCTTGGCCACTACAGGGATGGACTGGGGCTGAACTGGGCTCCCTTCTGAAACCACGTCTCTTGGCTTTCATCTCAGGGAAGAGAATGGAGCATGAGTTAGACAAAAGTCGCTGAGTTTTTGTTCTTGTTGATTTTGAAGCATCCTGAGTTAGCATGAATATTTCAATCCCTCCTGGAGTCAGCTTCGACAGGCCTCCTGATGGCGATCTAGGTCAAATCAGCGGGTACCCTGTACGCACATTCAGGTGCCAGACATGGCCAAATTGGAGAGGTGGCAAAATGCTCACTGTCCCTGGGCGGATTGTAACCTCAGTCAGAGACACTGAGCCTGCTGCGAGTGCACAGCCTGGGCTCTAAGCAAAATGAAGCCAGCAGCCTCGACTCGTGGGGCATCTAGCTTCTGCCTCCCCCAAGCCCACCAGCCTGTGCGATAGTGGCTGTGACTCACTCCCACCACTGTGCACATGACCCCCAGGGGACCCTCCTCCCTCTATCTCCAGCCAGGCAGTGCCTCCTCTGAGCTCCAGAACCTTCTCGCCCTACTCTGCCTCAGTTTCCCCATCGAGTCTCATGCACGCAGATGGCTCTTCTTCTCATAGCACCTTATGCTATTCTGCATAACGCTTACTGCAGTCGCTAATCGTAATTCTGTTAGGTGTTTGTTTATTGCCCGTATACCTCGTGAGGGCAGAGAACACATCTGGTTGGTTGCCACTCCACACCTAATGCCAAGCTCAACATCTGGTGCACGGTCAGGGTTCAGTAAACATTTGTACAAAGCACAAGCAAACTTGTCGATCTAGCGGCCTTGGAACATTTCCATTTGGGTGTGCTCACAACTGTGTCAAATCCGAAGTTATCCTCCTTCCCCTAAAACCAGCTCTTCTTCCTCTCTCCCTCGTCTCTAAGAATGTCATCTCCACCAACCTAGTCACCGCTGTCAGAAAACTAGACCTTGCCCCACGCTTCTTCCTCTCCCTCACTTCCTCCTACAGCTGCTGGTCAGCAGGTCTTGCTGATGCTGCATCTACGACATCTCTTATCCCCCTGCCACCCCCAGATTCCTGCCACTGTGTGCTTGGCACCATGTTCCCTCTTACTTCTGTTACTGCATCTGACTTCTATATGGTCTCTCAGGATGTGAGGCTTAATATCCTCTGGTCAGTTCCATCCTCCTCGTGGGCACTAGGCTGAAACTTCTAGAATCTGAATCTCATTGCATGTTGGACTCCTTGCCCCCCACTCAACACATGTGCATGGCCCCATTACATCTTCCATTTCATGGCTTCCATCTTCCCTTCTGGAATCTCTTTCAGGATTCAGCATGTAGCCGGAGTGGCTGTAAGTCTGGGGAGACCATCTGAGGTTTCTAGACTCTCTGGGACAAGATGTCAAGACACACAAGCTTTGAGGGAGAGCAGAGGAAAGAAAACATGGCCCAAAATATGTGGGAATCAGTTCTGTCTCGATCTTTCCCATCTTCTTTGGTTGATTTTTCAGGGGTCAGCGCAAAGTGCAAAGTGGAACTTGCCCTTTTTTTGAGCCACTTTGGGCCTCTAGAAAGAGTATGGATATGGGAACAAGATTGACATTTGGCTTTGTATCTCAGCCCTGCTTCTTCTAGCTCTGAGGCCTTGAACAAGCCACTCCTCCTCACTGAACCTCTTTTTCTCAACTGTAAAATGAGTTTGAGACCAGCCTCCCAAAACTGGTGTAAGCCACGAACTCAATATTGTAGCTAAGCCCCCAGTACCATGCCTGGCATGAGAGCAGCTCTCCTCCTCCTCATCCCCCAAGAGAGTAGCTGATATTATACATCTTTTTATCTGGTGAAGCAGCTCCGAGATGCTGTTATCATTGTCCCTACAAAATCCTGTGTGTGTATTCCTTCTGGACAAAACACTCTTTCTCCTGTTCCCTGATAGAATAGGCATTGGCATTTACCATCTGAAATCACACACGGAAAGGCTTCAGAGGAGAATGGACTCCTGTTTCCGGTCAAGTATGCACACCAGCTCCAAACAGAAACCTCTGAACAAGAAGTTTCCAGTGGGAGGTGGACTCTGATTTTGAATTGTTTATCTCTGTCTCTCTCCCTCTCTTTCTGTCTACACACACACACACACACACACACACAATCAACCAACATTTCCTTAACTCTTTATTTTCACTCTGGCAATGTCAAGTAGGGCCATAGTGCTTGTCTGGTTTTTCACTAGACTATATTCTTCAGGAAAAAGGCTGAATGTTATTTGCCTGTGTCCATGCCGGGCAGAAAGTCTGGAAACATTTGTGGACTTAAAATATGGCTTGTTTTGTGCCTCAAATCATCTCTGCTTGTCAGAAGAGCCTTTGCTGGCCCAAATATTTGGAAGTAGGCCTACAGACACTGTTCTCCTCTTTCATGTGGGCTTAGCTTTAGAGTTGCTACATTTGTTTTGGATAGTTTCATTTTTCATTGCGGATTTTGAAGCAGCTCAGTGCCAGTGTGAAATTTCTATAGTTCAAGTTTTTCCAGAGCATTGGCTACTAGCTTTGGAGCTTCTAAAATCTTTCAGAGCAGTTCTTGGGGGCGTTAGAAGCATGCACTGGGAACAAGTCCTGGAAAGAGCTGGTGTTCCAGAATGAGAGAGACAGGCATGACCCAGACCACATGGACTAGAGACTGAGACTATAAGGCCATACCTGGAATACCATTCAAGTCAGGTGTTTGCAAAGTCAACATGGAGGAAAACATTCTTTATCAAGGAGAATCTGATCTTTGATATCACTGAATCTTCTGTGTGCCAAAGGCTGGTAGATTTATGATGCTCTGTAAAAAAAAAAAACAATGCTGACCTTGCAAGTGCCTCCAGGAAAGAGAGTGGCTTCAGATTCCATCAAAAGAAATAAAGTGCTATTAATTATGGTACTCAGCCTTGACACCAGCCCACCTCACTGGTTTGTGACTTAATTTTTTTTTAATTCCTTAATTCAATGTATAATAAAGCTCCCTAAAAAAAGGCTCCCTGAGGGCAAACAGTCTGCCTCTTATATGTTTTTCTGGAGCCCAACATATTATTTTGACATATTACACATAATATGTGCTTTTTTTTTTAAGATTTTATTTTTTTATTTTTTTATGAAGAGACACACAGAGGTAGAGACATAGACAGAGGGAGAAGCAGGCTTCTTTGTAGGGAGCCTGATGGGGGACTCAATCCCAGGACCCTGGGATCATCACCTGAGCCAAAGATGCTCAACTGCTGAGCCACCCAGGTGCCCCACATTACACATGCTCAACAAGTATTTACCAAGTTAGTTAAAAATAAACACAATCAATGTCATCAACAAAGCCTGTTTTGTATTGGATCATCAGATGTTTTACAGAGAAATCTTAGCTCAGATGTCATCCTTATTTCTGATTTTCATTTATCCAGTATTTCTAAGAAATGTCTAAGAAATAGGTAATTCTACTTAATTTTTTCCTGGGACAGAACCTTCAGTAGTTTACATTACATATCTAAATAAACACATATCATAATATCATCAATCAATAACATCTTTAGGTACTTCAGATATTCTTAAAAAAAACTCAGATTTTCAAAGATTTATAATTAGGCAATTTTTATTTATTATATATGTTTATGTGTAAATATGTATTTATGATTAAGAGATATTTTATAAGGTTTATTTAGGCAATATTTATTTTACTAATGGTAAGTGTAAACACTTTAATATTGATAGTAGGAGCTATATGAGGCTGTGGGTTTTAAATAGAATCATCTTCAGTTTATGACAAGATTTTCCTCCCCTATATCACTATTGAAAATATCAGTGATTCCTAGATGTGCGTGGCCATGGATGGCTTCAGTAATGACCACAAAATGAAAAAATAGTAGGATAAATTGGACTATTTTGTTGCCTGAGAAGATCAAAGATGGGCTTTATGCAGAAGACTACACAATTAGGTAGTTTTATCCTCTACCAGTCTCACTGAAAGCAAACACATACCTAGGCAGTGGCAGCTCGTGCCCCTTTTGCAAGCAGAGCTGTATAAACAGATGTGGTGTACTGCCTCCCAGGGGCAGCTGAACCGAAAACATGAATTACAGTCACCAATCACCAGTTGTTTGGGAGAAATGAAACAAAGCTTAACAAATAGAAAAATTTACACTTGAAGAAACAGAGCTAATAAAGCAAACATAATAGACATTAGAAGTTAATGGTACCCAAGTACATACACTCACCCTGTCAAAAGATCACTCCAACACATCAGTTCTTGATGTTTTCTCATCCGTGACATATGGACAGGTGATAGTCAAATGCTAACATACTCCAATGGACATATTCAGGATTAAACAAAATTTCTGGCATGCTATTATAACTCTTGTTCCTTCACCCTAAGGAGTGCATATTAGAATGCAATAGGCAGAGGTATCCTTGACACAAACAGCACCACCAGTCAAAATGTTTAGTTGCAAAGGTGAAATCTACTATGACTGCTTAAAGCAGAAAGAAGACCTCTGGGAGGCCCTGTGGAGGTAGAAAGTTACCAGATCCTTTCCCTTCTGTATGAGAATTGGACCTTAGGTTAATTCTCTAGCTCTCTTCTCCTGGAAACATGATAAAAATTGCAGTATCAAGGCACCTGGGTGGCTCAGTCAGTTAAGTGTCTGCCTTTGGCTCAGGTCATGATCTCAGAGTCCTTGGATCCAGCCCTACATCAGGCTTCCTTCTCAGCAAGAAGCCTGCTTCTTCCGCTCCCTGTGCCACTCCCTCTGCTTTTCTTTTTCTTTCTCTTTCTTTTTCTCTCTCTCTCTCTCAAAAAAATAAATAATATATTTTTTAAAAATTGGTGTATCAACTATGTTACCAAGCAGCATGCTTATAGTCAGAGTAACTCTAGATTAATAAATCTGATTTGGCCTGCTGGCACTGTGAATACTTGATAAGTATCCAGAGCTTTGGGTTTCCCTGAGTTCATTGGCTCTTGTCACTGGCAGTGTCCTTGCAGGTACCTTGAAAACTATATCTGTGGAGTTGCTACAAGAGATATTGGGGTTCATAAACTAGGATAGTTCCCACGGTCACCCAAGTGGATCTCACATTCTTGCACCTGTGTGTTACCTGGGCAGAAGATAGCTCAAGGATGGCTGGGTGAATTGCTGTAAGGCATTGCTGAAAGGAACATCTGATGTCGTCCTGCTGGGCCATGTGTGGTCTGTTAATCCCATGAGTCTAAATGTTTAGTAGAGTTTAAAAAAGACTTCTGGTGAGTGCTAAAGCCAGAGAACCAGGCTTCAGGGCTGCACAATCTAGAACAGTGTCCAAATGTCCAAGCTGCACCCCAGCACAGACACCACCAAGGCTGCACAATGGACATTCCTAGCAGGACCTCTGCACCATTACCCATGAAACAGCTTTCTACCAACACCCTAGTCAGCCTCATGTTCCACCTATGTCACACTACTTGCTTCCAAATCAATGGAGCCCCGGTCATATGCCTGCACCCTAGCCACAAGGGAGCCTGGGAAGGTGACTTTCTACCTTGTTGAACCAGGGACTAATAATATGGGAAATTCTTGAAGTCATCAGCAGCCAAAAAAGTTGACAAAGGTGCACATGAAGTCATCAGCAGCCAAAAAAGTTGACAAAGTTGTGATACACTCTTCTAATTTACTTGTTTTTAATATAAATAACACACAAGTCAATCACTTGTACAGTTCAGTACTTTCGACCATTGTTAGCCACACATCTCACAACTGATGGACACCACAGCTGAGAACCAAAATACTGCCTCATAAGGACTCTCTAGACTAACACTCTGGGAACCTTGATAGGAAGGAGAAGAAGGGAGGAGGACTGTTTAAGCAGGGATGTTGAATGCCTTTTCACAGAGGAAGAAGGCTGCTTCCTCATCTTCCCAAGGCCAATGATCACGTCTGTCACAAAAGACCCATCATATGCCCAACCCAGTGCCCAGCTCCAGGGCCCTGGAGAAATTCAGAGTCAACAGATGCATGGGAACATGCTAGAGTGAGGGGCCACAGAGTAAACCTGTGTCCCGCAGGGCTGTAGGTGGGCCTTGGTGGAATGGCCTGGAATCCCAACAATCATATAGAGAGGAAGGAAATGCATGTTGAACTCTGAATAATTAACTTGAGAAACAAGCTTTTAAAACATGATCCATTCATAACATAAGCATTGCTGTAATTCATTTCATCTGGCCAAGGTAAAAGCAACTCTAATCCCAATATTTATCAAACTATGGGTTACAGCTCATTAATGTGCCATTAAATCAGTGCGGTGCAGAGATGGGCAAACTATACCCCACAGGCCAAATCTGGCCCACTGCCTGTTTTCATAAAGTTTTATTGGAACACAGCCATACCGATTTATTTACATATCATTTATGGCTGCTTTTACACTTTTGATTGCACTTTGTCAGAGACCAAATGGCACACAAAGCTGAAAATACTCTTTGGCTCTTTCTAGTAAAAGTTTTCTGACCCCTGATGTTATGGTTACAACCTAAAGTTTTAAAAAATGAACTTGAACAAAAAAAATCCAAGTAGCTTTCATGAAGTAAGGTAAGTATGTTTTGTGAAACTTCCTTTTTTCTGTTCTGTTAACGTACTGGAGTTGCTTACTTTGCCCAAGATCATGTGGCCAAAGTTGCAGAATTAGTGTCTGAACCCTCGGAGTCAGGTCCTGGTCTATGCTCAGATTCATTAGGCTATTCTGCTATCAGTAGGCTATGATTTCAAAAGAAATAATGTTTGAGATTCTAATTCTAATCCCTAGAATTTGTTTTATAATCTTCATTATTGTTTATAGGATATAAAACTAGCATGTACATGTATTAAACAAAATGTGGTAACTCCAAAAAAAATAGAGACAGAAGACACTTTGAATCACCCATAAGCACTATGACCATAGAGGGCATATATTCTGCCTATATCAAGGTACTTTGGTTGTTTCACAAAATAAGGATCATAGAGCACATGCAATTTTGTTGACTCGTGTCACTGAGTAGACTTTAAAAGCACAATTTTTCAAGGGACTGTTTCATCATCGGACATTTAAAGTCAAGAGAGATCAGAAAACAGGCATGTTGAACATGTTCCATGAAGGTGAAACTGAGCCCTGGTGGGATGAGTGGACTTGTTATAAATGCAAGGGGTCATAAATGCGCTTGCAGCTGATTTGCAGGGCAGTGCCTCAGTGCCTTTGCACAGGCTTTGTCTTCCTCCTGAAATACTGCCTCTTCTCTACCTCTGTATTATCTGATTTAGTCAGTTCATCCTACAGGACTGATTGTAGGCATCACCTCCTTCAGGAACTCTTCCCCACCACCTCAGGCTAGACTAAGTGTTGAGGACCTAGCTTGGTGCATAGTGTATAGTAAGTGCTCAATAAATGCTTACAGAAGTAACAGAGCTGGGTCTGAAACCTGTGTGTTCCAACTCAGGCAGCCCTCAGCTTGACACCTGCTATACCGTTCACGTGCTTCAGGCCTCTTTTCCTCAGCTGTAAACAAGAAATAATAATTCCTGCTTTATGGGACTATTTCAGTGACTAATGAACTAACTTATGTCCGTACCATACACAATCAACTGACACCTAGGAGATGATCTGTAAACAATAGGAATTATTACTCCCTTAATTCAGGTTGACACCTTCTTAGACATGTTCACGTATAGAAAGCACTGCCAGCACACATTGGGCGCGTTATAGATAATGGCCGTTATTCTTCTCGTTGTCATAGTTGGCTTGGAACCTGCTGTATGCTCTAGCAGGGCTTCTCAAAACGGAATCAGTAATGTGCCTTTGAATCCCCTGGGATCTCATTAAGATGCAGATTATATTCATAGGACGGGGGATGGGCCCAAGATGTCCCATTCCTAACAAGCTCCCAGGTGAGGTGATGCTGCTGGTCCAGGGGCCACACTGTGAATAACAAGACATTGTAGTTCCTGTGTGTTTGTCATTCATTTCCCCAACTCACTCCAACTCCCATTTTTAAGTTACGTGAGGGCAAGAAATAAGCTATTATGATGATTTTTGTCTCTCTGGTAGAGTTGGGCACATAATGGGCTCTGGGGGCTGGATTGAGCCTTGTGAGATGCTGGATCTTTCTGTAATTTGACGAGATGAACGGATCCCCAAGGTCAGGCCTGGCCAGCCTGCAGAACTTTGGAGCTGCAGCAGCCAGGGGAAGACACTGAGTGTCTGAATCTAATAATCATCTTCAGCCTAACAAGGTGGCTCGTCTAAAGCAGCTCGGGGATAGCAAATTAGCGAGAAGCATGCGAGGCAGAGGTGAGGCCAGGTTTCACAGGGGTCCTGTCTGGAAAGGCGGCAGGGCAAACCCAAAGAAGGCTCCCCAGCTCAATACTGTTGAACACTTCTAGGCTCCAGGGCTAGTCACATGGCTTCGACTCAGGAGGTTCTTTCCCCCAGACCAAGGGGCAGAATTTGCTCCTAACCACAGGTGACAAGCTGAGAGGCTCAAGTTCAAAAACAACCTTCTCCAACATGCAGGGTTAAGGCTGATCAGATGCATGCACTGCGCTTGTTCGTTTGAATATCCAGGTCCTCTCTGAATCCCAGTTAACCGGCTGCCACAGTAATCTGGTCTCGTCTGACACAGCAGTTCTTCATCATACGGGAAAAGGAAGGAAGACCTCACCTTCATGAACAGAGACTGAGGAATTAGCACTGCGCTGCCCAGTATGCTAACCACCAGCCACCTGTGGCTGTTTGAATTTAAATGCATACAAATCAGAGATGCCTGGGTGACTCAGTTGGTTAAGTGTCCGACTCTTGATCTCAGCTCAGGTCTTGATCTCAGGGTCATGAGTTCGAGCCCAGCCTGAGCGTGGAGTCTACTTAAAAAAATAATAAATGAAAAAAATAAATAAACAAATGAGTGAATAAAAATTAAACAGAACCAAAGCTTCAGTTCCTCAGAACTGCTGTCCTCATTTCAAATGCCCAATAGCTACATGGGGCCAGTGGTTCCCGTATTGGACAGCACACGTAGAGGATGTTTCCATCTTCCACTGTCTATTGGACAGTGCTGATCCGGAGATTCAATGCAGGTCTCCTGCACCCACCCCCGCCCCACCTTAGAAAAGCGGCCTATGAAAATCAGCGCTCCCAAAGCAATAAGTGAGGAGTGATTGTAGAGACCAGGGACCAGCTCACCTGCTGAAGCATATGCCTTGTCCCCATGTTTTGATGATCTTAGAGCCCAGTATTTCAAAACAACCATCATCATCATCACCCCCAAATTTGACAAGATAGTTGTAATGTACGAGTCTCCCTTTTAAGCGCATTGGCTCACTGAATCCTCACAGGAATGTTAGTGTTTTAGCACCTCCTTTCACTACTCATGTCTCTCCCTTCTCATGCAGAATGTCAGGCTCAGAGAGGCTGTGTAGCTTGCCCACGTTACACAGCTAGTCGGGGGCAGAGTGGGATGCAAACATAGGCCGCCTGAGTCCAAAGTTGGCTCTCTCCACGGAGCGCTGTGCCACGAGGACGGATGGGAAGGGTCATCAGGCTTAAGAGGGAAGGGATGGAGTCCCTCTGAAGGTCAAAAACCTGGAAATCTTGAACCAGGAATGTTCTTATTTTAATATGCTTCCCCCTCCTCTTTTTTCCTTCTGAGTTTTTCCCTGGCTTAGGCCTCAATAAATATTGCTCATATAAATGGAATAATGATAATCAAATCACTTCATCTGATTAGACAGCCTTTAAACCTCTTTGAGAAACATGCTCCAGCCCTGGCAAACATTGCTATAAACACAGAACCTACCTCTTCAGTCTTCACCGCAGTGCTACTTGAACTTTCCATTTTTTATTTAATTTTTAAGACGTGTTTATGATTTATGATCGAACTTCTTCAGTTGTTCGTTCTTCATTCATTTATTCAGCAAACATGAATCGCGTGCCTGAGTGCAGAAATGGTAAGAGTTTTGATCAAATCTTCTGTGTGCCAGGCACCACTTGCTGCAAGTACTTGTGGGGATAGGAGAGGATAACCTCATGATGGTAGGCATTCTTGTTCTCATCTCCACTTTCTAGGTGGGGAAAGGGGGGCAGAGAGGTCACAGGGTTCTGAGGGGCTGCACGGGGATTCACACCCAGCAGCCTGGCTCCAGAGCTCACATCCAGTATGCTTGGTTGCCGTGGGCCAGGCCCGGTGCTCGTGGGAGGAGCGAGGACCCAGGCAACCTTGCATGGCTCCTGCCCTGTGCAGCTCATTTATCATTTATCATCAAAGAAAGAAAGGGCAAAGAGTCAGGAGGGGGATGCAGATAAACTGCCTCAGGGGATCCAGGAAGTTGGCTTTTGAGGCAGACGGAAGCACGGGTAAGATCAGGCACTCCAGGTGGAAGAGCCACCAGCAAGGACTCCAAGGCGGGGAGTCTCCTATGTACCACAGACCAGTGAGACCAACTGCAGCAGAGGCCGGGCTGACCTTCAGCTGGGTCACAGAGGTGCAGCTGTTTGGCCAGCTGTCCAAATGCTGAGATACTTCTCTGAGTTGGCAAAGAACTGCTGGGCCACAAGTCCCTGCCCTCCAGCACCTGCAGCTAGGCACCTGGGTCCGTGGCACAGGGTCCCGCCGACTCAAGAGCACAGGACCTAGGTAGCACCTGAGTCTTATTTAGAGATAAGTATTTATCACTGCGGAGTTGAAAGTGCCTGGGAGAAAATTATGTCCTTACAGGTTTTGTTGGGTCTTTGTTCCCTCAACGGCAGGGTGTGGTGGAGGTTCCAACCGAGGGGGAAGCCTAAGCCCAATGCAAATAACCTGCTCATCCTTCAAGGCAGCTGCATCCTCACGGTTGCTGTGAAACCTTTGCTGCCCCTGCAGGACAAGGCCTCCTCTGTTCTTTGTGAGGCCGTCTGTGGCAAATTGTAACAACACTCGGTGCCATCGTGTGCCAGGCCCTGGGATGAGCAGGCTTCGGACCCAACGCCCCAGTGCAGATGCTGTAACTCTGCCTAGTTTCAGTGAGGAGTGAGGCTGAGCGGAGTTCAAGGACTTGCCCAGGTCACACAGCTACGCTTGTGAGTGGCCAGGCTGGAGGTTGCATCCAAGCGCCGTGAGCCCAGAGCCGGAGTCCTCCTGACCGCCTCTCTCCCAAGGCGCCCTGGCCATTGCTTGCTACCAGTTGCTTCCGTGTCTGAGCTCGTCACAGGCAAGGACCGGGCTTTGATCAGCGTGTGCTCTCTCTGGCAGCCAGCCAGGGCCTGGCACAAGGTGGACAGCGACACAGAGACCAGTCTGAGTGCATGGCAGCAGGAGGAGCGAGCCTGGCATGATGCGGGAACTGGTTGGAAGTTTCCTGCAAGAGCCCCAAAGGCAGATGACAAGCATGTGGCTTGACCAAGTGCCATCTCCTGTGGCCCCCAGCGAGAGAAGTTGCCAACTGGCCTCCTCCCTTGGCCTGAATGGGCCCAAGGGAAGCTACATTAGCCTCCTTGGATTTTTGATTCCTTCTCCTTTGCTGGGAATTGGCAGCCCTCCGTGTGCCCCATGTCTGGGGCCTCGGGCACTGTGCACGAATGTGCTGTACATGTAGGAAAAAATGTTTTTAAAAGAACATTCCCAAAAATTAGCCCTCAAACCTGCAAACTGAGGGCCCAGCACGACCAGAGCCAGCAGGAACCCCAGGTGCCCGGGAAGGCCAGAAAGGCCTGTGGAGAGGGATCACTCCCCGAGTTCAGCCTGCTTGCAGACCATCTGTCCGGTGCCAAGTTTCTGCTCTGTTTTATCCTTCCAGAAACAGTGATATTGACAGCTGCCAGCACATACCTGAGTTTCACATGTTATGGAAAACAGCCCAGGCAGTAAAATCTGGTCATTTGCCCAGTAGACATAGTATCTGAGTTGATCTTGCATTCTTCAAAGTCTGGCTTCCCCCATGAACCCTCACATGTCCACATGTCTCCTAGCTGACCATTGTCCTGGATTTTCATTGATTTGACCACATCGTCCCCTCCTTCCATTTTGCTCTCCTCATGGACGGTACCTTTTCACAACTGTAATACCAGATGCTATACATTCAAATTTTTAGATTATATTTTTTTTACCAAAAAGTTATATATACTCATTTTTTTAATTTTTGAAAATACAGAAAACCATAAGAAAGAAAATTAAAATCATCTACAACTCTGCTGTGCAGAGGTAACCCAAATGATTTATTTGGTACCCTTTCTCGTCTTTGTTTTTAATACAGATAGTGAGGCTCTTTAAAATAGCTGTACTGTGTATGTGTGTATAGTTTTATATCTGTTTTTATTTCACTTAGTGTGCCGTAAGCATTTTTCCTGCTACTATTACAGAACATTCATAAACATCATTTTTAATGACTGCAAAATATTCCTTCTTGTGGATGCACCATTATCTACCTAATGGTTCCCAGGTTGCTGGTCATTTGGGTTGTTGCCAGTTTGTGAATTGCTGTTCTTTTTTTGTTTTTTTTTTTTTTCAATTTTTATTTATTTATGATAGTCACAGAGAGAGAGAGAGAGAGGCAGAGACACAGGCCGAGGGAGAAGCAGGCTCCATGCACCGGGAGCCTGACGTGGGATTCGATCCCGGGTCTCCAGGATCGCGCCCTGGGCCAAAGGCAGGCGCCAAACCGCTGCGCCACCCAGGGATCCCATGAATTGCTGTTCTTTTAAAACTACACACAGTAGTATGGCTAAAACGTCAGTGCAGAGGGAACGGACATAAAAAGAATAATCTCTTTGGAGTAGAGCAACTGAGGACTTCACTCATGAGGCTCCTGATGGCCCCTTTGAGTGAGAAATTGCAGAAAAGGAGAGCTCTGGGTGGCAACCCTACCTAGCCCGATCCCAGATCCCATGTCTTGTTTTGCAGGAAGAAACTTGTGGAAAATGTAGGGAGGAGTGGCCCCCACCTGGCCTGCAAGGTCTGGCCATAGTCGATATAAAAATCTCCTAAGTGAGCCCTTCATGGTCTCCAAGAGTCTTCCATGCATATAGTCTCCCTGCATTCTAGGAGTGGAAAGACTAGCCAGGGTTGCCTTTCACAACTTTAAAAGAGACTTGCTCTAGAAAAGTCAAGGTATTTACCCAAGCCATGCAATGAGTGGCCAAAGGGAAACCAAAGAGCTGCTCCAGGGATCTCTGGAAATCCCCACCCTGCTTCCTGTACTGCTTCTAGAATGGAGAAGAGCCTTCATACAGCATCATCAGAAGGCAAGTTTTGAGCTGGTACCGTTGACAAAGTTCATGGTGTACGCAGTTGGCAGTGTCCAAAGATGAGGAAGTCTCCACAATTCCAGGAATCATTTGTTTAGTGGTTGTGTTTGTTTATTATTCTGGATTTTAAATTGCTCTGTTTTCGTTTTCCCCATATATAAGAAACATTGCCCGTGAGGGCTTCCTCGGTTCTTTCAAATTGGCATGAGGAATTCTGTTAAGATTCAGCTAGTCAGGGGGATCCCTGGGTGGCTCAGTGGTTTGATGCCTGTGTTTGGCCCAGGGCATGATCCTGGAGGCCCGGGATCGAGTCCCACATCGGGCTCCTGGCATGGAGCCTGCTTCTCCCTCTGCCTGTGTCTCTGCCTCTATCTCTCTCTCTCTATGTCTATCATAAATAAATAAAAAATCTTAAAAAAAAAAAAAAAAGATTCAGCCAGTTAGGTTCAGGCGGGTCCAGGACTCTAGGCCGAATGTGCTGACAAAAGAAGGTGGATATTTCCCCAGGCTGCCATTTCACTGAGAAGTTCCAACTCCTGGGCCGGAGTGAGCCTGTGCGGCAGTCTTCTGTTACGCTGCCCCTTACTAGATCCTTATACGGAATCTCACCCTTTACTTAGAGACCCTATGGCAAGAGGATGTGGAAGGAGCATTCTTTTTTTTTTTATAAACTTTTTTTTTTTTAAGATTTTATTTATTTATTCACGAAATACACGGGAGAGGGGGGCAGAGGGAGAGCAGGCTCTATGCAGGAAGCCCAATGTGGGACTCGATCCTGGAACTCCAGGATCACGCCCTGGGCCAAAGGCAGATGCTCAACCGTTGAGCCACCCAGGTGTCCCTGGAAGGAGCATTCTATGAAGAAAGAAAGACACCAGTAAACATGCAACACCAAGGACCACCCTGTTGAAAACACTAACGGCATGCTCCACGGTCTCAGAGCCTTCCCTGGAGACACCATCCCTCTTCAGACCCCAGAGCACCTTGTCAGACCATCTCACTTCCCACGTCAGCCTGGCATTGTGGGATCTGTCCCTCCTTCCCTGATGGCTGGCCACTTTATGCTCCAGTCCACCCATCCAAAGACTTGATGGGACAAGTATACCAGGATAATAGAGGGCAGTTAAGCAGACTTGAGCACTCGGGACTGCCCTGGAAAATGGGAGATGCGTGGCCACACTGAACTCTTCTGCTACCTTGACCTCCAGCATCCAGGTTTTCAATCCTCATGTCTTCCACAAACCCAGCACAGACCCCTGTTCCAAGATGATGGTCAACGAACAGGGCACAGACTAAGCAATCACCTGCTCCTTAAATGCCTCCCTGTTGGCGCATTTAGTATCTGTCACATTCACCCGCCACAAGGTCTCCCTCCTCCTGTCCCCTATCCCTTCAGCTGCTTCGGTCCACAGAATCTCCTGAACTTGCTTAAAAGAGATTTGCTCTAGAAAAGTCTCTGCATCAGCTCAACTAACTTCCTCTGCCAGGATTCTTCTTCCAAGCTCTTCTCTCCCCACTCCCAGGCTTGGGGTGGCATTTCCCATCACACACCCACCCCCTCTCACTGCAGGGGTTCTGACTTACTCTCCCATAAGATTTTATGCATAAGGCTTTTTAAATAGCTTCTTTTCTCCTGTTTTGCACATTAGACCAAGGGTCTGTTGAGGACTGGGACCATTTCCAGTATCACCAAGTGTATGAGTTTGGTACATAGCAGGCACTTGCTTACTCACTCATCCATTCAACAACTATAGAACATACACCATATATGCCTGGCGAGGAACAAATGCATAAATAATAAAGTATCAGTCATAGGTAAATGGTATAACGAGAAATAAAACTGGGTATTCAAGTTATGTATGAGTGATGTAAGTTGCTGTTTTAGGTCCAGGAAGGTTTCTCTAAAGAGGCTGAATTTGAGCAGAGACCTAAAGGAAGGGAAGCAGTAGCCATGTCAATATCTGAGCACAGATCTTGCCAGGCAGAGAGAACAGTAAGTGCAAAGGCCCTGGGACAGGAACATTCTTGGCACAAGCAAGATACAGGCACTAGAGTCCAGTAAGACTGAAACGGAATGAGTGGGCCGAGAGAGTGTAGGAGATGAAGTCCAGAGTCGGCAGCCAAATCTTACAGGGCCTTCTGGGCATGCGAAGTAGTTTGGTTTCTATTCTATGTGTGATGAGATACCCAGTAAATGATTGTTACATCGAATTATTTGAGTTTAGTTGAATGGAACTGAACTGAATTGGGTTTCGCTGAACTGAACAGAATTGGTCTCCTGTTACTGTGGACAGCATACAGTTTCTGGACCATGGAATATCCCAAGTCCGTCCTTGTTACCTACGATTGGAAAAGCTCGATGAATAATCCCACTAAACAACTTTAAAACCTGTTAGTGCATGAGTTCACCTGTTCTGGAACTGGCACAGCCTTGTAGATTGTTGCAAAAGCCTTGTGGACAGCGACACTCTTGCCAGCACCCAACCCCGACATGCTCTAGTTTCACTGTGGTGGCAGATGGGGTACAGGGAACACCTAAACCCAAGAGGACTATAGTCCTAATGCCTGCCCATCGTTTATGTTGCATTTCTGACTTTCTTAGATCTGAAGTGTTCGAGGTCACTAGGATTTATTCTGGGCCCTTGGCCAGGCTTCTGGACCAGACTTTTAACATAGTTTTTACCCAAGCCTGGTTCTCACTGAATCTTAATTATGTGAATTCCTACCCTTAACACAACTGAAAATAAACCACAGTTAGCTAGTTTTATAATTTTACTTGGTTCTTATGCAAACATTCCAGTGAACCATCACCCACAATGAACTGGGAAACCCACCGGAATTTAAGCTAAGCAAAAAAACATTTGTTCATTCATTCAAAGAATATTAAGAGCCTGTGAACCAGGCACTATACTAAGTGCTGGGGATACAGCAAAGCACAGGATAGGTCCATGTTCTCATGAAGCTGATGGTCTCATGAAGGAGAGCAAACAAGCAAGGTCACTAATATAAAATGTCATCTTGAGTAGTGGCAAGCACTACTATGTGCAAGTTTGGGGGATGCAAAGGTGAATAGTTCATGCCTCTACAATGAGGTTGGGATGGTTATAAAGGCATAAATTATAACAATAATATGTTACAAGTGGTATTATGCAATCATGTACAAAGTGCTATATAAAGGTAGAGGGGAACAAGCAGCTAGCTATATTGTATGGGGGGGTGGCTCTTAGGGATTAATTCCCAGAGGAGGTGACATTTGATCACTCTCTTAGGACTTAGCTGGATGGAGAGGATTGAAAGAGGGAGGAAACAAGAGTAGAGCAAAGGCAGAGAGATGAGAGCAAACATGGGGGTTCCAGAAAAGACTGGTCATTTGGTGTGGCCAGAACACACTGGCACTGGACAGGCATGGACAATGCCTGAGAACAAGACAATGAAAACATGTGGATTGAGGCCAGGCCAAAGAATTTATACTTTTATCAGATGATCAGATTTGCATGTTAGCACATGCATCTTGGCAGCAATGTGAAAATATTGGAGAGAACAACTAGAATGAAGAAATTATTATGAAAATAATGCAAAAAAAAAAAAAAAAGAAAAAGAAAAGAATGCAGTAGTCCAGTTCTAGGAGTCTGTATGTAAGTGGTCAATCAGCTAAATTTGGAGTGTGGGACTCATAGGGTGTGGAGGGACTGAGAGTCTCTAGTCCAACCACCCATTGGATGTTTGGATCTCCTTCCTGAAGCTCTCCCCATGGGATGGTCCAACTAAGGCCCCAGTCCTAGAGGCTTCCTTCCCATTCCATCTTCAGATTACTGAGACTCCTCTGAGGTCTTACTTCTGTGCAGCTGAAATCTGCTCCCAGGAGCTGCCACCACTACTCCTTTTGCTTCTTGGGGCTTCTAGAATCAATCCAACTCCTAATTCAGATGCAACATTTCACTGTTTAAAAACAGCTATAATTTACTGAGCACTTTCTGTGTGCCAGGCAAGTCTGCAGGGCACAAAGTACCCCATTTCCAGATGGAAACCTGGGGTTCATATGACTTGCTTGGATTTGGGCCCTGACCTAGTTAACTGGCAGCACCAGGATAAAAACCCAAGGCTGTCTGACTCCAGAGCCTGTACTCTTAGAAGTAACTATCAATTTAACTTGGCAAATACTTAGCACCTACTACTATGAAAATCCCTGTCCTTGGTATCATAGAGGGAAGCCTAAAGTAAAGAAGCACGGTTAATAATTTCCAGGGCTCCCCATTCTAGTGATTTAGACAGTGGAGTCAACATCCAAGCAGTGTGATAACGTGTCCTTGGCTTTGGCTTGCAGGGTGGCTTTTTCAGAAGAAGAAAGTGACTTACATTTCGTTCATTGCATGGGCCTGGTTCCTGCTGGTAGCACTCAGGCAAGCCCAATGCAGGAGCCACCCCCACAGAGTCCATGTCTGAGAAAGAAGGCTGTATCCCGGGAAGATACAGGAGGGGGATACACTTAGGTGGAAGGCGTGAAACCAGTGTGTATAATCAGATTTGAGGAAAAGGAAAGCAAAACTTCAGCTTGGACACAACCCAGTGGTGAGCAGAGAGGAATACAGCAAGACTGAAAAGCTGGAAGCAGAATGAGAACAGGTGTAAGAAAAACCACAGGAACGGAGCCTGGGCACAGAGCGTGGGTGCAGGGGCTCCCCCTTCAGGCAGTCTGTGGTATTGCTGCAGTCTGGGCGGGGGGGCCTTAAAAGGGAATAGGACACTGACAAAGCGAGGAGTTAGTGGACTTCCCTTCCCAGTTGTGTTTTTCTTACCCTGCTGTTTAAATCAGTAACAACTTAGACTATATGCATTAGGTAATTTGATGCACATAAAAATGAACGTATATCTTCCCCACAATTGCACTCTCACACCTGTGTCACCTGTAGTACACCTGTGGCCCTGCGAGGAAGGACCAGTGGGCATTATCCTCGCCGTTTAGGCAGGAGAGGGATCTAAGGGTTACGTGGCATCTTTGCCTCATCATTCACCGTGCAACCAGCTTCCATTCAGAGCCACGCCCACACCCCAGCCAAATCCAGACATCCTTACCTGCTTGCCAGCCCGCATCCCCTCCATGTCCGAGAAGTGCTGCTACTGATCGGACTGGGTCTCCCTTCCCCCACCCAGGTTCATCCCCAGATGAGGTTTGCTTTAGTCCCTCTGGGTGGGATTTCTCTGCTTGCCCTGGAGGTGGTCCTAGAACTCAACTCCTTCACCTGCTGATGTGAAGAGAGGAGCTTCATTCAGGACCTCTCCTTAGCGCATTGGACAGGTTGTGGTAGGAGGGGTGCAGACACACCCAATCCTCTTGCCACCTGCCAGATGAGCAGCCCTGAACATTCTACATGTGCAGATGGAGTCTCACGCTGCAGCACTGCCCTGTTCAAGAAGTCCTTTCCTGGGAAGTACCAGAGTCCAGCCTACAAAATAGCCCTTTGGCATTTCCTTTTATTAAAATCAAAAGCTCCCTCTCTGGTTTCTGACATCTCTCATTTCCAGGTCTAGCAAAATGTAAAATTGGTAATGTTTAGTTAGGGAAGTTAAGTTGCACACGTGTTTTCTTCTCACGCATGTGAGATCCCATAAATCTGCTAACTGGCCACAACGTTGTTTTGAGTGGGCATCAAAACTGCCTCCTTTTTTTTTTTACCTTTTTTTTTTTTAGTCTCTTCCTTGATTTTTAAGGCTCTCTGGGAAGTTCTTTTTTCTTTCCTTCCTTTCCCCATGTTCTTTTTCTATTCTCTTCTTACTGGGAAATTCTATCCCATTTCCATCTCCTACCTTCTCAAAGGACCCCCCCCCCCATTCTACATGGTAACACTCTTTTACTTTATTTTTCCAGTTATTCTTGGGGCTTTGGTATACTCTGAGACGATGATGCTTATCTGGTAATCACTTATAACGGATCTAACTCTGAAAAGGATTTCAGCTAGATTCACAGTATGAGTTCAACATAACAGAACCACAAAACAAGGATAGCAATACACACAATATATCATTAACAGTAAAGAAGACCAGAAAAAGTACCAGAAAAAAACTCTCCTAAGGTTTATCACTGCAATTGAATGCAAAATTTAGCTTTGAGTTTCCTGCCCTCTAAGGCAAAAAAAAGGAAACATACGTTATATAGCTCTCATCATCTAATTTAAACACACACAGAACATAATCTTTACCAAAAAAAAAGAAAGAAAGAAAGAAAGAAAGAAAGAAAGAAAGAAACTATTCACAGAAGAATCATTTTTGACTTTTAGCAAGTTCTAACCAGGGCTAATCCTCTTAGATCTTTCTGGTGATCTGAGTCCCCTGGGGAGTTTTTAAAAACAATCTAGGGGCATCTGGGTGGCTCAGTTGGTTAAGCGTCCAAAGCTTGGTTTCGTCTCAGGTCGTGGTCTCAGGGTTGTCAGATGAGCCTCAAGTCAAGGGGAATCCCTCCTCCTCCACCCCTCCCTTTTCTGTGGTGCTTGCATGCTGGTAAGTGCATGTGCACTCGCTTGCGAGCTCTAGCTCCCAAATAAATAAATAAGTAAAATCTTTAAAAAAATAAAACAATCTATAACATGGTCTAGAGTTACTAACCTCTAGGGAAATTATTGACTACGCTCAGGTCAGGGTCTTTTGAAGTCACATGGCCACATCTGTAAACAATGGCATTCGTTATATAAAGTGCCCCTCCAGCCCGCCCTGGAGGGCAAGTATGAAAAACATGACCTTTGCCTACTTGAGCAGATCTTAGCGTTCATTTGGCCTAGCTTCCTCACTTCCCAGATGAAGAACTGTAGCTTCTCAATGTTCAATGACTTAGTCAATGCCGCACTGTTTTTCAGAGAACTCGTATAATGACTAAGCCCGTAGACTTCGGGTTCAAGACCACTTAAAATCAAATCCCAACTCTGGTCCAATAGCTTCAAGATTCTATATGCTATATGAATTACTTAGTTTCTGAAGTTGCTAAACCTCTGTTTGCTCATTTGTAAATAGGGATGATAGTAATAATTTCCTTCCAAATTACCTTGTTTTTATAATTAAATAAAATAATACACATTTAAGCTTTTTGTGCAGAGCCTGGAATGTTGTAAGCACTCAAGAAATGGCAGATGCTATAAAATCCTGATGATGATGATGATGTAGATCATATAGAAAAACTGGATCAAAACTTAGGTTGCCTAATACCTACTTGGTAGCCCTCTTTCCACTACCCCATTCGACCAGGATTCCTTCTGAAATTACACTGACCTGAAGGACATCCCTTAGAACGGCAGTACCCAAGTAGGGCAGCTGCTAACCACGAATGCCTATTTAAAGTTGAATTAGGGCTGCCTGGGTGACTTAGTTGGTCAAGCATCCGCCTGAAGCTCAAGGTCCTGGGATCCTACTCCTCGCTCAGCAGGGAGTCTGCTTCTTCCTCTGCCCTCCCTCTACTCATGCTTTCTCTCACAATCTGTCTGTAAAATAAAATCTTTAAAAAAAATAAAGTTATGGATACCTGGGTGGCTCCATGGTTGAGCATCTGCCTTTGGCTCGGGTCGTGATCCTGGGGTCCTGGGATCGAGTCCTCCATCGGGCTCCCCACAGGGAGCCTGCTTCTTCCTCTTCCTGTGTCTCTGCCTCTCTGTGTCTCTCATGAATAAATCAATCTTTAAAAATAAATAATAAGGTGAAGTTAATTAAAATTGAATATAATTAGTATTTTAGCTGCTTAGTAACACCAACTCCATTCTAAGTGTTCAGTAGCCATGTATGATTCGTGCTATTGTATTGGACAGCACAGATCTAGGACATTTGTGTCATAGTAGAAAGGTCTGCTGGAAGCTGCCTTCATGGCTTCCGCCCACCCCCCACCCCTCGCCCCCTCACAACTTCCTGATGTGAGTATTTTTGTTATTTATGTATTTATTTCAAAATATTATGCTACTGGGGCACCTGGGTGGTTCAGTCAGTTAAGCATCTGACTCTTGATCTCAGCTCAGGTCTTGATCTCAGGGTCGTGACTTCAGGCCCCACATTGGGCTCCGTGCTGGACACAGAGCCTACTTTAAAAATATATATATCATGCAATTATTCTAAGCTAGAAGAAAAGGTTCTTTGGTCTCTTAAGGCTACTGGTGAGCACACTTGAGGCCGACGGAGCCTCAAAGATAGACAAGTCACATAGCTGGTCAGTAGCAGCCTCTTCCAAAGCATGCTTCTGACTCAGTCTCTGGTGGCCCAGGAGACCTGGGGAATTGGCTGTCTTAGGTCTGTGTTTCCATAGGGTTCAGATTGATTAGGGCTGGAGTATGAATTTAATCTGGCTTGTCATCTGCCAAATACAGGGTAATGTGAGTTCAAAGGGTTTATTACCAGAGAACAAGAATATCATTTTCTCAAAGCCACAGTCCAGTGGCATAGACATTGAGGACATCATGGAGGAAACTCTTAGACCATGCACAGTCTCACCTTTTTATCCTCTTGTTTTTTAGGGAAGAAAGAGATGGTGTTTTAAAATTGATCTGTTGGGGCACCTAGGTGGCTCCGTGGCCTTCGGCTCAGGGCGTGATCCCAGGGTCCTGGGATCAAGTCCCACATCTGGCTTTGCTCCCACATCTCCCTCTGCCTGTGTCTCTGCCTCTGTGTGTCTCTCATGAATAAATCAATAAAATTTTAGAAAATAAATTTAAAAATAAAGTAAAATAAAATAGATCTGTTAATGGGATATTATTCAGGCCTGAGAAAAATAAAGAAAATCCTGACATTTACCACATGGTTGGACCTTGAGGGCATTAGGACTAAATGAAATACATCAGAGAGAGAAAGATAAATACTGTGCACTCTCACATATATGTAGAATCTAAAAAAGCTGAACTGATGGAAACAGAGAGTCGAACGAGGGGGTCGTGAGGGGCTGGGGGAAATGAGGAGAGGCTAGTTAGTCAAAGGGTGCAAATGTCAGCTAGGTGAGTAAGTTCTGAGGTTCCAATAATCTATGACACAGTGACTATAGTTAACTGTACCGTCTTATATACTTGAAAGTTGATGAGAGTGGATCCTAAATGTTCTCACCACAAAAAAGAAATAGTAATTTTCTGTGAGGTGATGGATGTGTGAACTAACCCTACCCTGGTAATCATTCTGCAGTATATAAGTGCATCAGATCGTCATGCTGTACACCTCACATTTCACAGTGTCATATGTCGGTAACATCTCGATAAAGCTGGGAGAAAATAGCTAAAATAAAATAAAAATGATGCGTTAATTTTAAAGATACAACATTTCCTTGCAAGAGAACTGCAAGGATGAAGACTTTCAGGTATGTTTCTGACCTCAAGAGCATCGGCGTTGTTATTTTTATTGGTTAGGTTAATTATGAGGAGCTCAAAGCCATTGTCAACATATTTTCTCAGAGTTGATAAGCCAACTCAACCTCCTCTGGCATGGTTTACACCTCAAAATGAACAATTCATTGTAACAAATATTTAAATACATGTAGCTTCAAGGAACAAAAATACAGTCTCAAGTTTCCAAGTCCACAGTCTTTAGAGGGTAACTATTAAAAGGAAGGGTTTTTGCCTCTTTTTGGTAGGTAGAAACTCAAATCCATGGTGACACAATAATGGAAAAATACAGATTTAACTTAAACGTTATAGGGAAGTGATATTAGTGTCAGTTAGAATTAGATTTGGCTGTGAGGGATTAAAAAAAAGAAAACCCAAATAGCAGGTGTTTAAACAAGATAGAAGTTTATTTCTCACATAAACAAGTCTGGAAGTGAGGATCCAAGAGAGGTAAGGCCACTGAAGCAGTTGTCAGAAATCCAAGTCCTTCTTCTACAGTTTCTGCTTTGTCATCATCAACACATGGCTTCCACCTCCTTGTCCAGTTTGACTGCTCTAACACCAGCCAGCATGTCCACGGTTTTGCCAGCAGAATGGAAGAAGACCAGACAAAATTGGCCTTCCTTCTTTTAGGGGCCTTCCTAGAAGTCTCACAAGAAACTTCTCCTCATATCACTGTTAAGAACCGGTCTCCTAGGGATCCCTGGGTGGTGCAGCGGTTTGGCGCCTGCCTTTGGCCCAGGGCGCGATCCTGGAGACCCGGGATCGAATCCCACGTCGGGAATCCCGAGATGCATGGAGCCTGCTTCTCCCTCTGCCTATGTTTCTGCCTCTCTCTCTCTCTCTCTCTCTCTCTCTGTGACTATCATAAATAAATAAATAAAAATTAAAAAAAAAAAAAAAAAAAGAACCGGTCTCCTAGCTGCAAGGGAGGCTGGAAAATGTGTGCTAGGTGGTCGTGAGCCCAGCTAACGATTGGGGGTTTTATGATTAAGGAAGAAGAGGAAAACACAAAATGAGGGACACCCAGCAGTCTTACTAGAGGATAAAAATATCCTTCATTAACTTTCTAAACAGTAAACAGTGAACCCTTTGTTTTGCATTTTCAGAGGTATTTTTGTCAATCCGTTCTTTTTTTAAAAAAAAATTTATTTATTTAGAAAGAGAGAAAGTGCATGCTTTCTCTCCTGAAGGGGGGGGGGCAGAGGGAAAAGGGGAGCAGCTAGAATCTCAAACAGACTCCTGCTGAGCATGGAGTCCAATCCTGCAACCCTGAGATCACAACTGGATGGAGAGTCAGATGCTTAACTCACAATATCACCCAGGCACCTCATCAATCCATTCATTCTTGACATTTCTTTTCTAATACTTTTCTGATTTTGTGTTTTTCGACTGCAGTCCTGCCTCTGGATCTTTGCATGTGCTCTATCTTCTGCCTGGAAATGCTAGAACACATGGCCACTAGCCCTGGCCGTGGATCTAACTGCCTACATGTATATCCCAGTGCTGTTCCTTATAACTGTGTGCCCTTAGACAATTTGTATAACCTCTCTGTGCCTCTGTTTCACTCCCTGTAGAATGAAGATAGTAATAGTACTTACTTTATGGTTCTTGTCATCGTCAAGCGAGACAATGAAAGACAAATGCTCAATAGCAGCTGGCTTTGTTGAGCATTTACTATGTGCTAAGCACCTTACAGAGATTCTCTTAATCTTCACAACAATCCCATAGGGTGGCCTCGCTATTGCTCCCATTTTACATATGAGGAACCTGAGGCACAGAGAAGTTAAGTAACTTGCCCAAGCCCCACAGCTAGCAAGTCATGGGCTCAAATGTAGGATCATTAGAGTGCATGTGCTTTCCACCCCACCAGCACCACACCAGCCGTGGGTTTCCTTTGTAAGGCTGTGTGCTGCCTTTTGCAGACTTTTATGATAATTCTTTTGGAAGCAGGGGCAGGCCCAGATGACCCCTGCAGGCCCATCCCTGGCCTTTGCCTCTCAGCCTGCACCAGCCTGCGCACCCTGCCCTTTTAGGCTTCTGGAGCCATTGCTCTCAGGATACAAGTCTGTGCAGCCCCCGCCACCTCCCAAATGTTTATCTTTTGTGCCAAGGCTGCTAGGAAGGTTCTGCACCAGCCTCAAACAGAGCCTGTGGCTTACCCACTTCTGAAGCCCCGGCTTCCCTCCCAGGGCCATTTATATCCTGAGCCCCATCATCTTCTACCCACTTGGGATCAGGTTCCCACCGCAGAGGCTCTGTGCCCCTAAGCCCAGCCTGGCTGTTGTGCAGCTCACAGCCCAGAGAGGAGAGGTATGGGCTCGTCCGTCAATCCCCGCGTGGCAAGCAAGGAAGGACCTCAGGGCTGCCAAGCATCCTGCAGCTGGGAGCTGGCATTCTCCTGATGTCGAGGGGCTCAGCTTCAGTGGGCATCAGAAACGCTGCAGAGAATGAATGAGGAGCCGATGCCCAGTGTGGTTGTCTTGCAATGGTGCCCAAAGATCCCATCTCTGCAGTCTCTGTTTTGCAAAGGAAAAGGGTCTTGGCAGATGTGATTTTTAGGTAAGGGTCCTAAAGTGGTGAGATAATCCTGGATTATCTGGGTGGGCCCAAAGTCCAATCATACATGTCCTTCGAGGAGAGAGAAAGATTTGACACACGCCTCAGAGGACAAGGTGATGTAAAAACAGAGGCAGAGACAGAGAGATGGAGCCCCTGCCACGGAACACCCACAACCCCAGAAAGCTGGAAGAGGCAAGCGATGAGGCCCCTAGATCCTCTGGAGGGTGCACCATCCTGCTGCCCCCTCAATCTTGGGACTCCTGGCCTCCAGCCCTCGGGGAGAATATATTTCTGTCACTTAAGCCACCGAGTTTGGGGTATTTTGCAACAGCAGCCCCAAGGAAACCCATATACCCAGCAAGTGGGCAGGAACGCAGGAATGTGGGTTTTAACCAGTTCCCTGGATAATTCTGGCGCACCACCACCACCACCACCACCACCACCACCACCAAAATGGAGAGCTAGGCCAAGTATGTAGACAGAAACTCCGGGAGAGCTGGGAATTCTTGCTCTCCATTGTTTCTGCTCCTGTCCTGTTCAAGCTGCGGGGACGGAAGTGCGTCGGATGCTTAGATGCGGGTAGGAAGGTGCAGGGGGGCAGAGTTAGAGGCAGAGGCAAGTGGTGGGGCCTCCTCCCCAGGGGAGGAAAGGAGGGCAAGTGGAGGGGGAACCTTCCTCCCCAGGAGGGCAGGGGAGGTGAAGGCAGGGTGAGAGCACAGGGAGGACACTATTGCTACTCACATACCATATTTGCTCTGCCTTTACTTGCTTGTGCCTCAACCCTCCAAGCTCTCTAGCCCCCTACATCACCTGCTTCAGAACGTGTAACAGGAAAGCCAAAGAAAGTTCCGAGGTCAGTCACAAGGACCTGTTGGCACTGTGAGTAGAAGTCCCCTTCTTAGGGGCACCTGGGATGTTCAGTCAGTTAAGTGTCTGCCTTTGCCTTGGATCATGATCCTGGGGTCCTGGGATGTAGCCCCACATCAGGCTCCCTGCTCAGCACAGAGTCTGCTTCTCCCTCTCCCTCTCTCAGCCCCTCCTCATGCACGTTCTCTCTCTCTCTCTGTCAAATAAATAAATAACATCTTGAAAGAAAGGAAGGAAGGAAGGAAGGAAGGAAGGAAGGAAGGAAGGAAGGAAGGAAGGAAGGAAGGAAGTCTTCTTCTCACCCAGCACCCTTTGGCCCTTGGCCCTTGCCCATTTCGGGGAATTCTATAATCACCCATTAGTGGGGCTGACTTTCACACTCAAAGGACTTGTCCTGTCGGTACCAAATGGCCTGTTCTGCACTGATTCTCCCCATGAGGCCTTTGTTTCACCATCCCTGCGCAGGGTATGTGCACACTCGAGGTGTTGGGAAGCCGTCTTCCATGGGACCCAGCCCCCAAGCCTCCTCCCCTAGGTGTGTGATGGTGACAGGGGCCCAATCAGAGCAGGAAGACAAGGCTGCGGAGCTGCTGTCAACAGTGCAGAGTCGAAGGCCGAATCGCTAGGTCTTCGCAGCTCAGTTTTTTTCTCCTGCGGCCTCCAGCTGATTGGATGAGGCCCACCCACCCTCTGGGAGATAATCTGCTTTACTCAGAGTCTGCTGATCTAAATGTTAATCTTGTCTTAAAACATACCTTCCCAGCAATGTCCAGACTAGCATTTGACCACCTATCCAGGTACCAGGCCTGGCTGAGTTGATACATAAAATCAACCATCAAAAGGGTTTTTGTTGTTGTTTTTTAAGTATTTACATTCCGGGATGATGATAAACACCGTCACGAATACCAAATACTTATTAGACCATGAATGGAGTGGGTGCTGGGGTCAGAACCACCTCCCCGAGACGGAAAGCTTCGGTTTCATAAGATTGTTGGGAGGATCCTGGTGGGAAGCAGAACCCACCTCCCAGGGTGAAAGCTGAAATCACCAGACCCCTACTGGCCCACCTCCCCTGGAACTTGGCGCAGGCTCAGAACTAGGCCCATGAGAGCCTCGGGAGCTCTGGACCTTCTTCCCCTCCCTTGTCTCCTGGGCCTCTATGCCTTCTTGCAACTGTCTCACTTCTGGACTCACTTTCTCCTCCTTAAACATAATAAGAGAATTCACCTTCTCTTGTTTCTGGCTTGAGTCATAATACTGCCCCGGGGCCTGGTTCCTAGAAATGTGGTCCATATACTGCCTGGAAGCTGGTTAGAAATGCAGCATCTCAGGCCCTACCCCAGATCCACTGAACCCAAATCCACATTTTAACAAGATCCCAGGTGATTCACGTGCACGTTAACGTTGGCGATGCACTGACCTGGAGCACACGCCTTGGCTCCAGATCCTTCTGTAGGAACCACCCTCAGCAGTCTGACTGCACCTTGCACAGTCGCTAGAGTACACAAGCCACCTCTGACCTCTGCATTGTCTTAGCTTTGGTGCCCACAAACACAGTGAGATTACAGTGACTATTGCTATGGAAACCAGCCTTGGATACTGTCTGCTGTCAATTTTGCTGCTTTTCCTTCATCCCTGTATCTCTAGAATTATGAGCTTCCTAGAGCATAGTGAAACATCTGAATTCCTCTCCAGCCTAAGACTTAACAAACAACGAAGATGCCAAGTCAAGGCCACACAATTTATAGAGGAGAGGCAGAGCAACTGCAGAGGTTTGCTTTGATTTAAAAAGAGAAGGCAGGAGTAGTGTTCTGTGTAGCTAGGCTTTTCCTCCACCAGCAGAGAAACACTTGAGTGATGCTAAAAACCACACCGGTGATGCGATGAGCATAGCTACCACCTCTTGAAGAGATGCCATCCCATTCAGTTCTGGAAATAACCCTCTGTATTGGTTTCCTGTGACTTCTATGAAAAAAAAAAAAAACTGTCACAGATGTGAAAACTTACAACAATACAAATTCATTATCTTACAGTTCAGGAGGTCAGAAATACAGAATCAGTTTCACTGGGCTGAAGTGAAGGTGTCTGCAGGGCTGGTTCCTTCTGGAGGCTCCAGGAGAGACTCTCTTCATCTTTTGTGGCTTCTGGAGGTGCCTGCATTACTTGGCTCATGGCCCCTTTCCATTTGTCCAGCTACTTCTTCTGTCCTCACATCTCCTACCCTCTCCCTGGACCTTCCCACCTCCCTCTGCTGAGCACCCCCATGATTACATTTAGGACGCACCTGGCTAATTCCAGCTAGTCCTTACTTCTCAAAATCCTTAACTTAGGGGACACCTGGGGGGCTCAGATCTGCCTTCGGCTCAGGGCATGATCCCAGGGTCCTGGGATCAAGTCCCACATTGGGCTCCCTGCAGGAAGCCTGCTTCTTCCTCTGCCTGTATCTCTCTCTCTCTCTCTCTCTTTCTCTCTCTCTGCATCTCTCATGAATAAATAAATAAAATCTTTTAAAAAATCCGTAACTTAGAACCACATGTGCAAAGTCCATTTTGCCAGGTAAGCAACATTCACAGGTTCTGGGGATTAGGATGCAGACCTCTTTTGGGGGCCATCATGCAGCCCACCATGCCCTGTTAAGTAAGTGCTGGTATTATTCCCATTTTCTTGGTGAGAAACCTCAGGCATGGCAGTGGACATACCTTGTTCACAGTCACATAGTGAGAAAGTGGAGCTGGAATCCAGCTCTTTGTCAGCCTCTCTCCAAAGCCCGAGTTTCTCATTCTGACCTCTGCAGTGCTCGGCCTCCGGATGGCTTTGAACTCATACACTGTTGTTAGTAGGAAATGAACTGATGATCATCTGCTCTCTAAAAAGCTTGAGCTTCCAACTGAAGCTGGTCTACCACAGACTAATGCCTCCAGGGCCAGGCAGGACTTACACCACAGGTGTACCGCTCAGCCAGGGCTTTCCTAACAAACCAACACAGGCTAGGTGCCTTGAACAAAAAAAAAAAAAAAAAAAGTGTTTTCTCGAGGCGCTGAAGTCTGGAAGTCCAAGATTAAGGTGTCAGCAGGTCTAGGGGTTTTTCTCTGCGGCATCCCTCTTTGGCTTGCAGATGGTTGTCCTCTTGCTACCACCCCCTTTCCCACAGCGGCCCCACACCCTCAGTGTCCTTTTTGGGGGGGGGGTGTATATTTTTTTATTGGAGTTCGATTTACCAACATATAGTGTAACACCCAGTGCTCATCCTGTCAAGTGCCCCCCTCAGTCACCAGTCACCCCCTCCCCTCACCCACCTCCCCTTGTTCGTTTCCCAGAGTTAGGAGTCTCTCATGTTCTGTCTCCCTCTCTGATATTTCCCACTCATTTTCTCTCCTTTCCCCTTTAATCCCTTTCACTGTTTTTTATATTCCCTGTATGAATGACCTCCTCTTCTTAGGAGGATCTCCGTCACTCTGAATTAGGGCCCAGCCTAATGGCCTCATTTTAATAGCTACATGCTGAGGTCCTGGGGATTAGGGCTTCAACTAAGCATTTTGAGGGGGTGCAGTTCAGCTGTATCAAGAGGTGTTCTCTGACCTCAGGAACGAGGCAGTTGATAGGTGTCTGAGGGGGATCCCAGAGCCCGTGAGTGCCTTCATTCTCAGCTTAAATGTTGGCTCTTCCCTCTTCAGCATATGTCCTCCTAACCTGCAGTGACCCTACCAGTCCCTTGGCTTTGTGATCCTATCAGTTTCCTGGGGGCTGCTGTGGTGAGTTTCCACAAACCTGGTGGGTTAAAACAACACACATTTGTTTGCCTACAGTTCCAGAGGTCCGTGGTCCCTAATCAGTTTCACTTGGCCAAGATCAAGGTGTCAGCAGGGCTGTTTGTTTCTGGAGGCTTCTGAGAAAAGAATCCATTTCCTTGCCTCATCCACCTTCTAGAGCTGCACTCCTTGACTCGTGCTTCCTTCCTCTAGCTCCAGAGTCAGCAACAGAGCATCTTGCTTCAGGACCACCTGTGTCACATTGCACTGGTTCCCTTTTATAAGGACTCCTGTGATTGCATTTAGGATTATCCACCTGGATAATCCAGGGTCACCCTCCCTTCTCAAGATCTTAACTGAATTACATCAGCGGAGTCTCTTTTGCCATCAACATTGACAGGTTCCAGGGAACAGGACTCAATGCTATTGAGCCCTACCACAGCAGACTCATATCCACTGCCTACCAGGACTCATGTCCTAGCCACCCCATATGCCCCGGAGGGCCCAAGTAGGAGATGATGCACAGGAAAGGCCTTGGTGAGCTGTGAAGGGGTTTTTTCTGCCTCAGGGCCTTTGCACAGTCTGTCACTGCTGCCTCGAACATCCATCTCTCTACACCCACATTCACATATGGCCAATTCCTTCACATTTTTGTGATTTTCTTACCTCCTCAGAGAGGCCTTCCCACCACTCTCCCTCAACCCTGTCTCTTCTCTATCCCAGCACCCTGAAACTGATCACAGTTTGTAATTGCTTTATTACTTGTTGGCTTATGTATTTCTTATCTGTGTCCCTGTGAGATTGTTAGTTCTGTGAGAACAAGGACCTGACAAGTCCTGTTCTCTACTCTGTCTGCAGCTCCCAGAAGGGTGCCTACAAGATGGGTGCTCCATAAAGGACTGTTGGATGAATGAGTGATGTTAACAGATAACATTTCATCACACCCAGGGCCAGATTTGCATTTTCTTCTCGAGGTACGACCTCAGGGTATGCCTGTGACTCGGTATTCCTCAGATGCAATCAGGACCTCTTTGTGGGAGGGTCTTGTTTTCTAATCTCTCCAAAGCTTTCTGTTCCCAACACTAGGACCTTCCTGTGCATCTTCCTGTCCCCAGGGCTTCTTCCTAAGCCCCCAGGAAGCTGGCTATGTCAATATACTCAAAGAACTTTAGAGGAGGAAGGAACCCAAGAGACCAGGGTCAGCCAACTATGATCCACCATCTGATTTTGTGAATAAAGTCTTCTTGGAACACAGCAAGGTTCTTTCATTTACATGTCGTCTGGGGCGACTTGCCCACTATCATGCAGAGTTGAGTAGTTGAGACGGAGACTGTACGGCCCGCAAAATCTGACATACTGACTATCCGGCCCTTTACAGAAGAGGCTTGCAAACCAAACAGACCTCTGATCCAAGCCCACCCACTTTACAGATGAAGACAGTGAGAGCCTAAACATTTTCAGACCAGAGCCAGAGGCCTACTTGAGCACTTGGCAGATTCAGGACTGAAATCCAGTTCTGCAGAATCCCAAACAATCCAGGCTTCTCCCACGGACTGTACCATCTTCCTTAGCACCCAGCCCCTCCCCAACCAAACTCCCTTCCAATTCTGGGTGGTCACCCCCTCACTAGCTTTCTCTCCACCGTTTCAGAAGGGCCCCGCCCACGTATCTTCTCCCTCTCCCACTTGAATCTGGGCCCAGCCACCTTCCTGAGCTGATTTGTTCTCTTGACTCTACAAAAAGCCCACTTAGGCTTGCCCTTCCCTTCTGGAATCTCTGGTCCCAGCCCCACAGACCTTCTGTTCAAGCACCGAGGCAAAGATTTCGACGGCCACTGTGCTGATTGAGTGGACCATGTTCCCTGCTCTGTTCACCTCAGGCCACCCATTTGGGGTTGTCAAACCCAGGTTGCTCCAAAACTCCCAGAGGAGCTTGTTTAGAATGCACATGCCCAGGCCCCACCCCAGACTTGTTGAATCCAAACTCTGGGGTTGACTTGGAGCCTTGGGAATTCACACACACACATACACACACACACACACACAGTGGTTCTGGTGTTGAGCACGGTCTGAGAGGTACTTTACAAAGCCATGGGCTTTCCAAGTATCCTCTAGGTGTTAGTCAGTGTAGACAGCTTCAGAACAAAGTCAAGAGCCAGTAGAACATTGTTCTCTTTAAAAATCCATAAGGAAAAAAAAAATAAAAATAAAAAATAAAAAAAAAATAAATAAAAATCCATAAGGAGGGGCACCTGTTTGGCTCAATCAGTTAAGTGTCTGCCTTCAGCTCAGGTCATGATCTCAGGGTCCTGGGATCTGGCTCCCTGCTCAGTGGGGAGTCCACTTCTCCCTCTCCTTCTGCCCTACCCCTGCTTGCTGACACTCTCTCACCCTCTCTCTCAAATAAAATCTTTTTAAAAAATAAAAATAAATTTAAAAGAATAAAAATACATAAGGAGAATGCAGTCTTTCTCCTGCAGCTTTCTCTACCCAATCCTTAATTCAAGGCCCTAGAATTCTTTCCCATCTCCAGTGCCTCCAAAAGAAACATCACAAATAACACTTTCTCCCCCCCTCTGAGTAGACAAGATAAGAAGGTTTTTAAATGAGTTGCTGGCAAAGAATTCATGAGCTTATAAACCACTGAGGTCAGGGTGACGAAGAGAAGGCGATGTTGAAAGGAGAACAGGTACACAGAAAATTCCAGAGGAGGCTGGAATCCTGGGGTTCAAGGTTTCTTATTCTGGTGCTCGCCAGCTGTCTCGATACAGGTGTTATTCTGAAGGCAGCACAGCCTCGTTCTCTCCTTAGCATTCCTCAGGAACTGGCGGTGTGCCCTGTGCCTCAGCCCCTCACAGAAAAGGCAGCAGCTGGGGACACCTAGGGGGGCTCAGTGGTTGAGCATTTGCCTTCTGCTCAGGTCGTGATCCTTGAGGTCCTGGGATCGAGTCCCACATCAGGCTCCCTATGGGGAGCCTGCTTCTCCCTCTTCCTATGTCTCTGCCTCTCTCTGTGTCTCTCTTAAATAAATAAAATCTTAAAAAAAAAAAAAAAAAGGCAGCAGCCAAAGGGCAGTGTGCGGAAGAGACACAGCCCCCGCCCCCAGGGACTGGGAGTTGTGGGCTGTGTTTCAGGGGGCACTGAGCAAAGGGAAGGCAGGACGAGGTTGGGGGTGCTGCCTCCGAGGAGGAGAGTTCTCCCAGAGGAGAATTCTCTGAGTGCTTGGGGCTGGTTTCTACGGTGATGGAGACATGGTGACAAAAATAAGTCCTGCTCACCTGAGACAGTAGAATCCAATTCAATTTCAAGTCAATGTGTGTTTATTGAGTGCCTGATTCAGTTTAGGTGATGGAGAGAATGAGAGAATGAGGGCGACAGCCTAAGCAGCAGGCTGACTTGGGCAGAAATTCCCTGGGAGACTGCCCCACAGGTCCACAGGGCCAGAAATTCGATTGCATTCCATTTCACCCTGCAGGAAATGGGTAAATCTTAGTCTGTCTTGTGAACAAATATTTATTTAGTGCTTCCAGCCTGCTGGGGCTGTCCTGGGGCAGTGAACCTAGCAGTCCCAGGGCCCTGCCCCGATGGAGTTTACATTCTCCTGGGACACTGGCAAGGCCAGTGGGTAAGGCCAATGGGCTGGGGACTCCCATAGGAGGGGTCCATATAGGATGGATTATCAGGAGAAAGGGTTAGGGTAAGATAGGATTTGCACTGTGATTTGAAGGTTAAGTGGGGTGTGAATTTTTAAAGGGCTGGAGGCCTTTCAGCGCAGGAATGAAAATGGCATGCTATCAAAGGTCCATGAGCAGATGGCAGCCAGGGTCAAGGTGAGGCAGGAGAGACACACATTTGCATGGCCTGGCCTCCTTCAGTTTGGGACTCTGAGCACCCTGCTTGCCTCACCCGAGCTGGGGTACTGCTGAATATAGGAAATCATTTTGGTCTACACATTGCATTTCTCAAAGTGAGTTCCTTGGTCTACTTAGATCAGTATCATAAGAGCCGCTTCTTAAAATTATATTCATGGACCTGACACAATGAGCATCTCTGGAGATAAGGTCAGGGGATTTGCATTTTAACACACACACACACACACACAATTCCCAGGCCCTCTACCCATAGATTCTTGTCTACCAGCCCCAATCTACTGAATCAAGACACACTGGGGATGGGGCCCAGGAATCTGCATTTAACAAGCCCTCCAGATAATTCTGATTCACGTGAAATTCACATGGGGGAGGTTTTAAAAACTACCAGTAAACAGCCCCATCCTAGATGAATTAAATCAGAATCCCTTCAAAGGCTCCCCCACCAACTCAGTAATCCTAATGGGAGGACAGAGTTTATAATTATCACCCAAAGAAACAGGAAATTGGCACAAATGCATTACATTACAAAGTATATAGTTCAGCCATGGGCATCATCTCAATTCTTGCAACAAGCTGTCTGTCCCCTGCTGGGGTCTCAGCGCAGGAGGAACCTGAGGCTCCCAGAGTTTCAGGGGTGTGGCATGTCCCCTGTCTCCCCCACAAAGGCAGGTTTGCTGGCTGTGACCGGGCAGCTGCCTGGCCTGGCTCGTGGGAAGACAGCCTGTCCACTTGGCTCTTTGCACCTGTCCCAGGTGCTAAAAAGCCCGTTGGCAGCAGTGTTCAGGCAGAGCTGGGGCTGGCATTGCTCTGCAAAGGGAGGTGGGAAGACAGGAAGGGAGAGTCGGGGGACTCCTTAGGGTTGGGCCCAGAATCGGAGCCCCAAGGACTTCTAACCCCAGGCATTTTGGGGGTTTTCTACTAAGGCCAGCCCCTGTGCTTGGTGCTTTAAGTGAGCCATCTCCTGTGTGCTCACATGATCTCTGAGGGAGATAACACTCGCAGGAGAGTCACATGGCATCCCTGCTTTGCAGATGAGGAAACTGAGGCCCAAAGACTCTGGAGAGCCCGCCCCGGGGTCACCGGTGGGGTCGCCGGTGGGGTCACCAGTGCGATCAGGATGCCTCCAGCGGCTCTCCCACCCCTCGGGCGCTCAGAGGCAGGGTCCCCCGGGAAAAGCGGGGGTGGGGGCGCCGGGCTGGGGCGGGGGACCTGCGAGGAGGGGGTGGGGCTGGGCCACCCCCCCCCCCACCCGCCCTAACGCTCTCGTCCCCGCGCAGGCCCTTCCTCGTGCTGCCGCCGCTGATGGAGTGGATCCGGGTGGCCGTGGCGCACGCCGGCCACCGCCGCAGCTTCTCCATGGACAGCGACGACGTCCGCCAGGCGGCCCGGCTGCTGCTGCCCGGCGTGGACTGCGAGCCGCGCCAGCTCAGGTAGGGCCGGGCCGGCCGGCGAGGGGCGCCCCCCCCCCCCCGCGGCAGGGCGTCGGGGCGGCGGGCGGCGGGGTGCAGGGAACCCGTGCTCGGGTTCTGCGGTTACCGAGAGCGGCGGCTCCTTTGGTTCGCGTTCGCGTCCCCTCCCTCCCTCCTCCCTCCTCCTTCCCTCTCCCGAGAGAGAAAGGACGGTCTCGGTCTCGGTCTTCCCGTAGCTTCCAGGGCCGCCGTGCAGGGTTCACTTGCAGGCTGGGTCAGAGCACATCTCTGCTCTCCCACATACGTGCGGATGGCGTGGCTCCCTCTTTCCTAGGTCTGTAACCCCGTCTCCCTTCCTTGGGGCCGGGAATTACCCTTGGGCCACTCTGGGGCCCCATGCACCCCGAGGAGCTCATTTTTACCCAAAGCCAAAAAAGTGCCATCACTCCCTTGGCTGAATCCAAACCTGGGTCTAAATGCAGAGGCGGGAAGCAGGGGCTGTGGGTGCCCGTGTGCGCTTTCCAGGCTCCTGCTGGCGTCCAGCTGCTCCTGGTCACCATTTTCCTTTTTTTTTTTTTTCCCAGCTTTGTTGAGATGCAATTGACATATAGCATTGTGGACATTTTGGGTGTACCGGGTGTTGATTTGATACACGTATATATTGCAAACTGACGGCCACCACAGCGTTGGCTAACACCTCTGTCCTACCACGCGGCGACTGTTTCTTTTTTGCAGGGAGAACATTTAAGACCTGCTCACGCTCTTAGGAACTTTCAAGTGTATGGGATACAGTATTAGTAGCTATAATCACCATGCTGTACATGAGATCCCCAGACCTTATTCACATTATTAGGGGAAGCTTGTATCCTGTGACCAATGTCTCCCCTTTTCCCCCACCGCCCCGCCCCTGGCAACCACCATTCTACTCCCCTTTTCTCTGAGCTCCGTTTAGATTCCACGTGTAAGTGAGAGCACACAGTATTTAGCTCTGTGTCTGATTTACTTAGTATTTAGCTCTGTGTCTGTTTCACTTAGCATAATGCCCTCGCGGTCCATCCAAGCTGTTGCAAATGGTAGGGTTTCCTCCTTTCTTGGGGCTGAATAATATTCCATTATGTATGGATATATTTTTTCACATCTTCTTTATCTATTCATCCGTTGACAGACACTCAGGTTGTTTCCGGCTCTTGGCTATTGTGACAAAGGCTGCAGTTGAATGTGGGTGTGAAATGTGTCTTTGAAATCCTGTTTTCATTTCCTTGGGATATAAACCAGAAGTGGGGTTCCCGGATCATAGGGCAGGTCTATTTTTAATTTTTTGAGGAACGTTCATACTGGTGGAATGGTGGCTGTACCAATATACTTTTCTCCACTGTCAATGCACGAGTGTTCCCTTTTCTCCACGTCCTTGCCAACGCTTATTATTTCTTAGCTTTTTGAGGAGAACCATTCTAACAGACATGAGGTGATAGCTCACTATGGTTTTGATTTGCATTTCTCAGCATGTGGAGTTTCTAAGTTTGGGGGATTTTTCTTTCGCTTAGTGTGCTCTGAGTTCCTCCAGTGTCCGTGTCCCTGGATGTAATGTTTCTGAGCTGTTTGGGTGTCTGTATCCCTGGGTGTGCGATCTTCGAATTGCTGAGAAGTCAGTGTCACAGTGTCTCTGGGCTCTTGGCAGGTTTGTGTTCACATTTTGAGCTGTCTGGCTACTTGAGGGTCTGTATTCCAGGTTTGAATCTCCCAGATATTTTGATGTGGTCTGTGCAGGATTGGAAGTCCCTAGGTTCTTCGTGGGTTCTTCATGCTAGATTCATGGTCTCAGAACTCAGAGTACAGGTTCCCTGAGCGCTGTTTAAAGGGTATCAATGTGTGAGTCCCATTGGCTGATTGGAGCCTTCGTTCCTGAGGGCCCTGAGCTGGCAGGTTTTTTCCTAGGGTGTGAGGTCTCTGGCTGTTTGGGAGTTTGTATTCTTGGTATATGGTGTGCAAGATAGTTTTGGGTTTGTGTCCAAAATACATCTGTTCACAGATCTCTGTGCCGTTTCTGTATCTATCTTCAGATTGTGAGGTTCTGGAAGTATTTGTGTAGTCTGTATCAAGTGTATCACATTCTGAACACTTGGGTATCTGTGTTCAGTGGAGTGAATCCCTTGAGCCATTCGTAGATCTCCATTTACAAGCTGTGTGGGCATCTCTGTCTAATGAGAGCTCTGAGAAGTTTGATGTCTGTGTCCAAGGCATGAATTGTCTGAGCAGTTGGAGGGTCCTCATCGCAGTTTGAGGTCTCCAAGTTGTTTGTTAAGTGTTTAATGTCCATCTGCTGTTGGGGATTTGCGCTGACAAGTGGGGTTTCCAAACTTTTTGGTGACCTGTGTTTTAAGGTATGAGTCTAAAATACATAAAGAACTCCTACAACTCAAAAACAAAACAAAACAAAACAAAAAACAATCTGATTATAAAATAGGCAGAGGATCTGAATAGACATTTCCCCAGAGAAAACATGCAGATGGCCAACAAGCACATGAAGAGATGCTCAACATTACCCATCATCAAGAAAATGTGAGTCAGAACCACAATGTGTATCACCTCACACCTGTCAGAATGACTGTTACCACAAAGACAAGAAACAACAAGTGTTGGCAAGGATGTGGAGAAAGAATGCTCATGTACTGTTGATGGGAATGCAAACTGGTTCAGCCACTATGGAAAACAGTATGGAGGTTCCTCAAAAAATTAAAAATAAAGTTACCATAGGATCCAGAAATTCCATCTAAAGAAAACAAAAACACTAATTGAAAAAGATACAAGTACCCCTATGTTTAGTGCACATTGTTTACAATAACTAAGATGTGGAAATACCCTATGTCTATTGATGAATAAATAAATAAAGATTATATATATAATATTGTATACACAATAGAATACTACTTAGCCATAAAAAACAATGAAATCTTGCCATTTACAACAACATGGATGGACCTTGAGGGTTAGTGAAATAAGTCAGACAAAGACAAATACCACATGACTTCATTTATATGTGGAATCTAAGAAAACCAAAACAACAACAAAAAAAATCCCCTCAGACTCATAGATACAAAGAGCAGATTGGTGGTGGCCAGAGGACAGAGGAATGGGGCAGGGGGGCAAAATGAGTGAAGGGGATTAAGAAGTACAGACTGCTAGTTATAAAATAAATAAGTCATGAGGATGGGGACTATATTCAATAATACTAACTTGTAAGGTGACAGATGGCAACTAGACTTATGGTGGCGACCAATTCACAATGTGTACAAGTGGAGGCCTCACACGCTAGACATACTTGAGTTACTTCAGACTCAGACCTTAAAACCCACACACTTAATACGTTCAGAGACCTCACACCTTGAATACAGAACCCCACATGCTGTAGATTCAAACTTCGAACACAGACCCTCAAAGAATTTAGAGACTTCCCACACTGAACACAGTAGAGTAGAAACACGTAGAGTCACCATCTTCAAATCCCCACTGCACGCCTGATGAGAAACTGCCCTTCCCCTGAAATTCATCGAGCCCAATCATGTGGCCAGGCTGCAGAGATTTCCACTCTTCCAGGATCTTATGGGGTCTACAAGGAAATGGAGGGCTTATAGCATACGACAGAGCCCCCCTGAACACCCAGAGGTACCCCGCAGCCCAGCAACACACAGAGGGCTGATCTAAGTCATCATAGCTGGCATTTACTGAATGCTTACCATATGCTGGGCGTGCTTTACGCAGATTGATTAATCTCTAATATTTCCCAAACCTTACAAAGTGGGTACCGTAATTATGCCCACTTTGTAGATAAGGAAACTGAGGCACAGATAGGTTAAGTAACATGCCCTCGGTCATAGGACTAGTGCGTGGTGAAGCCAGGATATGGATTCAGGTGACCCAGACCCCCAGGCCCAAGGGTTCTGACCACTGAATTGTACTATCCTCGGGTTTCTGTCTAGGCAGTTTCTACCTGCCCTGCCATCCCTCGGACCTTGTCACCTGGAATAACAGCAGGTCTTGGGGAGAGGCGAAGGAGCAGCCGTTTATTGAGCACCTACTGTGTGCTAGTTATCAATTCCAACAGGAGATTCACATTCATTACATGTCTCCTTTAATCCCTGAAGCAGCCTCCTGAGGGGAGTATCATCTCCACACTTTACAGATTAGAAAGCTGTTGTTGGGATGGTTTACAGATGGAAGTACTGGGGATGAGGTCCTCAGGGCTCATACCCTGAGGCCCAGCCTCTGCCCATAAGACTCCCCTGTCCCGTTACCTGCGAGTGGTACCTCCTGTAGGCTTTCTCCCACCACCTCGCTCATTGTCCCAAGTCTCCTGGGTGGCAGGGAAAGGAAGATGTTTCCTCAATTGTGGCTGCCCAAATATGCCTTGTTTGTCATGTTCTCAGGAGACTCCATAGCTTAAATGTTAGGAGATTGGGCTCCAGAGTCCCATTACCTAGATCAAATCCCACCACCACAGTTAATTAGCTCTGAGCAAGCTAGTTAAGCTCTCTGGACCTTGACTTCCTGGCCTGTCACATGGACATAATAAAAGCAGCCCCCCTTAGAATTTGGTGCAGGCACAGAGTGGAGCCAAGAACATGAGACTCCTGTACAGTCGTGCCTGAAGGGAAGAAAGTACTCATGACATGGTTGTTATTCGCTAGCATTGCCTCACACCTCTAGTATCCCTGAAATAACAATGGAGACTCACACCTACGTATTGCTTTATAATTCTTAAAGGCTTTTTAACATTTTCTCATGTGAACCTCAAAACAGACACTGTTGTTATCCAGGAAGAAGTGCTGTCCCATTTTATAGAGGAAGAAATCCAGGCTCAGCAAGATTAGGTAACTTTTCCAGCATCACACAGATACTAAGAGACAGGGTGAGGAGCCAGATATCAAACCTAGACACAACCAATACAACCAATTTTTCTGGGATACAACCAATTTTTCTGGTCTCCAGCCCTAGACCTAGACTCAGCCCTCTTCGAGGATGCTAACGACCCTCTTCTAAATGCTTCTTTTCCTTATCACAATTCTGGAGACTGGCCATGAGCTTCCAGGGCTCACTGTCCATCTCTGTACCCCTCATCCAGCATGTAGCTCACACTGGCATCCAGAACATGAGCCTGATGCCCTGGCAGGCCAGAACCACACGTCAAGAGCAGAGACAAAGGAAATCAGCTCCATTCATTCTCCACGCTGTTTTTTGCCCTTTATCTCTCAATTCGTGACTCATTTGTCTCCAGAATGATGATTTGTGTGTAGAAGATAGACCCATTGATTGTCCTAAGCTAAATTTTGATCAAGTTTGGAAATCATTTTCAAAGAGAAAAATAAAATACAGTATTTCATTAGCTTTCCTAAATAGTAAGTGTAAGACTCAGAAATTCCATTAACTAGGCTAAATTCAGTACATGAAGGATGCACCAATTTTTACCCCAATAAAAGAATATCTTTCAGTCTAGGCAACATACAGACACATCCCTACACGTATTTTCCAACCTCATTGCATGTAATGTGAAGCAGGTATTGCTGTCGTCAATTTGCTGGAAGGTTTTGTCCATTCAGATATCCAACAAATAGGTATTGGACACCTACCCCATGCCCGGCACTCGCAGTCTTCATAGAGTGCCGTCCCCAACAATTGTGCAAGGCAGGCTTTATTATTCCATTTTACAGATAGGAAGGCTGAGGCTCCCAGGTTGAGGCTGTGGAACTTGTCTGAGGTCACACAGCTACTGTGAGGCAGGTGAGTTCTAGAATGGAGGACTAAGCGAATGGAGGTAACAACAGTCTCCTTGTCCCTCTCCCCTCCCACCTCCCAGACAGTGATCTTCCCAGTGGCCAGGTAGGCTCCTCAATCTGAGCAAATCTGAGCTCACATCTCTCAAGAAACAGCCCGGAACGGTGCAGGTCCTTGGATGTTCTAACAAACGCAGGAATGTGGGATCTTGGTGTTGGCAGCTAGGGTGCCCGTGACTATTAGCACACATAATTACCTACCAGCTGGCCGAGGTGTCCTGGTGGGAGGCAGCCTGGATACCAGCTGGGACAGAGCAACCGAGTCAAGGATTCTCAGGTCTGACGCTAGTGCAGCCATTGATTTATCTTCACAATGACCTTGGCCAAATGCAGCCAGAGCACTTCTTTTGTCTTTATTCAGCTACAGTAAAGCCTCACCATGGTGATCAGGTTTATTCAAAAGGAACACCATTTGATGCGGCTGCAGCTTGTAAGCTGACAGGGGTGACCCGTATATTTTTCCTTAATTAAAGTATCAGCTCATCTAAACCTGGGACATTCAGCCTTTTCTTTCTTTTCTTTTTCCTCTCCTTTGGGAGGTGAGGGAGGAGGAGGGCAGTAGAAGGAAATAAAGAGCAAATGATACATCTGGGTAGGGTTTGCACATTTTCTTATTAATAATTGGTCTCAAAACATTTTAGAAATACAAAGGATAAATACGGTTTATTTCCCTGTATTTATTTGTAAGAGACAATTTTTCTGCTCCTGAGGGGGGCTGTATTAAAATAATAGCAATAAGGCATGTTCTCAAATCCTAACTTAACTGATAAATGGCACCTACCAACAGGATTTGGGGGTTGTTAGAACCGTGAGCTCACTCCAGGAGATGGTTACTCTTTTTGCAAAGTGTGTTTCTTAAATTCAAACCAGATTTTGAGCTGTTCTGGAATGGATAAGTTTGGGAATAGTATGACACAAAGGGTGTCAGGAAGGGATACCAGGGTCATTATGTGTTTATTGAGCATCTACTAAGTGCCAAACACCACTCTCAATGATCTCATCTGGGTCTGCTGCTTTATAACAGGTGACCTTGGACAAGTCACTTCACCCATCTCATGGGTTGAGATTCATTCCCTGTAAAGATGGGGATGACGACTGCTTCCAGGGGTGGGGAACCCCAGATGGGAGTCAAGGATAAATTTAAAGAATTGCACACTGTTTGATCCCCTTTCCAGGTCTCCTGGACACCTTTTGAGGTTAGCAGGCTTTGTCATTTGTCCAGTTTGGGTCAAAGTGGGTTCTAAGGTGAAGGTTGCACCTCAACAGTACCTGTCCTAAGATTTTGGCACCCCCCACCCCGCCCTATAATGACAGCTGGAAGTTTGGGTTTGTTTAGCAAACATGTATAGGATGCTGATGGTCTGCCAGGCCCTGTGGGGGACATGGGGATACCACGCCAGGGCCACCACATCTGGTGGTCACCAAGTCACCTAGGAGACAGACCTAGTGCTGCTGGAGCTTGTTGGCCTGTGTTCCCCCCAGCATCTGGGCCCTTCTAGAAGAGAATCGGCTAGGTGGAGGAATTCTGGCCCTTGGTGTCAGAAGAGATGCTCTCCATTGTCTTCCCCCTCTGCTTGGAGCCGGGCCTTGTTCTGGGCTCAGAAGAGACAGAAATTTAGGTACCAGCATTTAGGTACCACTGGGGAGATGCAGACAATAAACCATAGTAACAGATGAGCAAGATGATGTCACAGAGTCTGAGTGGGACAGAGAAAGCCGACCGGTGTGGGGTAGATAGGAACTGAGGAGGGAGGGACAGACAGTCGGTGTCCAGAGAGAACCTTGGCCTCCAAAGAGGAAAAACAGTGTGATGCTTCTGCCTTAAAGGTATACTTAGTATCATGGGCGGGAGACACTGGAAGGAAGGGGATAAGGATCTGGAGCCACGTCCACACCAGCCATTTCCCTGGGTCACTTGTACATGGACCCGTGGATCCAGACCTGGGGGCTCCCCGTTCTCTCTCTTGGAAGGTCACCTGTGGAAGCAGAGGACCTAGGCCCCGGCATGGCTCTGTGGGCCCCGGACAGCTCTCACCAGACTCTCAGAATCAGGACCCACCGTCTCTTCTTCCTTGGAGTGCCCTTGTCCTTGCCTGGCTCCAGAAAATTCCTGCAGCTCCCCATGGCCTCTCCGATGGGGCTGGCCTGAAAGTGCAGCCATGGAATGCCAGCCCCTTCCTTGCCTCCAGTGGACATGAAATCCATGCTGCAGGCCCCCTGGTAACCCGGGGAAGCCACTGCCACCCCCACACTGATGTTAGAGCATTAACGCCTCCTGGAAGACAGAAAACCAGCCTTCCCTGATCCCAGGAGAGTCACTTTGGGGCTCAGCTGTCCTCTCTAACAATGTCAGGGACAGGCCACGAAGCCTGGTCCAGGAGCTGAGCTAGCAGGGCAGTCCTGCACTCAGCGGGGTTGTACCCGGCACCTGCTGTGTGGCTGGCATACCAGGTGTGTCCCCCATCTGGGGGTTGGGGGGGGCAGGACAAAGAGGTCTCCAAGTAATTACAGAAAAATGGGGTAACTATTCTAATAGAGAGCAGTAGAGACCTACTTCAGGAGAGCTAGAAACGCAGGAGGTATCCTTTGATGTGAATGCTGAAGAAGGAACCGACTGAGCAGGTAGGGCAGGCGAAGGAGGAGAGGAAGGGAGGGGAGTCCACACAGAGGGAACCACACGTGCCTCAAGTTGGGAGCATGTGTCGGAGGAAACGTAAAGCCTTCAGACCACTGGAGCTCCAGGGCTCTGAGCACCTCCTATGGGTTAGGCCCCGGACCGGGTGGGGATACAGCCCAGGGCACAGGGCTGAGCTCCATGCGTGGGGTCCCTCAGGCTGTGCCAAAGAATTCTGACGATGTATGCAGGAGGTGCAACCATCACAGACTTTTAAGCAGGGAGACAACATCAGATTTGTATTTCATTTTTTTTTAAGATTTATTTTAGAGAGCAGGAGAGAGAACAAGCAGGGAAGGGAGGTGCAGAGGGAGAGAGAGAGAGAGTCTTGAGGTCAACTCCACGCTGAGGCCAGAGCCCGACGTGGGGCTCTAATCTCAGGACCCTGAGATCATGGCCTGAACTGAAATCAGGAGTCAGATGCCTAACCAGCTGAGCCCCTCAGGTGCCCCCAGATTTGTATTTTAGAAAGAGGGGCTTGGTGGCTGTATGGATAACCGGCCAAGGTGGCCAGGGGCTGGGGCAGATTTCCAGAAGCTGTTTCAAGAACTTAGATGAGAGCAGCTGGCAGCAGGATGGGTGCGGGGAGACACGGGGCAGATGGAAGGGGCAAGACTTGGTGACCTGTTTGGGGGTGAGGGAGCGAGGGACGTTAGGCGTGGCCCTGGAAGCAGCCGGGTGGAGAGGTGAGGGGAGTGGGGTGTTCATGTTTCCTGGGGACAGAGTTCCAGTTTGGGAAGATGTAAAAAGCTCCCAAGATGAGTGATGGTGATGATGGCACAATAGGCGGATGTGATGTACTCAATGCCATGGAACTGCAAATTTTAAAATGCTTCAAATGGTGAATCTGTACTATTTGTACCCTACCACAATGTTTTTGAATGGCCATGGCTTATTATTACCAAACGCAAAAGACCACACAGAATAGCATGTAAGGTGTCGCCTTTGTGTGACAAATGCATGTGTGTTTGCTATCCGTGTTCAGCTGTCTCTGGAAGGGTAGCTGTGCAACCACTACTACCCAGGGTGGGATCGGTACCCGAGGAAGGGGTTGGCAGCCTGGGTGCGTGGGTTTCCTGGGGCTGCTGTAGTGAAGTACTGTGGACAAGATGGCTTAAAACATCAGGCAGGCCCGCCTGGGGACTCAGTCAATTAAGTGTCTGCCTTCAGCTCAGGTCGTGATCCTGGGTCCTGGGCTCAAGCCCCTCATCAGGTTCCCTCTCCCTCTACAGCTCTCCTTGCTCATTCTCTCTCTGTAAGATAAATAAATAAAATTTTAAAAATGAGACATGTATGGTCCTACAGTTCTGGAGGCTAGAAGTCCAAAATCAAGGTGCCGATGGATCCGTGCTCCTTCCAGATCCTCTGGGGAAGGATCCTTCCTCGCCTCTTCCAGCTTCTAGAAGCCCCAGCTATTCCTTGGCTGCATGACCCCAATCCCTGCCTCCTCTTCACATGGCCTTCTTCCCTCTGTGTCTCCATCCAAATTTTCATCCTCTTAGACACCAGTCATATTGGATTAATTCAACCCATCACCTGGATTAATTCAACCCATCACCTTGGGGACAGAGATGGGAGGGAAACTCACTTCACTGTTGGATTTTGTAGTAAGTGGTACCTATTCCCTTCACCAAATTTTTACATTAAAAAGTCACTTTGGGGTTTCTGCCTCGGTAGAGTGTGTAGGTGGGGATGCTTTTGACAAACACAGGGCAAGGACAAGATAAGTAATAACAGATTCAGTTTTGAAAATGCCAAAGGCAAGTTGCCATTCCAGCTGGTTGTCCACAGAAACGGGCGAGTCCATGTAGGGCTTTTCCACCAGAGCAAGCTTGCCAGGGAGTCAGGTACTCCTCTAATAGAGAGGAAGCAAACCACAGGGGTTAGGAGTGTAGGCTTTGCAGCCTGACTACCTGAGTTCCAGTCCTGGCTTGACCACTTACTCTCTATGTGACCTTAGGCAAGTTGCTCGCCTCTCTTTGACTCAATTTCTGAATCTGCAAAATGGGAGCAATGATATGCCCACCTCATAAAGTTGTGGGAAGGATCAAATAAAATAATATATACTTATTAGCACCATGTGGCATATAAACCATGTAGTACACTTCTGTCATAGTAAATGCACATTAAATATTAGTGATTATCCTTATTCCGCCACTCTGGACCAAGAAGGTCTGCTCCTCCTTGTTGCCAAAAATGATAGCCTCAACTTCCTCTGAGAGAGAGAGGAAAGAAGTATCTTGATGAGGTGCTGGTATACCACCGAGGTATGGCTTGTAGCCCAGACTGAGGCCGGGCACCTCTCCACCCTCTTCTCACTACTGCTGAGGCTGCACCCCAGGATGCAAGAAGAGAATCAATCTGACCAACTAGCCAGAGCGGCCCCTCTTCCCACCCCAGGAACAAGCAGGAGATTTTGAAGGTCAAAATTGACTGGAGTACCGCACCTCTTCAAAGCAATTGAGCACCCATCACCAGTTGCATTTGCCACCTTGAGTGGGGTCACTGGTGGGAAGAGGTAGAAGAAGGAAAGGAGGATGAGTGCAGACAAAGGCACATAGAGCTCCTGATTGGCAGAGCCTTGCCCCAGGTGAGTAGAAGTTAGGGAAGAGGTTGGGGCATAGAATATTCCAGAAGAAAGGGTCATGCAGCATTGATTTACTCTTAGACAGCTGGCTTACTTATCATGTTAGAGCTGGGGCAGAAATCAGATACAGCTGAATTCTGGGGCCTACCTAGAGGTCTTTGGGGGAGACACTGGCAAATGGATGGCCACTGATGTCACAGTTGTGGGTGAGAGTGACCCAGGGAAGGGCCTAACAAGAGGAGTCACCATGACACAAAGGGAGAGAGGCCCTGGGTCAGAGAAGAGGGAACCCAGGTGGGAAGGGGGACCAGGACCGCAGGCAGCAGCCAGCACAGAAGGTGCAGATGGCAGGAAGCCCCCAGGCGTGGCCATGAGGATCACAGTACCCTCTGCGTCAGGGCTTTCCACAGCCCGGCCTGGGCACAGACCATATTGCAGGCACCAGACGGTTTGCCAACACTTGGAATTTGTTCCAAGCTTTCAAAGTGTTAAAAGCAAAACAGAAACACATTTGATGCTCACAGCAACACAGAAAACTACAACTTAAATGGCATTTGAGGCTCACTTCCAAATCGGAGCTTCCGATCCAAGCTGGCAGTTTGAGGGTATGTAGTTTACCATATGGGATTTGGCTTCCAGAGAACGGACTTTTTTTTTCTGGCATCCTCTTGGGTCTGTTAAATTTCTGCCCAGGGTGCTTCTTTACTTAACTGCCAGCAAATCTCTTGAACTCTCATTTAAAATATTATTTACATAGGAACAGTATCTTCCCTTAGGGATTAGTCAAGCAATCAGTACTTATTACAAAGGTATGTACTGAGTACAGAGTACTTAGTACAAAGCCAGGATAACACAGGCGCTTCGGGTAACAGTGAAGGAGAGAGTTCCATCCTTCAGCATATTTGTCGTCTTCACAACATCCCGTGTGTGTGCTGTTTTTCCAGAATGAACTTCCCTTACATCAGTTCATTAAATTGCTCTATGAAACGTTAAGAACCACCAGAGCTGATGTCTCCAAAGGCCTTTCTACCCTGAAGATTATTCCATCTTGTGGCCTGCCATTAGATGCGCAAATGGGAGGTGCCTGGGTGGCTCAGTGGTTGAGTGTCTGCCTTTGGCTCAGGTCATCATCCCGGGTCCTGGGATTGAGTCCCGCATGGGGCTCCCTGCAGGGAGCCTGCTTCTCCCTCTGCCTGTGTCTCTGCCTCTCTCTATGTGTCTCTCATGAATAAATAAATAAAATCTTTTAAAAATAAAAGTGCAAATGGGAATGACACTTTTACCTGTGGGGGAAACTGAGTCATACAAAAAATGGGAAGAAACAAGTGGAGCTTCAGCTCATGCCTGCTCCTGTATTAGCAGATGGTAGAAGGAACCAACAATCAAGAACCTGTCTGGGCCAGACACTGTCCTGGGTGCTTTTCATGCTCTGCTTCATTCAGCTGGAAGAGAGGGCTTTATTTCCTTGGCACCCCTGAGAATACTGGGGCTTCAGGAGGTTAGGAAACCTGCCACCATCACATGCAGAATATGTCCCATCTTGGATTTGAACCACGCCTGTCTGACTCCAAACCCCAGTTCTCTCTGTCAAAGGGGTCACTCCAATCAAAAATCAACATCGGGACATGTGACTATAACTTTAAACAAGGCCCACAGATTCATCTTAAAAGGCTCAGCCTTCAGCTTTAGTTCCTCTTAGAAATTTGGGTGCATGGCAGCCTCTTGTGCCAAACTGACAGAGTCAGCGTGGACCAGGCCAAAGATCCTCATGAAGACTTAATGTGGAAATATTCTACCAAATGGCTGAGATGTATATAAAAATGACCTCACTAGTAATCCTGAAACGCATTTCAAAACCACACCCAGGTATGCCTTTCATATGCATCGGATCAGCCAAAACGTTACAGTGTGATGATACCAGATTTGAGCAAAGATGTAGAAGAGTGAGACCTCCCTTATACCACTGGCGGGCACTCTGAATCCACTTTCAAGTAAACTTGAAAGCACATAATCCTGGTCTTAGGTCTATACCCTAGAGAAACTCCTCCATATGGAAATGAGGAGGCATATACAAAGATGTTCATTTTGTGTTTATAATATCAAAGAAGAAGGAAAAGAAACAAACTGTCTACAAGAAAAGGAATGAATAAATATTCATTCAATGGAATGCCAAGTGGCAAGGAAAGTAAATGAACCAGATCTACATGTTATTACATTGCCAAATCCCAGAAACATAATATTGTGTAAAAAAAATAATAATAAATAAATTTTTAAAAAGGCAGAGCAAGGCAGGATTTTGTGTAGTGTGCTGACATTTTACATAAAGTTTACCAATATGCAAAACAGTCTGTATATTATCAGAAATTCAGTAAAAGTAGTAAAATATACGAAGCATTCCTAAGGATGATAAATGTCAAATTGAAGAGAGAAAACAATCTCAGGAAGGTGGGCGAGACGATGGAATCAGGACGGGTGTGTAGTACTTACAGTGCTTTCTTTGTACTTATAATGCTTTATTTTTTCCACAAGGTTGGGTGGTAAGCATATAGGTGGACATTGTGTTACTTTTTATTTATGAGTGCCTAAATTAATTTGTTAACCATAAAAGTTCCTTAGCCAGGGTTTGCAACAGCATATTTAGAAGGCCAATTCTGAAAAAATAAAATAAAAAGAAGGCCAGTTCTGGGATATTAATAAGCCTTATTTTTTAAAAAGATTTAATTTATTTATTCACAGAGACACAGAGAGAGGCAGAGACACAGGCAGAGGAAGAAGCGGGCTCCATGCAGGGAGCCTGACGTGGGACTCGATCTCAAGTCTCCAGGATCACGCCCCAGGCCGCAGGCAGTGCTAAACCGCTGCACCACTGGGGCTGCCCGCCTTATTTTATTTTTAGGTGTCAAGTGGTTCAGCAAATTTGGGGAATACTGGCCTAAATAAAATCAAATAGGTATTAAAAAAAACTTTCTTGGTGTTTTGAACCTCCTGGGTTTCTTGTAAGTCCCAAAGAGAAGGTTATCCTATTTAAATATTTTACTGTACAGCAAGAGTTGGCAAACGGGAGCTGTGTGCCTCCTATTTTTATGAATGAAATTGCCTGGACTAACAGCCACACCCATCTGCTTATTATAGTCTGTGGCTGCTTTCACACTTCGCTTTCACATAGTGGCAGAGTTGAGTAGTTATGACACAGACCATATGGCCCACAAAGCCTAAAATATTTACTCGTCAGCCTTTTACAGAAAACATTCGTGTGCCCATCATAGAACATCTTTGGGGACTGGTGTCCCTGGGAATGTTGGAATTGTAACACTCGAATGCCGCCCTTTTACTGCAGCAACAGGTGCATGTGTGTATTTGTGAAAATTATTATATAGAAGACCCTTAGTCCTTTCTGGATTCCTTAGAGGATGATGTACTTTTCTCTTTGAATCTCCAGCACCTAACACAGTAGCCGGTGTGTACTTAGCACTTCCTGTGTGCTTCCCTGAACTGATTTTCATTTAAAAAACCATTTGTGGGATGGATTCATTAGGATCCAGCTTCATTAGCTGTAATAGACCTTCAGAATACCTGTAGCTCGGGTGAGTCAGGAGCTTGAAATTCATCCTTGTCCAATAGTCCAGGCATACACAGTCTGGGGCTCTAATAGCAACTCCACTTCTAGGACCCAGGCACCTTCCCTCTTGTTGCTCTCACACCCCTTGGGTAGTACCTTCCTTTGCACAGCGTGATATGGCTGACCCCACCCACTAGGACTTCCTCTCTTTAGAGGGAAGAGGGAAAGTAGGAGGATAGACCGGGCCCCAGAGATTGCACACATCACTTCCCTTACTTCCTGTCGATCATCACTTAGTCATGTGGCCACATCTAATTGCCAGGGAAACTGGGGGAATATCATCCTTCTCTGAGCAGCCGTGAAGAATTCAGGTCCTACATCAATACATGAACGAGATCAAGGGCTCTCTGGAGGACACCAATCAGTTTCTGCCATAAACGGATACATTCAGGGCTCGCCGAAATCAGGGGTGACCCTTCCCTACAGGATAGGCCTCATTTTCGACTTCTTTTACAATAGGCCATGATGACAAAGCAAGAGATGTGTGATGATGCTTCATTATTTTCTACTCAAAGTCACATGACAGCACATTCAGGAATGAGCACACTAGTTTCATCTTCCTGGGTGTTTGTAGCCCTTGCATTTGAGAAAGATCTTTTTTTCACATACCTGGACAGACCCAGAATTTCTATTTTGCGGGGAAGGCAGACATGATGGTTTCGCCACTAACTGGCCATCTACTTCTAACAAAGAGAAAGGTTCCAGGCCCCTTGGGATCTCTGACAAAGCAGAAAAGATTAGCTGGGAGGGGGCCATGGAATCACACTTTCTTTACCTTATACGAGGCAGGTTAATGAGCTGGCCCTTCTCTGTACTTTGGCAGTGGCGTTAAAAAGCAAGTAGACACAGTTTTTGGACACAGATTTCTTCTAGGATCTTTGCATCACTACATGTTCCATTTGCCACATATATATATATATATATATATATATATATATATATATATATTGGTGCACAGAATCTTGGTGTGACTGACTTTAGCACAAAACAGTCTCAATTTGTTCATCTTTTCACTACCCAAAAGAAGGAAAGACTCATCAGCTAGGGCCCTGGAAGCCCATGAAATTAAATTCAGCTTTTTGGGAAAGTGTGTTGAGGAGGTGGGGGGGCACTGGGGGCTGGTATCCAAGTCAGGCCCGTCGGTCTCTGGATTGTCATTTCACGATTCATTTCTGAAGGCCCCATTTTATTGTCACGCTTACAGAATCCCATAATGGGAACTGCTTGATACATAAGAGACGATGCAAAAAAATGTGATTACCCTCCACCAGGATTTCTCAACCTCAACCTTTCTGAACTGTGGACATTTGGGGCTGGGTTATTCTCTGTTGGAATCAGGGGGGTAGGGAGGAGGGTGCTGTGCATTGTAGGCTATTCAGCAGCGTCTGTCTAACTACCAGACACCAGCAGCACCTCCTTAGCTGTGACAACCCAGACTGTCTCCAGACATTGCTACATGCCCCTGGGGGACAAAAGCACCCCTGGTTGAGTTTCACTGCTCTACACAAGTCTAAAGATATCCATAGGGATCCCTGGGTGGCGCAGTGGTTTGGCGCCTGCCTTTGGCCCAGGGCGCGATCTGGGAGACCCTGGATCGAATCCCACGTCGGGCTCCCGGTGCATGGAGCCTGTTTCTCCCTCTGCCTGTGTCTCTGCCCCCCCCCCTCTCTCTCTGTGTGACTATCATAAATAAATAAAAAAAAAAAAAAAAAGAAAAAAGATATCCATAGAGGGACTTGCTAAGTGACCTAAATACATCTGTGACCCCTTCAGACTGGTTAATGCTTCTCAGGCTTCCAGTGTCCTGATCTTAGGAATGTTAGGAGTTGGCCTGAATGCTCTTTCTGCACTGACCTTCTGGGCTTGTGCAAGAGAGAAGCTGCTTAGTGGGACTTGTGTCTCAAGGAGGACTTAGGAGAGGGCAGGATTCAGAGAGAGGATTTGAAGTGAGGGCACACCATGCATGCAGGCAGGAAGGCAATAGGGAGCTTGTGTGCGGCATGGATAGCAGGCCTTGTTGGCTGGGATGGTGAGAAGAAATGGTTAGATGATGGGAAGCTCTCAGGAGAGGCGGTTGCAAGAGGGCCTCCAGTTTGTGGCCTGAGAGTAGGAATTTATGTTTCTTTGGCACTGGCTCTGGACGTGGCATCTAATAGTGACCTGAGTGGCATCTGGATAGCATCTAAGTGAACCTGGAAGACCTTTGGTAGCAGACAGGCAGTGGGGGTGCTGGGAAGAACAGGGCTCCAGCAACAGCCTGCCTGGTTCAAATCTCACTCCTACCATCGGCTGGCTCTAGGACCTGGGTGAGTTTCTTAGCCTCTCTCTGCTGGCCTTTCCTCTTCTGATAGATGCAGGTAAGTTTTGTAGGGTTAAAGTAAGGATTCAATAAGATCGTATATGTGAATGTGTGTGTGTGTGTGTGTATGCATATGTATACACATTCATTCACAGGTATGCATAGGATGTATTTGTATCTGTGTGTGTGTGTATAGATATAGATATAGATATACACAATTAAAATGGTTCCCGGCACACAATCAATGCTATATGTGTTTGCTGTTGTTATTATTATCAACATCATTGCTATTATTTGGGAACCAAAAATAGTATTTTGAGTATGGAAGCACTTAGTGTACCTGGCACACTGCCTGACATATAATAGGTGATCAGAGTGAATTAATGAAGAATTCCTAAAATATTAGCTACTTAATATCTATCTATGATTCTAGAAATGACCACATCCATCCTTTGCTAGTCCAAGGTTCAAACTCAGAGGCCCAGGGCCAGGCAGGGAACACACAAGTGGACCCAGCGTGATACAGGAGTACAGAGAGGACTGGGCATGTGTGTGCCATGGAAGTTATTTGCAGCTTGTTTCCAAAACTTTTTTTAAAGATTTTATTTATTTATTCATGAGAGACACAGAGAAAGAGGCAGAGACACAGGCAGAGGGAGAAGCAGGCTCCCTGAGGGAAGTCCAATGCGGAACTCGATCCCAGGACCCAGGATCACACCCTGAGCCAAAGGGAGACACTCAACCATCAAGCCACCCCGGCATCCTGCAGCCTGTTTTCAAACTGCAAGCTGGCCAGCAGCATAGGTCTTAGGCCTGCCCTGGCCTAGAGTTTGCCCCTCTGCACCCACACCCTGTTCCTCTCTCCCTCCCTGAAGTTCTCTTCCATTCAGACCTCCTGCACCTCACAGTGAGAACAGAATGGGCCTTTCTTCCCGGCTCTTTGAGAACCACAGAGCTGCTTTGCATTAAAAGTGTAAACCAGCAAATTCTTGGCCTTGCTCCTCCCCACCTCCACCCCTACCGCCTTCCCTAAGCTGACCTCATCCAGGTGCCCAATAAACTGGGAAACTAGAGCCGGGCATTGCAGGGAGTACCTGCAGGTCTGATGCACCCCTCAGGACCTCCCTGCATCCCCAGCAGCCTGGCCAGTGCAGCCACAGGCACGCTCAGAGCACAGTCTTGCTTTTGTCCTGTGGGTCACCAGACCCTTATAAACAAAGCCCAGGAACCTCCTCCGCTATATACTCGATAGGAGTGTGCCCCTGCCTTGGACCTACAGACTCTTATATTCTTATCTAGAGACACAGAAATTAGGAAATGGGAGAAAGCAGCCAAATCTGACCCTTTCCATTCTAGGAAACATGTTTCCATTCTGCTGTATTGGGAGAGTAGCCCTAAGGGGAGGTTACTGTCTTAGCTTCTGTATTAGTTAGATGACAAGAGTAACTCAGAGTACAGTGACTTAACTAAAATAGATGTTTACTTCTCTGTCATGTAACAGATCAGCCGGTGCAGGCTGATGGGGCAATGCTGCGCCACACGATCCCTTGAAGACCTCATTCCTTCCATCTTGTTGTTCTGCAGTTCCTGTGGAGTAGGCGTCAGCAAACTATGGCCCATGAGTCAGCCTGGGTTTTGTTTTGTTTTGTTTTTGTTTTTTAAGTAAAACTTTATGGGAACCAGTCACACCCATTTGTTTACGTGTTATCTATGGCTGTCCTCAAGCCCCAAGAGCAGACTTGAGTAGTCCCAACAGAGACCCTCTAGCCTAAAGCCTAGACTAGTGACTACCTCACTTACCAGGAAAAAGTTTGCCAACCCTGCCTTAGTGTGTTGGGTGTGGTCACCTGCGTGGTCAGCGCTCAGTCATTGGCAAGTCTGCTTATCAGCTGGGGATGGGGAAATAGGGAAATAGGGCTGTTATCCCAGGGCCAGGAAATTCCTTTTAATCAAGTGACACAGACAGAGGTGTGCTGGTAAATGTTTAACAGAAGGAGCATGGTTCGCAGTATTTATCGGTTTCCATGGTATAGATATTTCCACTGTGGCTGATCTCAGGTGAGCAATGAGATGACTCCAATGCAGAGTGGGGAAGAGGCCCACAACTGGCTGTCCCAGCCAGTACCAGCTGGCTCAACTCACCACACACAGGACACAGAAATTCCCTGCATCACTTCTGCTCATGTTTGTTGGTGAGAACTTAGTCAGATGGCTGTCACTGGCCACAAGGGGAGCCACGTGCCAGGCCAAAACTCAGGGCAGAAGATTCTGTATTGCTGTAAGGAGAGGGGTAGAGAACGGATCCTGGGGGACAGCATTCATTGCCACACATCTCTTTCCCAGACAATCCTCTTGGCCATGAGCAAGTGTTTGTGTGAGGTAAGAGCAGAAACAGAGAAGCCCAAATGTTGGGATGGAGTAAGGGAGGAAAGCTGTTGCATGGTAAGGAATGGTACATGACCACCAGAAAACATGGGATCAACTCAGAGATTGTCCCTCATTGGGGGCCCCCAAGAGCCTGACTACCCCCATTTTATGGATGAGAAAAACTGAGGCTGTTGGAGGAACTGTGATTTATCCAAGGTCACACTGCTGGTGAGTGGTACAGCCATGACTTAATCCACATTCATCTGAGCCTCACCCTGGCCCTATTCCTGCCTTACCAGTTGCTTTCAGAAGTGTTTATAGGGCCCTCAGTGTTTCCCATGCCTGGCTTAGCCTAGACCTGGCCTCAGAATCCTCCTTAACATCATACTCCAACCAGCCATACGAATGAGTCAGAGTTGGTGCCTGAGATTAACCCTGTTTCCATGCCTGACTTAGGTGTTATCTCGTAGCTACACATTACCCTCGTTCCTGAGGAGATAACTGGGGTGTTCGCTGTCCATAATGTTTCTGTTGCATTTCAGATGGCTGACTTATATCCACATCTTCTAGAGATTCAAAGTCTCTGGCAGCATCATACATCCCACATTCTCTAGGCATGTGTCCATGTTCAGACAGGGCCTCCAGCGTAGCAAGAACAGGTTTGTGTGCACTGTCTCCCTTATTCCTAATGAAACCTGAATGCATATGTCCCCTTACAGATGAGGAGGTGGAAGGCCAGAGAGAGATGGGGGACGTTGCTCAGGGTTACAAAGCCAGGAACTAGAGGCTGTGCTGGCATATACATCATCGATAGTTCTCTCTGCCACCGTTCAGTGAGTTCCTGAGGGTCCAGAGAAATGAAATCAGCATCGTTGTCTCCTTCTCAACATCATAAATCCCTCCGAGGAACATGAAAGGCCAGTGACTTGATCCTCGGTTAGGACTTTGAGTTAGGGTTATGCTTCTCATTTTTCTCCCGGACACCTCCGTTTTCAATTATGTGGTCTCCGGCATAGCCTGCCTAATATCCTTCTCGTGCATATCCTTCTCCGTGCAGCCTGGGAGCACGGGGCTGGGCTGGCTCGCTCGCCCCTGGACCAGGCACCTGACCCTGTACCTGCCTGTCGCTGGCACTCAGGAAGCAGATGTGCGAATGCATGAACCATGGCATTTCCCCTCGGCCCCGAGCCTCATGGGGCAGAAATCGCACCCTGGTGGGCTCTCTGCACCCGCAATGTGTGTGGCACACAGTAGGCATGCTTACCATGGGGCTCTGTGGGATTCGGCTGTGACAGGGTGGAAACACACACAAACCCACGTCTGACATTGAGATGAGACACACGTGGGCTGCAGTGAAGGTAGAAGGAGCCAAGTGATTTTAGGGCAGGATACCTACTGCCTCTCAGTCTCTGCTTCCTCGTCTGAAAGATGGGGACACAGAGGGTGTAAGCAGAATGTGAGCGTGGGCTCAGGAGCCAGACGAACGCCACTGAATGCCAGCCCTACCACCTACGAGCTGTGTGACCTTGGGCAGGTGACATAAGCTCCATGCTTCAGGTTCTTCATCTGTAAAATAAAGAGAATCGTGCCCAGCCCACGGGATTATTTTGAGGATGCGGTGAGCTATTTCCCGTGAAATGTTTAGCACAGGGAAAGCTACCAACAAATGCCATTATTAGTATTAACGATAGCGTGTTAGGAAAACTATAAATCTTTGCAGAGGGGGAAGTGAGAAGCCACGGGAGCAACAGCAGAGCTGTCACAGGCTCTGCAAACAAGGCCCCGGTGAGGGCTGGGCTCCACGGCAAGCGGAAGGGAAGGCCCCCCTGCCCTGTGACTGGGGAAGTGTGCGATGGGAGGATGGGGGTGGGAGCTTCCAGACGGCCTGGTTAGATCCTGGGAAGAGGCCCTATCATTGCAGAACAGTCTGCATGCCCCAGTACAAGTAAGTATGCATTCTGTGTACTGAGTGGTTAGCATCACACCCTGTGCTGAGTGGTTCAAAAGTATTTCTTAATCCTCATGGCAGATAGAGGCATACATGCTACTATCATCATCCCTGCTCTTTGCAGATGGGAAAAGAGGGGCTTGGAGAGGTCAGTTACCAACCCACGCTAGCCGGTATGAAGCACAAAGGGATGTGAGCGCTGGTCTTGAGCACTAGGCCCTGCCTGCTCCGTGGGAGTCAAGCTTCCATGTCGAACACTCAGACCTGCGCCTCAGTTTCCTTGTCCAGAGAATGGGAATAATGATAACAAAGCCTGCAAGGAGAGGTCGGCTGACATGGTAGGAGTTGGGCACTTAGTAGGGTGCCTGGCACACAGTGAGCATGCAATAAGGGGTGGCTTCTATTTCTGGTGAGGGAAGGTCACGGTTGTGAGGACTGTTTGGGCCTTTGAGGTTCAGATCCCAGAGTCATGCACAGAAGCCCAGTGACTGCCAGCACATTGCTAAGAACTGGGCTGTACAGAGTGGTTAGTGGGACAGACTGGGCTCAAATCCTGACTCCTACTTATTAGCTGTGCGACAACGAACAAGTTAATTAGCCTCTCTGTGCCCCATTTTTCCTTGTCTGTACAGTTAATAACTGTGCCTTACTTGTGGGGCTATTGTGAGAACTTAAACACGTTAATATTTGCAGAAAGGTATAATATGCCTAGACATGGTAAGAGCTAGTATTTGTTAAATCGGTAAAACGTGTAAAAATGTTAATGTCCCCATTTTTCACGTTTGAAAATAGAATGAGATTAAGTTCCCTGTGCAGGGTTCAGTGCACAGCATCAGCAGTTAGTGAGGGCAGAGCCAGGTGACAAACCCAGGCTGTCAGGCTTCCAAGCCCACACCACTGGGGACGGGCTTCCCAGAGTGAGCCTAGGTTCGCGCTCAGGAGCTGGGAACTGCCTGGCACCTTCTAGCACCAGTGGGGTCAGGACTGGTCCTGGGGGTAGGGGAGGAAAGAGGGGCTCGGAGACTGGCTGGGGCAGACCCCAGCACCCCGAGTAACTCTGCTCTACCATTTCCTGCTTGTTGAACTGTTCCAGAAACTGCGCTTTCATCAAGTGGGACCCCCATCCGCCCCCCCCTCCCCAGCCTCTGTCATCACTTACAGTTTGCTTGCAAAACCACGCTAAGGCACGCAGTCTTTCTGAGGGCCAGGGTTTCCCCACTTGGAAGAGGACTGCCTTCATTCTGGTGGAATTTGTTAGATGCAGTATCTAACCTGAGACCCCAGGAAGCGCTTTGTACTACAGTGTGCTTCAGGCTCCATGTCCCCGAATTTGGTTCTTCCAAGTACAGTGTGTTCTCTCAGTGTACACCTTGCTTTGTGACTTACAGTAATGATTGTGATATGAGAGCTTCGTGCTCAGCCCTGTACTCCTCTGAGCACACTGTACATGGACTATCCACACCTAGAGTCCCAGGAGGATGGTATTACTACTAAACTCATCTTACAGATGAGAAAACTGAACAACAGAGAGGTTAAATAACTTGCCCCAAGATCACACAGCTGCTGAGTAGCAGAACGGGGAACTAGAGTTCATGCTCACCACTCCTATGTACGCTAGCTTTAAGAATTAACCTATGAGTAAAATGTGTCTGAGGCCTCACCTGCTCATGTCTGTCACTGGGAGATCAGCAGAATACATTAGCATCCCTCCTCAATACTTCCTCCTCGGGGGAGAAAAGGCAATGTGATTGCTTGCTGTGCTCAGGCCTGCAGGCTTCCTGGAAAACATCTTTCTGAAGTCACATTCTTGAAGCAGTGGAAGATATGGAGCCCAAGTCTTGGGGCCGGGGCCCTTGAGAAATTGGAGAAATTGACTACTTCCGTAGCTGGCCTCTTACTTAAATTGATCAGATTTTTTATGGCATCGTTGAAAGCCACTGGCAGGGAAAAGCACAAAGTTGATCACCTTCTGGTGAAGCCCTGGGTGACTGGCTTAATAGATTTCTGCATAAGTAAGTCCCACCCTTAGGAGGGCACACATACTTGCCCAGGCCCCGGGGGAACCTACTGGTCTTCAGTGGCAGATTCTTGGGGAGGCCTTCCAGAAGGAGTAAACAGAGCTCTGAGCCATGTTTACAGGAATGCTGCAGGAATTTAAATGCTACCAAGTTAAATTTTCTAACAAACCAGGTTGAACAGAAAGCCGTGTTTTCACAAACTTTTATGGAAAATGTTCTTACCTGCTTTAGCTGGTAAAATAACCAGAACCATTACTCACTTTGTGTGACTGAAGGATTCTGGAAGACAGGTGCTTCCTGGGGCCTGCTCTCAAGAATAAATGGCAGGTCGTGCATGGCTTACCTACAGTTAATAACCATATGCGTCAGGCACAAAGAGAGGAATGACAAGATAGATGTGGTCCTGCCCCCAGGAGGCTGACAGCAAACAAACTGTAGGATGAATGGAATGGAATGGAATGGAATGGAATGGAATAGAATAGAATAGAATAGAATAGAATAGAATAGAATAGAATAGTCACAGATTGGGAAAAGTGGTAAGAGGGAAGGATGAAATTGGCCAGAGATGGGGCATATAATGGCAGGAAATGAGGTGTACCCTCCTTTAGAGAAGGCCTCCTTTCAACATGATATTCAAGCTCAAATTTGAGGGGTGAGAAGGAGCCAGCCCCACAGAGAGCCAAGAAAGGGAAGAGCAAGAATGAAGTCCTTGAGGTAGGAGAGACCTTGGCCACCGGAGAGTGGCACATGCAGAAGGAAGTGTGGAAGAGGATGGTGGGTCTCACCCCTGCAGAGCCTGTGGTCCATGCCTGGGAGCTGGATTCTAGTCTCAGTACACGGGAAGGTATTAAGCAGAGACACAACACAGCACAGTCTTATTTACATTTTAAGCTCACTCTTGGAGGCCCCTGGGCAGCTCAGTTGGTTGAGTCTCTGGCTCTTGATTTTGGCTCAGGTTGTGATCTCCAGTTCCTGGGATGGAGCCCCCACATTGGGCTCCCTGCTCAGTGGCGAGTCTGCTTCTCCCTCTCCCTCTGCTTCTACCCCTGCTGGCATGTGCTCTCTCTCCATCTCTCTTTAAAATAAATAAATCTTTTAAAAAAAAGAGAAAGAGAGAGACTGGTTTGGACAGAGAACAGAATGGAAGCTGACAGACCAGTGAGGAGGCCACTATACTCATCTAGACAAGAGACCCATGTCTGGAGCCAGTGTATGGGCAGTGGGGCTGGAGAGCAGTGGATGGGTTTGGGATTTGGGTGGCAAAGTCAACAGCTGATGGAATGGCCATGAGCATGGGAGAAGGTTCTGGCCTGAGCACCTGAGTGGACAGTGGTGCCATTCATAGAGATGGGATGACTTAGAGACAGGTTTGGAGGGTGGGGGGTGAACATGTTAAGAATATACATGCTAGATTTGAGGGTCTGGGAGACATCCAAGAGATGTGCTCAAGAAGGCAGTTGCATATGTGGGTATGCCAGCACAATGGAGAAGTGCAGGGTCCCATTGAGCAGGGTCAGGCTGGGGGGTCCAATCCCTGCTCACTGCTTACCAGCTCTGTGACTCGGGCAGGTTCCTCAACTCTAGAATGGGGCTCCCCATAGCACCTCCATTGTGGGCTTATTGTGATACATGGAAAGAGCTTAGATTTCAGTAGTAAGAACTCAGTAAACATTAGCCTCCTATAATAACAATTATTATCATCACCATCTTAGCTATGGTAATTTCCTTGCCATTTGTCTCTTTGTAATTAAAATCAAGATTCTCTGTAGCTGGTAAACACTTGTGCTGATGTTCTTGGAGTTACTGATTTATGAGTCTGGGTGCTCAGGGAACACGGGGCGGGGGTCTGTGTCTCCCTCCTCCTAGCCCCTGGTGTGATGCCCACACACAGTAGGTGCTCAGTAACATTTATCTAGTCAGGTGAAATGCAGCTTGACTCCAGAAAACAAAATGCTTATTTGAGAGACTCAGTCAAGCATGGAGGAGAGCAGAAGGGACTGAGACACAGAGAGGAAACTGCAAATTCACTGACAATGACAATTCATAGCATCTTTGCCCTCAGGAAGGAGGCTCTTGATTTCACAAATCAGCCTCTTTCCCAACTAGATAGTGGTCTGTTAGAAGAAAAGCTTTCCCTAGAGTTAATCAAATCTGGGAGCACCTGGGTGGCTCAGTCGGTTAAGCAGCTGCCTTCTGCTTAGGTCATGACAATGGGGGTCCTGGAATCCAGCCCCACATCCCATTGGCTCCCTGCTCAGCAGGGAGTCTACTTTTCCCTCTCCCTCTGCCTGCCACTCCACCTACTTTCCTCCTGCCCTCTCTCTTTCTGTATCAGATAAATAAAATATTTTTTAAAAAATCTAATACCTCCCCAACATCTGCACACACACCCCACCCAATCAAGGCTCCAGACATGTCAGCACGACACACGCAGATCCCCACCTTTTCCTCTCCAGAAGCCTCTATTATATGCCCCAGAACCTGGCCCTGTTGCTCTCACTCTCTTGCTCTGTCCTGTCCATTTGGCCTGAAGCTTCTTCCTTAACCATTTCTTTTCTGGAAACTTAGATGCAGCCCACCACCACACCAGGGGTTTCCTCTTGTCCCCTGGAGATGCTGGGATCCGTGGTCTCTCCCTGTGTTCTTTTCAAATCATGGCAGGTGACTCTGCCCTTTCCCAAATTAAAAAAAAAAAAAATTTTTAATTTCAATTTCAGTTTCAGGTAAGCTGTGAATAGTGTTTTAATGTACATTTGTTTCATCCAGTGTTTATTAAAGTACTTTTATTTGCTAAATCTAGCACCCCTCGCTGTGAGAGTCCCAAATGCAAAGCCCCACACACCATGCCTTATGGCACAGCCCTGTTCGGTGCCCTAGAAGTTCACATCTTGAATGCCAAGCCCAGGGTCCGTCAGTCCTCCCCCACCACCTATGGGGTTTCCCTAGAGAGTCCTCCAACCATGTTGGGTGTCTTGGCTCCCCTGCCTGCCATGGAAAGGTCTTAATCCTGGAGTCCAGCGTCCTGGTCAACTGTGGGCCTTTCTTGGTCTCTCCCAATGCTCATACAAATAGACTCTTGGAGGCCTTGACCCACACCCAGCTCCTGAGGCCTTCCCGCAGATGAGACCCCACATCAGCACCAAGTTTTCTATCTCCACTGCATCAGCTCCCCCTGGTGGCCAGAAGCAAACTTTCTATCTCCTGCCTGGAGCCCTAAGAGCTCCTACCCTGGGTTCCTATTTCAGGGATGCCTTCTGCCCAAGCGGAGGTGAATGATACATCAGAAATGCAAAGGAGAGTCAAGCACATACCCATCCCACCCACTCCCTGAGGCTCCCTTAGTGGTTCACCCTTCAAGTGCTCCTCCCCCAGGTCCTAGCCTTGCTGATGAACAGGAGCCTTGGTGCCATAAACCTTCTGGAACTATAGCCCATCTCATTTCCTCCAACCATCAAGAAGAACCGCCCCCCAAAAAAGAAGGTAGTTCCCTCACAACCTTTCCTTATGCCACAAAGTGGCTTAGTTAGAAGCAGGAACGGTACCAGGAATTCTGAGCACCTGACTCCTTTCTTTGGTTTCCACTCTCTGAATTTGCACAGAGAAGGGACAGAAAGGGGTCTAGAATAGGGTCTACTCCAGGCTGCTGGCTGGGTGGCCCAGGGTGAGTCCTTTGTCTGTGTCTGTCTCCCCATTGTTAAGAGGGGTAATGATTGTACTTGCCTTTGGGGTTGTGTGGGGGATCAAACAAACTAATTCACGTGAAGAGTCTAGCTGAGTGCTTAGCCTAGAGTAAACATCCCATCGTTAGTAGCTCTCACCATGTTTAGCTCAGGATGCTACAGAAGCCTGAGGAAGACAGATCAGCAGCAGTTGTAAAGGACAAAGGATCGAGACATCCATATTTTAATTGGAGCCGAGGAATAGGCAGTTGACAATGAAAACCGAATGCAAGGGATCCTTGGTGCTTTCTAGCTCTCATGGACTTCAAGGACCATTTCCCGGGGAAACCACTACACCCACCTGACCACCTCTCCCTTCCTTAGGGCCGACGACTGCTTTTGTGCTTCTCGGAAGCTGGATGCAGTGGCCATCGAAGCCAAGTTTAAGCAGGACCTGGGTTTCCGGATGCTGAACTGTGGGCGCACGGACCTGGTGAAGCAGGCAGTGTCTCTCCTGGGGCCCGATGGGATCAATACCATGAGCGAACAGGTACAGGGTCTGAGAGTCTGAACAGACACCTCACCCCCACCCCTCCACCAGGTGTACTGCCCCCACCCAAGATGGAAACAGCAGGCGCTGGACACACACTCCCCCTGCTGGTGACTTAGGATGATGTTTATTTTATTCATTTAGTTTGAGTTTTTAAACTATAAAAATATCCTTGTTCATCTTTATAGAAGTTGCACATGATCAGTGCAGCTGAAATGGAAAATACAGAAAAATAGGCCTATTCCAGAAAGGAAATAATGCCATCACCCAGATAGCCACCATTTATATTTAGTATGTGTCCTTCAAGTCATTTTTTTCAGCGGGGTTAAAATTAGTTCTCTGCCTGCCTGCCTGCCTGTCTATTACTGCATCACGGAACAACTCCAGGGGTATTTTTACCAAACTTTCAGGGTATGTTTGAGATACACAGAAGTCATTCTGGGGAACCCTCTGAGGCACCTCAGAGATAGGCAGCTGCCCCCCAACATCCTCAAACTGAGGTGCAGTGAAAGGCTCCTGTGCCCACCAACCAAGAGACACCATGTGGGTGAAGATGTCACAGACAGAGAAAACAAACAGATGAGCTCCAGGTGGAAAGTCACAAGGGACAGATGGAGCCGTTTCGCATAGGGCAGCTCGTGTAGCAAGTTCCAGGGAAGGAACAGCAGCTAGGAATTTTCTTGAGCAACAAGGAACCCTAACATACACACACACACACACACACACACACACACACACACACTTTTATTATTTTTTAAATTGGGATTTATAATCTCTTGCCTTTTCCAATAACTTATATTAAAGGCACTTTGCAATGTCATTAAATATTCTTTTTTCGGTCACTTTTAATGGCTACATAAAATGGACATATTATTTATTCAGTTTACCATCCTCAGTTGTTGGATATTTAGGTTGTTTCCAATTACGTAGTATGTCAACAATGCTGATTAGTAAAGCTGAGAAGTTAAACATACGAGTCTTTGTTCAAATCCCTGATGATTTCATTATGGAACTTATTTTCATTGAAGTATAGTTGACACAATAGTCTCAAGTGTAGAAAATAGTGATTCTACAATCCTGTATGTTATGCTATGCTCATCCTTAGGGAAATTCTTAAAAATGGAAATAGTGGCTCAAGCACATTAACCTTTCTGCAGGTTCTCAATCTCAAATTACTTTCTCAGAGACTTTGTTTCCATATACACAATCTTCAACAGTATATGCGTTTCCCTTTTGCCAGTATTTCATTGGAGCTTTACTATCTTCTTATTTAGAAGAGCTCTCTACATTTTAGATATAAACCCTTTGTTATAATCTAACAAATATGTCTCAATTTATTTTTTAATATTTTATTTAAATTCAATTTGCCAACATACAGTGTAACCCCCAGTGCTCATCCCATCCAGTGTAAATTTGTTTACCTTTAAATTTTGTTTATAATATCTTCAATTTTATTGTCCTCTATGCTGTAATGATTTTTGTTCATGATTTCTTCCTTTAATTTCTACACCTAGAAGCAGATCCAGGTACATATCTTTTATGGTTTTAATTTTTTCTCTGTATCTCTAATCAAACTATGAATTATTTTGGCATATGGTATGAGATCAGGCTCTAATTTGCATGTTTTCCCAAATAGTCACCTTCACAACACTATTTATTGAAAAATCCATCCCTTCCTTCTGCTGGTTGTGGACCCTCAAACTAAGCAGGAGTCACAGGCAAATATGGAATCCCTAAAAGCCATTCTTCATTCACTTGCCTTTTGCTTGTTAATGATAATGTCAAACCAGACGTCAGTGATGGGGACATGCTCAGAGGCATCCAATTTCCCTTGACACTGACCAGCAGCTTATATAAAGTAAAAATGACACTTGTTATATTGTGAAGGAGAAAATGTCAAGGAAACCGTGTTTATGAATTAGGTAACTTGGACAAATGTCACAGAATCCAGAAAGTTCCTAAGACTTGAAATCAGCCACTTGTTTTAGCACGTACTCTTAGGTCTGCTGCAGCCTAGGAGAGATCAATGAAAAAACACCAACTTAAACAAAGATAATTGGAAAAAAAAAAAAAAAAGGCAATCCTCCCTTCCTCTCCCTCTCCCCTCCAGTTGTTGGTGGGTTTTTTTGGGTTTGGGTTTTTTTTTTTTTTTTTTTTTGGTTTTCAAAATATGAAGGACTGTGCCCTTATGAGTCATAGGGCAGCATATTTATTTTTTTAATGCTGGATTTTGAGTACAAGCATAGCCACCTACACACAAGTAAAAATTTCCATGTGTTATTGTCGAGTGACACAGCCGCCTTGTAAACTCTCTCCATTCTCTGGTTTCTAACCCACCGCAGGGCATGACCCCACTGATGTATGCCTGCGTCCGTGGGGACGAGGCGATGGTTCAGATGCTGCTGGATGCCGGAGCTGACCTGAATGTCGAGGTGAGGGTGCAGAGGGCTGCAGGGCCCCTTGGCCTGGCAGTCCCCCTGGGGGAAATAAGCAAAGAGAGGGGGGCTTTTTCTCCCGAGAGCCATCACTGAAGGCACTCAGTCCAGCAAATAGACCAGGTGGTGGATTTCCTGCATCCCAAGGCCCCAGCCCAACCACACTCCAAGGAGCTGCCCATAACTACGTTTCATTTAAAAACCCACCAACGAAGCTGCAAGGAGCATCAGCTTCCCCTTGCCTCAGCTGTACTGAGTCTGATTCTTACTGCTGATCCGTTCCTTTTGGGATCAGGGCAGAAAGCCCTCTTCTGAGCCATCAACCCTTTCTGCCTAATACAGCGCAGGGCCATGTCCCCCGATCTGAGATGTCGCTCCCCCAGATGTTCCGCCCTGCCAGCCAAATCCTGATCGGTTCACCTGTTGGTTGAATTGAAGCCACAGGTCTTAAAGCCCATTGCAAAGCCTCCTTAGGGCAGTGTGGTGTATAGCAGAAAACGTACCCACCCCCCCACGGGCTTTAGAATTTGACACTTAGGCTCAAGTTCTGAAACTGCTGAGTCTTAGCCACTTGCTTTGTGCTTGGACAGGTGGCTTAGCCTTTTGGAGCCTCAGCGTCCCCATCAGCAACAGGGGGAGAATAATCGCAAAGACTACCTAGCAGAAGTTAGACTCAGTTAATACTGGTCCCCCACAGACACACACCATGAGACTTGTCATAAGTGAAATCATGCTTTTCGACCATGTTCTATCCTGTCTTCCTGGCAGCCAGCTATTGGCAGCCCCAGAGGCTGGGAAGGTTGGCATGCTGCAATCCTAGTTCAGCAACCCTATAAAACTTTGTTAGTTCAAAATTAAATGTTTTCATAATCTTAGTGCTTTGCTTTTTTTTTTTTTTAAATTAGTGAATTTGATATTCATCTGAGGAAAACAGGCAGTAGGCAGAGTTTTGCATCCAAACCCTTTTGGATATTACAAGTTTCAAGTATTGGGGATTTTCTTGCCTGTTAAGAACCACCATCTCCCCCAGCACTGTGCAGACCTTGCAGGGGCTCCTCATCGTTGGGTCCCAGTGGGCTTCTCTGGTCATCTCTAGCCCATCCCATGGCTCCCAGCTCAAGGCCTTCTCCCAGCAGGCAATTAGTGAACTCAGCTGCTCTGGAGGAAACAGGCATCATAGCTGTATGGGCCCAGGAGTGTTTGGGAGGAAAGCCATGTGCGGATGCCAGTCTTGCAGGACCCCAGCCTTCAGCTGCCTTGCTGCCTCTCTTTTGGCCTAGGGTATGTTGAGGCCTATGTATTGAAAGACCAATATCAGATTGCACATTCATGGTGTGTCCAGGGAAGGTTTTGTGCCCATGTTTCTAGAAGCATGATGTTCCTTGTCAATTAGGAAGCCAACATAAGGGTGAAATGAGGACAGGGTGAGGTGAGCTGTGACCAGTTGGGAATGTCACTCCATTGGATGGGCGGTAGTCTTCCCTGGCTTGAAAGCTGGAAGCACAACACACACCCCACACACACCTAGCCTGAGGTTTCCTGCTGCTGAGAAATTCCCCTAAAGGTGTGTATGTAGTGGTATGGCATCTCACGCTGATGTCCTCCTGTGGCCCCCAGAAGCACCGCACTTAAGCAGGAAGAGGGGACAGGCTGGGGAGCTGGCTCATGGTAGCTGCCACTACAGCTTCTCCAAGGCACCTTAGAGAAGGTTAAATCATCCATTTAACTCCCTTCAGATGAGAAGCAAAAAAGACTCCCTACAAGACATCGAGGACAAAAAGTCACCACCTTACTATCACCAACATTTCCCAAAGCACTTTCAGAATGTCCTTCCATACATCTCCAGCCCACGTGCCCAGCCACAGATAGGTCAGACTTGCTAGTCTAAATATTGTGAAGGTCACATTTTGAAAATAACTTCAATTTGTTTATAGGTTGTCAGTACTCCTCATAAATATCCATCCGTCCACCCCGAGACCCGCCATTGGACGGCTCTGACTTTTGCTGTGTTGCATGGACATATTCCTGTAGTTCAGGTATTAATGGATTTCCCTATCCACGTCTGACCTTTAATTTTACCTCCTTCATTATGCAAATCTGTACCTCTCCCAGCATGCACATTCCCTAAGGGATTCATATTGGTTAATTGCAATTAAGTATAGCACATTCATATCATATAAATGAAAATATCATATGTAATGATCTATATGGCCTGGCTTTAACCAATATGAAATTATCACATACCCACACGCAGCCTCACACACACGAGTGGCAAATCTCCGAAGCTGTTCCTGGTTGCTCGGGGGTGGGGCCTGAGCTGTGATTTTGTGGATTTGTTCATTTTGCTTGTCGTTAACATAAACATAAGACTTGGCTGGTGTGAGACCTCAGAACCTCCCCTTAGGTGTGACCCTGGTGTTTGTGTAGAGTCTAGGGTCTCTGACTGGTGGAAAGAAGCATCCCCAAGTCGCCAAGGGAATGGTTCTAAAAGACACTTGCTTGGATCCTACCTATTGAGAATCTGATCCCAGAGGTCTAGAGTAGGGCCTTTGCATGTGTCTTCTGAAACAGCTCCCTGAGTATGGAGAGATGTCCTCATCCAAGGTCCTTTGGGCATTGAAGTATGTATTGCTTGCACTTTCTTTTCTGGTTTTTGTACAGTTGATATTCAATGACTAGCCATCTAGTACATTCTAGATCTTAAATTTGGTCTTTAGTTCATCCAAAAAAAAGAAATAAGCATCCAGGTCCATTACCACACATGGCCTCATAATGCCGAACTTCGGGTATAATCAGGAACACTTGTTTTTATGTGGTCCAAGCCTCTTAGAAGTATGCAGAGCAGGAAAGCGTTACGGGGACCACTGGGCGATGTTGGAGATCCATAGGAATCTTGTTTTCTCGGTCATGGAACTCCTTCAGAAAGATCCAAAGTCATGTTCCAGGAGGTGGAGTGTATGACATGGTACACTGAGAGCTGACTTCTGCTGTAGAATGTCATGCCCAGTTCACTCCTGGTAGAGGAGTTTAGGAAAGAAAGGATCAGAGGGGCGGCCTAGTGGACACAAATGCCATCCCTTAAAGTGCAGTGGCATCCTAAGCCTTCAAATCAGGAATAGGAGCAGCAGGCAGCCAAGCAAAGCCCCATGGAAGTCAGGCCACCTCTCCACTGCAGGTACACATGGCATGGAATGCCAGCCCTCTCCTGGCGGTGCCCTCAGGGAGCCCTGGGTAGGTAGTCAAGAAGGCAGAATGTTCCTCCTCGTTTTCCATTAGCAGTGCTAAGAGCACATTCACTGTGGGTGAGACCCGGCATGGACAGTCTCCATCTTTATGAAGTCCAGACATCTTCGGGAATACACAGAATGGAGTAGACTCCTCAGAGTTCCCTCTGCCACTTGATTAATTGATCTCGCTGGCCAGGAAACTTAGCATTTGCTAAACTATCCTCAGAGCCACCCAGAATGTTCTAGAAGGGATTCATGCCCCGGGTGGCCCAGATGGTCCCCAAAGTCCTCTGGAACTCAAGATTCCGTGGTTCTAAGAGGCAACTCTAATGCTCTCCGAGGCTTTGTGTCTCCAACCCAAAAAGAGTCTTCCAACACTCTGGTGCCTCAAGAGTCCAAGGCAGCGCTTCTAGAGACTTGAACGTGCATATAAATGACCTGGAGATCTTGCTGCAATGCAAACTCTCATTCAATTGGTCTGGGATGGGGCCTGAGTGCTCACATTTGCAACAAGCTCCCAGGTGATGCGGATGCTGCTTTCCGAAGACCAGGCTTTGATAGTCCGAGGTTCTAGGACATTCAAGAGGCCATCAGCTCACCCTCTATGTACAGCTGCCCTCACCCTGTGCACACGGCCACTGACCCAGAGGGAGGGCAGGAACATTGGCATCGCACTGACTTCTGCCAGCTTTTCCTGATGTGTCCTCACAGTGCATGTCCTTTAAATGTCTCAGTGGCCACTCTTCCTCCACAGCTGCTCCTGGACGCTGGGGCCAAGGTGGAAGGCTCCGTGGAGCACGGCGAGGAGAACTACTCGGAAACACCCCTTCAGCTGGCAGCTGCCGTAGGTAAGAGCCGCTGAGCCTCGTCCCGGCCGAGGGTCTCCACCACCTTGCGCCCTCAGTGTGTCTGTAACTGTATCTTTGCTTTATCCGCTTATAAAACCCCCTTCTCTGGGCTTGCAGGAAATTTTGAGCTGGTTAGTTTGCTGTTGGAGCGTGGTGCGGATCCCCTGATAGGAACCATGTACAGGAATGGAATTTCTACAACCCCCCAGGGTGATATGAACTCTTTCAGCCAGGCCGCAGCCCACGGACACAGGTAGGCTAGGATGGGCCAAAGCCACAAGGTCCCAAGTGGTGCTTGTTAAAAATGCAGATTCCCAGGCCTACCCCAGACCCATTACATCTCTGGATGTGGGGCCCAGAAGCAGGCCAGACCCCAGGCCTGGCCAGAGTGGCCTTAGCCACCAGCTTTCTGCTCAGAGCCAACTCCATGCAGCGCACATCCACTCAGGCTACCTTGTTTTGTCCTTGCCCTGTCAGCTTTCACCTCACAGAGACACCACTTTTTGCCAGTTTGGTCAGAGCCTGTCACCTCAGCTGCCGTGAAGTGAGAAGAACCATTTTAAAAATAATAAAATCCCTTCCAGCCTAAGTTACCACTTATCTACATTTCCTTCAGGGTTTACCCCCTTCCAGTTTTTTGACACACAACCCTAGTAAAGCAGATTCACTGTGGGACCCCGTGTGCAGGCTGATGGTTAGAAGGGCACAGTCCTAGAACCTTCTCGATACTTCTAGATACTTGAGGAAAGCACTTAGCTCCAGGCTGCTCTCAAGGAAACATAGCCAGTCACGCCTCTCCCATCTCCGTCCTCAAAACATCACACCGGTGGTCAGGGCTCTGAAACCACCACCCCAGAGTTGTTCCCATCATCCCCCTGTTCTCACATGAGTGGGGTCCCCACTTCCCACACCCCATCCCTGCCCTGGAAAAGCCCTTCCATCTCTGAGTGTCTTCCTCTCTGGGTTTATGATTGACAGGAATGTGTTCCGCAAACTGCTCGCTCAGCCAGAGAAGGAGAAGAGTGATATCCTGTCCCTGGAAGAGATTCTGGCCGAGGGGACTGACCTGGCGGAGACAGCCCCGCCTCCCCTGTGTGCCAGCCGCAACAGCAAAGCCAAACTGAGAGCTCTGAGGGAGGCCATGTATCACAGCGCTGAGCATGGCTACGTGGATGTCACAATTGATATCAGGAGCATAGGTCAGTCTGGCACCCTCCACCGCTGGGCACAGCACTCCTGCCCAGCTCTAGGTTACACACACACACACACACACACACACACACACACACACACGGGCCCAGGGAACTTCTCATTTGCTGGTTGGATCACTTCCAAGCTAAAACACCCACACCTCCTCAAAGACAGCAGCATCCCTCCCTACCCCGAAAGGCTGATCCTCAGGTCATTTTCTCATGATTCCCAAACTCTGGACCCTGAGAATTTAAGGAATTAGAATCACCTGGGAGCTTGTCTGAATACAGATTGCCAGGCCCTACACCCAGAGGCTCTGCTGTTGAGGGTCTGGATGGATAAAGGCCGGAAATCTTTATGTTTAACAATCATCCCAGGTGGTTCCCAGTGGTTGGTGAATCACTGCCTTAGAGCACCCATATCCAAGAAGCAGTGGCCAGGCAACAGGTAGGATGAGGCTCACCCACTGAGCTTCAGGGTACAAAGCCACTCCTGAGAAAAGCTAGGGTTGGCTCTTCCTTGAGGGAGCTAGCTCAGATCCATCTCTGTGTGTCCAGGGAGCAGGCCAGCTCAGCCTTCCCAGTATGGGGGCAGGAACAGCAGGTCCTAGCATGGGCTTTCAACCTCTGGTATGGCAGGTCAAGGTGGGCAGAGGGCCTGAGGAGAGGCCCCCCTGCTGCCATTCTGGACGTGGGCCTCTCTCTCCGAGTGACTGTTCAGAATGTGGGACATTTGTGCCACTGTGCCGAGGGCCTATTTAGCATGACGCTGAAGCTCCGGACTCTGAATGGCCTACTCCTTATGCCCAGTAGTGGAGCATGCTCTTCATCCGTGCCTCTCCATGGGGAAGGAGAAGCACATCGCAGCAGTCAGCTGCTGGAGAGGTTTCTGTGAAAGGAGGAAGGCCTGATGAAGCGCCCACAGCGGGAAGAGTTGTTCTGCCCAGGGGAGCGGCAGCAGTACCTTCCAGGCCTTTCTCTGACGTCTGCGCCCATCCTGGCCAGGGCAGTAGATGGTGAGGCCCACCGATGGGTTTCACCAGCTCTGAGCTCTCACTTGGGCATGATGTGCTGCTCATCCTGAGCAGGACTCTAACCCCCCTGAGCTTCTGTCTCCCCAGAAGGCAGAAGGGATGGAGGGGAGCAACGTCAGGACCCAGAAGTATGGGGTAGGCATAAGCAGTGTGTCACATTCTGTGTTCTGCACGATGGTGAGATCTTGTAAAATGCAGCTCCTAGTAAGTGAACAGCGTGCACAGATGGACAGCCATAGCTAAGGGGATTGAATTCTGATCTTTAGTTTCAACATCTGCAAATCTTCAGGGGGAATAAAAAGCAACTTTGGCGCAGTTCATCCCACATCAGGCTCTTGGGCTCGTAATTTGGTGATGTCCTGGGGAAAGGCCAGCTTGCAGATAAAAAAACACGCCTTCTGTTGTGGTTGTTTTCTGTCTTGTCCTCTCCTCCCCTGCACACCCTCCCCGCCCCCTCCCAGGCGTCCCGTGGACACTGCACACGTGGCTGGAGTCTTTGCGGATCGCCTTCCAGCAGCACCGCAGGCCCCTCATCCAGTGCCTGTTGAAGGAGTTTAAGACCATTCAGGAGGAGGAGTACACGGAGGAGCTCATTACCCAAGGCCTGCCCCTGATGTTTGAGATCTTGAAAGCGAGCAAGGTAGGAGAAGTTTAATGCTGTTGCGGTCAGCTGGCGGCAGCAAGCAAGCAAGGCGGGAGGCTCACGAGCTCAGCAGTCCTTAGCCTGGTCCCGCCCTTCGGGCAGGAATCCTGCAGTCACGGCCACCAGCGGCACGTGTGCCCGGCTGGCTAAAGCCACTTGTGCAGTCATTTGTGGGGCGCTGTTCTGCGGAGCACCTGCTACGTCCCAAGGCCCTTGGGCACATGAGACAAAGTGGAGAGACACCTTCTAACCCAGGGAATTTACAGGAAAGCTGGGGTGATCATGCCAACACATGTGCCCCAAGGGCATCTGAGGTTTATGAAACAGTGTTAAATTGGGTGGCGTGGGCTCTGAGAGGTATGAGTCGGTGTCATGGAGGTGTCACAGAGGTGCTGAGACTTGAGAGGCCCGAATGGACAGATAGGAATCTGGTGGAAAGAGGGAAACGGTACAGCACCCTTGATCAACGGGATACAGACCCTGCCAAGGATCCTGGAGAGCCAGGCCCTGGAGAAAGCTTTCTGGGTACAGAGGATCAGATGAGTGTCACCCCTTCCTCACAGGTCTCCCTGTTCCTGCAACAGGGAGATGCTGTCACCCCATTAGAACATCAGTCCGGCCCATGGGCCATCATGAGATCAATTCTGAAAACTTTCTTTGGGGTCCTTTGCTTGGCGATACCATATGGATGTCCAGTCCCAGCCAGCGGGCCCTGTGGCTTTACTGTGTAAGCAACTGGAGCGCTTTGAGGAGGGATAGCCGTGGCATGCCCACCCCCCAGCCATCCATTGGAGTGCGGAGCCAGGGGCAGAGGGAGGAGGTGACAGATGCCCCATCACTGTGGCCACGGAAGTGCCAAAGGTGACCAGTCTGCCTGAGAGGCTCTGAGGAGTTTGTGCATCAAGTACCACATACCGAGGGCTCCTCAGTGGGTCCCAAGAGCCCACGTAGCACAGTGGTTCAGGGCGTGGACTCTGGAGCCAAACTGTGGGAATTTAAACCTCACTATACCGCTTACCAGCCTTATGACCCCAGTCAAGTTACTTGACTTCCCTCTGCCTCAGTTTCCCTACCTGAAAATGGGGACAATAATTATACTAACCTCTTAGGGTGGTTGTGAAGATAAAATGAGTCAGTGCCCTTCAAACTGTCCCTGCAACTCCGTGAGTGCTTTATACGTCATAAAGATGGCCTCACCAGAGGATGTGGCACCTCCAGGATGTCCCCAAAGGTGTTCTGTAAAAACCATCCCCTCAAAATATTTAGCACCCCATTGCAGCGCACATATCAACCAGCCATGAGTACTGACCTGAGAACGGGCCAAACATCAGCTCTTTCTGCAGGCTAACATTGGATTACTCACAATTTCTCTCCTGCGGAGTCTTGAATACCCTAATTCACAAAGGCAATCAGGTGTTTCCCAAACTCATTTGACCTTGGAACTCTTTTATCACGAACTGTCTCAAGACACAAGTGAGGATTTTTTTTAAGCTAAAATACGTATTTTATATGCCATATATATGCTATATGCCAGGCACTCTTTGAAGCACATTCTAAGGATTAACTCATTTAATCCTCACAAACAACCTTTGAAGGAGATAATGTTCTTATCTGCATTTAACAGATGGGTAGACCGAGACACAGAGAAGGTGATCACTTGCCCAAGGCCACACAGTTGTGTGGCACAGCTGGGCTTGAACCCAGGCAGCCTGGCTCTAGCACCAGCTTCTCATCACTTTGCTCCAGAACAGCCTTTATAGAAGCATAGGGTCCCTCTCAGACCATGGAACCTCTGATATCTCTGGGGCAATGGGCCTGTAAACTTGCAGGGCAGTGTGGGTTCCCCTTGCCAGGCTGCCCAAAGAGTGAAGAGGGGAGCAGAGAGCTGCCTTCTCTGGATGGCAGGGGTGGCCCAACAGCAAAGCAGCAGCAGCATGGCCCCTCAGCTGTCTGAGCCTCAAGCACCTGGCCTGGGGTCCAGAGCTGCGCTCATGAAGTATTCTTATCCGCAGCCTAGCCTTAATCCACAGTCTCAGGGCTCACTGCAGCTGGATTTGACAGAATCCCCACCAGGACCCAAAATGGGAGTGGGAGTGCCAGTCCTTGGGTAATGAGCCGCAGTGATTCCACAGGCAGCAAAACCTGATGGAAGCATTTCAAGACCAAACTTCCCCATGCCCTTTACCCCTCCAACTTTGAATGAATGAATGAAGGAATGAATGGCGCTTTCACCTGCAATTACCTAGGAAGCCACTTTAGTGAAAAACGTTTCTAAGTCTGGAATTCCCAGGGGTAGGTGTTCTAACTTGTTCTCACTTGTTTGCTTTTGGTTCCTTGGTTTTTGTTTGTTCCTTTTTTCAGGCTATAACGGGAATTCCACAGATTACTGAGGCATCCTGTGTATTAAGTAAACCTAGTCTATGAAATTTTTTAAAAAGATTTTATTTATTTATTCATGAGAGACACAGAGAGAGAGAGGCAGAGACACAGGCAGAGGGAGAAGCAGGCTCCATGCAGGGAGTCTGATGTGGTACTCGATCCCGGGTCTCCAGGATCACGCCCTGGGCTGAAGGCGGTGCTAAACCGCTGAGCCACCCGGGCTGCCCATGAAATTTTTTTATTAAACTTTATTTTGGTGTTTTGGAGTGTGACATACAGAAAATTGCCGAGGTCATAACTATAGAGCCTAATGAATTTCCACAGGTAAACCTACTGTGTGATCAGCACCAAGGCCAAGAAAGAGAACATTACTAGCGCCCTAGCAAGCCTTTTCAGTCTTATTCAGCTACCCACTAAAGGGCAGCCAGTAGCTGGGAGGGGCCTTTGCCGGGGAATGTGGACTAGAACCCGCCCTGGGCCAGCGATCCTGATCTTCAGGGATGGAGGGAGCCAGGTCCCAGGGAGGAGCAAGCAGTCTGGGAACATTGTGCTTTCAAGTTGGGTTTGCTTTCCTAGGGGCTCGTTGGCGACCCCTACTGGTGAACTGCGATATTCCCGCACCATGTACCCCGAAGGGAAGAGGAAAGAAGGCGTGACCCATTTCCCAGGGCTGCATTGTGAAGCCAAGCAGTCCCGGAGCATGAGTAGTATTCCTCTGGTCAAAAGAAGACTGGAGAGAGATGGTGGCAGAAAAATTCAGAGAGTTGAGAAAGCGCTGTAAAGCTGTGCCTTCCAGCGTGTCCTATTGGAGAATAGTAGTAGCCACACATCACACAACTGCCCAGCAGTATTCCTTCTCCTTCCATTAAAGGATTCCTGTTCAGATCGCATCTGCCATTCTGTGTGGACAGGTACCTGGTTTTATCAGATGATCAGTAATAGTGGATAAGGACCTAGAAATCCCATAAATAAATTCTCTTTATGGTTAGCTACAAATATCCAGCTGTCCTAAAAAGTGAAGCATATACCCTCCCATCCTTGACTTGTGCTCCTTTAGACATTCCTTGAAATCTGGCTGCAGATGGGCTTCTTGTTCCTTCTTCTTAATTTTAATTTCCAAAGAATTCAGCATCTCTAGATTTCCCAGGAGCAGAACAATATAGTCATTTCTTAGTATACATCTGTTTAAAGAAAGTTCCTGGCCCATTTCTCCCACGCATAATGCCCCAGGGCATTGATTCATTCAGCAGTCATGAGGGCTCACTATGCAATAATAGGACAGACACCTTCTTTATCCTCCTGAAATTTGCTGTGTCCAGGGGAGGTGCAGACAGGGAACAAGGAAATGGATCAGAAGAGAGTGGGAGCTTGATAAATGCTATGAAAAAAAAAAAAGGCAAAATTAAGACAATGACCGAATCTCTGGGGGTGGGGCAGGCAAGGTGTAAAGATGTAAAGAAGAGATGTAAAGAAGGTCTCCCTAAGAAGGTAGCATTTGAACAATCACCAAAGTGGGGGAAAGTGCAGCCATGCAGAGGTCTAGAGCAAAAGCATCCCAAGTGGGTGAGTGTAGTTGCTGAGGCTCTTAGTGGAGACATGCTTGGGTGTGTGGAGGCAACAGGAAAATCAGCAAGGTGACCAAGGCAGTGGGATACAGGAAGAAGTACTGTAGATAAAAATCAGATTGCACAAACTCTTTCTCCATGGTGAAAAGTGTGGGTGTCCCTCCATGTGCAGTGAATAGAACACCACTGGAGGTTTTGGACAGAGACAAGACCCGATCTTTGGGGTTTTTTTCTTGTAGTTTATACACCTTTTTACTTTTTCTCAATTTTTAATTGAAATAGCTTAGTTTTTTAAACTTTTGATTTTGAGGTCATTGTAGATTCCATGCAGTTGTAAGAAAAAATACAGCAGTAGCCCTCAGTACCCTTTACTCAGTCTCCCCCATTGGCAATATCTTACTAGAACTATGGTAAAATATCACAACCACGATACTGATGGGATATAGTCAACATGCAGAAAATTTTTATCACCTGCAGGATTCCCTCATGTTGCACTCCTGTAGCCAAACCCATTTCTCTTGTGCCGCCACCCCATCTTTACCCACTGGGAACTGCTAGTGCGTTCTCCATTTCTCTAATTTTATTTTAAGAATGTAATTTCAACTGTGCCTGGGTGGCACAGTTGGTTAAGCATCTAACTCTTGGTTTTGGCTCAGGTCGTGATCTCAGGTTGGTGAGATCAAGACCTGCATCAGGCTCCACGCTCAGTGTGTAGCCTGCTTGAGATTCTCTCTCCCTCTGCCCCTCCTTTCCTGCTCTCTCTCTCTCTCTGTCTCTGTCTCTAGGAAATAAGTCTTTTTTTAAGAAAACGTAATTTCAGTAGAATCATACAGTATGTGACTTTTCAGATTTGGATTTTCTCATTCAGCATAATTCCCTGAAGAATCATCAGGTCATTGGATGTATTCATAGTCTGTTTCTTTTCATTGCCGAGCAGTGCTCCATGGCATGGACATACCATGGTTTGTATAACTGCTCACCCACTGAAGGACAGTAGAATTGTTTCCAGTTTCAAGCTATTACAAATACAGCTGTTGTAAACATTCACACTCAGGTTTTTATGCAGATGTATGTCTTCATTTCTTTGGGATTAATGCCCAGGAGTGCCATCACTGGGTGGTATGGTAGTTGTGTGATTCGTTTTTTAAATAAAGTGCTAAACTGCTTTCGAGAGCGGCTGTACCATTCTACATTCCCACCAGCAAAGTAGGAGTGATCCAGTTTCTCTACATCCTCGCTGTTTGGTATTGTTGCTCTTTTTTATTTTAGCCATTCTGATAGATATGGAAGTGACATCTTGTGGTTTTAATTTCCATTTCCCTAAATGGCTAATGGTGTTGAACATATTTTCATGTGCTTATCTGCCATCTGTACATCCTCTTCAGTGAAATGCCTCTTTGTGTCTTTGCCTGTGTTCTAATTAAGTTGTTTGCTTTTTAACTGCTGATTTTTGAGTGATACTTATCTTTTGTCAGATAATGTGGTCTGCCAGGATTTTCTCGCATTCTATAGCTTTTCTTTTTATCATCTTGGCAGGGTCTTTCACAGAGCAAAAGCTTTTAATTTTGAGGAAATCTTATTGATCAATTTTTATTATAATGGAGAGTCTGCTTTGGGTATCAAGTATTAGAACTCCTTGCCTTGCCCTAAATCGTGAATATGTCCTCATATTTTTTTCCCTAGAAATTTTAGTTTTATGTTTTATACTGATGTGATTGATTTTGTATTAATTTTTGTATGAGGTGTGAGACTTACATCAAGGTTTTCTGGGTTTCGTTTGTGTGTTTTTGTTGGCTTTGGTTTGCTCGTTTTGCCAGGGGATGTTTAGTATCTCATCTCCATTTGTTGGAAAAGCTGTCTCTCCTTCATTGAATTACTTTTGCACATTTGTCAAAAGTGAGTTGGGCATATTTGTGTGGGTCTATTTCTGGGTTCTCCACTCTGCTCACTGATTTATGTGTCATCCTTCCACCATTACTATACAGTCTTGATTAGCATAGCTAAAACATAAATCTTGAAGTTAGGTAGACTTATTTTTCCATTTTATTCTCTTTTTTTGAAAATTATTTTAGCTATGTTCTTTGTCTTTCCATATAAATTTTGTGGGGGGTTTTTCAAGTAAATTCTACCCTCAATGTGGGGCTGGAACTCACCACCCTGAGATCAAGAGTCTCAGTTCTATTGACTGAGCCAGCCAGGTACCCCTCCATATAAATTTTAGAATAAACTTGCTATATTAACAACAACAACAAAAATCTTGCTGATATTTTAATAGGAATTGTGTTAAACCTCTATATTGATTCAGTTAGAATTGACATCTTTACTGTATTAAATCTTTCAGTTTATGAATTGTATGTCTCTTCATGTACTTAGATTGTCTTTGATATATTTTTTAAGATTTATTTATTTTAGAGAGAGCAGGGGGAGGGGCAGAGGATGAGAGAGAATCCTAAAGCAGACTCCCTGCTGAGTGAGGGGAGCCCAATGCTTGCTCGACCTCAAAACCCTGAGATCGTGTCCTGAGCCAAAATCGAGATTTGGCTGCTTAACCGACTGGGCCACCCAAGCATCCCAATCATCTTTGATTTCTTTCATGAACACTGTGGAGTTTGCTGCATAAAAGTCCTGTTTTGTTAGATTTATATATACTTTTTTTTACCAATTGTAAATACAGTATATATATATAAATATATTTTTAACAATTGTAAATACAGTATTTTTATTTTTCTTTTGTCCATGTGTTCATTGTTAACACAGAGAAATACACTTGATTTTTGTATGTTTATCTTGTATTCTACAGCCCTGTTGAACTTGTTTATTCCAGGAATTCTTTGTCGATTTACTGGGATAATCTTGTCACCTGCAAATAAAGACCTTCCTTTTCAGTCTGACCCTGAAGATTTCTTTAGGGGATAGATTTTTTAAAATTATGAATTCAATTTCTTTAATATCTATACAGCTATTCAAATTATCTATTTAATATTGAGATGGGGTACTTTTTTTCAGGGAATTGATTCATTTTATCTGCATTGACAGATTTATGTGGATAGAGTTGTTCATCATAATCCCCCTTATTATCTTTCTGATGTCTACAGTCTGTAGTGATAGACTCTGTTTCATTCCTGATTTTTTAATGTGTCCTCTTTTTCCTTTGTCATTCTTCCTGGAGGTTTGTCAGTTTTATTCATCTTTTCAAAGATCCAGCTCTTTGTTTCATTATTTTTTTTTAATTTTTATTTATTTATGATAGTCACACAGAGAGAGAGAGAGAGAGGCAGAGACACAGGCAGAAGGAGAAGCAGGCTCCATGCACTGGGAGCCCGACGTGGGACTCCATCCCAGGTCTCCAGGATCGCGCCCTGGGCCAAAGGCAGGCACTAAACCGCTGCGCCACCCAGGGATCCCTCTTTGTTTCATTATTTTCTCTACTATTTTTGTGTTAACTTTCATTGATTGCTACTCTTATCTTTATTATTTGCTTGCTTTGAGCCTGGTTTGCTTTTCTTTTTCCAGGTTCTTGAGTAGGAGTTTATATTATTGATTTGAGACTCTTCCTCTTATATATACATTGGATACTGTACATATCCTTCGCACTGCTCTAGCTCTGTACCACAAATTTTGATGTGTTGTTTTCACTTTTCATTCAGTTCAGTGTTATTATTTCCTTTGAATCCTTTTTTTGACTTATGGATTATTTCACAGTCTGTGTCGTTTCCAAATGTTTAGAGACTTTCTTATTATCTGTTATTGATTTCTAGTTTGACTCCATTGTGGTCAGAGAATACCTTCTGTATTACTTATTTTAAGTTTCTGAGTTTGGCTTTATGGCCCTAAGTATGGTCTCTCTTGATATCATCATGAACACTTGAAAATACTGTTTTCTGCTGTCATCAAGAGGAGTGGTCTATAAATGTCGATTAGACTCTATTGGTTGATGGTGGTGTTGAGTTCTTCATATCCTTCGGATTTTTCTATCTTATAAATTCAAATAGGGGTGTTGAAGTCTCCAACTATAATTGTGAATTTGTTCTGTCAATTCTGTCAATTTTTGAATCACATATAAGGCAGCTCTGTTGTTTGGTGCATACATATTTAGAACTAAAATGTCTTCTTTGTGATTAACCCCTTTATCATTAAATAATGCCTCTTTCTGCTTCTGTCAATTTTCTTTGCTCTGAAGTCCACTTTATCTAATATTTTTAACATAGCCACTCATACTCCTTTGATTAATATTTGCATTTTTTTCACCCTTTTACTTTCAACCTGCCTTTTTCATTATATTTGAAGTGATTTTCTTGTAAACAGTTGGGCTTTTTCATCCACTTTGCCAATCTCTGTCTTTTAATTGGTATATTTAGACCATTTATATTTTATTGTTACTTTAGAGCTTATGTCTGCCACCTTATTTTTGTTTTCTGTTTGGTTTCTCTACCTTTGGTTCTCCTTTCCCTGCCTTCCTGTGGGTTACTCGAATATTTTTTTAATTCCATTTTTATTTGTCTGCAATGTTTTTGATAGCTTTTATATAGCTTCATATAGCTTTTCTAGTGGTTGTTTGCAGTATTACAAATACCTAACAGCATAGTCTACTGGTACCATCATTTCACCAGTTCAAGTGAAATAAAGAAATCTTACCTCCCTTTATGTGCATTTACCCCCCTCCACTTATGACATAATCATCTTTAAATATTTCCTGTACATACATTTAGAACTGCATCAGACACTGTTACAATTTTTGCATCAACCATCAAACATAATTAGGAAACTCAAGAGGAGAAAGTGGGCCTATTATGCCTACCCATATTCTTGTTTACCATGTTCTTTCTTTCTTCCTGAAGTTTCAAGTTTACTTTTATATCCTTTCCTTTCAACATAGAGAACTTTCTTCAGCCATTCTTTTAGCGTAGGCCTCTTTGTGACAAATTCTCTAGTTTTCCTTCATCGGAGAATGTCTGATTTCCCTTTCATTACTAAAAGATACTTTCACTGGTTATTATTTGCTTGATATTTTCCTTTAAATCAACTTACCAGCTGTTAAATGCACTTAGGAAATGCTGTAGTACTACCATAAAGAGAGCCTGCATTACTTGCCATGAATAGAGGGTACATACCAAAACACACAGGTGACTATTTAAAAGCAATTTATTGTGTGTTCGATTTCATCTCAGACCCAGTTTCAGTGACAGACATGGGACTGGGCACTGTCCTCATGGAACTCTGTCTGGTGCCCCTCCCATCTCTTTGGTACCCCTTCCTAATACCTTTCCCAGGTGTGCACCAGCAGACAGAGGCTCATTGTTCACAGGTCAACCTAGTGTATTCCACAAGGGAGAACCCGTCTAGGGATGAACCACTGTTGAGGATGGCTTGAGGCAGAGAACTCACTGCCATTGTCCCCTGAAAGTAACAGTATTTCCACCATTTCCAGATTTTGAGATGTGGCTTTTTTCACCTTTTAGCATTTCACAACTTGAAGTGGGTCTTTGAACATGAATGTGTGTATTTAATGCAGTGAGGTGGGTTTTTTTTCTCTTCCTAAAAGCTGCCATTAATTGTATGACATTTTAGAATCTAGAAGAAAAGAGAAATTGGTTTGAATTATAGGAAATTGCTGTTTGGGGGGTTAAGAATGGTCAAATCTCAGCACTTTCCTTTGGTTCAGCCTAATGGTATGTTATGATGCGTAATCCTTTTTAGCTCTCCTAGCAACCTCACCGAGCAGATATTTTTAATCCACTTTGGAAGAGGGCAGCAAAGCCCGGAGACGCTGAGTAACTTTCCTAAGGTCACAGAGCTAGTGAATGAGGAGCCAGGACCGGGACCCAGCCTCATCTGGTCCTGCTGTCCATGGTTTTACCACTTCATAGAACCCCTGCCTAACACACCTAAAAAGGACCTTTGGGATCAATCCCAGCATTCCTTTCTGAAGAAAAGAAAATGTTTTGGTGCCTTCTTAGGAGAGAAGTGAGGGTCAGAGGAAAAGAGGAAAGATGTCATCCCACATTCACAGGAGCCCGTCTCAGGAATCACCTGCCAACCATGACATTAAGAACTTCACTTCATTCCCCTTTTGTTCTATGTAGCCATAGTTCTGAATCCTGAGGACCCAAGTTCACTCTATACGTCCACCCAGCATTTTCTATGAGAGACCTGAATGGCTGGTACCTAGCAGCATACCAGTTACAACCACTAACCAGGTGCTGTGTCCTTGGGCTCAGGCAGACGCCCACTCAGCCCCAGCCCCTGCCTCCTCCTCCTCCTGCTCCGGGGGGCTTGCCCTGGCCTCCCAGGTCAGAGCTTGCATGCACAGACTGGCACACTGCCCCTGAGAGTCAAGCCTTGTGGCGCCTTTCCCTAAAAGCACGTCTCTTCCATGTGCAGCTCAGAGGAGGATATAGGCATCTTCCCAGCACAACTACCCCACCTACCCATGCCTCTAAAATAGAGTGAGCCTCGAGTTTGGTTAATTCCATTCTGCTGTCTTCAGGTTTGGGTCCAGAGTTAACCAAACTCAAAAGATAACCCAGTTCACTGCCCCAAACTGACCATCTAACCCAGCGGCTCTCACCCCACTGGAGCTATTAACTGATACTAATTACAGCACCCCGTCTTGCTCAGAGGGGCCCTCCTGGAGTCCTAATTCATTCTGGGTGCCAGAGACCTGGATCGAATGATACCAACAATCCCTCTCCCTGAGGAAACACACAGAGAGGGGCACAGAACAGATGCCTCAACAAACACAGATGAATTCAAGGACAGAGTGGGGAGTCTTCTCTTGGGATTCTGGCATCTGAAAGAGAGGTGGCCAGAAAGCCTTGAGAAAGGCAGCATTTTGGGTCCTGACATGGGAACCATCATCATCAACCATCACATAGTGTTCAGCACTTAGCAGATGCCAAATAGATCCTTAAAAAAAGAGTTAATGCTTGAATGGCTGCATCCCTTATCACACGGGGTCATGTTCACATTCGTGAAGACTTGAGGGGATGAATGAATAAGGCCCAGGGAACTGTCAGTGTCCACTTTGACCCTTGAATCTTCCTCTTTCCCTTTCTCTTGAACTTCTAATATTTTCATCATAATGATCCTGTTTCCTCATTGGGCAGATTTTTTTTCCAATAATAGACTTCATTTTTTAAAATGGTTTGAGATTTACAGAAAAATTGAGACAATAGCACAGAGTTCCCCATACAGCCCCTCATCCACATTCCCCTATTATTAACACCTCACACTGGTATGATACATGTGTTATAATTAATGAGCCAACATTGATACATTATTATTAGCTAAATTCCATTCTTGATTCTTATCTCCTTAGGTTATTTTTAAGATTTTATTTATTTATTCATGAGAGACACAAGAGAGAGGCAGAGACATAGGCAGAGGGAGAAGCAGGCTCCCTGTGGGGAACCCGATGCAGGATTCCATCCCAGGACCCCAGGATCACGACCTGAGCCAAAGGCAGACACTCAACCACTGAACCACCCAGGCGTCCCCCTATTTCCTTAGCTTTTGTCTAATGTCTTCTGTTTCAGGATCCCATCCTAGACCCACATTATTCCTCTTTTTTTATTATTATTTTATTTATTTATTCATGAGAGACAGAGAGAGGCAGAGACCCAGGCAGAGGGAGAAGCAGGCTCCATGCAGGGAGCCCGATGTGGGACTCGATCTGAGGTCTCCAGGATCACAACCTGAGCCAATGGCAGATGCCAAACTGCTGAGCCACCTGGGCTGCCCCACATTATTCCTCTTGACAGAGACCACTTCTCAGATTCATTTTTGGTGACCTTGATAAATTATGAGGAGTAATAGTCAGATATACCATCAAGGATGCCCCCTAGTGGAATAGGGGATGTTTTTCTCATGATTAGACTGGGTTTGGAGCGGAAGACTACAGAGGTCAAATGCCATTCCCACCACATCCAGGGCACATATTCTCCATGTGAGTGTTCACTGCTGGTGCTGACCTTGTTCACCTTGCTGAGGTTGGCACTTGTCAAGATTTTCACCTGCAGTGAGAAAATCTTATTCCTTTCCCCTTTTCCCAATCTTCTCCTTGGAATTGAGTCATGATGTGCAGCCCTCCCCTAGGAGTGGCCAGTGATTCTCCTCTCAAATAACTTACAAGTATTTAAGGATTGTCCCGTTGGACCAGACATGGTCAATCCTTGTCTTTACTTTCTCGGGTGACACAACACACACTGAGGTTAGACCACCACCACCAATCAATCCATCACAGTCCCCACAGAGGCTTAGGCCTCTGTCACAGGCCACGGAGTCCAGGAAGTAGATCTTCATTCCTTCACCCGAGGTGGTTAGACATACCCTGCTGGGGATTAGCAAGACCTATGCCAATCATCACAGAGCACATTTTGGGCAGCACATTTTGCAGACACAGGCCGCCTCTTTTCTGCAATCCCCAAGCATTCACTGAGCTTTCACAGTGAAAGCTCACCCTAGTGGGCTGGGGTCACAAGGATCATGAAATATGAGGCCACCTGGGCCAACTCTAGATGAGGTGTAGTAGTGTTCTATCGCCACAGAGCAAGTTACCACAGCGCAGAGGCCGAAAACAACACTTGCTTATTTTGTGGTTTCCTTGGGTCGGAAACCAAGGCCAGTATCTTTCTGGGCTCTCTGCTTAGGGTCTCACAGAGACCCAACATCAGTGTCAACAGGGCTGTGTTCCTTCCTGGAAGCTCCACGGAAGAATCCCTGAATCAAACTCATTCTGGTTTGGGTAGAATTGAGTTCCTGGTGGTTATAGGACTAAGGCCCCATTTCCTTGCTGGCTGCCAGCTCGGGGTCCCCTTTTACTCCCAGTTTTGTTACCCACACTCCCCCACTCAAGCTGGCTGTGTGGTCCCCTCCATCTCTGTACATCCAGTCCTTCTTGGGCTTCAAATCCCTATGGCTTCCTATTCTCCCCCATCCTTCTGAGTTCTTCTTCTGCCTTTAATTTTAAGGGCTCATGTGATTACATTGGGCCTGCTCAGCTCATCGAGAATAATATACTTATTTTAAGATCAATTTAAAGCTTAGCAAGAAATAAAATCTTTAAAAAAGGAGCGGGGGCACCTGGGTGGCTCAGTGATTGAGCATCTATCTGCCTTTGGCTCAGATGGTGATCCCAGGGTCCTGAGATCAAGTCCTGAAGTAGGCTCCTAGCAGGGAGCCTGCTTCTCCCTCTGCCTGTGTCTCTGCCTCTCTCTGTGTCTCTCATGAATAAATAAATAAAATATTTTTAAAAATAAATAAAGCTTAGCAAGTAACCTTAATCATTCCAGTAGAGCACCTTTTGCCCTGTAATGTAATATATTTACAGGCATGGTATCCCACAATACTCTCAGTCTCAGGATTTGGGGGGTACAGTATTCTAGGAGGCTGAAGTGCTGACAACACAGTGCATCTCTTTTTTTTTTTTAATTTTTTATTTATTTATGATAGTCACAGAGAGAGAGAGAGAGAGAGAGAGAGAGAGGCAGAGACATAGGCAGAGGGAGAAGCAGGCTCCATGCACCGGGAGCCGGACGTGGGACTCGATCCCGGGTCTCCAGGATCACGATCACGCCCTGGGCCAAAGGCAGGCGCTAAACCGCTGCACCACCCAGGGATCCCCCACAGTGCTTCTCAAACATTAGTGTGCATGGGAATCATCTGCAGAGCCCAATGCTATGGATTCTGAGTCAGTGGGCCTGGAGTGAGCATCTGCATTTCTGGCAGGCTCCCAGGCCACCCTGCTGCTGGTGGTCTATGAAACACATCTTAAGTGGCAGGCTTTAGACCAGGAGAAACAAATATCAGCCTCCAGCTCAAGTCAAACTCAGGAGAGAATATTCATACATAAACCTGTGGCTTTCAAGCCTGAGAGATTACCAGAATATTTGTTAAAATCCAATTTGGCTGGACCCCACCCCCAGTGTTTCTGAGTCAGAAAGTCTGGAATGGGACCTGGGAATCTGAATTTCCAGCCCTTTGATGCTGATGCTGCCACTTTGAGTACACCTGCATAAAGCCATGAGACAGGCAGTCACTTTTTGAGTGTTGAGAGGAACATTTAACATCTTTTGGTCAAAAGGCATCATCTTTGAAAGCAGAATTCCTTTTGTCCAATATTGATTGCATCCCCTTAGGCGCCTCTGTGGATCATGTCTGAGGCAACATGGTGCCTTGTGGGATCTCATCTCCTTTAATCAAATGATTGATTTTCTTTTCATGTGTTGAGCTGTATCCTTCTGCTTCGGGAGCATGATGAAACAAATTCAAGAATATCTCAAACCGCTGATGTCATCAGTCGTCCCCAACCCATCTTTTAAAATCAAAAATAATATTTGTTTGTATTACAAAAACTCCTATTTGTTGTAGAAAATACAGATAAAAAGAAAAGGGGAAACATCATAAGCCCACCCAAAGGTGGTGACTCTACTCTTCCAGACATTCCCTATGCATATCCATCACTCTAAGTATATATATATAGAGGGGTTTATTTCCAAAAATACATGGTACAAACTGTGTTGTAACCTACTTTTCTTAATATATTGTAAATGTCTTTCTACCTCATTCCCATTTTCAGCCCCTAGCCTCAACCCCCTTCACCCAATGAAAAGCATCAAATGCTGTGATCGTGGCTTCCCTCCCACACACCTGCAGTTGAAGTGAGATTAATGACCAGCAGTGGGTCCCAAGGGGGAGAGGCGAAAACATGAAGGACACAGGACAACTGAAACAGGCTCCTTTGTGCCTGAGTGATCGGAGGCAGCTGTAGTCCTGCATCACAGAATTTGTCCCCCACAACCCCCCTTTTTTTTTTGGAGATCATGATTCAGCTGAGCATTCCTGGATCCGGATATGCTTCAGCACCAAAAATCATATTCCTAAGAAAGCTGAATCAGGAGCATTTGTGTCTGGGTAATGGCGAGCACAGTCACGGGATCACAAGGGCTTCCTGCTGCTATTTTCAGGATAATTCCTTGCTTCCAGAAATGTGGAGTATTGATAAAGGTGTGTTTGGGGTTTAAAAAAGAAAACAAACCTTATTTTCCACTCTGTGAGCTGTCAAACTGCTTTCCAATGGGTGGTAAATGATTGAAGCAAGAAGAAAGGATTTAATTACAAATTAAGCTTTCACCTGTGAACAAACCAGAAAGAGACAACAGACAACATGGCAAGCAAATCCAGATCCTGCTGAGCAAATTGAATATATGAAGTCTGGGGGTGGAGTGGCGGGGGGTGCTTCTCTTGGAACCTGCCAGAAGTTTGTGGGTCCCGCTAGCCTGGGGTCAAGCATTTGTGCTGACAGCTTGGGTGAGGCCGTGCAGGGGCCACCAGTGTGAACTGTTTGTTCTTTTCTGCAGAATGAGGTCATCAGCCAGCAGCTGTGCGTCATCTTCACTCACTGCTACGGGCCCTACCCCATCCCCAAGCTCACAGAGATCAAGCGCAAACAGACCTCGCGCCTGGGTGAGTGCCTCACCGCGCCCAGCCCTGCGATGTTGTGTTGTGGTTTGAAGACACAGAGGTAGCAGACACCCCAAAGAAAGTAGGCGGTATGGGAGGGTACATAAGGTGGGTACAGGAGTCAGGCAAGTGGAGACCGTGGTAACCTTTATCACGTGATAGCCGGAGACTCTACCTTGGAAATGTGGACAGGGAGACTGGCTGGTACCTCGTCCCTCCAACTGAGGGACTTTCTCCCACAGAGACAAACCGCCCAGGGCCCATGCACTTCCTGCAGACAGGTGGATTTGCCCCATTCCGAAGGAAGGCTGATCTGTGCAGCAGGTCCTCCCCCCACTTCCCTTCTAAGAAGTCTCTCTTTCTCCCTGAGGAGGAACAGGCAGGTGACAGTGACAGGCCCGCAGTGTTCCTCTGATGGAATCCTGCAGGGGCCCGTGAGGAGAGCAGACAAGTGCCCGCCACACACAGACACACACACGTGGGGAACATACCTGAGCTGAGGAGACCAGGAACTCTGAAATCCCATTGAGTAACGGTAACCTCTTTGTCTTCTCCTCGAACACTGTGTGGGGCTGGCCCCAGCCTAGCACTCAACCTGTGCCATCGCAGGTAACCCTCAGGCCACCCCAGGAGGCAGACACTGCTCTGTTCAGCTGAAAGGGAAGGTCGGCGCTGCCTGCACGATCACTTCGGATGGGGCTGGAGCCTCCCAGCTCCTCCCAAAGCCATAATTCCTTCCCTCTTCTGGAATTTGAGTCCTAGCTTCTCGAACTTTCCAGGAGAAACCTTTCCATCAGGCATTGATTTTATTCAGAGGATCCCAGGGCTGCTGTAAGCTGGCTGGTCAGTCTGGGGGAGAAAAAACAAAGAAATGCTTGGCTGTCTTGAAGCCTGAAACACGAGACTTCTGTCGCAAGGGCCTTTCTCCTTGCTGCCTGGGGAATGATAAAATATTAAAGATAAAGAATTCCTTTTCCAATCAAGGTTGGGGAATCTCCTACTTCCTATTAACTTTTCCTGTAAAGACTGAGAAATGGAAGCATCTGAAAGTGCTGTTCTTTAGCGAAACGGTTATGTTTAGAACAGGTGAGCTAGTTTAAATATTTTTTTTTTAAGATTTTACTTATTTATTCATGAAAGACAGAGAGAGAGAGAGGCAGAGAGACAGGCAGAGGGAGAAGCAGGCTCCATGCAGGGAGCCCGACTAGGACTCGACTCCCACCCCCCACCCCAGTCTCCAGGATCACACCCTGGGCTAAAGGTGGCGCTAAACCACGGAGCCACCTGGGCTGCCCGAGCTAGTTTAAATTAGTGAAAAGTCTGAATTTGTGGACTGTTTTAAAGTATTTTTGTTCCTGTCGTGAATAATTTGTTAACGTAAAGGATACAACTTTTTGTTAAAACGAAACACTTAGTAGCCAAGTCAAATCTCTTCTGTTTTGCTTTATGTCTATTTGTGTGGGGCAAACTATGATGTACCAAAACCACATATATTTCTACTTTGTAGAAAGCAGGTGTTAATTAAAATGTTATCAGGACCACACTAACAGACTTCAGAGACAGAAGATTACATTCCCAGGCCATAGCAATAATGTCTGGCGTCTGGGTGCCTTGTTAGAGCAAACATTTGCAAGGGCTGTTTCAATGACACAGCATAAAATTTGCTTTCCTCTAGTTATAGGCGAGGAGGGGACCTTTTTTTCCTCCTGAATTTGCTGAGCTTTCGTTCACCAGCAATTAAAAGGGCCTGGTTTTCAGGCCAAGCACTGGAATTCCAGGAGTTAGCACTAAGAGAAGAAAGGCAGGCCTGAGAGGCTGAAAGCTCACAATATGGGAGAAAATGGGCAGAATATAATTATGAATAAGTGGAATATGGAACGTGTAGGGTTTGCGTCTTCATTAGAGCATTTCAAGTGAGGATAACTAAAGGTTGCCAAGCAGTGGTTCTTTAGGGACCTGCTTTAAAGGAAAGATATTAGTGATGAGTGACAAGGATCCCAAACTAGAATCTCTAAAGGGCCAGGAAGGCCATATAAGTGAGTGAAATTGGTTCCATATAAGACAGGAGGGGGTGGTGGGACTGTGGCTCACTGGAGAGCGCTTGCCTGACTTTCTGTGACATGTTGTCCTCTTGCCTTTCCAATGAGTTCTGGGAGAGAATGGCTCAAAGATTCGCAGGTAGGAGATATTAGCAATTTGGGAGACAGGAGTGGGGCTGGTTGGAGGTGGACAGTAAGAATGAGAGGGAGAAGTTGCTGAGAAGAGGGACAACATCACTCCAAACTTTTTAAAGCAAGTGGAGAAGTGAATTTTAACTCCAAGGACTTCTCCTGTGGCTTCTCTTCTCTTCATCAGGGTTGTTTAGAAGTGTGTGAGTTTTTTAAATAAAATTTTAGTGATAGGATTACAATGGATTTTGACTGTTTAATGCTTTTTTTGATGTGTTGGAAGTTAAAACTTCTCGTTAACAGGAAGAAGTGAGGTAGCTATATGTACTGACAAATATGAATGGAGGACCACCGTCTGGGGCTGCACAGGGGCTGAAGGGTCACCCCACCTGCGAAGGCTGGAAGAGGAGAGTTGGCCAGGAAGGCAAATTCTGTGTCCAGGCTACTGCAAGGTCTGGGCACAATGGGGCCAGGCCAGGGGTCCAAGATACAGCTGTCAGCATGGGGCCAGCAGCTGGGGTCATGGCCCCCAGGAGTCCAGGGGTTGGTCCCCACCCCCAGTGGTTAGGACAGCCTAAACCCAGCCAAAGGAAGCAGCTGGAGTTTCATTTCAGGACAACCCTTTAAGCCCTGGGGAAGGGCCCCCAGCAACAAGCAGGTCCCCAGGCTAAGAAGGGGCCTTATGCCCTCCACAGGCTCTAGGAACAAGACTGTGGAACAAGGGTCAAGGCATTCTCTACTCACTCAAAATAATATTGAGCATCTACTATGACAGCCATGTTCTTTGAGGAGTACTGTGTGTCAGCCAGGTTGCTAAGTGCTTTGCAAAAATTCATTCCATGCTCACTGAAACTCTGATGTAGGTATACAGTGGATATTACCATTCCCATTAAACAGAAGGGGAAACAGAGGCTCAGAGAGGTTAATTAACTTGCCCACGGTCACAGTGCTGAGATTTCTGGCTTCAGAGCCCATGCTCTTACTTGTGTGTTATCACCTTCCTGTTCTAGACACAGAGCAAGGATGTGGAAAGAACAGACAAGGTCCTGACCTCCCAAGCGTGCAGACTCCAGGAGGCAAGATAACATAGTGGATACACGGTAGCAAAAGAGGACATATAGGGGAGGAGGGTGCAGTACAGATGCTGTGAGAGCACAGGTGGGGGATGCTCGGTCAGTCTGAGGAGGGGGAATCAGGCAAGGGTTATGGCTGGAGGGTGTCTGCACTGAAGCTTGAAGACCACGTGGGGTAAGCCAGGTTTGGAAGGAATTGGAAGAGTGTCCTGAGTAGAAGGAACAGCGTGTGAAGGCCAGAGGTGAGAGCCTGCAGCACTGGTGCGACTCAAGAGCACAGGCAGGCTGGCAGGGGATATGAGTGGGGAGAGGCCGGAGTAGGCGGCAGGAGCCCAGTCACCAGGAGCCTTGTTGAGGAGTCTAGACTCTATCCCAGGAGCACCGGGGAGCTATGGAAAGGTTTATAGCAGAAGAGGGGCATGATCAGATCTGCCTTTAGGAAGAAAGACTGTGGTGAGGTAGACCATCGGGTTGAGAGGCCAAGTGGAGGCAGAGCCAACAGAGGCTCTTGCCTGGAGACCTGACGAGACCACGTGGCCCTGGCGAGGGCAGTGGCATGAGAATGGAGAAACGTGGGAGAACCGAGAAACAGGAGGAAGAAAGGACCGTATTTGGGATAGACTAGGTCTGGGTAGCCCAGGAGAGGAAGGGGCCCTTTGCCTTCAAACCCCCAGCCTGGGCAGCAGGCCGATGCTGGTGCCGTTCACGGGCCGGAGGCACAGGCAAGACACATTGTGCAGAAAGAGTCTTCACATGAGCTGAGAACACAGCACATCTCAGACGCGGTTGCCTGGGTGCAGACGCCCTAGGGCAGCAGTCTTCCATTCAGAGTCTCCTGCATTCCTCCCGGGCACTGCAGCTCAGGTGGGCTCAAGGCGGCTGCCCCGGGAGGAAGCCCCATTGGAGGTTAGAGCCACCTTGCCCTCTACCTGGGTCCAGACTGACTTAGGACCCCAGCAGGCCCAAGCCCAGTAGGTGCAGGGATCTTAGTGGATGTTCCTAACCAGCGGAAGTGCTGAGCTGAGGACAGACTGGCCCCTTCAGGAGCCCCAGGTCTCCGTGGCTAAAATGATAGGCACATTGGGATCTGGGTGGGATCCTACTGCTTAACAATGGAGGCCCTCCAATCCCAAAGCCCGAGTTCAAATCCTGGCTCCTCCACCTGTCACTAGCTTGTGCCTCTGCATGCCTGCTTCCCTAAGTGCACCACTGGCAGGGGTCCCTATCTCTTGGAACTGAACACGTTTGCACGTGTATGTGCCAGCTTGCACGGTGCCTGGCACGTCCTAGGTGCTCAGTACGTAGCGCTGGCTCTACCTTCTTTGTTATCGGTGGAGATGAGAGCAGGGAACTGGCTCATGTGCCTCTGATTCTGGAAGCAAAGGGTGTGGGTTTTGAATCACCTGGGCCGTGCCAAGGGGGCCAGTGCTTCACCGCCTTTCCATCAGGCAGGGAAAGCACTGAGCCCAGGGAGGAGCAAAGGTGGGGGGATGGGGTGGCACTCTTAGAGGCACTCTTACCTTGCCTCTAAGGTAAAGTGCGCGCCTTTACCTTTCACACTCCAAAGTCCTCTGCATCAGGCTGCAGCGGATGAGTCTCCCCTGAGGAAATGCTACTTTCAATCCCAAGTGAGCTAGGAAGATTTCCTACGCCAAACTGAACCTCAGTGATTTGAGTGTTCCTTCGATTGGCTCTGGCCCTGGTTTGGTGACTGTCCCACCAGTGAATATTTTGTCACCATGGTTTCCCTGTCAGCTCTTCTATGCACTTCCCAGAAGAGGAATGGAAACTTCACCTTTCTTTCTACTAAAGCTATCCTTTTCCACCTTCCTATTCTAGATCCTCATTTCCTCAACAACAAAGAAATGTCTGATGTCACCTTTCTGGTAGAAGGAAGACCATTCTATGCTCACAAAGTCCTGCTATTCACAGCCTCTCCCAGGTATGTACCGTCCATATCGAAAGCAGCCGAATTATGCATGTAGCTGTTGTTCTTACTGTTCTCTGAAATTCAATTTTGGTGGTACCTTCCCTGGACTGGAAGATTATCTTTTCAAAATCAAGAATTCAAGGGCGGAGGGCATCTGTGCTCCCAGGCTCGCAGCAGCATTGTTCACAAGAGCCAAGGTAGGAGCCACCCAAGAGTCCATCGATAGATGAATGGATAAACAAAATATGGTATATACATATTTTATTTCACTCTAAAAAGGAGGGCAGTCTTGACAAATGCTACAACAGAACTTTGGGAACATCATGCAAAGAAATAAGCCAGTCACAAGAAGGCAAATACTGTATGGTTCCATTTATAGGCAGTTCCTAGAGTGGTCTGCTTTGTAGAGACAGAAGGTAGGATGGTGTTTGCCTGGGGCTAGGCTGGGGCTGGGGCTGGGGCTGGGGCTGGGGCCAGGGCAGAGTGGGGGAGTTGTTGTGAAGTGGGTACTAAGTAAGTTCTGGAGATTGGTTGCACAACAGTGTGACTATACTTAACATTTCTGTTCACTTAAAATGGTTACGATGGTAAATTTTCTGTTATGTTTTTACAATTTTTTCAAGAGCAGCCACTGGCATCAGCAGCAGTGCCTTTGTATGACCCAGGCAAGAGCACTCATTCCCCTAGGCAGATGGAGTGTATTCCAGGTGCAGAGCTTCAGAGCAGAGTGTGGGCTGGACTTGAGCTCCCCGGCCCAGTGTCCTCACACAGTGTCCAGCCTGACACGTCACAAACCTGCTCTCCAGATTTCCCAGAACTCGGGCATAAGCCACCCCGAAGACACACATCTTGAACCTGATTTTTCCCTAACTATGGAGTTGACAGTGGCATACCCCACTCCCTTCCAGCTTTGCTACTGCCCTTTGTCCTTTCGATTTGAGTTGAAATAAGTTGGCCATTTAGAACCACATTATCCAGAGACCTGAACTGGAACCGGGGAAGGAGGATGCTGAATGAGGAGGCCGCCAGAGCAAGCAGAGGGATGAGGACAGTGGGTACCCAGGACCGATCCCACTTCTAGGATATTTGCTGATGAATATGTGTGACCAACACTCCCTGGGTTCCTAAAAGCACCCTGGCCTCACCGCTGCCTCCCCCCAAGACTAAATACAAGCCCTAGATGTCTGCTTTGCCACCACACACACAAAACAAAACTGTACTTTCCTTGGTTCTCCATTACAATGTAGGACAGATGTCATACCAATGTGAATTTCTTAGTTTTGACAACCATGGCTGTGTGGGTTGCGGACACCAGGGGAAGCTGGGCGAAGGGCGTATGGGAGACCTGTACTGTCTTCACACTTCTTCTGCAAATCTATCATTATTTCAAAATTAAAAGCTTAAGAAAAGAGACACAGCTTATTCCTAAACATGTTGACTATCCGTGTGTTCCCCGGACTGGGTCTCCACCTGCTAGGAGCTTACAGGTTTGTCGATCATAGGAGAGCGCATGGAAAACCCAGTGAGTGGTCGTCAGTAGGGAGGTAGGCAGGCAGTCCACAGGTGTTGATTACTCACCTTCGATGCGGCGGATCCAGGCTGGCGTGGGCTCTGGGGATGCGGCGGAGCCAGGGAGGCAGAGTCCCTGCCCTCCTGGGGTGAAGGTGGTGTGAAGGGACAGGATGTGTGGGGTGGGGGGTGCTCCGTGAACACCAGAGGGGCCCTGAAGCCTGCACTCAGGAAGGACCCCATGAAGGAGGCAGTCCTACGGATGGACAGACAGACATTTACATGGTGTTCATCCTGTACCAGGCACCTGCTCGAGAGCAACAGTTCAAACCGCTTTATGTGTATGTGTATGAAATCTCTCCACTCAACATGGGGCTTGAATTCACGACCCCGAGATCAAGACTTGCATCCTCTTCTGACCGATCCAGCCAGACAACCCAACCACTATTTTTTTTAAAAGCTTTTATTTATTTATTCATGAGAGACACACAGAGAAAGGCAGAGACACAGGCAGAGGGAGAAGCAGACTCCCTGCAGGAAGCCCGATGCAGAACTCGATCCCAGGACCCACGACCTGAGGCAAAGCAGATGCTCAACTGCCGAGCCACCCAGGCATCCCCCAACCTCTGTTTTTAACTTTAAAGTTTTAACTTCAGGGGCATCTGGCTGGCTCAGTCAGAAGAGGATGCAACTCTTGATCTCGGGCTCCTGAATTCAAGACCCTCACTGGGCAGAGATATTACTTTTTTTTAAGATTTTATTTATTTATTCATGAGAGACACACACAGAGAGGCAGAGACACAGGCAGAGGAAGAAGCAGGTTCCCTACAGGGACCCCAATGTGGGACTTGATCCCAGGACCCCGGGATCATGACCTGAGCTGAAAGCAGATGCTCAACAACTGAGCCACCCCAGTGTCCCGTGGAGACATTACTTAAACTTTAAAAGCATAATAAATAAAGTTGTAACTTCAAACTCGATTAGGGTATCGTACTGGGCTGGCAGTTGCATGAAGACATCTGGGACTATATTGTTGATATATTGGTGGGGAGGGGGATGCAAGATATTATGTTTCTCATCAGAGTGGAGTTTCTTGCAAACCATGAATGTGTTTGTGGTCTTTCTCTCCCTTGTTTCCTTGCTCAGGTTCAAAGCACTCCTATCCAGCAAACCAACAAATGACAGCACCTGCATAGAGATTGGTTATGTGAAGTACCCCATCTTTCAGGTAAGCCCCCGCAGAGGCCTGGAATAGCACACTGGCAGGCACAGGGCCCTGGGCCTTCCCTGCAGTCATCCACCTGTGGATGGGCCATTGCAGAGCCATCAGTCCCCTACACTCTGGGCCCCTCCTTATACCCTCTCCAGTTCACCATCCTTTTATCCCTACAGCATTAATTGAGCACCTACTGTATGCCTCATACTCTGCTGGGACCTGGGGACACAAGGATAAAGGACCTTTCTCCCCTGGGGTGTCACAGTCCAGAGGGGGTGACTCTGAGTAATTAATCACTTAGGGTATAATGTGGGGATGCACGTGAGAAGGGGGAGTCCACATGCTCTGAGTCCACTCAGACCAGGGAAATGGGAGAGGCCTCTTGATGAGGCATCAGCTGCAAGAATGCAGGCTAAGGAGAAGTTGGGGAGCCGTAGGAAAGCTTTGGGCTTAAAAGGGGGATTAGAAGATCCTAGGCAGAGAACAGCAGGGATGAAGTTCTGGAGCTGTGGTTGAGCCTGGTGTGATCAGGAGATTGTGCTCCCTTGGAGCTGTCCTCCCATCAGCCCGGGGCGGGGGCTAGGAGGGGTGGCTGGGGCTGGAATCTGTGGGGTTCTGAGCAGGACCTTGTTAACTGTGGTTCAGCTGGGGCAGCACAGCCCTGGGAAGAGCACACAGGTGGCTTGAGGCTCAGGCCCCATGGGGGACTCGTGTTCTAAGAGAATTGAGACAACTCAGAGATAATGGGGAGTGGGGAGGGGGTGCGGAACATAAGGCTGGCTGTGATCGTGGTTGGGGCAGTGGGACAGGCTCCTGACCTGGCCTTGGGGGGACAGAGAATAGTCTGGGACTGAAGTGCCACACCCTCCTGTTTAAAATCAGTGTCTGTCACAGGGCCTTGGGCAATTCACCAGCCTTTCCAAGGCCCCTTTCCTCATCTGGTGGATGGTGGAGACGGGGTGCCGCCGGGGGTGGAACAGCATTTAACAAAGGCACAGCAGTAGAAAGCAATGGGGTGCATTTGAGGGAAAGTGGTTATCAGTCTATTTGGCTGGGTTCTAAGGTATATTGGAGACTGAAGACTCCCTGGGACCACATAGTCTGAGCCAAGTAGGGGAGAAGGCAGGCCAGGTGGTGGCTCTTCCTTCCACCATTGATCCTGGTCCCCCAGATCCTGCTATTTAGAGAGCTTCCAGGGAGCCACCATGCCCTCACACTAGCCCCCAAAGCCTGTTGAGGTGTCTGCATCTCCACCATTAGAGATGCATTTCCTTGGTTATGATGAAACTTCAAAGGAAGGAATCCTTCCCAAGTAACTATGGGCAAAGCACTCTTCTCTGAGCCTCATTTTCTCCATTTTTAACAAGTTATTCATTACCACCTCTGTGTCGGGGGTTCTTGCAGAGATTAGCAAGTAGGACAACACGAGGAAGCATTTTAAGTGGGTTGTTGTTTTCTGAGCCGGTAACGCACCTACTCAGCATGAGACCCTGTAGAATAGGTTACTTTGGACTGAGCATTGGGGGAAGGGTGAAAGAGCTTTCTTAGGACAAAGCCAGCCAATCTAGGTGAGTTACCCCCTGAGGTGAGGTGGCAGCAAGAGGAGGCTGGAGCCCCACGTGGGACCAGGGCGCAGGCACGCCCTGCACGCAGCCTCTCACCCCAGCCCCTCACCACACGTCCGACGGAGAGCAAAGTGGCCACAGCCCTTTCTGGAACGGTGGTGGTTGTGGCGTGGGAAGTTTTCTGTGAAGAATTGCTGCTCTGCTTTAGGATTAGGGGTGGGAGAACAGTGAGGAAATGTCTCTGGGGCTTCAACCACCAACGAGGCACTGACCTCAGCTGGCACTAGGTTATCAGGTTAATCAGCGTTTTGAAGTCTCTGCCTCCCTCCCATTGTCCCCGCGTGCTCCACACCACAGTGATTTGCCACCGTTAGCAGGATCTCCAGGCAGGGGAAGGAAGGGTGGGTGCTTGTAAGACACCACACTTGAAATGCAGAGCCCTGGACCCCGTTCCCAGAGTCCCAGATTCTGTAGGCCTGGACTGGGACCCAAGAATTTACAGTCCTTACAAGCACCCGGGTGCCGCCGCTGGTCCAGGGACGCCCAGTCTGAGCACCGCTGCTGTACACCACCTCACTCAGCTGCGCCTCCAGGGAGCTCTCCTCCCACCTTACAGCCCAGACCCAGACCCAGACCCAGACCCAGACTCCGGGAGAGAAGGAAGTGGCCCAAGCCCCCGCTGCCCATCACAGCCACACTGAGGCCCAGAGTCAGGCCTGGCTGACTCCACACCTGATCTCCAGACTGCCTCCCAAAGGGGGGTGGGGGGCACGGGGGCTTTGGGCCCTCCCAAAGACTCGCCCAGCCATGAGGAAGGAAACGTAGGCCCCTTGAGTCTGAGCATGAACTAAGTGCTGGAGAATGCACATGTCCCCAGCTCTCCTGGGTGCTCGTGAGGCGGGCACTTGCTCCATAGAGCCTGGAACTAATTGGGAAGTTCCTGTAATGAGAACCTTGTGGTAGGCCTTCCGCAAATGTTTGCTCTGTGCATTCAGTGACTGAGGGACCGATGTGGGAAAGCACGGGCCCAGCGGAATCCAAGGCCTATAATTGCTCTTGACTGGGGAAGGTTTCCTGGCCACATTAGCCTCGAGTCACTGTAACGAGTGGGGAAGATTTAGCAGGCCCCGGGGACTTCTCTGTGTGCCTGTCCCTTCCCCATAAAAGAAGAAAAGCCTCATTTGTGGCTTGAAATAGGCCAAGTAGGGCTGAATCCAACCCAGAAGGAGGCTCCCAGGGGCCTGTTCACTCCACTTCTGTGCTGACAGAAAAATTTTAGTAAATGAGGCTGTTTCGAGTTTCCTTCCTGCAAGACTGTTGAACATCACACACAGGCACGAGACAGACGGGGCTGAGGCTGCGCCTGGAAGCGAGGCCCACCGAGGATGCCATTTAACTCTGGGCTTCATGCAGGTCGACAGCTGCCAAGAGAAACAACTCCATAAACATGCCCCTTGGCCTAATAAGGTTCATTTTGCCCCCTTGCAGAAAAGGCTTGTGTTGGCAGAGTCTGAAGGCGACTAGGGACAGCCCAATTTCCATCCCATTAGCCCCAGGATCTCCATCCACTCAGGGGGCTGCATTTCAAATCAGCAGCCGACCTCGAATAAATGAGATAATGTGGTGGCCCAGGGCTTTGTGAATACAGAGGCCAGTGTTCGGGGCAGTTCTTGCTACGGCTCTTACTGCTGTTACTGTCCGTTTGGCCAGTGTGAAAGAGAGGTGTTAGGGAAATCCATTGACGTTCATAAGAACAGGAGCCCACCATTCCCTGACATGGTATTCTAGACACCCGTGACCCATGAGGATGAGGCGATGGCCTGTAATGCTGTGTTACCATTTCACAAAGTCTCAGCCACCACCATCAACACACCGCCATCCCTGCGGCAGGGGGCTAGTCACAGAAGCCCAGAGTCAGCCCATGGGAGACTCAAATACAAAAGAGGAGAGCACTCGTGTTTCTGGTTAAAGTGCGCCGGCCGAGTGCAGGCGGTGTGCTAGGCACTGGAATGCAGTGATGGACAAGACCCTGCCTGTGCCCTCAGGCTCTAGTGGGAAGTTGTGGATGATGTGCTGCCCACCCTGGGGTTGCAGCTAGGAGATCTGAGAAGGCTTCACAGATGTGACCCCTGAGCTAGATGCCAAAAGAGGGGGCCAAGTTCAACAAGTAGACAAGGGAAGGGCATCCAGAGGGAACAGTTTGGGCAAAAGCATGGGACTGAAAGAGGTGGTAGGTTCTGTTAAAGGCAAGTGGTTGGGAGTGGTCAGAGTATAAAAGGCAGATGTTGTCAAGATTAGAAAGAGAGAGAAGGGCAGAGTGACAGATGAGATCTGAAAGAGTAAATTGATCCATAGCAGCAGGATTCATAACAGCAAAACAGCGGAAACAATCCAGATGTCCCTGGGCTGATGAATGCATACACGAAATGTGGTACATCGTTCAGCAATCAAAAAGAATGAAGGAGAGATACATGACAGCACGGGTGAGCCTTGAAAATACGACGCAAAGTGACAGCGGTCAGACAAAAGAGCACGTGTTGGAGGATCCCATTCATATGAAATGTCCAAAATGGGCAAATCCACCATGGTTGGCAGGATCAGCTCCAGGAGGAAATGGGAATGATTGGTAATGGGTACAGGGTTTCTCCCGGGGGTGTTGGAAATGTTCCAGAATTAGACACTGGTGACGGTGGCACAATATGGTGAAGACATTAAAACACTTTAAACAGAAGCAGTTTGCATTTTGTGAAATATATTTCAATAAAGCTGTAAACAACATATTTTTAAAGAAAAGTATTATTTTTAAACACACATGCAGAAGGTAGCTTGAGATAAGTCACAAAGGGCCTCAAAAGGCCTGAGTCAAAATGTGGCGGTACGCAGCCGAAGCGCTACTGGGGAAAGATTTTTCCACCTCAGAAAATCAAAGAACTAACATTTATTGAGTTCTTGCCATGTGCGCAGGCCCTTGCTAGGCCTGTTACGTGTCATATAATCCTCATCACAACCCCATGAAGTAGGTAATGTCATCCCTATTTTACAGATGATGAAACAGAGGCACAGAGCACCTAACCTAATTCAGGTCACCCAGTGGTTAAGTGGCAGGGCCTGGTCCAAAATAGAGGCAGCCCCAGAGCAGGGTCCTCGCTCTTGACCACTGCCCTGTGTGGGTCACAGACCTTTGGGGCCTGAAGGGAGCACAGAGGACAGCCCATCCCAATGCCTCATTTTACAAGTGCTCAAAGACGGGCTGTAACCAGTCTATAGATGTTTTCAACACAGCTCCGGTGAGGCCAGGCAGGTAATCCGTGTGTCAGGAGGCAGGCAGAAGGCAATGGTGGAGAGGACCGTGCTCCCTTGGAAAGCATATGCACCACCTAAAAATTAACAGCTTCATGGGAGGTGGTGACAGCCAGTTCTGCATGTCCCGGAGCCTCATTCTAAAGGGACACCAGTTTGCAAAGCTCTGGGACTTGCCACACCATTCAGGCCTCCAGGGTTTGGACTGTTCACACCTCAGTGAAACGTTGAAAGCCTGGACCCCTAACAGCTTCATACTGGATCCTGTTGTGTTATAAAAAGGAACAGGTGGTCCCCTGGTAGCCCAGAGTCACCCCCTAGGATTTAAATAAGAATCTTCTAGCCAAACTGGGATATGCTCCCAGGGGGAATGGCCGCTGGTGCAGGTTCTTAAAGCCAAGTGTTTGGGGGCAGCCGGATGGGGTGGGAGGGGGAAGGGAAGCCATGCTTGCCAGCTGTAGATGGAGAGCAGAGCTCCGAATTGTTTAGTGTGGCCCTGGGGGTGCACCTGGAGCCCAGCAGGACCACAGGGAGACCAGTTACAGCATGCTCTAAGGAAAAATACGCAGCTAGGAAAAATGTCCTGAGTGGAACGTCTCCTGTAGGCCGCGAGCTAGCGGGAATAGCAACATTGGGAACGGGTGTTCTAGAGGGACGCGTAGATTGCCCGGCTGTAAGAGGATTATGTGTGTGTGCTGACACTGGCCTGACACTTTGCACACTGTGTCCTTTCTTCCAGTTGGTCATGCAGTATCTCTACTATGGTGGCCCAGAATCTCTTCTCATTAAAAACAACGAGATAATGGAGGTAAGGAATCTGTCGTGTCATCATGTAGGTAGCACCTCTGTCAGCTCAGGCTCTCGAATGTGTTGGCAGTGTCTGGGGGCACCGGTGTTGGGTTTTGTTTGGGTGCAGGCTTTGGGGTCCTTCCTACCTGCCTCCTTGGACTTCCCACAGGCTCCTCATCAGAGCCCCTTCCTGGAAGGCCAGTGTGCTTGGGGCACTTGCAGTAGCAGCTCTGCAAAATCCAGTTTTAATTAGCTTTGGGGGTGGGGTAAAGGAGGTTTACAGAGGAGGCTGAGGCTAGCTCTAGGCACAGCTGGGGCTCAGATATTATCCTCAGGAGCTATCCTTGGTGACTTCTGTCATCAGAAAACATTCCTCAAATCACAGCGTGTCCATTGATGCAGATGCCAGGAGCTGATTATAAGGGCTCAGGATGACCATCCCTCCTTCCCGAGGCTCCTTGGCTCTTCCCCTTCCACCCGAGGCCAAGAGGCCCTGCTCCTTCCTAAAATTGGATCCCTTGTCAGTTTTCCTACTCAAAGCTGGGAGCTTTGAACCAGAAGCCAAAAGCCAAAATCACTCTGATAATCCTGAGCAAAGGAGCCAGGATCCTGTTCAGGTGTCCGAAGGTTGGGGCACCCAGTGGATTAGAGATATCAGAGCACCATCAGTCGTTCAAAAGGTGACTCCACAGGCTGGTTAAAACCCACACTCTGGGCCAAACTGGGTTTAAATCCAAGCTCTGCCCCTTCTGAGCCGTGTGATCTTGGACATTATTTAACCTCTCTGAGCCTCCATTCCCTTACCTGAAAATGAGAATAACAAGATCTACCTCACTGGGTTTTTAAGATGGTAAGAGTTCCTATGTAGAATAAGGTGCCTAGAACCATGCATGGCGCTTGGTGAGTGCCGTGAGGGCTGTGTATTCATTGTGGAACCTGTTTATCCTTCCCTCTGTGCTCTGTGAACCCTTTCAGGGTCATCGCCCCCCCCCCCCCCCCACACACACACACAGTCGCTGCCACCCAGCCACAGTTACTCTCTTGTCTCTCTGGACCACTCCTCTGACACTTCTCTACCTGCAGACCAAGCTACCATCTGAGGATGCAGACTCTTGTCACACTTGCTTTTATTTTAAAATCAAAATAATGAACATATGAATCATGTAAATAATGCAGAAGAGCTTGTCACAAAGCAGCTCACCCTGCTCCCCACCCTGTCCCCACAAAGGCAGTCCCTTTGAATTCTCAAGGCCAGGCCACAGCAGTGATGCAAAGGCACAGAGATCCCTGCCCTCCCAGGCTCTGTGAGGGCGACAGGCATGACATCATGTCTGGTGAGAGGAGGGCTGAGAGGACAACTAAGGCCGAGTGAGGAAGCCAGACAGTGATAGAGGGAAGTGACCTGAGGCGGGGGGTCCTGGAGGCTTCTCTGAGGTGACACTTGTGTGGACGCCTGGATGAACAGAAGGAGTGAGCTGTATCCATATCCGTCTTGCTAACGGCGTTCCCCCTTATTTCCGGACATAGCAACTGTAGGCATTTTTTTTGCTTGACCTCCTGCTAGAATAGATGTGAATTGATTCACTTTAGCCCCCTTCCCTCTGCCATCTGCCTTTGTGCTTTGAAGTGTCAAACCCACACCTGTACACCCAGCCCTTCTCCTTGGGACATCTCTCTGGAAGATGAGGATTTTCCCCACTACTGTCATCCCTTTATTTCCACACCCCCCGCCCAACCTCTAACAGGCTCTTCTTATGATTTTTAGCTTCTGTCTGCCGCTAAATTTTTCCAGCTGGAGGCCTTGCAGCGACACTGTGAGATTATCTGCGCAAAGAGCATTAATACTGACAACTGTGTGGATATTTACAATCACGCCAAGGTAATCAGTCCCACCCTGGCTGCGCGGAGCATGCGCCATGCACCGAAGCAGCTCAGGCTTCCCCCTGCACAGCCCCAGAGTCGGGGCAGAGAGCTGATGCTGGCCTGCCCACTGAGGGCCGAGCTGCCTGCATTCCTCCCCGCTTAGCCTCCTGCTCTAGAAAAGGTGCCCTTTCCTTCATCTCGCCCCTCCGGAATACAACAGAAGCAGGAACTCGGAAGTTTCAAAAACTGAGTTGTTTCTCAAATGGTAACATGCACGCGAATCACATTGCAGACCCTGACTCAGCAGGCCCTGGGTGGGCCCTGGGTTCTGCATCCCTAACAAGCTCTCAGGTGAAGCCTCTGCTGCTGATCTAAGCCGCACCTTGAGAGCAAGGTGCTGAAATAGTGGTTCTCAAAGTGTGTTCCCCAATCCAGAAATGTCAGCATCTCTAGGGAACTTGTTAGAAATGTATATTCTAGAGCCCCATCCCAGACCTACTGAATCAGAAACTCCAGGGATGAGGCCTACCATCTATGGCTTTGCAAGCCCTCCAGGCAACTCTGAGTACATGTGGTGAGCACTGATGTTCTAGAACTGGGTTCCCAGCACTGGCTGTACAGTGGGCACTCACTTAACCTCCCTATGCCCGGGACCTAGCAAAGATTAATTAAATCTGCCTCTGGGGGTGGAGCCTGGGAAGATGTATTTTCCAGATCTTCCCAGGTGATTGCAGAGATGGCCAAGATTGAGAACAGGTTAGCAGCCTTGGAGATGCCCATAGGGACCTTCTGGTCAGGTGGACCCAGCACCTAATCAGAATCACCTGGGGTAGAGTTCTGGCTCTTTAGCTTCCTACTCCCAGTGGTCTCTGCGATGGGGCTCAGGAATCTGTTTTTTTTTTTTTTTTTTTAAGATTTTATTTATTTTAGAGTGAGAGAGCTCAGGGCGGTGGAGGGACAAGGAGTGAGAATCTGAAGCAGATTCAGAGATGAGTGTGGAACCTGACATGGGGCTCCATCTCACCACCAAGAGATCATGGCCCGAGTTGAAATCAAGAGTCAGGTACTTAAATCGACTGAGCCACTCAGACGCCCCAGGAACCTGTATTTTTCACAGGCTCCTAGGGTCACTGTTGTGATGTCAGCCCTAATGCCAGTCTTAACTCCAGTTTTGGGGAACCTACTGATCTCATCCGATTCATTTCACCTGTGGGGATACTGAGACTGAGAGAATTCAAATACTCTGTCCAGGAACCACTTGATTTTGTTCCACACGCCCAGGACAGGCAGATAAGCATTTGCTAAGAAGAAAGCATGAAATGAATTGAGATCAGGAATTAAAACAAAAAAGTCATCTTGTGTGCAACTGGAGCCCAGGCAGGACACATCTCCCATGTCCACAGTGCTGTAGAGTGACAATAGAGGGGGACTACCCACTCGTTGCTCATTGTGAAAATTCAGGCTGCCTTTGAGATGTTTTCTGTCTCCCACCAACACTCAACAGCCACTCTTAGTGTGCAGACACTTGTGCTAACAGACTTGTCACACATTTTTTAACCCTCACTGCAACCCTCTTAGGTAAACACTATCATTCATCCCATGTCATAAAAGGAAACTGAGGCACAGAGAAGTGAAGTGACTTGCTTAAGATCACACAGCTATCATGGAGTTTTTTTTTATTGTAGTAAATGCCCATAACATGAAATTTACCACTTTTACAATTTCTTTTTTTTTAAGATTTTATTTATTTATTCATGAGAGACACAGAGAAAGAGGCAGAGACATAGAGGGAGAAGCAGGCTCCCTGCGGGGAGCCCGATGTGGGACTTGATCCCAGGACCCAGAATCATGACCTGAGCCGAAGGCAGATGCTCAACCGCTGAGCTCCTCAGGTGTCCCTAACCATTTTTAAGTGTACATTTCAGGTACATGAAGCACATTCACATTGCTGTGCAACTATCACCAGCATCCAATCTCCAGAACTATTCATCTTCCCAAACTGAAACTCTGTGCCTACAAAACACTAAGTCCTCATCTCCCTCTCCTCTTGGTCCCTGAAACCACCACTTAACCTTCTGTCTCTAGGAACCTTATGTAAGTGGAATCATAGAGTATTTGCCCTTTGTGACTGGCTTATTGCCATCAGCACAGCGTCCTCAGGGTTCATCCACGCTGTAGCCCATGTCAGAATTTCATTTCTCTTTAAGGCTGAATAATATTTTATTGTACAGGGAGACCACACTAGGTTTATCCCTTCACCCATCAGTGGACACTTAGGTGGCATCCACCCTTTGGAGACGAAGTCTCTGCTTTTAGTTCTTTGGGGTTTATACCCAGAAATGTAAACCTAGATTTGGCTTACTCCGAAGCACAGATTCTTTTTTTTCTTTTAATATTTTGTTTTATTTATGAGAGACAGAGAGAGAGGCAGAGTCACATGCAGAGGGAGAAGCAGGTTTCCTGCAGGGAGCCAGACACAGGACTGGATCCCAGGACCCCGGGTTCACGACCTGAGCCAAAGGCAGACGCTCAACCACTGAGCCACCCAGGCATTCCCTGAAGCACAAATTCTTAACCCTGTGTTTACTGTCTGGCCTAATAAATGTTTTGAAATAGGTGCAATAATTGCTAATCCACAGAAAAGATCTGCTTGGTCATCAGTAAATCAACAACTACAGGCTACTTCCTATATGTACACAGACACACTAGGTATTTTGGTTACCTGGGGTTTTTACCAAAATCTGTTTTCTCAGAAACTCCTAACTCTGGGAAACGAACTAGGGGAGGTGGAAGGGGAGGTGGGTGGGGGGTGGGGGTGACTGGGTGACGGGCACTGAGGAGGGCACTTGATGGGATGAGCACTGGGTGTTATTCTATATGTTGGCAAATTGAACACCAATAAAAAATAAATTTATAAATAAAAATCTGTTTTCTCAGGACACAGCACATTTTTTTTAAAAAATCTTAAACTGATGACTTTGCAGGAAAGCAAAGTATCTCTACCCAAGAAGAGAGCCTGATTATTAGTCTTGTGGTCCTTCCCCTCCTCTGACCATGGGCCCTCAAAGTGCCCTGTGAACCTGTATCCACAAGTGGACTTGCCTTGGCCTGTCATCTGGACAACATTCCATTTTAATCCCTCCAGGCTCCCTGACAGGCGGCTTCCATAGCTCTCATATTTAATAATGCAGCCTGATGTAGTGTGAGCCCAGGCTGGGAATACATTTGTGCTACGGGCTTGGAACACCTACGGCAGGGAACTACCTCTTTTGTGTGTGCATCTTTGCAGCCAGAGCTTTGCCTTTTACAGACACCAGCTTCTGCCACAGCCTCCCAGGCCTCATCCTGGTGTGTTTCCAATGCACAAGTCTGCCCTTCATGATATTTGCATCAAGGTCAGGGCAAAGCTGGCCAGCCCCTGCCCTAGCTATACACTGCATCCCCTGTGCTCTGGATGCTGCAACACCACTAATGGTCACATGCCATGCGGGTTCTATTCCTGGCAGATTGTACAAATTGAGGCTAGTTTAGTAAAAGATGGAAAAGAAAGAAACCTAGTCTTGGTTTGGAACCTCAGGAAACACAGATGTTTACATGCTAATAAAAATGCTCCAAATGTTAACAAGCTTTTGGCATCATTACCTCTATACTGCATCTAATTGTTTGAGACAGCTGTGGAATTTTATAGAGATGAGAAGCCCATCCCATAAGTGCATGGCTTAGCCATCTTTTTTTTTTTTTCCTGGCAAAACCATCCCAATTTATTCAGTCATGAAAAAGGGACCCTGATGGGGCTCCTGAGTGGCTCAGCTGGTTAAGCGTCTGCCCTTGGCTCAGGTCATGATCATGGGGTCCTGGGATTGGGCCCTGCATCGGGCTCCCTGCTCGTTGGGAAGTCTGCTTCTCCCTCTCCTCCCCACTCATACTCTCACTATCACTGTCACTCACTCTCTCTCTCAAATAAATGAATAAAATCTTTAAAAAAGAGGGGCCCAGGGGGCCCTGGAGCTTCTGATGGCTCTTTCAGGGTATCTTTCAACCTGGGGAAAAAGAAGGCTGGTTCTTGGAATTGAATCAAAGCTAATGCAGCAAGCTCAACAATGCACTGTGCTAGAAAGAACAGAGGTTTGGAAACCAGGGGATTCGTTCATTAGTGTTTATTGAGCATACACTGTATTCATTAGAGAAACTATATTAGAATTAGAATATCATAAGAAATTAGTAAGATACAATCTCTGCCCTTGAAAAAGTATACTCTAAGGACAGAGGTCAGCAAACTTTTACTGTGGAGGGCCAGGTAAATGTTTATACCGTTGATGTTGTACCCCCTCAACTTTGCTGCAGTAATGCAAAAGCAGTTGTAAACGATATATAAATGATGGATGTGGTTGTATTCTAATAAAACTTTATTTACAAAAGCGGGTAGTGGGCCATATTTTGCCTACAGGCCTGCAGTTTGTCAACCATTGGTCTAGGAGATGAGAGTTTCCGCCCTAGTTCTGTCATTAATTATATTTTATATATAATATATGTAAGATATCATATCTAATAGTAACATAGTTATTATTGAATAAATATCACCAAATAGAAATATAGGTATTTATTGTGTTCTTTGTCCTCCACATATACTACCTAGTGATGAGTGACATTCATGTACAAAGCAAGTGGCCAGGGGTGGGAAAGGGGGGTGCTCTCTGGGCCCACAGAATCAAAGATAGGCAACTCTGAGCCTCAGTTTTCCCACCTGTACAGTGAGGGCCTGTACTCTGTGACTCTAAGAGCAGGGTTCATGTTGAAAGAATGAAAGCATTCCTAAGATCTCTCCCAGCTCCAGGATGTGAACGTTGGGTGGTAACGAGCCCTCTCCCCTGATAAATCTCACCACGTCTTCTGGGTCTCTCAGAGACCACATAATTACCTAGTGCATCTGCGTCCTATATGTGCCAAAGAGCAGGGTACCCTCTGGTTCACTCCTTTCATTTTGTAGCTGGGGAAACTGAGGCACAGAAAAGTGATTTGCGCAAGGTTGCACACGGTTTTTATGCATATAGTTGCTGTTGGCTCAGTGAACTAGCACATGGCATCAATGAGTTCATGGTTACAGGCCTGATCCTTCTAAGGGCCAGTTAGCTGGTCTAGGTTCTTTTCTTTTTTAAGATTTATTTTTATTTATTTGAGAGACAGAGTGGAGGTAAAGGCAGAGGGAGAGAATCTTCAAGCAGACTCCCCACTGAGTGCAGAGCCTGATGCAGGGCTTGATCCCACGGCTCTGAGATCATGACCTGAGCTCAAACCAAGAGTTGGACACTCAACCAACTGAGTCATCCAGGTGCCCCTGGGCTAGGTTCTATAGATACAGTTATTTCCCTTTATCCCAGCCTGTCCACCTGCTTTGTCCATGTGGGTCACTGTTTACCAGTTGGTGAGAAGGAGAGTGATAATTATAAATAGTTTACATTTACAATGACAACTAGCATTGAGTGAGTACTGACTACAATGGACCATTGCTCTGACACTCCATGCATTATCTCATTTAATCTCAACAACAGACTGTCAAGTGGTATTTTTTTTTAAGATTTATCCATTTATTTGAGAGAGAAGAGGAGGAGGGGCAGAGGGAGAGCGAAAATCTCAAAGGAGGCTCTGCATTGAACATGGAGCCAGATGCAGGGCTCGATCTCACAACCCCAAGATCATGCCCTGAGCTGAAATCAAAAGTCGAATGCTCAACCAACAGCCACTCAAGTGCCCCTTAGGTATTTTCATCATCCCCATTTTATGAATAGGAATTTCGAGGCAAAGAGGGTTTATATACTTGTCCAACAGCTAGTGGCTAAAGTCATAAATCTGGGGGCGGATCCCAGAGACTGTCCCTTAGCTACATTCCTAACCTGCCTTCCTTAAATATGACAAATGACAGAATCATGCCATAAATCACCCCAACAAGTCTGAGATGCAGATGTCCTCATTCTCATGTTGAGATGATGAACCTAAAGCTGGAGGTGAAATGACCCCAGTCCTGGTCATGTATTCAGAAGGTGGTGAAGCCGCCACTTGAATCCAAGCCTTCCAGCTCATTCCACTGCAACCTTATTGGCTCTGCCTCATTATCATTCTACTGGACCCCCCCCCCCACACACACACACACCTTACAAGTTAAAGTGCATCTCTAGTTTAAAGGACAGGATATTAGGGATGATTCAGCATTTCGATAATTTAGATAATTCAGCATCTAAATAAAGCAGCAGGTGTCATCTCAGGGAGTACTTAACTTCTGAGCATCCACTCTGAAGACAGCCGACCCATACATCCACATTGACTTCTGTGCCTCAAGCATGAGTTCCTCCACCAGGCTCACTCATGAGGCTAAATACCTATCCTCTGGCTAATGGTGTCAGGCTGGAGGCAGAGCCTTGGTGGTTAAGCACAAAGCCCCAAGGACTTGAATTACCAGGGTTCCATTCCTGGTTCTGCCCTTGACACACTGTGTGATTGTTTTGTATGTTACTGTCTTGTCTGTTTTCTCATCTATAAATTGGAGCTGCTAATATGCCTGCCTCCAGGAAACTTAAAGATTCAATGAGATGATGCATGTCAAGTGCCTAGAAGGTGCCTGGCACATTGGAAGCTCTCAGTAAATGTTCACTGTTAGCCCATTAGTCTGTTGGTTAACTGTTCGCTCATACATTCAACAAATTCTAAGTGTCTGCCATCTGCCAAGCCCTCTGCTTGGCCCTTGAGCTAGGGCAGCAATCCCTTCCCCACTGGTTTAGTCTGTGAGGAACCCCGTCTCTAGATAGGTTTCTCAACCACAGCATTGACAGCTTGTGCCGCAGGATTCTCTGCTGTGGGGAGAGGCTGTCCTGTGCATCGTGGGAGGTTCAGCAGCAGCATCGCTGGCTTCCACCCATTAGATGCCAGTGGTGCACATCACTGCCGCCACCCGGTTGTGACAACCAAACTGCCTTCAGGCTTTTCCAAATGTCACCTGGGAGGCAAAAATTGCCCCCGGTTGAGACACCACTGCCCTAAACACAGGGAGTGGGTAGTCAGTGCCCACCCTGGATTGCTGTGAGAGTCAAATGGGTTAATTCTCAAAGAGCTTAGAGCTGTGTCTGTAACTCCATTCATGTGACAGCTTCAGTACAACAAAGAAACGCAAAGCCCAGAGGTTAAAACAGTAAGCCCTTCTTCAGCACATGAGTCGACGAGACAGCTGGAAGTTCCCTCTGGTCTCCACGGGCCTTGCTTCTGAAGTCAGCTGGCTGGTCAGCTGTGCTTGGGTTTGTTGACCCTGGTTGGGCTCTGTCACTGTCTCCTCTCAGTTTCCTGGAGCCACTAACCCTCCAAGCAGGCTCCTCCTCACTTGTTCCCATGGCAGAGATGGGGCCCTGGGCCAGAGTGCCAAGTACCACGTGGCCACCTGAAGCTAGCTCAGGATCGGCAACTTTAACTTCTGCCACATGCCGTTGGCCTGAGCTACTCACAAGGCCAAGCAGTGGAGAAATGGACTCCAGCGCTGTGGGGGAATGCAGCAGAGGGTAGAGAATCAGGGCCATCTTTGTACTCGACCTACAGTAGGGGGTGTTCGCCATTCCTAGGCATGCAGGCAGTCGGGTGCATTTCACAAACATAATCTTCTCCTGCTTCCTGTCGTTCTCCACAGTTTCTTGGAGTCACAGAGCTCTCAGCATATTGTGAAGGCTACTTCCTCAAAAACATGATGGTCCTCATCGAAAACGAAGCATTCAAGCAGCTCCTCTATGACAAAAATGGTGAAGGGACGGGCCAGGATGTGCTCCAGGACTTACAGAGGACGTTGGCCATCAGGATTCAGTCCATCCACTTGTCATCTTCCAAAGGTTCTGTTGTATGAAACGTCGAGGACAGGGAATGGTCCCCGAGGACTTCCCAGTTCTGCTGCTGCATTGGCTTCACACAAACACATACAGAGTTCACCTGGCGTCTGTTTTTGGCTAGGCCAAGGAGCTGTCTCTACTGCCTCAGCTTCTCTTGAATAAGCAATTTCAGCTCCCATGTGTTCCTGTTGAAAAACAAAGGACATTCCACTGGTCTGCAGATCAGATTGTGGTGGGGTCCAGAGCTTGAAGGTCAACATGGGGCAGCCAAGCCAAGCTCATCCGAAAGCACCCCTGGAGCAGTTGAACACCCGTCGCCGGGACCACAGTCAAATGGATGAGTTGAGGACTAAAGGTCTTTCTGGTTGCAGGTTGACAGTTGGAGAACTTAACTCATCTGACCCTGAAGAGCGTTGTGTTCTCACTAAGGACCTTTGTCACTGCAGTTCAGGGAGAGTCAACCATGGTAGCAAATTCATGAGACCGTTACCAATAACGAAGAAATAATTTGGCAAATTTTTAGGGGTGGGAACTTTTTAAAGTGTTCATAACAAAACAAAAACAGGGCAGCCTTGTAGTTTAAAATCTATTTCTAAAAGCTTAACAGTTCATTTTCAATTGAATTGTGTTTAGGGATCTGTGTTTTCAGTTTTGTTTTTTCTAAAAAAAAAAAAAACAGTAAGTTGCAGGTCTATACTGTATAAACATGCATCTGACAAAATATTGCTGACATTCTATACAAGGTAAAATAATAATCTTGCCTTAGTGATCATCGTTACACAAAAGAGGTGCACTGCCAATAATTATCTCTAACTCAATAGTTGAAAACAACGTGCATGCTAATCGTGATTTCGGGGTGAGAATAAAACACCCCCACATATCAAAACATGCATTTGCATGGGCCCAAACCAGTGAAATGTTATGTTTGTGCTTCATTTTTGCCAAGGTAAAAATGTTCCATCACTTCTTGCTAAAAATCCATTTGGTGAAAACTATAAACATATTCCTTTCCTCTAGCAATGATTCTGGGATGCTTTTGCAGAAATGTGTTCATAGGTGATGCTGATGGGGGGTGGGGAGGGCGCACGTCAGAGAATTTACTATTAATCCCAAAGTTTTCTCTGTATTCTCAGAAGATGTTAATAGTTTGCTACTAGCCAGAGAATATGACGATGTTAGATTATTTTTAAAGATGAAACATGTATGATAGGCAAGATTCTTTCTGTATTCTGAGAGTGTACAGTATAGGGTTATCTATAATGAAAGTTTATATTGACAGGGTTCCGTTTGCTCTGCCATATATTATAAGCAAAAGAGATCGGTGAAGTGCCACAATATTCCAAGTAATTTTTGAGTTGCTGCCTTTTTTTTTTCCTCGTCCTTTAATTTGAAACCTAGCTAGAAACGAGAATGACTTTTACCCTTTGGGGTTGGCCAAGTTTCATCGGTAAACCTCCTTCCTAGCATGCCTGTGGGAAGTTGTGCACAGACCCTAGACTCTAGAGGAGCTCCTGTCATCCATTGTACTTGCTCCCTGAGCCACTGTCCAGAAGACTAAGGCCAAGTTACACGCGTGTGACCCACGTCTGCCTACAACATTGGCCCTTAGGTGATTTGGATACACAAGGCCTCTCTTCTCCATGGTCATTTGCAAACCTCCCAGGCCCTCTCATCAGATGAAGAAGCAGAGGGGAAAAACTCTGCAGAGGTGGCCGAGTTCCAGATACACAGCCCATGTGGGCATCACCGCTGCCTCCCACCTCCTCTGTGTCCTCAGAAACGCTGTGTGACGCTCCCTTAACAACAACGGACTTCCCTGTGAATGTCTCTTATGCTAGTTTGGGGCCTCTGCCCTTTGATTTGTACAGTGGCAACTCCCAACAGGCTTCTGTTATGGTTTGTGTGCTTCCTCTGTCATTAAATGATTTTCCCAAGCCGCGCATCCTTTGTATGGTACGGGTGAGCTTTTTACCTGACAGGTGAAGCCTGAGAGCTTCATCCAGTTGAAAGATTGGACGAGGTGGCCCCTCAGAAAAAGTCGAGGGAAATGAAGACACCAGGTAAAAGATAGGTGCTCATGTCGTTGGCAGTGAACCGCCACCTGTCGGCTCTGTCTACTAGAGGTTGGCTGCGCAAGCAGGCTCCAGGGCCCCAGGTCTGGCCTCTGCGTGCTGCCACCCTGGCCACTGACCTAATGCAGCTAACCCACCTCCAGAGGGTGTAGTTCTGGCTGTTATTGGTGCACCTTGATGAAGCTTTTTGGGGGGTGGGAAGATGGAGGAAAATAAGTTCTACCCACATGGCATGTCCCCCACCACCATTCTGGGGTGGGACCACAAGGGTACAAGCGGCTCTCTTCTTGGGTATCATCATCACTGAGGTCAAAACCGAGGCCCCACCTTGTCCGCTCCGGCCCAGCCCGGGTCTGGGTGGAGACTGATACCCCTGACTCATCCACAAGGCCTACAGGAAGCCAGCATGCCCCAGAAGGTAAACAGCTGACATCACCAGCCCCTCTGCCCTGCTTAGCAGGCAAGCTCTGTTTCTTTAAGAAACAACTGAAGCATCTGAGTGCTGGGGGCCAGAACTCTGAGTCAGTCCTGGAGAACAGAAGGTCGATTTATTTTTGACTGTGCATCACCCTCTGTGTGGCCTCAGGGCAAGTACACCATTTGATTTATTCCTTTTGCCAAGATAGTGTTAGGCTACCACATTTGCCTTTTACTTGTCTGGTGGACAGCTTTGTCATTCCATCCTTCATGAAGCCTGCAGCTTCTGAGGCCCTTAGCATCTCGGGGGCAGAGGGTGAGCCCACCTGCCTGCCCCAAAGCTCCCTCCACGCACCCCTTCCACTGCCAGGAGGAACCAGAGGGAGGAGGAACCAGCTGAGGCGGCGGCTGCCCCCAGGACGCACGCGTGCGATTGGTCTCGTAGGTACCGTATTTCAGCGTCAGCCACACTTCCCAAAAGGAGACTCCCACCCAAAATGAGGATCAAGGTGTGAGCTCCCATCACGGGAGGCAGAAGCTTAAGACAGTGTTAGCCACCCCTCAGGGTCCCGTTGGATGGAGGGGCTCCAGAGATCTCCGCCCCTGACATACTTTAGTTCAGACATGCTTTAGTTCTGTAATTCCGTTTCTGGAGCTCGCATTGCCTTTTCCTGTGGAGCCCCCAGGACAGTGAGTCCGCTAGGCATTGTTTCATCCCACCTCGTGTGTTACCTCCAAGTTTCACTAAGCTCAGGCAGCCCGCGCAGGTGGGTGGAGAAAGGGGTTTGAATCCCACACAATGGGTGGAGAAATCTTTTATTTCACTAGTCCTGCGTTCCCTGTCTTCAAATTCCATGCTCAACGCCTCCAGCCCTCACTTTGCGGGCGCTAGCTGGGGTCACAGATGGATGGGTGCACAAGGATCCCCATCCTGCCGCTTGTGACTCCCCTTCCAGCCGGCCCTAGCAGACAGCCTCCAAGACTCGATCCTGGGCTTCTTGGCTTGAGGGTTCAAGTCAGGGAGATGCTCAGCCATTGCCTGGCTCCAGACTCCAGGCTCCAGGCTCCAGGCTCCAAGTAGGTCTGGAAAGTTGCATATATCAACACCAGTACAGCCCCTGACTTGCCCTGAGACATTGTGCAGGTCATTCACAAAATCTAGTGTTTGTTTTTCTCTTTTGAAAAGTTGGCTTTTTTTTTTTTTTTAAGATTTTTATTTATTCATGAGAGACACAGAGAGAGGCAGAGACACAAGCAGGGGGAGACTTGATCCCAGGATCCTGGGATCATGCCTTAGGCCAAAGGCAGATGTTCAACCTGAAAAGTTGGTTTATTTTTTTTTTTTTTGAAAGTTGGTTTAAATACAACTAGTTAATAGCATCACTGAGAAGATTAAGCAAGGTGTTTTATATGACTCACTGTACAGTTAGTAGCAGGGAAAGGCCCTTTCAAACTTGTAAGACTAAGTAAGCAGAGGGCAGGAGAAACTGATGATTTGCACAAGGAAGGGAAGGTTAACAATTTTGCCCTTCATTTCTTTATTATTTTTATTTAAACTCAATTTAGTTAACACATAATGTATTATTAGTTTCAGAGGTACAATTCAGTGATTCATCAGTTGCATTAACACCCAATACTCATTACAAGTGCCTTCCTCAATGCCTATCACTTGTGCTTCATTTCTAGAACTTTCTATGGCAGCCATTCCCATGGTGGTTTGTGATCTCTAGGGTTGTGCTACTTGGTCCAGGGGATGTGAAGAAATTCCCCCCAAAACAGCTCTATTGCAGTCCTAGTTCCTAGTGTGGTGTCTCACACAAAGTCAGTGATCAAGAAATGTTTAAGTCAATGGAAGCCAAGTTCAACTAGATTTCTATCTTTCATATAAGTACTGTAAATATTTCATAGAAAATATTTTCCTATAAATACTAAATGTAAGTACTAAAAATACTCTCACATTATTACTATATTTACTAAATATTGGAGTTGCAGGGATTGGCTCTCCCAAACTCCTCATCTACTCAGGAACATGAGACTCACATTTGTAACTCATATGACATGAGTCCAGGGCCCCACAAATGACCCAGGAGGGACAGACCCATGGGGCTGACTCTCAGTCCAAGGCTGGGGACTGTGGTAGCCACAGGTAGCCACAAATCTCCAGAGGAAACAAACACCAAATGTCACCTCCAGAACATGCCGGGATTGCTGTCTTTCACAAGCCAGCTGTAAGCCCACGTCCTTTCCTGCCACTTGAGTGTGTGGACACTCATCTTCCACCAAGAAATTCCCCTGGTGAAACTTCATGTCCTCTGTGTCCCTCCCAACCTGGCCAGTGCCTTGAGTAAAGCAGCATATGTCTTGGGACAGAACCATTGGGAAGCTGGTATGGTGCCTATATTTTTCACCCTCTTTAAAAATAACCCAGCAGATTTTAAACTTCCTGCTCGGTAGCAAAAAATAGAACTCGTACTCAGCAATCATGTTGCACATTAGTTTCCATTACTGATGAGGCAGTGGGATGATGAGTGCCCTATGAAAGGACACGCCTCCAAGTTTAGCTCCGAATATGAAAAGACAATCTGTCTGCGTGAATAGGCAATTAAAAGAGATGCCCTGATGGCACTGATGCATTCTTTGGATGTTGCTTTTCAGAGTTAACCTCAGATGAGTTCTGAATTTTAATGCCACCCCAAAACTCTGGGATGAAGAGCTGCCAGGAGAGAATTGGCGGGTGGTAGAAGGAAGGGACTCTGGGCTGGGCACCAGATCCCGCCTCTGGTCCTGTTGCTGCCATCGGCTACTCAGTGACCTTGGCCAAGCCTCTTTTCCATTCCAGACCAACTCTAAATGAAAGCCTTTCTCAGCTGATGTTCTGTGCACCTCCACTGAACGTGCCATGCTCCTCTTGCTACACTCATGTATTAGAACCTTGCAGGAATACCATTTGGTGGGATAGAACATTCTGGATTGCATCCAGGAGGACGTAGGAAAAGGAACCTCAGTAATACAATGATGTCTTCGGTAAAAGAGGCAAGAAGTCAAATAAAAGGTTTACAACAAGGCTCCAAGGATGTTTTATTCTGAGGATGCACCTCACCAAACCGTAGCCTTATGATCCCCATCTCCTTTTTGTTTTGTTCTTTTCGCTTTCTGTTTTTAAATAATTCCAGATTACAGGAAGTTGAGAAGATAGTACAGAGAGGTCCTTGTACCCTTTACCACTTCCCCCACCCCCAGTGATGGGATCATAAGTGTCTCTAGTATGATACTGAAATTAGGAAATTGACATTGGCACAATGCTTGTGTCTAGTTCGTTGCCATTTTGTCACGTGTGTAGATCCATTTGACCACCACAGTCACTGTTCCACATCACAAAGGTGTCCCTGTGCTCCCCCTTCACAGTCACTCCCACACCCTTCCTCCTCTCATACAATCCCAGCCCTGGCAACCACAGATCTGTACTCCACCTCTGCAGGTTTGTCATTTTGAGAATATCCTATAAATGGAACTGCACAGTAAGTGGCTTGCTTCACTCAGCACAATGCCCTTGAGATCCATCCAAGGATGTTGCACGTATCAAGAGTCTATTCCTTTTTATTGCTGAGTCGTATTCCCCAGTGTCCCATCTCCTTTTAACCAAATGTATGTGCATGTTGGGAAGTGTGGCAGTAAGACAGCTTGGCTCTGACAGCTGATTCTCTCTGGTCGAAGCTCCCAGAAAACAGTGATGTCTCTTGGGCACCAGACATGACTTTCTCATCCTGCAGCATCGAGGGGAGTGTGTTCTGTGTTGTTAGTCCAACATTTTGGTGTTGGTGGTGGATGGCAGAGGACAGACCACTGTTCTCAAGTGGTCTAAATAGTCTTCAACTGTGCAGTAAGATCCTTCTACCATTGACTGACCTCTCCAAACATCTCACTCATGGTGTAGGGAAGTGCTTCTCAGACTCACTCCCTGTACACATCATTGAGGATCTCATTGAAATGCAGGTTCTGGTTAAGTAGAGCTGGGTCAGGCTTGAGATCCAGCATTTCTAATAAGCACCTAGATGATGCTCATGCTGCCAATCCAGGGACTACCCCTTGAATCGCAAAGGCATCAGGTATGGAGATCAAGGATTCATCTCCGTCTCTTTCTGCTGCCAGACTAACCCCTGGCTTCTGTCCTGTCACCTGCATCTCTGGAATCTAAACCTTGTGGGTTATTACGAGCCTTTCCTTCTGTCCCAGACCATGAAGACATTTTAGCAATACATCTGGGGAAATCATTTGAAATTCTATTTTCCTAGGTGGAGAGTTCAAAGAGTCTAAATTAAACCTAAGGAATTATTCACCCACAACCCCATTCTACCTTCACTGTTCCTGGTCTTCTTTTAGTCCGAATCAAATGTATTAATTCCACGGGTGTTTACTGATGGCCTGGCACACATATGTGACCCACCTTTCTGCTATAGCCAAAGCACCCACCCTCTCTCGCTTTGGTTTTCATTCAGTATTGGTAGTAGAAGGAAAGAAGAAAATTCTTGTTTATTCTAAGACTGTTTCATGAGACTTCTTTCTGCACTCACAGAGGCCCTCCCAAGAGTGTCAGGGACACCCAGGAGGACCAAGAAGGGAATGATCAAAAGATAGCTGTCCCTCCCATCTTCCCTAAAACGACTTTGATAGTGGAGCAGGATGAGTGAAGCATCTGGTTCCAAATGGCTGCTGGGTGACCTTGAGGCCTGGCAGCCATTTGCTATGGGGAATGGGTGGGTGGGAAGAAGAAAAGAGTGGCAGATTTTATCCATAATTACTCATTACTTTCTTTCTCTGTCAAGTGAATGACTGAATTTTTAGCACTTCAAAGGAATTGCTCTCATACATTAAATATTGTGGTTGGGGGCCCCTCAGACTTTGTTTTCTGTTAAACAAGTAATAAGAAAGTGTACAGAGTCTTTTTTTTTCTTTTCTAGAAGTTCCTTAGACCAGGGGATGAATCTCTACCCCTGATATGTGAGGGTTTCTGTTGATCAGTGAGTTTAATGAAAATCAGTGATATGGGGGCACCTGGGTGGCTCAGTGGCTGAGCATCTGTCTGCCTTTGGCTCAGGTCATGATCCCCAGGTCCTGGGATCCAGTCCCACATCAGGCTCCCCACAAGGATCCCGCTTCTCCCTCTGCCTATGTCTCTGCTTCTCTGTGTGTGTGTGTGTGTGTGTGTGTGTGTGTGTGTCTTTCATGAATAAATAAATAAAATATTTAAAAAAGAAAAAAAAAGGAAAAAAATCAGCTATATGATATGGTTGCTTAGAAGAGCTCATTTAGCTGTAGAGTACATTAATAGAACCATAATCACTAGAATGAGATGAGGGTGCTCCTCTGTGCCCTAGAGTCCTGCATTCAGTTCAGGGCCTGCATGAGTTGGGGTTCCTAGCAACAAGCACCTCTGGCTAATTTAAGAAGGAAAGGGATTTATTCAAAGATATGAGGCAATTCAGACACTTGTTGATGGGCTAGAGAAACCATTTGAAAGGCAGAGCTCGGGCAGCCCCGGAGGCTCAGCAGTTTAGCACTGCCTTCAGCCCAGGGCATGATCCTGGAGTCTCGGGATCGAGTCCTACATCGGGCTCCCTTCATGGAGCCTGCTTCTCCCTCTGCCTGTGTCTCTGCCTCTCTCTCTGTGTGTGTGTGTGTGTGTGTGTGTGTGTGTGTGTGTCTCATGCATAAATAAAATATAAAAAAAAAAAAAAAAAGGCAGAGCTCTTAGGGATGACTGACAAACCATGACACAGGAAAGGCCTGATGAACTCATGCTGCCACTGCTGCCACCACATGCTGTGAGGGCAGAAATCAGTAATGGCAGCTCCGCAGTGATGGCGACATTGGTTTCCATGACCACTACTGCCACGAGCAAGAGAACCACCCCTGCCTCAGGTGACCTCAACCTGTCACAAAAAGCTTAACGCCTCTGCCTCCACTTGCCCCATGAAATGGGAGCCCCCATTCCTTCGTGGTGCCCCTTTCAGAATCAGACTTTCATCCCAGCACAGCTGACTGGCAGAGCCTGGGTCATGTGACTGTGCTTAGCCTTGCAAGGGGGTGGGGGGGTGTGCAGGGGGGAAGTTTCAGCTCTTACTGCTGTGTTTGGGAGATGGGGCATACACCAGGGGGTTTCTATGGAGAAAGATGATAGGTGGCCATGAACATGGCAGGTGTCCCCTATACTCAATAAAGTTCACAGACTTATCAGAAGAAACTAACCAGGGATGCCTGGGTGGCTCAATCGGTTAACTGTCAGCCTTGATCCTGGGGTCCTGGGATCGAGCCCCGCATTAGGCTCCCTGCTCAGTGAGAAGCCTGCTTCTCCCTCTCCTCCCTGCTCATGCTCTCTGTCACTATCTCTAGCTCTCGCAAATAAATAAATAAAACTTGAAGAAGAAGGAGGAGAAGGAGGAGGAGGAGCAGGAAGAGGAGGAGGTAACCAAAAATTGAAAGGGCAGCTGAAGGAACTGGGGTGTTTGGCCCATACAAGGGAAGATTTGGGTGACCATCATGTTGTCTTCAATAGTGGGAGATGGTTTATAGGTAAGAAGAAATAGCTTCATTCAATACGGCCGCAGGGATTACAGCTATCCTAATGATATCCTAATTCTTCAAGAATTCAGACTTCACAAAGTATCAGTAAAAACTTTTAAAAGTCTGAGCAAAGCCTTCCAAAGATGGAATGAGCTGACATGGGGGTAACGAGTTCCCCATCACAAGAAGCATTTCAGAAAGTGCTGGTCAACCACTTGATAGAGATTCAACCAATAAATGGGGGGAAAAATTTAAACGGCCCTTACGACTCAGATGTATTGTCATTATCAGTTCTCTCCTTCTGATATTAATCATCTATTTGGCTCAGAAAACCCATCCATCTTGATATATCTTATGTAAAATTTGTAATGACCTCCTTGCCTTCATTTTTTGCCAGTGCGGCATTTTATTAAAGCCTGCCACCCCATTTATCCTCATCATGTTAGTGAGGCAGCAGATCAATTCATTACTCTTACTTATCCACTACAGGAGGAAGAGAAACAGTCTCCAAAACCTCACCAGCTAGGAATAGAAAAAGTAGCTAGAAATTAATTCAGTTACTGAAAAATGGGACTTCTTCTTATAAAGGGAAAAGAATGGATTTCAGTCAAGCAATCAAGTTAGGGAAGGGCCATTTCTGAGAATAGAATGAAATCCGGGTATGTGACATTGCATGTGTCAACACCACATCAGTTGTACATTTTTTAAAACCAGATTCAATAGAGAAAAGCCATGAGTCGTGCGTCAGTTTGGCCACAGGTACCAGCTAGCCTCGGTCTTCCCTCCCACAGAATGGGGGGTGTCGCTGCACTGACCCAGCAGGTAAGGAAGAGAGAGGTTGAAGCAATGGTGGGAGGTGGGGCTCTGTCATAATGCACCAAACCTTGTTCCCCAAGCAGGGAGAAGCAAGAGGGAGAAGCAGCTGGCTTTGCTCCCCCCCTGGAGCTACTGCCATGGGACTCATCGTCTCGTCGCCGATTGGCTGACTCCACCTGCCTGCAGCCTCAGGTGGGGGTAGGGGCGGGCAGCAGTGGCTCTCTGGGCATCCTGCCCCGGGCAGCCTCACAGCTCCCCTCCTACCACACTAGGAGTTCCAAGACTCATCCCCCAGGGTCCAGTTTATTTTAATTTTTTTGTTTCCTTTTTTTTTCATTTTTTTAATTTAAATTCAATTTGCCAACATATAGTATAACACCCAGTGCCCATCCCATCAAGTCACCAGGGTCCAGTTTAATTCACAACACTCCCTTGACAGCCTCACTCCTGAGAACCCGCCCCTCCCCAGGGGCACCCCAGCCTTTTGTTCCTCTCCTGTGCTCTGAGCTCTTAGGTACAGAATTTTACTAGGTGACTGTCAGTCAATTGCCACATTTCATCCCAGAGGCGGTGGAAGCAATGCGTGCCCCTGTGTGCTGCTTCGGAGATGCTTCTGTGTGCCTGAAGTGTCATGTCCAGTGCACACGCGGGCGGTCTTTCCCCCTCCTCTCTATCCTGTGTCCCCTTGGACGGCGTGGAGCGCAGAAACTGGCCTGGAAGGACCCGCTCGGTTTGAGAGAATGAGATGCTGACAGAGGAAGGACCAGCACAGCTCAGTCCTGTACATATGTGCCACGGAAAGACACCGTGCAATGTCTATAAATCTGAAAAAAAGTAAAATCCAGCATTGCTCTGACTTGGACATCACAGTGGGATCTAACGTTTATTGAGCATTTATCACGTGGCAGATACTGTGCCAAATGCATTCTGTGTGTTGCCTCAATCCTCACGGTGACTCTTACGTGATGGGGATTTGTATTCCCATTGTACAGACAGGGAAACTGAGGTGCCGACAGCAAGGCTGAAAGTAAGCACAGGGCTGGGACGTCGGTGCAGACAACGTTGGTGACTTCTATGAGAGGTTTCGCTCTTTGCCAAGCTCTTTGTTTAAAATGCCTCCTTTCGGGGTGCCTGGCTGTCCCAGTCCGTGGAGTGTGCAACTCTTGATTTCAGGATTGAGGGCTCAAACCCCACATTAGGTGTAGAGATTACTTAAAAATAAAATCTTTAAAAAAGTTTTAATTAAAAATTAAAAAAATAAAATGCCTCCTTTCAAGGGAGGTGGAAAAATGAGATCTTTCTGCTGCTTTAAAAAAATAAATTCATTTATTTTTCACCATTCAGAAACCTATTCAGAAGAGGAAGAAAAAGCCTTCTAGGGGGTCAGGGGAAGGTTAATGGTTGTGTATCTGTGGTGCGCTGTGATGCCAAGGTCATTTTTCTTTCTTTCTTTCTTTCTTTCTTTCTTTCTTTCTTTCTTTCTTTCTTTCTTTCTTTCTTTCTTTCTTTCTTTCTTTCTTTTTTAGGATTTTATTTATTTATTCATGAGGGATACATAGGCAAAGACACAGGCAGAGAGAGAAGCAGGCTCCCTGTAGGGAGCCCAATGTAGAACTCGATCCCAGAACCCTGGGATCACTCCCTGAGCCAAAGGCAGACGCTCAACCACTGAGCCACCCAGGTTCCCCTGGAGGCAGTTTTTTGTGTGTGAGGTTTGAAGAGTCTTGTAGACGAGGGAAGGCCCCAGAGCATGTGACGCAAGGCCTCCTTCATTCCCGTCCCAGGGGGAAGAAGGTGAACCCTGCGGTGGTGACTGTGGCGCATCTAGGGCTGCTCCGTGTGGCCTCTGCGCAGAGGACAGGAGGCTCCTTGGCCTTCAGCCACCACGGGCACTGGAAAAACAAATTTGGCTTTTAGCTGCAACCTCTCAGAGGAACCAAAAATAAGCCACTAGAAACTCCTCAAACTTACCTGGGCGTTCTGTTTTTTTCATGGTTGTCGAGTTTTGTTTTGTTTTTTAAGATTTATTTATTTATCTGAGAGAGAGGAGAGAGAGCAAGCAGGAAGGTGGACAGAAGGAGAGGGGGAGAATCTCAAGCAGACTCCCCATTGAGCACAGAGCCCGACGCAGGGCTCGATCTTACCTCCCTGAGATCACAACCTGAGCCGAAAACCAAGAGAGTTGGATGCTCAACCCACTGTGCCGCCCAGGTGCCCCAAGAGCTGTTTCTTCCAATGGGCCAGTTAGACCTGCAACCCAGTTCTGTTTTCTCCCAGTTCAGAAGGTGCAGCCATCACCTTCACAGCATCCAAACTCTGGGGGGCAGAGCACAGGGGCAGACGGAGAAAGCCCAGGACATGCAGGGGGTTTGGTGTTTTATTTTCTACTAGCAAAACCAGGAGACAGGGAGCTCCTAGGGGGCTCAGTGGTTAAGCGTCTGCCTTGGGCTCAGGGCGTGACCCCAGGGTCCCAGGATCGAGTCCCACATGGGGCTCCCCGGAGGGGGCCTGCCTCTTCCTCTGCCTGTGTCTCTGCCTCTCTCTGTGTCTCTCATGAATAAATAAATAAAATCTTTAAAAAACAAAAGAAAACAGGAGATAGGTAACTACTAGTTCTGATGTTGTCGAGGCAGCAGGATGTCAGGACATCGAACCCCTGGCACTGTGGGCTGTGGGCTTGGCTGGAGCTGAGCTGGAAGGAGGGTCAGCCAGGAACACCAGCCTGGGGCAGCTGGGCTGGCCTGGTTAGGGGGTCACTTCCCTGCTCCATCATCACGTGCCAGGCGAGAGAGGACAGGTAGCCCGGGATGTGCACTGGGGAGTTTTCTGATGGGGTGAATCCCTTTAATTGTCCAAGGTATGGTCCAGCTGCTGCTCCTTCTGGGGCCTTCTCTATTTCCATGGAGAAAAACCATGCACCAGAGCCTGGAACCCCGGCTCCTGAGGCAGCGTGCCAGCCCCACACCCCATCCACCCCTGCAGGGTGGGGGCACCTCAAGACGAGTCCACCACCCCTCTCCATCTGTGTAAGGGCTTACAGCTTGTCCTAAAAGAAGTACTCTGATCCTTGCTTCTCACAGCAGGGTCCACAGACAGTAGAACCGACCTCACTGGGAGTTTGTTGGAGCGCAGAATCTGACCCCTGACCCCACATCTCCTGCCCTGGAATCTGCATTTTACCCGGAGGCCTGGGTGAATGCCCAGCACACTGTGGTCTGGGAAGGGCAGGCTGCTGTGACCGCATCAGGCCCTTCTGCCTCTCTCAGGACCCTGCAACCAGCCTGAAGAGATGATGTGGATATGGCCAGGACTTGGGCAGCAGACCCGGTGGGGTGTGGGAGAAGATTCTTAGGGTGCTTGAGTCAATCAGCAGTAATGAGCCATTTGGAGCCCACCACACCCTCTGGGAGTTTCGGAGAGCGCATCCTTCTGCCAGTAATCCACACACACACACTGGAGGCCTCAGATGTTCCCTCGGCTGCGAATGTGCGGCCAATTGCCTGACCCTCCGCGCTTCTTTCCTGCTGCCTCTCACCAAGGGGGATGTTGGGGCAGAACCTTGGAACGCGGGATCCCTGGGTGGCGCAGCGGTTTAGCGCCTGCCTTTGGCCCAGGGCACGATCCTGGAGACCCGGGATTGAATCCCACGTCAGGCTCTCGGTGCATGGAGCCTGCTTATGTCTCTGCCTCTCTCTCTCTGTGACTATCGTAAATAAATAAAAATTAAAAAAAAAAAAAAAGAACCTTGGAACGCTGTGTATGCGCTCACCCTTCCAGCCACTTGTTTCTGCTGACAACGTTGGGAGTTCGCCTCTTTATCAAGCAGTAGATCAAAATCATTCTGGGGGATCCCTGGGTGGCTCAGTGGTTTGGCGCCTGCCTTTGGCCCAGGGCAGGGTCCTGGAGACCCAGGATCAAGTCCCACGTCAGGTTCCCGGCATGGAGCCTGCCTCTCCCCCATCCTGTGTCTCTGCCTCTCTCTCTCTCTCTCTCTCTCTCTCTCTCTATATATATATATATATATATATATATATATATATATGTCAATCATGAATAAATAAATAAATCTTTTTAAAAAATCATTCCGCTCTGGGGGAAAATGACACAGAAAGTTAAGGGCTGTTTATAAAACCACCGATACAGGGATCCCTGGGTGGCGCAGCGGTTTGGCGCCTGCCTTTGGCCCAGGGCGCGATCCTGGAGACCCGGGATCGAATCCCACGTCGGGCTCCTGGTGCATGGAGCCTGCTTCTCCCTCTGCCTATGTCTCTGCCTCTCTCTCTCTCACTGTGTGCCTATCATAAGTAAATAAAAATTTAAAAAAATAAATAAAACCACCGATACATGCATGAGGTTTGCCAAAAGCAGCTTGTGTCCCAAGTAGGGCAGACAGGCCACCACAGGCAGGAATGGAGAAGAGGATTGAAGGAGAGAAATGTGAAGGCTTGAAAGAGGATGTTTGAGTGGTGCACCTAGGGGACCAGTGACAGTCTGAAACGGCTTCCCTAGAAATGTCTTTGAGAGCATGAAAGTTATAACAAGAAGCTGTGATTTTTACAGAGTGCCCCAAACGGCTAGGATTTCAGCCCTATATCCCTATTAACGAAATGTGACTTTTTCATCCCAGGGAGACCACAGCTTTGCCCACGATGCCGCATGGAGAAGGAGAAGGGATCAATTACCTAGATAATTCAAGGACAGCTTCCCAGGTCTCCAGGAATCTCTGACCAGGGCACTAACCCCATGATTGGGACTTGGTTTAGCAAACCTCTGCCTTGTGACACCATGGTGTAGGGGGAGGGGTACAGATTTTCCCCCAGCGGCATTTAGCAATGTCTGGACACACTTGTAGTTGTCACAATCGAGAGAAAGAGAAGCTACTGGCACCTAGTGGGCAGAGGCCAAGATGCTGCTCACCATCCCTCAATGCACAGGACAGGCTCCACGGCACAGAGTTATCCAGCCCCCGATGTCAGTAGTGCTAGAGTGGAGAAGTTCTGTTCTAGGGAGATGGGTTTGGGTTCCAGTCACTGCTCAGCGTGCTGGTATGGAAGGAATTCTTCCCCGTAGGTTGCTGGATCACAGGAAAGTCAACTCAAACAGTCTCTAGCCACAAGTTCAGATTCTCTGCACCCCCAGAACCCAGACCGATCACGTTCCCCTGGTCATCATATGCCTCCTCAGACAGCAGAGCTCACTCACTTATATTTTCCTCTTCCAGGGGATTTCTGAGGTTTAACAGTTTCCAGTCCTGCTCCTTTGGCGTAGATTGGGGCCTCTGGAAGGCCAAGAGAAACCCAGGTCACGTCTGTTTTGCAAGCTCCAGGTGCAAAAATGAAGAAAGGCAAAAATAAGATTATAAGAATTTCAATTTATTTTAAATATTTGCAAATGAGAAATTAGTACTTCTACCCTTAAATAACGGAATCAATATACTCATACCACTCAGAACATAATTGTAATTCTGTACATTTCATATATTAATTCACAGTGCCCTACAAGCAGGGTTGTCATTAATGGGATCCAATTCTGAAAGTGCCCAGTGAAAGTTTTCCTTCTTTATTCCTGCCAGAGTGTCTCTGTGACCATGAATAGGCCTCACTTGGAAAAATATTAAAGATATAGGGGGTGCCTGGGTAGCAGTGGTTGAGCATCTGCCTTTGGCTCAGGTCCTGATCCTGGGATCCTGGGATCGAGTCCTGCATCGGGCTCCCCACGGGGAGCCTGCTTCTCCCTCTGTCTGTGTCTCTGCCTCTCTCCGTGTCTCTCATGAATAAATAAATAGATAAATCTTTTTTAAAAAAGATATAAATGTATAGCTATTTGAGGCAATGTTATAGGGGCAACAAAAGCCCAAAGGCAAAAAATGGTACTTAAAACATAAATACTTACTGGATGTCCTAGGTGGTATTCTGAGTATGTGTACACACACACACACACACACACACACATAATCTCAACCTTTTATTGTTGTTAATCCCATGTGACAGGCAGGACAACCAAAATAGAAATGAAGTGGCGCCCAAGGTTACATACCTTGCCAGTAGGTACGTGAGAGTAGAATCAGTATGGAAGTAAACTGAGGGAGTTTGACTCCAGAGACACCTTTAACTCTGCCAATTGACAGCCTCTCAAATGGAGAGATGCGGGTTCAAGAAGATGTGTAGCACCATAAAAGGGCTTTAGAAAGCATCCAGAGGAGGTACAGGGCAATGCCAACAGGACAGGTGTTGGAGGCACATGGATCTGAATTCAAATACTGGTTCACACTCTTTGCTTTTGAGGTCTTGGGCTCCTTACTTAATCTAAAGCCACTTTCCTGAGAAAGATAGTCATCATATGGCTTCACTCATACGTGGAATATAAGAAATAGTAAGAGGGATCATAAGGGAAGGAAGGGAACTGAATGGGGAAAAATTAGAGGGGAAGACAAACCATGAGAGACTCCTAACTCTGGGAAACAAACACAGGGCTACAGAAAGGGAGGTGGTGGAGGGTGACTGGGTGATGGGCACTGAGGAGGGCACGTGATGGGATGAGCACTGGGTGTTAGACTATATGTTGGCAAATTGAATTTAAATTTAAAGATTTTTTAAATAAAAAATCATAAAGCCAGTTTCCTCCGCTGTAATGTGGGCACGGTGGCCCCTACATGTCCAATGAGGCTCTGTTAGGGTCTGAGCATTAGCCCCAGAACACGAGGGGCACAATGCATCACACACCATTGTGATGATAAAACTGAAGGTCAGAGAGAGCAAGTGTGTTGCCCAAGGCCACACAGCAGAGCCTCTGAATACCTGGTCCGGTGTTCCTTACACATCAGCTGCTCTAAGCCATTTCATCCATCTGGCCCCCCTCCATCCGCTAACAGTGTCTTTTTCAAATTGCCCATTTCAGACCTCCAGAGAGGCTTCTCTCGCTTGCAGGGCTATGCTGCCATACTTGGTGGACTGTGCCAAACTGGGTGAAGTGGGAATAAGCAAATAAGAAGCTAAAACACAGTTCAAAGAAGGTGGGGGAAAGGTTTAAATTCCAAGTATAATCCTGGGGATCCCTGGGTGGCACAGCGGTTTAGCGCCTGCCTTTGGCCCAGGGCGCGATCCTGGAGACCCGGGATCGAGTCCCACGTCAGGCTCTCGGTGCATGGAGCCTGCTTCTCCCCTCTGCCTATGTCTCTGCCTCTCTCTCTCTCTCTCTCTCTGTGACTATCATAAATAAATAAAAAAATTAAAAAATAAAAAAAATAAAAATAAATTCCAAGTATAATCCTGGAGTGTCCACTAGGTGGAGCCACACTTGAGAATTCACCAAGTCCCCACATTCCCCCCTCACAGAGTCCCCACATTTTCTTTTTCACCCATAGGTTAGAGCGTGAATTTGGCTCCTAAGTAAGGGACTGAGAAGGTTCACTCATTCACTCACTCATTCATTCAATCGTTACTAAGCACCTACTCTGTGCACAGGCATGATGATACACTGTAGTTATTTTAACTAAACACTGTAGTAAACACTGTAGTTATTTTTTATTTTTTTAATTTAAATTCAAGTTCATTAACATATAGAGTAATATTAATTTCAAGAGAACGCTTGCAAGGGCACCTGGGTGGCTCAGCCGGCTAAGCATCTGCCTTCAACTTGGATCATGATCCCAGGATCGGGCTCCTCTTTGGGCTCCCTGCTCAGCAGGAGCCTAATTCTCCCTCCCCCCACCCTTCTTGCCCCCCTCCCCTCCCCCTTCCCCTGCTCATGCGCTCTTTCTCTCATATAAATGAATAAAATAAATAAATAAATAAATAAATAAATAATTTTTTAAAAAGCACACTGTAGTTATGAACACGTGATTAGAATCTGACAACTTCTCTGCTGCTGTAATGAACCTCACAGCCAGGCAGTAACTTTATCCTTCAAACCACTCCATCCTCAGCAGGGGCCCAGGTTTCTTTCCAAAATATTTATTTGGCATGTATTTTCCACCAAGCTCTGGGAACACTAAGAGGGATCAGACACAGGCTAGTGGAGGAGACACACATGACTGGTTTGCGGTCAGCCTGCCCTGGGCGGTGACTGCTACTTGCAAAGGCAGGCTGGAAAAGCCCAGAACTCATCTTCAGGATCCTTTAAGATAAAGTCAAGTCCTTGTCCTTCAGCATCCTGAAACGGAAGCTCAGAACCTTGGCCCCACCCATACTTTCTCTGCTTCTTATCAACAATTGGCTCCGATTTGCTGCCCCCCTAGAAATCTCTTAGTGCCACCATGATGGGGCTTGAAATGGCAAGAATGACACTGAATTTTTTAAAGGTTTTTTTTTTAATTTTTTATTTATTTATGATAGTCAGAGAGAAAGAGAGAGGCAGAGACACAGGCAGAGGGAGAAGCAGGCTCCATGCCCCGGGAGCCCGACGTGGGATTCGATCCCGGGTCTCCAGGATCGCGCCCTGGGCTGAAGGCAGGCGCTAAACCGCTGCGCCACCCAGGGATCCCTTTAAAGGTCTTTAAAATGTATTTGAGAGAGAAAGAGAGAGAGCAGGCAGAAGGGCATAGGGAGAGGGAGAGAGAGAATCTCAAGCAGACTCCACACTAAGCGACAAGCCCTATGTGGGGCTCAATCCCACAACCCTGAGATCATGACCTGAGACAAAACCAAGATTCAGATGCTCAACCAACTGAGCCACCCAGGCGCCCCAAGACTGATTTCATTATAGTTGGATTAAGCGAAAGCATTTTACTCTTTACTGGGTACACATTTCTGCTTCCCCCTCCAAGAGAGGCTCTGTGGGTGTAGATGGAGCCTCATAAACTAATGTCAGAGGCCGGGCTCTGAACCTAACATGATATGGGGTCGTGGATCCGTCACATTCTCTTTCTGGCCTCCTGTCTGTGGTAGACTAAATATGGGCACAAATTCTTTACACATCTTCCCAGCAGGAGCTGGTGTCTGTCCCACTTCCCTGGATCCCCGAGCCAGCCACCCTTTCGTCCACATCACATCATTTCCCCTAGATTAGCTGTGAGGATTCTGCCCATGGTTCTCCCCACAGTCACTCTGCCCCCGACATTCATGTCACACAGGAGAGCAAATGACATGAAAACAAGTGTTTTTTAAAGATTTATTGATTCATGAGAGACACAGAGGCAGAGACACAGGCAGAGGGAGGAGCAGGCTCCCTGTGGGGAGCCCAATGTGGGACTCGATCCCAGGACTCTGGGATCACGACCTGAGCTGAAGGCAGATCCTCAATCCCTGAGCCTCCCCGGTGCCCCTGGGAGGAGTTTTTCTAAGAGGAGGAGATGGTGACAGCATGAAGGAGGATAGGCTTGCAGAAACACAGCGTTTGGTGGAAGCTAAGTGATCAGAAACCTCAGCCGTCATCCCGCAGCTAGAGAGTGAACAGTGAGTGAGCCCGTCAGGTTGCAGCAACTGGATTTGCTTGCACATCTTGTTTGGTTTTCCCTTGACTTACGGCTCTGACCCTCCATTAGGGTAGAAACTCCTGTTACATACTCACCTTCGTAGCTCCTTGTCTCCCACACAGAACTCTGCACCAAGGTGGCAGGGAGAATGTTTGCTGAGTGTTGTGAGCAACTGTCTTTCTCCCCAGCCATACGTGGTGGCAGCACCCCAATATTCTTCTAGAGCACGCACCCTTGCCTGCTGTCACCCATGTGCTCCACGAAAGGGCCAACTCCCTCCTAGGCTCCAGAGCTGGACACATGGCTCAGACTCAACCAAGCAAAGCATCACTTTATCCTGACCACACTTGCTTATTCAGGGATGGGCAAGTGACCATTCTAAAACCTAGGAGACAAAGGAAACAGAAGTGGACATAAAGGCAAATGCTCTTCGGCTAAGGATGCAAGAAGTAAGGATGCTGCAGGAATGAAGCTGCTGAAGGCGTAGAATTGGCCAACACAGTCGAAGACGGAGACAAGATGGGAGAGGTCAGATCCTGGTGATGTGCTTTAAGCCCCTGAATCCAGCTGAGTCAGAAGCCAGTTGTGTCACCGGATTCATGGATCATCTGAGCAGATAATTTCCATTTCTTGTCTTAGGCAATTAGAGTTGAGTTACCTGTCACTTGCAACCAAAAGAGTCCTGTCAGACGAATGAATGAATGAATGAATGAATGAATGAATGAATGAGAAAACATTGGCAGAGAGGAAAGGATTCTATGCTAGGAGCCAACAGGGTCTTGCCATTTACTGTGTGACACTGGGTGAGTTGTTTGATGTCTCTGAACTTCAGTTGAGAACTCTGATATCATTCATTTATTCAACATTTATGGGCATTAATCATGCCAGACACATGCTGGGTGTTGGCTCGTCTATGGTAGCAAAACTCTCGTCGTTCCTGTTCTCAAGAAAGCGGAAATGAAGTTCACTCCCAGAAAAACGAAGTCGCATTTCTGCATACCTGATTTTGTCGCTGGGAAATCTGTTTGTGGTACAAGTCTCCAGCACTTGGTAACTGGTAGCGATCATTATTTCTTCCACTCATCAGCTACTATTGGGGTTAACTGGAGGAGGGGCGGGAAACAGCCTCGGATGATCAGGGAGGAGGGTACCCAGACTTCCCTTCCCTTCCAAAGCTCACAGCCAATCCAAACTAACGTTCATGAGCCTAATTATACACAGCCCTGAGCTAGAGGGGGTAACAAGACCCTTGCTTGGGCCTGGGTCCTATCCTTTGGGACTTCAGCTCTAAGAATAGTCAACATGCAACCAAGTACATTTTTCCTGGCCTCTGGCAAAGAGACTTTTCTTAGTCAAATATGCTCATCAGTGTTCCCAAAAATCAGGCTTAGCAATGGAGCTAGTTAAGCTCAATCGCTTTCAATTCTTGTTATAAAGAATTAATAATGCCAACTGAAGTTGGATCTTTATTTTTAAAGGGAATTCACAACTTGGGTTGAAGTGGTAGAAGTCTGGGTGCAAGTGCAAGCTTAGCAGGCCCCAAATAACCGGAGTTCTACTCTACCTGCTATGATTCAATTTCCTCATTCATTTAACAAATAGTTATTGGGGCACCTGGGTGCCCCAGTCAGTTGAGCATCTGCTCAGGCCATGATCCCAGGGTCCCGGGATCCAGCCCCGCATCAGGCTCCCTGCCCAGCGAGGAGTCTGCATCTCCCTCTCCTTCTGCCCCTGCTTATGCTCTCTCACCCCCTCTGTATCTCTGTCAGATAAATAAAATCGTTAAAACAATAACAACAACAAATAGTTATCAGGTGCCCACTCTGCACCAGGCACCATCATAGAGCAGCACCTGGCTCACACAGAGGGAACAGATCCAGAGGCAAATATTCAAACATGAGCCATTCCGTGTATTCCCGTGTGCACACCTGGCTGAGCCCAGCCAAGTGTTAAAAGATCAGCCTCCACTGATAAGTCATTTCATGTGCCCTAGTTTAAATATAGCACAGGTTCTTGCCTGTTCCAGTTATTATTGCTGAATTTAAAAAATGACCTCAGTATTCAGGGGTTTGGTACTTAATGCCACTGAACTGTACATTTAAAAATGGTTTAAATGGGGGGGGGGGGACTCCTGGGTAGCTCAGTCAATTAAACATCTGCCTTCAGCTCACATTATGACCCCAGTGTTCTGGGATAAATGCCCACATTGGGCTCCCTGCTCAGTGGGAAACCTGCCTCTCCCTCTGCTTCTGCCCCTCCCCCGCCCCTCATTGTGCGCGCGCGCTCTCTCTCTCTCTCTCTCAAATAAATAAAATCTTTAAAAAATATAAATGGTCAAAATGGTAAATTTTATATGTATTTTGCCATAATAAAAAAAATGTGAGAAGATTAAAAAAAAAACCTTAATGGTTTGAAATACCCATTTAACTAAGCTCACAAATTCCAGGGGTCAGGACTTTGGGCAGGGCACGGTGGGGACAGTTCAGTCCTGCTCCATGGTACCAGGCCTCAGCTAGGGAGACCTGAAGGCCGAGGGTGACTCGGTGCGGGCGTCATCCAAAGGCTCTTACAGCTACATGCCTGGGCTGACTCAAAATCTAGGACTGGCTATTGGAGCCCCCAAACGTGACCTCTCCATGTGTGGATTCCTCACAATGCAGTGGCCTCAGAATAGTCAAACTTTTCATTTTTATTCTTTTTTTTAAGTACAAAACCTGCATCCTGTTTGTGGCCTAACCTTGGAAGTGTCACTTCTGTTGTACTCTATGAGTCAAAGTCGTCATAAACGCCTCCAGAATCAAAGTGAGGGGTGGGCAGAATTAGACTCCGTGCTTTGATGATACAGTATCAAAATCTCACATGGAAGAAAAACTTGTGTGAAGGAAGATAATTGTTGCATCCACTTCTGGAAAAATACAATCTGCCACATTACCTTTCTAAATGAGCCAAAAGCAAAGAAACCACAGAAGAATCGGTTTACAGAAATAGCACTGGAAGCGGTCTTCATGAACTCATCATCTGCCTGCCCTCAGAGTGAGATTCACTCCTGAGAGGATCCCTCCTCAGGCTGGTAGAGCCCAAGGGGATTCGGCCAAGTGGGGAGAGACCATGGTGCCTGGTTGGAGTTCTGCAGTTTCCACCCACGGGCGATCTCAGGGTAGTAAGGCTAGTGACCGCGAACTTCACCTTAAAAATGGAGGTAATTCTTGATGTCTCATCAGTGTTGTTTTGAGAACCATGTAAAATATTTTACGTGAAGACAGATCTGTTGCAAAAATGTCCATGAGTTGACCCCACGGGTGGACAGCCCACTTTGGCGATGCAACAGGGGCAGACCATATACTTCCCATTGTAGCCACTCTCCTGGTTTTGCTTCCCTATCTGAGGTAGGAGAGCCCGATGGAAGCTCAGAGGGGGCAGATGAGCTAGACAGAGCCACACAGCCAAGAAGGAAGTCAAACCCAGATGCGAAGACTTGCCACTCTGCAGTCCCCTCTAGCCACGGACACTTCCTGGAATAGGTGACTCTGACCTTAGCTGAGGAGCGCGGCACAGGTAACAAGGGGTCTCTAGGGTCACACCGCCAGGGGTCGCGTCCTAGCGGCACCATCACCGGCTGTGGGACCCCTGTGTGTAAGAGGGGAGTAGGACCCCCAGGGTACGGGGCGGCTCAGCGGTTGGGCGTCTGCCCTCGGCCCAGGGCGTGACCCCGGGGTCCCGGGACCGAGTCCCGCATCGGGCTCCGCAGGGACCCTGCTCCTCCCTCCGCCTGTGTCGCTGCCTGTGTGTCTCATGAATAAATAAAAATGTTTAAAAATTAAAAAAAAAAAAAAGACTTCCCACACAGGCTTAAGAAGTAACCAAGCTAACATAAGGCATTTAGATCGTAGCTGGCGCATACTAAGCCCTTTGCAGCTGCTACAGCCCCTCGTGCGCACTTAGGTTCATAATCCGTGCTACGTGCTTCACGGTGAGGAAGTCACACCCAAGAATGTAGTGAAATGTAACGGCGGAGGTGTCGCCCTGGGAGGACAAGTCCACTCGGGAGAAAGCTTTAAAAGGAGAAAACCACAAGCCACCATTTGTCAGTGAAAAGCCTATGGAACTGCAGGCGCAGGGACGCCCGCGTGGCTCAGTGGTCGAGCGCCTGCCTTTGGCTCAGGGCGTGCTCCCAGGGTCCCGGGATCGAGCCCCACGTCGGGCTCCCTGCATGGAGCCTGCTTCTCCCTCGGCCTGTGTCTCTGCTTCTCTCTCTGTCTTTCATGAATAAATAAAATCTTTAAAAAAAAAAAATAAAAAGGAACTGCAGGCAAAGTGAAAGTCTCTGACCCCAACGGCTCCAGTTTTACCTGCTGCCTCCGCGCAGCCCGCAGAGACCGTCACAGGAGTGACGTCGTCAAGAGCCCACCCGCGTCACTCACGTCCTGGACGCCGCGCCCAGCCGCTGCCGCAGCCGCTTCCGCTTCCGCTTCCAGCCCTTTCCGCGGCGCCGCGGAATGACGTCAGAAGCGGGCGCGGACGCGCAGAAACGCCGGCGTGCGCGTGTGCTGTGTGCGGGCCGCGGCGCAGGGCTGTCAGCGACGGCGACGGCCGCGGGGCGGCGGGGGTCCCAGTGCTGCTGGGGCCGAGTCTGTAGCGCGAGGCGTCCCTGAGGTGAGGACCATGAACCGCAGTCGCCAGGTGACGTGCGTGGCCTGGGTCCGCTGCGGCGTGGCCAAAGAGACGCCGGACAAGGTGAGGCCCGGTCGCCGGGAGGGAAGGGGAGCGGCCTCTTCGCGGCATCCTCGTCCAGGCCCGCCTGGAGAACCTGGGCCCGCCCCACGCGGCCGGGCCTGGCGGGCGTGACGGCCCGGGTGTGGTGAGGGGGGCCGCGCGCCCTCTCGGTCCCTACCCCCCGAATTGGCGCGCACGCGGCCTTGGCGGCGGGAGGGGGCGGGGTGCTGCCCAGAGTGGGAAATCCGCAGCGCCTTCTTGACGGCCCCGAAGCTTCACACGCAGCCCAGGGCGTGTCCAGGCACAGCGGGAAGAGGGAGCTCGTGTGTGAAACCAGCGTCCACTCATGGGCTCGGAGTCCGGAGGAGCAGGATGGGAGCTGCGGTGTAGAAAACTGCTGTGGAGACCATGATGTCCTGAGGCTGGGAGTTGAATAGTAATGTCTCGCGGGGATCCAAGTGAGATGTTGATGTGGCATTGGGGGATGAGAAGTAAACATGGCACATCGTGAAGGAAAAACCTGCAGAAGTTCGACAACGAGTCCAGAGGAGAGATGAAGATTACTTAAGTTGTTCACCTGATCTTTACTCGGGGCTTTCTATGTTTGCAGCATTGTTCAGGGTCTAGGGCTAGGCATAAAAACAAAACTTCCCTGCCTGTATGGAGTCGACATGTATGTAGATGTCAGTGGGAGTAAATGCTGTGAATGAAAGGGGGGCCTTGAAACGTGATAGGAATGTAAGTATCGGGAGGTGAAGTTAACAGGAATGAGGGATTGGCAGAGCCCTTGAAGGTTTAACTTCCACCAGGGCACGCAGACTGTGCTTGTTTTTTTGGGTTTTGGTGGGGTATTTTTTTAAGGTTTTTATGTATTCACGAGAGAGAAGAGAGAGGGGCAGAGATGCAGGGAGAGGGAGAAGCAGGCTCCCTGGGGGATCCCCATGCAGGACTCGATCCCAGGACCCCGGGATCACGCCCTGAGCCAAAGGCAGATGCTCAGCCACTGAGTCATCCAGGTGCCCCTGGGCTTATTTTATTCACCATTTTCTCTGGTGTTCGGCTCCAGTAGATACTCAATGCATATATATAGAGAGAGAATAATGCCAGGAAATTATCTCATTAGAAATTAATTATTGATTAAAAAGAGACAAGGGGAGCCCTGGTGGCAGAGCGGTTTAGCGCCACCTGCAGCCCGGGGCATGATCCTGGAGACCTGGGATGGAGTCCCACGTCAAGCTCCCTGCATGTAGCCTGCTTCTCCCTCTGCCTGTGTCTCTACCTGCGTCTCTCTCTCTCTGTCTCTATGAATGGATAAATAAAATCTTTAAAAAAAAAGAGAGAGACTTGTTAGCTTTTAAAAACTATATAAGTTCCCAACATGTCTACACACTGGAACCCCTTAGGGAGCTTTGAAAAATACTGATGCCTGAGGCACCTGGCTGGCTCTGTTGGTGGAGCCTGGTTGATCTCCAGAGGATGAGTTCCAGTGCCACACAGTACCTGTGCCCTACTCCCATATATTGTAGTTTAATTGGTCTGGAGTTTTAGAAGATTCCCCCCCACCCCCCGTTCCCCCATGATTCTGATTGCAGAAAAATTTGGCAACCGCTGCTTAAAGAGTCTGAGTTTATTCTACAAAGTCAAAATAGGAAGAAGATACTGAGTTTATTCTACAAAATCCCAGCAAAACTGGGATCAATGAGAGTAATTAGGAAAGTATCTTTAAAAATAAAAAGAAATATCTTTTAATTAAACTTAAAAGCCCTTAACTGTTGGAACAATGAATGTCATCCCTCAAGAGAATTTCTGTATCACTAGAGGTGGTTTAGTGCAAACTGAGTGACTGATTCATCACCTATCATCATCAAGCATCCCTACCATGGGCTGAACACTGAACTATGTGTGTAAACACAATGACAGGTTGATTTTTGTCTTCAAGGATCTTAGAGGTTAGCAGGGATTGTTTTAAAAGGTATTGAAGCATTGATTAGGCAAAGGAATGTCAGCTTTGAAGTAAAGAGAATGATTCCAATGATCCTTTTGAACAGGATCTTCAAGTAGATTCATAAAGGTAGCTGGGAAGATGGAACTGGATGGCTCAGTTGGTTAAGCATCGGACTCTTGAGTTTGACTCACATCATGATTGCAGGGTCGTGAGATTGAGTCCTGCATCAGGCTCCCAGCCTAGCACAGAGTGTGCTTGAGAGTCTCTCTCCCTTTCCCTCTGCCCTTACCCCCTGCTTACTCTCTTTCAAATAAATCTTCAAAAAAAAAAGAGAGAGAGAAGGAAAATTAGGTGGAAAATTAGGTGGAATTAGGTATGAGACTAGAGAAGGGTGAGTTTGGGATAATCAGTTCAGAGGTGATAGTTTTAGTCTTCAGAATGAATGTGCTTTGTGAGGAAGTGACAGTGTAATGAGTGAATAATTGGCAGTGAAAACTGGGAAGAAGCAGGGGACCAAGGAAGGATGGTTTGTTTAGGAGTACCCATAAGGAAAATGAGAAGTAGCCAAGAAGAAATCAGAATAATTGAATGAAAATGAGATGGACTATCCTAGAAGCCAGTTTAAAAAGTTAGTCTTTTTCAAAAAGTCTGGGAAGTAGACTGAGGATGCTTTTTTTTTTTTTTTTAAGAGGATTTTTTTAAAAAAAGATTTCACTTGTTTATTCATGAGAGACACACACACAGAGAGAGAGATGCATAGACACAGGCAGAGGGAGAAGCAGGCTCCATGCAGGGAGCCCGATGTGGGACTCGATCCTGGGTCTCCAGGATCACACTCTGGGCTGCAGGCAGCACTAAACGGCTGTGCCATCGGGGCGGCCCTTTAAGGGGATTTTTTTAAAAGGGATGGTAAAAACTCCGTTTACAGTAAATTTAGAGAGTCTAGATTGAAGTTTGATTTTTTTTATGTCTTTTGAAGTTATATTTTATATTAGTTTGCAAACGTTTTGAGATTTATAATGATTTCCTTAACTGTATTGTAATGAAATGTTTGCTCTCTTATAGGTAGAGCTTAGTAAAGAAGAAGTAAAACGTCTCATTGCTGAAGCAAAGGAAAAATTACAGTAAGTTTAAGATTGCTGATGTCTAAAGTCAAGTCCAGATGAAATTAAATTTTAAACAGTGATGACAGGGTGGTCCTATTATTGATCAGTACCATTTGGGTGATTTATCTTTTTTGTTTCTTGGCATAGAGAAGAAGGTGGCAGTGATGAAGAGGAGACAGGTGATCCTTCAGAAGATGGCATGCAGAGTGCACGTACCCAGGCACGACCAAGGGAGCCCCTGGAAGATGGTGACCCAGAGGACGACAGGACGCTGGATGATGATGAGCTGGCTGAGTACGACTTAGATAAATATGATGAGGAAGGCGACCCAGGTTAGAATTCACTCACTTCTGTTTTTTTGTTTTTTTTTTTTTTCTTTTTTAAAGATTTATGTACTTATTTATGATAGAGAGAGAGAGGCAGAGACAGAAGCAGAGGGACAAGCAGGCTACATGCCGGGAGCCCGACGCAGGACTTGATCCCAGGACTCCAGGATCGCACCCCAAGCCAAAGGCAGGCGCCAAACCGCTGAGCCACCCAGGGATCCCCCACTTCTGGTTTCGTTTCGTTTCTTTTCTTTTCTTTTCTTTTCTTTTTTCTTTCTTTCTTTCTTTCTTTCTTTCTTTCTTTCTTTCTTTCCTTTCTTTCTTTCTTTCTTTCTTTCTTTCTTTCTTTCTTTCTTTCTTTCTTTTTCTTTCTTTCTTTATGATAGACATAGAGTGAGAGAGAGAGAGGCAGAGTGTGTCACAGGCAGAGGGAGAAGCAAGCTCCATGCCGGGAGCCCGATGTGGGACTCGATCCCGGGACTCCAGGATCGCGCCCTGGGCCAAAGGCAGGCGCTAAACCGCTGAGCCACCCAGGGATCCCCCCACTTCTGGTTTCTAATCACAAGCTCAGTGTATTTGTATTAGATCATGCCTCTAGTGTCCCAGAGCTTTACTCTGAGCTTTTGTTGTCCTTTATGCCAGTTAAGTAATCTGGCTCAAGACTAGGGCAGATAGCATGTTTCCTAAACTGGTTTAGAAAATCAGCTAACCCACTAAACTAAGATTTGAAAAAGCAGTATATTTTATTGCATGTAGTGGATATGACCTGTAACTCAGGTTGAGGGATGAACAAAATGGGTGAAGGGGGGGCGAGTGGGAGATACAGGCTTCCAGTTATGGAATGAGTAAGTCATGGGGATGAAAGGTACAGCAGAGGGAATATAGTCAAAAAATATATACACAGCATTGTATGGTGACAGATGGTTGCTACACTTGTGAGCATGGAATGATCTATAAGAGATGGTAAATTGTTATGTTGTACGCATGAATCTAATATGTTTCAACTATACCCTAATGAAAAAAAAATGTTTTTTAATCTGTAGGTCCTGTCTCTTTGCAATAATGAGAGAGAAGTTATTACCCCCATTTTATAGAGAAAAGAGAGGCTTACAAAGATGAAATGACTGCCACACAGCTGGTGAACAGGGGAGCTGAGGATTGAACATTCTCTTGCTCTAAAGCCTTTACTGTTGCAGTACATTTCATTAGATGCAGAGAATAGTTTTTTCCATTGGACTCTGGGTTGTGTACCCCTAAACTTAGGACTAGGTTGAGTCCTAGTCCTGCTATGACAGAGTGTCATGGGAACACAAAGAAAGGAAAAGTTAACCCTGCCTGGAGAAATGGCATTCAGAAACTGCTGCTTGGGGCACCTGGGTGGCTCAGTCAGTTAAGCATCTGACTTCAGCTCAGGTCATGACCTCAGGGTCCTGGGATTGACCCCCACGTCAGACTCCCCGTTCAGTGGGAAGTCTGCTTGTCCCTTTCCCTCTCCTCCTGCTCTCTTGCTCATATTCTCTCACTCTCACAAATAAATAAAATCTTTAAAAAGAAAACTGCTCATTAATATCCTACACTGTGTGGATTATTGGCTCACTCTTATCCAGTTGAAATTCCCATCTCTGACCAATTAGTCCTGCCTCCTTAAAGTAGCTTCCCTAACAATTAGAATATATTTCTTTCCCTGAGTTTGTTATTTGGGGTCTCCTCTAGGTCACCCTTGCAGATATGCTGTAAGAGAAATCCAATTTGAGAAAAGTTTAGTGAAAAAGGCATAATAGTACCTTTTTCAGAGTCATACAGCAAATTAACATATCAGCAGTTCTGAGAAATCTTGTAATAAACCCATTTAACTTTGTGAAACCCATCATTTTTTATTTGACCAGACAACCCTTATTCTGTGTCAATTCCAGTGTTTCAGGGTAATTTTACCTCCTTTTAATAATGACTTCAATAATAACTATACTTGGGGTGGGGGCCATGGAGGGAGAGGGAGAAAGAGAGAATCTTTGCAGGCTCCAAGCCCAGCACAGAGCCCAAAACGGGGCTTGATCTCACAACTCTGAGATCATGACCTGAGCCAAAATCAAGAGTTAGGTGTTTAGCCAACTGAGCCACTCAGGCGCCCCATGACTATACTTTTGATAATGACTACAAGGAGCAAGTTAGAGAATCTGAGCAGAGAGCTAATATTTTTCTAAGAGCTTTACAGTTTAAATCCTTTATTAGAACATTGTGAATACCAAAACTATCAAGTATGCATTCTGAGGTCGAATGTAAATGGCTTCTATTTAATTTTTTGTAAGGTTTACTTATTTATTTGAGAGAGAGAGGAGTGTGGAGCTTGATCTCAGACCCTAAGATCATGGCCTACACTGAAACCAAGAGTAAAGACATGTAACTGACTGTGCCACCCAGGTGCCCCTATAAATGGCTTTTAAATTCCTGTTGTTTATTCAGTATTTTCTGACTATGGATGATCCAGTTAGTTATGAAATAGACAGTTGGAGCTAAGTCTAAAGATGGGATACCTTAGGAAAATGCTTTTGTTGAAATAACATGTCATTTCAATTTATGAATTCTTACAGATACTGAAACTCTTGGTGAATCTCTCTTGGGTCTTACAGTCTATGGAAGTAATGATCAAGATCCTTATGTTACTCTAAAAGATACGGTAAATGTTTGTGTGGCTTTTCTAATTATGCTTCTTAAGTGTTTGGAAAACCTTACCAAGTATCTGCTTCTGGTTAATGACTTGTTCTCTCCACTTAGGAACAATATGAACGTGAAGATTTCTTGATCAAGCCCAGCGACAATCTCATAGTGTGTGGCAGAGCTGAACAAGACCAGTGCAATTTAGAGGTGCACGGTAAGTGGGGACCAGCCCTTATGGAAAGGTTCTCTAAGATGAAAATAATCACAAATAGTTACTGTTGTGAATTTTCAGGTACCAGATCCTGCTGGATCTCATTAAGTTAAGTGGTTAATTATATACAGTCTATAGGTATCCTGGTTGTTGCTTTGGTACCTGACTTTATTTATGGATATAGGTCTCCCAAAAGGTGCTAATGGGGGTTTTTAGTCTTTTATTTGAAGATTTTTGCCAATTTTTCACTCTCCCTCTCCCCCCATTGGAGAAAAACCTAGAAGTAAAGCCATATAAAAATACAGGAAACAATTACAGTCCTTTTACTCCAACATAACTTGTTGCACGTGCTTTTTACTCCAGTGTCTTTTCTGGGTACTTTTTCTTTATGTGGCAAAGATTATACACAATAGACAGGTTTTTATTCTGCTTTTTTCCACAGAGTCATTTCAGGTATTTCCCATTTGTTTCTTCACAAAATTCAATGCAGAGGCTTCCATTCCTCTGGTTGTCTTTCCCAGTTCAAGGAATATTCGCACCACCACCAGAGGTGAATGCTTTGACTCTAAAGTAGACACTGGAGTATTTCTTTTTCATTTGGATTTTTAAATCAGATATGTTTAATGTTGCTGTTTACTGAGTCAACAAACATTAATTGAATGAACTTTTCTAAAAAAAATCTAGACCGTCAAGATGTCTACAGTATTCTGCCTCTAGATTTCCCCTTTTGTTTTTCTTGCCCCTTCTCCTGCGTGCATCCTCAGACATGTCTGTCCTTCCGCAACAATCTACTAGTCATTTGTCTTTAAAATTTGAAGCTTTACAGATATTAGGCTAAGGCCCTTTATTATAGGAAATACAGTTGCATAGCTCAAAAATTAAAATTATGGTTAATGTTCTTTGACATTTTTTAGGTTACTTTGTCACTCCATTTTGTAGCTTGGATTTCTGGAACTCTACATTTTTTAAGGCTTCCTTCAGGAAGCCTGTAGATTAGGCCATTTTAATCCAGGGCCGTTGTGGATCTATTTTTAAAATGAAAAGGCTTTAAATAACAGATACTTCAGTGTGAAGTTAGTCTTCTAATGATCTTTGAGCATTTTTACACATTTCAAATGAAAACCATGGGAAATTTTTTAGAAACCAGTTCTAATTTCAGAAAATTGACAACTCTGTTCCAGTTTGCCATTGATTTTTACACACATGTTCCTGTGAGAGCTTACTGCAGCCATTCCTTTGAATTTACTGAGTATTAGGGGTTTAAGAAGTTAAAAGAAGATTCTTCTAAAGCATCATCATCATTTTTTATCTAAAATGTAAGATGAGTACATTAACCATAGTTGAGGTTCTTGCAGGACCCTAGGCTTAATCATTTTGAATATGCATATGTAAAGTGATATGATAGAACATGACATGGAATTTGCTGATCTAGGATCTAACCCAGATGTAGAGGTCTGAGGAAACTTTTTTTAAAGTTTTTATTTAAATACCAGTTGGTTAATAATACAATGTAATACTAGTTTCGGGTGTACAATATAGTGATCTAACACCTCCATACATTGTCTGGTGCTTATCACAGCAAGTGTACTCCTTAATTCCCATCCCCTATTTTACCCATCCCTCCACCCACTTATATTCTGGTAACCATCAGTTCTCTATAGTTAAGAGTCTGTTTTTTGGTTTGCCTCTCTCTTTTTTTTTTTTTCCTGTTGCTTGTTTCTTAAATTCCACATATGAATGAAACTATGGCATTTGTCTTTCTCTGGCTTATTTCGTTTAGCATGTTCTCTAGCTCCATCCACATCGTTGCAAGCGGCAAGATTTTATTTTTTATGGCTGAGAAATATTCCATTGTGTATATGTATATATTTCACCTCTTTATCCATCAATTGGTGGACATTTGGGCTCTTCCATAATTTGGTTATTGTAGATACTGCTGCTGTAAACATTGGGGTGCATGTACCCCTTTGTATTGGTATTTTTGTATTCTTTAGGTAAAGACCTAGTAGTACAATGCTGGATAGTTAGGGTAGTTCTATTTTTAACTTATCTGAGGAACCTCCATACTGTTTTCCAGAGTGGCTGCATGGGTTTGCATTCCCACCAGCTGTGCAAGAGTGTTCCTCTTTCTCCACATCCTTGCCACCATCTGTTGTTTCTTGTGTTGATTTTAGCCATTCTAAGAGATGTGAGGTGGTATCTCATTGTAGTTTTGTTTTATATTTCCCTGATTGAACAGTGAGGATGAGCATCATTCCATCTATTGGCCATCTGTATGTCTTCTTTGGAAAAATGTCTATTCATGTCTTCCACCCATTTTTAAATTGGATTATTTGGTTTTTGGTGTTGAGTTTTATATGTTCTTTATATATTTTGAATACTAACCCTTCATCAGATATGACATTTGCAAATTCTTTCTCCCATTCTGTAGGTTTTTGTTGATTGTTTCCTTCTCTGTTCAGATGTTTTTTATTTTGATGTAGTCCCAGTAGTTTATTTTTATTTAATAAAAATAATAATAAATAATATAAATAATATATAATATATAATAAATAAATAATATATATAACATATATAATATATGTAATATATAATATATATAAATAAATCAGTATTTATTTCTTTTGTCTCAGAAGACATATCTAGAAAGTGGTCTGAGGAATTTCTTTAAATATCTGTAGCCTCTCTTAAGATTGCTTCCTTCTAATAAAAAGCATATTTGGGGGGAGCTTCTGATTATTTAGGCTCTGTTTTATCAGTATTCCATTATATGATTTTTTAAAGATTTCTTAGTCATTGATTTTAACAGTATTTTTGCTCCTTGATATTATAACTCTGAAGGATAAAGAGCCAATTCTTTTTTTTGTTTGTTTTTTAAGATTTTATTTATTTATTCATGAGAGACACAGAGAGAGAGGCACAGACACAGGCAGAGGGAGAAGCCGGCAACATGCAGGGAGCCTGACGTGGGACTCGATCCCGGGTCTCCAGCATCATGCCCTGGGCTGAAAGCGGCGCTAAACCACTGAGCCACCCAGGCTGCCCAGAGCCGATACTTTTAGTTGTCATATTCCAAAAGAATGTTCTCAAGAGCTTTATTTACATTGTTGATCTTTAAATATTAAAGAAGTAATTTCTGACAAGCATTTAGATTTCTAAATATAAGTTATCTCTCTCCAGTGTTGTTTTTTATTTGTTTATTCTTGTAGCCAGATAGACCTTTAAAAGATAATAATAAAGTACTCTCTGTAGAGCTTCTGTAAACACTTGTTTTCTGTAGTGGGTGGACCAAGAGATAGCCAGTGCACATGCAGGTAGAGTGTTCAGGCAACCGTTAGTTCTCTTGTCACTGTTCTTGTTCCCTTGGACACACCAGGAATGGATGAGATCTGCAGAATTTTTGCCTAGCAGTAACGACTTTAGAGGCTCCTTTCCATGCCATCAAATGTGTCTCACTTGAAGCACATGGGCTCCAGTAGGCTTAACAGGGAGAGTATGTCCTTTTCAGTGGGATGTGATATCTTATTCTGACTCAATAAAGTCTCGTTCTTATTTTTTCAGTTTATAATCAGGAAGAAGATTCTTTTTATGTGCATCATGATATACTACTGTCTGCGTATCCTCTGAGTGTGGAATGGCTGAATTTTGATCCTAGCCCAGATGATTCTACAGGTAATTAGAAAAGCTAAGATTACTCAGTGGTTCCTAGTCCTTTCTGTTACTCCTAGCCACATAAGTTATATATTCTATATGAATGTTTTCAGAATTGTTGATTTTTTTATGAAATTATTTTATAAAGTTACATAGTTCTTAAAACACAATCACTTAATTGTTTTGAGTCTGTATATCTCCAGACTTCAGATAAAGAGGTTAGCTACTCTGCTGTAGACAGGAGGCTGACAGCATTAGGGGTTGCAAAACTATGTGAAGTTATCATAAAACCCAGCATAAACTAGCATCATGTGTCTGGAGAGTTCAGTGGCATAACCTTGCTCAGCATCAGGTAAAACCAAAATGAAGTGGAAAGTAGGTTCTCATGTTAATATTTTTGGCTACAGCTGCACACTACTAGTTGCTCCATCCTACTTGTTAATAAAAGTAAAATCTGATAATACTCCTACCTTAATGCCTCGTTTGCCATGCTTATTCACATTCTTGGTCTGAGTAAATCCGCATTTTCAAGACACTGGTGAAGGTCTTGAAAGAGACAGATTTTTTTTTTTTTAGGTTTTTTTTTTTTTTAAGATTTTTAATTTATTCATAGAGACACAGAGAGAGAGAGAGAGAGAGAGAGAGGCAGAGACACAGGCAGAGGGAGAAGCAGGCTCCATGCAGGGAGCCTGAAGTGGGACTCGATCCCGGGTCTCCAGGATCACACCCCAGGCTTAGCAGCGCTAAACCGCTGCGCTACGGGGGCTGCCCGGTAGAGACAGATTTTGTTCTCAGGACCTAAGTAGGGACCTAGGGCCAAGAGACTGTGCCCTTGTTATTCACATTATGGTTCAAGAGTCAGCTGCACCATATTGGCATCACCTGGGAACTGGTTGGAAATGCATATGTAGGGGCCTACTCAAGACCTCCTGAAACTGTGCATTTTAACAATATTCAAGTGATAACACATGCATATGAAAGTTTGAGAGAAAGTACGCTAAGCCATTACTCGGTCTACAGTGCAGTATTTTTCATTAGAAGTTTTTTAAATCAAATATTCATTTCCTCCTGTAGGAAATTATATTGCTGTGGGAAATATGACCCCTGTTATTGAAGTGTGGGACCTTGATATAGTAGACTCTTTAGAGCCAGTCTTCACACTTGGAAGTAAGCTATCAAAAAAGAAGAAAAAGAAAGGAAAGAAGGTAATCAAGTTAATAATTACTTAAACTCTAATGACAAGTTTACTGATGGGATGGAGAACATAGATTTTTTCATTTAGATACTTGAGTGGAACAGGACAGATAGTTATAAAATTACTGTAGTTTCTAGTTTCAAAAGGTCCTTCCAAGGAAAAATTGATCTCTGATTGCACAGAACTTCCATTCGTCAATTATTCATCCTTGACACAAAATAATTTACTCTCAGGTTATGATCTTTTTTGATATATAGTAACTATTCACACTAATATGCTGGTTTGAATTTTTGAAAAATTTCTCTGTAGCCTTTAGTATGTTGAATTCTAAATATCTATGTATTAATTCCTGTAGCTTTTAAAACTTAACTTTGGGGGTGGGGATTGGTATTTATAGAACTGTACCACCTAGATTAAGAACTATTATAGTTTCTTTTCTGTAAAAAGTATTTATCATGGATCTCTAAAGTAACAGGAAGACAAAGTATTTCTTTCTTTAGGTCTTCAAGCACGTTTGCTTAAGATCAAACAGTAGCCTTTAAGATTTAAAGAATCTTTCAAATTAACATATCAATTATAGGGAGCACTTTAATACAAAAAATAATTAAACAATTATTACAGAGTTCCTCAGCAGAGGGGCATACCGATGCTGTCCTGGACCTTTCTTGGAATAAGCTGATCAGGTAAAAAGAAACAACATTTGGAGGATTGTTAGAGACTATAACCACTGTCATCTTTCCTCATGCCTACACCTGTCTCTCTGTGTTGTGCTTTGGGGGTCTCTGTGTCCATGTCTTATTTCCCTTTCCCACGGTATATGGCACTTAAGGCAGGAGCTCTGCTCTCTGTATCTGTGCAGCCCCTACATCACCTGCCAGCTTGAGGCTTGGTAGGAGCTTGGGCTCGTTACATATTTGGTGACCAAGTGCCCTCCCAGCACCACTAGGATAAAACTGTACTGCAGTGCCAGTGGTGCTGAATTGTACTTCTTTTCATGGAAGATTTTTCTCTCGGTTTATTTAGTTTGCACAAAATCTCATCCACATTTTTTTAATTGACTTAACTGTGGTAAAATATACATAATAGTTACCATTTTAACTGTGTTTTAGCTATAGAGTTCAGTGGACATTACTGTGCAACCATCATCACCATCCAATTCCAGAACTTTTGTCATCTTCCAAAACTGAAGCTATGTGCCCAGTAAACAATAACTCTTCATTCTTGCCACCCTCAGGCCCGGCCCTAGTAACCACCACTCTATTTTGTGTCTCTGTGAATCCACTCTTCCAGTTACCTCATATAGGTAGAATCATATAGAATATCTGCCCTTTGTCACTGGCTTATTTCAATTAGCACAAGCTCATCCATGCTGCAGCATGCGACAAGATTTCCTTCCTTTTTAAGGCTGAATGACATTCCACTGTTCAGTTAGCCCACATTTTGTTTATCCATCTGTCGATGAATACTTGGGTTGCTTCCACCTCTTGGCTGTGTGAGCAGTGCTGCCATTATGCACATGGATGTTCAAATACCGGTTTTTAAGTCCAGTTTTCAGTTCTTTTGCGTTTATCCCCAAAAGTTAAATTGCTGGCTCCCATGGCAGGTCTGTGTTTACCATTTTGAGGAGCACTTTTCAGGTGCCTGTGGCCCGTTTGTGTATATCTTTGGAGAACTGTCTATTTAAATCCTTTGCCCTAAAAAAAAAATAAAATAAAATAAAAAATCCTTTGCCCTGTTTTGAATTGAATTCTTTGGTTTTTCATTGAGTTGTAGTTCTTTGTATATTCCAGATATAACTTCTCATCAGATACACAGTTTGCAAATATTTTCCCCCATTTAGTGGATCACCTTTAGCTCTTTTGATAGTGTCCTTTGATGCACAGAAGTTTTTAATTTTGATGTAGTCAGTTTATTTTTACTTTTGTTGCCTGTGCATTTAGTGTTAAATCCAAGAAATGATTGCCAAATCCTTGTCATAAAGTTTTTCCCTTAATAGTTTTACAGTCTTAACTCTTAGGTTTAGGTATTTGATCCATTTTGAGTTAATTTTTATATGCAGCATAAGAGTTCCACTTCATTGTTTTTTTTTTTTTTTTTAATTTTTTATTTATTTATGATAGTCATCAGAGAGAGAGAGAGAGAGGCAGAGATACAGGCAGAGGGAGAAGCAGGCTCCATGCACCGGGAGCCCGATGTGGGATTCGATCCCGGGTCTCCAGGATCGCGCCCTGGGCCAAAGGCAGGCGCCAAACCGCTGCGCCACCCAGGGATCCCCACTTCATTGTTTTGCATGTGTCATCCATATATTCTTTATCCTGATCCTTAAACAACAATTAGTCCAAAAGGCCATTTTCCTTTTTTTTTTAAATTTTTTTTTAATTTTTATTTATTTATGATAGAGAGAGAGAGAGAGGCAGAGACATAGGCAGAGGGAGAAGCAGGCTCCATGCACCAGAAGCCCGACGTGGGATTCGATCCCGGGTCTCCAGGATCGCGCCCTGGGCCAAAGGCAGGCACCAAACCGCTGTGCCACCCAGGGACCCCCAAAAGGCCATTTTCCTAACAGCATAACTGGTTTGAGGGGCTACTGAGGCAAGGGAGGTGAGCATTAACTTAGTTTACTTGAAGAATGAGAACGAACTGGATTGCCCAAGGCACATTTTCTTAGCAGTTCTGTTTAACAGGATACTTTGTAATTATGAGCATTCTTAAACGGATCCCAGAGTGCTGGCTTACCTAGGGATATCCTGTCTTTTTGTTTGTGTTCATACGTCTTCGGAGTTAATCATTTGGTGAGGGGCACCTGGCTGGCTCATTTGGTAGAGTATGTGATTCTTGATCTCAGTTCAAGCCCCAGGTTGGGTGTAGAGATTACTTACAAAAATAAATCTTAAAAAAAAAAAAAACCATTTGATGAAATGGACCTAAGATAATAGATTATGTTGGTATTTCCCAAACTTACCTGCAAGTCAGAATCTTCTGGGTAACTCTTTAAAGTACAAGTCCTGGGGCACCTGGCTGGCTGAATCAGTATAGCATGCAACTCTTGATCTCGAGGTTGTGAGTTCAAGTCCCATGTGGGGTGTAGAGATTACTTAAAAAAAACAAAATCTTTTTTAAAAAGTAAAGTACAAGGATGCCTGGATGGCTTGGCGGTTGAGCGTCAGCCTTCACCTCAGGTCCTGATCCCAGGATCCAGGATCAAGTCCTGCATTGGGCTCCCCACAGGGAGCCTGCTTCTCCCTCTGCCTGTGTCTCTGCACCAGTCTCTGTCTGTCTCTCTCTCTCTTTCATGAGTAAATAAAACTTAAAAAATAAAGTACAAGTTCCTGGGCTCTAATCCCCTCAAGATTGAGTCATATCTGGAGCAAGGGCCCAAGAATCTGTTGTGGTGGTTTGTTTTTAAAGCTTCCCCAGATTTTGTCTGAATTGGGTCTGTTCCTGACTATTGTAATGGGCAGATAAATAAGAGGCCGACTGTGAGTGTGTCATGCTTTTGGGAATCCACTCGTTGACAAATCTGAACTGTCACAGTAATTATATATGTATTAAATTCTTATATAGCAGCTATTGATTTGAATAACTGAAAGTGTGTTCTGAGAGAACAGCCTCTCAGCAGTGCCTTTCCCCAGCCACAATCCCCTGGCTCCATTTAGACACTGCTAGCACCTATACCCCTGTCCCACCCCAGCTGCACTCACATCTTGACTGCAGTGCCACATGTATCTTTGTTCCTTAACTCTTCCACTTTGTCTTATTTTAGACCTTGGTTCTCCTTTCCCCTCTCTTCGTACAGAATGCTTTTAAATATTCTCCATACATATCCTGGTGCATAGAGTTTGGGATCATGTGAAGAGTAACAAGTTGTTGTTGCTAGTTGAGGACCTTGGTTTCTAGTAAAATGCTGCCAGTAACCAAATGCATGTACTCTGTTCATTCATCCTGTCATTGTAGCGCTCTTCTTGGGGTGTAGTGTTCGGGAGTTTAGAGGGGAGAGTGGTAATTTATTTGTAAGCCTCTTGAAACAAGAATTTTAATGTGAAAGGAATCTCAGATGTTTGGGCAAAGACTAAGATTAAAAAAGTACCGTGAAATTTTAACTTTTTGCTGTTGGCAAGCATTGAATACAAATAAAATATTGGGAATTTACATAACATTGAATCTGTGACATGCCAAGGACTTTAAATATTAATGACTTGTTCATGGGACTGAATGGTAGAAGTTTGAAATTCATGGAGTAGAAAAAAGGTAACATGATCTGAATATACATGATCCTCTTAAGAGACCCTACCTGTGTCACTGAAATCGTGAGTTATAAAACTGAAAGCAGTTTGTGTAATGGAAGTATTTCTTGAGGAAATAGTATTTAAAAATGAACCCATCAACATTTTAACAGCATATTAGTTTTCTGGACAGATACTACTATCACTAATGACTTCTGTTCCAGGCCTTTCAAACTACATCTTGAAGAATGAGCTTTCAATTTCATGAATATTTGTATTTTTACAAGGAGGAAAGGCAGGCAACTAACATTTATCAAGGGCCTGCTATAGTCTAGTCACTCAGCCACGTACTTTTTAAAGCTGGCTGTAACATTCTCACTGGCAGGCAAGGGAGTGTGACTTACTTTTAAGACCGACAGCTAATAAACGACAGTACCAGGAGCCCATTTCAGGTTTCCTAGGCTTTAAAGCCTGTATTCTCTTATAGAATGACATTATTAGCACTTGATCCCTAAGAGGTAGGCATATTGATTTTTCCTATTAATGGTAATTAATGCCCTTTTTTAATTGAAAAAGGTTGAGCTATAAGTTCACATACCACATATCATAAAATTCACTCCTTAAAGTATATAATTCAGTGACTTGGGGTATATTCCCAAAATTGCACAACTCCCTACTTTCTAATTCCATAACATTTTCATCAATTCAAAACGCAACCCATAAACAGTCACTCATTCTTCTGTCCTTCCAGCCCTTGGCAACCAGTAATCATCTTTCTGGCTGTGGATCTATCTGGACATGTGGCCTTCTGTGTCTGGATTCTGTCACTTTGAATAATGTTTTCAAGGTCCATTTATTAGTACATCGTTCCTTTTTAGTGCTGAATAATATTCCCTTGAACAGATACACCACATATTGTGTATCCATTCACCAGTTAATAGACATTTGGTTTGTGTTTGTTTTTGCCTATTATGAATAATGCTACTGTTAACATTCGTGAACAGATTTTTACACAGGTCTGTGTTTTCATTTTCTAGGATATATAAGGGTGTCATTGCTAGGGTCATATGGTAGTGTCTGTACCATTTCCGTTCACACCAGCAAGGTAGCTAATTTTTCTGTTTTGCTAGCACTTGTTTTTGTTCATCTTTTTCATTATAGGCGTCCTATGAGTATTAAGTGGTATCCCATGTTTTCACTTTCCTAATGAACAACTTCTCCCATGCTCATTGGCTATTTATAGATCTTCTTTAGAGAAATATCCATTCATATTCCTTCCCCATATTCTAACTGGGTTGTTTTTTTATTCTTTAGTTGAAAGTTCTTTATATATTCTAGAATCAAGTCCTTTATCAGATACATGATTTACAAATAATTTTCTCCCATACTGTGAATTGTCTTTTCGCTTTCTTGATGATCTCATTTGCAACACAAAAGTTTTTCATGTTGATGATATCTAATTCATTTACATCTTTTGGTTCTTAGGCTTTTCGTGTCATACCTAAGACACCATTGCCTAACCCAGGGTCATGAAGATTTATACCTGTTTTCTTCTGAGAGTTTAATAGTTTTAGCTCTTCTGTTAGTAATAACATGTTTTATTTTGAGGTAGTATGAGATAGAGGTCTAACTTCACTCTTTTGCAAGAGGATGCCCAGTTATCCCTGAACCATTTGTTGAAAAAATCCTTCTTTTCCCCATTGAACAGTGGATAATCTTAACATTCTTGTCAGAAACGAATGACCATAAATTTTCAGGTTTATTCTGTATTCTATTCTGTTAACCTGTATGGCTATCCTTAAGCCAGTACCACATTGTTAGGATTATTGTTGCTTTTCAGTCAGTTTTGAAATCCAGACTGTGAACTTTTCAACTTTGCTCTCTTTTCCAAGATTATTTTGGCTATTCTGAGTCCATTGTATTTCTATGTGAATTTTTTAAAAGACTTACTTACTTATTTATTTTAGAGAGTGTGTGCATAGGTGGGTGGGGCAGAGAGAGAGAGGAAGAATGAATCTCAAGCAGACTCACACCAAGCACAGAACCTGATACGGGGCTTAATCCCATGACCCATGAGATCATGACCTGAGCCGAAACCAAGAGTCAGATACTCAACCATCAGCCATTCAGGTGCCCCTCCATATGGATTTTAAAACCAGCTTGTCCATTCTCTCCAAAAAGAAAATAAAAAGTCTGCAGGGATTTTTGAAAGGTATTGATTGAATCTATAGATTAGTCTATAAATTGTAGTATTTCTGTCTTAACATCAAGTCAGAGCACCTGGTTGGCTCAGTTGGTGGAGCATGTAACTCTTGATCTTGAGTTTGAGCCCTACTTTGGGTGTAGAGATTACTTAAAATAATCCTTTTTTTTTTTTTTAATTAGGTCTTCTAGTCCATGAACAGGGGACGTCTTTCTGTCATTCAGATACTCTTTCTCAGGCTTTTATAGTTTTCAATATGTAAATCTTGAATGCTTTTGTTAAATTTATTCTTTAATATTTTATTCCATTTGATGTTATTGAAAATGGGATTTATATTTAGTGCTATTGACTTTAAAAACGATTACCTGATTTGTCTTCTCCCTTTCTTAGAAATGTGCTGGCAAGTGCATCAGCTGACAACACTGTAATTCTGTGGGATATGTCCTTGGGGAAACCCGCAGCTAGCCTTGCCGTACACACAGACAAGGTATGGTGATTGAGTGGATAAAAGGGATTCTAAAAAATATGGGACAAATGTTGGCTATCAATAATTCCAAACATTTATATATGGTTTTTTATGAATTACAAAGTGCTTTGACATGCTCTCTTATTGCATCCTCACAGAGCCCTGTATGATAGTTAGAACTACCCATCTTAGAAAGCAAATGTGGAGACAGAAAAATGAAGTGACTAAAAACATGAGTACTTTGTAGCATGTTTACAGAGACTCTATAAAGAGACAGGTACCAGTCACCAGATGAAGTTAAAGAATGTAACAGACCTGTTACTGCCAAACTCAGGGACCCAGTGAGCTGGTGTACACGGTGGGACTTCCAGAGAGTGTTGAGTTGCCCAGATAAGTTTGACTGCTTCCTTTTTTGTTCTCAATATATTTAACATTTGAGGGATGTAAATATTCTGCCAAACACGACTTGAGAAATCCTGCATTATAAGGGTCCCCTTTGAAAGTGTGTTGTCCTTTTGATTATGTAGTACATTTGTTTCTTTAAATAGTGCTAAGTTTCAAAGGGAAAATTGTATACAAATACCACGAAATTGGTTCTCTTACTAAGCAGTTTTATCAAAACCAAACAAACATAGTTCTGTTCATTTATGTCTTTTCTGGTTAGGTCCAGACTCTGCAGTTTCATCCATTTGAAGCACAGACTCTGATTTCTGGATCCTATGATAAGTAAGAAAACACTGCAAGAATTATTGCTGCTGTTTTTATCCTGTAATTCAGAAAAAGTATCACGATGCTCAGATACAATATATTACTGTTTAAATTTCTAGTAAAACTTTTCCCTTTCAACTTTGGTCCTTTCAGTCTGCAAGAGAATGTGGTTCTGTCATAATAATGTAGTTCCTAACTAGCAACTACTTTGATTCCTAGAGGGCATATGAGTTAGCCATTGCTTTGAAATAGGTATCTCAAAATTCAGGGACATTTCTTATGCCACTGCAAGACTGAGCTAATTTAAGCTAGATTCAACTGGTAGGTCTGCTTATCTTGGCTTGTTTTGGTGGGCCTTTGGAGATTTGGCTCTCTTGTGTTTCACATCCTCATAGGAGCAGTGGGCTAGCCCACCCATGTTCTCATGATGAGGTCAGAAGCGGAGATACCAAGGCCTCTTGAGACCTAGGCTCAGAACTAGTACACTCTTTCTTACTTTCTTAGCTGAAACAGGTAATACGGAGTAGAAAACAAACTGCCTTTATGGAAGAATTCCTACATTACTGATGTGGTGTGGATATAGGGAGAGGTGAAGAATTAGACCCCTGACAGTCCATCACAGGGGTTTTCCAGTCACATGTGTGCATGTTTTTACAGATTAGGTCTGAAGGTGGGAGAGAGTAGAAGCAGAAACCAACTTGCAGACTTTATTTTGATTCCTTATTCTTTTGAAGAGTGATAGGTTTATATTTTTAGTTGGGATTCATTCAGATTATAAACGTCTATCCATTGGCTCCCCCAACACAGTAAGCTGCTTGTAGAGAGTAAATTTGGCTAAGACATGGATTATCTGGCTCTGAGCACTGCTAGGAACAGGGAAATTTGAAGTTGTCCCGGTCTTTTGGAAATAAGATTCATTGTGTAAGTGGAGGGCTCAGCCTGGATACAGTCAAGCCTGCTACTAAATCAAGAGGCCACCAGTGCCTTCAGGTGACAGAACCGGAGTCCACCGGTTAGTGAAAATCAACTCCTCTTTTCTACTTTATTTTAGAACCTTAAAACAAGCTTTAAATAATTGGATCTTGAGTTCACAATGTTGTTTTATTACCATTTCATTATAAACAAACATAAAATGTATAAAGTTGAACTCTTAAAACTGTAACTTTGCCTGTGTCCAGGTCAGTGGCTTTGTATGACTGCCGAAGTCCAGATGAAAGCCATCGAATGTGGCGATTCAGTGGGCAGATTGAGAGAGTGACTTGGAATCACTTTTCACCTTGTCATTTTTTGGTAAGACTGCATACTACTGTTTTGCTTATCTAGGTTGCTAATGACTGACATTAATTCCATTGTAGAGAGAGTCTCTGAAGAGCTTTTTTCTGTTGTGTTTATTTTTTTGGGTTTTGGGGTTTTTTTTGAGTAGGCTCCACACACAACATGGGCCTTGAACTCCAACACTGAGGTCAAGAGTCACGTGCTCTGCCAACTGAGCCAGCCAGGTGCCCTGCTTTTTCTGTACTAACGTTGTAAAATAGTTAGATTTTAGGGCTTAAAAAAAATTGTTTTAACAACAGTGGATCGGCCACAAATAGTCACCATGATTTTGCTAATTTCCAGCCATTTTCAGCCACATTTTAATTCTGATTTTGATTGTATTACTAATGTGTTTCTTTGAAATCTTAAGCATGGTTAATCTGTGTTTTTTAATGGTTAAGTTCATCCAAGAAGATATTCTTTTATTTAAATTAAATGGAGCTCCAGTAATGAGAATGCTAGCCTATTTGATTAATATAGCAGTCTCGGGGCAGCCCCGGTGGCTCAGCGGTTTAGTGCCGCCTTCAGTCTAGAGTGCGATCCTGGAGACCGGGGATCGAGTCCTGCGTCAGGCTCCCTGCATGGAGCCTGTTTCTCCCTCTGCCTGTGTCTCTGCCTCTTTCTCTCTCAGTGTCTCTCATGAATAAATAAATAAAATCTTTAAAAAAAAAAAAAGCAGTCTCCCAAATAGGAAAAAAGTGTAAGTTCTTTCTATAACTAGCCTTAATATATGTAGGATAACAGTTTTCTATATAGCATTCAAAGATTCCACAGACATTTCAATCCATGGAGAAATAAAATCCCAACTTTCATTCAGAAGATTAAAGAAATTGGGATCCCTGGGTGGCGCAGCAGTTTGGCGCCTGCCTTTGGCCCAGGGCACGATCCTGGAGACCCAGGATCGAATCCCACATCGGGCTCCCGGTGCATGGAGCCTGCTTCTCCCTCTGCCTGTGACTCTGACTCTCTCTCTCTCCCCCCCCACCCCCCCCCGACTATCATAAATAAATAAAAATTAAAAAAAATATTTAAAAAAAAGAAGATTAAAGAAATTATGATACATCCATGAACTTCCTAATTTTCCTTTTTTTTTTTTTTTTTTTTTTTAAATTTTTTTTTTTTTATTTATTTATGATAGTCACAGAGAGAAAGGCACGCAGAGACACAGGCAGAGGGAGAAGCAGGCTCCATGCACCGGGAGCCTGACGTGGGATTCGATCCCGGGTCTCCAGGATCGCGCCCTGGGCCAAAGGCAGGCGCCAAACCGCTGCGCCACCCAGGGATCCCTCCTAATTTTCCTAAAGTAAAATATATAGTGCTTTATGAATGAAGGCAAAACAGCTTTCTTAAGATATGTGGACAGGTTTTTTTTTTTTAATATTTATTTATTCATGAGAGACAGAGAGAGAGGCAGAGACAACAGGCAGAGGGAGAAGCAGGCTCCATGCAGGGAGCCCGACGTGGGACTCGATCCTGGGACCCCAGGATCACCCCTTGGGCTGAAAGTGGGCTAAACCTCTGAGCCACCGGGGCTGCCCTGTGGACAGTTTTAATAAGGTTCCTGAAGCAATGATTCTGAACACACTTAATCTCATCTCTGTGTTCAGGGGTGCTGCGCTGTTGGCCTGAAGCCAAGTTCCATTTTATGATGATTAGGAGTGAAGTCCCAGCTGTATTTGAATGTTGTGTCATATGTTGTCTCTCAACACTCAAACACACCCATTTCCTGCGGCTCTTTGCTAACAAGTTTTCATTGGTACTAAATCAAAAATATTTAGGAAAATGAAAAGTTACAATAAAATGGCTTACCCCTTCCCTCCAGGCTCCCCAGGATGAGACCTTGTCTTCTTTTGTTTGTGTTCCCTCACACAGCCCACCTGCCAAGACTGTATCACTTGTCCTTTTCTCCTTCCCTGTTTCCAGTAATGGCTATTGCCCCCAATCTACATACAGGCTCAAGTGTCTCATCCTTGACTAGGTCTGTCTCATGGTTCCTTCTTTCCTCCCCTTTCTTAGAAGTGTAACAACCCACTGTGATCTGCCTCTTATCTGATTAAACCTTTCTGCCAAAATGTTGACACTATCCATCACTTTCGTCAGAAGCACTGTTTCCTTGGCTTCCCTGACCTCCTTTGTTAGGCCCTCTCTTTGATTCTTCTGTGAGCTCCTGCTCAGCCTATACCTTAAGTGGCTGTGCTTCCAGGCCTCCGTTCCTTTGAATCTGACTTATGCTTACACATCGCTAACACTTGTCCACACCATAACCAGAGCTTCATCCTCACACCTACTGCACAGTAGACCTACTAGCTGAATTAGTCCATGCAGGAACAGATGCTGCTTATACATAAGTAAATTTTTCACAGTATTTTTTTTTAAGATGTTTTATTTATTTATTCATAAGAAACAGAGAAGGGGGGGGGCAGAGACATAGGCAGAGGGAGAAGCAGGCTCCATGCAGGGACCCTGACTCGGGACTCGATCCCGGGTCTCCAGGATCACACCCTGGGCTGCAGGTGGTGCTAAACCGCTGCACCACCAGGGCTGCCCTTTCACAGTATTTTTTAATAAGCTCCTCAGGTAAATAGCTGGTTTTCACTATAATTTATACTGCTTACCCATTGCTAAATGATATTGCCATGTAGCATGATCTTGCCCCTTTTTACTCTTTCCAGGCTAGTACAGATGATGGCTTTGTATATAACTTGGATGCACGTTCAGATAAGCCAATTTTTACACTTAATGCACACAATGATGAAATCTCTGGTGAGCACAAATAGTCTTTCATTTTATTAACTTATGATGAATTAAGTCTATATTTCAGAGTCACAACTAATCTTATCTTCTTTTAGGTCTTGATCTAAGTAGTCAAATCAAGGGTTGTCTTGTGACAGCATCAGCTGACAAATATGTGAAGATCTGGGACATATTAGGAGACAGGCCAAGTCTGGTTCACTCTAGGGACATGAAAATGGTAAGAATCTCTGGGCACCTTTCTTTTCTGCTTTTTTCTGTTTCTGACCTATATTGACGTCTTTCCCTAGGAATATTTGTTGAAGTTCATCTTGAGCTTAGTCAAATTTGATGGGAGGTTTATGACTTAGGACAGTTTTAGAGGAAAATCAGTGACTGTCTGATTCCTTTCCCAACTGACATGATTAACATTAACAGTTGTTTGGTAAGAAGGGTGGGCAAGAGGATTTTCTAGGACTCAAGCAGAATAACGATGGTTTTCTTTTTTAAACGTGAATTCATTTAGCAAATAGTTATTGAGCACCTACTATATGCCAGGCACTGAGATAATATAATTGCAGATGTAGAACACTGCACATCTGTTTGTATGTACAAATATTTGTGGGGAAAGTAAGTTACAGACACAGTTATATAGTACTATCCCATGCTTATATTTAAATGCTTAAATGTTTATATTTAAATCTAGAATATCTTATCCTGAAACATAAATGGTGATTATCTTAGTGATTTTGATACTTTTTCGTGTACCTAGTAATAAGCATTAAAAAATTTAGAAATTTAAAAAATAATTTTAAAAATTACTTAATGGTGACCTGTAGTAACATCATTGCTTAAAAGGGAAAATAAAAGTTTCTGGGAATACTGAGCAGATTAGAGACCTGAGTAGTCAGAGTACACACATCCTTGCAGAACGGCCATCATGCTGAACTTGTGGCTTCGTCTTGCCACTTGGACTCTGAACTACTTTACAAGCTTGTTAAAAAGAGATACTGATGAGCTGGTTCTGAGTGAGCGGATTCAGATAAGTTCGTGTATAGGAGCAAGAATTTCTGGAAGGACTGAAAGCACTGACCTTCCGTTTTTTCTTCTAGGGAGTTCTGTTCTGTTCTTCCTGTTGCCCCGATTTGCCATTTATTTACGCCTTTGGAGGTCAGAAAGAAGGGCTTCGGGTCTGGGATATAAGCACGGTCTCATCAGGTAAGAATCTTACTTTCCTTTTTCTAAACAAGAAAAATGTGTGGCTTGAATAAGTTAGATCTATTGTTCATACTGTAATGTCCTCCGCTTGGGAAATAGGATCACATGTAATATGGAGTTGCTCATGTTCACAAATTTGTCTTCACAGTTTAAATGTACACCATTTAAAAAATATTTATGACAAAATTTGAATTTATGGGAAAGCTGGAGGGAAATATTATGTGGTCTCAAAGAACAGCCCTCCCCTTCCCAGTGTAAATAATCTGCCTTTTCTCAATATTCTTACAAAATCCAACTTTCTGGGGGACCACTCCCCTCCCTTCAGAGGAACCTGGCTGTTTATTACCTTGGGGTAGAGGACATAGCTTCACTGATTCCTGAATCTTCCATGTAGAAAAAAGGTTCTAAATCCAAAAAAAGGTCTCTGCTGGTTAGGAGACAGAGAAAAATGAAAGAAAAAATAGTCACTTTATCATGATAAATAAAACCAAGGACAAGGCAAAGAAAATTAAATGGTAGAGCAACTTAAAATGTGATTAACCTCATTCAGAATGTTAACTTGGACTTCTTAGTTGGTTATTTCATTTCCCTTTTATAAAGTGTTAAGTATATTTTCATAAAATGTCCGCAGTAGGACAGAAAACAGTACTGTTCATTCCTACACCTCTGTGTTTTATATTACAGGTTCTTCATTTCCTGGTGTTAATTTCTTATTTATTTGTGTTTTAGTAAATGAAGCATTTGGAAGACGAGAGAGGCTTGTTCTTGGCAATACAAGAAGTTCATCTATTAGTGGCCCTTTTGGGAGCAGGAGCTCAGACACACCAATGGAGTCTTAACGAGGAGTATAAAATTTCCTGTTTATTACCTTAACTCAGTTTTAAAAAACTGATCTAAAAACATCCATGTGTAGTTGGAGCCATGTAATGACAGAAACTAAATTCATTTCCTACTGCCAGACATTCCTCTGCAGCTATGGTGGCAACACAAATAGGGCTGGTCTTTGTGCTTGCCTTTTAAATGTTTGGTGTTTAGGGATCCTACTGCATTTCTTGAAGAGGATAATAAAGAAGTTTTTTAAAAAAATAATTCCTTAAATATGCCATGTGTCATAGGTAATCTAGAGGTTTGCAAAACAGGTAATAATTTATGGAATTTTAGGAGAAGAAAATCTCTGATCTTAAAGATGGGTAAACTCAAGCCTAGAATGGCTGTGATTTGGCCAATATTGCCATGATTGGCACAGTAACCATAAACGGGCAGGTGCCCCAGGAATTGCTCTTTCCTGACTTAACTGTTTTCCAATCAGTGTTCATGATTTTAGAATTGTTCTCAGTGCTACTTGTAAAGTTCAGTAACTAAATGCCTCTTTCCCCCCAGCATGGTATATTCATTGTAATCAAAGACAAAAAGAGGCATTACATTATTATGATAAAGGTGTCAGTTTCGTAAATATTATAGGAAAACCTAAATATGTACCTAAATATATAAAGCAAATGTTAATAGACCTAAAGGAAGAAACAGCAATATAATAACAGTAGGGGACTTTACTATCCCACTTTCACCAGTGAATAGACCAGACAGAAAATCAATATGGAAACATTGGCCTTAATGGAAACTATACAGAAATTCCCTCTGAAAGCAACAGAATATGCATCTTCTCAAGCACACATGGAAAATTCTCCAGGATAGATCACATGTACCACAAAAAAAAAAAAATTTAATTTCAGAAAATTGAAATACCAGGTGTCTTTTTTGATCATAGTGATATGATACTAGAAAATTACATGATGCAAACTGGAAAATTTGCAAATACATGGGAGATTAAATAACATGCTACTGAACAGCCAGTGGGTCAAAGAAGAAATCAAAAGAGAAAATATACATTGAGACAAGTGGAAATACAACATACCAAAACTGAAAGGATATAGCAAGAGCAGTCCTAAGAGAAGTTCACTGCATTAAATGTCTGTATCAAGAAGTGAGAGCTCTCAACCTAATTTTACACCTCAAGGAACTACAAAGAAAGGAACAAAACCCAAGTTGTTGGAAGGAAATAAAGATCAGAGTAGGAATATGTGAAATAGAAACTAAAAAGAATCAAAGATCAATGAATCCAAGAGCTGGTTTTTTGAAAAGAAAACTGACAAACCTTTAGACTAAGGAAAAAAGATGCAAAATCAAACAAAAATTGTCATGATTGATACACCACCAAAATATAGAGGATCATAAGAGACTGCTATGAACAGAGTACAACAAACCTGACAACTAGAGGAAATGGAAAATTCCTAAAAATATACTATTACCAAGTCTCAATCACGAAATAAAAAATCTGAAGGGACCAATTATTAGGAGATTGAATCAAGTCATCAAAAACCTCCCAACAACAACAAAAAATAAAAATAAATTGAAAAAAAATAAACCTGCCAAAAGTCAAGGACCAGATAGCTTCATTGGTGAATTCTACCAAACATTTGAATAATACCTAACTAGTCCTCAAGTTCTTCAAAAAATGGAAGAGGAGAGAATACTTCAAACTTGTTTTATAAAGCCAGCATTACCCTGGTATTAAACTAGAAATGGACGCCACAAGAAAATTCTAGGCCAGTATCCTGATGGCCATAGGTGTAAAAAGCCTCTACAAAATATTAACCATATTCAGCATTAAAAGGATCATACATTGTAACCAACTGAGAGATTTATGCCAGGGATACAAGGATGGCTCATTACCTGATATATGATACATGTCATTAACAAAATAAGGATAAAAATCATAAGGTCACCTTAACATGCAGAAAAAACATCTGACAAAATTGAACATCCATTATAAAAACAAGGATTAGCAGGAATGTACCTCAACATAATAAAGGCTATATATCACAAGTGTACAGCCAACATAATGAAAAACTGAAAGCTTTCCCTCAACATCAGAAACAAGAATGCCCATTCTCCCCACTTTTAACCAACATAGTATTGAAAGCCCTAACCAGAGTGATTCGGATTTGGGAAAAGAAAAAGCATCTAAGTCAGACTCCACCAAAATACTTAAAACTAATAAAATTCAATAAGGCTCCAGTGTACAAAAATCAATATGCAGAAATATGTTGTATTTCTGTACATTAACAATGAACTATCAGAGAAATTTCTTAATCCCACTTACATCTGCAGAGAAAAGAACAAAAGAATTTAACCGAAGGGGAAAGACCTGTACACTGAAAAACTTAAGACACTGATGAAAGAAATCGAAGACATAGGGGCACCTGGGTGGCTCAGCAGTTGAGCATCTGCCTTTGGCTTGGGGCATGATCCTGGAGTTCCAGGATTGAGTCCCATATTGGGCTTCCTGCATGGAGACTGCTTCTCCCTCTGCCTCTCTCAGTCTCTCATGAATAAATAAATAAAATATTAAAAAAAAAAGAAATTGAAGACATAAATAGGTTAAAAGACCTTACATGCTCTTGGAATGGAAGAATATTGCTAGGATGCCCACACTGCCCAAAGCAATCTACAGATTTAGTGCAATCCCTATCTAAATTCCAATGGCATTTTCACAGAAATAACCCTAAAACCACAAAGGCCCCAAATAGGCAAATCAATTTTTTTTTTTTTTTAAGATTTGATTTTCAAATGATCTTTGCATGCCACATGGGACTCAAACCCATAACCCAAAGTTCAAGAGTTGCATGCTCCACCAAGCCAGCCAGGCTCTGCTAGCCAAAGCAGTCTTGAGAAAGAACAACAGAGATGGAGGCATCATGCTTTCTGATTTCAAACTATGTTGCAAAGCTATAGTAATCAAAATAATATGGTACTGGCATATTAAAAGACACAGATAAATGAAAAAGAATAGCTGAGAAACCCATGCATACATGGGCAACCTACAACAACAGAACCAAGAATATACAATGGATAAAGGACAGTCTCCAATAAATGGTGTTGGTTAAACTGGATAGCTACATGGAAAAGAATGAAACTGGACCACTGTCTTCCACCATATATAAAAACCAGCTCAAAATGGATTAAGGCCTGACCATAAGACCTAAAGCCATAAAACTCCTAGAACATAAGTGACCATCTTGACGGTTCTGGCAATGATTTTCTAGATCTGACAACAAAAGCAAGGACATACAAAAAATAAGTTTGATAACATCAAAATAATTTTGTTGGCTGCACAATGAAGGCAGCCAACAAAATGAAAATGCAACTTTACAGAATGGGAGACAATATTTGCAAATCATGTGATAATAGGGTTAATATTCAAAATAAAGGATTACAACTCAATAGCAAAAAAAAAAAAAAAACATTAAAAAATGAGCGAATACTTGAATAGACATACTTAAAAGACCTACAGATGGCCAGAAGTATGAAAAGATGCATGGTTATGCACCTAATGTCACTAATATCAGGGAACTATGTCTCAAAACCACAGTGACTCAAGATCTCATACTCCTTAGAATGGCTATTATCAAAAGACAAGAAATAACGAGTTGAGAAAGGGAACCATTGTGAACTACTGGTGAGAAACTAGACTGGTGCAGCCACTGTGGAAAACAGGATAGAGGGTCTTCAAAAAATTAAAAATACAACTACCATATGACCTAGAAATTTTTCCTCTGGGTATTTATCCAAGGAAACAAAAACTCAAAAAGGTATCTCCACTGCCATATTCATTGCAGCTTTATAACAACCAAGACAGGGAAACAACCTAAATCTTCATCAATGTATGGAAAAGAAAGTGTGTGTGTGTATACACACAATTATGTGCAGTGGAATATTCAGCCATAAAAAAAGAAAATCTTGCTGTATGTAACAACGTGGATGAACCTGGAGGGCATAAATTATGCTGAGTGAAATAAGTCAGAAAGATATTACCATATGATCTCACTTATATGTGCAGTCTTTTTTGTTAATCTGAGCTCATAGATACAGAGAACAGATGGCTAGCAGCTGGGTAAAATGAGTGAAGTTGGTCACAAGGTACAAACTTCCACTTACAAGTCATGAGGTCGTAATGTGCAGCATGGAAACTATAATAATATTGTGTATTTGAAAGTTGCTAAGAGTAAATTGTAAAAGTTCTTATCACAAAATAATTTGTAAGTATATATGTAGATGGATATTAACTAGAGTTGTGAGCATTTCACAATATATACAGAAATCTGATCTTAATGTCATATAACTGAAACCAATATAATGTTATATGTCAATTATATCTCAATAAAAAAAAAGAATATGAAACACAAAGATTGCCCCTGAGGCAAAAGACAATGTCATATCTTAATTGCTTCTGTCTTGGCCAAAGTGTAAAGTAATACACATTCCCAAATGTTTTACTGCTCCTAACGCTAACTTCTCTCCCTCAAATTGACGTAAATATAACAAAAAAGAAATAATACATGATGATTATAAAAGCAAATTAAACACCCGTAAATTTGATTTCATGGAACTCTGCAATAGATTAATTGGGAAATACTCTCTGAAACAAAGCCTGTAAGGAAATCAGGGATGCAGAACCGGGCAGAGGGAAACGCTGGACCGTTCGGACGGCTGCAACAGGTGTCCCTTTCAAAGCTCTAGCTCTAATGCTGACCTGACTTCCACACAAATCTGGAATCGATGCACTGTGGTTGAGACGTGCCCCCGCCTCAACCAGTCATTTGTTTCCGGCCGTCTGCCGGAGATAAACAGTCTGCCCCGGCAAGGCAGCTGCCATAAGCTGAGAGCCATTTCCAGAGAAAATTTTAGCTGTGAGCAGTCAGCGAGCACCTTTGGAAAGAGCTGCTTATTCACGAAAGGGATTGATTGTAGGTGGTACATCCCAGCATCCACTGCAAAGTTCAACATGTAACTCCACAAATGTTGGACTAAGAAATACAGGTCATAGCCCAGAAGCACTGAGGAATGAGGTCATGGAGGAAATATTGCACCAATAGCCAGGAGGAAACATAACCCAAGAAGGAACCTGGCATTGTGACAATATATTCCCTAAGAATATGTGTAGATTCTAGAAAAGTACCTAAGGGCCTGAGAAACTGATAACAGTTTTTTTTTGTTTTTTTGTTTTTTTTTTTTTTTTTTTTGTATACCATGCAGTGCTAATGAGAAACAAAACCAGAATGGAGAAGGATCAAGTAGACGGTGCTTGAATATCCCCCCACCCAAGGCTTTGAGTTGGCCTAGCAATAATGTCTAACCAGAGACTCTTCCAGACTGAAGACCAGTTTTAAATCTGAATTATAATTCACTAATGTAATCCAGGATTGCTGCTACCCTTAGCCGCCTACCAAAAACACATCCTCTCTGGAAGAAGAAAATATATTGGGCCACACATTTCTATTATAATTTTTGACGTGTAAAAATCAGGGCATAAAAACAGATACATAAGGAAACAAAACATAATTGAAAGCTGAAAAATACAGACAATAGGAACAAATAAGAGATCCAAATAAAGGAACTATCAGAAACAGATTTTGTAAAAACTCGGTTTAACAGGGTTGGGGAAATTTAAAAATTGATAATTTTGGCCAAAAACTAGAAATTGAACTTAAAATGGAAAATCTGGAGGGAGGGGCAAGGTGGCCGAAAAGTAGGGGTCCTCAGCTCACCTGGCCCCCAAATCCTGAACACTTATGAATTCGACCTGAGATGTAAAGTGCAGCTGGAACGCTACAGAAAGTTTTTCGCTTCTAACAAGGTAAGAAGGCAGAAAAAAATAATAAAATAGGGGAGGGGTACCCCGAGGAGCCGGGCTAAAGCAGAGCAGTGAGAGCCTCAGAGCAGGAAAGCCCAGCCCTGGACCAAAGAGAACTTTAAAAATCTGTGGCTGTTTTCCCAGGCAGAACTGCAGGAGGGCCAGGGAAGCCCCCAGACTCCTGGAGTCGCTGTAAAAGGAGGGGTGCGGGGTGGGGACAGGGCTCACGCCAACCACTGGCCGGTCTCGGTGAAGGGCTGGAGTGCGCAGCCCTCGGGGCACCTGGGAGAAGCCGGTCAGGCGGCCGACTCCAGGCAGAGGTGGCTGAGGCCTGTTCCCTGCGGGAGAGGCGGCCCTAGGAGTGCGGGTACAGCAGCACAGGGCCCCAGGTCCCAGGGCGACCAAGTGGACAAAGCCAGCGACCCTGCATTCCCCCGACACAGGCAAAAGCAGGGAGGGCACAGAACATGGAGAACCCTCCTGGCCCTGGGCACCTGCAAGCTGTGCGGTTCAGCACCCCCGAGCCCGCGGGGAGCATCCAGGCCAGTGTGGACTGGGAGCTACGGGTAGTCACTCATGGGGAGCTCGACTCCAGAGCTGGAGACCTGGCTGCCACCACTGTTGTTCCTCCTGGCGTCACCGTGTGCCTGGGAGGGGCGGGGCCGCCAGGGAACAGAGGCCTCATGCGGTCAACAGCTCCCACTGAGCCCAGCACCTGGCAGGGGGCGGGCATCTCCCCCAGGTGTACACACCTGAGAATCAGCACAGCAGGCCCCGCCCCCAGAGACCAGCTAGAAGGACAGGAGAAAGGCAGGCTCTTGACCAAGCAGTGCTAGAAAGCTCCAGGACTGAGGGAAAATAGTATATAGAACTAGAGGGTCCTTTTTCTCTTTTCTTTTTCCATCACAACTCGTTTTTATATCAGACTAATAGTTTCCAATATTTTTTCTCTTTTCCCACCTTAACTACAATATTTTACCAACTCTTCATTTTTAAGTTTTTTTCCTTTTTGACATTCATATTTCTACAATTACATGTCCTAGATATATTTTTCATTTCATTTCTGGATTCCCTTCAATGTATTCAATTTTGATAGATTAATGATTTGGGGTGTTTTATTTTTTCTGCCTTGTTTTGTTTTACAATGGTGGAAGTTAGTACCTTCTAAAACACGACCAACGTATACCCAGAACCAAGTGGTATACTGGTTCATTCTGTGAGATTATATTCTTTCCTTCTCTCCATTCTGCCCCCCTCCTTTTGTTTTTGTGTTCAATGTTGGGGCTTTTTATAAGTATTGCTGGTTTATGTAAATTTAGGATTGAGCATCTTCTAACATACAGAACAAAATACACTCAGAACCAAGTGAGGATCACCCTCTAGGACCCATCAGAGAGACTACATTCTCTCACCACCACCATCCTCACCTCCCCTTCCCCCGTTTTACTCTTTCCTTTCCTTTTTCTTTTTTCTTCTTTGGTTTGGGTTTTTTTGCTTTTTATTTTTACTACTTTGTTTGAAAATTTGTTTTTCACTTTAGTCGTCCTTCTGTTTTATTTTCTTCTGTTCTTTTCCTTTTATTTTCTGGTCTCTGACCTCTTCAGAATCATCTAGGGTGTTTTTTTTACTTAGGTCTTCATTGATATTTTTGACTCAGCCCGCTCATACAGCTGCTCTGCACTGGACAAATGACTAGAAAGAATTCACCACAAAAGAAATGACGAGAAACAATACTCTGTCATGGAGTCACAGAATTTGAATTTCAATACAATGTCAGAAATTCAATTCAGAAATACAATTATAAAACTACAGGTGGGTCTGGAAAAAATGCATAAAGGACTCTAGAGAATTTGTTACTGCAGAATTTAAATCTAATCAGGCTGAAAAAAATAGATTAAATGAGATACAATCCAAACTGGATGTTCTAACCGCTAGGGTTAATGAGGTGGAAGAGAGGAGTGACATAAAAGACAAGCTGATAGTAAGGAAGGAAGCTGAGGAAAAAAGAAAAATAAGAGCCCATGAGGAAAGGCTTATGGAAATAAATGACATCTTGAGAAGGAAGAATATATACATCTAATTGGGATTCTAGAAGAGGCTGAGAGAGAGACAGGACCACAAAGTATATTTGAACAAATCATAGCTGAGAACTTCCCTAATCTGGGGAAGGAAAGAGGAATCCAGATCCAAGAGATAGAGAGGACCCCACACACACAAAAATAAAAAAATAAAAACATTCAACACCTCGACATTTAATAGTGAAACTTGCAAATTTCAAGGATAAAGAGAAAATCTTTAAAGCAGTGCAAGATAAGAGATTCTTAAATGGGGAGAAGTATCAGATTAACAGCAGACCTCTCCACAGAGACCTGGCAGGCCAGAAAGGGCTGGTAGGATATATTCAGGGTCCTAAATGAGAAGAACCTGCAGCCAAGAATACTTTATCCAGCAAGGCTGTCATTCAGAATAGAAGGAGAGATAAAGAGCTTCCAAGATAGGCAGAAACTGAAAGACTATGTGACCACCAAACCAGCTCTGCAAGAAATATTAAGGGGGACTCTGTAAAAGAATGTAAAAGAAAGGGGAAGTCCAAGGAAACAATCCACAAAAACAGGGACTGAATAGGTATTATGATGACACTAAATTCATATCTTTCAATAGTAACTCTGAATGTGAATGGGCTTAATGACCCCATCAAAAGACGCAGGGTTTCAGACTGGATAAAAAAGCAAGTCCCATCTACTTGCTGTCTACAAGAGACTCATTTTAGACATAAGGACACCTACAGCCTGAAAATGAAAGGTTGTAAAACCATTTACCATTCAAATTGGCCTTGAAAGAAATCAGGGGTAGCAATCCTCATATCAGATAGATTAAACTTTATCCCAAAGACTGTAGTAAGAGATGAAGAGGGACACTATATCCTATTTAAAGGATCTATCCAACAAGAGGACCTAACAATCATGAATATTTATGCCCCTAATATGGGACCTGCCAAGTATATCAATCAAGTAATAACCAAAGTAAAGACATACTTATTTTTTAAAAGAATTTATTAATGAGAGACACAGAGAGAGGCAGAGACATAAACAGAGGCAGAGGTAGAGAGAGAAGCAGGCTCCATGCAGGGAGTCCGATGTGGGACTCAATCCCGGGTCCCCAGGATCACGCCCTGGGCTGAAGGCGGCGCTAAACTGCTGAGCCACCCAGGCGAGTAAAGACATACTTAGATAATAATACACTAATACTGGGAGACTTCAACATGGCAGTTTCAGTAAATGACAGATCTTCTAAGCAGAACATCACCAAAGAAATAAGAGCTTTAAATAGTACACTGGACCAGATGGATTTCACAGATACATACAGAACTTTGCATCCGAACGCAACTGAATACACATTCTTCTCAAGTGCACATGGAACTTTCTCCAGAATAGACTGCATACTGGGTCACAAATCAGGTCTCAACAGATACCAAAGGATTGGGATTGCCCCCTGCATATTTTCAGACCACAATGCTTTGAAACTAGAACTCAATACAAGAAGAAATGTGGAAGAAACTAGAACACGTGAAGGTTAAAGAGCATCCTACTAAAAGATGAATTGGTCAACCAGAAAATTAGAGAAGAATTAAAAAGATTCATGGAAACTAATAAAAATGAAGATACAACTATTCAAAATCTTTTGGATACAGGAAAAGCAGTCCTAAGGGAAATACATTGCAATACAAACGTCCTTCAAAAAATTGGAAAAAACTCAAGTACACAAGGTAACCTTTCACCTAAAGGAACTGGAGAAGAATAGCAAGTAAAGCCTACACCAAGCAGAAGAGAGATAACAGAGATTCAAGCAGAACTCAGTGAAATAGAGACCAGAAGAACTGTAGAACAGATCAACAAAACCAGGAGTTGGTTCTTTCAAAGAGTTAATAAGATAGCTAACCCCCTAGCCAGCCTTATTAAAAAGAAAAAAGACACAATAAAATCACAAATGCAAAAAGGAGAGATCACAACCAATACCAAGGAAATACAAACGATTTTAAAAACATATTATGAGGAGCTATACGCCAATAAATTAGGCAATCTAGAAGAAATGGACGTATTTCTGGAAAACCACAAACTACCAAAACTGGAACAGGAAGAAATAGAAAACCTGAACAGGCCAATAACCAGGGAGGAAATTGAAGCAGTCATCAAAAACCTCCCAAGACACAAAGTCCAGTGCCAGATAGCTTCTCAGGGGAATTCTATCAAATGTTTAAAGAAGAAATAATACCTATTCTACTAAAGCTTTCCAAAAGATAGAAAGGGATGGTAGACTTCCAAACGCATTTTTGAGGCCAGCATCACCTTAATTCCAAAACCAAAGACCCCACCAAAAAGGAGAATTATAGACCAATATCCCTGATGAACACAGATGCAAAAATTCTCAACAAGATACTAGCCAATAGGATCCAACAGTACGTTAAGAAGATTATTCACCATGACCAAGTGCGATTTATCCCCAGGATGCAAGGCTGGTACAACACTCGTAAAACAATCAACGTAATAGATCACATCAACAAGAGAAAAAACAAGAACCATATGATCCTCTCAATAGATGCAGAGAAAGCATTTGACAAAATACAGCATCCATTCCTGATCAAAATTCTTCAGAGTATAGGGATAGAGGGAACATTCCTCAGCATCTTAAAAGCCATCTACGAAAAGCCCACAGCAAATATCATTCTCAATGGGGAAACACTGAGAGCCTTTCCCCTAAGATCAGGAACACGACAGGATGTCCACTCTCGCCACTATTATTCAACATCGTACTAGAAGTCCTAGCCTCAGCAATCAGGCAAAAAAAAAGAAGTAAAAGGCATTCAAATTGGCAAAGAAGTCAAACTCTCGGGCAGCCCGGGTGGCTCAGCGGTTTAGCGCCGCCTTTGGCCCAGGGTGTGATCCTGGAGACCCAGGATCGAGTCCCACATTGGGCTCCCTTCATGGAGCCTGCTTCTCCCTCTGCTTGTGTCTCTGCCTCTCTCGCTCTCTCTCTCTCTCTGTTCTCTCTCATGAATAAATAAGTACTTAAAAAAAAAAAGTCAAACTCTTCCTCTTTGCAGATGACATGATACTGTACATAGAAAACCCAAAAGACTCCACCCCAAGATTGCTAGAACTCATACAGCAATTCAGCAGTGTGGCAGGATGCAAAATCCATGCCCAGAAATCAGTGGCATTTCTATACACTAACAATGAAACTGAAGAAAGAGAAATGAAGGAGTCAATCCCATTTACAATTGTACCCCAAAGCATAAGATACCTAGGAATAAACCTAACCAAAAAGATAAAGGATCTATACCCTAAAAACTAGAAAACACTTCTGAAAGAAATTGAGGAAGACACAAAGAGATGGAAAAATATTCCATGCTCATGGATTGGAAGGATTCATATTGTGAAAATGTCTATGCTACCCAGGGCAATTTACACTTCCAATGCAATCCCTCTCATAATACCATGCACATTCTTCAGAGTTGGAATAAATAATCTTAAGATTTTGTGGAATCAGAAAAGACCCCATATATAGCCAGGGGAATATTGAAAAAGAAAACCAGAGCCGGGGGCATCACAATGCTGGATTTCAAGTTGTACTACAAAGCTGTGACCATCAAGACAGTGTGGTAATGGCTCAAAAACAGACACATAGATCAATGGAACAGAATAGAGAATCCAGAAATGGGCCCTCAACTCTATAGTCAACTAATATTCGACAAAGCAGGAAAGACTATCCACTGGAAACAAGACGGTCTCTTCAATAAATGGTGCTGGGAAAACTGGACAGCCACGTGCAGAAGAATGAAACTAGACCATTCTCTTACACCATACACAAAGATAAACTCAAAATGGATGAAAGATCTAAATGTGAGACAAGAATCCATCAAAATCCTAGAGGAGAACACAGGCAACACCCTTTTTGAACTTGGCCACTTTTTGAACTTGTATCTTCTTGCAAGATACATCTATGAAGGCAAGAGAAACAAAAGCAAAAATGAATTATTGGGACTTCATCAAGATTAAAAGCTTCTGCACAGCAAAAGAAACAGTCAACAAAACTAAAAGACAACCTACAATGGGAGAAGATATTTGCAAATGACCTATCAGATAAAGGGCTAGTATCCAAGATCTATAAAGAACTTATTAAATTCAACAGCAAAGAAACAAACAATCCAATCATGAAATGGGCAAAACACATGAACAGAAATCTCACAGAGAAAGACATACATGTGGCCAACAAGCACATGAGAAAATGCTCCGCATCACTGGCCATCAGGGAAATACAAATCAAAACCACAATGAGATACCACCTCACACCAGTGAGAATGGGGAAAATTAACAAGGCAGGAAACAACAAATATTGGAGAGGATGTGGAAAAAGGGGAACCCTCTTGCATGGTTGGTGGGAATGTGAACTGGTGCAGCCACTCTGGAAAACTGTGTGGAGGTTCCTCAAAGAGTTAAAAACAGAGCTACCCTATGACCCAGCAATTGCACTACAAGGATTTACCTGAAAGATAACAGATGCAGTGAAAACCCAAGACACCTGCACCCCAATGTTTATAGCAGCAATGTCCACAATAGCCAAACCGTGGAAGGAGCCTCGGTGTCCATGGAAAGAGGAATGGATAAAGAAGATGTGGTCTATATATACAATGGAATATTACTCAGCCATTAGAAACAATGAACACCCACCATTTGCTTCAACGTGGATGGAACTGGAGGGTATTACGCTGAGTGAAGTAAGTCAATCGGAGCAAGACAATCATTATAGGGTTTCACTCATACAGGGAATATAAGAGATAGTGAAAGGGATTGATTATAGGGGAAAGGAGAGAAAATGAGTGGGAAAAATCAGAGAAGGTGACAAAACATGAGAGACATCTAACTCTGGGAAACGAACAAGGGGTAGTGGAACAGGAAGTGGGCATGGGGATGGGGTGACTGGGTGACGGGCACTGATGGGGGCATTTGATGGGATGAGCACTGGGTGTTACACTATATGTTGGCAAACTGAACTCCAATAAAAAATATATTTAAAAAAATTAAAATCGCCGACAATGACGTAAAAGGCTGGAAAGGGACAAATAGAGTAAGTTATTCTGTGATACCAACATTATTTTGGAATGGGTAAAAGCAATAGATGTAGGGCACCTGGGTGGCTCAAGTCATGATCTCAGGGTTGTGAAATCAAGCCCTATGTTTAGCTCTGCACTGGGCATGGAGCCTGCTTAGGATTCTCTCTCTCTTTGGCCCTTCCTTCCTCCCTCTCTAAAAAAAAAAAGCAATGGATATTAAACTCTAATAATATAAGAAAGCATGTGGTGATTTGTAGGCTATTAAAAGAATAGTGAAAAAACACACAAGCCAAAAAGGAGGAGGGGTATAAATAACAAATATTTGATTAATCAGAATGACATAAGGAGAGAAAAAGGAATACAGAATGAGGGAAATAAATAGAAAATGAACAGTGAGATGGAAGCTTTAAATCCAAATATATTCATAAGTATATTATGTATAAATGATCTAAGTAATTAAAAGGCAGTTTATTCAAATCTATAAAAACCAAATAAACAACTATATGCTGCTTGCAATTAGCACACGTAAACTAAGAATACTAAAAGGTTGAAAACAAAAGGACGCTAGGAAGATGGCAGAGTAGGAGGACTCTAAATTGCCTCAGCTCATGATACAACAAGATAATATTCTCATCAGCATACATAATCCAAAAAATAAGCCAAAGATTGGCAGAACAAACTCCAGAACTAAAGGCAGAGAAGAGGTCACACTGAAGAAGGTACAAAGGGTGAAGATATGGTTTGGGAGTAAAATGGACATGGCCATCCATACTGGAGAGGAGGCCAGGGTTGTGGAGAAGGCAAGAAACAGACTATCTCACTGGGAAGTCCACACAGGGAAGACAAATCTCCATAAAATTTGGTTCTGAAAGCAAGAGCAGCTGAACTGTGAGTTCTTACAACCAGTGGGACTTAAAGACTGCAATTATAAAATTGGGGGGGGAGGGTTAGGTCTGGGAGAGGCTGGAGGATGTTAGGAATCAGAGTCCCCACCCTCAAACAGCCAGCAGAGCTGTAATGTAGAAGCAGCAATTTGAAAAATGCCAGGCGCAGATGGGAGAGAGAGTTATTTACTCATCTCAGAGTATATCCTGGAGAGACAAGGATTGCAGGGAACAAAGGAGTTGGCATATGCCACTTTCCTCTCCCACCGCCCCCCCAGCATAAATAAATGTATGGCCACCTGCAGGAATGATCTCTGTCACTACCTAACTTGCTTACACCAAGCCCCACTCCTCTGTGCTACCTGCCCCTCCTACTTATGCCTCCCTCAGTCCCAGTGCTGTGGGCCACCTCCCCCAGAACATAGGTGCAAACCCCACCATCTTGTCTCCTGACCCATGCCTTTTGTGGGGCCTTGGTTCTGGCAGCAGTGGTGGCAGCAGGTCACATTTCATGAGCAGACCAACACACACCTTGTTAAAACACCATGCCCCATCTACTGAAGGATCAACACGGCCCACACAGGCAAAGAGAGTTACTGCAGACAACTAGATTGAGAAAAAAAAGAAGCCAGGATTCAACAGTAGGGCACACACAACACGCAAAGGGGACACTCCACAAAGTGCCAGATCCTGGGGAACCAAAGACACTACATGGCAGGGCACTACAGGACCTCATCTTCATAAGCCCATTACCTTCCAAAGCAAAAGACATACTGACTTAAAAACACACAGAAACAGAGAATTAGATAAAATGAGACAGAGGAATACGTCCCAAATGAAAAAGACCAAACCACAGCAAGAAACCTAAAGCAAAACAGGTATAAGTAATATGCCTGGCAGATAATTTAAAGTAATGATCATAAAGATACTCACTGAACTTGAGAAAAGAGTGGAGGACATCTTAACAAAGAGATGGGAAAAAAAAGAACCAGAGATGAAGAACACAACAAATGAAATTTAAAATATACTTGACGGAATAAATAGTAAGCTAGAGGAAGCGGAGGATTTAATTAATGACCTGGAACACAGAATAATAGAAAGTAACCAAACTGAGCAAATGAAAGAGAGAAAATATATATGTGCAAATTGAGAACAGTTTTAGGGTACTCAATGACCACGTTTTAAAAAGATTAAAAACTGAGGGATGCCTGGGTGGCTCAGTGGTTGAGCACTTGCCTTTGACTCGGTGTGATCCTGGGGTCCAGGGATCTAATCCCATATCAGGCTCCCTGCATAGAGTCTGCTTATCCCTCTTCCTGTGTCTCTGCCTCCTTGTCTCTCTCATGAATAAAAAAAATCTTTAAAAAATTAAAAACTTAAAGTAGAATATGTGTTATGCAAGTATTAATGTGGTAGAGCTATTTTATTATTATTAAAATAGACTTTATTTAAAAGAAGGTCACATCATAAAGATCCTTTTTTTTTTTTTTTAAGATTTTATTTAGTCATTTATTTGGGAGAGAGTACCAGCAAAGGGGAGGGTCAGAGGGAGAGGGAGAAGTAGACTCCCTGCTAAGCAGGAAGCCCAACGCAGGGCTCAATCCCAGGACACTGTGAAATCATGACTTGAGCCGAAGGCAGATACTTAACCCAGTGAGCCACCCAGGTGCCCCAAAGATAGCATCCTTCTTATAATGATAAAAAGATTGATCCCACAAGATACATTTCTAAATTTTTAAACATTAAGAAATATAGCTTTAAAATATCTAAAGCAAAAATGACAGAACTAAAAGGAGAAATAGACAAATGTACAGAGTGGGATAATTTAATATTCCTTTCTCGGGCACAAATTCTGTAAGCTATCAAGTTGACTTTATCAAGTTTATTAATCAAGTTTGACTAAACTATCAAGTTGATTTAACTGTTATTCATAGAATATACCCCAAAATAAAAGAATATACATTCTTTTTGAATATACATGGAACATTTTCCAAAACTGACCTGATACAAGGCCATGAAGCAAATACCAATAAATTTTAAAGAACCGAAAATTTTCAGAGTATGTTCCCTGATCATCATTGAATTAACCTAGAAATCAATTCAAAAAGAAACTAGAAAACTCCTGAAAACTTGGAAATTGAGGAATTCATTTATAAATAATCCAAAGGTCAAAGGAGAAAGCAAAGCAAAAATTAGAAAAAAATTTTAACTGAATGATAATGAATGTAAGGCTTAAAAAATCTTGTAGGATGTAACTACAACTGTATTGAAAAGATGATTTAGAGTCTTAAATGTGCATGAGAAAAGAAAAAAATTCAGTTATTTAAGTAGCCATTGTAAAAAGAAAAAGAACATCAATTTAAACCCAAAAATGTACACAGAAGGAATTAAGGTAGAAACTAATGTCATATGAAACAAATATATAATATAGAAAATCATCAAAGCAAAAAAAGTGATTCTTTAGAATACTAAGAAACTTAATAAACTGAGCAGTACTGATCATAAAAAAAACACACAGATTATCATCAGGAGCAAAAAAAAAAAAAAAGAGGGACATTACAGATGCTATAGACATTAATATAGGATGACTTTATGTGACTAAATTTGAACAGGTTTACAAAATGGACAAATTCCTAAAAAAGTGTAACTTACCAGAAGAAGTGATACAGGAAAAAATGGAAAAACTTAACAGTAAGGCACACTTCATATTCCCATCCAACTGCCTGATGGACATCGAGGCTAGGTCAGAGAACCAGGAATCATCCGTGACTATCCTAAATAGTATCTTCCCTCTTGTAGCCTTAAGGCTGATACAGTGATAAACCAGAGGCAGAGTCTGATCCTGCAGGTTACTGATTTACAACACAGGTTGGACTCAGTTTCAACAGATTTCTTCAATGAGAATTATTCTATTTGGAGGCAAAGTAAAACCTGAAAGACGGCATGGTGAGGAGCACCAAGCACCAACCCCCAAGATTTCCCTTCCAACAGAAGCAGCTCCTCTTCCCCTATCTAATAAGGATGGTTGACTTTTTTCAACACTCTCCAATGACCATACCAAAGTAAGATTCTGATTCTCATTTACCACCCCTACACCTCTTACTGCCTCTGACCCCTAAGACAAACCTTCAAATTTTCTATAATTCCAATGCCAACCCCTGGAAGGCTTACATATTAACAGAGTTGCAAGACTTTCATAACTCTTGAGGAATATATGTCCAAAAGAGCAAACCAACCCAACTCTGAGGATGCTAAGCCAGGGGAAGGCAAACATAGTTTAGATCAAGCTAAATTTATTGATAAGGGTACATTTCATTCCAAGTGATCAAAGGTGAAGCTCTAAACTACGTTCCACTACAATTCTGTGTCCCATTCTCTAACAGTAGCTGGATTCTCTCAACTGCCTTGAAATCCAGCCAGATCATATAACTCAACTACAATCACATTTCCTTGAGGATATGTTTCCTGCAATATTTCTGATACCAATTACTTGATCAGCATTTATATATTCAGACAACAGAATCTCCTCAATCTAGTGTAAGCAAAAGGAATTTATTAAGCAGTATCATTAACTCATAGTATCATTGAAAAGGTCTGAAATGGAATTTAGGCTGAATTCTAGAGGGACTCCCAATCCCATAACCACAGAAGTGAAATTGCAAGGCACAGCTGCTGTTTCTATGATCAAGAAGCTACCTGCCACATCAGAAAGCCTCCATACATCACTGCCATTAGGTCCAAAATCACATCACCCTTGGTAAGATCCAAGCCTGCAGAATAAGTAGATGCCTCAGGCCTTGCTGCTGTTCCCACAGAACTCTGTTCTGAATCAAATTTTCATACAAGTGCATCTGACTAGACAACTATGGTTTTGTTTGGAATCTTAGCTCTAAGGGAGTCTGGGAAGCAGGTTTTAGCTTTCCAGACTCTATAGCACAGGAAAGTATAAAAGTTGATTTAATCTGTTGTACAACAGATTGACAATCTGTAGTATCTTCTTTGTACAATTGAGGTTACTATATTATATATAGATAATAGGTCAGACAACATGCTTTTTTACTTAATATGTTTAAGGGATAATTCTGTGTTAACATATGGAGTCTCTCACCCTTTCTGATAGCATTATATTGCTTCGTACGGATGTGCCATGATATAGTCCACATTGCCTTTCTGGAGGACACTTAGATCTATACTGTTAAAAACACTAATGCAGTCCTTCATCCAAACCATACAGCTCTATGAAAATGGATGAGGATGCTGTACATACCTTTTTCTTTTTTTCCTTTTTAGAAGCTTAAAATTGGCTATCTTGGTCACAAGCCATTGCTTTTCTTTACATATGCACCCTTATCCCCTACCATCCTTAAAGTCTAACATGTTTCATTCCTAAAGAGAGTATATGTTATTTTTTTTTAAAGATTTATTTATTTATTTATGATAGACATAGAGAGAGAGAGAGAGGCAGAGACACAGGAGGAGGGAGAAGCAGGCTCCATGCCGGGAGCCTGACGTGGGACTTGATCCCAGGACTCCAGGATCGTGCCCTGGGCCAAAGGCAGGCGCTAAACTGCTGAGCCACCCAGGGATCCAAGAGAGTATATGTTAAAACACTATTTGCATTTTGGGAATTTCAGATGCAAAATAGACTGATTTTCTTTTTGCTGCAACATATCTGGGTCAGGCATCTTGAAAATTTTCCTAAGAGTATTATGTCATCTCCCACACTTTTGAATAATTCATCTTTCATAGCTGAGTGTCAGTTCTCTAAACCAATTAAGCACAATGGCCCACAAAGACATTGTTTATAAAAATGCATTTCACAACCCCAGGGCAAACATGCAACTACTATAGGTAGCAATGTGATGCACCCTGAAATGAGGTGTCACATCATCAGATTAACATGAACGAGAACCCTGGAGGAGGAATATGTACTTTTAAAATATATATATTTATTTATTTATTTATTCATAGAGACACAGAGAGACAGAGAGGCAGAGACACAGGCAGAGGGAGAAGTGGGCTCCATGCTGGGAGCCCGACGCAGGACTTGACCCTGGGTCTCCAGGATCACACCCCGGGCTGCAGGCGGCACTAAACCGCTGCGCCACCAGGGCTGCCCACCTTTTTTTTTTTTGTTTTTTTTGTTTGTTTGTTTGTTTTGTTTTAAGTAGGCTCCACGCTGGACATGGAGCCCAACACAGGGCTTGAACTCACCACCTTAAGATCATGACCTGAGCCAAGATCAAGAATCGGACACTTAACTGACTGTGCCACTCAGGCACCTTGAAACATATATATTTTAACAAGTGCTCCAAGGCAGCAAAATCTCTGAATACAAAATGTAGAAAATCTTAATTTTTCTGAACTTCATTTTTACCATCTATGAGATAATGCTCATAATGCTCTAGAAAGACTAAACAAACATTAAACTAAAATATACTACTATAATTCCAGGCTATAGGTGCAAGTAAATGTGTCAAAAATGCCCTAGACCATGTTAGCTAAGGGCTGGAAGTTGTCTATTGACCAACCTTTCCCAACATCAGTACCTTTTCCCTCAAGTGATTTTCTTATTGTAACTATAAACTGAACTTGATGTTTGTCCTACCCCAAAGCCTGTCTCCAGCCTGTGGCTCAGTATGCAGCAGTACAAAAGGTCAGGGGATGTGCTGCAGTAGAGCAGAAAACACAAAAACCAAAGCATACTTCTCATGAGCTCCCTAATTCATGTATATAAATATGCTTTGCCTAATGGAATAGATTTTGTCACTTCCTTTAAAGACATGTAATGGATATACACCATGGTGAGATCCCAACTTTAATTGGGCCACTAATGAATAATCTGTAAGGCTTGGTTGGCGAGGCAGACTGCTACTTAGCTAGCTATAGAACTGTGTACCACTCATTTAACTATCTGTACCTCAGCCTCTTATGTGAAGTAGGGATAATCACAGGTCAGCTGTGCGGATTAAATGTTATTTATAAAGCATTTAGAAGAACAAAGCCTGCCACAAGTAAACAGCATCATTGTAATTAAAAATAACCAAAAGCAGGTTGATTGAAAACCAGGTATTGGAAAATTTTTAGTCCTGGATCTCAAATGCATCGCCCCATCTTTAATTTATTACAACTTGGATCCAGGCTAGTCTTCCCCACATTTCTTTACTAGTTTTCTCTTAGGACATTCTCACTCTTGTTCCTGGATTTTAATAATACTTGTATCTGTGACACTCACCAGTCTAGCTTGCATTAGGTTATAGACATCTGCACTTATCTTCCGTGGTCTCTAACAGAAGACTTCAGTGGACTGGTTCAGGATCACATGGGGAAGCCCAGGAGACTTGTCAGTAGGTCTGGGGCTGACTTGGACACCTGACATTTTTTTAGCTCCTTAGGTGATCCAGCTGTACAGCCAGGTCTCTTCAAGATTTTGTTTCTAGAGGGCAGGGGCAAAGTCCTGGCTGCTTTTTTTGCTCCTCTACAATGCCTTAAACTGAGCCAGCACTTAAACAATTTTTGAAAAAGTTTTGGGCACCTGGGTGGCTCAGGTCATGAACTTAGGTTCCTGGGATGGAGCTCTGCACCAAGCTCTTTGCTCAGCAGGGAGCCTACTTCTCCTTCTCCCTCTGCCCCTGCCCTCTGCTTGTGCACATGTGTTCTCAAATAATTATCTTTAAAAAAATTTTTTTTAAAAAGAACTTTTGTTCTTGCCTGAGGACTACACAGCCCTGAGAGGACTTCATGACTCTCAAGTGTGTATAACCAAGAAAAATGAAGAATAGAAACAGAGTTGAAAAATGATTCTATCCTTTTCAAAAGTGTAAGAATCTGCCAGTGGCAATATATACCACTATGAGGTCTGAAATCAAGGTATCAGCAGAGTTGTTTCCTCTGAGGCCTCCTTCCTAGTCTTACAGATGATCCATTTTCACCCTGTGTCCAAATTTCCTATTAGACCAGCCATACAGATGAAAAGAACTCATTTTATTTTATTTTATTTTATTTTATTTTTTTTTTAAGAACTCATTTTAAACTTAATCACTTCTTTGAAGACTTCATTTCCAAATATGCTCACATTCGGAGGTACTAGGGGTTAGAACTTCCATATATGAATTGGGGGGGAAGACCCATTTCAACCCATAACAGATAGTAATCACTTATATTCTTGAAGATAGGCCATTTTTGAGTGTTTGACTCTACGATGCAGCTTTGGTGAGCAGACTGCAAGTTTACATACCTGATGACAGGTTGGCAGCTTCTAGCATGCTTCTGCTCAAGGACACAGTTAAGGGAGTGTTTACTAGATAGGCCAACAGGGTGAAAAGGCTGATTCCTGTCACCTCTTTGTGCTTTGATGTGCTGAGGACCTCAGCTCAGCACACACAAGCTTATGAACAACGTCCCTTTTAAGGAAAGAAACACCAAGCATCATACACTCATCTACAAGAAAACTGCAAACTAGCTTCTAAGGCTTGGCCTTGAAAACTTAAATCATGAGTCTTTTACTTGTATTACTAAAACCTGGGGCTTCTGGGGTCACCAACACTTTTTAAGGCTAGCTATCTATGCTGGGCTAATTTAAAACTGAAGATTAGCTAATACTGTATACTGTATGTGGGACACTGTGGTAGCTCTTCACATACATTAATTAACATCAAACAGTACTATAAATGGGAACTCTTATTCTTTTTACAGGTAACAGAGGCATAAAGAGGTCACAAAACTTGACTAAGGATACAAACCATCATGCAGCAAAGCCCAAATTGCAGACATTCAGCAGGGGCTCACCTCATGTCCTGTCTCTCAGTATGACTATCTCCAACAGATTGACCCTGACAGCAGCAGCAGATGAGGGTACCTGCAGAGGTACAGATGGCTGAGTAAACTCTTGGCAAAGGGCAGTTACCGATTCATTTTGTGGGAATGACTTAAAATGTGCCATTTAAGTCTAAGAGGTAAAGCATGGAGGAAACAGTTGTAAATAATCAACATCTACATTCTCAAACTATTTCTCAGGCTTCCTCTGTTTTCCTATCAGGCTAACGATCTTGGATGGCATCTCATCCAAGGCTGCGAAATGAAGGCATTTAACCCAGCATGAGCTAGTGAGATGGAAGGAGACAAAAGCTTGTAGCTCCAGCGCCAGCGGTTTCCTGGGAATACAGGTGGCCTGCCACCAGGATGCCTTTGGCAAAAGGCTGAGTTTGGAGCTGCCCCTGTGCACTGACAGAGGCTTCATGACAAGCATCAGCAGCCAGCCCTAACCACCACCTCACCCCATCCCTCAACTGTACACCTGCTGCAGTTTCTCCAAGAAGACAGCAGAGTAAAGGCCCTCCCTTAGGGAGGATGAGGGCAGGAGAGTGGAAAACACAGGAAGCATAGTTCATTTAAGCACAGTTATGCAGAAATACATTACAATATTATCCCAGAGTTATGCTACTTAGAAAATACTTTCTCCACTTCTAACCTTAGAAAACAAAACCAAGCTATTCCTAATTTTTCCCTAAATGACTCATTTTTCTTCCACAAAATGAGATTACAAGAAGAATCCTGTATTTAAAAAAAGGTCTTTATTTTAATCCTTCCTAGAGGAATACAGATTTGAATGAAATACATTCATTCCATAAATACATTAGCAGCAAAACCCTCCCACCAGAGTCCTCTCTTCTCCAGCCCAGAGGTTGCACCAAAGAGCAGGAGCATGTTCCATCAACCATCATTTCAAGGATGTGTCCGCTTCTTGCTAAAAGCAGGATATACATGTGAGACCAGGTGAAAGACCAGACGGATGGATGAATTAACTAAGCTGGGACCCTGAAAACACACCCATGTGGTGAACATTAAGCCTTCTATACCTTTGAAATCTGTTGGCACCCACCATGCGTAACTGATGAGATCCTTCATCAGACAACTGAGAAGGTCTGACCCTGCAAATGCACCAATGTGATTGAAATCATTTGTCATTCTGAGTTGCCAACATTTAATGGTGTATTCTTTGTAGGATAGGCCAGATACAAAGGATCATTCCCTCCTTTCCATGATCCAAGGTACCACTTTGCCACCTGAGTCCACATGTGCTTGTTGACAGGAGACAACTAAGCAGGCATTATTTGACTCACTACACTTCCAGGTCCCCTTTTTCTGGAGGCTTTACTGGAGTCAGAGAGAGACATGTCTAAACCTACAAAGATTTTAAAGAACAATAACCATGTGTCTCAACCTGGCTTCCATCAAAGCTTTTTTTGAACAGTGGCCCTGGTGTCTCTCCTTTTCTTTCATCCACCATTGCCTGTTGCCTGGCTGGTCCTTTTTTCATCTACCCTCTAGGCATCTGCTGAAATCTTGGGAAGCAAGATCTACCCTAAACTCCCAAGTAGCCAAGAGAGATTAAGGCAGGTGGTGCTTTAAACTTGTCAGCTGAAGTCAAAGTAACAAGCTTACATTGCTGTGTTCCAATCCATCTGAGATGACTTGAGTCACAACAGTCTACATAAAACACAGCTCCAGAACTACTATTAGCAATCGGGATGACTATGAGGCAGGGACCAAGTTTAGAATGCTACCACGTCATAGGGCTGGGAGGAAAATGCAACAATGAAAGAATTTAAAATAAATCTCATTTGTTTGGGCAGAGGATAGCTCTGACTCAGGTATAAATGCATCACCTAGTTCATTGTATAAATAAGGAACAGACTTCAAAAGCTAACACTTTCCTCCTCATATAGCGCTTAAAATTAGGTTCCCTGCTCTCTTTTCCCCATCTGTTCTAAAGTGTTTTCATTAGGATATTCTTCTATAAGTGCTTTATCTGCCTCCATTCAGTTTGCTTTGACTGTTGACAGGAAGAAAATCAGAAACCATTATATATAAAAATCACCAAAGTGGGTAACTGGTTGTATATGTTTTTCCCTTTTGCATTTTCCATCCAAAATAGTTGGCTTTTATTTATGTGCTGAGAGAGACTCATCTGCTGAATACACAGCATTGTTAATCCGACAGTCTTCTGTCCCCACAGAGTCTGCTAGTTCTTCCTCTTCTGAGTCATCCTCTTCTTCCTCTTCTTGTGCTGATGAACTGGAAGTGGGACCTTTGCAGGTTTTCAGGTGGCGGGTGAGATGATATTTGGTAAGATAAGCCTTTGTACATTTTTCACAGACATAATCCCGTTTTCCTTCGTGAGAATTAAGATGTTTCTTCAAGTGATTTGTTCTCAAGAACAGCTTATCACACTTGGGACACTTGATCTGGCGTTCTCTAAGAGGAACACAAGAAAAAAAACATTAGATTTGGGGTTACAAATGATAAGTAAGGCACACACTTATTTTTGACAACCTCAGGTCTTTGTCAGAGGAGCTCTATCTCTCTAGAATCAGACTTTTTTTTTTTTTTTTTTTTAAAGTAGGCTTCATGCCCAGTATGGAGCCGAATGGGAGCTTGAATACATGACCCTGAGGATCAAGACCTGAACTGAGATCAAGTCAGATGCTTAACTGACTGAGCAACCTAGGCTCCCCTCAATTCAGACTTTTTTTTATAGGACATAAAAGCATTTATCTCCTTAAACATGCGAGAGGAATTTCTCCTGCATTTGGCTTTAGGGCTATAGCTGGGCTTTTTCCCAAGCGGATAAACAAAATGAATTTCAATACTACTATACCATTTTGAAATGTCAAAAGGTAAAAAAACAAACATCTCAAAATCTTACCTATGATCTCCGTAGGACACACAGTCTCATTCAAAAATATTTTGAGTGAGGGCACCTGCATGGCAGTCAGTTAAGCATCCGACTCTTGATTTTGGCTAAGGTCATGATCTCAGGGTCATAGGACTGAACCCCATGTCTGACTCTATGCTCAGTGGGGAGTCTGTTTGAGATTTTCTCTGCCCTTCCCCACACTGCTCTTTGTCTCTCTAAAATAAATAAATCGGGATCCCTGGGTGGCGCAGCGGTTTGGCGCCTGCCTTTGGCCCAGGGCGCGATCCTGGAGACCCAGGATCGAATCCCACATCAGGCTCCCGGTGCATGGAGCCTGCTTCTCCCTCTGCCTATGTCTCTGCCTCTCTCTCTCTCTCTCTCTGTGACTATCATAAATTAAAAAAAAAAAAAAAAAAAAAAATTAAAAAAAATAAAATTAAAAAAATAAATAAATAAAATAAATAAATCTTAAAAAAATATTTTGAGTGAATAGTGCTTTTTTTAAAAGATTTTATTTATTTATTCATTCATTCATTCATTCATTCATTCATGAGACACACACAGAAAGAGAGGCAGAGACATAGGCAGAGGCAGAGGGAGAAGCAGGCTCCATGCAGGAACCCCGACGTGGCACTCGAACCTGGGTCTCCAGGATCACACCCTGGGCTGAAGGCAGACGCTTAACCGCTGAGCCACCCAGGCGTCCCTGAAGAGTGCTTTTTAATTATAAATGACTTACACATTAGGTTAAAGCCTTGATAGTCTAAAATCTCTTTACCCCATGGGAGTTTGGCAAAGAGGGTTACGATGTTTCATCCTTGTGACAAAAAGTCCAGATCCACATTTAAGAGAATTGTTTTCATTGGTGAATACCTGATAAAGCCAATTCTCAACCCCAATGGAGAGAAACAATTATACCGCTAACCTCAAAATAATTTATTTTGCATTATGCTGTGAAATGGCTATAGAAAATTCAAGTGCAAATTTAGGCATCACTTGAAAGAAGAGAAAGTCAAGGTCAAAGAAGAAAATAATGGGCAGCCCTGGTGGCTCAGCAGTTTAGTGCCACTTCCAGCCCACAGCGTGATCCTGAAGACCAGGGATCGAGTCCCATGTCAGGCTCCCTGCATGGAGCCTGCTTCTCCCTCTGCCTGTGTCTCTGTCTCTCTCTCGAATAAATAAATAAAATTTAAAAAAAAAAAAAAAGAAGAAGAAAATAACTCCATTCATTAAGCACAGGATAGATCATATCTGGAATACTACGCTCACTTCTGGGTACCAAATCTGAAATCAGGTGATAAGAGGGAAAGCTGCAGAAATTAGGGACATGAAGCCTGATGAAAAGAAGGCTTAAAGGGAACATGATAGCAATTCATAAGTATGAAACGCTATGAGTTTAAGATACATTAAACTTACATGCATCATTCTAGAGGCATGTGTAGAATGAATGGATAGAGCTTGACATAAGCTGATTCAAGCAAATTTTTTCTTCAAAACTAAATCAGTTGTGTGGTATTCTAGAAGAAACTATACAACCACTTGACAGAGATACTATAGAAACAAGTCTTTCATTTGAGGTACTCAGTAACTCCTAACCCTAGCTGGACAAGAGTCATTTGGGGAGCCTTTAAAAAATACCAAGGCCAGGGCTATACCCCTAACCAGCTAAATTAGAATCTCTGGAGGTAGGGCTCTGGCACCAATTGTTTTCCACATTTTTCAAGGGATTATTATAAGCAGTGCCATAGGTTGAATGTGTGCCACACTCCCCAACAAATTCACATGTTGCAGACCTAAACCACAACATCATGAGATTTAGAAGTGGGGCCTATGGGAAGTACTTAGATTTAGATAAAGTCATTAAGACTGACCCCCCACCCCCCCAATATGGGATAAGTGTCACAAGAAAAGGCAGACAGACCAGAACTCACCTGCTCTCTCCCCATGTAGGGACACAGAAAGAAAGTAGCTATCTGCAAGCTAGGAAGGCGGCCCTCATCAGAATCCAATCATACTAACACCCTGACCTTGGATTTCCAATCTCCAAAACGTATTTTGTTATGGCAGCTCAAGCTGACTAACATAATCAGCTGGACTAAATGATCCCAGAGAGCTCTTTCACCTCTAATGATATACAATTCTATACAGTATTTTAAAATTCGTACATCTAACTTTTAAATTTTTACACTAATAATGAAGCTACTTCATGAAGACTTTAAAAAGTCACTTTAGCAATTACAAATGTAGATCCAAACTTCTTGGATGTTTTAGTGTTTCAGATTGCATTTTTAAAAGACTGATTTATTTACTTGAGAGAAAGAGAGTAGCACACAAGAGCAGGGAGAGGGACAGAGGGAGAGGAGGAAGGAGAGAAGCAGACACCCCGCTGAGTGGGCAGCCCCAAGTAGTGCTCGCCATGACCCATGAGATCATCATCTGAGTCGAAACCAAGAGTTGGATGCTCAACCAACTGAGCCAACTAATGCATTCCTTAGGTTGCATTTGATTAAGAATCAGAAAAAAGAGCTAAAATCAAAGCGAAGTACTTAACTAAACCTTACAATAATATCAAGTTTCCATTGAACATGACTTTCTAAACACTACCCCCATAATACAAGCTAATGTCTTCTCCCTCTTCTAACATTTGCTAAATAAAAGCTCAGGACCACAAAATGTTCTTTTCTCTTTACCACTATATAACTAACACAGCCCAGACATTTAATTACACTTGGATTCATGCAATAAATTCTTCATGGATCTCCCAATGTGACCTTCTCCTTCAATCATCCTGTCCTGCTGCCAGAGTAATCTTTATAAAATGGACATCTCACCATGACATCCCCTTCCTTAAACTCCTTCAATATTTGTACAAGAGTGTGAATACACTTAACATTATTGAACAGTATATTTAAAAATTGCTAAGACAATGAGGTATCTGGGTGGCTCTTGATTTCAGCTCAGGTCATGATCTCAGGGTTGGGAGATGGAGCCCCACGTTGAGCTCTGTGCTAGGTGTGGAGCCTGCTTGAGATTCTCTCTTTGCCCTTCCCTCCACCCACCTCCCCATCTCTAAAAATAAATAAATAAAATTTAGAAATGATTAAGATGGTAAATTTTATGTTATGTGTGTTTTTTTTTTTTTTTTTTTTACCATAATTAACATACACAGCCACCAGAGTACCTGCTACATGGGGAGGGAAAATCTTTCAGGGGCTCCCCATTATTTCTAGAATGAAACTTAAGTTTCCTAGTTGGATAAAAGATTCAGGACTTCGGGATCCCTGGGTGGCGCAGCGGTTTGGCGCCTGCCTTTGGCCCAGGGCGCGATCCTGGAGACCTGGGATCGAGTCCCACGTCGGGCTCCCAGTGCATGGAGCTTGCTTCTTCCTCTGCCTATGTCTCTGCCTCTCTCTCTCTCTGTGTGTGTGACTATCATAAATAAATAAATTAATTAATTAAAAAAAGAAAAAATTCAGGACTTCACTGTCACCTCTCTCTCCATCGTTTGCACATGCACACTATGCTCTAAACTGTAAAGAACCACTTGTGCTCCACAGTCCTTATGTTTCTTTCTTTTTTTTTCTTATGTGTGTTTCTAAATATGTCTAGAATACTATTCCCACTCCTTACCCTTTTTTTGCCTCCCTGAATAATTCTAATTTATCTTCCTTAATACTTAGCTCAAAAAAAAAAAAAAAAAAAAAAAAAACTTAGCTCAGACTACCAGGAAGCTTTTCCAGGACACCCTGGCCAGGTCTGTGATGCTCTTGGCACAACCTCTCAGGATCCAATGCTCACTCTAATTGTAACATGGTATGGTAGCGCTTTACTGTTCTGCCTCTCTTATCAGACTTTGACCTCTTTAAAGACAAGATTCATATCTTTTCATTTCTATATTTTTGCCACTTGGCATAATGCTGGGCATCAAGGAGGTACTTAAAAACTATTTGTTAAACTAAATGAGATTATATGTTGGAAAAAAAATACAGAGAGAAGTGAAAAGAAGAAGAATAAAGCAAACAAATGAAATATTCCAGGATAAAACCAAAAACTTAAAGATTTCCAACCTCTGCTTTGCTCAGAATGAACACAGGAAGTGGCTACCAGGGTGCAAAGGTGGAGAAGATGATGAGTCAGCACTTGCAAGCACTCAAGTTTACCAACCTAGAAAGCACAGTGGTTGTGGGTAACTTACTGTGTGTGGATGAGCACATGCTGCTTGAGGTCCTGCCTCCGCATAAACAACTTGTCACAGTAATCACACTTGAGATTCTTCTCACCCGTATGGATAACCATGTGGGACTCTAGGTGAGCCTTCTGGGTGAAAGACTTGTCACACAAAGTACATCTGTAGTTCTTCTGACCTGCACATTAATCCAAATTGCCATACTGTGAATAAATCAATCACTAGCATTCTCAAGGTGAACAGACACATGTATGGGTATGTGGCAGAGGCAGGATTGAAACAGAACTGATAATTGGCACATCACTTTCTAGGGCTATCTATCTATCTAGAACCAGTCAGAGAAAACAAATTTATGTTCTTCAACAAAAGCCAGTGAAGCTAATAAATCTGACCTCCTTCTAGGACCACTTAACTAAATATCTATACATATTCTTTTAGTGTTTATAGCTCATGATATAAAATTAAAAAAAAAATTACTTCTAATCCTAGCAACCAACCTAATTCAATTATGTTTTTAAAAACCTCATGAATTATATCATTTGTGTATAGAGCAAAACATACTATTACAACCTACATTTATCGTTATCTCTTTTTTTAAACATACAACCTCATAAACCAGAGATGAAATAAAATCTTCCTAAGAATGCAAAAATAAGATTACTCTAAATCAGAGGTTAGCAAACCTTTTGTAAAGTGTAATCTGTATCTTAAGTTTTGTGGGCTACATAGTCTTCATTGTAACCAGTCTTAAATGCAAAAGGACAAGAAAGAATTTTACTTTCAAAGATTTGGAGAACCAATGACCCAGCCAAGAAGACTAAAATGTCATCAGTTATTTTGTAGTAAATGTATTTTAAAAATAAGTGCTAAAAGAAAGGGGTTAGCTTGCATGGAATCTGGTAAATGGAAACTCAAAAAACAAAATTTGGCAGTATTTACTGGACAATATTCACAGGAGAGAAATAGGCTCTGGCTGGTGACTCAGAATGAGCTCTCTGCAAGGCTCAGAATGTTTCTATAGCATTCCTTTTGCTTTCAGGCCAAACACATACATCAACTTCCCGATTAAGTCCATTTTCCCGGTCACCTTCAAACCATGGTGGGGGCAGCACCTGGAATGTGAAACATCGTAATAACAGGAGCTAACACTCTCTGAGGAAGTGCAATTACCGCACCAAGACTTATCTATCACCCAATGAAGTCCTGCTGACAGCCAGATGGATTCATTTTCTCACGTATTAACTCCACCTGCAAGACTAGCTAGCTGCAATTTCTTTACTACCGCAATTTCTAATTGTTGCACAATTCCATTTTGATGGTCTAATTCAACTTACCTGTATGTATCTTGAGGTGGGTCCGCAGGTTGCTGGGATCACTAAAAGCCTTGCTACAGAAATCACACTTGTGGGGCTTCATACCCATGTGACCCATAAAGTGGACATGAAGTTTGGAAGGAGAGATAAAAGCCTGGGGGCACATTGAGCACTTCCACTTCCTTTCTTTGCTGTGGCTCGGCCCATGGCTGCTGCTGTGGCCCTGGCTATGAAGATGGGTATGGATGTGGCTGGTAAGGTGAGCTTTGAACTCTGTATAGGAACTGCATTCCTTGCCACAGTTACAGAGGTGCACATCTGGATGTTCGGGAGCACCTTCAAAACAAAAATGACTCAATGTCTCCTCGTACTTAAACTGTAAAACTCGTTCTTGATATTAATAACGCTGCTTACACTTCTCCGTTCTACCAAAATTTCCATCTTGCCCACTACCTGTAAAACTAAAATGTATAGTTTAATCCTCTATTCCCCGCATCGCACACAGCATGTTGGGCACAAAGGAAGATGATGATACATCTTTCCTAAGCAAAAACCTTTTTTTTTTGTAATACAAACTCTTAAACATAGCTTGTCATCATGACACAATGCAAAGAAAAAGACTATGCAGGTTAAGTCAATTAAAGGAACGTAATTACTGTTCTTTATGAACGTAAATTACAATGGTACTGGCTCAAAAAAAGTAGCCTCAGGAACTTCAAATACCCCAAATCAAAATTTTACCACAAAAGTAACTTTCACATGAATACTGCATGATCAATAACATTCAGTTTGTGAAGAACCTCACAGATTGTAACCTTCTAACACAGGGATAATATCCTGCTTTTATTTATACAAAGGTATATGATTTACTTCAGTGAACATGTAAGTCATTACCAAAACTACTACTGGTCCTCAGGGTGTTTTTACTATGCTAGATTCAGGAGAAACAAGTCTTATAGTAACTTACCAATCTGCTGAGCATAATCCCGGCTGTAATAAAAAAGCAGTTCATTTTCAGGAGGGATATCCTGTGAGGTGCAGAAATAGATTTTTCCATCATGGGGATAAGCCACCAAATTCTGCTCTTCCCGGTTCCTAAGTTATCACATTTAATAGATGAAGTATATTAATTTTGAGGTATATACTAAACACATCCTATCCCTAGAGCAAAATTCTATATGAAAACTTAGAGAACTATTTACTTTGGGTCATTTTTTCTAATTCTCTATCGTATTAGGAGGGACTTGTATAGAAGCAGAATTCTTTTTTCTGTACATCAGCTGATTCCCCTTTACAGTCAGAAACACTAGAGAACTTATCAACAGAAGAAAACTAAATAAAATTAAGTTTTAAAAAAGCAATATGACAAAGACACAGAGATAGGTAGCTGAATAATAATTAACTTATGGCCTAATGGTTGACCAATAGCAGATATAGAGAAAAGGTACCCACTTACAAATTCAATGAAGACCCTATTACTCCCTATTGCACTGGTAGATTAAACTATTTTTAAAAAGGATAGCTTTTTCTGTTTTGATTTATAATCACCATTAGTCAACAACTACTGGAGTAAAGAAGGTAAGAAGTCTTGTTCAGACATCAGTATAATCTGGAATCTTTGGCTCTGCTCTATTTTATGCAAAGCTTCCTATTAAAAATATCCAAATCGTAACTATCTCTTCATCCAAGACTACTCTTACCTGGCTTTACGCACAAACATCATCCAATTACATTCATTTTCATCAGTTGTGATGATGCAGAATTCTAGGACACCATTGTGGTATATCTGCCAACAAAAGGCAAACGTACATGTCAAATGAACTGACAGGCAATACAAAGTGCTACTGAAGTTAGGCTGGCAACAGTTTCATTTACTCCACAGTAGGCTACAGCTTTCCTAGTCAGCGCAGAACTCCATGGTTGCCTTCTTACACATTTGTCATTTCACCCAGCCCCCATTTCCAGCAATGTAATAAAGACCACTAGAGACCAACAGTTAGTGCTCGAGGTACAAAATGACCCTGATCATAATTATTCACATTTTGGCTTGACTGGAAAAAACAAAAACAGTCTACTTGTTTTCATCACCTACCACTTGGTGATAATGAGTGACTAAAGAGACATTAAGGTCATAGAACCATCTCTTCTCATTCTTCTTCTAATGGACCTGGCATTCTTCTGTGTTTTTTGGATACCAAAACTCATGTCCCCAATGCTGGCAGCACCTTACCTTTCCAATGATCACAAGATCTACTTTCTTCTCACTTCAATTTTGCAGACATCATTTCCAATCTACTAACTACAAGTGACTCTACATAAATATGTTATACGAATAGCTATTTACATTAAAACCTTGCATTTGGGATCCCTGGATGGCGCAGCGGTTTAGCGCCTGCCTTTGGCCTAGGGCGCGATCCTGGAGACCCAGGATTGAATCCCACGTCGGGCTCCCGGTGCATGGAGCCTGCTTCTCCCTCGGCCTAGGTCTCTGCCTCTCTCCTCTCTCTCTCTCTCTCTGTGTGACTATCATAAATAAATAAAAATTTTTAAAAAATAAAAAATAAAATATAAAACCTTGCATTTTCCTGAAATTTTACCATTAGAAAACTAGAAAAATGATCCAGGGCACCTGGGTGGCTCAGTCAATTAAGTATCTGCCTTCAGCTCAGGTCATGATCCCAGGGTCTTGGGATCAAGCCCCGCATCAGGCTCCCTGCTCAACAGGGAGTCTGCTTCTCCCTCTCCCCACAGCTTGTGCTCACTGGCTCTCTCGCTCTCTCTCAAAATCAAGTAAAATCTTTAAAAAAGAAAACTAAAGAAATGATCTTAGCTTCCAATCCCAGAACTGTTTGCCAACCTAACTATTTGAGGAATGTTTTGATTACAAAATAAGACTTTCATCATATAAACAAAGTCCATGTCCTCAGCTGCCTCAAAAAATCAAAATGAGGAATCGCTGGATTATCTAACAAAAGGAAGACTAAAAGCAGTTTCTTTTCTAAGTTTAGTAGCTGGTGTTTTGCTAAATATTAGAATTTGGCTACAAAGAACAGAAAGGATATAATGTTAAATAAATGCCAGGTGAATGACACCATAGAAATTTAGCCAGTTTTGCTTTTACATCACTTTTAACTACCTCACTATAATAAAAACATCCAAAAGCCAGAGAAAAGCTTCATGAACACTGACCTTCCAGATATGGTTGACTGCCTTGTCTGTCCATTCTGCTACTTCCATGGAGTGGCTCTGTTGGCCAATTAAAGGCCCAAAGCAAGTCCGCACGGGAATGGTTTCTCCAGTCCACACTCCTATCAGTGAAAAGACATCAACTACCCAATCAATGATTAAGCATCTAACAGGATACACAAGACAGAGTGGCTTAGCTCATTTAAAGAATCTTAATATTCAGTGAACCTAAGAACTATGGCTATTCCAGCACTCCTGTGATGTAGCTACAGTCTTATGGGTTCTATCCCATAAATACAGAAAATGTAATGATCAGATTAAATGGGGCTCAGAAGAAATGCACAGAGTTAAGGAACACATGGATGGCTCAGTGGTTGAGTGTCTGCCTTCAGCTCAGGGCATGATCCCAGTCTGGGAATCGAGTCCTGCATTGGGCTCCCCAAAAGGAGCCTGCTTCTGCCTCTGCCTGTATCTCTGCCTCTCTCTGTGTCTCTCATGGGAAAAAAAAAAAAAGAAAAAAGAAAAGTGCAGAGTAAGAAGCAGTATCAGAAATCCCTAAACCCTTGGGACGCATGAATGGCTCAGTGGTTGAGTGTCTGCCTTCGGCTCAGGGCTTGATCCTGGAGTCCAGGGATCAAGTCCCGTGTTGGGCTCCCTGCATGGAGCCTGCTTCTCCCTCTGCCTATGTCTCTGCCTCTCTCTCTGGTCCCTCATGAATAAATAAAATCTTTAAAAAAAAAAAAAAAAGAAAGAAAGAAAGAAATACCTAAACCCAGTGTTACACAGAAGGAACCAAATCAAGTCCCTCCAAGTGTTATTTCAGAGTTAATACATAAAAAAGACTTACAGGATGTAACTCAATTATAAAAATATAATTACTACAGAGTAAATCAAACTTCAAGCATCTGTGCTTAAAGCATTGCTCAATATTATCTAAGCTATTTTAATGTTTTCAACTGACTCATACCCAAACTACAGCTGAAAAAATAATAAACCCAGCTTAATATCGACAAAGAAATGGCACAGTAATTCAGAAACGATTGTAAATTTAAATCTGGATAACCAAACTCTGGCAGTCTATGTTTCTTATTCCTTTTTCCTAAGGAGTATTAGACAACCCTTTTGTGACAAAGCGTTATCAGTGATGAATTCTCTGATAAAAGAAACAAGTTTCAAGGACTGTTTTGTCATAATCATTAGAGAATAATACAGCCAAGAAGAGAAGTCTTCAGACTCAGGCCAAGATTTTCTCCTTTATTCATTTTTTTTAAAGATTTTATTTATTTATTCATTAAATTTATTTATGAATAAATAAATTTATTTAATTTATTTATTTCTCAATAAATTTTCAACTTGATTTATTGCTATCACTGGTCAAATGTTCCTAGAAAGATAAATCTTGAGCTGTCAATTGACTTTTGAATCAAGCACATATGAATCCACTTTTAGAACTCTCCCCTACAAAGGAAGAAGAGAAGAGATGGGGTTTTATGCTTCCAAGATTCTTACCAACTTCTGCTCCAACCACTGACTGGCGGAGGACAAGCTGCTTTGGGAGAGAAAGCCTTGCTCTGCTCTCTATTGGAGTGTCAGGAACAAAAGTCACTGGTCCATGATCGGGGCAGTCTGAGGGATAGGCTCGGTCACAGAGAGTGCACCCTGTGGGTAGGAAATTTGAGACACAGAAATGGCATTAGTTCAAGCAGCCTAAAGTACCACCTGCTTTTTTATTTAAATGCTAATTACTAAAGTGTAACTAGTAAGAAGCAAAGTTCTAGTAAAAATACTCTGTCAAAGAATCACTTTCTTACACTAAGATACATATCCCACTCTTACATCTCTTTCCAGTAAGAGCAGATCAAATCTCACAGAACAATTTTACTGTTTCAGTCCAGAAGAGACTGATCAAAAAGTAACAGTATATTAAATTCAAGAAAAAAAAAAGTACAGTGTTCTTGGGGCACCTGGGTGGCTCAAGTGTGGTTGAATGTCTGCCTTCAGCTCAGGTCACAATCCTGGGGTCCTGGGACTGAGTCCTGCATTGGGCTCCCATGGGGAGCCTGCTTCTCCCTCTATGTTTCTGCCTCTGTCTCTCATGAATAAATAAATAAAATCTTAAAAAAAGAGTAGTGTTCTTTACATTAAGTAGATACCTAATACTTTTAGATAAGGTACCTAAAGTCCTAAGATTCCAATTCTACCAAACTATATGAGCAAATAGGAGTTGAAATGCCATCATACAAAGCCAAAACAGAGATGACAATATAGGTCAAGAGTCAGAGCTAGGGGGAATCCCTGGGTGGCTCAGCGGCTTAGCACCTGCCTTCGGCCCAGGGTGTGATCCTCAAGTCCTGGGATCGAGTCCCACATCGGGCTCCCTGCATGGAGCCTGCTTCTCCCTCTACCTGTGTCTCTACCTCTGTGTCTCTCCTGCATAAATAAAATCTAAAGAGTCAGAGCTAGGTGCATGACTGCCAACTTTTGCTTCATTATGAACAAACTGGCTGCCCAGGTTTGATGACAGATTCTTAAGACAAAAAAAAAAACAAAAAAACAAATGCTCTTAGGGACAGTAGGTAGTCATATTCTTGCAGTATTTAAGACTTTTAATTTCTTACTGTTCATATAGTCTTTTTGCATTGTCAGAAAGGGTGCTGTCTTTATATATACTGCTGTCTATGGTTACTGTAACTTTTTTTTTTTTTTAAGATTTTATTTATATCTTCATGAGAGACACAGAGACAGAGGCAGAGACACAGGCAGAGAGAGAAGCAGGCTCCACGCAGGGAGCCTGTAGTGGGACTCAATCCTGGGACTCCAGGATCACGCCCTGGGCTGAAGGCAGGTGCTAAACTGCTGAGCCACCCAGGGATCCCCTGGTTACTGTAACTTCACTTTTAGAAGCTCATGAGTATCCCTGTCCATAAATCTGCTTCATTTCTGTTAAGGAATAGCACCCATGACCCTATCAGTCAATGATTATGTTCAAACTTTCCAAATTCATCCACAAAACAGATGGAATACATCAACCTCAGAACCAAAGACATCTAAGTATCTTTTTTTCCTAATTATTGAACATTTCTCATTAAATGACATAAAATATCAGTACATTTTCATATTTAGGCAAAGCAGAAATAGTATCTTACTTCAACCATTACTTGACTAAAAATACTTTGAATATCAGATTAGAGATCCCCTATACCTAGTGAGAGCTGATTGTTCACTGCTCTTAATAAGAAACTATGCTAAATCTCCAAAGGAGATTCAGATTTCATACTGCAAAAAATGCTTTAAAGGTTTCTCGAAAATACACAAATGGCCAATTAGAACATGTAAAGGAAGAGGTTTGCCATCATTATCAATCTGATAATCCAAATCTAAAAAAAAAACAAACAAAAAAATCTAAACCACAATGAGATGCCACTTCACAGTTGGTAAGATGGATAACAGAAAAAGTGTTTAAAAGATGTGGAGAAACTGGAACGCTCACACATTGATGAGAATTGAAAATGGTGCAATCACTTCAGAAAACTCTAACATTTCCTCAAAAAGTTAAATACAGAGTAATTCCATTCCTAAATATATATCTAAGAGACTTAAACATATGTACATACAAAAACTTGTACATGAATGTTCACACAGCAGTATTCATAATAGCCAAAGGAGAAACCAAATGTTCATAAGTGAAAGGTGGATAAACAAAATGTGGTATATTCAAACAATGGAATATTATTATACAGCCATAAAGAGGAATGAAGCACTGACACCTGCTACAACACGAATGAAATATGACAACATTGTCCTAAGGGAAAGAAGCAAATCACAAAGGCCACATATCATATGTTTCCATTATATGAAGTGTCCAGGACAGGTGAATCTATAGATAGAAAGTAGATTAGTGGTTGCCTGAGGACCGTGGCAGGGAGGGAAGGGAGTTGGAAGGGCAGGAATGATGAGCAACTGCTAGTGGGGTATCTTTACAGGGTGTTAATGCTTTGAAATTAGATAGTGGTGATTGTTACACAACTTTGTCAGTATACAAAAAAACTACGAAATTGTACACTTTAAAATGTGTATGTGAATTCTATCTCATTTTTTAAAAAACACACACAGGAGGGCAGCCCTGGTGGCACAGCAGTTTAGCTCCACCTGCAGCCCGGGGTATGATCCTGGAGACCCAGGATGGAGTCCCACGTTGGGTTCCCTGCAAGGAGCCTGCTTCTCCCTCTGCCTGTGTCTCTGCCTCTCTCTCTCTGTCTCTCATGAATAAATAAATAAAATCTTTAAAACACACACACACAGGAGCAAGATTCCACATGACCACTTAAAAAAGAATCAACAGGCTTATTTAGGCCTCTCTTATCCTCTGCTGAGTTAATGAGCCTCCATTAATCATCCCTAAATTAAAATATTTTTAAATTATTGATTTCAGACTTTAAAAGTTTAACATAAAAGTTCTCCTCACTGCTTGGCTTCTGAGGCACCAGAAGCTTTGTCCTACTTTTCTGACCCTCCTGTTCAGTCTACTTTGGAAGCTCTTCCTCTACCCTCTCTTATACTCCACACTCTCACTAGGAGATAATTTTACCCCACTTCCATGGCTATGATTGACATTCTAATGCTGAGGATCCCTGAGTATTTGCAGACAGATCTCTGTGCTCCAGATTAAAATTCTCATTAGACATCTCTATTGAGGCATGGCTGGGTGGCTCAGTTGGTTAAGCATCTGCCTTGGGCTCAGGTCATGGTCACTGGCTCCCTGCTCTATGGGGAGTCTCCTCCTCCTTCCTATGCCCCTCCCCCCCTTGTGTTCTGTCAAATAAATAAAATCTTAAAAAAAAAAACTCTATTGGGTATTTTATAGACACTGAAATCAACATGTCTGAAACCAGCTCCTCAAAAAAAAAAAAAAAGAGGCCTCCTCCACCATTCATTATCCTAAGAAGTAGTACCACTCTCCACCTAGTTTCCCATGCCAGAAACCAGGGGATATCTCCTTCACCCTTCTCTCCCCCAACTTTAATTGGCAAGCTCTACTAAGTTTTTTGTAAATACTCCCCACTTTCCTCAACATCACCTCAACTCCAGGTTAGAAAATCACCTTCCACTTAAATTTTGGCATCATCTTCCTTACCTGCCTACTCGTCTCACTTTTGCAACAGAGCCCCCATCCCAAATTGCACTCGTTAAGACCACTGACTTCTCAGAAGACCCTTTGGGTTCTGGCTCCTACTTCTTTCTCATCACCTACATACTATGCTTCAGCAATTCTGAAGCATGCAAAATTTTTTTAGTCCTAGGTACTTACAGGTGCCAACTCCTGTCTGGGACACTGTTCTTCCTGATACTCAGCTACCAACATCTTTCTTGTCCTTCAAGTCTGTGCTAACTAACATATGCACTGCCTCCCCTGGTAACTCTTCTCTATTCCTTCCATGGCTTGGTTAGATGCTCCGCTTTAGGCTCTCTTAAACCTAATATTTAATCCCATCTTCCCACTTATGTTGTATTACGATAGCTTGTTTACTTGCCTATGCCTCCCATCAGACATAAGCTCTTTAAAGGCATGTGTCATCTCTCACAGACTGTTTTCTACCCTGCCTCTAGCACAGAGTAAAGCACTCGACACGTTTCCTGCATGAATGAAGCATGTAGTAACACCAACAAATGAACAGTCTTTACACTGCTTTTTGTTACCACTGCCCCATAAAAAGAATTCTTACATGTCCAACTATAGTAATTTACATGCATTCTGAGCAAAAATAAAAACTGTGTTCGTATCAACCGACATTTTTTCCATGGGGATAAGATAGTACATATCATCTAATAAATTTATCTTATATTGACAAAGCACACAGCATGACACACAGACTACCTCACTGAGCATGAAACACAGACTACCTCACTGAAGTTTACTTCTATAATAACTCTATTTCTGAAACCCAGGGAAATATCATGAATATATTGGTCTGACCTTATCTGTAAAATACAGAAGGAAATGACCCTGGTTTCCTTATTTTAGAATACTTAAGAACCAACAAAATGTCTGTATGTCATTCAGCTGGAGGAAAAGGCACATTAATAAAGCACAATACACAAAGAAAAATTCCAAAATTTACTTTCTATGCTTCCCTAACACGTGACTTTGGACTAAATCTATTAGAGATGATGACCCTTTCTACCAATATTTCCAAAAGAAAAAGGCTAAATACACTCACAAATTGTAAACAAGGTTGCCATATTTTCCTTGTTTGAATTGGAGTCTTCCATTTGCAGTGAAGGTGGTACAAAAGAAAGACTGTCTGAAGATACATCTACATGACCTGTCCCCATAGCAACCTCCTGGGTGATGGAGGAGACAGCCACAGGTTCTAGGCTTAGGCCAACTTCATGGAGGGAAACAGATTCTAGGGAGGCGAGGTTGTGTGAGGTAGAGAGTGCCACGCTTACAGAGTTGGTGCTCATGGCCACGGTGTGAATGGAGTCACTGAGGGCACTGTCAGACATCCCGTTGACCCGACTTGCAATGTGGTCCGTCTCCATGACCACAGGGAGCTCCAGGCCATTCCCATGAATGGGTATCACACCACCATGTCCTACAGTGTCTGCTGCAAGATTGCTGCTCACAGAATCAACAGACAAAGGTTCATGACTTCTGGAGCCATTTGGGATCTGGGAATGCTCGCCTGCAACACCATCCATCGTAAGTTCTTCTGCCATTCCATCTGTAGAGATTGGGCTGGTAACCCTAGAGACGTTCTCCATAGTGATTGTTGTGTCCAAGGCCACCTCGTGGCCATCACTGGGATGAAGACTTTGGGCACCATGTGTATTCACAGAGCGAGAGTCTATTGAAACAATGCCTGGCTCCAATCCAACATTTCCACTGGACTGATAGGGATCTAGAGCTGAAGCGTTATTGGCGATAGACAGTGCTGTATTACCATCAACATTTATAGAGTTAGGGTGTATATACTGAGGAGGTGGTCTGTCAGCTAAATAAGATAAAATGCCTGGGAAAGGGAAAAGATGAGATATCAGAGATTTTTTAGTACAGCATTAAATATAAGAAATTCCAAATGCTAGAAACTATTTTCCTTACAAATAACTAGATTAATCTCTTACCTACTTCTCTGGCTTAACTGATATACTTTATAAAAACAGCAACATAAATAGACGATAAAAGAATCTTCTACTTACTTATTTGGTTAAATTGATATATATACCTTATAAATAGCAACATACATATACCATAATTCAGTTTTCCCTGTGAAACTCAGACACTATAAAAGATTATCCCTGTGAAACTCAGACACTATAAAAGATTAACTATGTTCCTTTGAAGTCCATGGAAATTAAGCATTTAAATGATGCCTTTAATATATACATAGTTGGAATTCCTGAGACCCAAGATGCTGAAATTTGTTTTATAAAAATTAAAAGGTAAAATGATTTAAAAGCAGATCTTCCAGGGATGCCTACGTGGCTCAGTGGTTGAGTACCTATCTGCCTTTGGCTCGGGCATCCTGGGGTTCTGGGATCGAGTTCCACATCGGGCTCCCCACTGGGAACCTGCTTCTCCCTCTACCTATGTCTCTGCCTCTCTGTATGTCTCTCATGAATAAATAAAATCTTTGAAAAAAAGTAAAAATAAAAAAGAAATATAACTAAGTTTTAAGTTATTAAACTATCATAGCATATTACATTCCATTCAAAACAAAGTCACAATCGAATCTGCTTTATTAAAACCAAAAGAAATACTTGAATATACATGCTTGTAAGGATATGGTGAAATGGTACCTGCTGCATTGCCAGTGGGAATGAAAATTACTAAAACTTCCTTGGAAAGTATATATATTAAGAACCCAAAAGACATTCATGTGCTCTTGCACAAGAAATTCCACTGAGGATAATCTTCCCTAAATGCATTTTATAGATATTATATACAAAGACATTCCTGTAATAAGAACCTAGAAAAACCAAACTGTCCAACAATAAAGATTGATTATAAATAAACCATGGAATATCCATTCAGAAGACTATAATGCAGCATTAAAAATAATAATTATGAAAACCATGCAGCAGTTATGGAAAATAACTACAGAAAAAAATGAAGTAGGGACACCTGGGTGGCTCAGTGGTTGAGCGTCTGCTTTCAGCTCAGAGCGTGATCCTGAGGTCCTAGGATGGGGATTCCCATCAGGCTCCCCACAGGGAGCCTGCTTCTCCCTCTGCCTATGTCTCTGCCTGTCTCTCATGAATAAATAAACAAAATCTTAAAAAAAAAAAAAAAAAAGGAAAGAAAAATATAAAGTGGAAAAGGATACACAATCATATAGAAAGTATAGTCTTAATTATGAAAAATATTAAAAAACTATACACTGAGATAAAAGGAGGGAAGTACATCAAAAAGATGGACGATGGAACTATGTATGAGTGGTTCTCCTCCCTATTTGCTAAATTTTCTAAAATAAATATTTAGAACAAAAATATCAATAAACTTAACCTATAAACTTGAATTTATAATAATGACACTAACAGGATATATGGTTGATAGGAATTACAACTGCAGAATTATAAAAACTGAATCAAGGAAATACTGGAGGAAAGAAGGAGAAAAATTGCTTAAGCACCCTTAATAAATAAAACTTAGTCTAACTGTTATATTAATAATGTGTTATCTGTACATTGTAAGAGGAAAGGTACAAAAATATTTTTTCCCACCTAGATATTAATATCCAATACTGAAAAACAGAAAAAAGTGTTATTCAAGTCTTCAAGAAAGGAGGTTAAGAGGAGGCTTTCTTCTAATGTTCCAAATAACTGTACTACTTACCAGGTAGAATGGTTCTGAAGTAACTGCTCTCCAGGTGGGGGTACGGTGGTGGAGGTAGGGTGTAGTTTCTTTCGGGTAACCCGCACATCACCCCTCGATCCCCAATACCCATTGGGAGCATTAGAGACAAAGCAGAAGGCAAAGAGCTCAGGGAGGGACCCAGGTTTGGAATTGCCACTGGCAGGCCTACAAAAAAATTTTTTTTTTCTCAATTAAAAGAAAGTAAGTACTTAAAAACTCTTTCTATAATCACTAGCTAAACTCTTTGGGAGGTTTCTACATATGGGGGGGAAAATCTCACCTAGTAGCCCCTTATCTCCATAGACAGTATTGTGCAAATATCCAGAAATAGGTCTAAAGGGAGTTAAGTTAGTTTTAAAATGGTCAAGCTGATCTTCCAGTTGTCTGTATTGCTTTTAAGTATTAAAACATTACAATTAAAAAACTAGTTTAAATACAGTTTAAGAGAACAAATCATATAGAGATAAAAATAATGGGAAAAAATACCAAAGTTCACAGGAGTGGTCTCTGAGTAATGATATTACGAATTCTTTTCCTGTATTATTTGTATTTCCCATTTTACATGGTGAGAATGTTTTGCTTTTTAAAAATTCAAAGATATGCTTATACTTGGAAGGTAAATGCAAAACTGCACAAATATACTTTCATGTACTCTTTTGTGTATTTCCTATATTTCATAATTTAAAAAAGTTAAATTTTAGATATTTATCTTTGATTATACTTGCAAAGTGTCAAAGTGACTCTTACTATGCCTAAGTATAGCAATGAATACTCACAAACTTGGACAGTGCTAATTTGCATTATTTTTGCCAGTGGCAATATTTTTTAATAGGCCTTTACTCCTTAACAAGAGTGTTCACTAAAAGGAATGCCTAAGAGATAATCAAATGAGTTTACTAATAAGTTTTTTTAAATTTCTTTTGGACACCTGAAAAGAAGGTAGAGACCCTAGTGTAGATGAATTTATTCAGCTGCTGCATTTTAGTAACTAAGCAGGTAATCCCTACAGAGAACTATTTAAACAAATTAAAGATTTAAAACACCCTTAAACATTTTTTAAAAAATTTTATTAAGTAATCTCTACATTCAACATGGGACTCAAATGTACAATCTTGAAATCAAGATCACATGCTCCACAGACAGGCATCTCCATTAACTCAAATTGTGATAAAGAAAGTCCAATACAGGAGCACCTGAGTGGCTCAGTTGGTTAAGCATCTGCTTTTGGCTCAGGTCATGATCTCAGGATCCTGGGATCCAGCCTTATGTCAGGCTCTGTGCTCAGCAGGGAGCCTGCTTCTCCCTCTCCCTGTGATATCTCCCTTTCTCACAAATAAATAAATAAAACCTTAAAAAATAAAGTCCAATACATTACAATGCCATAGATCATTAAGAGTCAATAGCTTATCTCTTTTCTCTTCCAAAAGAAAAAGAAAATAAATAAAAGTTTTTTAAAGTACAGTGATGGAGGAAAATGAGAGCTTTTTCTATACTATTTCTGAGTACGGAGGCTAACAGCATTTCCACAGAGGAGATCTCTGGTACCTCCTCTTTTAATTTTAAGCCTGGTGTATTTGCAGTTGTTGCCAATTTCAGAGGTAATAAAAAATGAAGCTCAAGCGCTCTTACTTTCTGGGAACAGTTGGTAGAATAACTTTCATTCTCTTCTATTAACCCAGGGACAGAGTGCTAAAGATGTGAACCAGATGAACAGATAAACCTAGATAAAATGCCAAGTCAATTACATCTCTAGATAAAGGCCACCAACCCCACAAGAGGACTAATAAAAAAAACTGCTACTCCTATCCACTACAACTCCAGTAGTCCACAAAAACATTTCTTCCATGATGCTGCCACATGTGGAACTGTTGCTCAGACCTGCTGGGCTTCTCCTTTACACTCTTAAAGGGGCTCTGTCTCCCTTTAGGCTCCACCAAGAACTGATAATGCAATTAAGTATTGAAATTCAGTGGCTCTCCCTTACTACTCACCTGGGGCAGGGATGGCATTGTGAGTGGGTGAGGCAGCCAACCCTAGATGACTCCCTGAGACTGGCAAGGCATTGCTCACAGAGGATGAAGTCAGCTGCTCCATCCCCACTGGGCTCAGGTTCATTTCATTCATCCTAAGAAAGAGCACACATGACCCATTAGGCAAAATCTTACCTCAGTGATTCCATTTAAGTTACTGAAGAGTAACTGCCCTCCAGCCAGGGTAGCTGCAGCCTGACCCTGAGCAAGCCCAGCAGCTGGAGCTGCGAGTGGAGCGGTGGTAGCGGCTCCACTCAGGAGACCACCAGATCACCCCTTCCTGTGGCCTCACCATGGCGACCTACGGGCAGAGCTGTGCGCAGCCAATGTGTGTTCCTCCATCCTATGTTGACCTTGGCAAGGCTGCCAGAGATATTTTCAACAAAGGATTTGGTTTTGGGTTGGTGAAACTGGATGTGAAAACAAAGTCATGCAGTGGTGTGGAATTCTCAACGTCTGGTTTATCTAATACAGACACTGGTAAAGTTACTGGAACCTTGGAGACCAGATATAAATGGTGTGAGTATGGCCTGACTTTCACAGAAAAGTGGAACACCGATAACACTCTGGGAACAGAAATCGCAATTGAAGACTAGATCTGTCAAGGTTTGAAACTGACATTTGATACCATCTTTTCACCAAACACAGGAAAGAAAAATAGTAAAATCAAGCCTTCTTACAAGCGGGAGTGTATAAACCTTGGTTGTGACGTTGACTTTGATTTTGCTGGACCTGCAATCCATGGTTCAGCCGTCTTTGGTTATGGCTTGCTGGCTACCAGATGACTTTTGACAGTGCCAAATCAAAGCTGACAAGACATAACTTTGCAGTAGGCTACAGGACTGGGGACTTCCAACTACACACTAATGTCAATGACAGGATAGAATTTGGAGGATCAATTTAATCAGAAAGTATGTGAAGATCTTGATACTTCAGTAAACCTTGCTTGGACATCAGGCAAAAGTCAACAACTCTAGTTTAACTGGAGTGGGCTACACTCAGACTCTGAGGCCTGGTGTCAAGCTTACACTGTCTACCCTGGTAGATGGGAAGAGCATTAATGCTGGAGGCCACAAACTTGGGCTTGCCCTGGAGTTGGAGGCTTAATCCAGCTGAAAGAAACCTCTGGGAATGGTTATCAGAGGATTTGGCCTTAATATATTTCCAGTGTGACCAGCAGGCTTCCCCCCCTCCCTCCCCCAAGAAGGTGATCAAAACAAAGGATGATCTGAACAAGAGCTGTATTTTAAATATTTAGACAGTTACTTGTTAGCTGGTTTCTAGTTAAATTGGTTATCTAGTTACCAATACTGCAGTCCTCCAGTCACCTATACATTATTTAAATATATTTAACTGTTAAATGCGCTACCCACCAATAATGAAATAGACCTTTATGAAAACTGTGTAATTGTGTGCATGTTTGTTATGTTCCTATTAACATTGAAAATTGCCATTGAACCAGAAGGATCAGTGGAAGTTTTAAGATGAGGTTAAAAAATTTCTGTTAAATTTGGCCATCATTAGAATTACTTTTGGTATCCCCAGACATTACAGATTATGAATAAAAACAAGTATACATAATTAATGACTCCAAGTAAAAAAAAAAAAAAAAAGAAGTTATTGAAGAGCCTGAAAAGATCGGGGGAGGGAAATGGGAGCTGACTAACTACTACTTAATTTTTATTATGCTCACAGTTCTCTAAGATAGAGTTATTCTTTCTACTGATCAGGAAACTAGGATTCAAAGACATTAATTCAGTCAATGTCACAAAACAGAAAAGGACTTAACTCAGGGGTTTTGTTCCAAACCCTATGTACACTGCCTGAAGAAAAGTGCAATTCTTAGAGCATATGGCAGAGTTTGTTTCAAATCATCCAAGTTTTCTTTCACAGTATTTTATGCAAATGGTCTATTACTTCAAACCAGACCTCTGTATACAGTTTGTTTTAACCCACTCAAAATAATTTTTACTAATTCTTTTTACTAAGAGTTACAGCAATAGTGGGTCTGAATTCAATTATTAATGGTGTGAAGAAGCACCATATTTCCTTCATGGATTAGATTTTATTAAAATTCTGTATAGAGGGCAGCCCTGATGGCCTAGCAGTTTGGCGCCGCCTTCAGCCCAGCGTGTGATCCTGGAGACCCAGGATCCAGTCCCACGTCAGGCTCCCTGCGTGGAGCCTGCTTCTCCCTCTGCCTGTGTCTCTGCCTCTCTATCTGTGTCTGTCTTCAATAAATAAATAAAATATCTTAAAAATAAATAAATAAAATTCTGTATAGAAATCTTAATAGCCACCAAATAGGTTATTATGTAAGCTTTGCTACACATACTTTATAAAAATTTACTTCATATTCTCTCACCAAGTCTTCAAAATAAATGAGGAAACCAGGCTCAGAGACATGTTCTATGCCCCAAATCATAGCACAGATCATACTGCAAAACACTGCCAAAACGTTTTTCTATACATCAAATCTTTTTTTTTAAACCTAGACCATTTTTGTCAAGCCAAAAAATCTGAGAATCGCCCTTTCTATGCAATCTACGTTACATTGTCATTAATAATGTTATCAGAATAACAGTGGTTTGAACAAGACGTTATTGGAGGCTATCAAATAACTATTAGTTCCTATATCAAAATTTAGAGATGGGACACCTGGGTGGCTCAGGGGTTAAGTGTCTGCCTTCGGCTTAGGGTGTGATCCTGAAGTCCTGGGAGCGAGTCCCACTTTGGGCTCCCTGCAGGGAGCCTGCTTCTCCCTCTGCCTATGTCTCTGCCTCTCTCTCTCTGTCTCTCGTAATAAACAAAATCTTAAAAAAAAAAAAAAATTAGAGACTACCATACTATAAACATTATAATTTCAAGAGGCTAGTCAATAGGTTATCCAAAGGTCACTAAAGACCTGGTTAAGCATCTGCCTTGGGCTCAGGTCATGATGTTGGGGTCCTGGGATCAAGCTCAGGGTCCAACTCCTTGCTCAGTAGCCATCTGCATCTCCCTCTCCCTTCGTCCCTCTGCCTGCTCATGCTCATGTGTGCTTTCTCTCAAATAAATAAAATCTTTAAAAATCTTAAAAAAAAAAAAACAAAAACCTCTACTCCTTATACTGAGAATAAGTATAGGGAACAGTAATGCAAGTTCTTCTGTGTCTGTGTACATGGGAAGAGTAAAGGAGAAGAGGAATCAAATGGATTTACACATTCCCTAGCATTGAGAGCAAACCTAAATAGGTTTTTCATTTGAAAAATGGCAGTATCAGCCACCAATAAACCTGAAAATAGTAATAGCTCATACTTACTACTCCCTTACTACATGTGTTAGGCACTGACCTAAGTGATTTACATGTAATTATTTCACCTAATCCTTGTAAGTGAGGTAGGTACTATTCTTGATCCCATTTTAGAGATGAGAAAACAGAGAGGCTAAGAAACTTAACCCAAGATTACATAACAAGTGGCAAAGTTGGGACTTAAATCCAGGTCTGCCAATTTAAGAAACCTAAGCTGAATCACTATGTTGTGCACCTGAAACTAACATAACATTAAATATCAAGACCTGAAATCAATATAACGCTGTAGGACAACTACAATAAAAAAAACTTGGGCAGCCCCGGTGGCTCAGCGGTTTAGCGCCGCCTTCAGCCCGGAGCCTGATCCTGCAGACCCGGGATCGAGTCCTACATCGGGCTCCCTGCATGGAGCCTGCTTCTCCCTCTCTCTCTCTCTCTCATGAATAAATAAATAAAATCTTAAAAAAAAAAGAAAAAAAAAACTCAAGCTTTTAACTATAATTAGAAAGACAGTTACACTAATAGAACCATTTTGCCTTTTACATAGTTCCAGTAATTAGGAGCTGTATATTTATATTGTGGGTTGTGTTTAAAGTCCCACATAGACCTGTTCCTGCATTATTCTACATTCACAGGCTTTAATCTTACCCCAGGCCAGGTATCTCATAAAACTAAACTCTCAGACATTAATAAAATGAACAAAGCCAACAGTAGAGAATAGGCACTCTGAAACATCTGCTTTGGATGGAGCAATGCATTTTCAATCTTACTAAAGAGGCAAAAGACAAACGAGGTATACCTACGAAGGACAGCACATTAACAGCAGTATTTACGCTATAAAAGAATGAAAAAATCCTTATAGCCTAAAGAGACAACAGCTAACTTAATCTTGCAAGTTTCTACACATGGGCTGGTTAAAAACAGACTTTTCCTGTAACTTTTTATGGCTCCAAATGTAACTAGAACTCTACAACCACTAGAGCAGTAATGACCCACAACAAATGGGTTACAATAATTTTCTTAAAGTACACCTAAAAATCTAGCTTCAAATCTCATTATAAAAATTCCTGAGTATTAATCTGTGTACCTAATCTCCACATAAAAATCAAAATGGTGTTTCTAGGTTGACTCCTAGGCCTTCTCAAACCAGTTCAAACCAGAGTTTAATGTGAGAGGCTCAGCAGATTTCTGCTTTGTAGTGAGTCACTAAAATGTGATGACCTCAGCAGCCATAAACCAAAGGTAACTAGAATCTCAGAGAGAGAAAGCAGATGAAGGGAATTTACAATATGATCCTCATGAGACACTCTCATTCTAAAGTGCGATTCTGTTCTACCTACCTTTCTCATATGGGTTTCTGGGAAGCAATCTTGGAAGGAGGGCCAAAATCAAGACACCAACCTACCTCTCTCTTCTTCCCTCCTCATTCCTGGTAAAACCACTTCCTTCACACTTCTACACTTTCTGTGTGTGTTTCTAACTAACCTACGAATAAATCATTTGCCAGTTGCTGATCTTAATGACTTTCTTGAGTCTTCTAACTTCTTTCCAGAATGGCATATTAGGGGGCGCTTGGGTGGCTCAGTGGTTGAGCATCTGCCTTTGGCTCAGGTCATAATCCCGGGGTCCTGGGAGTGAGTCCTGCATCAGGCTCCCCACAGGAGGCCTGCTTCTCCCTCTGCTTATGTCTCTGCCTCTGGGTCTCTCATGAAAAAAAAAAAAAAAAAAAAAGGCATATTAGAAGCTAACTGAAACGCAGCCACTTTGCAAAATGCAATGGACAGTTTCAGCAACTTCAATGAATTTACCTTCCTCATCCTAAACATAGAGCCTATGAAAGGGCCCCAAAGAACAGCCAAGTGTAACTATCTGGCATATTTCTGCACTGGCATGGTTATCATTAAGTACTTGAAACATCATGAAATCTGCAAAACTAATAATTTCTACCTGCAAAACTAACAACTTAATTTCTGCACATTACCATCCGAGCCATAGGGCAACCAGCAAAATTCAAGGTGGAAGCATGGTGCTAAGCTAAAAATACACCCTGGAATCCAGATCAAAATACTAAACGTTCAAATAACTCAAAGGCATAGGGAAAAACATGTCAATGAGCCAACAATCAACGTGTGGCTATATGGATTTGGCTATTCACATTTGGAGTAAATTTGGCTGAATGAGAGTATATTCAATCCAACTCTGGTGTCTGGATTTCTTGGTCCCTTTGGGGCTTAAACCCATTTGCAAATCGCACCTGCGCTGCAACTTCCCCCTTGGCACCAAGGAAAGGCACTCTGAACTCTCGCTTGCTAAACGTTTTCCAAAGATGTCACGGGCGCGGAGCCCAAGTACTCACCTGTGATGCATCTGCTTGGGGCCAAGCGTCAGAGAAAGGAACACACGGGTGGCGGGGAACCGGCATCAGGGTCTGCGTTCCAGGGTCACGTGCTACCGCATCTTGCTCACAACCGCTGCACAGGCGCGGCCGCTCGGCCCCGCGGCCGCCCGGGGCCGCCCAACTTGTCCCTGGGGCCAGCGGCCGCGCACCCCGCCGCGAGATGGGGCATGCCGGGGGGCACCCGGGGCTCTTCCTCCAGAAGCTTCGGGAGGGACCTGCCCAACCTGGGGGGAAGGCCAAGGGCGGTCACCTAAACAGGGGAGGATGCAGTCCCCGTCCCCGGGCCGGGCCCCCGAGAGCCCGGGCGCAGCGAACGCCGCCTCCCGGGCCGGCCGGCTGACTCGCCCGCCCGCCGGCGTGGGGTCCGCAGGCCCCGCCGCCCTCGCCCCGCCCCGCCCCGGCCGGGCCCGAGCGCAGCCCACCTGCCGGCCGCGCGGGGGGCGCGCGCGCCTGCCCCACCGCTTTGTTCCTCATCCGGGCAGAGCTCGCCTCGGGCCCTCCCCGCCCGCTCACCCCCGCGCCCCGGGGGCCGCTGGCCTAAGGTTCCCCGCCCGGCCCGGCCCGGCCCGGCCCAGCCCGCCGTCTCCTCAGGGCCGCACCCTCCGAGGCACGTTTCCGGCTCCGCAGCCACTCGGGGCGCCTGCCGCTCCGCCCCCCGCGCGTGCGCCCCTCCCGCCCGGGCCCGCGAGCCGCGCCTGCGTTCCGGCGCCCCTCCCCCAGCCGAGCCCCGTCCGCGCCTGCGCACGGCGGGCCCCGGGCCCCAGGGTGCGGGGCCGCGGAAGGCGCCGCCGGGAGCTCCGCGGCCCAGGCCGGCGGGGTTGCGTCGAACGCCGAGCTATCGACCCGCAGTTGCTAGGCAACCAGGCTGCAGTGCCGGTAGCGAGGGAGTTCTGCGTCCCCTCCGTCCCCACACTCGGGGTTTCAGTCTCCTTAGCATTCTCCGACTAGGGAAGCGGATCCACGCAAGCCCCACAGATTTGGGCCAAGTAAGGGACTTAGTCCAAAAGATGTGGGCGCTATTGCCCAGGAGGAATTGAGAGTCTATCTTGAGTAGTTTTCACCTTATCTTACACCCGCAGGTTGTGCAGTTTCCCTGCTTCAAGTCATAAACGGTGGTGTGGGATTTGGTTCCCCTCATCTCTTTGTCCTTCTTCTCTTCTGTGCAACTGAGATGGGACAGTTTTTCTCGAAAGTCATGTTTGTGAGGACTAGACATTAAAACTACAATGAACGGGGGCACCTGGGTGGCACCTAGTTCTGTATCTCCAGGCTCTCGGTCCACCTACTGAACTGCCTCTGCAGGAACACGGCCCATTGGACGTCTCCAGTGTCCCTGGAGATCCGCAGCCCAACCGGCCCCATCTCTGTTTCGTTTTTAAAACTTCTGATCAGCTCACTCCCTCCCTGCTTGAAAACCTTTCCTTTCCCGGGACTTCACATCCCACTTCAAGTACCACCCAGAGTTCACACCATGCTGTGGGCTGGGTGATCAGGTCCTTGGACCTCATCTGTCCCTCTCTTTGTCCTTGGCCTCAGCCACTCTGGCATCATGATGCACGAAAGCCACTGGGTGGGACGCCTGGGTGGCTCAGCGGTTGAGCGTCTGTCTGCCTTCTGTTCAGGTGGTGACCCGGGAGTCCTGGGATCCAGTCCCGCATCGGGCTCCCCTCGGGGAGCCTGCTTCTCCCTCTGCCTGTGTCTCTGCCTCTCTCTCTCTCTCTGTCTCTCAAGAATAAATAAATAAAATACTTAAAAAAAAAATCTGCAACAAACCTGGTACCCTCCATACACCAGCAGAACAGTAGAGACCCAGGAATTCCTCCTTACATTCGCAAAACATTTACTGAATCGCAGCTCAAACATATAAATACAAAATAAGAATAAGACATAGGTCTTGACCTTGGACAGCTTGTAGTCTAGTGAAGACTGGATTGGGTTTTGAAAATTCAATCCCAGGTGAAGGGGCAAAGGCACACACAGTGTTTTATTTATTTATTTTAAAGATTTTACTTATTTATTCATGACGGAGAGAGACAGAGGCAGAGACACAAGCAGGCTCCATGCAGGGAGCCCGACATGGGACTAGATCCCAGGACTCCAGGATCACACCCCAGGCGGAAGGCAGTGCTAAACCACTGGGCCACTGGGGCAGCCCACACACAGTGTTTTAAACAAGAGGCAGGAGTGTCAACTCACATCATGTTTCCCTTCCCTTCTCATGAAAGGAAAGCACATTTCATTTGTGAGAACTAATCACTGAACATTGACAGGTCACATTGGTTTAGACCTAAAACTAATAGTTCCAGAAGAAAATATAGTAGAAAATCTTTGTAACTTTGCTAGGATGCAAAAATCCAGAACCACTAAAAAAAACTAGCAAATTGAACTTAATCAGAATTAAAACTTTTTGTCTTGAAAAACCATTGTTGACAAAATAAAAATCAAGCCAGAAATGAGTATAAAATATTTGCAAAACAAATATCTGACAAAGGACTTTTTTTTTTTTTTTTTTTTAGATTTTACTTATTTATTCATGAGAGACACAGATATAGAGAGAGGCAGAGACACGGGCAGAGGGAGAAGCAGGCTCCATGCAGGCAGCCCAATGTGTGGGACTCGATCCTGGGTCTCCAGGGTCAGAACCCCGGCCGAAGGCAGGCACTAAACCGCTGAGTTACCCAGGCATCCCCAACAAAGGACTTTTATCTGAAATATATAAAGTACCCTTTAAATTCAATAATAAGGCAAACAAGCCAAATTTTTTAAATGGGCAAAATGTTTGAATTTTACCAAAGAAGATATAGAGATGGCAGTTAAGCACACAAAAAGATGAGCAGCATAACTAGTTATGAGGGACATGCAAATCAAAACACAATAAAGTGACGACATTTCACACCTACTAGAGTGCGCAAAATTTAAAGGACTCTAACAAGTGTTGGGGCAGATGCCAAACAACTGGAACCCTCACACTTTGCTGGTGGGAATGCAAAATACTACAGCCATTTTAGAAAACAACTTAGCAATTTCTTATACCATACAATTCAGTAATTACATTCATAGGTATTTATTCAAGAGAAAAGAAAAAAATATATATATAAAGACTTGTACACAAATGCTCATGGAAACCTTATTTGTAATAATCCCAAACTGTACATAGCTCAAATGTCTGTCAACTGGTGAATGAATAAACAAATTGGAGTATATCTACATAGTGGAATTCTACTCGGCAATAAAAAGGAACAAGCTACACATATATGGATGAATCTCATGTTTCATAGACAAAAGACTACATATTATGTGTGTCCACTTACATAAAATTCTAGAAAAGGAAAAACTATACTAATATAAAGCAGATAAGTGATGGTCAGGGGTTGGGGATGAGTGGGAGGGATGAGATTGCCTACAAAGGGGCATGAGGAAACTTTTAGGGGGTGATGAAAATTATCTTGATTGTGGCAGTGGTTATACAACTGTACACTTTTGTCAAAATTTATCAAACAGTACACTTGAAATTGGTTAGTTTTATTGTATGTAAAAATACCTCAAAAAGTCAATTTAGGGATTCCTGGGTGGCGCAGCGGTTTAGCGCCTGCCTTTGGCCCAGGGCGCGATCCTGGAGACCCGGGATCGAATCCCACATCAGGCTCCTGGTGCATGAAGCCTGCTTCTCCCTCTGCCTGTGTCTCTGCCTCTCTCTCTCTCTCTCTCTCTCTCTCTCTGTGACTATCATAAATAAATTAAAAAAATTTAAAAAAAAAGAGGTTTTAAAAAGTCAATTTAACGTAGGTCCACGGTATACTCTCATCATTTTTAACCTTTATTATAATTAATTGTTTAATTTTCTGTCTTTCCAAGTAGATTTTATTTTTTTATTTTTTTAAAAGATTTTATTGGGGATCCCTGGGTGGCTCAGTGGTTAAGTGCCTGCCTTTGGCCCAGGGCATGATTGTGGAGTCCCGGAATCAGGTCCCATGTCAGGCTCCCTGCATGGAGCCTGCTTCTCTCCCTCTGCCTGTGTCTCTGCCTCTCTCTCTTTCTCTGTGTCTCTCATGGATAAATAAATCTTTAAAAAAATAAAAATAAAAAAATAAAAAATTTTATTTATTTATTCATGAGAGACACAGAGACACAGACAAAGGAGAAGCAGGATCCATGCAGGGAGCCTGACGTGGGACTTGATCCCGGGACTCCAGGATCACGCCCTGGGCTTAAGGTGGTGCTAAACCGCTGAGCCACCCCTGCTGCCCTCAAAGTACATTTTAAGTTTTAAGATTCATATGCACATCTGAAGTTTTGGTAACAAGATTTAATGCTATATGAGATAGCACAATACCTGACATATACTAGGTGCTCAATAAATATTTAATAAATGAAAATCAAACTGGTATAATACTAAATTTTGCTTATTATATATCACTTCACTTGGAGACATACAGCAAAATGAAGGCCCAAAGGTTGCCTAAGGAGCTGATTTAGGGTGACTTGCCACTTTAAGGAGACACTGAGGGGTCAGTAAAACAATAAAAACAGTGGGAGAGTTGCTGACCACTCATACGGAAATGAAGGTGTAGCTGTTCTTTTACGACTCAAATGTTCAAATGACTGTGAAACACAGATGTTGGTTTGCAACCAAAAAGTAAACCTTAGAGATAAGCATATATAAGACAATCAAGTAACAGCCATTTATATTTTTACTGGATGGAAAATTATCTCCTAGCACTAAAGATATGGCAGAATGGGTAAATTTGGGCCTCTTTTCGGCTGCTCAGATATCTTTTTTTTTTTTTTTCATTTGACTCTAATTAGGGTATAAAATCCTGTTTTTGATCTCTCGTGTTAGGAAGAGTCTGGAAATAGAACTTCATGTGGGTAAACCTGTTCTTTGGCATTCTTGAGATTCTCCCCATAAGCTGGAAACAGTTACAATTTATTGTATCAGATTCTTTTTTTTTTTTTTAAGATTTTACTCATTCATTCATGAGAGACACAGAGAGAGAGAGAGGCAGAGACACAGAGGGAGAAGCAGGCTCCCTGTGGGGAGCCTGATGCAGGACTCCATCCCAGGACCTGGGATCACGCCCTGAGCTGAAGGCAGGCGCTCAACCACTGAGCCACCCAGGGGCCCCTATTGTATCAGATTCTAACTGACTCATTTATTTATATGATATTTGAAGACAGGCATAGGAAAGCTAGAATTCATTCAAGAAATATTTATTGCGTACCTGCTATGCCAGGTATCCCTCTAGGAGAGATAGTAGTTTATATACCTGGAGATACAGCAGTTTATTAAATGGGCAAAACAATGCCAGTCCCTATGGAGCTTCCTATGGAGTTTACATAATAGTGGAGGAATACAGATAATAAACAAGTAACCAATTAAAATATATAATATTCCAGATGGCAATAAATAGCATGTAAAAGTATGGCAGGGAAGAAAGCGCTTAGAGATAGGAGATACAATCTAAAATTGGATAGACAAAGAAATCATCCCTGAAAAGGTGAAATTTAAACCAAGGAGGTGAGAGAGTGATTCATATTCACATCTGAAGAAGAGAGTTTCAGTCAGAGGTAAGCGAAAGTGCAAAAGTCCTGAGGCAAGAGAATGTCTGGCACCTTTGAGGAATTGCAAGGAGACCAATGACAGTAGAATTATACACTCCGCCATGGCAGCCATTAGCCACATGTGGTTATTGTACCTACTTCAAATTTTAGGGCAAGAGAATTAAATAGAGTGACTGTGTTAATGGCTCCAGTTTGGCGCTCCTCCCTGTCACCATGCCCTTCGCAAGGTGACTTAATAGCTCATCCCAGTATCACCTAGAGCCCTTTTTTTCTGCCCCTTGATTCTGAATTGGCCATACCAGACATTCACTAGAACTCAGCCTAAATCATTGCCCTTCAGGCTTGAGAACTAGATAAATACTTCTTGCCTTGAGCCACTGAGTCTTGGGGTAGTGTACCTGGTGGCCACTCTGAAGGAGGCTGCCTTCCTTGGCTGCCTTCCTTTCCTTGGATACGCGGATTTTCTGCTCAGAGCTTTGGTAACGGTTACATGGGTATGAAAGATTAAGCACTAGCATTTGCAACATTCCCGTGGGTTAATGTCCAAGAACAGGCATACCTTGTTTTATCGCACTTTGCTAATATCATGTTTTTTACACATTGAAGATTTGTAGCAACCCAAACTGTGTCAGTCAATGGTGCCATTTTTCTTTTTTTTTTTTTTCGGATAAAAGATGATTTTTATTCTGAAAAATACACTATATATATATGTATATACACACACACACATATAAATACATATATATATGCACATGTGTATATGTCAAGAAATAGAATATTACAGCCTCCCAGATGCTTTCTGCGCTCCTTTCACACTCACTAAGTCTGTCTTCATTTCTAATTTAAAGATAATATTAAATATGTATCAGTAAATTGCAATATATAATATAAAACATACATGGCACTTAAAATAGTCATTATAAAGCATACACTTGTGTAAACAATACCTAACAAAGAATAGAACACTTCATGTAATTTATAAATGTTTAGGATGCCCCTTCTCAAATACATCTCCCACTCCATTCAACCTAAAGTAACTCCTTTCCTGACTTTTAGAATAATCTTTACCTTGCTCTGATTGATATCTTTACCATCTCCTTTTGCACCCCTACACACTAGTTTTGCCTGTTCTTAAACTTTTTAATATGCAATTATACTGTATATTCACTTCTTTTGACTTGCTAATTTTGTTCACAATAATGAAATACACTTATCTTGATGCTAGTAGCTGTAAATTTCTTCAATTTTTCATTGCTGTACAAATTCCATTCTATTGAACATTCCAGCATATATTCCCCAGTACTAATAATGAGGAGCATTTGTGTTATTTCCAGTTTGGGAGTATTTTGAATAATGATGTTATGAACAGCAAAAACAAAACAAAAAAAACCCATCATATTAGAGGAACTCAAAGATACTTGAAACTTTAATTCTCAATATTTCTAATGTTTTAAATGACTGCTTTACTATTTTTTAAATTTTCCCTTATGTTGATAACCAAAAGTAAGAGAGTTCTTAACTTTTGACAAAAATGTTGAATGCTCACAGAACAATGATGATTTTTCCTATTTATTATTAAAACTGCTTTGTATTATTCCAGCTTGCGTGGCCCTCAACCACCATGCAAAGTAAGGACTGCCAGTACTAGTAAAAATCCTTCTACCTTTTCTTCTCTTTTGGCATCCTCAACATTCTGTACTACTGCATAATATTTAGAATCATTCGTCAAATATCACATAAAATGTTTGAATTTTATTTGTGATTACATTTCATCTTTAAAATAATTCAGAGATAACTGACATTTTTACAACATTATGTTTCCCAGGAAGCATAGTTTATTTATTTATTGAAGTTATCATTAGTTTTTTTTTTCATTAAAAAATTTTTTTTATTGGAATTCAATTTGCCAACATATAGCATAACACCCAGTGCTCATCCCATCAAGTGCCCCCCACAGTGCCCGTCACCCAGTCAACCCAACCCCTCGCCCACCTCCCTTCCTACTACCCCTTGTTCATTTCCCAGTTAGGAGTCTCTCATGTTCTGTCACCCTCATGGATATTTCCCACTCATTTTCTCTCCTTTCCCCTTTATTCCATTTCACTATTTTTTATGTTCCCCAAATGAATGAGACCATACTATGTCTGTCCTTCTCTGATTGACTTACTTCACTCAGCATAATACCCTCCAGGTCCATCCACGTTGAAGCAAAAGGTGAGCATTTGTCATTTCTAATGGCTGAGTAATATTCCATTGTATACATAGACCACGGCTTCTTTACCCAGTCATCTTTCGGTGGACACCGAGGCTCCTTCCACAGTTTGGCTATTGTGGACATTGTTGCTAGAAACATCGGGGTGCAGGTGTCCTGGCATTTCACTGCATCTGTATCTTTGGGGTAAATCCCCAGCAGTGCAATTGCTGGGTCGTAGGGCAGATCTATTTTTAACTCTCTGAGGAACCTCCACACAGTTTTCCAGAGTGGCTGTACCAGTTCACATTCCCACCAACAGTGCAACAGGGTTCCCCTTTCTCCACATCATTAGTTTTTTGTATGAGTTTCCTATGGCTGAAGTGACAAAGCACTACAAACTGTTGTTTAAAGAATAGGGATTTATTGTCTCACAGTTCTGGAGACTAGAAGTCCAAGATCAAGGTATCAGCAAAGTTGACTCCTTCTGAGGGCTGTGAGGGAGAATCTTTTCCTTGCTTCTCTTCCACTTTCTAGTATTGCCTTGGCTTGTAGAAGCACAACATCAATCTTCACATGACATTCCCTCTGTGTGCACACCTGCCCTTATACAAAGATTCCCCCCCTTTTTAAAAATAAGGACACCAGTTATATTGGATTAGGGGTCCACTCTACTTTAGTATTATTTAGTTCCAAAGCCACTTCCACATTTTTAGGTATTTGTTACAGCAGCACCCTACTTCTTGGTATCAAAATCTATATTAGTTTGCTTGGAATGCTGTAAATAAATACCACAGACTCAGTAGCTTAAAGTATAGAAATATATTGTCTCATAGTTCTGGAAGCTGGAAGTCTGAAAGAAGGTGTTGGCTGGGTTGGTTTCTTCTGAGTGCCTAAGAGAATAATTTGTTCTAGACCTCTCTCCTTGGCTTGTCTTCTTTCTGTGTTCTTCATATGATCTTTCCTCCATGCCTGTCTTTTTTTTTTTTCTTCAAATTTACCCTTTTTAGAAGGACATCAGTCATATTGAAAAGAGTCCACCGTGGGCAGCCCAGGTGGCTCAGCAGTTTAGCATCACCTTTGGCCCAGGGCGTGATCCTTGGAAACCTGGGATCAAGTCCCATGTCAGGCTCTCTGCATGGAGCCTACCTCTCCCTCTGCCTGTGTCTCCGCCTTTCTCTCTCTTTCTCTCTCTCTCTTTTTCATGAATAAATATACAAAATCTTCAAAAAAAATGAAAAGAGTCCACCCTAAAGACCTCATCTTAGCTAATTACAACTGTAATGACCTAATTTCCAAATAAGTTCACATTCTGATGTACTGGGGGTTAAGATTTCAGCATATGAATTGGGGGTTAGAGGCACAATTCAACTTCTAACAGTATCTCTGAATGAAGTTTTTTTTTTTTTTCATTTTTTTATTGGACTTCAATTTGCCAACATATAGCATAACACCCAGTATTCATCCCATCAAGTGCCCCCCCTCAGTGCCCATCACCCAGTCACCCCCACCCCCCACCCATCTCCCTTTCCACCACCCCTTGTTCGTTTCCCAGAGTTAGGAGTCTCTCCTGTTCTGTCTCCCTCTCTGATATTTCCCACTCATTTTCTCTCCTTTCCCCTTTATTCCCTTTCATTATTTTTTATATTCCCCAAATGAATGAGACTACATAATGTTTGTCTTTCTCTGATTGACTTACTTCACTCAGCATAATACCCTCCAGTTCCATCCACGTTGAAGCAAATGGTGGGTGTTCATCGTTTCTAATGGCTGAGTAATATTCCATTGTATACATAGACCACAGCTTCTTTATCCATTCATCTTTCAATGGACACCGAGGCTCCTTCCACAGTTTGGCTATTGTGGACATTGTTGCTAGAAACATCGGGGTGCAGGTGTCCTGGCATTTCACTGCATCTGTATCTTTGGGGTAAATCCCCAGCAGTGCAATTGCTGGGTCGTAGGGCAGATCTATTTTTAACTCTTTGAGGAACCTCCACACAGTTTTCCAGAGTGGCTGCAAATGGTGCCATTTTTCTGACAGCATTTGTTCACTTTATGTCTCTGTGTCACATTTGGTAATAATTCCAATATTTCAAAAGTTTTCATTATTGGGACACCTGGGTGGTTCAGTCAGGTTGAGCATCTGACTCTTGATTTCCACTCTGGTCCTGATCTCAGGGTCGTAAGATCGACCCCTGTGTCATGCTCTGTGCTGGGCGTGGAGCCTGCTTAAGATTCTCCCCCTCGCCCTATCCCCCACCCCGTGCCCAGCTCATTTTCTCTCAAAAAAATAATTAAAAAAAGCTGAGGGACACCTGGGTGGCTCAGTTGGTTAAGTGTTTGCTTTAAGCTCAGGTCATGATCCTAGTGTCCTGGGATCGAGCCCCATATTAGGCTCCCTGCTCAGTGGGCAATCTGCTTCTCTCTACCCCTCTGCCCCTCTCCCTACTTATGCTCTCTCTCTCTCAAATAAATAAATAAAATCTTTAAAATTTATCTAAGTTTTCATTATTATTATATTTGTTATAGTGATCTGTAATCTATTTTCTTCTCTTTTTTAACTAGGATATATGCCCAGCATGGAACCCAACATGGGACTTGAACTCTTAACTCTGAGATCAAGACCTGGACTGAGATCAACAGTCAGATGCTTAACCGACTGAGCCACTGGAGCACCCTGATCAGTAATCTTTGATGTTACTATTGTAATTTTTGAGGGTGCCACAAACCTCACCCATATAAGATGGTAAATTTAATAAATGTGTGTATTCTGATTGCCCCACCAACTGGTTGTTCCTCCTTCTCTCTCCTTCTCCTTGGGCCTCCCTATTTTCTGAGACACAACAGTATTGAAATTAGGCCAATTAATAACCTCTAAGTGTTCAAGTGAAAGGATGAGTTACACATCCCTCACTTTAAATCAAAAGCTAGAAGTGATTAAGCTTAGTGAGGAAGGCGTGTCAAAAGCTGAGACTGGCTGAAAGTGAGGCCCCTTGAGCCAAACAGTTAGCCAGGTTGTAAATGCAAAGGAAGACTTTTTGAAGGAAAGTAAAAGTGCTCCTCTAGTGAACACACAAATGATAAGAAAACAGAACAACCTTATTGCTGATATAGGTAAAGTTTGAGTGTCTGGATTGAAGATCAAACCAGCCACAGTTTTCCCTTAACCCAAAGCCTAACCCAGAGCAAGGTCCTAACTCTCTTCAATTCTGTGAAGGCTGGGAGAGGGGAGGAAGCTGCACAAAAGTCTAAAGCTAGCAGTAGTTAGTTCATGAGGTTTAAGTAAAGAAGCTGTCTCCATAACATAAATGTGCAAGGTGAAGCAGCAAGTGCAGATGTAGAAGCTGCAGCAAGTGATCAGAATATTGAGCTAAGATCATTACTGAAGGTCATTAACAACAGATTTCAATGCATATAAAACATGGGCAGCCCGGGTGGCTCAGCGGTTTATCGCCGCCTTCAGTCCAGGGCCTGATCCTGGAGACCTCGGATCAAGTCCCACGTCAGACTCCCTGCATGGAGCCTGCTTCTCCCTCTGCCTGTGTCTCTGTGTCTCTGTCTCTCTCTCTCTTTCTGTGTATCTCTCATGAATAAATAAAATAAAATAAACAGCCTTATTTAGCAAGAAGATGCCACCTAGGACTTTCACAGCTAGAGAGGAGAAGTCAATGCATGGCTTCAAAGCTTCAAAGGACAGGTTGACCCTCTTGTCAGGAGCTAATGCAGCTGGTGACTTTAGGTTGAAGCCAATGCTCCTCTGCCATTCCAGAAATCCTGGGGCCCTGAAGAATTATGCTAAATCTCTCTGCCTGTGCTCTAGAAAGGGAGCAACAAAAGCCGATGACAGCACATCTGTTTACAACAAAGCCCGATGACAGCACATTTGTTTACAACATGATTTACTGAATATATTAAGCCCACTGTTGAGAACTACTGCTCAGGAAAAAAGACTCCTTTCAAAATATTACTGCTCATGGACAATGCACCTGGTCACCCAAGAGCTCTGATGGAGATGGACAACCAGATTAATGATGTTTTCGTGACTGCTAACACAATATCCATTCTACAGCCCACGAATCGAGGAGTAATTTCAACTTTCAATTCTTATTATTTAAGAAATACATTTCAGGGAGCCTGGGGGGCTCAGTCAGTTAAACATCTGACTCTTGATCTCAGCCCAGGTCTTGGTCTCAAGATCGAGAGTTCAAGCCCCTCCCAGTGTGAAGCCTACTTAAAATTTAAACAAACAAACACATCACTCATTCCTCTGATGGTTCTGGACAAAGTAAATTGAAACCTTCTGAAAAGGATTCACCATTCTAGATGCCATTAAGAACGTTCATAATTGTTTGGGAGAAGTCCAAATATCAATATGAACAGGAGCTGGGAAGAAGTCGATCCCAACCCTCATGGGTGACTTTGCCAGGTTCAAGGCTTGAATGGGGGAAGTCACTGCAGATGTGGCGGAAAGAGCAAGAGAACTAGAATTAGAAGTGCAGCCTGAAGATGGACTGAATTGCTGCAATCTGATGATAAGACTTGAATAGATGAAGAGTTATTTCTTAGGGATGAGCAAAGAAAGGGGTTTATTGAGATGAATCTACTCCTGAAGATGCTGTGAAGATCGTTGAAATGAACACAAAGGATTTAGAATATTCCATAAACTGAGTTGATAAAGCAGCAGCGGTTTGAGAGGACTTCAATTTTGAAAGAAACTCTACAATCCTATCAAACAGCATCACATGCTATAGATAAATCATTCGGGAAGAGTCAGTCAATGTGGCAAATTTCATTGTTGTCTTATTTTAAGAAATTGCCACAGCTACCCCAACCTTCAGCAATCATCACCTGATCAGTCAGCAGCCATCAACATGGAAGGAAGACCCTCTACCGGCAAAAAATTATAACTCACTGAAAGCTCAGTGATGGTTAGCATTTTTTAGCAATAAAATATTTTTTAAAGATTTTATTTATTTATTTATTTGAGAGAGAGAATGCAAGCAGGGGGAGGGGCAGAGGGAGAGAGAAAGAATCTCAAGCAGAATTCACACTCTAAGTGTGGGGCCTGATGTGGTCTCAGTCTCACAACCCTGAGACCATGAACCCGAGCTGAAATCAAGAGTCGGACACTCAACTGACTGAGCCACCTAGGTGCCCCAACAATACTATATTTTTTATTTATTTTTATTTTTAAAAAGGTTTTATTTATTTATTTGAGAGAGAGAGCATGAGCAGGGAGAGGAGGAGTGGGACAGAGACAAACAAACTCCTCACTGGGCAGGGAACCTGACTCTGGGCTCCATCCCAGGTCCCTGGGATCATGCCCTGACCTGAAAGCAGATGCTTAACCGACTGAGCCACCCAGGCACCCCAATGATGTATTTTTTAATAAAATATGTACATTGTTTTTTTTTTAAGACACAATGCTGTGTATTGCACACTTGAGAGATCGTAATATGGGGTAAAGATAACATTTATATGCACTTGGGGAAAATTCATTTGACTGGCTTTATTGTGATGTTCACTTTATTGTCGTGGTCTGGAACTGAACCTGCAATATCTCAGAGGTGTGCCTGTACTTGGTTTCACTTCTCTACGAGGTGCAGAATAGCTTATTTTCTAAACATAGCAAATGTAGCACTAGAGCTGACATAATCATGTGTGTTCTGTTAACTCTTGAGACCTCAGAAGCAGAACACATGTGACACCAAATGAATTCAATTTCTTAGACTTGAAGGACTATACTAATTTCAGTGGAGGAGCACCCAGGCTGTAGCTAATTGAAGGAACCCTGACTCTGCTCAGGCTTTGGAGGAAGACCCTTCTGGTTGAGCCTGAGTGGAATAAGAAATTAGGAGGAATGATCTGTGGAGTTTAACTAAAGACATTTTCATGTTGTTACCTTCAAATCTGAACCCATAAGGTAAGATTATTTAAACTTTAGGTTTTAACTCATCCCTAGCAATTTGATAATGGGAGATACATTTTTAAATTTGCAGTATTCACTCTTGATGATTTATTTGATTATATAACCTCCAGGCAGCTATATTGGAAATGGTCTTTGTTAGAGAAAAGAAAAGAATCAGGAATGAGTTTTTAACTCTAGTGCACCAGGTTGTTCTGGAGTTCATTCAACTAATGTACAGTTCTGATCTATTTTAGAGATTTCTAAGGGGCAAAAGCTAGACTGCGATTCTAGGATGATACACAAAGGAGTAGTAGTCGCCTTTGAAGGAGGGTGAAAATGGGGGGGGGGTTGGTAAGAACATTACTAATGGCCTCCAAAAATTCCAAGAGTAATGATAAAATAAATTTTAAGAATAACTGAAAATTTAGCTCTAAAGAAGTTCCATGTGGTTTTTAAGATGGGCTTTACTTAATCTTCCAGGAATAGATAATTTCTACCTTTCACAAATGGTTCCAGAGCCTAGAAATAGATGGACAGCTACTCAGCTTATTTTTAAGAGTTCGAAATAACCCTAATATCAGAAAAGGAGACCACAAGAAAACAAAACTATGAGCCAATACAACTTGGGACTGTAGAAACAAAATTTCTAAATGAAATGTTAATAAATTGAATCCAGCAGTATCCTAAAAGGATCATGACTCCATCAGGTTAAATCCCAGGAATACAAGACAGCTCAACTGCAGCAAATATACTATCATAATTCACTGTACTGCTAAATTAATAAAATATACATGATTATTTTCACAGATGCATTTAATAAAATTTAATAGCCAATAAATACTAATAATATTCATAGCAAACTAAGAGTAGAAGAAAATGTCCTTAATTTGATAAAAAATATCTCCTGCATGGTGGAATATTGGAAGGTTTTCCATTAAAAACGCAAGGATGCTAGCTACTACCACTACTACAATTAGCATTGGGCTGGGCATCTTAAGCAGTGAAATTTAATAAGAAAAATAAGTTAGTTACATTGAAAGGAAGAAACAAAACTATCATTGTTAGCGGATAATATGATTATATTTAAGAAATCCTGGAAAATCATTTTTATAAAAAAGCTATTAGAACTGTCTTGAGTAGAGCATTATTTCACAAGTGCATACATTTATCAACACTCACTGAATTGTATATTTAATATATGTACATTTCACTGTATGTAGATTTTCTCTCAATTAAAAGCCAGTAGAACTAGGGTGCCTGGGTGGCTCAGTCAGTTAAGTGTCTGCCTTTGGCTTGGGTCATGGTCCTGGGGTCCTGGGATAGAGCCCTGCATTGCATCAGGCTCCCTGTTTGGTGGGGAGCCTGCTTTTCCCTCTCCTGCTCCCCTTGTTTGTGTGCACTCTCTCTCTCTGTCAAATAAATAAAATCTTGTAAAAAAAAATAAACCAGTAGAACTAACAAGAGGCCAGTTAAATGACTAAAGAATAACATGCACTAAATCAGTAGCTTCAAAAACTAGAAAAAATTCTATTCACAATAGCATCCAGACCTATGAAATGTCTTGAGCTTAACGTAATAAGAAACACATCAAATCTACACTAAGAAATCTGGAAAATTCATTAAAGGGCAAAAAAAAAAAAAAAAAAAAGGAACTGAATGAATGAATTCTATTATGTTCAGATAGGAGAGATTCAGTGTTTCAAAAAGTCAACTCTCTCTCCAAATCTGTCCATATATTTAACACAGTCCCAATTAGAATCCCAATTTTTGTTTTGTTTCTTTACAGAAATGAAAAGTGCATGTTGCCTTCTCTGCTCTTCTCCAGATGTGGACACCTTCGTTCAAGAATTGTTCCTCCAGAGGAATGGTTCAGTCAGCCATCCATTCTCCAAGCCTTGAGTTTGGTGCCTTTCTCTAATTCACACCAACGTGCCAGACACGGACAAGGAAAATGCTTTGCAAAACTTGTGGCAGGAGAAGGGAGCCTTAAAGAAGAGAGAAAAGACAAAAGCCTCAAGGAAAGATGAATGTATTGGACTACAGCAAAAGTTCACATTATTGTCTGACAAAAGGCTGCATAGACAAGGTTAACATGGAAAGAGTGTTTGAGAAGAACGAAAAGCTAGGAATACGTTGTACCTAAATATATGTGGTTCTTTAAGTTTTCAATTAGCAATAATTGTGCCTAAGATGAACCTCATTGGCTAGGATACTGCCGCTGCGCAAAGCGTTTTGGGGTTCTTTAAATCTTGCTGTAGGGGGATCCCTGGGTGGCTCAGTGGTTTAGCGCCTGCCTTTGGCCCAGGGCGCAATCTTGGAGTCCCGGGATCGAGTCCCACGTCGGGCTCCCGGCATGGAGCCTGCTTCTCCCTCCTCCTGTGTCTCTGCCTCTCTCTCGCTCTATGTCTATCATAAATAAATAAACAAACAAACAAATCTTTAAAAAAAAAATAAAATAAATAAATCTTGCTGTAAATTATCTTTAAAATAGAATGGAATGGTGCAGGTAAAGGATTCATGGAAGTTTTACAGTGACAATTTGACCTTCAGTTAACTTTCTGTTTTCTGGTCCTCTGAAACCTGATAAAGATAGAATGTCAACTATGCCATTAGGCAACCTTACTTACTTCTATTAAAGCAATTACTTGATTGGTTGATTGCATCTGGCCCAGCACAACTATAAATGCCTGATGAGGGAGCATAGCTTTGGGCTTCTCTGAGGATGAAGACGCTTTCCTTGGGTTTCAGTGGGGTCCCGGAAGCTATGCCTGTGGGGTCGTTAGAGAACAACCTGGCTCATGAGGGGTACGAGACTTCTAAGTCAGGACAGCTACCATGTGGGGCTGATGTGAGTCTTCTTTGCTCATATCTGAGCTGTTACACAGGGAGTTTGGGAGAAGCACCCATGTGCATTGCTGCAGATTATTGGAGGGACCCCAGGGAGGTGAGATGCGTAGTTCAGCCCTGCTCCAAGCATTGCTCTTGATCTAAACCCTTCCAAGTGATTCTGACACCAAATGTGGCCCCCGGTAGTCCCAATATTTAGCTGAACCTAAGAAGACCCCTGGGAGATATTGTGCATGATAATAGAGATAGCTTATACCTGGGCTAGTAGGAGAGGACTAACTGAATAGAGTCATATGATCTACTCGGTTTGAGATTGAGTTATCTAGGGATGCCTGGGTGGCTCAGTAGTTGGGTGTCTGCCTTTGGCTCAGGGCATGATTCCAGATTCCCAGGATCGAGTCTCACATCAGGTTCCTTGCATGGAGTCTGCTTCTCCTCCCTCTGCCTGTGTCTCTGCCTCTCTTCCTGTGTCTCTCATGAATAAATAAAAAAATCTTAAAGAGAAAGAGAGATTAAGTTATCTACACCTGTGAGAAATCTTATTTCTACCAATGAGGTTGGCACATCCGGTTTCCTGTTCCCTCATGAGGCAGCTGATGCAAATTCCAGATGTGAGGACAGATCACCTCTGTGCCACCAGCCTAGGAAACCAAAATCTATAATGTGATATCAAACATTTTGGAAGAAGAGCCAATCCAAAGTCCTCATCTCACATGTTTCAGGCAGCTGATGAGGGACTTGAGTTTCAGAGGTGGCAGTCTTCCTTGGCCTCAGAGATACCTGTGAATCTACTGAGCCAGATCTTTAGTGAATTCCCATTTCCCCTTTTACAAGCAGATCCCAAAAGGACAACCAAACCTAGTCCCGAGTGTCGTGGAGGTTTGGCATATCTGTCACTTGATCTAGACTTATCTATAACATACCTAGCCACCTTTTTAAGGCCACCAATGACAGAAATGCACGGTGTATCTTTTCACTTCCTTCTCTATGCTTGCATTAGCACATACAAAGACATATGTATCATGTAAAATAGTTCGTTTTAAATTCGCACTGCATATATTACTCTTTAGTTGGCTTTTTTTTTTCCACTTGACACATTATGTACAGCTCTGCAACTTCTTACATTGAGCTTTAACTCATTCTTTTTAATAATAGCATAATATTCTTAAAGTATCAGCCTTCTCTCTATTGATGGACATTCAAGCTGTTTCCTTTTGTTCCTTTTAAAAACCACTACAGGGCACCTGGGTTACTCACTGGTTAAGCGTCTGCCTTTGGCTCAGGCTAAGGAGATCCTGGGATCGAGTCCAACATCGGGCTCCCTGCAGGGAGCCTACTTCTCCCTCTGCCTGTGTCTCTGCCTCTCTGTCTCTCATGAATGAATAAATAAAATCTTTTAAAAAATAAAACTAATTAAAATTTACTACAAACGGGCACCTGGGTGGCTCAGTGGTTGAGCGTCTGCCTTCGGCTCAGGGCATGATTCCAGAGTCCCTGGATTGAGTCCCACACCGGGCTCCTGGGGGGAGCCTGCTTCCCCCTCTGCCTGTGTCTCTGCCTCTGTGTGTGTGTGTGTGTGTGTGTGTGATGAATAAATTTAAAAAATCTTCAAAAAATCTTTTAAAAAATCACTGCAAACAACGTTGCATTAAATATTGTTGTATATATAAATTCACACCAGTGCATTTATTTATGTAGGGTCTCTGGGTCAAAGGACATGTGATGTACACTATTAATTTTAAGTTACTTTCCCAAAAGCTTGTAGCAATTCATGCTTCTGCTCCTTCCCCAAATTGTTGCTTGCCTTGGATGTTAGCAATTTTTACATTTTCCAATCTGAGAATGAAAAATGGTATCTCTTATCTGTTTTCCTTTTTTCCCCTCTCCAATCTACTCTCCTGTTTGCAGATAGAGAGATGTTTCTGAAAAGCAAAATCTTACTCTGTCACCTTTTGTGCTTAAAACACATCATTTATTTCCCATCACTCTTAGAACAAAGGCCAAAATCCTTAACATGGCCCAAAGCACCTTATGGTGTAATAGTCTTTCTACCTCTCTGGTGGGCTTGTTTCCCAACAGGAAGGGCTTTCTCTGGATTGTTCTCAACTCTACTGAGAAATCAAGGTGACACATTAGGTTGTTTGCTGGTACAAGCCTCATAGGGAGTTTTTAAAATGTGACTAACTTATGCCTAAAAGGAATAATTATTTCTATTTTATTTGCCTTGATGCAGGTGCTTTTCCGGTTGCTTCGGGCAGATCATTTGGAGTAAACAGGTAAGCGTAGCACTTGTCAAAAAAACATGTCAGGGCGACACCCTGGCTCCTGACGAATAGGCAGAAAGTCTGATCATAAATGTAGGGGGTTTTTGCTTCTCGTTTTTAAGTTGGACTTTTAAAAGTAGAAGCTGCCTTTAATGTGCTGGGTTTGCAGAACAAGAAATCTGATTTTCAAAGTGATAACACATTTTTTGACATTAACCAGCACTGTTGGATTTTTTTTTCCACTGTTGGATTTTTAATGACACTTTCATCTTCAAAGCCTTTCACCAACAGGATGGATTAATTATTCTTTCTTTCTTTCTTTCTTTCTTTCTTTCTTTCTTTCTTTCTTTCTTTCTTTCTTTCTTTCTTTCTTGTTGTGTGTTAAAAAGACAAGTCTTCAAAGCCATCATCCTTTATCCTTGGAACTGGGGCTCTTCACCTTTCAAATGTTGCTTTCCTGCCCCCAAGGGAGAAAGTAAATGTATCTTTGTTTTTTAAGACAAAAAGAAGAATACAATAGAAATACACTTTTTGCACTATGGGGAAATGTTCTTATATCCTGGGTGGGATTAGAAGAGGTCGGGAAGCAGTGTTTAACCTGTGTTTACAGTAAGCACTGTGAGAAATAACTGGCTAAAAGTGTTTGTTACTGTGCAACCTTTTGATGTGCTCTTAAAAACAACCACACATGCATAAAACGACGTGCGTTCAACATAAGCAGGAGCATAATACTCAGACCCTTCTATTCGTTGCTAAGGTATATTCCTTCCCTCTTCTCTTCAAAAAATGTCTAATTGAGTTTTTAAAAGGTTTGGTTTGGGAGAAGGAAACCCTCAAGCCTCCCCCAAGGCCCCCCTTTCCTTGACACATCTTATAACCACAAGGGAGCAGTCTTCCCTTTGATGAGGTCTTACACTCCACCTCCGCAGAAATGGAAGAGCAAGTGTAAGTTTGCAAACAGTCTGAAAGCTTTTTCCATTAGCCCTGGACGCCGGAAACCACAAAGGGCAGGTAAGTTTTGATTTTCAAGGAGAAAGCCTCCGGTAAAACTTTCGCTCAGCCGGCCAGATCTGTTGGTTCCTGGGAGGGGCTCTTTTGAAACCTTGAAGGTTCCTAGGCTCTTGAAGACTCGGAGCGGTGGATTACAGTAATTGAAGCGCTTGGGTGATTTTGCAAGATTACTCTGTTTGGTGTATGTTCACATTTCCAGGCTAGGGGACCGAGCAGAGGAATCCCCCTTTGTTATCTGCTGAAGTAAGAAGATCAGAGGGGAAGACGGGGTTTGAAGTGTGGATTAGCGGGATCCTAAGTGTTTGCCTATCACCTCCGTCTGGATCTTTATAAACGATGGAGGAGTGACATGAATTTAGGGAATCATGCGAAGTGTCCCTGAAGCCTGTCTCGGAACCAGAAACTTCTTTAAAGACAGACCAGCTGTGCCAGGCTGCCTGAACGGACCCGCATCCACGCCTCGAAGGTTTTAAGTCTCCTCTTGCAAGACGTCAGTCTCTGGGCGATCGGTTTGCTTCTCCGCGAGGGATGGAGACGCGCAGAGCGTCCGGCCTGCTGCCCTGGCCGCGCCGCCTCGGCCCGGTGCCCCTGGACCTGCCGGGGACCCTGCCCCGCCTCCCTCCCGCGGACCCCCTCGGGGTGCCCCTGCGGCTGCACGCCGCGTGCTGGGCGCGGGCGCGGGCGCCGGGGGGCCGCGGGCCGGGCCTGGCGCTGCCGCTGCCGCTGCCGCTGCCGCTGGCCTGCGCCCTGGAGCCCGCCTTCCTCCGCAGGCGCAACGAGCGCGAGCGGCAGCGGGTGCGCGGCGTGAACGAGGGCTACGCGCGCCTGCGGGACCACCTGCCCCGCGAGCTGGCCCAGCGGCGGCTCAGCAAGGTGGAGACGCTGCGCGCCGCCATCCGCTACATCAGGCACCTCCAGGAGCTGCTGGAGCGCCAGGCCCGGGCGCAGGACGGCCCCGCCGCCGCCCGCACCCCGCGCCCGGCCGACTGCAACAGCGACGGCGAGTCCAAGGCCTCGTCGGCGCCTTCGCCCTGCAGCGAGCCCGAGGAGGCGGGCAGCTAGCTGGCGCCCGGTCCCCCGGGCCCCCGGCCCCCGGCCCCCGGCCCCCCGGCCCCCCCGGGCCCCCGGGCCCCCGGCCCCCGGCCCCCCAGCCCCCCGGCTCGCGCTCCCCGGCCCCGATCCCCCGCCCCGGCCCATCCCGCGCCTGCCGCCCCGCGCACCCTAGGAGTCTGGCCGGAGGGTCTCTCCCAGGGGGCTGCGCATTTTGACCTGGCGTTCTTCTCCAGGACTCACTCTTTGGAAAAAAAGAAAGGCATGTTTTCCGGGGGAAAGTGCGTTTTGGCCTTCCGGTCGCCTCCTCCCCGCACGCGCCCCTCGCTGGGTTTGCGCCTGCAGACCTAAGGGTGCGCACTCGGGCAGGTCCTCTGCGGTGCTGCCCAGATGCACGCTTACCGGATTCTGAGCACCTCGTTCTAAAAACCGAGTATTCTAGAAACCCAGAGGACGACCACAGCAGCCGTTTCCCACAGCCCGCGGTGTGGGTACCTTATGGTACATGGATATCCAATTAAATCCAACCTCGCCCAAAGAAGAACTTTCCAAAACAGGGGACAGCCCTTCAGACGAGAGGAAAGTTTTCCTGCGTGCTGCCCTGTGAGGATTGCATTTGAAGTTTAATTGACACCGTCACTTTGGGCGAAGGTGACCGAGCTGACGCTGGAGCACACACCGCGGCCCCGGCTCCTGCGGGACAGACAGCGCGCTGCGGGCTGAGGGCGAGCCGGGCTGCTGGGGAAGGAAATTCAAAGCATTGAGGAAATCACATATGTTAGTGTGGGTGATGGCTTCGAGAGAGGACTGTATGAGATTTGTATGAAAACGTACCTTCCTCTCACTTGTTTCTGTCCGCTGGCTTTTCATTTTCCTCTTCTTTCCACCCCGCTCTGTTCTTCTCACTCCATCTAACCTTTGGTTAAATTTAATGACGTCCCTGATTAAAAAAAAAAAAAAAAAAGGAAATGCATAGATGGTTGAATAGAGTGGACTGAAGTTAGTATGATCTTAAACTTTCAACACCAGGAGGGCTTCTAGGTATCTTGAAATTAACTCCTGACTTTGACTTTGGCTTTGTTCTCGGTCTTTGAAAAACATTTAATTCCGGTCATTTTTGTCTTAGAGATAATTATGAAATTCAGTAGATAAGTCAAATGCTTGTCGACATAGGAAGATAAACTTCCTCTCTCTGAAGCTGTTTTCTAATATCCTGAATTGACCTTTCCACGGAGGCAGTGCTGGTATGGGTGTGGGGTGGGGAGTGGGGCCATGGTAAGCCCTCTCAGGACAGGATTTAATCCCCACACTGGTCTCATGGGGTAGGTTTCAGTACCTCCCTTTTAAAGATGTGTTTACTGAGGAAAGCTAACGTGCAATGAATATCTTTTATGTGCCATGAATTCTGTTGTGTGCTTTTTACGTGTCCTATTTAATTCTCATACATCCGTGAGGTGAGTATCACACATGTTGTGGTTAAAGAAAAAAAGGAGGTCTTGCCCAGGTTTGTGTTGCTATGGTTAGTAGAGCTGTGATTCAATCCTGAGTTTGTCTGACCCTAAAGCCCAGGCTTGCTGTGTCGCTTACCATGTCCTCCCTTGCTCTGTACCATGTCCTTATTTGCTAGCTGCATGACAGAGCAAACATTTAACTGCCCAGAGACTCAGTTTCCTCATCTATACTGTTACACAGGAGAAGTAGATGAAAGACCACGGTGATCTGCAAGATGCCATCCAATGATGAGTTAGTAGTGTTATCATTCTTTGGAGAAAATATTATTACTCAGTTCTGTGGGGACTAAAGCCTGGTTGAAAATGATCTCTAGGTGGAATTAGTGTGATTTCTTCAGTGTATTAGGAGGACAGAGTAACCACATTGTATTAGGATTTTACCTTCTATCATAAGACGTGATTTGACCTGTGGAAACTGAGTCCACGTTAAAACGTGTAACTACTAATATTTATAACAACGAGTTATAATGGATTTTGTGTTTCTGGCTGCACAGATAAATGCTTTGCAGTGATTCACAGCAAATCTTTACTTTTTCTTAAGAACTGGGGAGAGCCTTTTGGATTAAAGGAGCAAGACGTAACCCTGCTCTTACCCATTACCTGGTTACATACTCACAGACGTCTGTAATGTATCATTTTTGTCTTCAGGCAGGTTGTTTGTCCATATAGAGGTTTCAGTGAAACAAGCCTAAGTGAGATATATTTTTAATGTTAGGAGGGGGGAAAAGAGGAAAACACCCATGTTACCTTCCTGGCTGAGCTGGAGGAGAGGGTGATTCACCAAGTTGTTGAGAAGGTTCAGAAACTTTTTTCAGGTGTTCAGTACACACAAATGGCACTCTCCATTCCTTTATTCTGCTCCAGCCATGGTTGGCACCTTGACATTCTCTTTTTCTACAGTAGAAATAATAATAATAAAGAAGAAGAAAAAGAAGGAGGAGGAGGAGGAGGAGGGGAAGGAGGAGGAGAAGGAGGAGGAGGAGGAGGAGAAGAAGAAGAAAAGAAGAAGAAGAAGAAGAAGAAGAAGAAGAAGAAGAAGAAGAAGAAGAAGAAGAAGAAAGAAGATTTTGTTTAATCTATATACTATGGTTGCTTTTGACTGCAGGAAAATGAAATAAAAACTTTTTTCTTCATTTATTTCTCTAAAATCGATGCATAAAATGTGTAAATAAATATACCTTGTTGAGATGGGCGGTTTATAAAGAAAAGGATAAAGCTGATTTAAAAAGAGAATTTTATCCCAGGGGCACCTGGGCAGCTCATTCTGTTGAGTGTCCAGCTCTTGATCTCAGCTCAGGTCATGATCTCAGACTTGTGAGATGGGAGCACAGAGTCAGGCTCCTTACTGAGCACCAGAGTCTGCTTGGGATTCTCTCTTATCCTCTCCATCTGCCCCTCCCCCCCTGCTCTCTCTCTCTCTCTCTCTCTCTCTCTCAAATATATACATAAAATCTTTAAAAGACAAATTTATTCTGGATAAAAATGCCTTGAGAGATTTTTCATCTGGTTTTCTTTGAAGCTCAACTGAGAATAAGGCAATGATTTTGAGAAACCTTTTGAAAAAAAGCAATAAAATTTCATCTCAGTCATATAACATTTTTTAGAAGAAAAAAAAATCAGGCAGTTTTTCTGGAACTTTCCGGATGGCTTACAGGAAGAGTACTAATCCAAGAATGAGACCTTTTAAAAATGTTTAATCTTCTCTTTTCCTGTGGATGAATGCTTAATTAACCAATAGATAATTTGACTCTTGAAAATAAATGACCAAAAAGTTATGTAGAAGCAATGTGGTGAGCGGAGCTTTATGGAAACTGTGCATTCATGACAGGAGAAATACAGCCTTTTTAATAACTTTTTAAAAAAGATTTTATTAATGAGAGACACAGAGAGAGAAAGAGAGAGAGAGGGCGGCAGAGACACAGGCAGAGGGAGAAGCAGGCTCCATGCAAGAAGACCGACACGGGACTCGATCCCGGGACTCCAAGATCAAGCCCTGGGCTGAAGGCAGTGCTAAACTGCTGAGCCACCCAGGCTGCCCAATGCTTACAGTCTTTATGATCTTCTGTTTCTTTTGGCTACTCAGCCCAGACATAGCCATTGATTATCCTGTATTGCTTTTTGGGAAAATTTGTTGTGGTTTATAACTCTAATGACTGCAACACTTGAGGGTGCAAAGGAGGAGGGGTTGTGGCAGAGTGTGCCCTGGCCTAGGACTTGGTGCAGCACTGCCATTCACTGGTCTGAATGGGCAGGCCCTTTCCTGCTGTGGTCTCAGTTCTCTATGCAAGGACATGAGAGGTTAGATTGCATGATCTTTTAGGCTCTAGAATGTCATTCACCTAATGTGTGCCCAGTCTAGACTCAAGATGACAAAAGTTAAGACATGCCTGCTTCCTGCCACATAGTATAGCAGTTGTTTCTGTATCTTTTTCCCACTAGAAAGATCCAGTTCCGGGCAGCAACTTGCTCTTTTTTGAGTCCTAATTGCTGTTACAATGCCTTATTTTTTAAAAATGCAAGCTATGTAATTTTCTCTTGAATGGAATTTGAAGAACCTCCCAGTCTGAAGGGAAAATTAACCTATTTCGCCTCAGTATGATGAAAAAGGGAATGCATGGTATAACTCATGTCGAAAATGATAAAAAGGTGCTCAGGATTTAGAGACAAGAGGCAGTTATCGCACCTTCAAGTGAGTAGAAAACTAGGAGGTGCAGTATGTGGTAAGTGGGATGGAATGGGGACGACATGCAGAAGATCCAAGGGTAACAGAAGCTGAATAACAGGAGACTAGACACTGGCTGAGACAAGATTCTAGTAGGCATTGAAAGCCAGGCTAAAAAACTTGAACTTTATTTTTAGACAATTGAGAGCTATTGAAAAAAATTTTTTTCTTTTGTTTTTTTGTTTTGTTTTGTTTTGTTTGTTTGTTTGTTTGGAGAAAGACTGATGTTCAGTGCTGTGGTTGAGGATCAGTCTGGTGGCAGGAAGCATCGTGGTAATGAAGAGAGAGGGAGGGAGGGCCTCAGCCCAGGCAGTGGTCCTGGAAATGGGGAGGAGGGATGGGCTGAGAGGGAATGTGGGAGTAACAGCGACAGGTGTGGCCACCAGGAGGCTGGGGGTGGGGGACAGGTTGAGGGAGATGTTTAAGACAACTGGAGTGAGTGAGTTCCCAGAAAGCCTGGCTCAGGTCGTGATCCCAGGGGCCTGGGATCAAGTCCTGCATCGCCCAGCAGGGATCTGCTTCTCCCTCTGCCTGCTCCCCTGATCGGTCTCTCTCTCTCTCTCTCTCTCTAATAAATAAATAAAATCTTAAAAATAAAAAGACAACTCTCGTGAGTTTCCATCGACTGAAACCTAGAACACAGAAAGAGGAGCAGATTTAAAAGGTAAAAGTTGTGTATTGGAGACGCTGGATTTACAAATAGGCTAGTTGGGTCCACAAGCAGTTGGAGATGCCAATGTCAAGTCAGGAGGGAAGGCAAAGATGGCGGTAGCCTGGGGAGTCATCACCTTTGGGCAGTAGTAGGCGTGGCAGAGAACCAGAAGAGAAGGCTGGGGCAGGCCTCGCTGAAGGGTTGGCAGCAGGAAGAAATGCCTTTGAAGAGGACTAAGAAGGAGGGAGAACCAAGCTGGTGTGAGATCAAGGCAATTACAAGCAGGCATCCTTTTATAAGGAGGAGGGAGTTGGTTGACGACATCATATAAATCAGAGGTGTAAGGGAGTTGAGGGGTGAGGGGGACCCATTGGATTTAGCCACTGAAAGGCCACTAGAAACCTTAGTAAGGGCATAAAAGGGGTGGGAGGAGAAAGCAGAGGTGAGGTTGAAGCCAGCTCTTTCAAGACGCTTTACAGCAAATGAGCAAGAGAGCTGGCATGATGTAATGGGAAGCCCGATGGAGGAGAAGATGGCAAAGATGGCGTATCGAGGCAGGTCTGAGCCTGAGGTCTTATAGGTGAAACAGTTCTAGCCGATTCAGAGGCTCATGGGTGGCAAGGCATGGAGGAGTCTGAAGTCACTCCTCCATAGAGGAGGGTCCTAGGAATTGGGGAGATAAAGGAATCGGAAGGGCAGGGGGTTGGAAGGTAACCAGTTGAGACTAAGTAAGGTGTTTAAGTCACTGAAGAAGTTGGAGCGGGTGTAGACAATGGTGATGAGCATGAGAAGCGCGTTGTATGGGAGTAGGACAATGGGTTTCGTGTTGTTCCTTAGGTGAACAACCTGGCTTTGCCTGGCTTCAAAGGCATTGAGTTTCGTGGCTTGGTTAAAAAGTTGCCACAAAACCCTCTCTGATGACACCACACTTTAAATGATATTTGTATTTATTTTATATTTTATCTCTTTGTGACCACTAAGTAACTCTGGAAAGTTGCGATGCCTGGGTGGCTCAGTGGTTGAGCATCTACCTTCGGCTCAAGTTGTGATCCCTGGGTCACGGGATAAAGTCCCGCATCGGGCTCCCTGCAGGGAGCCCGCTTCTCCCTCTGCCTATGTCTCTGCCTCTCTCTGTGTGTCTCTCATGAATGTATTAATAAAATCTTTAAAAAAAAAAGTAACTCTGGAAAGTTCACTAGCATTTAGTACATGAAATAATAGTAATATATACAGCATACCTTGCCCAAGAGTCCAGCAGCTAAGAAAGATGCTCAATAACTTATTTTCCTTTGTGTTTTCTGCAGGTTGAAAAAGTATACTCTTCTTATGTAGAAAAACTTCAGAACGAGTACAGAATAAATCAAGGGCTGGAGAAAAAAAGAATATAGTACCTTATTTTCTTCCCTTTGTGGAATTTCTGGGGACAGGAGAAGGAGAATAAAGTAGCCAAGGTAAAAGGAACAGGGTTTGGGGAGTAGAAATGGGATGCCCTTCAGTCTTCTGATGTGGAGAGATGGCGTCTGCTCCTTTGGCCAACAGTTTTTGATCTGAGGGTCACATAACATCAACCCTGGACACGTGAACTTAACTCTCATCCTCTGGACTCCAGGGGCTATAATTCTTAGTTGAATTTGAGAGCAAAGTCCCAGGAGGCCAAGGAAAGTGTTTCATAGGATGAGTCAGCATTAGCCAGCTATAACCAAACCAACCAAGATGTCAGATGGTGCCTTTCAAAAAGCTTCTGAGCTGTTTTGGTCTAGACAAAGGTTGTTTTTAAAGCCCCCAAAGTTATCATTGTCATCTCCCCAAAATGGGTAGCAATCCTACTTGTTGCCCAGGGAACAAGACTTTTGATGACAATGCGGTCTGGTGGGACCTCTGACGTGATCACTAAGGCAGACTCTCTATCTCTGGGGGAGCTCTCCGCACCCTTCTCTATCAACACTGCTAACCCTGTCATCTCCTGGTCAGGCAGACAGACTGCTGGGAGAGAGCAGAGGGCCTGGAAGAGCTTTAGCGCCTCCTTATTGGCCCGCAAAACCATAGAACCATTTCCAGCTCTTTGTTTGTTTATTTATTTATTTATTTATTTATTTATTTATTTATTTATTATTCATGATAGACATAGAGAGAGAGAGAGGCAGAGACACAGGAGGAGGGAGAAGCAGGCTCCATGCCAGGAGCCCGACGCGGGACTCAATCCCGGGACTCCAGGATCGCGCCCTGGGCCAAAGGCAGGCGCCACCTTTGAGCCACCCAGGGATCCCCCATTTCCAGCTCTTTGATTATTATTGTCGTGTTGCGTGTGTTTTACTCGCAGGCTCCCTGGGTGGTGAGATGGGTTTTTAATCCTTCCGTAGTTACTTAGCTGGGTCCTTTGGTGCAAACCTGTCAGCAGCCTTTTCATGTAGGGTTACTCACTGCCATTAACCATGGCCAGAATGAAACCACAGATGTTGCAGAGGGAAGTGCGTCCAGACAATAAAACTCTCCAAACTGGTTTTTTCCTACAGAGCAAGCCTCGAGGGGGCCACTCCTGAAGACGTTTCTCATTTCCCTGACAGTGGGGAAAAAAATCACTGAAGGAGGAATCCTATCTCATAGTCATGGGACTAGAAAGAGCCTTGGAAATTGGCCTGATGCAGCCCTGGGGGTTTAGTGAAATGAAGGATTAAATTGTGCAAGGTAGAAGCATACCTCTTCTCTCCTGAAAGACCTCTAATGACAGAAACTCCCCATCAGTTAACATTTTTGGAGAGCCTACTGACCGGCAGGCTAGCCCCTATATGTAGAATTCTCATCTGGTCACAGCCATCCTGCAAGGGATTTATTTTATGTCACTTTTTTTTTTTTTTTTTTGTCACTTCCATTTTAAAGACGAGGAGCTGATGCTCAGAGAGGCCAAGTAACAAAAGTGGTAGCAAACTGTGTCTGGTAGGTCTTCCTCCATCCATTCGTCAATCAGAAAAAACTGATTGCCTGCATGGAGCTTAATTTTAGGAAGTGGAAGAGCATCAACAAACAAGCATAAATATGTTTCAGGTGGTGACAACGGCTAAGAAGAAAAATAAAGCAAAGATTTTTATAACTCATCCTTGCTGTCAGTGAACATCTTCCACAGTTCCGAAGCAGCGCCCTGCAGATTCAAATGACTGGATTACTTTGAATCATAACAGCATATTTGTAGATTGACACTAAGTAAGCTTTTCTTGTTGGAGACCCACGGTTACCAGACCACTGAATATCCACATTAGAAAAAAATGAGGGACAAGTACAACAAAGTGTGTTTGGGGTACTGGCTGATGAGGGGATCCCAATCAACCCCTGTTCACATTCACAACAACCAAGCTTCGTGCAGACATCAAAACACTTCCTGGTATGCATTAGTTTGAGACCCGAAGGGAGAGTAAAGTGTTCTCTACAGAAGGCCCATGACTTCAGCTGAACCTTGACAAGGGAGAAAGAAGGTGGAATCCAATCCTAACGTCAGTGCCTGTTGGCTGAGTTTCCTTGGGCAAGAAATATACCTCTCTGACCCTATTTCCTCATCTGTAGACTGTAGATTAGTTAGTAACACCTGTTCCATGTCCTAGGGTTGTGCTAATGAGGAAAGGAGGCTACGTAAGTCAAAGATCCCTATAAACCGGGAAGTGCTGTCATCACTATTGATTTGCATGGTTCTCTGGAAGGTAGGGAGAGCTTTGCAGAGAAGTGGGACTACTCTCTGCAGTCTGAGGGAAATTCTACTCAACGTAAAGTCAATTGGTTAAATTCTTAAGTAGAATGACAGAAATAGTCCTGTAGTAGTTTTTCTCATGTTGTGTAACGAGCCATTCCAAAATGTAACAACCACAGCAATGTGTTATTTCTCACAATGGAGACTGTGAGATTGACAGGGAGGTTCATCCAGGGAGGCTCATCTGTTGGCCTCCGAGAGGCTCACAGTTGCTGTCACAATGCAGCTAGAACTCCTGGATGGATGGCCCAACAGGGCCTCTCTCCGGGTGGTCCTTCATCCTCAAGGAGATCTGGGCTTCTTTCTATGATGATTTCAGAGCAGCAAGAGGATGAGGCTCGAGGCTGCCAGTCTGTGGAGGCCAAGGCTCAGGAGGCACACAACGTCTGCATTCTTTTGGCCAAAGCAGGTCAGTGAGCCAGTGCAGAACAGAGAAGGAAAAGAAACTCCACCTCTTGATGTGAGGTGACTGCAAAGTGGTGTCCAGGGTAGGAGAAATTTCTGTGGCCATGTTGATAATAGAGCTACACAAATATCTTTATATGTTATTTTTTGTTTTGAAACAATCTTTTAAATTATTCATTTGTTTCTTATTTTAGAGAGGGATGGGAGGAGGGGCAGAGGGAGAATGAGAGAGAGAATCTTTTATTTTTTTTTCTTCCCTAAAGATTTTATTTATTCATGACAGAGAGAGAGAGAGGCAGAGATACAGGCAGAGGGAGAAGCAGGCTCCCTGCAGGGAGCCCAACATGGGACTCGATCCCGGGACTCCAGGATCACACCCCAGGCTGAAAGGTGGTACTAAACCGCTGGGCCACCGGGGCTGCCCAAGAGAGAGAATCTTAAGCAGACTCCATGCCCAGCGTAAAGCCTGATGCAGAGCTCAATCTCATTATGCTGAGATCATGACCTGAGCTGAAAATCAAGAGTTGGACACCTAACCGACTGAGCCACCCAGGCACCCCTGAAACAATCTATTTTTATATGATTTCAAACTTACATTAACATTACCGGAACAGTGCAGAGAACTCTCACATCCTCATTCACTCACATTCCCCAGTTGTTCATATTTTACATTTGTTCCCTTGCCCACTCTAATTAAGTACTAATAATCATTAGTCATTTTTGGAATCTTCAAAAATGATGTCCCATCACCCTTCAGCACTCCAGTCTGTATTTTTCCCAAACCAGATCTGATGTGTATTTTTCCAACACCACCAAGCAATTCTCCAATTCTCAATGGACACTAATGGGTGTCCTACAATGTAGATTCTGACCTGATCTACCTGGTGATAGCCTCAGTCCAACACTGCTCCCAATACAGATGTCCAGGTTGTTACCTGTGATTCTTGATGTAGTTTTTTTTTTTTTTTAAGATTTATTTATTCATGAGAGACACAGGCAGAGGGAGAAGCAGTCTCCCCATGGGGAGCCCGATGTGGGACTTGATCCCAGGACCCCAGGATCATGCTGAGCTCAACCACTGAGCTACCCAGGTGCTCCTCTGATGTAGTTTTTTTTTTTTTTTTTTGAATGTTGGTGAAGTTGGTGGGGTCCGGAGCCAATGACCAAGAAAGAATTATTGGGACATCTTTGGTGCAAAAAGGTGGTTTTATTAAAGCTTGGGGACAGGCCCCATGGGCAGAAAGAGCTGCTGTCTGCTGCCCCAGGATTGTGAGGAGCAAGTGATTATACACCTGGAGGAGTGTTATAATCTGCTCAAGTATTTGTCAATGGGTTGCAAGTTATAAGGACAGTTAATTTTATCTACATTTCCTTCTGCCTTTGTCTCCCATATTCATTCGATTCTCTGGCTATAAATCACAAGTTCCCATGACTCCGCCCCCTTGTCCTCTGCTTCAACCAGCTTGCTAGAGCGGCTCACAGAACTCAGGAAATGAGTTCACTGACTAGATTACTGATTTACTACAAAGGACATTAAAGGACACAAATAAATAGCCAGGTGAAAAAATTCAGAGAGAGGTAGAGAATGGTCTGGAAGGGTCTGAACACAGAGGTGTCTGACCCTGTGGAGTTTGGGGTACACCACCCTCCTGGCATGTGGTTGCAAACTGGTTCACTAACCTGGAAGCTCTCTGAACCCTGTTCTTCTGAGTTTTTATGGAGGCCTCATAACATAGACACGATTGATAAAATCATCAGTCATTGGTGATTGAAGCTAATCTCCAGCTGTTCTCCCCAACCTGAGATCAGAGGTGGAGCTGAAAGTTACAACCCTCTAATCACTTGGTTGGTTTCCCAGGCAACCAGCCCCCATCTTGAGGGGCTTTCCAAAGTTCCTGCCTTAACCTACACTCAGGTGTGGTTGAAAGGGGCTTGTTATGAATAGCAGACACCTTTATAGCTCTTATCTCAGGAAATTCCAAAGAGTTTAGGAGCTTTATGCCAGAAACCAGGATGTAGACCAAGCGTATATATTTCTTAACTGTAGGTCACAATATCACACAAAAATACGAACACGTACGAACACCAGCTCAGGAAATCAACATTTATACATCACTACTGACCAATTTGCAGATTCTGTTCAAATTTCACCACTGTTTCAACAATGTCAGTTTTTCTTTTTTGGTCCAGCCAGGATCCTACCCAGGAGTATACATTGCCTTTAGTTGTGTCGTTCAGACTCCTTCGGTCTGGAACAGTGTGTCAGCCTTTCCCTAGCTTTTCCCTGACAGTTCTGAGGGTTCATACCTTCATTCTGTAGGAAGCCCCTCAGCCTGTTGCTCATGACCAGACTCCGGTCACGCACTGCAACAGAACTTCTCAGAGATGGTGCTGTGCCCTTCTCAGGGCCTCACACCAGCAGTGGTGACTTGTCCCATTAGTGACTGTGTTAGCCATGGCCACCTACTTTTGTTGCTGCTTGCCTGGTTTCTCCACCTTAGATCCACCACCTTCCCCTTTGTAGCTGATTAGTATTTGGGGGAGGGAGAGGTAGTCTAATATTTTGTCAATATCTTGTTCTTCACCAGACTCCCACCAACTAACCTTGACATTCACTCATAACTCCCATCTGCCCCAGTCACCTCCACAGTGGTTGCCAAATGCTGATTCTTTATTTCTATTAGTTCTTCCATACTTATTTATTCTCTATAAAGAAGGGCTTCCTTGGGGTCCCTGGATGGCTCAGTCAGTTAAGCATCTGACTCTTGATTTCAGCTCAGGTCTTGATCTCAGAGTCGTGAGTTCAAGCCCCATGTTGGGCTCAGTTTGGAATTAATTCTAGTTGATTATAACTTATTAATTTTTTTTAAGATTTAATTTGAGAGACAGAGTGAGCAAGAGAGAGCACAAGCCTGATGTGGGGCTAGATCCCAGGCCCCTGGGATCATGACCTGAGCCAAAGGCAGATGCTTAACTCACTGAGCCACCCAGATGCCCCTAATCTTATTATTTTTAAATATTTTTATTATTTTTAAATATTATTTTAAATATTTTAAAATATTATTGTTAATTGTTGAAATTGTTTCTAATTTGACAGGGGGAGGGGAGGAGCCCTTCAAGCCAGTTCTTTTTGATCTGTCCCATCATTCATTGAGCATTTCATTATTTTTTGGTCTGAGCTTTCTTTATCCTCTTTCTCTCACATGTAAATGTACACACACACACACACACACACACGCGCGCGCGCGCGGATTTAACAAGGGTTAAACCCCACAAATGACATGCAAACTTTTGTGTGACTGTACATTTCTGGGAGGAGAGTCTAGCCTGGCTTTCATCAGATTCTCAGAGAAGGTCCCTGACCTCTGAAAGTTTAAAGACCCCGACTAACATCTCAAGGAATTCCTACGATTTTTTCAGGTTCCTTCTCATTGGGGTTAGCCCTCTTGCTATCTTAATTACTTCCACCCTAAAACAATCTCCAGCTTATGGGATGTGCTCGGTGAATGTTAGGCATTAGGACTGTAAGGGAGGATCCTCATGTTCAGGGGCTAGACCCTTCAGAGTCTGAGTCCTGACTATCCAAGTGGAATTTCCAGTTCGACTGGTTGTAGAACTTACTGAAATAAATAACAAAAAAGGTGTTGCTGTTTGGACAGCGAGGAGGCAGATGTTACTTCCTGCTGTGCCAGGGTCTTAGGAACTGAGCAGCACAGCACCATGACAGCCCTGGGACTGGATGTTGCACAGTGGAATCACGGGGTGGTCCTGCCTGCTTCAGGGTCCTCCCTCCCCACCCCCAGTTTAGCAGTGGTTAGTTTCTTGCAGGTAAGATGGAAAATACATTGCTGTTCTGGCCATGTCACACCTGAGATGGTATTGCTCTCTCTTTCCCGAAAGGCCAGAGCTTGTGCAGTGTTATCTTCAATGCATTGTGAACTGCTTTATGGCATTCATTTCCCTTTATTTCACTTCACAGATCATTTTCTGGAAGCTTCCTGTAGGCAGGACTAGGGATTTTGTTGTTGTTTTGTTTTTTTAATCGCAAAACAATGTGAGACATGGGAAAAACTCTCAACCAAAAGTGAGAGCCGCAGCTTGCTGGGTGAAAGCAAACTTTCAGTTGCTTGGGGTTCCTGGGCTTTGTTTCCTTATCTGGCAGGGGCAGCAGGATTATGGGCTGTCACACGTAGTATTATGTGACTCCATTTTATGTAGTTCCTGCAGTATTTGACTTTTCAGATGTTTATCCTGTTTCCACGTATAAATGAAGAGCACCATTGAAGCCTGTTTCCTCTCTGAGAGAAGGGACTTTGTCTCCCTTTGTTCTCTGCTGGGTCCCCAGGACCTGGAAGAGTATTCACAGAACACAGTGGAGAGGTGGGCACCGTCCGGCTCTCACGGTACCCATATTATTCTGGGAAAGACAAAAGAAAGAGAAGTACAAAATTCCAGGTATAAAATAAGTAACAGGGATAAGGACAGCATAGGGAATTTCGTAATACTGTATTAACTTTGTATGGTGAGAGGTGGTGACTACATTTACATGCTGAGCCCTGCATGATGTATAAATGTATGTGATTGTTGAACCAATCACCACGCTGAACACATGAAACTAATGTAATACTGTATATCAACTATGCTTCAATTAAAAATATATTGTAATAGATTTGTAAGGTGATGGATGGTAAGTAGACTTACTGGGATCATTTTGTAATGTCTAAAAATATTGAATCATGGATGTACACCTGACACTAGTAGGATTTATATGTCAGTTATACTTCAAATAAAAGAAATAGGAGAGCACAAATATTCAGAGTATTCTTTAGTTGAAGCTGCATTTAGCAAGGTAAGCTCTCTGGAGATATATTTTTTTAAGATTTTATTTATTTATTCATGAGAGAAACAGGGAGAGAGAGAGAGGCAGAGACACAGGCAGAGGGAGAAGCAGGCTCCATGTAGAGAGCCCGATGTGAGACTCGATCCCAGGTCTCCAGGATCACGCCCTGGGCTGAAGGTGGCACTAAACCGCTGAGCTACCGGGGCTGCCCTCTCTGGGTTTTTTTTAGTGGGTTTGTACTAACATGAAATCTGTTAAGGGCATAAATCATTTGAGAATCACATAAACATTACTTTGAGGATCTTTAAAATATGTGCTCTTCCAAAAGTTTGGTAGGAGAGCATTTACCCTATTAGGGCAAAAGGATAATTAAATGAGAATAGTATGAAAAATGGAAAGGATAGTATCTATTTCATGGAATTGTTCTGAGATCAAAATGAGTCACAATATGTAAAAGGCTGAGACCTGTGCCTGGTACACAGTGAATGTCATGTAATGGTAGCTCTTGTTTTGCTATTAAAATAGCCGCTTGCCCAAATATCCTATTGAAACTGCTCTGGTGATTTGCTGGTCACTAAGTCCAGGGGATCTTTGCAGCACAGAACGAGGTTAATGGAGACACTTGCTCCCATTTCGGTGCCCATAGTTTGATAATAGTCTATACATCCGTTCCTGGGGGCCTGGAGGACAGGGACCAGGCCGCCAGCCCCACACTCAGGACAGAGCCTGGCTCACTGGTTCTCAGGAGCTGCTGAAAGACGGACAGTGTGCCACCAAGGAGAGATGGCTTTGCCTGCCCTGTGTACTGGCCTTGGCTCCTCTTCCCCTCTCATCAGTAAGCAGAGCTGCACCCTCAGTCCTCTCATCCCTGACCTGGTTCTCTCACAAATCTCATTTTCTCTAAAATCTAATCATCTGTTTAGAGTCTCTCTTCTGAGCTCCTGTAATACAACTTCAGTTGCCACCTCCATGTCCTTGGCACCTTGAATTCAGCGGGTCTAACTTCTTTTTTTTTTAAGATTTTATTTATTTATTCATGAAAGACACACGGAGAGAGAGGCAGAGACACAGGCAGAGGGAGAAGCAGCCTCCTTGCAAGGAGCCTGATGTGGGACCCGATCCTGGATCCCAGGATCATGCTCTGAGCCGAAGGCAGATGCTCAACCACTGAGCCACTCAGGCACCCCAGCGGGTCTAACTTCTTACAGCCCTTTGGAAATCAGTTTTCCCCAGCACTTCTGGGTTTTTGAGAGAACTGCCTGCATTCAGTACCTCAGGCACAAAGTCCTGGATTCAACATCAACTCCTCTTTCTAGACTCTAGCCAAAAGATCTAGTTCTCTGTGCCTCTATGTCAGTAGTTGTCAGTCTTACTGCTATACAAGCTAGGAATCTTTTGGCTACAAGAAAACCCAACTCAAACTGAGTTAGGCACAAATAAAAAATTTTCTCTCCTACATCTCTGGGAAATCCAGGGATATCTTGCTTCCATGCACAGATTTCAAATCTTTAGTCACAGGGACTCTCCTGCTTTTCTCTCTCAGCTGTTTTCCCTTATGTGGGCTCCGTTCTCAGGCAAGTTTGCTCATGTGGCAAGATGGCTGTCAACAAGTCCCGCCTTACATCATATCCTTACAACAGCAGGGGAAGAGAGCACCCTGTTCTCAGGTAATCTAGAAACACTTCCTGGATCAGCTTTTATTCTAACTGGATCAAGTGCCAATTCATCAAATGGTTTCTGGGGCTGGGGGCTTGAGGTGGAGGACGTGATGCAGAGTCTGGGTCTAGGGGTGGAGTCGATTCACCCCAACCACATGAATAGAGAATGGGGCTGGAATGGTTGTCCAATAAATATATGGGTTCTATCACCAGGAGAAAAGAGGACTTATGTGGGGCAGGATTTCATCTAAGAAGACACCTGCCAGTCTTGAGATGGCAGATAAGGATCTGAACAGGTAAGTGATGTAGGCACAGAAATGAAGTATCTTAGAGATAAATACTCAGGAGTTAGAATTGACAAGACTTATACGAAGGTGAGGAGAGAGAGAGAGAGAGAGAGAGAGAGAGAGAGAGAGAGAGAGAGAGATATGCAGGAATCCAATTCTGGCTTAGATGATTGGTGGGTTGGTAGTGTCTTTCCTGAGACCGAGAAGGCATTTTGAAGGTGATGACTGAGTTTACATGGTAAATTTGAGATGTTAATGGATCCTCAGGTAGAGATGTCCAATGGATGTGGGTTGGAGATGATCATGGGGTCCCCAGCCATAGGTGATGATTGGAGTCTTGGAAATGAGTGAAAAAGAGACATGATGAACGTACATAGTGAGAAGAGGGCCAAGCTCAGCCCAGTGAAACCATTTTTTTTTCCCCTAGTGAAAACATTTTAAGGAGTGTGCCAAGAGTGGTTAATAGCTTCAAATACTGCAGAGGGTAAGTAAAAGCTAAACTGGTCCATCTAATTAGCAACTACAAAGTAAATGGTGACTTTGGTGAGTAGTTTCATTGGAATGGTAATGGCACAAGTCAGGATTAAGGAGAATCAGGGATGGTATGGGAACTGGGGAAGGATAGGCCATAGGGTAAAGACATCCCTCTGAAGGAGCTTGGCTGTGCTGGGAGATAGGCCAGAATATAGTGTCTTTCCCCTAAAGCACATATGCTTTGTGCTAATCAATCAGGTGGCCAGCATCTGACCTGCCTCAGCAAGGCCAAGCCATCTAATTTAAAATAAATTTTGGGGGGCAGCCCCGGTGGCACAGTGGTTTGGCGCCGCCTGTGGCCTGGGGTGTGATCCTGAAGACCCAGGATTGAGTCCCACATTGGGCTCCCTGCGTGAGGCCTGCTTCTCCCTCTGCCTGTGTCTCTGCCTCACTCTCTGTGTCTATGAATAAATAAATAAAATCTTTAAAAAAAAAATTGGGGGGATGCCTGTGTGGCTCAGTGGTTGAGCGCCTGCCTTTGGCCTAGGGTGTGATCCTGGAGTCCCGGGATCGAGTCCCACATCAGGTTTCCTGCATGGAGCCTGCTTCTCTCTCTGCCTGTGTCTCTGCCTCTCTCTGTCTGTCATGAATAAATAAATAAAATCTTTAAAAAATAAAATAAAATAAATTTTGGTGAGTCCTCTGAGAATTGGAAGTCCCAGACTGGACTTGCTGGTTCTTGTATTGAATAGGAAAAGCAGCACAAAATGGTTACATGAGGTAGTGTGACATCAGGAAAACAGCATTAAACCTCATAGCCAAAAGACCTAGTTCTCTGTGCCTCTATGTCATTAGTTGGGTGCCCTTGGGCTAGCTGCTAGACCTTTCTGAGGCTGTATTCTAACTAAGCACCAGGGAATGGCTCAGATAATCCACCCTTCCTTATTCGGTAAGAACTAAAACTATGTATAAACACTGCGTAAACTACAGAGCAGGAATGGTGACTGTTAATGTGTTAAGTACCTACTATATTCTTGGCACTTTATTCACTACATCTGCAAACTACTGCAAACTACAACTTAAGTCACCACTTACTTCTCTGACGTGCCCCTTCCCCGTAACATTCTCCTCTTGATGGATCACTGGCGTTTCAGAGATCAGATACCAGTTCTAGGGCAAGAGCTTCTAAAGATCCGTAGTCATTAAAATGACTTGGCATACTCCAACGTGCCTGACGGATAACACCACCTTCATAATCAGCAAATCCAGATGGCTACAAATCATGCTCTCTGGATATAAAAATCTCAATAATCAAGCACTAGAGCAGATGCAAGAAGAATGATGTAAGTAAAAAGTATAGAATGAGCTTAAGTAAACTGTGTGTTTGGAATTCCAAGCACAGGGAGTTCCTCAGCAACACAGGTAAAGTCTTCAAGGAGACAGAAAACCTTTATAATGAACATGGGGAGACTGGCAGTCTCGAGCAGGAAAAATAAGAAAAGCTTAAAAAAAAAAATCTTTATTCTGTGCTTAAGTTTTTGGAGGCTATATGAAGTATAATTTGGAGATCACAATGAGATTTTCAAGATTTAAAATTCAGTATTTAAATTTTCATTTTCTTGCTGCTCCACTAAAGTTACCAATTAGAAAATTAATGATTCTTCATATTTTGCTTACGTCTCATGAACTGGTTTTCCATCCATATGCTGATAACAGGGATGATAAAGCCCCATCATCAGTGTGAGGTTTTGAGATTATTAATTATAAAAAGGACTGATTGTAGAGGCCCTAAAAAGAGACCGAGATGTACAGCGTTAATAAGGACTCCTTTCCATGCCTGAAAGAGCCAGACAGTGCCTTACTGAAGGGTATTTTAGCTGTGTGTGCATGGCCGAGGGGACTGTTACCTAGGGTAATAAAAACAGCTGGTAACATCTGCTTTGAATATTTATTTTTAAGTGAACTTCTGCCTTAAATGGGAAAATAACATCTCTAGATAAAGAAAATATACTTTTCTTTTTGTTTTTTTTTTTAAATATTTTTTTTAAATATTTTTTTTTTTAATTTTTATTTATTTATGATAGTCACAGAGAGAGAGAGAGAGAGAGGCAGAGACATAGGCAGAGGGAGAAGCAGGCTCCATGCACTGGGAGCCTGATGTGGGATTCGATCCCGGGTCTCCAGGATCGCGCCCTGGGCCAAAGGCAGGCGCCAAACCGCTGCGCCACCCAGGGATCCCTATACTTTTCTTTTTGAACTCGAATGTTAACCATTACTTTCTGTGGTCATCAATGGGACCGAGCTCATTACAAATGCTACATACAAGAAAAGCTCATATGGCAGAAACGCCAACACAGAAACTATTCTCTTTTTATTTCCTTCTCATCTGCTCCTCCTCATACCTCCCTGGAATATTTTCAAAGCATCTAATAAAACTCAATTTATGTATTTAAGATGATGCACAGCATTTCTTGCACCGACATCAGTTAGTTTTGGGAGGGGACTTTGCTTTGAATTAGTTTCAAACAACATGTCATTAAGCAAGCCCGGTTAGGGGGAGTCTATACTCCAATGCTATTCACCTCTAGAGAACCTAGTGCCTCCCAGAAGCCTGTTCCTCATCCTAAAGTGCCCTCCAGCGTTCCCTGGTAACCTGCATCCTACATCATGTGTGCACAACAGTGGCCGGTCCAGTATGAAGTTGTAAATAATCCATAATTATCACATTAAGAGTCTTAACTGGTTTGTTGGTTATTTTCAAACTCTACCATCAAAATATTTAGGTTACTGGGTGCTCAGAGTAAAGACATGCTATTTCATATCAGACATTTTTCAGAGGAAGTCTATCTTCTCTGCCTTCCAAACAGCAGCATTCAGAAGATACTCTAAGGAGGGTTTTTAAGTTGAAGGAGAAGTTTTAGGAGAGGGGATTTTAGGATGAGTCACTTAAAGAAACCTGTGATAAAATGGGGAAACAGCAACACTAACCAAAGTGAATGAAACACAAATATGAATTTCCTAAGCTATAAACTATTAGGCACAAGATATAAACAACATATTGCAACTTTATTAGATTTTTCTATTTTACTGGCTGTTTGGATTCAACAAAGGCCTTAGCAACCTGTAACTTATAACATCTTCAGGTGTCATAGTACAGAACACAAAATGTGATTAGATGGCACAAGAGCAGTCAACTTGCCCAAAAGAGCAACTGTTAACATCACAACTGTGGTCATTGCATGTTTTTATAATTCAATCACAAACAAAAATATTCAGTATCGTGCAGGTTCTCTGTTCCTGCTGTGCAAGAAATCATCCAAAAACAAATCAGTTTATCAGACCAGGCCTAATTATGACAGGTACCAAAAGGCGCTGCTATGCAGGTAAGTCAAAACTCTGCCTCATATTTCAGGATGAGAAATTAGCAAGTCTATGAAAAACTGCTCTTTTAGGCCCCTATTTCTACACCTCTATAAATATTCCCTCCTCAACGTGTCCCATTATCCTTTCCTCTTGTATCTGGATAGGACTTTGTGCCTACTTTCCAAATGAAAGTGGTGTTTAGGGTTTTGCTGGGTTCAGGGGAAGAGGGTGGATGGGTGGATGAATTGACAAACTGACAAAAGGAGGAGGGAAAGAAAACATTTCAAAACCTTCTTATTTAATAGAACGCTCTACATGATACCTCTCAGAATATAAACACAGAGCTTGGTGTAAAGAAGCTCACTGTCATGACTAAGACTTCTATGAGGAGTTAGGCAGTATCTTGATCTATCCCCACCCCCTAACAGATTTTCCTAAAACATGTGGGATAATCAGGGAGGAAGCACATACATTCCTTTCCAAATGAGGGCAATGTTACTCTTCCCGGAAGGTAATGTTACAACACTGGCTCCTGAAGGCAGCAGCCGCCCGCCAGCCACGTTGGAATGGACAGTTACAGCTGTGCATTTTGGAACCTGTCAGGTCTCGAGTCTGATGTCTGAGGAGTTTCAGTCCACCTCCATCCCATGAGGGGCAGTGGAGTTTGGTGGCTGCAGTCAGCATTCTATCCTTTGATCACAGCAATCGGTCTCAGTTTAATGGCCTTCTTGCTGATTCCAGCATCATGGCAGGTGTTCACCACATCCGTCACATTCTTATAGGACTCAGGAGCCTACAGGAAAGGAGTTACAACGTTGTAAAAGTCTACTTAAAATGTAATCCTTGAAAGCATTAAACTTCATGTGGGATTAAAATGCACATTAAAATAATATTGAATTTTCTCTTTGCTGTATATCAAATAAAGACGATGATTGAACTCCATGTTGGTAAGAGGATAGTATGAAAAACACTTTTATCTTTTTCTGTATTTCTCATAATTTCCCCATAGAATATATATTACTTGTATAACTAGGAAAAGCAGTAAATGTAACTGAATAAAACACATACACAAATACCCAACAGAAAGGAAATGCACCAAATCATCCTGTTAGGGGTAATTATATTTGGTTGGTAGTTACTGGCCACTTTGATTTCCTTTATTTCTATAGTTGTCAAATTTCTGGAATGAATAGCTATCACCTTCACAATAAGGGAAAATTATTCAACGCATTTATATTACTAATGCCACATGTGTGTATATGTTCATGTGTATACACATGTATACGCACATTCTTATTTCTGAGTTTCCCTTAAGACCTCCACCCTCCCTTCCCATCCAGTCACTGTCTTGCCATTTGGAACAGAGCATCACAATACCTCTCTCCCTGTTCATGGCCGCGCAGAAGCTCGGGCCTCCGAGCAGATTCCCAAAGGCCCTGTACATATCCCCTTCTAGCTCCTCTCCCATTCTCTTTCAATTTCTAACTTTCCAACAGCAGCCTCTGGACTCTTTCCAGGGAGTATGTGCAGAATCCTCTCCCTGTTCTCTTCTTCTCTGAGCATCCTCTTCACCCTCGTGTTCATTCTGAAACACAGATCTCCCCTAGGGATATTACTTCCACCTCCAACTTTCTGTAGTAGTAGCTATTTTTCACCCTAAATGGGGTCCTGTCATCAGGCCTAGGAGTGTGACAGGCGTCCTTGCTTATCTTGGTTCTTTCCAGACCATTCGCACTCACTTCTCCCTAAGCACTCCCAGTTTTGAGTCTTGCAGTCCTCACGTTTCATTACCTCTTCTTCCTGCAGTTATCTGTTAGACTCGGAATCACTCCTTACCTTAGCATTACTTGAAGATTTCTCACTCCTGGCTCACTGTCACTCTGTCTTGCTATATATAATTCCAATGTTTTAAATATCTAGGAAGAGGGCCTCTCAGTATCTTGGCTTTATAGTTCCTTGATTTTTGCTCCTTCATTGCTTACCCTGATCATTCATTCCCAGCTAGGGCCATACCCTAGAACCTGTCCTTACCAGTGACCACAACTCCTCTGTAATTTCAGTTTCAAGCATGTCAGGCTGGTGATCAAGCTGGGTTTCCAGCTCCCTCCCTCCTGTGCTCCATCTCCAACAATCCTTTAACCCCATGAGACGTATAATCTCTTTGCAACACCCTCAACGGCCTTGTTTCCTTCCACTGTACCATATTTGTAAACCTAGTTCAAGTTAACTCAACATCTATTTCCTGTCTATACCTGTACAGCTGAATGTTCTTGAAAAAAACACCCAATCACTGAATTTAGCTCAAGGAGGCCCTTGCTGCTATGCTGGCAACCACCAAAAATCTCGCCAGGCTGATTACTTTTTCTTAAATGTTATCTGATCCCTTCTCCTGCAGCCTCATTCTTAGCTTCTGGCACTACTGTCTATTACACCTGAAAAGAGAAATAACTAGAACAGAATCTCCCTAAAATCTTACCATCTCTTCCCTGACTACCTGCATCCTACCTTCTCTCCTTTTATTAAGGACTCATTATTTCAGCTCCTAAGAAAGACCAACCTCATCCACCTGGACACCCAATTCCATCTCCTCTTATCTATCCAAGGACATCACTCCAGTAATTGCCCCCTCTTTCCTGCATCACCAATTTTCTTCCAGATTCTCCTCATCAGTGTGCCAGATCATGTTACTCTTCTGCTCAAAATTCTCCAATGTCTTCCCAATACTCCACTCAGAATAAGAAGAGCAAAAGTCCTTCTGTCAAGGAAAAGGCAAGTACTCATACAATCTGGCACTCTTGCCTCTGACCTCATCTCCCGCTTGCTTGCTCTTGTCACAAGTGGCCTCCTTGCTATTTCTCAAACATCCCAGTATAATCTCGCCTTAGTGTTTCTGCACAGGGCTGTTCTCCCTGGAAAGCTTGTCCCTAGTTACCTACATAGCCCACTCCTTCACTCCAGGTCTTCATTCAAGTATCACTACTCCCTACTTAAAACTACACCTTACACCCTATTTAAAACTGCACCCAGTTCCTATCTTTCCCTGTCCCATCTGTACTTTGTAGCACTTAATGTCATCTAACACACTAGATCTTTTACTATGTGCTAAGTTTCATAAGAAAGAGATTTGCTAGTTTTGTTCTCTGCAGTAACCCTAGAACCTACAATAGGACCTAACTATAGATGTTTAAATAAGCATGTCTGAGTGAATGAAAAAACCGTATGTAAAACATGCACATAAAAAAAATGCCAAACGTCAATAGAGATTATCTGCGCTTGGTGGAATTTTCGATGGTTTTTGTTTTCTTCTTTGCATTTTCCAAAATCTCTTAATGAATCAGGTGTTTTTCTTTTCTTTTCTTTTTCTTTTTTTTTTTTTTTTTTTAAGAGAGGGAAAGAAGGAAGGGCAGAAGGAGAGGGAGAAAGAGATTCTAAAGCAGGCTCTATGCCCAGCATGGATCCCGGTTTGATCTCACAACTCTGAGATCATGACCTTAATCGGATGCTTAACCAACTAAACCATCCAGGTACCCCATAAACAGGTGTTATTCTTAAAATCAGAGAGAAAAATTATTTTTTATTTATTTTTAAAAAATATTTTATTTATTCATGAGAGAGAGAGAGAGGCGTGCAGAGACATAGGCAGAGGGAGAAGCAGGCTCCATGCAGGGTGCCCAACGTGGGACTCAATCCCAGGTCTCTAGGATCAGGCCCTGGGCTGAAAGCAATGCTAAATCGCTGAGCCACCCAGACTGCCCAGAAAAATTAATTATTAAGAAATAAGGCTTTGTCATACTCTGTGACTCAGTCTACTTTTAGGATTTCATTCTGATTATTAAAACAGCTCGGAACGCCTGCATAGCTCAGTGGTTGAACGTCTGCCTTTGGCTCAGGGCGTGATCCCAGAGTTCTGGGATAGAGTCCCACATCGGGCTCCCTGAGAGGAGTCTGCTTCTCCCTCTGCCTATGTCTCTGCCTTCTCTCTGTGTCTCTCATGAATAAATAAATAAAATCTTAAAAAAAAAAAAAACAACAACTGGAAAAAAAGCTTCACGTGTGAAGGTATCAGTTAATTTATAGTAGGAAAATTTGGAAGCCAATGAAGTGTCCAATATGGGCAGAAACTTATGATCCTTAGCTGGCAAGAATGACTTGGCAATCATTAAAAAGTGACACTCGGGCAGCCCGGGTGGCTCAGTGGTTTAGCACCACTTTCAGCCCAGGGCGTGATCCTGGAGACCCAGGATTGAGTCCCATGTCGGGCTCCCTGCATGGAGCCTGCTTCTCCCTCTGCCCGTATCTCTGCCTCTCTTTCTGTGTATTCTCATGAATAAATGAATAAAAATCTTAACAAAAAAAACAGACCTCACAAACAATAGTATAGTAATGTGCTAAATTAAAAAAAGGAGAGGGGAGAAAAACAACAACAAAAAGGAACAAAAGGATATAAATAAATAAAAAGACTACAAAATATTTGTAAACTATGATTATAATTAGTTTTAAAGAGAAAGCATTCAGGGAAAAAACGGAAGATAGTTAAGTGTCCTAGAAAAGGAAGTAACAGTTGCGTTGGATACTGAGTTTTCTTCTGCATGACTTTTTGTCTCTTAAACTTTTAAAACAAGTTGTGCTGCTTCTAACTTGAATATGTACATACACATACATATAATTTAAACAAAATCTTGGCTCCCTTGAATCAAACAAAATGGTTATCTTCCTTTTCAAATCTGCTTTCAAATTTAAATATAAGTATATAATAGCTGTGCAAAAGGAAGCTTAAAATGAGTCTGCTCAAACAATTTTTAAAGTTTAATATGTAGAAAGGTAAGAATTATTTCTATGGACTTGGCTTGTAATTAATCTCCAAACAAAAAACAATGATAAACTATAACTGAGATTATTAAAACAAAAACAAAAACAAAACATAATACCTAATAGTAAAACCAAAAATTATGCTCTCTATATAGTGGCATAAATCACAGTTTTATGCTGAACATTTATCAAAGCTTCACTTACCTCTTCCATAACCAGTTTGGGTGAGGCAACTCGGATTGCGATTCCCATATCTGCCAGTTTGTCCAAGACATCCTGGAAATCTAAATTACGACGAGATTTTGCTCGGGACAATGCACGGCCCTAGATTGGGAAAGGAATAAATTTCACTATATAAATTCTGAGCTACAACTTATGTTCAACTCCAGCAATTATTTAAACCCTTGGGATTATATGCCTTTTCCTTGACTTCTTTATTTAGAAAACCATCTTTTTCTATTTTATCAACCTTATAAGGGGTCTTCCACTAAAAATCTCATCATATCCTTCTAGACAACAAATTGCCATCTACATAAAACATTAAGTATTGAAAATTTTAATTTTGTATTTCTAAATACTATTACCAATTCAATATAAATAAATTTATTTTAATTGTAAATAGCATATCTGTAATCACAATACCTTTGTGGTTTGTGATTTAAAATAGTTTCTCAACATTCCACTACTCACATTTTGGACCAGATAATTCTTTGTCATGTAGAATGTTTACCAGCATCCTTGGCCTCTACTAGAAGCCAGCAGCAAAGCTCCCCTCCCTCATTGTGACCAACAAAAAAAATAAAAGAAAAATAAAAGAAACCCAAGAAAAAAGCTTCCAGGTGTTGTTAACGTATTGTGTGAGATGTGCCGATTTTGATCACTGTGTTAAAATGAAGAGTTGGGAGGTAACTGGTAATACGAGAGAGGATCAGAGAAAAAGGTTCAAATATATTTGTGAGGGTCTGCTCTCTGAGAAGGTACTCTATAGAGTTTCTATTCTTCACTCCCTCACTAGCTAATAAGTCTCTCATGGCTCACAACAGGGGGTTGGCAAGCTAGTAGGGGTCCAAATCTGGCCTACCACCTGTGTTTGTAAATGAAGTTTTATTGGAACACAGTAATTACCACTGGTTTATATATTGTCTATGGCTGCCTTTTTTTTTTTTTTTTTTTTTTTTTGCTACGATGGCACAATAGAGTAGCTACTACTGAGACCATATGGCCCCAAAGCTTAGAATATTTACCATCTGGTGATTTACAAAAAAAGTTTATCAACCCCTGGCTTAGAGGAGGTGATATGGTGAGATAGGTGTGTAGTCTACGTGCGGGCTCTGCCTCCACATCTTGAGTGGACCTATTAAGTAAGGAGCAAATGATGCAAATGACTAGGTCCAGTGAATCACTGAGATAAGCTGTGATGTGAACTTGCATCAGTTAAGGCTCTGTCCGTTATGCTAATATGGCAATTTCCCAGTCTGGATGTTATGGACTTGTAGAGATGGGGAACAGTCCCTGGCCCTAAAATGACTCCACTAAGGTGGATACTGGTGACCTTAGTCTGTTCACTGGATGGTATATATTATGGGAATAAATTCAGGTAGAAGCCAAGGCAGACTAAACTTCAACTTGGTTAGTGCTCAGTCTAATACATTCACCCGTCAAAATGAAAAATGACAAAACTGAAGAGAGGATTTCTAAGTAAGTCTTTTCCTTACCGCTCCATGGCAAGTGGTCCCAAAGGTCTCCGTCATGCCCTGCTCGGTGCCCGTAAGAACGTAACTGCAGGTGCCCATGGTGCCACCAATGAGCACCGGCTGTCCAGTGAGCTGAAGGCACACACAAATCAGACACATCACAATGTAGAAAAGCATGAGGTTTTTATGCCTGATATTTACACATCCTCTTGCATTGCAGGACTGTGGGAGAAACCTGGGGCTCTAAATATGTTGCTTTTACAATTGTTATGACGACATATTTCAATTCTTGGATAATTGAGAGGGAAGTGGAAGGGAGTGAAAATGCAGGGACCAGGAAGGCAGAAGCAGACAGACAATACAAGAGCAAAGCCAAATTCAAATGTCTGGGATAGCATCATTAGGAGGAACCTCTCCAGGAAAGGCACTTGACCTCTCCAGGTTCTGATTTCCTTATCACAGGGAAAATGAGAGCAGCCTATAGGCCCTTCTACCTCTATCACAGCCAGACACCAAGAGGAGAGGCAAAGTGAACAGACGGAGTTTAATCTTAATCTCACCTTCCAATCAATTTAAAGGCCTTGAAAAGATCACATTTATGGGGTAAAAGATTCTCCATGCGGGATGTTTTAGTTTACTGCAAGCATAAATAAGGGGGGAGTCACTGCCTCAGAGAAGACTGGAAATGACTGTTCTCATGGAGGACAGATTTTTCTTTTCACAACTGCTGCCTGTTTAAATTCACCCATGTTAGAAATACCTAAATCATGCCTCCATGGCTTAAAACCACAAATGGCTTAGTACATACTTGGTAATCCACAGCAATGAGGGGATGGTGAGGAGGGAAAGCCCGAGTGGATCCCTTCCTGTGTACCAACAGTGTCCGTTCCTTTCCATCCACCACGTGCTGTTCTACTTTGGCAATATTGTGAGAAACATCATAGATCACATGTAGATCCAAGTCATCAGGGGTTGTGTTGAAGACCTTGGCAAAAGCCTAAAGGGAAAAGCCCAAGTTAAAAGCAACCAGAACCAGCTCTTCAAAACTCATCGATTTCAGCGGATCTATTCCTATAGGGAATGAGAGATTAAAGAGCTCAAATATAGTAGTATTATTAACCTTCACAGGAAAGACAACATCTTTTACATCACATTGCAAATTCCTTTTTAAAAAAAATTATTAATTTATTTGAGAGAAAGAGAGAGAGAGAAAGAGAGAGAGAGAGAGAGAGAGAGAGAGATCACAAGCAGAGGAGAGGGGCAGAGGGAGAAGCAAATTCCTCCCAGAGCAGGGAGCCCGATGTGTGGCTCAATCCCAGGATCCCAGTACCTGACCTGAGCCAAAGGGAGACGCTTAACTGACTGAGCCACCCAGGAGCCCCTCACATTACAATTACCACTCCATAAATTCCAACTCTGGATGAAAACCTGCTGAGCTATTCTTGATCCCACCCTTCAGAACGGCTTCTTCCTCAGCCTTCTAATCGTGAATGCACTTCTATCCATTTGCTGCTCCAGGCAAATTCTAGGAATAATTTTGGCTTCTCCTCTTCTCTCATTCCCCATACCTGATACTCTGCTGGCTTAGTTTAAGGAGACATGAAGAGCCTGGACACTTTGGTAATATTTCCAATATTAACTACATAGATTTCCAAAACCGGATTTTATAGGTTGTTTAAAACTTCACCATGAGAAACAGATGAGCAACTTCAACTATACCTGACGGGTTAAGAAGGTCATGGAAGAGCGGTTGACCCAGGCATAGTTCCCAGCAGCTGCCATCCCCTTCAGGTAGTCCTGACCCTCTGGGGAAGCAATCCGAGCACAAGCCAACTGCCGGTCGTTGACTATAATCTTGTCTCTTTTCATGGCTTTTTCCATAGCTACCAGTGCATCTGGACAAGAGAAAGAGCGAGTCTAAAACAGCTGGTTTTCCCTTTATAATTCAAAGGGATTATTTGAATTATTGCAAAAAAGAGAGGCTACACATTTAAATCCACTTTTTAAAATGCAAATAAAATACAACTTTCCCTTGGAAGCTTTTCTAAGTTCATCTATTTGCTTGGTCAAGACGTAGTTATTGAGAACCTTTTGTTAGTGTTGTGTGACTCAAGTTTGGGGGTTACAAAGATAACACACTTCCCTGGAGTTTGGGGGTTACAAAGATAACACCTTCCCTGGATAACTTACAAAGGGAATAAGATGTGTACACAAACAGCAACAACATGGTCTTAATTACTCCTTTCCTGGCATGAAGATGAACAGAGGTAGTAAATACATCTTATTACCATCATGGTTTTAAAAAGTAATCTTTTAGTGACTTAACAGAAAAGAGCTGGAGGCAAGTTGCTAGAACAGCAGAAAAATCAAATTCTTTTTTCTTCCCCCCCAAAGATTTTTATTTTATTCATGAGAGACAGAGAGAGAGAGAGGCAGAGACATAGGCAGACAGAGAAGCAGGCTGCATGTGGGGAGCCTGATGTGAGACTCGATCCCGGGTCTCTAGGATCAGGTCCTAGGCTGAAGGCAGCACTAAATTGCTGAGCCACCCGGGCTGCCCCAGGAAAATCAAATTCTTGGCAAAGTGTAGAAAAGTTATTCAGTAAAGCTCAGAATTACTAGTCAGTGCTCCATATATTTGCTAGAATTAATATTCTAATGGGTCAGGATGTCCCAAATTAGTAAATTCCCATAGAATGAAATGTACACACAAGGATGAATTACATAAAAAAATTACATAATACACATCTTAAGGTTTATAATAATTTCCATGTGTCTTCTCATAAATTCATAAAAGCCTTTCACATGTCCAAAGTGATCTTGTCGCTATTCCCCTGCCTTCTCCTTTCTTCATGGTGTCTTTTGGTCATAAACTTCCTTTGTGCATGACTGTCCAAACTGCAAACAGTATGTATTCATGATGCCACCTCCAAAATTTTTTTCCTAAACACTTTACTATATAGACTATTCTGTTGTATTTTATCAGATACTACCTTTTCATTTTAATGAACGTGATATCCTTCTTGAGACAGGATTTTTTGAGGGCAGGTCCTTGCCAAGTTCATCACTGAGTCCACTATAACACTTAACCTTGCATATAGATATGTGAGAATCATGTGCATATGTCATAAGTGTATAAATGAAATAGTTTATGTGAAGTATTTAATTTCTTATAACAATACCATGTGAAATAGTAAAAATCTATGCATTATATAGTTTCAGAGCTCTCTCCCTGAAATCTCTATTTGGTTCCCCATAAATGTGCGTTTGAGCACTGAGTCTAAAATTAGATCCAGACTATACCTGTGGCTACTTGGTGGCCCAAGCCTCTGCTTCCACTGTGGATCATCACACACACTTGTCCCTTATGGTCGATGCCCATTTTCTTAGCAGCATACTCATTGAAAATCTCATCCACAACCTGGATTTCTGCATAGTGGTTGCCTGCTCCCAGGGTTCCCAACTGCAAAAATAAGAATGTCTGATAAAACAGCTTCTATTCTGCTTTTAAAGATTTATTGTTTTAAGAGAAAGAGCACCAGTGTGCATGCACAAGTGGGGGGATGTGCAGAGGGAGAGAGTCAAGTAAACTCCCCACTGAGGATGGAGCCTAACACTCACTGATCTTGATCTCAGCACCCATGAGATCATGAGCTGAGCAGAAACCAAGAGTCAGACTCTCAACCGACTGAGCCACCCAGGCACCCCGCTTCTATTCTGCATTTAAAAAGCAAATTGGTAAAATAAACCAATAACAAAAAATAATCACAGTGGTTTATATTGGTTTATATAACAAAGAAATTTCTGAACCTCAGAGATGCTTCATGCATTTAAAGCAATACACAATGAAAATATGGCAATTCCAAAAGTTTATCGTATCATTATCTGCTTGAGATATATAGATATTAAAAGCTTCATAAACCCAAACTCAGACCACTATCTGGCCTACAGGACATTTTAAACATTGCAGATAGAAGGGTCAACTTTTGAGATGAACTCTGGTGAATGCTGACTCTTACACAAGGTCCAAGCTCAAATGATTTTGAAACATCTATGAGCTTGTTGACACCTACCATTTACCTACCACTGAAGAATATATCCTGTAACTGGAGTTAATAGATGTTTAATAATCCCTGTGCCATGGGGATCATGGCACAGAAGTGCCAGAAGTCTTTAGAAGCTGCCAAGTTTTAACTACTCTGATTTTCAGATAAGAAAGCCAGACTCAGAGAAGCAAGAAACTTGCTCACAGTCACAGTGAATTAATGGCAAAGCCACTGCAATTAGCTGCATATTTCAAACATGTGGTATATTCTTACCTCTTTTTTGTTTTTAAAGGTTTTATTTATTCATGAGACACAGAAAGAGAAAGAGAGAGAGAGAGAGAGAGAGAGGCAGAGACAAAGGCAGAGGGAGAAGCAGGCTCCATGCAGGGAGCCAGATGCAAGACTCGATCCCGGGACTCTAGGATCACGCCCTGGGCAGAAGGCAGGGGCTAAACTGCTGAACCACCCAGGGATCTCCGGTATATTCTTATCTCATGGACACCATGAACTAACAAGGTATGTCTTCTCATCTTAAGACTCCAGAAAACTCAGCCAAATCTGTGAACCATCAAAGTACATATATATGTAATCTGGGCATACATTTTAAGCCTTATAATCGTATTTCATTTTTTTCTCATCCATTTCTAATTCAGCATGTCTTATTTTACGAACATCTGGCAAGTTCCTAACAGCTTTTTAAAAGAGTAAGAATGAAGGGTAAAGCCAACAGATCTGTGTTTTTGATATACAGTGAAAAACCTGGGGATATATTTGCTACATAGAAGATAACCTTTTCCCCCTCAACAAAAACATAACCAACGTGCCCCTCCCCTCCCCCTGAGCACATTGCCCCTCCCAAGTATTACCTGAGGAAGGCCTCTTTTCTTAGCCCTTGCAGAGACTTTATTGGGGTCGGCCTGCAACATCCTGCCGTACTCCTCACAGTGCTCCTTGTCCTCAGCCCAGGCATAGCCTTCCCTCAGGGACCAATCCACACCCATCTCTAAGGCCTCCTCCAAGTCTCTGTGTGAGTAATAAGGCCCAGTCATTTCACAGCCATGGTAGAGCAAAAGCTAAGATGACCATGTCTTAAAAGGGCAGAGGGAAGCAGTCCATTTACTACTGCCTGTGTACCAGGCACTGTGCTAGATCCAAAGTTTATGCTCTCAGGAACTTCAGTTTTTTGAGGAAAGCAGCTACATAAATAATTGTGACATAAAATTGTGAGTGCCATATTACAGACGATGATAGTTCTTTAGACATTTATTTAGTCCCTTGTACTCTTCCAATGTCATTTGCATTAGACTGCCTCTCTGAAAGGCAAAGAAAATATGTAACTAATCAGATACTACCACCTACCACTAACTACCACAGCTACTCACCTTCATTAATAATTTATGAAAAATCATGGCCAAATAATAAATAAACCTATGTAAAAACCTTCAGAGGGCGCAGGATACATTTTATGGTACCTTCGCACAAGTACTACATGGCTTCAGCACACATGCATTTTGAAGGTAGATGCACATACATTAAACCCCTAGAATGAAGAAGCCTTGGTTTTCACCTAAGATCTAGCCATCCCTCCCAACATGCTATCCAGAAGGTTACAATTGTCCATGTCATCTCCCCATGATAGCCCATTTCAAACATTATTATACAAGACAAAATTCCTATCTAAAACATTTATGAGTATCTTGGAATTTATACGTTCTAGGTATGACTTTCAAAGTAGGGCTGCATGTCAGGGACCACAAAAAATCACAGATCCTCCAAGTGTATCAATTTTACTCCAATGTTTTGTTTTGTTTTTTGCTGGAGGGGAGCGGTAGAATACGTAATAATTAGAAACATGCTGGTATTAATGTATGTACATGGAGGTAACTAGAATACAAAGTCACATAAATTTTAAAGATATTTTAAAGATAAATTTTAAAGAAGATGCCAAAGAAACATCCTTGTTAAGCACATATTCTGCAAAGCTTAAGACACATAGCTTTGAGGCACCTGGGTGGCTCAGTGCTTGATTGTTGGCCTTTGGCTCAGGTTGTGATCCTGGGGTCCTGGGATCGAGTCCTACATCAGGCTCCCCGCAGGGAGTCTGCTTCTCCCTCTGCCAGTGTCTCTCATGAATAAATACATAAAATCTTAAAAAAAAAAAAGACGCACAGTTTTACATGAGCCACGACAGTACCATCAATGGCCACTGAAAAGGCAGTTATGCTGTGGCCTTTAATTTCATTCTCTACCAATTGAAATATTTAACATCCTAGTTAAACATACAACATTCTATGCTATCATTCAAAAAGGAAGGCTGTGGCTAAATATAGGTTCGCTGACAAAAGGCAGTTCAGAATACAGCCTTCTGTGTAAATTATTTATTTGTGAGAGACAGAGAGAGGCAGAGACATAGGCAGAAGGAGAAGCAGGCTCCCTGTGAGGAGCCTGTGTGGGACTTGATCCCAGGATCCTGACCTGGGTCAAAGGCAGATGCTCAACCACTGAGCCACCCAGGCGTCCTTAAGTTTCTAAAATATAGTCTTCTGAAGCCAAAGGATCTTTGATTTGAATGCTGACTTTACTATTACCTATCTATCTTAAAGATTTTATTTTTCAGAGAGAGAGAGACAGACAGACAGACTACAAGCAGGGAGAGCAGCATGAGAGGGAGAAGCAGGCTCCCTGCTGAGCAAGGAGCCCGATGTAGGCTTTATCTCAGGACCTAGATATTATTACCTGAGCCGAAGGCAGACACCTAACCGACAGAGCCACCCAGGCACCCTATTACCTCTTTAAACTTCCCTTTCCTTTCTTGTCAGTGGAGAATATTAGATTATCATCTCGACAAAATGACATGATATACATATACAATAGCACAGTGCCTTCCATGTAGCAAGCGCTTGATAATCGTCAGTGCGTATTATTCTATTATAATTTCTGTGTGTCTAAGACTGTTCTAATGGACATCAGTTGACTAATGTCTCTAATAAATGAGGGGAGAGGAACCTCTTGTGTAAAAGAACAATTCATTATTACTTCCTGAAAAGTGACTGAACATCCCCATCCCCTAAGCATCCTACATTGGATATGAGTATGAGGGTCATGTGGTTACTTTCTTTTCCATTCTGTTTATCGGAATCTTGTGCTCTTACTTGGCACTCATGGGGATGACACCTTTTGATCCCACTCCAACGGGAATATGGTCAAACATAGCTTGGGCAAGCTGCTCCTTCACAGGCTGGACATCGCTTTCATCTAAATTGGTTCTTAGCAAGCGGACACCACAGTTGATGTCAAATCCGACACCACCTACAAAATACAGAAGTTAGTCACAGATTAGCAAAACCAAGTAGTTGGGCAATGTTACCTACAGTTTCTCATTTTTTTTAAAAGATTTATTCAGGGGCAGCCCCGGTGGCGCAGCGGTTTAGTGCCGCCTGTAGCCTGGGGTGTGATCCTGGAGACCCGGGATCAAGTCCCACATCGGGCTCCCTGCATAGAGCCTGCTTCTCCCTCTGCCTGTGTCTCTGCCTCCCTGCCTGCCTCTCTCTCTGCCTCTGAATAAATTGAAAAAAAAAAAAAAAAAAAGATTTATTCATTCATGAGAGATAGAGAGAGGCAGAGGCATAGGCAGAGGGAGAAGCAGGCTCCTCAAGGGGAGCCTGATGCAGAACTCGATCTTGGGACCATGGGATCACACCCTGAGCCAAAGGCAGATGCTCAACTGCTGAGCCACCCAGGCATTATGGGTTTCTCATCATTAATGCAAGCTTTGAAAGCAAGTTTTTTTTTTTTTAAACCATTTTTATTTATTTGAGAGACAGAGAGAGACAGAGAGAGAGACATGTGCAGGAGTAGGGGGAAGGGCAGAGGGAGACAACTCCTCATCAAGCAGGAAGCCAGATGTGGGGGCTCAATTCCAGGACCTTGCGATCATGACCTGAACTAAAGGCAGCCACTTAACTAACTGAGCCATCCAGGGGCCCTGACAGCTACCCTTTTAAAGAGAACTTTTTAAAAGTAGTCCACAAAGTAGGTGAAGTCTGATGACATCAAAACATTTAAATTAATGTACATACTATGGGTAGTTTGTGGTCAGGAAGGCAGCGATGAACAATGAGTATCATCTAAACTACAGATTACATGCTTCGTTTTTTTGTGGATCATTCTTGTTGGGGTTTATGAATTCTATCAGCCTTTTCAAAGAGCCAATTTTTGGCCTTGTTCATCCTTTCTACTGTGTATTGTTTCATTACTTTTTTTTTTTCCTCTGAGATTTAATTTTTTTATTTGAGAGAGCATGAATGGGAGTAGGGAGGGGGAGAGGGAGAAGCAAACTCCCCGGTGAGCAGGGAGCCCAATGCGGGGCTTGATCCCAGGACCTTGGGATCATGACCTGAGCTGAAGGCAGATGCTTAACTGACTGAGCCACTGAGGTGCCCCTTAATTTTGTCTTTTTTGGGTTTAATTTGTTGTTCTTTCTCTAACTTTGAGATGGATGCTTAGATCACTAGTATTTTAGCCTTTCTTTTCTAATTTGTGCATTTCAGGCTATATATTCCTATATGTCAAGTATGGCACTAACAATAGCGCATAATTTTTAGACACAGTATTCTATTAACATCAGTCACAGTTATTCTCTAGTTTCCACTATTTTTTTTTGACTTGTTAAACACAAATTGCTTTATCTGTAAATATATGAGTTTCCCCTTAGTTGTTGTTAATGACTTCCCACTTAATTACACTATAGTAGGTAATACCTTCTATACCAGTGGTGTTTATATACCTAGAAGCTTCCAGAGAAGAAAATAATAATGCTAATGCATTATAAGCCTTTCAAACTTACTCTCTCGAGTGCACAACAAAGTTTTCCAAAGGCTCCTTGACCTGATAGATAATGAAATATGTACCTGTGTGTTACTCTTTTAAATACTTCTCAGTCTTAATTTCTGGCAAGGTAAACATTGTTAAAAGCCTTTGAGATCAACCTCAATTTGAAAAGTTTGAGAACTGTCGTTCTATAATTTCAATGCTTTAAAATTTGAGACCTGATTTATGGGTCTGCAATATGGTCAATTTGGTCAAAAAATTTTTTTTTTAAGTATTTAAAAAAAATTTTTTTTTTTTTTAATTTATGATAGTCACAAAAAGAGAGAGAGAGAGAGAGAGAGAGAGAGAGGCAGAGACACAGGCAGAGGGAGAAGCAGGCTCCATGCACTGGGAGCCCGACGTGGGATTCGATCCTGGGTCTCCAGGATCGTGCCCTGGGCCAAAGGCAGGCGCTAAACCGCTGCGCCACCCAGGGATCCCAATTTGGTCAATTTTGATAAACATTCTGTGTGCACTTAAACTATATTCTAGAGTTCTTGGATACACTGTGACGTGTGTACACACACTACACATATATATCAGTAGTCAAATTGTCATATCGGTCAACTGGATTGCTCAAATCATCTACATCCTTACTAACTGAAATTTACCAGAATCTCAGGAGAAAAACAAATAAGAATGCTGGGCTCATGTATCTGTACTTTTTCTCTGGTCTCTGCCTCACAAATTCTTAGTTTCAGTAGCTTTCCTATGCTTTCAAACAGATGTGTTTTTGTCTTTTGAAAACATTATCTTAGCCTTCCTTTCCTGTTATTCTTGGCAGAGGACTGCCCTGAAACAAGCTTATCCATCACTGTTAAAGGCAGAACTGTCAAGATACAATTAAAATTTCATTTCTTTTTCAGACCCTAAAAGCAAAGATACTACTTTTGGTGTGAAATATTTTCAGTGAGAGCACCCCACAGGAGAAAAGATGCATACAACTAGAAGTCAGTCGTAATGATGATAATAAGAGCACTCACTTACCCAGTACTTCCTAAGTGCCTGGTACTGTGCTAAGTATTCTACACAGGCTAACTCATTTACTCCTCACGGTAATGCTATGTGGAGTTAACATCACTAGGTCCAATCTGCCCGAGAGTTAACCGGGACACAAAGAAGACACACAATTTGCCAGCGAAGTGTTTTAGTTTGTTCTGTAGCCAATGTCTAGAAAGTGCCTGGCATATAGTAGGAGCCCAATTAATCTTCCATAAATGTATGCTTTACTTGATGTTTTAATTACCTCTTGGAGCATCCACAACTAATTCTTTCAGTGAATAAGGGCACAAGAAAATGACAGAACATGATGAGACTGAGAAATATCCATACTCTTATCTCAGAAGAGCTATGTTTCACACCTGACAGCTGACGTGCACAGTGACCTTACCTGGGGATACCACTGCTTCGGGGTCATTCATATCGAAGGCTGCCATATTCCCAATAGCAAACCCATAACCTGAATGGACATCAGGAAGCCCAATAGATCTCTGAAAGAGAATTAGAAAATGAAATACAGCTCTGGTTGCCTGATGAGATCACAGTAATTCTCAAAGGGGCTGTGGGTTGAAGCCTTCCCCAAATCAAGGTCCTGTTTTTGTGAAACCTTCTCTATTGGTGGAAACTAAGTATAAAAACTCCTAATCATAAAGCTAAAAATAACAGGAAAAAAATTTTTTAATAAAGTCTGACCATTAACTAAGGAAACTGAAACAGAAAACCCTCAGTAGAACATGTCACAGGAGGAATACATACTAACTTTAAGGAAGTATTATGTTTTAAATATTATTTTTAAAAAAGATTTATTATTTTAGAGCGAGAGAGCTTGCAAGTGTGGGGTGAAGTGGGAGGGAATCTTTTTTTTTTTTTTTTTTAATATTTTTTTTTCTTTTATTTATTTATGATAGTCACAGAGAGAGAGAGAGGCAGAGACACTGGCAGAGGGAGAAGCAGGCTCCATGCACCGGGAGCCCGATGTGGGATTCGATCCCGGGTCTCCAGGATCGCGCCCTGGGCCGAAGGCAGGCGCCAAACCGCTACGCCACCCAGGGATCCCTGTGGGAGGGAATCTTAAGCAGAGTTCCCACTGAGTGTGGAGCCCAACACAGGGCTCAATTTATGACCCTGAGATCATAACCTGAGCTGAAATCAAGAGTTGGATACTCAACTGAGTCACCCAGGTACCTCAAAGTATTATTACATTTACTTTTTATTTATTTTTTTAAAAGATGTTATTTATTTATTCATGAGGGGGGTGGGCAGAGATATAGGCAGAGGGAGAAGCAGGCTCCATGCTGGGAGCCCGACGTGGGACTCGATCCTGGGACTCCAGGATCACGCCCTGGGCCAAAGGCAGGCACTGAACCACTGAGCCACCCAGGGATTCCCAGTAGTATTACATTTATTTATTTATTTATTTTTAAATTTTTAAAATTTATTTATTATAGTCACACAGAGAGAAAGGCAGAGACATAGGCAGAGGGAGAAGCAGGCTCCATGCACTGGGAACCCGACGTGGGATTTGATCCCCGGTCTCCAGGATCGCGCCCTGGGCCAAAGGCAGGCGCTAAACCGCTGTGCCACCCAGGGATCCCCAGTGGTATTACATTTAAAGACAATCTTTACACACTGACAAATTGTGGTCATGTCAGGCTAAGTGAAATCTGATTTATACAGGCCCTTAGTGTTTAAGCAATCAGAGGCAAATGTAACGCATTTGATGGCATGAATACTGTACATTTTCTATATCCGGGGCCTAGAAAAGGGCCTTGACCTGGGAAGAATGCAGGTCAAGCTTGGTAAGGACGTATGCAGACACCTACACACTACGAGTTTCTTAAATGCACAAGACATTTCATTTTTTGCCCAAGTGCCAGCATAGTAAATAGTATAAAGGCCTCAAAAAATGTCTGTTTGGATTTCACACCTTCCTTTGATGGTGGAGCCTGAATGTTAGACCATGGAGGGGGCCCCAGTTGCACCACCCAGGCCTACCCATTACCGCCACTTCCCTCCTTTACCAATCATGCCTGTAACATCTATACTGTCCTTTCTCCCTCCTCACAGGTCTAACCCTTAAACTTTTGTCCTTTCTTTCTCCAATCATCTTCCTGAATGAAGCCAGAGCCAAACTTTGAATGGTGGTACCCTGATCCAGGAATAATGATGTACTGTGACGAAGAAACAAGAAAACAAAACTACTTCAGATTCTCAAATGCTTACAGATTCTATCAAAAGGCAACCAGAAACTGAGATGCTATCCAGACTCAATTATTTCTTTAAGTTCCATGATTATTTCTAGATGTTTGAAGGTCACTACCTAAACGACACCACTATCGGTGAGGCATGGCCATTCATCCACTCAGCAAACTTTTAGACTAAGAGAAAATATAAATGATTAAAACTCTGAACATGGACTCACATGAACAATCCCAGGCAGGGCTGCCACGTTGCCAATTTGTTTCATGGCTGGTAGGAAGCCACCAACACCTGAAGACAAAAAAATTCAGTATTAGTAAAGGGGACATAATTGATTTCTAGCATTAAGTGTATTCATATGTTTCTACCTTCCATTAAATGAAGGGGCAGTGGTTAGGACTACCAGAACAACAAAGCATGACAGGACACTTGAGGTGAAGTGCCATCAAGATGGCAGAGAAAGGTAGTGATGGCAACCAGAATAATTACAAATGTGCTGTCAGCATCCTGTGCATTCTATGAGAAGGTTACTTGAAAACACTACTGACAAATGTAAAACAACTAATAAATGTTATGATGCTGATGTAAAAAAAAAAAAACACTTTATTCTTTGAATAATTCATATTATTTACCAAAAAAAAAAAAAATCAACAACGGTTTTACTGTGACAAAAAAGCGCAAGGTAGATGAACTGGGAAAACACTGGACTGAGGGGCAGGGCATATGGGGTTCCAATCCCAGCTCTATAACTCGGTCACAGTGTCATTTTAGGCAAGTCACGATGTCCTAGTGGAGAGAGAAGTGGGATTTAGATTGTTGAGCTCAAAATAAAAGGGTTAAAAACAGGTTCCATTTGAATACCATCAACACTGTTGGAGCATTATATTAGAGCTTTATACACTTAGCTCTAAACATTGCTGTACTTTGGCGAGATAAGTGTAATCAACTCCCTTTTACAGATGAGACTAGCTGTGAGGCTACTCAGTGTACTGGTTAAGAATATGGACTTTGGAATCAGTCTGTATTCTGGACTTGAGTTCCACCTTTGTCACCGAGAAGCTATGCAATTGGACAAATTAAAAGTACTTAAGGTTACTAAGCCTTGACTTACACATCTGTAAAATGGAGAAAACATCTTCCTCTTAAAATTACTCTAAGAATTGAAGTAATCTCTGTTAAGTACCTGGCAAGGTGCCCGGCACATAATAAGTGCACAATAAATGGTAGCTTGTTATTACTGTCCAAGGTTAACTTTGAAACCAACCATGTTAACCTAGTTCTAAATAGTTTCTACAAAGCCAGGTGGCTAACAATGTGGTCACAAATAAGTAACAGGTTTCTGATCTCATTAAGTCTTTTTTTCTTAAGATTTTATTTATTTGTTCTTGAGAGCCACAGAGAAAGAGGCAGAGACACAGGCAGAGGGAGAAGCAGGCTCCCTGAAAGGAGCCCAATGTGGGACTCCAGGATCATACCCTGAGCCCAAGGCAGATGCTCAACCGCGGAGCCACCCAGGTGTCCTTGATCTCACTTAAATCTTGGTCATTACCCGACAATATTTTTGTATTTTAAAATTATAATTGAACTACCATTTTCAGACCACAGGGAAGATACTATTGATATAACCACATGTAAAAGACTAATGCACTTACCACCACCTCGACAGGCATTTCTTAATTCCTCAAACATTAATTTTTCCAGTGCATCATTCACATAGAAAACGCCTTCCACCTGGTACCAACGAAAAGGAAAAACTATGAACACACATCCATGATATATAGGCAATGGGTAGAGTACACATTCTCTATATATTTATTTTGCTTTGCTCTTTCTGAAACACTTCTCATTACCTTAAGGAAGCAGAAAACTTCCTAACAATGAGTACATGTTCTTATCTTTAAATATGTCTTAAAAATGTGTTTGTAATGCTCACAAATTGTTCTGTATTTTCTCCTACTTCTAAAGTGGCATTTAGGAATTCAAGAGGTAAAATATTTTTTGCATGTGTGAACTATGCTCTCATTGAGGCCAAAAGTCCCAATACTCTTGTGCTTCTAAAAATCAGTGGGTCTTGATAAATAGATGAATAATAAAAATAGGATTCTAAATATAAATATGCAGTCATGTGATCTTAGTGTATTTTTCCTGTGCCTAAGATAATAGCACATTACACTTGTGTCCTGTACTGATTTACAAATCTACGCGTAGGTAAATATGGAGTAAAAAAAAAAGTTTTAACATATAGCTATTCAACTGTGTGCTTAGTTCTATAATCTACATAATTTTGAGAGGATAAAGAAGCTTGATAAAAGAATACAAAAGACGATGGAGGACACAATTCTGTAACACCAAAGGCCCACTCACACTAATAAAGAAACAAAGACTTAACATTTAATTATCTGGACAAATTTATCAGAAAGAAGACTTCTGTGTGAATAACACCACCAGCTGAAGGAAAATGTTTCCAGTACAATTTTCTAAGGGCTACATTTATTACTTTACCAAACATTTACTGAGGACTTAGTATGCTTTAGGCACTGTACTAGGCATTAGGGAAGATATGAAGAACATGTAAGATCCTGTTTTTGAGGAATTTCCGGTCCATGATGCAGCCCAGACTGGAAAACTGAGTGCAATGAAGCAAGCAAGTGCTATGACAGGTGAGTGTTATGGAAGAAACTGATGAAATGGCTCAGCATCCTAGGGAGCTGGAGGTTTCTGGGATGTTCACTATTTGAACCAGCTCTTCGGAGTCAAGAGATGTCACTGGAGCTGCAAGACATTTAGAAGATATAAAGGAAACACAAAGACGACATCAAGTTGGGAAGTGAGTGTTTTGGGGAAGAAGTTTCAGTGCAGACTGTGCGTCTTACGCGAGGAATGGAGATGAAGACAGAAAGATACCATGTCACTGTGAAATTCACTCATCTCATGAGAATGGGAATACAACAGAGGTAATAAGGCATAAAGGTGACTTTTTAAGAGCAGCATATCAAGACTTCAACTCTCCACTCTTAGGCAAGTGGTAGTAATGTGTCTTACAAATGGTTAAACCAGAACTGCCTAGCAAAACAAGACTTGCTCCGAGGCAGGATCAGCAACAGTGCGTCTATCAAACGTTAGGCCAGAACCGCTGCCAGACCTTGACGGTGCGTCATCAGGACCACCACGGCCTGGTTTCTCCTGCTCCTCCATTCAGGGAGCCAGAGTCCACATACAGAAACCGGCTAAATGGGAAACAGCAAAAAGGAGCCTTATGTCTGTGGCCCTTTCTTCTCGGTGTCTAGCTCTGCTCATGGGCGACACTCAGTTAAGTTTCGATACTGAGTAAAAGAGTAGAGTCGTTACCAAGTAGAGTCGTTATCAAGGACACAGAACCACAAACCTCCCATACCCGCACAGGGCACCTTAAGAGACTTCAAAGACCTATTTAACAACATATGCACCCAAACCTGACTTTTTCCTTCACTTTCGCGGAACAGGCACAAGTGGCAGGGAGCCCGAGCGGCGGTGAGCCCAGGCTTTCGCACCCCCTGGTACGGACGGAGTTCCCAGGTCTCCGTCGGGAACGCATCATTCCGTCCGAGGAGGACCAGTAACCGTAACGCAGGTGTCGGGTAGGGGCTGAGCCGCTACTAACCGGGCGGAAGCTGCGCTCCCGACCCAGCCCTAGCCGGGGGACTATCACCCGAGACACGAGCCACCCTGCCCTGTGAACTTTCTCGACGCTGCGAGACCCAAACACGCCTTAGCAGGCGGCGGCCGCTAACAACTGCCTCAGCGAACCGAGGTCCGTGCGCGCCGCGCAGAAGGCCCGCGAGACTCGGGAGCGGAGCTCCAGGCCGGCAACTCCGCCCTGGGCTGGCTGTGCCACCGAGGAAAGGGGGGGGGGAAAAAAAAAAAAAGGGACACTGGCGCCCCAAAGCTCGGGAGCGTCGGGTCCTACGGTGCGTTTTCAAGACTTCCATGACAAAGCGCCTTACAAGCGCCGATGGGGCGACCCCTAGGGCTTCCCCGGGGACGTCCCGCTCTGCCGGGAGGTGGGGCCGGCCGGGGTGCGGGCGACGGCGGTCCCGCGCGAACGCGGGGTGGGGGGGGCCTAGGAGGCGGGGCGGGGGGGGCGAGGGGGCGGGGGTCGGGGTGAGGGGGAGGCGCCGCGGGCCCCCAGGCGGGAAGGCCTCGCCAACGGCTCCCGTTCCCCGCCTCACCTGCATGTTGGGCACGAAGCCCTTCTTGATTCTCCAGCAGTTTTTATTGATCTTCTCCAAGAACTGTAGCTCATCATTATAGCTGCGACTCATGGCGGCGACAAGGCTGACGAGAACTCCCGGCTCCGCTTCGAAGAGCCGCTGCCGCGCTGTCCCGCGGCCGGAAGCACCGCCCTCCGGAGCCCGACGCGCAGGCGCGGCCAGCTCCGCCGCAGGCTGGGCGACGGCGAGCGCCGAGGCTCGAAACTCGTAGCGCCAAATCGCTTTTCTCTCGTTAACTTAGACTGCCCTCTAGTGTGCACCTTTCCGGATATTGACGGGTCCTTTCCTTCCCGGCTGAAAGCTAAGCCGAAGGCAGTCATTTTTAGTGAGATGTAGTCATCCCTCGTTTTGGGAGTGCTTTTCAGCGCTGGAAGAATGCGGATCAGGCCCGAGCGCTGTAGTGAATATCTGCTGGGTGTTTACGTCCGCAGCAGCGAGGGGGGAGCTGTCTGCAGCCGAGAAGCATGTTCCTGGAAATCCGTAATGCCTGAGAATGAATCTGTGGGTGCACCTTCAATAAGTCTCTGTCATTCCAAAGAACGAAAGTGACAGTTTATCATTGAGTCCGGCGAGCGCCGCTGCGGTGGTTAGTACGGCCGCGCGTGCGCGGGGAAGGCGAACGGAGCGCAGCCGGCCCGGCCCCCGCGCCCCCGCGCCCCCCGCGCCCCCGCGCCCCCCGCGCCCCCGCGCCCCCCGCGCCCCCCGCGCCGCCTCCCGGGGTCCCAAGGGCCCTGTGCTCACGCTCTTTATGCGCACGTCTCTTGCTCACACTAGAAGGGGATTTTGACGTGCTTGTTGCGGCCTCTAGTCCTTCCTCATGCAAATAGCGGCGACTTTGGACTTGGGAAGACCTGGATTCAGATTCTACCTCTGCCTTGCACGCAGAGGCTGCTTTACCAGCCCTGTAGGATTCATCCCTCGTCACCTCTGTTCCCTCGTCTGTGAAATGGGACCACAGTTCTTCCGAGTGTCTGTGGGCATTGAGTGGGTGGCAGTGTGGAGTAACCAGTGCGGGGCTTGGCCCTGCAGGAACCCGCCGTCTTCCACTCGCTCCTAGATTGTCAGCTCCGGGGAGATGAAGCGGTGGGTTCTAGTCATTCTTACATTATCCATGGGGGTGCCCCTTGCCTCCTCTTCTGACCCCATTTCACCCCAATGATTAGGTATATCGCCAACTACAAATGATCTAGGCTTAGGACTCTGCACTGTCATTTCATTTCATCTGGGAGGGAAAATCCTAAAACTTAAAGAAGTGGTATAACTTCCAGAGCTTCCTGTGACCACTATTTCTTACCAGAAACATCCAAGAGACAGGGTGTTCCTTTTTAAATCGAGCCTTGAAGTCTGCACACCCTCACTTTTTGTCAACTTGGTTAAAGATGTTAAATTGGGCAGCCCAGGTGGCTCAGCGGTTTAGTGCCACCTTCGGCCCAGGGCCTGGTCCTGGAGTCTCTCGGGATCGAGTCCCACGTCAGGCTCCCTGCATGGAGCCTGCTTCTCCCTCTGCCTGTGTCTCTGCCTCTTTCTCTCTCTCTCTGGGAGTCTGTCATGAATAAATAAATGAAAAATCTTAAAAAAAATAAAGATGCTAAATTCTCTCATCTTTATTTTATTTAAAAAAAAATCCAGGGCAGATAAGTTTTCAAATAAAAAGACAAGGTTGGCATTGATAGAAAACAAGTTTAATTAAATACAAGGGGCAGTAGCTGTAAATATAAAACATAAAATCCAAAAAGCAGGGAAGTGGGGGAAACCCTGGGTTGCTAGGAGATCTAAAGGGAGTTCCTCCAGAAACATTCATGCAAACCTGTATTCAGAGTTTCTCCTGCACCTGTTCAGAGGCATATGCCTCACTCTTGGCCCCGGCACCTTATAAACACAGGAAACACACAATGTGCATCAGAACATAAACACACATTGAAACACCCACCCCTCCACACACCCACAGACACACACCCTGATTTAGCTCTTTAATTCAGTTTGCCTCCCTCTGTCCCCAAGGGTTTGAGAAAGAAAACTGTCAACCGAAGCACTTCACAAGAGCTTTACAATCCAGTGTGTACTGTCTTCCCCTCCTGGGCTTCGGCAGCTGTGGGATTAAGGGCCATTTACTTCCTGGAGTGGATGCCAAATAGGCAGTCAGGCGGCTGGCTTCCCCCTCCACTGTCCACTCATGAGACTCAGACCTTCCCAACCATGGAAACTTGGCTGCTGCTTTAAGGATGTTTCATACTTCAGGTCAGTGGAAATCAAAAGGAAACCCTGAAAAGGAGGCAATGGTGAAGACAATGTCATGACCAGGTCCTCCTGTGTCATACCCTACCCCCCGCTGTCCTCTTGTGAGTGCCTTAGACATAGGGACAAGCCACTTGGGATTATGGTCTCCTTATGTGACTTAAGCAGCTATGGAAGAGGAGGTGGGGAGGGAAGCAGGAGGGCAGGCTAGTGTATGAGATCTGAGAATTTCATCAGAATCTTACTTCCTGGGGCACCTTGGTGGCTCAGTGGTTGAGCATCTGCCTTTGGCTCAGGTTGTGATCCCAGGGTCCTGAGATCCAGTCCTGTATCAGGCTCTCCTGCAGGGATCCTGCTTCTCCCTCTGCCTATGTCTTTGCCTCTGTGTGCCTCTCATGAATAAATAAATAAAATCTAAAAAAAAAAAAAAAAAGAATCTTACTTCCTCTACCCTTTCCCCCTAAAAAAGCACCAAAATGGGGGGGAAAAAGGTGTTCTGGAGTTTGCTGATAATGATTAATAAGGAAGCGGCTCACAACAGATCCCTGAACCTCAAGGAGAGTCCTTTGGTTCAAGCAAAGGTTCACTGAGAGAATCAGAAGAGCCAGTCAGGTCTCTGCCAGGCCTCGGTATTCTCATTTGTAAAATAGGACTGCTAATCCCAGCCTTGCAGGTTGTTTTGTGGAATGCATGAAATAGAACACCACAGTGCACCTTCTCATAGTGTGTGGTGTGAATAAGCCTGGCTGCAAAGGGACTTGGTCTGATTTTTAAACTCAAGTTTAAATGCTTTTCATTGTTGATGGCAAGCTTTTTTTTTTTTAAGATTTATTTATTTTAGGGAGAGAGAGAGAGAGAGAGAGAGAGAGAGCAGACCAAGGGAGTGAGAACAAGAGTAGGGGGAGAGGGGCAGAGGGAGAAGGAGCAGAAGACTCCCCACTGAGCAGGGAGTCCAACGATGATATGGGACTCAATCCCAGGACCCTGAGATCATGACCTGAGCTGAAGGCAGATGCATAACCCACTGAGCCACCCAGGTGCCCTGACTGTAAGCTTTAAGAGCTAAATCTTTTGCCTATAAAATTCCTTGGGCTGGAAAAACACAAAGGAGAACAAAGTGGCATAAAACAGAGTAAGCAAAATAGGATGAGGCTTACTGTACTATGAAAAGAAATGGGGGCAGTGAAGAGAATATTCACATTCTTACCTCAAAAACTTCAACATCTGAATTGACAAATGAGATTTTGTGTGGGTTGGGCAGAGGAATTCCTTGCTGCAATTTTGCTAAAATACAGAACAGAATGTAAGATAACTAGGCACAGACACAGAAGTTTTGGCAAACTTTTTGTTTAGTTAAAGGTGAATAAGCAGCTTTTAAATAATCTATCTTTTCCTTCTTCCCGATTCTGTATTTTCATTCTATGTTCCTTACATTTTCCTGGTATAAATGCTTATTTTGTTAATAAAGTGCTTAATAAAAATGCGCAAGCAATTAGGTGCATTTGGATAGTAGAAAAATGCTGGCAACTTGTCCAATTTATATTTTGAAAACATCCTTATTAGTGGGTCTGAGAACATTTTATTCTCTGATACAAAATGTATTTTAACGAAGCCAAACTCAGGATGCTGTAGTTTGTGAACAACTGTATGAAGAGAGAGGACCTAGAATTGTCCTTCATTAAATCTGTCTATCCAGATGGTGGTCTGTGCGTAAGAACTGCAGAGATGTCTTCTGGGGAGATTAATCTCATTTCTGGCAGACCTGAAGGAGATTCTTTTACTGCCTCAGGAGAGCGGTTTCAATCTCCTTAACTCAACCAGAGTTTAGCCATTCTTTCTGAGTTCTGTGGGTAGTGTTACTAACAAGTCTTGGACCTGGAGTAACTAATTTTTCAACCACCTCCCTGATGGTACAAACTGTAAATTCTGGCATTGGCCTAGATTCACACAATCATATGATAGAAGTACAGGCTTTGGGGTGGAAAAACAATCCCCAACATTTAGCTAATGTCAGAGTCACATGTTTCCCAAGAATCCCCTTACCGTTGGCCAGTGGGAGGATTCCAAAGTGGAGAATGGAGGACAGAATATTCTCAAACCTCAAGACCTAAAATGAAAGGGGATACTAAATCAGTTGCCAAGTCAGGGCCTTTGAAAGTACCGTGCCTGGTCTGGACGTGCACTTTCCCAGACCTAATCATGACACAGGGCAATAATTAGAATCTCCTCATAGAGATAGTCTAGATTTCCAGACACTGAATGCTATTTTCTGGGAAACCATATTACACAGTTTCCCAATCTTTTTTCCTCTTTGAGGACGGACATTTCTACTCTCCTGTATGGTGGATCATGGTGACAACAGATGCAGAGGGACCACATGGTGCCAGCAAACATGGCAGCTTAGATATCTACTAAGACAATATAAACAATTATTAAGTATTCCAGTTAGTGGTCTTTCCTTACTTGAGGTCCTTTGTATTATGTGATGCTCTATAGTTAACAGTATCACCAGAATGTCCAATTTATCTTGAATAAAGTTGTTAAAATTTAGCAAAGTGTTAGTTCCTGGAGAGATTCAGGTATTAAAAATAAATGGACTATAGGGCACCTGCGTGGCTCAGTCAGTTGAGCACCTGACTTTTGGTTTTGGTTCAGTCACAATCCCGGGGTCATGGTCTCAGGGTCATAGGATTGGCAGGGTCAGGTGCCTTGCTCAGTGCAGAGTCTGCTGGAGACTCTCTCCCTCTCCACCCCCTCTCTGCTCCTCCCCTCTATATGCACGTGTGTGAGTGAGCTGTCTCTCTCATAAATAAAATATTAAAAAAATAAATGGACTATGATGAATATCAATTCACTCAGTGAATATATTTTGAACATCCTACATGCTTAGCAAAGCTTTGCAGCTTAGCAAGGAGGACTCTGAAGCTGACTTCCTAGGTTTAGCTCTTGTTTTTACCACTTCTGTGATTTTGGGAAAGTTCTTTAACCTCTGTGTGCCTCAGTTTCCTCTACTGTAAAATGAAAATAACAGCACTAATGTCATAGAGTTGATCTCAGGATTAAACAAGTTAATATTATGTTAAATGCCCAGTATATACCACTGTCATTTTTTTTTCTTCCAGAAATGTCATTATTAGCACTCCCTGTTGTTGATACTAAGCAGTTTCTTTGGGTCTTCCTGGAAGACTTGGACTTACTTCGCCCCTCTAGGCTCAGGAAATATTATTTCTCATAAATATTATTTATGAGAAAGTCAGCTAGGTGTTCTCACTGATTATAGTCTGTCATCCATCAAATGGCTATGCCTGGAGGTGCTAACTAAATGTCAATATCTGGCATGAAAGATGTAACTTATTTTCCAGCTTGTTGACACTAATGCCCTGTTCCTAATCTTCCCATCTTCTTTAAAATTAAAGAAATAAACATCTTGTTTGGTCTCCTGGATAAATTCTTGGGTTTCCTTGCTCTTTTCCTCAAATCTATTCCTCTCTTAATAGCTGCATCTGTTAAACACGATAATAAATTCGGTACTTATCATGTCCCAGTACTGCCTGGGAGAGATCAAGTGACCTGACCAAGGCCATACAGCCAGTAGGTGGAAGTTCACTCTTGCGGTTTGACCTCAGAGTTTGTGTATGTTACCATTATGCTATGCCGTCCCTTGACATAGAGGTGGCAATAACTGAAATTAACTTTTATAAAAATAATGGCCATCATTTATTTAATACCTACCATGTATTCAATGTGCTAAATGAATTTCACACATAATTCCAGCTAATCATCTCAACAACCCCAAGGCTGTAATCCCCAGCTACTTACACTGGCCATTCTCTTGGTTGGATTTATCTTTCTCTGTAATATTTTTCAGCATATAATATATATTTGCTTGTTGTCTTCCACCCTTCACCTATCTCACACATATCCACACATACATGTGCACGCACATGCACACACACACACACACACACACACACACACACACCAGAATAGGAGTGCCCAACAGCAGCACTATTGACATTTTGGGATGGATCCTTCTTTGCTGTGGGGTTGTCTTGTGCACTGTGGGATGGTAAGCAGCATCCTTGGTTTCTATCCACTAAGTGCCTATAACACCTCTCAGACTGTGACAACCAAAAATGTTTTCAGACACTGCCAAATGTTCCTGGGGGCAAAACTGGCCCTAGGTGAGAGCCACTGCTCTGGAATATAAGTGCCAGAAGGGTAGGGACACCAATAAGTGATTTGGCTGATCTTCCTGTAGTTTGTGGGGAGGGGTTTGTTTCCAAGTCACTGTTGGGATATGCTATTCCAATCAGGAGGTCACTAGGCTGGGGCCCCCAGAAAGGTATCTGCACAACCAGGCTTGATGCGATTTTAGGAGATGGCTTATTAAGGCTTCAACAAACTAACTTAATGATGGCCTTAATAATTTACAGATAGCCTTATCCTTTGGGAGTCCAGATCTTATATTTAACTCTTGAAGATTACTTTTCCAAAAAATGAAATCTCCCTGAAAATGCCTGTTTTCCCTCCAATATTACATAGGTCCTAGTTTTTAAAAAATTCTTGTAAAAGTCTTTCTGAATAGAGAAGAGTGAATTGGAGAGTTGCTGTCCTGCTTAAAAGTTAATGGAGTTGGTGGACAAGAAGTTACACAAGCAGTTTTAAAGTTAAAACCTACACTCATGGAGAAACCAAGTACTTAGAGGCTTAGGAAATAGTCATCCAGCTACTATAGAGGAAAATTATCATTTTTCCCTTGACAGGGAACTCTGAGCTCTGATTCCTACCTCAATATTGCTGCGACTGGACTCTGGCAAAGAGAGGCGGAATCTGAAACAAAACAAAACAACAAACATCAACAGGAAAAGTTTAAAGGGTGGAAGATTTAAAAACAACCATCTCAATAGAAAGGAACAAAAAGGAAAGGGGATTTTTTTTTAAAGGTCCATAAGCCACTATTTTAAAAAAACCACACAGACCGGTAAGGATATAGATTTCCACTATGACTTTACCCTGACATTTGCTGCTTAAGAAGTGGAGCTTCCTAGCAGAAGGCTTGGATTCGTAACCAGGATGGGTTCCCCAAGTGCATTTGCTATATGGGACTTACTGTTGGCAACCCGATTGCAGAGGAATCTTCAGAAACAGTTTTCAGCCTCCAGCCATATCACCCTGAGCGTGCCCAGTCCCATCTGATCTCCAAAGCTAAGCAGGGTGGGGCTTGGTTAGCACTTGGATGGGAGAAATAGTCTACAGGTCTTCTTGGTCTGAACTCCCAGAATACACACCTGATTTTTCATGCATTGTAATAATAAAATGAAGCACTTGTAATCAACAGGGAGGATCCCTTCACTTCACAGATGGGGAAACAGGTCCAATTAATTTAGGACCAGAACTCAGATCTCTTGATGCCCATCCCAAACCTTCCTTCTACTATAGGATCTTGCCTCACCTTGCTTTCCCCCTTAGCTTTCCATGGCTCACTTTTGCCAGGGGAAGAGTCTTACTTCTTTATTTGCCTTCTAATGGCTCCTCATCTCCAATCTTGGTCTTCCCCAGTCTGTCCTCCATATCATTCCCAGAGTGAGCTAAATGACAAGCATGTCTGATGAGGACTCACTCCTGTTCAAAGTCATTCAATGGCTTGAGTCCAAGTCACTTATATGGCACACAAACCTTTCTGTATTCTGGTGCCCAGCTGCCTGTCTGCTCTTGCTTCTTTTCATTCTCTACCTTGAATTTTATACTCAAGAACTGCTTAGTGCTATGCTGTTTTATTTATTATTTTATTTTTTTAAAAAGATTTTTATTTATCTATTCATAAGAGACACACAGAAAGGCTGAGACTCAGGCAGAGGGAGAAGCAGGCTCCTTGCAGGGAGCCTGATGTAGGGCTTAATCCCCGGACCCAAGGTCCAGAATCATGCCCTGAGCCAAAGGCAGACACTCAACTACTGAGCTACCCAAGTGCCCCTATCTTATTTTCTTGAATAGGCTCCACATCCAGCATGAAGCCCAAAACAGGGCTTGAACCCACAACCCTGAGATAGAGACCTGAACTGAGATCAAGAGTCGGCACTTAACTGATTGGGCCATTCAGGCACTCCTATGCTGTTTTATTACTCAGGCACTATAGGGACGCCTGGGTGGCTCAGCGGTTGACTGTCTGCCTTCAGTTCAGGTCATGATCCCATGGTCCTGGGATCAAGCCCTGCATCGGGCTCCCTGTGAGGAACTTGCTTTTCTCTCTGTGTCTCTCATGAATAAGTAAAAATCTTTAAAAAAAAAAAAAAAGGTCAGGCACTATATATCAGAGGTTAAAAAATGTGTTGGCTTCAAAACTAAAATCCTGAAAAATTAAAATTAACACATGCCCATAACAAGTAACATCATGGTGACTAGTCACTTTAACTCAACTCCACTGGTGGTTAAATTTACATTATATTTAATGTGGAATGCATTTGAATATATGCAATATATTTGGGGCTGGATTCTCCAAAATTAGAGTGGATAAGGTCATAAAGATCTTAAAACAACTGTAAAATATTTCCTTGAATATTCCATGATACTTCTGGCCTCTGTGTTTTTTGCTTATGCTGCTCCCTCTTTCTGAAATTGTTCCTCCCTTTTCTTGTTGACTGGTTAACTTTTTAAAATTGTTTAAGATTTAACTCAGGTGTTACCTCTTTCTGTTATTACATTTAAGGAGGAGACAGATATTAATGGGAGAGGTAAGTTTGCTTACTATCAGCCAATATCACGTTAATATGAATTGAGTTTTGCGACTGCTTTAAAGCGATAGGCAAGTTTGCTTACTATCAGCCAATATCACGTTAATATGAATTGAGTTTTGCGACTGCTTTAAAGCGATAGGCAAGCATAACTCTTTAAAAAGAGTTAAATCTGACAAAGATCAGAGATGGCATCAATGGCATTGTGGCTCAAACTGAGTCAGAATCGAGGACCAGAATCTTTAGGGCATCTTTAAAGGAAGTAAACTGGGCACCTAGGTGGCTCAGTGATTGAGCATCTACCTTCCTGTGGAGAGCCTGCTTCTCCCTCTGCCTGTGTCTCTGCCTCTCTGTGTCTCTCATGAATAAATAAATAAAATCTTTAAAAAAAATAAAGGAAGTAAGCTGAGCAGCTGAACAAACACTTGAAGTCACTGCTGGAGAAATGTGAGGGGGATGCTTCCCCTTGGCCACACTTTTATGATGGGCAACCCAAGCCAGGTTAGAAATTCTGGCGGAGCAAAGAGCACTCTGTCCTCCTTCTGAAAAACACTCAAGTGCAACTCTGCCCACTAGGTGGCGACTGAATTCAGTCTTTCATTCTCAAACCGAGCCCCTCAATCTGTTTCTTAATGCACTACTGCTACAAACTTTATTACAGAACCACAAAGTTGTTGGGGAGAAAGGGAGCTCAAGTAGTCCTACCTTGCAGACATATGTGAGTATAGCTTATTTAAAAAGTTTTGGAGAAGATTTACTGCCCTGATTGAAACCCAGAGCAAAAATCAAACAGTTTAGCATGTCAAATGATGGTGGGGTCATGATCCGGGTCCATATTGCAAATATGGCATAATGAAGTTCAAGTGGACCAAGGCACAGGCACTCACAATGCCATTCCTCCAACCCTGTGGCCATAGCAGACACTGAAAACCAATTCTCGCACTCAATATTATACAATAATTGTCTATTTGCCCTCTGACTCGGAACTCTATTGAGTCCAGAGCATGTCACATTTAGGCACTTAGTATTTATTCATTCAATCAATCATTCATCTGCCCAGAAGATACTTATCAAACACCTAATATATTTCAGCCCTGTGACGGGTTCTGGAGATAACGATTCTGAGTGAGACCAAATAACAGCCACTGCTCTCAGGTAGCTCAAAGCCTAATGGGGAGAGGCATACATTAATCAAGTAAGCCCACTGATGACGGTTTAATTACAGATTGAGATAAATGCTTCGAAGGAAAGAAAAAGTTCAGTAAGGCAAATAAGAGAGGAACCTGATCTAAATTGGCAGATGCAGGAAGGTTTCCAAGCTGGAATGTTTCCTTGAGCTGACATATGAAGGGTGAGCAAGAGTAAAAAGGCAAATTGGGATGGGGATCCTTGGGTGGCTCAGCGGTTTAGCGCCTGCCTTCAGCCCAGGATGTGATCCTGGAGACCTGGGATTGAGTCCCATATCAGGCTCCCTGCATGGAGCCTGCTCCTCCCTCTGCCTGTGGTGCTCTCCCTCTCTATTTATCTTAAGAGCAAGGAATCTATGGAGGGTTTCTAAAAAAAGGAGATGATGTCTGTGTTTTGTAAAGATCAGTCTGGCTGCAGTATGGAGAAAAGATAGGCAGACCAAGAGGTTTTCTAGGTGACCCTTCTATGCTCAGTAATGCTCTAGGCTATGTGAAGAATTTTAATTATAATTATGATGGACAGACAGAAGCTGTATGTATAGGAATCAATTAGGGAACAATGCAAAGCAGCATGTATTTGGTGCTCCTTTGTGGGTTTACACAGCACACTGACTTACTGCAGGACCTTCTAAGAAGGTCCGAAAAGGTGAAGAAACCAGTGTGGGTTGGAGGTAGGAGTGTGAGTGTGTGTGTGTGTGTGTGTGTGTATAAGATTTGGGGTGGGGGAGAATAAACTGCCCTTTGATAGAAGCACTCTGTACAGTACCATGTACAAGCACTCCACCATTTCCCTTAGGACTCAGTTTTTGCCTTTTAATCTGAGTGCTGCTCTCACCAGGCCATGGACCTGGAAGGTAGAAACAATTGCCTTTCTCTTTACTATCTGTATTAAGAACAGTATAGAGTACATAATAGGTGCTCAATAAATTGTCATTAATGAATTATAGATAAGTGAGCAAATAAAGGATGTGTGGGGAAGTGTTTAGTAGAATTGGGGTCACTCTGAGAGTGAGCCAGCCTAAAGCAGAATGTTCATTTTAGGGAGTTATGAGAGGTAAGACTGGCTTGCTTGGAAGGCAGTAGGAGAGCCTGACAAGCCCAGGCTGTGGATTTAATCCACGATGAAGCTTTTTTTTTTTAAGATTTATTTATCTATCTTAGAGAGGGAGGGAGAGAGAGAATGAGCGGGAGGGGCAGAGGGAGAGAGAATCCCAAGTAGATTCCACACTGAGCATGGAGCTTGATGTGGGGCTCAATCTCACAACCATGAGATCACGACCAGAGCCAAAACCAGGAGAGTCAGATGCCTAATCGACTGTGCCACCCAGGTGCTCCCAACAATGAAAGGTTTTAATTGTGAGGAATGTGTTCAACCCACACTGGTATTAAAGGAACCTTCTTGATGAGGAAGAGATCCTCAGTGTTTTATCTTCATTGCCTTCTACATTCTGGAAATTCCCCCAATAAATTTGGGAGAAGGCAAAGAAGTCATTTGGAGTTTCCTCCTCTGACGGTGGCCTCCCACGGTGGCATTCCCCTGCCCTGGCTTTCATAGTAGCTCAGAGGGAAGGTGGAGATGGCGGTTAGCCCAGGTGCTAAGCCTGTGTTCTGATGACTTGTCTAAAACATGGTTCTGACAAAAATTGAATCCATTCTTCCCAGACTGTTTTCCTTTCTGGGTATCTTTTCGGATGGCTTACATTGGGAAATGTTTATCTGCCCAAGCTGTGAGAATCGGGTGGTGATTCTATCTGCTTGTAGCCAGCTATCTTTGCATTCTCTGACCTGGAAGGGGTTGTAGTGTGTTTGTGTGTGTGTGTGTGTGTGTGTGCTGATGTTACTGGTGGGGGCCTAGTTTAGGAGTGTCCAATGCTTCACTCGTAGCAATGTCAAAATTGTTCCAAAGTTCTAAATGGCCTAACAATACTGTATATTTGATTGACTTGATCTTTGCATGCAATTAAGAAAAAGGGTTAGAATTTAGTCATCTATATGGTGACCAAAAAAAGGGTAAGTGTTGTTTAATTTGGTCTCAGAAATGTCTTCTATGTGAAGACAACCTGCATTGGGGTTATCTCCCAATAGAACTGTGTTTGGAACAAAAGTCTCAGTTGTAGATAGACCAGTACGAATTGGTTTATGACACTGAGGGCCAACTCTAAGGCCTTTTAAAGGCTGTCCTGACTTATCCTGTCTCTTGGGACCAATTTCTCCCTCTTATTTGGTCAAAATTTGATCCCAGAAGGGGAAAAGAGAATAAAACTCGACTGTTAGTAGTAACAAATATTTCTTGAGCACTGGTTATGTGGGGAACACTGCACTTTTCAGATATTACCTTGTCTACCCATACAACCGCTCTGTGGATAGGTGCTCTGTTTTGCTGATGAGGAAACTGATATTTAGGGAAATTGATTGACTTACCCAGGGTCACACAGCTAGCAAACGACAGAGATGGAATTCAAAATTAGACATGCCTGACTACAGGGCTGTGCTCTTAATTAGACATACTCATAGAGGTCACGATGATTACTTGAACTCTCTGCTTCTACTTTCTTTATTTCTCCCTTCACTCTATTTCTCAACGCAGCTGTGTGGAAAGCTATGTGCTTTTTCTTCCACTGCAGGTCACCCACTGCCTGTGGATTCTCATCTTCTATCAAATCTTCACATTGAGAAAGGACAGGCTTTCTGCTTCAATTTTGTGAGTTCACACTCATGGGTTTCCTCTTCTGGGCAAGGAAGGATATTTACTGTCTAAATCTTCTAAGTTTTTGCTAGGCACCACATCAAAGACAGTGTAATGTCGTAAGTGAACATTCATGGCTGTGAAAACCACTCATCCAGGTTCAAGTTCTGGTTCTGCCATTCAATAGCTCTGTGACATGAGCAAGTGATTTGACCTCTATAAACTGTAAAACAGGGATAATAAGCTATCTCCAGGTCTGTTCATTAAATCTACAGACACTGATTGAAGACCATGCCAGGTCCTAGAGATACTGGGTTGTGAGGTTTAAATAAAGTAATAAATGTGAAGTTCTTGGCACAGGACCAGTAGACAGTAAAGGCTCAATAATAAAGTAGTCATAAGTAGTAGAACAAAAGGCAATTTCTATAATAGCCATCACTGGGTGGAAAACAGGGGAATGAGGGGTTTCCTGAACAGGGTTTTTTTGAATAGGAGAACTCTTGAAATGATCTTTCCCTGGCTGAGGCCAGCTCCTAATTTTAAATAATAGCCATAGCCAACCTTGAACACTTAACAAGCACTTTACATGTATTAACTCATGTATTCCTGACAATAACCCCCTGAAGTGGATTGTATTATATCCTCATTTTAGAGAGAAGGAAATGGAGGCCCAGAGAGGTTAAGTAACCTACCTGAGACCCCACAGCTAATTAACAGCAGGGTGGGGATCTGAACCAGCTAGTCTGACTCTAAAGCCTGTGATCTCACTGCCTCTTTAAACTCACCACACTGGATTGGCCTTGATTTGTGTATCTGCTGCCTGTGTAGCCAGACTGGAGCAGCTCCAGAGACACATTCAGGCAGGGGATGTTTAGAAAGGTGTTTTGGGGGTTAGTATTCTGGGAGCCTAATTTGGTCTTCTCAGGGATGCCTCACTGATCCCCACCCCTCTTTACACCTCTTGGTGCTGTGTCTCTCTGAGCTCACCCAAGACCGAATCAGGCCATCTGTCTGGAAAAGCAGCACCTCTGGGACCAGGAATGGAGGCACTGGCCAGGGCAGTTGCAGGAGGTGGGGCTGCCCCTCCTGGGGCCACAGGTGAAGACACTCCTTCAGCACAGCCTCTGCTCTTCAGCAGTCTTTCACGGGCTGCTTTGGGACTGAGTGATGCCTGGTCTATCCTCCTTGTCCTCTTAGTGCCCGAGGTCTGCTGTAGAACCGCCTGCCAAAGCCACCCCCCAATACAATGCAGGTGACCTGTGCAGTGGGACACGGCCTCACTCAGAAGGGCCCATGCTTGGTTTAATGCCCTGCTGTCTCCATCTTGAAATCCTCCATAAGGTTTTGAACAAGGGGCTCCACATTTTCATTTTGCAGTGGGCCTTGCAAGTTAGGTAGCCAGTCCTGCTCAGACCCCTCTAAGGTCTCAGGAAGCTTCCCCGGCTGGAGAATCTAAGGGAGACCACAGGGGAATGCGGAGGACACTCCAGGAAGGCAGGAGTCTTAATCTCAGCCTGTGTTGGCCAGGTCAAAGCATGTTTATAGGCCGTAGGAAGCCAGAGAATGGATCCACATATTTCTTTGGGGGACATGCATTGAGCAGGTTGCAATCCTTTTTTGCAGTTACTCCTATAAGTAAACCTAAAGGCCTCTGAACATGCAGTCTCTAACCAAGACGAACGCTGGAGAGGAGAGTCTGACTGATTTAAGCAGAGAAGTGAATCTGGTTTCTTTCTTTGTTCCTTAAGGTTTCTCTTACTGGCCACAAGCCTGAAGCCCCATACTTATGAAATCCTTACTTCCATCCTGCCAGTAAAGCAGACCCTTGCTCAAGGGCACACATGGTTTCTCCCTTCTCAAGAGCTTGCTGCCTCAATCAGTGGCCCTGTCCCCTTCATCCCCCATCCCTCCAGATTTCTAGTCCCCCTTTCCTATCAGCCCTGTCCACAGGCTGCAGATGGAGGACTCTGGCCTCTCAGATGCTGCCTCTCCCTCATCCACCACCCCTTTCCTCCTCCTCTCCTGTGCTCTGGCTTCCATCCTCTCAACTATTAAAACTGCCATCCCTAAGATGACTTATCAAGATTCAGAATTTCATCAGCCTTGACCTTGTGGAGATAGGGACATGTTATGACTTCAGGGGCCTTAGGTACTTTTGCCTCTGGGACTCCTTCCTCCATAAAGAGATATTAAAATTATATTGGAAGGCTATGTTGTTATAAAGATAAGTATAATCCAGCAGGATTCTGTTCATTTTTAAATTCTTATTTTAAAATATATTAAAACACTTTCATGGGGTCCCTAAAGTATCCATGGGCTCTAGGCTCTGCGCCTGCTGAGAATAACGGAGAAATCAGCCCTGTGTTGCAGAGTTGGGTAAAATGTAATAAAGCCTTCTTGAAATCTTTTATCTCTGGGAAACCATACTGCCTTTTTTGTTGTTGTTCCTTTTATTGGGAAAATAATATAGTTACAAAGAAAATTTTAAGGAGAAAACCCTTGCTCAATCCCATATCCTAACGCAGCTCTTCATTTGTGATTCAGTTTCTCATCCAGATGGAAAGCTATTTTACATATCTGACTGCTGTGTTCACACAATTTTGTATTCTCTTTGTCCTATTTAATATCATTTTATTGAAAGTACCTTCCATGTTTCTGTACTAACAGCTTCATAACCATCCAGCTGACTTACGGTGATTGACTTACTTTTCCTTTCTGTTGATTTCCTGTTTTTTTTCCAGACTCTGCTTTCTCTGGCAGAGAATTTTTATAGAATTTCTTTTCCCTTCTGTGGGTTTCGTCTGGGCCATTTGGTCACTCTGATTATCATTCCTCCTCCCCCCAGATAGTTTGATTCATAGCTTCAACTGTTGCCTTCACAGGGCCAAGGAAAATGGGCTTTGCAGACAGTTCTTCTCAATGGCAATTACTTTCCAATTGTCTGTGGACGTGACCTCTCTGATCCCTTTCATAGCGCATGGAGTTCATTTGAGAGCCAGCTAGGCCACTGCGCATGGTTTTGTTAGACTCCATGTTCTAGTAATCGGGTCAGAGGGTCAGAGCCTGAAGGTACCTCATAGATGACCTCAGTCCAACTTCAGTATTTTACAGACAAGGAGACTGAGCCACAAAGAGGTTCATAAATTTGATCATGGTTCTAGAACCAGTGGCTAGGGATTTGACATTTTATTCCTCAACCTCAAAGTTTCATGCTCTTTCCTCAATAGCATGCTACCTGAAGTTGTTGATGAGGATCTTTTTTTTTTTAAGATTTTATTTATTTATTCATGAGAGATGGAGAGGGAATGAGAGAGAGAGAGAGAGAGAGAGAGAGGCAGAGACACAGGCAGAGGGAGAAGCAGGCTCCATGCAGGGAGCCTGACGTGGGACTTAATCCCAGGTCACCAGGATCACGCACTGGGCTGAAGGCGGCGCTAAAGCACTGGGCCACAGGGGCTGCCCTGATGAGGATCTTTTATGTATATTATGGTACCATTAGAATGTGAGTTTATATTATGGAACTATATTTACACTTATTTGGCCACTCATTTTATCTGAACATTATCTAATGGGAAGAAAAAAAGAAAGGCTCCACACCACAGTTTTTAGTGAAGCCCATACTTTAAAATCATCTGGATCACGACAAGAGGAGCGTCTAAGTGATTCATGTTCTGTCTAGTGGTAACTTCCCCTGTTCTGTTTATGTTCACTTTGTGTCTATGGGCTGCTGAATCACTTATAACTAAGGTTTTCAACAGTCGAATCAACTAAACTTACCTGTTCAGAGACAACGAGCAGACCAGTCTTTGTCCCAAGATAACCAGGCCAACACTAGTACTAGCAACCTGCAGACAACAAAAGCGTTCGTTACTAAGAGGATTGACTCTGTCTATTTTGGCCACAAATATCATTTCTTGTAGTAACTCCACTTTCCCTCTCATTGCTAAGAGATACTGGAAAGAAATAGCTTGAAAATGTACTCTTGCAGATAGGAAACCTAACTATAATGACTTTTTAAGGATCTCCCTTAAATTATTTTTCTATTTTTTTCCTAAGGTCTTTTCTCATGTACTGTGTATGTGTTTGTGTGTGCACATGTACATGTGTGTGTGACATTTTGCTTAGATTCATAGTAGTCCTTTTCTGTTGTATTGCATTTGGCCTTCATCTGCTCAAATAACCTTGAATTCCATCCTGATTGACTTATTTTGGGAAAAAAAGAGTCAGTTATCAATGTAACTGCAGTGGCAGGAAGGGCACACAGGAAGCAGAGGAAGGGAAGAGCTATTTTACCCTGGAGGGGGTGTGAGCACTGGCCTCCCATACTGCTCCCAGCCCAGTCTCACCTCTGTCCTCACCCCTAATTGATGAATCAGACCTTGCGCCCCCAGATACTGAGCAGAGCACTGTTGGTCAGTGGCCCCACTGTAGGAACAGGACTGGTGTTCACAGTCTGCCCTCCTGCCCCTCTTGCAGGCTTACAAAATCCATGGACACAATGGCTTCAGCAGTTGAGTTCTCAGGCTGGGTGAGGATCACGATGGAGGCAGGGATGTCCAGGGTGAAGTTACCAGGTAGCAAACTGATCACGGGAGGCTCCGTTGCCATGACCCGTACCATGAAGGGCTGGGACAAGATGTAGATTTCTGCAATCTGCCAATGTTCAGGGAAAGAAGTGACCAGGGAGTTGAGTTGATAAGGGGAAATCACAAATTTGGGGTGCCTGGATGATTAAATCTGACATCATGCAGTTAGAATACAAACAAAACTCTTTAATAATCATGACACCAGCACCAACACACAAAACAAATAATAACAACAGCTGACATTCACTGAATATATACAAATTATTTGGTTTAATCTTCACAAAATCCCTCTGGGTGGATGCTGTCAGAATCCCTGTTTCACAGCTGAAGACAGGGGGTCTTTTGTTAAATAATTTCCTTAACTTCTGAATGAATAAATTGAAGAACTGGGATTCACAACCAGGTCTGTCTGACTCAAGATCCTTGCTCTAAAACCAGGATGCTCAGAGCATCTCTCTGTTCTCAAGACCAAACCTGAGCTTTCAGTACACTGTGTTCAGTATCCAGGTGCTGTGAAGGCATGATATTAATATTTTCTAACATTGAAAATATTAATTAGTGCCCAAACATGGGCACTATTCCCCCATTTCCCATTCAAACTGATTATTTCAAATGTAAACCTTATGGAAGGGACAGTTGATTTATTTTGTAAACTTATAATGCCTTTAATAGTACCTTGTTTAGTAAATATTTGTGGCTATTTTATTAAAAGAAAAGAAAAGTCTTGGGGTGCCTGGGTGGCACAGTCAGTTGGGTGTCTGACTCTTGGTTTTAGCTCAGGTTGTGACATCAAGCCCTTTTTCAGGCTCATGCTCCGCGTAGAGTGTGCGTAAGACTCTCTCTGCCTCTCCCTCTGCCCCTACCCTCTACTCACATGCTCTCTTTCAAATAAATAAATAAATAAATCTTTAACAAAAGAAAAAAAATCTCTTCAGAATGGAAAGATGGACTCAGATTGGACCAAAAAGCAAGAGAAAGAACCCATAAATCCTCCAGAAGTAACTGCAATGAATCCAAATACACTACACCAAGGAGCCAAACTCTCAGTACTTACCCGGGAGAGCATGTTGCCAAGACCTTGAGAGTTTTGAACCAAATGGTTGGAAATCTGGAAAATCAAGACCATCATGTTACTCTAAGATTTTTACCTGGTTCTCTTTTTAGGGAAAACTTAACTTTCCTTATATTTTTATGAGTCATGAAGTTGTTACACCAACAATCAATTAGTGTTTAAAGGTGGCCTATCATTTTATAGCCTAGCCATAGGAAATCTGAGGTCCAGAGAAGTACAGTAACTTGCCCAAGGTCACATAGGAAGTGCCTTTTAAACTTGGCAACACTGTTTATGTTATATATGTATGATCCAGGTGTAAATATCCGACAGTGGTTAACAATAAGTCTTGTATTATTGCCCATCTTTTCAGAGATTACTGACAAAGGATGCTTAAGTAATTTATCTTCATGGATGGATGGTTTCCAAATCTGAAGCTAGAGCTTTCTAATTCTCAGTAGTCTATGGCAGCCAGTGCTACCACACCTAGAATTTTGAATTCAAATTTTATAACCATTTGTATAATTAAGACCCATGGAATGAGAAGATTAGTAGGAGATGCTTAATAAAAGTCATTGGTTGACTGCCCGGAGAGAGTGTTCTCATCATACAAGGGAGGGGCATGGCAAAGAGAATTCATGAGTATGTGTCCTATTACCAGTCATTGTAGATAAGTCAGTTGAAATTACCAATAGGAAAAGTTTGTATTGGCATAACACAAGGCATAATAATAATACTAACAACAATAATAAGCAACACTTAAAGAACACTTATGCTGTGCTAGGCATTGCTCTGAATGCTTTACATATATTTAAACCTCTCTAAAGTCCATATCAACCTTGTGAGTATGGAATTATTATTCCCATTTTTAAAATGATGATGCTCTGGCCCAGAGAAATTAAATAAATTGAAGATGCCCAAAGTTACAGGCCATGAGTGGCGGAGGGGAGTCTTGGCATTATTTAACATCAGTCTAGAACAGTGACCTGGTATCATACACAACTGAAATTAGCAGATCTGGAGACCCAACAACTCCCCAGCTAATAACAGTATTCAGTTCACAATTACTTCATTCATGGCCTGCTAGGGTTGATAGTCTAAGTTTTTAGACTTAAAAAGGCCAGGAAATAGAAACTATGACATAAAATTCCCATAATGGGCTACTTATAATAAGACTAAATGCTAGTGTTGATTGTTCCATCCATTAACTCTCCTCACCTCTTTCATGGAGAGAGTGACGTTGAAGGCCCCAGCTATAAAGTAAGCAAAGGATGCAGATTTAAAGAAAAACTCGGAGATTCCAACATAGAGCATAGAGTCACTGCGTTCTGGCAGCGCAAAAGGAACTGGCAAGAAGGGGGGGTCAGTGAGGTTGTCCAGTGGGTAGAATACACCCTGTGGGAAAACAGAGAGAAAGATCAGTGTATCAGTTCAAGACTTGGGTATAGCGCACTAATGAAGGTGGATCTGCTTATGTCAGAATCAGGAAAATACCAGAAACTCAGTAGGGATTAAAAGACCACAGGGCCTTTTGACTCCTTGATCAATGACTGTGGTTTCACAGCTCTGATGACTTCTTGAGTATATATGGACATGTCTGTCCATGCTGGGGTGTAACCTTCTCTCAGAAAGCAGGTGCATTTTAACTGGATGCACAGATCTACCTAGTTCTTGAGGTGCTATGTAAAGATGCTAAACCCTTGACCTTCAAACTCTATGACTGCTGAGCATCTGGGGTATCAGAGACTCAGAAGGACCCAGGACTCTCAATGGGCTAAAGCATTTCTGTGGCATTCCTGATGCTGCCTTCAGTGGCTATAGGGTGTTATTCTAAAATGGTGTCTTGAGTAACATTTAGCTGAGTTTAGTGACTCTAAGTGATTGAAGTATAAGTCAATATGCACTTAAAAAAAAAACACTGATATTAACTTTGGGGCAAAACTAAGCATAAAGAAAATTAATCTCTCTTCCAGAATCAGCAAACACCATCTTTGCATGTGAATGGATCTGAACGAGGTCAAGAGCCCTCTGTTAAATTGGCTAACCTGACAGGAACAGGGGTATTGATACGTATAATCTACTGATGTGTTAAGTTCTGATACACGCAGAGCCACTCTACCTGCTGCCTCTTAGCCACAGACCTATCCCCAGAGACAGAGTCACCATGATACTTTGCTTGGAGAAAGCAGTCATATGTTGGGCAAATCTAAACCATCATTTACCAATCAATAAAATGTTGAAGGGTCTTTGAAAGAGCATATGTATGAGGAAATTGCTTGAAAGGACATTAAATTATTTGAAGGGTATGTAGTGATAGTTCCTTCTGCACATAATATTTGTTTTTCGAATACTGGCTGTTGATAGCCAGGATGTGAATTTTTTTTTATAAATTTATTTTTTATTGGTGTTCAATTTGCCAACATATAGAATAACACCCAGTGCTCATTCCGTCAAGTGCCCACCTCAGTGCCCATCACCCAGACCACCCCTAGTTCGTTTCCCAGAGTTAGGAGTCTTTCATGTTCTGTCTCCCTTTCTGATATTTCCCACTCATTTTTTCTCCTTTCCCCTTTATTCCCTTTCACTACTTCTTACATTCCCCAAATGAATGAGACCATATAATGTTTGTCCTTCCCCAATTGACTTATTTCACTTAGCATAATACCCTCCAGTTCATCCACGTTGAAGCAAATGGTGGGTATTTGTCGTTTTTAATGGCTGAGTAATATTCCATCGTATACATAAACCACATCTTCTTTACAGGATGCGGATTCTGGTGATGATATAGTTACCTTCAAATTCAGCTCGATATAATTCTCAGTAATTTCCGGAGAACTGATGAGGGAATAATCCAGCAGAGTATAGTTGTCAATCTTGGTTAAAACTAAAAAACAAATAAAAATGAAAATTTATATTTATTAAAGACATAGTATAGCATCTGATTATTATCTATCAGAGCAACATAATTTTAATTCTCTGTTATTTAAAATAACAATTACCTTTATTTCACAAGTAATACATGCTTGCTTTTCAAAACCCAGGATGGGTAAGTAAATCGAAAAAAGAAAGTCAAAGGGAAGATTATAAGATTATAATCTGCATTTTTTTTTTAGATTTTATCTATTTATTCATGAGAGACACACAAACAGAGGCAGAGACATAGGCAGAGGGAGAAGCAAGTGCCCTGCTAGGAGCCCAACACGGGACTCAATCCCAGGACCCTGGGATCAGGGCCTGAGCCGAAGGCAGACACTCAACCACTGAGCCACCCAGGCATGCCAAGTCAAACCCTTTTTCATCACATTAGACTGAGAGAAACATCAGTAAAATTTTGTTGTATAGCCTTTTATGTGCAGGTACATACAAACACAATGCACATATACCCATATTTTTAAAAAAGAAAATTAGACAAACAAAAGTCACTTGTTAATATTAAGCCACATATTAGGTTGGTGTCATGAGAGACTTTCAAGTTCTATGTTATAGCCTTCTATATAGTTAGAACTTTAATGTTTTACAATGAGTCTGTATTACTGTTATCATTAGCAATAATTTTTAAAAAGAAATGTTGTGAAAGATAGACAGGGATAAAATTCCCTAAGTTAAAGAGGCCAAGAAAATTGTCATGCACAGTCTATTAATTCAGTTCATTTTTTTGTATTATCGTTTTCAGAGCACAGCAGAAGAGGCCAGGGGACCAAAGGACAGTAAGTGGAGTTTGTAGGAAGCACGATTGCAGACGAGAGAGTGAGGTAGAGAAACTTGCCCATGGCAAGCTAGAGCATGGGAGTCTTCAACAAGTTCTTTCCTTACTACATATTCCTCTTTCCCTACCTCCCGAATCCATCCTTTTTTTCATCCATCTGCACCCAGTCCAATCTACTTGTCCAGCCACTGTGCAACCCTTCATTGACCCAATATTCATTCACCTAGTGTGGGTTAGGCACTTTGCCTGGTGCTGGGGACATGGTCAAAGTCCCTGTGCCTGTGGGACTACTAGCCTGGGGGAAGAGTCAGACATTATTATAATACAGGATAGTAAGAGTAGGTCTAAAACTGAGCTCCTGATGGTCCTTCTACAGACTTATGCTTATAATCTTCTCCATCTTGGTAACTGGTGATTTCCCTTCTCTCCATTTTTTTAGTCACATAAATGAAAATATGGAGTCATCCTTGACTTCCCTCATGACCCACGTGCAGTGTTGGCAAATACTACTGTCTCTACCTTCAAGGTACAACCAGAACCTGAGCATATTCTGCCATCTTCATCACTCCATCCAGGTCAACTGCCATCACGGCTCACGCAGGTCAATGCAGTAGCCTCTTAGGTGGTCTCCCTGCTTCCACCCTTGCCCCATTCCTGTTTGTTGTGAATAGATGGAAGCCAGGGTGATCTCCTTACAATATAAGTCAGATCATGCAAGCCCTGTTCAGAACTCTCTGAAGACTTCTCATCTCAGACTAAGAGCCAGTCTTTGTATGGAGCTGCAGAGTCCTGAAGACCTGAGCAGTGCTTTCCCCCACTCTGACCTCATCTCTGGCTGCCCTTCCCCCTCATATTGTTCCCACTATGGCCTCCTCACAGTTTCTCCAACACACTTGGCATGTTCCTACATGGGCCCTTGAGCTTGCCCATTCCTGTATCTGAAGTGTTCTTTGTCCAGATTAGGAGTGGTTCACTCTCTACTCCATTCAAATTCTTACTGTAATGTCACCTGCTCAGTGATATCTTTCCTGGCCATCCGATTTTAACAGAAACACTTCCCCAGCTCCTTTTCTACTTTATCCTTCTTCTTATCACTTAGCCCATCAGTATCATAGATTTAACTTATTATCTTGCTTGCTGTCTGTCTCCTCTGACTAGTCCCATGAGGGCAGGGATTTCTATCTTCTGGGCTTACTGTTGCATTCCCAGTACCAAGAACAGCACCCCACCCAGGCTCTTACCGGTTCTCAGTACACTATTGGTAAATGAATGAATGGATGGAGAGCAAAGAGAGATATATGCCCAAAGTGTCATGTGAGCACACAGGAGGCAAAACTTTGGGGTGCAGGCTATTGGGTTTGACTTCTCAGATAACACTATGTCTGAGCTGAGCCTTAAAAGATAATGAGGAGTGGGCAAGACTAAGGATGGCTCAGGGGTAGGAAGTGGAAGGGACTGGACCCCTCAGGGCTTAGTGCAGTACTGGCAAAGAAGTAGGTGTTCAATAAATATCTCATAAATGAACAAATGAATTGGTAAAGGGGAGGGGAAGCTCTTCTAGGCAGGGAGGGCAGCATGAGCCAAGTAAGGGGCATGGGGGCAGTAGAAGCAGTTTGTGAGAGCAGAAAAAGGTATTAGATGAGGCCGAGAGAGGTAAGTTGAGCCAGAGCATGATGGGCAGGTCTTGTAGTCCTTTATGTTAAAGCATTTGGACTTGATCCTGAGGCAAAAAGGAATCACTAAAGGAGTTAGAACGGGGTGGGAAGGGGATAACTTGGTTGAGACTAGCACGACTCATTCTAAAGAGGATGAACTTAGTGTCAGAGCTGGCATTTCCCATGGCTCTAGTTTGCAGAGACTAAAGCAGGTAGAAGGTAGTAAGAGAACCATCCTGAAGAGGCAGTTCTGGGACTCACCCTCTAGCATGCTGAGATTGGCATTCAGGGCTTCCACCTCACTCGTGATAATGGGACAGAGCTGGCCATAAAAGGAATAAAAGAACTGTAGGTTATCACATTGCACTTGAAACCTCTATTTATGGGCCTAGACCTTGCAAACAAAGGCCTTCTGGTTAGGAACCATTCTCCCTTTGGTCATAAGGACTTTCCCTGAAATTGATGCCTCTGGGCCACACGTTATGTATGTATGGGTGGCATGTCATTGAATGCTGGCTAAACTTCAGAGCAACCAGGACTATACCCAGTTAGTCCAATAAAAGAATGGGCCCTCGGCTTTTCTTCCTGTGGCATGACAGGACATGTGCCCAGTGCATTTGGTGTGGTCACATCTGAGGACCTTTGGCTATGCCTTTCCTGGCTGCGGGGATGCCACAGCCTCCTGCCTCCTCTGTCAGTGGTTCCATTCTCTGCTCAGAGAGGTAAAAGCTGGGGGCTTCACTTTCCCACTTGGCTGGCTTGAGAGCCCATTAGTCAGACATATATTTGGATCAGAACCCCTTTTGGAGTTAGAAAATCAATCTTGAATTGGGCTCAAGCTTGTCTTTAGGAAGGAGGAAGAGTACTGACATGGGTGGGCTTCTGTGTGCCAGGCGTGTGCGAAGTACTCAGTATGACAGTTACTAGCAGACGCTTGGAAGCCTGGGGTCGACTCCCTTGGTAAGTTATTTGTACTCTGTCCTCAGTTTCCTCATCTGCAACATGAGGATGATAACTGTACCTATTTCATCATGTTGTTGTGAGGAGAAATAGAAGTAATTGGGGCTGCCTGGGTGGCTCAGTGGTTTAGTGCCTGCCTTCAGCCCAAAGCATGATCCTGGAGTCCCAGGATTGAGTCCCGCATCAGGTTCCCTCCATGGAGCCTGCTTCTCCCTCTGCCTAGGTCTCTGCCCCTCTCTATGTGTGTCTTTCATGAATAAATAAATAAAATATTTTTAAAAAAGAAGTAATCCATGTACTATTGCTTAGCACATAGCAAGCATTCCATAAATGTCAACTGTTGTGTTTTAACCCCATTTTGGCCTCATGATAATGCTGACAGGTGAGCACCCTTGTCCCCTGTCATAAATGGGAAACCTGAAGCTTAGAGATCTTTAGTGAGTTGCAGAACTGGGACTTGGAACCTAGATAGTCGTGGTCTAAGCATTCTTTTCTGTTTTCCTGTGGCACAAAGGGAATACTAGAAACAAAGCATCCATGATCTCTAAGTCTTAGGCAAACTTCAGGTAAACTTAGCTACTGGCTTCCTGTTAGAGGCCAAAGAACCACACTTGGTCTCCAACAGAGGAGGGATGGTGAGTATGGGGTCCTTGAGCCGACAGGCTTTCCCTGTCATTCTCCAACAGGCATGTGCACTGGTGCTCATTACCCGCCAGGTGAGAAGGGAGAAGGCCCGTGCAACTTTGGAGTCCCCTGAGCAGCAGGTAACCTCCTTGGACAAGCTGCTGAATGTGTTTGAGTGTTGATTTCCTTGGTGATGTTTATCAAGCACTGACTGCCTATCAAGCATGAGGGGAATGGAGGGTTCTAGATACTGTTCTTGCCCTTTCATTTCCTGTCCTCATCCTTCTCCTTGTCTCCCCTCAGCTGTGAGTAAAGGGTGCAGCAATGGTCTGGCCTAGACTGGAAAGAGGCACACACAGCCAATTCCATCTTGCCCTTCGTCAAACACTGATTTCTGAAATCGAGACACTTGTTGTAACTTTGTTTGTTTTTTAAATATTTTATTTATTTATTCTCTCATGAGAGACACAGAAAGAGAGAGAGGCAGAGACACAGGCAGAGGGAGAAGCAGGCTCCATGCAGGGAGCCTGATGCGGGACTCAATCCCGGGACTACAGGATCATGCCCTGGGCCAAAGGCAGGAGCTAAACTGCTGAGCCATCCAGGGATCCCAAGACACTTGTAACTTTGGAAGCTATCTTAACTCAGACTGTTTCTGGAAATATCCTTTCTTCTCCCCCATTCCTTACCTATCAAAATCAAACTTACACTTCAAGGCCCAGTTCAAGTCCTGCATCCTCTAAATAATATCCTCTAGGATTCTTTCAGGCCCTTTGATTTAATCTTTCCATCTCTCTGAACCCCTTTGGTTCAGTCCAATGATCATGTAATTATGTATTAAATTCAAATACTCATTAAGTTATTGTTCCATAAGACTGAATTGGGTTTTTCTAAAAAGAAGGTAATTTTATTCCTTTTTTTATATCCCTAACAGCCTGTAGCCTGGTGCTGGGCATGCAGTAGGTATGCAATAAATAAACTCCTGTTGGTTGTTTTCCCAGCCTGTGCTGAGCACTTGAGGGAGAGAATGCTGTTTCATTCATCTCTGTATCCTCAGCACTTAGCACAATGTTTGGCACATGGTAGGCAACTTGCAAAACTTGGTAGGTTGCAAAGAATAATGTACATGAAAGTGCCTTGGATGATGACTAGCATACAGCAGGGGCTCCATAAAAGTTTCCTGACTAAGGTAAAGCATGGCAGTACTGCTGCTTAGCATTTTACTGTGGTTGCATAACCTTTAAAGACTTACCATTTCATTTAAGTTCTTTAAAATGGGTTTTTCCATGGGCTCAGCAAAGGAGTTGTACAGGACACTGGGGAAAAGAGACAAAACATGGGCTTATTCAGGGATTGTATCTGCTGGTTGTGAACCTGCTCTGACCCTGCCGGAGAATCCAGCCCCACTAGTAATTGCCCATTGTGGAGCTATCACTCACCTGAGTTCTCCAGAAAATGACACGTGGGCATGGCTCACTTGGGCATAACAGTCTTGGAGCTTCAGGATTGGGTGACCAAAGTCATTTTGGGAGAGGACAATGATACCAGTGAAGTAGACCCCAGACAGAAACAAATCAGCTTCTCCTGTGTCTTGACTATTGAGAGAAAAAGTATAAGGTTACCCAGTCCTGGGTAGGGGGGAGATGGACTGTTTGTTTCTCTGACTTCCCACAGCCTCTAAGCTCCTGGAGGGCAGGAACGTTCTCATCTCTGGATTCCTGGCATCAACAACAGGTAGGAGCAGAGTAGGTACTGAATGTTTACTAGACAAATGAGGCAATGAGTATGTGAATGGTAACAGCTTTAGCTTAGCTTTCTAATCCTGAGTGCTCTGTCCCCCATAGAGGCCAAATATATATTAAGCACCATTCATATACAATGCTTGTGTGGAGAGAGGAGATGGGGTAGCCTTATTTATGATGGGCACAGATGGAGTGGGACACTTAGATACAGTCTGTGAACTCTTTGAGGAAGTGGAGTGTGGGTTATTCATCTCTACCTCCCCTCCCCAGGATGAGCACACAGAAGAGGCATTAATATATGCTGATGAGTCAGCAAAGAAAATGAATGAATACCTGAATCTATGTTACTTATGGGAAAATATAGTTTCTCTATGATGCACAAGACTGGAGTTCTTGAGATGGAGATAAATGATACTTGTTTGGCACACAATAAGTGGTTGTTGAATGACTAAGTGGATGACTGGATGCGCTGTTCTGGGGCACCAACCAAGGCAGACCTAAATATTATACCTAGGACAGTGAGTTGCACACAGCAGATGGTCTGTAAGTGTAACTTGAATTTGATCCCTCTTTTTTTCTAAGAGGGTGCAAAGGCCTTTTGCTAGGGAGAGAATTGGGCACAAGCTATTATCCTCGAATCTTCTTGTGAGGTAAGAAGGCCCCCTTTCTCCATCAGTTGCCCCTGTAGATGGGGAAGTGAGTGGAATGGCTCAAGATCATACAGTGACTCACTGAAGGTCTAAAATGTTGAGCACACGTCTGATCCTCCAACTGTCAGGGCCTTTTAGCCCTTGGGAAATCTTAAGTGACATTTTGCTCTGCCTTTAAGGGAAGGATGCTTTTCAGCCCTCCCTCCTCCTCCTCTACCCAGCCCCCAGCATAGATATCCTGACTTAAATCTCTCCTGGAAGAAAGTGTTCTTAAGAAAGACTGTTAATGGTTGAGGGAAAGAAGCCTAATATCAAAAACGTCTGTGAATTTATGAACTTTCAATTTTGGTTCCATTTCTCCCCAGAAGAGCCACAGACAGCCTTGAAGGGAATACTCACAAGAGTGGAGATTTGACATCCCAGTTGGTACTGATGTTGGCTGTGCCATGGTTGGTCAGTGCCTTGATTCCCACTCCAGGCACAAAGGCTAATGAAGTATTTGGAAATGAAAAGACATTGATTTTTATGCTGTAAAAAACAAACAAGGAGGTTAGCACATGTCTTCTAGAGAGGTCTTCTAGCACATCTCTAAATATGGCAACATCAGAAAGGACGTTTATGGAACTCCTGGAAGCAATTGTGAACCTCAGGTCTGAGGTGCTGCCTCTGGGCACTGCCTTTAAAAACAAACAAACAAACAAACAAACAAACAACCACCTCATGACCCAGAGATCAAGACCTGAGCTGAGATCAAGAGTCAAATCTTAACTGACTGACCCACCTAAGCAGCTCTGGGCACTGCCTTCTAATTCCCCTTTAACCCTTGCCAAGAAGCACCTCCCTGGTATCTAATTGAGGGGGAAATGAGAAATATAAAAACCAATTAGAAAATAACCAATTTCTTTAGTTTCATTAAAGACAGTATGAAATACAACACTGCCATCATAATTTTTCCCTTCAGCTATTCCAGTATTTTTCAAGGTGTATAGGGAGGACATTAGTATTTTGGGACAACTATTTTGTGTAGAGGACTGTTAATATACATTGCAGGGTACCTGGCATATGTGCCAACAAAATGCCAGCAGTGCCCCTCCCCCCATCATTGGGATAATCACAAGGGTGCCTTCCTCCTGTTCCCAGATGCCCTCTATGTGGACAGTATCTTCCCTAGGTTAGAAACTTAGAGTATTAACTTTACCTAGGATTCTCTGAACTGTCAACAGGTAGGAGGCAATGGGCTGTATGCAATCTATACAGGTAGGCGGCTCATGTGATTACTCCCTACCAGGCACTGTGGTAAGCACTTTATATCCATTTTAATCCTCACAATAATCTCATGAGGTTGTTGCTGGTTTTGCAATCTGCAATTCAGAGATGAGAAGATAAAGAACATGGTTGAAGTCTTATATAAGCGGTAGAACCAGACCTGGGGCCCTCCTCAATCTGTCTTCAGACTGTGTTCTTAACCAGTAGGCTACGCCACTTCATGTATTATGCAAGGGGCACTTGGCTTAGAACTGAGTTTTGTGGTAGCTGTGCAACTTTGGGTAAGACACTTAATTTCTTCCAGTCAATCACTAAAAGGAAGGGTTATTCATGGGTAGGTTGAGAAGACAAAATGAGATCACTGATGTATAACTGTGGCACAGGAGAAAGGCATTGTTATGAACTAAGATTAGGAAAAATATAAAACATAAATGTTATAGCTGATAACAAATGCTTATTTAGTGTTTCTTCTATTTTCCTTCTTTCCTACCTGTTCTTTGTCACACACCCTGAGTCCCACTGTGGGAAGAAGATGGTGGAGGTTCACTTGACAGATCTTAGAAATCTTAGAAATATGAAAATATTTCATATATAAGGTTGATTCATATAGGTCTAATGCATTCTTTGTATTTAAGCTATGGATGTATCATTAACGAAAATCATTTCTTTGTTGCTGGGCATCTAGGTTGTTTCCAGTTATTTCTGTATTATAAACAATGCCACACTGAATATCCTCATACATGCTGTTTATGTGTATGTCTTTCTAGTAAGGATACTGAGAAGTGGGATTGGTAGGTAAAAGCGCAGGCATTTAAAAAAAAGTCCTTTTACCTTCTAAAAGAGCAGTGTCCAATAGAAACAGAATATGATCCACATACATAGTCAAAACATTTCTAGTAACCACATTTAAAAGAGGAAAAGAGGGATCCCTGGGTGGCGCAGAGGTTTGGCACCTGCCTTTGACCCAGGGCGCGATCCTGGAGACCTGGGATCGAATCCCACAGCGGGCTCCTGATGCATGGAGCCTGCTTCTCCCTCTGCCTGTGTCTCTGCTCTCTCTCTCTTTCTCTGTGTGACTATCATAAAAATAAAATAAAAAATAAAAATTAAAAAAAAAAAGAGGAAAAGAGGGGATCCCTGGGTGGCTCAGTGGTTTGGCGCCTGCCTTTGGCCCAGGGCGTGATCCTGAAGTCCCGGGATCGAGTCCCGTGTCAGGCTCCCTGCATGGAGCCTGCTTCTCCCTCTCCCTCTGCCTATGTCTCTGCCTCTCTCTCTCTCTCTCTCTCTATCATAAATAAATAAATAAATCTTTTTTTAAAAAAAGAGGAAAAGGTGAGAGTGATTTTCTTAATATTTTTTACTTAACCCAATATATCTGTAATAGCATCATTTCAACACATAATATAAAAATTATTGATGAAAATAAAAATATTTTATTTCCCTTTTTTCAAAATAAGTCTTGTGTTCACAATATGGTCTTTTTTAATACTCATAATATGACTCAATCTGGACACTGAATTTCATCAGAAATACTTGTCCTATATTTAGATTGGATAAAATTTTCAACTGAAAAAGTACACTTCCATACTTAAATTGTTCCACACATAGTTAAAAGCTTTTCAATAACTGAATTGAGTACCCATTTTAAAATTAAAATTAATTAAAATTAAATAAGTAAAAATTCAGTGCCTTATTTGCACTAGTCCCATTTTCCAGTGCTCAGTAGACACATATGACTGGTGGCTCCTGTGTGGGCAGCACAGGTTTAAAAGTACTGTACCAGTTTATTTATTCCCACTAGCAATGCATGACAATCCCTATGTTTCCTCATCTTCACCTACATTTCATAATCTATGATTAACCTTCGATTTTTCTGCTGAGGCCTTATCATCACTTTAATTAAATAATTCATTTTGTAAATATATAATATCTATCACTTTTACTGGATATTAAGGACAGGGGATATCTGGGCCATTCACTACAATATCCCCTATGCCTAGAACAAGCCTTGGTACCTAGTAGGTTCTCAATAAATACTTGTTGAATGGCTGCCTTTATTAACAGCTAGAACATTCATAAGAGCTTTCCCTTGATCACCATTCTTCTCCCCACCCACTCCCAATCCCCCCGAAAACTCATGGTTTTATAGAATGTTATCCTTGATAACAGAGAAATTATTACTCCAAAGGGTTAGAGCAGCAGGGAATTATCACTGGATTGATAAAGCTTTGGGACAAATTGTGAATCACAGATAATTCCTTATAAAATCTTGACTCTCTGCTTTACCTTTAAGATTGAAGTCAAGATGGACAAAGACATCCTCTCCCTACACTGCCTTTGTTTGTTTGTTTTTTTTTTTTCCTACACTGCCTTTGGAGCAACCCCACAGAGGTTGCCAGCTGCTGTCTGAATATCTACTTTCCCTTTATCATTCCCAAACATCTCTGAATTTGATTAGGATGGCAAAGATGTCTGGTTAGAAAGTGAATTTTCCAGTCTCCCTTGCTAATAATAATAAGTATGATCATAAGGCTAAGTTCTGTTCATTATTGTATAGGTAGAGTATTACTAGAGCGGGGCTAAAGGAAACAACTCAGTGAAGAGACTAAGCCAACTTACAAGAGCCCTCTTATACCTTCTTGCACCTGAAATATGGATTTGATGGCTAAGCTGCAATGCCTGTGGCTGAGCTGCAGTGGTCAATCTTGAGGACAGAAGCCAGAACTGAGGATGGTGGGGCAGAGAAATACAAAAAGGCTGGGTTCTAATAAAATTGTGGGGCTTCCATAGGATCCCTCTTTCTTTTTTTTCCTTTTTTTAAGTAGTCTCCATGCCCAGTGTGAAGCCCAATGCAGAGCGTGAACTCACAACCCTGAGATCAAGACCTGAGTAAAGATCAAGAGTTGGACGCTTAACTGACTCAGCCACCCGGGCTCCCCTCTGCTCTTCCTTATGAGTCTTATTTGTGGTCCATTTCTATGACCTCTGAAATCTCAACTAAACTTCACTAAAATAAGGAAAGGCTTGATGGAGTAGATTCGTGTTTGAGACTGTGATTGAATCCTAAATCTAGCCTTCTGGGGTAGGGGTAACAATGGGATGGATACAATTTTCTCTTAGAAATCAAGGGCAGCAGTGTCCACAATAGCCAAACTGTGGAAGGAGCCTCGGTGTCCATTGAAAGATGAATGGATAAAGAAGATATGGTATATGTATACAATGGAATATTACTCAGCCATTAGAAACGACAAATACCCACCATTTGCTTCGACATAGATGGAACTGGAGGGTATTATGCTGAGTGAAATAAGTCAATCAGAGAAAGACAAACATTATATGGTCTCATTCATTTGGGGGAATATAAAAAATAGTGAGAGGGAATAAAAAGGAGAGAAAATAAGTGGGAAATATCAGAGAGTGAGATAGAACATGGGAGACTCCTAACTCTGGGAAACGAACAAGGGATGGTGGAAAGGGAGGTGGGCAGGGGGTGGGGGTGACTGGGTGACGGGCACTGAGGGGGCACTTGATGGGATGAGCACTGGGGTCATACCATATGTTGGCAAATCAAACTTCAAATAAAAAAATATACAAGAAGAAAAAAAAGAAATCAAGGGCAGGGCAGCCTGCCTCAGCAGTTTAGCGCCGCCTTCGGCCTGGGGTGTGATCCTGGAGACCAGGGATGGAGTTCTGCGTTGGGCTCCCTGCATGGAGCCTGCTTCTCCCTCTGCCTGTGTCTCTGCCTCTCTTTCTTTCTCTCTCTCTCTGTCTCTCATGAATAAATAAATAAAATCTTAAAAAAAAGAATTCAAGGGGCAAGGAATTCTTATGTTAGAAAAGAGGCAAGGACATCGAGACTCTGGGCAGATACACCAGGTGTACACACCCAGTGTGCAGCAGGGATATGACTCGGACCCAGGTGCTCTGACCGAAATCCTACACTCTCTGTCAGCTTTATGACCCCTCTTTCTTGGGTCATTCGTCTGAGAAGCCCCTTACCAAAGGTGGGTTAACTTCTACTCTGCAGGTGCTGGTGTTACACCAGAACACATGGTGGCACATCCACAACCCTAAGATTTTAAAGATTAATTTCACTGCTAAAAATACTCTTCTACTTACTTTGAAAAATTATAGTTCACATAATCAACCTTCAGAAATTCTAGAGATTCAGAACCTTTTAGGTCTGGGATGTTTTTTTCCTTAATCATTTGCTCAATCATCTCCATTCCAGCTTGAATGCCTACAAAGGAACCAAAGAGAACATTTATTTACAACAATGGCATAACATTATTAAACGTATATGTGAGGTTTACTGAGTAAGGCATGCTCTTGAGAGAAATTTAGAAAGCAGCAACCCTACAAAGTGGGTGCTATTGTCCCTGTTTTACAGAAGGAAAAACAGGTCCTCAGAGAGGCTAACAAAGACCCCAGGACCCCAGGGCTAATAACACAAGAGATTCTCATTACATGGCCAAGGCTAAAGGGTACTACTACAGGGCATTATGATAGTCAAATCTGGGCAATTTGACTTCAGAATCCTGTCTTATTAGAAAATTATTGTACATTGTCTCCTTTCCCCTAGATTCTTTAAGCTCAGCAAGTTTTGGCCTGAGGCCCATGGACTGTAGGCCACTCTTAACTCTCCTGAAATTCTAGTAAAAGACTGAGCAGGATGTGTGTGTACATGTACATTTGTCTCTCATTTTTCAGAGGAGAGGGTCCACATTTGCATCAGATTCTCAAAGGATCCCAGGACTCCAAAAAGGTTAGTAAGCCCTGCTTTTGTGTAATTCAGGAATAAACTAGTCTTTACAGAGTAGCACCACAGAACACATTTTTCTGAGTTCATGGAGAAAAAGAGCCCTCTTCCACATAAGGAGCTTGCGAAAAGTAACTGACATAGTGATGAAGAATGATCTTTTCATTTTAATCTTTTTGAGAGGGAAGCTTTGCCTTTGCCTCTTATTTTGTAGCTTAAGCTCATTTTTACTTAGGCTATCTTTGTGGAGATGGAGAGCAGATCTTATCCTCTATAATACCATGAATAATGTTGTAATATAGGGCTGCAGGGATAGAATGTAAAGGATATAAAGATGGAACCAAAGGCACTATCAGACAGGTTAGTTTCAAATCCTAAAACTGTTATGATTTAATAATAATTGTGTGCTCATGTATGCCAGACTGTCTACACTCTACACATATTCTATCCTTTGATCCTTAGAGCAGCCCAATGACATAGGTATTATTATCCCTATTTAACATAGGAGGCAGTTGAGGATTAGACAGGTTCACTGGCTTGCCCAAGAGCTCACAACTACTGCACATCATTATTGAGGCTTTGAGGAGGAATGGGGTGCAGAGAACAGAGCACAGGTCTGGAAATCAGGCAGGGCGGACCTGAGCTCTGATCTTGCATCACCCCCTTACTGCTGTGTGACATGGCAAATTCAGTTCAGCGCTTCTGAGACTCAGATTTCTCCTCTGTAAAATGACTATCCTTTCTTTGTAGGGTGGTTGTGGAAATTAAATCAACCCAGAGCCTGTAAGGCACATATCAAAGAGCTTGGCCATGGTAGATGCTCAATCAAGGCATGGTTCTGACTTTATTTTTTTTATAATAAATTTATTTTTTATTGGTGTTCAATTTGCCAACATACAGAATAACACCCAGTGCTCATCCCGTCAAGTGCCCCCCTCAGTGCCCGTCACCCATTCTCCCCCACCCCCCGCCCTCCTCCCCTTCCACCACCCCTAGTTCATTTCTCAGAGTTAGGAGTCTTTATGTTCTGTCTCCCTTTCTGACATTTCCCACACATTTCCTCTCCCTGGTTCTGACTTTAAAGCCTGTTCTTCCCCATCAACCCATGTCATATCTCGACAGATGATCCCATTTGGTCCTCACATCACTACAGGGGGGCAACATTACTGTCATTCCCCTCACCTCATTTTCCAGATGAGAAAATCTACTGGCCCAACCCTACATATTGAGGAAAGGGACAGGACTGAAATTCATACCCATATGAACTGATTAGATCTGTTCTTTTAATTTCTCTGATCTTGAGGGTAAAATAAGCTATTCTCACAACTTTAATACCTTTATGAGATAGTTCTGATATGTATTTCTGTGTATATAAGTGTTATTAATATAGTAACAAGATACACACACATACACACATGCACATGCATTCCTGGTATGTATTTCTCATTATAGCCAGCTCATATTACAATTGTGCAAGATGGATCGATTTTAGATTTCCTGTGCTAGATGAGGTGCTGGGGGAGTTGCCCAAAACTCAGTCTTTCCTTCTTCCACCCTTTCCTTCTTCCCTCTATCCTTCCTGTATTTCTTTTTTGGTGTAGTGGGTGAGGCATTTCCTGGTCACACTTGGGTATATTCGCAGTACTCAGGTTGATTGCTTTAGTTAAGAAAGCATCAGAGTGACTCTATCTGCCAGCATTCAGCTAACCTAGGGCCAAGATTTACAGGAGAAAACTGGGCCTACACACTTTGATTTCTCAGTTCCTTTCCCATATACAATCTGCCCTCATCCTAGCTCTGCTCAACATGCTTCTCTTCCTGTGTTTATAAATACCTCCAAAGGGGTTTTTCTTAATCTTTCAGGTTTTCTTAATCTTTTCAGGCTCCTTTTAGCGTCTAATGAATGTATTGAACCTCTCTCAAGAAAAATGCACGATCATAATCTACATTAAATCTGGCACACAATTTTAGGTGACCCTAAGTTCCTTTTGGAACCAAGCCTTTTCTGAAGGTCTAAGGTGTTACTTTTACTCTCATATCTCCTCCCCTCTACCCTGTGATGTATCCTCCTTTAGAGCAGGGATGTTCATTGTATGTGCATGAGAGGGTACTGGTGGCAGGGGGGTGGGGAGAGAAGGCACATCTGTGGCTGGGTTTGGACAGGCCTATCATCAAGGTGATTATTTTTCAGACACCACTTCTTTCCCAGCTATCTTAGCAGACTCTGCAAAAGGGGCTGGATCATCCCATAGTAGAGCTTCCCCTAGTCATGAGATCGTCCAATATGAGCTTGGATCACAAACTCCACCTGGGGGGCTGTAGTTTGGCTTTTGGAAGCACTCGACTCACCATAGTCCAGAGCCCGCTGAGTAACCCTGGCCTTGATTCCAGGGTAAATGGTCTGCGTGGATGAGATGCAGAGATTCCACAGGAAGAAACATCCCCAGAGGACTTGAACTGCCTTTGTACGCATCTGCAATTAACCAACATTTATGGTTCCTTTATTATTTTTGACTTTCATTGGTCAATTCCATCTAGCTTTTCTATGATTTCTTGTTTCACTGCTTACTTCCAGAACTCATTCTATCCACCCTTCCATCCATATATCCATCCATCCAGTAATCATTTATTGAACACACCAGAATATGTGCTAGGTGCTGAGGATGCGAGATGACCTATGTGTGCCCTTGACTTCTGCTTCTCACAGACTAGTGGGTGAGTCAGACACACACAGATGATTATGACTCGTACAACACAATACAATGTAATGCAACACAAGAGCCTTACTGTAAATGTAACAATTGTGATATGCCTTGGGAAGGATAAGGGGGTGGGGATGCAGGAATTTTGACAGTTTTAGAACACAAGTCAGTAGTTTAAGCAGGTGGCCTCAGAGAATGTGGGACAATCTGCTTAAAGATCCTTAATGAAAAAAAAAAAAAAAGATCCTTAATGACTCCTGTTTGCCCACAGGACAGGGTTTAAGCTTAAAGCCCAGGTGGAAGGCCCTGCCCTGCTCTACACTTCTACCTCCTCATGGACTTCCTTCCTTAACACACATACCTGGCTCACCTCAGAATCTAGTACAATGTCTGGCACACAGTAGATATACACAGAAAAAATCTCAACTCCAAAGGGAGGGATTATATCTTTTTTGCTGTTATATTGCTAGTGCTTGGAATATACTAAATATTCAATGTATATTTATTTAATTAATGGACCCAATGAATTAATGCCAGGCCATTTTCTTTTATTTTTCTTTTTTAAGGTAGGCTCCATACTCAGCATGCAGCCCAATGTGGGGCCTGAATTCATGTCTCTGAGATTGAGACCTGAGCTGAGATTATGAGTCAGATACTTAACTGACTGAGCTCCCCAGGTAGCCCCCAGCCCATTTTCTTGATGAATGAAGCACAGTTACAAATAGCAACACTGACATGGGTTTCTTTTAATGACAGCTGAGTTGAGTGATACGTTCACTGGCCTTGTTTCTAGTTCTGGCAGTTTACAATCTTGGTGAGCTACCCTTGCTGCGTTCATATGTGCTAAAGATTGACAGGTGACAGATACCCACTGAGTTAATATACAAAATTGAGACAAATCAGGGAATTATTTGTGGGGGTGGTCAAGGAAGAGGAAGTTTTGGGAGCCATGCAAAGGGAGGGGTCAGGCCAGGTGTGGCAGGGAAGGATTCACAGAAGGGCTGGGATTCAGGAGCAGTCTGGATGAAGGAAAAAATCATTGCAAGAGGTGTGTGTGTGGGGGGGGAGAGGGTTGTTTGGCCAAGAAAAGAAAAAGGTTTGATAAAGGAAGTGTGTGGGCTTTATGGATAAGGCCATAGAGGTGGGAATGGGATGATGTAGACAAAAGGGGTGTTCCAGAGAATTTATTTGAGAGGAATAGAACAGTCTGACCAGAGAGAGGAGTATCTATGCAGGGCTGTTGCTAGCCTAACTTGGCCTTTAGTATGGAATGGGAAAAGGTGCCCTTTGGAGATATACCAGCTTTCTGGTACAAAATAGGGCAAGCAGAAAATGTTCTAGTGTGTTCAGTGTGCCCAACTTGTAGGGAGAGCAAGGGCTTCCCTACACACCCCTTGAGCTAGCATTTTTAAATTTTTAGATTTGATTTATTTATTGTGTGTGTGTGTGTGTGTGTGTGTGTGTGTGAGAGAGAGAGAGAGAGAGAGAGAGAGAGAGAGAGAGAGAAGAGCCTGACATGGGGCTTGATTCCATGACCCTGAGATCATGACCTGAACTGAATCCAAGAGTCAGACATTTAACCAACTGAACCACCTAGGCGCCCCATGGGCTGGTATTTTGTCTAATGAACACATTGCCCAATTTACATAGGGGATCTATGTTCAGATTAGTGAACGTTCATGTGGGTGTTTTGCTGGAGACCCATGAGGTTGAGAATTGGGGTCTTGACCTGTCCTGTGATGCATACATCCACCTTCAGGTGTGAGGCTCAGTCAACTTGCTTACATTTGTCATCTGACCTCCCAGGACACCTCTGTCCAGACAAATTGGACTTCTGGTCCCTAAACACTCACCATGTTTCCTGCATAATGCCTATGCTTATGCTGTTCATCTTCACCTAGGCCTGTGGAAACTCTGTACATCCTTAAGGTCCATTTTAAATACAGCCTTCTTTCTGAAGCCATTTCTGACTTCCCTAAGCTTATCTAATTTCCTTCTGAATCCTTGATCAAAATATATATTTATTCATGTGTGTATATTTATTTTTTCATGTGCTGTCTGTCTCCTCTATGAGAATATAAGTGCCATGAGGGTAGAGACCTCATTTGGTTTGGAGGTCCTAGAGCCTGGCTTAGTGTCTCAGGTATAGAGCAATTGATAAGTAATGGTAGAATGAATCAACAACAACAAAAGAATGAATCAGGGAATCACAAATGAAGGAAGAACCATACCCTGCTCTGCACTATATTACAGTTCTTTGCAGAGGTGACTAACAAAGCATTTGTATTCTAGTGGAATACACTTTCCCATTATTTTTTTTTCCCTTTCCCATTAGAACAGATATTGGCCACAGGTCAGGAGCAGGGTTAGGGAGGTTAGGTACCAGATCGTGGGGAAGGGAGAGGTCTCGAGAGGACTGGCTAGTGTGGCTGGGGTACTGGGAATGGGATGGAGGACTCTGAGTAGTGACTATTTAGAAAGAGGCATTTCAATACCTTAACAGTGCTATGGCCTTAGCATTCAGTGTGATGTTTCTGCCCTACAGAATTGGTTTGGGTTATGCTGGACAATGCACAGAAAGAACCTGAGCAGCCATGCTGGGGGCAGGGCTATGGAGGGGTGACTTGGAGATGGTCAGGTGCAGAGGACACCAAGGGAAGCCTAGAGTCATGACAATAAGAGCCACAGGGGAGGACTTGTGTAGGAGACCTGTCTCTGGTCAGGCAGCAAGTGATCTGAGGGTTGGTGGAAATGTGAGGAGTGGGATAAGCAAGCGAGACGCAGGGTGATGTTAACACCTTATACTTCATTAGAATGGATGCAAGAGCTAGGTATAGTTGCCATCTGTGCTAGGCCCTCCTTGATCCTGGGGTGGCAGGGGTGGTGGTGGTGGTCAAGGGGTCTTGGAGAGGAGGATAGGCAGAGATGGATGAAACTATGGGAGTGAGAGCAACACTCCTGGGGCTGTTCACCAACTGATATAAAAGTATGTCCACATTTTAACAAATGGTGAGGCCATACTGATGTGTAGTCACTCTGACACTGCCGTGGGCAAAGAACTGTAAATGGATGTGTCATGCCAAGGCAGGCACGAGAGGGATTTTTTTTAAAGTGGAAAACATTTTCATAGCAGTAGAAAGTGAAGGGAAAAAAAGGTAGACCAAAAATTCTGTATGTATTAGACTGTATCCAAATTAAGGTTGAAATAATCTCTCTGCCCGGCATGTAGTAGGGCTTCAATAAATATTTGCTAACTGACCAACTGACTGGCTTACAAGATTCTGGTTAACAAAGAAAGGTTCTAGAAAAGTGTGGGGAAAAATGAGAAAACCAAACCATCATATAAATAACTCTCCATTTCTACAGTGAAAAAGCATAATAAACTAAAGCAGAGCTATTATTTGTTAATGGAATAAAAACTAAAATAATGAATTTGGTTTTTTTTTTCACCATTTACAAAACTCACAACAATTTTTGGAGGTTCATGTTACTATTATCCTACCTCCATCTTAAGCATGTGGACACAGAGACTTGGAGAGTCTGAATGACCCAAGACCATATAGTAAGTGAGGCACTTGGGAACCACACCTTTTTCTTCTGACTCCCTATTCTAGTGTTTATGAATTTTATTACTTGGTAAGTGTTGGATTTTTCATTTTCATCTCGGAACTTTAGGAGATGCTTGATGCCATCTTCTATGTGGAAAAAATCATTAAGCATCTGGAGATTTTAAAGCATTAAAGTGCAAATCCTTTCATATTTTCTTGGGCATAAATAGAGTTTTAAATGCCTTTCCAGCTGCAAAAATTCTATTTTCTCTTCACTGGGTAAAGGAAGTCTCTGAAATGGTCTACTTTGACAAAGGTCCAGGAACTCAAAATTGCACATAGAAAAACATATATTTTTTAGAAATTTTATGAGTGAATGAAATTACTGAGCTATAAGAGGATTGTACGTAACTTTCAGGTGAAGTGTTTGTTAGGATGATAATTTATGGGCAGAGGAGGGAAGGAACCTTGTCAAGCAAGGAGATGAGTCCTAAAAGGTTAAGTAATTTGGCTGACAAGTAAGGGCAGGATGAGTTGCCCGCTAAAGGAAGGGATCCAAGATGACTTAAAAACCCTGCCGACAAATCACCTATTTTGTTGTTTAAGGAATTATTTCTTTCCAAGATTCAAAACCTCAAAAGTCATTACATTTCCATACCAATAAATGGACAGAATAACACTTCTAAACTAGATGGCCCTACCATAGCAACGTTTTTCTAGATATGTCTCCCGAGGCAAGGGAAACAAAAGCAAAAATAAATTATTGGGACTTCATCAAAATAAAAAGCTTCTGCAACGTGAAGGAAACAATCAACAAAACTAAAAAACAGCCTATGGAATAGGAGAAGATATTTGCAAATTACATATGCAATAAAGGGTTAGTATCCAAAATAATTAAGGAGCTTATATGCTCAGGACCCCAAAATTTTACAGTAATCTGATTCAAAAATAGGTAGAAGACATGAACAGACATTTCTCCAAAGAAGACAATCTCCAGATGCCCAACAGACACATGAAAAGATGCTCAACATCACTTATCATGAGGGAAATACAAATCAAAAGTACAGTGAGATACCACCTCACACCTGTCATAATGGCTAAAATCAACAGTACAAGAAACAATGAGTGTTGGCAAGGGATGTGGAGAAAAAGGAACCCTCCTATACTATTAGTGGGAATACAAACTGGGGCAGCCACTGTGGAAAACAGTATGGAGTTCCACAAATAGTTAAAAATAGAATTGCCATATGATTCAGTAATTGCACTACTGAGTATTTACCCCCCAAAATACAAAATGTTATTCAAAGCGATATGAATCCCTTTGTTTCACCCCTATGTTTCACCCCTATGTTTCACCCCTATGTTTATAGCAGCATTATTTAAAATGGCCAAATTATAGAAGCAGCCGAGTATCCATTGAGAGATGAATGGATAAAGGTGTGATACATACACAGACACACACACACACACACACACACACACACATGCACTCAGTGGAATTTGATTTGGCCATAGAAAAGAACAAAATCTTGCCATCTGCAACAACATGGATGGAGTTGGACAGTATAATACTAAATGAAATAAGTCAGAGGAGGAAAAATACCATATGATTTCACTCATATATGGAATTAAACAAAGCAAATAAGCAAAGGAAAAAAAGAGAGACAAATCAAGAAACAGACTCTTAACTATAGAGAACAAATTGATGGTTAGCAGAGGAGGTGGAGGGGATGAGTGAAACCGGTGATGGGGATTCAGGAGTGCACTTGTTGGGATGAGCACCAGGTGTTGTATGAAAGTGTTGAATCACTATGTTGTACACTGAAACTAATATTACATTGTATGTTAACTAACCTGAATTAAAATAAAAATGAAACAAAGACATAAATATATTAGGTGACCCTTGCCGTTCTGATGACCAGAAACAAGAAAACTCTAGAACAGCTTAGAAAATTCCTGAGACAGGTCGACTTACCATTGGTATTTACTGAGGGGAGTTTTATAGGCTTTGGAAAAATCAGTTAAAGGAGATGATGGATGAAATGCAGCCTTTAAAACAGGATCAAAGGTTGGAAAAATTAAGTCCAATTGGTTTAAGGAAGCCTAAACTGTCAGAATATTCCAACTTAATGGTTAAAACAAAATGTGTATAAGACATCTAAATCAATAGGTATAGGATACGAGGAGAACTGGAGGCTATTTCAAGGAATTCAGCTCTCACATCTGATTTTTACCAAGATCTCAAGTGACAAGGGCATTGAAAATTTACACCTAGCCTTCCCCAAACTCCTTACTTAACACAAACAGGTTAAACAAGTGGGAGGGCCTTAGCTCTGGCAGGATGTAGGTCACTGATGTGGTTTGAGACCTGGGTCCCAGAACACAGACATCACAGCAGCCCCTTCTTCCTAAATCCACACTGGTTCAAGTTAGAGACAAGTTAGAATTTTCTTCCATTGAGTTGGGTTCCCCCCTGAAATGAAGGCAAAAATAAGTCCAGAAGATTGAGTGACTGTCTTAACATTGCTGAATGAGGCAAATGTCAATCTGTCATTCACACCAACTCTCTTTTCTTAGACCTGCTCATAGCCTTCTGGGTCGGCCTAAGTGACATAAAAGACAAAACAGAAAAACCTAGGCAGACAATGACTCAAGCCACATGACAGCGGACTGACCAGGACATCGCCAGTGGAGAGGGTAATCCCCGCTGGGAGATTGTGCGCTGGCAGAGATCTGAAGTTTGCTCACGATTCTTACCTCAAGCCGAGGAAGCATCCAAAGCTGGGGAGTACCTTCGATTCCTTCTGCCTTTGAAACTATGTGTTCCCCACTTGAGCCTTGAACCCAGCTGCTGAAAAGACAAGATAATTAAGTCTGAATCATCTACAGGTGGATTTTTTTAAATGCCTCTTTCAAAATGTGATACATAATTGCTACACTTCAATTGCCCAATAGCATGAATGAACACTACAGTCTCTACCTAGATGAGCAGACAATGCCACCCATGCAATGATTACTCCCTGTAATACACACACACACACGCACACACACACAACTATTATGACTACATTACCAGAATGATTAAGTCATGACTTTCAATGTACTGAAAAAGGTGTCAAATTGCATTGAATTGGAAGAGGAAGAATTTTCCTTTCTGGGATAATAAGCCAGTTTCTCCTGCTCAGGGTACCTAAAGTGGATGGCTCCACCACTATCCAGAATACCTTTTGGACTTTTGGTGGATCAGATTCAGTCTGAAAGTGTGAGGGTTGATAACCGGGCTGACCTAGTTACCACCTTTATCTTTCAGGGTAGGAGCACAGATGGGATCTCTAAGTGTCTGCTCCCTTTCGGGGTTGTTAGTGCTTTCCGCTCCCAGCATTTCTTTGAGGTTAAGTTGGGTGGGTGCCTGGACTCCTATGTGACTTCACATCGGTAGGTTCTAAACCCTATCTGCCCTCCCATCCCCCATGCTTCAGTCATTGCATTTTACATGGCCAGGGATCTGATTGCATGAAGTATCTAAGATCTTATTTATAATCTTCTGGGTAAGATAGGGCAACCAACTGCCCTGGTTTTCTCAGGATGCAGGATTTTCAGTACTGGAACCAGAACAGGGATGCCTGGGTGGCTCAGCTGTTGAGTGTCTGCCTTTGGCTCAGGTCGTGATCTGGGGGTCCTGGGATCCCACATTGGGCTCCCTGCATGAAGCCTGATTCTCTCTCTGCCTGTCTCTGCCTCTCTCTCTCTGTGTCTCTCATGAATAAATAAATAAATAAATAAATAAATAAATAAATAAATAATCTTAAAAAAAATAAAACCAGAACAGTCCTGGGGAAACCCAGGATATTGGTAACCTTAAAATGAATAGTAGGCATGTTACTTGGCACTGTCTAACTCCTGACAGCTTTTCAGGTTTTTCACCTAGGGCACCTCCAGTTATGCTTATCCATTTAACTTGTATTTCCTTAGGGACAAAACGTGGATAAAAATAGTATCTACCGGGGATCCCTGGGTGGCGCAGCGGTTTAGTGCCTGCCTTTGGCCCAGGGCATGATCCTGGGGACCCGGGATCGAATCCCACGTCGGGCTCCCGGTGCATGGAGCCTGCTTCTCCCTCTGCCTAGGTCTCTCTGCCTCTCTCCTCTCTCTCTCTCTCTCTCTCTCTCTGTGTGTGACTATCATAAATAAAAAAAAAATAGTATCTACCTTGATACGTTCTGGTGAAAAAAAATGTTGGTAACCGTCAGTCTGTTTGGGCTGCTATAGCATATAAACAACAGAAATTTACTGCTCACAGTTCTGGAGGCTGGGAAGTCCAAGATTAAGGAGCCAGCATGATCACGTTTCCCTGGTTCATAGTCAGCACCTTCTGGCTGTGTCCTCACACAGTGGAGGGAGCCAGGGATCTCTCTGGAGCCTCTTTTATATGGCATTAGTCCCATTTATGAGGGCTCCACCTTCATAACTTGAGCACCTCATAAAGGCCCCACCTACAGATACTATCACCTTTGGGGATTAGGATTTCAACATATGAATTTTGGAGGGATACAAACATCCAGATTATAATAATAATCTGTAAGAATTTGCTCTTAAAACTGAGAAATGCTATCAAATTTTATTCATTAGTATGTGGCCTTATCAATGGTGATACAGGGTGAACATTCTCTCCTCATAGAATCACTGTCAATCATCACAGATCCTACGCATTCAATCCATAAATATTGGGCACCTACTATGTGCAAGGACCTCTTCAGTAAAAACAATAGGATCCCCAGGCAGGTGAAGTTTATTAAACAAAGATATAAAACAAACAAACAAACAAACAAGCAAACAGCAAAATAAATAAAAATGTATAGATTGTGACACATGCTATTAAGGAAATAAGGGAATGTATTGGTGTGGTGGTCTTGTAATTGGCAGAGTGCTGTCACTGTAGGAGGCATGCTCGCTTTGTGGGATGGTCCAGGAAGTCTTCTCTGAGGAGGTCAATTTGAGCTGAAATCTGAGCTCTGAAGGGAATGGGAGGAGAGAACAACAAAGGTGGACAGTATGCCTGTGCTGCATGAAGGATAGAAATACTGGTATTAGGCACCTAAAAGGTGTCAGGTGGGTAGTTGAAGTTCTGGGGAAAGTTTGGCCAGAAATATGAATTTCTAAGTCATAATTCTGGAGGTGAAATGAAAGGCCAGCAGTGGACAGGTACATGTGAGGCAGTTTCCCACAGTGCAGGTACTACGGAGGGTTGTGGGATAATCTCAGGTGCTTGACAGATAAATACTTGAAATTGTATTATTATTGTTTTTAGTGTGTGAGGAACAAAAATACACAACCAGACATGGAAGAAGAGGCATGACATCATAGATCACAAGGAAAAAATTTATAAAATACCTTATATATTTCTGTCCCTTCCTCAGAATCTTCCCTGGGTGGCAGTACCAGTTTCTCCCCACCCTCCCCCCTGGTCCTAGGTTTTCCCTCTATCTGTCCTGCCCAGAGTGGCTGCTTGGCCCCATCTTCTTCCCCTGCTCCCCTACTACCCAACTGCCTCATTCCTTTTCCCTGTCAGTAAGATCCCTGTCCTGCTCAGCCCCCTATTTGCCTCTCCTATCTATTAAGCAGCTGCATAGGATCTGCTAGAGTTATAGGGAAGCTAAACATTATAACACAGTAGTATTTTTCTGATGCAAATATTAACTTTTCCTTTTGTCCTGGAAAATCTGAAAGCCTTGGTGGAAACCTGAATCATTGTTGTTCATTCTGGGGCATCTGGCACAGGATTTGAGGGGAGTTCTCAGGAAGTGTGGCCTGAAGATAGTAAATTGGGGCTCTCGCCTCACAGGGACTTGCCCTGCCCACTCCACTGGGGACCCTGAGCAATTTACTCCACTCCTCGGTCTCAGTCATCCTCTGTAAAAGTGGAGATCACACTTACTTTTCAGAGTCAATGAGAGTTAAACTGAATGAACTAGCACATGGTTTTTCATACAATATTAATGAGATGCATTATTATGTTTCTCTATTTTTATTTTAAACATACAAAGTTTAGTTTCCATGGTATATATTTTTTCATTTACCTTCTATTTGGAAATTTGTAAGTTTTTCCTTTACATAGCTTCCCTTTAAAAAATGTACATACAGTTTTTTAAAAATAGTATTTTTTTTAGAGAGGGAGGGAGAGAGAGAGAGAATCAAGAAGACTCTGTGCCGAGTGTGGAACCTGACTTGGGGTTCAATCTCACGACCCTGAGATTATGACCTGAGCTGAAATCAAGAGTCAGGCACTTAACTGACTGAGCCACCCAGGTGCCCCTAAATAATTGTACATAGAGTTTAAGAAGTAGGCTGACTTATATAGAGAAGGAAAATAAATAATGGTGCAGCTCAGGCAAGACATGGAATAATTCTAGAAAAAGAGGCTCAAATAATTTGAGTTTAGGAAACAAAGATAGCAGAAGAGAGGGCAGCTAGTTTGTTTTTGTTTAGAAGGGGCCTGAGAAGTAGGCTCCTTAGCCTCCTTTCTACTCAGGGAGTGGCTTTCAGGCGAATTTGCTGAATTCATCATCACAACAAAATCAAGTAGCACTATGTCTAGTTTCACTATTTATTTTAACTTTTCAGATTTAACTGAAAATTTGCTGGGAACTCTTGCTTATCCAGCCTACCCACGATGGCAATCTACAGGCAAGATTAATTATTTCACTTACTAATGGCTGACAGCATGTTAGTCTCTGCAGATCAAGGGACACCTTTAATTAAAACTCCAAAGAAACATCATAATTAACTAGGTAGAATGATTGTTCATTAAAGAAAGATTTCAAAGTGCAGTGTTGAGGAACTGAGTGTCCTACTGCTTGGTTTCTAGACTTGTCTGGGCTATTCTCATATAGAAAAAAAGCAATCTGAATACCAGGCTTTTTTTTTTTTTTTTTTTTTTTTTTTTTTTTAGCTGAAGACAAATTTTACTATTCTTTGCAGGAGAATAAAGTGACAGGGGAGAGGGATCATCTGTATATGGGGGGGGTGTGAACCAACATTTTGTGTTGGTGAGATCTGGTTAAAGGGACACCCTGAAGAGGGAATAAGAAGTAGGAAAAAATAAGAGCTAACATTTTTTGTTATGCTTCGGGCACCAGCCATATATTACCTTGCTAAATACCCATCAAGACTGTATGAGGTACTAATATTATCTCAATTTTATAGGTGAGGAAACCAAGAGGTTAAGTATATGCCTAAGCTTAGGTGGAAGAGCCAAGACTCAGGACCCAGGTGTCTTGCTTTCCAGAGTCTGTGTTCTTAACCCTAATGCCAAACTGCCTCTTCAAGAAGGTCGCTATAGAGCAACCCACAGCCCAGGGGACGCGGAAGGTGAGGAGAGAGAAGGATGCTGTTGCTAGGCAATAACATCTGCTTTTTCCAAGCTGCTAACTGAATCTGTGAGAGTGACACAGATATATGTGTTTGTTTGAAGTTGCTAGCTTAGTCCTGAATGGAGGAAGCGGTCTGGAATTTGTGTGGCTCTCGAGAGAGATCAGTAACCCTACCGTTCACTCTGGACAGGCTCAGGAGACATCTGGCAGAGTCATCCTATCACCCGGCAGCATCTCCCCCTCTCTTCCCAGCTCTGTCCCAGGCCACCCTCTCTTGATGCCTGTGATGACTAACCCAGACCATGGCTCTCCCGCTAGTCACATTCTGGAATGGTTTATAGTAAGGAAGTATAGTAAGAAAGTATAGTATAGGAAGTCCACTTCTTTCTGGTTTTGAAAAATAAACAAACCCACTTACTCACCTCGCTTATCAGTTGTCTAAAAGGGAGTTACATTTTATTATTTGCAGTTCAAAGTGAATTTAAATTCATGTTAAATTTGATATGAACATACATATGTCTTTATGAGACATATTGTGGAACCAACCAGACAAGACAGTGTGATATAACTCTGAAATGTCTGAGAACCACCACTGTGAGCCCAGTTCAGACAGACAAGGATTTCTCTACCTCAATGCTTATTGACATTTTGGGCCATAAATCTTTGATGTGGAGGCTGTCTTATTATGCATTGTAGGCCCCTGGCCTCTACCCTGATGTTATTAGCACCACTTTCTCCTGCCCTAGTTGTGATAAAAATGTCTCCAGACTATGGCTAATGTCCTTGGACAGGCCTTGATTAGAATCAAGAAAATGAAGTATATTAAAGTATTCTATCTAGCCCTTGCTATAGAAAATGGCACACCTCTGGGGGGTGGGGTGTATGTCAGATTCTAATATTCCTAATAATATTCTTAATTTTCAAATACATATTTGAATACATTCTCCTGGTCATCGATTCAAATACTGAGGCTTATGTATCAAGATGTGAAAATCCTTGATGTTCCTCCCACCCCTTATCCCTGTCTTCTGTATACCTCCCTCTAGTTTGCTTTCCAAGAATATTTTTAAAATATTATTTATTTATTCATGAGAGACACAGATAAAGAGGCAGAGACATAGGCAGAGGGAGAAGCAGGCTTCCTGCAGGAAGCCAGATGTGGGACTCGATCCCAGGACCCTGGGATCATGCCTTAAGCTGAAGGTAGATGCTCAATCACTGTGCCACCCAGGCGTCCCTCCAAGAATATTTTTATTTCTTTCTTTCAATAGATTCCAGACATCTTCATTTGGTCCTTGGATAGAGTTTTAATCATTTCAACAACTTCTAAACATCCTTTTCCTAACTTGCATGATTCTAATTTCATTCCACAATACTTTTTAAGGTCCATTTCAATTTCTCATCAAGCACAGCAGCTACCTAATAGTGTTTTATAAGTGTTGAGAAAACCCAAAACAACATAGCAAGACCACATGGTATAGACCAGTGGTTCCCAAAGTGTGGCTTCACAGTAGCATCACCTGGAAATCACTAGAAATGCAAATCCTCAAGCCCTTCTCCAGACCTGCTAAATCAGAAACTCTGTGTAAATTAAAGCTCACGATTCAGGAAAATGGATTTGACTTAAGTAAACACTCAGACTAAGGCCAATATGGCTCTCTCTGGTAGAGACAGAATGAAAACCTTACTTTCCAAACACATATATCAAGAATTCAGATATAAACATGGATATCTTAATGCCATTTAAAAATTTTGCTTAACCAGTCCTAACTTGGGGGTCGGGATTGAACTTTGTGAAGATGGATTATATTTCCCCTTGAGAAACACATAACCTAAGACTGGAGAAAGCCTGATGTGCAAATAATTGCACTGTGATATGATGGGTAACATTGAAAAGCATGTTCCAAGTGTTCTTGGAACAAAAAGGAGCAACGCACTAAGAAGAATATCCCAGGAAGAAGGATTAGCATGTGCAGAAGCACAGGAGCACACAAACATATTTGGTAGGAGAGGACGTAAAGCAGGGGAAGAAGCATTTTGGAGTAATGCAGTGTGAGTATTCTATAGGGGTCATTGGGTAGATTGAAGAAAGTGGCTTCTAGCTGGACTACGAAGAGTTTTCATCATGCACAGAAATTTCATTTATATTCAGAAAACTAAAGGAAACACAACAATAAGGAAAAAAACAATTAAAAAGTGGGCAAGAAATTTGAGGACCATCTCACTGAAGATCTATAGATGTCAAATAAACATACAGAAAGATGCTCAACATCATTACTAAGAATTGCAAATTAAAGCAATGAGACACAACTATCTATTAGAATGGTTAAAGTTAAAAACAACCCGACAATACAAATCAATGGTGAGGATGTAGAGAAACAGGAACTCTCTTTCATTGCTAATGGGAATGCAAAATGGTACAGCCATATTGGGAAACAGTTTGGCCATTTCCTACAAAATTAAACCTAGTCTTGCCATAGGACCCAGCAATGGTGTTTCTGGGTGTTTATATAACTGATTTGAAAACTGAGGTTCATGTAAAAACCCTGCACAAACTACAAGTGTTTATAGCAGTTTTATTCATAATTGCCCCAAACCAGAAGCAACCGAGATGTCCTTCAATAGATGAATGGATAAACTGTAGTACATCCATACAGTAGAATGTTATTCAGCCTTAAAAAGAAATGAGCTATGAAGCCACAAAAAGACATAGATTAATCTCCACTGCGTATTACTAAGTAAAAGACATCAGTTACAAAGCCAGAAAATGCTACATACATTATGATTCCAATCATATGACATTCTGGAAAAGGCAAAATTAAAGAGATGGTAAAGAGATCAGTAATTGGCAGAGGTTGGGGAGCAGGTGATGGTGGAGAAGGCTGAACACAGGGGATTTTTTATATTAGTGAAACAAGACATTACACATTTGCCGAAACTGATAGAACCTACAGGTCAAAGAGTGAATCTTAACGTATGTAAATTTTAAAAAATCACATAGGAGACTGAGGGGTCCAAAAAAGGGTGCAGAATGTGAGAAAAGAATCTAAATGTCTTATAAATGTATGAAACAACCTTGCTGAAGGGGACTGGGAAACAAGGTGCTGACCTGTGTCACTTTGGGAATGAATGAAGTCTGTAAGATGAAGGAACAGTTGTTGGAACACTGTACTCCAGTGGACAATGGGTTAAATCCTGAAGCTATTATACACAGATGCTGGAAATGAATGATTACGTAAATGGATGGTGGATGGGGGGAGCTAGATTTGTCACAGTTGGGTTAGTAAGTTACAGATAAGCAAGGAGACCAGAATGGTCAGGTGGTAATGGATTATAGGTGGAAATATCAGAAAGAACTTATGCTCAGCTTAATATAGATACAAATGGCTATGTATGGATATTTGTGGGGGCATGATGGCAGAGGAGTAGGGTCCCCAAGTCACCTGTCCCCACCAACTTACCTAGATAACTTTCAAATCATCCTGAAAACCTACGAATTCAGTCTGAGATTTAAGGAGAGAACAGGCTCCCTGCGTGGAGCCTGCTTCTCTGTCTGCCTGTGTCTCTGCCTCTCTCTGTGTGTCATGAATAAATAAATAAAATCTTTTTTTTAAATTAAAAAAATTTTTTTAAATTAAAAAAATTTTTTTAATAAATAAAATCTTAAAAAAAATAAAATAAAGAGAGAACAGCTGGAATGCTACAGTGAGAAGCGTTTGGGCTTCTATCAAGGTAGGAAGATGGAAAAAAAATAGAGAAATAAAAAAGCATCCAAGGGGGAGGGGCCCGGCGAGAGCCTCCAGGACAGGAAAGCCCCATCCCGGAGAAGCAGAAGCTTCACCAATCTTCCCGGGCGGAAAGGCGCTCTCAGGGAGCTCGGGCAGGATCCCAGGAGGGGCGCGGATACCCTCAGGCTCCCAGGGACACTAACACACACCTGCACCCCGGGGGAGAGCGTACCACACCCCGCGGCCGAGCTCCCTAAAGGGCTGCAGTACGCGCCCGGCTGGACCCAGGAGTAGCTCGGAGGGGCTCGGGCAGAGGCTCCCCGGGGAGGGGGCTGCGCAGCCCCAGGAGCACGATTCCAGTGGTGCAGGCCCCGAAGCCCAGGGCGCCGGGGGACACAAGACAGCAAGGACGCTCCTGCCGCTGGGCAGCCCCGAGCTGTGCAGATCGGCGCCCCGCCCCCAGAGCATCCAGGCCTCTGCGGACTGGGAGCTGCAGTAGTTACTGCTGACTCCAGAGCTGGAGACCTGGCCACCACCACCGGTGTTGTTCCTCCTGGTGTCACCTTGTACCTGGGACTGAGCAGGGGCCTCACAGGATAAACAGCTCCCACTGAGCCGTGCACCTGGCAGGGGGCTGGGCAGCTCTCCAGGTGCACACACCTGAGAATCAGCACAGCAGGCCCCTCCCCCAGAAGACCAGCTGGAAGGACAGGGGAAAAGCAAGTTATTGACCAAGCAGCCCTGGAAAGTTCCAGGGGAAGTTAAGGGATTTACAGTATATAGAATCAGAGGATACTCCCCCACTTTTTTTTTGTTTTCTGTTTGTCCCCCCCCCCTTTTTTTTCTCCCCTTGTCTCCTCTTTCCAGTACAACTTGTTTTTGGCCACTCTGCACTGAGCAAAATGACTAGAAGGAAAAACTCACCACAAAAGAATCAGAAACAGTCCTCTCTCCCACAGAGTTACAAAATTTGGATTATAATTCAATGTCAGAAAGCCAATTCAGAAGCACAATTAAAAACCTACTGGTGGCTCTAGAAAAAAGCATAGAGGATTCAAGAGACTTCATGACTGCAGAATTTAGATCTAATCAGGCCGAAATTAAAAATCAATTAAATGAGATGCAATCCAAACTGGAGGTCCTAACGACAAGGGTTAATGAGGTAGAAGAATGAGTGAGTGACACAGAAGACAAGTTGATGGAAAGGAAGGAAACTGAGGAAAAAAGAGAAAAACAAGAGATCATGAGAATAGGTTAAGGGAAATAAATGACAGCCTCAGAAGGCAAAATCTACATTTAATTGGGGTTCCAGAGGGCGCCAAAAGGGACAGAGGTCCAGAAAGTGTATTTGAACAAATCATAGCTGAGAACTTCCCTAACTTGGGAAGGGAAACAGGCATTCAGATCCAGGAGATAGAGAGATCCCCCACTAAAATCAATAAAAAAAACGCTCAACACCTTGACATTTAATAGTGAAACTTGCAAATTCAAAAGATAAAGAGAAGATCCTTAAAGCAGCAAGAGACAAGAAATCCCTAAGCTTTACAGGGAGAAGTATTAGGATAACAGCAGACATCTCCACAGAGACCTGGCAGGCCAGAAAGGGCTGGCAAGATATATTCAGGGTCCTAAATGAGAAGAACATGCAGCCAAGAATACTTTATCCAGCAAGGCTCTCATTCAGAATAGAAGGAGAGATAAAGAGCTTCCAATATAGGTAGAAACTGAAAGAATATGTGACCACCAAACCAGCTCTGCAAGAAATATTAAGGGGGACTCTGTAAAAGAAAGAGGAAGTCCAAGGAAACAATCCACAAAAACGGACTGAATAGGTATCATGATGCCACTAAATTCATATCCTTCAATAGTAACTCTGAACGTGAATGGGCTTAATGACCCCATCAAAAGGCGCAGGGTTTCAGACTGAATAAAAAAGCAAGACCCATCTATTTGCTGTCTACGAGAGACTCATTTTAGATATAAGGACACCTATAGCCTGAAAATAAAAGGTTGGAGAACCATTTATCATTTAAATGGTCCTCAAAAGAAAGCAGGGATAGCCATCCTTATATCAGATAAATTAAAGTATATCCCAAAGATTGTAGTAAGAGATGAAGAGGGATACCATATCCTACTTAAAGGATCTATCCAACAGGAGAACCTAACAATCATGAATATTTATGCCCTGAATGTGGGAGCTGCCAAGTGTATCAATTAATAACCAAAGTTAAGAATACTTAGATAATAACATACTTATACTTGGTGACTTGAATGTAGTGCTTTCTACAATTGACAGATCTTCTAAGTACAACATCTCCAAAGAAACAAGAGCTTTAAATGATACACTGGACCAGATGGATTTCACAGATATTTATAGAACTTTACATCCAAACGCAACTGAATACACATTCTTCTCAAGTGCACATGGAACTTTCTCCAGAATAGACCACAAACTGGGTCACAAATCAGTTCTTAACCAATACCAAAAGATTGGGATCATCCCCTGCATATTTTCAGACCATAATGCTTTGAAACTAGAACTAAATCACAAGAATTTTGGAAGGATTTCAAACATGTGGAGGTTAAGGACCATCCTGCTAAAAAATGAAAGGGTCAACCAGGAAGTTAGGGAAGAATTAAAAAGATTCATGGAAACTAATGAGAATGAAGATACAACCATTCAAAATCTTTGGGATACAGCAAAAGCAGTCCTGAGAGGGAAATACATTGCAATACAAGCATCCATCCAAAAACTGGAAAGAACTCAAATACAAAAGCTAACCTTGCACCTAAAGGAGCTGGAGAAAAACAGCAAATAGATCCTACACCCAGCAGAAGAAGAGAATTAATAAAGATTCGAGCAGAACACAATGAAATAGAGACCAGAAGAACTGTGGAACAGATTAACAAAACCAGGAGTTGGTTCTTTGAAAGAATTAATAAGATAGAGAAACCATTAGCCAGCCTTATTAAAAAGAAGAGAGAAAAGACTCAAATTAATAAAATCATGAATTAGAAAGGAGAGATCACCACCAATACCAAAGAAATACAAATGATTTTAAAAATTTATTATGAGCAGCTATGCGCCAATAAATTAGGCAATCTAGAAGAAATGGACGCATTTCTGGAAAACCACAAACTACCAAAACTGAAACAGGAAGAAATAGAAAGCCTGAACAGGCCGATAACCAGGGAGGAAATTGAAGCAGTCATCAAAAACCTCCCAAGACACAAAAGTCCAGGGCCAGATGGCTTCCCAAGGGGATTCTATCAAACGTTTAAAGAAGAAGCCATACCTATTCTACTAAAGCTGTTTGGAAAGATAGAAAGAGATGGAATACTTCCAAACTCATTCTATGAGGCCAGCATCACCTTAATTCCAAAACCAGACAAAGACCTCACCAAAAAGGAGAATTATAGACCAATATCCCTGATGAACATGGATGCAAAAATTCTCAACAAGACACTAGCCAGTAGGATCCAACAATACATTAAGAAGATTATTCACCATGACCAAGTGGGATTTATCCCCGGGATGCAAGGCTGGTTCAACACTCGTAAAGCAATCAATGTGATTGATCATATCAACAAGAGAAAAAACAAGAACCATATGATCTCAATAGATGCAGAGAAAGCATTTGACAAAATACAGCATTCATTCCTGATCAAAACTCTTCAGAGTGTAGGGATAGAGGGAACATTCCTCAGCATCTTAAAAGCCATCTACAAAAACCCCACAGCAAATATCATTCTCAATGGTGAAACACTGGGAGCCTTTCCCCTAAGATCAGGAACAAGACAGGGATGTCCACCCTCACCACTGCTATTCAACATAGTACTAGAAGTCCTAGCCTCAGCAATCAGACAACAAAAAGAAATAAAAAACATTCAAATTGGCAAAGAAGAAGTCAAACTCTCCCTCTTCGCAGATGACATGATAGTCTACATAGAAAACCCAAAAGACTCCACCCTCAGATTGCTAGAAGTCATACAGCAATTCGGCAGTGTGGCAGGATACAAAATCAATGCCCAGAAATCAGTGGCATTTCTATACACTAACAATGAGACTGAAGAAAGAGAAATTAAGGAGTCAATCCCATTTACAATTGCACCCAAAAGCATAAGATACCTAGGAATAAACCTAACCAAAGAGGTAAAGGATCTATACCCTAAAAACTACAGAACATTTCTGAAAGAAATTGAGGAAGACATAAAGAAATGGAAAAATATTCCATGCTCACGGATTAGAAGAATTAATATTGTGAAAATGTCAATGTTACCCAGGGCAATTTACACATTTAATGCAATCCCTATCAAAATACCATGGATTTTCTTCAGAGAGTTGGAACAAATCATCTAAGATTTGTGTGGAATCAGAAAAGACTCCAAATAGCCAGGGGAATATTAAAAAAGAAAACCATATCTGGGGGCATCACAATGCCAGATTTCAGGTTGTACTACAAAGCTGTGGTCATCAAGACAGTGTGGTACTGGCACAAAAACAGACACATAGATCAATGGAACAGAATAGAGAATCCAGAAGTGGACCCTCAACTTTATGGTCAACTAATATTTGATAAAGGAGGAAAGACTATCCACTGGAAGAAAGACAGTCTCTTCAATAAATGGTGCTGGGAACATTGGACATCCACATGCAGAAGAATGAAACTAGACTGCTCTCTTGCACCATACACAAAAATAAACTCAAAATGGATGAAAGATCTAAATGTGAGACAAGAATCCATCAAAATCCTAGAGGAGAACACAGGCAACACCCTTTTTGAACTTGGCCACAGCAACTTCTTGCAAGATACATCCATGAAGGCAAAAGAAACAAAAGCAAAAATGAATTATTGTGACTTCATCAAGATTAAAAGCTTCTGCAGAGCAGAAGAAACAGTCAATGAAACTAAAAGACAACCTACATGGGGATCCCTGGGTGGTGCAGCGGTTTGGCGCCTGCCTTTGGCCCAGGGCGCGATCCTGGAGACCCGGGATCGAGTCCCACGTCGGGCTCCCGGTGCATGGAGCCTGCCTCTCCCTCTGCCTGTGTCTCTGCCTCTCTCTCTCTCTCTCTGTGACTATCATAAATAAATAAAAATTTTAAAAAAATAATAGACAACCTACAGAATTGGAGAAGATATTTGCAAATGACCTATCAGATAAAGGGCTAGTATCCAAGATCTATAAAGAACTTATTAAAATCCACAGCAAAGAAACAAACAATGCAATCATAAAATGGGCAAAAGACATGAACAGAAATCTCAGAGGAAGACATAGACATGGCCAACATGCACATGAGAAAATGCTCCGCATCACTGGCCATCAGGGAAATACAAATCAAAACCACAATAAGATACCACTTCACTCCAGTGAGAATGGGGAAAATTAACAAGACAGGAAACAACAAATGTTGGAGAGGATGTGGAGAAAGGGGAACCCTCTTGCATGATTGGTGGGAATGTGAACTGGTGCAGCCACTCTGGAAAACTGTGTGGAGGTTCCTCAAAGAGTTAAAAATAGACCTGCCCTACGACCCAGTAATTGCACTGCTGGGGATTTACCACAAAGATACAGGTGCAGTGAACTGCTGGGACACCTGCACCACAATGTTTATAGCAGCAATGTCCACAATAGCCAAACTGTGGAAGGAGCCTCAGTGTCCATCGAAAGATGAATGGATAAAGATGTGGTTTATGTATACAATGGAATATTACTCAGCCATTAGAAATGACAAATACCCACTATTTGCTTCGACGTGGAGGGACCTGGAGGGTATTGTGCTGAGTAAATAAGTCAATCAGAAAAGGACAAACATTATATGGTCTCATTCATTTGGGGAATATAAAATTAGTGAGAGGGAATAAAGGGAAAGGAGAAAAAATGAGTGAAAATATCAGTGAGGGTGACAAAACATGATAGACACCTAACTCTGGGAAATGAACAGGGGTAGAGGAAGGGGAAGTGGGCAGGGGCTTGGGCTGACTGGGTGATGGGCACTGAGGGGGGCACTTAACGGGATGAGCACTGGGTGTTATGCTATGTGTTGGCAAATTGAACTCCAATAAGAAATTTTTTAAAAAAACCAAATGGCTATGTATGGAAACGGTGTATACATACACGTATCTCCTTGCTGTGTCAGGTGAAAGGCTTAGAAGCAATAATACCTCAATAGCAATGACCACACGTAGCACTCAGATCTTGGTTTCTAATACCACTCTCCAGTGAAAAGAACTAGGGCACCTTGGAAAAATGGCTGATTATAGGGTTGGGGGAGGAGCTTAGATCCAAAATGGTCCTAAAGTATCTTACAATGCCTGAAAATAAGAAAGTGCTAAAAAACAGAAGAACAAAAATCCACAATGATGTCAAATGGATACAGTAGCCAAGTGAAAGATTTCCCAGTGGCCAAAGCTGGAAAAATCTGAGCAACAAAACAAAGTAGTATTGGATTATAAGCCAAAGTATAAAATAAATATAAGTCCATGGGATCCCTGGATGGCGCAGCGGTTTGGCGCCTGCCTTTGGCCCAGGGCGCGATCCTGGAGACCCGGGATCGAATCCCACATCGGGCTCCCGGTGCATGGAGCCTGCTTCTCCCTCTGCCTGTGTCTCTGCCTCTCTCTCTCTCTGTGACTATCGTAAATAAATAAATAAATACCTTAAAAAAAAAAAAGTCCACACTGATGTAAAGGTTTGAATAGAGAATAGACAAATCTCCTGTACAGAAGAAATTCGAATAATTTATTTAGATACTTCATCCCTAATAAGGTGGAGCATAACTACCACTCTAAGTGTGGCCTGTGCATAGTGGCTTTCTTCCAAAGGCTATAATATGAAAAATAGAAAAAAGGAGTACTTTACAGTGGAGAAGCCAAGTGATCAGAATTAACAGCAACTGGGAGAAGTCATATTGACAGTATGCACTGTTGATGTGTTGAGAATGGCATCTTGACTTCAATGGTTTTCCTCCCAGGAGTACATTACCTTAGTCTAATCATGAGAATACATCAGACAAATCCCAATTGAGGGATGTTCTACAAGCTACCTGGCTGGTAATCATTAAAACTGTCAAGGTCATTAAACTGTCATAGCTGAGAAGAGCCTAAGGAGACATGATGACTAAGTGTAAGGTGGTGTCCTAGACAGGATCTGGGAACAGAAAAAGGACATTAAGAAAAAACTGAGGGAATCTGAATAAAGTAGGGCCTTTGGTTAATACAAACGAATCCACATCAATTCATTAATTGTGATAATGTTCCACACTCGTCTAATATGTTATTGATAGGGAAAATTGGGGATGTGGTATATAAGTCTTTATAATCATTCTATAAATCTAAAATCATTCTAAAATAAAATGTTTATTAAAAAAGTCTACAGGAAGGGTATGTATTCCCATAGAACAGTGACATTGTCCCTTTTATTATTCTATAAAATGGTCCATTAACATTTTTTGTTTCTGAACTCTTTGAAAGTTGCAGCAATTGTCGCTTGCAGACATTAAAGTGACATCCTGCAAGAAATTTTAAAAAGTTCTCAAGGAGGGAAATAGTTGAGAGAAGGGGTATATAACATTGTCATAGATCTTTGAAGTTTTGGAGGATTATCCTCTAGAGTACCTTAAATCTTGCTGGTGCCTTGGTGATGTTCTGGTTCTCTTCCAGGACCCTTCTAAACCTCTGTGGTTGGATTATTTCTGCCATGTTGGTGGTTATACCCTGTTGGGCAAATGATTGAGACAAAGATCCCAGTTAGTTTAGTTTTCTATTGTTTTAATAAATTATCACAAATTTAGTGGTTTAAAAAAAAACCAGAAAAGGTATTATCTCAATCTTTAAAACAAAGATATGGGACGCCTGGGTGACTCAGCGGTTGAGCATCTGCCTTTGGCTCAGGGCGTGATCCTGGAGTCCTGGGATCGAGTCCCACGTCAGGCTCCCTACATGGTGCCTGCTTCTCCCTCTGCCTGTGTCTCTGCCTCTCTCTGTGTCTCTAATGAATAAATAAATAAAATCTTTAAAAAAATAAAAAATAAAACACAGATATATTTGATACATTCTTATTACTATTTTCATTTTTATTGATAATAACTTATCCAGGTTTACATCGTACTAAGAGGTAGACTGCGGTAGATGGTCTTTAAAGATGGCCATCATATTAGCCTTGCACTGCTTTCTCCAAGAATGGTATCTGAGAGAGAAATAAACATCTTGTTGGTCACTATTATTTCGGATCTCTTAGGGCAGCTGAAGCTATATCCTTAACTAATAAGGCCTCCAAATATAGCCATTTTCCAGCTTCTATTATTTCTGCCTCTGGAATATCATACCTGTCCACCCATCATCTCTATTCTTACTGTCATCCTACTAATTCCTTTTTTTTTTTTCTCTCAGTTACCAAAAGAGCCTTCAAACTCAGCTGGTCTCCAATCCAGTGGTTTTCAAGGCAATTTCGCCCTATAGGGAGTATGTGGCAGAGTTTGAGGACAGCTCTGGTTTTTACAATTGGGGGAGAGGTTTCTAGTAGCATTTTGTGGATAGATCAGGGATGCTGCTAAACATCCTACAAGGCATACATGAGTCCTCCACAACTAAGACTCAGGAAGCCCGAAATGTCAACAGTGCCAAGGTTGAGGAACCCTGATCTAATATATCCCCTACACTCAATAGGTGATAGGTTCACATTTCAGATCTCAGCTATGCCCCTTGTGGTGTATATCTGTCAGACTCATGGCTTCCTACCGTCTTTTGAATGGCCTTTCTGCATTGAGGAAATTCCAATTATTTCAGGTCCTGCCTTTCTAAGGAAGAGTTTAGACCCCCAATTTCAGTCTCCTTTGCAGCCAGGACTCAGACGTGGGCCTCAGTCTCCCTCAATTAGATGCCCCCTATGAGCCTTTGATTTAGAAGTAAGGTGAGAAAATAGGCTCTTTTGGAAGCTTGGCATTTTGTTGGTGCAGGAGGCTGTAACAACTTGTGGCATTTGAAGGTGGCAGCCATTCTGCAGTGGTTGTCAGGGTGACAGCAGTGTCATCCCGGGGCGGGGTGCGGCAGCAGCAGCAGCTGCAATCCCAATCAGTCATAGTAGTTTCCTCACCAGGCCAGTTCTTCAGCGTGGTTCTGAGTTTCACTTCTGGAATTAGCCCGGAACCACTTCTTTAGTCCTTCACAGAATTCCCGGAGCTATCGGTATCCTTTTTAACATGTTCCCTGTTAGTCAGCCAGACTCAATCTCTATTGCTTAGAACCAAGAAACCTGATAAAGAATCCCCTGCTTAAAACTCTGCATTGGCTTCCCATACATTCTAGAATGTGTCTCAAATCCTTTGCTTAGCTCAAAGCTTTATCTGGAAAAGTACCCACTCTGTCCTTCCCTCTGGTCACACTGAGCCACCCTGCTCCTACCAGCCTTCCTTAATCTCATATTGCTTGCCACTAAAGAATTTAGGGGCACAATCACTCTTCTGTATGTACCCCACCCCTCGGGATTGTTCTTTATAATAAAAAAATCATTACACTCTACTACAAGAGTTGATTCATTCAACTGTAAACTCTGCACTCATTCTTTGAGTCCCCAGGCACCTGGAATAATACCTGGCCCAAAGTAGGTGTTCGATGCCTGTTTGAAGATCAGGACGTGGACAAGTACTGCCACCTACTGGGAGAAACTTCATTCAACTCTAATAATGATTTGGACAATGGCTAGCATACAAGGATGAAATCTGACCATTCCCTAAGTTATCATCATTGTTGTCCGACTCCCCAGGGTAGGGTTCTCCCAGGCGGCTCCCAGTGATCCCTGTCCAGTGCTATTCATGCCCTTGGGTTGATCCTCCCACACTGAAGGGTTGGCTCTAATGACAGAAGTGGTGGTGCCTGCCTTCCGAGGCTAGAGCACAAAAGACATCGCAGCTCCTGCTTTGGTCGTTCCGGGACCACGTGTTAGGAGGGAGGCCAGATGCCGTGTCGCGGGGACACTCCATTGGCCCTACGGAGGGGTCCACGCCGTGGAAACCAGGCCTCCCGCCCACAGTCGGGGGAGCTCTCCTGCAAGCAGGTTCTCCAGCCTGAGTCAAGGCTTCAGGTAACTGCAGCCCCGGCCTACATCTTGCCTGGAATCTCTAGAGACCAAGACAGACCCACCCACCCAGCCGTGCCCATACAGAACCTCTGGGACAATTAATATTCGTAGTTTTAGGCTGCGAAGCTTTGGGGTGATTGCTGAGCGACACACTACTCCTCTCGTCTCCGACACAGATCAGGGGACCACAAGCTGTTTCATATTTTGCTGTTCCACGAGGAGACGGGCAGAGCCTGGGCTGCACCGCAGGCTTCTCAGAGCCGAGGCCTGCGGCTGGAGCTGAGCGCCGCGGAGCACAGGCGGTACGAGCCCGGCACGCCCGGGCCCGCAGAGCGGCGAGTCACGCACCCCGCAGCCGCGCCCTCGGCGGAACGTCCTCCGCGGCCGCCTGGGAGGAGCCGGCACAGCCCTGGCCACGAAGGGGCCGCGCCGCCCCCGCCCCCGCCCCCGCCCCTGCCTAGGCCCCGCTCCCCGGCCCCGCCCCCGGCCCCGCCCCCGGCCCCGCCCCCGCCTCGCGTGGCGGCCGCGGCACCTGCGCACTGCGAGCCTCTCACGCCCAGGCGGCGCCGTTGCGCGCCGAGTCATCGATCGCAGAACGCCGAGCCGCGGGGCTGGGCGGGGGCCGCCCGCCACCCGCCCGCCCGCGGGGTGGCTCCAGGGGGCGCCCTCACGCGAGGGGCAGGCGCTCCTGTTCCAGAGACCGGCCGGCAGGGGCCGTGGCGGGGCCTTCTCTCCGCTCCTCCTCGGCACCCTCGCGGCTCCGGTAGTCGCCCCCGCCCCCCCCGGGCCCCCGGGCCTCCGGCCGCCGCCATGAAGCTGCGGGTGCGGCTCCAGAAGCGGACCTGGCCGCTGGATCTGCCCGACGCCGAGCCGACGCTGGGCCAGCTGCGCGCGCACCTGAGCCAGGCCCTGCTGCCCACCTGGGGCTTCGGGTAGGCGGCCGGGCGGGGCGCGGGGGGGCGCGGGGGGCTCCCCGCCTGCTGCGGGCGGTCACGTGAGGCGGGGCGGCGGGGCGGCGGGGCGGCGGGGCGGCGGGGCGGCGGGGGTAGGGCCCCCGGACTGTGACGCGCGGAGGCCCGGGCGGCGCGGGCGCTAGCGCTGCGGCTCGGCGGCCCCCGGCTTGCGGCCGACATGGCCCGGCGTCCCGGGGACCCGGTCCCCCTGCAGGGTGAGCCGTCGCCTTCGTTTCTGCCGCAGGGGAAGCCGGGGACCGGCCGGGGCGGGCGCGGGGGTTCGGCTCCGGGGGGACTTTCCCGGGCTCGGTGGGGTCGCAGGTCACCGTCCCCGGCGGTCGCAGGGTTCCGGGGAACACGTCGGGAAAGTTCCAGAAGTTAGGGACCGGCCCGCGCTCCGAGGCCGCCGTGAGCGGGCTGGAGGCTGCGCCGGGCGGTGCGCGGCCCGCGGCGGGACCCGGTTCAGGGTGTGGGTGCTGCGGTGCTTCTGGTTCCCCGGCCGAGCTGTTGCTTTTTTGCTAAAACTAAGGTAAACGTGGGTCTTGGGGTGACCCTGGAGGGCTTGCAGTTTGGGGGCAGTGACGTTGAGAAATCAAGGACCGGAATCCGCTATTAATTTAATGGGGCTGCAAATGAGACTTCGTTTCCACCGAGTGTTTTCCGGGGATGACAGTCTGGGGGCCGAGGGACAAAGCTAGGGGTGGGCCTCTTCGCGAACTGAGCGAGCGCATTGGGCGTTTGAGCGTGCTGAGGAAACAAGGGTAGTCGCTGGGGCTTTCTAGGTGAATTCTTCAAAAGGAAACCTTTCTGTTAATTAAGCGGATTTTTTTTTTTTTAAGATTTTATTTATTCATGAGACACAGGCAGAGGGAGAAGCAGGGTCCCTGCGGGGAGCCGGGTGCGGTACTGATCCGGGCACCCCGAGATCACCAGCTGGGCCCCCCCCCCCCAGGTGCCCCTAAGTGGGTCCTTTTTCTGAGACTTTTATAGATTTTGACTTTATTTTTAGGGAATAGAATAAAATGAGGCCATGTTATGAACTTGTCACCTTTCATTTTTCATTTTCATTTACTATATTAAAAGTAAGCCTGTTTTTTCTCCAAATCAAAAATGAGATTTTAACTGTTAAGTGTTGTATTAAGTGACACGCCTATTGTTATTTCCTGGTGGTAAGCCTAAGCATTTTGTATGTTAATGTCATCACCCCACCAGAAATCTCAAAAGGACCTTCTTTTTAAAATATTTTTTCATATGTATGTATGTGTATTTCATTAATATTTTTTTTTTAATTAAGGGCACTCCTGAAAGGACTGTTTAAGAGCCCAAGTTAGTTTCTCCTTTGGGTTTGTTTTTATAGTTGAGGCTGGTTAACTGGAAGGAATGTAAGCTTCAGCTTCTGAAAGTAAATTCATTCTTCTGAAAATATGTTCACTTTATAATAAATGGGTAGTTCTAAAATACAACGGTAGGACACTATTATTTTTTAAGTGTCTTCACTGAGCAAGTGGATCTGGGTCTGACATGAATATTTTTTAAAGGCCTGGTGTTTCTAAGATAGCATTTTCTGATGAATTTGAATTTTTTCAGTTTTTAACCCCTCCACTGGAAAGTTATATGTTACTTTAGAAGTAGCTCTTCCCTTTTCCTAAATGGGGAGGGAAGTCCAGCATTTTTATTAATTATATGGTTCTTTAGCTTTTCTACAGGTGGTTGTTTGGATGAACATTGTATTGACATTGTTTGAAAAAAAAAAAAAAAACCTTTTGCTGTGACAGATGATCCATAAACACATAGTTCATATGAGACATTTTTCTCTTGGGATAGTGTTTTTTTGGGGGGCATCTTCAGTATTTATTCATGGGTTTGAAAACAGAAGCATAGCTATTTATTTCCTAATAAGCAGGAGTAGTTTCTAAAATTTTAGTAATTTCTCTACCAAAGACACTTTAATTGGTAAGAAAAAGTGTTTTTACATGTGAAAGAAAATGAATTATTTTGCGTACTTTTGAAAATGCAGCATTGCAAGAATAAACAGAACATGATTTTCAAATCCTTGGTTAACCTCTCAAAAAGTTAATGAAGTTAGCATTGCTGAGTCTAAGTGTCTTATAAAATGTGCAGCGATTTGTTAATTACTCCGCACCACTATGTGATGAAATGATGGATATTCTCTCAAATCAGAGAGCCTATGATGTGGAAGGGAGGAGAGTTTGTTTCAGGCTAATTTGAGCTCCTGTTTAGCAGTGGACTTTGGGATTTGTGCTGTTGTCATTATAAAAGACATCATACATAACGTTATCAGTAACAAAGGCGACCTTGTACTTGTACTTAACAGTGGGAGGGATGCATTTATACTCGGTCCTCTATATTCTCATGTTTTTGTGATTGTTAGTATTTATCTTGGACATGGGTCTAGTGTTTTGGAAGAGACATAGCTGACTGTCCTGTAAATACATTGACTAGGGAGCCCTTATTTCAGTTTCATTTCCATCTTACCAACTGATGTTTGTTGGTTGCAGGTTTTTGTTGTTGTTGTTGTTTTTTTTTTTTTTTTTTTTGAGGATTTTATCTGTTTGTTCATGAGAGAGAGAGACAGAGACACATACAGAGGGAGAAGCAGGTTCCCTATGGGGAGCCTGATGAGAGACTTGATCCCAAGACCCCAGGATCACGATCCTAGCCAAAGGCAGATGCTCAACCACTGCGCCACCCAGGTGCCCTGTTGGTCGCATTTATTCCACAAATACTTTTACTTGCCAAGAGCGGGAGATACAGTTTTGAACTGGACAGATAACGACCTTATGAAAAACTTAAATTCTAGTGGTGGGGGTGGAGAAGAGATGATAAATAGGGAATTTTTAAACAGTGATGTTAAAATAAAACTGAAACAGAGTGGAATAGAGTGATGGAGGCTAGGTGGAAGGAATATCAGAAGAGGTGGTATTTGAATTACTGGAATGATGAGAGTCAGTCCTTTGAAGATCTGGAAGAGCAAATGCTGAGGACCAGAGGCTGCAGTGAGGTTGATTTGTTTTGAAGAAGGGATAGAAAGCTTATATTGGCAGAGAACAGTAAGTGAGGGGATGGAGTGGATGTGGTAGGAGCACTGGGGAAGGGTCAAATGTTAAGTGTCGAAGGCCATGTTAAAGATTCTGTTCCGGTTTCAAAATAGAAGCCCTTGGAGGATTTTCAGCAGAGGAATGACGTGATTTGTATTTTAAAAGGGCTATATTTCATTGACTGAATCTTAAGCTGCTGTCAATCTTAAGATTTATGTTGTTTTATGTAATGCTAAAGGGGAAAATGCTGGCAATTAAGTTGTGATGTGTCATCAATTTTTTTTTGTCATCAATTTTAAGAAGCATCCCTGTTTTGAAGATAGCATAATTACAAAAGATGTAAAATATGTATGTTAGAATTGATGAGAACATGGATGGATTACTGATAGAGAATTACCATATTGTGTCCCCCAGGCTAGAATTGTAGCCATTAGAGATCTATAACCCAGGGAATGTGGTGCTAAGAACAAATAATTTTGATAGTTTTTTGTAAAGCTTTGGCTTCCTTTTTATTTTTGTTTTCATTATTTTATTCTCCTAGGATCGTAACATGTACCTTACGTATGTTCCCAGGTAATGGTAGGTAGCTCTTACTATCCTTATCCATCTTTCTTGGCAGTTCTGATACCCGGTTTGCAATCACATTGAACAACAAGGATGCCCTCACTGGAGATGAAGAGACCTTGGCTTCATATGGGATTGTTTCTGGGGACTTGATATGTTTGATTCTTGAAGATGCCATTCCAGCACCTAACTTACCTTCATCCACAGATTCAGAGCATTCCTCACTCCAGAATAATGACCCATCCTCTTTGGCCGCCAGCTCCAATGGGTCCAGCATACAGAATGAACAGCCCAGTAATTCATTCCAAGGACAGGCAGCCCAAACTGATGTCTGGAATGAGGACAATATGGTAGGTATTAATAGCAAAATGAGAAATGAGGTGGTTGACAAAGCATACTTGAATACCTCAGTTGGATTCTGTATCAGTCAGGATAATTATTAGTAGTAGATTGTAGATTATAGTCTTGTAGAAATTTTTTAAACTGCTAAATTCCTGGACCATTACTTGACTGCCATTCGAGAGAACCCAGTTTTTACCTGTTTATTTCGTTCAGACCTTTTCTCCTTCAGATAAGTTGTCCCTTGGCTCCTGTTGCTGCCTATGAGCTTGTGATTCCCAGCCTCACCACTCTTGTCTGCTCTACTCGTTCAGGCTATCTAGAGTCCAGTTATTTCCAAATTATTTGCAGGACATTTATTACCTGGATTTTAAGCGCTGCTGTCTCACCATTTGTGCCAACATCAATTTGGAAATATGAACTAATGTTCTCTTCTCAAACCAGCCATTCTGTCAGTGGCACCACTGTTTTCCTTGAGTTTAAAACCCTGGAGTGATTTTTGATGCTTTATATCCAACCTCTTAACAAGCCATGTCAGTTTTTCCTTTCCATTCCAGGCTTCCAATGTCTGTCCTTCAGTCTGCTTTTTGTGTTCAAGTTTTCCCTGCACAGTTTTGATTATGTGGTTCCCTTGCTTGTCCCGTAACTATGTCACTGATTCTACCTGTGCTTATAATTTTTGAGCTGAAAAAGACCTGTCTGTGTTTAACCCTATCATCTTAGGAGGAAAATGTTGCCTCTCTTCCTGTACCCAGCTTTTAAGGTTTTTTGGGGCTAGTTTGTGTTCTTCCCGCCAGTGAACTATCATCTCCAGTCAGACTCCTTTATCAGTTTCCCTGTACCAGCCAGCACATTCATATGTTCTCACTGGCGCGCGCGCACACACACACACACACACACACACACACACACACAGAGCCTACCCACTGTTTCATGCCTTTGCTCTTGCTATCCCCCAGCTGGGAATGCATGGCCTTTCCTCCCTCTCCTGTCTCTGCCCATCTTCCAAGGTCCTGCCAGCCACAGCCCAGGGACTGTCTCATTTCTTTGTATTGATGATCCTTATTGCCTTGGTGCTTACGAGGCAATTGATTTCAAAGCTTTTTATTTCTGGATCACATGTATTATTTAGTTTTTAAGACTGTGCTGTTGTGTTCATTGTTTTTTTGTGTATACTTACCACTTCAGCTTAGTTTCTTTCTTTCAGACCTTAAACATTTGTGAGTATAAGTATGCATTGTGCTGTCGTGGCATTAAGTACAGGACAGATATTAAGAAACACTTTTTAAAAGATTGGTAAAGTATGAAAATCATCTGTGTCAAGATTTTTTTCTTTTTTTAAGAGACTGTGCACGCTGAAGCAGGGGCAGGGAGGGGCAGAGGAAGAGGGAAAGAGAATCTTAATAAGCAGGCTCCATGCCTAGCTAGTGTGGAGCCCAGTGTAGAGCTCGATCTTGTGACCCTGAGATCATGACCTGAGTCAAAATCAAGAGACATTTAACTGATTCAGGTGTCTCAGAGATTTTTAATAATGTATCCAGAGAGATTAAATGATTTAAGAAGTCTTTATAAGGCTCAAAATGTTTTTATGATTTTTTAAAAAAATTTATTATGTATCCATTTTTCTGTTCATGGAGGGAATCTAGGGAATAAGTAATAGAATATTTAGGCACATATTTAAATTAAATTTCTAAAGCTTCTTTGCTGATAAACTCATTCAGATATTCTAGTAGAAGGGTCCATTCCTTTTACCTTTGTGTACTTGTAAAATGTCCTGTAAGAACTTTTCACTGTGACATTTATTTTACTAGTTTCCTTTTGGAAAATTTTGAGAAATTAATGTTGCTTCAGGTTAGTCATTTCAATTCTAAAAGCATGTTTTGTATTCTAAGACTTGTATAGGGTGACTGTAAAATCTTAGTGTGGAAGGTGAGTTTGAAATCTCATAAGTATACATTAAGTGCTTGAAACAGAGATCTGCTAATTGTAGAATGAAGTATTAGTAAAGGAAAATAGGTAAAACTAGAAGCAATAGGAAAGTTTTACTCTTTTAATTAAGTGTAAATTAATTTTCTTATTTCATACATTTGGGGATTCTCTTAGTACTTGTTGAGTCTTTAATGGAGAAAGGGATAGCCTGGTATCAGACCCTAATGTTAACCCTAAACTTAATTTTAATCACTTGTTCTATCATTTGTAAATAACATGACAAATGATCTGTTTAGAGAGGTGGTGTTGAACATTTTTCTCCCATTCCACATGCATGAAGAATATGATAAATATTCATATCAGAATGGCTCAGAATGTCAGTGGTTCTCATGGAGAGGGAGTAAGGTTTGATAAGTCCACCAGGGGATTCTGATATCTTCCTCCCATGGCATTATTAGTTTAGAGTAACTCTTTTTTAGTATTTTTTCCACATATATGGTCTCCTACACAACTGTCAGTAAGTAGCAAATAGCCAAAAGTTAGGTAGAGTAGGTAAGTAAGAAGCAAAGAGCTTACATACTTCATAATTTAAGTGTTAAATGGTTTTAATAGGTAGTTTCTATCAGAAATATGATAGAGCTTCCTTTCTGGGTAGTGCAAATTCTCATTGGCCTCTAGGTTTTAACAAATGAATTTTAAGCTTTTCCATAAGCCAGTAAGGGTTAGGTCCTCAGGGATTTCAGAAGACCAGCCTCTTGCTCCTATAAATTTAGCCACCCTTTCGTTAATCCTACATAATTTTAATTTCCTCTGCCCCTTCTTTAATGGAAATATGAACTTAAAGAGAAGATACATGTGTTTTATATCAAGTTGGAGCACATGAGTAAGAAACAAATCTGAGCAAAATTAATATAGGTAACAGTCTTACTGAAGCAGCATATTGTGTCTGAAAGCCTGAACTGCCAATCTGGAGATCTTGGTTGATTTCAGGTTTTTATTAGCTGGTAACCTTGATTCTGTTTTTAAATCTGAGTCACCATTGAAACATGTTTAAAAAGGCATCAGCTGACTTGCCTGTTTTATAGAATTTTTGTATGGTGCAAATGAGAAGACACTGAAAACAAAACCTTTAGGAAATTGTAAGATATTGTCCTTAACATTGGTGCAGCAAGCATTTGTTAAGCACCTACTATGTGCCAGATACTGTACTGGGACTGCAAAAGTGGGTGACATGTAGTCTGTTCCTTTCTAAGCTTGCAGTCCTGGTGGGATGTAGATGTGTGATCAGGAAAGTGCAATGCAGTGTGCAGTAGTTAAGGCGTTTGCAAGGCAGGTTGGTAGTCTGTACTACCTCTTTTGCAGAGGAAGGGACTGGCAGGAAGTGGGCTTGACAGAGCAGGGACCTGATGAAGTGATAAAAGGCCTTGTATGCTAAGGAGGTTTAGCAGTTTGGACTTCGTTTTCTAGGCCTGTGTTTGGTCAACATGTTGTCTGTGAAGGTGTTATGGGGATGCTGAACATTGAGGAAGGAGTGTGGTGGTTCTTGGCTAAGTATGATGCACACATTATTGGGATTGGACTTGTCAGAGCTCTGTAATGCCACTGTGTATTTTGTGAATATGGAGAGTGAGGTTCAGTGCTGTAGCATGTAGCAGTTTCCAAACCTAGTTGATTATAGAACTCTTTTCCTGAGGACATCTAGGGCTACATTCCAAGGCACAATTTCGGGAAATGCTGCTGTCTGCATTGGGGAAATACTGGGAAATTTTAAGCTGGGACATGCGACATAGTTGGATTCTTAATTGTCAAAAACTCTGGCAGCAGTGGGTGGAATATGTTGGAAAACCAAGTGGAGTCGGGGATACTTGGGGAGGCTGCTGCTGGAAGCCAGGAGGTAGAGTCTTAAGTACCATTGGGGAATAGTTGGGCAGATTCTAGGGATGTTTAGGAGGTTGATTCAGTGGAACTTTGAAGACCAGTCACGTGGGAGGTAGAGTTTAGTATGGTGGAGGGAGAAGGCTAGGTTGATTTCCAGGTTTTGGCATACTGGCCAGAATTAATGGAGATAGGGAATTCAAGATGGAGGAGTAGATTGCTGGCTCATAATTAGGAGGGCTCACTTAAAATGTGTCCCATTTCTGAAACTAATGTGCTTTGACTTTGAGTACTCATTTGAGTTCACTTTAGGATACAATGTAAACTGTGTAAAAATAAAAGTCTATTTAATGAATTCATACTTTTTGTTATCTTTTTCAGTCGGGACCTAGTCAGAATTTTGAAGCTGGGTCAGTTCAAGATGTTGTGGATATGGAAGAGGGCACAGGTGTCTTTCCCTTGGAACCGATGCTCTGCAGTGAATCGGTGGAAGGGCAAGTGCCACATTCATTAGAGATCCTGTATCAGTCAGCTGACTGCTCTAATCCCAATGATGCCTTGATAATATCGATACATCTTCTCATGTTGGAGTCAGGTTACATACCTCAGGTGAGACTATGAGCAGAAATCAAATGTCTTATTAGGGTTTCCCGTTGGGAATGGTGGTGTATTAATAAACATCACTGGGGTACTGTGGTATTCTAGAGTTCTGTATTAAAGACAAAAGATGATGTAGGATAACGTAGTAAAACTGTGGGTCAAGACTGTGGGATGGGCATGTGTACATGGATGGCTCACTGAGTTATTTCTGATGTTAATGGCTTTGAATTGCCAGTAATCTAGTAAGATTCATTGAGGGAGAGGGACTTTCTTTCTTTCTTTCTTTCTTTCTTTCTTTCTTTCTTTCTTTCTTTCTCTCATTCATTCATTCATTCATTCATTCATTCATTTTCCATTTGGTAAGTATCTGCAGTGACAGATGCAGTGCTTTTGTCCCTGCTCTCAGGTTGCTTGTAGTCCAGGAGTGGGGGAGAGAGGCAGTCTACAATCTGTCATACTATATTGGTTAAATTCTAGGACAGATATCTGTGTATTTGGGATGCCAGAGAGTCATGGAGGAGAACAGAGCGTCTCGGTGTGCCTGAGGATACCTGGGGATCTTACTAATGCATATTCTGATGTAGTAAGTCTAGGATAAAGCCTGAGCCTCTGCATATGCCCACACAGTAGTGATGCTGCTGGTCTGTGGGCCATGTTATGAGTAACAGAGCTGTAGAGCAATTCAGTGATCATTGAACACCCGCAGCATGCAGTGCTCTGAGCTGGGAAATCAGGATATAAGGAGTCTGTAAGCGGGGGAGAGAAACAAATAAAAAGAAAAATATGATGTATTCTAACATAATAGAAGTGTGTAGCAATAGGAGTATGAACAGAATGTTAGGGTGTAGAAGAGAATGACAAACAGGATTTTTTTTTTTTTAAGGCCTCACAAAATGATCTTTGAGCTGTAGGTCTTGAATAATGATAGGGCTTTGCTGGGCAGAGATGTGAGTCTTTAAAGAGAGAAATCAATCCCTGTCTCATTTTTCTATCAAAATTTTACTAACGATAGTAATGATTTGACAAACTTTATTTAAGGGGACTGTATGGAATGCTTATTTCCAGACAAGTTAGGGGCCTCTTGGATTTTTAGTCTTTATGAGAGTAATACTTTTCCTCATTATTTGTTTCTTTCATTTCATTCCCCAGGGGACTGAGGCTAAAGCTCTGTCCATGCCTGAGAACTGGAAGTCAGGTGGTGTGTATAAGCTGCAGTACACGCATCCTCTCTGCGAGGGCGGCTCTGCTGCTCTCACCTGTGTGCCTTTGGGAACGCTGATTGTCATAAATGGTAATTGGATGGCACGGCCACAGTTGTCAGTTTACAGAGCTGACCTACCTGTTCCTCTCCAGACATCTTCCGGCTGCTTCAGTGACTGGCTGTCATGATCTAGTTGAGTTTTTCTTGTCTCTTAATCCCTAGGCCGCTGATAACACGAGTCTGAAAGGTCATAGGATACATGGGTTGATGTTCAGTCCGGCAGACTTCTCTCCCAGGGCAGCCATGCCCTTCAGCTATCTTACCCTTGTGATGCTTTTGCTTCAGGGGGTGTTGTAATCATTGGAGTGAGATGATCTATTACATATGGGCTCTGTCTGCCTGTGGATGACTTTATGTTTATTTTTTTGACCGAGGTCTGGAGCTGAGAGGTGGTAAGAGGTGATTGAGTGGGGATCACTTTTGATCCTGTCTCTGAACAGTGATGCTTACAAACACAGCTAAGCACTGCCTTAGTGTGTGTGCGCTTGTCCCCCACACCCGCGCCATCAGGAAGGTCACTCTGAGTAGTTGCTTTGTGTAGTTTTCTTTTATATTGGCAGTTTCACAGGGATTGCTTTGCATTCCATTTTTGTATTTCATTTTAGCTCGAAGCCATCAGAAGTCTCTATCTACCCATGATCTGTGGAACGAGCCCATAATCACACATTCTGGAGAGCTAGTGGAGTGACTGGAATCTTTCCTTTCTGCTCTGCCTTTTTTTTTTTTTTTTTCTTTTTCTGCTCTGCTTTGATTTTTAAGGTTTATCCCCTTAGCTGGATAAGATAGTATGGTGAGATTGGAATGACTGCATTTTCAATTTTCCAGGAGAGCTCACCTTTCATGGAGCAAAGGCAGTTGCTTCCATACACCTTAGCCCCTAGTCTCAGCAGCTACTGGTTCTGCTGAGGTGGAGGAGGCGGCTTAGGAGACCCCGTATTGCCACTTGAACCTGGAGCAGCACCATGTTTGTCTGTTACATTTATTGAGGTCTCTTGTAAAATTTTGTTTGAAAAATGTTTGTTCTGCAAAAATTTATTTTGAAAACCATCATCCTACACTGTCTTGATCTTTGAAATGAAAGATAGTTCCAGGTTCCTCGTGATGTGATTTCTGCTACTTCCCTTTAATCACTAACTAGATTCTTTGAAATGTTCCTTTCAAGTCTCAGATTTGAACAGCTTTAACAGCTTTGGTGGTATCCCCATTTGTCAGGATGTGACTTTCCAGTGGCAGGAGGACTAGTTCTGTCTCCTCAGTGTTCATCACAGTGAGCAAGTGAAACTTCCCACTGGGAGTTCTTAACACGGAACATCAGTAGTTTCTGCTTCCCCGTCGTTCTGCTCCATCCCATCATAACTGCAAGGCTGAAGCTACCCAGCAGTACATAGGAGGTGCTCATGCTCATTTTTGCTTCTGTTTCTTAGAAAAGCACTTTAACATCGTGGATAATAGCCTCTCTTCACTGGTGTCAGAATCTGTAACATAAAGAGAATGGCTGCTAGATCTCTCCATGGCTTCTTAGTTTCTGTTATCTTGTTCTTTTACTGTTCTTGGCACATCAGCTACTTGTAGACTTGTGTGGCAGCCAGCCACTCCAGGCTTGATTCTTTGAAAAGGAGCAGTGTGTCCATAAGTCTTTCCTTCACCCAAGACCTCCTGCTCAGGGCACATGTGCATAAGCACATCACTGGCCTTTCATGGAATGAGATGAAGTGCGCCTTTGTATATATGATTAATGTTTGAACCCTCTGGTGATGTCAAGAAGATTGGTCCTTTGGGTCTAGAAAGATGATGTGAAAACCTAGCAGGATTCTTTTAATAAACAAGGAAAGATTCATTGCCAAGGGTTAAATAAAAAAATAAGTGGAATTTTTAGTGACTTTGTTAGAAGTAATGGATTTATTATGGTTTCACTGCCTCTTACTAACCTTGCTGTATATCTTTAAGTTACTAATAAGGTGCTATTGGTAATACCTATTGGGTTTTATATAAAGGGTGCATACTTTAGTTTTTTTTTTTTTTTTTAAGATTTTATTCATGAGAGACAGAGAGAGAGAGAGAGAGAGGCAGAGACACAGGCAGAGGGAGAAGCAGGCTCCACGCAGGGAGCCCGATGTGAGACTTGATCCTGGGACTCCAGGATCACGCCCTTGGCTGAACACAGGCACTCAACTGCTGAGCCACCCAGGCTTCCCCATACTTTAGTTTTTAAAGGTGTTTTAGAGTGATTTTACTTGATGTGATGGCAGCTTTACACTTTGCTGTGAGGGAAGGAAATAAACATAGAGCACTTTGTTTTCTGTAACGTGTCCTTTGTATGTTGGGACAGGGAAATGCAAACCCATGCTAAAACATGAAGGCCATTAATGAACTGAAAAGAATTGTGTGTCTCTCTTTTCCTTATTTACAGCTACTCTAAAGATCAACACTGAGCTCAGAAGTGTGAAAAGATTGCAGCTGCTGCCAGAATCATTTATTTGCAGAGCAGAACCAGGTAAGAAAAGCATGATTGAACTTTGGGGATGAAGCTTTGAGATGCTCACTTTAGAACACCTGAAAGGAAATGTCTGAGAGATTGAAACTTTCTGAATGAGATTAAAGCAAATTTAAGACATGTTGCAGAGTATCTCTTTCCTGCTTTTCTTAGAGTCTTGGAGTGCTGGGTTATATTTATATTGCCATTATGGAATGACAGAAGTATGTAATTCATCCCACACTATGCTGATATTCTAATTTCTGAATTAATCTTTGGATTTTTCCAGCATCATATTTAACCAATATGGAGAGGATCTGTGTTTTGTGGAAGCTGTACAATGCACCATCATTAGTGAAGATTATTGGAGGAAAAACTACTCAGAATGTTGGCTTAAACCAGCATAGATTTGGTTGCTGTTTGATCAGATTGGAACTTTACGAGAAGTTGCCATTCTAGGCACGGTTTTGCTTGTATCCTATAAGATTATTAATAAATGCAGAGACAAGTTTTGTTTTTTCAGTTAAATCCAAGTATGAGACGCAGGTAGGCAGTTGAAGGAGAGGACATGAGAGGGAAACTCACATCTTTAAGTGCTCGTTTTGTGCTGGACCTGTGCCTTGACAGATGCAATTCCATTTCAGTCTCCTAGTAAATTTAAGAGGGTTTTAAAATCCAGATGTGGCATAGGGTGGTGCCCTGTGGTGGTGGCAGTAACAGCGGTGTCCTTGAGAGAAGGCTGCCTAGATCTAGGTCTTTGCTTTGAAGGCCTAGAGACTTACTTTTGTTGGTTCCTTGGGGACTTCGGGCCATGAGTTCCATGAATCTCCATGAACCCCAACTGATGGGAAAAGGGGATGGGCAGATACATGTTTATAATGGTCTCTGAACATGTAACATCACACTAGACCAGTGTTTTCTCAGCCCTCTTTTCATGATCAATTCCCTGAGGAGCTTTTGTAGAAAATTCATCCTCCATCTATTCTCTCCCAAATTTTAATACCATAGATAGAGTGTATTTTCATTTGTGTACTGTGGTCCTTTGGAAGGTCAAACCAATGGTAGAGCTAGGGCTTTTGTTTTGTTTTGTTTGCCCTTTAAGAACCAGTTCTTGTCCCATTGTGCATGATGCTGCCCCTGTTGGAGATGTATAAACTAGACTGATAAAGCTCTGAAGATGGTCTTACCTTTGGGACCAGAAAAACTTGAAATTCCTTGGCCACAACCCTATATTCCTTTCACACTAGGGAGGACCTGCTTTGAGAGTAGAAATACTCTACACTCCACAATAGCAGAGGTTATTATGTGCATTTTACAGATTAGCAGACATGTCTAGAGGAGGTTAAATTACTTCAAGGTCATAGAGCTAATAAATGGTGGAATTCAAGATTGGAATAGATTTGACTCCTGAGCCTATTTTTAAAGAAAACTTTTATAGGAATGTAGTTCAGATCCATATTTCTTATCTGGTTTCTGTTAAAGAGACAGGAAGTGAAGGGGAAGAAGAAAATTAATACTGTTCTATTACAGTAGGTTATGGACTGTATTAATTAAATATTTTTAATATAGTACTTTAATGTTGGGTAAGGTTATATAGCGCTGCTCATCTGACAAGTCATTTTAATTACTTTTTATTGTGGTTTATAATAGGGTACTTCATATATACTTATTTGTAAGTTCCCAATTACTTTTATAATAAATAACTGAAGGAAAAACTTGTTTAAAAAGGTCAGTTTTCACACATGAATAAAGGCAATAAACCAAATTGATTTTTTAAAACATCTTGACATTTTATTTCAAGTCAAGATTGTAGTTCATGCAGTGAAGATTTAGAGATTTGCTATGTATCTTTTCTCGTTTCATTATCAAATTAAAAGGAGTGTTTATTTCTTAGAGATAGTGAAGGAGCTAGTCACAGAATGGGGAGGGAGCAAGCATATTATCTGTTTTTCACTTTACATCTTAACGAGTCTTTGGTGCAGTGGTGGTGTCTCCTTTAGACAGGTGAGCAAGCCAATGTGGGCCAGAGAGTTCAAGGTTATATACCTGGTACAAATAAGTGGAACCGCAATGGGGACTTCAGTGGTATTTGGCAGTGTTTCCCATGCAGTGTACAGGTGAATCATCTGGGCATCTTATGAAAATGCAGATTCTGATTATGAAAACATAGGTTTGAGATTCAGTAGTGCTGAACAGTTTCCAGGTGATGCCAGGTCTGGTGACCTGTGACACACACTCTGGAGTAGCAGTGAGGTGGCTAAAATGGGTGCGTGGAAGCCGGACTTAGATTTTGTACCCTGCTCTGCCACTTACTGTAAGGCCTTGGACAGGCTTTCATTATCTTGTCCTGTTTTTAAAATGGGGGTCAGAGTATTTGTCTCTTACTTAGGGAGAATTACTTATGTTGAGAGAGAGCTTGAAGAATGCTTGACACAGTTGCCAACCTGGTCATCAAGGTGACAAATACCGTTCTCCTTCTGAAATCTGGAGAGTGGTCCCCCACCGTACACTCCTAGCACCTGGGCAGTTGAGCCAGGTGCTCAGGAAATTGTGTTGTGTGTACAATTCACACCCCACAATATTTCCTACCATAACTATAGCCTGTGAGCTATATAAGTTGCCTGCAGCGCTATTTGAAACTGAGATTTTTAGCTTTACATCTAAGATTTAGTTTTCAGAGCCACACACTATATATTTCTTCTTCTTCTAGAGACTTTGGTTCATATCTGTTCATGTAGGAATGATTTGTGAAAATTTACCACTTTGGCTTGGCAGAAGTAGAGGATACCATTTCAAGTTTTGCCACTTGATTTTGTGTTTTTTTTCATTAAAAATATATCTTCTAGGGGAAAATGTAGCCAAGATATACAAAGATCTTCAGAAGCTCTCTCGACTCTTCAAAGACCAGCTGGTGTATCCTCTTCTGGCTTTTACCCGACAAGGTGAGAGATGATAAAAGATCACAGGTCAGACAGCTAGAAAGAGTAGGAAAAGCTTATATGTTCTGCTTGTGACTCTGACATAGTGAAATTCTCCTCTGCCTCTTTTCTCCTTCTAGTGAAATTCTGCTTTTTTACAACTAAGCTTCACTTGATCTTAGCCAAAAGGCCGAGAAGCGATAAGCTTCAATGTTAATTCCTTAACGTGGTTTTTACTCCCTCTTGGTGTCTCCTCAGTATCTTGTGCATCTTTATTGCAGCCTGTCCTCTGCTGTATCAATATTGTCGATATGAGGTTTTTCCACTTGAGCTTTTAAATACCTGGAGAGCAGGGAACAGGTCTTGTCCACTTTTGTGTTCTCATGGCCCAACACAGGGTCTGGTCCTTACGTAGGTGTTCGTTCAGTAAACACATAAATAATATATAGCCTGTAAGTTGGGTATTAGGTTTTTAAATATGATTTATTGGGCTCTATGGGTACTTTGGATATTTTACATGCATTCTTATTTAATGCTAACAACTTTGAAGGAGATTTTAGTTTCATTTTATAGATAATGAAGCTATTTTAGTGAGATTTAGAATTCATTCAAAATTTTTATATTAGCTAGCTCTTATTTGTGTTGTAATACAAAAATATTTTAAAATCTCAGTGTCTTAAAGCAAATACCTATTCTTCTCACTCATGTACCTGTTGTGTGTGGGTTAGCTGTGGCCACAGGAGTAGTCCTCCAGGATATGCCCTTCTTGTAGCAGAGGGAAAAGAGGGCCAGTGGCCCAGCCATGTGTTGGTTCTTAAAGCTTTTGCTCGGAAGTGGTATGCCACTTCCACTCCTATTTCATTGGACAAAACCAGTCAAAATGGCTGAGCCTGATGGCAGTGTGGTGAGGAAGTGTAATTATAGGCTAGAAAAATGAGAATCCTAGTCTACCACAATCCTTCAGCTGGAAAATAACTTCAGATTTATACAGATATGTGGCTTTTATCTGCTGTGTATTGCAGTATTTTAGGTTTCCAGTTGCCTGGGCCAAGATTGTTGTTACCACAGTCATTGTCTTTAGGTGGTGGTGATGAAGAGAAAAATGTGAATTTTAAAATCCTTTATTGATTTTGATTATCTTTGCTAGTGGAGAACAGTATCACATCTATTAAATGAGCTAATAATAATTTTCATTTGACTGGAGTATGTTATTGTTATTGTTTTCCCTTCTTAGCTTGCTTCTGAAATTTATCTCCTTTCCTTTTTTCTAGTCTGCTAGACCTCAAATAATAGTACTTGCTAATTCTGCATGTATTCACACATTTAATTTTCAACTGAGTGAAGTAGACAGTACTATTAACCCATCTTACAGATATGGAAATTGTCTTTCCACCAAAATAGGGAATAAGGGACTTAGAAGTAGCAATCTGGTCGCTGTGGGGTTGAAGTTTGTTGTAGGTGTTGCATACTTGGGTGAGGAAGACTACCCTCCAATTGAGGAACAAGTTGGTAACTTTGTTAATAACTATGTGGGGAGAGCCAGATGTTCTTTACTCAGTGATACCTGTTCCTTTTTTCCTTGTAGCCCTGAACCTGCCAGACGTATTTGGGTTGGTGGTCCTCCCATTGGAGCTGAAGCTGCGGATCTTCCGACTTTTGGATGTTCGTTCTGTTCTCTCTTTGTCTGCGGTTTGTCGTGACCTCCTTATTGCTTCAAATGACCAGCTGCTCTGGAGGTGTTTATATCTGAGGGATTTTCGAGGTGATTGTTATGACATGCTAATCTCTCTTACCATAGTTATTTAGCTTGCTAAAAGTTTTTAGTTGTAGGTTCTTTTTTTTTTTTAAAAAAAAAGAGTTGCAAATAATCCTAACAGCTTTATTGGAAGATTCTAAGCCTCGTATACTTTGCCTGTATCCTGAAAATTCTTCCCTTTTTTTTTTTTTTTTTTGGGGTGTGTGTGTGTGTGTGTGTGTGTTCCCCATAACACAAATAGCCCAATAGATGAACTAGAATATTTCAGGATAGTAAAAATTTCAAGTTTGGTCTTTCTTTTTAGACTATCCTCCGTATCTGACTTAGCGGTCTGGCGCATTTCCAAATGACTTCCATGGTTGTGACCTTGTGCACAAGTTAAGAGAGCCCTGCTTGCTTCCCTGTGGCATGTTGCTGGGGAAGCTTTATTTCCATGTAATCTCATTTATGGGGACCTGGTGATCTTTGCAGCAGTGATGACAGTGGAACTTGGGGATGGGGAGATGTTACCCCAAATGTAAAAGCCCTTTACCTGGTGTATCAAGATTCCCAGATAGAAGCCTGGAAGCCTGACTGGTATTTCTTTTCTGCATATCAGTGTTTTTTAAAACTGGTTTGACTCTGAGGTGGGTCATGAAATTGATGTAATGGGTCATTAAAAAAAAAAAATCAGTATGTATTTTATGAAATAGTTAAAAATTTCTATTTCAGTATACGTATATATAGGTATATATTGTGTTGCAATGTAAAAAATATTTGTGGTTCACATCAAGAAAATGCAAATGATGGTGCTATGTATAACATACCATCTTGGCAGCTGTAAAAGTCTGGCGGGTAGATTCCCTTCCTTATTTGTACTAGGAATATTATGTAGAATCATTTGGATTGTTAAAAAACCTTTTTTTCCCTTCAAAAGTAAGAAGTGAATGACCTGGTTTTTCCGTGTCCTCCCCCTTGATTCCTAAGGTCCTTGTTTGACATTATTTATGCCGAGTCCGGGGTTCAGAGTATCATTTTGTTCTAGGAGGCAGCAAGTGTCATCTCAAATTTTAAAAAAATAATTATAGTCAAGAATGAAAAGAATGACCAGAGTATATAGAGGAACCAACCAAAAAACCAGGCTATGATAAAAAATAGGCAAAAAAAGCCCTTTTATGTCATATTCAAATTCAGGTTAAAAATACAGTTAGTCTCTATTTCATTTCCAGATTGTGGTCCACAAGCTTGTCTGTAAGCCGAGGGTTCAGATTTTCTAATGAATTTCCCTATGGCCACCATGTTATGGGACTGGAACTTTTATAAAATCTTCCTTCCATGCCCATGTAATAGCTTCTCAGGAAGCCTCTCTTTTATGGAGACTCTTCATTAGACTTAAATTGAAGAGTTTCCTTTTTCCTCATTTCACATATTTCAAGTAAATAAGTATATTAAAAAATATTGAGTTGTCTGGATCATGCTTCTCTGATTGGGGGAAAATACCCAGATATGGAAGGAAACTTCAGGTCCGCTTTCCCTGTAGTTCTGATGGGCTGCGATGGGCAGAGATTGTCACCCAGTAGGTGTCACAGAGAGTCGGGATTGGAGGCAGCAGCTGCACTCAGATGGGACAGGGGAGGAGGCGCAGCAGGGGATTGCTGGGGCAGGGAGGGGCAGGGACAGCTCATGTTCCTCCACGTCCCCTGGGTGCCCCTGCACAGACTTCCCACGAGCACAGAACGGTGACTGGTGCCTTCAGCAAGAGAGGTTTGAGTGAGGCGCAAGAGGTGCAGGTCCTGCAGGATGTGGTAAACAAGTGATTCATGTTCCTTTCTGTGCTGAATCCTAAGCTTCAGTTTCCTTAGGACAAAAGCAAAATTGCTCTTTAATGCTGGATGCATGAAGCATTTTAAATCTTTTTGTTTTTTTTTTTTCTTTATAGATGGTACTGTTAGAGCTCGAGACACAGATTGGAAAGAAGTAGGTATTAATATCGAGGCTAATGTTAACATAAGCACAGCAATAACTAGTGAGTTAATACATTAAGGGCATATTGATTACTTTTGTTATGTAATGAAATCTGTTTTTATTTGTTGCTCATTTTCAGTAAAGGTGTTTTTAACTTTTAGACTCAAGAAAAAGGAGTCTTATCACAGCATTGTTTTTCACCTTGATTTTATAAAAAACATTCTATCTTTCTCTGTTGCAAAAAAATTTTAAGTTGAGTTTCTGTGCTGGACTCGTCTGGCTGTTCAAGTCATTAGAATAGTACATTGTGAAAAGAATGAATGTTGTTTGACGTGCAGATGCCTGCCGTACAAGACGTTGACGGGACTGAGAGAAACGGGGAGGCTCGTGGGCTGGAGGGTCCTCAGACTATCCTCAGTGCACAGCACTGCTCCTTAGGAAGATGTGCCAGCCTCTGAAATTGGCATTTTTCTTTTGTTGTGGTTTAAGTTGAGATGGAACATGATTTAGGTGAAAAAGTGAGCTTAAATGCTGTTCCTCCTGCCCCCAGTAACTTAACTTTATATTCTGTGGCATGATATTTCTCAATATATATTTATGTTTTCCATGTTCAGGAAAGGCTGACCTAAAATCGTGTATTGGTTAGCTCTGGATTAGAACTTTTACAGTACAGGTCACTCAGTGTTTCTCCAAATGGGCACAGTTGCTTGGTTGCCCTGTGGTTGAAGAGAACAGTTGGTTCGGCCTTGTATGCCCAGCTCCTACCTACTCGTGGGGAGGGAAACTGCTAACCGTTCTCTCGTGTGCACTGGTTCCTTTGTCTGCTTCGTAGTGTGGGAAGAGGAAAGTGTAGATAGCGCAGTGGAAGCAAATTGGAACTTTGGGGAAACATCCAGATCACTTACGGTATCTCGTTCTTGTGTTTCTACAGCTGTACAGGAAGAGGTACAAACAAAGAAAAGAAGCTCAGAGAGCGCGCCACATGATGTTCCCGCCTTCATCGCCCCACCCCATCCCCTTTGGCCCCAGCCCCTGGCACCCCAGGCCTTTTCCTCCTAGCTCTCTCCTTCCTCCAGGAATTATTGGTGGAGAATATGATGAAAGATTAACACTTCCCTTTGTTGGGGACCCCATCAATTCACTCATTCCAGGGCCTGGGGAGACCCCCAGCCAGTTCCCTCCACTCAGACCACGTTTTGATCCTGTTGGCCCGCTTCCGGGACCTCGCCCCACCTTGCCAGGGCGGGGTGGCCCGAGTGACAGATTTCCCCTAAGGCCCAGCAGGGGCTGGCCAACTGACAGCAGGCCACCATTCATGTGATTGATTTGTAATCTCACTTCTGGAGCTTGTTTGGTTTTGATGTCATCTTGTTGGGGTGCTGATCTCTAGTGTTTTCTGATTGTGATGGTGAGGAATGCACTCACAGTGGCCTTTCAGTAGATCTGTTTAAAGCTCCAGGGGTGGTAGGGCCCAGAGGTCACTGTATGACCAGGTTGACCTTGGGAATAGCTAGCTACTGACCTACACCACCCCCACCCCCCGCCCCGAATTCCCCTCTTGAGTGAATGAAGGTGGTTCATCGATAATGTTCTGCACCAGATTAAAAAAAAAAAACAAAACATATAAGTCACGTGGCAGTCTTGATTTTTATTACAGAAAGAGAATAAATACTCAGAACAGCTTCACAACATTACTTGGAGATTTCAGAATGATCAGAAAACCTATTCAATGTCATCAGATAGTTGAAGTGGATTTTTAAAAAATTATGTTTTAGTTGCACCCTTTCTTTAAACAAAATCATTTGCAGAAGCCTGACTTACAAAATGAATAAAAACCAAGCTAGTTCGGTTGAACTGGACTTGGGGTGGGTGCTGTGGACACCCACCTGCTCCGTCACCTCCTCTCTCTGCAGGTCTTTCTCGGGTTCAGTAGTGAAACCTCTGGGCTCTGTAGCAGCATTTTTTTTTTTTTTTTGACAAACATTGGGTTCTAGGGACTCTTTCTGGCTCCTCCTGGAGTGGAATTTTTTTTCCTTGTGTTTGGAACACTTGGTGCCTAACTTGTAATCTAAGTAGGTGACATCTTTTAACATCAGTTTTACTGCTTTAAGTGCTGGTCAGGCACTTGTTTTTCAAAGATAGTCTCCTATTATTTGAAGAACATTTTACTTTTAAGATTTAAAATACACAAAATTCAGGTTTTATTCATTTTAGAAGAGAAAGGCCAAACACACATGTCTTCTCATACAACTATAGAAACATGCTATTGTGACAAATTAAAATCCAAATCACAACACAGGAATAGAACACTATTAGTATTTGCAGACAATATTTAGGAATATTGTCAATGTTTTCCTGCTTTTTAAAAAACCTGTTTTGCATATAAGGAAATGGCTTGGAATGTTCTATGCTGCAAGAATATTTTGAGTCCTACATGTGAAAATATTTTTTTGCTACACATATAGTCCTTATTCCCATCACAGTGAAGAAAATTCAGTCAATAATAGGGTTTTCTAGAGGCCATGCCACTTTTAAGTAGCTTAATGTATATAGGCGAAGGATTGGGGCTTTGACATTTCTTTCTGTGGTATTTTATAGTATCTGAGTTATTTATCTGAGCTTTTTAAAAAAGCGTCCACTAGATGCTGTGTGGCTTTAACTGGGTCTGGGCTGAAGAACTACCAGAAGCTTTGGTGGGTCTACCCTGCTCTGTCTCTGGCTGTCCGGGGTGTCAGGCTGCACTGGGGGTTGGGGGGTGGTGTGGAGTGCAAGGACGGAGTGATGACCAGAAGCACCGAATACTAGAAGACAAGTTTGTAAAATGCAGTCATTTTGGATGGTCCTTGAGAGGTCCGCGGATGGTGCTTGTGTCCCACGGATGCAGGTGCTGCTCCTCTCTGACACTCCCCTCAGGCCTCCCGGCAATAGGACCGATCTAGCTGAGGATGCTGGCGCTGGGCCGAGGCCTGAGGTTGCAGGCCTCGAACAGTGGCTTATTCTAATTCTAAATTCTTAAACCAGCCTCCAAGCTTTTCCTCTTGAGCGGCTAAATTTGTAGTTAGAAGCTTGTCAAATCCTACATTCTTTTCATCAGGCTGAAACTGGAGCTTTATGTATTGCTGGTGTGTAATGAGAGTGAGCTCACGGCTTGGCAGCAGCACGGTCGCTGTGTGACTTCTGACATCACTGGTAACACTGGAATGGAGGCGAGACGGTTTAGAGCGCTCGGGAGGTGGGCCGGGAAGACGCGGTTCTTCACCGGCTCGGAGCCTTCACGACTTTACCGCCCCGTGTTTCCCCCGCTGATCTCCCGGACGGGCGCTTGCCCTTTCTCCCCCCTTCCCTCTGAGTGGAGATGCGCTTGGCCGTGGCTGCGCTCAAACCACGGGAGGGGCCCTTTCCTTCCCACGTAAGGTTCGGTGACTGCCTCCGTAAGAACGGTGGACTGCTGTGCTCGCGCTCGCGTGGCCCTCCAGTTCTGAGACCGCTGTTGGGCCTCACGTCTCCCTAATTCTTCGGACGGAGCTGGACTCCGCTCCCTCGGCTCCCTGGGCTCCCTCGGCTCCGGCGGCGCCAAGACTGGCGTGTCTCCTTTCGGGGGCAGTGGCTGCCCGGGCCTCGCCCGCTCCTGCCCCTGACTCCGCGGAGGAGCCGCAGAGAGCGGGTTCTCCCCCCGGGAGGCTCTGGAAATGGGACTCGCAGGTGGGAGGACCCACCGGAACACACGATGGAGGGCAAAGGGGAATGGAAAGGATTCACACGCGTGCCTTGTGGAAGGAACGTTTCGTTTCTGATTGGTGTCGCCTTAAAAGCAGTGCCCCTGCCTTCAGAAATCACTTCCTGGCCGTGCTCTCCTCTCGGCCGGCCGCCCGGAGAGCCGCGGTCCCACCTACTGGGGCCGCCTATTTGTCTCTGCAAACACGAGGGAGCCTCTGTGCCCGTGCTGCGTTGTGCCTGGCTGACGGACTGATGCGACTTGCTTGTTGCCCAGACTTCTAATCGTCTCCAACCAAACCCCAAATGCTGCCTTCTCTTAGAGTCCAAATATTAGACCGAATCTCTGAATTTTATCAGGGGCCGTGTGGGAGTCGGGACAGCTTTTGACGCCGGTCAATCCAGTGAGTCCCGGCCCAGCACGCTCTCCAGGCACATCCAGAAACGTGTGGGACAAGCAAAGTGCACATGGGTCCTGACCTGCTCCTCCACCTGGCTTGGTCCCTGCCGCACCTGCCAGCTCACCTGACCGGCCTAACCTGGGACTCGGCCCTGTCCTTTCAGCAGCGCTAAGCGCATGAAGCAGAACGAGCCCTGACCCATTAGGTGAAGTGGAATAGAGCCCGAGCCATCCGCTCCCGGCGCCGGGACAGCAGGCTCCGGGGGCCACGGTGACCATGCGGCTCTGCGCTGTGGTGCGTGGTCTGCGTGGGGCTCCACGGCCCTGCTCTCTGCTCTGCGAGCCTCATCTGACCGACACTGAAGTTGGCACCTGGTCCCTTTGGCTCCCGCCCTGGTGGCCCCGGGCTGTGTGATCCCTGATCCGGCTCGCTCCTATTCCTTCCCAGGCTCCCTGGGGAATCTGAGCCCTCTCTCTGAGGCTAGAAAACTGCCACAGATTTTCTTCAGCTTCCTAATACGTCAGTGCGACTCTTCCTCACACTGAGATTCCTTTAAAGACCGCCCTTTTCTCCAATCTGAACACTTCATGTACATTTGACTAGTCTCCTAGTTTCCTAAAGCATGTCCTAAATGCCGGGGTGCCAAGCAGTGTGCCCGGTGCCTGGCTCATGAGGCTCCTTCAGCTGCAAATGCCGGAGAACCTCCGGAGGGGGCTCCTGGGTCTTGCCACGGTATGTGCGACCTTGTGGGTGAGGCCCGTCCTCCCTGCCTCCTCAGAGGCACTGAACATTCGGAGGGAGAACAGTAATGATGAAGAGAACACAGAGGTGATGGAAGAGGGAGGACATGCCGACTGAGTGTCCCTGGAAAGTTGACTTCACAACCTAGATAACACGGTGCCATCCTACCACGGTGACAGGAGGGAGACCAGACCAAGAGTCTCCCCTGTGCTGGTGGCAGTGTCCCTGCGACTATGTCCTTAAACCCCCATTCACTGTGCTCCACGTTCACACAAACCAAATGGATCCTGCTGCTGTTTCAGCCTCCGCAGGTCAGCCTGGAGGGAAAGTGCTAGTCTGGCTTTGGGTTGAAGTTGTGACATAAAGCGAAACACAACAAACATCCTTTCAGAATCTCCCCAGAGTGACTCCCATCCTCACTTCGTTTTGCCCTTTCCCACTCAAAACTGTCACAGCGATTGAAGGTGGAATGTGTGGAAGGAATGGGAGCTAGCCGACGCCAGAGGGGATCTGTGCCCTCCCGAGGCCATCCATCGTTGGTCTCTACCCCCATACACACACCAGTGGGAAAATGTGCTCCCATGGGCCAGTTACAGTGTCACATCATGGATCACGGGTACATGGTCATAAAATCCGGATGCCCGGCCTGATAGAAGTGTGTGCTATTGTAGCTGGAGTATCTGGGAGAGAGCGCATGAATATTGAGATGTTTTTAGGGACAAGGGACAGATTACAGGAAGGGGAAAATTCAAGCCATGCAGTCACTGTTTACGGAGCTGCAGGGTTTGCTCACCAGAGGACTGGGTCCCTGGCCTCTCCACCAGCTTGGCTCAGGGCTGCTGCTCTAACCTCAGCATAAATGCCAAATACTTGGGGAGACAGACAATCGTAAGGTCTGGGCCTTATGATGAGAAATCCTGACTCCCTGGGTCTGAAATGAAGCTAGCTGTGCCCACACTTTGAGAAACTGTGCAGCCCATGACCACCCTGCGCTGTGTCTTGAGCTGCATCTTATCACTAAGCGTGAATCAAGTGAGACTGACTTTTTCTGACCCTACCCTCCAGCGTGGAAGAGGGATGATTGCCTTGGGTGGTCTCTGTGTTCTTGATTCCCCAGGACATGCAGGCTGCCTGGTGTTGCCCTGTCCTACCAGCTTCCTCTCACTCCTCTATTAGAATGTAGCTCCAGGCCAAGGACATGTTTCTCGTGAGCATCCTCTCCTCTGTCAACAGGGAGGGGAGGACATGTCTTAAGTAGGAAAGTCGGCTGTACGGGGAGAGCAAGCGGCTATGTTCTAACGTCCTGGACTCTTGGTGAGACCAGGAGGCTGGTTCTGGCACCTACCATGTTTCTAGCACCGGGTGCATGGTGATTCGGGGCAACCCTGCCCCTCATCTGATGTAGGGAAAGGGCCTTGGAAAGGGAGTCACTGAACTTGTTTAGCAAATAAGTTTGGGTTAACCAGGTGAAAGCTCATTCCTTTACTGCAGGAAGCCCGAGAGACATGTAATGTGTACCTACCAGTCTCAAAACAGGAAATAGAAACAGTGTTTCCTAAACATGTGGGACTAGGGGACCCTCTTCTGAGTGACCTACCCGTGCCTTGCTGTCAACGGTCGGAAATGGCGGCCTAGGAGTTCTCAGCCTGTGCCACTGATCTGCTGACTCTGGTTCCTCCTTTGTCCCTGAGGAGGAGACAGCCTTCCTGACGGGAATGCGGAGAGTTCTTGGGGTGTGTAACACGGGACGGGCGGAGGAGCCCTGACGGACTCCTTCCTCGGGAAGTTGAGGGCATCGTCCTGCGCTGGGAACAAGTGATGCTTCATAAAAGAGCCCGAGGTTGGCTCTTGGTGGTCAAGTCTGGCCGTGGGCGGCCCTTCAAGACTTCCCCTCTTTTTTGCCGTGTTCTGAAAGCCCCCGCTGGTCACATGGCATCTGATCTCTTCCCACGGTTCTCAAGAGCCCACTGGTGGCCACAGGTGATGGGCGTTGGCCTGTGGTCTGAGGGGCGAACTGGAGCCTGGATGGAACTAGCACAGGTAGGTGGTAGGTTCCCCTGGCTGGGCTTTTGTCCTTCTGTTTGCAAAACACTGTCAAAAGATTATTGCCTCCCATGTTGCTGAGGTCCCACTACAGCGCCTGCATCTGGAGGGGTGAGGCCAGGCCTGGACAGGCTGTCCCCCAAAGGCAAGCAAAACACTAACAAGAAATGTGAAAAGTAGCCACACACGCACATTTCACTTGGTTATCTGAGGCAGGGGAGCAAGCATCTGGGTGGGAGGGCGATGTGTTGCCATTAGGGCCGGATGTGAGGAACCCAGGGGCCCTCAAAGGCCCACCATGGTTGGATGACGCTGCAACGTCATGGTAAAGGGAGGTGGGAACACGCAGAGATCCTCAGTCCCTGGGTCAGAGGCATTAGAGAGTATTTTCGCAGGCCCTCCATTCTGTTCCCCTCAGGAACCAAGGCTGAGAAGGACCATGAGGCAGAAGGAGAGCGCGCCCGAACTCTCTGCCACCCCAGCCCGGGCAGGTTAGTCAGAGAACAGGCTGGCAAAGGACTTCCTCAGGTTGCGGATGGTCTCGGCCTTGGCCTCATCTTCACTTGCGGTCCCACGCTGGGAGGCGTCGGATGTGCTGAGGCTGTTAGTCAGGGACTGGGATTTGCTGAAACAGAAAGGCAAGGGGGGTTGGGGGGGGTGACAAGGCCTGGGAAAGGGCTGAGGGGCCTTCCTGGGAACGGCAGGGTGAGCCCAGGGAGAAGCCAGGCGTCCCGACGCTCACACACAGTCTTTAACATGTGCAAGGGGGTTATTGGTACCCTCCAGGTTCAGGTGCAGAAATGGGCTCATGCCAAGTAACAGGGGTGCCCAGGGATGACGTGCTTCCCAGCCACCCAGGCTGCTCAGGCGCAGGCGTTACTGGAGGCCACTCCACCGCTTGCCCGCCTCCCCGCACTGACTTGTATGGCCAGTTGTGAAGGGCTGGACCCCATCCGGGGTCCTCCTCCACCTCCTGGCTCAGGCCTGAGAATCAGGAGGTGCCACCTGCCCCTCTGGCTTCGGCAAGGGCCTCCTTCCCCTCATCGGGACAAGCGAGGGCAGGTCTAGCCCACCGGCCGGCCATTTCAGGATCCTCAGGGTGCCCGCCTGGTGCCAGGGGACAGGGCTGTGGAGATGAATAGAACTGGGGCCTTGCTCTCAGGAGACTCACACTCCAGTGGAGGTGACAGACCCAGGAAGAGATGCTGTAAAAGCCACACACAGTCCTGCCGTCACCATAAAGGAACCAAGCTCCGCTCCCAGGTGGGGACTGTCTCGTTCCCCTTGCTAATTCTGCACAGGCCTCACCCAGGCCTCGGTGCACACTGGTATGTGATAAATACCTGCTGACTTGAACTGAACCACGTACAACTTTAAAGCAACAAACCTGGAGGTTTCAGCGTCACTGGGTTACTACAGGGTCAGTACTTACCGTCCACGGCACTCTGGTATGTGATAAGTACCTGCTGACTTGAACTGAACCACGTACGACTTTAAAGCAACAAACCTGGAGGTTTCAGCATCACTGGGTTACTACAGGGTCAGTACTTACCGTCCACGGCACTCTGGTATGTGATAAGTACCTGCTGACTTGAACTGAACCACGTACGACTTTAAAGCAACAAACCTGGGGGTTTCAGCGTCATTGGGTTACTACAGGGTCAGTACTTACTGTCCACGATTCCAAAGCCCTCGCCTGTCCTGTGATTGGCTGGGCTGCACCTCTTCACATGTGAGAGGCTGCCTCAGATACTCAGATCTAAGCACTAACTGGGCAGGACCTCACTCTCATCCTCACAGTAACCCTATGGGGTAAGTACTACTGTCCCCATTTTGCATGTGAGGAAGGAGAAGCACAGGCAGGTTGAGTCATGTTTCTGAGGCCACGCAGCTTTAAGCGGGAGAGCTGAGATTTGAAATCAGCTCATCTGACTCTGGAGTCTGCGGTCAACTATGCCGCCACATTGCCTGGAGGCCCACGTGCTAATATCTATATCTATTCAAAATGCATTTCTCCTTTGATCCAACAACACACTTGCTGGCATCTCTGCAGCTGAGCCTGTACATCTGAGAAACAGTGCGTGTGCAAGGTTATTCACTGCAGCCTTCTCTGAAAGAGCAAACCAAATTTCCATTTGTGGTGGAGGAGTTAGATTACAGTACAACTAACTACACGGCGGCGTATGATACAGCTGTGGAAAGGAAAAAAATTTCAGTGAATTGATGGAAGAGCTTTAGGATTTATTGTTAAATGTAAAAAGCAGGAGAAGAGGGTGGATAGTAAGTAACCACTTACTTTTAACCATTTGTAAAAAGTGTGTGTGGGGGGGAAGGAACCAATACATATTTTTGTATTTGTGCGAGGAGATGTTGGGGAACACCCAGGGACCTAACCGCAGTGGTCACCTCTGGGGAGCAGGGGCCACGAGAGCACCAGTCAGGAACAAAGTGGGAGGAAGGGTTTTCACTGGATAGCTTTGATATGGTTAATATCGTCTAGATCTTTGGGCCATGTGAATGTATCACCCGTCCGAACACATGGTTAGCCCGATCCGTGGACTGGATGCCCTGTGTTCAATCCTAGCTCTTCCGCTCACCAACAGTGGGAACTTTGGACATTTCCTCCTCATTTGTAAAATGTGGATAATAAGAGTTACTAACTCCTAAGCTTGTGAGAATTAAAAAAAAAAAAAAAAACCCGACTACGTGAAGTGCTTGGCACGTGGTAAGTGGACAAGGGATGCTGGGAGTAAGACTCTGCTTATCAACATTAGTGCTTGGCAGGGAAGGAAGGGAGGGGCTTTCCCAGGAAAACACATCTGGGACCTCTGGGAGCTCGAACCGAGTGATAGGCTTGAGTGGAAAGGGGATGAGCATGTGTGTCGTGATGGGTCGTCCACAAACGTGGCATGACAGGAACAGTCCCTCCCGTCCCTGGGGTCTAGCCTTTTGAACATGGCTTTGCAGGTCCTCCTGCCACAAGTCTTCAACCATGGAAGTTGCTTTGACTAAAAGCATGAGGTGGGATGAAGTGACATTGTGTGGCTTCAAAGCTGGGCCTCAAGAGGCCTTAAAGCTTCCACTTTTGTTCTTTGGGAACAGAATTCTACCCTCTGAGGTAGCGGGGCCCACCCTGCTGGAGCCTGTGGCCCATGGAGAGAGGGGCCCAGCAGACAGCAGATGTGTGTGTAAGGCCCTCTTGGACCATCCAGCCCCAGTGAAGATGCCAGATGACTGCTGCCATATGAATGATCCCAGGAGAGTAGGGTTGCTAGATTTCATAACTAAGAATAGAGGATACCCACTTAAATCTGAATTTCCGATAGAAAAACAAAATACTTTTGGTTTAGCATAAGAATACTTTTTTTAGTATAAGTATATCCCATGCAATGTTTGAGAATATACTTATACTCAAAATTATTCATCACTTCTCTGAAATGCAAATCTAACTGGACATCCTGTATTTTATCTGGCATCTCTACAGGAGGGACTGGCACAAGAATCTCCCAGTTGAGTCAAACTCAGAATAAATGGGTGAACCAAAAACTTACGAACAAAGAAAATGGCTGTTTTCGTAAGCTACTAAGCTACAGGGAGGTTTGTTACGCAGAAAGAGATAGCTGGTGCATGTGTATCTGGAGGATCATGGGGGGAGCTATGCTCTCCTCGGACCTCCTGGGCCCTGGCGGCCACACCCAAGTCCATCCTTGAGGCCTCCTATCCACTTAAAATGTGGGTGAGGCCTCAGTGGGTCCTCCTTCGTCCTCTGAGTCCTTGCCTTGAGTCTACCAGGCTCTGCCCACACCCCATCTCCACCGTCTACCCTGCCCAACCCCAGAGCACTTACTTGAGATGAGGTTGTGGAGGTGCTGGCTTCTTGGACTCTTCCCCCTGTTGGGAGGCACTGCGGCCTTGAACGGGGGGCCGGGGCTGGGAGGTGAGGAGAGCGCCTGGTTTGGAGGCCTGGTTTGCAGAACTGCCACTGGATGCCCGGGACAGCTGTGGAGAGCCGGGTGATCGCTGCTGCGGAGACCCAGATGGGGGGCTCAGGGGCTGCTGGCCTTGCGGGGAGAGCCTCTGCTGAGATGGGCTTCCAGATCGCGCAGGCTGCGGGGATGGAGTTTGGCGAGGGCCCCCTACAGGGCGAAAAATTATTATGTTCAAGTTTTTCTTAAGATTAACACGGCGGTGCACAAACATATCACGGATGTTCATTACAGTGGTGTTTGTAGCAGTGAAAAGCTGAAAACAGTATAAACGCGCCATCGAGGAAGTGGTCAGCAACACTAAGATCTGTCATAGGATGGAATACGCTGTGGCCACCATCGATGACGGCACAGTAAGTGACGTATAGGACCACTGACAGCACGTGCTGAATGTGCACCGGGAACAGAAAAGGCAGCTTACAAAGGAGCACGTACAGCTTTATTCCATTTTAGCACCTACGTATATAGTCATATAAAAAATAAAGACTGGGAAGTTGTCTACCCAAACCAGTGAGTCTCTAACTTTAATGTGCGCACGAATCACTGGGGATCTTGTCAAAATACAGGTTCTGATCCAGTAGGTCCGGGACAGTGTTGTGGATCAAATTGTGTCCCCTCCACCTCTCACCCCTCCATTCTTATTTTGAAGTCCTCACCCACAAGGTGACTGCATTTGGAGACTGGGCCCTAAAGGAACTAATTATTGTTAAATGATGTCATAGGTAGGGCTCTCATCTAATAGGACGGGCGCCCTTAGAAGAAGAGAGAGACCCCAGGGGCCGCACAGAGGAAGGACCACGTGAGGACCCAGTGAGAAGGTTCTGTCTGCAAGCCATGGAGAGAACTTCCAGCCCTATTGGCACCTTGACCTTGGACTGCCATGACTGAGAGAGGATAAACGTCTTTTGTAGAAGCCACCTCATCTATGGTATTTGCTATGGAGCCCGAGCACATGGCTACTGGCAGGCTCTGGGTTCTGCATCTCCAACAAGCTCCCCGGGGATGTCTCCACTCTCTGCACTTTGAGAAGTGAGCCACAGCTTGATGGTGACCAAAGTGGTGGGGTTAATTCTCTTCCTTTTGCTCATTGATGTTTTCCACATTGAAGATGTATGACTTTTGGGGATCCCTGGGTGGCTCAGCAGTTTAGTGCTTGCCTTCGGTCCAGGGCGTGATCCTGGAGACCCGGGATCGAGTCCCACATCGGACTCCCTGCATGGAGCCTGCTTCTCCCTCTGCCTGTGTGTCTCTGCCTCTCTCTCTCTCAGTCTGTTGCCTCTCATGAATAAATAAATAAAATATTTTTTAAAAAGATGTAGGACTTGAAACAATGGATTATTCCTTACTTTTTGATAGCTCTTTGAACTTTTCTAAGAACTTTCAAAGGCAGTATGTCATTCGATCTAGAGAGAGGCTGGCAGGGAAGATGCCATCCTTCTTGTCACAGAGAGGTGGACACTCAGCCTCCTCAAGGTCTCTCAACTACAAGCGGCAGCCACAGGAAGCTCACAAGGGCCGTGGCTTCTCCCTCCCCCTGCCCGGAGTGTGTAGCATCATGAGCTTGGGGACAGTTTAGCTGCCCCGGGAATGACCTTGAGTGTGACTTCCGCTCACCTGCCCTCCACAGGTCTAACTGAGCACACACTACGTCATCCCTAGCCTAGGGCTGGGCAGCCTGGCAGTAGCACTGTGGTTAGGCATCATCCCCATAAATGTCCCCAATTTTGCAAAGAAGCTGAGTCCCAGACATACTGTGACTTGCTCAAGCTGTCACTTCTAATAAGGGGAAGAGCCAAAATTCAAACCTAGATCTCTTTGACTCAAAAGCTCTGTTTCATTTTCTCGTTCTTCCTTAAAAAAAAAAAAAAAAAAAAAAATCCCAAACCCAAATAACTATGCCATGCAGGGCTGCCCCGAAGCCTCACATCTTTGTTCAAATGAAGGAAAGCTGCTCTCCTGTAGGGGTGGCAGCTCTGAGCCCGGTGCAGGAGGAGCTGGGCCTAGACTTCAGCTGACCTTTGCTCTCAGACGTCATCCCAGCCAGCACATGTGCCGAGGGCACAACCTGCATGTCTGGTGGCCCTGACACCATACCGGCACCAGGAGCCCCAGGTCTTGACTCCAGTCTTGCATTACCTTGCTATGTGACCATGAGTAAGTCACTTTTCTCTGTGTTTCTGGGCCCTTGTTTGTAAAATGAAGTCCTCAGACCAGCCACTCAACATTCCTTCCAAAGCGAACGTTCCTGAGAGCCGGTGCAGCACTTTCTACGCTGGACTGGGTGGCGGCACCGATTCAGCAACTGGTTGTACGTGGCCTTGATCTGCTGTGTGTGGCTTTCCTCGCTGTCTGTCCCGGTGGCTTGGAGGGCCCGGGGTTCTCAAACCCAAACACCGATAGGACCCCCAGGGACATATGTAAATGAAGCTGGCAAGTGTCCGAAAAATCATTTGGCTTTAAATTTTTTTCCTTGAGATAAAAACATAGTTGAGACAACTCTTTCTCTAAAGAGGTGCAAGTAAAGAAAATGTCTGCTGGGGACAGTTTCTGGAGAGGAACGCAGGCGTCTGGCTTCCAGAGCTTCTGCTCTGTCGCGAGAACCTGCAACCAAGATATTTGTGCAAGAGCTCCTGACTTCTAAATGCTGGCCTACTCTTCTGTGTTTTTAACCCACTTCCAGTCAAAGCAAACCTCTGTTTTCTACTTTTATCTCAAGTCTTCCCGTCCCCCCACCCCTATCCTGGGGCCAATTACATCTTGGAAAATCTGGATCCTCATTCATTCAGTTAGTAACTATTTGTCGAGTCCCTCTTAGACACCCGGGCTTCCTCAAGGGACACTCATTTCTTTCAGCATCTTGGCAAAGCAAACAATTCAGTATTTTTAATTTCAGCACATACAAAAACCCATTAGCTTATATATAGAAAGTATTTGCCTAAGCACAGGATCGGTGCTAAAAAATTATGAGGTTTGTTAAAAGAAAACTTCACTTTTCACGGTGAGTTCAAACAAACAAGTTAACAATGTGATCCTGTTATTTCGGGAACTCAATGAAAGCGTTGTTCTTTAATTAGCTTTGTTATTTTTAATCTGAATGTTAATTCAATGAGCGTTTGCTTTAATTATCTTAATTGATTTTAAATCGATTGTTTTTCAACTCACTAAAAGTGTGTTTAGCCTTACGTCCTGTAAAATAATATCTCTTTATCAAGCATGTCTGTACTCTGGTCCGGAGAGGAAACCAGAATACAGTAGCTCTCTGTTTTAAAAGTGCTCTGTTCAAATGTGTTTTAAAAAATAAGTCCTGGGGCAGAGCGGGAAAGGAGACGGCAGGGCAGAGGCACAGCCAGGAGCCTGGCAGGGGGATGAATAAATCATTTTTGAACATTTATAATGATAGAATTACCGCCAGGCGGGAGCAGGGCACTGGGGCTGCTTTATAAGGATTGTTAATGGTAACAATCATTAAGAACAACATGTGTGTTTTAATTGTTAGTAAGACACACGTTATTGATAATAAGTTTCTAACAGTAAAAGTTATATAGATAGTTATTCCTAGTAAACTATTAGTAGGAAGAGCTAGCACCTCCTGGGCGTCACCTCCGTGCTGTCACCTTGCTAGCTGCTTCACCTGCATGGCCTCACGGTGGCCTCCCCATAACCACACAGGGCAGTGGTTCTATCACCTGCGGGACACAGGCTCCGAGAAGCCCTGTAACTTGCCCAAGACCTTAGGGTACTCACATGCGGAGGAGGGTTCATAAACACGCTTATCTGCCTCAAGAAGAATCCTGCCGTCCATGTACATGGTTATAGAAGTTAGGCAGTTCCCTTTTCTTAAATACTTTCTGCCTTTTTTAAAAAAGATCTTATTTACTTGTTTGAGAGAGAGAGAGAGAGAGAGAGAGAGAGTACACAAGCTGGGTAAGAGGCAGAGGGAGAGGGAGGAGCAGGGAGCCCAATGTAGGACTCCATCCCAGGACCCCAGGATCATGACCTCAGCCGAAGGCAGATGCTCAACCACTGAGCCTCCAGGAGCCCCTACTTTCTGGCACACATGAGAAAGATGGATGGGGTACTTTATCTGACACCTGTGGAATGGGAAGCCATTAAATGCCCAGGGTCAAATTTTTCCCCAAGAAACAATGAATATATCATTTTAATAAAAGCGATTAGAAAGGCCAGAGCATGAGATTAATGCTTTTTTTTTTTCCCCTGATAGGTTCTAAGCAGATTCTTAAAAAGATCGCTGTGAAACCCCCTGGCGGGGCTTCTTGATGCAGAGCTGCCTGGAAGCTCCAAGGTGGTGCTAGAGCAGTGAGCGCGCACCTGGAAGGTTCTGGCTGCGAGTGAGCGCTGTGGCGAGTTTCCTCCCCAGGCCCTCGTGGGAGAACCCTCAAGCGGCGACATTCCGTAAGAAAGTTAGTTATTGCCACGGCTTCATCCTGTCATCGCTAGTCTATCCGTTCTCTATTAAACGGTGGCATTTACACAGTAATGCCGGAATATTTTTTGAGGGAGAATTTCCATCGACAAGGTCTTATATCATGTTCTGCGTTTCTCTCTTTCTCACTCTGGCTGGTTGGCTCATCAGTCCATAAACAGGCGCCACTAGGGGCTAAGAAACACTTTCTCAAAGATCTAAAAGGCCAGACTTATGAACCTGCATTTTCTTGCTGTGTTTCCTTGGGCAAAGCCTCAATGTGCACCTTAGTAGAAAGGAAATACTGATGTTTTCACTGTGGAGTGACTGGGAGACAAAAAAAAAAAAAAAAAAAAAGGAGGGAAATAGATGGGGAAGTCCCTCGCCCGGTGCCTGGCATGCTGAGGTGCTCCGTGAGTTCTGTCTTCCCGTCCTTCCCTCCCGAGTGGAAGGGGGTGACACACATCCCAGTCCCGTTCGCTCTGCACACAGAGTGCACGCATTCTGTGGCTACACTATTAAGGTGGATTTTTCCCGAGTGCCCTCTGGAGACCACACACGGACTCCTTGGGGCATTTAAACATCCTCCCTGTATAATCTCTCTGGGTGACTTGTCCTGGCTCTTACCTTGTGTGGGCGGGCGTGGCTGGGGCTGTCCAAGCGGAGGCCCCAGCTGGGCTGGCCCTGGGGACTTTGCTGGTTTAGTCTGTGGAGCCTAGAGCAGGAGAGGAAAGAAACCTGTTGTGATGCCACAGCCACCTGCTTCCTCAGAAGGCAGGATTCATTAAGATCTTGTTATCACAGAGGTGAACTTATGTATGGTGCATAATTCTTAAGAGTACACACCATCGTGACTTTTTTTCATGTGTATATGTCTGGGTAGCCACCACCCAGATCAGGACAGAACATTCCAGCAGAGAAGGCTGCCCCATGCCCCTTCCCAGCCCACAACCCCCTCAAGTATAACCATCATTCCCACAGCTATTATGATAGATTTGTTTTTTGGGGGAAAGGGGGAGGGGAGCAGGTTTGAGACTTGCTTTTCCATAAAACTAGGAGCTAGCAAATTCTGTGGAGAATGATCTGGTAATTTGTGCTGAGGACCATGGAATGGAGGAGCTGTGTGGGAGCTTGTGGAGGTTGGGGGATGGAGAAACAGAAGACACAATAGTGTCTATTGACTGGTGCTCTGGGAACACACAAAGGGCATGTGTGTACACACATCTGTGCATGCACGCACACAACCATACACACATGGCCACACACACCCGCTGCTCCCTGCTCAGGCCCAGCATGGAGGGCACAGAAGGGACAACTGGCTTCTCATGCTAATGATCTCCCGAGTGTTTTCCCCCATGACATGGAAGGAGGGAGGTCTGAGAGCCTCCCAAAGCCCCTGTCTGGTTGGAGCAGGGGTGCAGGCCCTCACGCCAACCTCCACCTGCACCCCATTCCTGTCTCCCCGGGGAGGTGCCATTCTAGGGGCATCTCCTTTGATTCCGAGGGACTCCTCATTTCTGGACAGCCTGGCATTTCTCCCGGCCACAAAGTCTCCTGTGTTCCCGAGAACCTTACCCAAGGCCTCAGTGGTGAGGGCACAGTGCCCCCGGGTAGGAGGAGTTGGCTCATTTTGGAGACAACCAGGTCGGCCATCAGCTGTCTGTCCTCTTCCACGTGCTCGCCAATCAAGGGCATTGAGCTGTCCATCACCTGTGGGAGAGAAAGGAGGCCCGAGGGAGCCCCACGCAAATCCAAATCGCAAATCGCTAGCGAGGCCCAGGAGGGCTGGCTCAGGGCTCAGCACAGAAGTGGCCGCTGGGTGGCGGTGTTCTCCAGCCAACCTGGTCTCGGCCTTGGGCTGGGTCTGCTCCCCTGGAGTCACCCAAGTCCCCGCAGTTCTGTCTCAATCAACTCTCTGGCTTCGCTTCAATTCAACCTCCATTTTTTGGGCTACAGAAATGTGACCAAGGGCCAGCGAGCCTTTGCTGACCTTTTCTGCTCTTTTCTTGGGGAAGCCGGTCTCTGCCCACTCCTTTCCCACCTTGGCTCCTACCCAGGCTTGGGGCTGACCTCTGGGCCACTGGTCCAAGGTCAAGGTTTTCCACAAAGCCAGAAGCAGTGAAGGGTGGGGGGTGCTCAACTTGGACTAAAAATTGATATGGGCTGCAGTTGGCCCTGGGTTCAGAGAGAAGCAGCCTGTCCTTGGGGCCTCTGGCAGAGCCTATGCCTGCAGAGAAACTCCGTCCACAGGTAACAGCCTGTTTCTCAAAGGAGGCAAAGTACTCATGCTGGGGGGTGGCTCCTGAGAGATCATATTTGCTCAACCTGCTCTTTTGGCAGGTGGAGAAACTGAGGCCTAGGGATGGGAGGGGACTCAGCCAAAGTCACACAGGCCAACCGTGCACGTGCATGGGCAGCTGTAGAAGGTGTGGAGTGGAGCATGGCCCAGACAGACACTCTCTCCTCCGCCAGATTCCAGCCTGCTCACCTGCCCCGGCCACCAAACACATGGCCTTTTTTCCCCTCCTCCAGGCTCTGGACTTACCAGGCTCTGTCTTCTGACCAGGTCCCTACCTACACCCATTCCCTCTGCTCACTCTTCACTTAACTCCTTCTTGTCCTCTGGAAACACCCAGCTAAGCCCTTCGTCTCCCTCTGAGCAACTTCTAACCAGCTGCTCAGCCGCACTCCCGCCTTGGGGAGCTTACCCAGGGGAGTGCTGACCTCTCCTGTTTCCCTGTGTCTCTCCACCAGACTCTAAGTCCTTGGGTCAGGGATGCACCCTGGGTCCTGATCAACAGATATGCCCTCAATAACCCCTACAATGGAAAAACGAAGGTCCTTGCACTGAGTCCTGCTTGTGATGATCAGGACACTGTGTGCGCTATGTTTTATTAAGCACTGATTACAGGCCAGGCACTGTTCCAAGCACTGGGTGTGGATGATCTTATACAAGTCTCAGAAGAGCTCTTGGAGGCAGGCACCACTATTATCTTTATCAAAATGATGAGGAAGGTGAAGACATCAAACAAGTAGTAAATTCGAGAACACGTGACTAGCAAGCCACAGTCCTTCCATTTCTCACCGAGCACTGAAACAGCTCTCTGTGGTGAAAACTGGGAACAGAAACCTGGAATCCAAGCCTGTGTTCTGCTACAGACTTGCTGTGTGATGTTGGGCAGGTTACTCTTCCTCAATTGTAAACTGAGGGCCTTAGGTGGCTGGGAAACCCAGCTGGGGCACCTAGGGGTCCATGTGTCCAAAGCACCCACTGTGGTTGGGAGGCTGGAAAGCAAACTCAAGGATGTGAATGTTGATTCCAGCCTGGTCCTGAGCGCTGTCCTCAACCCTAACTCCTCGTGGGCTGGGCCTGAATCCCTGGCATCCCAGCTCTCTGTGCCCGGCACACCAACAGCCTGCTGGCCTACGTGGGCTGAACCGGGTCGTAACCATGGAGTCTGTCTGCGTGGACACACGCCTGTCCTCCTCTCCCTGCCCCTGCCCACCGTTGTCTGCTCTGGTCTCTGTTTCCTACACTCCCTGCAGTGGAAAACAGCCACTGCGAGGAACCTGAGGTCAGAGCAGTTTCGAATCCCCGTGGTGGACAAAGCCAAAGGAAGTGGACACTCTGGTCTCCCCAGGGAGATATTTTTCCAGTGAGCAATGTCATTCCCTGGACAGGCCATGGAGGGCAAGTTCAAGGGTCTTTCCCCTGAGTATTTTACTGTGAGGATCATCACAAAACATGTCATACAAATTTTATGTTCTCACCACAGAGGTGGCTGAAGAAAACAGTATTTTTGGATCTCTTCTGCCGTTTTTTTCCTCACTGGGGAAAAAATACCTTTTATCTTCCTGGTAGCAAGTTCCTCATCTCCCTTGACCCCACTGTAAACCCAAGAGCAAGGGAAACAGCTCTGCAATGTTTCTGAGAGAAAAAACAGTCTGAAAAGTCATCTTTTTTTTTTTTTTCTGGAACATTTTGAGAAGATGTTTTCTTGTTTTTTAAAGTACAAAACCACTAATTTTGCTTTTTTTTTTTTTTTTTTTAATGTAAGAGGTCCTTCATCCCTGACCCTCTGAATGTTTGGAGGCAGGGAGCCTAGGCCTACAAATACGAAGGTTGAGAAAACTCAAATAGGCAGGAGCTCTTGGGGGCAGAGAGAATGGAAGGGAGAGGAGGCTAAACTCGGGGGTGTGTGTGTGTGAGGGGGGAGCCAAGGAGCCCTTCCTCCATGATGGCTGTCACCTCTCTGGATGGAAGCTCTAGGAGGAGGGTCCCGGCCGCCATGGTTGCTGCTGAGTCTCCATCTCCTGGCCTGGAGCCTGGCGCCCAGCACCAGGGCTGGTTAGTGAAGGCTGGATGACTGCATGTGCGCCACAGCTGTGTCCGTGTCTGCTGGTCCCTGTGAGGACATGTAGGTGTAGCAGGGCCAGGAGGGGTCTCAAGAGATGCAAGACCTCAGGCAGGAAGGCCCTTGGTCCGTCCCTGGTCCAAAGCACCCAGGGCATCCTCAGGAAGGCTGGGCACCCACTCCTCCGGGATGCAGCCTGCCTCTCTCTGGCTCAGAAGCAAGTGTGCAGGCCAGTACTGCTCCTTTGAGAAGGTGTCCTGGGGGAGGGGGCAGGGGTGGGGTGGTTTCGGCTATGGTAGCAGCCAGAGGGAAGTGGTTCCTGGACTTGAGATGAGAGCTATATTCCAGAGCAAGATGGAACCTGCAAATACAGATGCAAGTCCTCCTGGGAGCTTTCTGGCCTCTCTGGGGAGGGACGGTGTCCGCCCTGGATCCTTCCCGACACCTCCGTGGTGGCCACTCCCTGGGCAGGAGGCTGCTGCTCTCCTGGGTCAGCCACAAAAAATAGCAGGGCCCCCACCCACAGAGTCACCGGTAGTGCTGCGCTGGGGGTCCTGGGGAGTGGCGTAGGCACGCAGGCCCGGGGACTAGCTGGCTCCTGTGGTCGCCCAGCCATGTGCTTCCCATTAGCCGCCCACAGCCTGGGAGGGGGCGGCCACAGGGCTCTCCCTCACGTGTCTTGGCCTTGTGTCAGCACCACCCATCCGCTGGGGTTTGAAGGCCACAGAAGGGGAGCCCGGGAAGGGGTTGCGGGAGCAGTGTGAACACGGAGATGTGCAGTTGGGGGGAGAATGGAGGATTCTGAGGCCATAGGGGCATTTTCAGGGGAGGGCAGTGGAGAGCCAGAGCTGCGGGGGGTGGGGTAGAGAGATGGGGCAGGGAGAGGGTTTGGGGTGCAGAGGAGGACTGTGGGACCAGGAGGCCTGGTGTGGGGGGCAGTCCTGGAGGAGACAGGGGGACTGTGGGGTCGGGGGGCAGGGAGCATGGACAGGAAGCTGGCAGGGGAAGGAGAGTGGGGATTAGAGGTAGATGGGTAGGGACAGTCCTGCTGGCAGGGGCAGCGGGCTGTGGGCCTGGGAGAGGCATGGGCTGTAGGTGGGTCGTTGGGGAGATTCTGGGACCCTCAGCTCCTCTGCAGCATCTCTCACAATTCTAATTCCCTCCGTCTTTTGTTCCATTCCTACCCCTGCAGCGCCGTGCTCCCTGTCCTAACTTTCAGTGTCCTCCATGACCCGTTTATCATCCTTCTTCCTCACCAGCCTGTACACCCCATGTCTGTCTGGTTCACAGCTCTGTCCCCAGAACCACACCCCTGCCTAGCCCCGGGGAACCCCTTGGTTCTGTTGAATGAAGAGGAATCTCTGCACGGTGACTAGGGAAGTGTGCCCTCCTGACACACTTGGACACAGAAAATTTAAGAGGCCCAATGGCACAGATCTTGCTGACTCATGGACTGATGCTCCCCACCCCCACCATCCTTAGGCCCACGGGTTGTCAAACTGCCTGTCGGAACACAGATGCTCTAGATGCTGCCGAGGATGGGGATGGGGAGGTTTGTGAGGGCGGTGGGTGAGAAGCCTCTGGGAGCCGCGTGTGCCCAGGCCATGGGCCAGGGCACGGCCGACCACGCTGGAGCCCATGGGCGGATTCTGTCCCTCTGGCATGCCCACCCAGAGGCTGGACCAGGCCAGGAGGACCTCCTGCTTCAGCCCTCACCTCAATGATGTAATCTCTGCCGTCCTTGCTGTGGACCGCCTTGACAGCGCAGATGTCCAGGCCGCCAAACATTTCTGAGCAGCTGTCCACCCACAGCCTGTACCTGCAGGGACGGAGAGATAGACTGTGAGCGTGGGGGGAGAGCGCAGGAAGGGGGAGCAGAGGGAGAGAGAGAGGTGGAGACAAAGAGACACAGGGAGACACACAGACAAACAGGCCATAGGACAGTGACACGTGCACACATCCAGAAACAGAGAGAGGTGGTCAGAAATAACAAGAGACAGAGATGCAGCGAGAGAGACAGAGACACAGAGGGAGACAGAGAGGCAATGGGAGGGACAGAATGGGGTACAAGCAAAGGCAGAAACACAGATGGGCAGAGAGAGAGACAGAGAGACTAGCAAGGGAGGCAGGAAGCCGGAGAGAGGAAGGGAGAGGAGCAGAAGGAAGGAGAGGAGGGAGAGATGTCAGGGACCCGGCCACGGCAGGGCCGTGCTGGCTCCACAGAGCTTGCCCTGCCTCCATCCGGAGCCATCCTGAACACCCAGCCACTCCTGCGGCCCTTTCCCTTGGGAAAGCTGCTGGAAGGGCTCAGAATCCCTCCCAGGCCACCCTCCAAGCCCCAGTGAGCACGCTAGACAACAGCCTGCGGGGGACAAAGGGCGCATTCTGCCCTGAGCCTGGGGCGGGCAGGCCGGGGAGCCTGGCAGGCCGCTCTCCCCTCTGGGCCTGGCCCTCTGGACCCAATGCTTTTGTTCCCTTTCCAGCCACTTGATGGCTATAAGGTCAGTTTGCTTTGCAGGGGAAAGATCTCGACACTGGATTTTGACCCCACAACAAGGGGATGGTTGTATCTGGAGAAGTCTTCCTGGGCTTGCACTTGGCATCTCTTGTGGGGGCCGGACTTGGGAGTCACCGGGGACTTGGTGTCAATATTCTTGCTTCTGCCCTCACTCTCCAGGGTCACACAGGGCACGCCTGCTCTGAGATCTATTTGTGTCTCTGAGCGACAAGGCCTAGAATGAGGAGAGGTCATGGCCGAAGTGCTCTTAGAACCAACCCTCTCATCTTAACCGCCAAGGCCCACTGAGGCCCAGAGATGGAGAGCAGTTTGGCCAGGTCACACAGCGAGACAGTAATACCCCCAGGATTACATAGATCTCCTGGCTCCTGGCTCTGGCTTTTTTCATTCAACTCTAACAGAGAGTGTGTGAGATCACAGAAGGAAAAGGAAGGATGAAAACTCATGCATATTCAGCAACCAACAGGTCCCAGGCCATCTGTGGGGGGTGACCCTTCATTCTCTAACCCCCACCCAACTCTGTCAGGAAGGTCTAACCCATCTTACTGATGAGGAGACTGAGGTTGAGAGAGCTTCACCAGCCACTGTGCTGGCCTCCAAACCTAGAATCTGTGTGATTCCACAGGCCAAGCAAGCCACCCTTCCTCTCAGTTGGGACACATGGCAGCCTGTTGTCCCTCTGCCTGGGAGACCAGTGACCTGGAGTCTTGCTACTAAAGTCCTCAATAATTTTGGGTAATCCTCTCCTTCTTGAAGCCTGTTTCCTTATCTGAAAAATGGGCAGGCCTACGTATGATTCTAGTTGTGTCCCAGAATCACCAGAGGGTAGAGCAAACAAACATAAACATACAGATTTAGGGGCCCTGCCCTATGCTAGAATACTCTCTATACATTTTTAAAGCTTCTCACGTGATTCTCATGTGCAGCCACACATGAGAATCTCTTTGGTCCTCAGAGTTCTAAGATCCCCCTGGGCTCTCTGACAGGGTCCCTGTATTTGGCAGTAGTGGCTCACAGCTGAGGCTCCTTCAGTTTAGGGAGGCCTGTGCCCTGAGACACACCCCTGAGTCAGGTTTCTTCTCAATGGAAGACAGAAGCCTGGACTAAGACCCAGAGAAAGCTGGTTTCTAGAGGCTGTTTGCCAATGATGAACTTCCAGAATACCTACTGGCTGTATCCATGGGGCACAGGTCCCCTTTCCCAGGGCCCAGGAAGGGGCTCCATGGATGGAGCAGGACAGGAAAGACTGGAAAACATGGGTCACGCTACCCCCTGCCCTAGCCAGGTGGGACTAGCACTGACCAAGCCACGTTGTTGGTTTTGCTGAGGGGTCAGGTTACCTGGCAAACAGGTAAGCCAGGTGGAAAAAGGAGCCAGGGCCTGTTTATGGGCCCCCAGAGAATTCCTCCCACTGTGGAGGTGGGATAGGTGAGCTCTGCTTCAGGCTTTGGGAATACTGTCTATGACTTTACAGAAGGGAAAGTGAATTCCAGACCTAAGTGGACCCTGGCCTAAGGCAGGCTCTGGCAGGAATGGCCCAAGAAACCTGGAGCTAGGATGTGGTGGCCTGCTGGGGACACTTGAGAGCAGTTCATGGGGCATCGCAGAAGGCTGGGCTCACATTCTGGAGAGGCCACAGAGAAAAGGACCACAGTGCCCCATGGCTGTTCACTGGGGGAAGGAAACGACTGCCTCAGACCAGATGATTCGGGTGGGCCAGGTAACAAGCACGCCCTCCCTGAGACTAGTTGATATAGGCAGGCTCCCAGAGGAAGGCGGCAGCTGCCACCAGGGCTGACAGGAAGGGAGGGCAGCCCCACCCTGCCACGGTGGCTGTGGGGTCAGGTACTGACCACCCCTCTCCCCGGCAGCACTCTAGTTGATCACCTCCGATTAACAGCTGAAGCGGTTCACAAAGATTAGTTAACTCGCCTCAGGTAACACAGCCTGGAAGGGACAGGACCACTCATTTTCATTCACATCCTGCTTCTTAGAGGCCCTGAGCCAGCAGATCATGAGGGCAGGAACCATGTCTGTCTGGTCTGCCACAGTTCCCCCAGGGCCTCACTCAACACCTGGCTCCCAGCTCCCGCTCAGCAGATAACCAACAAGGAAATGAAGGGATGCCTCCCAACTCCTACTCACTCTTTACAAGGTGATTGTGGAACCACGTCCTTCAGGAAGCCTTCTCTGACCTCACTCCTCCCTTATCTGCATTGGGTGCCCCTTCTCTGTGCTCCCCCTGCAAGCACCACAGCTCACTTCCACCCCAAAATACCACACTATGTCTCCTATGTTGACTGGGGAGCCAGGGGTGGACCTCTGTAGGTTTAGTCTGCACAACATTGATTTCCCTTCTTATCCTTTTTGATGTTCGGTGGAGTCAAGCCTCCCCACCCCATTGCTGCGATAGCTGGCCCCAGGGCAATCTCCAATGGGTGGAGACAAGATGTAGGCCCGGAGCAATCTCACAGGTGCCGCTTCTGGGTCTAGTGATTGGCTCAGCAATGGTCATGTGACCCACAGCAGGCCAATCCATGATCAAGGCTCCCTTCCAGTCTTTGGTTGAGATGATTGGGAAAGAGAAGTTTTGTCCCTGCCCTCCTTGACATGGTCAGGATGGAAGTCTGGGGCCTCGATGGGCCACCAGATGAGCCCGCCGTGTGGAATGAAGCTAATGCAGAAGAAAGCTGAGCTGAGGTGTGTAGAATGAGCCCTAAAGCCTTACCTAGAGCTGCACCTCTGCAGTTTTCATTGCCACAAGCCAACCAATCTACCTTCTGTCTCTGATCAATGAGATTTGTGTTGTGATGGTTGGAGTGGACCCAGAGTCCTTGAAGGGAAAGGCTGGACCTTTTTTCATCTTGGCTCCTTTAGTGCTTGGCACAACATGGCAGGCAGTAGGCACTCAATAAATGTTCACCCAGCAGACCTGACCCCAAAGCCCCACACTCCATGCACTCTTGTTGCATGCCAGCACACAGAGGTCACCAGGCACGCAGGGAAGCATGTGTGTGTGCTGCTGGCCTTGCGAGCAGGTGACTGGCCCTTCTTCAGGTGAAGAGAGTGCCCAGCAGTGCTGAAAGGCAGAGGGACCTGAGGGGCCTTCAGCCAGGGTGCACATACCACATTCATGACTCAGTAGAAATAACCTCTCCCTCCTGACACTGAGTTGAAAATATAAGTCTGAGAGAGGGATGGACATTCCAGTAGCCCTGGTGCCCTAATAAGGATGCTTTTATGTACCTGTCAGAGCACAGAGGGGACTGGTAAGGACTCCCTGCTCTCTCTGCAATAGCTGGGCAGGGCTGGAAAGACCCCTGGACTTGGAGTTAAGACATCAGGGATCTACTCTCAGCTCTGTGACCCTGGACAAGTCACTTTCCCTCTCTGAACTTTCTTCTCTCATCTGTGAAGTGGGATTAACGTAACATCTACCCAGCAGGTTGCCGAGCAATCAACAGCTGACGTGCCTAGGAACGTGCTCTGTGGGTGGTGAAGCACTGGCAGGAGGGTGAGGCAGCACTCCTTACAGGCCTCTTGTGGTACTCCTCCCCCACCTTCTGCTGGGGCTGGTGCCACACCCTCTCACACCTTGTCTCTTACCTCTCAGTCATGGCCACCTGCTCCAGCATGGCAGAGCCTGTGTTGGCCTTCCAGTTTCCAGAGATGGATGTTCGCCTGTATCAGAAAAATAACACTGAGGGCATTAGGACCCCTGTCACTGCTCTGCTTTCCTTATTTGCTTTGGCTGTTAGGATGCTCCAATTCAAATACCTGCCTCACGTGCTGGTGTATATCATTAGGTACATGTCTGGTCCCCAGCTTTATTTGCCTGCTTTTATTTTCCTTTATGTTGATTATCTTATTTATTTGTTGGATCTTATGTATCTTTTTCTAGATTTCTTTGAGATCTAAAGATTTTTTTTTCATTTTTTTAAATTTGAATTCAATTAGACCGTATATAGTACATCATTAGTTTCAGAGGTAGAGGTCAGTGATTTATCAGTTGCATATAACACCCAGTGCTACATCACCTGCCCTCCTTAATTCCCATCACCCACTTACCCCCTCCCCTCACTCCACTCCCCTGCAGCAACCCTCAGTTTGTTTCCTATGATTAAGTGTCTCTCATGGTTTGTCTCCCTCTCTGATGACTTCCCATTCAGTTTTCCCTCCCTTCCCCTATGATCCCTTGCACCGTTTCTTATATTCCACATGAGTGAAACCATAAGATAATTGTCTTTCTCTGATTGGCTTATTTTGCTCAGCATAATACTCTCCAGTTTCATCTACGTCAATGTAAATGGTAGGTATTCATCCTTTCTGATGGCTAATATTCCATTGTATATATAGACCACATCTTCTTAACCATTCATCTGTCAATGGGCTCTTTCCATAGTTTGGCTATTGTGGACATTGCTTCTATAAACACTGGGGTGCAGGTGCCTCTAAAATTTAAATTTAAAAAATGTCTACACCATCAGATGAAATGCCCCAAGCTTTGGCCTCTTGTTTTTGAAAAGGAGAACCAAAGCAATAGAGCCACTCATGATTCTGGAATTCCTGGAGGGCTCCAAAATGTAGGAAAAATGACCCATGGAGAGAAGTGATCATTTTTTCATGGTGAAGGGCAGGAAGGCCTTCTGGCCTCAATACCCTCTCGGTTCGTCTTTCCTTTTCTGTTCCAGCAACACCAACCTCCCTTGCAGTGCTCCAATGCTATTGTTTTTTCCTATGTCAAGGCTTCTGCACACATTCTTCCCTTTGCCTGATTCAGTCTATGTCTCCATCTTTGCCTCCCTAAGGACTACTCATCCTTCACGTTTCATATGACATGTGACTTCCAACAGCCCACCTCCTCCAACAAGGGTAGATGCCCCTAAACCAATGTTTAGTAATGCTTATCTCACTTGGAAAGACTCCTTTAGTGTCCAGTCTCCCTAGGGCAGGGGAAATGTTAGACTCATCCCCTGTCCCCACGCTGTCCAGTGGGACCTGGCAAGTAGTAGATACCTAGTAACTAGCTACGTGCCTAGATACCCCTACGTGGGTAAGGGACTATATTAGGGGAAAAAATCAAGACAAATAATCTCCAGTGAGATTATTTGGATAATCTGGATTATCCAAATCCAGATATCTGGATTCAGCAAAGACTGAATGAGTGTAAGCAAAGTGGCAGAGGTAAAGTTTTTCATTTTATGGCCAAGGGAAGGCATGTAAGGGAAGGTATATGGTTGAGATTAAAGGGTGAAGTGGGAGAAATTGCTACACAAATATATCTTCTTAAAACAGAAAATAAATTGTATCTGAAAACAGCAGATGCTGAAAATAGATGGTGGCCAACAGGAGCTAGAATTGCTAAGGGGCGCAGTGATGTTGATAAGCTTTATGTCAGTTCAGTTCAGCCTAGCTTGATTCAATTCAATTCAGCAAACTCTCACTGGGCTGCTCTATGTCCTGGGTTTTAGATTTGTCTTGGTATGCAGAGATGACCCCATCCTAAGGCTGCTCATTACCTGGAAGGGTGGACCAGTTTCAAAGGAGTGAAGAGCTCTGGGAAAGCAAAGGAGAAACCAGAGTCATTCAACATGACCCCAGAAGGGGACCAATGAATGTGCCTCAGAGGGTGGTAGGGTTGGCATAGCAGGATCTGCATGGTGGTAAGAGAAGGGAAAAACTGACTTGAGTCAGACAGATGCAAGGTTGAATCTTGTTTCCATAATTTTCTTGCTGTATCTCTGAGTTTTTATTTTTTTCATTGGTGAAATGGGAATGATCTCCATCCTCCCACATTATGTGGACTAAAGGAAATATTCCCATAAATGGCTTAGCCCTCGGGGCACTACCATTATTTTTCAGTCACTGGAGACAAGAAAAGAAGGCATTGCAATGCCAGAGGCAGCAGGAGCACAAGCCAGATTGCTCTCCTGCCAAGAAAATAATAATAGTGAGAGTTGCTATTTGATGGGGGCTTTCTCTGTCTGAGACCTGGGTCTAAGGGCTCTAGAAGTCCTGGTTCATTCAGGCTCACAGAACTAATGAGACAGATATTACTGTGATTACCATTCTCACTGAGCGGCAGAAGCCACCAATCCCCATCTGAGAAACTCCAAGCTCCTAACTATGACTTTCCATGGCAGAGCCCATCCCAGGCTTGGGGGAAGAGAGTCACTTGGCCCAAAGGTGATTCAGCCACTGGAATGTGGGACAGAATGTAGACCGTGACAGAAAAGTCTACCTATATTGCAAATGTATGACGTTGACCTCCTTGCTGAAGAGGGTGGAGGCGGGTGATAAGGTGTGGACCCAAGTAACCTTGGATGGGAGGCTGTCTGACTAACCATAGAAGGAGCTGTGCACGAGCACTGTACTGCCGTGGGTAAAGCTCTTTCCCACAGAGCTCCAAGTTAATGGTTCTGCAATTGTACTGGGACTGAACAAATAAGTAAATAGATGGCAGATGGTAGGAGCCAGGTTTTCCCTGTTGGAGCAGGAAGTTATAGATAAGCAATCTGGGAAGGCTGAAATGAATCATGTGGTACCCGAGGAAAGTCGGAGATATCAATATGAACTCTTTTTAGCTTTAGATAGAGCTGGATACATACAGAAATAATTACAGATATATGTGCACACATGGGTTAAGGCACACATATGTATTTCCTGGCTCTGTCTGCTGAGAGGCCCTAGTAACAGGGACACCCCAGTAGCAAGTACAAAGGCCTTGAATACAGGGCAGGAAGTGGGCCAGAAAGGAGGCTGAATGGTCGGCGGGGTTGGTAATGGTGGTGGTGGTGGTGGTGGCAGGCAGAGAGGATGCTCTACATTGAGGTCTGACACAGACCCCCTCCCTTGGACAGGGGCCAACCCAGGGTCCAAGAAAATCCATAACTAATGACAAACTGGAGCTGCCAGGGCAGAAAGGCTCAGCATAAAGAATGCAGCAGTGAGCTAATCTTCAAGAAGTGAAACTGGGACAAGGTGTCGTCAATGTCAAGTGGAAACACGAACAATGAGGAGAGGAGGGAAATGATATCATGATGGATGGCGGAGGCCTCAGGAATGCATCGGACGGCTGCACTGGAATGTTCCCCAACACAGAGGGGGCAGAGGAGAGCCAACCTTATGACTCTGAGGGTATCTGAGAGCAGGAACAGGTCTGGCCTGGCTCAGGGGTGGAAGAGAGGAATGGGCAAGACAGAAGTATTCCTTGAGGACTGGCTCCACCCCTTTCCTGGGAAGCTTTCCTTGATAGGTCAACTGCCTGCATCTTCTCCAGTTCCCCAGGTGATGGCAGAGTGGAGTAGGTGCTGTGCATTGTGTGCCCACAAAGCCTAAAATGACCATTGGGCCCTTTATAGAAAAATTCTGCTGACCCATAGTGGAGGCAATCTAGGTAGTGCAAAAGCAACCCTAGATAATGCATAAATGAATGTGTCTGGCTGTGGTTAATAAAACTTTATTTACAGAAACAGGTAGCAGCTGGATTTAGCCTGTGGGCTGTGGTTTGCTAACCCTGACCTACAGCATGAGTTCCACTGCACAAAAGCGCACAGAGAGATTTCCAACTGTCCAGAGCCAGCCACTGCAGCCCTCAGATAGGAGCCTGTGCACAGCCAGTGCTCCATTAACACTTGGCAACCTGGCACAGGTTAGCTCTCTGGGGGTAGATTCCTTCAAGGGGAATCTACAACATTCCAAAGTGAGACACAGAGAGACCTTGGAGCAGATAAGACCTCCCACCTTTTCAAGAACTTCCATTCTGACGACCGCAGCAGCTCGAGTGTGAGGCATCCTGTGCCAGAACCACCTCTGGGGTGAATGTGTTGAATTTTCTGGCATTCGTTCCTCTTCCCTTTGTCACAGCACCTCTGTTCCCATTGGGGGATGACCCTGCCCATATTGTATGTTATCTTGGTGGGACTCTCCATACTGTTTTTCTGCCATTCTCTAACCAACAAGCATGTGATCCAAGTTGGGATTATCAGTGCTGTTTCCGTGGCATCACAACCTTGAGTTCAGCACTGAAAATGATTCCAGCAGATTCATTTTCCAGTGGGGGTACCATGAAGATTGTTACTCTCGCCACCCAGATTCCTGCGGCTGCCCTAAATCCTAATATTTCTGAAATTGACAGTTGAGTGGTTTCAACTGTTTTCAGAGTTTCTGATCATTCATGGCTTTCTAATAAATTTCCTTTTGAAAACTCCATCAGTGTGGTCAGATGTGGTTTCTGTTGCTTGCAGCTGGAGAAATCTGATGTAATCTCCTAATTGGTCTTAAAAATTCTAGAGAAGCCCTTGGCAGCCTGTGGCCCCAGAGCCAGCTTTTTATAAATACAGGTCAGATCATGCCACTTCTCTGCTCAGAAGAAAACAAGACAAAACCCAAAACCCTCAGCAAGGCATGCAAAGCCCTCCTTGATTTATCCTCAAAGTTTCTCTTTTAGTCTGGTCTCCTATGATATACATCCCATGGATACTTGAAGTTCCCCCAAACATGCCAAGTATCTTTCTTCCTCTGAGAGAAACAGCTCTCTTTGGGTAGACAGATTTCGACCCTGGGATAAACTCTGAGAAAGCATCAGCACTTAGCCGTACTGACTGGAGAAGAAGGGCAGAAAGAGGACATAAAGGGAGAGTAAAGATGGGCTGAAGGGTCTCTGCCCCGCGGTGGAGGAGACAGGGCTGGACCTGCATCTCTAATCGCTGTTCCTCCTACACTCTCCTCCCACCTCTCCTCCCAGCAACCCAGCCCCTGCTCAGGGACTCACATGTAAGCCTTGTAGTTGGATCCGATTTTCTGGATGCGGATGTCGTACTTGGAGTCAATGAAGGCCTCAGTGGTAGCATAGGTTTTGGCCATAGCCACCATGCTGGTGATGTCCTGGTAGTCATGCTGGTTTTCTACTTTGATCTGTGTGGGAGGATCAGGGGGTGAGTGCCAGCCACCAGTATTCACGGAGCACAGACCCAATGCCAGGACCCAGTGTTCTATCTATAGAGTGACCTTGAGAAAGTCACCTGCTTAGCAGGGAGAACAGGTCATTCTACTACATACATACCTGTAGATGAGGAAGAGAACATTCCATTTGGACTGTCAAGAGAATCTTTACAGAACAGGTAAGCTCTGAACAGGGTTTGGAATAGTACAGTTTTCAGCAGGAGCATTTCTCTGGAGGATAGAGGGGATGGGCAAAGCCGAGGCAGGAGGAGCCACATGGAGACGAGGGCTGTGCAAGTGGTTCAGACTGGGTGATTGGCCTGCAGGATGACGGATGGCTGAAGAGGGTTGTCAGGAAACACACCTTGGGGGACTTCAATTGCTTTGGTAAGGGTCTAGAATTTTAGCTTGAAGGCTCTGGAAAACCACTGGAAGAAGTAGAGGAGTGTAAACAAGAAAGTAGCCTAATTTGTGTTTTAGAAAAATCCCTCAAGTACTTACATGGAGGATTTCATGGCGAGTTGTATGGTGGGTTGAATGTGACATGGGGTAGAGCCCGGGTGGGAAAAAGACAGTGCATGCATATGTCCATGTGCTATGTATGTGTTGGGTATGTGCATGTGGGTTGCATGTATGTGCAGTTTGTGGGGGGGTACATGTATGTGTGACGTGTTGTATGTGGTGCTTGTAAGCAGTGTGTGTGCGTGCGTGTGCATGTGTGTGTGTGTGTGCACGTGCATATACACTGGAAAAGGCTAATTGTGCCCAACCAAAGGCCTGGGGGAGACACTCACTGTTTATTGGGCTGAGGCCAGGAACATGAAGTGGTGCCTTGGGGTCAGGGGGAGGTCCCAGGAGAACTTCCAAGGCCAATGCAGGGGACGAGGCCAATGCTCTATGGCTGTGATCTCATGACAGGACACAAGCTGATTGCCACCAGCTGTGGACAGTTAAGAGTGCTGCCCCCTCCCCTGTTACCCTCACCGGGACAGCACAAGGGGGTCTAATGTTGGGCCAGAGGTGGGCAGAACTCAGATCCCCTGGTGGGGGGGCGGGGGGGTGTTGGGGTGGGTGTGGGGCAGCTCGTGCAGGAGGCTGTCCTGTCCTTATAATCTCTCTTAGCCCCTCTCTTATCTCCCTTGGAGACTCACCAGTGCCCTGACCACTCCATCCCTGCAGAATGATGCCCACCCACAACCTCACAACTTACAAAGAAGTTTCACAGCTCTCTCATGGGACACAAAACGGGATTGTGAGGTGGGCGATGTGGGCATTATTATGGTCATTTAACAGATGCAGAAACTTATTTCTTGCTTTGTCCAAGGCCATGTGGCAGCTAAGCACAGAGCTGGGAATGAAATTCAGGAGTCCAAGAGCACAGCTGTTCTCCAAACCATCTTGAGGGCAGCTACAAGTGCATGCCTGCTGTCCCGACCTAACAGATGGGAAACAATGATGGGGAGCAAGGCTTGGCATACCTTCTCTCTTCTTGGCTCTCTGAGAGTCCCAGCCTCTCAGCGATGACACTAAGTCCCACTTTGAGGAGAAAATAAAAGTGACCAAGCAAGAGTCCTATTTGCCATCCTTTCCCAAGTTCACCAGCTTTCCTGCCTTTTCTTCCAGGCTGCAGCGTGCTCCTCCCACTCATGGCTGAAGCTGCCCTTTGTTCCAGGTCTTCTAAGACTGACTGCTCACTGCCCTCTCCTCCTTCAATAATAGGACCTGTTAGTTTTATCTGGGGATCTAGTCTCTCAGCTAAAGATTGTTTGTTCCAGTCTCCCTCATAGATAGATGTGGCCAAGTCTCAGAGTCTGGTCAATGAACACGTGAGTAGATGTGCTATGAGCAACCTCTGGGTGGTGCCTTTACCACAAAGGGAATCTTCCTTTTCTCCTTTCCCTCTTCCACCTGGCTAGGTCCTCGGACCACAGGATGGAAGGCACATGTTGAGGATGGCTGAGTTAGGAGGTGGAAGGATCCTAGATTCCCAACACAATGGAGTCCCCAGTCTGCCCGTGACTGTGCATGTTCAGACTCTTATGTGAGAAAGAAGTAAACTTTAATCTTGTTTAACTCACTGTTATTTTGGTCTTCATTAAAGCTGTCAAATTATATTTCTGCCTTGAAGATTCATTATTCTTTGGGTCAGTCCAATCATGGGTCCTCCATTCTCCTCAAATTGTTCCTGCTTTTCAATAATCCAAGTACTCACTGCTCTCTGTCTCTACCTTCTCACTTCTCACTCACCCCTAAACTGCCATATTCAAATTTCACTCCCCATCACTCTGCTGAAACTGAGCTGGCCAAGGTCACCTGTCACCTCCTCACTGGCAAATACAATACCCTTCTTTCGATTAGCATTCTTTTTTTTAAAGATTTTATTTATTTATTTATTTATTTATTTATTTATTTATTTATTTATGAGAGAGAGAGAGAGAGAGAGAGGCAGAGACATAGGCAGAGGGAGAAACAGGCTCCATGCAGGGAGCCTGATGTAGGACTCAATCCCAGGACTCCAGGATCACATCCTGGACCAAAGGCAGGCACTAAACTGCTGAGCCACCCAGGCATCCCTGATTAGCATCCTGTTTGGCATTCCACAACATCTGAAATTGCTGAACTTTTTGACACTTGGTTTCTACATCACTACTCTCTTCTGATTCTTTCTTTCTGCAATTTCTTCACCTTATTGCCTCCTCTTCTTCCAACTTCATCTTTAATGACCAGAGTGTTTCATCTTCAGTCAAAATTTGGGGTCCGGAAGAGTTTGAGGTACCAGAATGAAAGAATGGGTGGTGGTTGTAGGGGAAGCTTTGCAGGGGCAGCTTGTCTAATTCAGTTTTGTCACTGGGTGGCTCTGGAAAGTACCAGACCTTCTGCATCCTAGTTTCCTAGACAGCACAGCATACATGGCAGGATGTTTGGACACTTCTATCTGTCTACAATGCCCATTCCCTTCTACAGTCATGAAGCACCCTGATCTGGGGCCACATGACCTCTCATGGAATAAACATTACGCTCCCCCATCTCCCTGGCACCTGTGTGTCCATGTGACCCTGTTTTCTGCTTCTGCAAGCAGAAGCAGAGTCTGAACTTCTAAGCCTACTACTAACAGGAAGGGGAGGGCTTTTGCTTTTCCTGCTGGCTGCAGTGTAGACCATCTTTGACATTGTGGCTGAAGAGCAACACCCCAGGAATGCATGATCAACAAGATGGAAGGAGCCTGGGTCTTTAAAACTGAGGAAGTTCTATGAGAGCCCTGGGTTGCTTTCACCCAGACCATGTGTGAAAGAGAAAGTCCTGGCTTACTGAAGCCACCTTAGGTCTTTGTTACACAGCTGAACTTTGTTCCAATTATTGTAGGAGCCCTAAGTAAGTATTTATTCAATGCATCATGTCTGCATTCATCTCTTCACAGGATAGACAAAAGAGATCAAAGAGAGACAGTGTAGACAGAGGCATTTAGTGAATTCATTAGCTAATTAATTTGTGGTCAGCCCAACCTCTCCTTGTGTACCTTTCTGGGTGGTTTGGGGTGGGGTGCTCATCTTGCCCTCTCTAGGAGTGAGGATATAATCCAGGTTTCGTGTATACCGACCCTTCTAAAGCCCTAGGACAAACCCTGGCCTATGGTCCTGGCAATATTAAGTTCTTTTCCTTAGAGAGAGTCTTCAAACTGTGCTATGTCTCGGTCCTGTGAAGCCCAGCTCCACCCCAGCACCACCCCAGCTCCACCCATGTCTTCCTCCCATTAGACTGCCAGCTTCTTGGGGACAGACAACCAGTCATAACACAGGTGCCTGGCACGGATGCACCCAGCATGTTTGCTGGACTGAATTTAAGGCTGGTTAAAGATTCACTTGTGACTTGAGAGGGAGTAGAGAGGTGGACAGAATATAGGAGTTTGGGAAAAGGCAAAGAAACAGTGTCCCAGGAAAACCTGTCTTTTACAAGGTGAATTTTTCTGTAGCTGCTTAGCCTGGATCCTGGGCTCTCAGAGGTTCATCTTTTTTTTTTTTTTTAAGATTTTATTTATTTATTCATGAGAGACAAAGAGAGAGACGGAGAGGCAGAGCAAGAAGCAGGCTCGAGGGATCATGACCTGAGCCAAAGGCAGACACTCAACCACCCAGGTGCTCCAAGGTTTATCTTTCGATTGTGAGAATTTGAGCAAGTCAGGAACTGCAGAGAGGCGGGCAGGGGGTCTGGAGTTGGGTGTGGTGGGTGCTGGAGGGGACTCTGGCATGGTCCTCAGGCGAAAGGACAGCGGGATCAGAGGGTACGAGGCCAGGCAGCCACAGGGTTGGTGAAGTGGCTGCTGAGCTGGGGAGGGAGTCTTGGCACTCGGCTGTATTTACTAGCTGGAAACTTCTCCAAATGTTCACAGAGACAAGCTGAACACCGGAAGCTTTAAATGAGCTGTGATTCAAAATTACCATTTGCTGCTCTGGGGACCTGCAATGGGGTCACTGAGGCCTCCCTAACTCTGAAGCCTCATTCCCACGTCCCCATCTCCCCTTCCCTGTCTCTTCTTTCCCTCTTTCTCTGCCTTCCTTGACTACTCTCCCTCTCCTCTATCCTACTGTACCTGCTCTTTTTTTTTTTTTTTTTTTTAAGATTTATTTATTCATGAGAGACACAGAGAGAGAGAGGCAGAGACACAGGCAGAGGGAGAAGCAGGCTCCATGCAGGGAGCCCGATGTGGGACTTGATCCCAGGACTCCAGAATCATACCCTGGGCCGAAGGCAGGTGCTTAACCAATGAGCCACCTAGGGATCCCCTGTACCTGCTCTTATGTGTTTGTGTGCACACGTGTTTTTCATCCTGAGGGTAAGCACGGTGGGAGCATGGAAACAGAGAGGATGGAAAGGGAGGAAAGTGGGAGGAGTCGGGTTACAGTTCTGAATCTCCTGGATGGGATTCACCTCTGAAGTCTCCTATTCCAGCCTGAAACAGGAGAGTCATTTTCCATCTTTGGTAGACTGTCTGCATTTGATTGAACACCTCTGAGAGCAGGGAGCTCACTACTGGGCAAGGAAGTGAATTTCCCCTTGGGGAACTTGTTCTACTGTATATTACACCTGGAGTAAATGAGTAGTCCCAGTTACTGGTCATGAAGAGTAAGTCTCAGCCCTCAGCCTTGTGTCTGCTCTTCACGCACTTGAGGAGCCAGCCAGGTATGCCTAAGATACTGTCTTCTTCAACTCACCCTGACATGAGCAGGTTCTAGACCCTTTACTACCTTGAAATGCTCTCATTGGACAATCTTCTAAACTATGTGGTGCCTGGAATCACACCCAGCTCCGGATGTGGTTTCACTAGCCAAGACTGTAGAAGACTGTCACTTCCCTCTGCTTGGAATGCATCTGGCATACGCCTGTCTCAGAGCACTTGCACTTGCTGTTCCTTGCCAGCCCTGCTGTTCCCTGCCTGCATGGCCCACACCCTCATTTCATCCAGGTCTCTGCTGCACATACTTGCTCAGAGCAGTCTTCCCTGACCCTCAGATGTGCCCCAACTCCTCCCACCCAGCATTCCTCATCCACTGTGCCCTGCTTAATTTTTCTCCATGGCACTTCCACCCCTACTTCACACTATTCTCTATTTGTTTGTCGTCCCTCTTCCCTACCATTCTACTAGAATGTTGGCTCTGCAAGAGCACTGCTGGATTTCAAGCACCAATAGCAGCACTCAGGGAACAAGCACCCAATAGACTTGGTTAATGATTGAATAAATATATCTAAGTGTTTCCAGGTGTTGTATTGAGTGCCCATTATATCCAGATAATTACTGACTGTTTTTCCAGATACTATGCCGGAGGCTGAGGATACAATAAGAAAAAAAGAGATTTATGATTTTTATCCAAATGGAGCTTTGAGCCTATTCATTACTTGCTCCTATTAATGCAGCTTAATACAATGTTAGTTTTTCTAAGATCCATATGGAGCTTGTTGTAAGCTAATGTCTCCAGGTCGTTTTTTTTATTGGAGTTCAATTTGCCAACATAACACTCAGTGCTCATCCCATTAAGTGCCCCCTCAGTGCCCGTCACCCAGTCACCCCCACCCCCTTGCCCACCTCCCTTTCCACCACCTCTTGGTCGTTTCCCAGAGTTAGGAGTCTCTCATGTTCTGTCTCCCTCTCTGGTATTTCCCACTCATTTTGAAACACAAGATCCTGATAAGTCACATCTCTCCGAGTGTGAACCTGAGTGGATTCAGTCCCAGAGCAGGACTTTACATTTTCCTATGTAAATATAAAGCTCTTATATTTCCATCTGTCCCTTCGTTCCCCGGTATTGACTCTGCCATCTAACCTGTTAACTTAGATGGTTAACAGGTCATTCATAATTTTGGTGCACCTTTCCTATACCTAATTCCAGCTGTTTGACCTGATTTAAATCACTTTTCTGAGTTTTATTTTTTATTTATTTATTTTTTTAAATTTTATTTATTTATGATAGTCACACACAGAGAGAGAGAGAGGCAGAGACACAGGCAGAGGGAGAAGCAGGCTCCATGCACCGGGAGCCTGACGTGGGATTCGATCCCGGGTCTCCAGGATCGAGCCCTGGGCCAAAGGCAGGCGCCAAACCGCTGCACCACCCAGGGATCCCTGAGTTTTAGTTTCCTATCTGTTAAATGAGATAACTGTCCTGTAGGATTATTATTTTTTAAAAAGAATTTATTTATATTTATTTATGTTGGAGGGATGGAGGGAGAGAGAGAAAGAGGGAGAGAGAACAGAGATAGGGGCAGGAGGAGAAGAGAGAGAGAATCTCAAGCAAACTCCCTGCTGAATGCAGAGCCTGATGTGGCGTTCTATCTCACAACCCTGAGCTCATGACTTGAGCCAGAATCACGACTTGGATTCTTACTGACTGAGCCACCCAGGCACCCTAGATTATTATGATTTTTAAATTACATTATAATGAATATCAAAGGACTATCTAGCATAGTGTCTGGCACTTAGAAGATACTCAGTAAAAGTTGGTTCTCTTTAACTCATTGTTGGATTTTTTTCATAATTATTTACATATTTTTTTACATAACTATTCATCCAGCTACAAAATCTACCTCCTGTATAATCACCTAACTTGATGAGGAAAAAATTTTTTAGATTAATCACAGCTAAATAATGAGAAAGGAGTAAGAGAACTAGGGCATCATCCTTCTGCAAATCTCCCTAAGGCAAGAATGAATCTAGGCAACAGTGATCAATGCAAAACCTTCAGGAAAGGCTGATGGCCAACTTCCTAATGTGTTGGTCAGGCAGACAGCACCTGAATTTACAGATCAGTCTTAAATCGCAAAAGACAGTCAGACACGACTATGTCTACAGATGTGCAAGAGAAACACCTACTACCAACCGGGAAGTATTCTTGCCAAACCCAGAACCAGAGTCATATCAAATCTCTATATTCAACCCCCAGTTTATAGGATGTACAGGCAATAAGTGAACCCACAGTGGATCTGTAATTAGCCAAATTCAGAATGTAGAAAATCCTATAGGAAAATGATCTCCCCCCACCCCTTCTAACAAATAAGTGACCAATCAACCACAGGAAGAGGAACTGTTATAGATCAAAAGAGACTCATGTCATCCCAACCATGGCAGGTATGAAGCCCTTGTTTGGATACAATGAGGACAAACCAATTAATAGGGAACTATTGAACACTGACTACATATTAGATTATATTGAAGAATTATTACTATTTTTTGGTATCCTATGGTATTTGTCTATATTAAAGGAAAAAGAAAGGAGTCCTTATGTATTCGAAATACATACTGAAATATTTATAGGTGAAATTATGTGATATCTGAGATTTGTTTTAAAATAATCTGGTGATCCATAGAGACAAAAAATAGATGAGGCGTTGCCAGGAGCCGAGGTGAAAGGAGAATGGAGAATGACTTCTGCTGGGTATGAGGTGATAAACATATCTTGGAATTATATAATGGTGATAGCTCCATCTTGTGAATATACATAAAAACCACTAAACTATACACTTTAGAAGGATGAGTTTTATAGAACTAAAATGATATTTCATCTTAAAAAAATGAAAAAGTATTCAGTGGTGTTTGAGAGGAGGTGTGGAGGAGTATGTAGAACAAAACTGACTCAGTGAATAATGGTTGAAGTTGGGTGACAGGTACCTGGGAATATACTTTACTATTTTCTCTGCTGTTGTGTATATTTGAAAATTTCTGTAGTAAAAGGTTAAGCAAAGGCAGGACTAAAAGAGAAAGACAAGTAAGAGTGAGAATGTAAAATTGTCTTTCGAAGGAGGCTAAAAACCTATCTGGTAATATCTGACTAGAGATGTGACCCCATTTTGTAGGGTTCATTGTAGGAAACTTTGGTCAGTCACACAAATTCAGTCTCCTGAAGAGGAAATGCAAGCAGATACCTAAGAGAATTGCAACCATTCTTTTTTATTTTTTTTTTTAAGATTTATTTATTTATTTGAGAGAGGGAGAGAGAGAGAGGGAGAGAGAGAGAGAGAGAAAGCTTGGGAGAGGAAGAGAGAATCTGAGTGTGGAGCCCGATGCAGGGCTTGATGCGGGGCTCGATCTCACCACCCTGAGATCACGATCTGAGCTGAAATTAAGAATCAGATCCTTAACCGACTGAGCCACCCTGGTACCCCACAACCATTTTTGGAATTAAAATTCATGTGGCATCTCCCGGGCTCCTCCTATAGAGGACACTGTGATGTGGAACAAATGTCAACAATGCTCCATGATGTTTGATGTTTCTTATGATACTCCTTAGGGTAGGCTCATGTACTTGTGTCATCTCCTTAAAGTATGATTTGAAGAAGGCAGTTTTACAGATAGCCAATAAATGCAACCCAGTGATCATTTTGATCCAAATTTTATAGTTTATTTCTTATTTGAGAAATGAATACATATACTCACAGAGCAAAAAATAAAGTCAAAGATATAAAAATAATATCTGGGAAAAAATAAGTATGTCTTTTACTCTAAACTCCAAGCCCCTTGGTGAAAAGATTTCTTTGTACTCTTTTGGAAATATTCTATGAATATAATAGTGTAAGATGATATAAGATGCATCTGCTCAGGTATTTGGTCAAATATTCTGGATGTTTCTGTGAGGGGGTTTTGGTTGAGATTTGCATTTAAATCTCTGGACTTGGGTGTTATTCTGTATGTTGGCAAATTGAACACCACTAAAAAATAAATTTATTATAAAAAAATAAAATAAATCTCTGGACTTTTGAGTAAAGCAGATTGCCCTCCATAATCGGTGTGGGCCTCATCCAATCAGTTAAAGGCCTGAATAGATCAATATTCAGCATCTTCAGCCTACCAGCCTCCTCTGCAACCTCCCCCCATAATTGTGTGAGCCTTAAAAGGCTGGGTGGCTGGAGATGTGAGATTTTGAGGTGATGATTTCTTTGGAAAAAGCTGTGCCAGTCTACTGCTCCTCTTGATATATCTGGTAAGAGCATCAGCAGGACAAGGCGGATGTGTGTATGAGCAGCAAGGCAGAGCTGGTATGCTGGAGCTGATGTGCTCCCAGGCTACCTGCAGCTAGGCACCCCAGACTTTGGTCTATCCAGGCCAAGAATGTGAGCACTTCCTGTAAACCACAGGTGGTCTGTGTAGGAGAGACCCCAGCCATGAGCCATTTAAAATCCCCCATGGAGGGAGCAGTGGCTGAAGGGGAGACATGGCTACTTCCACTGCCACCACCCTGGTCCAAGCCACCATCATATGTCATTGGACCACTGCGACCATCTTCTTTTAAAATTCCTCTTGCCTAGGCCAAACCTCAGACTGATTTCCTTAGCATCTCTGGGTGTTGGCCAAGGCATCAGTATTTTTAGAAGCCCCTCAGGCAGTTGTGTGCAGCCCAGGTCACAAAGCATGACCCTATGTGATCTGGGTTCTGCTTATCTCTCTTTTGCATTCAGCCAAACTTGTTTCTGCTTCACTGCCTCTGGACTTGCTATTCCCTCTGCTTGGAACAATTTTCCTGAATACTTTCCCAAGGCCTGCTTCTTCAGGTCTCGGCCCAGATGAGTCCTTAGTGGAGGGGTTTCCAACTACCTAATGTAAAGCAGCTACTCTTCCTTGCCCGCTCTTAAGTCTCTACCCAATTACCCTGGTTTATTGTTACTACTTCTTTTCTTACCACCTTTGACGATCTGAAATTACTTATCACCTAACGTGCTTATTGTCTCTCTCCTCCACAGTAATGAAAGCCAACAAGACCAGTGGCCTTCTGTGTGTTGCTAGAGAGACAATGTAACAGTGTTTAAGAATGTAAGCTCAAACACCAGGTCCATCACCTATTAGCTGCGTGACCTTGGAGGAAGTTACTTAGCCTCTCTGTGTCTCACTTTCCTTATCAGAAAAATGTTGGGTACCTTGGTGATATAAAGGAGCTGATCCACAACAAAATGTGGATAATTTGCTGGATTACTGTTGAACATCATTGGATTGTTGTCAAGCATTAAATAATACACTACATGTAAATGGTCTGGAAGAAGGCTTAGTTCCTCACAAGAATTTAGTAAATGTTAACTGTTATGATTATTATCATCCCCTCCTATACCCTGAACACCCCAGTCTAGTGCTTGGCACACAGGAGGAACTCAATAAATATTTGCTGAAAGAATGGATGAAGAGCCCAGTCATGGTAATAGCTGAGTGCAGGGAGCCTAGGCAGGAGGGAAAAGCAGGTGCAGTGGCCCTGAGGCTGATGGTACCCATGGAAAAGAGACTCACAAACAACAGATAATTGAGCTGTAACACCTTCTCGTGGAAGCTGAGGGAACATAGGGTTTCATGCTTGAACACAGGCAACCCTATCTCCCTATACAGATGAACACAGGGATTGGGGCCAAGATCCTTCCCAGAAAATGGTCTGGAATCAACCCGTTCAAGAGACATGAGTGACTGAAGTCCACTGCCCTATTTCAATAGCCTAGGACACATTTCATGCAAATGTGACCAGCAGCTCACCCTAGCCAAATCCATCTCCATCAAGTTCCCATAGAAGGCTCAGTGTGGAACATGTTCCTTCCTGGTGTGATGGCCCAGACAACCTTGTTTTCTTGAAACAAAGATAACTAACTACATGAGGCAATTTACTGAACGAGGTTATTTACGAATAAGCTAAAAGCTGGGAGGACAGCTACCAACAATAATAACTGTAGCTTCAGAACACTTGCTCTGTGGTGTTTCTGGCAGTAATCAGCTCACAGGGCCAGCTGGAGATTCAGGCCACTCCTAGCCTGAGATAATAAACCGTAACCCTGGCACACAAATGGATGCTTGTTTTTCTGTTTTTATAACAGGAAGGCGTGCATCCAGCTCATTCCAGAGTGGTATTCGCTCATTAAGAAACTAGTTAGATGGGGTGAACAGGGATGGGCTGCATCTCTGTTTTTCCTCCCAGTAAATTTTTACCAGTCTCGCAGCTCCTAGACTCTTGAGGCAGGATTAAGTACAGGTTGTGTGTGTAGGTCATTAATGTTAAGCCATGCTTAGGGTTTAGCTCAGAATTAATTCCTGAGGTCAGCATTGAAAGCCTAAAAGAGGTAAGTGGGAGTCACTATAATGTAATGGAGAAGTTCTCAGACTTTCTTGGGCTCATGGCTTCCATCTTAGGAATTATTTCACGGCATTTTTAGGCCAAAAGAAATATCAAACAGTTTCACTTATTAAGTACTTAGAGCCAAATAGCTTACTAAGTACTTATGCCCTAACAACTTGGTAATTGGAAAACATACGCATAATGTTTTTACTTCCTTTAAAGTAACTACAATTACTTATTAATGCGATGTGTGCGCTTGTTGGGCACTGCACAAATTCCTGACCTTGGTCCCGAACCGGACACCATCACCCTCATTTCCTGTTCCACACTGATTTTCATAGAGTACTTACTTTTTTAGCGTAACCACTACCAAAACCCCAGCTTTGTAAAGATGTGATGTCACTGAGAGGAACATGTTGTAATCTGCTATTGAAACTGTGAACTACCTCGGCTAGCAATCTGCACGGTGTCTGACAGATGTCTAGAACTGCTGTTCCTTGAAAATTCAAAATATACCATGCTGTCCCCAGGGTATCTGAATGTAGGGTTTGGGAATCGTGGGTCTAATGTTATTACTTTTGGCATTCTCCCCAGCAGTAAATAACACAAACCTCTGGTGCAATATCCCTGGCGAAAAGCCTGCCTGCTCCTCATGGAAACCGGAGGTCTTGAGAAAGCCACAGAGGCGGAAATAGCCAATGAATCAATCTATACTTCAAACCAGTCCACACTTTAGGAAAATTAAAAGGATGTTACACTTTATTAAGATGGTATAGTGGCTTGAAAGGACCATGTTTTTAGTGCAAAGGTGGTTTAGAGTCAGCTCGGTATTTAGAAGGGTCCTTAAACATACCTGAAATGAAATAACATGTCATCCAAGGGCTGTATTAAACAGATAATGAAGGCCCAGTCCCCATCATTGAGGAGCCCATGGAAGAGACAGTTACAGGGACAGACAATTCAACAGAAGACTGCCCTGGGTATGCAGTGGAGGGACCCTGAGGCCTGAGGGTGGGTGGGGTGGGGAAGGGTTCCCACATGAGGGGACAGAGGCCACCCAATTCCCTTTGTAATGGTCAGGGGGAGAAGGATGCATTTAAATTCAAAGTTCTCTCTTCTTTCTGAAATGGCAATACAACAACTCACAGATTGTTATGGGGCTTTCCTTCTCTCAGTATTTTCACACAGTCTTTCAAGGGTTCTAATCTATTTTTTAATGAGCACTAACTGTGTCAGGAATGGTACTACATAGGTTATATGCCTATGGCTATGATGTCTTCACACAAGCCCGGTCTCTGTAAACAACTAGAAGACTAAAAAGAGTTTACAAGGCGACTGTTGGAGGTGGTGGGAGTAGGCACTGCAAGCCCGGGATCCATCAGAAAAGGGAAATTCAAGAGGGTGCCCCATGTTCACCTGGCCCTCTCCTAGCCACATCTGTCACTCTGTGCTGGCCTGTGACGCTTTGACACAGGGTCTCCTGCACTCCCTAAATGCTTCCTGCCTCTGGGCTGTTGCATGCGCTATTTTCTCCCTCTGGAAGGTTCTTCCCTGTGTGGCTCATATGGTTGGCTTGCTGCCATTCTTGTCCTTGTCTAAATGGTACCACTCCGGTTTTTCTGTCTCCACTGTGTTGTTTTCTCTTTTAACAGCCTGTTCTCCTGCCTCATACTGAATACAGTTTATAATCAGGTAATTTTTTTTAATAATCAGGTATTAACTGCTCATTTATATACACTGTCTGCCTCTCCTACCTGCTCATGACTTCTGTATCGAGTGCCTAGCACAGCCCGTGGCACGCAGCAGGTGCTCAATAAAGGGCTCTTGAATGAAAGAAGGAAGGGGGTGCCTGGGTGGCTCAGTTGATTAAGCATCTGATTCTTGATTTCGACTCAGGGTCCTGGGATTGAGCCCTGCATGGGGCTCCACACTCATGTGGAGTCTGCTTGTCCCTCTCCCTCTGCTCCTCCTCTCACTCACATGCACACACACACACACACACACACACACTCTCTCTCTCTTTCTCTCTCTCAGATCAATAAATAAAGTAAAATCTTAAAAAGGAGAAAGAAGGACGTATGAAATTGTTTCCTTCCCTTCCTGGGAAGGAGGTGGGAAGGACGGGGAGACAGGGAATACCTCTTTCCTTTTACAACAGTCACTGAAAAGTGTTCATGAGGGATTTGGGACTTGAAGACAGCCTCTGTCCACTGTGTATTCTCCCACTAACCTTGAGCACTAGTAAGAAGAGGGATGGAGACTCACATACAGCCGTGGTGACTTTAGAGCCCCATGATCTGTTCACAACACCATCCTGCCCTGTTTAATGGCAAAAGATTGAAGTGACTTTTCTCTTCCTACTTTTTCCTTTCCCCACTTGGCTCTTTTTCAAGCCCTACTGACAGATGGACTTGGGCTGGCAAAGTGCAGTTCCTGAGCACACAATGGGGCAAATGCCCAGTCTCCTCCTGGAAGGATCCAGGGAGGGCAAGCTCTATGAGCTGAACTCCTTAGCCAAGGTATCCCCCAGCTGGAATCATGGCCCTGATGATTCAACCCAAGGGCCCCCTGGCCAAGGCAGCCCATGCCAGGGTACCCCGATGTGGCTGACTCAGGGCTAAGTCACAGGGCAGGCTGCCACCACCTGAATCACTTGCCTCCACCTCTGGCTAAAAGAAGAGGCTGGGGGCTGGGGTGGGGCACTGGGCTGGGACCATGTGTCTCATCCTGTGAATACATAATGATGATGACTGTAGTAACAACAATGATGGGCAATGACAGTCACCTTTAATGAGTGCTTTTTATGTGCCAGGTGCTATTCTAACAACTAAATATTAATTCACACAGTCTTCATTACCATCTTATGCAGTAAGTACAATTGTTTTCCCATTTCACACATGATAAAACTGTGGCCCAGCAAGGTTATGTAACTGGCTGCAGGCAATTACACACAGAAGAGGGCTGGCACACAGAAGAGTTGAGATCTAACCAAGGTATGTCTGATTCCAAAGCCCAGCCATTCATTTGACAAGTGTTTACTGAGCCCTTCCTATAAGCCAGGCACTGTTGCAGGCACCAGGGATACAATGCAGGGTTGGGTGAGAAATTAACAGGCAGATATATGACATATTAGGTGGAGACAAGTGTTATGGGGGAAAATAAACCAAGCTAAGGTAGGTAGGGCTTTCTGGAAGTTAGGGTGGGGATGTTATTTCATACAGAGTTTTCTTTCGAGTCCTCCCTAATAAAGGGGTATGTAGTAGAGACCTGAAGGAAGCAAAGGAACGAGTCACAGGCCTACCCTGGGCACAGAAGAGCAAGCGCCGAGACTGTGTTTAATTAACGAGTCACAAGGAGGCAGGTGTGCTTGCAGCCAAGCGGCTGAGGCCAGAAAGATGGAGGGAAGTCAGGGCAGTGGGGAAGGATGCAAGTCAAGGATGTCAGAGCCAACACAAGGACTTCTGTTTTTACTTTGAATGACATGGGGATCCAGAGAGGGTTTGGGGTAGGGAAATGACATGATCTGACTTATGGTTTAAAAGATTCACTTTGGGGGATCCCTGGGTGGCTCAGTGGTTTAGCGCCTGCCTTTGGCCCAGGGCGCGATCCTGGAGTTCCCGGATCGAGTCCCACGTAGGGCTCCCTGCATGGAGCCTGCTTCTCCCTCTTTCTGTGTCTCTGCCTCTCTCTCTCTCTCTCTGTGTGTGTGACTATCATAAATAAATAAATAAATAAATAAATAAATAAATAAATCTTTAAAAAAATAAAATAAAAGATTCACTTTGCTATGAGGAGACCAAAGCAAGGGCTAAAAAGGCAAGAGATCTGTTGAAAGTCTAGTTTAATAATAGAGATTAGTGATGACAGTGGCTTGAGCCAGGGCAGTAGATCCTAGAACAGTTTTGAAGGCAGAGTGGAAAGGATTTGCTGATGGGTAGGATGCTAGAGAAATGCAGGACTGCAGAATGGCTTTAAGGGTTTTGGTTGGAGTAGCTGGAAGCATGGATCCCCCTCTCTTCCCCTGCTCCCTTCTCAAATGGCAAAGTCTGTGGAAAACCCAACTGCCCAGTTGTATCCACGGTCAGACGTCCTGGTGGACATTTCTACAAAGAAGTCTGGAGTTCAGAAGGGAAGACTCCCCTGGGGATTTAATTTGAGAAGTTGTGGATATGCAGGTGGTATGGAAAGCCATGGAACTGAGTGAAATAGCCAATGAAGGAAGATGAGAACTGGAGGGGGATCCAGAGGTTAGGGGTCAGGAACATGAGAGGGAACCAGCAGAGGTGACTGGGTGAGGCATAGACAGGGTGTAGCAGGAGAACCAGGGGAGCCTGAGTGCTCTCCACAGCGCCATCCTGTTTGGAAAGCCAAGCAGGGCTTAGCGTCCCCAGAACTCTTAACTTCTTTCCAGGAGAATGAGCAGGGTGGTCACTCAGGGGCCACACGATTGCTCATCAGCTCTCTCATCATTAAAGTGAGTCTAAGCCCCTCCCTCCCATTGTCTCCCCGTGTCTCCTCTCTGCCTTACTTCTTGCCTGACTTCCCCCAACACAGACCTGTACCTTCTCTCATGCCCACTTGTGTCTCCTCTGTGCCAGGAGCCATGGGGTGGAATGTAGTTGAGGAAAGGAGCAGACCAGAAACAACTAACTGAAACCAGGCAGGATGGGAATCATAATGCAAATGTCCCAGAAACTCAGAATTTCTTTTGCTTGTGTGGTTTACAAAGCACCTTCATTTTTGATTCTCTCTTGTGGTTGCTGAAGGGAAGCCTGGGGTGTTCAGAGCAGGGCATCAAGGAGGGACCGCCATGTCATCCCAGGACTCCATCTTGACTTCCCAGCAGGGAAAAAAGGTATGGAAGTGGAGGTCCTCTGAGATGGTTGCTGCCTTCTGCAGTGGATGCTGCAGGTGCCACCTGAATGCCCCCTCCAGGACAGAAGTGCTCATTCCCCTGATGTCTGGTATGGTGGCTGCTGATGGCTCATGGCTGAGTGACTCCAGGAATTGCCCTCAGCTAAGGGGCAGGGCCTTGCCCAAGTTCATGCCATGTTCCTAGGGCAGGCCATGTGCAAGACTGGTTGGTGCAGGAGTTCAAAGGCCTGGCTTTCTTGCCACCATTTGTGACCATTCTGAAGGGCCTTCTCAGCTCTAGGACCCCAGTGCGATCAACTGAGGTCCCTCTTGTAATCACCTTGTAGTTCACACTCCCCTCAATCCTACTTCCATCACTGCTCAAGTTGGTATTCCCAAGTGCAGTCTGTTGGCAGAGCAGACCCCAGTAAACACCCTGTAGTAAATCCTCACCTCAGATTCTGCCCACCATCCATTCCCCCACTTTCTCCATCCATTCTGTTTAGGTTTCTACTCCCTCCACCCAGCCACGGGGTTCAGTGGAACTGACCCTACTCCCAACACAAAAGGTAGATACTGATTATCTTAAGTTACTTAGAACACAGCACTCCTCTCTCTGGGGTCTGGGGACGGACCTGTGAATCCCAATCAGATGTAAGAGAACATCCTACTCCATGATGGATATGAGCAGGGAAGCATGGGGCATATAACCCAGAATGCCACAGCCAGCCTGCACAGGACAAGGGACATGTCCAAGAATGAAGCTGAGCCCGAGGCCGGCCAGCAGAGACAGAAGGAGCCTAGGACCTTGGTGACTTCACTGAGATGCTAATCCCCAGGTCTTCAGAGTGTTTCAGCCAGATAAAGGTAGAATTTTTGTCACTTCTAGCCAAAATGATCCTGATATAAGGTGCATGCATTTAGTGGCTACTGGCTGCCTAAACCTGCTTTGCTGGCCTGTGGGTGTGTCTGTGGGAAGATATTCATACCAAGGCTTATCTGAGGTGGAAATTTATTCTGAAGGGACCTGGGGCCCCTGAGTCCTTCTTCAGAAGAGAGTAACTGTAGGATGGGGACAAGCTACGGGGGGAAATCTCTTATTTCCAAAGTCCTTCCATGTGAGGGGAGCAACACCCCTGGCCCATCTGCCCCTGGCCACCCAGTCCTCCTCAGAGGGAGTCACCTACTCCATCAGTGGGTTTGGAGGAGAAATGGTGCAAGTGTAGTAAGTAGCCCAGCCAATTCTCCTCTCCTTTCTCTTTGGGAGCTGTCTTTCCTACAAACAGCATGTAATCTGCTCTGCTTCCCAGATTATAAGTTTTTTTCAGGTCAGGCCCCAAATGTGGGGAAGCCTGAGGCAGCCCAACACTGTCTGTGTTTGATGGGTAATTCTAATTCTGGGGTTCACTAATGAGAAACCCATTTGCCTGCACACCTAAGCCACATTGTTTGGTAGCTCTATTCGTACTGAGGTGTTACATTTTATTTTTCAAAGTCCTTATGATATGCTAACACCTCACACAGAGCCTGCAACATAGCTGACTGGCTGTAGAAGCAAAGTCAAGCGCAAGGTGGGCAGATGACCTTTAATGCTTTTTCCAGTCTGAGACCTGAAGATTCTGATATCTGACAAAGGGAAGGGGGCCAGTTCTGCAGAAGAGACAAATTTTTGGTCCCCTAACACTTAATTCTGAAATGCATTTATTCAATGGTTTCTCATAAGAGAACTGGCACAATGAATAACAAATAGCGCCACTACCAGCGGTTTTAAAGAAGTTGCCAGAAATTCCTCTGGCCCTACTGGAATCTCCTGCCCTTTTCTACCTTTCTTGCTAGCCCCACTTTGTGGGCTCTCTCTCGCAGAGCTCCTCAAGGTCTGATTTTTTTCTTGCCCAATGTGATCTGCAGTAAACCTCCTTTTTGGGGTCTGAGGACTCTCAACCTTCAGGCAAGGCTTGGAGAGGCATTACTCAGTTGGCCTGGAGGGGCATTACTCACTGAGAAATGATGGCCCCCTGAGTGACAGGCCCTGACAGACAGCCTGTCCGCGCCCGCCCCCCCCCCCCCCCCCCCGCCCACCCCCCGGGAGTCCCTGGCTAGCATCCCCTCTGTCTGGGCTTCCACAGGGAGTGTCCCGACCCTGGACTTGACCGGTTCTGCCTTCCTGTCAGCACTTGTTAGCTAAGCTGCTCCACCCTACTCTCTTTTCTGCCCTACAGGAGAATAAAAGAAGCCTCATGCCTCCCAGGCAGGATCAGATTCCAGATTGTTTGTAATGAAAACACACCAAGCCAAGCAAACAAAGCAGATGCTCCCATGGCTGTGCTCTTTCTCTGTCTCACTGTGGAGATTTCATTGCTTCGGGCCATGTCTGTAGGCAAGTGCCCAGGATCTTTCCTGCCCATTGTTGGGGTGCGTCAACCTGGCTTTTGTGGCAAAGACACAGGACCAAGCAAAAAAATGAGAAAAAGAACACTGAGAGCTATGAGACTCAGACTCCACTTCTGGCTGGAAAGAGACCTCCCTGGTGACCTTGGGCAAGTAACTTTTCCTCTCTGAACTCCTGACTTCAAAAATTAACCATGCTAGCTTAGGTTATAAAAGCAAGTCAGCCCAGCCATCACCACTGTATCTCATGGAAAAAAAAAAGCAAATCCAGGGCAGCATTACTCACAATAGTCCAGATATGGAAGCAACTTAAGTGTCCATCCTTGGATGAATGGATAGACATTTTATGTGCATACGCACACACACACACACACACACACACACACACACACACACACTGGAGCACTATTCAGCTAATAATAAAGAAAGACATCCTGCCCTTTGTGACAACATGGATGGACTTTGAGGGCATTACTCTAAGTGAGATAAGTCAGAGAAAGACAAATACAGGATGATCTCACTTGTACATAGGATCTTAAAAAGCTGAACTTATGTGAGGAAATAGAGTGCAGAATTGTGGTTACCAGGGTCTGGGGGTGGTGTGGGGAACTGGAGAGACGTTGCTGAAGGGTGCACATATGCAACTAGAAGATGAATAATTTCTGGAGATTTAGTGTACAGCATAGTGATTAGAGTCAACAATACTGTATTAGGTTACTTCAAAGTTGCTAAGAGTAGATCTGAAACGTTTTTACCACAAAAGAGAAATGATAATTATGTGATGTGATGGAGGTTTTAAGTACCCTGTGGTGCCAATTATTTTGCAATACATAAATGCATCAAATCAACATGTTATACACCTTAATCTTACACAATGTTATATATCAATTATATCTCAATTTAAAAAATACACTGAGGTGAAGAGTGTGGTCTCTGAAGCGAGATTGCCTGGCTTTGAATTCTGGCTCATCAAGGACTTAGGGGGTTGACTCCATTTCTTTGTCTTCTAGTTTCCTGAACTGTAATATGGTCATTAATACCCAACTCAGAGGTGTTACAGGTAAGTCGAGTAAGTTAACTGTGTCTAGTCCTCAGCTGTACTGTTGTACTGAGAGATAGGGCAGCAGATTTTTTTTTTTTAAGATTTATTTATTTATTTGAGGGGCACCTGGGTGGATCAGTCAGTTAGGCATCTGCCTTTGACTCAGGTCGTGATTCCCCGGTCCTAGGATTGAACCTGCATCAGGCTCTGCTCAGTTGGGAGCCTGCTTCTCCCTCTCCCTCTGCCCCTACCCCTGTACAAGTTTGTGCTCTCTCTCTGATATAAAATAAAATAAAATAAAATAAAATAAAATAAAATAAAATAAAATAAAATAATTTACTTATTTGAGAGAGTGTGAGAAAGAGCACATGTGTGTGAGTAGGGAGTGGGGAACGGGGGAGAAGCAGAGGGAGAGAGAGAATCTCACCCAGACACTGCGCTGAGCAAGGAGCCTGATACCGGGCTCGATCTCATGATCCTGAGATCACAACCTGAGCGGAGATCAAGAGTTGGATGCTCACCCAGCTGTGCCACCCAGGTGCCCCAGGGGGCAGCAGAACTGTATGAGCATAGAATGGGCACAAAGTCAGCGGAGGGTGTCACATCCACTGAGGGGTTGGGGAGAAGTTCAGGAAACTCTTGAGCTGGGTCTGGTGTTGATGGGTCCGACACAGGTGTGGGGCACTCATGGAAGATAAAAGGAGGAGGGAAAGGCAGAGAGACCTGAACAGCCTGGAATGTTTGGGGACTGGAGAGGAGCTGGGTGGGGCTGGAGTTCTGGGAGGGGGTGAGGGGGTCTGTGTTGAGAGGACCTGGAGGATCTGGTGGACCCTGGTGGATCTTGTAGGCTTTACCTGTGGACAAGATGGAGCCACTGTTGGGTTTCAAGCAAGGAGTGATGCAGCCAGTTCTAGGATTTAGGACCTGCGCTTCAGCAGCCACAGTGGAAAATGCACTGGAGGGGCCAGCCAGGAGGCTGGAGATCATTTGGACAGTGACTGCCGCCAATGAGACTGGGAGAGAGGCTGAGCTGTCCTGGGGCAGGACAAGGAGAGGAGAGAGGAGGGGCGGAGGAGAGAGGAGGGGGGAGATGCAGGAGAAGCATGTGGTGGGTGGGAGGGGCTGCGAGGGCACAGAATCATAGAACTTGATTGTTGAATGCTACCACATGGCAGCCAAGGCTGGGAGTCCTTCCCAATGGCACTCCTACTAGGCTGCAGATGGGGGGACTGAGGTATGGGGAGGGTTGAGTAACTTCAAGGCCGTACAGCTAGTGGGCAAAGAAGGATGCCTGTCCAGCAGTCTGATTTCAGAGCTCTCAGCTGTAAATACTTCCCAGGGCTGCCTCTCTGTGGGAAGAAACAACTTCTATCAAGTGCCTTCCATATGTAGGCATTGTTCTAAGTAACTTACCCAAGGTTATTCAGTGAACAAGTGGCCAAGCTATGACTCAAACCCAACCGTGGAGCTGCAGGATTTGCACTCCTTATCACCATGCTGAACTGCTGGGATCCAGGTGGGACCAGGGAGTGGACGTGACTGTCTAAGGCATCACTGTTCCCAGAGCCACATGAGTAATTCTAAATTTTCTAGGAGCCACATTAAAAAGGAAAACAAAAGCAGATGAAATTAATTTTAAGAACATATTTTATTTAATCTAATATATAAAAATGTTTATCATTTCTATGTGTAATCTTCATAAAAAATTAGGAATGAGATACATTATGCTCTCCTTTTCTGGTCTTTGGAATTAGATGTGTGTGATGAGAATGGTTCTCGCCATACTCTTTTTGTTCTTAACACAGAAGGGAAAGAGAAATGTTCTGTGTTGGGCCTTGGTGTGATTTACATAAAATTGGGATGTACTGAAGTTGAACATGTGGAGTTGACGTGGCCCACTGTGTGACCAGGGGAGCAGGTGGCCACTCTGGACAGTGGGTTCTGATCCTAAAGTCATGGGGGCAGGGATTACTATCTCCAGATCCCCAGATGGGACTGATGAGATACAGAGAGGGCAGGTAACCAGCTTGAGGTCACGCAGCCGAAAAGTGGGAAGACGTCTGGACCCAGACCCTGCTGCTTTTACTTCTCCATGTTCCCAAACTGATGAAGCCCCAGGAAGAACAGGTTTGCTGAGCCCCTTGCTGACATGGGTTCCCTGTTCCCTCCTGCTCTTGCCAACCTGGTTTGGGTCAGAGCCATGACCATTTTATACACAAATGGAGGTGGGGTGGGGGGGAAGCTCACTAATGAGGATGATCCCCAGTTTCAGAGGGGACTAGTCAGTCATAGGTAAATAAAGTCCTCTGGATGATTCAAGCTCCTCATGGTAAGGGCAAGGCTGTTCGGGTCTTCCTGGGGCTCCCAGGGCAGAAGCATAGTCAGACTTTGCTTCTAGCTGCTCAGAGGCACTTCTGTCTCAGGATACGAGAGGATGCCAGCCTGCTCTCTCTGTGCTTTTCCCTCTGGTTTCTTTCCTTCCTGGGGTGCTCTCCTTGCTCCTCTGCCTAATATCTACTCCCCCCAACAAAGCCCTAAAACCCATCTCCTCTCCCCTAGGAAGCCTTTCTGGTCCACTTCAAGGTTTCTCCTTCCTCCTTTGAACTTCCACAGGGCTCTCTGCCACTTGGGGTGTTTACTAGTCATTTAATTCTGAGCATGTGCTCATTCACTTAGTCCACAAATACTTATTAAGGGCACTGTGCTAGGTACTGGAATACAGTCATAAGTAAGACAGATACAAGGGAATATTTTCGTTAGAGTGGCAAAGAATAAATAGGCAGAAGATAAAGAGGTGATTTGATGGATAGACAGGTAGTAAACAGGTAAGAAGGAGCTGTGTGCAAGTGCTTTGAAGCACACAAGCCAGAAAGTGATAGAAGATGTATGACTGTGCATTGATTGAATTTTTAGGGACCTCCTGAAGCTAAGCAATCAGCCAGGTTTGTAGAATTCCATTTCATAGGATCTGGACTCTACTATACCACACTTTTTTTTTTTTTTCTTACAGAAGTCACAAAGTTGTTAGAAAAATCAGATGAAATTCTGCAGGCAGCACAGTGAAAGCACAAACTATGGAGTCAGGCTGATCTAGGTTCAAATTTTGGCTTAAGCACTTATAAATGCCATGACTTGGAACCGGTTCTTAAATATTTCTGTGGTTCAATGTCCTCATGTGTAAAATGGAGGTGATAATATCTATATCTATTCTCACAGTATTGGGAGAATCAGAAATTATAACTCTATATCTTTTTGTCTAATTAATAATCTATCTATTTCTCTAAGTGACGGTTATTATGATGTGCATAGAGTACTAAAAGATGCAAAATGACCTACAAATGGAAGGTATTGCTTCACAGCTGGGTCTGGGAATCAGGCTTTACTATTTACCAGTTGTGTGGGCTTGGAAAATTTCTTACATTCCCTAAACTCCCATTTTCTAGTCTGTAAAATTGGGTTTATAACAATGCATGCCTCACAGAGTTACTACAAAAATTTAGTGAAATAAACAATGTAAACAATTTCAGCAGCGCTTGGCACAAAGCAGAGGATATAGCCTGCCTGTCATTAACTAGAAGTACTTTTCTGGATAATAATGTATCTGGAGGTTTCATAAAATCTGAGACACACGGATAGAATTCAAGCTATTTCCTTTACTTTTCTGGACCTGGTGGCTCCCATTCTCTGGCTGTGGAGGCCTCTCTGCCAGCTGTCTATAAAGAGGTTTTACTAGGGGCTGTGCTGAAGGTGGGTTGGTACAGCAATGCCGAACCGAATCTCGCTCATGTGCAGATTCTGTGGTCAATTACACACCGTACTTAACCCCCCTCCCTCCACACACTGCCTTTTTAGGGAGGGTGTGAAACCTGCTGACTTTCCTGAAGGTCTTGGGGGGTGTCATCTACAGCCAGACAGTGGAGGAGGACACTGAGTGGGGGTGCTGCCTGGGAATGGTTAGACTCCTTGCCTGCCTGGCTTCCTTGTGAAAGCCTGAGATATGAAAGGTCATCATAAACATCTTTCAAAAACAAAGAGATTTCTTCTGCGTGGGTTGGGATGTGCCTCCCTGGCAAAGGGTATCACTCACTTCACCAAATTTCAAGGGTGTAAGAGGGCTGTGCTGAGGTTTGGGAAAACTAGAGTGTTTTTCTTCTAATTTAACAACTTAATTTTAATTTGGGGGTTGGATCTGTGCAGGCTTGAAAGGGGGTGTGACAGGGTGGTAGGGAGAATCTCAGGAAGGAGGGGAGGGGCAGGGTTGTGAGAACTCTGTCCTGGGTGTGTCACCCTTACAGAATGAACAACTCAGAGCCTCAGGGTGTGAAGGGACCTGAGACGGCATCTGGTCAACATCTGTCATCTTTAGAGATGAACAGGGGACACCCAAGGAAGAACAGGTGACTTGCCCTGGCTGCTCAAAAATCAAAGACAAAGACTGGCTCCAAGTCTGTTCAGTGCCAGGGCCCCTGACCTCTCTCTGCTAGTTGTGTCATGGGGCCCTGTGTGTGATGCTGGTGACTTATTTACAGGATGACTTAAAGGGTACACCAGATGAACATTTAAATTTTAACAGCTATTTATTTTCAATGTGTATTAGGAAAAATGATCTGGCCCATAAAACGCATAATTTATGACTGTCACATAAAATGTCATTTAAGGGGCGCCTGGGTGGCTCAGAAGGTTAAGTGTCTGCCTTGGGTTCAGGTCATGATCTCAGGGTCCTGGGATTGAGCCCTGCATTGAGCTCCCTGGTCAGCAGGGAGTCTGCTTGTCCCTTTCCCTCTTCTCCTCCCCTCTGCGTGTGCTCTCTCTCTGCTTAAATAAGTATATTTTTATTTTATTTTATTTTTTTAATTATTATTTTTTAATAAGTATATTTTTAAATGGCATTTTAAAAGAATTATTTACTCATTTAAGAAACAGAGCATGAGGGCAGCCCAGGTGGTTCAGCGGTTTAGCGCCGCCTTCAGCCCGGGGCCTGATCCTGGAGACCTGGGATCAAGTCCCACGTTGGGCTCCCTGCCTGGGGCCTGCTTCTCCCTCTGCCTGTGTTGTGTCTCTGCCTCTCTCCCTCTGTCTCTCATGAATAAATAAAATAAAACCTTAAAAAAAAAAGAAACAGCACGAGAGAGAGAGAGAGAGAGAGAGAGAGAGAGAGAGAATGAATATGTGTGGAGGAATTGTTTTTAAAATGCTGGATAAAGAACAGAACACATAACCTGTAGAGTTGTTATAAATCATGACCACAGTCCCCTATCTTTAGGGATTGGTGCTTCAGGGAGAAGACTGAGGGTCCTTTTAGTTTTTCTAGAATTTGGTATTTTTAGTCTGTGTAGGAGCAAATCTCTGCTCCCACTCCCACCCCCTGTATTCCCTTCTCCACCACCTCATCCTATCACTATATTTTCCCCTCTCTTACTTTATCTTCTTTATTATGAAACCCAACGCCCAGAATAACTAGTGAGCAGTGAGAATGGCTGCTCCTGGGCTAATCAGTGAGCCTTCCCCATTCCAGGATCTGGGATTCATACAGGGCGCTGGCTACTGGTGGGGAGAGCCTTGGGCCTTTTTCGCCTCCTGTCTCCAGGAATTTCAAGCTCATTCATCTATTCGTTTTCTTGCCAGGGCTGCCTAACCTGTGAAACAACTCGGCCTAAGATACGAAGGGGTTCTAGTACATAAATATGTAACCAGCATATGTAATGTATCATGACAATGGTACATTAATAGGCCTTCAGATATCCCAAAGTCCTAATAAAAAATAAAATCAAAAGACTATAAGGCCACAATGATATATCCTTATCACCCAGAATCCACAGTTTATATTAGAGCTCACTAATTGGTCGGTTCACTCTATGGGTTTTGACAAATGAATAATGACATGTACCCATCTTTATAGAATCACACAGAAAACTTCACTACCTTAAAAATCCTCTGTGCTCTGCCTATTGATCCCTTCCTCCCCCAAGCCCCTGGCACCAGGATCTTTTCTACTGTCTTTACAGTTCTGCCTTTTATAGAATGTCATCTAGTTGGAATCATAGAATATGTAGCCTTCTCAGATTGGCTTCTTTCACTTACTAATATGCATTTATGTTACTTCCATGTTTTTTTCATGGCTTGATAGCTCATTTCTTTTTAGCGCTGAATAAAATTCACCAATTGTAACAAATGTACCACTCTGGTGGCAGATATTGATAGTGGGGGAAACTATGCGTGTGTGGGGGAAGAGGGTATATGGGAAATCTGTACCTTCTGCTCTCTTTTGCTGTGAATTTAAAACTGTTCTAAAAAATAAAGTCTATTAAAAAAAAAAAGACTATGAAGGGTGATTCTATTTATGTGCCAGTTCTATGCTGGGGTTAAAATAAAATGAAATCCTTCCTCCCCTAGTGTTTCTAAGAGTAGTAATCAGAAGGTCTATCAGAAAATAATTCAGTGTATATTGAGTGTCTCCCAGAATCAAAACCCTCATAAAGGCAGAGACTTTGATTTGTTCTCCACTGAGAGAAGACCAAGAGTGGCCAGAACACTGCTTGGCACATAGAAGGGGGCTCAATTAATATTTACTGAGTAAATTAACAAAAATATCAGGCCCCATGATTGGGGCTCCAATCATGGTTTCTGCTCTCAAGGTCTAGCCTAGAATGCTGACAAGGTCTAGCCTAGAACATTTACTGTAGGACAATAAGATGGTGCAATGAGTGAGAGCTGTGTCAGGTTCAGAGCTGGCTCAAAGGAGGGCAGAAGGACAGATCATCATGCTTGAGCAAGACAGAGAAGGCTTTAAAGAGGAGAAGCTGCTTTAGCCAAGTCTAGAAGGATGAGTCCCATGGGGGGAGATATCTCAGTGTATGATTTTAAATGTATTAAGTGCAGGTAAGTTTGGGAAGACTTGACTTAAGGTGTCACCCTGCCTGTCCCTGGGGTCACACTTGGAAAATTTCTCACAATAAACTAGCCTCTGGACTTAAGTACTCCAGCTCTTGTGCTTCTGGTCCTTTGCTCTCCACCCCAGTCTAGTTGCCCACCCCTGGCTCCAGCCCAAGGCCTCAGGATCTTGTGTGTCACTGTAGGTGTCTATTTTGGGGTAATGGCATTCAAGGGGGCTCTACACAGAAACACCAACTATGTATGAGGGCTGGGAGCAGTGGTGTCCTGGAGCTGACTCATACTGGCTATTTTTCAGTGTTCCATGGAAGGATCTGGAGTGTTGCAATAAACGTTGGATTACTGTTTTGTTAAAATAAAATATTTAAAAGCTTCGTTTTAAAGCATGCAAAAAAACACACTCAGATGTTTAATATACATTTACTTGAGCTGCCTAGGCAATTGTTTTTTGTGGAGCCCTCAGAGTTAAGACTTCTTCCATCTTGGTGGAAGTCTTTTCTATTCAGAAAGTAACCTGAGATTGTAGAGTAAGCTGGTAAAATGCTGGTGATTTTCTCAAAACTGTGGTCTGCAAGAACACAAAACATTAAGGTAATTTGGATGCTGAGGGTGATATGGCCCAATTTCATTGGAAGACCTTCAGTGTTCTCCTGATGGACGTAGTGGTAAATGTTTTAAATTAAAAGTTGCAGAATAAAATTATAGCTAATACAATACTACTTTTGTGTCTCATAATTTTAAGCTCCATGTAGGATTTCATTGGGAAAGGAGGGTCCTGATGTTGCCTAGTCAGTTCATGTTACAGGAGAGAAAACTGAAGCCACCCCAGAGGGACAAGGTCATTTCTGGTGGTGTAGCTTCTGGAAAGGCAAAGGAAGAGAGGAAAACCCTGGAGGGAGGAAAGGATTTTCTAAGTTAGGGCTCTTGGGTCCCCCATCCAGCATCTTTGCATTATGGCAAAGGAATGTGTTCTCATTATTTCAGCAGGGAACCACATCACCCTCATGGTGGGTGCCAGAAACATCTGAAGGAAACCCATCCCTGCGCCTATAAGGCACAACGTGCGTTGGCCCTGCTGACCTCTCTGACTTCATCTCCTGCCACCTGCCTATTGACTCTTTCAGTTCCTAGAACTTGCAGAACTCAATGCTGCTTCAGGGTCTTTGTATTTGTCATTCCCTCTGCCAGCAAAGCCCTTTCTGCAGATCTGTCACATAGCTGGCTCCTTCTCATTGTGTCTGTTCTGTTGTCACCTCCTCAGAGAGGCCTCTTTTTGATCATCTGATCTAAAGTAGCTCTTCCACTCCCTGTTCATACTCTATTGCATCATGCTGGCTTGTGTTCTTGTACTTATTATGCTCTCAAATTCTCTTGTATTTGCCTATACACCCTACAAAAATATAAAGCTCTGAAAGAGCAGAGACTTGTCTCTTAGATTCACTACTATATCCCTTGCTCTTTGCACATTGTAGGTGTTTGGGAACTATTTTCCTAAAGAATAAATGAACGAATGGATGGTCACTGGGCACTCTGTTGACCTCAGGGAGTGGTTTTCAAGTTGGACGCCATGGAGATTTTTGGGGGCTCCTTCTTTGGGGGATGGGTCCATGCAAGGAGACCAGTTGGATGAGATCTAGATCTCCTCCCTTCATCCTAGTGGCTCCACATGGATATAGTTTATATATTGAATGCTTTTATCGTTCATTGGACAGAAGGCTCAGGGACCAAAGAGCAGGGCCAGGTCACTGGGGAGGAAGCACTGGATGGAAGCTTGGGCTCTAGACCTTCAACCTGATACTTGGGGGCTTATCAATGAGACACAGGGGCAATATTGAGGGGTGCTAGCTGGAAGAGCAGGACATGGCAGATATATCATCTGGGGGTCCCAGGCATGAGGATGGGGTCTTTGGGAGAGTGGTGACCTGATTCTAAGTTATCTTTCCAGCTGTCTCAGATCTTTGCCCCTGAGTCATGAACCAGAGATAGGCTTTTTGCTGAGGCCACAGCACTTTCCAACCACGACTTTAAACATAATGTTTGCTCCTGCCCTGACCAAGAAAGCAACAGGCTTGCTCTCGGTGGCCTCATTAAACAGGATTCTATTTTCACAGCACATTTTAAGAACATTCTTATTTGCTGTTCCAGGCTCTCAGAGAGACAGCTCAAGAGGCTCTGCTGATAAAATGACTCTGGGTACGACAGAGATGGGGAGATGCTGAAATGAATAGCAGCTTTGTTTATTTGGCATTGGAATAGGCGAGAGGAGCTATATTAAAAAAGTAAATAAAGTTTCCCTTCTCTCCACAAGAAAAAAACCTACTCTGGCTGCATGGCCAGCCACACAATTTTCCTCGCAGAACAGAACAAATGTGAGTAGCCTCAGTTTAACTTTGGGAGAAGAAATGTACAAAATAAAATAATTATGGGGTGGGCGTGGGATCAAGCTTGAGAATGAGTAAGATCAAGAAGCATCTGAGTTGCCTAATTAAAGAGCCAAAAATAAAAAGCAGCAACAGACTGGGTCTAGCAATATAGATACACACACTGAGGCATTTATATATACATCTATATATACACAGGGCCCCGAAATACAACTGGCTCCCCTCCTCTGCAGACTTGACCCATATCTCCTTCCTATGGTTGAGAGAAGATAAGAATAATTGGCTAGAGTGACATTTTCTGAGTGCTCACCATGTGCCCAGCTCAGTGCGAAGCGGCCTATGTACACAATCACAGATAGCATCGTTCTTGCCACTGACTTAGCTTCTCTGAGCTTTGGTGTTTCCTTCTGCAAAAGGAAGATAATCAGAATGCCCACCTCAGAGAGCTGTTGTAATAATTATGCGAGACACACACATGAAACACAGGGCCTAGCATCTCATGAGGCCTCCATGGATGGCTTGTGATTATTCTTATGGTTGTCCTTTTCCACAGGTACCTCAAATGCAAAATGTTGAAAACAGCTCACTATCTTCCCCCTCAAGCCCGTCCTTTCTGATTTTACATTTCAGTAAATGGAATCATCATGTTCTCAATTTTCTTCTCCTGCCCAGTATCCAGTTGCTTTGATTTTCCTGTATCTCTGGATGATGTCCTTATCTCATTGCAAACTGCCTTGGTTTCTGCCTGGTTCCAACCCTAATTTCTTCTCTGCACTGCTACAGTTTCTTCTTCATGGGTTTGAAGGGTGTTAATCTTCCTCTCGGCCCCCCACTCCTCTCTGTTCTCACACTACTGTGTACAAATCCAAACATGCCCATTCTTTGCTTACAGCCCATCAGTGGCTCTCCCTCCTAGCTAGAAGATAAAGTGCAAATTTTAGAGTGCAGCATAAAATGCATCTAGGATCTGGCCCTGTCCCCTCTCTGGCCTCACTTACTTGTCCAGGTCTCACTCCAGCCCAGAGTTTTGTGTTAGCATCATCCAGGATCAAAAAATGCTAGTGCCTGGGTCCTATGCCAGCCAATCACAACAGAGTGTTTGGGGGTGGGCCCCAGGCAGAGGTATAATTTCGGAGCTTTCTGGGTGCTTCTAAGCACTACTAAGCCTGACAACCTGCCACATCTGACAGCTTGTGATGTTCTCCTGGGCCCTTATGCCATGGTGTGTGTGTGTGTGTGTGTGTGTGTGTGTGTGTGTGTGTGTGTCCTGCTGCCTGGAATGCTTTTCTCAGTCTTGTTGACCTGAAGTGTGTGTCCCTATTGTTCCCTATTGTTTGAGATGCAGCTAAAGCTTCTGCCTCCTCTCAGTCGCCCTGGTACCCCCTGAAGATGCTCTCACTCCCCCTGGCATTTCCCTCTATCATGACTTAATTATTGGCTTAGTTGGCTGCCACCTCTATTAGAAAGGGAGCTTCCTGAAGGGGAAGCTTGTTGCTCAGTATAGTACCTACACTCCCCTACAATATCTGGTTTTTTGACAAATGAGTAGATGAATGACATTTCCCCCTCCATTTTCATTCAATTTTATCTGGATTCCCTTCTTAGCACTTGGCTGGTATTTCTGCTGGAAGGTTTACTTCATTGGCTTGGAATGTAGTCAACTGTCTACATGATCTCCCACCTCTCCCCAACTCTCTGGCCTTATTTCATGCCACTTCTCACCTCAAGCACTCACTCTAGCCCTACGGGCCCTCTGTCTGTTCTTGGACCACCACAGAGGCCCTGCCTCAGGGCTTTGTGTGTGCTCTTCCCTCGCTGTCATGCTCTTGACCACCATATGCCCATTGGTTCCACATGTCAACTCACAGAAAGGCTCCCTTAATATCCTCATCATTCTGTGTCCCTCATCCTGTTTCTTTTGCCTTCAGAGTCCTTCTCATCATTGACATATCATAGTTTTTAATTGTTTATTCTTTTTTTTGTCTCCCTCCCACCACTGGATGTAAAGTCCATGAGGCCAGGGACTTTACGGTGTTCATTACTGCATCTCCAGTGTCCAGAATAGTCCTTGGCATGTAGAAAGCACTCCATAAATATTTCTTGAATAAATGAATGAGTAAACATGTTGTGCTTTCTAGTGAACTAGGATTCTTCAAACTGTGGGTTTAAAATGGGTCACAACCAACATTAAAAAAAATAAAAGACTGGAACAATACATATCAGAATGCCTTGGACATACATAGAAAAGGCAAGTTTTATTCTTGTTATGTTAAACTTAACATAGCATATGTTTAATATCTGAGAAACAGTTGGTAAGACAAAATCTAGTACTTACTGTGGTTTGCTAAACAAATTTTTGGTAAAGCTTTGCACTAGACCAGGAATCAGCAAACAATTTCTGTGAAAAGTGCAATGATAAATATTTTAGGCTCTGTGGACCATAAAAACTATTCAACTCTGACGTTGTCATTCGAAAACAGCCATAGATGATATGCACACAACTGGACTGGGCTATATTATAATAAAATTTTAGTAACAAGACCAGGTCAGGGGTTGAATTTGGCTTGTGGGTGGTAGTTTGCCAAGCTCTACACTAGACTATAGTCTAGTGTGAGCCTATGTGTTTTGTGCATAAATTCCTTCCATTCAGAAGCCATGTCTTTTTTTCACCTCAGGATCTTTTTAAAAAATTTATTTTTTTTTTAATTTTATTTACTTGATTTTTAAAAGATCTTAATTTCAGTGTAGTTAACATACAGGCTTATTTTAATTTCACCTCTGGATTTTAACCAAAAGTTCTCCATCCCAGAGTCTAGCCCACTCTTTGCACATAACAGATGTTCATAAATATTTGCCAAAATATTCATAAACATTTACTGAGTCCCCAACTCAGAACGGCTGGGCACCAAATCCATTAGCAATCGTTGAATGACTACAAGAGCCCTTGGCCTTAAGTTTTTCAAAAGCGTCTTCTCTTCCTCCAATCCTTCCAAAGGCTGAGACCTGGAGCCCAAAGGATGTCCTCGCTCCAGCTGGCTTGGGTCATGTGTCAAAAGGAGTGGTGGGAAGTGATGGGAACAGGGAGTCTTTGATGGACTGCTTAGGGAACTGCCTAATTATCCTGCTTATCAGTTCGCTGGTTCCTTTCCTTTGCTCTTCCCCGTCATAAATCAAAACTCCTTCTGTTATTCCTGAGTTCCCAGGTCACTGATTCTTTTGCCTGCAAGTTTATAGAGTTACAACGTGACTGCAAGATTGAATGGAAGGGAAGGGAGGCACCTGACAAGTGTCAGCTCTGTAAGGCAACACTTCAGCTGCCCTTTCTTCATTGTGCATTGTGCACAATGAAGAAAGGGCCTGGCCTTGGCCAGGAAGAGAGATGGAGTCCGTGGGTGCAGCTTGTGCACCCAGCAAGTTTATAATCCAGCAAGGGAGGCTGGTTCAGATTTTAAGATGACCCAGAGCAGGGGTCTCCAACTAGAGCCGGAGGGTTTCTGCTAATTTTTGTGCAGCCTGTGAGTTAAGAAGAGTTTTTAAATGGTTGGAGAAAAAAATTGAGAGCAGGGTGATATTCTATGACATGTGAAAGTTATATGAAATTGAAATTTCAGTGTCCATAAATAAAGTTGTATTGGAACACTCATTCATTTCCGTATTGTCTAGGGCTGCTTTCATTCTACGAGAGCAGAGTGGAGTAATTGCAACAGACCATATGGCCTGAAAGTCTAAAATATTTACCATCTGTCTTTGTATGGAAAAAGTTTGCTGAGCCCTGACTAGCATGACTAGTTGACATGGACTAGCAGTGCAGATATCACCTGGGAGCTTGTCAGACTCCCAGGCAGGCCCTCCCTGACCGCCCCCCGCCTTGGGAATCAGGATCTGCATTTTAACAAGGTTCACAAGTGATCTGGAAGCGGCTGAAAATGCAGGAAGCACTTAGGTTCTAGAGGGAGTGAATCAATATCTCTTAAGTATCTATAAATTTTTACAAGTGCTTTATCTTGGTCAGCAGGGCAACCCCACACCTACTAGGGAGGTCTATTAGGGCTATTTCACAGATAAGAAAATAAGACACCAAGTGTTTGACCAAAGTAACATACCTAAGAAGTAGCTGAACTGGGATTTGAACTTGTGGGTCTACTGCATGACCTGTGGCCTTAACCCTGAGGCTGCATGGCCCCCTGGAAAGAGATCAAGACCACACTCATGGTCTGAAGTTGGAGAGCCCCAACTGGTGCCCCAAGGGTGTCCAGTGGCCAACATGTATGTTTTTCTTCAGCCTACATGGTGTTTTGAATATTTTAAAATTAGTTGCCAACGTTTAAAATCAGAGGAATGCATATCAGGGCCCCAGAGAACTGGCTTCTTATGAAAGGCTAAGATGATCAGGTGTGGTGTCTCAGGGCTTTGTCCAGCTGGTGTTAAGCTGTGGTGGCCCATCCAGGCTGGCCAGGCCTTTGTGGGTCATTACAGCCCCTACTGGGCCTCCTGACTCATTCCTGGGACTGCCTGGATCCAGTGGGCATCTGAGTTGGCATCCTCTAGGTGTGCAGAACAGCTGTTCTGGATCCCTGAGCATCTTGTTAAAATGCTGAATCTGATTCAGCAGGTGTGGGGACAGCCCTGTGTTCTGTTTTGAAGGGGTTCCCAAGTGATGCCGAGGCTACCAGTCCTTATACAGAGCTCACTTTGAGCAGCAAGGCTATTGAGGAGCTCAGGCCTGTCTGACTTCAGGGCTACGCTCAGTTGGTCCATCACCCAGAGCATCTCTGGGTGCCCTTGCTTCTGTTTCCTCATCCCTTAGAGTGGCTGAAGGCCCCTGGCCCTTTTCGTTAGCTGCCAATGGCCTCCTCCATTGATGAGCCCCCTGAATCCTCTAAACACAGCCGTTTCCTACGAGTGTCATGACATGAAAGGGCCTGAGCAGCATCCACTGTCCCACCACACTGCTTCCTTAGCATCTTCTGGCCTTGATCCTGGATGATAGGGTGTTGGTTCAGAGGCTTCTTGGAACTAGAGGTCTGGAGCTGAGGCAAGAGGACAGGGTCTGCCAATAGCATCTTGCTTGCCCAGAGGAGGCCTAGTAGAGACTGCTGATAATTGTGTTTAAGGCATCTGCTTACCCTGCCGCAAATATGCATATACCCACATGCATGCACATACAAGCACGTGCACACACATGTGCATACAGACATGTGCACTTCAAAATGTTATAAACTCCCTGTTTCCTTCCTTCTCTGGCTTTCTTTCTCAAACAACCCTGCTGCTGCCACCTGTCAGCAGCAATACCAGCTGCCCCTAAGTGGACCGATTTCCAAAAAGGCAGAGTTGTGGCTGGCTGTGAGAAACTTGGTAGGAGGCTACCCTAGGCTGGAGGCTCCGTGAGGCAGGCAGCCTCTGCTTGTTTCAAGACATTGCTTCTCCTGCCTGCCAACAGTAGAAATGGGTTACACCTGCATATTTGGCCTGAGGATGGCACAGCAGGCTGTGCGCCCAGTGGAACTGCCTGGAGGCAGCCCTCCTCTCAGCATGGGTGCCAGGACCAGCGGAGAGAATGTGCAGCCTTCACAGCAGGCTGTGTGCAACCTTGTGTGAATCATGCATGTTGCCTCCTTGATCTCTGCTTGTCTCATCTGAGAAATGGGTATCAGGATAGCACTACCCACCCTAAACTACCGCTGGAGCTTGAATAGGCCTCCATTGTGCAAGTGTTTTGTAAACTGTACATGACTATCTAATGCCAGGAGAAAAGCAAGGAGCCAGTAATCACACTGTGGTCAATGATACAGAGCATTTCCCACCTAAGCAGGCAACACATGTGCCCTCCTCTATCTGAGGGGCTCCTAAGGGGATGACTTCTCTGGTCTTTGTTTCACACAAAACCAAGATGGGTCAAGAAAACAGAGAAAAGAGAGAGAGAGAAAGAGAGAGAGAGAGAAAGGAAATCTTACTGCTTTTCAATGTCTGTCAGTTCAAGAATATTCTCTTTTTCATGGAAGACTTGCATGGTGAGTACCCACAAAAGCAGGTAATTGATTCTTTCCAGATCAATCTGTTCCTGGGCTTCTGTCCCTCTTGACAAAATAGGTCTTGTATGTGATGGGAGTAAAACACTGTCTTTAAAACACAGTGCCAGGAGTAATAGTTTTCTTTTTCTCCTTCTCATTGTCTTGCATCAGTGTTCCGGGTCTTGGCTTCAGGCCTGGGGTGAGATCAGCCCACCAGACAAGAGCAGTTCATATGAAAAGGTCAGTGCTGGTCTCCAAGGTGTTGACATGTTTTTTGGGTGGAGCCCTGTGAAATTCTTTATAAGTCAACTCTCCAATGAAGTTGGCGGGTCGCCTTATCAAGAAAAGAGATGATTCCACCAGTGAGTTTCCAAGTGTCCCAGGCAGCCTGAAGGAAAGGGCGGAAGGACCTGCTGACCTTGATTCAAATCCTGCTTCCAGCACTTACCCATGACCTTGGGAGAAACAACTCTTGGAACTTCTGCAAAGCTGGGAGACCTCTCAGAGTACCTCTGAGGGTCAGAGGAGGTGTTGAAGGCATGTGTCTTGGCTCATAGGTACTCAGAATTGTTAACACCCTCTCACTTTTCCTTGTGCATCCTCACACCTAGTCTGCTTTGAGTGATCCCAGAGAAGTCGAATAATTTGTTCAAGGTCACAATGCTGGTAAATGGCAGAGTTGAGATGAGCACCCAAGGAAGTCTAAGTTCAAAGACCATACTCTCCTTTACTTACTTCCCATTTCACACTTAATTTTAACATTTTTACTCACTATTTTTCTGAGCAATCAGGTGAGGAAAACCATGAATATTTGACATATATGACAGCACTGATGTTTTTAAATGACTTGCCCAGATGGATACTGCTGGCCTCTGAAGTATGGTGCTGACAAGGAGGACTCAGGTCTCTTGAACCCAGGCCAACCAAGAGCAATACAAGGATGTGGAAATTGTAGAGGAAGTGCCACCATGAGAGATCTAAGCCTGACACTCTCATAAGAAAAATGAGTCGATGATCAAGGTGACTTTGCCTTCAATATGACAAACATCAGGGTAGATAGAATCATAAAATGACCATTTTAGTTTGCTTCTGTTTGTTCTTAGATCTTGGCATTTTGGGATCGAAAGGAAGAAAGAAACCTTTAGGACTCCAGAATATATGTGTGTGTATGTGATATACACACATATATACAAATACCACACACACACACACACACACACACACGCACATGGGTGCACAGAGTCAAACCTCATTATTTCTGGTAGTTATGTTCTATAAGATTGCAGCAAATACTGATTTAGTGAATACTGAACCATTGCTCCTAGGGGAAATGCAGGGTTTCTGGAAGCTTCTGGTCACAAACATTTTCCTCAACTGATCGATACATAACCTTGTTTTGTGTGCTTCCGTTTAAAGCCATCTTATTTAATATATATTGTTGATTCATTAACATCGAACCAGTAGCCAACAGCACTATAACTCATGCCGGAACAAAGCTTATCTAACACGTTTTTTTCCTGTAAGAAACATCACAGCCTTCTTGAACTTAGGACTTCTTGCACAAGACAGCACTTCAGCACTACACTTGTGGTGGGGCGGGGCAGGGGGGCATTTTAAACAATGAAATCACCACGAAAAAGTGCAAGAATGTGTAAATGTGGCTCTAAATAGATGGAGAAGAGGACATTGTTTATAGCATAAGAGCTGAAACAAGAAGGCAGAACGTTGCCTTGTTTGACCTCAGCTGGGAACGTGCACACTGTTTGCTGCTCTGCACATGTCTGTGAATGAACGTGAAAGTGCCATAAGAATTGATTTTGGCATTACAAGTACATCTTAGTGAGTAGCTGAATTTGTACATACGGAATCCATGCATAATGAGGATGGATGGTATATACTGTGCTTGTAGAGAGGACAACCTCAGGCCAGAGGCTCTGAGAAGGGGAGCACAGCACTTAAAATTTTCATTAAGGTGTAAAGGACCGATTGATCTCTGCTAAGGGTCCATCTTGCTCAAGAGAAGCAGAGAATACATGAGGCCAGTGGTCATCTCAAGGGAGTGGCAGGGGAGATGAGAGAGGACATGGGGGAGGTAGGAGTTGAGAGGGAGGGCAATGGAGTGGATGGGGCTCCCTCCCTGTCCTTCTTCACAGCCTGGCAGGGACCTCGAACACTCCTCCCTGGGAACATCTGGCAGGCTGGCTCCCCTCTCCTGTTCTCACCCAGCTTGGTTTCTGTCACGCACTCTGGCAGTCTCCCAGGTGCCGGGGAACCTTCTGTTTTCTTCTTCTTCTTTTTTTAATTGGAGTTCAATTTGCCAACATATAGCATAACACACTCAGTGCTCATCCCATCAAGTGCCCCCCTCAGTGCCCATCACCCAGTCACTCCATCCCCTGCCCACCTCCCTTTCCACCACCACTTGTTCATTTCCCAGAGTTAGGAGTCTCTCATGTTCTGTCACCCTCACTGATATTTCCCACTAATTTTCTCTCCTTTCCCCTTTATTCCCTTTCACTATTTTTAATATTCCCCAAATGAATGAGACCATATAATGTTTGTCCTTCTCCGATGTACTTGTTTCACTCAGCATAATACCCTACAGTTCCATCCACGTTGAAGCAAATGGTGGGTATTCGTCGTTTCTAATGGCTGAGTAATATTTCATTGTATATATAGACCACATCTTCTTTATCCATTCATCTTTCTATGGACACCGAGGCTCTTTCCACAGTTTGGCTGTTGTGGACATTGCTGCTATAAACATCGGGGTGCAGGTGTCCCGGCAGTTCACTGCATCTGTAAATCCCCAGCAGTGCAATTGCTGGGTCATAGGGCAGATCTATTTTTAACTCCTTGAGGAACCTCCACACAGTTTTCCAGACTGGCTGTACCAGTTCACATTCCCACCAACAGTGCAGGAAGGTTCCCCTTTCTCCACATCCTCTCCAACATTTGCTGTTTCCCGTCTTGTTATTTTCCCCATTCTCACTGCTGTGAGGTGGTATCTCATTGTGGTTTTGATTTGTATTTCCCTGATGGCCAGTGATGCGGAGCATTTTCTCATGTGCATGTTGGCCATGTCTATGTCTTCCTCTGTGAAAGTTCTGTTCATGTCTTTTGCCCATTTCATGATTGGATTGTTTGTTTCTTTGCTGTTGAGTTTAATAAGTTCTTTATAGATCATGGATACTAGTCCTTTATCTGATAGGTCATTTGCTAATATCTTCTCCCATTGTAGGTTGTCTTTTAGTTTTGTTGACTGTTTCTTTTACTGTGCAGAAGCTTTTAATCTTGATGAAGTCCCAATAATTCATTTTTGCTTTTGTTTCTTTTGCCTTCATGGATGTATCTTGCAAGAAGTTGCTGTGGCCAAGTTCAAAAAGGGTGTTGCCTGTGTTCTCCTCTAGGATTTTGATGGATTCTTGTCTCACATTTAGATCTTTCATACATTTTGAGTTTATCTTTGTGTATGGTGTAAGAGAATGGTCTAGTTTCATTCTTCTGCATGTGGCTGTCCAATTTTCCCAGCACCATTTATTGAAGAGTCTGTCCTTTTTCCAGTGGATAGTCTTTCCTGCTTTGTCGAATATTAATTGACCGTAAAGTTGAGGGTCCACTTCTGGATTCTCTATTCTGTTCCATTGATCTATGTGTCTGTTTTTGTGCCAGTACCACACTGTCTTGATGACCACAGCTTTGTAGTACAACCTGAAATCTCCCATTGTGATGCCCCCGGCTCTGGTTTTCTTTTTTAATATTCCCCTGGCTATTCGGGATCTTTTCTGATTCCACACAAATCTTAAGATTATTTGTTCCAACTCTCTGAAGAAACTCTATGGTATTTTTATAGGGATTGCATTAAATGTGTAAATTGCCCTGGGTAGCATTGACATTTTCACAATGTTAATTCTTCCAATCCATGAGCATGAAATATTTTTCCATCTCTTTGTGTCTTCCTCAATTTCTTTCAGAAGTGTTCTGTAGTTTTTAGGGTATAGATCCTTTACCTCTTTGGTTAGGTTTATTCCTAGGTATCTAACCTTCTGTTTTCTTAACTGCTCCCCTGGGTTCCATCTGTCCATTTATTCATTCCTCCCTCCTCCACTATTGTGTTCTTGGGCCACTATTCCTACTTAAAAAGCAGACCAGGGTGGGAAAAGCTTGCTGTATGAGTCAGCCCAAGAGATGATACCAGAGTCCGGGTTGCTCAGAACTGATGACAGCAGCAGCCCTGGCTCAGTGGGTGTGTGAGACACCTGGGCTGCTGGAAACATGGAGTTTAGGAACTGCCACCTTGACCCTCCAGACCAGATACAGGGATGCCCAAATGCTGTCACTCATTACTCCAGCCTTAGAAGGACAGCAAACCCTGTGCCACAGGGGAAAGTGTTAGGATATTTGGGTCTGGACTTATGAGACTATGACCATGTCGATGTCCTTCACCTCTATGAGCTCAGGCACTAGAACCAGACTGTCCAGAACTGGACCCCAACTCCACTACCTACTCCCTGTGTCTCAGTTTCCTTATCTGTAAAGTGAGGGCACCAACCATACCTACCTCACAGGGTAGTTATAAAGATTACACTCAATGAGTAAATATATTTCAAGCCCCTAGGACAGTGCCTGCACTGAGTAAACTCTATAAAGCATTAGCTTTTATTATTATTGGGGTTATTAGGTTGGTATTATTGTTACTGTTCTTTTTTTTTTTTTTTAAGATCTTATTTCTTTATTTGAGAGAGAAAGAGTACAAGCAGGGGAAGCAACAGACAGAGGGAGAGGGAAAAGTCGGCTCCCCGCTGAGCAGGGAGCCCAACGTGGGGCTCGATCCCAGGACCCTGAGATCATGACCTGAGCCAAAAGCAGATGCTTAACCAACTGTGCCCCTTTTATTACTGTTCTTATCTCTAAAGTATGGAATATGGCCGAATCTGAAAGGTCTTTCTTTCCCTTCCTGCTCTGTTATTGGGGATGCTCTCTCGCTGTGTGGCCTTGGGCAACGGCTTCTCCATTCTGAGGCCTCACGTCCTTATCTTCTAGATGAGGTGCCAGGACTCAAGCCCAGAGAGTCTGTGAATCTAAGAAATAAGGATAAGGCAACTCCCAAGGGTGGAGTTAGCTTGTTATTTTGGCCTCTCCTGGGGATGTTGCCGAGACAAGCAGTTAAGTAATCACAATAACAGTTTACATTTGTAGTAGGTTTTTAAAGTTCCCATTCACTGAGTGTTTACCAGGCACCCTCCCAAGGCTCTTGTGATTTATTCTATCTTTATTACACCTCCAAGAGGATAATATTGTTCTCCTATTAGAGACAAGGAAATTGAGGTATGAAGATATTAAGTAACATCCCCAAGGAAACAGCCAGGAAATGACCAATCTAGACCCAAACCCAAAACCTTGACTCCAGATGCTATAACTTTATACTAGCACATTATACTGGCAGTTGGCCTTGAACTTGACTTCCAATCCTCTGATAGTAACATGATATTGTGCCATTCCCTTCAATGGACTACTCACAGTATTGATTATAACCACAAACTTTCATCATTGGAAGAGATGCAGGAATCGTCTCTGGGGTGTCTTAACCTTTGTAAAGATTTATTTATTTATTTATTTATTTATTTATTTATTTATTTATTTATGATAGAGAAAGAGAGAGAGAGAGAGAGAGAGAGAGGCAGAGACACAGGAGGAAGGAGAAGCAGGCCCCATGCCAGGAGCCCGACGTAGGACTCGATCCCGGGACTCCAGGATCACGCCCTGGGCCAAAGGCAGGCGCCAAACCGATGAGCCACCCAGGGATCCCTGTCTTAACCTTTGGAAGGGTGACAGACCCTCCTATGAAGAGCTGAAAGAAGCTATGGACCCCTTCCCACCCAGAAAGTTTGTACTGTATCTGCACATAAACACACACTCACACACTAAAAATATACATACAGATTTGTCTCGGTTTTAGGGGTTTTAAACATCTCAGGCTGAGAGCTCATGCAATGCTTAAATCTCTTGAAACTCTCCAGTAAGCATTCATCTTTGCTGCAACTCTGCATTGATGAGAGCCTCTTACCTAAAAGACTGTCCATTCCAATAATGTTCACCTCTGATCGTTAGAAATTTGCATCATCGACACAATTAACATTTGTTCATTTCCTCCTAACTTTGGTCCCAGTCCTGCCTGCTAGATATTATTTCGAATTGGTCCCATCCAGGTGCTCATGATAATTCTCCATGTTTCTGCAGATGCTGGTGACACTGTCTCATTTGTCAATGGCTCTCTCAAACATCCAGAATGAATGTATGGCCCAGAACCCAAAACAATCTTCTGGCCATGGACTGACCATTGCAGTGCAGGACTCTCACTATGTTCTCGTTATTAGAGCTCCATTAATATGTCCTAAGAGTGGATTACATTTTTTAAACTTTCTCTTACTTTGACATATAACACATATACAGAGAATTGCATAGTACAAAAACAACAGTCCAATGAGCTATCACAAAATAAACATCCACAAACTGTCATCTAAGTGAAGAACTAGAACTTTACTCATTCCTGCCTCCTCCTCTGTTCAACCCCCCACCCCCCATCCTCCACAAAGGCAACCTTTACTCTTTTATGGTAATAATTTTTTTGTTTTCCTTTAAAATTTTATCATCTAAATACGTATCCCATTTAATGCTATGGTGTAGTTTCCCTGTTTTTTGAGTTTTATATAAATGGAACCATTAAAATAGGGATTCTCTGGTATATGACTTATTTCACTCAATCAAATAAGTGTGTGAGATACCTGCCTGTTGTTATATATAGTTGTAGTTCATTCATTCTCATTGCTGAAAGTTTTCCACTTGTCTGAATACACTATAATTTATCTCATCTATTACTAATGGCTGAGTCTGGGTTTTGACAATTATAAACAAGCTGCCATAAATATTGGTGTGCACATGCATGCATTTAAGCTGGCTATACTTAACAGAACTGTATAACTTTTCAGTGGATATTATCAACCTACATTCCAAAGCAGTTGTACCAATTCACACTTACAGTAGTTGTGTGTGTAGGTTCCAATTCTTCCATGTCCTTGCCAACACTGAGCGTTATTAATCTTTTTAATTTTAGCTCTTCTGGTAGTTATATAGTGGCATCTCATTGTGGTTTTAATTTGCATTTCCCTAATGACTAATCAGGGTGAGCCCATTTTCATCTATTTATTGCATATTTATGGTTTAGTAGCTTTGGCAACTCCTCATCTGACTCATACTGAAACTACAGCCAAATGAAATACAGTTTCTGACAGATGATGCTGTTTAGTCATATCTTCTTTACTGACTTCAATTTTGGATTTTGGGTCCCCAAAGCATGTCTGGACATTCTTTTTTAAAAATTAATTAATTAATTAATTAATTAATTAATTAAAAAAGTAATCTCTACACTCATTACGGAGCTCAAACTCAAGACCCTGAGACCAAGAACTACATGCTTCACTATCTTAGCCAGCCAGGCACCTCTGAACATTCTTAATAGCTAATATTTATCAAGTGTCCACTGTGTTCCAGGCACTGAGCTATATGCTTGATATGCATCACGTCTCCTAAACCTCACAACCAGCTTACGAGGTTGCTACTAGGATTATCTGCATTGTACGTATGAAGAAACCTTGGGGGAAGTTATATATATATATATATATATATATATATATATATATATATATATCTTACTTGCCATCTCATGACGAGGTGTGTAACCTATATTCAAATCAGTACCTTTAGCCACTATAACACACTGCCTCCCAAAGATGGAAACATTTGACTATATTTAAAAGAAACCTTTAAAAATGCTTAAAAACTGAATAATAAAATGGACACATAACTGTCAAAAGGAGAAAAAGAGTTGCACAGCATGACAAGGGTTTTATGTGCTTAATATGGAAAGAGTTCTTACAAATTCATTAAAGGACACAATAAAAAAACAGCCAAAGGTTTCTGTGGTCAGGTAACTCTGGGAAATTCAGCGCATCTTTCATGTTCTCTTACCCCAACAGTGTATCTAAGCAAATTTAGGACTCCTAAGTTCCACACTAAAAACTTACTTTAACGCAGCATTTTCCAAGCCTCTTTGACCAACATAGGCTTTAGCATTTGAATAATTATAATTCTTTGGAACAGACTTTGAAGCATGTTAAACTCTATAATAACCACTGCTTCCTCTGGTTTCTGGACTGGTAAAACCTTCAACAAGGGAAATAAAATTAGTTTTCTCCTGGGTTTCTCAACTCAGACACTATTGATATTTTAAGCTGTAGAATTCTTTATTGTGGGATTGTCTTAGGCATCGTGGGCTGTTAAGTAGCATCCTTGGTCTCCACTCAGTAGATGCCAGATGCCAGTAGTACTTACCCAACCCCCAGTTGTGACAACCAAAATTGCCCCATTGGAGGCAGAATTCCCTCCCCCCACCATAAGAACTATTGGTCTAGTCTGACTGATTTCTAAAGAACCTGTTGGTGCTCCCCATGATTACCTCCTACCTAAATGCTCCCCAAACTGCATAGCATTTCCCTATATTTTGATTTCTGTGCCTTGTGACAGCCTCTATTCATTGTTAAGACAGCATCATTCCATCTCTTGTCTTTGGGTCCTTCTTGTTTGTTAGAACTCCTTCTATTTTCAGGCATGGAACTTCTTTCTACTCTTCTATCTTCTAGGTGGAATTAAGCTCTTTTCTTCAATCTTCGTATTCACCACACACTCTCCTATCAGAACCCCAACACATATTATACCTATTTATCTGCCTGTCTCTCCAGTTCCTTGACAGCAGAAAGTGGGTCCTATTTATCTCCTGATTCTCAGCACCAAGTAGGCACTAATCAATATATATGAACAAAAGCAGCAAAATATAATTGAGGGTGGATCAGCAGGGATGCAGGTGGATTTCCAACAACACTGAGTCCATTGGCAACTTCTTCACTAGTTTCTTCCTAAGAATGTTCTCTTTGCTGGTCTCCAGGAAGACAATCTTTTTTCTTGAGAGAAGCAGAAGTACCATGGAAGTTACCAATTTTGTTTTTCTCCCTCTCAGACACGAATATGACATCATTGGCTCAGTTGGCATGCCCAGGCCATCCCTGATAGTTTTCTCATTCCAAACTGAAGGAGAAAAGCCCTTTTCCCTTGGTGTCAGCATTTCGGCGAACTGTAGTTTGTTCTAGCCAGTGGCTTTTATCCTTGGATACATGGCCTTCTTTCCATGCTCTGGGAGTCCCTTTTGGGCCTGAGTTTCTCAGAGCACCCCTTCCCCCAAGCATTGCATCAGTCTCTTTAAATATTTCCTGTCTGGGATACTTTGAAGCTTTAGACACCGAATTTAATTCTTGGGAACTCTTTTAACTTTCCCAGAGTTGTCCAACATGGTGGCAATGGGTGGAAAGAAAGGGATGGGTTTGAGAAACATTAACAAAGGCAAGTGACAAGACTTGATGACCTATTGGACATGGAGGAGGAAGATGACTCCCAGATTTCTGTTTTGAGATGATGGAGGGATTGGCGGTTCCTGCTGTAGAGAACACCACAGGAGGAGGTGGGGGAGGAGAAAGACAAGAGGGAGTGCAGGTTGTCTGGGATAAGTTTTCATGGGAGACAAGGGGAGCATGTAGAGGAGGGAGCTGGGTATAAGAGCTGAGGGTCTGGATGGGAAATGCAACCCGGGGGACTGTTGGCATGCAGGTGGCTGTAGAAGCCAAGAGAGCAGATGAGTGCTCAGATTGCATGTGCTGTTGGCACAGACACATTGAAGATGCTGCAGCAAGAAACCAACATGGAGGAGACTGTGAAGCAGTGGTGGAGACAGAGGAGAGCCAGGAGAGAAGCATGAGTCAAGGGCCACTGGAAAAGGAGTTTTGGGACAGAAAGGACAGCAAGCAGCTTTAAGAGATACAGGGAGGTCAGCTCCTGTAGGGTCCGAAAGGTGTCTGCTGATTCAGCAGCATAGGGTCGCTGAGGACTAATGCAAGGGCAGTCCCAGAAGAGTGGAAGGGCCTCAGCTCAGTGGCAGAGGTGCAGGAGGCATTAGGAGGAAGGCACAGAGCAGGGCACAGACACAAGGGCACATCTAAAGAGGGAATCACTCATTCATCCACTTGCCCAACAAACCAATAGGCTACTCGGCACCAGGCATATGGCAGTGGACCAATAGGCAAGACCCCTGCCCTCATGGTGTGTACTTTCAGGAAGATGTACTATTTTAGAGGGAGGATTTATTTTAAAGACGGTTGTTAGAATCATCACCATTCGACAGAGAAGGCCAAGGTCAGATGGCAACTTGTACAAATTCACACAAATATCGGAGCTATGGGTCATGCCCTGACCTGTTCAGCTCTTTCCACTCTTTGCTGCCTGAAGGGCATGCAGTTTATGTGGGAACAGATGACACAGAAGGCATCACAGGGTGGGGAAGAACAAAGGTGCCAGATGCAGGATTATTTATGTTTGGGCTGTGCCTGCTCAGATCAAGGTTTTTATCTCTTTGAGTCAGAGGCTTCAGAGGTGGGCCTGTGGGGGCCCTCACACTTCCCCATATTCCCACTCCTTTTATTTAGGAGTAAGTCTCCCTTTCCTGTGGGCACCCTGATCCAGTGGGTTGGACTGGGGCTGCATACATCTCCACATCTCCACACGTGCATCTTAGTAGCACAGGAACCCAAGAAAGGTTAATCAGTGTTCCTCTATGGGATTTATAGAGAGCCTGGAAAGGCACCATCTTTTTTCCTCCAGGAAGTGAGTTTGGGGACCAGAATAAAGGCCACCCACAGCCATCTTAACTACCTGAAGAAAACACCAGGCAGAGAGGAACAGAGTCAAGAAATACAGGAGACCAAGCTCTCCTGGCCTTGCTTGGGCTCCTAGATCCAGCTCTGCCCAGACCTGTCAAGAACTCTCCCAGACTTCCTGATGCCTTGAACCAATGGATTATCTTTTGTCTCCTGATTTGAGTTTCTACAAGTGCAACTGAAAGGATCTGACCAATTCTGACAAATATATCACCTGTGACTGGGTGAAATATGTGATTTACTCTTGCAGAAGCTAACTGACTCCATGAGCTTCCTCCATGGAGCCATGTATATTCACCTCCTTCTAGGTTCTGGCCCTGTGGGTGGTGGGGAGATGAGTAAGACATAAGCTTAGAGAGCAGCTGTGGAAATGATGATGGGAACAAAAGAATCACCATCTATAAAATGCTTTACATTCGTTTCTCCAAATACACAATTACAGGAAACAATTAGCTAGCAATTCCAGGTAGGGTTCAGACGGTACAGACGGGGCTGGATAGAAGCTCCATGCCACAGGAGCTCAGAAGAAGGTAGGGTGGGGAAGACAGGGTGCGTCCTGCATCCTGGGCTCCTCTCACACTGTTCTGGGTGGCTGAGTCAAGGTGAGGCTGGCAGAGGACAGAGGGAGAGGGGAACAAGTAGACTGGGGAGGTCGCATGAGTGTGAACGCAAGTGTAAGAGCAGCTTCTCATACCTTTCCCATTCCGGCATGGGCGTGTCCCAGCTTGACCACCACAGGGAAGTGTGGCACTGTGAGCTGTAAGAGATAAGAGGAAATCACTCATTAGCATCCTAGAGCATTGCCACCAAGACTTTGGGCACCATCTGTTCTGTAGAAAGATCCAGTCATCTGATATTACTCGGAATCCCCACAAGAACGCTTTGACAGATGGTCATCCTGCTGCAGCTTGAACACCCGAAATGCCAGTGAAATTGGCTTCCAAAAGGAGCTTTGAGCTCTTAAAACCCAGCCTGGCTGGGGAACCCACCAATCTGGAGAGATGGCAGTGGGGAGCAAACCGACTGGTATCAGATCCTGTCTTTATCACTTGGGCAACCTCAGACAAGCTCTACATGGATCTGTGGCTCAGTTTCCTCATCTGTAACATAGGGATGATGAGTATCCATCCATATGGTTGCTATGACAATCAAACACATTATCACACATGAAACCTTTATGTTTTAAGTACCCAATGAACAGCACCTTTGTTACTCCCATCACATTTCTGCTTTATATTATCCCTCAAAAAACCTTCACGTATCTGGAAATGCATGCCCCTCCCCCGCCCCTGCCAAGCCTTCTCCAGGCTGCCCTATGAAGTTTCTTGATAATAGTTGTCATGCCCACCATGGGCACGTGCATTTATTGGCCACACTGTGTTGGGCACTGTTCTGAGTAAATGCCCTGTATCATCTCCCTTGGAGAGTCATGCTACTTGTCTGGTTGGTTTCCTGTAGCATCCTCATCTCCAAGAACACTGCCTGACCCAGGGAAGGTGCTTGATAGTGGAATCTGTGTTTCATTCAACCAGTCTTTTCAGCGAGACCTATGAGACATGCATGCTTCTTCTTATGATAGAGGAGGAGAGGGGGCTCAAAAGATTAGGTGCTTATGCATGCCCATGGTCACTCAGCTAGGAAGTGAGAGCACCAGGTTCAAACCTAGCTATACATTTCCTCCTTCATTCTGTTCATATGTTGTTTGAGATGTGTTTACTTGGTGTCTGCAAGTCTGTCTGGAGGTGCTCAAGGGCAAAGGTTATCCCTTCTAGTTATTTAGTAATAACTTCTTGGATCAGCCCAGCCAGGGGTAATCATGTCCTACTCTCTGTGCTGTCTATCCTGGGGCTTGTCACTTGGTTCTGGCAGTGCTGTCTGTCCTGACCCTCTGTCTGCCTTGAGAGGAGGAACCCGGATCTTCTCTCTTGGTGCCCAGAGTATAGTCTGACATGGAGGCACTGCTGTAGGTGCTTCGGAAAGGGGCTGCTGTGGGTCATGGATCCACTGGATCTCATCTCATTTTACCCACACAGTGGCTCCAGGAGGCAACCAGGGAATATTTTTAGTCATCATTTCATAGACAGGAACACTGAGACACAAGGCAGGTGCTGAGAAGGGGTGGATTGGGACTCGAACTTGGGCCTGTCAGACTTGAAGCCTGACATGAATGGTTTCTCCTAAGATCTAGCCTATCAGGGCTTCCTACAGTAGATGCTGAATTAAAAAAAAAATCCCTTATTCAGGCTAAGTTGTTTTTTGTTTTGTTTTGTTTTTTTGTTTTTTTAAGATTTATTCATTTATTTGAGAGAGATGCAGGGGGAGAGCACGAGCACACAAGTGTGGGGGAGGGACAGGTGAGGGGTAGGGGGAGAGAATCCTCAAGTAGATGCCCCGCTGAGTGCAGAACCCAATGTGGGGCTCGATCCCATGAACCATGAGATCAAGACCTGAGCCGAAACCAAGAGTCAGATGCTCAACTGACTGAGCCACCCAGGCTCCCCCAGGCTAAAATTGATCATATCTCAATGCTTAGAGAGAACAAACACATGTTTTTTTTTTTTTAAAAAGGGCAATATTTTATTTTGATTTCAAAAGCAAATATGTACTCATTATATAAAAAGTTTGGAAAATATAATAAAGCACTATGTTGTTATTATACAGAAGACAATAATGATCGCCCCCAGACTTTTAACAGTTTTGGTGTATTATCTGCTGGTAATCCACATTTTTTTCATTTGTTCTATATTGGAAGTATAATGAATATCCATTTTTGCTTCCTGCTCTTTCCATTTACTGTTCTGGGGTAAGCATCTGGTGGTGATTACTTGTCAGTTTAATAGTTATTACAAAATATTTCACATATGAAAAAAGACATAAAGAGCGATATTGTAGATATTACCTCACTTAAGAAATAAACCACTGCCCACATAGATGAAGTCCCTGATATACTTTCTTTTTTTTTATTTTTATTTATTTATGGTAGTCACACAGAGAGAGAGAGAGAGAGAGGCAGAGACATAGGCAGAGGGAGAAGCAGGCTCCATGCACCGGGAGCCCGACGTGGGATTCGATCCCGGGTCTCCAGGATCGCGCCCCAGGCCAAAGGCAGGCGCCAAACCGCTGCGCCACCCAGGGATCCCCCTGATATACTTTCTTATCACCCTCCTTTCCCTTCCACCCAGAGGCAATCATCATTATATGAATTCTGTGTTTATTATTGCCTTGCATCTATTCATATTTTAACTATTACATATGGTTCTCAAACAATATGCACTCCACATTTTTAAATTTTATGTAAGTGATATCAAAAGAATCAAAAGATTCTTGACAATCTTTTTTTTTAGCACATATGTCTGTAAGATTCACGTGTGCTCATCTATTTAGCTTGGATTCATTTTTACTGCTGCATAGTATTCTATTATATGAACACATTACCATTTGCCCACTTTCTTGATGAACATTTAGGCAATTTCTATTTCTCCAATGATAGACAGTATTAGTTCAGACATTCTCAAACTCCATCCTCCCTGAACTTGAAGGGGAGTTTCCCCAGGGCACATGCACAGGTGTGGAATTGCTGGGGCTGGGCAATGCTTTTCTCAGTTTTGCCAGATATTGCCAAATTAACTCTCCAAAGTGGTTGCACTGATTTACACTCTCATAGGCACTGAAAGAGCTCCCAACACCTGAGGTTGAAAGACATATTTCACCAACCCAAGTGATGTAAAGTGGAATGAATGGGTATATTTTCACCAAGTGGCCTTTGTTCCCAAACAGGGTCATCACACCTGGCCATCCACTCACAGATCCTGGACATCTCGAGCAGTTTGAGAACTGCTTGGGTCACTACTGGGGCTTGAGATGAGGTCTCCATTTCATTTTAAGGTGGAGTGTGAGGTGAGGGGAAATCAGTGTGCTCTGTCTTCCCCTCCACCTCTCCCGGCCTCATTATCTCTCCACACACTGATGGATATTGGAAAGAACGTGGATGTTGGAGTTAAACTTATTCTCTAGTCTGGGGCTAGATCTTTAGCCTCTCCAAAACTTAGTTTTCTGATCTGCAAAGTGGGAATGGTCATGCCTAACTCATTTGATAGTTGGGGGAAGAAGAAATGAAATAAGGACTGTCAAACTGCTTAGCACCAAGGGGAGATTCAAACTAAAAGTGTAGAGCAGGACTGAGGGAAGGAAGAAGTTAACACTGGTTTTGTGGGAATGAGGACAGAGGTGAAGGAAACCTGGATGATAGAGGAAGGAACAGAGGCTGTTGCTTGGCAGTCTGTGATAGTATGGCAGAGGGTGACATGAAGGCCACGAAGGGAAATCTGAAAGAACTTAGCAATTATCTTGCCTCACCCCCATGTTGCCATGTGGTGGTAGGTAGAATTTCTAGGAATGCTCCCCGAGGTATCCCATTTTAATCTCTGGAGGCTACAAATGTGATGAGATTGTCAAATAAAGTCACACAAGGATTGTTTTATGTTATATGTCACATGTGACTCTAAAATATGGAGATATCTGGGAGAACCTAATCAAATCACATGAGCCTTTAAGAGTAGAGAACCGTCTCAGGCTGGTGGCAGAAGAAGGAGGCAGAGAGAGTCAAAGCAGGAGAGAGACTTAGCACACTGTTCCTGCTTTGAGATGGGGTGGTTACTTGAAAAGGAATGTGGGTAGCCTCCCAGAGCCGAAGGTGGCCCCTGGCTGATAGCTGGCAAGGAAGTGGGGACCTGAGGTGTATCATACTGCAAAGAACTGAATTCTGTCCTAACAGGAATGAGCTTGGAAGGGAACCCTGAGCTCTTGAGGAAAATGCAGTGTGTTGGCACTCCAATCTTGGCTTTATGAGACTCTAAGTAAAGCACCTTGACATGCCAGCTTGGACTTCCAATCTACAGATCCGTGAGATAGTAAAAAGACGTTCTTTTTGACAGCTTAGTTTGGTAGAGCAGCAATAGGAAACTAATACGTATGTGTGTCCTCCTAGAAACTGAAGCCCAAAGAGTAAGAAGTGATTGTTTTCATGCCACACAACAGCAGAATGAGAAGTCAAGGTCATGAGTTTTGGGGTGTCTAGGTGGCTCAGTCAGTTAAGCATCTGAATCTCTATTTCAGCTCAGGTCATGATCTTGGTCATGGGATCCAGCCCACATTGGGATTTGAACTCAGCAGGGAGTCTGCTTGAGATTCTCTTTCCCTCTTCCTCTGCCCTCCCCTCCACTACTCATGCTCTCTCCCTCTTTCACTCAAATAAATAAGTAAATAAAATCTTAAAAAAAAAAAAAAAAAAGAAGTCAAGATCATGAGTTTTGACTCTCAATTAAGCACTTTCTCTATCAAGGCACACTTCCCTGGGGACCACATGCATACCTAGGGTACAATAAATTCTTTCTAATCATAACGATCCATAAAATAATATCAAATCAAATCAATTAACTGAGTGAGAAGTATGTGGCTGACACCGTGTTTTATGCTGTGTAGGACACAGGAGACTGAGACAAGATTTCTTGTTTTAGAGAGGTGGGTTGTACAGTCAAAGAGCAGAATAAGGTGGCATGGTGGCCAAATCTGGGTGGGGCATGGAATCCTGAGCAAGTCTCCATAAGAAAGGAAGGCTTTGACAAGGATTCTTAAGGACAAGTATGGGTCGATGGAAGGCTCAGCATACCTGAAGGGGTGAATGGTGCAGAATACTTTGGTCTTCCCATGGCAGGTGTCTTAATTTTCATGAGCTCCAAAGACCCACCAGAAGGGAGGAATTATTTTATGATACTTAAAATGAGTTTATCTGTAATAAAGTTACTTTGGACATGATTGAATAGAATTATATATTTGAACTAAGTGCCCTTTTCCACCATTTTAACTAAACTTGAAGGAATATACTCATTGTCAGAAATAATGGGATGAGAAATTATGTCTAGATTTACAAGACACAGAAAGTCAATGTAGAAAAATTTGAAAATTTGTAGGAAGATAATTTCAAAGAAAGTATTTTGAAACATTATTTAAAGCAAATGCATTTTCTTGGTAGGGGAAAATTTTCATTGCCATTTTTTACTTTAGTTGGGAACAGCATTCTTTTTTTTTTTCTTCTGAAGTAGACTTCACACCCAGCGTGGAGCCCAACATTGGACCTGAACTCACAATCCTGAGATCAAGACCTGAGCCAACACCAAAAGTTGGATGCCTAAGCAACTGAGTTACCCAGGCACCTCGAGAACAGCATTCTTCTTAGAACTGGTTGGCAACTCTGGTTGGCAAAGCTCTAGGCTAGTGTTGCAGAGAAGAAAGAGGCAATGTGGGGCCAGGTTGTTGGGGGGCTTTCAAGGCTGAAGACAAGAGTCTATCTAGGTCACTTGGACTGGCGGGGGGTCGGGAAAAATAATTCAGTTCTAGAACAGGAGAGTGACCTGCTCACTGTGCACAGGATGAATTGTATCTGCAGTTACCAACAGGTCACAGACCATCTTGGAATTGATTACATCCAACACCAAGTGCCCCTGGTTGAGGCTGGGCTGGGCTGGGGATGGTGGAGAAAGTGGGGGCACTCCCAAGAGTTTTTCTTTTCTATTTTTAAAGTGACGCTTTAAATTTAAAAATGTCCAATTTAAAAATGTGACATTTTGCAATAATCTTAGAGATAGAATTTTACACCTGTCTTCAATTTAATATTATACCCTAAGCTTTTTCCTTTTATCTTGCCACAATCTTTTTTATTTTTTTTATATCCCACCCCCACTTCCCAGCTGAGGTAACTGATCTCACCTGCCTGGTATGTCTAATGGGTACTCCTGCCTATCGCTTTTCATGCTCAATCTTTGCAAACACATATACACATATATGGTCAAGGTTGACATTTGCTTTTTTCTAAAATGTCTCCTCTCACTGAATATCATGCCATGCACACTTCCTCTCCCATGTCAGAAGGTACATCTCTAACCCAATGGTTTTAAAGCTTCACAGTGTTCCACAGGACACAGGTGCCACAATTCTTCATATGTTTCCCTATTAACTGACATTTGTGTAACATTCTCCCTCTCTCTCATCTACTACTGAGACCTACTTACTACTTACTACTAAGCAAGACCACAAAATATCTTTGTACAGATGTCCTTACAAACAAGTGTCTTAATTCCTAGAGGCCAGGCCAAGAACTTTTTAAGGGGAGAAATGGTAGAATTTGGAGGCATTCTGGCAGGTTTTTTAAGTGGTTTCTAAGAGCTCAGGGAATGAGAGTGGGTGCCATGGTATTGTAACTGTGGGTGAGACCTCCCACCATGTGATCTTCCAGGCTAATGACAACTGCATTTATGGAGTGTTTTGTCACAGCCAGGAATGCTACTAGGTATTTCACATAGGGTAGCATCTTCCCTGCCCCATGAGACAGATAGGAGATCAGAGGCAAGCCATTTGTCCAAGGTCAGACAGGTGAGGAATGGTGGAGTTTTTCTCCCCTTTCCAGCTCCTTCTCTTCCTGAGCTGTTCAAATAGGTTCCAGAGGCCATTCCCTTTCCAATCATTTGCAACATGCCAGACCCTCCTCTAACACAGGTCACAGAGGACAAAAAACATCTTGTCGGCTATTTTCTCTCTTCTCTTCCCAACAATAGCTTTATTTAGTCCCCTTGGGGATGGGAGGCCCCACCAGCCTCTGGCAGGCTCCTTGTCCCTGCTCACATGCCCTGGCTGCTCCAGAGTTCAGCACTGCCCAATGGCGTGAGAGGCCTGACATCCTGTTAGAAGGGGCAGATCAATTTTTGAAACCAGAGATCCCCACCCTGATAAGAGCCCTATTCAAAAGAGTCTCCCAAGAAGCCAAAATAAGTGGGGGTGGCCCAGTGCTCATGCTGGCTGTTCTCTGGAGGGGTTGGAGTCAGAACAGTAGGAGCCCAGATCAGCACTGTAGCGACCTCCTCTTCAAGCCATGGAGTCGGAAGGCTGGGGTCTGAGTGGTCTGGTGCAACTTTCCCCAGAAGGAGGCAATTCCCTCTGCATTCATGAGTCTCTAGAGATTTAAACGCCTTCAGTGTCTGGTCCTGGCTAAGTATGGAGAAAACAAGGCCAGGAAGAGTCTGGAGGAGGAAAGCAAGGACTAAAGAAGTCTGGAAAGATTCCAATGAGGAGCTGGGCCTTCATTCCAAGCCTGTGAGCCTCTGTCTGATGTAGCTCTTGCTTACTTCTTCAGTTTTGTCTTGTGTGTCTCCCTCCTACACTCCAACCTCTGCCTCCCAGTTATGCACCAACCCACAGGACTTTCAGCTCTTTACTAAATGGGCCACATTATTTCCAGCCACAGGGCCTTGTATATGCTGATCTCTTTCTCTGAAAGACTCTGCCTAATGTTCAATAAAATAATATTAATTCAAACCAATTCAGTGGCCACTAGATGAGTTAGAACCATGTGGCTGGCACTGTGTTTTGTGTTGTGCAGGACACACATAAGATTGAGAAAGGCCAATCCCTTCCCACACTTGGGGTAGCAATTGAGATGCTCTGTCCCCAGAGAGTGTTCCCCTGGTCACTGGTCTAAAGCAGGTGCTTATATTATTGAACACTACATCTAAAACTAATGATGTAGTACTATATGCTGGCTAACTGAATTTAAATAAATAAAAAAAAAGATGTGAAAATAATAAAGTAGGTGCTTCCTGTTGTCTTCTCTATGGCACTCTGAACTTTCCCTTCATACTGGGAGGCACCAACTGTAATTATATGTCCATTTCCTTTGTGTCCAGCTCTCCACTCCCCTATAGGTGCTCTGATAAAACACCGTGATTAGCTTGTTTATTTATTTACTCATTATTAGTTTCAGAGGTAGAATTTTGTGATTCATCAGTTGCATAGAACACCCAGTGCTCATCCCATCACGTGCCCTCCTTCATGCCCGTGACCCTGTGAACCCCTCCCCCCTTCCCCTCCAGCAGCCCTCAGTTTGTTCCCTAGAGGTCAGCATCTCTTACGGTTTGTTTACCACTGTATCTCCAGGGTCCACACAAGGACTGGATCTAGTAGATGCTGTGTATGTAGTATATTGTTGGGTGGGTATTAGACAAAGCCTCCCATGTGGGGAGACATGGTATGCACAAAGAGGCAGAGTCAGAAAGAATTTGGGGAGAAACTGTTGATAAAGTTAGTTTCAGCAGGCACTTGTTGGGGAAGTGGAGTGAATTAGGATGGAAATCTGGGGAGCAGTAAGCTTGGGGGATGCATTTTGTGGGCACTAGGCAGCTATTGAGGGTTTGTGTGCAGAAGGTAGACATATACAAATTAGGTTTAGGAAGACTCTTATGGAGGTCATAGTAAAAACAGCTCCATTTTTGGAGCACTTACAATGTAGCTGGCATGGTGCTAAGCACTTTATGTATATCACCTCATTTAAATCTCTTGACACTTCTATGAGATAACTCTATTTTTACCCCCATTTTACAAACAAGGAAATGAAGGCCAATAGAAGTGAAATTTCTTGCCTAGGATCATTCAGTAAGAAAGTGGGGAAGCTAGGATTTGGCCAGAGCTCACTGCCCTGCTTCCACATGGTGCTACTTTTGGAGAGTCATTCTATGCACCATCAAATGCTTCCCATGTGCCCAGAAATGGTGTCCACTCATTTGATTTGACTGGATAGGTAGGTGGAGGTCAGCAGACTCATTAAGACAAGGCCGGTCAGTGTGTGGCAGGAATAGCATGAGCTTTGGAGCCAGAAGGACCCCCAGAGTTCACATCTAGCTCCAACACCTCTGGTTATGAGATGAGCCCTTGGGCTAGCCACTGACCACTCTGTGACTCAATTTCCTCAATTGCCAAACAGGAAGATCATTGAAGAATTAACATTATAACAGATGTCAGTCATTAAATGCTCACTGCCAGTGAAGAGGCTTACACTAAGTCAGGAAATGTCTGAGCTGGCATGGAGTAGGGTGATGGTCCACACTGGTTCCTATTCCCTTCACATCTGGGATCCTGGGGGGACTTGGGTTGGGAGGATGTTAAAGGCTGATAGATAGGACTCATTCAGTCCTCAGATGCAGGAAGGGAAGAAAAGAGGGGAAGGAAGCCTAATGCCCAGGTTGTGAGCAGGGAACATGATGAAGCCTTTGACAGAAACGGGGCAGCCCAGAAACAGGGCTTGTTTGGGGCATTCAAAAAAGATTCATTCAGAAGAGAGAACAGAAATATCCCAACAGCTGCCTGATAAACCTTAACCTCCGTATGTAGTATCTGACCGAATCTCCTTGGAATGTAAGCACTGCACACAAAGACACTCCTGTCTGGAGGGGGAAGAATGGATAAGATGACCTTTGATAGTCCTTTCCAATTCTATCCTGTTCTGACAAACTCATAAATTACCACCTAGATGAATGAGACAAGTTGAGACTACAGCTTACAGGGCTGTGTGAACTGGTCCTTGCCTTCTTCCCCACCCCCATCTCACCCACATTCCCCCCTCAGCCTCTCTGTCCCAGCCTTACTGGATTTCTTTCTGGCCCTGATACTAGCTTTATTCTCTTCAGCCACAGGGCCTTTGCATATGCTGTTATCATTGACAGGAACACTGTCCCTGCTCCTCCTAGTCATTCTTCAGATCTCAGCTCTGATGTTGCTTCCTCAAAAAGCTGGCTCTCACCTCCCTGCTGAGGTCACAGCCTGCTCACCACTTTCTCCTTCCTAGCACTTCTGCCATTCTTAATTCATCTGTGTGATGGCTGGACAAATGTGTAACTCCCTCACTGGACTGTAGGCTCCATAAGGAGCTGTGGATCTGTGTCTGTTGTTGCTTGGGGCCTCTCCTCGCAAACCTGCCTCCTGAACCAGCCCCCAGGTAGTCTCACAGGCACCTCCAGCTCAACATTTCCGAGCAACCTCGTGAACTTCCCCTCCAAAATGCTCTCTCCTCCTCCAGTATCCTAACCTCAGTCATCCGTCCCTCCACCCACCCAGGTACCCAAGATAGAGACCCAGCCTGCCTTCTTCATTCTCAAAACTGCCCTAGACCAGGTTTGGCATGCGGGAGGGGCCCCAGGAAATGTTTGCTGAGTGAGGTCCATGGTTTCACTGGCCAGCTTAACACTCTCTGCCCTTGGAATCCCCACCTCTGAACCCTCTGCCTCACCTCCTCCTACAGTTAGTGTGTCTTGGAAAAATACTGGTGGCATATTTAGAAAAATTAAACTAAACCTACCCTACCAAAATACAAACATTCCTTTCTCTTACATTTCCTGTTTCCCTGAGAAACGGAATTGTCAAAAATAAACAAAGCGATAGGATGGCAATATTTGTCTGCAGATATGCTTTTCTTGTTCTTACTATGATGTTTATGGCACCAAACAGGCTCAGGCCGTCAGCCTGTCTCCCATGAGGATTCTCCTGGGTGCTGTTCACAGTTCAGACAACATCCCCAGTGAAACTGTGGCTCTGGGATCATCTGAACGACTCAAAGTGTCTACGACCACTCTGAATCCTGTGGGGACATGCTGCCGTGGCATTTCCAAGCCCTTGGCTTTTCCATGTAACTTTCTTCTATTTACAGGCTGTTCAGTTTCATTTCCAGGTGGGGAAAGCCCCTCCTTACAAGTCTGATGAGCCTAATATGGCTCCTCTTCTCAGTGACTTCAGAAGATAGTTAAATAAAAACTGCACTATTTCGGTGTCTGCATTTCTGTGTCTCAGTTTATGTTCACAATGTAATGTCTTAAGATTAAAGATAAATCTAAAGTTTTGGTTAAAGGTATACTTGGTGTTGTACAGAATGAGCACTGCTTACTTGGGGTGGTGAGCAAAGGGATAATACCACTTTCTCTGGTTTGGGGAAGCTGTGTTCGTGGAATGCCACAGCATGAGGAAGAAGAACAAATGCAAGCTTTGAAGCCAGACAGACTAGCGTTTAGTGTTGGTGTCACTTCCTACGGGCACACCCTGGGGCAAGTCTCCTAGCCTCTCAGGTCTTTGTTGCCTTTCCTATAAATGGGAAGAGGCACATCAGCAACTACAGTTATTGTGAAGATTTGAGTTTGTATGTTAAAAACATGCTATCTGTAGCTGAATCCCAGCCAGAGATTCCCCAGGGATAATTTGAACTGGCACAGTCACTTACTAAAAACCCCCCTAATTACCACCTGATGCAGTTATGAACATTTCTTTTAAAGTTTTCATTTCTGTACTATTTAATGCGAAAATTTGCTTTGAAATTAAGTAAAAATTATCATTAAGTTGATTAATGGATTGATCTGATATTCCTTACATAGAATGACTCTATGTACTTCTTTTCTTTTTTTTTTTTAAGCTATTTATTTATTCATGAGAGACACAGAGAGACAGAAACACAGGCAGAGGGAGAAGCAGGCTCCCCCCAGGGAGCCCAATGCGGTACTTGATCCCAGGACCCCTGGATCACGACCTGAGCCAAAGGTAGATGCTCAACCGCTGAGCCACCTAGGTGTCCCTGTACTTATTTTCTTGTACAGAAATACACTCAACCTCTGATGATTGCATATCACTTGGTTTTTATCTTGTAAATCTTCCATAACTTTTCACTTAATACAGTGAGATCTGACCCATCACAGCTACAGTAATGCTGCCTGACTTTTTTTTTTTTTTAGATTTTACTTTTTATTTGAGAGAGCATGAGCACACAAGCGAGCAGTGGGGGGACAGAGGGAGAGGGAGAAGCAGACTCCTGGCTGGACAGGGAGCCTTGACTCGAGGCTCAATTTCAGGATCCTGAGATCATGACCTGAACCAAAGGCAGCTGCTTAACAGACTGAGCCACCCAGCTGTGCTGACTTTTTTTTTTTTTTAAAGATTTTATTTATTTATTCATGAGGGAGAGAAAGAGGCAGAGACACAGGCAGAGAGAGAAGCAGGCTCCACGCAGAGAGCCCGACGCAGGACTCAATCCCGGGTCTCCAGGATCAGGCCCTGGGCCAAAGGTGGCGCTAAACTGCTGAGCCACCCGGGCTGCCCATGACTTTTTTTTTTTTTTTTAATAACAGCTTTATTGAGTTAGAATTTCTATAACATAAAATTCACCCTTTTATAGTATACAATTCAGTGTAGGATACGCACAGAGCTGTGCATATTTTATCACTATTATCTAGTTCCAGAACATTCTCCTCACTCAAAAAGAAACCCCATGCCCATCAGCAGTCACTCCTCAGTGCTCTTCCCTCTAGCCCCTGGCTACCAATGCTCTCCTTTCTGTCTCTATAGATTTGTATATCCTGGAAATGTCATATAAATGGAATCATTCAACATGTGACCTTTTGTGACTGGTTTCTTTCACTGAGCACCCTGTTTTCCAGGTTTATCCATACTGTAGCATGTGTCAGGGCTTCATTTCTTTCTACTGCAAAATAATATTTCATTGTCTGGATGGTGTCTGATTTTTAAATATATCTTAGAATGGCCTGGATGTGTTTCCAGTGACTGCAAACCATGAAGGCAAATGAATGTCTTAGCATGTTTCAATGAACAACAATAATACTTTGGATCAGAAAGAATGATAATATCCAGCTGGGTATCTCAAATATCAATATAATATTTGGGAGGGAAAATGATTTTTTACTGGTAAACCAACACTGGCTTGCAGGTATCTACATCCTGTATGAAACCTTGTCTGCTCTACTCCCCACTGTTTCTTCAGCCCTTCCAAGCAGAAGGCCTGAGCCAGATCACTAGTCCAGTTATTGGGGCGACCAAGACTTCAGCTTCTAGCACATTCTTACTGACTTTGTCATCCCATAAACAAGTAGATAAAGAGAAGGCTAAGAAAGAAGAATGTTTAGGAGCCAAAGAAGAAAGTTTCAAGAAATGTTAGTCTTGGGTATCCATGAGCAGAATAATAGAAAATAATCTCTGGTTCTCCCTTCCCTTTATAAGACCATTAACTTTTCCCTTCTAAAAATGAGCGTATTTTCCCAAATGCTCATGGTTAACTTTGAAGCCATCCAGAGAGGAAGCTTTGAGGTATAAAATTTATAATCCTGCCAACAAAGCTAAAATCATGATTGCCCTTAAATGTTTATTTTCATGTTTATTTGTTGAGCTCCATGAGGGCAAGGCCAATGTTCATTTTGTTCATTGTTTGCCCAACACGCAGCAGGTGTCCAGTATTTGTTGATAGAATTCACCGAATGAATGTAGAAACAGTGCTGAGAGCTGTAAAAATATTAGGTGCTGTCATTATCACCACCATCATCATTATCAGTATGTACTGACTGCACTACTTTTAGAGATGCCCTCTCCACTGCATTGAACCTCCTGTCATTCCAGTGCCCAGTATATCTCTATCCATATTCAGGCCCCAGCAGGGCACCCACTCTTTCTTTAGCCCTTTCGTCCTGCTTCCTTCCATCTATGGAGGAGGCTGCAAAGCATAGTGAGCGCTTAAGTACAGCTGCCTGGGCTGAGCACTGACTGGGCTCTACTACGGCTAAGCTGTGAGTCCTTGGGCAAGTTACTTCACTTTTCTGTGCCCCAATTTCTGCATTGATGTATAGGGCTAAAAATATTATGTACCACATAGGTTGCCTTGGGGTTTAAAGTGAGTTAATATACATAAAGCACTTAGCTGTGCCTGTGGGGCTGGTTAGAACCATGCTGGCTGTCGGTATTATTGTTAACCCCCTGCTGTTGTCCAACTGCTGCTGCATCTCCCTCTTTCCCTGCTCCAGGCTTTCCAAGGTGACACCTGCCAAGAGGAATCTAGGCTTCCATGTTAAAGGATGGCAAAGGTTTATTTAGGGTTACCCACGTGGTCAAAAATCTGCAGCCGATGGATTTCTGCTGGCAACAGGGAAGGCCCTGAGGTGATGAATCTGAACCCAAAGAGAGTGATGGACGACGGTCATTCTATCTCTTTCCTGACCTAGAGTCGGGAGCTCTGTTTGGACATAGTGGAGGGATCTGATAGCCCTTGAGGGTCACCCCAGCCACCAAGAGACCACTCCACTTTATCACCTTATACCAGTGTCTCTTGTCTGATCTGACAGTGAGATGAACTTTGTCCCACCAAAGGGGTTCAGGCGTGGGAAGGGATCAGTCAGCACAACAGAGCTCCTTCACTGTATGAGGAAACAGGCCAGAGAGGCAGAGATCCTGTGCAGGGTCACGTCACCAACTAACACCCTTCAGTCTCTGCATTGTTGGGCCTCAGTGGTTATTAATGAGATGTAAAAGAGGGAGGGCGTTGCCTTGCTTTATCAATAAGGAAGCAGAGATGCAGAGAGAAGTAACTTGCTCGAGGCTACAAAATGAATCTGTGAAACCAACCAACCCTTAAACTCTGGGGTGAGGCCCCCTTGCCAATTCAGAAGTTTTTCTGCCCCAGCCTCTGTCTTCTCCACTTTTTAAAATATGTCTTCAATGGAACACACGCTGTGCCTGCCACATGGAGGCAGCCCTTGCCTCCAAGGAGGCTTTTATCCTGCAAGTGTCAGACAAATGTTGAAAAAAAAAATACTGTTCCATAAAGAAGAACTGTGGGAAGCTTTAAAACTGTGCCTGCGTTTTACTGGGGGCGGGGGGGCCGGGGGGGGTTGCCTGAGACAGACGCTGTGTTCAGTGCTGATGTGCATTTTCCACTGGAACCAAACAACAACCTTTGAAATGTGAAGACGGACAGGGAAGAGTGTGAGGGAGGAGATGGTGGACAACAGGCACAGCCACAGCCATCCGGATCTGGCCGTGGTTCCATGCCAGCCCTGCCTGTTTGAGAGAAAGTAAGAACAGCCACCAGGTGGAAACACTGCACTCGATTTGGGGAGTTGTGCTGTGGGGGAATGCTCACTCGGATAAAGGAGGGATCTTGGTCTCAAACACTGGCCATTAGCCAATTTGAAGCCCAGATAATCAGAGAAGATATTAGGCAGACTCTCCACCTTGACTTGCCTGCAGACGCGGAGATGTGGGCTGAGGAGGGCCAGTCTGGGACTTGTTCTTATCTTCCCTTCCATGCCTCTCGGGTGGGACAGAGGAGGCCCCCTGACACCCCTGGGAGAAGGGGTGGGTGCCCGGGCAGCACTGGGATGGCATCTAACAATAGTCGGGGGCATGCAGTGGGGCCTAACGTCTCCAAAAGGCCCTCTGTTGAAGGTGTGCAGGTGGATTCAGCTGAAGGAAAAGCTGTGAGTCCCACCCAGGGTCTCAACTGGCCTGCAAGACGTTTCCAGGGAGTGCTGGCTGACGAGGGTTCTGTGCAAGCAGGAGAAGACGAGCAGGAGAAGACGGGAGCACTCTGCAACCAGCTGGGAAGTGAAGGGGAGCAACACTACCCAGTCTATGGAGGGGACCCTGAAGGAAGGGGGCAGGGTTCCCTGGTCTTGCATTCCTGGATGGAGAGTCAGAATGTGGGGCGAGCGGGAGTCCAGGGCAGCGCTGCTGAGAGCCATTATGAAGCCCTTCAAAGCCTGTGGCTCAGGATGAGCAGGGAAAGTTCCACCACCTCTCCCAAAAGGTAAAACTCTTAGGATCTGAGCAGACACTGGGACCTTGTGCCAAAGAGTAAGACGTGTCTCTGGATGTGGGGCCCCCTTTAAGGAAGGAGCCATGCTGGCCACTGATGATAGAGGCTGACAATTACTCAATGTCTACACAAGGCAGGCTGCACAGCAGCTGAATGGACACATCTCATTTAATCCTCATGAGAGCCCTGTCCTAGTGCTACTGTTATCCCTAATTTGCAAAGGAAAATCCAAGACCGAATTAAACATCTTGCCCAGGTTAGCAGAGGACCACTCTGCCTCTCACATCAGTTCCAGGGACACAGAGAAGCCCCAGGCCTAGAGACAGCAGGTTAGCTTCTCATCCACACTGTCCCTAGGCCATGCCACCAGGGAGGACCCAAGCAAAGTCAGTAGCCATGGGACAGAAAGGAGGGATGGACGTGAGCAAGATCTCCTTTATCTTCGCTTTCCCAGCATCAGGCTCTATTATGGCTCCTTGTCACAAGTAATTCCTTATTATGATATGTCAGTAAGAATTCTTACTGTCTCTCTGGCTAAACTAGGTGTGGCCAGTCTGTGCCGCTCTTTATCCTCAGAGCTGGCACGATGCCTGGCAATGGCCAACTGTTGAATGAATGGGTGAATGTACAGCATGGGGTAGTCTCTGATCACTAAATCTTTGAGAAATGAAAGAATAAATCCAGCACAGCACCTGACACATGGTGGCCCCTCAGTAAACGTCTGTGGGTTGGTCTGAACTGATGTGAAACTGCAGGACATTGGGGCCAGAGGTAGGTGAGGAGAGCTCAGATCTCCTCTTAGGAAAAAAGAAATTTCCTTTCAGTGCAAGAGCTTCCAAAAAGGCAGTGATTTCTGAGCTTAAAGGGGATGGGAAAAAACAAATCAGGCACAGGGTTTGTCCATTAATATGTCAGCCCTTGAAACTTATGTCTCCATCTCTCTCTTGGCTCCTTGATGAGATACTTCCTCCATTTCAGATGGATGATGTTTCTCCCCCCTCTAAAAAAAGCTTCTTGATGCTTTTAAATTAGGCAAATGAGCAAGGAGAATGTTCATTTTTTCCTCCTTTCATTTTGAAAATGTGTGGCATGCCAAAAGGCCGTTGGACGGAATGTTCAGAGGCCACATAATAGAACAACAGAGGCTGCCAAGCTCCTAAATCACTAACCAGACAGGACAATCCCAGCTCTTGGGACTTAGAGACCCCTGGGCCAGCACCTAGTCCCCAACAAGTGAAAATATGGCCCACAGCCCAAGGCCTCAGCCAGGAAGAACACCCTTATGTTGAGGAACTGGAAACTCAAAGAGGTCCATAGCTCCTTGGGCTCACCTCTCTGACAACTGCTTACTGAATGGAGGAAAGTGGGTCCTCTTCTGAAAAATTTCAGGGAGTTGGTCCAATACCAACACCTCCTTTCTGAACTGCAGTTTACTCATTGGTAAAATGGGTGTAACTGAAGGAATGAAAAAGAATAAAAAGGCTCTAAATGCAGGTGTTTACCTACCACCTTCTCTCTGGAATCTGTTGTGTTGAGGTTTGCACCCAAAGTGTGGGTCTGGGACCAGTGGCATTGCTATCACCTGGGCTCCTGTTAGAAATGCTAAATGCTAAATGCTTGGGTGCCTCAGTGGTTGAGCATCTGCCTTTGGCTCAGGTCCTGATCCCAGAGTCCTGGGATAGAGTTCCACATAAGGCTCCCCATGGGGAGCCTGCTTCTCCCTCTGCCTGTGTCTCTGCCCCTCTCTCTGTGTCTCTCACGAATAAATAAATAAAATCTTTAAAAAAATGCTAAACCCCAGCCACACCCCAGACCTACTACTCAGATTCTGCATTTTAACAAGATGCTCAGGTGATCTGTGTACACGTTAAGGTTGAGAAACACTGGTTTCTCTGACCATGTGATCTTGGCTAAGTAACTTTACCTCTTAACTTTATTCTTGTATAAAAGAATAAAAGGTATTGTTTTAAACAGCTTCTAGATCTGAAATCCTATAAAGTTCAAGACCTGCTAATAAATACCAGCCTTTGATTCCAAAATGTACATAGGCATTCTGTTCCTGTTTAAAATGTCAGGTTTTGAAGTGGCCAGATAACCAGTAAACATGTGTTTAGGGGAGGTTACTGGGCCAGGCTGTTAGCGTGGTGTAGAGATGGAAGTATGACCATGCCTCCTAGACAGCCCCATTTGAAAATATTGTGTCACATTATCAACTCTTAAATCTCAAATATTGGTTTAGAAAACAGGCTCCAGCAGCATGAGACACGGTCCCAACTCATGGTATGATCTAGATGTTCTCAATTACTGGCTTCGCTGTGCCCATGCCCTTTATAGTGTGACTTGACAGGTCCCACCAATAAGAGATGGAGTCTATCTCTCCAACCCCTTGAATCCAGGATGGCCTTGTGAGTGCAGCAAAAAGTGATGCTAGGTTCTGAGCCTTGTGTGCTTGGGCATAGCATGAGAGCAGCAAGAGAGTTTCCTTTGCTAAGGCACCTGTGTTGAAGGACAGAGGCAGCCCATTTAGGATAGTGAGGCAGGACAGCACGGTCTTGAGTGCCAGGTAAGGCTGGGTCCTAGCTACCTTTGTCTTTTTCTGCCTCCTTCTTAGGGCAGGAATGAACAAAGAACTCATTACACCCAGGTGAAAATGTCTTGCTTCAATTTTAACCCTTGCCAGGCATTTTAAAAGGGGATCAATGACTTTGCTAAAAGACTGGAGCTCTAATAGAAAAAATCTCAGCCCAAGGGCAGGCAGGACACCTGGGTTTTGTGGTTGCTGTTTGCACACAGCTGTGTGGGTGGTGGTTGGCACCAGGTTGCCTGGCTGAGGGGAGTGAGAATGGGAACCTGGTTGCTGAGCCATGCATGCATCTGGGGGGTGAAGACTGCTTTTCAGCTTGAAGGAATGCAGCCTTTTCCAAGTCACTCCCCCTTAAAGGGGGTGCCTTTTTTTTTTCTAATTCACTCAAGGTTTCCATATATCTTAATCTCTATTCCAGAGAGAAGGATAAAGGAGCTATGGCGGTGGCCAAGAGAGACCTGTAGCATCTTCTGAGGACCAACTCTGGATTGAGCACTGCCTGCAGGACTTTCACCTTTATTTCTTACTGATTCTGCCCTGTAACTCCACCAGGTAGGTATTATTATGGCTGTTTTGCAGATGGGAACACTGAGGCTCAGACAGATTAAGAAGCACACCTAAGTTTACCCAGCTAACAGGAAGAGGAACAGGCATCTGGACTCAGATCTGTGTGACTATCCTGATGTCCAGGTGACACTTGCCAGGTTTGAGAGTGGTGACAGGTAGGCATGAGTCCTGGACTCAGATTCAACTTTACCTGCCCTTGACACCTCATTGCCTTCCCTGCTGAAAGGATGGAGTGAGCTCTGTGAGTACAAGCTAAGAAGGGGTTTTCGGAACCTCTACAAAAGGTCCTGTTTACTTATCATCTCACAGCTGGGCTGGATTAGTCCAGCTTCGGAAATAGCTTTCAAAAACCAGCGGGCTGGAAAAGTCCAATTTGTCCTGGAGAATGCACTGAGGCCCCACCCATGCTCGTCAGTGTCCTCTGCCCTGTGTCCCCATGCCTGACCTCTCTGTTTTGTGGCCCATCTCCACCTCTTTCTCTGGGCCTCAATAAGAAAAAAAAAAAAAAAAAAACTCTCAACATTTTTTGCCCTCCTCCATCCCCACTTTTGTCAAACTCTTGAAAGACCAAATTAGAAGGAGAAGCAGAGGAGGAAATTCCTTTTAGGCTGAGCTGCCTGCAGTTCCTTTTGCTTCCTGCCTCATTTCCGTGAGGCCTACCTTTATGGCTTTGAGGCGTGGGTCTTGAGGAAGCTGCCAGCTGTGTTTGGGGCCATCAGTGAAGCCCAAGTTCTTCTCCGAGGGGCAGCTCCGAGGGGGCTTGAGGTGACCTGGGGAAAGGGCAGCTGGAATGTGTTTTCTTACAGCCACATTTGGGTTAAAATTCCAGAAACTCAGAGCCAGGAGGGACTCGCAGCTCAGCATGTCCAAAAGGCTCTGACCCTGGGCTCTGTCACCAGCTGCGAGGGGGCTGTGGACCTCCAGAAACTAGGTGCAAAAATGTTCCTCTCTACGTGTGAGAAACTGTATTTTTCAGGGAGAGGCTCAATGGGCTTCTTCTGTTTCTAAAAGGGGTCTGAGACACTGCCCTCTAAAAGTTAAGAACATAGGACACTTCTACTTAATATGTATTGTTTGTAGAAGGGGAAACGGAGGCCCAGAAAGGTGAAGTGTCATGTTCAAGGTCATTGCAGTGATTGAGCTCAGATTACAGTGCAGCAGAAGTATAATTTAGGATGGGTGGTGGAGAGACTTGTTTTTTCTGAACATATTTGCCCAAAGTGGGGCCTTATCCACAGTGTTTCACCCAAAAGTCTTGACCAGATGGCTCTAAGAGTAAGCGTAATGACTTTAGCAGAAGTGCAAAGACAAGATTTATGATCCAGGGAAAGAAGGGAGTCAAAGGTTATCAAAGGATAGATCCTTGAAAATACCTAACACACACCTGTGCCAATCAATGGCAACACCCCTTCTCCCCCCACCTGCCTGTCCAAGCCTAGCTGGCGAACTTGGATACACCCCTGATGCCTGGGATCCAGGAACACTACTTCCCAATTCATTGCTCTTTCCTCCTTGCCATTCATTCAGCCAATACCGATATATTTCTCAACTCCGTACCAGATGCCAGGATACAGTAGTGAGCAAGGTCTCTGTCTTCATGGAACTTGTTCAAATTGAGAAAACTGGTGACATCTTTATAATAACGAGAGGGGACTCCAGCCCAGGGTTGGGTGGCACAACTCTGTCGGAAAGAGACTCCACCTTGAGTTTTGAGGTGCTTCCCTCCTTCCCTAAGAGAGGGTTCTGATGGAAAGAAATGACACTAATGGTCATTTGTTTAAGATTCGACATCCTCCAACTCAAAAGGGCCCCGGAGGTTTTCCTGACTCCAAGGACACTGCAGATTCCCAGCTCATAATAAATGATGCTCATGAGCATGCCAGTCCTTTCTTTCTATGAGGCAATCCTTGGAGGCCTTTGCCAAGATAAACTGTTTGGCCTTCTGCCTTGAAAGTTGATCCTCTTCCGAGTCTGATTATTGCTTTTCTGAAACACAGGGACAATGACATCATTGCTCCCTCCCTGGCTTGGGGATTTGATGGTCAGCATGAAGTCAGGATTTGGAGTGGTGCCTGCTCTTTGCCAATGCCCAGGGAGGCCTGGGGTGGGGGCCCTGGAGTGAAGCAAGCTTGTGAGGGAGGAGTGGGGTCCGCGAGGTCCCCAGAGGCTGGGAGGAGGGTTCACTTTCCAATATGTTGCCAGCATCTGGGTCTGCCTTGCTGTACACAGGAAGGGCAGCATTCTGACAAGGGCTGAGTATGGGTCAGTGGACATGCACCTGCCTGGCTATACCCATTGTAAAATGTTGGAAGACTTTCATTTCCATTGGTAATCATTTGCTGGGGTGCCTTTCTGCCATTCCAGCTGCCTTGGGTTCTTCCCTGGGCCAACTCCTCACAATTCCTACCACTAAACACCTCTAGGCCCTGTCCAGCAGCCTTCCAATGGTGATGCCTGTGCCATACTGCATATTAAGTGTGACTACTCCTTGCAAAGGGAAGCAGGGACTGTGGTTGGCCCGTCGGTGGCCAGACACCTGCAGGAAGACATGGCTGTGTGAGTTTGGGGCAAGGCCTGGCCACTGCTAACAGGAATTCCCTTTTGCCACAGTGTGGGGCCCAGTCCTCATGTAGTCAAGGGTTAATGCTTCCTTTGCCAGGGGCTGGAAGGCAGCTCAGAGGTGCTCTAGTCCAGTCCACTCAATCTGCCGAGGAAAACCTGAAGCTCAGAAAGAGGAAATTATTTGTCCAAGTCACAGCAGGTTGGGGGCTGATCCAAGCCTTCCTTCCATCCTTTTGGTTATGATACCCAAAGTAACATCTCCTGTACTCCACAACTTACCCTTAAACAAAAAGAAAGGTGGCACCAGGTAGTGAGAAAATTCTGGGCCAGGGGACAGGAATCCTGAATGTTCACAGGGGCAGGTCAGTGACAAGCTAGTGTGAAGGAGGTGGTAGCATCATCATGATAATCAGGGTGAGCAAGGATTTGGCTTCAAGGAGCATGAAGACATTCCAGACATTCTTCTACCCCTCAGTGGCTCCCATTGGGCACCCATGGTTGGTTTAGTAGAACAGGAGGCATTTTCTCTAGTTTGAGTGGGTGTCAGATTTTGCCTCGGCAGGGAGTCATTCACAATCAGTGTTACTCAGTACACTTGGCATGGACCTTAGCAGTGGTCTGGATTTGTCAGTGCATGGGCTGAATGTGTCCTGCAGATCTATTTCATTGGCCTAACCCGTGTTGTTGATTTTTTAAAATTAAATAAGTTGCCAACACTCATAAAGTGGGAGATTTTATATAAAAACTTGGATATGAGGCTTTTTCTGAATAATCTTAGGGATCTGGCCACCTAGGCACCCATGTTTCTGGAGGCAGGGCCAGCACCTTTTGGTTGGGGCATGTAATTCTGTTTGCCAACACTCACTCCTGTGAGATCTCCAGCTGGCTCCAGGCACTTGCTGGCCTAGAGGGGCTCACGGTTGCCACCCTTGGCCCACCACCCTAGGACCAGAATCTTCTTGTCACATGACACTCCCTAGCTTTTTTGTTCCTTGGAAGAGTTGTGATCTGGATGGGGTGCACAGGACACTGCAGCATTCACGATCTTTCTCCCCAGTTTCAGGCCCTTTTTCGGTATGGGAAGCATTGTAGGTCTCAGGCCCATCATGGGGACAGTTAATTGCTTGACTATTGGGCTGTGATTTCTGAGGCTTCTCTTTTCCTCTCTGCCCACCTCCTTCCCCAGGAATGCCATACTTTCCACCTGGAATACTCAGCTCCTAACATTCTGTGGCTGAGTGCTGCATCCAGACCACTGTACCATGCAGATGTTTGCTGACCACCTGTAAGAGAGGTACTGCTTGGGGATTCAAGCATGAGAAAGATACATTTTCTGACTTATAGTTTCAAGGATCTCAGGCATGTTGTGGGCAACAGACAAAGACACAGATGACCAGAAGTAAAGGCCAAATTTTCTGGATCATTTGGAAGGTTTGAAAAAGGACAGCTTCTACCTCCTGGGGAAGGGACAGGAGGAATCAGGAAAAGGCCTGGTGGAAGGAAGATAAAGTGTTTGAGATGGGCCTCAAAGGATGACTAGGATCTCAAAAGATGGAAATTGGTTGGGGTGGGGAGGAAAGAGTGTTCCAGGTAGTCAGAGGGAATGGCTTGAGGAAAGGCTGGGGTGGGGAGAAAGATGTGCATGTAGCAGAGTGTGGCTGGGTGCAGAGGCAGGTGGGAGATCATGTAGGACCTAAGACTGGAGAGATGGGTGGAGGCAGGGCTGTGAGGCTTTGACTGGCCTGGAAGGAGCTGGGATTAGATGAAGGCTGGGAACCCCATGAAAGTGTAGACAAGGGAGAGGAGTTATTTATACCTCCAAGTGAAGGACTGACAGCTTGTTCTGCAGAGGGAAGGAAGGAAGGGAGGAAAGGCAATGAGCATCTGGGCAAAGGTGGGAGGGAAGGGGATACTGCTGACCTGCTCCAACAAGGGAATGGTGAAGGGAGAAGCAGCGTGGGAGCACAGAGTCATCAAGTTGTTGTACTAAGAATCATGGAGTTGTCCATCTGGAAAAGGCTTTGGAGACATCCAGCTCAACCTCCTCATGTTACATTGGAGGACACAGAGAAGCCGCAGGGAGGGGAAAACAGGGGACACAAATCCCGGGAGTGCAGAGCTGAGTACTCTTATCTTTCACAGTGTCTGACACATAGTAGGTGTTCAGGAAATGTGTGTTGCATGATTAAAATGCTGATTTCTGCCTGGAATGGACATGGTAAACTGGAAAGTCCCTGGACACATGCTTAGTAATAATTTCCATGCATCTCCCCTCCCACCACTCCCAGTGAGCCCTCCTCTTTGGAGGAAGACCTCAGTGATACTTATGCCCCCATGTGAGCTGTCAGGTCCCCTGTGGGGCCCAATGCTGGCTCAAGAATTGGGGTACAGTGAGGTTTGCTCCCCTCCATCCTGCCCACCTCTTTCCCTGGAGGGTTATGTAAGTGGGTGGTGGTAGCCCAGCAGGCTGGTGGCTTCCTGCAGCAGCGGCAGGGCTGGGCATCCGAGCTGGCACCATGTGAGCTCACCGCAGCATTCTGAACATTTGGGAACACAGGAAGGGCTGCGTTTTTTAAGCTCCCTTTGTTTTCAAGTGGGGTCTGGAGCCCACGGGGAGGAGAAAAAACAAAACCAGGAAAACAGATGGCTTGCTTCGCAAAGACAGCATGTACACTTGCTGTGGCTTCTGTAAGTCCTCATGCACCCAGTCCCTGTACACATGTGCATACCTGCACATCCAGATACATACACACTCCTTGACTTGCACCTTCCTCAGGCACACAGAGACACATGTCCCAGATGCTGAGACCTCTGTATGTGTAGACACCACCCAAACCTAACAACAGAGGGACAGCCACACATGCATATGGCTAAGGAAAACATACACACATCTATCTAGAAATGTGGAGATCCCTATGCCCCAAGACACACAGCACATACACATCATCACACCAAGATATCCAGACACATGACACACAGAGACACGCTTGGAAACTCCGATAGCCATTCTCACAGAAAGGTTCACAGACTGAGCACACACATGTCCTCATGTCTTCTTACCCCCAGGGTCTTCCTGGACAAACACGGAGGAATATTTTTCCAAGGGGTCAGAGGGACCCCCTGATTCCCCAGGAACCAGTATCTTTAAAGAAGACCGACAGCTTCTGCTCAGCATACTTGCTGCCCACTTGGCTAGCCCTGGGCCTCTGCCCTCTGGAGAGAGTGGGCAGGCAAGACAAAGTTTTAAAAGGCCCCATGGTATAGACAGCAAGTCCTTTTGCCTTTCCCCCTTCCCTGTGGTGTTTGTGTTCCTAGAATATTCCACATAGTGTCCTCATATAATTTACATGTTTGAATTCTTCTTTCACAAAGTAAACTCTTTATGATTAAGGAGAAGTGAGGGGAGATAGGCCGGTAGAGGCCTCAGGAGGAGGCATCTGGGTCTGGCTGGAGCAGCAAGTCATCTACCCTGCCCTGGAGGACTTACATATATTTTTCACAGTGCTCATCAACTGTAGCCCAGAAGGGGCTGGAGAAAAGAAGGTTGAAGAGGAGACCTAAGGGGTGGGCTCCATAGTTCCTCTGATAACAAAACAAGAAAAGAAGATGAAAAATCACTCGAATCTTTATCTACCACCTAGGAGATGCCTGATTCTCCCTCTACAACCTGTGTTGTCACTGGAATGTTTGCTTTGGTGCGTGTTCAGTTTTCCTAATTGAAATGGAAATTGAAATGCCTCTGCCTTTCTAGGGGAGCAGAGACTCCTCTCTCTCTGAGGGGAGTCCCAGGGGAGCTGTGGGGCCCACTGGAGGGAATTAGATGCAGATGGCTCCCCACACCTGGGGACTGAGGCACCGCTCTACCTGTGACAAAGGGAATCTGGGGCTTGCCAGGAAATCCAGGAAGGTAAAGGAACTTGGAGCCTGGGATATGGAAGCTGAAGTTGCCAGGCATGTGCCTTTCCACTGTGCCCCCCAAACTGTTGGTGAAATCCAGTATCCTCAGGAATTGCTTCAGGTTCCAGTGAGGGCCTGGGCTCAGGGACAGCAGAGTGGCACCCCTGGTCCTCCAGGATCGGCGTCAATCTCCTGGGAGATGGTGTGGATGAAGGTTCAAGAAAATGAGATCTAGATCTCAGAGAGGCCGGAAGAGAAGGCCCACAGACATCTGGGCAGCATGTGTAGAAGCATCTACAAACTCTAAAGCGCCATCCAATGCAAAGAAGCATTTGCTATCCTGTTTAACACACACAAGAACTATACTCAAAATGTTTGTGTTGAGTGGTTGATGATTATGAACATTGCTAAGAAAGGAACTGAAAGGCAGACTCCCTGGGCCAGGTCCCTGGGACAGCCAGCTTGGAATTGCTGGAGCAGGCAGCATGGTGTTCTGGGGCAGGGGTGGTGGATATTGGCCAGTGGGAGTTCACTTGTTCCCTGAGCTGCTAGCCCCTGCTACCAGCCTGGTCCCAAATTGCTTCCCCTTCTCTCACTATCTTTTTGTCATCCAAAGATTTATTTAAACACTTTCTAAATGCTTTTCTGTAAATTTTGCTAGAGCCACTCCCTGGGAGTCTCTGTGGCAATCTTCCTTCTTGGCCAGCTCCTCAGTCTAAGTACCTCTTAATATATTCTTCAAAGCTCCTTGAGCCACCATGATGGTGAGGCCAGCTGGGCAAAGGAGGCCACCTGTGGGGTGGTTAAGAGCATGCACCCTGGAGTGGGCCACGGCTGGATCATCAGGGCCTGGACCAGGGTAAGGAGAGTGAGGCTCTTGCCACAGATACAAAATAGAAGGGGGTGTCCCAAACTCAGTAATCAAAATAAATACATTGAGTAATATTTTAAAAAATATAATTCAATGCAAGTAAATCCCCAATGAACAAAATACTGACATTTTAAATAAAGCAGAATCCAAGCCTGTGTTTGTATGATCCTACCTCACTTGCCTCCCCCTAATCCTGGCCTTTTGTGGATTTGAGTCTTGGCTCTGCCTCTTACTAGGTGGGCACACTTTTCTGGGCACACCTTCAAAAAGTTGATGACAGACCATAAAGGACTCTTAAGTCTAGGAAACAAACTGAGGGTCGCTGGAGGGGAGGTGAGTGGGGGGCTGGGGTGGCTGAGTCATGGGCATTAAGGAGGGCACGTGATATGATGAGCATGGGTGCTGCAACTGGTGAATCCCTGGACTCTACCTTTGAAACTAATAATATGGTATATGTTAAATAACTGAATTTAAATAAAATAATACTTTAAAAGTTGATGTATAGTTTACATACAGTAAAATGAATATATCTAGAGAGTGCGGTTCCAAAACTATTTACCTATGTGCACAGCTGTGTGACTACCACCATCACGATACAGGGCATTCCCAAAACTCCAGAAAGTTCCCTCTAGAACACCCTTTCTTGCTTAAAATGCTTCAGTAGGCTCTTACTGCTGCTAGGGTGAAGATAAGACCTATCTGCCGTGGCTCCTTCCTGGACTGCAGTGTGTCCCCTTACTTTTCTGTCTGAACCAGATACAGGTGTGTTTCACCACACTTCTGAGACTCTCAAGGCCAAACTTGACCCTGAATTCAAGAGTAACACTGATCCCAACCTTAACTCTAACCCTAGCTGGAGGGGCATTTTTAAGATCCTTCAAAGGCCAGATGATGTTTGCGGTGTCATTTCTGGCACCTGTTTTGAAATCCTCAGCTTTTGGGCCCTGAAGTCACCTGAGCACATCTCCTGCACAGCTCTGCTCTAGGCTTAAGAAGGGGGACACTGAAGTTCCTCCAGGGGCAAGCAGAAGAGAATTAAAATCTACATGGAGTCCAATAAGTCACAGATCCTTATAGCAGGAGGGACCATTGGAAACCACCTGACACAACCCCAGGCTTTCAAAGATGAGCACTCTTCTAGGTGCTGTGTCTTTCCTAAGGTTCAAGAGTAATTATGCTTTTTACTGAACAGCCACTGTGTGCCAGGCATCACAGTGCTTTATATTCATGATCTCATTTAATCTTCCTACCACCCTATGAGGTGGGCACTGTTAAGATTTTTGTTTTATAGATGAAGACGCTGAGGCCCAGAAAGGGTAAGTGACTTGCCCAAGTCATACAGCAACAGAAGGTGATGTAATATTTGAATCCAGAGTAATCAGACTCTAGCACCTCTATTCTAAGGTCTGCTTTGCCCAAGCCAGAGCCCTATTTATGCCACCAAAGGCAGGGAATGAATGGTCTAGGAAGTGAGGAATTTGCTTTTGGCTCTTATTCTTCCTTCTTACAAAAACAAGCCAGATCAAACAAAGGGCCAGGATCATGTCGCCCCTTCTGTTGGTTCACCAGGCGCCAGAGAGACATTATAGTTGGCAGATGGGGGTTGCCCTAGACAGATAAAGGTATTACAGCACCACTTGGATGGGTAGGTTCATTGCACAATGCAGGGGCTTCGGGGTATGTGAGTGGGGGTGCTCCCATATCATAAGGCACATCGTGGAGCCTGGGTGTTCTGGCACTGGCTTCTGGGACGTGGGAGTAATAGGGAGTAGTGGATTGCTGGGGCCACTGGAGCTGGGTGTTAAGAAGAGACTGGAAATGGCACCTTGGACATGGGGTTCTGAGTCCCCTCCCCCCCCCCCCCCCCCAAATAGTGTGCTAGGGTGGCTGGAGCACTTGCCTGGGCATCCGGCATCTCAGATCTGCCACTCCCTCTTTTAGAGTCTCGGGGTCTCATCTGTAAATGTGACTATATTTGTGAGCGTGCAGTATTTGGTAAGTCCTAAATTAGTAGGAAACAAACACTGTGACCTTGGGCAAGATATCTTCCCTTGGAGGCCTTCACATTTTTATCTGTGATCAGGGAAGGGCCACATGATCTCCAAAGTTCCTTCCTGCCCTAAGATTTTATGACTGTGAATCTATAGTCTTGTGCTCAGGGGCTTGGGGCAGGAAGCTCATTGCTGGGGTAGAAGCCTTCTCAAGCCCTGCAACAGCTGTCTGGCAAAAACCCTCCTTAACCTTCCTCCTATTTATTTCTCAGTTTGGCTCAAGGGTTGATTATATTACTGATGGAGAAATAAACAAAAGGCCAGGGCAATCACTGCTTCACTGTGTTTTCTTAATTTCATTTCCTATTTATATAATGCATAAGAGTAAGGCACTGCTGTGGATGTCTTTGGCACTCATTTCCATGAGTTCATTGGGTCGTTATAGATAATAATACAAAGCCCATCGTCTAGCCAGCATTTGACAGTTTAAATAGTGGTCAAGAGTGTTGGCTGTGAAGCTATGACCCTCTGGTTCTATCTCAGCTCCTCCACATAGAGGTGTATTACTCCAGACAAATTTACTTCTTCCGCTCTGTACCTCTGTTTCTTTGTCTGTGAAATGGGAGCAAAAATAGCACATAGGCCTGCTGAGGCTTAATTGATATAACATTGTGAAGCTTTTAGCATCAGGCCTGTGGTAATATCTAACGTATCGTTTATTATTTATACAAAGCATTTCATATTCATTTTCTTTTTTTTAAAAAAAGATTTTTGTTTATTTGTTCATGAGAGACACACACAGAGAGGCAGAGACATAGGCAGAGGGAGAAGCAGGCTCCCTGCGGGGAGCCCGATGTGGGACTCGATCCCAGGATCCTGGGATCAGGATCTGAATCAAAGGCAGATGCAAAACCACTGAGCCACCCAGGAGACCCTTCTCTCTTTTTTTAAAGAAAAGATTTCATTTTTAAGTAATCTCTACACCCAATGTGGGGCTTGAACTTACAACCCTGAGATCAAGAGTTATACACTCTCCTGACTGAGCCAGCCAGGCACCCCTTCATATTCATTTTCTGGTTTGACACACCCATTGACTCCATCAAGCTGGTATGATTTTATTACTCTTGTTTTTGGCTCAGACAGTAAGTGGCAGAGCCCATGGTTTCCATCCCACAGTTTCTGAAATCAAGGCAGGCCATTTTCATGGTCCCCCAAGCCCCTGACCTCTTTGGGGAATAATAAGGTTGTATTGGATTAAGTATTCCCCAAAGCAAGGTTAGTCCCAAGTGCTTAAGCATTAAGAAAAGGGGGGTGGATCCTGGTGGCTGGGGATGGCCTTTGGTGGGATTCTGAGGACAGCAGGTTTGGACACCTGTGGACGAAGGAGAGGAAAAGGCAGTGTGAGCAGTAACTGACAGTTCAAGAATGACAGCCTATTTAGAGGACAGTCAAGACCCTGTCCCCTGGGGCAGAACATTCTGGGAGGAAAGCTGTAGGAGATAAGAATGGAAATAATACTTGCTAACAGTTACTGAATGCTTATAAGGTGCTGTTCTGAGAACTCCAGAGGTAATTACTTATTAATTTCTCACAGTCACCTTATCAAGTAGGGACTAGTATTATCCCTGTTTCACAGATAAGGAAGTCGAGGCACAGAGAGGTTAAGTAACTTGCCTGAGGTCACAAAGCTGACAAATAGCAGAGCCAAGATTCAAATCTGAGTGGGCAGTCTAGCACCAGAATCTATGTTCTTAATCACTATGCTACACAGCCCAACTCAACAGGAGCATGGTTATCCAAATCAATTCATGATTCTCAGCATCTCCTGCTACATACTATGGAACTGAGTAAAAATACTGGCTCCTCTGTTCACAGAGGAGACACAGACAGTGCATCATGGACTAGGGTGCAGAGGCATCCCTGACAAGGATTTTTAACTAGGCTCTGGAATATAGATCTGACCACTTCACTCCCTCATTAAATGTACTCCCTTGTTAAATTTATTCCCCTGTTAAATTCAGGCAGCCTTTCACAGTACATGTGTTGGTGATTTCTTTACCCCAAGGGGTTTTGGGGCTGCTCATGCTGTTGCTTGCCTGTTCTCCCTTTACTGTTTTCCTCACCCAACTTCTACTCATCTTCCAGGACTGCCCCTAGGTCTTGCCTCCTCCCCAGGAAGCCCTCCATGGTTTCCCTAGATTGGGTTCCATGGGCCCTCTATGCTGCCATGTTGAATCCTCTGCCCACCTCCATCCCACACTTTGGGCAGAAATGATGTTGATCAGAACCACTCACATGTTCTCAACTCCCTGTTCCTAATTTATCAGTCATCCATCATCTACTCATCCATCCATCCAACATCTATCCATCCATCGTCTGTCTGCCTATCTATTTTCTATCTTCCATCTTCTTTATTTTTATCCTCAGAGTCTGGTACTGTATTTGGCATACATTTGGGGGCTCCATAGATGTTGGCTGCAACAAATAGATCAGAATACCCAGTGAGTCTGATAGAGGGAGATATTTATTCATAGCTGATACTGTATCATCCCACTGACTTAATTTTCTCAACCAAAATCAGGGCATATCTGTAGCAATGAGGCTAAATATTTGAAACAGGGACATTTGGGAAATTGGAGCACTCATCTACATGGTGCTTTTTACATGCTAAAAGACTATCTTGTTTTCAGGTTCCAGTTTAAGGCCTCACCTCCTCCAGGAAGACTTCCCTCTTATCCCCAGGCCATGTTAGCTGCCTCTCCTGCCCATACTCCCAGGTATGAACTGCTGGTATCAAAATTTATCACTTATATTGTTACTTGACCCCCTGCTACACTATAAGCCCCTTGGGAACAATTTTTTTTAATGTGCCCAGAATCTACTACAGTGCCTGCCAAGGCAGTTGTTTAGAAATGTTTGGTGAATTAATGAAATGGTTATTTCATTTAGCTTAAAACCTTTAGAGAGGTTCCTCGGAGCACTAGGGGTCCCACTAAGGGGCTGGAGGGGCCACTGTTGGGATAGGGAAGGGGTTTAGCAGGCAGGACTCCAGACCCTAGCCCCTCACAGTCTCCATAAACATACTCACACTTGTCATAGCACATGGGTTCATCCTTGATTTAGAAAACAGAGAGGAGGTACTCTGGATAAGCACAGGGCTTCGAGTCAGGAAGCCCTGGTTTGCCCTGCAGCTTACAGCTGGGTGTGCCTGGGCGTCAGCTCATCTGTCTTTCTACAGCAGTATGGAGGCCATCATACTGGTCTCTCAGACCGGTTGTGAGGATTAAATGTGGTTTCACGGCATGATCATGTAAGAGAAAAGTGTAAATAAATCGCTCACAAATGTCGGCGAGTGGTGATTAAAATACAAGCTGTCAGGCAGGGTGAGCTTCCTTCTGACTTGTGATCTGAGTGGTAGGGCTCATGTGCTTAGTGGTTCTGAAGCTCTAATGCACTTCTAGATTCCTAGGAAGCGTGTGAAACTGTGCACTCTAGGCCTCTTCCCAGGGTCTGCTACAGAGGTTCTGGAGGCCCAAGAATGTGCATTTTAAACAAGTGCACTTAACCCAATAATTCCCTTCCTTTCCCTTCCATGCCCAAAAGATATAAAAATATATGTCCACACAAACATCTGTATGCAAGTGGTTACAGCATCATAATTCATATTAGCCCAAAGGTGGACAGAGCCTGAATGTCCATTCACTGACAAATGGATAAACAAAATGTTATATGTCCACATAAAGGAATATTATTCCACCCTGAAAAGGAATGAAATGCTGACATATGCTAGAACATGGATGAACCTTGAAAAGATTATAAGTGGAAAAAAATAAAAAGCCAAGCACATGAGGCCACATACTGTCTGATTCCATCTATAGGAGCTGTCCAGAATAAAGCAAACCTATAGAGACAAAAAGCAAACTAGCGGTTGCTTAGGGCTGGGGAGTAGAGGATAGGAAGGAGTGTGGAGTGACTGTATAATGGCTACGAGGTTTCTTTTCAGGGTGAGGGAATCTTCCTAAGGTGAAGGTGGTGATGGTAGCAAGATATCTGTGAATATCTTAAGAGCCACTGAATTGCACACTTTAAACAGGTGAAGTGTATGGTATGCTAATTATATCTCAATAAAGTTGTTAGAAGAAGAGCCAAACAGGTGCCCTCTGAAGGAGGGGGAGGGTCCCACTTTTGAGAAACCCTTTTCTCAAATTAAGCAGTGCTGGGTTCACAGGGGTGCAGACTGCTCCTCCTTGGTTTCCAAAGATGGGAGTCCCCATATCCAGTGCATTTCCCCTGGAAAGCTTCTCACTGTGCTTCTGGCTAAGCATTCCTTCCATCTTCCAGAAGGGTGCTGTGAGGTGCCTGGACCTTGGTCAGTGTCCCATTCTGAGTTTTTTTGATTAGATGCGCAATAAAAACAATTTGCAGATGCATCTCAACGTATGAGGTTATTTGTGTTTATCTATTTAACAATTATACTTGTATTACTATGCAGATCCACTAGGAGCATGCTCAAATATGCATGTGATTTACATTTTACAAGATGAACTTAAAAAGAAGGAACAGGGAAATCTTCTTTGAGGGGGTGATATTTGAGCAGAAAGCTGCATGAAATTTATGCTCACACTTTCTTTGTGCCACCCAATAATCTCATCCCGGAGATTGGAGGCCCAGAGTGTCCTTGAAATCAACAATCAAGGTGTGTAAGAATATTTAGGAGGGGAATTAGAGATGTATGTGTGGGTAGGCAGAGCAGGCTCATAAAGGAGGACAATAGGAGAACAGGGGAGGGACTAACGGGGAGTGCTCTAGCTGAAGATATCAGAAGGACCTATGTTCAAATCCCAGTGTTTTAAAGCTCCAATATAATTTACTAGCTGGTGAAGGTGACCTTGAGCTTAGCTTTCTCATTTATAAAATAGGGATAACAGTACTGACCATATAGGATTGTTCAGAGCATTAACTGAGAGACTGTGATGAAGAAAAGAGATAAGACAAATGGTGGCAGGAAAAGAAAAGGCAGAGTTCAGTTCCTCAAACATATACTGAGCATTTACCCTTCAGGGAGCCAATAGTTTACTGGGGAGATAAGAGACATAAAGAGAGAATCATGTAAGGCCATACATACCGGGCCAGACTCTGATGGAGGAGAGAGGAGGAGGCACCTCCTCCACTCCCAAAAGTTATAACAAAGAATAAAGATCCTTCTTCTGGGTGCCAGGTGGCAGCTGTCCTGCCAGGTGAGTGTCAGGTGTCCTGGGGGTGCCTTTTCAGCAGACTCTGGCTCCATTTAACACTCCCAAATGAATCCCTTCCAGTCCAAACAAGCATGGAGCTTGCTAGGCCTGCATGCTCAGGAAGTAGAGTGAACTGCTGGGCAGATTATTTTTGTTTTCCCCTCACCACCACAAGCAATCAATGACATTCCTTTCTCGTCTAAACAAACTTTTTTGTGTCCTGGAGCCTGCCAGGAAGTAAAGAAATCCCCTTAGGAAGAGCCTCTCTCTACCTCTGGCCTCCTCCCTCCTTCATTCTTGGGGAGGCAGCCTGGGGGCTTCCCAGTGTCGAAGCCTTGAGGAATTCTCTTTCTTACTGTCCTCCAAAAGTGGAGGCAGTAGGGGAGAGCTTGGTTCGAGTCTAAGGAATCATGGAGTCTCTATACCTCTGAGCCTCACATCTCAAACCCCAATTCAATTCTTTTTTTCTTTTTTAAAAAGATTTTATTTATTTATGTGAGAGAGAGACAGAGAGAGCGCGGGCAAAGGGAGGGGAGGTAGAGGGAGAAGTAGACTGCCTGCTGAACAAAGAGCCTGATGTGGGGCTTGATCCCAGGACCCTGAGATTGTGACCTGAGCTAAAGTCAGATACTAACCAACTAAGCCACCAAGGAGTCCCCCAAGCTCAATTCTTGAGAATGATTTCTAATGTCAGGGTGTAAAACCACCGGGGGATAGGAGGATGGCAAGGTGGGGTGGAGAAGATGTTTCCAGTTCTAATACAGATGGAGGACTGGGAAAGGGCTCAGAGGTAAAAAATAAAATAAAAAATAAGTAAGGGGTGTGTGTGTTCTGACAGTGAACACACTGGAACATTTTCTTAGAAATTAAAAAGTCACATACAAGGGACCTGGTATCTTTCCTAAAGGCAAAGAATAGGCTATAGGAAGGTTAAAAGAGAGTAAAGAGGGGCACCTGCATGGCTCAGTCGATTAAGCATCTGCCTTCAGGGATCCCTGGGTGGCGCAGCGGTTTAGCCCCTGCCTTTGGCCCAGGGCGCGATCCTGGAGACCCGGGATTGAATCCCTCGTCGGGTTCCGGTGCATGGAGCCTGCTTCTCCCTCTGCCTGTGTCTCTGCCTCTCTCTCTGTGTGACTATCATAAATAAATAAATAATAAAAAAAAGCATCTGCCTTCAGCTCAGGTCATGATCTTGGGATCTTGGGATGGAGCCCCCCGTGTTGGGCTCCCTGCTCAGCAGGTAATCTGTTTCTCCCTCTGCTCTCCCCCTGCTCGTGCTCTCTCTCTAATAAATAAATAAAATCTTTAAAAAAGAGAGAGAGCAAAGGGTGTAGGAACAGCAGAAAAATATCTCCTTGTATCTTAAATTTGGCTGCTTTAACCATTTGCTCTAAAAGTCACATGTGCTTTCATGTTTGTTTAATGTTTGTGAGACTGGGCAATGTTTCTGAAAAATTAACTGTTTTTTTTTTTTTTCTTTTTTGCTCTGGTTTGTCCTTTTGCTCTTGAGATCCTCTCTGATTTGAGACATTTGGCTGTTCTGTGGTCACTGCCTAAGGAAAGGGATGTGACAGCAAAAAACACAGAAAAGGAAGTGTCTTCTGGCTTTTGAGTTTCAAAGCCTAAGTCCTTTGGAAAACCCAAACCACTCTTGGCATAGCAGGCCATAGATTTGGGAGAAATAGGGTGAATGAGAGCAAAGCCTCTCACCTCTGAGATGAGAAAAAGAATTCCCCTGTCTGGGAGAAAGGGGAGATGAGGAGGTAAAACCATAAATGTGGATATTTTTGTGGGGGAGGGAATAGGGAGCTAGCTCTACCCTGCTTCCAGAACATGGGCCCTGGGGGACAGGTGGCAAATCCCAAAGAGGTTTTGTGGGATCCAGGTGGCAGAGGGGACCTGCACACTCTTTTCTGGCAGAACTACATCACTGGGGAGGCAGCAAGGCTCTAGAGAAAAAATGGTTGTATAAAATGTCTAGGTGGATGGAGCCTTCAGCAGAACTTCCTGTGCCTAATGAGAGGTCTAAGAAGAGCAGAAAGATTCCTGTGACTTCCACAGGGACACAGAAGCAGTAGAAGGTCCAGAAAGGGACCACAGGAATGGAATTGATTGGATTCAACCTGTGTGGACCGTCCACTCCACAGGTGATGGACATCTCAGTGGATGCCAGTTGGACCAATGACATTGATGTTAACTGTTCCCTCCCCAATACCTTGGAACTAACCAAAGCTCCAAAACTCTGGTGTGGCTCTAGGAGAAGGGGAGGGAACCTCAAACTGATTGGGTTTTGTCCATGCCAGTACTTGAAGTAGAAAATCTGTTGAACCCTAGAAAAATCCAGTTCCATTTCTTACATCTGACTAAACCAGGGATTGCCGTGGACTGAGATTCTACTAACACGCTTGGTGTTGGCAGTTGTAATAAAGGCTTATATCTGAGTTTTAAACATTTCCTGAGAACTTATCTGCACAAACATTTTTGGGATAATAGATGAATAAAGACAGCCGAATGTATTATAAGAGGTGCTCCAGAAGGGTTGCAAATGCAGTGTTATAGACAGGGAGACCTCAAGAAGATCTCAGGCTCTGCAAACTCTGGGTGAGGTTTTCCTAGGTTTGAGTGAAGGGCTGAGGTACTTCTGATGGGACTGCCTTTGTGGGCAGAGTCTGAGAAACAAAGACATGGTGGGAAGAACAGAGGTGGATATTGCAGAGGTACAGGGACAGCACATAATGAATGTCCCTTTCCCTTTGTGGTTCTATTTCAGAGGAGACAAGATGGTGGGTTGATATGAGTGGAGACCTGCTGGGCTTCTGGGAGGGATTTTTGGCAAGCGGTTTTGCACAGACAGTAAGAAGCATCAGGGTGAAAGACAAGGGCTAATTCCCCCAAAGCCCCTGCCCTGTGTGGCTGGGCCACCAAGTGGACCTCTTCTGGACTTGAATCAGCTCAGGTATGTATGTCCCCATGACCACTACAGGCTTGCAGTTGGTCTGGTCACTTGTTTTGCCTCTTCCACTTATTCTCTATGTCATGAGGAAAACTGGCCTTTGCCTTTGGAAGAGGCTATCAAGAATGCCCCTTCTCCCAGTCTATGAAGACCAAACCCAAGGGTCAGCAGGAAAGGACTCAAAGGACCTCCAAGAAAATCTCTTGGTGGTCTTTTCTGAACCTACTGCTCTTCCTCTAAGGTTGCAGGCATATGAGGCTGGGCTGGAGTTCCTGGTGGTCCCTGCAAGGATATTGGTGATGCTTAGATGTAGCACTTTGTAGACTGGAGTCCATTATAAGAAGGTTACTGTCGAAGTGACCTTTCCAGCCTTCAGATTCCATCAAGAAGAATCTCAGCTTCATGTTCTTTATTACCTCCCCACTCCTGCCAACTTCTAACTTGCTCTTGGAGCTCACAGCAGACAAGGGTCTCCAGCATGAATTTCATAATGTTGCTTTGTTTTTGTAAACCTTCGTTTGTTTAAGGCAGGAGACGCTGGTTTTCCATTTATGGTGGTCACATAGAGTTTCTTATAAAATATATTTAAGTTAAAATGGATCAAATTTAAAGAATAATCAATAATTGTATGCATTACAGTTATAGGTAGTACATGAATATGGTAAAAGCTACCGGCTATGACTGATGACTGAAGTCTGGGGACACTTGACTTGAAGTTTTGTCCCTAGTTAGAACTCTGTCCTCAAAGGTATTAATGGGAAGAACACAGCTTTGGTGCAATATAGATGCACTTGAGACTTGACTTTGTAAGGCCCCTTTGGAGTATGACCTTGGGGAGGTTGATTAACATCTCAAAGCTCTGGTTTCTTTAGCCATTAAATGAGATGGGCATTTAGGAGGGCCCATCTGATGCAATGAACACTGGATGTTACATGCAACTGATGAATCACTGAATTCACCCTCTGAAACTGATAATACACTATGTGTTAATTGATTTTAAAGAAATAAAAAAAAAGAAAAAGAAGAAAAATGAGAATGTACCATCTTATGGGGTTTTGCTGTAAGGATTAAATATACAAAACATATAGAATAGAGGCTGAACACAAAGCTTGCTGCACAGTAAATACTAACAAGTATGATTTTTGTTGTTGGTGGTAGTGATGTTAGAAAAGTAGTACCCTTTGAACACTGAAGTGCTATCCAACCCATACCGGTTACTTATATGATGAGCTTGTGAATTTTATATTCTTTCCTCACAGTGAGTTTTTTTTTTTGAAAAACCAAATGGGAAGAAATCAGAGATGGAGACAAACCATGAGAGATGCAACCCTGGGAAAAAAACTGAGGGTTGCTGGAGGGAAGATGGTGGGGGGATGGAGTAACTGGGTGATGGGCATTAAGGATGGTATCTGATGTGACTGAGTACTGGGTGTTACACACAGCTGATGAATTACTGATTTCTATATCTGAAACTAATATGTTGGCTAATCGAATTTAAAGAAAAAAACCCTTTTAAAAAAATTGAAGTATAGTTGACATAAAATGTTATATTAGCTTTGGATGTGCAACATAGTGATTCAATCCTGTATATGTTACACAATAGCTATGCAATAAGTGTAGTTGCCACATAACATTATTACAATATCATGGACTATATTGCCCATGCTGTACTTTTCATACCTGTGACTTATTATTTTATTTTATTTTTTTAAAAGATTTTATTTTTTCATGACAGAGAGAGAGAAGAGAGAAAGAGAGAGAGAGAGACAGAGAGAGAGAGGCAGACACATAGGCAGAGGGAGAAGCAGGCTCCATGCAGGGAGCCTGACGTGGGACTTGATCCCGGGTCCCCAGGATCACACCCTGGGCTGAAGGCAGCACTAAACTGCTGAGCCACCCGGGCTGCCCAGTGACTAATTTATTTTATAACTACTATTTGTACTGCTTAGTCCCCTTCACCTATTTCTCCCCCTCGCAGTGAGTTTGGATGAACATGAAACTAAGAGGCCCTGGGTATGTGTGTGTGGCAGAATGAAGTTGGAAATAAGGAAACATATATGTCCTGACCATATGTTGTTGGTGGTTGCATCGTTGTTACTAACTCCTCACCCCTCTCTGTATCCCACCCTTTTGCCAGGTGCCTTTAGAGTTTCCTTCACTAAGGAGGAGTATCATCCCCCGCCCTTAATTTTGGATGTGGCCATGTGACTTGTGTTAGCCAATGGAATGCTAGTAGGCATGAGGCCAACAGTGGAGTAACATACTTGTGTGTTCAGGTGGGTCCTCCTGTCCCTCTGCCCTTGCCCTGCTGAGGACCGCTCGGCTGGCTTGCTAGTCGATGTGGAGCTAAGACCTGCTGGGCCCATCTGCATCAGCTAATTCCCACCCAGTGGCTGTTTTTTAAGCCACTGAGTTTTGGAGTGGCTTTTAATGAACAAGAATTGTGTTGATAGATGTTGATGGCCTCTACTATGTACCTGCACAGACGCTTTTTCTTAGGTGTTTAAAATGATCCTCAAACATTCCCATCTTACTAAGACTTGGATAAAGCCCTTGTGGTCCACGGTCATGCAGGGAAAAGACAGAGCTTGGAGGTAACTAAGACTTTCAGAACTTGATCTTTCCACTACATCATGGAAGAATGGGGTGGTGGGAAGTGGAACACAATGTGACTGGTTTCACAGCTGGGCCTAAGGCTGTTCCCATCCATAGTCATTCCTGAAACCACACTGGCCAACATCATAAAGCTAGGACTGTGACATCACAGGATGACTCAGGCAGGAGGTGGTAGGACAGGGAAGCCCTGGTAGAGGGCTGGGCAGTTATAAAACCTCAGTCTAAATAGGGACAGGGTGGTAACATTAGTAGACAGGGCTGGGTCACAGAATCGGGTGGTTTGGGTCAAATAATGACTGAAATTTATTTTGGAAAATATTTTCCCAAGTGTCTCACTGAACCTTGTGGGAATGAGAAAGTGATGGGGAAAGCCAAGAGGGAAAGCTGACAAGGTTAAGGCATAACCAGCAGGGCTTGATTTCATAAAATTCAGGGCATCAGATGTTCCTAGGGGCAAACTCTTGCTCATCCTTTAGAACCCTACCCCCTTTCCCTGCTCTGAGATCTGTCCCTGTCATATGCATACTCAATCCCAAATCCCTCTATTAATTATTCAGTGATTAAGTAACAGCCAACATTTGCTGAGCATGTACTAAGTGCTAGACACCGTTCTCTGCAGTTTACACCTTTGTTTACTCTTTCAATTTCCACCACAACTCTAACAGGAATAGGAAATACTCCTATTACCCCCATTTTACAAATGAAGGAGAAAAAGGCACAGGGCAGTGAAGTGAAAAACCCAAGGTCATATAGCTATTAGACTGAAATTTGAATGCTAGAGTATGGTCTGAATTACTCAGCTGTGTGTTTACTGCACGGGATTGTAATTGTCCTATTCTATTATTAAATGAAATAATGCACATCAAGCACTTTGCCTAACATTAGGGAGAGCTCCCAAAATATTATGAATACCAAGTCCTAATACATTGGTATGAATTTATTTATTAACTTCTAATAGCTGCTTCCACAGTTCTCTTTAGGGAGGGAAGTTTTTGTGGGGAAAACACTTTGGTGAGTGGTTGAGATGGAAGGTAAACCTCCTAAGGGCCTGGAGTCAGCTAGAGCCAAGGCTTCCTGGGTGGCAGGGAATGGCCTGCACAGGAAAATGAAATTTGGAGATTTGGTGAACTGGAAGGGAGTTGAGGATGAAGATGGGAGGGCAAGGAAGACTCTGTGTCATGATATGAGACCCCCTCCTGGGACCCGATTATGGTTGTCCATGCACTTACTAAATACACCATTCCTATGGGAGAGATTGCTGTTTGTGGTGGGAGTGGGAGAAGCAGCTGAACTTGATGTTTTGTTTGATGTGCTGTGAGATATGGCCTGCAGGATGCCAGTGCCCCAAAGACTGTGTAGTAGAGAAGATGAGTCCACCAGGGATTAGCAAAAATCCAAGGGAGGCCAAGGAATTTTTCTTAGATCCTAAAGGATCAGGAGATCTCCATCTGACATCTGGGTAAGGTTGTTATTACCAATGTCATTATTAACATTCTTTTCTCTCTACAGAATGCACACTCCTAGAAGGCACTGCTCATTCATCTTGGCTTCCCAGGGCCAACTTACTGTTTGGAACTGAGCAAGACTTTGACACACAGTTCCTGAGTGAATGAATGAAAAGGCTTTGAACTAAGGGTCAACAGTGCCTGCTCAGATGTATGCCAATTCAGCCATTTTTGTGAGTGTGTGTGGGTGTTTAAGCAGACTCTATGTCTAATGTAGGACTTGAACTTACAACCCCAAGATCAAGAGCCACATACTCTACTGACTGGGCCAGGCAGGCACTCCATCAACTTAGCCATTCTTTTTGTTTTTTTTTTAATTTTATTTATTTATTCATGAGAGAGAGAGAGAGAGAGAGAGGCAGGGAGCCTGACATGGGACTCAATCCCGGGTCTCCAGGATCACCCGAAGGCAGCGCTAAACCCCTGAGCCACCCCAGCTGCCCCAATTTAGCCATTCTTAACATCTCACCACAAAGGGGGTACTCTGACTATCTTAGTTTGTTCATATCTGAAATTATGGACTTGCTTGACATGTTCCTGACCTACTCTCTGCTTTCCTGACTGCTACTGATGCCACACCCAACTATATCTCTGGACTCATTCCTTAGACTTGAATTTGAGTATGGTGTTGTATGGCCCTTTTCTCCTCCTATTGTGGGCTTGATATTACAATAGTGGTTCGCACCCGGAGACAGTTTTCTCCCTCAGCAGACTTTTAGCAATATCCAGATATATTTTTAGTTGTCACAACTAAAGAGATTGATACTGACATTTAATGGGTAGAGGCCAGGGATGCTTCTAAATATTCTACAAAGCAAAGGACAGTCTCCTGTTGTGGTCAGCTGGGGGCTGCTATAATAAAATACCAGAGACTGGGTGGTTTAAGTGACAGACAATTATTTCTCACAGTTCTGCAATCTGGGAGGTCCAAGATCAAGGCGCTGACAGATTCAGTTCCTAGTGAGAGCCTTCTCTGGTTTGTAGACAGCTGCCTTCTTGCTGTGTGCTTATGTGGCCTTTCCCAGGTGTGTGAATGTGAACAGAGAGAGAAATCTCTCTTTTCCTACTTTTATAAGGGCACAAATCCCATCACGAAGGTACCAGCCTCCTCACCTAACTAAATCTAATTATTTCATAAAGCCCAAATGCCATGTTCAAATACCATCACACTGGAGGTTAGGGCTTCAACATATGAATTTTGGGGAGATGAAAACGTTGAGTCCATAACACTCCCACAACAAGGAGTTATTTAACTTAAAATATTAATGATGCTGAGGTTAAGAGACCCTGCATTAGAGTGTTATGGTTAAGAGCATACTTACCAGAATGTAGAAGAACCAGTTTGGGTCCACCCTCTGCCACTCACTTCAAGACAGAGATGAAAATTGTATCTACCTTTAGGGTCAAGAAGATTAAATTAGGTCTGACCAACAACTAGGTAGGTCCTGCTTTCTGCTTCCTGTAATCCTCACCCCAACACACACATTTAAAGTAGCACGGACTGGCAGGTTTCTCTATGGTCCAGGGACAGACCTCATGAGGGTTCAGGCACCTCCAGGTCCATATATTACTAGTTCAGAGGCCAAGACTGAAGAATGTAATTCCTTGTCTCATGAACCATGATATGCTCAGTCCTTCTGTGCACCCAGGTCTGGGAAGTAAGCACCTTTGTTGGAAGTAACTAATTGTTTTTCTTTAGTTGTCTTATACCCTGGGGAGTTAGTTTTGGGGCATAACATAATTGTGAATGCAAACAGATATATGCAACTAAGCAAATGAAATTTATATAGAAATCTGGTTTTATTAAAGGAAACCCTTTTTTTGGGTGGAGGTGAGGGGAACGGGCAGCTCTGTTCTAAGAGCAGTAGCTCAGTCTCAGAATATATGCTCTAAGAATTTATTGCCCATTGACAGAATGTCAGAGCAGGAAGTGATGTCAGAGATTACCTTGTCAAACTCCCTCATTTTACACTTGAGAAACTGAGACCCAAAAGGGGAGAGAAATTTCCTCAGAATCACATCCTAGTTGTGAGATCTCACACCCTGTCCAGGCTGGTTCACCCCACCATGCCACCTCTTGATAAAGGGAGGCCCTATCAGATTAGATGTCAAGGAATAGATGATTTTCCCCTAAATTTTAAGCTCAAGCTTCATGTTAAACAAGAATTTGATTTTCAGAATCATCTCCTGCAATGGGGCTTTATTTGAATTTCTCTTTTCTTCTCTTGGCCTGGATGCAGCATTGAAGTAGTTCCCTCTGTGGGTGCCTCACTCCATACGTAAACACATGTCTACCATATATACACAGGCACACACATTTGTCATTCCTTCCCAGAATGACTTAATGATTTCCATGTAACCAATATGTTGCAGCTGTTGGCTTCCTTCAGGCTGAAGCACTCAGAAAATCATCAGTTATCAAGTTGCCTTCCCGTCACTGCTTTTTCCCAGCCCTGTACATTTTTTCCTTCTTTCCTTTAAAAATACAAGGTAAGAAAAAAAATAAGAAGAAGGTAAGAAAACAAATTAAGACAAAGATATTGGGACCCTACTTCCAACCAAATCCTGGCACAGGGTCTGCAAGGACCAGGCTGATACTATGTTTTTGTGGAAGGGCTTCCAATAGGAGACAATTTTAGTTTGCTCCTCCATGGCAGAGAGCTTTCAGTCAGGAGATGCAGGAGGAGATAGGTTGGGGGTCAGGAGGTGAGAAGCATGCTTTGGAGAAGACAGTGTCCTGAGTGGATGTAGCCAGAAAGACTGGGGTGCAAATTCTTACTTTGCCATTTGCTAGCTATGTGACATTGAGAAAATTGCTCAACATCTCTGAGCCCCATGTTTTCTAATATGCAAATAGCACCTGCTGATTAGAGTGAGTGCTTAGGAAACATATCTGTCTCCATATCCTGGCTTCCTTTCCCACCCTTTGCTCTCTGGCCCGTGGAATGTAAGAAAGAGATAGGTATTTTCTGTGAGCAAGTAACACCAAACCTTCAGTACCTGTTTGGCCTTGCCCATGACTTCTTCCAGAATCTGCTTACCTGGACAGGTGCAGAGGACCTGCCTGTCCTGGCTTTAACGCCAGCTCCTGGGACCCATACCAGGAGCTACAATGCCCGGATGTTTCCTGCTGGGCTCATGTCTGAGACACTAGGCTGTCACAGCAACCAGGTAAGTCTGTTAGGAGCAGCCTGGACTGGCCAGGTTGCCTCAAACTTATTGTCTATTTTATATCTTCACGCACCTTACCATTCTACTCCCCTTCATCTTTTTTTTTTGTCTGGACTCTAACTCCTACTCTCAACTCTATCTGCTCATTCAGGTATCTTCTCACCTTCTCAAAGCCTGGCTCCAGTCTTACCTGATTTAAAAAGTGAATCTATCATTGGCAACTTCTTCAAGCAACCCCCAAATCAAGTTCCTTGACTCCATATTCAAAGCCTCCTATGGCCTGGCTCCTACCTTATCTTCCTTTGGTCCCCATCATGTCCCCCATAAACCATCCCAACAGGACCACTTGTCTCATGCCTTCCTGTCTTTGAGCCTTTGCCCTGCTGTGTTACTCTTGGAAGGGCCCCCCTCTCTCTCTCCTGGTCGTAGGTCAATATCCAGCTTAAAACAGGCTGCCCCAAGATGCTGGGCCTAGCCCTCTCCTCCTTGTTGACCTGTATGCTTCTCTATGCTAGGGGTGGGGTCCACTCCTTGGAATTTTCCAGTTCCTGTCCCTTATCAAATGTCTTTGGCATTTACCACTTTCTAGCTCATATTATAGTTAGTGGTGCATAAGTTGCTTTTTAGGCTGAACCATAATGGCAAATGCCCATCGGAGAAAGACATGGTGTAGGGAAGTCCAGAGAAGAGGAAGAATAAAGTTGGCCTTCTCCACTTCAAGGGATTGTGGGAGGAGGACAGAGAGAGAGAGAGAGAAAAGCAGAGGGAGGGGCTGGTGAGCAGCTGGGCATCACCTTTGAATTGGAGTACCATCTCTGAGGACCTTTTTGGGTTGAGGAGAGAGCTGATGAGGAAGGTGGGAGGCTTCTGCCCAATTCTCATTTGGACTTCTGGGAAGAGACCACCTCACAGACATCCTCTCCACCTCCAATATCTCCCACCCTGTCAGCCTGAGCCTGAGAGAGCCTGAGTCTGCCCTCTGGAGACACCTTTAATTCTCCTGCGACATAGAAAGGAATCAGAGGCTCCATAAGTACCTGAGGGGGGAGGGGTAGAAGCTAGTTAGAAGTAGAGAGCTGGCTGGAGCTCAAGGAAGGTTGCTGCCACCAGGGCCAAGTGACCCTTCAGTCAGGGGCCACTCACATTCAGTCTGCCTAGTTAGAGACAGTCTTGTCCAGGCAGACCTCAGTGGGTAGGTGGTGCCAGTGAGAGATGCAAGCATGAATACAGGACAGAATGTAGGATTGGTTGTAAGACTGTTTCTCAGTTCCTGCTAAATACCTGTTTTAATTCTTTCTTCAGGATCTCAGAAACAAACAAAATACACCCAACCAGAATATAAATGATTTGTATTAGAAAACAACATGCCCTAGAGTATAGCCCAATATATAACATTACACAATGGCCTAATAGTAATATTAAAAATGGGTTAAACTGCATCTTCAATAATAGATAGACACTATATTTGGGGACAGTTTCTGAGAACTCCCTTATATGGCATCTAATTTTCAAGTTTGTTACTAAACTTTAGAATCCACTAACAATCCTCTGTGATCCTAAGCAACACAATTCAATGTAGAAGTAGAAAAAAAGTGTCACAGACTCCTCAGCATTTAGCTGTCTTTGCCAGGCACAAGGGAGGATGGTGGAAACCAGGGGGTATGTGCAAAGGTGAGATAAATAACCTCCCCTGCAGGGGCTACAAGAAGCAGCAAAGGGGGATGTTGAGCTGAACCTTGAAAAATGAGGTTTGTGTCCATCTGAGAGAGAAGGCAGGGGTGGGCATTCCAGGTATAGGGAACAGCATGCACAAAGAGATGGAAGCATGAGGAAGCATGGTGGATTTAGTGGTAACACTTGGTGATATCTGGGAGGATAGATTCAACTATTAATGACAGTTATCAGGATGCCTGGGTGCCTCAGTGAGTTAAGCATCTGCCTTTGGCTCAGGTCATGATCCCAGGGTCCCAGGATCAAGCCTACTTATCTCTCTCCCTCTGCCTGCCGCTCCCCCTGCTTGTGCATGCATGCTCTCTCTCTCCATCAATTAAATAAATATTTTTTAAAAATGAGTTATCCTATAATAAGTGCCCACAGGTTCCATGTTTTACCTTAACCCATTCTATTTTGATGATGACTTTATGAGGTAGATACTATTGTTCCCACTCTATAGATGAGGGAGCTGGGGCACAGAGAAGTAATATGCTCAAGGTCACCTAGCTAGCAAGTGATGGAATCAGGAATCAAACCTAAGTAATACGTTGTACTAGGGTAACCAACTCTCCATATTATCTCATTAATCCTTCCCAGAATGATGCTCTGAGGTGTAGATACTGACCTTACAGAGGTATAGAGACATTTATTAGCATGCCCAAGATCACACCATGGGGATGTGGAGGAACAGAGATTCTAACTCAGGCAGACTCTAGAGCCCACGCCTAACCTCGTCCCCACTGGCCTCCAGGGTACTGGTCAAACTATATTGAAGTTGCCAGTTTATAGCTAGCTGATTCCCCTGAGATAGGACTATGTTAGGGTAGGGGCCATGTGGAATTATTTGTCACTGTATTCCCAGCATCTAGCACGGTGTCCAGCACACAGCAAGTGCCCCATCCATAGAGTATTTACATTTTAAACCATTAAGAGGCAGTACAGTAAAGTCCCTAAGAGCCCAAATTCCAAAGCCAACCTCTCTGGGCTCAAATCCCAGCTCAGCCACTTCTAGCTGTGTAATCTTTTTTTTTTTTTTTTTATTTTAAGGATTTTATTTATTTATTTATGAGAGACACACAGAGAGAGGGAGAGGCAGACACACAGGCAGAGGGAGAAGCAGGCTCATGCAGGCAGCCCGACGTGGGACTCGATCCCCAGGTCTCCAGGATCACTTCCCGGGTTGAAGGCGGCACTAAACCACTGAACCACCTGGGCTGCCCCCTAGCTGTGTAACCTTAGGCAAGTTTCTTCACTCTCTACCTGTTTCTTTATCACTGATAATAATTGTACTAACTTCATCAGGTTGTTGTATTGAGTTAGCGCACATAAAGCATTTACTCGACACTCTCATGTGCGATGCATTCTTTGTAAGTTTTTGCTAGCATTCTTGGTGCCACCCAGTCCTCTGGTGTCTGGTTTAGGGAACAGGGAGACATCGTATAACTCAAATGCTCGATCTGTGGTTCTCTCCAGCAAGTTTGAGGCAAAAGAATATGGGAGAAACTCGGCAATTTTGGGCATATATGATAGTTGACAAAGATAGTTGACACAGATGATAGTTGACCTGACACAGCCTTCAGAATGCTTATCCCTGGGCTCTGGATCCCACTTATCAGTTATTGTACGCACCTCTCTTACTGTGCCATGTGCTACATGAAGGTACGGTTTAGGGAAATGATGCAAGTTTTAAATTTTATCTCTGCCAATGAGTAGTGGTGTAACTTCAGGTAAATTCCCTAATCTCAGTCGTGTCTGCAATCAAGTGGGGATTATGTAATAGAATCTACTCCAAGGTGTGCAAATTCAGGGGAGTAACCTAAGTATCTGACATGGTGCTGGCATTGAGCAGAACCCTCAACAAATGTTTGCTGCCCCTCCACTCCACCTAGCGCAGGGTTTGCATCTTCTTCATTGCTGAAATCTCCCACAATGCCTTGCAGAGAGGACGTGCTTCACATAATGCTTAATGAGTACATGGAGGAAGGCTTATTAAAGGACATTAAAACAAGCTGTGGGAGAGGAGGGAGGAGCAAGGGAGAATGAGTGGAGATCCAGGAGGGGATCTTTCCATTTTATGGCAAATACAGTAAAAAAAACAAAAACAAAAACAAAATGCTTTTTAAAGGTAAGGCAGAAACTTACTGGGGAGATGAGGGCAGCCAGGGTGGCTGAATTTGGGGGAAACAGGAAGAAGGGGGCAGTGAAGAGGTGGTTGGGGCTCCCCAGGCTCTTTGTGCTAACAACAATTAGTGCCTGCCTTTCCCGGAATGGGAGGGCCAGGAGCTGCCAGTACCCAGGAAGCAAGCATGGGTGAGCAGGGCTGCAGAGGGACCTAGTGTGTATGAGAGGGAGGGGCACTGCCGCTGGAGGCTGGGTCTTGGGTCACCACAGCGAGGGACAGGCTGGCCCTGCTCTGTCAGGTCAGATGCAGGGCAGCTGACATTCCTTCTCAAATTACAAAAATACACATCTCTCATGTTTTCAAGGGCTTTGTGATTTGTACAGCCTGTGGGACGACTATGGAGTTACCCATCTGATCCACGAGGCATCATGATCCATAGATGCCATTACCCCTGTGTGACTGATGGGGAGTTTCAGGGTGTCAATGACTTTTCTATGAACCTGCAGTAGGCTGTATACAAAGATGAGGGTGCAATTAATTTCATCTGTGGCTGAAAAGGGGACACTGAGCTGGTTCTTGAAGGGTGAGCTGTTGTCCATCTCACGGAGAAGGTAGGGAAAGACTTTTCAAGCATAGGGAGGAAGCATGGTGGATTTAGTGATAGTAATAGTAACTATCCCTAACATATACTGACAATGTACATGTGCTAGGAACTATTTTGGAGGCTTCATACACAGAACTCAATCAATTCTCAAATGGTCCAGTCTGGTAGATGTTACTGAGAGCTCCATTTTACAGATGAGGAAATGGAGGTGCAGAGAGTTAAGTGATTTCCTTAAGGTCACAGTGGTAATGAGTGGTGGTGAGTCTAGGACTGGAAGGCAAACAGTGTGATCAAGGTGTTAAGGGCTAGGCGGTAAGGGATGAAACATATGGCTAGAGAGGTGGAGTGGGCCAGATGAAAAAGGAAGGCAAAGGTATTTGGAGTGTGTCCTGTTGGCAATGGGGGGCCACTGATGGTCTAAGCAGGGGATTGTTAGAAAAATCCGTGTGACACTGGGCAGAGGGTGACCTGGAGAGAATGAGGTCATTGGGGGTGTGTTGGGGGAGATAGCCAGATCTTTTGTTCTGACATGTGGGCTAAGCTGCTCTTTCCACCTGGATAACCATTACCCACTCTGAAGCTCAAGTTCATACACCATCAGGACATGGGTTACAAGCTTTCCTGGGAGGCAAAGGCCCCACGTGGCCCCTAAAATATGGCTGTGGCACCTTCTGCATAACATTCTCTGTGTCTAGTGACTGCATTTCAGCTATTTCTATATTCCTTGGATTACCAGATATCCTTCACTTCTATATTCAGCACACTAGCTAGCTTCCTTATTTATGCAGAAGCACAGGCCAGTATTAGAGTCCTTGTGAAGATTTTTCAGAAATTCCCACTGGAAAGCTCTTCTATCAGGTATAACTCTAGACAAGCGCCTCCTCTAGACAGATACACTGCTTTACTTTGTTTCTCATGTAAGTGTGGGCTGACTCTGCCACGCAATCATAATGGTAAGTCAGCTGACACGCCTACCAGTCCCAGCTCTAAGACTAGCTGTGTGACCTTGGGCAAATCATTGTACCTTTCTGTGCTGCACCCAAGAAAGAGGAGGTTCTAGTAGACAATAGAGACAAGGTCTCTATTCTCCTCCAGCAAACAATGTTTGCTGTTTCTAGAGCTTTACTTTCAAGAGTCTGATTTCACGGATTTGTTCAACATATTTTTGTAGGTCCAGGCACTGTGCTAGGTGCTAGGGACACAGTGGTACAAGGCACTATTATTCTGGCTGATTGTTTATAGTGAGTGATTCCATCTAACATCCATGCGCTGAGCACCTATTTCCTATCTTCTGGTAGAGGCTATGAGAGGCATAGAGAAGATTAAGATATGGTGCCTGCTCTAAAGAAGCTTTTTATCTAAAACCGCCTCTTTAAGGAGAGACCAGCTAGCTAAACGTGGACAAAGGGACTTCTTAAAAGGTGTTGCTTTTACCCTTCATCTGTAACTACAATCAGAGGCATTGCTTTCAGGTCAACCCATCTCTGATAAGTGCCCCAGGAGCATAGAGTTGTAAAATGAACATGGCTCAGCCTGCCCACAAGATGGCGGCATTCTAGTATATTCCCGAACGGCTAAGGTCATTGGAAACAGTGTCCTCTGTTGGCATGGAGGAGAGACCACTTCATCTCATAAGGGCTGAGAGTAGGTCTTATCTCCAGTGTTCAGTGAAGGTACTGACCTTCTGGAAAGTCCTGGGGGGATGAAAAGCACTACTGGCTAGACAAAGGGAAATGGCACAAAAATGTTGCCTTATTCAATTCAACAAATATTTCTGGATGCCTTCCCTGAGCTCCCCCATTTCCAAGTTTGTGTTTGATGATCTCCTCTGTACCCTTCCACCAGAGCACCTGCCATATTGAATTTGCATTGTTGATTCATCAGTCTTTCTCTTTTATCCAGTTAAAACCATGTCAGTTTCCTCTCAGAATCCCTGATGCCCACACAGAATCTGGCTCAGAGTGAGCACAATTTTTTTGTTGAATGAACGATGTTTATCCTAAGCAAGAATTTAATACAGACTCTCACTTGAATATCATTACTCAGGTGAGGCCATCTTGGACTGTTAATATCCTTGTCCTTCACAATGGAAATGAAAAAGATGGGAGATCAAGAGATGCAGTCTAAAATACCCTAATTGGGTTGTGAAGGAATGGTCAAGATCAACTTTATGTCTGCCTCTACCCAAAAGAGATCAGCCTTGTTCACATACCCAGAGAATCAAGGTGGAGAAGATGGAAAATCCAGATCTGGCTGAGTCTGGTGCCCACTGCAGGAAACTGTGGCCTTTAATCTGGGTTTTTACTTCATTTCCATCTCACTCGAGAGGGAGGCATGAGTTTTAGTGCTGTAAGAGGGTCTATCAGTCGGAATAGCAAGTTCAACCTGTTCCTCTGCCATCTTCCATTGAGGCCCCCTGTCCTGCCACCTGGCACATCTACCTCTGTTGCTAGAGTTACAGCAAAGAAGAAAGCAGTCAGAGGCACTCTGAAGGGCCCAACCTCCTTGCATTCCAGCCCTGGCCAAAGCCAGGGGAACAAGTGGAGAGCCCCTCTTGGAGGAAGTGATTCAGAAACCGCGATGGCCTGGCGGCCCGCCGTGACTCACAGCACATCAATGGGGGAATTGTCTGTGGAGGCTGAGAATACCAAAGCTCTTTTCTTTCCTTCCTTTCTCTCTTTTCTTTTTTTTCCTTTTCTTTTTTGCCCTCCCCTTGGCGGCACTGCGCAACACCAGGGCTGCCCAGAAACATGTGTTTCTCATCATTGGCTCCAATAGCTGCCTTGGAGGACCGGGGAGCAAACAAGACCGAGAAGAAACAAGCCCCATGGGGCAGCTGCAGCAGTTAAAGGGGGCCCTTCTCTTTCCCTGCACCTGAGTCCTATTTCACCTTCCCCATCAACACTGGCATCCCCGAAGAGCATCTGGAATGGAGGAGAATAGAATTTTGGATCCGGGAGAAAACCTAGGAGTATGTCTCTTCCAATACCTTTGTCTACAGGCAAGGAAACTGATGCCTCAAGAAGGGAAGTAAGTGGCTTGCCAAATACTGCACAGCCAAATTACAGCTGACGTCTTGCTGCAGTGACTGCATTTTCCTGTACCCCAAATCAGGAAATGTAGTTGACAAAGGATGAATTTCTTTTTCAGGAATAGTGAAAAGTGTGAAGTTGTACTAAATTTCATTATAAATCTATCAATTGTCTCTTTCTCCTTATCTACCAGTCTCAGGAAACTGGTCTGCACAAGGTCATTTGTGAGGTCATTTGCAAAACCTACAGGCCGCTTTGCAGTCCTGCAGTTCTGACTGGCTGCCTCTGTAGCATGTGTGGCATTGGTGCCCACTGGCTTGCAGGCTGCACCCCTCTGTTTTGCCTCCCTACCTCTCTAGCTTCTCCTTGTTGGCATTCTTTGCTTCCGATCTGGCTCTGAAATGTCCAAGCACTAGAGGGTTCTGTCCTAGGCCCATATCCATATTCATGCTTTCTTTCAGTGCCTAAAAACTATTGATGACTCCCAGATCTTTGCTACAGCTGTTCATCTTTCCTGGGCTCCAAATATATATGTACAGCTGCCTTCTCAGAACCTTCTTTGGATGCCCCAAACTAAACTCACCATTTTCCTCCAAAGCTGACTGACTGCTTTGACTTTAGTGCCACACAACATTGGGAAGAGGATAGCTAATATTTCAAAACATGTGCTTTGGAATCTCATAGACCTGGGCTCAACTCTCAGATATGCCACTTAACTAGCACGGGGCCTTGACCGAGTTACTTAACCTCCAATTTCCCCATCTGTAAAATGGGGATAATAGAAATACCACCTTCATAAGATTATCATTAAGAGGGAATGAGTTAATTCAACAGCATTAGCACAATGCCTGGTACATAGTAAATACTCAATACATGTGAGCTGTTATTTTTATTTTGCATCTCAGCACCCTCCCCACTTGAGCCACACTGAATTCTTACCATTTCTTAAAGACAAAAGGCTCTTATATTACTCTAGGCCATTCTCCTCATTTAGGATGCTATGCATACTCTTCTCTGAGGCAAACTCCTACTCATCCATCAGACTGAGTCCAACTGTAATTGCCCTTATAAGAAATTAGCAGCTCATTCTTTTGTTCTTATAGAGAACTTTGTTCCCCTGTCATAGCATTTATTACACAGTGTCCTAATTACCTCTCTTTCCAGCCTCATCTCTCTCTGCCTCTTCCATCACATTTGGCTCCAAAGGTATAGAGTGCCCAAGGTAGACATATTCTTGCATATCGTGAGGCCTTCCCATGTGCTGCTTGGTCTGCTTGGAAGGCCTTTCTAATCAGAGCACATTATCCTCTAAGAAGATACCTCTTCTGAGCAACCCTGAGGCTGGGTTAGCTGTCCTTTTTCTGTCTCCATAGGGCCTTCAATGAGTTCCTGTAATACAACTCACTGGACTGCATTTTCAATGCTGAATTATTTGCCTTCTCCATCAGACTACTGTGTCTTACTCATAACAAATATTCATTGAACATCTGCTATGTGCCAGGCACTGTGCTGGCTACTGATTGCATGAATGGATGAATGAATTTTCTGTTTCAGTGTCTATTCTCCCTTCAGACTTAGCTTCTGAAGATGCTGAATGGATAAAATGAGAGGAGATGGGAACCATCAAGGAAAAGATCCACTATTGGTTATGGGCTAGGCATTAGAGAATGAGTTGTTCTTTTTTTTTTTTTTTTTTTTTTTGAGTTGTTCTTATAGTGATACTTCTCCCACAAACATTTGATGTGTAACTGCTATGCATCATGTGCTGTGCGAAGTACTGGTACTATAACTGAGCCAATGCCTTGCAGTCTAATGGGGAAGACAGACAAGGAAGAGCAAGCCTCATGGGCAATGTGATCAGTGCCATGGTGGTATTTGCAAAGGGAGACTTACAGTAGGGTGGGCTTCCTGGGTGTGTGTCCTAAGTGGGTGCACAGAGCTCCACACTCAGAAGGGCCCCGTGCTTGGTTTAAGTCTCTGCTATTGCCACTCTGAAGTCCTTAATAATTTCACGTTTGAGTCTGTGTTGAGTAAGTGGTGACAATGGAGCATGTACATGAGCAAAGGGGCTATGTGCGATGTGCATGTCCACTGCCGTTCCTTGTCTTCCTGTTCGCAGACAGCCTCCTTGATGCCCCATGAGAATGGAATCCCAGTGGACCTGGGATTCAGGTGGATGCATGGGAGTTCAGTGAGACTCAAAGTGAGTACAAGCTAAGTGTGTGACATCTACGGCTGAATAAGTAGGGAGTGCTGACAACCCTGAGAGGCCATGCTTGCTGTATGAACCAACACTTGCTTCAAATGCAGAAAGAAGACAATGGGGTTCTACGAAAAACAACCAAGAAATTCTCTCATAGTCTTTCCTGCTGGCCAACAACTTCTGCTGAAAATGATAACAGAGAAGGAAAGGAAAAGATAAGGCAACCAACCAATAGTTCTTTTTTTCAGTCCTTCCTTACTCATCAGTCAGCCAAAGTAGGGAAAGTTGGTAGAATGCATGCATATTGAGAAGTGGAATAAAACAGGTGAGTTAGTTTTGTGCCACATTTTCACTATTCAGCCACATATACATATGCCTATGTGAGCTATGAATAATGAACTGTGTAATTTCATTGATTCTGCGGATGAGCTAAACGCTCTTATATATCCATATAAAGTTGGCATTGCATAATCTAAAAGCAAGTGGTAAAATTGATGTTAATAACTTAAAAATTTGGGTAGCTTGGGTGGCTCAGTGGTTTAGCCCCTGCCTTCAGCCCAGGGCTTGATCCTGGAGTCCCAGGTTTGAGTCCTGCGTCAGGCTCCCTGCATGGAGCCTGCTTCTCCCTCTGCCTATGTCTCTGCCTCTCTCTCTGTGTGTGTCTCTCATGAATAAATAAATAAATAAATAAATAAATAAATAAATAAATAAATTTATACTTAAAAATTTGTTTATTAACATTTGTAATTAGCATGTTAAATAGCAAATAAAAAAACCATGACAAGTTAGAGAGACCGTGGAAGAAAGGAAAAGTTTATGTTATAGTACCTTCAATGGTACATTTTTCTTGCATTTTGAACAAGGAAGCCTCCAAATTACGTAGCTAGACTGGATTGAGAGAGAGGGAAGTGTCTTTGAATTATAGCTTTGAGTAGCGGATACGAAAAGCATCTCAGTGGTACTCTGGTCAGGCCTCCTCTGCTTATCATCGACCATATTGCATTTGAAGAAGCTGAGAGCTAGAGGTGGTCTCAAGGTCACCCAAGATGCAAATGGGTAAGCCAGGGCTAGAACTCAGGTCATTTGACTCCATTCTTAAGTCTAGTGTTCTGCACATGATATGTACTCTTCCTTCTGTTGGGAATCCTACTTTAGGACTTGGAAATAAGATATTTCTATGGAAGTTAAACCATCTACTCAGTACATGGGGGCTAATATGCAAAGTAATATGCTTTCCATCCCAGGCCAGGGAGGCTTGACCAGCACTTGGTTAAAAGTAATACATTGTGTTCCAGGGAAGATCGAGTGGGCAGTGCTTTAGTCCTCATCTTTCTTGACTTAGCAACAATAGTCAATCAAATACTTGCTTTGCTTGGCCTCCCACATTCCACCTCCTAAGGGAGGTCTCCACCTTTATAACATTAAAGTGTCTCAGGGGTCAGTTCTCTGACCTTTTCTCTTTTTTCTGTCCACACTCATTCCTTTAAGTGATCTCATCTAGTCTAATGAGTCTTAAAACAATCTACATGCTAATGACTCATCTATTTATATTTCTAGCCCTAACCTCTCCCTGAATTCCTTCTAACATATCTGATGGCCTACTGGACATCTCCGCTCCAATGTCTAATAAGAATCACACATTAAAGACCTCAAATTTTGCCCTGAAAGTGTTCCCCACCTCACTTAATGGCAGCTTAATCATGCCAACTGCTCAGGTCAAAACCTTAACAGTTGTCCTGACTCCTTATTTTTTACATCTTGTGTCCAATCCATGGGCAAAACCTATGGATATATTGCCTTCAAAATATATCCAGAATCTGGCCATTTCCTACCCTCACTGCTTTGCTTTGGCCCAAGTCACTACCATCACTCACCTGAATTATTCCCATAACTTTTGGACTGATCTCCCCATTTGGGCCCTCATCTGTTAGCCAAAATGATCTCCTTAAACTATATGTCAGACTGTGTCATTCCTCTGCTCAAACCTCCCAATGATTTCTTAGCTAACTCCGAAAAGCAGCCCAACCCTTATAATGGCTGCAAAGCCTGCCAGCATCCAGTCCTCTCAGACCTTAGCCCTCATTTCCTGGCTCTGCTCGAGTCATGTGATCTCCCTGTTCTTCCTCAAATTTACCAGAGTCTCTCAAACCTTTGGGTCTTTCTCCTTTTGTACCTTCTCTGTGGAATGCTCTTTCCCCAGAAATCTGCAGGGCTTGATTTCTAAGGAAAAAAATCCCCTCACCCCTACCTTCTTGTGAGTGCTTTCTTGATCACCTATTGAAGACTGTAACCTGCTCCTCTCCCAAGAAACATTCTCTGTCCCTTTTCTCTGATCCTTATTCCCTATAGTGCTTACTACCATTTATTATGTAATGTAGTTAGTTGGCTTTGTGTTCTATCCATTGTCCATGTTCATTTATCCCATTAGAATGTAACTACTTGGGGTGCCTGCGTGGCTCAGTCAGTTAAGCCTCTGCCTTCTTCTGCTCAGGTCATGATCCGAGGGTACTAGGACAGAGCACCACGTTGGGCTCCCTGCTTAGTGGGGTGTCTGCTTGTTCTTTCTATCTGTTCTCTCCCACTCATGCTCTCTCTCTCTCAAAACAATGTAACTCCTTATATTTTTGTGCACTTTACTCAAGTGTCTGAGCCTTTCATGAGAGCTAAGGCAAAGATGACCTATGGCCAATGATTTGCCCAGATATAATGGACCACTCAGCCATGCCCCATGAGCCTCTTTGACCTCATATTCTAGCCTCTACCTGGAATGTGCTTTGCCCATTTATCTGTGTTGAAAATCAGGCCATCTTTCAAGCCTTGGTTTAACAGTCATATTCTCTTAGAAGCCTTCCTTGACCTTTACTTTCCCTCACTTTGATTGATCTACTTTTCTTCCAGAAAACTAAAAAAATAAAATAAAAAACTAAAAAACAAGTTAGAGCCTTTAAATGACTGCTTATGGGGAAGAAAGTGAATATACACCAGAGCACACACTGGTATATATCTGGCAACTGGCCATTTAGTACATTAAAATGTGCATACCCTTTGACCCAGCAATGCACTTCAAGGAACTTATCCTACAAAAATCCTGAGCAAGTATACAAAGATATGTGTGCCAAGACTTTGTAGCACTTTTGTACTGTCAGCAGGGCCTGGTTTAATAAACTTTAGTTCTATAGACTACTCCATGATGATGGAAACATATATCAAGATATTTGTTAGGTGAGAATTGCCAAATAGTATGCAAGGTATTATTTCATTGGTTTTAAAGAAAGAATAATGGAAGAAAAGAAAGGAAGGGAGGACAGAAGGAAGGAGGGGAAGGGGTTGTATGTTCTATGAATTTGGTTCTAAATTATGAGCAGTAAGATCAGAATGATGCACGTGGTGAAAACTACCCTGGAAATCCCCTAATATCACCTGTAAGAGACAGTATAAAAGTTCCAACATCTCTCAATGTTTTCCTCCAAGAAGAACAGATTTTTTTTGTCTTTCCATTGACCACCAGATAAAATAACTATTAGACTGTATTATGGGGCTACGCTGCATGAGAACTACCCACTGTGTTGTAAAATGCTAATTGTCCCTCAATTGTTATCAGTTCCTGTTGGAACAGAAGGGGATGCATCTCTCTTCTTGGGCCTCCTCTTGAGTATTTTCTCATTGAGGAGAAAGGAGGGAGGAACTTCCTGCACTAGTTAAATTGCTTATCTCTGGCTCTCTTCACTTCTCTTTCCTCTGAGCATATTAAATGTGTTTGGTGTGACTCTACTGTGTGTATGTATGTGCCATTTGCTTTTTACTTTTATTCTCGGTGTGTGAATTCTATATGAGTACATATTACTTTTATTATAATGAGGAATGAGATAAATGTTTGAAAGATCACCTTGTAGATGCAGAAAATAAAGCTTATGTCAAGATTCTAAATTAGCTTTTTTTTCCTTTTAAAGTAATCAGTTGTGTACTATGGGAAAAAAGGGACACTGTGGAAGTAGAATTGTTCATTGTTATTGTCTTTTCAGTGAAAATGACAATTGGCTTTGTCTTTTCTTCCTTCCTCCCCCCCTTCTTTCCTTTCGGTGGCTTTTGGTGTTGCTGAAAGCTGCTGGTATTTCAAGGAGGCAGCCAGACCATTGCAGAGCTGATATAAAGGGACTCCCTGGGCATGGAATTAGGACCATCTCAATGCATGGTGCACACAAACACTTTAAGTCATCTATTTAGGGAGGAGGGCAGAGAAAAGAAAAAGGTAGTAGGGTGTTTTGCTTCCCATGACCCCTCTGGCTTCCAGGATCTTGCTCTTTCCTTCATAAAAGGCCTCAGTGCTCAGATGCTGCTGCCAATTGCTCCCACTGGATCCAGAGTAGCTCCAAGCCTATGGTGCCTATGCTTCCATAACTGCAAGGACTCACTCTTATGTTTCCCACACTCTTAGCACAATCCTGGCATCTAGTAGGCACTTGATAAAATAGCTGGCATTTATTGAGCTCTTACTATTATATGTCTGATCTGGGTTACCTGTTATAATTTCCCAAAGTCCTATGAGGCAGGTACAGAAATCTGTATTTTTCAGATAAGGATACCAAGTCATAGGAAGGTTAAGTAATTTCCCCAGGCTTGTAGATCTGGGATTTGAAACCAGGTAGTTTCAAATCCCAGAGGATTTGACTCGGGCTAGTCCTTTTAACCACCATCCTGCCTCCAAAGAAACTATGTGTTGAATAAATAAACGCATGATGAGTGGATCAGACCTGCCCTTATGAAGGTCCTGTCAGAAGATATTTCCCTAATAAAATGGGGGTGGGAGTAGCATGTGTAGGAACTGAGTCATTCACACTTTCTAGCTTGTCATCTCTTGTGAGCCAGCAGCCTGGCTAGGGTTAGGGCCAAAATTCTTTAGGAAAGAGACAAACTGAACCATAGGTTCTGTTCCAGAATTCTCTAACAGATCTGTTTGGCCCTAACTTCCAAGTGAGGTTCATTCTATTCTCCTCATCTCTGCAAACCACTAGTTTGGAGTCGTAAACACTAAGTGCAAAGAAGACAGTGGGGAAAGGAGAACAGGTTCTGAGAAAACCACCTTTTCCACTTGGAACAGCTGAAGTAACCACTAGAAAAAATGGCAGAACTGTTAAAAGTAAAAATGATAATAATGGTGGGCACATTATTTTCTAATATCCAGCCTCTTCTTCCATGGTTAAAAAGCTACTAATTTATAGTCATATATTTGGCTTCCTAGACTCAAGGATATATTTCCCAGGCTCCTTTCAAATTAGATGTGGTCATATAACTATTTTCTGGCAAGTGAGATTTGAGTGGAAGTGTCATATGACAGCCCCTGAGAAAATTCCTTAAGGGGGAAATGACACAAATATTTTTTCCTCTTTAGCCTTTTTATTCCTGCTGGCTGAAATGCAGATGTGATGGGAGAGACAGAAGCAGCCATCTTGGGTCATAATACATCAATATCTACATTTTGCATATAAGGAAACTAAGAAGGGAGTGAAGGCAATAAGCTAGAAGGACTTGAGTCCTCAGGTCTTCATGGATGAATTTTACAGCTTAGAATAGAAAGGGATGACTCTCTTTCTTTATTCTGTTGTCAGTACTCTCAGGGAAGAACTCTGACTGGCCCATCTTAGTTCAGCTGCTCTCCCTGGAGACCAATCAGTTGTTGCCAGAAAGTATGCTGTGCAAGAGAACTCCTGCAGAATGTGTTTATGTGGATTTAATACAATGTGGAGACTGAATTGTATACAATTGAGTATGTGTTACTTTCATAATGAATGGTGAGATAAATATTTGGAGCAATGAGATAAGTGTAGGGACTGGGGAGTAGGAGGGCATAAGTGAGTGGGCACATTTTCTAAAGAGATGAACCTGGACAGCATACCCCTTAGGTGAATACTACAGATGTTCAAGAATGGTGAGAGTGATTCTACTGGTAATGCAGCAAAGCATCATGGACCAGTTGGAACCCAGGAGACCTGGTTTCTAGCTCTGACAACATAAAACTATTTGGCACATCCCTTTCTTCAGCAGGTCACAGTTTCCACATTTGTAAAGTGGTGAGATTAAATTAGCTTGAATTTGCTCCATTGTTTTCAAAGTTTTAAATTTAATTTACAGAAGTTCTTGGGGGTATCGGTTAGGGTGTTGGGGATCCTCACTAGGCCTTCTTTCCATTCCCTACAAAAACAAACATCCTCATACCCATACACACATTGACACGTTTACTCAGATGTACTTACTCTCACACACCTTACACCCTCGCCCCCACACATACACTCATACACACACATATGGTGGACTGTGAATCATCAGTTTGCTGGATTGCATGATCTCATGTGTCCCTTACAAGTTCTGAATGTCCATGAGTCTATACACATTGGGAACTGTCTGAGGCTTTGAGCCTAAAATTCTAGAGAACAGCAGTTGATACAGAGAGAAGTAATAATGATTATGAAGGTCCAAACAAATGTCTAGGACTTTCTAGTCTCCTTTGCTTTTGCTCTCCCATTTGCTATAGCCTGTGTCTTCTACTAGTGGCAGAAGACAAAGTGTAATCTGTATATCTCCGAGGTGTTGCACTTATGAAAAAAAGATCTGCATAAGTCTTATTATGCATAAGTCTTATTATACATAGTATCTTGCCCATCTACGGGGATCTCTCTATCTTTAAATATATGTAGATTAAGAACAAAATTAGGATGTATTGTATTTTTTAGTTTGGGGATATTTTCTGAATCAACAGTTACTAAGGTAGAGAAACTCTGGTGTGTGGGGTTTGAGAGAACTTTGGTAGTCTTGGAGAAGGCTGGGAACAGCTTTTCTCAGAGTTAAGTTTGGGTCAGGAGCCTTCTCCCCTTAAAGGCAGGTATGTTTGCAGTTTGTTGCTTGGGGCAGGGATGAGTCCATCATCCTCACTGGTCTTTCTGATCCCTCCTAAGGACATGATTTCCCTCTGCCTGGTAAGAGGACAGATTCTGTCAAGCACAAAGCCATGCTGTCTCGAGCTGGCACCTTCCTGCGTGGGAACTCAAAGCCACTCTCAAGAGCCCTTTTCTTTCTCTCTGCAGCCTGTGAGCCAGGGAGGCAGCCAGCTGGGTGGTTCCCACATTGAGAAACTGGGTGGGGCCTGGGGAACCCTTTGGCCTTGGTGGAGGAGCGAGACCAAGGCTCCTCCCTGGGAATTCTATATAATTCAGAAATGGCCAGAGAAAGAGAGCTTTGTGGAGAAGGTCCCCTCCCATCAGGCCAAGACTGGCTGGCCCCTGACACTGATGTGGGCAGAGAAAAGTGGCTGGCTGTTTTATCACTTGGCTAGGCTGGGGCCCAGTCCTGTCCTTCTGTGGGCCCTGGATGGTGTGTAAATTGGGCATGACATGGAACTGTATGGAGAGTGTGATGTGGATTGGGTGATGTTACAAAACAAAATGAAAACACTCCTTTTTCCTCCAGGCAATAGAGGAGGTTTAGAAAAACAAACAAAATCTCTTGGGATTGAGAATAGGTGAGAAATTCTTTGGCAAAGTAAGTGTCATGTTTTGGAAAAAGGGGTGCTCTATGGAGACCTGGTGAAGGAGAGAGAAGAGAGGAGGTCTCTATGCATAGGACACTGTGTCAGAAATGGAGAGGGATGAGCCAGGTGGTTTTTCCTTCATTCACTGTCCTCTCTTCCTGAAAGGGATCTAGTAGCATGAATTAAGGTTTGTTCACCCAACAGAACCAGTCAGGACCCTCACCACCATGGGCCTTGATGCAAATCACTGACTGTTTTGTCAGTGCACGTGGATGAAATGACTGAATATGTATTCCATGTCCCAGACACAATACATGAGAGATTCCCCCTAAATTAAGGAGTTCCCCATCTAGTAGGGAAAGCAGATGAGCCAACAGGCAAATTTGATATAGCACCATGATAGAGTAGCACAGGGTGCTGTGCAGATCCTGGCAGGTAAACCTCTTTAGGACTTCAGGAGCCAGGGAAGTTTTCTGGAGGAAGCAGTGTTTAAGCTGAGAATTCAAGGATAAAGTGGGATTAGTCAGATGAACAAGGGGTTGGGGTGTTCTAGAAAGAAGGAATTGCACCTACAAAAGCTTGGTGGTGAAAGGAAGAAGTTATGCTCCAGGACTTCAATATGGCCAAAGATTTACTCTATGTAAGTCAAAGAGAGGTTATATGATGCTAGAGAAATGAGCCTGGGCCTAATCAGGCAGGATGGTGTCAAGGAGTTTGGACATCATCCTGGGGCCATAGAGGAGCCTTACGAATACTGAGCCCAGGTGGCATGATCAAGATGTGAGCTTTGGAGGGCTTGCTGTGGCTACCTTTGGATGCTAGATTTGAAAAGGGTAAGACTAAAGGCTTGGAAGGCTATCGCGAAACCCAGGCAAGAGATGGTGAGGATATGAGGGCCAATCTCAGTCTGGCATTGGCTCATGATCATTTTATCATCGCCCTCACTCCTGGTTGATGTTGGGCAATGTGACAGCTCACCAGAACTTATGGAAGCTGTCAGGAGCCATATCATCACATCTTCAGCATTTCTTGCCTGGGTTCAGCGAAGGCCTTCCAGCCTTTAGTATTATCCCTTTAGAATGCAATGTCCATAGATAGCCACAGTGAGCCTCCCAAAGCTCATGTCTGACCATGCCACTTGAGCTTCAGATTCATCCCAGTGTTACATAAACTGTCAGTGGCAGTGGGATTTGGGTGCCAGGTGAGGGGAAAGGCTGGCTCTGGGGGGTGATGGGGAGGGAGAAAGGGGAGGCAAAGGTGATTCCAAGTTTCTGGCTCAATAGAGATTGAGATTTCCAAGCTGTGAATTGTACACTTCTAGTTCTGATGAAGCCAGCTTTGCAGCCCATCTGTCCCTGAGGAATGGTTCTGCGGCTGGGGTTGGGCTAGGGGGCAGGGGAAGGGATGTTCCCACAAAGACAGTGGTCCTGACAGAAAGAAACAGACTATGGTTTGCATATTTATCATCTGTCTTCCCCATCAAAATGTTCTCACTATGACTGTAAACTTTGTATTGTTCTCTATTGTATCCCAGTTGCCTAGCACAGAATAATGCCTAGCACACAGGAAACTCACAAAAAAATATTTGTTCAGTGGAAAAATGATGGAGGCTACAGATAAAGGGTCAAGGGATTTGCCACTCCAATTAGTGGAATGAAATTATTGGGACCCTTTGAGATGTCACAGAAACGTCATAAAATGATTCTGGTTTCATCATTCTCCTTTATCAAAGGGTGACTAGGATGGTGGAAATGAACTGGATGAGGAGAAGAATGGTGGCATTTATATGCACATATGAATATATGTAGTACATAGCCTAGGTAATCAATAAGTAAATACACACATAGTGATAGTTGAGTAACAGTTTCATTGTCATCATCAACATCACCACCATCCTCAGCTTTGACTAAGACCTCCCTGTGCACCAGGAACCAAACTCATAGATGTTCTGTATACACTATTTCAATTGTTACAATAGCTCTAGGGAGTATATCTTGCTATGAACACAGGTCTCTCTGACTCCTAAGGTCACCTTCCCTCTATTCCAAGCTCCTTTCTCAGATAAGAAATAAAAAGTTATGGTTGCAATAGAGACTGCTGGAAGAGAAAAAAGAAAAATCCCTGCAATGTCCCAAGAGACCTTCAGGTTTGCTAGAGTCTGAATGGGCTGGAGAGATCTGCTTGGGCCCTGGCCAGGCTGGGCAGTTAGTGGAAAGTTGTATCTTGTTGGTTGGTTTCTTTATCAAGAAATTATATGCAGGCCTTGTCATATAGTTTTCCAGAACTGACAAAACACCAAGAAACCCTCACCTTGCACAACACTTAGTTTCTATCTGAAACTACCCTAATTCTGAGTCCCCCAGGGGGGAGAGCCAGGAGCAGGTGCCTGCGATATTCCCTACAGGGATCACAGGGTGGCCACTTGGAATTGTCCAGCAGCTGAGCCTGGGGTGATTCCAGGGTCAAATGATGGTGGCTGTCTGGTATGATAGGTAGACAGTGGACATGTTAGAAACATGTGCTTTATACAACTCTGTACCTTCACCCTGGCCCTAGAACATCAAATTTCTTCTCTTGCATCCAGGGACACCCTCTGCAGAGATGAGTAATAGCTTTGGGGGAAGGTTGCTATGGAACCCAAGATCAAAGGTGGTGCCACATTGATGAGTATTAAGCTAAATGATGGCTAAGTGAAGGGTGACATATTCACTTGCCTGCTTGTGTTCTTTTTACTGCACATTGGATGAAAACTGCCCTGTAATGGTGATGAGGGCTGAAGTGAGACCACAGGCAGGGACCAAGTGAGGGGGGCAGAAGCTTCCTCTGCCTGGAAGACCCCTGAGAGGCCAGAAGCTAAATCAGTGCTCAGGTAACCTGATTTTGCTGTCCTATAAAGGACCCAGATGGATTGCCCAGCAGAGGAAACATCTGCCCTCAAGTCATTGTTCACCTCTTACCAAACTGCCATTGTGTGATCAATCCCTATTCAATGATCCAGGACACTCTTAAGCCCCCAGAATAGACACTGAGGAAAAGGTGGAGTGAAACAGGGAAAGAAAAAGCAAATGCCCCATCTGGATCAACACCTGACAGGTATCTTAGATGACACCAGCCTAAGATCTCCTCTAAGGATCCAGCTCCTGCCCCAGTTGCATGTGTATCAAAAGCAATATTCATTGCCCCTCACCTTCAAAGCACAATGTGTTGGCTTGGAGAGAAATTTTGAGTAATGTCCACAATGCTTGTCCATCAAGGTGTGTCACAAGGATTGGAAACCAGTCATCTCCACCTGGGTACTTAGTGATTTGGTATTTAGAAGAATGGCAACAGGTCCCAGACAGCTTGGCACCTACAAGATTTCTCTCCGCATTTGTCAGGGAAATGTCAGCTTGTTTTAGGGAGTTTCCCTATCTGCAAAGCCTGAAGGTGTGTCAAAAGGGCCCAGTGCCAACTCAGTCTCAATCTGGCCTCCTTCTTCAAGGAGTCATACCATCCATTTTTTAACACCATCCATATGCCAGGCCAAGTGCTACATGATCTCAACTCTACCCAGTTTATTCAACTTACACAGATTATTTTCCTCCTTTACACAGAGGAGAAAACTAAGCTCAGAAGCTAAGTGACACAATAAGTGACAGAACCATGGTGATTCAAACTCCAGCCAGTCTGGTTTCAAAAGCTCAAACTCTTTGCAATATAATTCAATATGATACTTATCAGACACATAAGGGAAGCAGGCAGGCACTGTTCTAGACTCAGGGGATTCCGAGATAAATAGGACTGTCCCAGCACTCAAGGAGCTTCCTGTCAAATACACTTAAGAGAAATTTCGACATACTCCTAAAACGCTATAGCAGAGATGTAAGCATAGAGGACTAGGAAGATAGAGGAGCAGGGCAGGGATTCACTCTTTCTGGGTAATCAGTGATGCTTTTTTTAAAAAAAAAAAATTAAATTAAATTTGCAAAAAATAAAAAATAATAAAAAAATAAATTCAATTTGCCAACATATGATGCTTTTTTTCAGAAGGAGAGACTCCTGAGAGACTTTTAAACAATGAGCAGAAGTGTTCCAAGAGGATAAGAACCTTCCAAATGTATATAAGACATACATTCTAGGATGTTTACCATACCCTTGTTCACAGAAGATTTGGGAGGCTCATTGGTAGCAGAATGGCTGAATTAACTGCAGTTCAATCACACCAAGGAATATTTTGAAACCATTAGAAGGAGTGGATTAGAGTTGTATCCAAATGACATAAGATCTGTTGAGTGAATAGAAAGTTGCAGAAGTGTTTTGCATGTGCTTGCATGTATGGACACGCACAAATCCATACACATTCCTTGCAAAGACATAGTCAGGTCAAAGTCAAGGAGATGTAAACCACTATTAGGGGAACTAACAAGAGCACAGTTCTGCTCTAGTGTCATAAGGAAGGTGAGTCCTCAGAGGGAATCAGGAGGTTCCCAGGAATTGAAAAGCAGGTGTGGTTAGAGTGAGGGTTGGTTTACTTTGGCAATTGGACAGGCATTTTCTGGTGTTGGCTTGAGCTGAGAAGACTCAAGGCTGCATTCCAACAGGGATTTGCTGTTGCAAGGGTCAGTTGTAGAGAGCAGATCAAAACTGAATTTGGACCTAGAATGGGAGATGAGGTGGTTGGTGAAGTAGGGGAAATGTCCAGGGTATCCAGGCATTTGTGGTTCAGTCCAGTCTAGCAGAGACTTATTGGGATTTCCAGAGTCCCTTCCCCTCTCTAGACTTTTCCTGTCTACTCCCAAATCTCTCAAAGTGTGGGATGTCAGATCCCACATGATACCCACACCATACCCAGGAAAGATCCTTTAACAATTAGCCCCAGCAAGACAATGAGCTCTAACACATCTCTATCTCTACTGCTCCACTGAAAGAGCTCTTGCTAAGATCATCAATGTCTCCCAAAGGCTTTCTCTTTCTTCTTTCCACAAAAGTGTTTTGACTCAGGAGCCATGCCTTCCTTCATGAAAATGCTTTGAACTCTTGACTTGTACGATAGGATACTCTTCTGCATTTTCTTCTCCCATACTGGCCTTGATCTTCTTTGCTGGTTTCTCTTGCTTTATCTAAAATCTTAATGCTGGCAGCTCTACATGCGTTCATGAGCCCTCTACACTCTCCCCAGGCAATCCTATCTTCCTATCTAGTATTTTGTGAGAAGGGCCAAAGAATGTTTCTTCTTTGTGTTTCCTTGAGGAGGAAAATTTCTGTAATATTCTGAGCTTCCTGCCCGACTCCTTACTCTGTCCTACTGAAATGCTACTTGGAGAGTTTGGGAGAGGAACCAAGCTTCCACAGTAATTTTCTTGATGCTTATCGCTCTCTGAAATTATCTTGTTCATATCTTGTTCAAAGAAAGATTATAGTATCCAAGATCTATAAAGAACTTATTAACTCAACAGCAAAGAAACAAACAACCCAATCATGAAATGGGCAAAAGACATGGACAGAAATATCACAGAGGAAGACATAGACATGGCCAACAAGCACATGAGGAAATGCTCCGCAACACTTGCCATCAGGGAAATACAAATCAAAACCACCTCACACCAGTGAGAATGGGGGAAAATTAAGCAGGAAACCACAAATGTTGTAGAGGATGTGGAGAAAGGGGAACCCTCCTGCACTGTTGGTGGGAATGTGAACTGGTACAGCCACTCTGGAAAACTGTGTGGAGGGTCCTCAAAGAGTTCAAAATAGATGAGCCCTACGACCCAGCAATTGCACTGCTGGGGATTTACCCCAAAGATACAGATTCAATGAAATGCTGGGACACCTGCACTCCGATATTTATACCAGCAATGTCCACAATAGCCAAACTGTGGAAGGAGCCTCAGTGTCCATCGAAAGATGAATGGATAAAGAAAATGTAGTTTATGTATACAATGGAATATTACTCAGCCATCAGAAACAACAAATACCCACCATTTGCTTCGACGTGGATGGAACTGGAGGTTATTATGCTGAGTGAAATAAGTCAATTGGAGAAGGACAAACATTATATGGTATCATTCATTTGGGGAATATAAAAAATAGTGAAAAGGAATAAAGGGAAAAGGAGAAAAAATGAGTGGGAAATATCAGAAAGGGAGACAGAACATGAAAGACTCCTAACTCTGGGAAACGAACTAGGCGTGATGGAAGGGGAGGTGGGCGGGGGTGGGGGTGACTGGGGGATGGGCACTGAGGTGGGCACTTGACGGGGTGAGCACTGAATGTTATTCTATTGGCAAATTGAACACCAATTAAAAATAAATTTATATATATAAGAAAAGAAAGCATAGCTAGGGATACCCCTCTTACTGTGCCTGGCAGGCAGGCAATAACATTTCAAAAGATTATCATTTCTTCTCTTCACATCTTTTGTTTCAGTAGTTCCAAAACACAAGGGCATTTTAATTTGTGTAATCTCATGAGGCAATGGTAGGAGGCTATGACCTCCCAGAAGGTAAAGGTTATGTTTTATTCAACACTGTATCCTTAGGATGTAGCTGAAAAATTTGACACTTCGTAGATCCTTTAAGAGTATTTGTTAAATGAATAAATGAGTCCAAGTCTTCAATAATAAAAAAAAGAAAGATGAATGGATAAAGAAGATGTGGTATATGTATACAATGGAATATTACTCAGCTATTAGAAATGACAGATACCCAACATTTGCTTTGATGTGGATGGAACTGGAGGGTATTATGCTGAGTGAAATAAGTCAATCGGAAAGAACAAACATTATATGGTCTCATTCATTTGGGGAATATAAAAAATAGTGAAAGGGAATGGAGAGGAGAGGAGAGAAAATGAGGGAAAATATCATTGAGGGTGACAAAACATGAGAGACACCTAACTCTGGGAAATGAACAAGGGGTAGTGGAAAGGGAGGTGGGCGGGGGGTTGGGGTGACTGGGTGACGGGCACTGAGGGGGGCACTTGGCAGGATGAGCACTGGGTGTTATGCTATATGTTGGCAAATTGAACTCCAATAAAAATATATTAAAAAAATAAATTCTGTGATAGTAAAATGTGTTGTTTTCTTGCTTGTCTCCCCTAACAGATTGTAAGCTTCATGAGGACAGAGTACATGTTTTATGTTTCTCTGTATCCTCCCAGATCATTGTATATTTCAATTCAGTACACCTTGTTGAATGGGATGGAATCTGGCTGATGGCACTCTCACAGCATTGCTTGTGTAGACTGGCCAATCGTTTACTTGCTTTACCCAATAAAGCCTCTTTTTAGGCCAAGGTTGACTCCCTGTTTCAGAGGCTGTCCTTTTCTACTCAGCTTGCTAGATGGTTTTCATCCTTTTGGATTCAGATTTTCCTATTTATTCAGAGTTGTAAATGTCAATGTCCAAACTACAATTCCAACTCCATTCATTGCCCTCTCTTGGCTCATGGTGTATTTCAAAATCAACATTTGAAGTCAAGAATTGAAGAGTTTCCAAAATTAATTTTCCTCTCTTCAGGTTCCTTCTGTATATAATGAGCACTGGGTGTTATATGCAGTTGATGAATTACTGAAGTCTACATCTGAAACTAATGATACACTATATGTTAACTAATTGAATTTAAATAAGTTTAAAAATCCCAGTTCCAGGCATGTAGGCTGGGCAAAATAACTCCTTCCATTTCTAGAAGAAAGTTGTGAAGCTCAGCAAATATGGTTCTTCCTCTTCTCCACATATCTTCATTTATTACATTTTACTCACCCTGTAGGGCTCAGAACAATGCAGTCTTTTCCATGTTTCACTTACCCACTTTTGTCATAATAATCTTAGGAATAATTGAGCACCTACTATGTGCCTTGTCCTAAATGCTTTCACCTATATAACCTCTGTTCTTCCCAACAGCTATGGAATTTACATATCATCCCATTTGCCATATGAGAAAACCAAGACTCACAGAAGCAGAGGTGCTCAACCATGGTTACCTAACTAGTAGGTGACCAGGCAAGACTGAAGTTCATCTCTGCCTGACTGGGAAGATTATGCTTTTCCTGTCACAGCTGCTGACTCAGTTCACCATCCTCAGTGGCATGTCACCTTATTCAACAAATATTAATCAAACACCTCCTGTGTGCCAGGAACTGCTCTAAGGAATCAAGATGCAAGTGAATATAGCAAAAGCCCTTGCCTTTATAGAAATCATAGTCTACTGGAAGGAGATACACAAAAATGATAAACAGAATTAAAAAGGTATGAAGTAATAGAAAGTAATAAGTGGTATGGAAAAAAAAAAAACAGTGTGAGGGGGCTAGAGAGTCCTGAGATCATGTGGTAGTAAACACAGTTTCAAAATAAAGTTGTTGAGAAGTCATGTTGAGACAGTGATATTTAAGCCAATATTTGAAAGAAATAAGACAGTCATGTAGGATTGGGGAAAGAGTCTGGGGAACTCAGTCTGGGGAAGAGCATGCCAAACAGACAGCTGATACGAAGACTCTGGAGTGGGAACCTACCTGATGGTTCAAGGAATGGCAAGAAGGTCGATGTAGCTTGGTGTTGTGAGAGGGGAGAAGGTATAGGAAACAAGATCAGAGGGGCTGCAGATGTGTGGAATGGTGGTTCTCAATCAAGGATGATACTGACCCTGGGGGTGGGGGTATTTGTCTGGAACCATTTTTGATTGTCACAATATTGGAGGGGTAGATGCTATTGGCATATAGTGAACAAAGGCCAGTGATGCTGCTAAGCATCCTACATTACATGGGAAACTCCTCTTCCCTTCTAAAAAAGAATTATCCTGATCCATATATCAATAATGTTGAGACTGAGGAACTCTGGTGTAGAGCCCTACAGGACTTTGGCTTTTGCTGTGTGTCAGATGTAGCATCTTTTGAGAATTTAGAACAGAGGAGTGTCCTCTGCTTTATACTTTGAAAGGAGGTGCTGTGTTGAGAATGAATAGACTGTGGGGAAGAGGAAAGGGAGGAAGCAGGAAGACAAAACCTGGAGGTGACCACCATACCCCAGGCATGAGATATGGGGTGACTCATCCCCTTCTTGGAAGGTCTTGGAAGCCAGGTAAGAAGGGAAGTAACATTACTGAGCACCCAGAGAGTGCCAAGCTTTCATGTTCATTACCTCTTTAGACTGTATCTGATCTTTGTTTTTTAAAAAATATTTATGTATGTATGTATGTATGTATGTATTTATTTATTTGAGAGAGAGAGAGAGAGAAAGAGAACGAGTGGGGGTGAGAGCAGAGGGAAAGGGAGAAGCAGAATCCCAGCTGAGCAGGGAGCTTGATGCAGGGCTCAATCCCAGGACCCCGAGATCATGACCTGAGTCAAAGGCAGATGCTTACTTAACCAAGTGAGCCTCCCAGTCGCCCCTGTATCTGATCTTTATTAGCCCCAGCACTTAGATTGGAGTTAAGTAGCTTGACATCCCTGAATGCAAACAAGAATTTCAGTAGAAAGAAAATGTTTTTATTTTACACTTGTTGGCCATTCAGAAAATTTGTTCTGGATGATGCTATTTCTCTACCAACAGATAGAGTAGAAGCCTGGTTGCAGGTTAGGCACATGCCCTTCCAGAGGCACATGAAGAAATCTGTTGGAGACACCCAGGTGGAACTCTCTTGTGGTCCCCTTATGTTATCATTCTGCAAACATGCCCTTGGGATGTACCTTGAAGAGGCTATTACACATTCTGCTAAGAATAGACACTTGCACCAGGCACCTGAAGGAGTTGATACCATTCTTCCCAGCAGAGCCAACCCCTTGAAAATGTCTATATTAGGGTCTTTTCTCCAAAGATTGGAAAGTCATCCATACAAGACCAGACAAGCATATATAAGGGAGGCAGGCCATTGAAGGAGAGCAGGAAGCTGAGCCAATAAAATTCCTGAATGGTGACTCATACTAAGCAGTGATGAAAGTGAACTTGTCTCAGTCATGCCAGTGGAATAATTCATGGTCACATCAATACTATGGTCCTGCTCTACTTCTGTTGGGGAGAGGACTAGTGCAGTGGATATCGCTGGTGCACCTTTTCTCCATCTTTATCACCCTCCACATCCTAAGACAGGTGATCAGGCTGGCCACGCCACTTATTGGAATGCTCTCCTCTCAAGGCTTCTATGGCCATACTTTTTATCCCTTCAGCCAGTACTGAAATAATTTCTTCTGCTTAGCATTACTATATTAGTTTTCTAGTGCTGCTGTAACAGATTAGGTGGCTTAAAAGAGCAGAAATTTATGGTCTCACAGTTCTGGAGGCTAGAATTCTGAAATCAAGGGGTTGTCAGGGGCATGTTCCCTCTGAAATCTGTAGGGGAATCCTTTCTTCCTCTTCCTAGCTTCTGGTCCTTTTCAGCAATCTTGGGTGTTCTTGGGTTGCAGCTACATCACTCCAACCTCTCTTCCTCTATCACCAGATGGTGTTCTTCCCATGTCTCTGTGTTCACATGGTCATCTTATAATAACACCAGTCATTTGGAGTAGGGACCCACCCAACTCAATATGACCTCATCTTAACTAATTTCAACAATGACCCTATTTCCAAATAAAGTCATATTCTGAAGTACTGGGGGGGTAGGACTTCAACATATCTTTTTGAGAGGACACATTTCAATTCATAACAATGTCTTTCTTCCATAGTAGCCTTTGAGCAGCTATTATACATTCCCAAGGAGAACAACCCCTTTCCTACCGCATAGTGTCCTAATGGAGGATCAAATATGATGGTGGATTTCCTGACAACTGTGGTCAGTCAGACTGCTGCATCCTCTTGGGCACAATAATTGATCCAGTGGTGGGCACATGACCCATGAAAGAACAATCAAAGTCCTTTTATGAAATTTTGAAATATGGTGTCAAGAGGGTATCTCCCCCCCCCCTTTTTTTTTTATTTTTAACACAGGTGGGCCTGGCAGAAGACTTCTTGTTTTCTCCATAAACACTGATGCAGGAACAAGCAGAGCAGAGAGAAGAGAAAGTGACGGTACCCTTGTGACATCATTTCCAGCCCTGGATCCAGCTGTGCCTGAAGCCATTACCTCTGGGACTCTGAGATGCAAGGACCATTGAATTTTCTTCTTCTCTTAAATACTTGGAGTTGATGGGCAGCCCAGGTGGCTCAGCGGTTTAGTGTTGCCTTCAGCCCAGGGCGTGATCCTGGAGACCCTGGATCGAGTCCCACGTCAGGCTCCCTGCATGGAGCCTGCTTCTCCCTCTGCCTGTGTCTCTGCCTCTCTCTCTCTCTGTGCTTCTCATGAATAAATAATAAATCTTTAAAAAAATACTTGGAGTTGAATATTCTGCTACTTTCTATTGAAAGAGTATTAATTCTGCTGTCTTCCATCATCATCAAGCTTTTTTTCAAAAAGAAGAAGCACATCATCTTTAAATATTGCCAGTAGGACTCACACTTCATAGCACAAGGCACCTTACAAAGAACTTTCCTGCGCTTTAACGCACTGAATTATGACCCCTGAACTCTGAGTCCTCAAGTAGACTATGCATCTGAGTGAGCGTGGTGGGATCCTTGGGCACGGAGTGAGAGGCAGAGCCCAGGCTCTCCAAACTGGCAGCTACCATTCAACTCTGGCTCACTGTCACCACATGGGGATCTGATTCAGACCCAGTGTTGTGGATCTTCTTTTTTTAAAAAAAAAGCCAGAAATCTGAATTGTGATGGGAATTTACCAATGAATAAACTCTCTGTGGGTCGATAAAACTCTCCTGTGGCCTGAAACTAGCCCCCAAGCTACCCACTGGAAATGTCTGCTGTAAAACCATGAAATGTTAGAGCTTGGAAAGATAGTTGCAGGTAATATAGTCTAAATGCTACATAAGACTTTGATATTGTGAAGTGACTCACCCAGGGTCACCTAAATAAGTACTGGCAGAACCAGAACTAGAGCAAAGGGATTCTGATTCTCAGACCATGCTGTTACCAAACTGGGATTTTCCTCACCATCCCTGGCCTCCTCTACCTTTCCCCAACTTGGGAACCGGTGCTAGCACCCCATCAGGTACCCAGGCCAGAATCCTGGGTGTTACCCTTGGTACAGGTCAGGGATGAAGACCTATTTAAGTCTACCTCGAGAATACATCTTGCATATATCCTGTTTCTCTTCTTTTCCATCACTACCACCTAACTGCAATAGCTTCATAACTACTCTCCAGTCTCACTGTTCCTCTGCCTTCCAAGTTTTATAAGATCCTGCAAGACCCCACTTCCCATCCTGTATCTCTCTCCTCCAGCCTTTCAGCCCCTTTAGCCTGCCATTTTCCTCCCCTCTAAGGGCTTCTGTCCATGCCATTCCATGTGTCTGGAATTCTCTCTATGCATCTCTTCTTGGTATTAATCCCAACTAACCTTCCAGGTCTCTGAGCAGTGCCAGCCCATCCTAAGTACTATGTAAGTAACAGCTATTGTGATTTTCATTATCATCTCAGCCAAATGGCCCCTTTTTGAGGACTCCTTCCCAGGTCAGCCCATCCTGTGATTCACCTCTATAGCACTCAGCATAATCACAGTTCCGTAACAAACTGCTTTTGCTTGTTTTCTATCTATTGGCTCCATGAGACTTCAGGGTACCCTCAGCTCAAAGAATGTGTCTCGTTAACATCTTTATATCCCAGTGACTGTCAGAGAGCATGATACAGCACTCAATAAATATTTACTCGCTGATACTGAGTAAATACTTGTTTATATTTGTACACCTCTAGACATCAGAACATCCAATGGAGCTTTCAATACCATTTCCATGTTGGCCATTTTACAGATGAGGAAACTGAGGATCAGTGGGGTCAGTAAGTGGCTCCATGGTCTGTGGCACATGGGAACATAAAACCCCCATTCCCTAAGTCCTGAGCCTAGCAGGACTCTGCTCTGCTCTGCCTCTGGCTTGATGGCTCAATGGATATTTGACTTCTGCTGTGTCCCAAATCAGAATTGGTGTGTGTGTGTGTGTGTGTGTGTGTGTGTGTGTGTATTTTTTTTTTTTCCAGTGGCAGGAAGTCTTGCCCTGGGGAGATGCTATTTGGTTAGCATTTGGGGAAAGAGAAGTATTTTTCCCTTTGTTAGCTAGCTCTGGGCAGTCTGAAAACTCTTGATCCCCACTGTCTGCTGCTTTGAATGTAATGACCTGCTTTCAATCCTGTTTAATTATGGGATTTCTGATAGGAATTTGGAAAACAACTCCTAAATCCTGAGGCTTGGATGGTAGCCCATGTTTTATCTCCAAGTCTCTGTACCCAGTTTTTCAGAAAGACTTTTTATACCTGGCCCTCAGGCAGAGGCCTATCCCTTATTGCCCCCATTCCTCCCCAGTTCACCACCTGGGGACTGTCTAACCATGCTTGCTTCCCAATTTACTCACTGGATGGAACCCTCCCATGCTGGGCTCTGGCTCTCAATTTTCAGTCCTGTGTGTATCCTGAGGCAGTCCTTAAGAGCAGAGTATGGGCTGGTGTCCCATGAAAAGTGGCCTCAGATAAGGGCCTGGGAGTGAGCAAAGCCAGCTTTGAGTCTTTGCTCTTATGATGTTAGTGCTGGGTCCTTGGGCAACTGACCTAAGGCCCCAAGCCTCAATTTCCTTAACTGTAAAGTGGGAATGGTAATATCTCATTTAGGGTTAGTGGTAGAAAAACCTAGCAAATTATAGGCACTAAAAACATGATTTCTTTTTTTCCCCTTCTCTAGCTTTTGGTAGGGCTGGGGCTGGTGGAGATAGAAGATCAGAAACATGGTTTAGGGAAGGGAGGGTCTCTGCTAAGATTGGGCAGCTGAAAGATCTAGTCTAGAGAAGTGGCAAAAGCACCCTTTTTGGGTGTTGGGATGAATGCCAGTCAGACGTAGAAAGTGGCCTCTGGGCATTAAAGCTACACAGACCTGGTTCAAATCCTAGCTGGGTGACTGGGTGACAACTAGCCTGAGTCTCAGTTGACACATCTGTAAAATAGGAACAATGATTTCCATGTCAAGGGGCATCACGAGGACTGCAACTAAAATAGAGGAAGCCATTCACCCTGCCCAGTGACTCTTGCTCTGGTGGCTTCTCCCACCCAAAGGCCTGGGGGCCACCTGGATCTGAGTTTGTTTCAGGGCATCTCCCTGGCAAGGCACAAAAGGAATTGGGATCCATACCTGCATTCTCTGTTTCCTAAATAACAAACATTATGGCAGCTACCTTTTATTAAGTTTCAACTGTTCTTAGTTCTTTTTCTTACAGGGGAGACAATGCAAACTTGAGATTGCCACTTGCTCAAGGTCACTAAGCAGGTTCATGAGGGAGCTGTCTAGCTTTCCGCCATACAAACCTCCTGTCTGACCCCCTTTTCACTGCTCTGGGCTTCCTGGATTCCTGGGGCTCAGATGGGTTCAGGCCAGCTGTTATGACCTTTTTTGGATTCCAGCCACTCACAAAGGGAGCAGCAGTTTCACCATGTTCCTGCACTCAAGAGCCCCTTCCGCTTCCCAGTGTCCTAGATTCACTCTCTGCACTGTCCTCAGCATGTCAAGCAGGGATTTGGAGGGGAGGATTCTCTACCTGTCCTGCATCCCTCCGTTAGGTGGGAGCTCTGGCAAGCAGAGGAGGATCAGGTACTCCCAGGAAAGCAGGGTGTGAGAAGTTAAAGATTATTAGAGAAGGGCACCAAGGTAGGTTCTGATTTCAGAACAGAGGCCCCACTTTACCTTCATTTCTGCTGCCCATGTGGGAGGATTCATGTGGGGGCTCACTCTAAATGTTGTAATGTGTTCAACATTATAGGACAAAAGGCTGGACTACCAGGAAAGAGGAGGTGGCATTGAATTTGAGCCCTATAGAATGGGGAAGAAGTGTGCTCACACTGCAGGGAAAGCCAAGATGGGGATGAAGTGGGAGCGTGAGGTTGATGCATTAGTGGATGAGCTCCTAGTTCACATTTGGTTTCTCAGCCATGGCTGTGCCCTCTCCTGTCTCCTCCAGAACTTCTGCTTCCCTTCCTGAAGTCTTACCGAATCTGACCAGGGGGTCCTTGCTGGGGGCTCCAGTCCCCAAACCCATATTCTAGACTCTGGAACATGCACATGGCTTGATTCAAGATCAGGAAAAAAACTCTTGCTTTCCTTTCAGAATCAGCTGTGCAACCCTCTCTGCGCCTGAGGGTGTCAGGGGGGTGCAGCCAGGGGTGCAGGGGAGCCTTGGGAAACCACTTCTGCATGCCTGCCTTCCCGCCAGAGCTCAGAGAATGGCCAGCCTCCACTTCAACACAGAAGTGGCCCCTTCTTTCTGTTGCTTTCTTTTGAGACTTCTGCAGGGTTTGTCAATTAGCATGCATTCAGGCACCGGGAGGAGCAGACCCTTGCTCTGACCCACATGCAGTGTGCTCCCACCACCCTGGGAAATTCCTCATTTGTGGAAAACATGCATACTTCTGTCTCTGCAGCCTCTGATTTGTCTGCTTGATCTGTACTCAAAAACTGATGGTCATTCTTTAAGGCCCAGCTCACAGGTCATCTGCTTTCTGAAGCCTTTTTCAGCACCTTGGGCATAATTAGTTCCTCCCTCCTGTCACCTCCCAAAGCCCTTTGCCATGATGGCATTTCTGCCGTGATGGCATTTCTCATATTGCCTTCTACTTACTTGATTTTAAGTTACTTTTTAAAACACAGACCTAACACGTGTTTTCTGTATAAAGGGAAGAACAAAATTCTCCCCTACCCCCTGCCCATTCTTTAAGGACAATTGCCCAAAGCTAATCCTTATTAGCAATTTCTTTGGAGGGCTTCCAGAAATTTTTATAATCAAGTATATATGAGGATGTGGGTATGTACAGTCAGTTATTTGATCCAAAATCGGTCATATAAAGTTATTGCTCTGCAACTTGCCCTTTTCCCTTACTGGACATCTTCATTTTTGCAGAAAAACACTTTACATTAATGTTCTATCTGATGTACTTGACCTAAATTCCATCATCTTATTTTATTTTTTAATAAAAGGTTTACTTAATTTTTTATTTTTTTTGACATGTAATCTTTTCCTTTTCCTTTTTTTCTCCCTTCCTTCTTCCTCCCTCTCTTCTCCTCCTCCCTCCACCCCCCGTTTTGTCTTATTTGTGAGGTTTCTTTTTTTTACCCCCTCTTTTCTTCTAGTGCCTTGGAAGGTTTATAGTCTGTTTTTAATCCTTGAAGTCATCACCCTTATAACTTTAAACACTATCCATAAACATCTGGATTTATCAATTTTACTCTGTATCCAATCCACAAACATTCTGCCACCAAAGATATAGAATTCAGGGTATGTATACATCTTCACATCCTTCCTCTACCATTGTTGTTGGCTAAGCTTTTCTTTGTGTACTGCTGTGGTTTGGAACATTTACATTCTGTGCTGTGATCATAATCTCCACAGCTGTTCAGCCTTCATTCTATATTTAAACAAATATAATGTTCACTACTCATTCCTAAGTTGGTATTTTTGATATATTTTGGGGGGAACTAGGTTTTATTATCAAGTCCTCCACCCCCTGACCTTCCCTGTAAACTTGAGTGCTATGTGCTCTTTTCTCTGAGTCTGTTGGTAAATGTCCTTCAGCTACTTTTTTTCTTTTCTAAAAATTTAAATTCAATTTAATTAACATATAGTGTATTATTAGTTTTAGAGGTAGAGTTCAGTGATTCATCAGTTGGATATAATACCTGTTTATTCACCCATGCTTATTCCATCACGTGTCCTCCTTAATGCCCATGACCCAGTTACCCCATCCTCGCACCTCTCCCTCCAGCAACTCTCAGTTTGTTCCCTGTGTTTAAGAGCCTTTTATGGTTTCCCTCCCTTTCTGTTTTCATCTTATTTTTCTTTCCCTTCCCCTATGTTCATCTGTTTTGTTTCTTAAATTCCACATATGAGTGAAGTCATATGATACTTGCCTTTCTCTGATGGACTTATTTCGTTTAGCATAATACTTTCTAGTTTCATCCACATTGTTGCAATGGCAAGATTTCATTCTTTCTGATGCCTGAGTAATATTCCATTGTATATATATAAAAATATATATCACATCTTCTTTACCCGTTCATCTACTTTTATACATGAAAGACAACCTGACTGGCTACCAAATTTGAGAACATACTGATTACCTTTAGAATTTTGTGTCCATCACTACCATGTCTTTTGGCACTCTAGTGTAAAGTCACAGGCCAGTTTGACTTCTCCTTTAGAGTATTTCCGAATTTTACTATCTGAATATTATCCATCAAAATTCCATTAACATATTAAGGATATTTTTATTATTCTGTAGATTAAGGCATTTCTTTAGTTCATAAGTTTTCTTCTGTAATACCTTTGAATATGTTTGTGGCCCATTGTTCTTTTCTTTTCTTTTCTTTTCTTTTTTCTTTTCTTTTCTTTTCTTTTCTTTTCTTTTCTTTTCTTTTCTTTTCTTTAGGAATGCCTGGTATGTATACTTGAATATCCTTTTATTGCAAGTATTGTCTTCTATTTTATTTCATTGTCTTTATAATTTTCCCCTTTCTTCCATTTTTAAATCCCTATTCCCTATATTATTGGCTCTTCTCTCAACTAAATGAATTCCATATCTTGCTGATGCTAATTTTTTCTCTCTATAAGAGTTATATTATTTAAAAAATATTTTTCACATTGGATCCTGTATGCTGTGTGTGTGTGTATAGAAATCATCTTTTTAAAAAGATTTTATTTATTTATTCATGAGAGACACACACAGAGAGAGAGAGAGAGAGAGAGAGAGAGGCAGAGACAAAGGCAGAGGGAGAAGCAGGCTCCATGCAGGGAGTCTTGATGTGGAACTCGATCCCAGGACTCTGGGATCACACCCTGGGCCGAAGGCAGGCGCTAAACCACTGAGCCACCCAAGTGTCCCTCATCTTTCTTTCTTTCTTTTTTTTTTTGTATCCTGTCTGCTTATTTGTAGTTTGACTTTGGAAATGTTTTACTCTGGTTTGTTATTTTCTCAGGGATATAATGATAGGATGGGGGAGTTAGCTGGGCTGCTAACAGATTACCTTTGATTTTCTTGTCTCAGGATCTGTTACCAAATATGTTCTGCCCTGGAAGTGCATCTATCCTGAGTTTTCAAGCATCTCTCCATGGATGAGGTCTGTATGGATTACAAGGAAGATCCAAAGCTGCTGGGTCCCATGTATCTCTTCCGGTGATTAGATGCAAGGCTAATTGTTGTTTCCCTCTCTCTCTTTTGCTCCACTTCTAAGACATTTAAGGAATGGGAGTCAGGGATGAAGGAGTAATACTAGCTACCTCCTTTGGCCCTGTCTCCCTTGCCCTCCCACCTTGTGGACCTGAGTCATTATAGGGGACCTCATTCTTCCATGGCCTACCCCCACCTCTGCTCCTTTGCTCTCCAGCAAATGATCATTTATTTGGCTTTTAGGGATCCTCTTTATTACTTTCAAGGATATCTGGCAATGTATGTGACTCCTTTAATTGTCTTCCTTTGATGAAGTCCAAGCTTCGCTGAATGTGGCATGTATGGGTTTTAGCCTATTTTATTTTTTTAATTTTTAGATTTTGTTAAATATTTTATTTATTTGAGAGAAAGAGAGAGAGAAATAGTGAAAGAGAGCACGAGCTGGGAGGCAGGGAAAGGGAGAAGCAGGCTCTCCACTGAGCAAGGAGCCCAAAGCAGGGCTTGATCCCAGGACCTTGGGATTACGAACTGAGCCAAAGGCAGATGCTTAACCCACTGAACCACCCAGGCATCCTAGCCTATTTTATTAAGAATAACATTATTTTAACATAACATAACAACGCTACCCCCAATTTTTAATGGTTTAGCATGGTATAAGTTCATTTCTCATTTGCATAGCAGTCCGATATAGATGTTCCTGGTCAATGGGCAGCCTGCCACATGGTGATTCAGGAGCCTGCACTCCTACTTTGCTGGTCTTAGAGGTCCCTCTATGGATCAAGAGGAAGAGGAGAGACAAGGAGGTGGAGAGAGAGCTTGATGAGGAAGAGAAGAGAGAGAAGAGAAGAGAAGAGAAGAGAAGAGAAGAGAAGAGAAGAGAAGAGAAGAGAAGAGAAGAAATCTTAACTATCTCTTATCCATCTTGGCCACTTCTATTCACATTCCAACTATGAGAACTAGTCACATGGCTCAACAAAATGCAATAGAAAGACTGGGAATTGTGGTCTCTGCCTGAGCAGCTGTTCCCTGTCCACTCCTCTCTATTATGGAAAGATAAGAATGAACTCTGGCAAGTAGTTAATCATCTCAGCCCCATAGTGATTTCCTAATTGAAGATGACATTTTCTTTACTATTTCCGTTCTTCATTTTTTTGTGTTGTATTCAATGGGCTTCAGAGCAGGGAGTACAGTAAACATCTTGTAACTTGTTTACATATCTATCTCTCCTATAGTAATCTGTGGTCTCTAGATGAGGGCCATGACTTAAGCTTTTGATATTTTCCAGCACCCAGCATGATGGTTAACAAAGTAGATGGTCAATAAATGCTTTGTGGATGAAAGAATGAATGAATTCTTGTTTGGGTAAAAACTACTCTTCCCACTTTCTTTATTCTCAACTGATCTGTCTATCTCCTCTCTGTTCTGAGGGCTGCTCCATGCTCTCTTCTCCACTTTCTCTTCCCCTCATGGTTTGGCTCAAGGCTTGTGTCTCCTGTCTCCCTGCAATGATTCAACCCTCCCCTGGGTGAGGTCTGGTTAGAGCCTGGCCTGTGGCTCAGCAGGCTTCTTAGAGCTGCCAGGGCAACATTTACCAATATGTCTCATTGCAGCTTGGCTGTAAGATTTGACAGTGGGGAAAGAAAATATCTCTGTCTGGGGAAACAGAACTCACTGGAGAGGATGCCAGGTGTGCTACCACTCCAGCTGGTGCTAAAAGTCATGGACATGAAGTGGGATTAAGGTGTGGATCAAACACAGGTGAGAGAGAAAAAGACTGACCAGGGAAATGACTCTTCCCCGCTTTCAATGCTCTGATCTAAGTGGACTACTATATTCAAATCCACTTCTTGTGACAAGTTCTTTTTATTTTTTTAATGGACAGTCCCCAGAAAAATAGTAGAACAGACTAGCTAAGAGCTTGATCATTAGAATCCAACATACCTGTGTTTAAGTTTTGCTCTGCCATTTGCTGTATGATCTTGTACAAATTTTTAAGCAATGTGAGTTTCAGTTTCTTCATGTATAACATTGATAAAATAATATCTATCTTGCTGGGTTGTTATAAAGATGAATGGAGTTCAATCTTAAACATGAAAGAGACATTCAATATGTGTTGAATGAATAAATAACAAATGTACATAAAGTTCTTAACATAGTACCTAGTACGTTATAAGCCATCAATGTAAGATGATTATATCAGTAATGACAGGCTAGGTTTGCTTGGCTTACTGCAGTAACAAAATCTTAGCATCTCCTATCTTTAGAAAAACATGGTTTCTTGCTCATGCTACATGTCCACAGAGGGTCAGATGGGGCTCTGCTCCAAGTAACCCTCAGTGGAACAGCCACTATGTGGAGTTCTGTCACTCACTATCCATGAACAGGCAAAGAATATTTTCCACTTCTTTATTCTGAGTCATCTCACTGAGTCTGGCTGATGGGATGTTAGGTTCCTCAAAGCAAGCAGAAACTTGAACAAGCACTTGTATATTTCTGCTTGAGCTCCCATAACTCTGCCATCAACATGAGAACATGCCTGAATTAGCTGCTGAAGTGAGATATATGGAGTAAAGCCAAGATGTCCTGGTTACTCAGTCAAGGCTACCCTGAATCAGCCCACACCTAGCTGACCCCATACATATGAGCAAGACCAAAAAGGATCAAAAGGGCCTCTTAGCCAGCCTCAGTTGATGCCATTTTGATAAACAATAAACAAATGTTCCTGTATATTGAGGTTTGGGGGTTGTTTGTTAGACACCATTACTATAGCAATGGATAACTGATACACACTGCCTTGGCCTCAAGCTCTCCAGTACATAAGACTCTGAAAAATTCTCTTCATATTCCTCAGAAAAAGAAGCATATGGTAGATTTTACTAAGGACCTCAAGGGAAAGTCTAAAGGGATTTTAACATCACATAGCATCATGAGCTTCCACTTAATACAGTTTCTCTCCCATTTCTTTGGCTGAAATGCTAACCAAAGTTTCTCCTTTACTCTTACTTCACACAGGACACTATTCTGCCAGCTTTTATCTATTCTTTTCCCCATCTGTTCTTCCCCTCTGTAAAATCTCACTCTTTCTTCCATAGAACAGTTAGGACTTGTCCCAGATATTCCAGACCCAAGTCCTTCTGTTTGTGGCAACTACCCTCCTTAGAAGCCAGTGGTCTAGGGCAGCCCGGGTGGTTTAGCGCCGCCTTCAGCCCAAGGCGTGGTCCTAGAGATGTGGGATCAAGTCCCACGTTGGGCTCCCTGCATGGAGCCTGCTTCTCCCTCTGCCTGTGTCTCTGCCCCCCTCTCTGTGTCTCTCATGAATAAATAAATAAAATCTTAAAAAAAAAGCCAGTGATCTATAGATAATAATAATCTTCGTTTTTCTTCATCATTAGGAAGCCTGCTGAAGGCAGTGATGGTGTATTATTAGCTCTGTTATCCTTAGTAGAGCTAAGCTAAGCTTGTTTAGCAGAGTCCCTGGGTCATTTTAGGCAGTTGTAAATGGTTTTGGAAATACTCAATGTTATTGGAAGGATTTTAGAGCATCCATATCCTTAATACTACTCTCTAATGGGTAGATGAGAGCTAACTATAAAGAATAAACATTATTTATCCTCTGTCTACATGAAGAAGATATGAGACATTAGACTGTGTAAATACTCAGTAAGATGGGATAATGTGCTCAAAGATGGCAAGATGACATTGTATCCATTTATCCACACATGGTCATGAGGCCCCAATAGGTCACTGAGGTCCAAGGTCAGAAAGCCAAGAAGAGGTCAACTGGAGAGAAGTGTCTGGACCTCTTACTTTCTCCACTGAACCAGACATTGAGCCTTGGCGCTGGACACTCTGAAACTTGGCCTGCCTTCACACAAAGCTTGGCCCAGGGTCTCCAATGGCTCCACTGAGCTTGGCGGGGCACACTGACAGAGTTGGCCCAGAAAGGCTCCAGGACAGCACCCAAACTCAGCAGTGCTCCCGCCACAGAACATTTGTTTGGGGGGCTTTACCTGACAGAGAACAGTGCATGGACAGCCCCTGGCATGTGGACTGAAGTTGGTTCTGACAATCCAGGGCTGCACATGGGCTGGTGGCTTCCCCTGAGCCAAGGCCCGCTGGGTTCAGTTCAGGAAAGAAGCTATTGCCAATGGGCAGGGAGATTTAGCATTCCACCCCTGCTCTTTTAATCCCCTATGTGAAGGAATGTTCCACTGCAGAGACAGCAGAGCTGCAGAGACAGGATGTGGTGCCAAAAGGAGGGTGGTGGTGGTAGAGAAATAGCTTTGTGGGGTTGAGGGGAGGGGTAGATGAGTTAGGTTCAATCATGGACTGACTGTGTGACCTTGGACAAGTCATATCCCCTCTTGGGATCCCATTTCTTCATCTTCAAGATATATATATATAATATCCATATATGATCCATATATATATAATATCCATATATGATCCATACATATATATATATATGATTCATTTCAGGATAAAGTTCTAAGATTCTAAAAACTGTTTTCATTGTGAAGTCTAAGGTGAGATTTTTGTTTTCAATGTACAAGGCCTTTCCAGATTTTTATATAAGCACATTTGCAAAAATAAGATATCTTATTTATGTATCAGAGGGACAGTCTGCCCCTCAATTCAATTCTAGGATTTTAAACACCTTGAAGCAAGGTCTATGACTCATACTATCCAGCACATAAAATTCTTCTAATGTCAGAAATGGAGGAGCACTTAGAGATCATCTAGTCCAATCTTACCAGTTTTAGATGAGGAAACTGGAGACTAGAGACAGGAGGTTATTTTCTCAACATTGTATAATGAATCTCAGACTCAGAATTCAGAATCTCTTATCAAATTAAACTGTTTTTAATGCTTAAAATTTTCTGCAATTCTAAGGCTTGAAATCTAAGGCTTTCATATTTTTTAAAACAGGTTTATCTCTTTCTTCCTTTGAGCAATTTTCAGGGTTAACTCAGATCGACCAAGGAGAATCTGAGAGTCTTAGGCTTATGTGAAATTTGTGAAATCCAAAGGCATAAATATCCCTTGGGGCTTCTAAAGATTTTCCCCAAGCAGCCAAAACCTTGGACAGCAGCCACCCTGGAAGGAATGTGGCCTCCTGCATAGCGGTCCCAACTCCAGCTCCAGGATAGGACATGAGACCCAAGTTGACATGACACAAGCCCTATTATGAACAAGAGAGTCATGACCCTCTGCTGATGACTAACATGCTAATTTGAAAAGTCTGCCTGCAACTAGAAAAACAAACAAGAACAATGAAACTTAAGGCAACCTTTTAGACAACCAGGAGGCAATGGAAAGCTCACAGCATGAAAGAAGGAGTCCCTTCCTTGACTGTCACTGTCTCTTTCGCAAACATGAATTAAAACCTACCTACCTACCATGTGCAGCCAATGTGCCAGGCACTTTGACGGGATTCAAAAGAGAAAACAAACCAAGCCTGACCCCTAAAATCTTACAATTTAAGGGGATTAGAGAAACACTTACATGGCTAATGTTTCTAGGCATTAAGTGAAAAACATCTTATCCATCCTCTGTAGCTTTAAATACTATATAATATTAAGCAGCGCCAGCCTAGATCCCTCTTTTGAGCTCCAGAGAAGAATCCTACACAGCATCACTGCTTGAATGTCTCACAGGCAACATAACTTTTTCAAACAGAACTCATGGTCTTTCATCCCAAATTTTCATTGTTCTACTCGAGTATGTGATGCTATAATTCACTCAGTTGTTTATTCCAGAAATGGGAGTCATCCTTGATAATTACTTCCTCCTCCATCAACCTCTCACATTTAATCAATCATGGAGTCCTATAAATTCAAAACATTTTAAATACACTTCTATTTGTCCCATCTTAACCAATGCTTCTCTGAATGTTAGTTAACAGAATCTCTTGCCTTCAACAGACTCAGAATTGGCCATCTATAACACGCTATCACTTCCATTTTCCACAAAGCAGTGAGACTGATTTTTTTTTTAAATATGCATTTTATTTGTTCACCCTCTTGCTTTAAAAAGTCTCAATGGAGACTTGTAATTCCACCCATGAACGATTTAACTGTTATAGGAATTGTCCTAGCCCTGCAAACAAGTAGAAAACTGGGCAAAACATATAAAACAACGGTTTTCAGACATTGGACAATAGGCAGCAAAGAACTGTGGTCCCTGTGAAAAAAGAAGCAAACAGAGTGAGCCCTATGATTGTCCCAGCTTATTGCTTGGAGCCAATTCCCAGGCTGCACAGGGAGGAGGAACTGAAACAGAACATGACAGTGTCACTGAGTTAAGGAGACAGAGAATGAAGTTAAGGGATGCTGGGCTAGAATTTATGGGCAGGACACTCGAAGAAGAGGGCACTCTACACACACATACACACACACAAAGACAGAGACAGAAAGAAAAAATCCCCAGATCTTCAGAGGAATCCCCTTGAATCTTTGACTGAATACTGACCTAAGCACACATGAAAGAAAGCTACCAGATATGGGGGCTGAAACACTGGAAAGCAGTAAGCCAATCAATTGTTAGAGTTCACACAAGGATGGGAATAGTTTGTGTTCTGAACAGCCCAAGGCAGAAAAAACTTGTAATTCAAAGGCAATGAATAGAGTCCTTAAAGGTATAACACCTCAATAATGTAGACTAAATTAGTCCCCAAATAAAGGCTGATATGTCATAACAAAGCTTAAAAGAAATTCCCTGAAAGATAAAATCGACCCTAAGTTAATTAACTGCTCACCAGCACAATATCCAATGCCCTTGGAATACATACAATAAAACCCAGCACCCAAGAACATAAAATTCACAGTATTTGTTATCCAATAAAAAATTACCAGATAAGCAAAGAAGCAGGAAAATATGAACTATACCCAGGAGAAAAACCAATAAATATGATCAGATCTAGAAATGACAAAGATGTTTGAATTAGGAGACAAGGACTGCTAAAAAGCTATTATAAGTCTTATCTATATGTCCAAGGATACAAAGAAAAACATGAATGTGATGAAGAAATAAATGGAAGATATAAATAAGAGGTAGTTGGAATGTCTAGAGTGAAGAACACAATATCTGAGATGAAAAAAATACATTAAATAGGATTAGCAGATTGTAACTGCAGAAGAAAAGATTAGTGGACTCGAAGATGTAGCAACAGAATCTATCTGATTTAAAGCACAGAGAGAAAAAGAAGACAGCAATGCCCCAATAAGCCATGAGGCAATATCACACAGTCTAATATATGTGTAATTGGAATCCCTGAAGAGATGAGTACAGGAAAATTTTTGAAAATCAGCAGGCAAACATTCCAAATTTGATGGACATTTTAAGCACAAGAAGCTCAGTGAACCACAAATAGAAAAAAAAACCCATAAAGACAAGTATACTGAGGAACTTAAAATTAAGTTTCAGAAAACCAGTGAAAAGGAGGAAATTTAAGAAGCAGAGAAAAAGACATCTTCAGTACAGAGGGACAAAGAGCAGAATGACAGCAGGAGCCATATGGGTTGGAAGAGAGCAGGACAATGTCCTCAGAATGCTGCAACAGAAAAATGGTCAAATTGGGTTTCAGTACCCAAAAACTTATCTTTGACAAATTAAGGCAAACTGAAGACTTTTACACATCAACAAAAGGTGAGATAATTCACTGATAGCAAATCTGTATGAAAAGAAACGGTAAAGGAAGTTCTCCTGGCAGAAGAGGGAGTTTAAGACGTAAAGAAGAGATTGAAGGGAAGAGATGGGGCTACTGGGAGAAAAGATACAGGATCTGAGGAGGGAGACTGAGGAGTTAATTTGCAGCAAATTGATGTTTATTTCTTTCACTGACTTTGAGCCCTTTGGTACTGAGGTTCTCTTTGGCCTTTGACCAGCCATTCTTATCACACCACCTCTGTTTGCTTTTGTTCCTTCTCCAGAAGAGTCCTGCATCTTCAGGAGGGTCCTGCATCTTGTCCCAAACCTGCTCCCTCTTCTCCTCTCCCCTCCAAAAATCACCCACTTCATAGCTTTACTGACCCTTGACTTCTTCCCTGGTCCCTGTCATTCCCTGGAAGTCTGCACACTTCTCCTGGCCTCCCTGCCTCTCTTCTCCAACAGACCATCTTCCTCCTGCTGTTTCCTATGCCTTGTACACATATTGGGATGTTCACTCTCCCTTTAAGATGATCTCCTTCTATGACTTGCTTTTTGCTGACTTCCGTTCAGTATCTTTTGAATCTTACATGAGCATATATTACGATGATGATGATGATGATGATGATGATGATGATGATGATAATAATAGTAACCCACAATGGGCATTGAACTAATGGGACAAATGAATGAGGATGATCAATCCCCCCTCAAATTATGCAAGCTCAGGATCTGTGAGCAGATACAGACATATCTTTCTGCCTCCCCAGAAGCCGTGGGCACTTGCCACACAATTGATCAGGGACTCGTGGGAGTGTAAGGCAGGAAAAACCCAGGGCATATGGAGAAAACCTTTTGTCCCTAGACCTCAACTCAGAATCACTATGATTCTGAGAAGCATGGGATTCAGCATTTCCTTTTTCTAAATACTCCCTTACTTAGAAGCTCAGAATCTTCATTCTTTCTGGTCAACCATGCTATCAGGCCCTTCCCTTGACCCAGTTGGGTCACTGAGGTAAGAGGGAGATGTAGAGTGTTAGTCTCACATTGACCAGGGTTCATTACTGGGCTCTGCCTCTTACTTGTCCATCTGCCTCCAGGTAAGTAAATCTTATCTTCCAGAGACTTGGTATTCTTTCTTGTGAACTGGGAAGAACCTAACTGGGAGGCTTCCAGGATGCCCAAACGAGGTAAGTAGGAGGGCCCCAATAGGAAATAGGAGGATTTCCCCTTTCTCTTCTCTTTACCAATTAGCCCCAAGTGCTATGGTTGTTTTGCTCTCTCCCTACTGATAATCTCTGGGGACAATCCTTCAAGCCCTGGGCTCCACAGAGGGCTGGTGGGGAAGGGGCTTGGAGGCACTGTGTCTAATTTCCATAAATGCCCCTGGGCTGGTCTCCTTATCTATAACATGGGCACAACCGCACTTACCTCATAGGGCCATGCGAGCATTAGGAGGGGTTGTGCCTGTGAAAACACTCTGTACATTGCCAGTGTTCTGCAAATCAGGTGAGAAACAAACCTTTAGAACCATTAGTTGATCTTCTCAGGATCTCCCCATCTATTATAGCTTAGTACTTACATCTGAAATAAAAGATTATCATTGTATGTGAATGAGAGCCAATTATATATTGTTCCTAACATCCAATAATACAAGAGAAGTATCTGCCATTTGTGGAGTGTGCCATCTGTGGCAAGCAGTGGTGTGCCCAGCACTGGAGTATGTGGGGCTCTCATTAAAATCCTGGCTGCATAGCTAGCTAGTATATGGTGACCTACTCATCCCAGTTTGCTTGGGACTTTCCAGGTTTTAAAACTGAGTTATGTCTCAGGACCCTTCTGAATTCTGAGCAAACTGGGACAGTCACCCTATGGTTGTGGGTGGGACAGTTCCCTCTGGAGTCCTTGAAGGACAGATAGAGCAACAGACATCTTCAGCATGTCAGTGGTAGAGTATGAGGAATGATTGAAGCTGTCAACATGGATGATGCACCCTAGGTGGACCATTCCCATTGTCCCTGGGGCTCTGCTGGTGGCAGGCTATGTGGCAGGTGATTCCAGAAAGATGATTTCATATAATATTCATGCCAACCCTAGGAAAGAGGTATGCTTCTCTGCTTATTCACAACTGAGGTGCAGCTGAAGATGCTTTCAGCTGAAGAAACTGAGGTGCAGCTGAAGATGCTTTCCCAAGGTCACCCACCTAGTGACTCCAGGTAACACAGCTCTAAAACCATTCCAGCTAAGGCTTTGATGATCTCAAGGAAAGCATGAAGGAGTGGGATGCTTTGGGGACCTTGTCTGGCAACTGGGTGAGTGTGCTGCCCTAGCCTACTTCATGGAAGCAGTTTGCCTGAGGCGGGAACTGACCTTCACCACACTTGTCTCTTGCTTCTAAGAGTTCTCCATAGAGCCAGGGTGCCCACCGTCAACAAAAAGCATTAAAAAGAGCAGAGTGCAGGTTTTGTTGGTGAGGCCTCTGGTCACCACTCTCACTGTCCTCAAGTAAGCCATGACCTTGCATGAACAGCATGGCCGAAGAATGACCTCATGCTGCAGGAATTTCACCTTGGGCTGTACGGCCCAAATCAAACTGCTTTGGTTGACCATGCAAGGGCCTGGCCTAGAAGAAGGAAGCTCCCAGGCACTGTTGGGCAGTAAGGGCCAGCTCCTGCCATGTGGGAGCAAGCAGAGGGTAAGAGAGCAGTGACACCAAGGTCCCGGGGCAGCATGGCTCTAGCCACAATGTGGTTAGGGCCAATAGGTCTCCTGGAAATGTCCCAGCTGTGGCTTTGCTCTGTGCCTTTGGGAAATGGCTGCTTGCAGGCCCTTCCAGGCTGAGAGACACGACAATTTTCTGGATAATTCAGGCTTTCAAACCTCTCTCTGCTTTCATTCCAATTATTCAGGGTTCTTGTGGGAATTCTGAGGAACAACTTGAACTGCATAAACTGTGAACCAAGAATAGGAACCAACCACTTGATTGGTTGAATCCTTAACCAAATCCCAATATTAATTTTCTATAAATGCAATTCAGATGGAATCAACTTTGTTTTTGTTTTTTAAAAAAACCAAACCCAACTGGATCAGTTGGAACCTGAATCAAACCTCTATGTGTTCTAAAATTAATGGACCAGAACAAAATTGGAAAATAAAAACATCTTTGAGTGAAAACACCATTTCATCAGATTTGTTGGACCAGGATGTTTTATGTTTTTAAAAAATGGGAAAAAATCCAAATATGGAAATAATAATTATGCATTGAAAAACATTCAGAAAAAGTAAAACAGTTTAAAGATGAGTATCATCTGCAATCTCACCACTGGGATGTTTCTATGATTTTTTTCAATGTACCTCCCCCCCCCTTTTACATAAATGTAATTATTTATGGAATGATAAATATTTGCTCATCTCCTTTTTGTTAAGAATACCTCCTAGAAAAATACTACAACAACATTTAGAAAGGCACATTATTATTTTTAATGATCGCAAAGTATTCATTGGACATATCCTGTTTTATTTCCCTGATTCTCTGTTGGTAATTAACTTAGGCACTTCCATTATTTTACCTTTATAAATAATGCTTCAATGAATGGTTTTGTTCAGGAATCTTTGCACTCTGGACTGATTATTTTGGAGAAATCATTGAAATGTTTCTATGAGTATACATATTTTTTACTTTTCACACATATTTCCAGGTTTTCCCCCAGAAAGGTCATAACAATTTTCACTCCCACCATCAGTGGATAAAAAAAAAATGCTGACTTCCTCATACTCTACCACTGACATGCTGAGATGTCTGTTGCTCTATCTGTCCTTCAAGGACTCCAGAGGGAACTGTCCCACCCACAACCATAGGGTGACTAACTGTCCCAGTTTGCTCAGAACTCAGGAGGGTTCTGAGACATAACTCAGTTTTAAAACCTGGAAAGTCCCAAGCAAACTGGGATGAGTTGGTCACCATATACTAGCTAGCTGTGCAGCCAGGACTTTTATGAGAGCCTCACATACTCCAGTGCTGAGTTAGCTATAGCTGATTGGACCGGGAGTGTACACCTGAGCCAAGGGTGTCTAATCACTCGTCAAACAGGAATGGTCTGGGGCCAATCAATCAGACCTCTTTTGGGAATTTGCTTTGAGGAGAGGGAAGGAATGTATCAATGAGCAGTGGGAAGTAAGTCTGAAAGTTCATGAACTAAACAGTGGACAAAGGGGTCAAAGTAATGAAGGAGGGGAAAGTAGGAGTAAGGAACTGGTTGCAAGAAGAAGAGTCAGGAGCAGAGTAACTGTGTGTGTTAACAGAGAAATAGGATTTTTGCATTTCCCAAGGGCTTTCTTGTTCTTCTCTAGGTTCCTGTGTAAGTGTCCTCCAAAGTAATCACCTATGCCCTCTCAGAAACCCCCTCTTAGAAACTCACTTGAAGGAATCTTAGTTCTTTGCAACTCAAGAGGCTTGATCATTACTCCTGGATATAACCCATCATTTTCATCTTTCATCCACCTGACTGGCCAAAATGGACCTCTCACTCAATTTCATTAAAACTTGCATATCTTGAATAAAACCAAGTTGGAACATCTTGGAAATTCATGCTTCTGGGATTTAGTCTGTGGGTCAGGGCAAGTGAAGAATAAGGTACAGGACAAGAATTGCTGGATCCTCTAATGAGGTATCCAATGCTGGCTCTTCAGTTTGGCAACCTGCCTCCCCTTTCCAGCACGGACTCTGGCCTGGTAACCTGACTGTAGTCATGTGGATTCCCACCTATCTCCTGGTCCTTGTGGCTTTTTAACCCCAGCCTGATAATCCCAACCAGCGTAGCACTTGCTCTTCCCTCTGCCCTGACTAGCTCACTTGATGTGACTTCTTCCTCCCTCAAAACTCTTCATAACATTACTGTTTATTTTCCACATAACACGTTCCACAATTTCTTATTATATGATTAATTTTCATTGTTTATCTCCCCCACTAGATGTAAGCTCCTTGGAACTTGTCTAGTATATTTTGCTCACTGTAGGACTGTCAAGGACAATGCCCTCCAGGTAAGCCAGTACTGACTGACCAAATTAATTAATTAATGATGGGAAGAAAAGTCACTGCAGCAAAGGTGGGTTGGTCTTACCATGGTCAGCCTGACAGGGGTGAGTTCCTTAGCTTATAAGACTGTGATTTGGTGTTCTGATGTATTTCCTAGGACATCTGGTGTGGTTTGTGAGCTTCAAACTCTCCAGGCGCTTCCCATTGCACTTGGAATACTGTTAGCTGATAAGGTTAGTTCTTCCTTGGTGGAAAAGTAACCAATTCTCAGTTATCCAAAATAAGTTTGGGTTTCAGTTGACATAATCTCTTTTAGGCAGTGAGTTCTTTTTTTTTTTTTTTTAAGATTTTATTTATTTATTTATTCATGAAAGACACAGAGAGAGAAAGGCAGAGATGAAGGCAGAGGGAGAAGCAGGCTCCAGGCAGGGAGCCCGATGTGGGACCTGACCCTGAGACCACGGATCACACCCTGAGCCAGGGGCAGGAGCTCAATCGCTGAGCCACCCAGGCATCCCAGGCAATGAGTTCTGAAGACCCTTTATGCTAGGTGGAAAGGGAATCACCCAGGGACCAAGAAGCTTAGGCACTGGTCTAACGTTCTGCAGCTGACTGGTGTATGGTTCTGGACAGGCCACTTCCCCTTTGTGGGCCTCAGTTTCCCCATATTTAAAATGAATTAATCTGGCTGGTCTCTAAGGGCCTTTCCATATAATTTTCAGTGGTTCTCAATCCTGGCTGCAGGTGAGAACTGCCCTGGGGGAGGGCTGAGCTCAGGTCCTGGGCATTTTTTCTTAAGTGCCCTGGAGATTCTGAAATCTGTGATATTCTGCAGTGTCAGCCCATGGCAGATGACAAGTAGGAAGAAGACAAGATGTGGGCCAGCTGAGATTTTCAGTAACTTTTTTGTTATTTTCTAGAAGTGTCGCTGGCAATTCTAGATGACTAGATTCTAAGTACAGCTCATGACTTGTCTACTAATCATTTAACAAACCCTTCTAAAATGACTTAAATCTTGTTGCAAATACTCCCCCATTAGACATTGTAATCTCTGATTGAGACCGGCTTTGTGTTGCCACTTCCTGGTGGTGTGAAGTTGGGGAAATTCCTTGATTTTTTGTTTCCTCATCTGTAAAATGTGGACAATATTTATAGCTTTTCCAATGTTGTTGTAAGAATTAAGTGAGATAATGTACATAAAGTACCAATATCTTGCTGAGCACACAGCAGAGGCTCAATTAATATAAGTTCCTCTGAATCATCTCCCTTGGCATTAGGTTAAAGCATCTTTGTATAGGACAACTTTCCCCATAAAATGTTCTGTGGAACACTACTTCTCTCATGATGCTTCCCACCAGAGGACAAAGGAATGTTATGGTCAAATACACTAGGAAAACCTGCATCCTGTAATCTCTTCCTGAAGTGATATTTAGTAATGTGCTGGTAAACCAGCTCTCTGGAAAAACAAAACAAACAAACAAAGAAAAAAAACCCCCAAAATCTCAGATTTGTAGTGCTTGCTGATTTCTGTGGTGTAAATACTTCCACCAAAGCCAAGTCAAGTTACCAATGTTGCATCATTGAATGTGAAACTGGGAAGAGATGTGCCGAATGGGCTGGTAAGAGCTGGCTCCAACACACTACTGAAATAATTGTTAGCATGTTATAGTCTCTGATATGTCCTCTATAATAAACCTGTTTAACTTTACTTAGCTCAGTATTTCCCAAATATATTAGACTATGGAACCCTCTTTTCTTGCAATACCTCTTGATATCCCATGGAACTGGTGTTCCTGCAAATACACTGTGTGTGTGTGTGTGTATTTCAAAAAATTCATCAATATGTCATCATTTAAAAAGGCATAGGTGAGGTCTGCTCCATTAGGGGTAGTGTGCAAGGAGAGGAGTGCAGGGAAGAAAAGCCACAGCTCCCATCTTTAAGGAGGGGGAATACACAAAGCAATTGATGAACAAGAGCTGAGGAATATATTGAGGCTTTGATGCAATGGGCCCTCAAGAGGGTAGAGAAGCAGGGAGGGCCCTCTGCTGGAGGGAGCCTTTAGCCAAGGCTGAGACCATGGGAGGGTTTAGAAGGGTTTGGAGAGGATCAGAGAGGCTACTCCAAGTAGGTAGAGCCTGAATCAAGACCTGGACAATGTAATGAGCATGTGGTTGGTCATTCCACCCCCATCTCATCCAATTTCCTTCAGGGTCTTACCTGGAACATCCATCTCCAGACACCAGAGTTCTTTCTTAGATTACCTCATCCTTTTGCAACTCTTCCTTGTCTGCCTCCTTGGGCATGTTTCTATGTGTCCATCTCTTTGATATGTCTGTGTGTATGTGTGTCCAAGTGTCTGCAATTCAGAGAGCTCCCTAGGTAACCAAATTTCTTGGTGGAACCCTGGAGACTTGAGAGCTGAATTGTCTTTTGTGGGAAAACGTGCTGGAGCCCAATGAGAAACCTAAATTCCATACTAAAGGAGAAGGCTGTTCCCCCTTCCTGGCAGCAAAAATACCATGTTTATCTCAGAGCCCCATGAGGACCTGAAAGTGTAGCCCCTCAAGTAATAACAGCTGTTAATTAAAAAAATTATGGTAACATATACATACATAAAAGTTACCATTTTAAACATTTTTCAGTGTATAGGTTAGTGGCTTTACATACATTCACCTTGTTGTGTAACCCTCACCACCATCCATCTTTAGGGCTTTTTTATCTCCCCAAACTGAAACTCTGTCCCTATAAACTACTTACTCTCCTTTTGCCTCTCCTGATATTACTTATTAGCAACTTCTTAGCTGGTAGGCACTTGTTCTAAGAAATTTACATGTATCAACTCATTTAATCCTAATATAACCTTATAAGGTAACTAGCTCCACTTTACATAAAGAATGAAAAGATGAAGAAATGGTTAAGCAATTTGCCCAAGGCCACAGAGCTAGGAACAACAAAGCCAGTAAGTGAAGTCAGCAAGATCCAGCTCCTGAGTCCATGATGTGATTACTCTTATTTACCTCAGACCTAAGGCAGCACTCATTCCAGACTCAATAAGAGAAAAGACCACTCTAAGGCCCCTTGAGGCTCCTGGGTGCATGAGGGCTAGGACCCTTTAGCCTCTGGGGGACCAGCACCTGACACCGTCCATCCCTCCCATGTCAGATGATCAAGCTCCCAGCAGAGTAAATCTGGAGTATTCAGACCACCCTGAGCAGTGAGGGCTGTGCATATGGCTGGGAGGGATTCTGTGTCTCTGAGTTGTCAGCTAGAAATGTCTGGGACAGAGTGGGACTAGGTCTGGCAGTCACAGCCTCTGAGGTGGCTCTTTATTCTGGGGGTGGTGGTGGGGGGTTAAGGGTGATGTCAGACTTGGATGAGCTGAGGGCCAGGGCCAAGGAAGTGATTGGCAAGACAAGCTCTTGGCAGAGATGGCTCACTCTGCACTTGAAAACAGCCACCTCTGAGCCGCCTGCAATGCACAAGAATAGTCAAGATGGAGAGTGGGGACAGAGATGAAGGATTCTTGGCTATGGAGACAGATTTTTGGAATCTGAGTGACAAGGCCTGTCAAACACCCTCCACTGGGGATCTGACTTGAAATTGAAGCCTTGGTCTCAGTTCCTGTGTAGAGGCCTGTATGGCCTTACCCCTTTGGTGGCCTTGTTTTAAACCTTCCTGTTTGTGCATGCAAACATGTGTGTATCTTTGTGGGTTCAAAATGTCTAATAATGAAGCTCTCTGTAGCTATTTCAGACCCAATCACGTCAAGACCAGACAGAGATCTAAGACGACTAGCTTGTGTTGTTTCCTGTCAAATTCCTTGGCCTTCTTGGAATTAGACTCATAAGGTTAGTTTACACAGCCAGGATGTCTTTCCCAGCTGGAGCAGGGTGGAGGGGAAAGTGATTGATGCTGTACTACTCCCAGTCTGGCTGGTAGGCAATGACTATGGAGGGGGCCCAGGCTGGAGAGTCCACACCCTTGTCACCCACATTCTTCCACATCCCCTTTCTGAAATCCTCCTTGCTGTCCTACCCTCTTCCATCAGAATCTCTCCAGATCCTGCCCCAACAAATATATCAATCATGTCCACCATACCCTTTGAAGGAATACTGCTCTCCCCTCAATGGTCTGCTGAGGAAAAGACTCTAGGAAATCCATATATTGGTGTTACCAGCCACAGACTGGGAAATAACTGATTCATATGTTAAGAAAATAGAGGAAAGGTGGGGGGATGTGCCGTGGCTCAGTTGGTTGGGCACCTGACTCTTGATCTCAGTTCAGGTCTTGATCTCAGGGTTATGAGTTCAAGCCCCATGTTGGCTCCACACTGGGTATGCAGCCTACTTAAAAAAGAAATAGAGGAAAAGATGAAAAAATTTTTTTAAGACGAAAAATTTCTACTGAGAAATGAAACTGACAAAAAAAAAAAAAAAAGAAACTGACAAAAAATCAACTGGAAATTCTAGAACTAAAAGATGAAATAACCCATTTTAAGTATACCCAAAACATAGATTTAGCATCAGTTTAGACACAGCTGAAGAAGGGATTAGTGATGATGAAGACAGGTAAGTAAAATACATGTGTGACTGGGTCACATTCTTAAAGAATCTCCCATGACTCTTCACTACTTACCTGCTGGCACCTAGAGTTCCTATAGTACTCCCCAGTCTCATTTCTCCCCTGCATTCATCCTGTTCTTTACCTACATAGAAATGTATATTCTGAGTTCTCAAACATGCTGTGCATATTTTTGCCCTTTTTTTTTTTTTTTTTTTGCATATTTTTCCTTCTATGACTATTCTTACTCCAGGAAGTATTTCCCTACATTTCTGTCTGGTGAATTCATCCTTATCTTTTAAGGACAAGCTCAGATGTTATCTTCTCTGTGAAGCCTTTCTCAGACTTTTCCTGGTTCTTCCCTCATCCCCTCTTTGAGACACTGAGGGAAATTCTTCCAGAACAGTTCTTAGCACCATGTATTACAATTATGTAATATTTTGATCTCTCCTTCTAGCATAGAATTTCACCAAATAACATACGTTATTCATATTTTAAATCTCAGTTCGTAGCATAATGCCTGGTACATAGCTAGTGTTAAACGTTACAGTGAATAATGCAAGAACCAAATTATTTCAGGACCCCACAAATAAGTATCTTACTAATCTTTAACAAACTAATGCCAGTGAAACTGTGACTTTTTATTTGTCCATTTGTTCATTTTATCCTCCTCCCACCCCTTCAGAATATAAGCTCCATGAGGACAGAGGATTTTTCTTTTTCTGTTCTGTTTACTATTGTGTCTCAAATGCCCAACATATAGTAAGTGTTCAGGAAATGCTTGCTGAATGAATGAAATACTCCTTCTAATACCCTGAAAAGTGAGGTGGGTAAAAGGGATGAGCTAATGATCTAGATTGGGAACTTTGTGCCCACTGAAGACTGGACACAGATTAGGCCCCCAGAGGTATTCAGGCACCCAGAGGATGGGGGAGAAGGCTACAAGGGAAAAGCTTTGAAGAAGAGGTGATTTAGCATATATTCTGGAATCCAACTTTCTCTCTGTAAGTCCTGGTTCTAACTATTGGGGGAAAACAGTAGTACCTGCCCTACATGTTGTTCTGGAGAGACTAAGATTCTGAGCTTATAGTATGTGACATTGCAATCACTCTACTATTGTTGCCTTTATTGGACTTTTTGGCCATGGGTCCAACCTGGATTTGTCTTCTGACTTGGGCACAGATTTTTCTGTTCCTTCTAAGATCTTTGAGCAAACAAGTTTCTATCCTTGTCCTTAAGCACCTACTTAGTATAGTAGCTTATGTGTCTCTTCTCATTTAATCCTCACTCCATGCCCATGAAGTTGATATTATTGGTGTGGGTTATAGATGAGAAGACAGGCTCAGAGATGCCAAGTTAACTTGCCCAAACACTACCAGAAAAATGAGAGAAAGAACCAGAATTTGAACTTAGGCTCTTTTAAAAGAATCATCCAAGAGTTACTGTCCCAGTCTGCATTGCCCAAAGTCATACACATGGCAGACCCAAGGCTAGAACCCAGGTCTTCTGGGCCTCAATCTGTTATTTGCACTGCATGATGGATAGCAATTCTGGGATTCTCAGTGATCACTACTAGTGTGCTCAATAGACAGCAGAGAAGACTAAGGCCCAGAGTCTATTAATCAGGTCTTGTGGCCTTGAAGCCAATGGCCTTCCCGCTGGGCTACCCTGTAGCTGGCACCTTGGCAGCCCCAAGAACAAGGAAACTATTGTTCTTGTTAGGTATTGCCCAACTTGGCTTCCAGACCAAAAAAACAAAACAACAACAACAACAAAAAAAAACCCAACCCAACTCAGAATGATTAGAAGGTCCATAGTTCAGAAGCCTTCCTCCTGAGGGCCCCTCTCAACCATCTATATGTAGACTCTGCTCCTGTCCTGATCCCCACCTCTCAACAACCCCTTTCCTCTGTGGCTGAGACAGCTGGATGGCCCGAGAGAGAAGGAGAGGAAAAGGCCCTGTGGTACAGATGTTCATATCCAGGTTCTTGGGGGCTTTCCTTTGCCTCCTGGGTTCTCAGTGCTGTGGCCAGAGCCAGAAAATCTGTTTCTCATTAGCTGTACTTTTGCTGTGAAATGAAGTGCTCTTTGAACCTGTGGGAGCAGGAAAGCCATTTACACCCCTGAGGAGACAGGGACACCAGCCTTGCCAGCACATTCCTTTGGTTCCTTTTATCTTCTGGGTGGAGCTCTGGGCAGGCAGCTGCTGCTGCCATCTTCCCAGTACAGCCATGGGGAAAGGTGGTCTGTAGGGTAAGAAAGGATGGAAGGAATCATGCCCCTTTCTCAACTGGTATAGGTGAAGCAAACTCCCAGTGGAGTGACCTACCCTCTTTCTCTCTCCCCATCTTCTTCCTGATACTCCCTTTGTCCTAGGTGGTTTCAATAAAACCCCTGGAATCATTCATCTGTCTGTTCATCCATCCATCCATCCATCCATCCATTCATCCATCCATCCATCTATCCATCCATCTACCACCCATCATCCCAATGGGAACTTGAAAGTCCAGAGTTAGAACCAGGAGGGTCTTTTCAAATGACTTGTCTCCTTCTCCTTCTTCATTTTACTAATGGGGAAACTGAAACCAAGAGAGTTAACTTGTAGCCATTCAACAAATATTTACTGAGTCTTTTTCATGTGCAAGATCCCCACTCCAACTGGAGATACACTCTGGATACAACTGCAAAAAACAATGCACATATCTGAGCCTTCATGATCATTCTAGCAATGGGGACAGATGGTAAATGACTGATCAAAGAAATAAACACAATAATGTCAGATGATGGTAAATACTCTAATGAAACCAAGAGAGGTATCTCTCTGAGAGGAGTGGTTGGGAGCAGGAAACATATTTAAACAAGGTAGTTGGGGAAGTCCCTCTGAGAAGGTAGCATTTGAATTGAAATCTAGGTGATGACAAAGGGCCAGTTACAGAAATATGTGAGGGCAGAGCATTATAGGCAGAGGAACTGCTGATGCAAACAGTCCTGAGGTGGGAATGAGTTTGGCTTGTTTGAGAAACAAAAGAAGGACTGTGTGTCAGGAGCAAATGAACAAGAAGAGGGAGAGTGGTACAAGATAAAGCCAGACAGTTAAGTACCTCTCAAGGGGGCTTTAAATCATGTAAAAAGTTTAATTTTTGACTATGTAAGCCACGGGGGAGTTATAAGCAGAGGGTTGACAGGGAGTGTTTTGTGTTCTCAAAAGATCCCTCCGGTTATGTCAGGAAGAGATGTGAAAGAGGCAGGGGGCAAGGTGCACACAGGGAGTCTTGTTGGAGGCTATTGGGATAGACCAACCACAAGATGGAGAGAAACCATTATCTCTCCCCTGGTTCATGGTGGTGGTAGCATGATGGACAAGAGAGGGCAGAGTCAGAAAAAACAGGGGGATAGAATTGGAAAGTCAACATAATTTGCTCATGGACTGGATATGGGTCATAAAAGAGGAAGAGGTCTGGAAGGTGTTAGCCCGAGCAGCCTGTGTAGATGGTTGTAGCACTTACCAAGATGTAGATCAGGAGAAGCAGGTTTCAAGAGGGAAATCAAGAGTTCTGTTTGGGTGGATTAAATTGGAGAGGCCTCTTAGAAGGCAGATGGATAGATGTCTGGGGTCAGTGGCCAAGGCTGGTCATACAGATGCACATACACAGATGCCTGCACATAAACTCACAGGGTAGGGGGAGACGCCCAGCCCTCACAGGACTGTAGGCTCTGACTCAAGGCTGCTAAAATGGTATTGCCTCCCTCCTACCTCCAGGCCAGGGAGTGGGCTTTGGAACTGCTAGGATGTCAACTGGGCCTTCCTCCCAGAGTCCCTTCAAAGTGGAAGCAGCCCTATGTGTGTGTGTGCGGGGGGGGAGGAGTGGGGGGTAGTGTGGAGGGAACTGTGGGTAGAGGCTTCTATGGGAATAATAACAATAGTAAAAGTCTCTGCTGGGAGACTGCTTATCTTGTTCTTGAGCTTCTTTATGAATAATCATCACCTCAGATTCCTCACAGATCTGGGAGATTATCAGCCTGGGGACAATGGCCCTATTTTATAGATGAGAAAATTGAAGCTCCAAAGAATTCAGTGACACCTCCAAGACCACCCACAAAATGGGTCCAGGACTCAAACCTAGGCCCTCTGAGACTAATTCGACTGCATTCTTCCCAATATTAAGCTGTCTGCCTCCAGAAAGGTCTTATTTTAAGAGAGCTAGCAGGGTGGACTTTGGGCTAAACTACCAGGGTTCAAATCCTGACTTGTCAACCCTATTTCTGTTTCTCATATGTAAAATGAGGATAGTAAGAGTGCCCACTTAGGAGGGTTACTATGAGTGAGAAGAGAAACTATATTTATAAAGTGCTTAGAACAGCACAGAAAATTTTATAGAAGTATTGGCTACTACTCTTAAAATTACCTTAATCTATACCGAACAGTCTAATTGAGAGGCCTAGGAGTGCCTAGAACGTAGAGGGAGGACCCAAGCCCCTCATGTAACACGGGAAATGAGGACCAGAGAAAGAAATAGAGCAGCCACCTAAGCAAACTGAGCCCATGAACCTGGCTAGTGGAAAAACTCTCTTTACTCTCTAAAAGTCACCACCCACCAGGCTATTTTTCTCTTTCTCCAGGAGACAGACTTCCAAGCTTTCTATACCCTTAATTCATGTGGAATTCCTGCTCTGGGCTTGGCTCCCAGGAGGAGCCCCTCCACCCCTTTATGAAAATAGAGTGGAGTCATTCGGGAAAACCTCAGCCTAATGCTTTTAAGGAACTGGCAGGTTGAAGTAGGAAACTGTTCTAAGTAGAAACCACAGAAATAGCACATGCTTGTGGCTGCCGGCTGCTGCCTGCATCCTTGCCCAAGGTCCCAGGGATGGGGGAGCTGTTGGTCATGCCACGTGAAGGGGCCTCAGGAGTTTGGCCCTAGTGCTGCAGGCCCTATGTGGCCATGTGACAGCAAATGCCACGTCTTGTGGGCATGATATTTTCCGGTCAATTCAAGGTGAGGTGGTCAGATGGGCTACTGGCATTAGAAACCTGGGAGGCTAGTGTTAGAGCAAACTTGCTCTTTTCTTTGGAAGCCCCTCATGTTGTATCTGTTGAAACAGAGGCCCAGAGAGGGGAAGCAACTTTCCTAAGTCACCCAGCAAGGAGTGGTGGAGCAAGGAAAGAGCCTACGTCTTCTAGTACCTAATTCACTGCTCCTAAGCAATACTCATTCACACCTTCTGAGAATAGTGAGTGGGCCAACATTTGTCAAACACCTATTATGTAAATAGATCAGAACCCAGGTCCGGAGGTTTCTTTTTACAGCAACAACTTTTTTTTTGTTGCTTTTGAGTATGATGACAGTAGCATATACCTTGGTTTCCCAGGACTGGAGAGACATTGCACAGACCTGTCCCTACTCTTTTGCCGCCACCTTGACTGGCTAGTGCTAGGATGCCAACTGAGGCCGAAACTAGAATCAATTTATTTCTTAATAAAACTCAGCACAAAATTTACGTTCCAATTCTTCATCTAAAAACACGCTTACTTAGTGTGGTAGACAGAACAATGCCCCTCACTCCCCGCCAAGATGTTCACAAACTAAATCCCAGAACCTATGAATATATTCTTACATGCCCAAGTAGACTTTGCAGGTGTGATTAAGTTTAAATATTTTGAGACAGAGAGATTACTATGGATTATGGGCCCAATGTATAAGGGCCCTCAAAAGAGGGAGCAGGGGGATCAGAGTCAGAAGCAGAGACTGGCAGATGACAGTAGAGGGGTTAGAGTACTGTGGGGAAGAAGCCATAAGCCAAAGAACCCAGGAAGTCTCCAGTAGCTAGAAAAGATAAAGAAAGGGATTTTCCCTTAAAGCCTTCAGGAGAAACTAGCCCTGCAGACCTATTTTAGAATTCTGACCTCCCAAACTGCAAGACAACATACTTATGTTGGCTTGAGCCACTAAGTTGATAGTAATTCGTTACAGCAGGTACAAGAAACTTAGACACATAGTCAGCATTTGTCGTGACTCTGCTTTAATCTGACCTTGGCCATCTCAGCCCTGTGCTTTGTTATGTGTAGTTTGGGTCTTATTTTAGCATAACCCCCCCAAACAAAACAAAACAAAACAAAACAAAACAAAACAAAACAAAACAAAACAAAAACAAAACAAGTGCTCCTGAGTATGACATAAAATGCCATGCTTGAAATACAAATCCAAACCACAATGAGATACCACCTTACATCACTGAGAATGGCTAAAATTAACAAGTCAGGAAATAACAAATGTTAGCAAAAATGTGGAGAAAGGGGAACCCTCTTACACTGTTGGTAGGAATGCAAGCTGATATAGACACTCTGAAAAACAGTGTGGAGGTTCCTCAAAAAGTTAAAAATAGAGCTACCCTATGACCCAGCAATTGCACTATTGGGTATTTACCCCCAAAATATAAATGTAGTGATCTGAATCTGAATTATATGCAACTGATGAATTACTGAACTCTACATCTGAAACTAATGGTGTACTATATATTGGCTAATTGAATTTAAATTAAAAAAAGACAACTATGTGGTTTCACTCATATGTGGAATATAAGAAATAGCACAGAGGATCATAGGAGAAGGGAGGGAAAACTGAATGGGAAGAAATCAGAGAGGGAGAAAAAAAAAAGAAATTAAAAAAAGGCCCTGCTTGATCTGGCTCCTCCCTGACACTTGCCTCCTTTTCACCTCTCTCATCTCAGGAGAGAGTCTTTGGGAAAACAGGAATACAGAGGTGTGCAATGTAAGCTTTCTTCTCCACCTTACCTATGAGATATTCAATAAAGTCTAGATTTTTCACTAATTACCCCATGTGGACTCTTTTGGAATATTTAGAGGGGCTCTGAATTCTGATCCATGTTGACCTTAGTGTCATGTGGCACTTGTCACATGGCCATTTATGGCAACCATGATAGCAGAGTGTGTGACACAGGACTTGGAGGAAAGGTAGGCGACACCCTTGTTAGCAATACACGAGAGATTGTGGTTTGGCTGTTGTTGATACAGCTCACATTTCCCTCCCTCACCATATACGCCTATGTCAGTCTGCGTTTTCATATATGGGAGCTTATGTTTTGCAAGGTGGAAGGTGCTGGGAGGATACCTTGCTTAGGAAAATAGAAGATCAGAAGAACATCTGGGTTTGGACTCTGTCTTGCATCGTCAAAGGAGAGGAGGTGTTAGAGGCAAAACTCAGTGGAACCATTTAAGGGCAATTCTGAGACTGGTCACAGCAGAACTAGCCTTTTAAGTAGCCATTGCTTCTACTTACACCATCCCACAATCTCTTCTCAACAATGCACCAAATGCAGATCAGGTGGGGTTCCTCCCCTGCTTACCATCCTCCAATGCTTCTATTAAACTTGGGATGAAATCCAAGCTTTCTGCCATGGCCTGCCTTTCCCTGCCTCTCCAATTTTACTTCCTACCGGCTCTTATCTGTCCTTGTGCTCAGGCCACACAAGCCTTCTCTGTAACCTGAGTTCACCAGCTCCTTCAAGCCTTAGGGTTTTGGCTCCTGCTCCTCCGTTTTCCTGGAAAATTCTCTTCTTCAGATCTTGACATCTTGAGTACTTCACATTATTTGGGTCTCAGCTCAAACATCACTTTTTCAGTGATGCCATCCTGGGTTCCCTACAACCAGACATTAAAAGAGACTTGGTGCAGGTGGCTTATTTTGAAGTGATCTCAGAAAGCACAAGTGAGGGAATTGGAACAGTTTAAGAGAGATGGGTGTGTTAACAGGGTGTTACTGAGTCGGCTACTTCTATAGGAAATCAAGGATCAGTCCCACTGGGGACCTCTGGGATATCATGTAGAACATGTCTCAGAACTGTCCCACCAAGAGATGGAGATGCTAGAGTATTTATCCACTGGCTATTGCCTCCTTGGTTAAAGGCTGGCCCTGGAGTAGTTAATCTCTGTGTGTGGCTGGAGCATAATCCTGTGGCACCAGAAAACGCCCTCAGAAGGAAAAATGGGGAGAGGCAAGTGGGATGTCTTTGTGCCTGGGAATTGACCATTGCAGTTGCCAGTGAAGTCAAAGATGGGCCAAGGAAATGTGGGGTGAGGCATCAACAGTGTCTTCTATACCATCCTATCTAGTTCTTCTCCACCCTGGCAGTCTTATTTTCATTGTATTTCTTATCTCTATCTAAAATGTTCTTATTTGTTCAGCTACCCATTTGTTAATTGTTTATTCTTCTCAGCCCCAACTAGAATATTAGCTACACAGGGATCTGTCAGTCTTATTCACCATTCTCTCCCCAGGGATCTGTCAGTCTTAGTCACCATTCTCTCCCCAGGCTTGAGAATGATGCCTGGCACAAAGTAGACTATCAATAAATATTAGTTGAGTGAATTAATGAATGAATGAGTAAATGAATGTGCCACTTCATGACCTGGGTATGAAAGCATGGCCCCAGCTCAGTGGGAAGTTGACTCCAGGTGGCCATGTGGATGATGGACATAAACATGGAAGGCAGAAACGAGAGAAAAAAGTGACTGATACCCACATATGATGACAGCTGATAGGTTGTTTTATGGGTAATGCATCTTTGGGGGACCCTCTAGAATAACTGAGGACTACACTGATGGGGACTATCAGGTATTTGGGACCTGCTGGGAAGCCAGCAGTCATCATATTAATAACTACCAATGTTTGTATAAATACTTCCTCTTTCAATAAATTAAAGTAGGTTCAAGATTATCTCTATAATGACATCATTCTCACTCACTTGCAATCCAATTTACTTTCTTGAGTGGGAGAGAAGAGGCTGAATTTACAGCATGCACTTGCTCAGAACATATGCAAAGCATGATCCATTTTATCTGTGTGGCAGAGTGGCAGTGGGTTGGATGCAATTGGAATTCTGTCTCTTTCATTTCCTTGGTGGTCAAACTATACTATCTATTTGAGCCTCAGTTTCTTACTTCTTCATCTGCATGTTGAGAGCAAGAATAACTACCCAGCAGAGTTATTGTGAATATTTAATGGGATAACATCAGTAGCACTTAATAGCATGTCCTAAAGGTAGGCAGAACTCCCTAGATAATGACTGCTTTCTATACTACTACTACTACTACTACTACTACTACTGATGATGATGATGTTGATGTTGATGGTGATGGCAAAGGCTTCTACTATTCAGGAGGCAATGTGCTCTGGCTCTGGACTATACCCTAGGATAAGCAATAGCTGCTTTTGGAACCACAGTACATCAGTACTATAAGAGAACTTGGAAGTTACTTAGTTTAATGACTTCAGATGTGATATTAAAACAAAGAATAGTCATAGTCATAGTAGCTGCCATTTACTGAGGGTATACTTCAAAAATGTCTCATCCCATCGGCCCTAATGAACCTACTATAAAGTAGCTGCAACAGGATATCTTAGTCTGGTTCTGTTGAACTAATTCCCATCACTGATACTTCTAAGACAATTGCTAAACAGCCACCTGAGTATGCTGTGGTTTCCCATGTGTTTCCACTTTCAGAGAATGTCTTGGACATGAAGATTCCAGGATTTTCTTTTTTCAGCAGACACTATTATTATGAATTAAGAGGTTGGCATTCTGATTGCAATTAGATTTCCCATATATCTTGGTGGAAGATGATGAATTGATGATGTCCTCAAGGATGTTCTGATTTAAGTGTTAACCATATGGATCGCATTTCACTTTTAAGCTATAATGTGAGTTTGGTTAACATGTACCCACCCCTGAATAGCATATTCGCTCAGGATTTGCTGGCAGTTTTGGGTTCTGATGCCTCTTGACCCACAGAAACTGATGTAATAAGTGGGTATTGTCTTAAGCTGATAAATGTGTGGTAATTTGTTATGCAGTACAGAAAATAATACAGACCTCAAAGTCCTCCTCATCTTGCCTGTACCTACCCACTAGTCATATCTCTTGCCACTGTCCTTTTCACCATATTTCAGTTTTTTCAAATGAACCTCTTTCTGGTTCTGTATGTAATACCTCTGCCTAGAGTAACACTCTCTCCTCTTCACTGGAAACAATCTCCCTCATCCTATGTGTCACCATAAACATCATTTCTTTTTCTTTCTTTCTTTCTTTTCTTTCTTTCTTTCTTTCTTTCTTTCTTTCTTTCTTTCTTTCTTTCTTCTTTCTTTCTTTTAAAGATCTTGGATTTTTTAAAAAGATTTATTTATTTATTCATAGAGAGAGAGAGAGAGAGAGAGAGAGAGGCAGAGACACAGGCAGAGGGAGAAGCAGGTTCCATGCCGGGAGCCCGACGTGGGAGTCGATCCCCGGTCTCCAGGATCACGCCCCAGGCGGCAGGCGGCGCTAAACTGCTGCGCCACTGGGGCTGCCCCATAAACATCATTTTCAATGATGGTCTCTTCTGATCCCCTGTACAAGGTAGGTCACCAGATATGGGTCCCAGAGCCTTCTGTGTTGTTCTCTTCAGAACATTCAGGTCTCTTCCTTGCTGGCCTTTGAGCTCTGTAATGGCAGGAACTGCATCTGCCTTATCCACCTTGCTATTCCTAGTGCCTATTGAGGCACATAGTAGGTGATCAACAAATATCTGTTCAGTGAAAGAATGAATGTAGCTCCATGCAGGGAAAAGGTCTTGGATTAAGTCAGGAATACAGACTTCCTGTTTGATCTCTGCTGCCCCTAGTGGTGCGATTTGAGGTCTCTGGCCATTAACGCTGCAGATGACATTTTGGGATTGGGAATCACATCTCTGTACCCATTTGTACTGGGACACCTTGAAAAGGTCACTTCCTTTTTCTGGAGCCTGTAGCTCCACAATCTATAAATCTAGGATGAAGCTTCCAGCCACAGTTTCTGGGGAAGCTGATAGAGGACAAGTGAGGTAATGCCCAGGAAGTTCTCAGCAAGATACAGCTTCATAAAAGCCTATGGTCAGGCTTTTAGATTCAGGACACAACCCAGGCTCTTGGCTTGGCCAGCAGTGATGTAAAGACCAGTGGTGAGGTAACTTCTTGGAGGCCTCGCCAGTGAATGCCATGGCGCTCTGCTCCCCAGACCTTCAGCTGAGCATCTGTCTTTATGTCTAAAGTAAGTGCAGGATCAAGGCCAGGCTTGACTAGACAATGGAGGCTTGTGAGCTAAATTCCCCACACTTAAAGATAAAGCCCTTCACAAGACTTCCAGATGTCTCTAAATATATTCCTGATACAAGTAGCCAGAAGCAGCAGTAAGATGAAGTGGAAGCCATATGGTGTGATGTTTAGGACTGGAGGCTCTGAAGGCAGATCACCTATGTTTGAAAACCAGCTCCACTGCTCAACTGGCTGCTAATTAACAACCTCTCTAGGCCTCAGTTTTTTCCCTTGGTAAAATGAGAACCTATTATCATGCCTCTATGCAATGTTTTGAAGGGACTGCTGTAGAAAATCCACACGAAGAGCTTAACATAGTGCCTAGCACAGAGAAAATGCTTAATACATGGTACCTGTTGTTGTTATTATTGTTGTTGTTTTGCTTTAATCCAGTCCCTGTAGAGATGCAAACATTTTCATTTGCTTATTACTAATGACAAACATCTGTTTGGGAAATACTGCCAAGCACACAATCTTATTCTCTCATTAGATAGCAGGGCAGGGACCTGATCTGAGACCAGCTATGTCTCTTGTTCAAAGCTTCATCCCCAGCACCTAGGACAGTGCCTGGCACACTGTAGGCTTCCAACAACCACTTATTGAACCAATGGGCCTAGTGAGATCTATATAGGAACTCTTGGACAGGGTTTATTCCTGGTATAATTTTGCCAATAAGGAAACAGAGTAATCTGCCCACAGCCACCATCATTGTGAAGTCAGATTCCAACCTTCCTGACTCCAAATTTGACTTTCTTTCTTTCTTTCTTTCTTTCTTTCTTTCTTTCTTTCTTTCTTTCTTTCTTTTTTCTTTTTTTTTTTTTTTGACCTTCTTTCTACTACCTTCTGCTTCCTGGTGACTCCTCATATTCACTTAGCTTAGCAAGATGATGCAGATAGCAGAGTGAAGTGGCAAGAACATGGGCTCTGAAGCCAGAGGGTAGTTCGAATCCCAGTTCTACTACTTCCCAGCTCTGTGACCACAGATGAGTCACTCAATTTCTCTGTGCCTCATCATCTTATCAGTAAAGTGGGGGCTAACAGTGCCTACACATCCTGTGGAGTAGATCTTATTGTCCAATTTATAGATTACAATTATACAGGTAGGCCTACTCATCCATGTTTATGATAAAGAACCATCTATTTTTATGATAAATATCCTAAATTTCTTGAATGTGGAGACCATGTCCATTTATTTCACCAAACCTAGAACCTATAAATAGGAACTATATTTATTGAGCATCTGCTAGGTGTCTGGTAAAGCTTGAGGGACTTTACATGTACTGTTTTATTTAATCTGGCCATCAACTCTATGAAGCTGTTCCTTAAGTCTTATTTTACACATTGGATAAAGACAAAACAAAATGAAACATAATCCTGAGGCCCTGAGGTTAAGAAAATTGTCCAAGTCTTCATGGCTGGTAAGTGATTCAAACTCAGGGTGGTTAAACTTGAGGCTGTGCTTTTTAAATGGAATCAGTCCCTTTACATGGTGGCTGCAAAGCAGGGGGTGAGACCGATGGAAGGAAGTGGCCCCCAGATTTCCAGCTCTTTGGAAGGCCAAATCAAAGGCCACTGAAGGAAGCTTGATTGATGGTGGCCGCAGAAGCAAGCGCATCAAGAGAACTTTATCTTGCCTGACCAGGATATGTCAAGGGGTGGGGCGGAAAGAAGGCAGCCATATTACACAATTATGATGACGCACGGACCTTTCTTGGGCCTAAAAGACTTCCCAAGTCCCGAGGGGAATAGCATGAATACCTCATTGTACCCATGGAGGAGGAACTAACAAAGACTTCTTATCTTCCAGATTCTTATGCCAGGATCAGAATTATCTCTGACATTCTGGGCTATCGTGAGTTCTCCTTTGGCTGTCTGGGCCTAGGAGAGCAGTTCCTTGTAGATGGTTCTTGATTGCTATCCAACGTTTAACATGGTCAGTGCCTGCTGCAGCTCCACCTTTGCCATATCTGTGGTATCCTTGAAGGCAACATCCTTATATTCTTCATCTCTGTGTCCTGTTGTCTGGCACAAGGTTTGGCACAGATTTCAAACTGACAGAATGTTGAACCAAAGCCCAAGAGTTTGGCCAAATACAAATGGCCAAAGCCCACGGATGTTCCTGAAGTCTTCAACCTGGGCATCTCAGATTGGCCCAGACAGGTTGCTGGAGAACAAGAGCTGGAGGTCAGTTTTAAGGTAGTGGGTGATGGGTTTCCTGAGGATACTTGACATGAAGGGACATTATATGATCACATGCCCAAGCCTAGTCAAAGCCTGGTTGAGAGAACAGAGATGTAGAGTGTGGAAACCAAAAACTGACAATTAGTCTAAAGGGCCAGAAGCCAGGATTGAGCTGAACAAAGAGCCAAGACTATAGAGATGTCATCTGAGTGAGAAAAGGTCCAAAAATAAATGTAGATTGTCTAGGGCTATTGCTGCTGTGATCTGTGGGTGTATAGAGAGTGGCTGAATCTGCTGCCTTAAAGGGCCTGAGCTGGGTAAACAGATGTAATCCTTTGCCTGGTGTCTGAATGTCAACAGCTTGGAGGCATATTTTCACATGGGAGCAATCTGAAAAATCTCTGAGCCTTGATTAGGCCAGTGAATGGTGTATAGTATATATATATGAGTGTTCTTAGCCTATGGACCAACAACTCTCCCCTCCCCAGCATCTTAACTCCCCACCTTTACCTCCAGTGGTAGGGAATGGGTGGGGAGAGAAGATACGCACCTACTGTTTTGTACAATATATTCCCACCTATCCTAGCTTTCATACATGTGACCAGGGGCAGGCACTAGCCCAGCCCAACCAAATCTATACCCTGGGCACTTGGAATTAGTGGAAGGAGAGAGAAAGAGATTGACAAACAATTACTCTGGGAGGTTGGCCTTGTAAGGACAGCCATGCTTCCTGCTGTGTGGATCTGAGAAGTAGAGGAATCCCATCTTCAAGGCAGGAGAAGAATAAAGCAGATGCACAGACCAGGGCTGAGACCAGAGGTGATAATGTTTCCCGGTTCCAGACCATTTCTGGACTTATTTTTGTTTTTGGATGCCATGAGATATTCTCTGTATGTCTTAGTTTAAATCTCTGTTTAAGCATACTTCCTAACACTGGTTTTTGCTATTTCTTACCCAGAGACCCATCTAATACTCTATGTATCCACTCCATGGCCTTTGATTCCCAGTTCTCAGAGTTGACTCTCAGGGTAATATGGTCTTTAGCATCCATTCACTTTCCTTCTACTGTGTCTGCCTGTTCTGAAAGAATCAGGAAAAGTTAAAACTACATCCCTAGACTTCTTTAGAGCTAGGGTTTAAGTGTAGTTTGGGTTTCCCTGATTACATGCACCTGTGCAAGATTTGGGAGGCAGAAGTGGGGGAAGGCCACATTCCTGCAGCCTCTGCTCTGCCACTAGATTCTTCTGTGGAAGGATTCACAGAGGACTCTGGTCTAGTAACTCATTTTGTGTATGTTGAAGGGCAGGACACCAAAAGCATCTGCTTTCTGTAGGATCTGGTATCAGATGACCTGGGTTCAAGTCCCAAATCTGCCTCTTAGAGCTGTGAGACCTTGGGCAAGTTAACTTAACCTCTCTGTGCTCTGACCCAATTTCTTAACCAGAAAAATGAGGATAATGATGGTATCTATGTCACATAATTGTTAGCTGAGATGATGAATATGAAGTCCTTTAGGAAGTGCCTGGCACATAGTAAATCCTCAATTAATGCTAGCTGCTATTACTATTATTGTGATCAGCAGTTCAAACCCATAATATCACAGTGGGAAGCAAAAGATTTTGTGCAAATCACCTAGCACAGGCTGGAACATTCCTATCTCCTTTCCAGCTTCCCTCCACATCTAGCTCTGGGATTTGGTGGCTCTGGGAGTTCTGATTAGCTAAAGGGGGCTCTGACTTATTCTTGACATAGCTGCTAATGTTCAGAAAAAGAAGGCCCTATCCTGGAGCATCACCATCAGCTGACTCCCCTGCTGCCTCCCATGCTGGCTTGTGAATCATGGTCAGCAGGCCCTAGCAGTCTGAAGGGTCACTGGGTCCTCCAGCCTCATGGCAGTGGGATGCTGCCAACATTTTCATCCCCATTATGAGCTAATAACTGGGGCTCCCACTCATGTCTAGGGCCTCACACCACTCCAGCCTACAACCTTATCTTGGTTTACTGACACAGCAGAGAGCTGCAGTGGGCTGGCTTGAGGGTAGAAAATAGGATCAGGATGTGCAGAGACGTGGCAGAGGCCCAGAGGAAGGGAGGACAGGCAAAAAGTGCCCCTGGTCTGAAAGTCTTATTTGCTGGGCAGAGCAGGGCCCATACTTGGCAGGATCTCCTAGAATTGGACTTAGAAGTCATCTAGTCCAACCCTTTTTTTTTTTTTTTTTGGTTATTTTAGTTTTTAAATCTACTTTGCCAAAGTATAATTTATGTGCAATAAAAGCATTGGTTTTAAATATTCAGGTCTATGAGTGTCGACAAATGGATACACCTATGTAATTTCTCACAATCCAGATAAAAAACATTTCCAACTACACTTGCGGCACCTGGGTAGCTCAGTCAGTTAGGCTCCTGACTCTTGATTTCAGCTCAGGTCATGATCTCAGTCATGAGATTGAGCCCTGCATCAGGCTTTGTGCTGGGCATGGAGGCTGCTTAAGATTATCTCTCTTTAAATAAATAAATAATTTATTTATTTGCTCCCTCTTTAAATAAATAAATAAATAAATAAATAAATAAATAAATAAAACATTTCCATCACCCTCAAATTCCATTGTGCCCCCTTTACAGTGAGGCCCCAAATTACTCAGAGTTTTCTAGAAAAACAGGACCAATAGGATATATACAGATAGACATAAAAGGAGATTCATTATAGGAACTGGCTCATGCAGTTATGGAGGCAAGAACTCTCATTACCTTCCATCTGTACGCTGGATCCTGTAATTTAGCCCAAGTCTAAAGGCTTGAAAGCCTGGGGAATTAATGGTGTGAGTTCTGATCCCAGTCTGGAAGTCCCAGAAGCAGGAGTTGCCAAACAAGGAGGGCAGGAAAAGATGGATGTCTCAGCTCAAGTAAAGAGAACAAATTTGCCCCTTTTTTTTGGTGCTATCTCCTTTACTCAGTCTACCAATTCAAATGCTAATCTCTTCTGGAAAGATCCTCAGGGACACACCCAGAAAGAGTATTTTACCAGCCATTTGGGCATCCCTTGGCCCAGTCAAGTAGACATGTAACATTAATCATCACAGACTCATATTCCAGGCCTTAAGCACTTACCTGGTTTTTTTTTCCACTATAGATTAGTTTCGTCTTTTCTACAGTTTTCATAAAAATAGAAGTAAATAGTTTGTACTTTTGCATCTGGCTTCTTTTGCTCAGCATAGGTTTTGAAATTCATTTATATTGTTGTTGGTATCAATAGTTCACTCTCTTTTGTTGATGAGTAGTACTTTGTAGTATAGAATACCTACCCTTTCATTTTAATGATACTTCCCAACATTACTGGATACATGTAAAACACAGTGCTAATGATTTGTACAAATTTTCTCCCCAAGTCCTCATACCAATCTTACAAGGTAAGAATTATTAGCATGCTTTTTTAATGGGCAGGAAATCTGAGGCTCAAGAGAGATAATATAATTCTCCCTAGACACACAGTGGGGAAAAGTTAGAACAAATGTTCGGACCAGGGCAATCTGACTCTAGAATCTATGTCCTGAGAATCATGCTGTACTGCCTCCCATTTTACAGATGGAAAAACAGGGGCAGAAATAGAAGAAATTTGATCAGCATTACACTGCAAGTCAGAGGCAGAATATTTAATATTTAGGGAATCCAAGGGCCCAGATCTCCCCCATATCATGGAGCCTCCTTTGAAGGAGGCCCAAAAACCCAGCGGGCCCCGTTCTTACTGGCTTGAAGCCTGTGCATTCTTCAATGCCAAACTCAAAACATGTAGTGATTACCAGATTAGGGCCAGGCAACGTGCTAGGTCCTGCTTACACTATTAAGCAATCAGGCACAGCTCTCTGAAAATGAACCAATGGATCCCCAAAACCAGCTATAGAAGCAAAGAAAGAGAACTACAAACAACAGTTCAGGGTTTGTGTGTAGACTAAATTTGAAGGAGATTCAATGACGTTATAGAACCAAAAGGCTAGAGCTCCAGACCCAACTAATATTTTTACAGAGCAGTCATAATAGGTCAGCCTGGTCCTATATATTGTCATATTCATGACCCAAAACAACTCCACAAAGTAGGTACTCTTAGGATTTTCCATTTTGCCAAAGAGAAAACTAAGGGTTAGTGGTGCTAAGTAATATGACTGAGCAAAGCCTTTTGAATCTTCTTTATATATGGTTTCATTATTCCCAAATCCTTTTTGAAATGGGGTGAGAAAGCAAACCTATTCCTGCCTACCTAAATAATTATGGCAGAAATCATATTAATTATCATATACCCCAGTGCTCCCCACATTTCCCATCCTTCCCTGAAGTCAGGCTTGGGGCCTTTGACCAGTTCTGACCAATGGACTATGTGCAAAGGGATTGCGGTATCACTTCTAGATGGAGGTAGTTAAGAGCTGATGTGCCTCCTCCATCTTTCCCTTCTTTCCTGTTGTGGTGACTGTGGAGGCCCATGTTCTAGATAGTGTACCTCCTGGTTGGGGAGAACTGCCTGATTCAAATCAGATATCACACGAGCAAGAAATTAGTCTTTATTGTGGTAAGCCACTGAGATTTTAAGAGTTTGCCTGTTGTAGCCTTTGAACATTAATTATCCTGATGAATACAGTAATGATAACCACAACTACTGACATTTATTTAATGTTTAACTTTATCCTAGGCACTGTGCACTCTACATCTGACAATTCCTTAAATTTCTTACCTTTCTGGTTTACTTACAGACTTAAGAGATATGCGGGCTATCCTGAGCTCTGAATTTGTTAATGACCTAGGAGAAAAAACACTTTCCCTTGGAGGCAGAATTCTCAGGCCTAAGCTAAATTCCTTTAGCAGAGATAATGCAAACATCTGAACAAGCCTGAAAAAAAATGCCTGCTCCCATAAGTGTGGACACTATATCATGAAGTAGAATCCACATCTCCTTCATCAAGGAGCAAGAAATACAGGGCTCAAATGGGAAATAGAAATTGAAAGGCCTTTAAATGTACTGGATGGGGAAGAAAAGGGCCCCATAGTAGACTTCCTCTCCCCCTATGCATTGGTAAATGTAGAGTGCCAAAATGAAGCTCTTGCTGTATGACGATGACTATGAGGAAAGTTCTTTATGAAATCTGATTTCCTGTAAAAACGAATCCCATCAGGTTATTCTGAATAGCTTGCTTGCAATTGCCCTCAGAATAAAGCATGATGTCCAGAGCCCCCAATTTAAGTTTATAGGTACAGTTAAGCTTTGGAGGAAGGGATACATAAGCTAGTATTCAAAAATGAATAGAAGCTTTTCAGTCAGAGAAGTGAAGACAGAACGTTCCATGAAGAACAGCAGGCAAGGCATGGGCTTATGGGAGGGCCTGGCATGTTTAGAGACTGTCAGAAAGTTCAGTGTGGCTGGAACACGAGATATGGCAGAGGCAAGCCTGGAGTGGTAGGTGGGGACTGCACTGTGGAGGAGGCTGAACCTGGTCCAGTGCAGCCTGTAACCTTGAAAGTGAGTGGGTCTAATTCTGGGTTCAGTTAGGAGGAGCCCGTTCACCTGCAGATACAAGCCAAACCTTCCAATCTTTCTCCAGTAGTAAAGGTGATATTTTCATTCCCATCTGATCACTCTTTCTCTTTATTCCTTCATCACTTCTGAATTTTGTCAGGAAAGAAAGGTGTTACTTTTTGTGTCCCTTCAAAGACCTCAACAATAGGTACTACCTCCAACTCCATATCAGATGGAGAAACCAAGGCTCAGAGTATTGAAGTCACTTGAATCTGGTTATATCCAGTACTCAAAGCCACCTGGCATACCAGCTGTTAAATTATTCAGGTATTTCAGTAGTAGTTATTAATTAGCTACCACTCTGACTACCTCCTTGCCATTCCCCCCTCCTATGGTCCAAACACTAACACCAGGCACCTCAGGGGCTTTCAGACTTTTCTTTCTTTTCTTTTTTTTTTTTTTCTTCTTTTTTCTTTTTTTTTCTTTCAGACTTTTCTATAAAGCTATAGCTGACTGGTCAATTCCTGGGCCATGGCAGTTGTTAAAAATTTAGAGTATCATCTCTGGTTTAATGGCTGATGGATGCCCAAGGTAGAGTTTGAATCCATGTCCAGCTGGTTCTAATTGCCTGTACTCTTTCACCATGATATGAGTCACTTCAAACCCAGCTCATATGGGGACAATCTTGTCACCTGTTACATATGCCAGGCCACCATAGGGCCCAGGGTTCAGCTTCAGAAGATATACATTGGGAAAAGCATGAAAGACCTAGAATTTGTCTAGGAGAGAGTGAGAAGGCTGAAGGGTAACTTGAAACCATATCATATAAAGAAAGGTGTCAGAACTGGGGATGTCAGCTTAGAGAAGAGATTTCCAGGGACCTGGAGGACTGTCTTCATATATTTAAGGGCAGCTGTGTGAAGAGGGATAAAATTTGCACCAATGGGTGGAATTACCAGCCAATTCAGTCATCATGTGTTCACTGGGTAAATAGTTTCTAGGTACCTCTTCTTTGCTAGTGTCAAATTAGGTTGGGGTAGGGTACAATGTTGAAAATAATTAAGAGGTTGCCACTAGTAGGGTATACAGACATGTAAACAGAAGGAGAAATTCAATTCAGAGAATGGAACCCTGAAGCCCTTTGGGGAGCTGGTAAGGCTCTTGGGGGAGACAGATTTTGATCAGAGTCAGAGAATATGTAGGAGGTTGTTAGGGAAGGGAAGAGAGAGGGAATAGGACATGCAAAGTAATGTTGCTGGAAAACAGTGCAGCATTTACAAATGAGACCTGGATTTTGGCTGGAATCAAAGGCTTATGGGAAAGGCCACAACTGGAGACAAAGTGAAGAGGTCTTAGGAATTTGGACACAGTCTCAAGGGCAATGAGGGAAGAGCAGGATGTGACAAATTCTTGTCACTGAAAGCACTCGAAGACTGATGGGTGGGGGGCTTTGAAGAGAGGTTAGCAAATAGAACCCAGTAGCCAAAGTGGTCAGATGAGATGACCTTGATAATCCACTGCAACCTTGGGCTTTGCTGAGAGCTAAAGATAACAGTCCCACTAAGGTGGGTGCTATAGATGAATGTTCCCATTCTGGCTTCAGCTAACTTTATTTCTAGGTGGCTGAGAACAAAGGAGGCTCTGGCTCTCTATTCTAGCATCAAGAAGAGATTCCAAATGTCTTTCACCAAAACACGAGGGAGAAGGGGTGTGGAGAAGAGGTGACAATGATGGGCTGGTAACACACATGGGAACTGTTGGCATTTTATATTGGTCAACTCATTCAGCCCCCACACTGCAATTGTATCTCTTTTATAGGTGAGAAAACTGAAATGGGGGAAGTTATGCCACTTGTAGAAAGTACCAGAGCTTGGATTCAAACCCAAGGATTCTAACTCTAGAGCTCAGTTCTTAACCATTGTACCAGAGTAGTGTGTGCTCTTCCCTTGTGGGACAGGCTTCCTTTTTTTTAAAAAAAAAGAATTTTTATTTATTTATTCATGAGAGACACACAGAGAGAGAGAAGCAGAGACACAGGCAGAGGGAAAAGCAGGCTTCATGCAGGGAGCCCAACGTGGGACTCAATCCTGGGACTCCAGGAACACGCCCTGGGCTGAAGGCAGAGGCTCAACTGCTGAGCCACCCAGGCGTCCCAGCTTCTATTTTTTATCATTAAACAGAACTCTCAGCATCAGTACAGACCTTTTATTTGCCAACAGATAAATTAGCAGGAGACAGTATTCACTATATGGGTCTCTTTATGGAACATCTTCCCCAAAGTCTGTTATTGACCATTATAGTAGTATCCCAAGCCAAAGGGCTTCAAACTCTTACTTGATAAATAAGATAAAGCAAATATGAAATTAGTTTTTTAGCCCACATAATTATCTTGCTAATTCAAAACTTCCCATGTTTACCAAACAGGAAGTTAAAGCTCCTGGCACTTGACCTTACAGCCCACAGTGGACCCCAGGCCTCAGCTTGGGCTCTCATGGGGTCTTGCAGAAACTTTCAGAAGAGCATACCACAGAAGGGCAAAAGATCTGGCTCAAGTCAACCTGTCTGGCTAGCTCAGCAGTTAAGACAAGGGGAGAAAGGTCAGGAGTGGTTGGTGGGAAGGAACGTGAAAATCATCACCATGGAAACTTGTTTGAATGCTACTCTTGGACCAAGCAGAGACATATGTCTTATGTCACTTTACTGATGAGGATATAGAGGTCAGAGTAGAAAAGTAAGCCATCCAAGGTCACTCAGTGAGGAGGCAGGTGAGCTGGGATTAGAATACAGCTCTACCTGAGTCCAAAGCCCATTTCACTTCCTCGGGCTGATTTTCTCACCCACAAAATGAGCAGTGTACATTATTGACAACTCTCCTAGAATGCATAGTGTGCTTTAAGATATTCCATCTACTTATGACATTAATAGCAATGCTAACCACAAAAACAGCTAACAATGAAAAGTCACCAGGTCCTTGAAAGTGTTCTAAGTATTTTATAGGTATTAGTTCATTTAATCCTCACAAGGATTCTGTGAAGTATGATAATTCTATTTTTAGAGGAGGAATCAGAGACATTAAGTAACTTACCCAAAGGAACATGGCTAATTGCCTATTAGATAATAATGAATAATTGCAAGTCAATAAAACCCTTCGGATTAATCAAAGACCTCTACAATTATCCATCAGTTGATCAATATGAGATAATCGGTATTTTTAATGCTAGCTATTTCTTTTTTTTTTTTTTTTAATGCTAGCTATTTCAGTAATCCCCTGCATGAGTATAATGGTATGACTCACATGTAGCTTTGGGAAATACAGGAAATTGCTGATGGAATCCTATGGCTTGCTGGAGGGAGTGGTGGGGCTGGGGCCCATGGTAGAAGTCATAATGGTCTAATGCTTAATATTCCACTCTGATTCTGAACAATCTCATCAGCAGGACAAGACTTAACCAATTACCTTTGGCTGGCCCCTGCAGATAACCCTGAGCCATCCTGGTGCCCCAAGCCAACTAGTACTCTGGATTCCCTTTTAACCAGTGGCAGCACACACAGGGAAGCAAGACCAAAGGCAGTAAAGAGGGAAGGAGCATTAGGGGAAGAAAAGGACAGAGGAGAGAGGCTGATGGCTGAGCCAGCTATTGTTGCTGGCTGATGCCAACCTGCTTGGGAAGATATCATTCTCATGAGTTCCATGAATTTCACCAAGGTGCTTGTATGTTTGAAAATAAGAGCTGCAGAAATAAGCCACTTTCCCACCCTAGGCAAAAAGAGGGCTGTCAGCATCTCTGGGTCTCAGGTGACAAGATTCTTCAGCTACCCCTCATCATGGGTTCCAATTAGCACAGATGAGCTTGAAGGCCCACCTGGGCTGTCAACTTTTTCCTCTTCTGCCCTGTTCCTTCCGGGTTGGAGAATGAGCAATCTGATGCACCCTGCAGGGGAAGGTGGTGAGTTGGTCTTCCTGGGGTCCAAACCTCCCCTTTGGGGCTCTTTTTCTACTAGGTCACATCCAGAGGCAGTGGGTATCATGAAAAACCCAGCTCTGAGGTCACACATACCCAGATTGGAATCCTGACTCACTATCTGGGATCTTGAATTGTATGGTCTTAAGCACCACCAGTTGCATGATCTTGAGCAAGTGAACTTCTCAGAGAGAATAGGATATACTTTGCCAGTTTGGTGAAGGGATTATTAATGAGGTGACCGATTTCTCGTCCTCCCAGGCCACTCCTTGCTCTCACTCTCTCTCCTCTGTGCAAACCTGCTGTCAGAGAGTACATCTGTAAATCACTACCCTGCCCTCAGAAGTTAAGGACCCACAAAGCCCAGATACTACCTTCTCTCATTTTAATAGGAAACAAGTAACTCTATGAACATGTTTATAAGAAGTTTGAGTAAATATTTTTCCTTCTTCAGGGTCTCATCATTCCCTTCTAAATGTGGAAATGGGTGTCAGACTTCACTGCCTCCTGAAATCATTCTGAGTTTGAGTATTAGGACTCCCAGTAGCCCCTGTCCAAGCTAAACTGTAATAGAAAAGTCTCCATGGCAAGCCATTGATCTGTGACAGCTGCACCATTCTTTTTATCTTTACTTACTGAATGCCTAGCACTTTATACACAGGACTGTGTTAGGTACCAAGGGACCTAAAATGCCATGTAATAACAGCTAAAAGTCAGATCCCTGATTCATGGAGGGCTTACTGTGTGCCTGCTGTGTTAAGCTCTTCATCTATTCAATCTTCAGAATCCAATCCAGCTTTCATGATGTCCATTTTGTAGGTTACATCATTGCCCGGGCACATGACTAATAAGTAGAGAAGATCAAACTAATAAGTAGAGAAGATCCAGCCTGGACCTAGCTGACCCTAAAGTCCACGCTTTCACCCACTACTCTGTGGTGAGTGCCTCCCTGTCAGCACTGTCTACAAGAAGTGATGGCTCCTTATGTTGTCAAGGAAACAAGATGTCAGCAGCAAACAGTCTGAGGACTAACACCAACAATGGGAACAGCAGTAACGATGATGATAGGATGATGATGGGGTGGCTACTTCTTGAGCCATAGTGAGGTGGTCTGGAGGAGGACTGCTGGACGTATAGATCAACAACGAGCTGGAGGGAGCAGAAAGCGGGAGTGTAGTGGGACTCAAGCTTTCCAGGAAGACTTTCTGGAAGATGGAGGAAGGGACCAGTGTGCACTGTGTGCCCAGTACCTGCTACACTCTGCTCTGGGTACTTTAGAGAAGTGACTGCTACTGTGGCTCTAGGGGGGAAAGAAGGATGGTTCTTATTAGGTAAGGAATTAGGAGCCTGGGAAGGACATGGGGGAGGATCCAGGATTGGAACCAGTTGGCATGGATGAGGGTCACCTTGGATTCTATTCTTCTTTCTCTAAACCTTGAGCACCCAGGGCCCAGCTCCCCATCCAGTACAGATAAACAGCATGCGCTTTGCTTTTTACCAATATTGACTTCCATTCCCCTTGTTTAGGCCATCTGTGAAGTCACTGCCTTTTCCTGCAAACTGCTGCACATCTGCAGGGGTGGACTCCACCCTTCCTCAAACCAGAAGTTCAGGGGAGGGTTTGGAAGGGGGACTGTCGCTGACTGATGTCTCCTGTTTGTCTCTTCTCTGGAACTCCTCTTTCCTTTCTTGCCAAGAGAATGCACAGCTTTGGGCAAGGGCTTTGTCAGATTTCTTGGCAGCTTCCTCTCTCACTGGCCCAGGAACTGGAGGTTGGGAAGCCAGAAAGGTCTGCAAAAGGCAGCAACTGTGTAACCCTGGGCTAGTCAGAGCAAAGCTTAGTGGTACCTCCAAGTACCTGCACAGCCTTTCTGTGGAGGGGAAGGGACCAGGAGGAGGGAAAGGAGAAACAGAGACAGAGAGACAGACATACACATCAGAGAAAGAAAGAGAGACAGAGATGAAGCAGAGAGAGACAGAAACAGAGACACAGAGAGAAAAGAGAGAAGAGATGGATAGAGTAAGGGAGAGAGATAGGGAGGCAGAGACAGAGCAGAAAAAGGGAAAGATAGAGAGAATGGGGAGAGAGAGAGAGAGAGAGAGAGAAAGAGAGAGAGCTATGGATAGAGGGACAAGGATGACAGGCAGGACCAAAAAGCAAAAGAAATAGAAACAGCCCAGATACCACATTCAGCCACATGCCAACCAGTGATTTCTGCCTCTTTGAAGGCAATGTTATAAAAGAACAAGAAAGGAGGAAAGAGGAGTGTGCAAGGAAACAGTCACACACTTCTCAGTAATAAAATGGACTTAACAGTTTGGAGTCAAATCAGGATGTTGACTCAGGGTTCTCTAACTTTTGAAGTTAATTTCCCAGTTTCACAATTGCATCTTAGGGATTTTTGTCCAGCTTGTTTCCTTACCTATAAAATATGTTCAATGATAATGGCTTCACCTGGAGGACTCAGAGGCATATGATAGGCTGTATAAACTGTAAAGAGCTGTGCAAGGACAATGGGCAGAAAAAAAGGGAGCTCTAAGAATCCCCCTCTGGATTTATTTTCAAGACCAGTTGGTATCCTTTTCCAGAGAGTTGGTCTGATTGCAAATGGATGCTCAAGAAGAGCAAATAAAAGTTGCCCAACGTGTCCTGCAGATCTAGCTGGATGACCTGAGAAAGCCACCTCAGCTCTCTGGGCCTCCTTAAAATGACAGCTGAATGAAATAATATTTTAAAGCCTTCTCCATCTTAAGAATGTTGACAAATCTGTGACCACCAAGGTGAGGAGGCTTTAGTGTGGTGAAGGCTTCACTCATGCTTGGGTGGGGGTATGGCTCTTGTCAGATGTCCCCCTTCCTCCAGGAAGCCTTCTCTGTTTCTCTCTCCCACATGGTGGACAGTGCTTCCTCTGTGCTCCCGGTCACAGTGCTACCCTACCCTATTGTCTTCGTCTGTGATGTGACTATTTCCTCACTAGACTATGAGCTTCTGAAGGCAGAGACCATCCTGCTCAAACCCTGGATTCTCAGTGCCCAGAGCCTGGCACGGAGAAGACACTCAATGGATGCTTGTGGATATGAATGAGATTTAACTGCCAGCCCACATTCCTTCCCATTAGGCCAGATATTTTCAAGGAGGAAGGGCTGGGGCCAGGCTTAGCTGCCGGAGGCTTTGGAAGCAACCTTTGGACAATTTGTGCTGTGCTCTGAATCCTTTCTGGGAGCCAACTGAGATTCCAGGGCAGCTGAGAGCCAAAAAGGGTGGGAGGTAGACTTGCTGGCTGACGAGAGCCTGGGTGGGGTGGGGGACAAGAAAGAAAAACCATCTTCACACAATAGATAAAATTTCTCCAGCATTTTATGCTTTACATAATATTTCCACATCTACTATATTCTTTAAACCTCATGGGAATCCTAAGTCTAAGTAGGGCAGGTTCTAGTATCACCACAACTCTTTACTGGATGAGCAGAAAAGGCTGAGAGGTGAAGTGGCCACACAGCCAGATCTAAAGTTGGATCTTTGGACTCTGGATCCAGTGTTCTTCTAAGACCAACATAAAGGTGCAAGATGATCTCTGAGAGAGCTCTAGATTATTTTCCTGTTCACGTGGCTTAATGAATTGTTTTTTTAGTTTTTTAAAAATTTTTATTTATTAATGAGAGACACAGAAAGAGAGGCAGAGACAGAGGCAAAGGGAGGAGAAGCAGGCTCCATGCAAGGAGCCGGATGTGGACTTGATCCTAGGAATCCAGGATCACACCCTGAGCCAAAGGCAGATGCTCAACCACTGAGCCACCCAGGCGTCCCATTGTTCAGTTTTTCTTAACCCATGTGTATTAAAAGTGGCTGACACTGTTTCAAGCATGTTATCAACACTGTCTCAATCTGATCTGTGACCCTATGAGATAGGTTCTACTACTAACCTCATTCTACCGATGAGAAAAATGAAACTCAGAAGGAATGAGGAATCAAATGAAGACCATACAGTCAGTGAGTAGCCTACTAGATTTGAACCCAAGAACTTAAATTCTAGAGCCTGAGCTCTCAATCACCCAGTATACTGCTAAGATTTATTCCTCAGCAGCTATGCAGGAATCATGCAGTAAGTAGCTTCTAGAACCTAGGAGTCATTGTCCAAGGAGGGGCATGTTGCTAGCTTTGTTTCCCTAGACATGGAGACTGACCTGTTCTGGACTTGCCCTGGTTACTGATTCCTGTGATTCAGGGTGAGGGTACAGTGGCTACAGTTTGCAGAGCTGGGACAGTATGAAGCTAATACTTGCAAGGAAGAAGCAACAGCCTGTGCCCATCACCAGGAGTCAACCAGCCTGGCCATGCCTTGCATCCTGGGCCTTGTAGTGCAGTGGAAAAAGCTTAATTTTGGAGTCAAAACCAGGTTCTAATCCAGATCTTAGCAGTTGGATGAATTTGGGCAAGGTGGGTAAACTTACTGACCCCTGGTTTCCCATTTGTAAAAAGGGATAACATGGATCTCAAAATATGGAGATTAAATAGAGCAAACTACCTGAGGTGTCTTACTGCAGTAGCTTACACAGTGGGTACTCAGTAATTCTTTATTCAAGAGAAGGTGGCCCAAGAGAAAGAGCACGGGCTTGGGGTAGTACAGCTCTGGTTTTAAATGCTGGTACTGCCAGCGATAAGCTGTGTAACCTTGAGCAGATATCTTCTCTGAGCTTCAGTTTTCTCATTAATAAAACAAAGCTGACAGCAACTACCTTCTGAAGTTTGTTGAGAAAACAGGAACATGGGTACAATGAGGGTTCAATGAAGAGCATCTAACATCAATAATAATAACGTTGATTCTCTTTTTCCCTTCCTTAGAGTGGGGAATATGTATATCCATTCATTCACTCATTGATTCATGCATCCAATATTTAGGAATTCTGTCTATATTACAGCCCCTGGGCTTATTCCTGTGAGCATCAAAATGAACCCCCATGGCTCACTAACTCTGGGGAGGAGACCAGCTGCCATGTAGGTATGATCATGACACAACTTGGAAGGTGCTGAGATTGTCTGAGTTGTGTGCAAAGCACCCTTGCCAAACAAGGAACAGGGCAGCTGTGGGCAAACAGACCCATGCTGTATCTTTCACTGGCATAGAGGTGGCTTCTAGATGGCATGGGGCCACCTCAGATGGAACATTAGCGATTCTGATCTTTGGCTCAGAACACTTATAGCCCCTGTCTCCCTTTGTCTTCCTGAGCCATCCCATGGCATTGTTCTGTCTTAGTGGATAGTGGATGACCAGAATTCTTTTTTTTAAAGATTTTTATTTATTTATTCATAAGGGACAGGAAGAGAGAGGCAGAGACACAGGTAAAGGGAGAAGCAGACCTCCTGCAGGGAGCCAGATGTGGGACTCGATCCCAGGACCCCGGGATCGTGCTCTGGGCCGAAGGCAGATGCTCAACCACTGAGCCACCCAGGAGTCCCAGACTAGAATTCTATTATGGCACACCTTTGGGTTCACTTTCCTATGCTTCCCTGCATTGTGGTTTATTGAAATCTCTGGGACATTTTGCATTGGGGACATCTCTCTCCCCCTAATTCCCTCTCCAAATAGCTGTCCCTTATCTCTCTTGGACTATGTCACTTTAGCTTTATCTAAAGATCCCTGCTGGGCAACACTTGTAGGTCTAACCCCCAACCTAGCCTCTTTCTGAAATATGTTAATTTGGTAGGGTTTGAAATATGGTTGGATACAGTAACAAAGTGACTAGTCCCAAGTCAAACTTGGGATGTCAAGCTTTTCTGGAGGGCAACTAGACAGGGCCAAATAGACATGTATTTGAATGAGAGTTTGAGGACTTCACTTAAGCACAATGAAAATCAATACATACAAGTGAGTTCAAGGCAATGAACCACGATCAGAGGAGCTGGGAGTGGTGTCAATACACTGAGTCGTATCTTTAATAAACCCATTCTTTTTTTAAAGATTTTATTTATTAAAAAAAGATTTTATTTATTCATTCATGAGAGAGAGAGAGAGAGAGAGAGAGAGAGAGGCAGAGACACAGGTGGAGGGAGAAGCAGGCTCCATGCAGGGAGCCTGATGTGGGACTAGATCCTGGGTCCCCAGGATGACACCCTGGGCCTGAAGGCGGCGCTAAACTGCTGAGCCACCAAGGTTGCCCAATAAACTCATTTCTTTAAACACTTACTATGTGCTGGCTTTGTTCTAGGTGCTAGGGATACAATGACAAAGAAGGTAGGCTAGGTGGGAGAGAAATAATAGACATAAAAATGTCACTGTATCGTGTATTAGTGGGGATATGAACTACAGAGAAAACTAAAGCAGAGAAAGGCAACAGAAAATGCCATGGGGGCACCTGGGTGGCTCAGTTGGTTGAGCATCTGCCTTCAGCTCAGGTCATGATCCCAGGGTCCTGGGACAGAGCTCTGCATCAAGCCTGCTTCTCCCCTTATCTGCTTGTGCGAGAGCTCGCTCTCTTTCTCAGTATCAAATAAATAAATAAAATCTTAAAAAAAAAAAAAAAGAAAAGAAAGAAAATGCCATGGATTGGGATGATACCAAGTTAAAATAGTGTGGCCAGGGAAGGTCTTGAGAAAGTGACATTTAGGCACCTGGTGCCTCAGTCGATTAAGCATCTGACTTTGGCTTGGGTCATGATCTCAGGGTCCTGGGATCAAGGGCCATGTTGGGCTCCTTGCTCAGTGAGGCCCTCTCCCCTACTCATGCTTTCTCTCTCTCTTCCTCAAATAATTTTTTTTTTTACGTGACATTTGAGTCAAAATCTGAACTAGGTGAGGGACAGAGCCACAAGGATACCTGGAAGACCATTCTAGATAGGGGAGAACAGAGCCATGGCCCTGAAATTAAAGCACATCTCTTGTGTAAAAACTATAACTGGTCTCTGGACTCCTGTTACTCTAAATCCCTTTCACATAGTGTGGATGAGGTCAGAGAAATACTAGAGTGGTGTAGAAATAACAGGAGGTATAGGCAGTAAAGCCTTACTGGCTCTGTGAGATGGGAACCCCTGGGGGTTTGTAGCAGTGGAAGGGTGAACCCGCATTTTTCAGTGCTATTCTGCTCTGCTGAGAATATACTGAATATATATATAAATATATTGAATATTTTGAATATATTGAAATATACTGAATATTTTATATAAATATATTGAATATACTGAAAATACTGAAAGTCAGCAGGGCAAAAGCAGAAAAACCAGTTAGAAACGGACTGCAATAGCCAGATGAGAGATGGAAGGATCCTGGATTCTGGATAGATTTTGATATAATCCTTAGATAGAAGGATTATAGATTTCCTGATGGATTCAATTATTAGGAAGAAGAGGTAGTGAGAGAAGGAGCACTTGAAGAAGACACAGTTTTGAGGTTGAAGAGAGTTGCCTAAGTTAAGTGGGGGGAATGCTGAGGAGAAACAGATTTGGGGGAAAAGATCAGAAGTTCAGTTTTGGACATGTGAGCTTGAATGCCTGTTTGTTGGATGTCCTGAGGAGACATCTAATGCATAGCAATCTTGGATATATGAGTCTGGTGTTTTGGCTTTTAGAACCATGATACTCAGCAAGGTTGACAAAGGAGTAAAGGGGTGGGTGCAGGTAGAGAAGAGAGGAGGATAGCGTTGAGGCCTGACGCCGGGCCCCACGTAATGTGAAGGAATGAGCAGAGGAGACTAATAAGTTAGGACAGTGAGGCAAGGGGTAAACATGGTGAGTGTCCAAAAGATACATCTGAGGAAGGTCTAATATCCCTGAACACAAAGAACTCTGAAAACTCAACAGTAAGCAAATAAACAACCTGATTAAAAAATGGGCCAAAGACCTTAACAGATACTTTATCAAAAAAGATAGACAGATGGCAAATAAACATATGAAAAGATGCTCCACATTATATGTCATCAAGGAAATGCACTTAAAACAACAATTAAATCCCACTACACACTTATTAGAATGGTGAAAATCTGGGACACTGACACTGCCAATTGCTGACAAGAATGTGGAGCAACAAGAACTCTCATTTGTGGCTGGTGGGAGGGAATGCAGCATGGTACGGCCACTTTTTTTTTTTTTCCTTTTTCCTTTGGTACGGCCACTTTGGAAGACAGTTTGGTGGTTTCTTACAAAAGTAAACATAGCCTCACCATATGATCCAGTAATCATGCTCCTCGGTATTTACCCAAAGGAGCTGAAACTTATGTCTACCCCCAAACCTGCACATATAGCAGCTTTATTCGTAACTTCCAAAACTTAGAAGCAATCAAGATGTCTCTCAGTAGGTGAATGGATAAATAAATTGTGGTGCATCTAGACAACGGAAAAGTAATTAGTACTAAAAAGAAACTATATATATCAAGCCATGAAAAGATGTGGAGGAAACTTAAATGCATACTACTAAGTGGAGAAAGCCAGTCTGAAAAGGCTACATACCATATGATTCCAACTATATGATCTTCTGGAAAAAGCAAAAGTATGGAGCCAGTAAGGAAGGTCAGTAGCTGCTGGGGTGACAGAAGGAGAGGAGGGATGAACAGTCAGAACACAGGGAATTTGGGGGGCAGTGAAATTATGCTGTGATACTATAATGATGGATACATGTCATTATATATTTGTCCAAACCCATAGCATATATACCACCAAGAGTGAGCCCTACTGGAAATGATGTACGGTGGGTGATTATGATGTGTCCCTGTAGGTTCATCCTTCATAACACAGGTAATGCTCTGGTGTGTGATGCTGTTAACAGGGGAGGTCACGCATGTGGGAGGGCTGGAGTATGTGGAAACTCTGTGTACCTTCCTCTCAATTTTGTTGTAAACCTGAAACTGCTCTAAAGAAAATATGTAATAAAAGACCTTTTTGGGTACTCCATAAATATTTGTTGAATGAGCTCACAACTGCAGGTCCCCTACATGATGATTTGATGAATCATTAATGTGAATGCTTGCTAAACAGAACTCCAGGAGCAGTAGTAAGCCTTTATTATGCACTGGCTGTATACTAGGTGCCAGGGTCTGTCCCTCAGCCACCCAGGGGTTGCTGTTTCTAGATCAGTGACTCAGTTCAGAATATCCCTTCCTCCTTCCTCACCAAGAAGTTGTCCTCTTCATTTCCAGAATGTTGCTTAGTTATGAGCTTCCCTCCATGGCGTCACCACTGATTGATCTCCTGTATCTTTGGATCTAGCCTCCCTCTCGTTTCTTTTCTTCAGGACAAAGGTGAGGGCCTGAACTTCCTGACCTCAGTTCCTTAGGTTTCTTTGTGAAACCTTTTTCTTTCTTTAGTGCCTCTAATTCTATATCAGTATATCATAAAAACTACTGCTACTGATGCTGCTGTTTTGCTGCCCTGTGACTACCACTATGACTACCACCACCACCACTAACGCTGCTGCTGCTACTACTACCACCATCACTGCTGCTGCTACTACTACTACTATTACTACCACTATTACTGCTGCTGCTACTAATACTATTTCTGCTATTACTCCTCCTACTATTATTACTACCTATCTTTTTACTAAGTGCTTGCCATGTGCTCCTCCGCTATCCCTTTCCAGGCCTCCTCTCAATCTTCACAGCAACATTCAAAGGGCCCTATTATTCCTATCTTGCAGACAACCAAGCAGTCTATACCTCTGCTTAATAACTTATATTCCTTCTGGAGTCCTGCTTCCTTTGTCAGTCTCTTCTAGATCCAGGACAGGCTCTGAGACACAGATGACATGGGCATGGCTGAAGTGCCAGCTGTGGTGGATGCCACCTTTTGCCAGGGGAGTGTATGAGCTGGCTTTGCTGACAGGAGTAGAGGGAGGAACAGACAAATGAAGGGAGGTGAGTCAAAGCCCAGGACTTATCAAAGGAGAATTTGAGAACTCTGGGGAAAGTCATGGCCTCCCCCAGAATCAGGGCTATTTAAGCCATGAGAAAGGTTAGGGGTTGGCCCTGAACAACATGGATTTCCTTATGGTGGTGAACCTAGCCCCAGAACTTCCAGCTGTGGCCAAAGGAGCCTCTGGAGCCCTGAGTAGGACATGCCACAGAGGGCAGTACTGCCCTGCCCCATCTCAGCCTAAGCCCTCCCTTCTCAATAGCAAACCAAACATTAGAGCTGAACAGGGTCAGTAGATCAGAGTACACAGAAAGATGAATGATTATGGGTCCTGTGGGTCTGTGACATTCAAATCAGGCAGGCGGGTGCTTCTTCTGAGTCCAAGGACCAACTCCAAGGGTTGGTATTAGATCACATCCAGAAATTCCCAATTCCTGACTCAGGCTGTCTCCAGAGGAGCTTCAGGAAGACCCTGACCACCCTGTGACAATGACTCATGGGAAGCTTCCTGGGGGAAGGGTCTTGAGAGGGCTGGCTCCACCTCAGGAAGGGACTCAGGCACAGTCAGACTCCCTAGCAGGAGCTTATACCTGGTGGCTTTGGAGCCCGCCAGATTCTCCACTGTTCCCATTACTTACCAAAAAAGTCCGAATCACCAGCATCCAAGGTCCAAATCACTTTACCATTCTTATTTACATTGTTATGCTCTATGATCCCAACTTCAAAGACTTTCTTTATTCTTAAGCATCTACTTTATGCTGGACACTTCACAGGCATTGTGTCCTTTATCCATTCAGCAAACACAGACTGACGGATCACCTCGCCAGGTGTTGTTCCAGGCCTTGGGCAAATAAGAGAGACAGGATGCCTATCCTCACAGAGCTTACACTGGTGAGGAATCACCCCCATTTTACAGATGAGAAACTGAGGTTCAGAGAAGTGATGAGCTGCAGAGCAGTGACTTGAACACAGGCATGTCTAACTCCAACATGGTTCTTTCCATCCCTATATTTTCCTGCAACCACTTGAAGCCCCTAGACAGCAGTGGTGGGCCGTGCCTCCAGGTGTTTGCAGGAGCTGCTCCCTCTGCCTGGAATGGCCTCCTGTTCTCCAACCAGCGGATCACCTGTTGTTCCTCCAGGTTCTTCTCGACCTCACCTCCTCTAGGAAACTTTTCCCACCTCCTCCTCCCTGGGCTGACAGAGATGCCCCTCCCACTGCCAGATACCCCAGGTCCACATCCATGCCTGGAGTCACTCATGCCCTTCCTTTACTGTTGGTCTCCTCTGGAAGGTGGGTCTCTGTGGGCAGCAGTGTGTCCCCTTAAGTCTGAGTCACCAATGTCCAATGTGATCTAGGGTCAGAGGCCTAGGGCCTGTTGATTCAACCTCCCCTTCCTCCAAAGATGCTTCCCCCGGGGCATGGCATAGTTGGCAAACTACTCCCCTGGAAGAGTTTTGATGCCGGTTGAGATAAAGTGGCCTCTGGAAGAGCTGGCTTGAATCATTCACACCTCTTTGGAACAAGTCTTCCAGAGCTGGCTTGGGAAAGGAGGAGCCCTCATCTGAAGGTCTTGCTGCCAGGGGTGCCCTACAGGGGGCACTGCGGGAGAGGGGCTGTCCATGGCAGATGTCTATTTCTTCCTGCTTCCCTACAACTTGCTTGTCTTCCCAGTCCTGGACTAGTGAACTTTCCCAAAGCTACTGTGCCATCCTCTGCTGCCACAGATCCCCTGCCATGTAAATTCTCCAACTCTGAGCAAACAAGGATCTTCTATATCTGGCCGGTCTTAGTTCCTCCACCTGGATCCTGCTTCCTTAACTTGGATCTACGTTATGAATTCCAGCAAGTTCTCAAAGATTCTCTGAGTATAGCATATAGTCTTACACCTTGACACCTTTGCACTCTGAGCACTGGCTGAAAGGGAGGTGAGAGTCTCCATTTCCCAACAGCCAAGACTTTGTCCAGAATCTTCAGGCTGACAAACTACTTTCCTCTTCTTTTCCCGTGGGTGGGTTTTGGGCCAGGGCCAGAGGAACTCCAGAAATTCTCCCTATCTTAGTCATTTTTCTCCCCATAGATCCCACAGCTGGCCAGAGAGGGAAGTGGAAACTCCCCAGCGTGGGGGGACTTCTAACCTTTGCCCTTCATGTGAGGACAAGATGGAGACTCAGCACGACTCCACTTCCTTCCCTCTCCAGTCCTGTCCTGGGACAGAAGGGCCAGGAGAACAGAGCAGAAGGCAGAGGTTGGGAACTGGTCAGGGGAATTTAAGAAGGTGTGGAGGTTGAAGAAACGGAATTGACATGTCACATTTACAGAGAACTACTAAGCTCGGCACCCTTTCAGATTTTGTTACACCCCAAAATGCCATCTTAACTCCAAAAAGTTATGACCATTCTCATTCTCATTTTACTGAGGCTAAAACTAAAAGAGAAATAAAATGCCATTTGTCATTTCAGCAATTCCCAAAGGTGGCATATCCAGGTTCAGACTGGGTGGATGCTCTTACCACTTCCCTACCACCCAGCCTCCAGACCCACTGCACTGTTCCAGAAGCATAACGAATTTTGAGAACCCTTCAAGACTGATCCTGGAGCCACAGAACGTTACAATGATCACCTGTTCTGGTTCAAGGCGCTCCCTCTAACATGTAGGAACAAAGGGAGATTTTGCCCGGTTTTATCTTCAGTAAGTAGCGGAACCAATATTCAAATTCATATCTTTTGTCACTAATCTCTGCCCTTTCCATTCAGTTATTTCCTTTAATGACTAACTGCTTTCATGGCCAGGTAATCATGCCCATGTCTACTCCAAGTCCTGGAAGCACAGCTCCCACTCCATCCTCAAAAGAGTGATAGATGAAAAAGGAAGAGCTCATGGCCACACGTGACCCTTCTCTTACTACAAAGCTCCACCCAGCTTCTCATACCCATGCTCCTTTCTTTCACAGATATTATGTAATGCCCTATGTTGAAATGAAATTCCTGGTTAATCTACACACACAATTTTTAAAAATTAACAGGATGCCCTAAATGTAATATATAAGAGAAATCAAGTAGAAATAATTTCTAATAAAAACTAAAAAGAAATAATTTATAATAAAGTAACATGTTTCTACTTATAAACATTTGCCCATGACTACACTGGAAGACATAATGAAATAGTCTGATGCTTGCATTTATGAATAAAACAGTCATGAACTTAACATCTACAAATGTGGACTGATTTGGATTTTTAATTGGCAACTCAAAGGCCAGAAGTGGGGTTGTCATTGGTGATATGATTTGCTAAAACAACTCTTGTTAAGGCTCCAACAGCACAAAGTGGAATCTGCCCTGAATTTACATGGTGGTTACATTTGGGTAGGGGGTAGGGTGTATATACTAAAATTGCTCCCTGTTCCAATGTTCTGTGTACAGAATAATATGGTGTTAGGTCCTAAGTTCGGGTATTATAAGTGAGTTTTCATCTGTGTCTGGTGGGATGGTCAATTGCCCTGTTGGATGCAGGACTGTTCCATGCACATCCCTGCCCCCTCCCACAAAGTGCCCATTGCTTGTGACGACAACCAAAAGTCTTCCTGCCAGTTTCCAAACTGTACTGGACAGTACTGTCCCTGTGGAGAACCACGGATAACATTTTTAAGCTTTGATCAAAGATTATTTCCCAACCTCTTAATATCTTTCTAAGTTATTCAAGCCCTCGGTTTAGTTGTAGTGTCCAGATGGAAAAGGCAGCAAGAAGAGGAGGTGGAAAGATCCAGAATCCAGAAAGATACAGGTTACACTGTTTACTGCTGTATTTCCAGGTCTACCTAGCACAAACTAGGTGCTCAATAAATATCTCTACAATGAAACTATTAGCTGTGTGGCTTTGGGAAAATTATTTAACTTTCCAAAGCTTCAATTCTCTCACAGTGAAATGATGGTCATACTATGGGGCTTTGATTTGAGAGGATTAAGTGACCAAATACAGGAAAGCTTGGAGGCATGTAGAATGAATTCAGCAACAATGAGTTGACAATGAAAATCAGGGTCCTGATTTAGCTGGGATGAAATTCTAGATCATGGAAAAGCTAACAGAAGAGTGTTTTCAAATCAGCCTCTGACTAGACTACTTGACCTTTTGGATAGGTGGTTCCTTTCAACCTTGAGACTCAGCAATTCTGAGGCCCTTGTCTAGACAGAGGTGGTGGTGAGGAGCCATGTTCTCCACCCACACTTGCCCACCACAGGCCAGTGCCTCGCACATCCCCGAGGCCCTCCAAACATTCCAGGAGACTGAGCTCCCTCCATCTGCTCCTCCACCCTGTCATTCAGGTGAAGGAGAGAAGCAAACATTTACTGAGCACATCCTACATACCAGGAGCTTTATTTTTCCCTAAGCTATGCTATTAAATCTCCAAAAATTGGGAGGAGGTGGGAAGCATCTCACACATGAGGGAAGGGCTCAGAGACAGCCAGTGACTTGCTTACTAGGATCTCAGAGTGAGCTTGGGGCAGTGCCTGCTGGGGCTGGCCTTCCTTCCACCACAATGGGGCAGCTTGACAGAGGAACACACAGAACACCATGGATATGTCCTCCACAGCCTGATCCCCAATACCTAGCTCCTGGGATTCATTAAGCACAGAGTGGGGCTCCTCTGCTCCTACCACTGGTTCAGAGAGGTAGGGTTAAGATGGACTGGGAGGGAAGATGGGGAACATGTTGGGAGGCCTTGAATGCCAGGCATATTGAGGACGGACTGGTTCTGGGGCCAACAGAATGATTCTGAGCAAGACAAGAAATGCTCAGTGAGATGCTTTAGGAAGATTCTACCCATAGTGATGGACTTCAAAACTGGTCAGGTGGCTACAAGGGTTCTCCTTGAAAGTTTCTCTCAATCTTTCATTTCCTTGCCCTTTTGTTCTAGCATGGGAGCTCCCAGGGCACAGGGAGGCCCAGCCAGCTCTCCCATCCAGAGTATGGTGGCTCTGCCAGCTTCTGGGTATTGGGGTCCACTGACTGTTTTCTATTCCTACATTTTTTTGCGCAAAGGTGCTACACATCCCAGCGTCAGCTGCAGCTGCTTTCTTGGCCCCAGTCTCCATGTCAGCAAGATGTTGGGATTGGACTAGTTGGTTATCAAGAGCTTTCCTTTTATCTTTATGGAGGTGGGAGGAGCCCAGAGAAGTAATAGGACATGAGAAAGAGACAAGGGGTGGATGGTGGAAGCCATGCACACAAGTCTCCAGAAGAGGTGGTGACCCCCAAAGGAAGAAGAACACATTCACAAGATATCAGGCCCCAGAGGCAGGTCACTCCTGGTTCTTCTCCTACCTCGCAGGGGAGAGAGGACAACAGCAAGGTTGAGCCACACAGAGGCCCCGGCACATAGCCAGCTTGCCTTGGAGGCTTGGCATCCCAGTTCTGAGCATGGCCAAGGGGTGTTGGGTCAGTTCTTCTCTGATGGGGGTGCCTCTGAACCGCTAGGATGAAGTACAGTCCCAGAGAGGCCAGGTCCTGCATATTCCTTTGATGATGAGAGATGCTTTGTTTTTTTTTTGGAGAAGCAACAGAATTCTTTTTGAGCAAGATTTCCTTCCTTCATTTATTTATTTACTTTTTGCCCAGTGATTCAGCGAAACAACCTCAAAACCAGTCTCCAATGGGAGGCAGGAAGAACCAAACCCTTAAACATCAGTGATCCTGTGAGGTTTCTGCCTTGTGGAACTTTCCTTAAAATAACTGCATTAGGAGATTGTCCAGGTGGGGGTGGAAGACGAGGGAAAAACCTGAAAGCAGAGTCCTGGGGACTCCTGAAGGACTCAGGTAACTGGAGCGAGGACTCTCAACAGCTGCCCCAGTCCACCCCAGAACTCTATAGTGCAAACAAGTGACTTGAATGATAGGCACTGTAGTGATAGCAGTGTAATATGAATTGTAACCTTCTTGTCCTGTGTCCATTTGTTCTTCACCCATGCTATAATATATCCCAATTCCTGATGCAATACTTTGGTTCCTTTAATTCAGTGGGAAAAACAAAAAAAGTCTTTAATGCCTCTAAATTTGTAATCAGGCCAACAAGACAAAAGGTTGTGGAGGAAATAGTGCCAGACTGGAAATTCAGAAGACGGGGGTTCTTTTTCTTTTTTTTTAATTTTTTTTATTGGAGTTCAATTTGCCAACATATAGCATAACACCCAGTGCTCATCCCGCCAAGTGCCCCCCTCAGTGCCCATCACCCAGTCACCCCAACCCCCCACCCACCTCCCCTTCTACTACCCCTTGTTCATTTCCCAGAGTTAGGTGTCTCTCATGTTTTGTCACCCTCACTGATATTTTCACTCATTTTCTCTCCTCTCCCTTTATTCCCTTTCACTAAATTTTATATTCCCCAAATGAATGAGACCATATAATGTTTGTCCTTTTCCGATTGACTTATTTCATTCAGTATAATACCCTCCAGGTCCATCCACATCGAAGCAAATGGTGGGTATTTGTCATTTCTAATGGCTGAGTAATATTCCATTGTATACATACACCACATCTTCTTTATCCATTCATTTTTCTTTTTATCCGTTCATCTTTTGACGGACACCGAGGCTCCTTCCACAGTTTGGCTGTTGTGGACATTGCTGCTATAAACATCGGGGTGCAGGTGTCCTGGCAGTTCACTGCATCTGTATCTTTGGGGTAAATCCCCAGCAGTGCAATTGCTGGGTCGCAGGGCAGATCTATTTTTAACTCCTTGAGGAACCTCCACACAGTTTTCCAGAGTGGCTGCACCAGTTCACATTCCCACCAACAGTGCAAGAGGGTTCCCCTTTCTCCACATCCTCTCCAACATTTGTTGTTTCGTGTCTTGTTAATTTTCCCCATTCTCACTGGTGTGAGGTGGTATCTCATTGTGGTTTTGATTTGTATTTCCCTGATGGACAGTGATGCGGAACATTTTCTCATGTGCTTGTTGAGATTCTTCCTGTCTATGTCTTCCTCTGTGAGATTTCTGTCCATGTCTTTTGCCCATTTCATGATTGGATTGTTTCTTTGCTGTTGAGTTTAATAAGTTCTTTATAGATCTTGGATACTAGCTCTTTATCTGATATGTCATTTGCAAATATCTTCTCCCATTCTATAGGTTGTCTTTTAGTTTTGTTGAATGTTTCTTTTGCTGTACAGAAGCTTTTTTATCTTGATGAAGTCCCAATAATTCATTTTTGCTTTTGTTTCTCTTGCCTTCATGAATGTATCTTGCAAGAAGTTGCTATGGCCAAGTTCAAAAAGGGTGTTGCCTGTGTTCCCCTCTAGGATTCTGATGGAATCTTGTCTCACATTTAGATCTTTCATCCATTTTGAGTTTATCTTGGTGTATGGTGTAAGAGAGTGGTCTAGTTTCATTCTTCTGCATGTGGATGTCCAATTTTCCCAGCACCATTTATTGAAGAGACTGTCTTTTTTCCAGTGGGTAGGAAGACGTGGGTTCTATTTCAGCTTTGGTTTATTAAGCCACAGGACCTTGCATAGGTCACTTCCAGAAGGACACAGAGATGCCCAGGGTCAGGGAACCTGGTATGTGTAAGCAGTAAGTTGGGACGGATCTGTGAATAGAGTTGCTGATGGCCAGAGCAAGGTGGGGTGGAAGTCCTTGCCTGAGAGTCACGCACAGATGTACATCCTAGTTCTCCATTATGGGCTGCATGATCTAGATCAAGTCTCTGTCTTTGAGCCTTTTTTCTATCTTTAAAATGGGGGAAAATAGTAAGCCATCTGCTGTGATAAACCAAAGTGAGAGGATGCACAAGGAAGTGCTTGGTAAATGGGAAAACATGGGACAAATATGACATACTATTACTCTAAATGCTTAGGAGGAATGAATTTTAGTCCTCAGAGAGCCAAGGTTAAATAACAGCAGCTACTATAGCAACTATCATTATTGAGTGTTTACTATCTGCCACACTGAGTCAAATGTATAAACTAAGTGTATAAACTCATTTAATCTTTTTTAAGAAACATAACATATACAGTAAGTTGATAGAATGATCTAATCTTAAGAGTACTGCTTGATGAATTCTTATATTTGTATACATCATGTGAACTCACTGAATCTTTGTCAAGAGCCCTATACTGCTTATTCTCATTTTACAGATGTGGAAAGTGAGGCACAGCCGGGTTGAAACGCAGCCTGTCTGCATGCTGTTAGCCATGTGGTACTGCCTCAGTGATCCAGTACATCAAGAGAATGGCTGGAGTCACCAGTGGCTGGGAAACTGAGAGGTCCCCAAGAGGTCACTGGATGATTCTATCCCAGGGGGAACTTATTACTTGTCCAGGTGAGGAAACCCCAGGATCTGAAACAGAGGGCATGGAAGTGAGTGCAGCTGAAAGTGAGAGAGAGAACAAGGCATAGAAAAGCAAGTTTGAGGGCAGCCCAGGCGGCTCAGCGGTTTAGCGCTGCCTTCAGTCCAGGGCCTGATCCTGGAGACCTCGGATCGAGTCCTGCCTTGGGCTCCCTGTGTGGAGCCTGCTTCTCCCTCTGCCTGTGTTTCTGCCTCCCTATCTCTCTGTGTCTCTCATTAATAAATAAAATCTTTAAAAAAACTATATTAAAAAAAAGAAAAGCAAGTTCGAGCAACAGGAGAATTTGAAGGAAGGGGACAGTCGCTGCTAATAGCCAGGGAGGGTTTTTAATTATTGATGTCTCCAAAATTTGATGTAGAAGATCTAATTCTTGATCAACTTTCCTGGCTAATCAGCAGAGACAAAGATTGAGCTCAGGAATGGAATTTGTCCCAAGGGGTCACAGCTTCCCAGGTGGGACCCACAGCCAGTGGTGCTCATTTCCCCAGGAGAGTACTTCCTCCCAGAGCTTCCATTAGGCCCTCAGTAAAGAGCCAGCCAGGTCAAGGCGGTGCTGAGAAAGTAAGTTTGGGAGGGAGGTACCTAATCTCCCTGCTGCTAGTGACAGAGGAACTGGTGGCCTGCTCCCAAATTATAGGAAATGAACAGAACCCACAGCTGAAAGCAGCTTGGTGCCTGAAAGAACCTCAGGTGCCTGAGGCCGTGGTTCAAGTCTTGGTCCCAGTTCTTGCTTCACATAACCTTGTACTCAATCCTGACCTTAGGGAAGTCATGTCTTATCTCCAGGCCTTGGCTCACCCCACTGTGGAATCAGAGGCACAAGAGGATGACATGTGTTTCTTCTACTTTAAAACTCAATAAAATGTTTTTGTCATGATTGCAGAACCCAGGGAGAAAGGAACTCAGTCACCCCAGGAGGCCCAGGTTCACCTGCTGCATAAATACTGAAGGGAGACCAGCAGTGGTGAAGCAGGTGGCAGGCATCCAGCTGTCTGTCCTCATTGGCGTTTCTGCCCCTCGGTCCTCTCAAAGGCTTTAAGAAGGTCCTGTGCTCAGGACCAGTGCAATAAACATCATCTCCTTATTTGGGAGGCAGGAAGTTGCTCCCCACCCCCATTCTCTTTTGTCCTTCCAGGACTCCCACTCCACGCCCCCTCCATTCAGTTTCCTGCTTCCTGAGGGTCTTCTAGCTGGTGGGGGACCTGGATTACAATTACTCTTCACTGATTTGAGAGCCAGCAAGAGAGTGTGGCTTGTGTGAGCCAGAGGGTCGGAATGAATATGCCGAGCAAAGGGGAAAGGCGGGGGCCAGGGTCACTTAGAACAAGCCAGTCCCAAGAACCTAAAATTAGCTCTGGGAACTGGAATGTTAGGGCTCCAGGGAACCACAGCTGTGAAAAGAAAGCACGAGACAAGGAAGGAAAATGCACCCTGCCCACACCCACCACAAATGACTCGCCCACTCCATCTGCCCTGGGGTCTCCAGAGCTTTTAACCCACCCCCAGAATATCTCTGGCCAAGCTTACCAGGCTAGTCAGTGGGAATCCCCCCCTCTGCGTGCATGCTGTCATTCTCTCTGGCAACCGCAGAACATCGTGATCTGATTCCTGATAGGACAAGGTTTAATTGGAAACAGGAAAGAGGAGGACAAGTTTGGGTCTGGGGTGGTGACCATAATGAGAAAATGACAGGCCCACTGAAGTGAGAGGGTGACAGCGCAGGAGAGTCACATGGCAAGGGGGGCACGCCACATGCGGGAAGGCCCCCTGGGAGAGTTGGGCCCAGGTGGCCAGGCACACTGGCCAGGCACACTGACCAGGGGAAGCACTGGGCTTGCGGAAAGGGAGCTAGGGGGAAGCTGGGGTCTGTGCACCCCTTTGTACACATACAAAGATTGCATTTTTTTTTTTTTTTAAAGAACACACACTACTGAGTGTGTAATCCTGTGTTTTTAAGTGACTAGAGCTCACACATCAAAATACAGGCCATGGGGAAGAATGTCTGGGAGAGGCAAGAAGCCAAACCTGAGACAGAGAACCTGTAGAGAATGATCCTTCACAATCCTTTACAAGCGGGGCTTGAGATTCGGGTCCTGGAAAGCAGGGTGTGGGGGGTGGTGGGAAGGTGAGAGGGTGGGTCCGAGCACTAGGCTTCCTCCTCCAGCTCCTTGTCCAAATGGGAGAGCTTGACTTTCAAGGATTTTTGCTAATAATCAACAAAGGTTGCATCTTTGTGGAATGGAAATTGGGGGAAGGTCTTCAGAGACATGCAGTTCTGCCCACCATGGGTGGGTGGGTGCCCACCATTTCTGGGTGATGGAGCCTTTGTGAAAGTCACTTTGGGAAGGAATAGGATGGAAGTGGTATCTACTGAGCACCTTTTGTTCTCTTCAAAAAGGCTCTGTAATGGCAGCTTCTCTTCTTCTCCTTCTCATAATCACCTAGAATAGAAACTCCAGGAAGGAGAAATATGGAATGTTGTTTTTTTTAACCAAGGAATCCTAGCCTTGGGAACAATGCCTGGCACACAGTAGACCCTCTGTAACAACCTGTTGAGTGGATGTGATATTCCAAAAGCTCTGCAAGGTCTGTATTATTCTCTTCTTTTTTTTTTTTTTTTTATTCTCTTCTTTTATGGATAAGGAAGCTGATGCTCAAAGAAGTGAAATCACTCTCTCAAGCTCCCACAGTGAATGAGAGCCAAGATTTGAATCTCTGCAGCTCATAATACCATTAAGAGTACATGTAGCCAGCCTCATCCTTATGCAATGGTGTTTTATAAAGTTATCTGATTTTGTCCTAGGCTCCCATCTCAGCCGTCATAGGGCTCTCCCACTTTTGCCATGCCAACTGCGAACCAAATGTCTTGATGCTCTTCCCTAGGTGCCCAGTCCATGACTTTCAGATATGCTTTAATGAATCCTTCCTCAAACAATGATTGGTCCTTTGTACCCTTCAATCAGAGGTCACTTTAACTATGTGTTTATTGGTAATAGATCCCAGTTGAAAGATTCATCAACTGGACTACAGTTCTAGATTACAGAATTAAAAACACTCATACTAAGATATATGCTTTATGCATGCGATTCTTTTTTTTTTTTTTAAAGATTTTTAAAGTGACCTCTATACCCAAAATGGGACTTGATCTCATGACACGAAGATCAAGAGTTGCATGCTTGTCTGACTGAGCCAGCCAGGCACCCCTATGCATGCAATTCTGACAGGTCTTTGGGTATCTGTAGACAACAGTTTCCTGAAACTCTCTCCCTTCCCTCATCCTTTCTTCCTTCTCTCCTTCTGACCATTCCAGTATTTCTCCCTCCTTCCTAAATCCAAGCTACTCAAAGGCCAGTGCCTTCCATAATATGAAGGGATCCTGTTCTCAAATCACCAGCAATGGCTTAGTCCTGACAGTGTCTCAGGACTGTCATATGTTTGTACACATTCCACCTTGGCCTGCTCACAACTCCTCCTCTACCTACACACATGCTTGATCTTTGCTTTTATACATAAAGTCAAGTATTTTTTGATTTCTTAAGTAATCTTCCCTTCTTGTTTTATATCCATTCCTCTTCTCTAGCTATTGCTAGAGAATTCTAGTATTCTCTAGCTATTGCTTTTACAACTCTGAGCAACCCAGTTTTTGCTCTCACTACTTTCCAAGGATTGTTCCCTCAAAGAATTGCTGGTGACTTAAAAAAAATACATACATACATACACACACACACGCACACACATGCACACACATATTTACTTGTATGCTTTGTCTTCCTTCATTTTGAGATCTTTGTTCTGGTTCAATTTTTTCATTTCACTAGAGTATATCCCTAAGTCATTCCCTCTGAAAGAGTATATATATGGATGGTATACTTAGAGCCCCTCTAACATGGATGACGTTGTGAGTGGGTAAGGGAATCCTATATAATATATATTTCTCTCAATCTGAGAAAATTGTTCCACTGTCTTTGAGACTCCAGTACTGCAGATGAGTGGTCTGTTGCCAGTCTCCTTCTTTTTCCTTTGTAAGTAGCCATGTAATCTTTCTTCCGCTGAAAACTTTTCAGGTTTTTGTCTTTATTCTGGAGCTCAGAATTATCATCAGATTTCTGTCTTTGTATTTATTTCATCATTATTCTTTCTAGGACCTTAGAAAACCCCTTTGATCAGATGACTCAGGTCTTTAGTTCAGGAATGTTTTCTTCTATTTTATCTTTTAAGTATCTCTTCCAGTAACTCTTTTTTCTCTTCCTAAAGCTCCTATTATCTGTATGTAGCTCTCTTGGGTCTTTTCTTTCATGCCCCTTATATTTTGCTCACAAGTTCCTTTTCTTTGCATTTCTATTAAGTGCTCTGAGATAATCCAGTACTGGCTTCCTTCTGGGCAAACCCAGGAGTCTTTCTCCTCTTCCCACCTCCCTGCTGCCTCTCCAGCCTCCCTGAATGATTTTCTTTCATTTTCATTGAACTGTCTCATTTCTAGGCTTCAGGAAAAATACATGCTCCTCTAATTTTTCAGCTTCTTTCTCTGTTTTTGTTTTTTGATGAATGCTTTCTTCTTTTCACCCCCTAAAATGGAGGTGTTTCCCAAGTTTATACTCTTCTCTTTATACTTCTTTCTTGGACATCCCACCTACTTTCTCAGTTTCAATGACTCTGTCTTTGCTGATGATGTTACCTTTATCCCAGACCTTCTCCTGAGCTCCAGATCATACATATTATCCACCGCCTCCAGGCCACTTAATCCTGTAGGCACTCAAACATGTGTTCAAAATTGATCTTTCCTTCCTACTTACACATGTCATTCTGTTTCATCTTATCTTGCCCTCAGCTGCTAAGGTGATCAGAATATACCACATCTGAACATGTCTGGAGAGGAACATGACCATTAGCTTGAGGACTTGGGACAGCTCTGTCATCCTAGGATAGTCCCTAGCACATTCATTTTCCCATTCTTCTAAGCAACTATTTAACATTGTATCCTTTCTTCTCATACTTTTAATACACCCTTCCACTCAAGATTCTCAGTGAGGAAGACCTTGCTTCACTTGAGAAGCAACCAGAAGAGACCTGCTGAAGCTCTTACTGCCACATCTACTCATCCTCCAATTATCTGTCATGATATACTGTGCCTTCCTTCATGTTCCTCTGGAGGACTCTGCTCCTACCCATGAGAACCCTTCACTTGTGTTCCAGATATCATTCTCTTTCACCAATATTAGGACATTACTCCACAAGTTTCTTTTCTCTCTCTTGTATCAACTTTTTTTATACGGTTGTAACATTCTCATCATCCTTCAAACATGCTATTATAATATCTCCCTTAAAAATAGAGCCCTGGGGCAGCCCAGGTGGCTCAGCGGTTTAGCACCACCTTTAGCCCAGGGCCTGATCCTAGAGACCTGGGATCAGGTCCCAAATCAGGCTCCCTGCATGGAGCCTGCTTCTCCCTCTGCCTGTGTCTCTGCCTCTCTCTCTGTCTCTCTCTCTGTTTCTCATGAATAAATAAAATCTTTAAAAAAAAATAGAGCCCTTTTCTTGATCCTACATTCTCCTCCAATTACCACCCAATTTTTCTATTCATCTTTATAGCAAAAAGTCTATACTATACTTCTGCTTCCCTTCTTCCATTTTCTCCTGAACTCACTCCCATCCATCCACAGGTCAAAGTCTATAATGATCTCCATAATGCTGAATATGATGACCAAATTTCAACTCTCATTTTACTATACCAAGCAGCTGCATTTGACATAGTTGATCACTCCACCTCCCTGAACCACTTTCCTCACTAGGCTTCTGGGACACCTGTCTTGATTCTCACCCACTGATTGATCTCAGTCACCTTTGCTGATTCCTCCTCATCTTCCTGACCTCCAAATTTTTAAAAAAGATTTATTCATTTATTTGCACGTGCGAGAGAGACAGAGAGAGAGACAGAGAGAGCACACATGTGCACATGGACACACATGGAAGGAAGGGAAGAGGAAGAGAATCTTCAAGCAGACTCCCCCGCTGGGACATGGGGTTCAATATCATGACCTGAGCCAAAACCAAGAGACAACACTCAACCAACTAAGCCACCCAGGTGCCACCGACCTCTAAATTTTGCAGCACTGGTCTATACTCTTATATTCACACTGCCTCCCATAGTGATCCGAGTCAGTTTCATGACTTTAAATATCATCTATATATTGATGACTCCCAAATTTATATCCTCAGATAATCCTCTTCCTCTACTCTAGATTCAACTTCTTCTTCATCATCTTCACTTGGATGCCTAATAGGCATTGCTAGTGGAATATGCCAGCAGCCACCCCTCTGCCTGCTTGACATGCAGACTTCCCCATCTCAGTGAATGGTAACTCCTTTTATTTGATCAGCCCCAAAGCCTTGGTGTTACCCTTAGCTTTTCTCTTTCTCTTATATCCCTCATCTAATCCACTGGCAAATTCTATAAGCCACTCTTAAAAATAAAATCAGAATTGACCACATTCTACCATGTCAATTACAACCTCCCTGGACCAGGTCACTACTATTTCTCTCCTGGATCATTGCAATCACCTCCATCTGCTCTCTCTGTTTCTGCCCTTGTCCCTACCACCATTTCTCCCCATTGCAGACAGGGATGCTTTCATATGTTAAGCTGAATGCCATTCTTGTGCTCAGATCCCTGCAATGACTTTCCATCTCACTCTGAATACAAGAAAAATTCTTTCCCATAAGCTACAGGTCCTGCACAATCTGCCCTTCCTCACCCCCGTCCTATCTCTGATCTCACCTCCTGCTCCTCCCTCTCGTTCCCTCTGCTCATTTGCTGCTACTTGAACACCCAAGTACACCCCCATCTCAGGACCTTTCCATCTGATATTACCTTAGTCTAAAAACCCTTCTTCTAGATATTCACATGGCTCTCTCTTTTTGCCTTTCTTCATGTGTCAGCCTCAGCAGAGAGACCTTTCCTTACCCACCTATATAATATAGCAACTTCTTTATTCCTGACACTCCATTTTCTCCAATTAATATGTGTGTGGCCTGAATCAAGGTTCTTAAGTGTTCTGTGTCTCAGTTTTCTCCTCTGTAAGGTGGCTATAATAAGAACACCCATAAGAATGCTATGAGGATTAAATGAGTTAAACCTTGTAAGGCATATAGAATAGCACCTAGCACAGTGAGTGCTCCATTAAATGATAGCTATGATGATGATGATGATGATGATGATGATGATGATGCAACTAGCCTGGTCTCCTGAAGTTGTTCCCCACAAAGATGTAAAATTCTGAAAACTAAGTACCAGAGAGAAAAAGTTGACCCACAGAATTAGTGATGGAGAAGACATCAGAAGCAGCCTTCTAACTCCCAAGTCAAGCCACCTCCTGGGACACCCCTCATACTGCCTGTTACAACAATGGACCCTGTCCAGGTCAGCAGAAACAATGCTAGTGGGGAATGGGACCAATCTGCCAGGGCCAATGGGACAAGTCTGTCACCTATGGATGACATAGCTTTCTGAGCTTCAGTTTCCTTTCTGTAAACTAAAGACAATTGTATCTGTTTGCCCCCTTGCAGGGGAGTGTCATGTGATATACTGATCCCCAGAACTTTGATGCCCCTACCCAGTGTACTTGATTAGCCATTTCAAATACCCCATCAAAAGATGGACAATGTCCTTTGTTCATTGTCAAGCCTGTGGAGTGTGCAAATGGATTCACAGTCTACATGGGGCAGAATCTGTGGGTTTGTGTGGTATTTATTCATCCCCACAGTAAACATTCATTGATCACCATGTTTGCGCTAGTTTTTTTTTTTTATGTATTTTTAAAAAATTTATTTATTCATGAGAAACACACACACACAGAGAGAGAGAGAGAGAGAGAGAGAGAGGCAGAGACACAGCCAAAGAGAGAAGCAGGCTCCATGCAGGGAGCCTGATGTGGGACTCGATCCCGGGTCTCCAGGATCACGTCCTGGGCCGAAGGCAGGCGCTAAACCACTGAACCACCTAAGGATCCCCTGTTTGTGCTAGTTTTACCAGCCCAGGAGGACACCTGGAAATGAACAAATATCTATTTCCATGATCAGACTTTGAAACAGGAAGCAGAGTACATTTCTTAGCAAACTGCTGCTTGGGGCAGTTCACCTTGGGAGGGGTGGCTGTTTGCTGGCAAAGATGAAATAGAATGCCAGGAGAGCAGTTTCAGCTAGAGAGGATGAAGTAAAATCCTCCTAGGACATCCGGAAATGCCATTGAGCCTACAAAATAAGGTAAAGAAAGGGTCCTAGCCTAGAAAACAAAACTTGTCTGCTAAAATCTCTCTCATTCCTTCTGTTCCTGAAGACAGTGCAGGGCCACAGGAGAGAGAAAAGTAGGACCAGAAGGTCAAAAAATGTTGCAGATGTTGGTGTTGTTTTATTATTATCATTATTTTTTTTCTGCAAGGGGCAGGGGGCAGGGATGAGGAAGACATAGGTTGTCCTAGGAAGTGTTTAACAAAATGGAGAACCCTGGTGTGGGCGAGATGCAGATGGAGAACGAAATGTGGAGCCTCCAGAAGGCAGGTCAGAAGGTAGGAGCTGACCAGCCTGGGAGTGGCTTCCCTATCCTTCTAGAATAGGGTCAGCATATTTTGTAAAGGGCCACGTGATAGACTGAAAAATGGTCTCCCAAAGATACCCACATCCTAAACCCTAAAACTTGTTTTCTTATTTGGAAAAAGAGTTTTTTGCAGCTATGATTAAGTTAAGGATCCTGAGACAGGGAGATTATCCTAAATTTTCTGGGTGGGTCCTAAATGCCATCATATGTATCCTTATTAGAGGAAGGCAGAGGAAGAATTAACACATGCAAGCATGTATGCGTGCTCAGAGGTCATGCGAAGATGGAAACAGAAGTTGGGGAGATGTAGCCACAAGCTAGGAAATGCTGGCAACAGGCAGGAACTGGAAGAGGCAAGGAAGGAATTCTCCCCTAGAGTCTCCAGAGGGGGCTCAGCCCTGCATATACCTTGGTTCCAGGCCATTGATACTGATTTTGGACTTCTGGACTTTGGAAACGTCGGAGAACAAATTTCTGTTGTTTGAAGACACCGGTTTGTGGTATTTTTGTCATGAGAACTCTAGGAAGTGAACATACTCAGTACCTTAATAAATCCTCAAAGTAATCATGAGGTAATGAAATCTGATCACTTACTATGTGCCAGATAATTGTCATTCATATTCACGACAGCCCTGGGAGGCAGATATTGTTATATTTCCATTTTATAGAAGAGAAAACTGCAGCCTGGAGAAGAGGGCTAACTCTCCTAAGGCCACCCAGACGGTGCCTAGTTGAGCTGGCCTTTGAACACAAGGCTGTGGCTGCAAGTCCCATGTCCTGGGCCACCTTGAGGTGAGCACCCTGCCCTCCTGTAGAAGTGGTGCTCTTTCTACAGAGCCTCATGGCTTTGAGCATTTGGTTCCCACCTTCCCTCTGCACCACCCTAAGTGGCTTCCTCTAGGATCCTGTTGGGGAATCAGATGGGACAGAGGACATGAAACGCGTTGGTAAACTGTAAAGTGCCATCCTAGGGGGAGGCATAAGAACTCAAAGTGGAAGCAAATCTGCTTACCTGGCTGGGCAAGACAAGGCTGCCTTGCTTGACCACTGCTCTGGGGTAGGTGGGGACCCCAGCAGTAGAAGCTACTCCATAAATTATCCCCCAGCACACACAGAGGGAAGCTTCTAAACCCTGAAATGTCCATGGGTGACCTCGCAGATGTCACCACCCAGAGCCACTCATGGTGCTGACCGCATAGGTGATCACTAGACCTCAAAGTGTCACTCCTTCAAGCCGGAGTCTGGCTTTGCCCCAGCTCAGTAGCACCTCCTTCTACCTGCCTTCCCTGTACTTTTCAAATTCCAACTAACCCCTCCCAGAATCACAGAATTGCTGTACGCCCGACCGTAATGACTCCTTTTGAGTCATTTAGGGGGCAGTCTGAAAGTGGGGAAGCTGGCATTTGGGCACATTAGTTTTATTTCATGGGCTGGAGCCAGCCCAACCCTCCCTTTGCTGATTATTATCACACAGAAATACTGTTGTCCCCAATGCCCTGGGAAGACCCCAACCTCTGTGAATTTGTTGGAGCCCAAGATGCCAAGCCTGTCCCACCATTCAGTCACCCACACATCCCACATCCACCAGATTTGTTGAGCTCCTATGTGCCAGGGTCTGTACTAGTGCTTGAGATAAAAAGAATAAAAGACAGTCTCTTTCCCAAAGAAACTCACAAATTAATGGGAAGAGAAACAAGAAAATAACTGCAGCATTCCTGAAACTCATGCATTAGCTATTAACATTAATTTCTGCCATTTTCTTGTAACAGTTAACTATTAATATTTCCTTAGGATTTTCTTTGCATTGACTCTTTTTTTTCTTGTAAGTGCCAGCATTGGGTTTATCTAAGCAATAATATCCATGAATTTGTGGATTTAATTTGCTAACTTTTTTATACTACATAATGTACTGAAAAGTTAACCGTTAGATGAAAAGTTCATAGGGACGCTGCCTAAAGCCTGTAAATTATTGCAAAGGGTAGTATGTGCTCTAGTAGAGGTCTGCAGGCTGCCAGATCAAGAGGAAAATGCTTTTCTCCTATCAGGTCCTGTCTGCTCAAGACACATTAGGGTTAACAGTTTGATAAGCAGCATCTCAAGGCAGGAAGTTTTATGGCAGGAAGCAGATAATTCTCTGCTTTCAGCCCAGGATCTTAGAAGTATTAACTTCTCAACGTTCACGCCATCTGAGGGAGAAACAGGACACTCTTGTCTCCAATTTTCTAGACCAATTTTCTAGAGACTACAAGCAAAGGGGATGGGGATCTGTATTGTAAGACCCACATTTTTCAACCTTCTGCTTCCATCAGACCCAATGACAAATGACATTCCTGAGGGAGACATTCTCATGGGTTTACACTGGGTGGAATGTAATCCCCAGGGCTTGCATTTAACTGTAGCCCCACCCAAGAAAGCATGTTGAAAAAAATGCAAAAGAGGAGGACACCATTATAAAGATAATCTTGAGCGTGCTTTCATTATTTCTTAAAAAGGAATAAATTCTAGGACTTTCACTATTAATAACAAAGATCTATCTGTAACATTCCCTTGCAAACACATGGAATACACCAGTATATTGGAGCACTAATTTATTTTGTTAATTTACTCCACAAATATTTACTGAGCACCTATTATATGCCAAGCCTGTGTTAGTGGGGTTAGAGTGATGGCCCAAGGCAGACACAGTCTCTGCCTCCATATGGCTAGTGAACGAAGCTGATGTTAATCAAGCAGTCATCCAGATAAATGTACAATGTGATGTGTACTAGAGAGGGTTGATACACGGTGCTGGCTGGTAACCGTGATTCTGATGTGGTCCTGAGGTCAGAGAAGGCTGCCCTAAGAGAATAACAATGGCAGAGAACTAGGAATGTGAGGCAAAGAATTACTAGTTACTCCTCATTACGTTTTTTTCCATGAGTTGGGTGCTATCTAGTTACTCTTCACAGTGACTCTGAAGTGGGCATTATTCTCACTTGGCAAGGGAGGGAACCCTGGCACAGAGAAGCACAATGACTTACCCAAGGACACACAGCTGGCTGGTGGCAGAGCTGGAAATGAAACTCAGGTCTATGAGACTCTCACACTATGTCCCCCAACCCCACCCCAGACATACTTCCTCTCCAGGAAATGCATTAAATAGGAAAAATATTACCAGCTGTATTGCCAGCTATAATTTTGCAGATTAGAGCTGTGATGTCATTTATATTGACCCCTTCAATCCTCAGTACCAGTGATGATACAGGTTAGGCAAGTACCGGGGGCTCCATTTTGCAATGGGAGAACCAGGGCAGAGGAGCAAACATGGCAGGGGGAGCTGGAATCAAGAGGCCCCCGGAAGGTAAGGCTATGCAAACCTCTGTGTTCTGCTTGCGGCATTGCCCAGCCCAACACGGAGCGGGGTGCCCTGACTGAACTCCTGAAGCTTTCTGCTTTGAATTCTGTTTCCCTTTGCCTACCTGCCTGGGTACAAATTAAGCAGCCACCAGCTCACTCGTTATGGGACACTGCAATTGGTTTGTGCTTTGCTGAGCTGGGCTGAAACTGCCTGGGCTGCAGCTGGCCCTGGGGGGTGAGGGAGCGAAAGAGATGGGAGTCTCAAGAGTGTGTCCTGGGGAGTAAAAACACAGAAGACCAGTGTATTGCTGTACAAGTCAGACCCATGCCTGAGAGGACAAGGCCGCTAAAAGGCCTCTGAGCTGTGCAGCATTGGCTGCTCTGGTTTCTGTTCCACATTTCTGCATGCCTTGGCATTTTGCACCTAAATGTTAGCTAAGATTCACTGGCTGAGTCTCGCCAGAAATCGCCGGAAATTTCTGTCCCCATCTCCACCCTTGGAAACCTCACCGCAAAGAGTTTTGTAATCCACCAAGTACCCTGCGAATGGGAGGAATGACACCTTGACCTCAAATATTTACTGTTTTCATTACCAGCTAAGAGTCTGGGCACTACAATTACACCACCTGGTCAGAATCCTGGCTCTCCAATCTACCAGCATCATGACCTTGGACAAGCTCCTGAACTTCCTGTGCCTCAGTTTCTGTAGCCTTCAAATGGAAGTAATAGAATTAACCACATCATAGGGGTGTTATTATGAGTATCAAATGATATAATGTGTGTAAAGCACTTGACAGTATCTGGCCTAATAAACACTTGATAAGAGCTATTCTAACTATTCTATTAGTTATTGCATATTGCTTAGCTAATTATTAGTTATTGCTATTCTAACTGTTAATTATTGCTTCTATTTCTTTTCTTCCTCCCTCCCTCCCTGTTGGTCTCCCTCTCTCCCTCCTTCCATAAACTTTTAATTGTATAAGGCACTGGAATTTCCATGTCCTGCAAGGCCCAGTTGCTCACAGTCTTGCTCAAGGTCCCTTTGCCAGAAAGTGGATTAGCCTCAAAGACTCAACTAGGGTCTTGCTCTTTCCTCATGCCTCCCTCCTGCTCCCTCTCACCCCGCCCCCGCCACCATACCTAGCATAATGCCTTTCCTATGTGCCTACTCAATCAGTCCTTGAGGGTTCAACTAGGTCATGGTTAACAGCACAAGTCTTACAGCAAAACTACAAGGGTTGGAATCCTGGCTCTGCCACTGATGGGCTGTGTGGTTTTGGGCAAGTTACCTAACCTCTCTGGGTTTCAGCTTCCCTACCTGTCAAATGGGATTATGATAATGTGCTTGCCCCACAGGGTTGGACCGAATCTTAATGAATCTATAATAAAGTACTTCTATTAGTATCTGGTACATAGTAAGTGTTAGCCATCATTGTTGTTGATGCGTTGAGGTGGGGCCAGGGCACCCACCTGCTATTTGAGGGTTTCCCAGCTCCTTTTCTGATGCATTTTCCTTTCTCCAGGGGCTGCCTTGGAATTTTGGGCAGAGATTTAAAGTTCTGAATAGATCTGCAGCGGAATATGCTTCCCTCCCTTTCCTTTTTATTCTCTTGAAAAATAGCTTTCTTTTTTTGAACAGAACAAAAAAGCACCAGCAAAGAAATCTACCTCACAGCGAAGCTTTCCCTCCATGAGTCCTCTCCTTCCTATTTTTCTCAAAAATTTTTTCCCCCTTTAAAATGATTTCAAAAGGCAAATTCCCCAATAAGAAAGAAAGCAAATGGGTTTTCAGGTCTTGTAGTTGTAACACAAAAAATCTTGCTTCCCTTAAGTCTATGGATCTGGGCACTGGAAGATGTTTAGGAGTTAGTCCTATTCTCCAGGTTATCACCAGATCCTCCAAAGCACCAGCGGGATCAGAACTGTCTTTCCCGGGATCCCTGGGTGGCGCAGCGGTTTGGCGCCTGCCTTTGGCCCAGGGCGCGATCCTGGAGACCCGGGATCGAATCCCACGTCGGGCTCCCAGTGCATGGAGCCTGCTTCTCCCTCTGCCTGTGTCTCTGCTTCTCTCTCTCTCTCTCTCTGTGACTATCATAAATAAATAAAAATTAAAAAAAAAAAAAAAAGAACTGTCTTTCCCAGTGAAGTGAGGAGCATGGTCTCCGTTCACAGCAGAAGCTGAGCCCCTAATACTTTCATACTCCGGCTCCCTTCCTATGTTTGCTGAACTTCTCACATAGTCACTAAAGCCTAGCTCCACCTTAGCTTCCTCCTGTGACCACGGTTTATATAGCCTGAATGCCTGGCCCAGGATTTTATGGTGCAGCCTGGGGCCTTGAAACAGGCCAGTAGGAGAAATAACAGACCTGTAGCCTCAGTTGAAGAGACAAGAGGGAGTGGTGGGGATTGTGATGTGCAGGAGCATATTTTCCTAGTTTAACCTGGACAGGTGCTCCTCAGCACCTGCTTTTTATACCCTGGCAATGTGGATTCAGAGCTTCTGGTTTTCAGGAGAAGCTGGAAATTGGAATTTTTCTGAAAAATTGTGGATTACATTAAAAAATAAAACAAAAGTGCTGCATAAACAAAAGAAAAGCCATCTGTGGACCAACTCTGGCCTTGAGGTTGCAGTTTAAAAATCTTTTTTAATCCTCTGATTTAAAGAGAGCTTAAAGGATATCTTACCCAGCATTCTTTGCCATGCAGGAATCCCTTCCACATCATTTTTGCAATATGGTTGGGCAGCCTTCCGTTGAAACACCTCTCACTCCCCCATGACATGGAGCTCAAACTTCACCAGAACTCATAGCTTTATTTGCTCTTTATAATAATAAGCCCTAAATCTACCACCTAGTGGCTTTTAGTCTTTGGTCCTAGAGTCTTTTGGGGGAACTCAACCTCATCCTTACTGGGCATGAACCCTGGAGGCAGACTCCTTTGGTTCAACTGCCAGCAATACTATTCAAAAACTGTGTCACCTTGGCATATTGCTTGAACTATCTGTGCTTCAGTTTTCTTACCTGTAAAATGGGGATGATAACAATATCTACCTTATAGGATTGTATGAGGGTCAAGTGAACTGATATATGAAAAGTCCTTAGTGTTTGTCAGTATTTTCTTCTTTCCCAGGTTAAACATTTTAAGTGCTGATTTTAAGTCTGTGATTTCCAGGGCTTTCAACACTCTGATCACTCTGTTTGGAGGGTGAGCCAATGTGGCTCCCATGATCCCCTCCTCCTGGCATTCCCATTCTTGCATAATCCCTCCCCACCCTTGAGTGTGGGCAGGGCCTATGAAAAGCTTTTCAGCAACAGAATATGACAAAGGTGACAGGATGATGCATGTGATTATATCTATGTGACCACACTGTAGAAGACTGCAATGCCTGTCTTGAGAGGAGATGCTTTCCTGATGGTTTTGAAGAAGCAAGCTGCCCTATAGTAAGCTGCCTTGTGGAGTCACATGGCAAGGACCTGAGGGTGAATTCCAGCCTACAGCCAGAGAGAAACTGGGAATTGAATGTTGCCAATAGGCATGTGAGCAAAGGAGTAGATTATTTCTCAGTGGAGTCCCAGATGAAACTGCAGCCCCACTAACATTTCTACTATGGCCCTTGCAGAAGACCCAGCAAAGCCAGGCCTGGACTCCTGACCCACAGAATCCAGGAGATAAGAAATGTGTGGTGTTTTAAGCGAGCCATTAAGTGTGGGTTATATCATCATGCAGTAGTAGATAACTAAAACAGTCAACTAACCACAATAGTAACTCTCCCACATTCACCCTACTTTGGACTCTCTAATATGTTAGTGGTCTACTTGAAACAGGAGTTCCTGAAATTGAACAGCATATCACAGAAGGCATTATTTGCTTGCTGTATAAGATGTGGCCATGAAATAATGTCAGGGCTCTTCTAATTGACATAAGAGAACAAAGGCACCCATTCATACGAGAGTAGGGCTTGAGCCCCTACTGCCATGTACAAAGTACCGGGCTGGGTGTCACAAGGCAGAGGACTCATATCTCCCTTCTGTGTTGCCCTCTGACTGCAGACCCACTCTCTGACTCCAAGAGTGATTACCTGGGGTGGATGATACTGCAGTCCATCTGTTTTCCTCCTAATTCTCTTCCCTCTTTGTGTTATTTTTCTCCATTAAAGAGGAGTCAGAGGAAGGAAAAAAAAAACCCAACAGGTGAGTTTACCAGTTACAGTTGGACTGATGAGGGACCAACCAGTACTACACTGTGTTACGGACAATTCTACCAAGACTCCATGGCTCATAGGTGGCAGAGCCAGGGCTGGAACCATGCCTCCCAACACCAGGGTGGCACTCTTCCCTCAAAGGAAAACCTGCCATTTTCTTACTTGTGAGTAGTAAGAGGCTGACATTGTGGAGTTTTGTAGCTCTGTGCTGTCAAAGGGCCCCCCTCTTTACTTTCTCTTTGCTTTTGGGCAAATGAACTTGCTTCTCTGAACCTCAGCCTCCTCATCTATTAAATGAGGCTAATGACACCTGCTTCACAAGTGCAGGAAGGCTGATAGGATAATATATGGAAGGTGCATGGCTCCAAACAAATGGTAGAGAAGGGCATGCTCCAATTATTATGTTCTTATGGGAGGATTTAAAACTCTCATGCATCCTACCTTGCATTCAGTCATGAGGGAACATTTATCAAGCAATTAATTGTGTCTGACATTTTCCCAGAAGGCACTTTCTTAGATTAAAAGTAGCTAGTAGTTTTGCCTCATCCGAGAAGTCATCTCTGGTTACCCTAACGGAGTTCCCTGCACACTCTCTGGCTCCCAGTCACTTGGCTTTACCTTCTTCATGGCACTTGTGACTGAAATGGTTCATCTATCTGTTTCCATGTCCACTGTCTGTCTCCACCACGCAAATACAGGCTCGAAGGCCAGGGACTGCATCTGTCTTATTCGCTGCTGTATCTCAGTACCCAGAGCATGGTCAGACCCAGCATGGGTGCTCAGTAAATAAGGGGTGCATCAACAACAGAACCTGTCTTGCTTTTTTTTTTTTTTTTTTAAGAAAATTGGCCTGAAAGAGAGGGAGAAATCCAAGGAATCCAAACAACTTCAAAGAGGAAAAAAACCCAAAGCATTCTAGCAAAACACCGGCCCATTTACTTACTGTGCACTTTTACTTTCTATGTTGCAGTGCTGAGCCTGCAAAACAGGGTATCTTAAGAATTCTCACATTCTCACATTGGTATTATGAGTTAGGTGCTCTTAGGGTCCCCTATCTATAGACCAGGAAGCTGAAGTCCAGAAAAGTGAAAGCTTCTGCATAAATGCATTCCGTTAGTAACAGGTAGAGTTGAGGTTTGGAATGCAAGCCCTGGGGGCTGACTTCCAGGGGCTGACTTGCTCTGGACTTCAAAAGCTAAGAGCAGCCTTGTGTTTACAGAATGAACACTGAAATATTTAGAGGTAAAGAGGTCTCATGTCTGCAGCTTACTCTTAAATTGTGTGTGTGTCTAAGTGTGTATGTGTGTGTCTAAGTGTGTGTGTGTGTCTAAAGTGTGTGTGAGAGAGAGGGGAGGGAGAAGAGAGGGTGGGAAAGAGGAAATGCAGTATATGTTAATATTCGGGGAATCTGGGTAAAGGTATCTATCTGGTAATTCTTTGAACTATTCTTGCAACCTTTCTGTAAACTGGAATTACATCAAAACAAAATGCCTTTTAAAAAGCCAATGGTAGAAAGAAGATGCAACTTGTGTCATGATGAGGAAGGCACAGGTCTTTTTTCGTGAGAATGAAGTCGGAATGGGAGTGAGGCTGGGGCAGATGCTGAGGTTTAAAAGGCCAGGCTGGGCAGTCAGGCTTTTTCAGGAAGGCAGTGCTTGAACAATGATAGGAGCAGTGACGACATCCTCAGCCATTTTTGCCCATCCTCCAACACCCATGAAGGCTTCAAAGCCAGTTTCTCAACACAAGCTGCTTATTCCTGAAGTTACTCCCAGGCAGGCAGATGCCCTTGGTCAGGGACAGCGTTCTTCTCCCAAGGTATGGCTTCCACTCTAGTGATCCATGCACACACCAGCCTCTCCACCCCAGGGCAGGAGAGAGACATGGGAATGCTGGGGCTTCACATAACTATCGTGTAATTGACTGCTGGGGAGAAGAAGCAGAAAGTCTCTGCACATTCCAAACGGTACCCAGAGAGGATAATGAACTCATCCAAGGTCACACAGGTGGCAGAATTTAGATTAGAACACCAGGATTGTGGGTTTCCATCAGGAGTTTACATCCTCATTTCTTGGTGCCACCATCATTATACTACTAAAGGGCTAACAGTATTGAGTGCTGGTTCCTGCTCTTGAAATACAGATACCATCTTCCCACTATTTTCTAAAGTAGATGTCCATGGGGCAAGGTTGCTCATACTTATTCCAAAACATGGATTTTGGAGTTAGACCTTGGTGACATCAGTTCCTATGGGATGACCACAGGCAAATGACTTAATCTCCTTGAGCTTCCATTTTTGCATCTGGAAGATGAGGACAATGATGTTCAGCTTGCTGGGTTGTTGTAAAGGTCCATTATCTTGACAGATATTTATTAAACATGGATCTAGGTGTTACAAATACAGCAGTGAGCAAGACAGATGAGGGCCCTGACCTCAAGGAACTTCCATTCTAGTTGGAAAAGACAGTGGATAAATAAATAGACAAACAAGGCTTTTCCAGATAGTGATGAATACTGAAAAAAAAAAAATCTGAAACATGGGATGATGGGAGCCATGTGGGAGCGAAGGTAGTTGTGCTATTTTAGCCATAGCAGACATCTCTGAGAAGATGATAAACATCTGAGCTGGAAGCTAAATAAGAAGGAGCTGGTGTTAGCAAGACAGAGGGAAGGCCTAGGGAAGAGGCAGGGCAGTCCTGGAGAGGGACTGAGCTCAGCTGGGTGAAAGCATGCTCCCAGCACAGTGAGAACACAGTAAACTTGAAGGAGAGTGGGGAATAGAAGGGCAGTAGGAGCAAGGACTACAGCACACTGGCTGTGAAAGGGTGAGGAATTTATAATTCATTTTAAATGCACTAGGGATCTATAAAGAGCTTTAAGCAGAAGAATGACATCTGATTCTTGTGTGTGAAGGCAGATAATACATGCGATGCTATTAGTATGGGACCTGGCATAGTGTGGATATTTAATAAAGGATAGCTTTATCATTATTTATCATTCCTAGGCAGCACCACTAATCATTTAAGACTCCTAGAAGGTGGGTGGTCTGTGCCTATCTTCATTCTAGAGGCGGTGCACCTGGATGCACCTGCCCAGAGGAGGGAGTAGTGGGAGTTACTCCTAGCTGCTTTGACTTCCTCCCTCCTCCCTGCCAGCCCCTCCACCCCAAGACAGATGCCAGCCACCTCTGCCAAGGGGCAGCCAGGGTAGAATCACTGGGCCCCCCTCCATCTGGCTCTAGCTCCAGGCTTCCAAGCCGCCTTCACGTTGCTGTAAAAATGCAAAGCATTCCAGCCATTTTAATTACTGGGCGTTGCATAAGCCAGCGACCAGTTCATACAAAGGAACAACAGACAAAAAATGATTTTTCAACATGCCTTCAGCCTCTCCCCTCCTTTCCCCCTGAAACTGCCTCCAATCACTGGCTCCCAGACCTTGAAAAGCACTCCAGGTATGTGCAATCTTTTTCAGAGTTTGTTGATGTGACATCAAGATCTTTTTTTTTTTTTTTTTTTTTTTCTAAATACTTGAGGCAGAGGCAGTTCTAGCTACCTTCAAGCAGTTTGGAAAATTACAGGTCATATCCCTACTTGACATGCTAAGACTATCATAGGGGCTCCATACCTTATATACTGAGAACTTCTTTATAAAGCAGAGTTCAGTGTGTGGTGGGTCTGTCTGGGCACCAAATCAGGGGGATTTTAGTTTTTAAAATTCCAAAATGACCTCATTATAAGGTACTCCCAAGGCATGAACCCTAAACAGAATATTCCAGTAATGCTTGGAAGTGAAGGAAGCGTTTCTTAAAAGTTTGTAATGTGATTAGAGAAGCTTCCAAGTGTCCTAATTCTGATATTCAGTGATCTTTTTCAGTACTTCTGAACTCTTCCTTCACTAATAATTTAATCTAAGAGTTTTACTAAGGACCTACTGAGTGTCAGGTATTGTGCTAAGTGCTCAGAGGAGAAAACTCAATTCACCTCTGTCATTAGCTCACTTTCTAAAGTGGGCCACAGAAACTGATAATCCCAAAGAAGTGCAGTGAGTTTCAAGTCAGAGCTCATCTCTGATGGGTGGCTCCCAGCTTGGGTGGAAGGAAAGGCCACTTGTAGGAGACAATGCCTAATAATAATATTGTCTTCCTGTTAACACTGACAGCAGCCATTCATCGATGGCTGACTCTGTGCCACACATTCTGCTAAATCCTTTCCATGCATCATCTTGTCTATTCCTTACAAATCTGTGAGGTAGGCACTAATGCTGTCGTTATTTTATTAGGTGGGAAAATTGAGGCACTGGAAAATTCTTGTCCAAGATCACACAGTTAAGTAATGGCAGTGGTGTGTGGGTGAATATTTACCAACTAGCTCTCCAGGACAAAAAGCCTGACTTGTGGCATCTGCCAATCACTGTGGTATAAATACACCCATCGTGGCCAATTTGAAGTTACCCGTGTGATGTCACTGAATGCAGAGTTGGGAGGAACCTGGCACAGCCCGCCAGGATACAATACTTCCACCACACAGACACAATAGCTGGACATAGCCTCAAAATTAGAGATGAGAGTATAATGCAACGAAATAATTAGGAAGTGATGAATTTTAAGTATTCATTACCACATTTTTAATATGTTTTGTTTGATTATAAGTTGATGTAATTAAATTTTTAATAATGGCTGTGTTTAACAACTGACTTGAAAAAATCCAGAAAATTTAACAATCAAGCTCTCATAAACCAGTGTAAACTGGCTCCATGATGCCTGTGGGTGCTTCAAAGCCTGCTCTTCAGCCCTTTGGACAAGTAAGAGGTAGCCAGGTGAGAGGAAGAAATGCACTCCAGGGCAAGGAAACAGCATGAACATGGGTATGAGAGCAGAGTGACAATACCAGCTAGTGTTTACAAAATGTTTTCAACCATTCATCAGAGTACAGAGAGGTAATGAGAAGCATAGAACTGGACTCTATACTTCAAATTCTGGTTCTACCACTTATTAATTGTGGGGTCTCAGCTAAGTTGCTGAACCTCTTTGTGCCTCAGCTTTTCTTTCTATAAAATGGGCATGATAATAACAGCCCCTATATCATAGAATTGTAGAAGTTATATAGATTTATATCTGTCAAGTACATAGAACAGGGCCTAGTACATAATAAGTGCTCAGTCAGTGTTATTTATTTATTAGTTAACCCTAGAAAATACCAATTTCAATGAAATGTTTGCTTTCCCTTTATAGAGTATAAATATAAACTAGGGAGAAATGTTGTAGATGGACAAGATGGGACTTGGACAAGTGTTCTGAGGGCTGCAAATCCCACCGAATCCATGAATCCATTGAGTATTATTCTCCAGGAAGGCCTGCAGAGGTGCTCTCTGCCCTACTAAGTGTCTTTTCCGATCAGGGCCACATCTGATTCATGTTCTTATGAGGCGTTCTGGGAAAGAAGACCCATTGGCAACAGGCACTGGACGTCTGCCATTTTGTATCCTTGTTACTTTCTGCGTGCTCACCTTCCTTGGGAAAAGGCAGGCTAGTGGGTTAAGAGCCCATGGTTAAAAGCATGGGCTCTTGGGCCAGGCTACTCTGGTGTCGAATCCCAGCACTGCAGTATCCTGACCATGCTACCTTGAGCAAGTTACAGAACCTCTCCGTACCTTTGTTTCTGTATGTGAGGAAAACAGGGATGGTGAGGATAATTCCATCTACCTCACAGTTTTTGCTATGAATTAATATACGTAGGCTGCCTAGAAGAACACCTGGCACCCAGTAGGTACTCTCTAAGAAGAAACTATTATTATAATTTTTTTGTTTTCTTTTCCTCTTCCTTATACCCCATCCGTTCTCTGGGTATTACTTACCTGGTCAAAGGGGATATGGGAGTTTGCTTATCCTTAATCAACACAGATCATTAGACAACAGGCTGCTTGAAGGCAGAGGCCTCATTCACCCCTACACCTGTAGGGTCACACCCTGGCGCATAGAGGTTCTCGGTGAGAATTTATCATGTGCCAGGCACTGTGCCATATGCCTTACTTACCATACCTCATTTGATCCTCATGAAAATCCTCCTCCATTGAGGTATGAATGAGGTATGAGGTAAGAATCTCTCCGCCACTTTACCACTAAACATCCGAGGCTCAGAGAGGTTAAGGAACTTGTTAAAGGTCAGAGGGAAAAAGTGAAGGATTAAAAGCCAGTTTTACTGATGTCACAGGTGTTGATCTTTGACCCCTTTGTCAGTCTCCTTCCAAAATATTCCACTGAGAAGTTCAGAGAGATCATAAAGTCAAATCCCTTGGTTTTACATTTGAAGAATGGGGGATTCATTGATTCACTTATGGTCACTCAGATATTGTGTATAGCAGAACTAGAAGAAAAACCTGGTACATTGCCTCAATCTCATGCTTGAAATTTCAGTGCATACGAAGCCATATTCAATGGCTGTTAAAAATGTACTGATTAGTATTCTATCAGCTTGCTTCTGGATTCAGGGCCCTTTCTTTGTAATACAAATGTAATGTTCTTGTGGCATCCATCCAAATTCTTGAGTAAGAAAGGGCACATCTATACCCCCAGAAATTGCCTGCTCTGTGATTGCTTCTGCCTTCTCTCCACTGCTAACCAGGCAAAATAAGAGATGTATTTCACCTCCCTATTGATAAAGGTTCTTCTCCAACCCTCAGTGGGAGGTACTGTGACTCCCTCTGCTTGGTTCCAACAACGATCAAGGACTCTGAGCCCTTATAGAGAACCCAAAAGACAAAGAGGAAATCATTAGCACTTCCAATGTCCTGATGACCCTGAGGGTATAGTGATTTTTAGGCTCCAGAAATAGTACTGGTTTGGACAGAGCCCCTGGGTCTGAATCACAGCTCTGCCTCTTCCTTGCTTGTGAGAAATTGAATGTGGTCCATCCACGTTGTTTGGCAAATGGCAAGATTTCTTTCCTTTTATGGCTGAATAATATTCCCATGTTTTTGTTTGTGTGTGTGTGTGTGTGTGTATCACTATTAATTTATCCATTCATCCATCAATAACACTTAGGTTATTTCCACATCTTGGTTGTTGTACATAATGCGGCAGTGAACACAGATATGCACTTTTTTTTATTTTTTGGTTTTGCCTGTTTTCTTAACCATAATGCAGACATAAAGTAATAACTGTTATCAAGAGTTGTGAGGATTGAAGACAATACTGTATTGGAAATGACTTGTCCATAGTTGGTACTGAACTAATGTGAGTCCCCTTCCTCCCTTTTTCTTGTCTTAGAAATCTTTTTCAGCTTACATACTATAGCTGATGCATATTACAGGGCAGGGAAAGAATTATTTACACTAAATTAGAGAGGCATGGAATGATGGAAAGATGATGAAGTACTATATAAAACCCTACCTCTCCGGGCCTTTTTCTATATCTGTAAAATGAGAGGGTTGGATTTGGTGCCCTACAGTTCTTTTCTAGCTCTTACCAAAATATGGTCTCCCAAACACCTTCCCACTTCTTTGTTGGGTGACCCAGTGCTATGATCTCATGGCACACTTGATCCTCTAGTTGTAGTTTGTACCACCCACTCTTATTTTCATGTCTTACTCTCCCACAAGAGAAAGAGATAATGAGACTGGGAACTCCTTGAGGGTAGGTCTGTGCCTTGTTCACTGTTAGATTTTCAGTGTCTAGCATGTAGCAGTGAACACTTAATTAGTGTCTGGGGAATATTTGAAGGAAGCAGGGTGAAAGGAGAGAATCCTGCCCCTTTCCTCCAAAGAGCTGATGTGAGGCAAATAGAGATGATCAGTGGAGCAATGTTAATGAAGAGTCCACCCACAACTTGGAAAGAAGGTTACTTGTCTTTTGAGTCCCAAAGCCATAAATTCACACACCACATATGTGATTAGCCGTCTGTGGTAGCACATCAAGACACAGTAAGAGAAGCATTCAAAGTCTAGAACCCAAACTAGTTGACCTGAAGGAATCATAGAATGGTGGCTGTAATCTAAAACACAGAAACCAAATGGACTATAATATTCCCAGTGCAGAAAAAGTCTGGGTGAAAGAAGTGAAGAGTGGCAAGTTTTGAGCAGAGAAATGGGAAGACCAGAGTCCAAAGTTGGCAGTATGTGTCAGCATTGTCACCTTCCAGCAAGAGGGGCTCTTGCCCGTGGGTGTGAACATTGTCATACCCATGGCAAAGCCTTCCATTCAGTTTGGTGAGGAAAATTCTATAGTATCTCAGCTGAAAAAAACCTACTTACAATGACCTCAATCCCTGTGTTCTGACTCCATATACACCACAGCAACCTTCTTTTTTTTTTATTGGAGTTCAATTTGCCAACATATAACATCCAGTGCTCATCCCGCCAAGTGCCCCCCTCAGTGCCCATCACCCAGTCACCCCAACCCCCCGCCCACTTCCCCTCCACTACCCCTTGTTCATTTCCCAGAGTTAGGTGTCTCTCATGTGCAAAGCAACTTTCTGATGAGAAACTAGCCTCACACAAAGCCCTCTATGATTCTAAGGGGGAAAATATGGAGGTCACATTGATATGAGTGCTTTAACCTATGTGACAAGTATTTCATTGGAAGCAAAGACAATGGAGTTGTGGTTGGCTTGCTGGTCTCTTATGAATCATAGTATCCCCGGGACTGATCAAGTCTGGGGACCGAACCTTAATGAGTTTCTTGACTTAAGAAGCCAGATTCCAGAACCTCTGTAATGGTGAATTTGTGAAGATAATAACTCTGATCATTCCCATCTTTTCTTCCCTAGCCATTCATTGATTATTTATTCTTTCAATATTTGGTAAGTGCCTACAATGTGCAGATTCTGTGCTAAGCTTCCAAGAAGCTGTCAAGAGGAGAGAAAGACATGTCAACCACTAGGGGCAACAGAGTGTGGGAAGTACTGGGTGGAAATCTGGAGTCTACGATGTGTGTGGAGAGGAATGAGGGAAGAGAGGCCAAGGAGAGGAGGTCAATTCTGTTGAGGAAGACAGAGGCTCAGGAAAACATCCACAAGGTGGTGACTCTAGCTGAATCCTGAAAGATAAGAGAATCTTTGCAGATGAGATGGAGGAGGGTGGGGAAAACATTGGTGGAGGGTGGATTCCAGGCAAAGAGCATAGTGTGAATAAGCCTCAGAGGCAGGAAACTGACAGCTGGAAGCTCTTGTTGGGTTAGAAGATGGGAATGAGGGCATAGGTTTGGAGAGATAAGCTAAGACAGGGCCTACTGTTGCATAACTATAGGGGGAACAATCACATTGTATTCCATGGCAATGGTCCCCCAAGGTGGGGCCCTGGGAAGAGCCAGATCACAGTACAGAGCCTTGTATGCTTTTCTTTGGGGGTTTAAGACTTTGTTCAGAAAGCCATGGAGGACAAATGAATCATTTTAAGCAAAGGACAGGATGATTTCAAATTTATATCTGAAAAATTTTACATGAGCAGTAGGGCAAAAGTTGCATTTGACAGAGAAAGACTCTGGACAGGGTGACCAGTTATGTGACTACTGAAATTGTCAGGAGAGAAACTACATGGGCCTAATCCAAGGCAGAAATGGTGGCAATGTGGAGAAAGGGAGGATAGGAAGATATGTGTGGAGTGAGAATCACAGGACTTGGTAAAAGGTAGTGTCCTCAGCAGGTATGGGTAACACCACATCAGGGGAAAGAGTGGAGTCTGAGGAGGCAATGGGACCTCCAAGTGGAATTATCCAGAGGGAAGCTGGCTATAGACTGGGCCTCAGGGGGATAATGCTGCTTGCAGTGCCCATTCCTGTGCACATGTCAGAGAAGTAGCTAGAACCAGGGTAGAGAATTAGCTGGGGAGAATGCAGAGGCTAAAAGGGAAGGGAAGGCAGCCAGGGACAGAAAATTGGGAAACACCTACATTCTAGTGACAAGAAGAGTTCAAAGAGTCTGCCAAGAAGACTGAGAAGGTACAGTTGGAGAGGTGGAAATCGAAAACCCAGAGAGACTGGAGTCTCAGCAGCCAAGTTTGAAGAAGGATGTGGTCAGCGGTGTCAAACACTCTTTGGAACATCCCCATCACACAGGACAGGTCAATTTCATTTCCAGCAAGTTCTCTTGAAGAGAGCTCAAGTGCCTTGCCAGAGACAGAATCTCCAGCCCTATCGGACAGGAGACCAGCCATACTGTCCATCCTATTCCCTCCCAAGCCATGAGAGCACCCAGCGGAGACTCACATGCATTTCTCTGCAAAGCTGCACATACAACCTTCAAAGAAACCACAAAGGAGCTACTCAGTTTTAAAGGAAAAACACATGAACTCCACCAGCATAAGGAAAACATTAAGACAGGGTCAAGGAAGAGAAGGTCTCCCTCCACTTAGTATTACCTTTCACAGAAATAATTGACCAACTGAGCACATAGTCAGTTTGAAAACAAATAAGTAAATAAATAAATAATTAAATAAAAATTTTAAAACAGAGCTGGAATATTAACTTTGTTTCTCATCTCTCACCACCAGAAAACATAGGGAGCAAAATGTCTCTACAGTACACATGTGTTTTCTGGCTTAAAAATCCCAGAAGATATTTTTAAGCCAGAAAGGGTAGAAGGAAATGTGAAAAGCCCAGGATTTAGGTGTATGCAGCCAGAGACTCTTACTAAGGGGTCTTCACTCCATGGCAGGACTAAGGGGAGCTAGGGCAAGAGACACTCTGTAATTTTATTGCCATGAAATTAGCTCCAGATGGAAGTGAGAAAAGGTGTTTACTCCCAGTTGGTGCCAGACACACAGAGAACCAGAAGTGCTTACCATCTCAGGTTCATAATTCCCAGTGCTGGGCAGCAACCCCACTGAGGGTCTGGCCAGGGCTCATGGTGATGGGTGGACCAGGACTGTCTGTTGCTTGAAAAGGGCTATTTTGAATGTAATGACTTTCAGATGAGGACTGTGGGTTTGGGGGAAGGCATTGTGGCCAGGGTCTAGAAGGGAAAAGGAAGGGAAGAAAAGAGGTGTTTCCTTATGAGACAACAGAAACAACATGTCTTGTCAGCACCTTCTCCTGGTTTAATTTCCAGAGGCCAGCTATGCCCTGAAAGAGTGGGATCATGACATTGTCTGTTGTGTTCCCAGATCTCCCCAATCCCCCCAAACCCATGATTCATGAGTATACAGCTTCCTGAGAGCATGTCTCCCCTTTGGTTGACATGTGGCCAGCTCAGGGGTGGAGGAGCTGGGCAGCTGCGGACCCAGACGGGATGCTGACCGACAGCTTTGTGGCCATTGCAGATGGGAGGGGTTAGTTTCACCCACTCAGAGTGGGTAACTAGTGTGCCTCTCCCACCTTCTCAGTGAGACTGGCGGAGACTGCAGGCTGAGGAAATGGGTGTTCTCTGGCTTATAGCGCCCCCTAGCACCAGCCAGAGGGATAAGGCTCTGTGAGCTCTCCAAGGAGCTACCACCTGCCTATAAGAGTAAGTGGGAAGGGGTTGGTGGGACCAATCAATTTGACTCACTCAACCAGTACTTGTTGACTTCTTTGTTACCAACACTGTCTTCGAGGGGCTTCCTCTATCCCGGAAGGGAAAGAGATGGATAAACAATCACATTATTGCCAGCTAAGTGGTATGAAAGAAAGGAGTACAGGGTCCTGTGGAAATCCACTGTGGGTGACTGATGAAGACTGGGGGAGAAAGACAGAAAGAAGGCTCTCTGGAGGAGAAGGCATTTAAACTGCAATAGTAGGGGATGCCTGGGTGGCTCAGTGGTTTAGCGCCTGCCTTTGGCCCAGGCCGTGATCCTGGAGTCCCAGGATCAAGTCCCACATCAGGCTTCCTGCATGAAGCCTGCTTCTCCCTCTGCCTGTGTCTCTGTGTCTCTCATGAATAAATAAATAGAATCTTTAAAAAAAACCTGCAATAGTAGTTTAGTGAATTTTGAAAATAAGATATAAAGGCAATAAAAGACGTATTTTCTGACCTTTTAGTGCTTATGATTCAAGAGGTAAACAGATAAACAAGTAATTTAAACAGGGCCCTATCAGAGGCAAGGGCTTCAGTCTCTCCTATGGCTTCACCATCACAATCTTTGTTTTCAGCCTGAGCCTTGGAGGAGAGAACAGAATAGGAACTCAATAAGTGTTGATTGAGAGATTGATGGATGTGCTTCAGTCTTGGGCATATTCAATTTGTCTCAAACCTGTTTAAAGGGTAAGGTCTATCTTTCTTGTCCTTGAGAGTTTCCTATGGAATCTTTGACTTTTTGAGCCAAAGGAGATCTTGGAGACCATTAAGTTATAGCTTTCATTCAATAAACACAGAAATCGAGGTATGGCCAGGTGAGTTGTCCACACATGCAAGCAACTATTCTTCTGCAGCAACAATCGAACCAATCTGAGGTATTTTTTTTTCCCCCTCATTCCAGCCTCTTTTTGTCTCCCAGAAATAAAGCTTCATGCATTTCTTTGCAGTAATCTGTTTGGAATGTTTTAAAAAAGTATTAAGTAATAATTTAGAAAGGGAAAAAATAAACACACAAGAGATAAACCTCCGAGAACAGAGTGGTATTTGTTCTGATTGGCTCAGAGGTGATTATTATCATGACGGAGAACTGTTTAGCCAGGGCAGGTGGCAGGCGGGATTGTCCATGTGTTATCCACCATACAAAGAGACTGAAACAAATTCCTGAAATACAGATCTGACATGCAGATTCAGGACCTTGAGTGGCTGGAGTTTCCATGACTAGGATGCAAGCACTAGGTCATGTGCTGTGGCTGGGGGGACTGAGGCCCAGGAATGTGGGAGAGAGCCAGCTAAGGAATCAGGCAACTGTAAAGTAATCCTGGCTCTGCCACAAGATGACCGTGAGAGGCAATTTTCTCACCTGTCTGAACCTTATCTTCCCCACCTATAAAGTTGGATGGGTAGTCTCTGAGGTCCTTTTTAAGGACCTCTGAATGTCTATGAGAGACTTCTCATAGATTTCAGTATTCCGTAACTTGAAATGAAAGGGGTGGACTCACCTTCCCTAGAAAAGTTCCAGGGAAGAGAACATCAGCTCAGCGTTGTAGATTTGAGGACAGCTCAGAGAGATTTTGAAACTGTAGTTCCTCTGAAGTTTATAAACCTATCCTTATTCTTATTCTAAGTGGGAGAGCCAGTATCGTCATTCTTACCACTAGCTGCAGGTCTGCTCCATCCAGCTTATAAAATAGTCTTGAAAAAGTAATTCTTACATATTATTAGGTCTAAGGACAACATGACATCCAGATTGATGCCTGTGAGCTCTGCTTGCTGGGGGTGCTGACCCTGGCAGTTGTGCTCTCCTTCACAAGGATTCTTGTTCTTTCTTTTCCTCAGGGTGAGGGCTGAACTGAATTCTGATGGGTGGGCAGAGGGGAGTCCCCTTGGGTTAGACATTAGGGAGGGCTTTGCAACTGAAAGGGAAGCTAAACTGCAAAGACACTGCATGGACCAGTTTAGGTGCAAGAGGAAATAAACCAAAAGGCAATTTCATTACCTTTCAGCTGGAAAAACAATCAGATTACTCTGGATGCTTACATAATTAAGTCGTTGCCATAATCAAATGTTTCAGATGCTTTCTATAAGGAACCTGCTACTTGAAGTTGAGCAAAAGTTACCTGCCTGATACTCATGTTCTAGGCAAGCCTTCTCTTGGAGAAAATACTGGCATGTTGGACAAAACCGTCAAGTGAAAGGAAAAAAGAGAAGAGAGGGCCTTTATCACATAAGTTGCTTATTCAAAGCGGACTTGGTCTGGAAAGGCTTATAAAACCTTCCACATGACTGGCACCATGCAAGGATAAGCAAAACTCTCAAATCCCACCAAGTATGCCCTCATTCAACCTGGGTCCCTAGAGTGTGTCTGTTGCTTCAGACTCTCTGGGCAGTTGGCCATAGCCACACCTAAGTCTCTTGGGACCCCATTTTATACTCAGAGGGCCAAAAAAGCAATGTGGCTAAGTATCTCAGATCTTAAAGTATTTCTAGTGTGGTTGGGGAAATGATACAATTATATTCTATGAAACAGTGAGCTAAGTACTGAAGTAAACATTGAGAGAAGGAAAGAACTATCTGGGCCAGGCTATAGAGTTAAGGTGGAAAGGGGCTTAGAAGTTAGGAAGGGGACAGGGCAGGAGAATATGGAAACTTGATTCCTTCCTTATAGCTACAATTCTTCAGGAGCAGGGGCAAAGGAGTTTAAAAAATGTTCCTGGAAATACCATTTTTAATGAAATGTTCTGCTTCTGCCATCCCAGTGCCACTTATCCGAGGTGTAAAGAGAGTTTCTGAGAAAGAAGTTGAACTTGCATTTCTGAGAAGTATTCCCAGTCCTCACTTTGTTCCAAACATTTGGCATTTCTATATCCAAAACATGCAAGGACCTTCCTAAACAGAATGAGTTAGGAGAGAAAGGGAGAGAGACACAAGAATAGAAAGACAGAAGTCTCCAGCTGCAAAAGGGCATCTGCACGGTGATAGCTAATTACTGCTTTAGTCCAGATAAATAAAATCGTTCTTCAGGTGCAAATGAGTGAATGGAGCTCCTGGCTGCTTGCCAAGTCATGTCACTATTCTGTGCCAGTTTCCTCATCTAGAAAGTGTGAATAGTACTTTGTGTTTTTCCTATCTAAAAAAAAAAAAAAAAAAATTGTGAGATATAATGAAATGTGGCATGGAAACTATAAGGCAGAATCAAGATGTTCCTTAATAATAAGGATAGTCATAGTATTAGTTATTAGCAATCATCCATTATGGCTAGTAGGCTAAGATCCTGGATAGTTCTCCAGAATCCAGTGTAAGTTACCCCAGTTTTGGATCAATTCACCCCCAATTCCTTGCTGAAGGATGGAGATTTGTCTGGCCTTGGTGGGGTTACTATTTTCTCCTGCCCTTTCTACTCATTGTTTTTCAAATAAGCTCAGAGCCTTTGCACTTGCTGTTCTCCCTAACTGACATTTTCTCCTCCCAGATTTCCATAGGGCTTCCTCCTGCTCCTTCTCCTTGCTCACCTCTCAGCCAGACTGTCACCTCCTCAGATATACCTTCTCTCACTATTCCATAGAAAGCAGTCCCCCCACCATCATCCAGTAATTTCTAACCCATTACTAAGTTTTGTTTCTTCATGGTACTATCATCATAGAAAATCACCTGGCATATTGGTGAATTCACTGATGCACTGCTTGCGACTTTCATGGAAGCAAGGACTTTGTTTTGCTCATTCCAACATTCAGAACAGTGTTTGTTGAGTGACTTCACAGTTTACTCTGGGCAAGTGGGGTGGGGGTGGGGGTGCTGCGCAACAGTCCCTAAAGCCAGCTCCAAAGGGCAGATGGCTCCCTCACATCCAGGAAAGTCGGAGGGTAGGTGTGTGGGTCGTCAGCTGGTCCTCTCCCCTCTGACCCTGCTCTCTCCAGAGAAGCCGGAGAGTTAGCCTTTGTCCTTCGCCCTTCCACCAGGCGCGGTCAGGGTCGCCAGGGCCGCCTGTGACCCGAGGACGAGTTGGTGCTGTGGTGGGTGGTTTGGGTCAGAAGCGCTCAGAGAGCAAGCAGGGTGGGTGGGTGTGTGGTCAGAGCACTGGCAAGGTCGGGCCCGGGGACCCGCTCCGGGGGCCACCTGGCAAGCTTAGGTCCCAGGCGCGTTCCGGTTCACCCACTCCCGTGCCCACAGCCGTATTATTCCCTATAAGGATCTGAACGGTCCGGGGCCGCCCCGCCCCGTCGGCCCGCGCCCCCGGCCCCGCCCCTTTGGAGGGCCGATGAGGTAATGCGGCTCTGCCATTGGTCGCAGGGGGCGGGCCCCGAGTGCCCGAGAGGAGTTGCCCGGGGGGGACCCGCACTATATCACTCGGCCGCCGGGCAGCGGCGCAGAGCGGGCAGCGGGCGGGCGCTCAGACGGCTTCTCCTCCTCCTGCTGCTCCTGCTCCGCCCCGGCTCCCGCTCCTTCCCCGGGAGAGACCGCCGGCCCGCAGAGTCGTGCGCCAGCGCCGAGACAGCCTCGCTGCACCCCTCCCTCCCCACTGGGCACCCCGAGGGCAGCGCGCCGAAGCCAAAGTTGCCCCGCAAGGCCGGGCAGGCGAGCTCGGGCTGCAGCGGCCCCTCCAGCGGCGCGCACAACTTTGGAGAGGCGAGCAGCAGCCTCAGCAGCCACAGCGGCAATGACTCCCTGGCTCGGGCTAGTGGTGCTTCTGGGCAGCTGGAGCCTGGGGCACTGGAGCGCCGAGGCGTGCACATGCTCGCCCAGCCACCCCCAGGACGCCTTCTGCAACTCTGACATCGGTAAGCGCTCCGGGTGTCCCCACCAGAGCCCCTGCGGTGCCCGCTTTTGCGGTGCCCGGTCTTGCGCTGCAGCCCGGACTGGGGTGCAGCTCCGGAGGGCGTAGCGAGTCCCGTTTCTTTTTTCTGACTGAGCTTGGGATGGGGGCAGGGGGTCGAAACTCAGTTTCTTCAGTCAGAGGGTCTGGCATAGATGAAGGGGCAGATGCCCTGCAGAGAAAACCTACAGTGGTAAGTGAACCCCTTGCAACCTTTGCTCTCATTTTAGGGCGTGAGGCCCCTATTGGTCCTTTTGACATCTGGAAAATTTCCCTTTTCACTCTCAAGAGAGAAGGGCTGGGGGAGAAGGGTGGGAGGGCTTTCCTAAAACTTGGAATGCCAACTAACTGAAGTACTGAGTTGTTCAATAGTTTAAAAAAAGTTGCCAGCCATGTGCACAAAGTTGCAGGAGAATCTTGAAGTTTTCTGAGTTTGCATTTTCTCCTGCACCCGTTTAGTTTATTCTTTTCATTGACACCCAACCCAGCCTCCTACTTCCCAGGCAAAGGCTAAATGAGCTTCTTAGACTGCCAAGTTTGAGTGGATTTAAGGGAAAAATGAGAAGAAAGCTGTGGGTTGACCCTTTCCCGGAGGAACTGTATTTGAGAGTGTTGATAGCAAGCAGGAGGTGGCGTGTGTGAGGGATCACTTATCACATAGCTGTGAGAATTCACAGGAAGGTTATTTTTTTTTCTTTTTTTTTTTTGCTTGAATGCATGTGGGGAGGGGGAGAATGAGCAGTGGAAAACAGATTTGTCACCAAAAGAACAAAGATGCCAACGATCACATCATGGTGACAATTCCAAACTGGACTTTGTGTCTTGATTAGAGACTCAGTAAGAAGTAGAACCAGTTTTAATCCAGGGCCTCACAAGTGTCCTGGGAGAACTTGTTGGGGAGTGTTTGGGACACTTGTGTTTGGATGGCCAGAGGTGGAGTAGCAGCTGGAAAACATCTCTTCTCTCCTTTCCAGCTCATAAAGCATGCAAGTCCAGTGGCCCCTGCTGCGGGGTGTGTGTGTGTGTGTGTGTGTATGTGTATGTGTGGGGTGTGTGTGTGTGTGTGTGTGTACTCGGGCTGGGGTGGGGTGGGGCACAGTCTAGCTGCCCTCTTCTGCCTGTGTCGATTCAGAGGTGAAGAATGGAGCGTGTGTGTTTTAAGTCATAAAGAAGAAGGAAAATTTTCCACTGGGTCCTGGGTGAGGGCCTCCACAAGTGTGCTGCAGGGGAGGGGGAGGAGACAGGAGCCTGGCAGGGAAGGCAGCTGAAGTTGGGAGGGGCACTGCTGGTGGGCCCTGCTGAGCCTAGGAGAAGTCAGGGAGGTGGCTGTGGTGACCAGAAGGTCAGTCCAGTTGGCAAGCATGGGTGTTTATGTGACCTGGGGTCACCCTTGTTAGAGGTTTCCTGGGGCCCATGTTGTATACCCTTCCCTCTCCCCAGGGGAATCCAGCTGGCCCTTCGGTTTGTGGATTGCCTGAAGGATTCTTTTGGGCTGCCTGAGGCCTGGAAGGTTTTCTTCCTTCTCCTTTGACTGCTCCCACCCAAATTCTACTTGGCTTGTCCCTCCTTACCCCATTGGTGACATTCCCACCTGAATAGTGTTGGGAGCTGCTGCTGCCGCTGGGCTCTGGTTTTGCTCAGTGAGGAGGTCAGGAGGCTGACAGGTGGACTCAGGGTACCCTCTTCTGCTTGACAATGGCTTGGGGGTGTTTGCTCAGAGTTTTTGGTGTGTGGGGAGAGTGAGACCTCATGACTCCCCCTTGCCCTTGGCTTTTGGGTTTTCACCCTGCAAGTTCACCAGAGAACAGTGGAAACAGCAGCAAGGAGACCCTGCTTTTAATGGGTTGCACTGGTCGACTCAGGTTTCCTGCTGCGGGTCTGGGCTGATGCAGAAAGTTTCTTGTAATTTCTCTGGATTTATTTAACAAATCCCTGCCCTCAATAAACTGCCCAGAGGAAAGCTAAGTTACCGGGAAGTACCCATAGACCAGAACATTGTGGTAGCAAAAATAAAAAAGAAACAAACAAAAATCTTCGATACACTGGCACCAATCCAGAACTGTTCTGCCTGGGTTTGGTGCACTGCACTAGTGGTAGGGATGAGATAATGCTTTTAAAAATGGGAGGTGTGGATGTGGGCTGCTTGCTTGTTGACCTCCGCTGCCTTACAGTACCCTGCTAGTGTCCAGTAGGTGGCTCCCAGTTTTCCTTGCTCATATAGCACTTCTCCTTTCCAGTCTGGGTTGAAGCTCTGCCTGCCCTCACGCTGAAGGAAATGTGTAGGAGCTCCCCATTCTCCTTGACCCTTATGACCCCAGCAATCAATGCTGTAGCCCATTAAAGGTGCTCAAGCCAGACCACCCGCTTCCTCTTCCCAGACCTTCCTGGCTGTTTTCTCTTCATGGCTGAGTGCCATGTTGCTGGGCAAAGCACTGTATGCCCGACTTGGCCTTGTCTAAAGAACCCCCATCACCTTCCCTCTCCTTTCTCCTCATCCACAGGTGTCTCTTTTTGCCTTTCTCCCCCGCCCCCTTCCCAAGCCCTGGGGATTGGCACTGCTTTCTGGGTGGGGAGGAGTTAAAAGGTGTTTCTATGGCAACTCCAGGCCCTGCACCCTAGTGAAGTGTTTAGGAGAAGAATAAACTACATGCCGGCTTATAAAACATACTGTGGGGGAAAGAAAAGGACTTGGCAGCAGCCAGGATATCTCTGACCCCCTCCCCACCAGTCAGCACCCCTGTAACTCCTGACAAAACCTTGACTCTGGAGGGAAGAGAGGGGGTTGGGAATGAAGAAGGCAGCCTTGGCTGGGCAGATCCTGCTCCAGCAGCTCTGTCCAGCTCAGGAAGGGGTAGGCAGTGCCAAGAGCTTTCTGAAAATTGGTGTGTGTGTGTGTGTGTGTGTGTGTGTGTGTGTGTGTGTGGTTTCTTCAGGAGGCAGGCAGCAGAGAGAGAGAATTTTGCTTTAGAATGCCAAACCCTTCTCTCCAGCCTCCTTTGCATAGAGGAATGGGGCTGTGCCATGGAGTGTTGGGGGCCTGACTCCAGAGCCTCTTGGGAATTCACGAGTGAGGCTCAGCTTGGGGGCCCACTGCCAGCCCTGGAGGACAGTCCTTGGATATCTCTGAATTGTTTTGACAGGGACCAGTGCCAGCAGATTCTTTTGGTATCAGATCTGAGGTTGTGGTTTTAGCAAAGAAGCCATTTTCAAAGAAGCCAGACCCATTCTCTGTCTCTCTGTCTCTCTCTGTCTGACTCTCTCTCTCTCTCTCTCTCTCTCTCTCTCACACACACACACACACACACATCCACACTGGGCTTTGTGACTGAAGGAAAATAAAAAGGATCAGACTTCAGAGAGGACCCAGGCTGTTCGGATCTTGGGAACCACAGAAAGAGGAGAGCTGCTCTACAAAGGAGGGAAGGGACACCTCTCAGACTCCTACTGGGTGCAAGCACTTCATAAATTCCATGTCCTTCATCCACCCAGCAACCTTAAGAGTAGGTATCACGACCATTTTTTTTCAGATGGAAAACATCAAGTCTAGGAAAGGTTGTGCTTGCCCAAGGTCACCCAGCTACTAAATGGTAAGGTGAATTCATTTTTAGCTAGGCAATTCTTCAAAACCTTTTTGACTTTCATTTACCCTTAATATTCTAAGGTAAACAACCCTTCCTTGGACTGAAAGGGAATGGAGGGTTAACATTCGAAGAAGGCTTTACTTATTGATTTGGGAAAGTTTTTGTTAAAAATATGAAAAGAGCCAAAATGACCTGAGGTTTTAAGTAAATATCATATTATGGAAGGGAAAAATTATTATTAGTTTAGGACATAAATAGAGAAAAAGGAAAATTTCTAATGTTCTTTGGCTATTAGAACTGAAAGAATTCTCAAAACCACCAGGTCAAAATAAACAATGACTTAGATTATCACACTGAGATCCAGGGAGAAGTAAAGCTAATGGAGACAAGACATCATGGGCTTCAAGACTCTTCCCCTTCTTGATGGGGATGAGTTGGGGCTGCCCAGGGCAAGATGCCCACTCTATGTAGATGGCTGGTGTGGTGGCAGGAAGATCAGAGACTGGGTCCCAGCTAGCTGGAGAAGGTGCCTCTCCCACAGTTCTGTGTCCCTTTCACAATCCCTGGATAGATAAGGCTAGAAAAGTGGCCACAGAAGTGGCTTGGGTGGAGGGACTTTTGTTTGTTTTGCAGGAACAGCAGGAACCATTCAGCTCCACTGCTGAATGGCACATTCCAACAGGTTCATTAATTAAAAACAAAAACAACAACACAATTCTCCATTGCATTTGGCTTTTACCATTCCAGCCAGTATGGACAAGGAGAACTCTTCTTCTAGCTTTTGTTATCGTCAACTCCTGGGTGGCCAGCCTTGAGAGGCAGTGTGGGGTGGTGGAAAGGTCATGGGGTGGGCAGAGCTAGGTTTAAATCCTTCCTCTGGGGCTTGTTGGCGGTGCGCACTTAGGCATGTTATTGGATGTCTTTAAGCTTTGGTTTCCTCATTTATAAAAGGGGAATAATAACTTGCAACACCGTGGCCCTTAAGTTTTCTCCACATTTCAAAAATCAAAAGTTATCTTATGAATACATTCGACATCCATGTGTGTATGTAACTATGTGTACATGTGTATCTATCCATCTATCTACCTATCTATCTATCATCTATCTAAAATTAGATAAGAGTAACCTTTGTTTTGAGCACTTCCTCTAATTCTAGATTCTTCTCCAGATCCTTTCCTCCCTATGCATTTATATATATAGGTACCCAAGAGAAATTTATAGTAGTTTTTCCCTTAATACATGAATGATAGAATACCATAAATAGTGGAATACCACATATAGCATTTTGCTTTTTGTAATTGAACAACATGTATTAGGGCTTGTTCCCAGTTAATACACATATATATCTACTTCATCCTATGTATAGTGTTCCATGGGATTATATTTTAAAAAGCAAACAGGTAGGGAGGCCTGGGTGGCTCAGCAGTTGAGCGCCTGCCTTCGGCTCAGGGCATGATCCCAGGGTCCTGGGATCGAGCCCCACATTGGGCTCCTTGCATGGAGTCTGCTTCTCCTCCCTCTACCTATGTCTCTGCCTCTATCTCTGTGTCTTTCATGAATAAATAAATAAAATCTTTTAAAAAAATAAAAAGCTAACAGGTAGAGAGTGGTTATTATGTTCCATTCTAAATAGTTAACATGCATTAACTCATTTAATTCTCTAAACAGTCCTCTGAGGCAAGCATGCTCCTGTCATTCCCACTTTACAGATGAGGAAATTGAGGCTTAGAAAAATCAGATAATTTTGTCAGGATTACAGCAGAGCCTATATTTAAACCCCAGTGAGCTGGCTCTAAAATATACTCAACTACTATATTAGATGTTAATTACCGTATATTATATAATATGGTATATTATATACTACTTTATCCTATTACATTACTATACTATATATCCCTGTAAGTATAGAATGTATGTAGAATGTATTTCCCTACTGATAGATGTCTAGGATTCTAACAGCTTTTCATGTTTACAAAGAGCACTGCAAAAAATAGTTGTCTACTTCTCTGGTTCATGTGTGCTAATATTTCTTTATAGCAAATATACAACTGGAATTCCTGGACACAGGTAGGTGTATTTTAAATTTTAACAGCACCTGCTAGTTTGCCCTCCAGAGTGGCTTTGTTCACATAGTTGTTTTTGGATGTGCAACATGAAGGAATGGAGGGAGTATTATAGTCCTGTCCTGGAGAGACTTTATATGCCTTTCTCAAATGGAAAACAGCTTATAATTTTTACTGATTTTCTAAGTTTTTTTTCTTTTGCTTATCCTTTTGTCCCTCTGGAAGGGAGCAAAATTAAGACCACTTAGACCAAGCTGACAGGAGTATTTTTATAGGGAGGGAGAGGCTTACATGCCAGGAAAGCCATGGCTCTTGACTTGATGCAGTTTGGGAGTCATTCAGTTGTATATGGTTTTATATTTTTGCTTTCATAATAAGCAGGGGGCCATTCATTGGATTAAGTTGCTTGACTTTGGGGTTTTGTTGTAAGCTCAGGTTTAGGCTGAGCTGCAGGGTTGAAGACATGTGTGCAGGGTTTTATGTGCTGACTTAAAGATGTCCCCTTCTTGACTGGTCCTAGCCAGACTCATAGTGACAGTGAGGGGACTTATCCCTTTGTTTCCCTACTACTCTTGCTATTGCATTTGGATCATGCTTGGAGGGAATGGTGGGAGGCCATGGGGACTGGAGATGGACTGTGGAGGGGAAAGCACAGTGGTTTCTAGCCAAGAAAGATGCCAGAGTCATTATGGGAACTAAAAGGAACTAGAGGAACTAAAGGAACTAAAAGGTCTGGTTTGACAGACAATTCCACTGTCCTGATTAAAACCCTTCACTGAACTCTTGGGATGAAGTGTCATAAAATGGCTCTAATGAGGACCAGTCTGACCCCTGCCTCCGTCTTCATCATCCTCTCATCACTGGCTCTTCCAGCTCCTGCTGTTCAGATTCTCTGTCTGGGTCTTGGCCCATGCTGTCCCCTGGGTTTTGAACACCCTCATCAACTTCCTATTCTCCAGGTCTCATTTGGTCCCATTTCCCCATGCACTCCCTGGCACTGGCATAGAAGAATAGTCACACCTTGCTCAAATTTTGAACACATTTAAAAACACTATCTTTAGTAAAAACCAAATTATCCAAAGCTGTATGGAAAATTCCCAGAGTGAGTCATTCTTGGGCTGGAAAAGATCTAAGGGCTGTATACCACCCAGAGGGACCATCTAAACCCTCTGAGAGGGAAGGAACCTGCTCTACTGTCTGCATTACTTGATAAGTCCAGTTGCATATTCTGGCCATAATACTCCATTCATACTCCCAGAGAAAAAAGCTGGAGATTTCTAAATACCACTCCACCAGGGGATCACTCAAAATGATAACTACCTTTCCCTGAGGTGTATTTACTGTACTCCAGGCACTGTAAGAAAATCCTTGCACCTTGTGAAGTAGACATGGCCCATCCCAGCTTCCTGGTGAGTGAGCTGAGGCTAGAGGGTAAAATTGTTTGTCCAAGATCACACCTCTAAGAAATAGAATCTAAACTTGCTTAATCCATCCAAAATTTGTAATCTAAATCAGCATAGACCAAGGGCTATGACTCTTTAGCCCAGGAACATCTTTTGGAACCTCCTCTATATTAGTTTTTTGACTCTCTACTGCCAGGGTTCCTTTTGGAACCTCCTCTACATTAGTTTTTTGACTCTCTACTGCCAGGGTTCCACTCAATATGCTTCTCTCTCTCTTTTTTTTTAAAAGATTATCTGCTGTTAAAAATACTTTTTAATTTTTTTTTCTTTTTAATTTTTTTAAATTTATTTTATTTTATTATGCTTCTCTTTGATGTTCTTCCATAGCCAGCCTCTCCAGCTCTGGCCTCCCCTGCTGCCCCCAATTTTATTGCTGTGTGGTTCTAATGAAACCAAGCCTCAAACCCTATTTCTAATCTCTATCCCGGTGCTCTTTCCACTGAACCAGCCTTTTCAATGCTAAGGATGATTTTTACTAATTCTCTCAATGCTGGGAAAAATTACCTGCCACATTTTGTGTGTCAATGATTTTTCCATGAAAACCGGTTAAAATATAATTATAATGGCTGATAATAGCCATTTTTTTCCTGACATAATCAGCTAATACACAAACTAACTGCAGTCAAAAGCAATGAAACTTGGTGTCTTATTAAGCCTGAGAGGCTTTCTCATGGGTGACTGGATGGTTTATTGTATGATTTGGGTTGGCCTACTGAAGTGCTAAAAATAGCTGATAGACCCTTGGTAGATAACTGTTCTTCACTCCTCTGAGAGTCATTTAGTTTTATACCAGTTTATCATCCCTTCTCCATGTGAGCAGGTCCACGCATTCACTACTCTTGCCATCTCCCTGTTTACCCACAGCACTAAGAACAGGCTTGTAGAGCTAGCAGGTAGCTAATATGTCCTGGTTAAGCTTCATACCCTTCCAGAGCAGGTGATATGGGTTCAGGGGTTTGATTTCCTGTGTTAATCTCTGATGGGCTGGAGTAGACAAGTATGTACTGATCCTAGCTAAAGGGATTCACTAAATAGCATTTGACAGGAGGTCACAAGGTGTCCGTCCCAGCTGTATTGGAACTCAGAAGAGTTTTTGCCTGATTGCTAAAAAATTAGTGTCTAGAGAAGGGAGGGGGGCCTAGAGAACATTTCCTGATTCATTTATAGCCATCTGCGAACCTGGGACGATTTGGCTGCCACAGAAGGAATGGTCCGTGCTGCCCAACACCCAGTTCTGATTTATGTTCACGTAAATCTTATCACCTAACAGTGGCATTCAGGGCAGAGAGGAGAGATGCTAAGTATTCCCAGGCCTTTGGCCACCTGGCTGTTTGTGGGGGTGGGGAAGGGAAGGAAAGCTGTGAGATTTGGCCTCAGAGAGCCCAAGGTAAAGTTCAGCCAGTAGAAAAACAGAGTCCCCTTGAATGACAGGGGATGGATGGGGGGGGGGGGGGGAGGGGTGGCGGGGAAGGAAGGGGGTAAGTCCTGAGCAGAGCACAGCTATTCTAGAACCAGAGACCTTAAATATTACATGGCAATTACCCCCGTCCCTCTCAAATGGGGGCACCAGGCATCTGACAGCCCAGTTGCCCATAGAGAAGGGCTGTTTAATTCAGAAATTCAGGGCTCCTTCAATCCCCCAGATCAAGGCATGGGAAGGCAAGCCTTACGACCTGGGTCAGACCTCATGAGGACATGGTTTGATGACCTAATGGATCACCAGTGTTTGGCTGAAGTGCTTATGGTTCATGAGTTAGGAGGGATTTCCATTTGACCTGGACTTGATCATCATGAATAGACTCATAGCCTTTGAAATTTGGAAACATAGTAGCTCTTGTGAGCTCTGCCATTCATGAGCTTGGGTAAATTCTCTGGCCTCAGTTTGCTCATCTGCAAAATGAGGGGAAATAATAGTACCACATGGGGTTAGTGAATAAGTGAAAAAAACTCAAGGAAAATGTCTAGCATGGAGTCTACCACATACTGAAAGTTCAAGAAATATTAGTTTTTAGTTATGGTGTTACATTATATGGCAGAATGAGTATTCTCACTTTATTTTTGGTTAGGAAAATGGGGCTTGGAGAGATGTGATGTTTGGGCCACATAAAGAGGGGCTAAGTTTCAAAATCATGGCTGTTTGACCCCTGTCCCTCAGTCTAATGTTTTCCCACTTAACCACATTGCCTCCCATAAAACACTGAAACCAATAACCAAGTTCTCTAGAGTCTCAAGTCCACTTGATCTTATTTGAGAATTACAACATCCCCCAGGGAAAAGCAGGATGGGGAGAGTCACTGTTCTCGTTAAACAGATGTGGAGAGTGACAACTAGTATGATTCCAGAGCTCAGTCACACAGCCCACACGTGGAACTAGGAGGCCAAGTTCTATATTCCTAAACTCTGACAGGCACAGGTGGAAGATGCTGGGGAGGGCCTGGGAAATGGATTAGTGACACTGAACTTGGATGTCGAGTCCATATTCCCTGTCCCCATCTACCCTTGTCTATGCTGGGGTTAGGAGATGCACAGTGTACAGGAGTGAGCAATGGCTTGGAATCAGGACACTTGAGTTCTAGAATTGGGTCACCATCTGGTTTTGGAAACACCCTAGTGATGTCAACTTCTCTGGATTTCAGGCTTTTATCTGTAAAAGAGCAGTACTGGCTCTGTGTGGTATATATGCATCTTTTTCACATATACTTCTAGTAACAGTATTTTCCTGAATACTTACTATATGTCAAGTTCTCTTCAAAGGGGCTCTCTAGTCTAGCTGAATAATTGAGTACCTACATCTATCAACAACACCTTTTAGAAGGTAACTTCTTTAGAAATATGTCTATTAAGATAAGAGCCAGGATCTCTGTGGTTGTAAAAGTGGATGAGGGCTTCAATTGGACAAAACCACTAATGAGCAGACATACTTTATCGGATGACATATTTGACCACCAAACTTCCTGTTGGAGAAGAGCTGATTTGCCAAACAGATAGCAACCTCGCAGACCTAGTTGATGGCTAGAATTTAAAATTAAGGTCACTTTGGTATCTGTCATTGATGTCTGGAGAGCGTGGTAAAAATTCTTCTGATTCCCATTAACACCACCACTGAAGCTGATGGATAAGAAGCGGGATTTAGACTCAATATTCATCAAAACAAGGTCTTCCAGATCCAGAGTCTATCTGAGCAGTCCCTTGCTCCAGGAAATTTGGCTAAAGGCTTGGCTCAAACCTATGTAGCTGAGAAGACTTCTCTTGTGAAAGCCTGGCTAACATGAAGACCTGTGATTAAAAATGTGTGTGATCTGCTGGAACTTAGTTCACATGAATGAAAAGGGAGATTTGGAACCCACAGATCAACACGTGCCCTCGTGGGCAATTGCAATCCACTCCCCTCTCTGACAATAGGACAGAAACCCTCAAGTTCCCATGACTGTAGCTTCTTGATACAAATGTTTACCAGAAGGGCTGAGAGATGCAAGAGAATCCATATTATTCATATTATTCTCAGGGTACGTTTCTGAGCAAATGAGTACAGTGCAAAAAACCTGCACCTGAAATAGTCAAGTGTAGATGTGAGTTCCAGTTTGTTCTTTGCCTGATTCTCTCTTGGCCTGGGTTTTCTTACCTTTCACTTAGGTTAGATCACAAACCCTAATGCCTAAAGAGGCCAGTCATAGAAGCTGGATGTTTGCCTATGAAACATATGGAAACATTACTCGGTTCTACCAAATATACACATATGTGGTTACCTCGTCTCTTGTTTTCCCACTGTGGAAGGATCAATGGGTACTAAAAGTATTTCTTTATTCTGAGATAAATAACAAAACAATGGGCAAATGTGATGTTAAGTAGCAGCTCACCTTTGGCCTTGCAGTGGGGGAGGCACCAGAGCATGGTAGCAACTGTGGTGAGCTGAAGCATCCATGTACCTTCTTAAGGGGACAGCTAGTACTCAGCTCCAGTCTCTCAGAACGTGAGCCTAGTAATATTACCAGATTTCCGGTTTTTTTAGGAAAAGCTCGATATCCAAAATTTTAATGTGAAATCTTTTGATTTTTAAATCTTGGCACAGTTAATGAGAAACACGCATATGTGTGTGGGCCAGACAAAACATGTCGTTGGGCCAGATGCAGCCCTGTGACTTACCAGTTTGTGACCCCGAGTCTAGATGGTCTGAATTTCTTTCAGGCTCTAGGGTCTCTGGCAAATAAGACCAACTGGTTTTTCAGGCAAAATGATGTACCTTGTTCTCTGTTTTACCAGAGAATACTGCTTCTGTTTGTTATCGCACTTTCCACAGTTCCTGAGAAGGTTCAGAGCACAGGTTCTGGAGTTAAGACTGCCTGGTTCAAACTCTGGCTCCATCAGTAGCTAGCTGTATATCCCAGGCAAGTCAATCTTTCTAAGCCTCATTTTTCTTATCTATAAAATGGACTACACCATAACAGTACTCTTAATCTCCTAGCGTTGTAGAAGAATTCATGGAGATAATGGGAGTTGTAGGCTTGGCCCTCTGCCTGGCATGTAGTGAGGGTTTTGATTAATGTCAGTCATCATATTATTACTACTTGGTGCCTCCCCCTAGATGGTGAGCCAGCTGTAATCCAGAGAGTAACATCTTACCAGATCATTGCCTGATGCACAGTAGGCATGAAATAAAAGTATCTTGAATGACATTTGAGAAAGATATCATTCCAGCCTTCCCAAGCAATTGTGTACTTAGCTCTTGTGTGTATCAGAGAGAGAGAGAGAGAGAGAGACAGACAGACAGACAGACAGACAAAGACAAAAGAAATCAGTTTTCGCATGTTAAGCACAGAACGGCTCCATAAGAAAAAGCTGTCTTAAGCTGCTAGGATAGCATGCTAAACAGTGGTAATTGTCTTGGAAAATGAAACCCAAACCATTAGTCATACTTTTCAGATAGAGAAGACAAGAGATGGCTGGGGCAACCAGAGTGCAGATGTCAAACCTCAGGTGTTCATGAGTGTGCTAACACCATGGGATGCTTTGGCGGCTTGATGGATTTTATTTATTCAGGGCCCCTTTAAGCCAGAGTAGATTCCTGGAGGCTCTTAAAATTTAATGCCCCACCTGGATAGTCAACATCTGTGTTTTATTTTGTTTAAAAAAGTTAACCCCAAATAGTTCAAATTCCTTCTATATCCCTTGGAGAAGAGTTTCTTATTGGGAGATTCCTAAGTAGGGGGACAGAAAGGCCAAGGCTAGACTAGCACTGACCAAGACAAATAATATTGAGAGCTGCAAACACAGGCAATGTATGTAATCTTAAATTTTCTCATGGCTACATTAAAAAAAGGGGGGAAAATAGGTTAATTTAATTTTAATACTATCTTAACCCAATATTATCCAAGATATCATTTCAACATGTAGTCAATTACAAAATTATTAGTAAGGTTTTAATAAGTTTTTGAAATTCAGTATGTATTTTACACTCTAGGCACATCTACGTTTGGACTAGTCACATTTCAAATGCTTAACAGCCCCCTCTGGTTAATGGCCACCACATGAATAGGACGGTGCAGGTCAAGAGAATGCATGCAAATGCAAGGCATCTTTTTTCTCCTTCCAGTTGTTTAATGAGCTGTGCACAAAAATGTGGGGAAAATGTAGGTGTACTGGCCAATCAAGACTCTGAGGCTCCTGACTCAGCTTTGTGGCAAGTGACTTTCAGGCCATGTAGGTCCCAGTGCAGGGAACCCCTGTGCTCTGATATTGTAGGATCCATGTGATCTAGTACTCTCACTTGACAGATGGGGAAACTAAGATCCAAAGAGGTAGAGTAGTTTGGCCTACGAGATGGAGCTGGAAAGAGAATAAAAATAATAACATTTGGTAATATTTAACATTTATGGAGTCATGTTGCATGACATTTCCATGCATTATCTCCTAAGACTCTCATAATCACCCAATGAGAAAGCACTCTGATTTCTATTTTGCTAATGAAGAAACCTGGCCTCAGAGGAATTAAATATTAAAGCAGTTAATATCTATTGACAGCTATTCTAAGAACTTCACATACATATATATTTACTATTTTCTATAAACCTACACATTAGGAATTATTATCATTATTGTCACCATGGGAAAAAAGGCTGAGAGAGGCTATGTAAGTTGCCTAAAATGCAGCTAGTACATGATGAAGCTAGGATTTGAGTCCAGGATGCTAGACTTGAGTCCAAGCTCTTAATTACAAATTATGCCCAAAGTCAGCCAGCCATGCAATGGCAAAGTTGGTATTTGGGCTGGTACATCTGTTCCCTGGTCCAGGGTCTTCCCTTACTGTCCCACTTTGCTGCCTGTATCATACCCCTCCTGACTTCTTAGTACTTTCTGCCTCACTGTGCTATCAGTAAGAACCAGCAAAGGAGGCTCTGGACTCCAGCACTGATTGGAAGGTCCGGGCAAAGCAGGCACATCTCCTCTGGCTTGGTTGATTCTCAGGCTGCCCGAGCCCTCAAAGGCCAAATTCCTGGCCCTATGCAACAGTGTGGGAAGAACACTTGTCCATTTTGCCTTCTCAGTTGGGCGAGGTCAGAGTACCAGGTTGGAAAATGGTATGAGTCTAATTGCAGGAGGAAGATGCTGAGAGGATTAGTGCTCTTTAAATAGACACCAGAAAACTAAGAATAGCCTTGTTGCCTGGAAATTGATGGGTATTCCTGACCACAGGCCATCCCAGCTAGTAGGTGCTCAATAAATGCAGGTAAAGTACAGAAATAAACAAATACTGAAAATGGGTCATATAAAAAGAACTTCAGATTAAGGTTATTTGGGTCTCCCTACAGGCTGGAGATCTGTGTTACTTTTATTTGTCTGCTTTTGCTGTCTTGAGGCCAATGTCTTTTATTTTGGGCCAGGTGAACAACAGGCAATTAGAATGTCAGGAAAGACAAATTCAGTTTGCTTGTTGCCTGCTATCACACCAGGCTAGAAAGATAGGAATTACTTCCTTTTGTTCTGTTATCATGACTTTGGTGTTCTCTACAACACTTTGCAGATTATAGTTCCTTGGAGCCTTAAGACAGGAACCTCCAAATCTGTCTTGAGACTTTTATCCATTCTCCAATACCGAGTTCCTGGGTCCTCCCTGAAGGCTACCTCGTTGTCTGGCTTGGAAGAATTGAGGTTGCTTTCCTGGCAGAAATTTAGCACCACCACCTCTTGTAATTTATCAGGTGAGTTGTGAGGATAGGGGCAAGGAAGATTTCCATGTACTGTGGGAAAGCCTAAAGCAGTGTTTCCCAGGGTGTGATCTTTCAAACACCAGTCCTAAGAAATGTTCATTCAGCCAACACACTTAGGAAAGCTGTTTATTGTATTTCCTTCTTGGAGATGCACAATGACCATTAGCATAGTAAAGACTCTGAGAAGTCCTGCTGCACAGTAACCTGTTTAGTTCTGTTTAATCCAGGGTTTCCCTGATCAAGTTTTTTCCCAGAAATGTCTTTAAGTCCCACTGGTAAGACACTGCTCACATGAGGATTCTTCAAAATTACTTTTTTCCATTTGCCTGTACTATGCTGAGGAGGGAAGAAGAAAGTAAGAGATACTATCTGCATTGCATAGGGAAGATGCTCATCTTGGGCTGCTGAACAGAATGGCTGCATCAGTGAGTGGGCACTTTATAGGGGCTGGAGGAAAAAGGAAGAAGGGAGGAGTGACCTTTAAGGCCAAACACTGGCTAGATTTAAGGATCCAGCCTCTGTTCATGACTTGTGTTACAATCTTACTTGGCTCAGTTCTGAGCACACGCCAGATTTTAAAAATCCTAGTATCCTATTGATACCATTAGAAACTTGATGGAAGGGAACTGTGGCTGGTGTGAATGTGACATATTTAAGACGTGAGAGTCTAGGGGACAAGTATTGTGGAAAGAAGGCAGCAAGGGGATAGACCCACCCCTGATCCCCCACTGGTCTTAGCTTGAACTCTCACCTCTCTGGTCTATGCTTTTTTTAGATGAGCATCTTAATCAGTTCATGGATGGAGCATCTCTGAGAATCTAATTAAAGCTATACGTACAAATTCTAGAGTTTCTGACACCTTCCTGAAGGCCATCTATAATCACTTCCTATCCACCCAATTCAGAACACTTGTCTTAGAGAATCACTGAGTTGAGGATGATGTATTAAAACAAAGTAAGAAATAAACGAGACAAAACAAAACAAGAATAACCTAACTCCAAAATTGTCTGAAAGTTTAGTGGCACTGCAAATTCAGCAGTCACTTGGAATGTTTTGGTGCATGAACTCAATGCTGAATATTATGCCTCAGTCTACACAGGATCTGAGGTAGCCAGCTGGAATTCCGTCTCCTAGTTCATGGCTCTGGGTATGCAAGTATGGACACTCCTAGCCTATGCAGCCCATAAACTATGTTCATATTTGTACCAGAAGAGTCTTGGCTAGCTGAGGTTCTGGAGGACAGCATGGTGACACAGAGAAAGGGGTTGGAGCCCCCAAGAGATAGGGCCCCAGGCTGGGCTCTGCTCCTTCTAGCTATGTAATTCTGGAGGACTCTAAGGCCCCTTGGTCCCAAGTCTTGACTATTCATACTCTAGCTTTCAAGGTATTTAAACAAAAAAGGGAAGGAAAGAGAGCAGGGTGGGGCTGGTGGAGGTAAAAGGTTGGGTGGTCCCTACCCCACCCCCAGCTCCTGTGCCCTTAACTCCAGCTGGAAAAGTCCATGTGAGTGTGGCCAGACTGAAGAGAAGCCTCAGGATGAAACTGCTTCCACCTGGGCCTGAGGAAGAAGTGGCTGGCCAGAGAGAAGGAGGCAGGGCTCTGGGGCCAGGAGGAGTGTGAGCTGGGGAAGAAGCCCTGTCATGGGGCACTGACGCCACGGGCCAGGCAGGCAGAGGATCCAAGCCAGCGGGGTCACTTGGCCCCTGCTACTCCTCCTGGCCCCCTCCTTCATGATTTCCTATTTCCTGCCTCCTTCTCCTCTGACAGTTATAAATAACCTCTGAGGCTGGCCTCTGGGCTTAAGCATAGGTGAGCCAGAGAAAAGTGGAGGGGACTAAGGTGGAGCTGGGGCCTGCCACTTAGCCAGAGGGGTCACAAGGTTTCAGGTTGCTCAGGGGAATTTTGTTTTCTTATTTTTTCCACTAGAGAATGAGGCAGTGAAAGAGGAAGTAATCTGTGTTGGCTTGAAGAGGCTTGACCTCCCCCTTGGCCCGGTGCTGGGTTATGCCTGCAAGGAGCTGCCTCTCTGCCGGCTGTAGATCCTGGGGCCACAGGGCTGGAGAGGCTTAAAGAGAAGGCATCTCAGGATACTGAGAGGGCTGGGTGCCACGTTGGCAGGACCTGTGGCCTCCTTCCCAAGCTCAGCCTGGCCCCATGTGGGAGGCTAAACACACAGAAGTCTGCATCCCAATTGCTATCTTCTTCAACCACCAGCCACATGGTTGCCTGTGACCACCAAGCATGGGCCTTGATCACCATCATCTCCCAACCTGGCTGCCTCCTGCTGGGCACATAGCTTTCCTGACCATGTAAAGGTCCCAAGAATACATTTGCTCTGGGCACATCTGTTCCTTAAATAAAGATTTATTGAACATCTACTATGTTCCAAGCACTGGGAGAGATACCGAAGTCACAAAGGTGAATGACCCATGGCCCCCACCCTTGAAGCTGCTGCTCAGCCTGTCTCTTCTTTGCTATGGCTCTGCTCTCCCTTCTCCACAGTTCCAGATTGGACTATTGAGGATGTGCAGGAAGCATGCTCCAGGGCCCTCATTTCCTACCACATCTTTGGTTTTCAAAGATTCAGAAAACCAAAAAAAGAGGATTCTGGAGAAGCCAATGTATCAGTCCTCTTGTAGCCCATGCCTTGCCTGACTTTCTCTTCTGCCCATGGGCCCACGAGAAGTTCTTTGATGGGTTTTCTGTGGTACCCATCTTACTTCATGGCCTCTTTGGAAACCCATCAACTGTTTTTTTTTTTTTTTTTTTCCTGAAGCCCAAGAGCACTGGACCTTAGAGGTATTTTTCGGTGTGGTGTGTGATACAGGCTGCTGACACCTAGCGGGGGTGCTGTTTTCTGATTCATATGAGGTGCAGGGTAGCAGTTGCTCCTGGCTTAGCAAGGGCAGGGAATCAGACCTCCCTTCTGGCCAGGCACTCTTTGAGGCTCTATGCCCAAGGCCACCCTCATTCCCTCTGAGCACAACCACAGCCTACTCCCCAGTCCTCCCTTCTTTCTCTGTTGTGTGTGTGTGTGCATGTGTGTGTGTCCACTCTGCCTGCCAACCTGTTCTATTGCAGCCTCTGGCACTACCTGGGGACCTGAAAAAGCTGAGCCTGGGGACAAGATGTGACATCAGGGACCAATGGGCACCCAGGTCATTGGCTTTTTTTTTTTTAAACTCTATTAACTTTTAGGATGAGAGACAGCCTTCAGAGTCAGCCAGAGATTTTTCCTAACTCCTATTTCATTGGAACATCTTGATTCTGCAACATGCTTGCTTAGGGATGGGTACAGGCCCCTTGCAACACCAGGACCTGGCTACCACTAGGTGCCAGGAAGCATCTGTGACCAGGGTGGAGGTGGACTGGGAGATTTGGGTTATGTTCCGGGGTAGAAATCACAGAAGCTTGCTCACACCTATTTGTAATCTGGGGCTGCAGATGCTGGTTCTTGGAAGGAGGAAAGGACACTTACTGCTTACTTACTGGATGGGAAGTACTGTATGGATTTTTAAGAGGCTGAGCAGGTTTTGCCAGATACTGCTAATTAATTCTCTTACTGCACATTTTATAGATGATAAAAGATAGGGAGAGACATGTTAATTGGCTTCACGGTCCTGAGCCAAGCATGACCAAACTGAGAAATCCAGGTGACTTCATGCTTTTCCAACTCTCAGCCCTGCATTAAAGAATTCCATGTTTCTGAACATGAAGGCTCCTCCCATAGGGCTGACTGGACAGACAGTGGAAAGCTTAGAAAGAGATGGAGCTTGAAGTCAAACAGACTTGAGGTTGAATCTCAACTCTGCTTTTTACTCATGGGGTAAGTTTGACTGAAATGCAAATTCTGAATCTTGGTTTTCCCAACTGCAAATGAGAAGAGCCCCATTTATAATGTAGGGCCGATGGGAAGATGGGGGAGCCATGTCAGCAGTGCCTGGGCTCTCGCAAATGCTGAGCTGAAGCTGAATTTGAAAAGCACGTCCTTTACTTTCCAGTGAAGAGCTGCTCTCTCTCTTGCAAGCCACTACGATGTCATCAGGGCTATGCTAATAAAAACAGAAGCCAAAAAAGTTGGTTTGGTTCTTCAGGGAGGTAGTTTATATAAATGGATATAATGGAGAGATCAAAGGCAAATGACTCAGTGAATGGAGAGAAGATGGAGTGTAGACCTTCACTGTGGTCTTAAAAAGCTGGTTCTGAGATCAAAGAATTAAGAATGTCAGCTCAGATGGAAAAAGAGAGGCCCAGAGAGGTGAGGCCCTTCCCCAGGGTCACATAGCTAGTAGGGAAGGCAGCTTCCAGTGACTACATTTCTGGGCCAGATCTCATCACTGCCCCATGGAGTCCCTCTTGTCACCCTATGCCCCACTCAGTAGAGGCACACTTTAGGGAGACAGAGGGAGCCTCATATGGGCCCCAGAACTTATTGGAGCCCCTCCACTCTGTCCTTTCTCTAACTGCCAGTATTGAGTTTGTTGAATGCTAATGTCTTTGGGGATTTCCAGATAGTGTCCCTGGACTGGGTGGAGTGGTGTGGGGAATGTATTTTCCATCCTCACAGAGTTTGGTCTGTATTTTCCATCCTCACAGAGTTTGGTCTCTCACCTACACAGATTGCTGATGGGAAAAGCAATTGGTGTAGCATCTCTGGGGGACAGTGTGCCCCGAGAATCAAAAGTCTCAAAATTGTGCATACTCTTTAACGGGCAATCTCATTTCTAGAGATTTAGTTCAAATGAATAATAAACCAATGGAATCCATGGCTGCATTGTTCATAATTACATACACACACACACAATGGATTAATCTCAATGCCTGTCATAAATGGATTGCTTAAATCATGGTGCATTCATCCAGTGGACAACTGGGTAGCCATAAAATAGCTTGAAATAGTCTATAAATATTGATGTGGGAATATTCCCATGTTGCACTTTTGGGTAAGAGAAGACCGTTTGTAAAAAAAAAAAAAAGTATGAATATATATATATATATATAGATGCTTAAAGGAAAGTCTGAATGTCTAGATACCAAATATCAGTACTAGTTACCTCTGGGTTGCAGGATTTGGGGGGGTTTTAATTTTGAGCACTATTTTCAGGAAAATGAAATTTCACAACGATGACACATTATTTTTAGAATCAGATAAAAGAACAATGGTGGGAAAGTAAGGACTCAGCTGATCCCCTGGATTGGATCTAGAGTACTACTGTGGGAAGCCAATAGTAGCCTGGCCTTTCCTGGGCTCTCACTTTTGGCTCCAGGGGGTGAGGGGCTACCATGTCCTCTGCCCCTACTGCCCATCTGTCCCACTCTTGAGGACCTGTGCTAGATTTCCCCTGGTCTCTGCGGGACCTGCAGTGGGGGAGGGGGGCCCCTGGCACTTGCCATAGGAGATACAGGGAGGGGGTGTTCCCATTGTGGGCTATGGGCGGTGTGGGTTTCCTCTGCTTCTCTTCTAAATAGATGCACCAGATTTGCACCTGGGGGTTTGCCAGAGAGTCAACGTCTGAGAAACCAGAATGCAGTTGGCCCTCTGTATCTCAGCACAGAAAAAGCCAGGATGCCAAGGATGGGCACAGAGCTGGCCAGGGGTGGAGGAGTGTAGTATGGGACTAGCTGAGGGACCAGCAGCAGGAAGAAGAGTTGGAGGGAAGGAGAAGTGTCACCAAGAGAGGAACTTGGGCCTGAGGGCTGGGCTCTGGATATGCAGCTGGTGACCAGCTGAGGCCAGGAGAGACTTCACAGCTTTCAGGGGCAGGGAGGGAATGGTACACTCAGAGCGAAAAGACCTGGGTTGCAGTTACCACAAAACCCTCCATCGTCCATGGAATCTTGGGCAAGTCACTCTACCTCAGAGCCCCCATCTCCATACCCAGGAAACTGCTGTCCCTATAGTCCTTTGAGCAAGGTGATTGCAGGGGTAGGTCTTGTGGCACCTCTGGATATAAAGGCAATGGAGGGACCCCTTAGGAAGTCACCACATAGAAAGGTGAAGAGCTACATTTAGAAAGTCAGGGAGCCCTGAAATACCTCCAAACCACAGTGCCATATCTCAAAAATTCCATCTGCGCTGGGTCTTCCTTCAGCATTGGCATAAATCACTGTTCAGCCTCGGAGGAGCTGGGTTGTTTCTAGGGGCGGGGCGGGGGGGCGGTGTTGGGCACAATCTAAGACAATCACACGTTGTATCTTTGAGCTCCTGAGCCATACAGGGACTGAAAGCATGGAGATAGCAGATGCCTGGCAAAGCTCACTCAAATCAAAGAAAACAGAATCACTGAGTTCAGATTACTTAGAGGTATGCGTGTATGGTGTAGGTTCCCTGCACACATACAGAATTAAAAGTTACTTTTAATTAGGTGAATGTGTTATTTTTATAGCTCTTTTCATGAGAAACATTCTGATCTGTTTCCTCTCCTTCCGATGTCATTCTTTGCTTCAGGACCAGTGTTGGAGGCAAATGCCTTTGATACTAAGCGAAGAGAGGGGAAGGCAGTTTGCATTCACTCTTTGATGAAAAGGGATGCTCCCTACCCATGCAGCATACTAAAACTGCCCATTAAAAGTGAGAGCTTTTATGAGTAGAAAGGGGCACAGGGAGGCAGGAAGAGACCTTGTTTTGGGGAGGTAGCTTTGACTAGTGACTTTATGACACAGAAGACTGGGCTCCGGGGATCCCTGGGTGGCTCAGCGGTTTGGCGCCTGCCTTTGGCCCGGGGCATGATCCTGGAGTCCCGGGATCGAGTCCTGCGTCAGGCTCCCGGCATGGAGCCTGCTTCTCCCTCCTCCTGTATCTCTGCCTCTCTTTCTCTCTCTATCATAAATAAATAAATAAATCTTAAAAATAAAAAAAAAGAAGAAGAAGACTGGGCTCCTCTTGGCCCTGCCTGTCCTGGGATGTGTACTCAGACCCTGTAAAAAATGTGAAATAGCAGCCTGGGTCCAATGGGGCAGAAAAGGGATGGGACTCAGGCAGATAGAATTTCTTTCAGGCTTGATCACCAGCTGGCCATGGTGGGGTAGGGACAGGAGCTGTGGCTGGGAGGATGGGGAGGATGTAGGAGTGAGTTGTAGGAAACTGTGCCCAATGCTTCTTTAGTGAGGCTCAGTGCAAAACTTAGGTATTTCCAAAGTAGCTGGCTCATGAGTGGGAAGGGTCTACTGACCTGGATTCAATTAATGTAAAAATGACAGGTTTAAAAGTGTTGATAATTTTAGATCTATAGGAAATAATTAGACAAGTATGCTAAGATATATGTATGGATGTTTTGTGTATATATGTATGTGAACTTTTATTTTTCTGTACATATACATAAACACACAAGGATGTTTATCACAGAGTTGTTTATAAAAATGTCTAACTGTTGTGTATCTATGCAATTGAAATCAACACCGCTATTTCAAAGGAATGGAGCAGGACTATATGGACTGCCATACTGGGATTGAAAAAACCCAGGATTACCAACAAGTATGTTCTAGATGATTCCATCATAGATTATGGAGAGAAACATAACAGGTTTATATGAGCATAGGAAAAGGTCTGGAACGTAACAGATGATTTTGAAGCATAGTTATAACTGGATAGTGGGAATTTGGATAATTTGAATCATCTTTTAAAAAATATAGTGGTTTTTTTTTTTTTTTACCATTTTTTTCCCTCCCAACTTACTTTTCTTAAGTTGTATTACTCGTGTAAAAAAGAAGTAACACACACACACACACACACACAAAAGTAACACAAGAAAGTAAAAAGCATGGAGAAAGTCCCAGGAAACAAACAAGTAGAGTGTGGACCAGGAACCGCAGTAAAAAAAAGACATTTTGTTTTGTCAAGTTCCAGCTGTGAGGCCTTAGGAGATGTCAGTGTCCCTACTGTAGGGAGGACGGGGAATTGAGGTTCTGAGAAGTTAACATTTTTTTTTTAAACTTGATACTCAGTACATGTCATCCTGCTAATTATTCTCCTCTGTGAACTTCCTGGTATTTTAGATAGTATTCCATTTTAGCTAGAATACAGCTAAATACTATGCATCTTCAGATTTTCCCAACATTGACTAAGCACCAGGATGTCCACTCTTCAGCCCAAAGCCTATCACCTGGAAGAAGTCAGTGAGTGAGTTAGTGAATGAAGCCAGGCACTCAGCTAGGCGTTTTCACATTGGCTTTCCTACCCGATCCCTACCAACAGCCTTGATTGGTGTTGCTGTCCATCTCTCAACTACATTTGAGGAAACCTAGAGGCAGAGATGGGATTTGAATCCACACCTCTGGCTTCCAATCTAGTGCCCCAAAGCCCAGCAGAAGGAAAAGCGCTGGAACCCTTGATGCTTTCAAGCCCTGCTTCTCTGAGCACTGGGACGAGTTCTCTCGGGGAGCCTGGACTTGACTGATCATGATCCTTCCAAGGGGCCACTCTGAAATAAAAAAAAATCCCTAAGTGAACAAATCTCCATTTCTTTTGCTCTTTCCTTCCCAGCCTTGAAAAGTGAGGCCAGAAGAGATGAGCTATCTTTTGCCAGGAATTCAGCGAGTAAGTCTGCATGGAGTGTCAGCTTCTCCACATTGCTGGGTATTAGCTTACTGCTGTCCGGCACCAGCAGCGAGAGCAGAGCCAGGCGTGGCTCCCAGTTTAAATATGTGAATTCATCTGGGCCTGGACAGCTGCGTAGCTCAGGCAGGCAGAATCTGCCGCCCTACCCTGTTTCCTTGAAATCCATACAGGAACACAGTTCCAAATAGCTGGTGCCAGGCTCTACAAGCTCCTACTTGTAAAAATGGATTTAAAAACATGTGAGGATACGTATCTCTGCCTGTGCTTCTGGACCTTCCTAGGTGTCAGTATGAATCTCATGGGAACCTTACAGTTACCTTGGGTGGTAGGCAGGGAAGGGGTGGTTTGACTATTATGAATTCCCTTGCTTTCACTTCAGCCATCCATCTCCAATCCATTCCCTCAAAAATAGCGAAAATGACCATTTAAAAATGTCATTCAGATTTCAGCAATGTCCTCAAAGCCTTTCAGTGGCTTCCCAACTCCTTAAACAAGTTCTAGAAGGCTCTGTGGGATGTGGCCTCTGTCTCCCCTTGCCCTGCTATGGCCACACTGGCCTTCTAGCTGTTCCTTGAATGCTCAAGGTTCCAAATTTGTCCTCATCTCAGTCTTTGAACCTGCTGCCCTTCTCGCTGGAAAATATTGTCCTCAGATTTTCATTGGCTGGCTCTTCATCATCATGAAGGTGTCAGCTTGATTATCACCTTCCCAGACAGGGTTTCTCTGGCTACCCTATCTTAAATATCACTGCCCACCACTACCATTCTCTATCCTCTTCTCCTAGCACCTGACATCAGATTATTGTTTTATCTGTCTTCTACATTATTATTTAAGCACTCAAGAGAGTAGAGGCCTCATTTGCTTATTCACTGCCTAGAACATATTTGAAACATATTAATTTGTTAAATGCATGAAGGAATGCCCTTTGTTTTTTGCCATTGTTGTTTTTTAAAGATTTTATTTACTCATTTGAGAAAGAGAGAGAAAGAGAGAGAGTGAGTGCTCGGGAAAGCACAAGCCAGGGGGAGAGAGAGAGGGAGAAGCAGATTCCCCACTGAGCAGTGGGCTTCATGTAGGGCTCCATCCCAGGACCCTGGGATCATAACTCAAGCTGAGGGTGGATGCTTAACTGACTGAGCCACTCAGGTGCCTCAAACAAATGCTCTTTAATAGACAAAGAAACTGAGGCTTAGACCACTGAAGTGTCTTGTCCCAGCTTACCCAGCTAGTGACCAGCAATGCTGGATTCCAACTTAGCTCCTATGCCCCAGCCTAGAGTGGGTGAAACTCAAGAATGAAAGCTCTTACAGTCCACTTAGGAACAAACAGCCTATCAGGGCAACATTATTTTATGTTGATGTGAAGCAGGAGATCTTTCAGGGATACAAGCCTCTGGGACATTCTACCATCTGTCAGCTGATGTGTTAGAGAGCCTCAGAAGGAGGTCAGCAAGCCAGCCACTCACCAAATGGTGCCCACCCAGGAAGGAAGGACCAGAATTTAAAGAAGCTTTTCCTGCCTGTCTAGATGAGCCTTCTTGACCAGATGCAGGGCCATATGGACTCAGACTTTTAAGGACTTTTATTCAATCTCTTTGCTTCCCAGTGATGGGAAGTAACTTGCCCAAAAGGCTACTTCATGACTTAGTTGTCCATGTGGCTAGAGCCAACAGTTCCCAACTCAGCCAGAGTTCTTGCCTACCCACTGCAGGCTTCCTGGGGCTGGCCCTGGGAAATAGTCTATCACCCTACCATACACAGTTCTACCATGTGTTTGGCTCATCAGTACACTGGTTTGAGCCTTCCCAGATTCCATACTGGGGCCAGCAGAGGGAAATGGTATTGAGGCAAAAGAGTCCATTGGCCAAGCTGCGGGGAGATAGTCACATAAGGAAATTCAGACTCTCCCTATCTTATTAGGGGTCCCTATGATGGGGAAGTGGAGAAAAAAAAACAAGTATTTTGGGGCAAATCAGTCTTTACTTGCCCACTGCCCCAGAAGTAGCCTTAGGGGTGGGAAGAGACGACTGGCTTACTGCCTATAGTGAACTCGAACTTGGCACAAGGGACTAGCTGAAACTGACATGTTTCTACCTGCCAAGTGTATCACTGAAGAAGAAGAAACAGTGATAAAAAAAGGAACTGCTAAATTCAGCTGGGCACTCCTTAGCAGCCCCAACCACCAATGCTGACTCCAGTCCCAAGCCAGAGAGGCATGAGTTGTGTTGCACATTAAAACTGGTACCCTCTCTCAAAAAAAAAAAAAAAAAAAAAAAAAAACTGGTACCCTCTCTAATCTGCACCTTCCTTTCTTGATCACTTCTGGTGGTTCAAAGAATGCCCCCAGCTTGCTATTCCTGGTGGTGCTGAAAGAATAATTGTCCTTTTACCATAATGACTACCAAACAATAGATAGAGTAAGGAAACATGCCCCCTTTGCCCAGCTGGATCCCAACAGGCACTTTCATTACAGCAGAGATAGAGGGGTAGACAGGAGCCCTTGGCACTTCATTTGTACCCACATGGTGGTTTGCTGTTTGACCTGAGGATTGATGGGTGATAGATGCTTCATCTAGCCAGCATGCCCACCATAGCAGGGCTGCCCACGTCCTATTTCATGGAAAACAGCCCTTGTTTCCATCATATCCTAATTGCTCTGCATCTGGCCTTCACTCTACCATGGCCTCCCCACAGAATGCTGGCTTCTGGCTGTTCCCTCCTCCGGCCAGAACAATGTCGAGCTCTGGCCGCTGACCCGGGCTCGAGTAGGCCTGCCAACTCCATGGCTCTCAATCCTTACTTTGCACATCAGGGCTGGCTTCCCACACCCATGGCTTCTCTGCGAGGAAGGTTAGGGAGGGTTACCCACACATTCTGACAGACCACTTTGGGCACAACCAACTCCCCTTGTCCCTGGGTAGAAAGGGACCAAGATGTGACCTTGAAAGGCTTAATTATGTATAAGCATTTCTAGCAATGCCTCCTCTCCCTGTCTCTTGCACTACTCTGGGGTGTTCATTCCACTTGGACTGATACCAGCTAATGTCCTTCACTTCAACCTGACCTGAAATTGCAATGTCCTGAACAAGAGTAAGTGGGGCAGCCGACATTTCACAAGAGGGAAGCTGGCAGCCAGGCTGTGAGCTTGCAATGCCCCATATGGGTCCCAGCTAGTACTTTGCATTTTCTTTTCTCTCTTCTTGGGACTGCTTTGTTCTTTCTCTTACCACCCTCTAGCTTCTTCACTGCCTTGGGAAAGGGGGGCTATCATTAAATCATAATTATCACCACTGTCTATTGAGAAGTTACTGTGTGCCCGGCACTTGGCTTAGTTCCTCAGGTTGGATGCCTCACTTCAACCTCACAACAACCTTCTGAGGCAGACCTGATGACATCTCTACTCTCAAGCCTATGAGGAGTTAAATGATTTGCCTGAGTGTCCATAGCTTGTACAAGTTGAAGCTGGGATTCAACTCTAGTTTCTTTGGTGCCCAAGTCCTCACATTTGTGACCACTGTGATGCACATCCCTCTTTCACAGAAAACACAGCTTGCCTGTACCCTGGAACAGAAGACTCTTGGGAAGCTGCCTAGACCCTTCTTATTGGGTCCCCTCAGCACAGATCATGCACAGGCATATGGGAACAGATATGCAAGTCGAAGGAATTCCCAATGGAAAACACCAGAGGGATCTGCAACCCCCTCCCCCCCCACCGCCCCCGCTGCCATAGCTGTGTGTTTGCCCTTCCTAGGCCTGGAATCCCACAGCCATTTCCTGTACCCTGACCTAGAAGGCCAGTCACACAGACCAAAAGTGTATCTGCCTTGCATTTCTCGGTGGCCTCTGCTTCTCCCAATGGATTCTGCAAGGTGTTTCCTGTAGATCTTGCTGACAGTCTTTGCTGGCACGTAGCAAAATCCGTCCAGAACATCACGATCTGCTGGCCTTAGCCTGGACCGAGTTTTGTTTTTGTTTGGCCTTAAAAAAAAAAACTATTTTCCCCCCCAACCAGGGGCATGGTGGCAAGAGGGAGATGAAGGTAAAAATATTGACAGAGTGAAAAATATTGAATATTACTTTTGTTTCAAAGATAGAAACCTCTGGGGCTGGGACGCAGCTTGGTGAGTTCAGGTTGGACTGCAGTTGAAGTTTGGAATCAAGGTGGCAACTTGGCCTTGAAGTATATCCTTAAGGGGCAATGGGGGTCAAACCTGGGTAGAAAAGAGAGCTCTCTCTTCTTTTAAAAACAGCTTTTTTTGAGGAGCTCAAGGAGCATTTGAAATAAGCCATCCAGGGATGATGGGGGCAGATGGCACCCTGTCCCACTCTACAGGAAACTGGAGGTGAACTGTTCAGAGCATTGGATGGGCTGGAGAATCAACCTATCTCTTCCATCACTGTCTTAGCTACTTAAACTAAATCATCAGGGCAAGGGTAGCTGAATTTTATCTATATAGCATATCTATATCTTTATCTATATAGCAGATCTCCAGGTGGTATGTGTGAGATTATTAGAGCACAGTCCCCATGGAGATGCCATCCTGGAAGCATTTTTATTACCTTGGATTAATATACAGTTGGGGGGATTAAAGACAGAAGACCTCTGCTCAGCAGTCTTTAGAATCCTTCTGTCAGTAGGGATGGGGCCATGCAGAGCAGGAGACACTACCTGGCATTAATGTCAGGATCCATCTGACCCTAGATGGCATTAATGTTTAGTGTTCCCATAATGTATTTTAACCACTGAGATTATCCCAGGTTTGTTTGAATTTGGGGAAAATAAACTCCCTGATGGACTGTCAGCCTAAATAATAGGATGACTGCTGCATAAACAATAGCAGCAAGAACAGGCAGTGGCTGATAAAGAAAACAGGCTGGTAGCGGATGGACCAGGTTGGCTAACTTAGGGGTCAGTTTCCTACTTGCCACTGTCGCCAGTTCTGGTTAGGGCAAATCGTCCAGACAGAACAGGTGAAAGAAGATCTTTAAGGCAAGGCCAGAGGAGGCACCTGAAGCATCTTGATTACTTATTTAGGTTTGATGAACTTTTCAGAGATGTGATTCTAGACCCAGAACACAGGGAGGACATGGCATCTAGGATCATTACTGATGAAGAGAAAGTAGAACTCAAGGGACATGTGGGAATTAAAAGGAGGTGCTAAAATAACCTGAGACCTCTAGGTCGTAAGGAACCATAGGATACATCCAGTCCAACTTCTCCCTTATGCAGAATAAAAAAACTAGGGCTCTAAGAGAGATGTGATTTATCAGAATTACAGCAAATGGATAGAAGAACCAGAAAGATAACCCAGCTTCCAACTGCTAGCCCAGAATTCTTCCTATTACTCAATCGTTTCTATATAATAAGACCCTCCCCCTGCAAAAAAAAAAAAAATCCTTTTAATTCCAAACCCAAATAAGTGCAGTTACTTAGTGGAGTAGGTTATTTATTAAATCATGTCAAAGCTGGGAGGCAGATTCTGTTTTGAAAATGCTAAGGAGTTTTTCATGGATGGTGGTAGAGTCTTAGACTGCATTGCCAGCTGTAAAAGGATCCAGAGTGAGGAAGGTGAATCTCTTTCAACTTTGCACACTGGGCAGCAACCCCTAGGAAATTTTAATTCACCACCCCCCCCACACACACACACCAACAGATTAGAGGGATACAGGCCCTGAGTGAGACAGAGATGGAAGGAGACTTGGAATCACATCATAGGTGGGGAAGAGCCATAAAAACTGATGAAAATATTTATTCTGAAGAAAATTTAGGGAATATGACCATGCTGTTCAAATATCTTGTTTTGTGTAAGCCTACAATGTCAACCAGTTGGGGGAAGGCCACAGAGAGGCAGCTTAAATAATTTTGGTATGGTCAAAATATGGCTCAACATGGCACCAGCTAGGTGACCTAGCTTATAGATATTTGCATAGTTGCTAGATTAATCCTGCGATGAGACTGTACCGAATTTCAGAGGAGGTTACACTGCATGGTTTTGAAGGTTTCACTCAACCTAGAGCCTCAAGCCTGCAAAGTGTGCCTGTCCCACTGCACTGTAGTCAAACGTGTGCTCTGCAATGGAGGTAGGACCCAGTGGTGAAAAGCAGCAACTTCAGAGTCAGGCTCCCTGGATTGGCATGCTGGTCCCACCACTTCTAGTTACATGATCTTGGAAAGTCACTTACTCTCTACAAGCCTCAGTTTCTCCAAGATGGGGCTAATGACAGACTTACTGTATAAGGTCTTAACGAGGTTCAAATCTGTGTAATGCATTTCGCACTGAATGTGCATAGTAAGTGCTTAATTGATGAACCTACTGTAATTAACCACAGTCTTATAATTAGCATTACAATTAATGACAACAGTATTTTTATCAGTAGGAAAAGGTGGCACTGCCCCCAGTGACTATTCTGCTTTTTTTGTGGAAGTGTCTGGCCAAACGTGTTCATCTCCGATATTCTCATTTCTTATTCTCTGAGAGCCCTGGCATATCAAGGATAACGTGTTCCTATTGGCTCTGTGTTACTCCAGTCAGGAACATCTAAGAGCACTGGTTGGGGGTGTGCTTCAGAGACTATCTTAGCCCACCTTTGAGTGTGAGCTTTCCATGGACAGAGTAGGAAGCCCTGACAGCCTTCAGATGTATGGCAGGGGTGGTCAGGGGAGGTCATTTGTGCTGGGGATGCTCTGTGGCATGGGAACTTGCCTGGAGGGCTGCCCAGAATCCAGCAACAGGGCTACCTATGGTCAGGCACATGCAGTGTTATCAGCCCTCTTCAGAGGAGGAGAGATGTGGAAGGCAGCCAGACCCCTACTTTGTTGGGAGACGGGCACTTTAGGTAGTTCACAGAACCAGAAAACATGACTCAGGTATGGTCTGGTGCAGGGTGCCATCCCAGCAGCTGGACAGAGATCCCCATGAGATATGAAAACCACCTTTGAGGTTATCTATGTTAACATTCAGTGATCTCATTGCGCTCATGGGCAACTCTGTTGGGAAGGAATAAACCTGCACACTAGGGAGTAACTGGGGGGATAGGGAGAAGAAGGGGCTTGGGTTTACTTTAGAAAACTTTGCCAGGTGGTTTCCATCTTAATTATTTTTCATCCTCATAAATGTAATAGTTTCTTTTCTTCAGAATGAAGAAAGTGAGGCTTGAAGAGTTTATGCATCTTGCCCAACTGGAATGAGTCAGTGGACTGGGTTCAGAAGTCCATTATCCAAGATACTCATAAACCTGAGCATGGCCAGTGAAAGGTTATCAGAACTGTACCAAGTGAGGATCTGAGGGGCTGAGGATCCTGGGGACAGAGAAGCAGCATCATTGTCTACAGACCCAGATTGTGAGACAGTCCTGAAAAGTCCCCCATTCAAGTTCCTATCACCCAGGGAACTTCACATTTCCTTGGGGTAGAACGAACTAATGAGTATCCTCTGCTTCTTGCCAGCTGGGGTCATCAGGGTCCCTTAGCTATGTTACCTCTCACACTCTAGACTCAGTTTGACTACCATGCCCTTGCATATTCTATTCCCCTTCTTTTCTTTCCACATTTAAAACTCAACACATTTCTTCTTGGCCAACTCATAGATGTGGAACTGGCCTTGGACAGTTGTAGCCAGTGGGTAAAGCAGCTGTATAGTAGAGGAAGATGGAGCAGGAGGTTTTCAGGATGCAATGAATAGGTGCCAGGATGGAAAAGACATCCTCCTTCACCCAAAATCCATTTACTGAGCACCTACTATGTTCCAGGCACTGGGTGAGGTATTGGGGATATAATGATGAGCAAAACAAGTCATGATCCCAATTTAGTGTGTAATGCTGGGAAATGAAATATTCAAATGAATTTCCAAACAAACCCTCAAACTAAAGAATATGACAATATTTAGCAGGGGTCTTGTTTTAGTCTGATGTTGAGGGAGGGGTCACAGAAAGCTTCCTCTGAGGGAGTGTCCTTGGAGCTGAAATATGAAGGATGAATAGGAGTTGCCAAATAAAGGGCAGCAGAAGAAGGTCTTAGGCAGAGGTAATGACATGTACAAAGGCCCTGGGCCTTGCACCTGAGCTGTTAGACCAGGGTTGCCAATCAGATGTCCAGTAAAATTGACTTGTCTCCTCCTTGCCACTCTCCTTGGAGCTAAGGCCTGTGCTCCCCACCCCCAAACTATGGGGCTTTAGGCTGGTTACTGGACTTCTCTGTTTTGGGGAGTTAACCCCACCATAAGGTTCTCACCATCTATGGCTTATGCATTCCCTGATAACTAAGCCTTGAGAATTTTCCTTTATTCTGCATGTCTGATGCATTTGACTGGCTGATTGTTTCAGATTTGTGAAATATCAAGCAGTAGAAAGATGAGCTTTGCTGGCAGGCATTTGTGGATTTAATTTCTTGCTATGTGACCTCTGACACGTTTCTTGTCTATTCTGAGTCTTGTTTTCTTGATCTACCCAATGGAAATAATGTTCTTGCAAGTTAGTTTTAAGGCTTAGCTATAATATTTGTAAGGTGCATCTGTTTTGTTCACTGTTTCCACCACCTGTGTCCACCTGACACAGACTGGCACATAGCAGCCACTCAAGAAATACTTACTAAATGCACAAGAGGCTAAGGCACTATGGACTGCATTCAGAAGGTGTTCGGTGGGTGGTCAGTCTTTTCTCTTTTTTTTTTTTTTTTTTTAACCATTGACACCATTTCTTGTCACATTGGCAGGCTAAGGCAGGCTGTATGCAACTACCAGGGACAGGCTTTATCATTTTGCTGTTACCCCCTTTGACCAAAGAGGGCAGCTGTTAGCACTCTACTTTTTTCTTTTCCTTAAAACAAAGGTTGGCTTCCTTAAAGGGACTTGTATCGTATCTCCAGCCATCCCTCCACACTTTCAACATTAGCTACCTTTGATAACTGTCTTGGGGCTTGAAGATCTATAGTCTGGCCTTGTTTTTCTTCATACCGGTTTCTGCCTGAGTGTCCACTACCTGGGTACTGAGTTGGTTGGAAGGTTCTGAGTCAGCTGGGCAGGGAAGCACCTGCTTTCTATGGGACCCCCCCCCTCCCCGCGCTGTGTCCACCTGGTGTCCACAGTCTTCCTGGCTGAAGTTAGGGAAATTAAAGAGAGAAGGGGGAAGCCTTGGCTATTTTAAAAGCTACCCAAGGGTAAGTTATAAATGTACCACATTCTTTTTGGGGTCTGTGCTAAATAATCCTCAGAGACAGAGAGGAGAGCAGACATTGCTTCTTACGCAAACCACAACAAAGTCTCCCATCCATCCTCAATGCATTTTGAGAACAGATTCACTGTCTGTCTGCAAAGACACATCTGCAGGTCTGCTGTACAAGTGAGGGAGGTCCCTTTGCTTCACAGTTCCTTGGCTTTTCCATTCCTGGACCTATCCTGGAGTCCCTCGACTCTCCTAGCAAACAAAATCCCAATTAGCAGAAAAATAAAATACTATAGACAGCTCCTGAGATGTTGCCAGCCGTTCTGGTCTCACAAAAATGACCTGACCTGAAAGCTCGAAGTTCTGAGAACCATTCGTCAGCACGGTATTTTTCTGGGCACTGCTTCAAAGGGTCCATGGTTGAAGACCAGGCTGCTATTCTGGTGGCCTCTTGTGTGGGATAAAATTTCCCATGGGCCCCTGGGGAGGGCTGGAGCACTTAGCAGGGGGGTGTGTTCTGAGCACTCCTGACCTATGTGCCTGCATGACAGTGAACAGGTCAGTGCCTTTGAACCAAGTGGGGTAGAGCTTTCTAGAGGTCGGGATGCCTCCAGGCTCTGGCACATGCTGAGTTGAGCCAGCCAAAACACCCAAGATAAGACCACTGGGAGAGGTTAAGGGGTTTGGGAGGAGGGTGTTGGGGAAGACAGGGATTCCTTAAATCTTAACTTTGAAGATCAGAAACAAAATGTGAAATGGAATGGGACCATTGGTGGGTCTGATGCAAAGTGGGGCAAACAAGGACTGAACTTGTTTTTAGGGGTTTCTTGAGGCTTTGAGGCTCTCCTATCAGCCGACCATTAGGCACCCATTTGGGCACATGTTGCCCACCTGAGAAATGACATGTGTTGGGGCAAGACCCAGTCTATACAAAGCTGGGCATTCCTGCCTGCCTCTTGGCCTCCACTGTCCCCCGCCCCTTGTCACACACCCTACTTTCTGTCACTCTGATGGGCTAGGCTTTCCAGGTCCGAGGCCTTTGCCTCTGCCTCTGCTCCCTTCTTGAGCTGAAGGCCTTTTCATTCTCTTTCTCTTGGTTGACTCTTGCTGACTTCTCAAATCCTAGCTCAGGCAGGATGTCTCCCCATAACACGCATCCATAGTACCACCAGGGTCTTACCTAAGGAATAAGGACCATTGTAGAAGGGAGATGGTGTTTCTGTGATCTGGGTTTCTAAATGGCTAGTAAGACAACTACCCCAAAGTATTCACTAACCATGACTGGAATGGCTGAGGCTTTTGCTCTGTAAAGGGTGATCAGGAGGGGAATGTCAATACCCCAAAGCACAGAAATTACCTAGCTTGGCTGGGGTGTCCAATACATGCTGCTGTGGCTCCCTAGTATATAACCACTTATCTTTTTGTCTCAGGACAGAAATAAGCTTCTTGAAGGTAGGACCTCATCTACCTGCTGACTGCTGAATCCCCAAGGCAAAGCAGAGGATCCAAGGCATGTAGTCAAACACTTCTGAAATAATAGTGGATGAATGAATTTATTCCAAATACTCATGTTAGAAGGAGGAGAAGATGGGGAAGGAGGAAGATAGAAGGGAAGTAAGGTAGAGGAGGGAGGAGGAAAAAAAAGATGAAGGAGGAGCAGAAGGGAAGGAAGGAGGAAGGAATAAAAGAAGGAGGAAGAGATGGGGAGGAAGGAGGATGGAAGGAAAGGGAGGTGGAGGAGGGAAGAGGAGAAAGGAGAAGGAGGAGGAGAGCAAGGAGACAAGAGGAAGAAGAAGAGGAGGGAGGGGGACTGAATAAGAAGGTGGTCTCACTGACCTCCTTTCTGAGCCTGAGCCTTGGGTTCTCATCTGTTGGTGGAGTTTGGTTGCTCTACCTCCACAGGCATTTGTTAACTGGGGCCTCTTCTAACAGGACCCCATGACTCACCTCTTTTTAGATATGAATCTTCAGCATTTGGAGATTAGGGCCCATTTTAGCTTCTCAGATCACACTTTAAAAAAAAAAAAAAGATTTTATTATTTATTCATGAGAGAGAGAGAGAGAGAGAGGCAGAGACACAGGCAGAGGGAGAAGCAGGCCCCACGTAGGGAGCCTGATGTAGGACTCGATCCCGGAACCCCAGGATCATGCCCTTGGATCAAAGGCAGGAGCTAAACCACTGAGCCACCCAGGCGTCCCTCAGATCACACTTTTACATGCCTCTCTCTCTTCTTTTCTGGATGATCTTTAGGGACTCAGACGCCTGACCCATACTCCAAGAGCCTGAACCTGAAGCCATCTCTGTCTCCCTTTATTATATTACCTTTAATTCCCTCCAGTAGCCTCATTCTTCATTCAACAAACATTTTGGGAAGCCTTGCCATATTCTAGGCACCTTGTCAGGTGCTGGGGTCATAGATACAGGCCTACTGTCTAGTAACTCAGGCTAAGGAGTGCCAAGCAACTGACCATTAAAGTAGAACATTTTTGGGAAGAAAGGAAGCTGAGAAGACAGGAGGGATTTAGTGTGGCCTGGGGTGGGCAGGAGGCTTTCTGGAGGAGGTGGCATTTCAGTTACATGAGTCTTGCAGGGAAACAGATGCGTAGGCAGACGACTGGGGAGAAAGTCATTGTCACTGAGACAAGGGGCATCACAGGACAGGTCAGTGTAGTGGGGTGGGGGAAAGCAATAGGGGATGCTAGAGGCTTTGCAGTGGTGGGACTTGAGATGAGGCCCGAACCCCAGAGAGCCCTGTATATATCACTGTGCTATTCAAAATAATCCTGTTACATTGCAAAACCAAGGGAGGCTTGGGGGACTGTGGGTAGGGTTGTTGATCCCATCTGTTCCTGAGAGAATGGGGGTGAAGCTATAGGGAAGCATCTCCCTTCCTATTTCTTGTGCTTTGGGGTACTGATATTCCCCTTCTGGCTGCCCTTGGCACAACGAAAGCCTCAATAATTCGAAAGCTTAGTGGATACTTCAGGGTAGTCACCTTACCAACCTTTTAGAAATCCAGATCACAAGAACACCACCTCCCTTCTTTGATGGTCCTCACTCCCCAAGTAAGTCAGCCCTGAATCCAGGAACCTACCAGTACTAGGACTTTTACCCTGCCCTGGGTCAAGTGATCCATACCTTTCTCCCAAACTGGCTGTGGCTACAGGAAGAAATTGAGGGTAGCAGACTTTGAAAATGATTATACTGCAAATGAAATGTATTAATACCAAGTCAGGACATATGCCTAGGTGGTGACTCTTACATTTTGTCTCTTAATACTTTACAATTGAGATTGCCACTTAAAACATGAAAGCTGGGGTAAGCTATAGACTTTGCTTGTGTTCCTTTTGGATAATCTCAAAGTTCCAGACAATTTGACCTTTCTGAGCCTGTGTTCCCTTTGCTTGCCGCTCTGGGCCCCTTCATTTCATACACAGCTGACGTCGGCTGAGGCCCCAGCATGTTTCCTGGACTGCTCAAGCAGAAACCCACAATGCTCGCAAGGTGAGAGCTAGAAGCTCACAAAGGCCCCTCCTCCTCCTTTGCCAGGAGGCCCGGGACAGGGCATCCCTGGGACAGCCTTGCCCCGAGGACCCTAGAACACAAGGCAGGCCCTGAGAAAAGAGGCTCTGTGCAGAGAGGTTTTAATATCCTCCCGCTTTTAATAGCTTTCTCTGAGATGGAAACTTGGGTTGAAATGATTTGCAGCTCTCCAGATTTTTCTGAGTGTGTGTGTGTATTTGGGTTTATTTTTAGCCACAGGGGTTCATTCCGTGCCAAAAAAACCTGCTTAAATAAAACCAAGATTAATATTTTTACTTAACGGAAAGAGTTAGTCAGGACAGGCTTTGAACTGGAGACTCCCTATCTTGATTGGGAGTGCATCTCCATGTCTGGTCGTGGCTTTGACAGCAACAAAAAAGGCCTTTGAAACTGACAAGGAGAAGTGCCCTCAGGGGATCAGGGTAGGACTCTGGGAGAGCCTATGGTGAGACTTCTCCAAGGGGCATTCTTCCTCACTGGCTGCCCCTCCCTGCACCTCTCCTGTTCTCCAGGGCCATCTTCCTGGAAAGGCGGGAAGTCAGTCCTGGCTCTGCTCAGAGTCTGGCTGAGATTCGGCCTCCCTCCCAGCTCCTTCCTTAGACCCTCCCCACCCGATCTGGTCCAGGCTTCTGCTTCCTCTGGATTCAGATAAAGCGTACTGAATCTTTTCTCTGGGATGCACTTAGGCCTAGATCCGCTGTCGCCTCTGGGGAGCTCCAGATGCCCCTTCCCTTGGTCAGGCCTCACCCCTCTTTGTGCCCTGCCCTCTCTTTGTTCTTACTCAGACTGCGTGTTTGCTATATTTGAATATCATTTACCTATTTCCTGGCCGGTCTTTTAAAACCCAGCCCCTGAATTCCTCGGGGCCTCATTTATCTCCTTGTCCCCGTGAGCCTAGCACAGTACTTTGTAAATGATTCTTGAACAGATGTTTATCTGGCCCTATGAACTGAGACCTGCTATTATCCCCTTCTGATGGAATATGGCTCAGAAACTCTGGTCATAGGCCAGAGCTTACCCAGGGGAGTTATTTATCTTTATTATTTTTTTTTAATCACCCTCCATGTGGCCCTTTTAACTTCATGAATTCAGCATATACATAGTAGGGACTTGCTAGGTGCCAGGCTTTCCTCTGGGTGCTCAGGCTACAGTAGTTAGTAAAATAAAGAACAGCACATGGATAGAGACTATGTCATGGTGGTCAGGGCTGTGAAGCACAGGAACACTGGCCAAGGGCTACAGGGAAGGCATGAAGGAAGGGATGGGGGATGGTGGAGGCCCCCTGGCCAGGTGATATTCAAAGTCGATGAAGGAGGGAACCATGTGGCTACTGAAGTGAAGAGTGTTCTAGCAGGGGATCTACAAGGGCAAAGGCCCTGACATGGTATTTGGGGTGGTGAACAAGGAGTAGGGGAATGGGGCTATTTCCAAAATGAGGAAGGTAACTGGACCAGGGCTGAGGGAGGGGCATTTCAGGAGCTCGGTTTTGGATGGGTTGAGTTGGAGATGTCTTATTAGGCCTCCAAGTATAAACATACACTAAATGTCGACTCACATTGTGGGGGTTCTGGGTTGGAGGTTACAAAGATGAGAGCTACCAGTTGTATGGATGGTATGAAGCCACAAGTTGGGTGTAAGTAAGAGTTGGACGAAGAACCCACCACTGCCTGGATTGAGCACCGTGGAGGTCAAAAGTGATCTTGACGAGAGCTGCTTGGAGGAGTGAAAGAAGGAGCTTAGGTCATGGAAAGAAGCTTTTGAGGTTGGTAATCATCACCCCAATTTATAAGCTGGGATGGGAAGTGACTTGTCCAGTGTTACACAGTGACAGGGCAGTGACTGCATCCAGGCCTATGCACTCCATGCCTGTTTATTCCAGTGTTTCACAGCCACTTCTCCAGGGGCTTCCTTGATCTGACCGTTTAACCTCCGGGTCTTTGTAGAGAGGCTTTTTGGGGTTTGGGGTTGTGGTGATAAATGAGCTGGAAACCAGAAAGATCCAGTTAGGGCAGGCCTTCAGGTCTCTGCCACCCACCCTTAATTCCTAAGGCCTTTTCCTCAAAGATGGACATCATCAAAGTGTCCCCAAAGAGGCAGCAGAAAATTGTGAAGAACTCTGGAAAGGGTCACTAGAGGTGGATAAGATACCAAAGATCCTCAGGGGATGAGGAAATGCTGAATTGGGTCTCTTGCTGTCTTCCTCTGATTAGCACATTTAAGAACCTGCAAAGAATCACCATCAGCAACATAATAGTATATCATCTGTTTAGCTTCAGGGTTACAAAGTGCCTTTTTACATATACATTGTCTCATCTAATTAATCAGCCTAATTAACCTCAGACTCATAGTGTTGTGAGAAACCTCAGGGATTGTCAGGTTTTTGTGGTTTCTAAGTTATTTTATTTTCTTCCTTAAAAGCCTTGGTGGGGAGCACAGTATGCTAAACAGATGATATTCCAATGATATTCCATTCTATTGCTAATGGTGATTACTTGTAGATTCTTAGTACTAATCAGAGGGAACGTGTGTGAGTGACTGGGACAGAGTTGTGGGGTGGTCAAAGGGATGGGGGTCACTGGAGGCTTATCAGGGGGGCCTTCCTCCTAGGGACCAATCCACTTCTCAGATCCTTAGCAGAGCTGACAGTGGGGTTGGGGAGGTACAGAAAATTATGAAATGTTTTGCAATCAGTACGAATCCCATGAAAAGGCCTCAGGCAGTCTACTTTCCTGGGGGACCCACCAATTTTTTGTTTTGCTGGGATGCAAAACCACCCTCAGGGTACCTGATCTTCTTTTTCATTGTTGGAAAACTGGGACAGTAATAGCCATCTCACAGAGTTATCATGAGAACAGAGCAGGATGGCATGCAAGCACCTGTCGGCACAGGGGAGGGGCTTATCGGTGTGTTCTAGTCCTTCCCTCTCCTCTAGACTTACTGATGTGATGTAATGAAATGCAGGGAGCTGATGGTTAATGAATGGGTGGGCAGCTGGAGGAGCAAGGGAGCCTGGCTCTGCCCTCTTTGGATTGACTAAAATGCAGGATTCTCCATGGGGCACAGGACCAGGGAATTGCCTAACGGGGTGAGCCAGATGGGCTGTGGGCCTGCCTTGCTGTGGGTCCCTTGCTTATTGTCTTTGTCATGAGCTCTCAGCCCCAGAGCAGCCCATGTGGATGGCAACCAGGACATAAACATAAGTGAGTATCAGGCACTTCCCAACTGCTCTTTATTTCCTAGTCCAAATCCAGGAAGACAGGTGAGCCCACAGTCTGGGCCTTTCTGCTTACCTAGATCCTGCTTGCTAGGATCCCATCAGAAGAACATTCCCCTTCCTCAGGTTGACACTAACAGTAACTTCTGCTTTTGCAGAAATTCATTCTACCTGCTAGCTACATGTGCCTTACCTAGCCTCACTGTCCTCCTAAAAACCATACCTCAAGTCAGCAAAATCATTCCACAGGGCCTTCAGAGAGACAGGAATGGGACAGAGTGTGTGTATGGTGGGGGCATGTGTGTGGTACTGAAAGTATGTCACTCACTAGATGGCTGCATCAGCTCCTCTACCCTGGGGAGGATCTGCAGTGCTTTCAACAGGACCCTAAGATGTAAGACGGGCAGAATCCATGTCTAAGTTGATATACATTAATTCAGTTAAGGTTTTGATCCAAAACCCAGCCAAACTTTGCCTTCCAACCTGCTAGCTGGAAAGTCTGACCATCAGATCTGGGCAGAAAGGTCTGGGTGTGATTGAAGGTCGTTGCATGGGAGGTAGGAGGAGAGGGTGAGAGTCAGGGGCTTTCTCATGGGCTCTTGTCCCCGTTTGAATATGCTGATGAGTCGCGGATGTGCAATTTCTGGACACAGCAGTAAGCTGCACTGGAAACTGAGTCTTGTTTGCCACTGGAATTATTTTTTGTTCAAAACTTGTGCTGCTTGTGTTCTACATTGCTATGGATGGAGGTGGGGGCCAGCAGCATACAATTATATTTCTGGAAGGGATGTGCCTTGTTTCTCGTGATTTTGTAAACTCTTAGTAGCTCTCCCCACAGAAATTATTTAAAGAAAGAAAATTATTACTTGGATCCTCAGGTATATGATATATTTAATAGGACCCTACACATTTTTACAGATCTATGTGCCAATTACATAAGCACACATAGCCTGGTCAGTTTCTTCTTACAGACTTTTAAGTTAAAATACTCTACTCTGTTTTCCTCCGATCTCCATACCCCCGGAAGCCCAGGTTCCTTTCCCAGGAGCATAAGAGTCTCCAAGACTGAGATTCAGACTGTCCACCATTGCCCCTTTCTCTGACTTGTGCTTTCATACCTTGGAGATTAGCTCTCTAGCCATGAACTTTTAAACTTTGTCTTCCCATTAGACTGCTCTGTGGAGGCAGGAAATGGGACTTCTATTTCTCGTCATCACCCCCACCAGCACACCAACCCAGCTCACACCCATGTTGGTTTAGCTGCTGGGGGACACTGAGTAGACAGTATGGGGCCATGTTCCATCGTGAAGGAGAATAAAGAAAACCTTTGTTAGCCCAGCCCATCTGTAAAGTTGGCTTCTAGCCACTCCACCAAGGTGGCAGGAACAGACCACATGCTGCCAGTCTAAGTTTGGAAACTGTCTTCTGTTGTTGTTGGAGAACTGTGACCTTCCTTACCTCCCCTGCCCACTGTGGCCCCCCAGGCCAGCAAATGCCTCAGGAGCACCCTTATTGCCAAATAAGAAAGTACAAAACAGCACACAGTTGCATTGCAGAGGAGAAACCGAAGCAAATAAAGACATATTAATTCACAGACCTAATGGGCAGATTTGAGGTTGGCTGGTGTTTTGACTCTGGAAGGACGTTGTGAATCTCTTTGAGAGAGCAGAATGTTACTTAATTTTAGTTCGGTTTAGTTCAGTTTAGTTTTTATAAAGAAAACACTAGTGTGGCCTCTATGCTAGGCCTTCTCCACCAGCCTTTCTGGACTATAGCCATGTGATCGAGTTTGGTCCTGGTAGGCTGCTCTTGGGTTACATCTGGGTGATGAGATAGGACAGGTCCCTATTTTAAGTCTGGTGAGTGCTCCAGACTTAAAAACACCTCTACGTTTGTTCTGACCAGTTTATGTGTGCTCCCTCCCTAAAATTTTACATGGCCAGATATTTTTGAGGAGCTTGCCTCTCTTCCCATCCTAGAGAGAACTCCTAGGCCTTAGCTTATGGTGTATGTTAGAAACTAAAGATGCTCAGATAGACGAGTAACAACAGAAGTCACAGTGGTGGTGGTCCTCTAACAGGGGTGACAGCAAACACAGCATTTTCAGTGCCTGAATGTAACCCTCACAGCATGAGGATAATGAGGAATTGCTATAGGTTAGGAAGGGCATAATAACCTCCCTAAGGTCATGTGGCACTGCTGCTAGGATTCGAACCCAGGCAGTCAGGCTCCAGAGCCCTGGCTCTTCAATGCTCTGCTCTGTTGCTCCTCCACTAGAATTAGGGACATCTCTTGTAAGCCACGTGATGGGCATTGGACCAAGACAATCAGAAAGATTTAGGAGAAAGGAGGTCGGGGACACAGGGGTTTGCCTGAGGCCATAGTAATGGTGGAACTGAAACTCAAATGTGGCTTCCTGACTACAGAAACTTGCTCCTTTTTCATTGAACTATTCTCAGATGAAAAGGTTCCAAGCTCAGGCCATTTCAGGGTAAGGAAGGAATTGGCTCACTGTGTATGCAGAAGCTTCCAGAAGTACCTAGTACCTAGTGTTGTTATGGGACAGGTCTGCTTATGACATGTTATATTTAAAAGAAGTCCAGCCATTTTTGAGCCAGGAAAGGGTAGAAGTTGCTATTTTAAAAATTGCTTTTGCTATTTCTTCCCCTCTAAGGCAGAGACTCAACTTGCTAGTTTACCTTCTGTGTTAATGAAGCAGCAGAGGATGGAGCCAAATCAATTCAGGAAGAATCAATAGTAAAGTCCTGGCAGATATGCTCTCTGCCCAACAGTTAAGCTGTTACAACCTGACTGTGGGAGTTACTGTAGAGGAAATAGTCCCTGGGCCTCTGGGAGCCTGGCTCCCTGCCGAGGATGCTGCTACAAAGTTAGACACAGAAGTGGAGGCAGAATCTTGAGGGAGCTTGGCCTGGAATTTTGCCAACCTCTCGTTTTTACAGCAGACTTGGAAACAGCCACTCACCTCCTCCCAATCTGAGTTGCCTCGGCTAAATTACTAACTTCTCCAATGGGCTCTGTGTTTTAGCCTCCCTGGCAAGAAGGTCTGGAGGGGCTGTTGATTCATCTGGGTTTTGACTTCATGTCTGACTGGAAGAGTAGGATCCAAACTTGTTTGGGGAGGAACAGGACAGAATCCAGTTGGGATGGCAGGATTGGTTCCTAAAAAAGGTTTTTTTGTTTTGTTTTGTTTTGTTTTGTTTAAATTAAGATATTAAAGTCACTTAATTGAGAAACATAGAAATGGGGAAGGATAACAGAACTACCAGAATGGGTGGGCAGGTGTGTGTGTGTGTGTGTGTGTGTGTGTGTGTGTGTGTATAAGTGAAGGGTATTCTGTTTAACAGGCATTTACTGGGTACCTACTCTTTTTGAGGGCTTAGTGCAACTGGAGGTAAGAAAAGGGTGACAGGATCTTAAAGCTGGAAGAGTTCAATTTGTGACTCAAAGTATGGTTGCTATACATGCAAAATCCATTCCATTCTGGGCCAAGTCCTAGCATGAGAGCTTCCAGAACCCCTTGATGGAGACACTCTCACTCTATGGCAGCCCCTTCCCTTGTGTTGCCAGTTTTAGTTATTAAATGACTTTTTTTTTTTTGGTTGAGCCAATGAACACAACTTCTCTTCAATTTCTGAATTGTCTTAAGATCTGTCCATTACTTCTCCATGTGCAAGTTCTATAAATATCTGAAGACAGCTACTGGGTGCTTCTCCTTCCTATAAAATATAAAAAGAATGCATAGCCTCTTATAAACTAAAGTAAATCTTTCCCTTCTCTGTGTTTTCACTGCATGTAATAAATGCCTGTCTTCCAGCCTTCCTCACATTGGATCTAATTATTTTCCTGTTCATAGTCAATTAATATTTACCGAGCAACTCCTTTCTGCCAGACGTTGGTACTAAGAAATTTCATAAGATCTTTTGTTTAATCCTCTTCCAATTCTTTGATGTAGACAGACTTACACCCTCTTTACAGAGGAGAAAATTGAGGCTCAGAAGAGGAAGTGGCATCACTTCTTTATCAGTTTCCTTGTCTGTATAATATGGATGTTAATACTGCCCTTGTAAGTGGTCTTGAGGAGTGAATAAATGAAATGTATTACTGCACACAGCATGTGATAAATGGGAGCTACTTTAATGGCAGCAGTTCTTCCAGGATAAGCCCATTCCACTTTTGATGATGATGATAATGATAGTAATAATGTTTATGTAACATATACCACATTAGAGACATGGTGGTGTTTCACCTGCATTATCTTACCTAATCCTTCCAATTCAGGAGATTGGTACCACCATTATCCTGGCTTTACAGAAGAGGAAATTGGAGGCCAGAAACAAAGTTCCAAAATAGCCATAGAGTAGAGTTGGGGTTAGAACGGTTCAGTTGACTCCTGAGCCCCTATTCCCAACTGTTCCCTCCTCTATCACATCCTAATTGAGCTATGCTTTACTGCATTCCCTGCCATCTAAGTGCTGGGTACCAAGGGCCCCATCAGAATGCTGAGCAGCCATGGGGAATGGCTGGGATGCACTGCAACCCTGCAGGCATGTCAAGACCTGGGCATGCAAAGGAAGAGCCCCTAAATGTGGCAGCATTTAGGAAGAGGTCCTGGTAGAAAGAGAATAGGTCTGGGAAACCATGCAACTGTCAGATGGACAATGGGGGGATGGCAAGAGGCTCTAACAAGAGAAGTAGATTTTGGATTATGGTGAAACCAGAGATTCAAGAAACTCCTCCAGGGGTGAGTACAGCCTAGGAATTTCCAGCGTCGGCAATTGTGAATATTTGGGATAATTAAGTTGAATGATGACTGCCTTCCTTCTTTCCTCCATTCCTCTCCCAACCCCTGGGTCTCTCATCTGAATTCTTGCTTTAATAAATACAATCGTCTATTCAAGTTGGCCCAGAGGTAAGAAAGCAATTCCAGGCACCCAACCTGAGATGTGGTCTCTGATGTGGTTCAAGCCTCCCTAATCTCCTTCTTGTCTGTATCTTGCCTTTTTCTGCAGTGATCCGGGCCAAGGTGGTAGGGAAGAAGCTGGTGAAGGAGGGGCCCTTTGGCACGCTGGTCTATACCATCAAGCAGATGAAGGTAAGTGACATAAGCCCGCTCCAGGAGAGCTCTTGGGTTTTTTGCCAGTAAAGTCCTAGCCAGAAGAGGCAAGGTGGGTGTGCATAGCCCTTCCCCACTGCTGGAGAGAACATTGCTGAGGCAGAAGAAAGGGATGCCAGGTAGTGAGGGGAAGGTGGCTGCTTCACCCTAAAGCCAGTGCAGGTGGAGTCCCTCAGAAGCCATTGAAAAGAGGCTTGACTCTGGAACCAGAGGGCAGACAGCCTTGTTCCCTGGTAACTGTGAGACCTTGGCCAAGTCACCACCTCTCTCTGGGTGTCAGTCTATCCATCTGTAAAATGAGAGGATGGGACGAGTTTGTCTTACAGGCTCTTCTGAGCTCAATAGTGCCTACTGGTCTTATGCAGTTGCTGAGGTTACAATTTACATTTAATTCCTTGAATCCTTACACTGAACTTTGGCTGATCACAGGAACCTTATCCCGAGTAGGAACTGCACCCTCTTTCCCTGTCTTTCCCAGATCTTGCATCCCATCTGGTCAGCACCATTTACTAAGCACATTTGTATAACTGAACATATTCCTGAGCATATTAACATTATGAAGCCCACTAGGGAAGTCCATCTTAACAAAAAGAACCTCAGATGTAAAACCTGCATAACCTGTTTCCTTGCCTCAGCTCCACTCCCAAATAGCCTACTTACCTTGGGATCCCCCCTTGCTGGGCCTCAGTTCTATCACCTGTAACAGTATGGGGTTGAGCTTGGTGCCCCTAAAAGCCCTTCTAGCTCAGGCATTTCAGGATTCTAAGTGCCCTGGGACATGTGTGGTGTTTCTTCTAAGCAAGAGCTACTCTGGGTGCTGGAAAGGGGTATTTGCACTCACTCACTCTGAATAGCTCAGCAGCTGGTCCATCATTCCACCTTGGCAAGAAACAGCACTTAATGCCAGGAGCCATAGAGGCCAAGAGAAAGATGGGGTTCCTATGTTAAGGAAGTACAATTAGGCCAGGAGAGAAGACGTAAGACACATATGTGTGACTAACCATAAGTTTAAAATGGGGTATGCTCAGGTCTAAGTGGACTGCCAGCCCTTTACTCACCGCCCACATTTGCATCCCCAGAAACTAGAACAGGACCTGGCACACAAAAGAGACTTGGTGGATGTTTCTCCACCTAAGGGAGAAATGAGAGTGAGACCCTACTGGCCAGAAAACTCCCCAAAGGAGACAAGCCTTGACACCCAGGTGGAACTCAATGCAGGTGGGGAGAGCCCATAGGTGGTACCTGACCATCCTGGAGGCAGACCTCCAGGCCTCATTATTCCTGCATCCTGAGGCCTGAGGTTTGATGTACTATGTCTGTGGAACCTGTTGCTTTGGATTAAACTTTGGAAATATCCACAGCCTTCTGGTTATGTAATGTCCAGAGTCAGCCCTGGCTAGGTGCCCTTGGCTGCCCAAGCCTGGTCATGGGACCAGCTTATGTCTTCAGATGGCCATGGGGAGAGAAGAGTGTGGAGCAGGGAGTCAACAAGATCAACAACAACCAAAGAAACCCCCACCGTACAGCCCCCAGTAGCTAGTGAACAAATGCCAAAGCATGTTAGATAAAACAAAGGTTCAGGCAACACTCCCCTCCTGCTCTGGAACAATCCATCACATTATGGACACTATGTGGCCAACAGATCTGAGATGAGAGCTAGGAGGCAGTAGTTCCTAAGCTTGCTTAGTTTCCCTACTTCCTTCAGGGCCTGGACACCAGGATGATCAGATGCCCTTCCTGTGGGCAGAATGTCCTGTTCCCCCCCTCACTGGTGTCAGGCCAGCTGCTGGGGGGTGTTTAGAGGCCAAATTGCATTTGTTCACCCATCAGCTTCAGAGCACACACCCACTCTGAGGCTGGTGGCATCACACTGTCCATTCACTATTCTTCACCCAGGCTCATAGAACCAGGGTGCTGGGAGCTGGAAAGTAAAATTCCTTGTTTTACTTCTGACACAGGCTCACAGGGGAAATGACTTGATCAGTCATGCATTTAATTAAAGACAGATCTGGTTCCCAAGCTAAGGTGTTGGGATTCCTTCCCAATCCTGTGTGTTCTTTACATGGCTCCCCAAATCTCCCTGCCATCTCACTTTGATCATCAATCACTATGTAATGCCTTTTTACTAACTCTGCCCTTCCTACCATCCCAGTATTAGATAACTTGTAGAAGGGTCATTGCCCTTCTGTCCTGAGAGACCACTGAATTCTGCTGGTGTCCAGGGAGCAGTCTACTAATCAGGCATGGGGTGTAGGAATGGGAGTAGTCCATCCAACCTCCCTCCCTCTTTTCCTCCCTCCTTCCTTCTCACTCTCTCTGTGATCAGCACTGTGCTTCAAGCTGGGGATACCAAGATAATATTTGTCATAATGAATATAAGACTCCATTCAAGTGACATGTACTGGGCATTTACTGTGTATCAGGTGTTCTGCTAAACCTTTGCACAGATCAGTCCTGATAACAATCCTATGAAGTAGACGCACATTATCCTCTATTTTATAGGTGAAGCAGCTGAGACTTAGAAAGGTTATGTAACAGTCAAGTTTATAGGACTAGAAAGTGGCAGACACTAGGGAAGCTGTAGAGCCTTTGCCAACAGGGAGATTACAGAGCAGTGGAGCAGCAGGCTGATTCATCATTCCTGCACACTTGGGGGCCTACCCCACCCCATTTGTATATAGTTCCCCCGAGGAACAAAAAGAGGTTAGCTTGGGTCTGTCCGTTTGTCATCCAGCAGTGTAGCTCTTGACTTGCAACATCCTGCAAAGGGTGTATTGAAAACTCTTTGTAGGAGGGAAGGAGGAGAGGCCAGAGGCGAGCCTGCATGAATTTTGGCACTGGTCCCTAGGTGGCTTTGTTCTGGTGGATTAGAGAGTCTACCCAAGAGAGTCAGACGGGGTGAGCAAGGGCTCCCTTAGAACAGGACTAAAGGAGCTCGGAGAACGTGAGAATTTGAGCCACCCTGTCTCAGAGTTCCCACCTCCTCCCCCCTTGAACTTCTCACCTGGAGTAAAGGTGGGCAGCCCCAATCCCATATGCTAATTCCAGAACCTTTGGTCAATGTCATAGCCCTATCTTGAGTGGGCAGAGACCCATAGGTGTGTGTGTGGGGTAGTGTTTGAATGTTAGGGGAACTTATTACAAACCCAGACTTGGAGATTAGCTGGAGCAGAGGCACTGGGCTATAGTGCAAAGGTAGAAGTTGCCAGAATTGATTAATCTATCAGGACCTCATATCCTATCAGGACCATGAGAAAGCAGTCTGCTTTGCCAGGAGCTGCAGTTTGTGCAGTGGACATATGCTCCCAGGCTGGCGCAGTAGGGGACAACACGTGGGGAACATTATGTCCTAGATGGTCCTGGAGGGGCGGGGGTCCCAAGGGGAGGCCCACTGGTCATGTGCTTTGCATGTCCTGACTCTGGGCAGGACAGATTTGCTGGGCAATTGGAATGTTTGGTCCCTGGGGACTTCCTTCCTTTAGTGGTTTATCTAATCAAATGAGCACTATTGCAAGGTCTTGCCTTTGAAGCTCCAGCTGGAAGCTTCTCCAGCCCACAGGGAGCCATTCTCCTCCTTCTTGATGCCTGTAACTCTTTCTGGCCTGGGTCTCTCAGCTAGCCCTCAACAGAGACTGCCTGCATTCTCACGTGCTTGGCCGCTCTGTTAGACAGCGTATTCTTTAAGAAAAAGACTTCTCTCTTATAGAGAAAGAAAGACTTTGGTAGCACACTTGGTATCTCAGTCAAGTATCTAATGTCTCTGAAACTCAGTTGCTTGGTCTGCATATGAGAATAAGTTGTGGGTTTAAAGGAGTTCATGATGTAAAGGAGCATTCAGGACAGTGCTCATCTCTGGCAGGCATGCCAGAAATACTTGACATAATGGTGATTATTTCATGCTGTCAAGGTAAAGACCAGCCATTCTATAAGAAATATTCAAAGCCCCCAGATTCAGAAACTTCTTTCTTACATTATTTGTCCCTTCACCTCAAGGGAAGCTAACTTCTTCAAACTTTTGTGTACATACTACCAAGAGGGAAGGCCCAGAGGCTTATAGAATCCAATGAGGTATGTGTCTAGAAATGATAGAACATTACTCAGCCTTAAAAAAAGGACAGCTTATCATTTGTGACAACATGGATGAACCTGGAGGACCTTATGCTAAAAATAAGCCAGACACAGAAAGACAGATACAGCATAAGCTCACTTTTATGTGGAATCTAAAAAAGTGGAACTCACAGTTGAACTTCTTATGGAAGCAGAATGGTGGTCACTAGGGGCTGGGAGGTGATGGAAATGGGGATATGTTGGTCAAAAGGTAAAAAGTTCCATTTCTACAGAACTAAGATGAGTAAGGTCTGGACACCTAATACACAGCATGGTGTGCATTATAATAGTTAATAATCCCATATTGAATCCTAGAAATTTGCTAAGAGAATCACACACACACAAAAGGTAACTCTGTGAGTGTGTGAATTATCTTGGTTGTGGTGACCATTTCACAACATATACAGACATTAAAACATCACATTACATCCTAAATATATGCATTTCTATTTGTCAATCATACCTCAATAAAGCTGGAAAAAGAGAGAAAGAGAGAACACAACCTGCTTAGTTTTAAGTTCCAAATCAGCTTTAAACTCCTGCATTAAGAGATAAGGTTGGGCAAAGAGACATAGAAAGCAGAGGACCAAACTTTTCCTTTGCCAATATGAATTTCGGTAGAGCTAGTTTTAAGACAATTTTTGGCGAATGTTGTGCACCAAGTACTATTCTAAGTCATTTATTTCTCAGAAACACCTTATGAAGTAAATACTTTGCCCCATTTTATGGGTAAAGAAACTGAGACTCAAGGAGGTTAAGTAGCTTTCCAAGTGGCTAATACGTGGCAGAGACAACGTTCAGATTGGCTGTCTGTCTCCAGAACCTGAGTTTACCATTAATCCTCCAGTGCTTTGACTGGATTAGATTACCTTTAACGTTTTTTCCAATTCTCAGATTCTATGATTCTCTGATGTCAGCACATTACAAACCAATCGCAACCCTCCTAAATTTGTCAAACCAATTCTCAGTCTCTATGAATACAGACTTAATGATACTTTCAGGGTCGATATTTAGGTCAAGATGGGATTATTATAAAGAAAAGATAACAAAATGAGTACAATCTGCTTTACCATATTGTTAAGCTCAGAATTGACCCTAAAAGACAGCACTGTGCTTGTCAGACCTAATTGTTCACAGTGCATTAAAGTTTTGATTCTGCATCCAAGTGCTATAAGCCATGTTGAAATCAAAATTCCTCCTAATTCAAAAGGAGTGAGAACTCAACTGAGCAGCTGAAGTCACTGGACCTTACACAGGGCCTTAATCCTCACTCATGAAGCAGGGAGGACATGAAGGGGAAAGACTGACAAGGATATACTGAGGCTCTAATGGCCTAGGTCCAAAGGACCTAGCGTGAGGACCGAGTTGAAGCATTGCCAGGAACTCAAGGAAGAGCCACTCCAGAGGAGAAGCTGCTGGGCACAGGAGAGAGTGTAAGGAATGTTCTTTGAAGGCCCACTTAATGGCATGCACACAGCAGTGCTCTTAAGCATGGTTCCTGTTAAAGCCAGAGAGGCACCATCCATCACTGAGGAAGTGGGGAGTATGTACGATCTGACCCGCCCCTGATCCCCTGCAGCATAATTGAAAACTGAATGTGGACAGCAGTTCTCACAGTGCTTGGCTGCATTTCCTCATTCAGCTGGTGAGCCTCTCAAGAGAAGAGGGTTAAAAGAGAGGCCAGGTAAATTAAAACCATCTGCACTGATGGTTGCACACAATTAGAACAATGTTCCCCTTAAAAAGGCAGAGGCTCCCAAACTCTGTGAGTCCAGGAGACCCTCTATGATGGTGGAGGTCCTTGTGGACCACCTACCCCCACCAGCCAGTCCCCACTTAAAAGAAAATAAGGAGAAAACCCAGGAAGTTATTACAAATGGGAGGCACTTAGATGAGACATCAATGAGAGGATGTCTGGCTTCTTATTAATTACCATAAGTAAATTAATAACGCATGCCAGGAACTAAGGGAGAGACATTGTCCTGTTGTAAACTCTTGGAGAGCACCAGCCATCCAGGGCTTGTGTGCTCTGAGAACCAGGGGGATAATGGGATTGGGCCATACCTTGGTGTCCTCTCCTACCCTCGCCAGCTCACACACAGTTAATAGAGTTTTCTCAACAGATCTGAACCCGTGTAAGACTCGTGGTCTTGACATGGAATCACCATGCGGGTTCAGCTTCATTATGTTCACACCAGTGGCTCTGAGCACATGCAGATAAAGGAGGCACAACAGCTATAAATAGCATTTGCCTGTATCAGAGGCCTTTGGGCATGAACTTGTGAGACCACAGTGAGAGAGAGCATAGGATAATGGTTAAGAGCATGGATTCTGGAGCAGATTCTCTGGCCTGGAATCCTATCTCTGCCATTTGCCAACCGTATGGCCTTAGAGAAGCCACTTGACCTGTCTGGCGCTCAGGCTCCTCATCTATAAAATAAGCCTAAACAGTTCTTGCCTCATGGGGCTGTCATGGGGATTAAGTGGGTTAATATTAGAGGAGTAATTCTCAACTTTGGTACTACTGACATTTGGGGCCAGATAGTTCTTTGCTGTGGGGGCTGTGTGGCTGATTGTCAGCTGTGACAATCAAAAATGTCTCCAGACATTGCCAAATGTCTCCTGGGGTGGGGGTAAAACTGCCTCCCATTGAGAACCACCGTCTTAGATTATGTTGTAGATAAAAATGGCCAAATATCAGCATATTCATTCAGTTCAACTTTATAAAGTGTTCAGTTAAAAATCAAGAAATTTTGTATATGTGTTTATATGCTTTGTCTGGGGTAAAGGAACCCAGTGCTTTCAACAGATGCTCAGAAAAAGAAAAGCATGGAGAATACTGGCCTGAGTTCAACTTTTATCAACCAAACAATTTCTGAGTCTTTGTCTGTAAAATGGGTACAATAATACCTACTTCCATCAGTTCTTGGAAGGAAACAATGAGGGGAATGTAAGTGGAATGCTTTTATACACTGAGAAATGTCACAGAGATGTCATTAGAAGGCTAGCCAGCTACCTTCTTAGAACTTGGGGGCCAAGGTTGGTGAGGCAGGCAGGACTCCTTTCACAACAAATTCTTTGGATTTCTGAAAAGGTGTTGGGATATGAGAAGAGTATATATCTGGTACAGTGTTGTGGAAATACTGGAATGGGCATTGTGACTGGCTGGATGGGAAGGTTTCTCTGGGAAGGCAGCAGACAAGAGGAGACTAGATGGCTTTATCTGAAGTGAAAGCCCTGGGGTGGGTAAATCAGTGACTGACCACACTATGGTAGATTAGGGGAGTCACATCTCCACAGAATACATGACAGCATGCTTTCTTTTCTGAGCCCTGGTCCTTCTCTCATGACATTCCTTCTGCCCACAGATGTACCGAGGCTTCACCAAGATGCCCCACGTGCAGTACATCCACACAGAAGCTTCTGAAAGTCTCTGTGGCCTTAAGCTAGAGGTCAACAAGTACCAGTACCTGCTGACAGGTAACAGCCAACTCTAGCATCTAGGCCAGGGTTTGGCTAAGGTCCACCAGTCATTTGCTTCAGAAGGATAGAGAAGGAGGAGCAGGCCCAGAAGTATCCTTAGGACCCTGGCCACATGCCCAGTGAATTGTAAGGAATATCTTGTGTAGAGTGCACCTTGCTTGACCTGTGGTGGGAACTCAAAGCTCTACATTGAGGCTGGGTTTAGTCTCATCTCCACCACTGGCTCCAAGGAGGAAATGTAGTTTTGTTTTGCCTAGTTTTGCAGTTTCTCATTACTTCATATATATAAAGGGATTGCTAGTACCCGTTCCTCTATACCTCATAGTCAACATATTTATTGGGTCTATCTTTGAAAGCTGCCCACCTTCAAGCAGTCAATGTAGAAAAGGAAAAAATGAGACCAAAACCAAGAAACCACTGATGAGAGAAGGGATGAGTTAGCCTTAATCCCAGCTCTGGAATTTCATGGGTTTAAGATCTTCTGCAAATGGGGGCAGATTTTTGGCTTCAAAGGAGGATGAAATAAAATCATAGGACTGGCAAGTACTTAGCACAGTACCTGGTCTAAGGACGTGAGAATTCTTTCACCTGTGGCTGGACTCTGGACAAAACAACTCTCCCCTTGTCCTCTTTTCTCCTCTAGGCCGCGTCTATGATGGTAAGATGTACACAGGACTATGCAACTTTGTGGAGAGGTGGGACCAGCTCACCCTCTCCCAGCGCAAGGGGCTCAACTACAGGTATCACCTGGGCTGTAACTGCAAGGTAAGCCCTGGAGATGGCAGGCAGGGGTAGTGCTGGCTCACAGCCCCAGAAACGCCAGTTCCTGCAGTACTGGGCACCGAGCCCTTGTATACATGGCCATATGTCCTCGAGGACATACATGTCAGGCCAGGGCAGAAGGGCAGGTCTGCACAAGGGTGGTAAGGAATGTTGCTCCCAGGCTGAGCAATGAGGAAGGCAGGGGAAGAATGCCTCTCTGCTGGAATCTGGTGTCTCCATGCTGCCCACTTGGCAGCTGCTGGGGCACAAGGACTCTTCAGCACCCCTGGCCCCTCCTGTAGTTCAAGGTTGTGGCAGGTATAAGATCCCTATGCTCAGGTCCTGTCAAGCAGTCCCAAGTGGGCTTACCAGGGCAGCTGCTTCATTGGTGGCCCCTGCCGCAGGTGGGCGAGCTGGCTCAGGACTGCTGATACCACATGCTGCAGAAGGTCACTCTTTAATCAGGCCCAACTCCTTGACTCAAGCACAGCGCCATGGCACACAGCTTTCCTGCTGTGGGAGTGAGCGACACAATTCTCTCACTAATTCTCATAACAACTCTGTACGGTTTTAATTACCACTCTGCTCATTTTGCAGATGAGAAAACAGAGGCTCAGAAAGCTTAAGTTAATTAGCCCTAGGTCACACAGCTCACTGAGTCCGATTTCTCTCCTAGGGCAGCTGGATGCCCATACTTTATGCTTTAATCTTACTTCCTCAATTCCCACAACAGCTGAGATCACACATCCTTGCCTGTTGCCATTTGAGAAGGAAAAGTTCTCTCAAATGTTTAATTCCACCACTCTCTGGCTGTGAAACCTGGAGCAGGTTACTTAACCCCTCTGAGCCTCTATTTTCTCATCTATAAAGGAAATAAATCTGTTATGAGAACTAAAGAGAATAACATAGAAGCACTGAGCAGAATATCTGGTATACAATGGTGCTTAGTAAGTGTTAGTGAATGTTACTCTATTTTACTAAGGGAGTGATGTGCCTAGGCTCCACCTACACTGGTGTGAATCTAGACGTGGGTCCACCATGGCAGAGCCCACCAACCATTGGCTGTTATTTAATTGCAGATCAAATCCTGCTACTACCTGCCTTGCTTTGTGACCTCCAAGAACGAGTGCCTCTGGACCGACATGCTCTCCAATTTTGGCTACCCTGGCTACCAGTCCAAACATTATGCCTGCATCCGGCAGAAGGGTGGCTACTGCAGCTGGTACCGAGGATGGGCGCCCCCAGACAAAAGCATCATCAATGCCACAGACCCCTGAGCACCAGACCCTGCCCCACCTCACCTCCCTCCCTTCTCGCTGAGCTTCCCTCGGACACTAACTCTTCCCAGATGATGACAATGACATTAGTGCCTGTTTTCTTGCAAATTTAGCACTTCGAACACTTAAGGAAAAGTCTATGCTGTCATATGGAGTTTATTTGGAACCATCCTCCTGGCCCCACCCTACCCGTTCTTTTTGGCCTTGACATCACCCATTTCCACGTGGGAATTTTTGGTGCCATGCCAGGAAGAATGAGGAATGTACACTCCTCTTCTTCGTGATAATATAATCTATTTTTTTAGGAAAACAAAAATCGAAAAACTATCCCATTTGGGCATTGTAACACATACCCCTCTCTCTTCTTCCCCACCTCACCATCTCCAAGATCCTTTTCTCTTGGCCCTTCTCCACCCAGGACATAAAAGACACAGACAAGGAAGTTGCTAAGAGGTGAACCATTTTAGGAGCAGTCCAGGGCAGCAAGCAGATAGACTCAAGGTACACAGAAGATCTTATACACTGAGGAGATGCTACTGCATGTCCCAACCAGACTGTGTCTGTCTGTGTCTGCACATAAGAGTGAAGGAGGGAAGAAAGAGACTGCAGGAGAGGGTCTGAGAAGATACAGCACACACAGTTCCCCCAGCCCAGTGCCGCTTGGGTTGACCAGATGTTTCTGAGTCTGGGGTAAGCAGCCAGACCAGAATAACAGAACTTTCTTAGTTGATGAAGACTTAAACATCTGCCTGAGGTTAGGAGGCAATTTGCCTGCCTTGTACAAAAGCTCAGGTGAAAGACTGAGATGAATGTCTTTCCTCTCTCTATCTCCCACAAGACTTCCTCCTGGAAAACTCTTTGGTAGATTTGGCCAGGAGCTTACCTTTATGTAAATTGGAGGAATACATGCACCATACACTATCCACAGATATAGCCAAGTAGATTTGGGTAGAGAGTACTATTTCCAAAGTAGGGTTTAGCTCACCTAGGGGGATGTGTTTGTATACACATTTGCATATACCCACACGGGGACATAAGCTAATTTTTTACAGGACACAGAATTCTGTTCAATGCTGTTAAATATGCCAGTAGTATAATCTCTTCTATTTTGTTTTCATTGCTTGTTTGAAGAAAATCATGACATTCCAAGTTGACTTTTTTTTTCATTTTAATTAAAATTTGAAATTCTGAACACCCTCAACATCCTTCTAACTGGGGTCATCTGACCTCTGTCCCTCTCCTTTTCTCCTGCTTCATGTTTGGGGCCTTCATTTAATTGCCTTATTGGCTTAGCTCAGGTGGGAGATGAGAGTTAGTGTGGGTCAGGGGTCTGGGCACAGGAGGGAAAGCTGCAAAGTGTCCTGCCTCAGCTAGATGGCCACTTTCTTGGGTTTCAGGACAGCCTGCTCTTTTTGCCCCAGCTCACTGGTGGGCGAACACCATTCCTGAGGTCCTTACCTCATGGGATTAAAATCGGTGGTCATTGGGGAAGCCTGACTCTGCAATCCGCTGTAAGTTTTTGTTGTTTTTTGAAATAAAACTATAATATAAGTTATCCGATTAAATAAAAGTATTTTAAGTTTAAGTGTTGAAAGTGAGATGCCAAGAGTAGGTGATAATGTATATTTTACTGATTTGGGGATGGTAGGATGGTGACATTTAACATGATTGCTCTCTTTTTTCAGATTATGGGTATTTATCCTCTTAGTATTTGTATCTTCAGTTCATTCCACTTTAGGAAACAGAGCTGCCAATTGAAATAGGAGAAAAAAAAAGCAGACAACACATTGTGATGTCTTGCGTACACACACACACACACACACACACACACACACACGCACAAATGCCCAGGCAAGGTGTTCGGCAGAACTCCTCAGTGGGAAGGCAGTACAGGCATCTGGCTTCTGTGGGATCTATTTTATTATCTTATATCTGTTACCTTATGATCATGCCATCTGGCAGGTGAGAAATGGGAGGCTTTGTCCCTCTCAATGCAGCAGTGTAAGCAAAAGGATCTGAGGTCAGCAGGCCAGTGGTTTTTAAGGAGTAAGCCCCAGCGTTGGTGTTCTGAGATTTTATTGATTTCAACCTTGAAGTCTTATAAGGTGGACCCCCTGACCCAACCCACACAAGTGCCCTCCCACAAATGGACATCAGTATCCCCTCCATGAAGCATTGGTGATTCTTGGTCCCTGGTGGGGCCACCTCCACTCACACAAGGCGGGACCTGGGGTGAGGCCTGAGAGTGAGTCATATCTGAAGTTTCCTTGCAGAAATGCTGGTGGAACCACAGTCCCATCTGTCAGGCCCTGGCAAAGAGAACAGCAGGTCCTGGGCAAAGAAGGGTCCTTTGCAAAGCAATGTTGGCAGAGGGCGGTTTTTGAGCTTTCTATAAGCTATAGCTTTGTTTATTTCACCTGTTCACTTACTGTATAATTTAAAATCATTTATGTAGCTGAGACACTTCCGTATTTCAATCATATCGTGAACGTTTTATTTTGCTAAATCTTGTGTCATGTGTAGGCTTTAATATGTGTACATTGTGTTTAAGAGAAAAAAAAAATGAAACCCACATGCCGCCATTTTCCTGAATCAAATTCTAACGTGGAATGGAGGGTAAAATACTTCTACTGTGCAGGCAGCTTGACTGGCAAACTGGAGAAATGAGGAGCAACTAGCACTTGAGACTCATCCAACCTCCTCCCTTTGTTGGCAACCCAGTGCTTTCTGGAGTAGGAAGTAGGAAGAGAAAACAGCAAGTTACATTCATGTCCTCGCTCTATATCAACTGGCACTGGGCAGTCTGCTGGCCATTCCCATTCTTTGTCCCCAACTTGACCACCCAATTAGGAAGCCATGATTTCTCCTAAAAATCCAGGGCCATGGGAGCTATGATTCCAAGATCTCTTGACCTCATCTGGCCATCTCTTCTGCCTCCCTATCCAGAAAGCACTATACCCAGCCTCTCTCCTCTCAGGCCTATGCTCCATCTGGTTAGTAGATAATGCTGGAGACTCTTGTCCTTTACTGTCACTCAGCTCCAGGCCTATATCATGGCAGTTGAGATACAGCCCATGAGCACCATTTTTCATATAATGATTCTTGAGCAATTAAAAAAACAAATGACTTATTGGAACAATCCTGTCTCAGAGACACTGTGGTCTCCTGGGAGATAGTACCCTCCTCTGCTCCAGCCTTTCATCTTGGGTTTGATGGTCGCTGATATGGATTACCCCAGGCTGGCACCCTAGTGTTTGTCTCCTGGCTACCAAAAGGAAAAAGATCACTACAATAGTTTTACACAAAGAAAAAACTTTAAAAATCTGATGACTATAAGCAAAAAAAAATGTGGGAGTGTAGGGGAGGTGGATGTCAACAATCCCCAAGTTGGCTCTTGGGAGTTGTGAAGGAGGGTAAGAACTTAAAGACCAGGTCATGCTTTGAGGGGAGGGGCTTCATAGATTCTCCCAGGCTCTCACCTTTCCCCTTAGCCAGTCTGCTGTCCTGAGACCCAGAAGTGATGGAGAGAAACCAACCAGAGAAAACCCTACCTGGAAGGAATGTATTTGTTGCTAAATTTTGTAGCACTGTTTACAGTTTTCCTCCATGTTATTTATGAATTTTATATTCCGTGAATGTATATTGTCTGTAATGTTGCATAATGTTCACTTTTTATAGTGTGTCCTTTATTCTAAACAGTAAAATGGTTTTATTTCTATCACACACCTGTAGTCTCTTGCCTGTTTATCCTGACTGTCCTTAAGGGTAATATGGACAGCAGAGGGCTTTGGAAGCTGGTCCCTCCTGTCCTGGCTGCAGGCCCATGCACGTTCTCCTCCCTTCATCCACTTCTACAGCTTCAGCCTACCCAGCTCCAGTCCTTTCTCAAGAAAGGAGCGATTTCAGGAGAGGCTTTCTAGATTTCCTTCTGACTGCTAATCCAGCCTTGAGCTTGCTCCCTGATTCCATGGTCAGGGTTCTCCATAACTCTATAGAATCTGGATCTCAATCTAATTAACTGTTGGTAAGTAGTACAGGTATTTCCAGTTGGAAGCCCTGGTATGGCTTTCCCTGTTTTCTTCCTAAGAATCTTACACCACGGAAATGAGAACAAAAGGTTGCAAATATCAGTACCTGATGCCAAATACCTACCTGAATTCCAACTATGGCTTGGCCTAGTTGGGAATGCCAGGAACTCAAGAGGTCCCACTAGCAGGTGAGCCCCTCTCAGAGCTTACAACTGGATCTGTCATCCTCAATGGGCTGGGTTGGCTGCAGACCCCTCACCCAACTTTCATCCCATTGTTGACAATTTTCCAGGGTATAACTTTTGCCCCTATTTTAAGCTAGTCTACTTTGATCACCAATTGTATATGAGGCACAGCACTCTCTCTATATGATTACATTAAACTTCAACAACCCAATGAGGTTGCCCCACTGTCCTCCATAGTTTCCAGCTGAGGGAGCCAAGATTCAGAGGAAGCCAAGACTCAGAGGAAGCCAAGACCATTCATTGCTCAAGACCTAGTACACTGGCAGACTAGGATTCAAACTCATTCTGGTTTGCTAATAAACCTTGAAGTTTCTCTACTGTGTTCATGCTTTTTTGGAATATGCCAGGTTCCACAAACCCTTCTTATCCAAGCAGCATATCCTGGATTTGATGACTCTTACCAGATCAGATAGAAGGGAAAGATAATCAATGGAAAAACCTCTCTGCCTGTTTAGACTGCTCCTTCTTGGAGCCTACAGTCCTACCCATCATTGTCTCAAAACAGAATTTTCTAGGTCAGCAGCCTGAGCTTGGGATTCTACAAACAGGCCACAGTCCCCAGCTGAGACATTTGGATACCCTATTAACTACCCTGTTTCCCAAGATTCACATTCCTTACATGGCAAGCATGGGGCCAGGGCCCTGCATTTCTTTGATCAGTTTAGGAAGACCACCAAAACACACAAGCAGATGCATCACAGGTTATTTCCAGCTGCACAGAACTCTTCCACCCAATTTCTTCTGGTTGTAGGATGGAGAGTTCACCACCCTATTCAGAAAGATGTTAACCTTCCCACCCAGCTGTCCTCCAAATGAGAGGCTCTACCATGTGCTCCAAGTGAAGCTCCAACCACTTCCCAGAGACAACCTCAGGTACATCCAAAAGTCAACATGCAAAGAGAACATACAGAGAAACTGCTCTTCAACAATCAACACAAATAAAATATTACTGTTTTTATTAAAATAAGAGTTGAAATCAGGTCTGCCCAGTGCTCAGGGGAAACAACTTCCAAACTTTGAAACATCTTTTATCCTTATTACCAACCTTTGGCTCCAAAATGACAGCTCAGATTGTCCCCAGATTTGCTGACGATACCCGATGTCCCAGGGAATGCCATCTACCTTTGCCATCTGCCGTGCTACCTGAAATTTTACCCAAAGAGTTAATCCTTTCCCTAGGAAAGCCAGGTATTCCTACAGGACATCACAGCTCTTCCCTAGAGCCCAGGTGGTGAGGGAGTGGCCCCTCAGCCTACTCATCCATCCAAAGGGATGGAAAACATGGACATCTGTGTTCATTCTGTATCATGAAGGTAATCAGAGTAAGAAAGGGCACTCACCATTGGCTTATGGTTGGGGAAGAATGTTTGCTCCACAAGTGGGAACTTCTCAGGACCCAGGGAATGGAAGATCTTGATGAGTTGAGAGAACTTGAAAAGAAGGGGGAAGAGTACTGGTCAATCATCTTTATATAGTATGGTGGGATTTCCCACTCGATCTCAGGCCTCAGGTATCTAATAATTCTGAGCTGAGCTGCACTAGTCAGTCCCTGTTTACAGGATGAAAACCAGATTCTTTGGCTGGAAATTCATCTTTTCAATCGTCTAGGTGCATCAACCCTTCATTCCTGTCAGGCCACCAAATTCAGCTAAATTACATTTAGTGAACATTTACTACATTGTCAGCATTTCACACAAGCATAACCTGCTGATATTCATGCCATGTCCCCAGCCTGCAAAGCCTTTCTAGAGAAGTTGTACTGCATGACAGTTTATGGTGTAGACTCTGGATTCAAATTCTCTACCACTTACTAACTGTGTAGCCTGGAAAGTCACTCCATTTGTAAATGGAGAAAAAAAAGAGATCCAGTATTACACAATGTATGAAAAGCTGTACTTGGTCCCTAGGAATACTCAAATGCTAGATATTATTATTAATCATAAATAAAGTTGGCCTCTGAACAACATGGGTTTGAACTGCACAGGTCCACTAAATACACAGCTTTTTTTCAGTAAATACTGAAATGCTATAAATGCTATATGCCAGTGCTATAAATGTATTTTCTCTTCTTTATGATTTTCTTAATAACATTCTCTTTTCCCTAGCTTACTTTATTGTAAGAAAACAACGTATAATACATATAACATTAAATTGTGTTAACTGACTGTTTATGTTATTGGTAAAGCTTCCAATCAACAGTAGGCTATTAGTAGTTAAGTTCTGGGGGAGTCAAAGTTATACACAGATTTTCAACTGCACTGGGTGTTGGCATCCTAACTCCTGCACTGTTCAAGAGTCAACTCTTTTTTTTTTTTTTTCTGCTTTTACAATTGCACTCATTTCCAACTGCTTGAGCTGTATTCCCTCCATACCTGGCTCCTCTTGTTTCAGCACTGCCTTATTTTGCCATAGAGGTAGCTGCCATCCCAAGAGCTGGAGGGTAAGCACCTGGAAGGCAGGCCTTGGACTTACATTTTCTTCCATTACCCCACACCACTCAGCGCCCTTGGGAGCTCATTTTGTGCTCGGCACTGTGCTTTAATATTGGAACAAGCTGAGCATGGGAGACCAGGCCTTGAGGGGAGATAGTGTGGGCAGATGGCTGAGATAATGATGTCTTGCTGGAGGAAAGCAAGGGGACTGAGGGGCCTGGAAGAGGGACAGAGTAGGGGTCAGGATGACTCCCTGGAGCAGATGACACAAGAGAAGATGGAAAGGTACTCCAGGTGTGTAGTGAGACTAGTGTCCTGGAGACAGTGGCTGTCATAGCCGTGGCCTTGGGTACAGGGAACAATGAGAGATGACGATGGAGGGTGATTCATGAGAGACCACTGGGAGCCTTTAAAGGCTGGCACAAGGAGCTTTGAATTTACCCAGAAACAAGGGAACTCCTGGTGGCCATAAGTGTAAAGGGTATGGTATGGAAGAAGGAGTAAGCTACAGTTTGTGGCCTAAGGTGGATGCCCAATAGCTAGCAGGGGTGCTAAGTCTTACACCAGATTGACTCAGGAGTAACTCAACACTAATGTCTCAGACAGAATGGGTAACTTTTTGCATCAGACTAGAATTGGTCTGCAAACTCTTGGGGTACAATCTGCAGATGTGGTCCCACAGGGAGTCCACTTAGAGGGCTTGAGGGACCTCAGAAATATGAGAAATCACAGGAGATCCTTCAGTTTACAGATAAGGATGCTGAAGTCCAGAGAGAGAAAGAGAGAGAGAGAGAGAAAATAAGTCTATGATCAAGCACACAAGTTTTGGAGATGCCCACCTCCAATTTCCTCATCCATACAATGGAGATATTAGCAATATGTACTTGTCAGGGTGTTCTGAAGATCAAATACAATATGTATGTTAAGGGCTCAGCACAGCACACAATGCTGATGGACAGTAGCTGCTATCATCATGATGTCTGCATCGAAAAACAAGGGGTGTGGGCCAATACCATCGAGACCCTTTCCAGACAGTGACATCAAATATGGGATGCCATAGGCCAAAGATCTCAGGGTAGAATGAGGAGACCAGAGCCATGGTAACAGTGGTTAAAAACTATTCATATATACTAAATTAATGTATATATTCATTCAATAAATATTGAATGCCAATGTTGCAGAGACCTTGATGGCACTCGATATTTACTGAATAAATATAACTGTCACCATGTATTGAGTGTGCACTTTGTGCCAGCCAAATGTATTCACTCATAACCCTACCAGGATGACCCTAGTATTATCATCATTTTACAAATATGGAAAATAAACTCAGAGAGGTTAAGCAAATTGCTCAGGATAACAGCTCATAAATTGAGGCTCCTGGAACTGGGCAATCAGGCTCCATAACCCCTGTTCTTAATCACTGTCCTACCACCAAGAGACCAAGCAGAGGGAAACAAGAGACAAGATGGCTAGAGCTCCACAGAGCATGCTGTACATATCCACAGCTCCATATTTCCTATCTCCCTTCCCTGCCTTATTTTCCCTGTTGGTGTTTATATGACTTATTATCTATTTGGGATATTTATTAATATACTGCATGTGCCCCTGCTCACTAGAATACCAGATCTATGGGGTAGGGATTATGGTCTGGTATGCTCACTGCCATGTTCCTAGGACTAGAACAGTGCCTGGAACATAGTAGGTGCTGAATAAATATTTGTTGCATGAATGAATTACTTCTAGGGGGGAAGACAGACAATACACAAAAGAATGGATAAATCTATCATTCTATATGGAGATAACTATTGGGGAAAAAATAAATCAGGATAAGGGTATCGAGAGTATTTGGGGGAATGGAGGGGTAGTATCCTAGTAAGTCTCTCTTACAGGTAACATTTGAATGGAGATTCAAATAAATCAAGGGATGAACTAATTTAATGACTACAAAGCAGGGAAAATCAAGTCTTGGGGGTTGGAGAGATATGGCTTCGAGTTCTGGTTTCACCCCTCCTGGTCTACATGACCAGGGTGAGTTCCTTAGCTGCTCTGAAGCTGAGCTTCTTTTTCTGCAAAATGGAGTAATGATGTCCACTTCACCAGACAGCAATAGTTTGAGCATCGGGCAGCTACAGTTTTCTGGTACATAGTAAGAGCTCAATAAATAGTGCCCACTGCTAACAAATGGTCTAATTTAATATTAGTAAGAACAGTATACCACTAATGTTATTATAAGATAACACTATGTCATACTATGTTCATACTATGTTGTTATAGAATATTCGCTAGACAATAATTAACAGAAGAGGCCTGGGGTCCAATCTGCTTATTAAGTTGCTTAAAAAAGACCCATTACTGAGGCCTCCATGCTGGAGGATGGGCCCATTTCAGGGTTGGGAGACCACCCACTGCCACCCACTTCACTCTAGGTCAGCCTGACCCATCACCTACCACCCAGGGCTTGCTGCAGAAGTTGTAGACAGAGTAGAGGGAGTTGACGGCAGGCAACCCTCCATACTGAAGGCCAATGACCAGGCTTCGGTAGTCTTCACCCAGAGCCATGCTGTAGGCATGCTGACGGACTAGGATGAAGTCTGGCTTGAAGGATCTGCAAAGAGAGGGGCCGGTAGCAGTATTACTACATGGGGCATTGCTGAAACACCAGGGCATCGGGCCACAGCCTGCTGAGGATAGCACTGACCCAGCATGGTGGGGGCCAGCCAGGAGCTCTCAGTTCAGAACGAGGATGGGATGGGGGAGTGTGAATGGGGACAGTCAGATGCAAACACACAGCAGCTACAAAATAAAAGGGCTGAAAACAACTCATATTTTATTCATGTTTCTTTTTTAGGTGTTTTTTTTTTTTTTTAGATTTTCTTTTTTTTTTTTAATTTTTTATTGGTGTTCAATTTACTAACATACAGAATAACCCCCAGTGCCCATCACCCATTCACTCCCACCCCCCCGCCCTCCTCCCCTTCTACCACCCCTAGTTCGTTTCCCAGAGTTAGCAGTCTTTACGTTCTGTCTCCCTTTCTGATATTTCCCACACATTTCTTCTCCCTTCCCTTATATTCCCTTTCACTATTATTTATATTCCCCAAATGAATGAGAACATATAATGTTTGTCCTTCTCCGACTGACTTACTTCACTCAGCATAATAGATTTTCTACATTGAATAAATATTCATTTACAATCAGAGGAAAATGTATGAAATTACTCAGTGAATATACTTCCATTTTTATTAGGCAATACATATTACTTTACTGAATCCTCATAACTGCCTAAGAACGTGGGCAATGCTGCCAGCAATTCCATTTTACAGAGGAGCACTGATAAAGGAAATTTTCAACTTTTACTGTTTGTGGGTCCTGCTCCTGGGCTCCCAGGGAAGCTATACTCCAACATTTACCAAGGTCAAAATGACTTGGCAAAACCTCAAAGTACAGACTCTATTTCTGCCCCAAGAGCACATAGTGGACATCTGCTTTGTTAAAGAAAATAATCAAAAAGGAGTATTCTGAACATAAATGATAAGAAAAAGTAAAACACTTCCTGGTTCCCCTAAGACTCAAGTCATACAGCCCTGCCAATATTAGAAACTTAAGATAGGCCAGCAACTTTCTGAAATGTTCTTTGTCTAATAATTTGCAACATTTTGTGCAAAATATGTATAGAAACCTACATCAAATGTTCCCTTATCAGAGCACTCTCTTCTTTGTGAAGACTGTATATCCCGGGCAGCTGTCCTAACTTGGGCTTGAATAAAATTCTCTCTCTTTTTTTTAAAGAAATTCTAAAAGGTTTGTTCATTTTGTGTCAACAGCACCCTGAGACTCACAAAGATTAAGTCACTTGTTCAAAAAGACATGCTGCAGGTACACGGCAGGGCCAGGTACCTGCAGCCTCACGGCCCTAGTTCTCAACCACCATGCAGCATGGTATGTATATGCACTCAGATATATAGACACAATATGTATGCTTTATATATCCTATATACTTCAAACATGTCTTGTCCCTTTAAAGTAGCAACCTCTGGAAAGCAGCAAGGGCATTAATGTGATGGCCAAGAATATGCCAGGCTCTTTGCTAGGCCCCTTTGGAGACATAATCCTGATAAGTACCCACAAGCAGACCTGGGTAAGATCGAGACTATTTCCTCACTTTATAGATGGGAACATGCAGCTCAGAGAAGTTATGAACTTCTCCAAGTCACAAAGCTGGGAAATAAGAGAGCCATGTGTGAACTCAGGTGATCTCACTCTAAGTGCATATACTCTTCCCTCCGTCACATGGCTCCAGGTAAATTCAAACATTGTTTTACTCACACTGCCCAAGGATCCATCTATATCAAGATTCCTCACTTCTAGGTCACACAAGAAAATCAGCTTCACAGTATATAGGTGGTTTATACTCAAAATGGTATGATCCATTTGGCTTATGGATCATAAGAGTTAGACATTTAGCTTCAAATAAACTGTTTCTTTTTCAAATAAATTGAATGTAACTTAAAATAATGGTCAAATGGAGAGGACTTGCCCCAGTGGAGAAAGAAGGAAAGAATGTGTTGCAGATGCAGACATTTCTCAATCTTTCTGAGCTTGGGTCTTCTTGTATAACCCCAGGGCCTGGTGCCATGGGAGCAGAGGTGTAATAAGTGCATGGTGAAGGAATGATATACACAAAAATCACCCCCTAATCCCTAAAGAAAATGGCAGAGATCCCCCCCATTAAGTTGTGACTCATCCCAGGGGAGCCAGGTGGATGGTGGTATCTTGGGTATGGCTGACACTGTTGTGTTCATGGAAATGGTCAATCATGTCACTCTGTAGTTAGGGTCAGAGTTGGGTTAGAAGCTTGGAATTATTATGTTTATATCCTTATTGCATTCTTGGAGCTGAACCAGTCCAACTAATATATTTTACAGATGGGGAAACTAAGGCCCATAGCTGAAATGAACAAGGGGTGGTGGAAGGGGAGGTGGAAGGGGGAATGGGGTGACTGGGTGACAGGCACTGAGGGAGGCACCTGATGGGATGAGCACTGGGTGTTATGCTTATATGTTGGCAAATCGAACTCCAATAAAAAATATACCAAAGGAAAAAAAAAAAAGGACCACAGCAGGGCCTTGATGCGTCCCAGGCAAAACCATGCCAGAGCAGTAGGTAACACCCAGGTCTCTCCTCTGACTTTCTTGCTGTTTGTGCTCTACTTCACTGGCTCTTGCAGCAATAGAGAAGGAAGGAAGGAAGGAAGGAAGGAAGGAAGGAAGGAAGGAAGGAAGGAAGGAAGGAAGGAAGGAGTGTTGTGTCTCTAATAGGGATCTGATGACAACAGACAGCACTAACAAAATATAACCATTTTCTAAAAACAAAAACAAAAAACCATCTTCTGTTTCTTTATGATTTGAAAAGGAATATATGTTCATCGTGTAAAAAAAACTTCAAAAACACAAAGTAAATAAAATTATCTGTAATTCTTGACTCAGAGAAAATCCCTTATATTATTTTTTTTTAAAAAAAGATTTTATTTATTCATGAGAGACACAGAGAGAGAGAGGCAGAGGGAGAACCAGGCTCCATGCAGGGAGCCCAATGTGGGACTCAATCCCCAGACTCCAGCATCATACACTAAGCCAAAGGCAGATGCTCAACCACTGAGCCACCCAGGCGTCCCCCAAAATATCACTTTTGACAGCCACCTAACAGTCTACTGAATGTATATACCATAATGAAGTCAACTTATCATCCACTATTATCAAGTAGGCTGTTTCCCACACTTCACACATGTACATCTTTGCATACAAACCAATGCCTTCCTTTTTAAGCTATCTTAAAATAAAATTTAAGAAGTGGGATTACTGGCTTAAGGGGTACGAAAAATTTTTAAGTATCCAAATGTGCCCCCTTTCTAAAGGTCTAAGCCACCAATTGCAGATGACAGTGTCCATATCATTATGGCTTCACCAACACAGCAGTTTTTGAAAAATACATTTTTTAATTTGATAAGCAACTTCCCCCAAAATACCCTGTATCCCCACTGCTGTTTTAGTTTGCATTTCTATGACTTTAGTGAGTTTAAGTACTTTCATTAACCGTGTGCATTTTCTTTTCTGTAAAAGTCTGCTCACAGAGCTCTGTGTATAGGATGATTCCCTTTAACTTTATCACATCATCTGGTATGGCAATATTTTTACTAGCTGTCTGCTTGTCTTTTTTTCTATTGTCTGTGCATCTTCCAAAAACCATATAAACCCATTTTCCATTCCCACCTAGTCAAATCTACAGTCTTTCCCTTTTGATTTCTCTCTCTGTTTTGATAATCAGAGGGTCCTCCAGGGCCCTGGTTCTCACAATGAGATACCCCTTACTCCCAGCAGTCTGGCCTCTCCCACAGACAACAAGCGGCAGCAAACCTGGTGTCTCACTGGGGATAATTCCACTCTGCCCCAGGAGGAAACAATTAAAGGTCTCATGCTGGTTAGTTTGCCAGTTTTCTCACTGTTTGTGGAGAACTCATAAGACAGACATAGCCTGGGGGAGAAATCTGGCTATCTAGAGAAAGAGGGTGCCCTTCCAAAGATCATCTTCCAAGAGGAGTATCCGAGGGTGTGTCCTGGGACGGCCCAATACCAGCCCCAGATATTATAATGTGCTTTCTCTCCAGGACTTCTAAAACTAATCTCTCAATTGGAATCTTTCTGATTCTTTGAAATAAAAGTAGTGGTCACCTCCTTTTTGTCTTTAAGGATTTGGAGATCTATCTCAAGATGCTATATTCAAAGTGCTCTTTCAAAATTATATAGCCCTTCCCTGCTTAAAAGCTTTCTGAAGTCTTCCTCTTTATGAGAGCAGATCCTAGGCTTCTTACCATGGCAACAGAGCCCCTGCCCACCTCTCCATCCTCACTTTCTACCTTTGTCTCTCCTTCACCTTCACTGAGCCACAATTACACCTCCTCTTCCTCTAACTCTCTCTTCCTGTATGCTTTTCCCCAAATGTAGCCCCAGAGGTCTCATTCCCATCACTTACTCATCAGCTCAGGTTCATTTCCACAAAGATACTTGTCCTGCTCATTCTATTGAAATTTGTGCCAAACCCCATATTGCCCTATTTTCCTTTCTTCACGGCTCTTGTGGCAATTTTATTTTTCCTGTTGATCTGTTTAGTTTTTTATTATCTGCTCTTCCCTCTACAGATGACAGCTCAATGAGAACAGAAGTGCTTCTCTTGAACAAAATAGACCATACTAATGTTTTTAAATGAATGACTAAGTTAATGAATGCATGTGTAAATGAGGGGGAAAATGAATGGGCATGAAGTGAAATGACCACTGCAAAAGGTAGGGACCTCTTTACTTGTAGCTCTAGAAAAGAGAGCTGGTGCTGATAGCCAGAGCTGCCAGGATATATCATGTGGCCCTAACAACTAGGGACTGCTTTACCAGGGAACATGCTCTGATTCCCAGAGATAGGTTAGCATCATCAAGAAAGTTTTAACCCCAAGGAATTCAAGATGAACCTCTTAACATTCTCAGGTATAATGTGTGAAAAAATAAACACTTTCTATGAGTGATATATCTGGGCAAACCAGGAACGTGTTATAGTTCAAATGCTGCAATTTACTGCTACATAGAATGCACAGGGTCCCTCCTGACAGTGGTATGAGGGATTTGAAAGGAACACAGAAAAATTAGTGACTTGAGCCAGGCGACCTATGGCATGAAGTGCCTCTCTTCATACCCAGTACTCCACCCTCTCCAGCCAGGGAATGGCCACATCCTAATACCACCCCAACATCCAAGGATTTAGCCACCAATTCTCAGACCCTCACAGTGGGCCAAACACCCCGGTAGAGGTTGGTGACCTTGAGATGACAAGGACATGATCCTTGAAAGCAAGGACACCCACAATCCAAGAGGAGTTGAGTGAAGTTCTAAAGGACTAGGATTCATGAAGTGTACCAGGAAGTAAGTGAAATAACAGAAGCATGTACAGTGTACAAAGGTGGACCAAAGATGCATTCAACTCTGTCTGGGGGTGGGGGTGGATCAGCGTGTGCCAGAAGGCTTGGGTCTTAAAGGAAGAGTATGGGTTTGTCACATGGGTAGCATTTTGCAGGTGTTCCAGGTAAAGGGAACAGCCCCTGTACCCATCTTTTTCTTCTTAGCTATCTGACCTATTAAGTTCCCTTTGTTGTCTACACTGCTGAACTGGGTCAGTGCTTGTCATTACTCTTGCTCTGATATTGGGAGGAAGTGGCAAAGTTTGCAATTGTTACATGGCTGGAGTACAAGGTCTGATGAGGTGGTAGCAAGAGATGAGGCTGGGTAAGATGCTCTAATGGCTCTCATGAGCCTCTTCTTGCCTCCTTGTCTCGATAGTCCCATTGAGTCCAAGCCCTGCATCTTTCACACTTGGGCAAGAAAGTCTTTCAATACCCCACATCCTGGCTGGAGCCAGTATCTGGCTTTTCTTGTTCTTTCAGCTTTGGACTTAATATGAGCTATATTATTTGGGTTCCTGATTCCAGATCTTTCTCAGAAGTGGCTGTCAGTATTGGAGAGGAAACCAAAGACAACATATAATTAAATGGCAGAGATGGGACAGGTGATGCAGTGCCGGGAGATTATGGGATGCTTCAGGCAGTATATAGAGGCAGGACGCCAAAGGCTGAGTGACTTTTAACCATCAGAGAAGTATAATGTTTCCCTCAAATATGCAGAAACCTGTGGTGGCAAGAACAGATCTTGGCTAGGCTTTGCCTGGGACCTAAGTTAATAATCAGAAGCCTCATTATTCTCAGGCACTTGACTGTAATTTTGTAATGGTCCCTTGTTCCCCAAGATTCTAGATGACAAAGTGTGATGATCAATGATGCTCATTTTGGTCACATGCTACCCATCACATTCAGATCTGACCCCAGGCACACCTGGGAATGCTGTGGACTTTCTGATATCGGCATCCACCAGCAGAGAGGCTTCAAGTTTCCTCAGAAGTGTCACCACACTCCTCAATCCTCTGTCCCCCTCCACCTCTGAAAATTCAACTTTGGGTATGGCATCTGGAAAAAGGAGACCAAAAGAACTGAGGACACCAGCAAAAACAGGTGTCCTGAGAAGAAGGGAGGAGATCAAAACACAGCAATGGTCTCCATGCTCCTGAAGGCTTGTGGACCACTGTCCTGCAACAAGGATACAACAGAGGAGACTGTGCATACTTTGCAGATGGAGGGCCATATGGAAGGGCTTTGAGAATTAGGGATGCTTCCCGCCAGCCTGAGGACTGCAAGAAATTAGTCCAGGCTGAAAAGAAATTAGGTGGCAGCCAACCAAGAGTCTGGCAAGGAGCAGACAACAGGATGCTGCAGCGAGGCCTGTGGGGCCCGCACAGCAGCTGCCAGCTGCACAGTATGATGACGGTGGGGAAGGAGCCCTGTGGGACGTATGGATGGCCACTGCTCTCTGATGAATCCCAGGGCCCCCTTTGTGAACCACTAGGAGGTTAATAAAACACAGACATGAGTTGCTGGAGGAAGGAGGCTTCCTCATCTCCCTTCTCAGCCTCAAGAATCTCTGTCTCTCCGTCTCTTCCTTCCCTTTCATTTCAGAGGAGTCCTCACTGCTCTGTCCCTGCTCCGTTCTCCTCCTCCATCACTCCAGGGATCCTACATGTTATGAGTTACACTGTGTCCCCCAAAAAGGTACACTGGGGTACAAAAGTCCTATTCCCTGTTACTGATGAATGTGACCTGATTTGGAAATTAGGTCTTTGCAGATTTAATCCAGTCAAGATGAAGTCACACTGGAGTAGGCTGGGCCCTCATCCCAGGACTGGTGTCTTTAGAAGAAGAGGGAAACTGGGGCACAGACACACACAGGAAGAGCAGAATGCCATGTGACAAAGGAATCAAAGACTGGCATGATACATCTACACCCCTAAGGAGTGCCAGGAACTGCTGGCAACCATGAGAAGCTCGGAAGAAGCAAGGAGGGACCCTCACCTGCATCCCTGAGAAGGGAGTGTGGCCCTCCCGACACTTTAGTTACAGACTTGCAGCCCCCAGGACTGTGCCAGATGACATCTGTCTTGCTTGAGACATCCAGACTGTGGTGCATGGACACAGCAGCCTCAGGACACAGGTATACCACACACCTAGTCAGCATTTCCTCCTCCTAGCCACTTTCTGAGCTTCCTGACTTCCTCTGCTCTTTGGTGTGCCCATCCACAGCCACCTCCCCACTTGCCAAGACAACAACCCCAACCCCAACAATTAGAAACTTCTGCCTTAAGGCTGAAAATGAAATGACGGTTAAGGAATGTTCATATTTACATGAAAGAATTAACAAGTCAACACATCAATAAATGCATGGAGATTAGTTTGGAAGGATATTTACCAAAATGCTAGCCTGGTTATCTCTGAAGGGTGGGGTAGAAAATGGGAGTTATATTCTTCTTCAGACGTTTTGGTACTATCTGCATTAAAAGGAGGGGGGAACAGAGCATTTTAACAGCCAGGAAAAAACAATGAGGTTATCTTCATTTTGGAAAAAAAATGATAAATATAACAATGATGGAACATCATGGAAAATGCTTATGGGACAATTTCATGTGACATAAAACAATAGAAAAGGGCACACAGTAAAAATGCTGGTCCTGGAAGAGGAGATGGAAACTTCCTAATGTGTTAAGGTGGTAAGGTTACAGGTGATGTCTTTCGTTTTGAAAATTTCCATTGACCAAGTTAACCCTTGAACACTATAAGTTTGAACTGCTCAGGTCCACTTATATGCAGATTTTTTAAATGAATATAGTACAATAAGGCAAATGTATTTCCTTATGATTTCCTTAATAATATTTTCTTTCCTCTAGCTTACTCTATGATAAGGATATAGTATAGGATACACATAACATACAAAACAAGTGTTAACTGTATACATTATTGGTAAGGCATCTGGTCAACAGTAAGATATTAGTACTTAAGTTTTTAAGGAGTTGGAAGTTATACACAGATTTCTGACTGTGCAAGAGATCAGCACCTCTAACATCCACATGTTCAAGGGTCAATTACAATACGGTTTGGACATCAGCCAAAACTTTAGGTTGGCATCAATACAGAAATCAATGTGAAGCAAGCCCTTTCACTTGGCCTGGCAGTCATCTAATTAGCCTCTTCTCTTCCATTCCTACAACTGCTGGACAGGGCAGTCTAAGCCTGCCAGCCCCAATTCCCATGAACCCATCTCCACAACCCTCTGCATCTGGATCAGCCTCCTCTCTACCTCTATGAAACCACATTGAGGTCACTCTAAAATGTCAAACTGAGATGCCTTGGCCTCTGCTATGCCCTCACTTTCCCTGACTTCTTCTTTTAAAATTTTATTTATTGGAGTTCAATTTGCCAACATATAGCATAGTACCCAGTGTTCATCCCGCCAAGTGCCCCCCCTCAGTACTTCCTCTGATTTCTAATGACGACTAATGTACCATAAGCCTCCATTCCAAGCCCTCTCTATATCTTAATTCACTGAAGTCTGACAGCAGTCCCAGGAGGCAGGTGTTATCCTCATTTTCCAGACAAGGAAACCTGAGGCAGAGAATAGTTAAGAAACTCGCCACAATCACACATCGTGTGATGTAACCATGAGTCAAATCTGAGAACCTCCTGGCTCTCTAGAGAAGGGTTTCCCAGTCTCTGCATTATTGATATTGAGAACTGGATAATCCTTTTTTTTTTGGGGGGGGGGGGTGATGTCCTGTGCATTGTAGGGTGTCAGGAATATAACTGGCCTCCAACCACTAGATGCAAATAGCACTCCCAAGGTCAGTTGTGACAACTAAAAATGTCTGGAGACATTGTCAAGAGTCTTCTGGGGGGTAAATTTCCCCCAGTGGTGAATTCTTGCTGTAAAGCTCCTCCATGGCCTCTGTAGCATGATCTTTGTCCTCCCCTCCCAAATCTTTCGTCCCTGCCTCAAAGACACCCTCTCCCATTGTTTCCCAGCTGCTTCTTCCTGGCTCCTTACTTCATCATTTTCTCCCTTCCTGTGGCTCTTGTCCAAGCTTCCACGTTGGTTCTCTGCTTATGGAATCATCTCTGTTCAGCACGTTGGCCACCCTGTACTCACAGGCAAGGGTGAAAATGACTCAGATTTACAGAGCACTTCCCCTGTGCCAGGAATCATCTTTAAGCTTTTAATTATGCTGTATTTGATCCTCATCATGATCCTGCATGGAGGAAAGTATTTTCAAGAAACTAAGGCATGGAGAGATTAAGCAAAGCAAGAACAACGTCCACAAGAGACTCGAGTGATTCAAAGCCAACATGCATAACCACCATGCAACCAGCACTGTCCACCCACCTGAATACTCAGCACTTCAAACTCCCTGCACCCAGGTCCCAAGTTATCAGCCTCCCTCAAAGTGGATCTCTTGACTTCTCTTACCCACCATGCTCCCAAGAGCCCAGGATCTGTCACCCTGAAGTCATCTGCAATTCTTTCTGACACCAACTGTGTAAGGACCCACCAATGTTGCTGATTGTCCCCTCCAGAAGGGTACCCCGTTACTCTCATGTCCCTCCCATTGTCTCATTCCCAGGATACCTCAATAGATCCCCAGATCCCATTCCCTGGGGTCACAATCCTTTACCTTATTCCTCTGTGTAGCACAGGGCCTGGCTCAGAATCCTGACTGCTGAGTGTTACTCAATTTCCCTGCCTCTATCCCAGGGACTCCCAAACTAAATACCAGGGCCCAAGCAGGTGACCTCAGGGCTGGCTAGCCTTTTCTAGTAGCGTCTTCGGTGGTATCCTTCTACACATATCCTCTTCCATAGTAAACACAGAGAAATATTCTTAATTTCCACAACACACTCTCTGGCCTTTTTGGCATACACCTTACTCCATCTTTCATTTTCCCACTTTTGATAATGACTTGAGTACAAGAAACATTTCATTTTTCTGTAGGCAAGCATAAAAACTTCTTTGATAAATGGCAGCTAACATAGGCCTCTGTAGAGAGCAAGGGGAAGGAGGGGGCTGGTGAATGGGAGAATTGCATAAGCTCTAGTGTTTATGGCCATGTATGAATGAGGTCCCAGGTGGCCCTAATGACTGTGTTAAGGCCCAAATCTGGATATTTATATGAAATTCTCAAAAACTTAAATATTGATGACTCATTCAAAAGAAGTTTTAAAAATCACCATGCAGACTGGCACCAAAAATAAATAAAGCAGGATTTCTATGGGAAAATGCTCATGAAACCCAAAGCTACACCTAAAGGGGACCATGGCCACCTGACTCCAGCAGACAGCAGCAGCCACGTGGAAATACTTGCTCTGGTCTCACCAAATCCTCTGTTTTTCACCTGAAGCCGGAAACCTGCCTTTTATGTGAGATCTTTCACATGAAATCTCTCCATTTTAAAAATGCTGGACTACATTGGGTAGGCAATCCCAACTGGTCTGGACAGGTCACGTGATCTTCTTACTTAGGAAAGTAACTCTCCCACTACCAACCTCTTTGGTATCCCACTCCTGGACTGGTCTTCAAACCCTACTTTCTTCATGTTACTCTGCTGCTCAAAACCCTCCAACAGCCTCTATTGCCTACAGGTGGGAGTGCCTACTTCTTCACCAGGCATCCAGTGTTCCCCAGAAAGTGGCCTGGGTCTCCTCTTAGCTGCACGTCCTCTGCCTGGCCCCCTGGCTCTGCTTCCCTCCATATTCATCTTCTATCTACTCACATTGCGCTGTCTGTACCATTCCTCATGCTTGGGAAGCTGCCCCTTGAAGACTCCCTCAACTCAGATCCCACTTCCTTAGTGATTTCTCCTTATCCTCCATTCCCATCACCTTCATGTCTTGGTCATGTGGAAATTATGCACATGATATCTCCTGACAGCTCACAAGTTGTGGCCTCCTACTTCACCTTTCACCTGTTCAAAGGTGTCCTCTACTGAGGACAGAACTCTCCTCTTCACAGTGCCCAGAGAGATCTTTGTAGGACCCACATCTGAGCGTGTCACTGTTCTGGACAGTGGGTTTTAGATGTTGCTCATTGTTTGCAGACTGAAGTAGAATGATACACAAAGTTTTGCATCTGGCATGGATTTGGTCTACTTCTCAAGTCCCACTGTGGCCATCCCCCAGGATACACTCTATACTCCAACCACGTGGGGCCACAGCTGTCTCCCAGATCTGGGAGATCCCAGATCAGCCATGATCTGTCTCATGTTTGCAACTCCATACAGACTTGGGGGAGATGAAAGGGGTATCAAAGGACCATTCAGAGAGAGCACTATGGAAATTAAGAATATTTCTAAGTGCTTAATATGGAAACACAGTGAGTCAAGAATCTCCTTGCCCACCCATCTGTTCTGAATGGTCTTTAAAAGCTTGCTCTTAATATCTCCCCTGTAGAATGGGCTGGTATTGTTCACTTCTTGGGAAAGCTAGAGTTCACTAATCAACACACACACACACACACAATGAAAATGGTGAAGCTCTCTGCAACAACCAGGGGTTGGTATATATGTTTGTGAATCCTTCCCTGAGTGTCTAGAAGGTTATCTAGTCCACAGTAGGTGCTAAAGAGATCTACACGGAAAAGAAGTGTGCTCTGGCTTTACTTCTCAGGGTCCTAGACTATCTAAAGTCAACAAACATTTCAAAAACTGGCAGGAAAAAGAGGGCTTGAAGATGCCAAATGGCAGAGTGAGGGGAAAAAAGCAAGACATCATCCAGTCCAGCTCTGCCCCTGACTTGCCATGAGTCTCAGAGACTGCTGCTTCTCTCTGGGCCTCAGTTTCCTCATCAGAACAAAAAAAGGTGGGCTGAATGACCTCCGAGGGTCCTTTCCTGGGATGACAGCCTCCAATCCAGACTTGGAATCAAGGCTTTCAACACCTACCTCTGTTGTCTGTCCGAGTTCCCTTATGACCTTCTGTCATGCCGCAGTAGTTGACAAGAATCGAGATCAGCTACTTGCCAAGTGCCAGGCTCCTACAAGGGGCTTTTCAAGTCTTATCGTCTTGAATCCTCACATAAAGCCCCTGTGAAGTAGGTACTTATCTAGGGCTGGGTCCCCTAGAACCCAAGCCCAAAACAAGCTTCTAAAAAGCTATGATTCATGGAGGGAGGGTGTGCTCTTGAGGCAGAGCTGTAAGGGGGTGAGGGAAACAGGACAGGAAGGGGTGTAGTTGTGAGTAAAGCCCAGTCTCGGCCCCATCTGTGGGGCTGGCTCAGAAGTTGTCCCACCTTGAGGGCAGAGGCCTGGGTTTCCACCTCTCCAGGATCATTCAGTTACCAACTCCCCTGACAGAAAGGGGAAGGGTAGCAGAGGGAGTTAGCCTTTGGGTTATCTCAGGGATGCGGTTGCCATCAGCCCATCAGCCAAAGGCTCTGAAGAAGCTAGAGGAACAACTGTTACTATGGCACTCACAGTGCTGGGGGATGGGTGCACTGGCTGGCAAAGGGGATCGGAGCAGAGAACCACAGCCAGCTATACACCACAACAATTAGCCCATTCTGCAGATGTGGAAAACTGAGCCCTGGAGTGATTAAACATGCAGTACAGAGAGGTTTGTGCTATCAGGTACAAATCGCATCTCCCTCAGTCCCCACCCCTGAAGGCCCCATGTGCCCTAGCAACTGGGGACAGTCTGTGAGCTGACGCTTGCTAGGGCTGGTGGGGGGTGCCCTCAGGGTGGCAGGTCTCTGTGAAGTGGGGGTGGGGGTCAGCCCTCACCCCAGGCAGGGGCCAGGGGGCCATCCCGCTCTCCAACAGCTGCCTGGGCTCCAAGGGCTGTCAGCAGCCTGTTCCACTCAGGGCGGGCCTCCTGCCAGGCTGCTGCTCAGGGAAGGGGAACATTATTCATCAGGGAGATAAGGCAGCTGATGAGAGACGGACCTCAGAGCAGCTGTTCCGCAGCGGCTGGAACGGATGCTGAAGCAGTGGAGGGGAGGGGATGATGGGGGGACAGCCCATTTTGAGATAAAAGATGATGGTACTGCTGGGAGGTGACAGAACACATTTTCAACCCAGGCTGGGTGGTAGTGTGTGCTTGTACCCCAGGCTTTCCCAAAATATCCATGCCTGACAAGCCACAGATGTGCTTCTGTCAGGTTAACTATCCAACAAGTCAGGGGGCCCTCTTATCAGCTCACTCAGCATGAGTATCCACCTGGCGGGTACACAGTTCCAAGGAAGACTCCTTCCCCAAGGTAATTGCTCAGTGCAAGCGTCATGGGGCCCAGGGAAGCTAAACATTCTGGGCTGGGCTACAGCCTTAAATCACTCATTTCCTGCCTCTGGGGCACTCAGGTGGCAATAACTTCAGGGAGGCTAAGCTCCCATCCTGCTGCCCCAGTGGGTCTTCCCACTTTCCTCAAAGCTAGCTCATACATGGTGGAACTTTCCAGATTGAGGAGCAAGTGTGGGTGAGGTTTATTTTTCATTGTTTTGTTGATGTTTTGCAGGGAGTCAATTAAAAGACACCCTGAGGATTTCCTGGCAAGGGACAGTTGGATATGAGGTCTGCAAAGGGAAATGGCCCCCACATGGGCTTCGTGGACAGTGTCTGAGCTCTTGGGGGGCTTCCCTGATGTGCCCTGGCCATCTCTCTAGTCTCCTCCCCTGCCCAGAGGTCATCCTCCTCTCTGGCCAGACCAGAGGGTTTCCTCAGAAGTCCAGGTCTGCTCTGCCCTGCCCTGGGCCTTGTGGTAGACTTTCCCACACGGACCTCTGGCTAACTTTATTCTATCTTAGCAGTCAGAACAGGAGAGGTATGCAGAGGCTTCTTTAAAAATGTGTAATAGGAAACTTCTATTTATAAAAAATATCAAAAACAAATGGAGCAGAATGTTAAGATTCAACAAGCAGAGTCATTAATACACAGATAAGCGTGTTTATTAAGCACATAGTGTGTGTGCGGACCTTCCGTCTTTTAAAAGATTTACTTTAATTAATCCTGACAATTACCTTTTGAGGTGGGTGGTGGTTTTTTTTTTTGTTTGTTTGTTTTTTTAAATAAGACAGAGGCATAGAGAAGTTAAGTAACTTCACTAATGTCACACGGCAGGCAGGTAGCCTGGCTCCAGAATGGGAGCTCAACTACCTCAGTATATGGGTGTTTGTTATAGTTCTCTGTACTTTTTCTATGCTTGAAATAGTTTAGAATTTTTTTTAAAGGCTCTGAAGTAAGCATGGCGTAATGTTAATATTTTTAAAATTGATGTGTTCAACTATACGTGTTTAAAATTCTTCCAAACTTTAAAAAATATATATGAACATTTCAGAAGAAAAAGAAAAAACCCTCAGCATTGTTACCACTTCTCAAAAGCTTCTGGAGCCTCCTCAAAGCCCCTTCCTCACCCCCTCCTCTAAGATCTCTCTTCTCTGTACTATTCTCATGGCCCTTATCATACCACATCTTAGTTGTAGATTTATTTCCCATTTCTCCTTCTGGGCTGTGAACTCCACCAGGGACGGGGTGATGTTGGATTTATATCTGTATTTCCAGGGCCTGGCCTATTGCAAGAAATATAGATGCTCCATAAAATTGTTAAACTAAATGGAGCCACTCCAGGGGCCCCCATGGGTGAAGACTGAGCAGCTGATGGAGGCAAGGCTGTGGAGGGTGGAGGGAACAAACATGGGCCCTGCCCTCCCTGCTGGAGACATATGGCAATAATTTTTAGGACTATCACCCAGTCAGGGTTTCCAGCATAAATGCTTCCAGCTGCACCTTTCACTATGCACAGGAACTTCTAAAGACAGGATCTTGGCTGCTTCCAGCTCAGCTCACATGCCCATCAAAGATGTAGAGGGATGAAGCAGCTTTCGAGGAAGCCATCTGGGCTTTACCCATTGCATCTCAAACTGTGACTTTGCTGGTTTGGCTGTTGCCAAAGCCAATCCTCTGCAATTTGCCTTCTTCCTTCTAGCTTAGGGGTCCTCAATCTTGGCAGCATATTGGAATCACCTGGGGAGTTCTCAAAACTATTCACACCTTTTCCTTCCCTCTCCTCCCCCACCTTCAGATATTCTCATGTGATTGGCTTGAGGCTGGGGATTTTTAGAAGCCCTCCAAGTGATTATAATGGACAGCCAAGGCTGAGAACTTCTGTTAGGTGTTCTTTGCAAAAAAGACAACTACCACCCAGGTGAACTCTGATGGCATCTTCATTCAATGCACTTGCATCTATGATATGACAGACACTGAGGAAGGAAGGAGTTTGAGATCTTTGTCCCATAGAGCAGCTAAATTGAGCAGATGAATTATTCAGCTGGTTTTGGCGTGCACAGATCACACAGCCAGACTGGGAATTGTCGGGTCTTAGTACTTCCTAAGACCACATCAGATACAACTGATTGACCAGAGGGTAATTTCCTGCCTAGTCCAGAGTGCTTGTCAATAAATGGCTGTTAAACAAGAAAGCAAGGTAGTAACTATATATACAATACTTAGGTAGTTTCCCAAGGTTTGGCAAGGGCATGGGTTTATCCCTTCCCCTGCTGGGTGGGACTTCACATGCTCAATGCCATCCAAGAGACATGTCAGTGTGCAGTGATCACATAAAACCAAGTCTGGCTGAACCTGGCCAATGTATCTAAGAATTTAAAGATATTTCTAACAAATTTTTAACACTGCTGGTGCATAGACTACTCTTTGAGAATCACTGGCTAAGGCAAACACTGGTTAAGCACACATGAGCTCATTTAATCTTTCTAATAACCGTAGAGGTTGACTAGTGGAGTGTTCTGAGTGTGGACTTGGGGCTCAATTCCTGCTTCTACCACTTAACAACTATATGATCCTAGAACAGTAGTTAACACTTTGATGCCTCAGTTTACCCAGCTGTAAAAAATAGAATGGCAACAATAACATGTGTTACTACAAGATCAAATAAGCCAATCCAGATAGAATTGAGGCCGGCACCTGGCACATAGAGAGCTCTTGATTAATGTTACGTTAGCTAAATATTGATGCTGACAGGTAGGTAGCATTTATTTGTGACTCCAGAGTTTCTATGAATATGACTTTTTTAAAAAGTTCTTTAATATCTTAAACGTAGGGAATTCATGTATATTAGATCACATACATCAGCCCTGTTATATGCCCACCTGATCCTTAATGCTTTCCCTCAAGAGCCAGATCTCACTAGCTGTTTCCATGTTGTAGCTCCATCAGTGGGTTCCACAGATTTCCTGCTGTTGACAGCAACAGGCTTCTTCCAATACCATTATCACTTAATATCCTCAGTGGCCCCACCCCTTGTGAAAATTCTGTTTAGGATTTTGTGTCCACCTTCCAAGTTCCTTGCCTGTACCACCACAGTCCTGGCAATGAGTTTCAGATGCTTTTCCATGACCATGGACTTCAAAGACTTCTGTATAGTGTTCTCTTATTTTTTTACATAGCAGCACATCTTGGAAATCTTTTCATATCAGTACAAATGGAGATATTCCTTTATCTTTATTCCAATTGTATCTCATTATATGGCTTTTTACTAATTTATTTACCCAATCTCAGATGGACAGTTAGGTTGTTTCTAATCAGTAGCTATCTACAAACACTTCTGAGAATGAAACGAATCCTGGCATATACAACATCAATTGCTTGCCGTACAATTTGGAAAGTAATGTAGTGCCAACAAGTATTTATAATAATCTTATGTGCCATAGAGTTGGGTGCAAAAAAAGATATTTGACAGTATTTGCTTATATCTTCTGTATGCAAGATGATTTGGGCTACAAATTAACAGTGATAACTAAGTCAATAAAGAAAGCGTATTATGGGACACCTGTGTGGCTCAGCAGTTGAGCACCTGAGCACTCAGGCCCAGGGTGTGATCCTGGAGTCCCGGGATCGAGTCCCACATCAGGCTCCCTTCATGGAGCCTGCTTCTCCCTCTGGCTGTGTCTCTGCCTCCCTCTCTCTCTCTCTGCATGTGTGTGTGTGTCTCTCATGAATAAACTTAAAAAAACCTTTTTAAAAAAGCATATTATTTACATCACTGAGATGAGGGAGTCACAGGGGTGAGTACATGAGGGGCTCAACATTATCCTTCTGACTCTTACTCTCAAGGATGAGCTTTTGTCCTCCTACTGTCCGTTCATGTTATCAATGAGCCTCAAGATCCCTGGGTCATACCCTCATGCCTGCAAGAAAGGGCCCCCTTCTTCTGTCACTTTTAAGAAGCCTGGTAGACTTCCCAGAATCCCCCAGCACATGCCTCTCAGGCCTCATTGGTCAGAACTGCATCTCAGGCTCTTACCTAAACACATCTCTCAGTGGGAACAAAATGACCACAACTGGCTGAAAGGAACCAAGATTCATGCCCTGGCATCAGAGAGGGACCTATGTTTCCTTGAAGCATATGGCCACCAAACATCTGAATAGACTCAGGATTTGGTAGGAAAGAAAGAAGGTAAGCAACCAACAGCATACAGCATACCTTCTGAAACCTTTATTTTCATGGATGACCATATGCTGTTCTTTCAAAGAATTGGCTCAGAGCATTATATGTTTTAAGAGAAAAATATTGTTAAGTGTATTTATAATGACACATATGAATAAACTTAAAAATGTATTAATAACTCTTAAAATCTGCTACAAGACTTTAATGGAGTCTGGCAGGACAAATGGAGACCTAGCAGTACAAAGAACTCTTGACTCTGAATCAGAAAACACAAACTTGAGACTCTCTTGACTCTCTATGCGAGGCCTAGGATATGTTTCTTTATCCTTCTGGGCCTCTACTTTTTTCCTTTGTGAAAGTGGTGGCTTGCAGGAAAATAAGATGTTATGGATAGAGGAAAAGGGAATGGATTTTGCAGTTAGATCTGGCTTAGAATTCCAGTTTCACCAGCTGTGTGACTATGCAAAAGTTTTGCACCTCAGTTTCCTCACAGATTAATGCTGATAAAAAATATGGAATTCATATGGCCATTCATATGGTATGATTTGCATAAACTAAAATGTACCTATTTAAAACATATAGTTTGATGAGTTTTGACAAATGTATATGCCCATCTAACCATCACACTAGTCAAGATAAGTACTTTGTATTATCTGAAAACTTGCCTTGTGACCTCTATAGTCAATCCCCTCCATTCCCTTGTTCCCTAGGCAAACACTGATCTCTCAGTGACTATAGATTACTTTGGCCTGTTCTAGAATTTCATAAATGTAGAATTATAAATTACACACTCCTTTGTGTCTAGCTTCTTATGCTCAATGTAATATTTTTGAGATTCTGTGTTGTGTATTATGGAGGATGGGCTGGAAGGTAGCCAACATGACTACTGCTTCCTGTGTTCATACATTTATATGATCCCCTCCTCTAAATATAGGCAGGACCTGTGACTTTTTCCTAGAATATCGCAAAGGTGATGAGATATTACTCTCATGATCACATTATATTATATAAGTCTCTGTCTTGCCAGTAGACTCACTCTCTTTTCCCTTTGCTTTGAAGGAGCAAGCTGCCATATCATACAAGAGTTTATGAAAAGGGCCATGTGACAAGAAACTGTGGGCAGCCTCCAGAATCTGAGGGTGGCCTCAGCTGATTACCAGCAAAAAGCCTTGGTTTTAAAGCCACAAGGAAAAGAACTCTTCCAAAAACTTGCATTAACTTGGAAGTGGTTCCATTGCCAGTCAAGCCTCCAGATAAGATCCAAACCCTGGATGACATCTTGATTGCAGTCATACAGAAGATATGGCTAAACTGTGCCCAGACTTCTGACCCTCAGAAACAGTGAGGTGATAAATATGTGTTATCTTAAGTCAATATACGTGCAGGGATTTGTTACTCAGCACAGAAAACTAATACATATCTCTCAATGGTTTGTTCCTTTTTGTCACTGAGAAGCATTCCATCATGTGAATGTATCATATTTTGTTTATCCACCAGTTGATAGACATTTGGGTTGTTTCCAGTTTGGGGTGATTATAAATACAGTTGCTAGGAAAATTCTTGTATGAGTCATTCAGTAGACATGTTTCATTTCTCTTAGGAGAAAAATCCAGTAGAAGAATGGATGGATTATAGTGAAACATATAGTTAACTTTATAAGAAACTGTCAAACTGTTTTGTAGAGGCAGTACCATGTCACACTAATAGCTGTATATGAGAGTTCTAGTTGCTCCACATCCTTGCCAATAGTTTGCATTGTTAGTCTTTTTAATTCGATATCTCATTATAGTTTTTACCTGCATTTTCCTGGTAATTAATGATGTTTGGAGTCATCGCATGGGCTTATTGGCCATTTTTTATATATCTTCTTTTGTCAGTAGCTGTTTAAATCTTAAGATATTGCCATCCCGATATCTTAAAGCAATACATATATAATGTGATTGGCATTTAATAGACACCAAATAAAAGAAATCTATTATGCCTTATACTATTTTTAAGGTCACTTAAGAGATAAAGTTCTATGATTCTATAAAGGGCCCACAAAGTATGCTTCTTTTTTTTTAAGTAGCCTCCATACCTAGCATGGAGCCCAATGCAGGGCTTGAACTCATGACCCTGAGATCAAGACCTGAACCGAAATCAGGAGAGACACACTTAACCAACTGAGCCACCCAGGCACCCCAACAAAGAGTACTTTTAATAATATATTCTAAATCCTTATCCTGAGGAAGGGGAAGAGGAAAAAGAGTGAAAGAAGTTAAGTAACAGTGGGGGTGGAGCAGGAATGCCAGAGGACTTGAGCTGGATGACTTCATGCAAAGGAGGTACTGCCCAGCACAGGGATGGTGGGGAGTTCTGTCTTAGAGATATTGGAAATGAAGGGAAGGCTGGCATTCCAGGGGCTTCACTGCAGAGCCTCAAAGTAGGGTGAGTGCTAAGGGCCCCAGCTCTGCCAGACCTGCCACCCAAAGGTGTCACACACCTCTATTTAAAGCAGCAGAGGGATCCCTGGGTGGCGCAGCGGTTTGGCTCCTGCCTTTGGCCCAGGGCGCGATCCTGGAGACCCGGGATCGAATCCCACATCGGGCTCCTGGTGCATGGAGCCTGCTTCTCCCTCTGCCTATGTCTCTGCCTCTCTCTCTCTCTCTCTCTGTAACTATCATAAATAAAAAAAAAATTAAAAAAAAAATAAAGCAGCAGAGATTTTGATCATTTTGTTACAATCTAAAGTCTATTACTGCCTGTGTTAGCCCTGCAATCACTGGGGAGGGGGCTGCAGGACAGAGCTAAGCATGTGTGAGGGGACATTACAGGAATCCTGAACAACTATCAGAGATGCTAAAATTAGCACATCTCCCTCCCTCAGTGCTCCTCCTGCACCAACTCTAATTAATCCCATGGCCCCAAGCTCCATGTCACAAATCTAAACACCCTTACTTCAAGGGGCCTTAAAAGGTTGGTTTTCTAAAGTATCTGGAGAAGGGTAAAGGCAGTGACTGTGCCCAATAAGCTTTACAAGGCCCAAATTTTCTCTCAAAGGGGGAAAAAAAGTTTTAAAGGGATTTATCTATTAATAAATAAGATGTGATTAAAGAAAAAAAACAGCACAGCAACATATAAGAAACAGAGTAAAAGAATACAGTACTCTCAAGATTCAGAGACAATATTGATATTCCAAAGTATTTCCCACCATATTTTTTTTTAAAGATTTATTTATTCATTCATTCAGAGAGAGCGAAGAGAGAGGCAGAGACACAGGCGGGGAGAGAAGCAGGCTCCATGCAGGGAACCCGATGTGGGACTCGATCCCGGGTCTCCAGGATCACACCCCAGGCGGCGCTAAACCACTGCGCCACCGGGGTTGCCCCCCACCATATTTTTAATATGTAAACATACATATAAGTGCACATATTTCTAAATAAGATGGAATTATACAAACATGCCATCTCCCAATCTCTTTTTTGCACTATTTCATAGAGATCTTTGCACAACAAAATGTAAACATCTAAACCTTTTTGTTGGCAATATAGTATATGTGGTACCCATTTAAATTTTTAAAAGCTATTACAAAAACAGTCCTGGAAAGAATGCCTCTACTACTCTGTTTGGGCTTTCTAACTTTGTCCTTACCAAAGTCTTTAGTAGGGAACTTACAGGATCAAAGAACATTTAAATTTATCCTGTCCATTGGAGAATCTCATTTATATATGAATAGTTAATTGGAAAGCCAGTTTCCTCTACTCTCTCAGCAGCATGAAATCAATTCTTTTAATCTTTTTTTTTATCTCTAAACTTTTATTATTATTTTCAAATATTTTATTCATTTATTTGAGAGAGACAAAGAGAGCACAAGTGAGGGGGAAGGGCAGAGGGAGAGGGGGAAGGGTAGAGGGAGAGGGAGAAGACTCCCCACTGAGCAGGGAGCCTGACACAGAGCTAGATCCTAGGAACCTGGGATCATGACCTGAGCCAAAGGAAGATGCTTAACTGACTGGGCCACTCAGGCACCCCAAACTTTTATTGTTTTTATTCTTTTTGAATCTGAAAAAATGTATCCTCATTTCCTTTATGTTTTCTTTGATAATTATTGAGATTTAGCATCTTTTTACCTATTTGTTCACAGGCCAATCTTTTTAATTAATTAGGTTTATACCTATTTATTTTTAAATTGGGATATTCATCTTTATTAAGTTATAAGGACTATTTAAATATGAGGGTAATAATCCTTTGTCATAGTTTGCAGTAGTTTCTCCAAATCTGTCATTTCTTTGACTAGGCTTTTTTTCTCCCCAGGGAGCTATGGAGTTGAGGTTACTTGCTACCTGGTAGCAAGCCAGGAGGCATTCTAGCTTTCCTGGCTCTTACTGTCCCATTGGTATGAGATGTATCAAAGATTCTCTGTGCCTCCTGGGGTGGATGCTCACACAACTTGTAATCTACCCTCCTGCTAGTGTGTCTTCTTGTTCTGCAGAGGATGAAATGTTGGGAACATAATTTTCGACTCTATTGTGGCCAAGATTCTGAATATAAATCAGATTTGGCTGACTGGAACAATTGCTGAACTTCGGAGAGCAGAAGTGAGGTGGTAATCATCTCCCTGCCCCCTCTGTTCCCTGCTGGCAGATGAGTTTCTGGAGGCATAAATGTGGTTTCTCTAGGGCCCTGCTCCAGCTTCTTGGGTGCTGAGAGGCCATTGAGACGGCAGAAGTTTCCAGATTCTGGCTTTCTGAATCCCAGTGACGTCAAAATGCTCTTGAATTGAAACATCTGGTGGGTCATTTCTGTGGTACTCCAGAAGCTTCCCGGAGGCCCAGCTTGGAGCCCACTTCTCTAGTCCTTTCAATGGTGGTCTAGATACCTAAATCCTTATAGTAAGTTCCTTTCTGCTTAAAAATTCCTACAGTATATTCTGTTGCCAGCACTGAATTCCAGTGGATTTTTCTAGTATCTCCCTTGGCTTCAGAATCCTGCCACTTCTTTACTTGCTCAGGTTTTTTTCTTACCCCTCTTCTCTGCAGGTGTTCCCTGCAAAGTCTCTAGCATCCACTAAAACATGTCATCCTTTATATGCAGATTTCCTTGCAAAGAATATAATAGAAACGGATGGTTTTGCTATCCTGCTTGGGTTCCTATCCTGGCTCAGCCATTCCTGCTTTAAGCAAGTTGCTTAGTCTCTGTGCCTTAGTTGGCTTATCTCTAAAAATCATACCATTAGGATGATAATGCCTGATATAGGGGACCATTCTCAGGGCCATGCAGACTCAGACAAGCAGCAGATGCTCAATACTTACCTCCTTATCAAGCATCAAGCTGCATTTCCTTGCATTAGCATGATTCTGGGCAAGTTAACTAAGCTCTCTGAGACTCATCACTTTTCTTCCATGCAAAGTAGGGACTCTAATAACTACCTCAGAAATACTGTGAAGATCAGAGGAGATAATACAATTGGAAGTAAAGTCTAAGTCTATATAAAAGGTATCACATGAAGATCGGGCATTGCTTGAAGACTAATTTTTAGCTAAGAATAAAAACTATTTTCTTATTCAACAAAGCTTTGCTGTACACCTATTATGTGCCAGGTACTGTGCTGGGAGCTGAGGAGTTGAACAGGGTAGATGTGGTCCCTGCTCTTATGCAATAGTGGGTAGAAGGATGAAACAATTTAGTTCTGGGGATGCCATGGACAATATTGTACTGTATACTTGAAAGTTGCTGAGAGAGTAGATCTTAAGTGTTCTCAACACACACACACGCGCGCGCACACACACACACACACACACACAGTAACTATGTAAGGTGATAGAGGTGTTAACTGACCTTACTGTCTTGATCATTTCATACACATATATCAAATAATCACTGTATACCTTACACTTGCACGATACCATCTGTCAACTATATCTCAATAAATCTGGAAGGAATGAAAAAAAAAATAAGTGGTCTAGCAATTCCTGAGAATCCTAAATGTGGCTTGTTCATCACAGCCACTTAGGGCCCTCAGAATCATCTCCTGCCCCATCTCCCATTATCCATCCTTCTGATCAGAAAGTTTCAGAAAGTGGAAATGCAGATCTTGGTCAGGAAGATGATGAACAGTTCTTTGCCCTCAGATTATCCAGATGCTTCAGGAATGCCAGCCTGTTACAGACTGGAGACCGTTTGGGAAGAGCTGCCCACTTATGAAGTGGAGTTGGGGATGGAGGGGTGGCTGCGTAACCAGAATTCAGAGAGGTGAAGTTAAGGGAAAAGGAGAGGAGGGCAGCCTGGTGGCTCAGTGGTTTAGCACCGCCTTCGGCCCAGGGCATGATCCTGGAGACCCAGGATTGAGTCCCACGTCAGGCTCCCTGCATGGAGCCTGCTTCTCCCTCTACCTGTGTCTCTTCCTCTCTCTTTTCTGTCTCTCATGAATAAATAAATAAAATCTTAAAAAAAAGGCGGGGGGGAAAGGAGAGGAGAAGTTTAGAGAATAGGAGAAGTGGGAATTTAGAGAGAAATATGGGAGAAGGTGTCACTGTTTGGGATACTGGGAAATGGCTAGGAATTCTGATAAACTGGAATCTATTCCTGGTCTTTACAAAATGAAAAATGGGCCCCACTTCCTTCTGGAGGCAGCATGGTGAAAACAGAACAAAACTGGATCAGCTGACCTGGGTTCCAGTCCCACTGGGTCACTTACCACCGGTGAGACCACAGGCCTAATGCTCTGAACCTCAGCTCTCTCATTTGTATGTAGGAATAGCACGTCTGCTATGCCCACCTCCAGGGCTTGCCCATTCTCTTCATTCCTCAGCTACTTATTGGCTTATAGGCATAACACCAGGCACTGGGATGTAGAGATGAACAAGGCACAGACTCTGCTGTCAGGGAGGTCATGGAGCACCGGAAGGTGCTCACATTTATACAGAGACTGCTAAAATGATAAAGAAATGGCAGAGATAATACAGGAGCATAGAGAAGGGAGGCCTACAACAGTCAGAAACAGTTTCCTGGAGGAGTCCACCTTTAAGTAGAGACTTAAAATTTTGGTTGGTTGGGTGCTTAAGTGCAGGAGACTGGAAATTAAGACACTGTGGGGAGAGAATGCTGGTGTCAACACTTTATAGCTTCACAATTATACATACACGTGTGGGGAAGGAGCATGTTCACTCCAGAGTCAGGGAAACCTGACAGGTTCACACCACACTGCATATGATGCTCCCTTGGCCTGGAATGGCCTTTTCTGTCCAGTCTGCTTGACAAATATCTACTCATCCTTTCAGACTCGGCTCAAATATCACCTTCTTGGTAATGAAAGCCTTCCTTGAGCCCTGCAGGGGAACAGGCCTCTCTCTGCTGTGCTCTACTGTATCTCATACACTTCTCTCTCATGGCCCTCAGCCCCCCAACGGCCCACATTTGTTTTGCAACTTGGTTTTCTACCAGTTGGGAACACATCCAGAGCATAGGCAGTATCTTCCTTTTTACAGCATTATCACAGCCTATTACTGTGACAGTCAGATAGTAGGCACTCAGTGTTTGTTCAACTGGACAGTCTTCTTCTAGAGGGGGATTAGATCCTGGGCCCCTGCCACTGGCCTGTTTGTGTGTATTTTATCCTCTGAAAGTTTCACCTTGTAACAAACATTTATAGGCTGGGAGCGAGGGTCTGGTGAAAAACAGAAATTGAAAGAATTGTGGAATGAGGGTTTTAGACGTAAAATTATAGTCTAGAGAATAAAATGTTATTCTCCTTTACATATTATAAAAAGAGTAAATGGTCCAGGATCCTACTTCAAATTTCTATTATGGACCTGTGCCCTTACACAGGTCACCATGATAAATGCTAGTGGATGGCAAACTCAGAAACTCATCCTTCTCTTTTGGCCTTCTATTGTTGAGGCTGAAAAGTCAGATACTCAATTTTCCCAACCTCCCTTATATATAGCTCTAGTTGTGTGACCCAATTCTAACCAATGAGGCAAAAGAGGAAATCTGGGAAGGACTTCTAGGGAAGTTTCTATTTCCCTTAAACAGAATTGGCATGAGAGAAAAAGAGCCACCTGGGACCTCTTCTTCCTGACCCAAACATTGACACGATTCCTCCAACTATGGCAGCTGAGCTGGGACAAGTTGTGACAGTTACTTTAATGTGTCAATTTGACTGGGCCACGGGGGATGCCCAGACATCTGGTTAAACAGTATTTTGGGGGTTATGTCTGTGAAGGTGTTTCTGGATGAGATTAATTTTTCAATCTATAAACTAAGTAAAGCAGATTGCCCTTCCCAATGTGAATGGGCTTCATCCAATCTGTTGAAGGCCTGAATAGAAGAAAAGTTGAGTAAGAGACAATGCTTTCTCTCTGCCTGACTTTGAGCTGGGACAACAACCTCCTTTTGCCTTTGGACTTGAACTGGAATTTTTACCATCAGCTCTCCTGCTTCTCAAGCCTTTGGATACTGATTGGAACTACATCATTAGCTCTCCTGGCTCTTTAGCTTTATGACTATAGATCTTGGACGCCTTGAACTCCATAATCACTTGAATTAATTCCTTGTAATCTATACATATAGTACATAATGTATATGTGACGTATATTACACATATTTATATATTGCTTCTATTGGTTCTGTTTCTCTGGAGAACTCAGACTAACAGAGACACTGAGGTGTTCAACATGAGAATAAAAAGCCAACATGCTAAAGATGGCAGGATATAAAAACAAGAAGCAAAATCTAGATCCTTGACAGCAAAATCTCTCACTGCATCCAATGTGGACACTTCATAGATTCACAATTATACATACACGTGTGGTGAAGGAGCATGAACCTCCATTTAGACCCTTATTATGTGAGAAAAAGCAATGTCTTTATTGCCTACACTGGTACACGCCAGGTTTTCATTTACATGCAATAAAAGCATTCCTGACCCACCCAATTAGCTCACATCTCTGAGCCTCATTTCCTCAGCTATACAATCAGAGTAAGACAGGGGAAGGGAATAGTCTTAAATGAAACCCACAATATTTCCCAGTGCCTCTTAATGTGGGGTTCTGAGTGAGCAGCTTCAAGAAGACAGTAGAATTATCATCAAAGAGTAGGGATTCTGGGCCCAGATCTTCTGGCTTGGGAGCCTAGTTCCACCACCCACTTACTTAGTCTCTATGTGTATGTTTCCTTGCTAGTAGAGTAGAGATCCTAACAGGATTCTTTAATAGCGTTGGCAGGAGGATTCAATGAATTCATGTAAGGCAACCAGAATGGTGCCTGGCACATAGAAGGCTCAATAAATGCTAATCATAGCTAAGAATTAAACATGGGTCAGATCCTTGGGGTTTGAGCATCTGGTTGGGAAATTGAGAAACACATGCATATACAAATATGACACTGAAACTTTAAAGATTGAACATCCACAACTGAAAAAAGGGAGACCCCTTTACTTCTTCCATTCTAAGGTAAACTTAGCACCTCATTATTCTGAGAGAGAGGAGGCTAAAAACGTAACTCAGCCTTCAAGGAAGACCTAGATAAACTGGTGGATGACAAAACCATTATTATGTGTTAACAAAAGAATCAAGGCATTTGGGGATAGCTTCAGGATTTGATATTAATTGTGACAATGTAAAACAGCAAAAGATATTACTTTCTAACATCCTTTAACAGTATCTGTCATGAATTTTAAAGCATTGTCATGAATTTGAACAATTTTGTGAGGAAAGAGCAAATACTATGTGAAATTCTTTCCAAACCTGGTCTCCTTTTAATCCTCACTGTATTACATAATGAGCATAATTCTCATTTCACAGATGAGAGACCGTGGATATATTGCGAGGCTCACATGGGATGTGGCAAGAGGAAATATACTCTCTAACTTTTCTAAAACAGTTTTTTTTTTTTTTAAGTGTGTGAGGTTATCACCGTGTGGTAACTCAGAAATCATATAATCTCTGGTGATGTTTGGGAGCCTGTACTGCGACCCCCATCCCAGTCCCCTGGAAGGGGCCTATCCCCTTACTGAGGGTCCTGTTTAACACACTTCTATCTCAGAGAACGCTCTCTGGCTCTCTTTGGGCCTCCAAACTCTACGCTCCTTGGGCCAGGCAGGCTGTGAAGGAGCTGCTCTGACCCCACTTCAGCCAAGCTGACTACTCAACTGCTGAGCACCTGTGCCGCTGAGGAATGTGAGTGCGTGGGCGTGGCACCTGCCCATGTGAGCTAAAGGTACACTGGTGGCACAGACATTGATTTCTTTTCCGCTGAGGTCTCAGATTCCTGAAGCATGAATCTCCCTCTGAACACCTGCGATCTGAAGTCCACCCTTGGGGAGCACCACTTATTCAAGGAGGTGCTTCATGGATCAAGCTGTGCTGCAGGATGCTGTTTTGGAGCTGTCACTGCCCAGGAAGGGCATCCTTGCTTTCCAGGAGCAGGGTTCTCTCAGATATGACAATTACACAGTGACACTCAGAGAGAGGTCCAGGATGCCCAAAAGAGCAGGGACTCTGAACCTGCTTCTAGCTCCCTCCTCCTGCAGAAACAGCAGCAGTGGGGGCCATCAGATCTGGATTTAAAGGGTTGAGAATATAGGCTCTGCAGCCAGACTGCTGGGGTTCAAATCCCCACTCAACCATTTCCAAGCCCTGCAGTCTTAGGCAAGTTACTTTCATGCTCTATGACTCAGGTTCCTTTGGAAAATGAAGAGAGAAACAGTACTTCATAGAGTTGTTAAGAGAATTTAAGTGAGTTCATGAAAAATGCATGAAGGCATGTAGTTAACACACATGATGAATTTCAATTATTATCATTTGCCCTGTGATTTTGAGCAGGTCTTTAACTGAGTCTCAGTTTCATCATCTGTATAATGGAGAGTAATAACACAGACTGAAATCATTCTTTTTCTTCCTTTGGTAATAATAAGTAACACCTGTGATTACTCATGTGCTGTCTGTTCCCATCTATCCTGCCTATGCTTGGCGCAGGGCTTACTAGAGTGCCTAGCACATAATAGGTGCTCAATATTCATTTGATGGAGGAATGGTACTGCTATCAGGGCTGAATGAAACAATAAATAGCAGTTTGCCTGACAAAGAATGCTGAATTCACTGTGTGTGTGTGTGTGTGTGTGTGTGTGTGTGTGTGTGTAAGTCTCTGTGTGTGTTTTGCAGAGGGTTTTAGGCTGTTAAGAAACCTGGACTTGGGGATCCCTGGGTGGCGCAGCGGTTTAGCGCCTGCCTTTGGCCCAGGGCGCGATCCTGGAGACCCGGGATCGAATCCCACATCGGGCTCCCGGTGCATGGAGCCTGCTTCTCCCTCTGCCTGTGTCTCTGCCTCTCTCTCTCTCTCTCTCTGTGACTATCATAAATAAATAAAAATTTAAAAAAAAAAAGAAACCTGGACTTGTCTCCTAGCCTACTCCTTACTACATGGGTGACCACAGGCAAGTAGTGGACCTGTCTGAATTGCAGTATCCTCCACTGTGAAACACAGACAGTAGTACTGACCTCTTTCAGAAGATCAACCAAGATAGGTATGGTAAGTGTCTCGTCCTGCACCCACTTCATAGCTGGTGGCCCATGAGCAGCAGATCCCTTCTCCACTCTCTCATTTGCATGAACCGAGCCAAATCCACAATAAAAATTATAACAATGAACATGTTTTGAACACTTACTGTGTGCCAGGTGCTATATTGAGAGCTTAACTTGTATTACCTACAGTACACTGGTTCTGAAGTGAGACTTAGGAGAAAAGATCTTTTTGTAAGAGGGAACGGAGTTAGGGCATCAAGACAGCATTCATCCTCAGAAGACAGGGAGAATGTTAACTGTCTCTCTCTATCAAAGAAGGAGTGTGCTGGTAGAAAGGGGAGAACTGGTCCGTGATGGAGATTACGGGTCCACCACTGGCCCTCCATGTGGCTTTATCCAGGGCAGTTCTGCATTTATCCATGTAAGCTTTTACTTAGTTAAAAAAAAAAAAAAAAAAGGTTCTGTTGCTTAAAATAAAAATAATAAATTTAAAAGGCTTGGAAAGCCCTCACAGAATGGAAAGAACACAGGCCTGGAGTTAAAACCCTGCTTCCTGTCCTGGCCCTGTCACTAACCAGCCCAAGACCTTGAACAAGTCTTGAGCCTCAGCCCCTTTATGGGTAAAATGAGGAAGTGAAATATAACAACTTCTTTTTCAGCTAAAACAGCCTGAAAGAATGTGATCTCCTGGCTCGTCTCTGATGGAACTTTACAATCAAAACTGAGACCAATGCATGAAGACTGACTTCATGATAGACTTGAGTCAAGAGAGGGTTCAAAATGGAATAGGTCTTACAATGCCACTCAGCCCAGGACCATCTTCATAGATCCTTGTTCACAGATTCTTCCATCTTTCAGCTCTGATGGAATCCCTTACATCTTGGTCATTACATCAGTTCCAGGCAAATTTCCTGACAAACTTCTATCTATCCTTCAAAACCTAGGGTAAATATCATGTCATTTATTCATTCAGTGACTAGTTACTGAATACCTACTATGTGCCAGGATTCTTCTAGATATACAGTGAAAAAAATAAAATCTATGCCATATTATTTTAATGTGGAAAGCATTTTCTATCCAGCCCTTTGCACAAACCTCTGTAATTGTGTGATTAGGCTTTAAATTACACGTCAGCCTTCCTATTAGACTGTATACTCTATGAGGACAATGGCTATATATATACTCCTTGTCTCATCCCTAGTTCTCCATTGGAATGCCTGGCAGATAGCATATACTCAGTACATATTTTTTTAAGATTGTATTGGGGGGTGGTGGGGAGAGGCAGAGGGAGAGGGAGAGAGAGAAATCCCAAGCAGACTCTGTGCTGAGTGTGGAACCCAATGTGGGGCTCAGTCCTAAGACCCTGAGATCATGATCTGAGCTGAAATCAAGAGTCAGACACTTAACCAACTGAGCCACCCAGGTGTCCCTAATACATTTTTTTTTCCTGATGATATAAAGACCTGGGAGTAAATACTTCCATTATTGTTACCCCATACCAAACAATACACTGACATTTATTAAGTATTGAGAATCTTTGCTGGACAAGACTCAGTGCCTAACACTTTCCTACTTAGATTCTAAGATGGGACGTTTGATTATTTGAGTAGTATCTTTCCCTTGCCCACCTCACTCTAAGCTATATGAGGCTAGAAATGTCTCTCTAGTTTATTGATATAGCAACAGCATCTGATACATGTACTTAGCACACAGCACTCAAAAATGTTGAATGAATGAGTACTAGGGAATGAAGAGGCAAATGCAGGAGATACAAAATGATGCAAGTTGAAGTTTGCAGTGCTAATCAGTCTAGGTGGGTATGGGAGCACAGCAGATGCCATGTGCTTCATAGAAGGCACTTATGAATGGGAGTTGGTCTTCCAGTACAGTAACAAGTACCTGACAGTCAACTAAAACAGTGCTGTGAAAGGCAAAAGGCTGCATTCCTGCTATAGGTTAATTATTAGAAAATGGGCTTCAGAGCCTATACTATCTGGGTCCAAATGTCAGTTCTGCTACTTACCAGCTGAGTCTTCAGGTGATACCTGAACACCTGGGAATGTGAGTCCTCACTGGGAATGTGAGTCCTGAGTAAGCAAATGCATGGTAAAAACGTACTAGTGTCTGGCTTTGAGTCAAAGCTGCATGAGTGTTAGCTGCTACTGTTTCCTGCCATTAAAGCAGACCCTCTCCATCCTCCAGCCCTAAGCCAGGTTCTTTAGTCTCAGCAAATCTTTTTTTTTTCTTTTTATCATCACACAGCTCCCATTCATTTGTTCCTACCATTTGCTTCTCTCACAGGGACTGATCATGTACCCTACTTTTCCTGCTTAGATTTTTATTGAACAAGTATTTTTATTACACTCATTATGTACCATATCCTATTCTAAACTAAATGCTCAAGAGATTTTTTCAAGTTTTATTTAGATATAACTGACATCCAGGACTGCATAAGTTTAAGATGTACAGCAAAATGACTTGACTTACATAGGTCATGAAATAACTACAATAAGCTTAGTAAATATCCATTATCTCCTGTAAATACAAAATGTTATTTTCCTTGTGATGAGAGTTCTCAGTATCTACTCTCTTAACTTTCATATATAGCACACAGCAGTGTAACTATAGTCATCAGGCTGTACATTACATCCCTAGTCCTTATTTATCTTATCACTGGAAGATCGCAGATTTTAATTCCTAGTCCCCAGGGCAACCCTTGGAAGTCAGTTACCATTTTTCAGATGAGAAAACTGAGGCCAGGAGAGTTCAGTAACTTGCTGAGAGCACTCAGCTGGGAAGTGATCCTGCGAGGATTCAAACACAGGTATGCCTAGTTCTGAATGCTGCATTCTGGAACCCAATAGCCACACTGACTTTCTGCCTCACAAAGTCCCCAATCATTCTCTGAGCCAGGCACAGCTTTGCCAGCTAGAGCTGAAACTGCTTGAGGGAGGGACAACCAGGTTCCTGCCTCCCAGCATCTTTGTTTTTCTGAGGAGAGCAGAGCCATGTAATAGTGCAGCCTGCTGAGGCCCAGATAGCCCTATAAGAACTGAGAGGTTGCACAGCATAGTCAGGGAAGATATTCCAGCTCTGCTTCAAACTCCCCACCATAGGAAGGGAATGGAGGCACACCCATGCCACCCCCTGGGTTGTTGCTGTTCCCAACACACATTTCTTTTGTAGGAGCCCAGGGCATGGAGCTAGAGATAAATTCTTGAGCAAGACATTTGCAGCCCTTGAGTCTGGGATGGTGTTGGGAGACAAGCACGGGCATAGGCCATTTCTAAACAATGTTGTGAGGGAAGCCCACACAGCTCCCAAATCCCAGGCTGGGCTGACTGAGGGAAAACCTAGCCAGTGAGGGCTTCTAAATGCAAGTAAGTATTAAAAGGGAATGAGCAAGATGGGTGGGAGTTGGCTGTGCCCAAGGATATTCTCTGAAGGTGAGAGGGCAAAATGGGTTTTTCAGACATGATGGGCCAACCCTCCAGACCACAACTTTATGGAAAAGTTTTTATTAGCCCATTTTTTAGATGAGAAAATGAAGGCTCAGGAAGTACCTTGCTTGAAGTTACCCTGCAAGTAAGTGCAGGTTGTTCCAACACATCCACCACAGATTCTGGGAACAGAGCCTTTTATAAAACATGCACATCAAAGGATGATGCAGCTGGTGGGCAGATTTATAGACCCAACTTCTCACGGATGGTCTGGTACTGTCACTGACCATGGGAAAAGTTACTTGAACTTTCTGAGCTCTAATTTCCACATCTGTTTTCATCTGCCAGAGGTTCCTTTGCACTGCTATTGGCGAATGGAGTAGATTTGAATATGTCTCAAGTCAGAAGTTGCACATTAGTAGCCTAGATTAAATACAGCCCTTGGAGGCACAGAGAGCCAGTGATTTTAGACAGACTTTACAGATGAAGTTTAGAGTGGTTTATTACTTGCCTTAGTTTGCATAGCTGAAACGTGGCAGAGCCAGGATTTAAACTATGGTGATCTGGATTCAGTGTCCATGGTCTTAAAGCATCACACTCTGACTGCCTTTTTTTGTACAGAGAAATGGCAATGGACATTCAGCCTCTGTCTGGGAGACATAAGGGAGTAGTGAGAACTACAGTGAACTACAGAGTCCATGCCTCAACCAAAGGAATGCTTCTGTGATTGATTCTGGGTAAGGCCAGTGAACATTTTGTGCCTCAATTTTCTTTTTTGTAAGATGGGCAAAATAATTATGCCCATTTCATTGGCTTATCTTGGAGACTAAGTTAACATGCCTAGCACACAGTAAACATTACAGAAGTGTAAGCTATTACTACTGTTGCTATTTGAGAGTTGACTTTTGTCTTAAACATTCATAACGCTCACTTAAATATGGTAAGGTGAGCTAGGTACACCCTGATGATCAGGTTCTGACAGCATCTCTGGGGCCTTTTCCTCCTCCTTCTGAGTAACATCAAGGTTCATGGAGGGATCGAGGAAAATAACCAAGGTCTCCAGACCACAAGCCCTGAGCTTCATGCATCAGCAACAGAAGCTGGCTGCGGAAGCCCCTCAGTGAGCTCATGGTTACCATCGGCCGCTAGGCTGAAAAGAATGTGAGGTGCCATGGGCAGCCTTCCAGGAACCCAAGAAGGGAGGCCTCATCCTTTCAGGATGTCTCAGGCTTCAGATAAAACCCTTCCTGTGTTCCAGCTCATAGCTGGCAGGGGAAATCGGCAATGACTGATTGCAATGGGTAAGTTGTCGAAAAGATGTGTGTGTGAATCAAATGCTAGCTAGCGGAGGCAAAGCATGCATTCAGGAGGCTGGTGGGAAGACGAGCAAGTCCACAACATTTGTTTTGCACCTACTATAGACTTGGCTCTGGGCCAGGCATTCAGGAGGCAATGAAGTTTACCTGTATGTAGTGCTTCTGAGCACCATGACCGCCTTTATGTCTCTTTATCCTTGGAACAATCCTGTATTGCAAGCAGGACTTATTCCCTGGGTTTAAAGATGGGTAATAGCAGAAAGTTTGTTTGCAATTACAAAGCATTACAGGAACTAGATACCTGCTGGCCAAACTTATTTCCTTTTCCACCTGGGCACCAAGCTGGACTACTTTTCCCAACAGCCCTTGTGGTTGGGGGCAGCCATGTGGCTGAGTTCAGGCCTCTGGAAGGAATGAAATGCTAGTGAGAATGATGCATGGACCTAGATCTTTCCATAGAGTCTGCTTCCTTCTCTTTCTCATCAGCTAGCAGATGCAGACAGCCTGCAGAGGATTCTGAGGACCTAGGGAGGATGGAGCCACAAGATGAGAGGGGCCCACCTGGGCACCTGAGTAAACTGACAAAGTTCTGCCACATGGAACTCTTGAGTGAGAAATGGGCTTCTTTTGCATCAGGCCACCTAGTTTGTTTTCCCACAACAATTAGCCTACTCTGATACACAATAAGACCAGGACATGTGTTTTAGAGGCCTTTCGCCTTTACATCTAATAGTTTTCCACCCTCTTCCAAATAAACAAAGAGCCCTTTATGTTTGTAGGGTCTTTGGATTTTACAAAGCATTTGGGCAAGTGATGGGTCAGTCCCTTCTTCCACACCACTAACCACTGGGCTGTGACTCTCATCTACTATGGGAGGGTGTCTGGGCTAGCCACAGCTCTGGTACCCATTATATAGTAACAGGTACCCTTCTCAACCAGTTGTGGGAGAAAATTAAGCCCTTAATCCAAAGGCATCCTTGTATGTGATGAGTTAACTTCTCTCCTATCCATCTGCAAGGGTACGAGTTATGTACCATGCCTGGGAGAACTGTGAAAACAGACACTCTCATAGTTTTCTATGTTCTGTGATTCAGAGGAGGATCCCCCAATTGCAAGCCACTTCCCTTCTCTGAGTTTTGGTTTTCTCATCTGTAACCCCACAGGGTGGAATCAGATGAACTTGAGAGTTTCTTGTCAGCTATAACTTGCTATAATCTCATTCAAAAAAGCAATTATTTTGGTTCCAGGATGGGTCATTTTTCCACATTATTTCATTTAGTCACAAAATGAAAAGGAATAAGATTTTTTTGGGGAAAAATAAAAGAGCAATTGGAATTCTTCACTGTTAGTTGCTTTTCACAAAAAGTTAGTATTCAATATGCTTTAGGTGGGTGGCAAGCCGATGTAGAATATTCTGTTAGCTTGTGACTTCATTGAGCCTACAACCTAGTTGGGAAGACAACTACTACATGTACAAAACTAAGAAACATCCTAGAGAGTGAGGCATGGAGTCTAGATGGTCAGTTAGCAGAGGGAAAACCTCCACTTTATCTCCCCTGACCTGCCTCCAATTACTGATTCTCTATGGGCGTAATTAAATTCCAGGCACTTGCTGCATCCCAGACACTAGTGAGGTGCTTTGTCTTCATACTTCATTTCACACTCATAGGAGCTCTGCTAAGGGGACAAGAATGTCCTTGTGCAAAGAAGAGTGATACAAGAGGCACATGGATATTAATTCACTAATCCAAAGCCCCCACTCAGGTAATGTGAAGCAGGTCTGTATGGCTGCAGAACCCGCATGCCTTCCCCTTTGCCCCTGCTCCACTCTAGGCACAGCTCTGCCCAACTCTTTTTTTTTTTTTTTCTGCCCAACTCTTCTAGCTGTTCTCACTTTCCCAGCTCTTGAAGGAGAGATACTGGCATCCTGCCCTTTGACAGTCAAGAATAACAGTCAGATTGCTGGGGAAAGCTCAGCTTGCAGGGTGCCCCTGGCTGAGAGGTCCCATATTCAGCAGAGGTGTGCAGCAGGGCAGGCATCAACAGAGTCCTCAACACACTAGCTGACAAGTCTCTGAGACAATTCAGCCAGAGGTTTGCACAGCTGGAGGCCTTGGGGACAGGCTTGGGAGCAGCTGAAATGAACTGACCCCATCTGGAAGCAGAGCCTCCTCCAGGGACAAGGAGGGAGGAAAGGAGACAGGAAGTGGCTGATCTGCCTGTTCTCAGGAAGCTGCAAGGCCTGAGAGAAGCCATTCCCTGGAAACTGAAGATCTGGAGTTTCTCAACGTGTGCTCCTGGGACCCCCTGCATCACATGCACCTGGCATGTTGGAAAAGGAGATTCTCAGGCCACAACATAATGAATCTAAATCCTCGGGAGGGGAGAACAGGAATCTGCATGTTAGAATAGCTCATTAGACAGTTGTGACGCTCACCAAGGTTTAACAAGTGAAAACCCCACTTCTCTGAAATAATTACACCCAGTTCTTCCTTAGTAGCACTACTCATTTCTGCCATTTTGCCCATCAGTGATCCTTAAACGTAGGGAAAAAATAATCAAAAGGTTAATATCTCTTGTGCTCACCACCTGCCCATATTCTTCTAAACACTAGATGGATCAACTCATTTAAAATCCGCACTGCATCCCTATAGTATAGGCACTACCATTAGCTTCATATTACATATAAAGAAATTGAGGCATAGAGAGGCTAAGAAACTTTTAAAAGTCACACAGTAAGTGGCTGATCCAAATACTGACCCAGGCCATCTGGCTCCCAAACTGGAGCTCTTAATCCCAGTGACACACACACACTGCAGGGAGGTTCCATTTATGGAAAACCCACTGGGTGCTGGATTCTCTGCCCAGGCACTTCAGGCATTAAACAGACTTTCACTGAATGTCCTCTATGTGCCAGTAACTGTTCTAAGTAAGCTCTGGCCAGCCCAGGACTAGGATGAGGTAAGTGAAGCATTCAACTTGGGCATAAAACTTGTGGGAGAGGTGCCCTAAAATTCAGTAATCAAGATAAATAATATTTAAATGGAATATTTAAAGAAACCAAATCATCAATCTATGGTCTATGGGTTGGCCACCTGTTTTTGTAAATAAATTTTTATTAGAGGGCAATAATATAAAAGCAAAACACTCAAAAAACGCATGCCCTAATGGAGCTCACAATAACAAATGATATCACCCTTAGCACAATGGCCCCAAAAGGGAGGTATTAATACCATTACTGTTTCACATACACTAATCTCCCTCTGGGTGGCTAACGATTATGAAGGCTGACAATATGCCAGACACTGTTTTTATAAGTACCTTACAAATATTATTTTATTTCTCACAACCTCGTTGTTGTCAGAAATCATCCCCATTTTACATATGGTAAAACTAAAGCACAAATTATAAAGCACAAGTTTTATAATTTGTCCAAGGTCAACACAACCAGTAAAAGGCAGAGCTAAAATCTGAACCCAGGCAGCCACACTCCAAAGGCCATACTCTTTTAACCAGAGAAGTATGTAAGTATGTAAACTACAACCCATAGGCCAAATCTGGCCAAATCCAGTCCACCACCTGTTTTTATAAATAAAGTTTAATTGGCACACAACCATACTCATCCATTTACGCATTATGTAGGTCTACTTTCATGCCACAATGATAAAGTGTAGTGGTAGTGACAGAGACCATATAAGCTGCAAAGCTGAAAATAATTGCTATCTGGCCCTTAATAGATGAAGTTTGATAAGCCCAACCCTCAACCACTGTAGAATACCCTGTGATCAGCACAGAAGCTCAGAGAGTGAAGTTAAGGGAACAGAGATGGATTAGGCACTCAGGTGTGTCTCTGAAGACTATTACTTTTCAACTCTCCCTGGCTACAGACTCCTCGATGAATGCCAATACTTTCTTGTTTCCCAGAGTTTGGCACAATGCCTGGCCCAGGGAAGGTCCTCCATAAATGTTCACTGAATGAATGAATGCTCAAGCCTTAGCATATCATATTGTGATGAAGTCTAGAGGAACGATTAGATGGACCCTAACTGGGAATGTCTAACCTTTCTGTCATATCCATTACAACCCAAGACTCACAGGGTCTTGTTGCTATGGTAACCTGCCCTGATAGCCTAAGTTGATGGGAAGGCTTAAAGTGTTCTAAGGACGCCTTAATTATCTGTACCCAGTATGCTGTCCATCCCAGATTAGATAAACTCAATGGTCTTCATCTAAATCCAATGGTTAAACACTCCACCTAAGTTGTTTTGCCCTTGACACTAGAGGGCAGGATCCTAGCCTTAGGACCTAGTCTCAATCAAGAATGGAGATTTGAGAGTTGGGAGAAACCTGGTTAAATCCTAGCTCCTTCTCACCCATCAGCTATGTGACCTTGAATGAGTTCCTTCACCTCTCTGAACCTCAGCCTCCTAACCTATGCCATACAGTTTACCACAGGGGGAGAGGATCTATGCACAGCTAGCAAGCACAGGCCACTGAACAGGCCTCAGCGGATGGCTGCAACTCTTTGTTATGATGGAGACAGTTTAGGAGAGCTGTCTGCTGAAAGACCCCAAATCCATTATGCATGTTTTATCTTTGTGCTCCCAGGGTCTTGAATAAACAATGTCTTCATCCAGTTTTTTAAAAGACACTAATTCCGCCTCAGAATAACCACCCCCTCCCACCCCAGCTGAAATTTGGCCGGCTCTATGCCTGGCTGCTGGCCTGAATTTCCAAACACTGTTGGTTTAGCATTTCTCAAATGTATCCCATTAACACTATGAACCTGTCAGCCCTCCCTCCTCTCTGCGCTCAGGTCTGACCTGCACAGCGAGAGATGGAGCCAGCAGTGTGAAGTCAGCCTCATGGACTTGCCTTTGAGAAACAGGGTGGTGCCAGGGTCAGACTGCCTGGGACTGGGAGCACCTGTCAGCATTCACATGAGAGGGTGCACCCAGGTCAGACACAGACATAGGCAGTGTGTTCAGAAACTGAGAGGAAGTGTGTTGGAATGAGGGGCTCTGGGAAATGTGAGCAAAATACATTCTCCAGGTTGCACTTGAGGAAAAAAACAAGACCCTGAAAGAAGCTTAGCAAAAAACAAGACCCTGAAAGACGCTTAGCAAAAAGCCACTGCTCTGGGAATCAAGAAGTAGCTCTGTCCTGGCATGGTCTTCAACTCACTCGCTGCATATCTTTGAGCAAGGTACCTCCCCTCTCTATGGCATATTTACTTAAAAATGAATGGGTTAAGGTGGGCCATGTGTTTTTAAACTCTTGCTCGGCAGCAGAGCTCTTTTTAAAACAAATTTTCACTTGGAATTTTAATATATAAATGAAATTGGAACTGATTCTCTGGATAAAGATGGTTGGAGTGTGAAGGGGGGAGAGGGAATCCTGCCCACTCAGCTCTCAGACCCAACAATTTGAAAGAGACCAGGAGGTACCTCTGTGGAATGGGGTTCAAGAACCACATGACATGACAGCTGATCTACAGAATCTCATGCCCTGGCAGCCTCTGACCCTGGTAGCTGTCACTGCCATTGCTGATAAAAGCAATAACTTTTATTTACTGAAAACTTTCTTTGTGCCAGGGGCTGGAATTCACTTCCACGTGCATTACTTTGAGAGTTAAGAGAGAGCCATGATTTAGATCCCAGCTTCACCAATTTAGCAGCTGTGTGACCTTGGGCAAGTTGGTTAATCTCTCTATGCTTCAGATTCTTCATCTGGAAAATAGGTTGTTCAGAGGACTAAAGAAATTAATCTCTATAGTGCCTATAACAGCAGCAGGATGTAGTTAGCCATTTTTATCATGACTGCATAAATTATATATTTAATCGTTGTAAGCATAAGTCTGTTTCACAGGTGAGGGAACTGAGGCATGGAGAGGGGAAGTGAGTGACCCTAAGTCACACAGCTCATAAATGACAGAAGGAGGACCTGAATCCAAGTTTGCTCAACTGCACAGACTGTGGTCTTAACACAAACTGCTTTGCTATTGACCCTGAAGGTCAGAGTCTTAGTCATAATAATCTGCATAAGGAATTCTAAGCCTAGGTGGAAGGGAAGTTAATGATTACTACAGTAATTTATGCCCATATGAATTTTGGTATCACAGGTCCAGAGTCTGGGCATATTAGTGAATGAAGGTCGCAAGCAGAGACTGGGAGATGTGTGGTTGCCAGAGCCCAAGTCTATCTGACAGGGTTTTTTTTCTCCACGCCACATTCACCAGCCTTTCCTACTGACATAGACATCTTTGTGTAAATCAGAAAAAGGCCAGAAGTACAGGTGAACAGAGAGAAGAGGCAGACCCTCCAAGGGTACCACGTGCCTTTGAGCAGTGCACAAGCCGCACAATCTTACACAATGACCCTTACTTTTCTCGCCTTAGTATTTGGTACAGAGAAGCACAGGGAGAGCATAAATTTGGCTGGATGAGAGACAAAGGATGGTCTCAGACTTGCCCTGATGCATGTAGTAGCCCTGGATGAGAGGAGGGACCATGCAGCCAGGCTGTGCAGTCAGGAAGCTCTGGGTAATCCCAAGCGCCCAAAGCAAAGGCAAGCCACACAGTCACTTTATCTCTTTATGTTTTTTTCTCTCAGCATGGAGGGTGGTAATAAAAGATGGCTGTATGGCTCGCTCTGGGGAGCTGAATGGAAGCCAAACCGTCATATGGTGAACAAATGCTCCAATTGCCCAACTGCAGAGCTGCTGTTGCATGTTATTAAAATGGCAACAACCTCTCCTCTGACCTCTGACCCAAGGAAATGGGTAGTCACCAGCCCACCCACCCAGAGAGCCCCTGTGCCCTGCCACCAACAGAGGCTCAAGCACTGGCTCCAGCATTAAGAAAAGGCAGGGGGCGTGGTATCGTTTTAAGAACATAATCTTTACATTCAGCCAGAGCTGGATTCAAAAGCCAACCCCACCCCTTGTGAGTTGTTGGACATTCGGTAAGATACTGAACCCTTCTGAGCCTCAATTTCCCAAGCTTATCATACTGATCATACAGGGAGGATGTAAGAATTAGATATAACAAATGCAAAGTGCCCAGCATAGTGCCCGAGACATAGTAAGAGCTTAAAATAGCTCCACAGATAGGTCCTTTCACGTAATGAAGACTGGCTGCAAGCCCACTGAGGACCAGGTGTAGTGAATATCATATAGGAGGGTTTAAGTGGTTTCTCTAGAGGAGTGACACTTGACCGGAGACCTGAAAGCAGAGCAGAAATTTTCTAGGTGAAATAGGGAGGAAACAACTTTCCAGGCAGAGGGAACAGAATTTGTGAAGACCAGTGATTGGAAAAAAATGGATTGAAGACCTGAGGAAAAGCTGGTGACACTGAGGAGGCAGCCAGGGGTGGGGTGGGCAGGGACTAGAGCACATAGCCTCATGAAAGGATTTTGACTGACGTAGTGACATCATCAAACCAGAGTATTAAAAGGTTGATTCTAAAGAGGGTACACAGGGACGACCGGGTGGCTCAGTGGTTGAGCGTCTGCCTTCGGCTCAGGGCGTGATCCCAGGGTCCTGGGATCAAGTCCTGTATCAGATTCCCCACAGGGAGCCTGCTTCTCCCTGTGCCTGTGTCTCTGCCTCTCTCTGTGTCTCTCATGAATAAATAAATTAAATATTTTAAAAAGTAAAAATAAAAAAATAAAAAGGATACACATTGCATGATCCTAACTATACAATATCCTGCAAAAGGCAAAACTACGGGGGCACTTGGCGAGATGAGCACTGGGTTATGCTATATGTTGGCAAATTGAACTCCAATAAAAAAATTTTTTTAAAAAAAGGCAAAATTATAGAGACAATAAAAAGATCAGTGGCTGGCAGGGGTTGGGTGGGGGGAGGAATGAATAGGAAGAGCACATGGGATTTTTAGGGCAGTGAAACTGTTTTATAGGATACATGGTAGATATACGCCATGATACATTTATCAAAATCCACACAATGTGCAACAAGGAGAGTAAACTCTACTGTAAACTAGGACTTTGGATGATTATGACATGTCAGTGTAAGTTCAAATGTAACACTCTGGTGGTGGATGTTGATAGTGGCAGGGGCTGCGCACCTGTGGTATTTGGGAAATCTTCTGTACCTTCTGCTGAATTCTGCTGTAAGCCTAAAACCTCTCTATAAAAGTAAAGCCTAGGGGCACCTGGGTGGCTCAGTGGTTGAGCGTTTGCCTTTGTCTCGGGACATGATCCTGGAGTCCCAGGATCGAGTTCCACATTGGGCTCCCCTCAAGGAGTTTGCTTCTCCCTCTGCCTGTGTCTCTGCCTCTCTCTATGTGTCTCTCATGAATAAATAAATAAAAATCTTAATAAAAAAATTAAAAATTAAAGTCTATTAGTTAGAAAGGAAGGAAGGAAGGATGGAAAGAAGGAAAGAAAGAAAAAAAAAAAAAGGAAAACTTACCCTGGCTGCTATGTACAGAATAGACTGGAGTGGGCAGGGAGAATGGGGAGGACCAGTTAGGTTTTTTGTTTTTTTGCTGAGCTCCTTAGACAAGTCACATAAGCTCTGAGGGCTTCAATTTCTTCATCTGTGATATGGGGACAAGCATATAAAGTGACACAGTGTACTGGAAAAACCTTGCAGAAAGCCTGGCACAAGACAGGCATTCAGTTCACACTAGCCTAATGTGAAAGAATGAGTATGACAATGTAAAGAATCGGAAAGTGTGTCAGGACACAAAAGCTCTTTATGTGGTGGTAGTGGACATCCTGCGATGGTAAAACACAGGTAGCTTCACAGCAGGTAAACACATCTCACCATTTATTAGCAGAGGCAAAAGTATTTATCAGAGTGCTGCCCCAGTGCTAAAGCTGTTTCATGCTTTGGGGAAAATCAGTGGCAATAACTGTAAGATTTGTTGAGAGCTAACTCTGTGGCAGGTACTGTTTTAAGTGTTTTATGTGAATAAGCCCATTTCATTTCCTCAACCAGGCCTTGCACTAAGCACTGTAATTATCTTTGTTTTGTATCCAGGGAAACTGAGTCACAGAACAATTCATCAGCCTGCACAGTGTAAGTGACATAGTGGGCTTAAAAGATTGAAAGATACAAACTTGAGTTAACTGGGGAAATAGGCTGTGCCAGCACAGAATGGTTATAAGATGGCACCAAACAGACCAGCCACAATCAATGATTACATCATGTGGGAAGCAGTATGGTTTAGCTGTTAAGAGCAGGCATTAGAATTAGCCTGCCTGGGTTTAAATCCTGGCTCTTCCACTTTCTGTGTGACCTTGGCCAAGCTTTTCAGCTATTCTTTGACTCAGTTTTCACATCTGTAATAGGGGGATCACAACAGGACATATCATATCATGAGTTGTGTTGAGGATTAAATGAAATGATAAGTTACGGGGCATCTGGGTGGCTCAGTTGGTTAAGCGTCTGCCTTCGGCTCAGGTCATGATCTCAAGGTCCTAGGATCGAGCCCCGAGTCAGGCTCCCTGCTCAGTGGGGAGTCTGCTTCTCAGTTTGCCTCTGCCCTTCGCCGTTCGTGCTCTCTCTCTCGCTCTCTCTGTTCTTGCTCTCTCAAATAAATAAATAAAATCTTTAAAAAAAATAAATGATAAGATGGATGTAACTCACTAGCTTATTATATGGAGAATAGTAAGAGATCAATATATGTTTCAGAACAAAGAAGGACAATAAGAATTTCTGAAAGCATAAGCCTGAGGCTTCAAACAAAGGGTAGGACTCAAGCCCAATGGTTATCACGTACAATGCTAGGTGCCAGCTAGCTGCAATGATGAAAGCAACATGTCTACCCTTGAGGACCTCTCAGCCTGGTGACAGGGAAGTGGGCTTAAACAAAGAAAATAAAACAAAAGGAGGAATATAAGAATCAGTCACTCATTCAACCAAAATAGTGCCAGCCACTATTATAAGCACTAGGGATATAGTGACTTGTAAAACAGGTGAGATTCGTATACTCAAAGAGCTTATATTTTCATGCTGGAGACAGATAAGGAACACTTTTGTAGGGGCCTTGCAGACCATGGTTAGGACTGTGAATTTCACTCTAAGAAGGATGGGAAATCTTTGGCAGATTTTAAACATGGGCTTGGTATCTGATTAAATTTTGGAAGAATCACTTTGGTTGCTGTTTGGAGTATGGATTGAAGGGGAATTAATGTGTCCTCAGACTCTCCACTGCTGTTTTCATCAAGAGATGGGGTTTCCTTAAATCTAGTTTTCCCCTGTGCCTGTCTCTGGCCACTAGAACATGGCAGCAGTAATGTTGTGTACCTTCTAACTCTGCCTTGAAGACACTGACACCTTCCACCCTTCTTGTAACCTGACCTCTTGAAAACCAGCTGCCATATGAGAAGTCTGACTCTCCTGAGACTGCACTCCTACGAGGAAGTGGATTAGCCATGTGGAGAAAGAGGGGTCAGTCAGGTGGAGGGACACTGAGGTACCAAGCCTGAGTATGAAGCCTACTTGGGCCTTCCAGCCCAGCCAAGCCACAAGCTGCATGCAAGCCCAACCAACACTGCTTGCAGCAGAAGTACTGCCTGACCAAGTCCAGATTCCTGACCCATAGATTGCAAGCAAATAAAAATGGTTGTGGCTTTAAGCTGCCACTACGTTATGGGGAAGTTTGTTATATAGCAATTGAGACGTGGGTGATGGCAGAAGCAAGGAGACTGGTGAGGAGGGTACTGCAGAAATCCATGAGACAGAGAAAGGTGAGTTGGCCTATGGTAGGAATGTCCCAGAAAAAAACTGCCCATCTTAATATAACATCTGATGTTTATATATGACTTTATAGTCTATCAAATATGACCATATATATGACCTCCTTTGATTCTATCAATTGTCCTTCATTTACAAATGAGGAAACAAGCTCAGAGAGGAAATAATTATTGCTCTAAAGCCCTACAGGCAGTAAGTGCTAGAGACAGACTTTGAACATACAACATCTCAGCAAGTTCAAATTTGTTTAGTATATGTCACTAAAATTTTCACTTATTTTAAAACTACATAAAATAAAATCATGTAGCATCCTGTGTTGCAGCTGTCTGCCTCCTGCTCCTTTCCATTTGGCTGGTTGTACAATGGTTCTTAAAGTGGGGTCCAAGGAACTGGCATTGGAATCTAGTAGAGAAAGCTCGACAAAATGCACATTCCTGGGCCCTGCCCAGGAATCAGGCTTTCTGCTAATGGGGCCTGAGCATCTGCATTTTAATAAGCAGGGCAGAAGTTTCCCAAATTCATCACCTTCACAGGAAATTGGAAAGTCATTGAATTGGTGGATCTACACACCCTGAGGAAGCAGGTGGACTTGCTTAAATGCAGAGAGAGAGTCTGAAAACAGTTTAGCAGAATAAATGATCACTGCATGCATGTTGTGGGGTTCTTCTCACTCTACCATGTTGCCTGGGGTGGGGAGGGGGACCTAGATCGTCTCCTCCTCTCCCTCCCTCCTTCTACCAGGCTTATCCTGAGAAGCCAGGAAGGAGAGAGTGTGCAAGACAAGTGATGGGGTGGCAGGGCGAGGAAGGGGCAGAGTGCGCATTTGGAGAGTGGACACTGGTGGCAGACCTACCCTGTTTTAGTCCCTCCAAGTAGGCATTATTTCCATTTCACAATTGAAAAACCTGGAAATCAGGAGGTGGGGTTCCTCATGCAGCCATACAAAGAGCAAGTGGGGAGTCAAGATTGGAACCCAAGACCACCACCTGACTCTGACCCTAAGGTTTTCCCCGGTATTCGTATCAAGCTGTGCCAATCAGGTAGCAGAATTGTATGATAACAAAATCACAGTACTGTGGACCCTGCTCCTCTACTCATTAGCTGTGTGGCCTCCAACTAGGCATTCCCCTTCTTGCAAAGTGTCCATTTCTTTCAAAAGCAGATGAAATTACCTGCCACTGAGAAGTACCGGGTACCCAGTAGCCTTTCAGTAAAAAGTAATTGCTTAGGAATGAGAAAAGGCCAGGACACCGAAACCAAAAGGGTGAAGTGACCATCAGGGCAATTTCTTTTCTTTTTCTTTTTTCTTTCTTTCTTTCTTTTTTTTTTTTTTTTTTTTGAGACAGAGAGAATGAGAGCAAGTGTGGGGGAGGGGCAGAGAGAGCAGGGAGAGAGAATCCCAAGCAGGCTCTGCCTCCAGTGCGGAGTTAATGCGCAGCTCAGTCTCGCAGCTCAGTCTCACGACCCAGACAGCATGATCTCAGCCACAATCAAGAGTCGGAGCCACCCAGGCACCCCATGTGCAGCTTCTTCCACTGTAAACTGTTAGGCTGGGAGTGGGTCCCCCAAGGGAACATGAAATGGGACCCAGCACCAGAGCCATTCCCAGGAGGGGCTATAGCATGTGGGAAGGTGCAGAAGATTGCGTGGTCTTGCAGGCCTCTCCCACCCCCAATTTCTGTGATTCTGGGAATCAGGAGCCACACTGTTTTTCTCTGTCAGAGTGCTGCTCCTTCTCCTGGGGGAGTTGGCAGATCTGCCGCTGGCCCGTTGGCTGGAGACGCATGGGCAGCAGAGCCTGGCATTTCTTTACAGACTCTCACTGTCTCTTTCTTATGCAGCTTTCTTCCCGTTCCCACGCCCCACCTCTGCAAGTCCCCAGGGATCCTGCTTTCTCCTGCAGTGGTGAGGGCAAAGGCCCTGGGTGAAGAGATAGATCGGAGCCTTCCCCCTCCAAGGCTGCTGGGGACCTCAATGATTCATTGTCTCTGGCCTCCCAGACCCCAACCCCTCCCAGGGAGAGGAGGAGGTGGGCAGTGTGCTGGTCAGCAAGTCCGCGCCCAGTGCAAGCTACTGCTTTACTTTGCAAAGTTGTGGGATTCTTATTCATTCGAAGAGTCGGCTGGTCCTGAATGCTTTCAGCAAAGATTTAGGCACTTTGCCAGGCACTGGGGGTACAATTCAGAAAAAGAGTCCTTAACCTGATCCTCAAGGAAGGTCCAGTCCAGTGGGAGACAGGGGAATTAAACAATAATGATCAGTTGAAGGCTGGTTCATTCCTTTACTTACTGAACAAATAGTTATTGAGAACCTTATTATATGTGATAGGCAGTGTTCTAGGGCCTGAGAATACAGTAATAACAAAACAAAGTCCCTGCCTACAGTCTTCTGTCCTAGAAAATAATACAATAAAATCTATTACATCTTATTTATATTATGTTAGCTATCTATTGTCTAGCTAGCTGGCCACCTACCAATCATCTATAATTTCAAGCAGGAATAAATGCTTAAAGAAAAAAGTGCTCAGTTAGGCCTCGAGAGCAGAGATAGTATATAGTCTGGCAAGTCTCTCTGAGGAGGCAGGATTTGATCAGGAATTTGAAAGAAAGTGAGAAGGTGGGGCATGGTAATATTTGCAGAAGTGTTTCAGGATGAAGAAAGCAAGTGTAAAGACTGCACTAGGCCCTGCTCTATCTACTTCATACAAATCACTCAAGGAGTAAGGACCACTTCTTCCCTCTTTACAGACTGGGAAACCAAGAGCTAGAAAGGTGCAGAGGTCCAGGGCCCTGAGGCTTGTGGAAGGTGGGCTTTGGACCCACCCCAGGCAGCTATCCCTCACCTTCACCCATGTGCATGTCTGCCACCAAGAGAGAGGGAAACTCTTCCCACTCCATAGGGCTCACTCTGCTCACTTCATTTCAATTTCTATTTAAGTCACTTTCCCAGCTCACACTTCCTCAAATAGCAGTCCCTCTCTAGGTCTTCTTTTGCTTCAACTACTTCTCATGACCTGCCATTAGAATGCATATTTGTTTATTTGTTTGTTTTCCACTTTCTGCAATTTAGATCTCAGCTCCACAAAGGCTATTGTCTATTTTGTTCACTGTGGTATCCTCTGTGCCCGGCACATCTTTAATGAATAAATGAAAGGAAAGCAGGGAATGCTCAGTGGGTCTGTAACCATTTAGGATAGCTAAAGGGAGAACTTTTCCAAACAGGCACAGGGACTGAGGTGGGAGCAGATCCTTCACTCTTCATAATACTTGCTGGTGTGTACTTGAGAGAGAGAGAGAGAGAGAGAGAGAGAATGAGCAGTGGGGAAGGGGAGAGAGAGAAGCAGATTCCCTGATGAGCAGAAAGCCTGATGAGGGACTTCAGATCTCAGAACCCAGAAATCATGACCTGAGGTGAAGGCAAATGCTTAACTGACTGAGCCACCCAGGTGCCCAATGGAATTTTAAATTCTAGGTTCATGAGGGTCAGAAGACTCTAGGCAATTATGTGTGAAATAAAGAGTAAAGGAACATTGTTTCACAATGTGCTCTGATAGGGTGTTTGAGAGTTCCCAGGACAGAGACAGGGAAGTTGAGAGCTCATCAGGAGCTAATGTGATAGGTGGTTTGAACAAATCACCCTCTTCCCAACCTTCCTAGCTACTGTTTGCCCATCTGTAAAATGAGGACACAAAGAAAAGGGAAGAGAGACTCTTCTAACTCTGGACTTCTAAGACTGAATAAAATATCCTCTCCTGTGGGACAGGTTGACACATCTGTCTTGCCCCAAGCATCTTCCCTGGAAACGGTTAAGACTAGGGTGGGTACCAGGGGGAATATCGGAGTCTTTGATGCCTTTCCTCAAGGTCTTGTGTTACTTATGCTTTCTGGCTCCTCTCTTCAACCCTCTCTGAGGTCTGACCTTCTAATGAGCGGATGCACATTATCAGCCACTGTGGTTTGAACGGGTGCCTGTAATTTAGTGTTGCCTAATGCTGGAAACTGAGAGCAGGGCTTGTGTAATTAGGCTGGGGCCTCATTAACGTCTGCCTCCTTGGGTATTTTTCATTCCTGATTTCTCCTGTCCTGCATTTTGAATCCCATCTGTCTGTATAGGCACGGCTGCCCTTTGTTATCACTCCACTGTGGAGCCAGTCTTGAATTTGGGCCCAGAACGGCCACGGCCATCACAAAGCATGAATCTTAACATGCCCTGGGATGGCCCCTGCTCTGCCTTCTAAATAGAATTTTGCAACTTTACTGAGAACCTGGATGTCTGGGTTGCTCTTAAGCACCTCGGGCTGCCTGGCAGCGCACCCTAGTTTGGGAATTTGACAGAAACCAGAGTAAGGGACTCTATCATTTTAATTGCTATAATTACTGATGATTTAACCAACTTGTATGCAATACTTTGCTATTTATAAAACATTACTAGAATCTGACCTTGAACAGAGACTTGGTCTGCTTTGTTCAGTGGTGACTTCCTAAGAGAGTTAGTCTCTTTTTGAGCCTCCTACCCTCATGCTGTGGGGCATCTGTGGAAGGCATCAATCCCGCTCACCAGTCTCTGCTTCTCTTTGGCCGAACTGAAGCCCCAGCAGGAGCCTGGAGGGCAGGGGAGGGAAGGGTGGTGGTGTTTCTTTCTCATGCCCACCCTGCTTCAGTACCATGACTCTGGAGGTGGCCGTGTTCCTCCGCCACTGCTGGTTCAAGTGCGGGACTCTCCTGCTTAAGTCTAGGTGAAACCTACTAGATTAAATCTATTAATTCTATTTCCTCTCCTGCCCTTTCATCCCTAGGGATGATAATTGCTTCCTGCTGTTATTACATTCTGGATGCATCACGTTTCCTTAGCCCCACACACTACTCTCTGTAAGTGGTTCCTTCGTTACAATATTTATATAAACCATTTGTGGGTGAATTCTGTTTTCTGCTTAGCTCCCATCTGATACAATGCTCAATATCTGGAATAAAGCTTGCAACCTAGCAAGCCCTTGATAAATATTTATGGAACAAATGAGTAAACTTTTCACCAAAACTATGTAAAATATGATTACCTTTTACAGATAAAGAAATGAAGGCTCAGAGAAGTGGATTCTCAGATCTGAGCAACACATTTCTGATGGAGAGCAACACACACATCCTATACCCAGGATGAGCTTACACCACACTCAATGTCTGGAGAAATCTCTGAGTCCTGCTGCTTCCTGTATAGACTCAAGAGTCCACACATGCCAGTCTGGGGTAGGCTTGACAGGGCCGGAGGCCATGGAATGGACGTGGGTACAGTGAGGAAGAGAATAACAGAGTCTCAGGACATAAAGACACTTGGAAATTCACTTGGCATTGAATCAGAAATCACGGTTCAAATCCAAGTGCTGCCTCTTCCTCTGCCCCAGCTTTATCGTGGTGTGACTGACCAATAAAAACTGCATATATTTAAGGTGTAAAACATGTTTTGATATATGTATATGTTACGAAATGATTACCACAACCAAGCTAATATTCTCCTCACCTGACATAGTTTACCACTTTCCCTCCTAAGAGCACTTGAAATCTGCTCACTCAGCAAATTTCAAGTATACGTTATTATCAACTAGTCACTATGCTCTACATTGTCCCCAGAACTTATTCATCTTATAACTGTGTGTACCCTTTAACCAATGTCTTCCCATTCCCCAAAATCTGCCAGCCCCTAATAACCACTATTCTATTATTTGTTGCTATTGGGTTTAGCTTTCTCAGAATCCACATACAAGTGAAATCATGTGTATTTGCCTGGTGTGTCTGAATTCACTTAGCATAATGTCTTCCAGGTTTATCTATGTTGTTGCAAATGGCAGGTTTCCTATTTTTTTTTTAAGGCTGAATAATATTCTATTGTATATATACCACGTTGTCTTTACTCATTTATCCACTGATAAATATGTAGGTTGTTTTCACATCTTGGCTACTGTGAATAATGCTGCAATAAACGTGGGAGTGTAAATATCGCTTCAAAATATTTTCTTTTCTTTGAATATATACCCAGAAGTGGGATTGCTGATCCATATGATAACTCTATTTTTAATTTTTTTATTAAAAATTTAACCTCCATACTGTTTTCCATGGTGGCTGCACCAATTTGCATTCCCACCAATAGTGCATGAGGGTTCCCTTTTTCCTACATCCTCACCCACACTTGCTACCCTTTGCCATTTTTGTTAATAGTCATGTTAACAGGTGTGCTATGGTATCTCACTGTAGTTTTGATTTGCATTTCCCTGATGAGTGATGTTGAGCATCTTTTCATGTGCCAGTTGACCATTTGTATGTTTTCTTTAGAAAAACGTCTACTAATGAACAAGGGGTTGTGGAAGGGGAGGTGGGCGGGGGGTTGGGGTGACTGGGTGATGGGCACTGAGGGGGGCACTTAGTGGGATGAGCGCTGGGTGTTATGCTATATGTTGGCAAACTGAACTCCAATAAAAAAAATTAAATTAAAGAAAAAAGAAAAATGTCAACTCAGGTCCTTTGTCCATTTAAAAAATTTGGATATTTGGTCTTTTGCTCTGCAGTTGTATCGGTTCCTTATATATTTGGGATATTAACCCCTTTACCAGACAGGTGATTTGCAAATATTTTCCCCATTCTGAATGTTGTCTTTTCATGTTGTTGATTGCTTCCTTTACTGTGCAGATTTTTTTTTTTTTTTAGTTTTACTTCTGTTATTTTTTTTTCTAGTTTCATGCAATTGTGGTCTAAAAAGATACTTGATATTATTTCAATTTTCTTAAATTTGCTAAAATTTATTTTCTAACTTATATAATCTATCCTGGAGAATGTTTCTTGTGCATTTGAGAAGAATATATATTTTGTTGCAATTGCATGCAGTGCTGTGTCCTTCTGTTAGGTCTATCTGATCTAAAGTGTAATTCAAGTCCAATGTTATCTTACTGATTTTCTGTCTTAGTGATGTAACTTAAGGGTACTGAAGTTCTCTACTATTATTGTACTGCTGTTTATTTTTTTTTGTACTGCTGTTTATTTCTTCCTTCAGACTTGTTAATATTTGCTTTTTATATTTAGATGTTCTGATGTTGGGTGCATAGATAATAATACATTTGCTATATCCTCTTGATGATCTGACTCCTTTATCATTATATAATGTCCATTGTTGTCTCTTGTTACAGTTTTTGACATAAAGCCTATTTTGTTTAATATAAGTATAGTGACACTTCTGTTGGTTTTCATTAGCATGGAATATCCTTTTCCATCCCCTTACTTTCAGCCTATGTATATCTTTAAAATAAGTGTTTTTAAACTTTCCTATAGGCAGTGTATTGCAGGATCTTGGGGGTTTTTTTGTTTTTGTTTTTGTTTTTTAATTCATTCAGTCACTCTGTGTCTTTTGCAGAATTTAATCCATTTACTTTTAAAGTCGTTATTAATAGGTAAGGACTTACTATTGCCATTTTGTTAATTGTTTTCTGGCTGGTTTGTAGTTCTTTTGTTCTTTTCTTCTTCTCTTGCTGTGTTCCTTTATGGCTGAACATTTTCTATAGTGGTATGTTTTGAATTTTTCTTTTTTCTGTTTTGTGTATCTCCTATAAGTTTTTGCTTTATGGTTACCATGGAGCTTACATAAAACATCTTATAGTTAATAACAGTCTATTTTAAGCCATAACTACTTAACTTTGATCATATACAGATTCTTTTGTACTTCTCTCTTCCTACATTTTATGTTTTTGAGGTTGCAATTCACATCTTTTTATATTGTATATTCATTAACAAATTAGTATAGCTATAGTTTTTTAAATAGTCATTTAAAAGACACGATACTTTTTTTAAAAAAAAAGACGAAATATTATATGAGCATTAAAAGTAACTTACACACTAGTATTACATTATTAGAATATTCTGCATCTGACCAAATACTTAAACTTTATCGATGAATTTTATTCTTTCATATGTTTCATGTTTATCTAAGGACACTAATTAGTGTCCTTTCATTTCAGTAAATTCCTACCGACTAAAAGTCAGGTGCATGAATCTTCTCAATATTTTCCTACCAGATGGCTGTGGTACTTTTGCACAACACTCATAAGGAGGAACATACTGCCTCTTTAAGCAGCTCTATGAAGCAGTCTCCCCCGTGCTGAAGAGGTGGGTCCAGTGAAGTGGTGCCCCACAGGGGCTCTGAGGTCAAACTGCCTAGGTTTAAATACTAGCTTTGCCACTTACCGGCTGGAGACCTTGATTCCATTACCCAACTCACTGGTGCTTCAGCCTTCTTATCTAGAAAATGTGGATTATAATAGTACATACCTTATAGAGTTGCTGAAAGGATGAAATGAGTCAATACATGTTAAGTGCTTGGAACAGTGCCTTGCACGTAGGAAATGCTATAAAGTGTTTGTTAAATAAAAATTCATGAATTTTGTATGTGTAATTCAAGCTGGCTTAATCAAAAAGGGATATTTTTTGGCTAAGGTTTGGAGATGAATCTGGATCCAGGGCCTTCAATAACATCATCGGGTCATTCACTCTCTGTCCCTCCCTTGGCTATACTTTCCTTTGCCTTGGCTTCAACCCTAGCAAAACCTCAAGGGAAAAAAGAGATGGCCACCAGCAGCTCGAGGTATCCATCCCACCAGCTCAGCAGCCCCAGCAGAATGCACTTGTGTCTCCCACTCAAGGGTTCCAGTAAAAGCCTCACAATGGATCCTCATTGGCTTGTCTTAGATCCCATTACAATATTCTGATTCAGTCTGACACCAAATGACATCAGCTCTAGACACCACACAGACTGTATACTGGGAAGGGGTCACCCATATGAAAAATCTAGATGTTGTGCCTCAGAGTAGAAAGGATGGATGCTGGAGAAAACCAGCTGTGGTCTGCTCTACCATCCATTCTGGTCAACTTTTCTGCCTTTTTTTTTTTTTTAATTTTTATTTATTTATGATAGTCACACACACACAGAGAGAGAGAGAGAGAGAGGCAGAGACAGAAGCAGGCTCCATGCACCGGGAGCCCGACGTGGGATTCGATCCCGGGTCTCCAGGACCACGCCCTGGGCCAAAGGCAGGCGCCAAACCACTGCGCCACCCAGGGATCCCCTGGTCAACTTTTCTGAAGGCACTTCTTATAAGCATGACTTCAGAAAATGTAGGCCTTGCTCATACTGCACATTTGAAAGTGATTAAAGTCATTTTCAGTGCAACACCTAAGTCTCTTTGAAAGCGTATATTGCAAGTCAAGAACTCTGCTCAACGTTCCTACTTTGGTAGACCACAGCTGGGCTTGAAACAGTACTATGTGGCAGAGGAAGATTCCTACTGACTCCGTCCCTTCCTGCAGGATACATCGTGAGTTGGGCTGGAGCTACCTGGTTTGTATGCACATTCTCTCAGGTCTGTGAACTTGTGGCTTGCCAAAACAAGCTGTCCAGCTGACTGTAAGCACCATCCTGGACTTGGACAGAATAAATCTCAACAGCTGCATGGACCCTGAACCCAGTGCTTTGGCTATATTGGCACTGCCCTCACAGCTCTGGTTACTCAAGGTATGGTCTTCTACCAACACTAGCAGCCTCTGGGAGCTTGCCCATACCCTTGCTGCTCAAGCTGAGGCTTCAGGTCTGACAGCATTAGCTTCGCTTGGGAGCCTGTAGGTAATTCAGGATCTCAGGTGCTATTATTCGAAGACCTAATGAATGGAAATATGCATTTTAACAAGGTCTTTAGGGAGTTGACAGGCACTTAAAATTTGGAAAGCACTACTGTATTAGTTTTCTAGGGCCACCTAAGCAATGTACCACAGACTGGATGGCTTAAAACAATAGGAAAGTGTTCTCTCACAATTTTGGAGGCTAAAATTCTGAAATACAGGTGTCAGCAGAATTGGTTTCTTCTGAGGGCTGAGAGGGAATTTGTTCCATGTCTGTCCCTCCCTCAGGGTGACTGATAGCAATCATTGGCTTTCCTTGGCTTGTAGATACATCACTTCACTCTGTTTTCATCATCACATGGCACTTTTCCCTGTCTCTGTGTCAGGCAGCACACGTAGCCCCAGCTGACCCAGACCCAGTGCAGGGCCAATGTGAGAGCTTTCTGGGGAGGTTCTCCATCGGCCTACACACTGGAAACACCTAGGGAGTGTAAAAACTACAGATTCCCAAATCCACCTTCAGAGATTCTGGCGAAACTGGTTTGGCATATTGCCTGGCCATCAGAATTTTAAAACACTTCCTAGATAATTCTAATCTGTAGCCAAATTTGAGGTCTAATAGGATGGACATTCTTGTTTCTATATATTACAAAATAAGACAATTCAGTTCCTTTCCCAGATAGAGTGGGGCATAAGCACAGATAAATTTGATAATTTCTGAAGTATAATTTGAGGCATTTGTTTGGTGCTCATAAATTTAAAATTAGTCTCTTTCTTATCTTTATGATAATGCATTACTTCCTTTGCCCTAGTAATGTTTTTCAATCTCTTTTTCCCCCCTGATATTAGTACAGCTACATCACCTAGCTTTCTTTTCAGTTAAATGGTATATATATATATTTTTTTCCATCCTTTAACTTTCAAAATTTTATATTCCTATGTTTTAGATAAATATCTTGAATAGAATATAGCTGGATTTTTAAAAACCTACTGTGAAAATTCTGATGCAGATGCCCTATAAATTACAGCATTCAGTCCTTTTATACTTAATGCAATTAATGATATATACTCCTGATAGCAAATAGTTTAACTTACAGGATACTTTCTGAAGGTTGTAGTTCTCACAAGTGACCATGAGAGGGCGACTCCAGTGGACTCAGACATTTATAGCCTTGAAGGGACAGAAGAAACCAGGCATTTTCTCTCTCCACCACTGCTTCCAAGGGTGTGCCTTCCCTACAATGTTTGGGCATCCTCTGACCATGGGAAGAATAAGGATGTGTGCTTGAGGACAGAAGTATGGTGAACTGGGGAACAAAAGAGCAGCCCAGTGGTCATGCCCATCCATGGGGTAAGTGTAGCTGAAGGTATTCATTGGGTTATGAGCAGAAGCTATTGACCAACTTGTATAGAAAATTTTCAGTACTTTATAACCAGCACTGCTGTACAGGCCATTTATATCAGTCTGCTTATATATCTGGATTTAAATCTACCGCCTTATTTTATTTGTAATACACATTCTATGTTGGTTTTTCTTGCCTTTCATGTCTTCTTTTACTATTTCTTCTTTTCCCTCTCTTATAGCTTTTTTTTTTAAAAAAAATGCTTTATGTATTTATTTGAGAGAGAGCAAGAGCAGGGTGGCGGAAAGGAGCAGAAGAGAGGAACAAGCAGACTCCATGCTGAGCACAGAGCTCAATGCAGAGCCCAATACCAAGGTCCTGAAATCATGACCTGAGCTAAAATCAAGAGTTGGAGAATTAACTGACTGAGCCACCCAGGTGCCCCTCCCTCCCTTATAGCTTTTAAGTTTTACTGCATTCTTTTTTTTTTTTTTTACATAATTACCCCAGTATAACTACCTCATTCATCTCTGACTTTTCAAAGCCTATTATTAATCAATATGTTTACTTACCTCCTTGATAATACAATGGCCTCAGAGCACCTTAATTCTATTTTCTCCCAGTCCCTACTATCTTACTGTCATGTATTTTAATTCTTCACATATTTTTTAAATCTATAAGACATTATAGATTATTATAGATATTATTTGAAGACAATATTTATTAATATTTACCACCTTCTTTGTTGTACATATCTTTTTGCAGCTCTATATTATTCCAGAATCATTTTCTTTTTGCCTAAAGCATGTTCTTTAAACTCTTCCCTTAGTGAGGGTATTCTCTGTCTAAATGTTTTCATTTTGCCTTTATTCATAAAAAATGTTTCCCTGAAGATGAAATTAGAGCTTGGCAATTATTTTCTTTTGGCATCTTGAAGATGTCATTCTACCACTGCTGCCTGGGAGCTTTCAGTCTGTTACTCCAATAAAGAATCTGCCTTTTTCTCTCTGGCTGTTTTTAAGATGCTTTTTCTTCATCTTTCTGTACTTACACTATTGCGTGTTGGTGTATAATTCTTTTTATTGATCCTGCTTGAAATTTGCTGAGCTTCTGGTTTTGGTGGTTTGGTAACTTTCTGAAAGATTCTCAAACATCAATTTTTAAGATATTGCCTCTGCTCCATCTCGTTTTGAGATTGTTTAAATGTAAGATTTTCTCAAAAGATCTGATCAACTCTCCTGCATTTCTCATCTTTTTCTCTCTGTGCTTCATTAGATTTCTTCAGCTCAACTTTTACTTCATTATCACCTTTTCAATGGTGTGTAATATGCTGCTAAACACAACACATCCAACAATTTTGATTATTATAGTTTTCAAGTCTAGAAGTTGTATTTGTTTTTTTAAAAAAATGGTTGTGTCACTTTTTATTACTATTGTTTTCTATTTCTAGAAGATATCTTCAAATCTGATTTTTTTCAACTTAATTATTATTTTTTTAAAGAATTGCTATCTGATAAGTCCAGTACCTTACATCTTTCAGGGTCTCTTTCTGTTGTCTATTGTTTCTGTTTCTTCTCATTCGTGGTGTCTGTGCCTGGTTGTCTTTGGCTTTATGCTAGCTATTCTAAAAAAAATTTATCAAGCCTAGGATGAAAGTACCTTCCTCTACATACAATTTGCTTTTATGTCTGGCATGTTTGGGATCACCATAAACCAAGTTTAAGGCTGCCTAGAAGTTCAATCAAACTGCAATTTAAACTGCAATTACTTGTGAGGACTCATGTACTTAGAATTCTCATTTATCTTGAAGATGTGGTCCTTTGGGGTCTCAGCTTATTGTGGGGGGGCTATCATTACTTTCCCCACCTTGTGTGGCCTTGGACATTGACCTCTGTCTCCCTTGTTCCTGCTAGGCTATCAAAATCAATTTTCAAATTTGCTAGACTTCGCAAATGCTCTCAAGAAAAAGGTAACTTTTGTACTTATTCATCTTTCTGGGTTTCCTTTTCCTCATTATTCTCTTCTTGGTAATTCCTTAATGTCTTGCCAACTCTTTGAAGACTTTCAAGATGATCATTATTTAAAACCAGTTTTTTAAGTTGTTTTCAGTGGCAAGGTTGGTCCAAATAATCTAGCCCATCATTATTAGAAATAGCCAAATAACGTCTTTCTTGGCACATGGTAGTCTCTCAGTAAATGATGGCTGAATTAGTTGAATTATCATAATTTTCCAAACATGCTCTCTTTTTTTGCCTGTCTGCATTTACAAAGACTGTTTCCTACCCTTATGATGCAGAGAATGCCCATATTCTACCACTGACAAGGCTCAAAACCAATGCCACCTCTTCCTCAAAAGTTCTTCCTGTTTTCCTTACTTCCCCAAATCTGAATCCTATTTCTCCCCCAGCTAAATCCTCAGGAGACCTGGTCCGTATTATTCTGGTTAATATATTAATATTAGAAATATAGGTAGAAATATGTTAATAGGTAGAAGTATATAACACAACTCTATCTCTTCTGTGGATTTGTACTTTCTTGACTTTTCTGGGCTTCTGCAGAATTCCCTTACTCCTCTTCAAGCTCAGCATACATTATAAACAGATTCTTTGGAAAATGGTATATACAGTACTTTTAGGTTTGATGTCCTAGGAGGGGATTCTTCGAACATTTAGTCTGCCATATGCTGGAAGCAGGCTGTAGCTCATTCTAATAAACCCTTACATTTGTATAGCACTTTAGAATGAACAGGGCACCCTCACATACATGTCTCTTACTTGAGTGTTGCAATCGTCATGCTGCAGATGGGAATCTGAGGGTAATAGAGACTAAATAATATACCTGAAATAGCGTCACAAAGCCATAAATGCTCCAGTCTTTTCTCTGCAAGCTCAGGGCTCGTTCCAGCACACCACCATTGCTTCTCCATATTATTTGTGTGGCTAGTAATTCCAATCACAACGACACCTAAAACTCTTTGAAAGTAACACTCAGTATGTGAAAGTACATGTGGTGTGGGAGTCAGGTCAGAGGCAGCAGACAGAGGGGTTAGCTCTGTGAGGTACCCACACACATGCCTCTCAAATGAAGGTTTTCTATATCTCAGTCCTCCTTACCTCACAACCTTGGTCCCATTTCTCATGACTTGCATGTCCACCATACAGCCCCCAGTAACATAGGCAGCTAGGTTCAACTCTGAGAATTCAGCCTGAAGGAGAAAGCAAAACACAAAAGGATTCGTAAAAAAATAACGATGCTAAAAACTATTAACATTTATTGGGTACTTGTATGTGCCAAGTATACACTTATATCTCACCTGAATCTTAGGAAGTTTGATAATGTTTTACTTCCCTTTCTGAAACATGAGGAATCCAAGGTGCACAAGCATGGTTCTATGTACAAGGTCACATAATAAAAGGCAAAGTTGGATTGAAACTCTTATGTCTCCGATTCACAGACCCATGCTATTAGCCACTACTAATTTCTACTTCCTTGAAAGTGGAAGAAGCAACTCCAGCTTCAGGACTACATGAGGCCAAAGGCTGTTCAATATAACATTTTCCCTAGATTTCTCCAGCTTCAGGTTATGCAGTAGTATGACATCACAGCTAGTGATTGCTTATCACTGTTAATGGAGTCCTCCTCATCATCTGCCCACTGCTACCTCTTTTGGTCATAGCCCCTCCCTCATCCACCTACATGGTTACAGTAGAAGCACCAGAGCTGTGCATTGAAATAGTTCTCAGCCCCTCAGTCACAGCTGATGGGGCTGGCACTTGACCCAGGGTGGAGGAATAAGGTGCCCTTGTATTAGAATTTAAAACTGCTGAGTGATTCACACAGTTTCTTTCTACAGGCTGTATTTAATATACAAAACCTGAGTATAACCAAAGACCATGTTTTCTGCTATCTGGATTGGGAAAGTACAGAAAAAAAGGAGGCAGAGGGGAAAATGTCACAGTCTCTAAGAGAGGGGCAGAGACAAGAGATGAGTAGTCTTGATGTTTATGTGCCAGCTATAATCTTGCCCTTAGGCTTTACTGCAATACATCTGTATCTTTATAAGTTCATCTTTTTGTTTTCCTATTCGTTTAAGCAAGATCTGCTGAATTTCTGTTGCTTGTGACCAAAGCCCTATGGAATACATCCCTTCTACCAGGTTATATACTCCCTGGGGACAGTGATTCCAGGTTATCATAACCATGTTTCCTAAGGTAGCCATAACAAAGTACCACCACTAGGTGGCTTAAACAGCAAAAATTTCTTTTCCCACACCTCTGGAGGCTAGAAGTCCAAAAACAATGTGTTGGTAGGGTTGCTTCCTTTTGAGGGCTGTGAGGGAAAAATCTGTTTCAAGTTTCTCTCTTTGGCTTGTAGATGGCCACTTTCTCCCTTTTCATTACATTGTCTTCTTCCTACACATGTCTCTGTATCCAAAGACCCCCTTTTTATAAGGACACTAGTCATACTGCATTAGGGTCCACTCTAATGACCTCGCTTAACTCTATAAAGATCCTATCTCCAAATAAGGTCACATTCTGAGGTATTGGGGCTTAGGATTTCAACATGTAAATTTTGTAGGGTGCAGACACTTCAACTTGTAACCCCATCCTAGAAAATGCATACTACCAAACTGTGCCTCTTACACAATAGATGCCAAAAGCTATTTCTCAGGATTAAATGAATATAAATAACTTCTCTTACATATGAAAAACTCACTATGCGTCAGATTCTGTCTTAAGCATTTTACATGTATGAATTAATTTAATCCTCATACTTGTCCAGATTGGGGAAAAAAAAAAAAAAAGGTAAAGAGAGATTAAATAACTTGCAAAACCCAGGATTTAAACCCAGGCAGTCTGACTCCAGCCTATGCTTTTAACTGCTATACCCCACTACCCCACTGTTTAGCTGAATAAGGCACCGGGTGGATTACAACTGGGAATTTTAGGGACCTTAAAATAGCCCATTTTAAGAGAAAAGCAAGTTTATATTGAAGGAAAATATCATTTCACAGTGACTGAAATGTATCCCCTTGGAAACATTTAACAGAATTATGACCAAAGACCTAGTCATCTCCCCAGATGGCATTAAAGAAAATCCAGGACACTTACATCTCTTGCATTAATTAATAGCCTCATTATGTCGTGGCAAGGTGAAAAGCAATGAGCTCTGTTAATGAGTCCAGATTAGTAAATAGTGGTAATGACCTGTTTATTAAGTCTAAGGCCCTAAAAATTCAGTCCCATCATGTTTAAGATACTTCACTGGTGAGAATACAAAAAAGAATTAGCAATAAAAGTTGTTGCTTGACTGTGTGGAGAAAAGAAGTTAGAAGAAAGTTGCAACACAGAACATTTGGGCACCAAAAATTTGAAGAAAAGGAATAAATCAATCTTGAATGATAGAATCTCCAACTCCAAGGTGGCAAAGCCTCATGGGCTGTCTTGCTGCCCAAATGGAAAGAGATATCTGGAAAAAAGACACACTCAGGTTTAGATATACAAGTTAGAAGTTCATCATGTTCAGGTCAGGATTTCTAGAGTTATTTCCCAGTTACTGTTTATGAATAATTACAGGAGGTAAATGCCTCGGTTGTTAGGGGTAGCAAGCCTCTATTGGATCAAGCATAGAGAGCCACAGTAGTAAAGAGAGGGCACTCTTCTATATTTTACTCTTTAAAAATTTCAACAAACAAAACTTGTATATGAACACAGAGGTATCCAAATACTTCTCCTTCGTGATAGCATGATGGCCCTCGGTAGAATCTCAAAGAACAACTATTTTTGAAGAGCCTCGGAGCTCATGTAAAAACTGCAGTGGGTTGAACTGTCTTCCCCAAAAGATATATCCACACCCTAACCCTGATACCCACAATATGACCTTTTTTAGAAATAGGGTCTTTGCACATTTACATCTGTGATCCATGTAGAATTAATATTTTGTGTAAGATTTGAGGTTCAATTTTTCCAAATGGTTATTCAAATACTTTGCAATTATTTATTGAAAAGACTATTCCTTCCCAATAGAATTGCATACCTTGCAATTTAATGGCATTTCTTTAATGGCATTAAAGAAAGGATTAAATTCTACTTTTGACCATACCTTGGTCAAACATCAAGTCACTTCATATATGATCTATTTGTCTATCCTTGAGTCTGATCCAAGTTTTCTCAGTTACCTGCAGCTTTACAGTGAGTCTTTTGACCATACCTTGGTCAAACATCAAGTCACTTCATATATGATCTATTTGTCTATCCTTGAGTCTGATCCAAGTTTTCTCAATTACCTGCAGCTTTACAGTGAGTCTTGATATCAAGTAGTATAATATTCTAAGAGGGAAGCAGCCCAAGAAAATAAACCAGCTGAATGTTTTGAAAGGGAAAATAGTCATGTTATACATTTGTGGGAGATTGTCTCTAGACATCATTAAAGACAGGTAGAGGGAATCCCTGGGTGGCTCAGTGGTTTAGTGCCTGCCTTCAGCCCAGAGTGTGATCCTGGAGACCCGGATCGAGTGCCACGTCAGGCTCCCTGCAAGGAGCCTGCTTCTCCCTCTCCTGTGTCTCTGCATCTCTCTCTCTGTGTGTCTTTCATGAATAAATAAATAAAACCTTTAAAAAAAAAAAGACAAGTAGATTTTTGCAGTATTACGCACATATAGGGACTTTTGTATTTTGTTACTCTTGTTAAGACCTGGTGTTGGAGGCTTTCAACACTGATCACAACAATACCTGAAAGTGTTGGATTACCTGAGATTTCCTGTTTATGACTTTTAAAAACATGTACATGGAAGAATCAAAGAATAGTGGGAAAGGAATTCGCCTTGTTGTCTGAGGCAGGGATCTAAACCTTGGATTTGACAATGACTTAATGACAATGACCACAGGCAAACCCTTCACTATCCACTGTAATTCTCTTCATCTTTATTTTTTTTAAGATTTGTTTATTTATTTATTCATGAGAAACACAGAGAAAGAGAGGGGCAGAGACACAGGCAGAGGGAGAAGCAGGCTCCATGCAGGGAGCCCAACGTGGGACTCGATCCTGGGTCTCCAGGATCACACCCTGGGCTGAAGGCGGCACTAAACCACTGAGCCACCGCGGCTGCCCTCTCTTCATCTTTAAAATGAAAGAGTTATAATCAACTGAGTCAATCACATCTACAGTGCCTTTCATTTTTACAGATATTTATTTCTCAACTAGCGTCCCTCAATTATCACTGAAGGAAAAATCTATTATCACATCACATCTTATGAAAAAGGAATGCCAAGCAATATTTTTGTTAGAAAGCTCTTCACTGCCTCATATCCAGCTTCAGGAGCACAGTAGGTATTCAAAAATGCTTGCTAAATAAAATGTTATTTTTATTTTTGATAAGCAGATATCTACTAATGCTATGTATGTAGCTTGCCTTCTGAAACTGTCCGTTGCCAGATCCATTAGCCTATAACATTGAGGAGGGTGTTTCCAGGCAGAAAGGAGGGGAAAGGCCCAATGTAAGCTTTTAGTAATGAAAGCACAGGTAAGAATACAGGGCTATTGGATCAATGGAATGGTGACATGTCTTTTGTAGCTGGGGCATGGAGTTTATGGAGGAAAATAATAGGAAGCAGAAGTAGAAAAGTGGGTCAGAGACCAGTCCAGAAGGATCTTGAACTCTGCTGTGCATTGTATAGTGCATTCATCTATGTATATGATGTATACATACATATGTATACATAACAAATGTATGCATACTTCATAACAAATATACATGCATACTTCATGACAAATACCACAAAGTATATGCATATATGCATGCTTCAAAACAAATACCACAAAGTACTTCAAACAACACAAGTTTATTATCTCACTGCTCTGTAGTCAGAAGCCCATATTAGTTTGGCTAGTTTCTCTGTTGTGGGCTTTACAAGGCCCAAATCAAGGTGTCAATCATCTGGGCTTTTATTGGAAGACTCTAGGAAGAAACTGCTCCCAAGCTCATTCAGGTGGTTGGCAGAATTTAGCTCTTCGTGGTTGAAGGACTGAGGTTCTGCCTCCTTGCTGGTGTCAGCTGGGAGCCTCTCCAAGACAGTTAAGGCCCCTTGCACTGTATGTCACATATTCTTAGAAATCTATTAACTTCCCCCTCTGCCACATTTCTCTCTCTAGCCAGAGTAAATTCTGTTTTTAAGGGCTTGTGTGGGCCCTGAATAATCAGGGTCACTCTCCCTATCTTAAGGTCCATAACTATAATCACATCTGCAGAGTCCCTTTTGAATATCATTTTCACAGGTTCCAGGGAGTAGGGTATAACATTTTGTCGGGGCAGGGGGGTAGGAAGCCGCTGGAAAACACTAGAGGCTGCAGTGGAGGGGAGTGGTTACATATTTAACAACAAATATTGACAAAGAATTTTCTAGTCTCCAAGCTCTGTTACAGGTATTAGATATGGTTGGAATCCTATCCACTAACAAAATCTCTTCCACAACCCCCTAGATCAGAAGGCAACATAAGCACCTCTTTATAATTAAACTCATGTCCCGTTCTGAAACACACACGCACATGGACATGTGCACACACAAGCATACACACGCATGCACACAGGGAAAAAGACAGAATGCATTCAATTTCCCGTAGGGTATTTGGCTACCCGTAGGGTGTTCTCCCTGGAACTGGTACCTGGCAAGCACGTGATGCCAAGTAGATAATATTACTGAAAGTATGGGGTATTCATGGTTGGTTATTAATAACTGCATCTATGGTGATTATGATGTTGATGATAGAATGGAAATGGTGTGTGCAGTCATCATTACAATAAGCTGAATGATGCTATTAGGCCAACAGATCGATGAGAGAAAAACTGAAAGTGGGACTTGCAATTGGATGACTGATGGGAATGTGCTCAAGAAACCAAGAATGTGTGGGAATGCAAAGGTGGCAGCTTTCAGCCTTGACCATGAAGCCTGACTGAAGGAGGATTTTGACACAAAAAGATGTTGTCCAGAGTTCCTGAGAAAGGCAAGGAGCTTGCAGACAGACTGTTCTGGAATCCAAGGGTGGCTGATAAGATACTAGAAATTCCTGCCAGTTTGTAAAGACCCATCTGGTCGAGACTGTACCCTTAAACCTTAGAATGTGCCCCTTTTCAAAGCCTTAAGCATATCACAGATTTTTCAGAAGGAAGAGAGAGAAAGAGACAGACACAGAGTCGACAGGAGAAGGTGGGCAGCCTCCAGTACCTTTTCTAATGCTGGGTGGTCAACCTCTGACCCTCAGCCCCATTCTCCAACCTTTCCCATTACACCCTATGCAGAGGAACTGTTAATCTGCAGGTCAGGGTATCATAATGCTACAGGTGACAGATGGCAAGGTCATTGCTAGGTTGAAAAGCCAGGCAACCACATGTGACACTGGCTTCTCTGCAGCTGAGTGCTTGATGATGTGTGTGGTCATCATGTCGATTCCTCTCCTCTGCCTGTAGCTCCTCATAGATGCTCATCTCAGCATCCACCTTTCCCTCTACTGCTCTCTCTTCCATGAGTTGGCAGCAGTAAACTCTGATTGCCAAAAGTCCCAGATGTCCTGCTTTCTCTCTTCATAACTGTGTTTGTCATACCTTGGGTCTATTTAGTAATAACAGCCACATGCTTAATAAATAACATCCACAAATGATCTGGAGCCTAACTGCAGGATTCACACCAGCTCTAGCAAAGAGCCCTGCACTGGGGTGGGGGGCCCAGGCCAGCTAACGATTAAAGGTATTCCAGGACTTATTTGCTATTCTTCCCTGTGTATTTGGCTACCTTAGGAACCTAGAACAGGGGTGGTGATTTTCAAGGTAGGATTAGGGCATTCCTGCATCCTTTAGCAAGTTATCATCAAAATTCCACTCTAATCCCTAACAGATTGTTATGTTTACTCTTGGGAACCAAACTGTGTCATTAACAAATTCCTTTAAAAACAATCAGCATTCTGCATGTACTCTGATCCTCTCCATGTCTTAAGTTCTTTCACAGAGTTTCCTAACGTCCAAGAGACTCATTAGAAGGACGCACAACAACAACAACAATCAAGTAGCACTAAACACAAAAAACCTAAGCGCTACCTGGTCTCTAATGTCCAACATGGTTTAGACACTAAAGAACTGATGACCTCCTTGATGGCCTTCCACCATCCCCTATTCTCCACTTCTGTCTGACTCTGCCATTGCCACACTGGTCACCTTCCCATTGTCAAGCATGCTGAGCAAACTCCAGGCTCCAGTCCCCCAACCCATAGAGCTTCCTGGAGATGGCAACAAGGGCACCTTCCCACTCTACCTACATCTCTACTCAGTGGCACCCCCAGGAGGCACCTCCCTGCAAAGCACCTGCGGTACTCCATGCCCCCTTTCCTTGCTTGAACTCTCCCTATGACATTCATCCCCACTGACATAATTGTACCCTTTTTCCCATCTGACATGATTTACATCCATTCCACTTTAGTATTTAATTGTCCATCTCTCTCACCAGAGTAGGGAGCAGAGGTCTGTTTCATTTATGGCTCTATCCCAGCACCCAAACCAGTACCTGACATTCAGCACAATGCTCTAATAAATATCATTGAATAAATGAATGTCTAGTTTGTAGATGTCAGAGGTGAGGCCCAGGGAGGCAAAGTGATTTTTCTAAAAGTTACAACCCAATAGTTACATGAGCTGGGACTCAAACCCAGGCCAACATCCTTCACACTGCACCAAGTGGGTTACTAGAGGTGACTCTGTTCTACTGCACAGAGCTGGGTCAGCTAAAGGGCTGCTTGGCTGGCTTTGGGCTTTGCTTGTGCATGTGGCTGCCCTAATTTTCAAACCTTCCCATGTCAGCAAAGCCCATGGGCCCCTGCCCCTCCTTCACCACTCTACCTCTTCCAACTGCCCCGCTCCTGCAAACACTTGGCAGGTGGCCCAAGGCCTGCTGTCAGCAAGAACTGCTTCCTGTAGATTTCCCGGCACAGGCTGTGTTTTTAGTTCTGAGGGCCCAGTGGGCTCAGTGACTTCCTTGCCTGGCATCTGAAGTCTTTTCCACCAGTTCAGATTCACCTTGTAGACAAAAGAGGCTTTGAGAGTCTGCAGACTCTCTTAGTGGCCCATTCCAGATGAGGAAATCTCACTCAGGAGCAGTGCCTGGCAGCTCAGTGAAAGCACCCAGCTACAATGTGTAGACGCAAAGGTATCTTCAGCTCATCAAAACATAACACTTTGTGTGTGTGTGTGTAGAAGGCAGGGCAGGGAGCAATAATCCATAAAAACATGTCAAAATAAATATAAAAATACAGAAAAAGTTAAAATGACAAACCCTAAATTTTTAAATGTTCAAGTAATAGAAAATCCAAAATCAGATGGAGTTAACCACATTTTAAAAACTAAACAGGGATCCCTGGGTGGCACAGCGGTTTAGCGCCTGCCTTTGGCCCAGGGCGCGATCCTGGAGACCCGGGATCAAATCCCACGTTGGGCTCCTGGTGCATGGGGCCTGCTTCTCCCTCTGCATATGTCTCTGCCTCTCTCTCTCTCTCTCTCTCTCTGTGTGACTATCATAAATAAATAAATTAAAGAAATCTTAAAAAAAAAAAAAACTAAACAAAAAAAATCAGCAACAGTGATTTGCAGGTTACAAAGTGATTGGTATAGGCTGGTTTTCAGAATCAGACCGCGAGTCTGTGAGCTCTTATGCCTTACCTGCTGTAAAACTTGAGGCAGGCTAGCCTTTCTATACCTCAGTCCCTTGTCTATAAAATAAGCCTTCCCATGGTAATTGTGAGCATCAAATGAATTGATAAAAGCCCTTAGCAAGGTGCATAAGCAAAAATAAGTGCACAATAAATGTTAGCTATCATGGTTATGTTATTTAATTGGATCATTACAACAACCTCTTGATATGAGGCGAAGTATTAGTATCTCCACTAGCTGACGAGAAAACTGAGGAGCAGAGAGAACAAATGACTCAGCCAAGATCACAAGGTTATGGAGCAAGAGAGCTACAACTCTGACTCCATTCATCCATTCATTCATGCACTTGACAGCTACTATGCCAAGGACAGGATCTAATGACACGACCGCAAATGAGCAAAACTCCCCATTCTCATGGAACTTGTATCTAGTGGGGAAAATAGGCCATTAACAATAAACAATATGTCAGGGAAAGAAACAGATTCTGGAAAGAGGACAGAGTGCTGGGAGGTGAGCGTTATGTCAAATAAGGAGGGTCATGGGAAGGTGGCACTTTATCAGTGCTACAAGCAAAGGGAGGGAGCAAATCCTACAATAAGAGGTGGAAAGGGTCTGCAGGCAGGGAGAATAGCAAGGAGGAAGGCCTAGAGGCTGGAGCATTATGTATGTAGCTCAAGAGCAGCAAGGCAGGCAGTGTGGCTGGAACAGAGATAGTGAGGGAGTGAGTGGAAGAAGAGGTTGGAGAAAGGACAGTGGATTGATCCCAGTAAGGATTTTCGTCTGGATCACAGGGTTAAGATGTTAGCACCATCACCATCCTCATGAGCAACATTATCATCTTCACACTGTCAATGAAGATAATGATGAAAAAAAAAAAGATAATGATGAAGATTCAACATCACCACCGCCATCATCATCATATTTGGCAATGCAAGAATTCAAGAAGTCCAGTTTGAAAAAAATCACCAGTAAGTGTGGCACTCTGATTTCTAAGGAATTTTTTTCATGGCCCAGTATTGCTTGTTCTCCAGGGCTAGATGTACACTGAGTAGAGATTAAGGTGGGGTTCTGATGGATGTCAGCCAGAGCACCCAGGCATGCCCTAGTTCTGCCCTGCTAGTTACCCCTTCCTGCTCCGGTTCCCAAAAAAACTGGACCCGCAAGAAACAACAGCAAGTGAGAATCAAAGACCCACAAGAAACAACAGCAAGTGAGAATCAAAGAAAAACAACCATTGTACCCATCGTCCTTTTCCCTGTGCCAGGTCAGCTACAAGAGTGAAGAAAGCAGGCAGCCTGGGTGGCTCAGCGGTTTAGCGCCGCCTTCAGCTCAGGGCCTGATCCTGGAGACCCGGGATCGAGTCCCAAGTCAGGCTCCCTGCACGGAGCCTGCTTCTCCCTCTGCCTGTGTCTCTGCCTCTCTCTCTCTCTCTCTCTCTCTCTCTCTCTGTGTGTGTCTCATGAATAAATAAATAAAATCTTTAAAAGAAAAAAAAGTGAAAGCTTTTGATAATGTCTTCAGGGAAAGAAGGAAATGAAGAAGAAGGGGAAGAAGCGGGGGTAGAGAAAAGTGGGGAAGAGGAATGAGAGAGAGGGGAAAAGAGAAGGAGGGGAAGCCTTTAGGGGGACAGAATGGTGGCACCACCTCAGCCCCCAGAGCTTTTAAGGTTGAGAGACCTAGGAAAGAACTTTGCCACCTGCCACAAACTTTTGCTCCTGCAACAGATCAGGCAAATGTTCAGGAATTTTAAGACCACAGTTTAACTATGCAGAAGAGAATGATGGTTAATGTCCCCCTGACATCTGCTTCTCTCTACTTCTCCTCATTGCAGAGCTTGCTCCACATGTTCAAACACTTTTCTGCTGAATGTTCAGAAAAGTGTATTTATAGGATTAAGCAAACCAGGTGTGAAAGTTTCCCCACATTTCCCCAGAGGAACGATGGACAATTTGGGGGCTTGGAGACTGAGATGTAGACGTGAAGGCCACTGCCAGGCAGCTGCTACACCCTCTGCCTATGTCTCTGCATTCTCTCTGTGTCTCTCATGAATAAATACATAAAATCTTTATTTTTTTAAATTTTTATTTATTTATGATAGTCACAGAGAGAGAGAGAGGCAGAGACACAGGCAGAGGGAGAAGCAGGCTCCATGCACCGGGAGCCCGATGTGGGATTCGATCCTGGGTCCCCAGGATTGCGCCCTGGGCCAAAGGCAGGCGCTAAACCACTGCACCACCCAGGGATCCCACATAAAATCTTAAAAAAAAAAAAAAAAGGAGAAGAAGAAAGAAAAAAGAACCACGGTAAGGATACCTTGGGGAAGATGGTTCCAGGCAAAAACAACAGCAAGAGCAAAGGTCCTAAAGCAGAGTGTGCTCACTTGTTTTTTAAAGTTTGTTTTCATTGTGGTAAAATACACCAAATATAAAGTTCACAACTTTAACTGCTTTTTAAGCATATAGTTCAGTGGCATTAAGTATATTCACAATGTGAATATATGTGGAATCATATAGTATTTGTTCTTTTACGTCTGGCTTATTTCACTTAGCATGTTTTCAAGGTTTGTCCACACTGAAGCATTTGTCAGGATTTCCTTCCTTTTGAAGTTTTGAAGGCTGAATAATATTCCATTGTATGGATAGATTTCATTTTGTTTACATATCATTTGTCAACGAACACTTAGGTTACTTCTACGTTTGGCTATTGTGAGTAATGCTGCTATGACCATGAATTTAAAAACATCTACTTGAGTCCCTGCTTCCAGTTCTTTGGGTTATACACTCAGAAGTAGGATTGCTCATCATATGGTAAGTCTATGTTCAACTTTTTGAGGAAGTGCCATACTGTCTTCCACAGTGGCTGCACTATTTTACATTCCTTCCATCAGTGTACAAGGTTTCCAATGTCTCTACATCCTCACCAACACTTGTTTTCTGTCCCTTGATTTTAAAGAACCATGAGAAGTCTAGTGTACCTGGATCAGAGTAAGCAAGAAGGACAAGGCAGGAAAGGGCAGGAAGAATGCCAGAGAAGTCACACCACGAAGGGTCTAGAGCTATGGGAAGGACTCTGGCTAATAGATGGAGCAAGACTGGGAGCCTTTGGAGAGATGTGAACCATGAAGGATCATAATCCCATTGATAATAAGGATGGTAAATCTAATGCTACCAGCTCCAGAAGCCTGGGGCCTCCAAGGATAGCACAATCCTCCTTTCTCCCAAGCTGCCAAAGGGTTAAGTAAATGCAAACACGGATAAATTCAGTGAAAGGAGATACTTCCTTCCCCTGGCTGACACACCTGATGCAGGAAACAGACTTGTGCTCCCTGGGAATGAGAGGCCTGGCCGACTGATGCTTCGAGGAGAAAATGAACGTTGCCTGGACACAAGATGGCTTAGCACTTCCCATGTTCATTTCTGAGAGCTACTGAACAGCCTGAGGCCCCATCTGTTTTCAATCTTGTTAAAAGGGCCTCGTGTGCTGGCGCCTATTTAAAATAATGCACACATGGAGTTTCTAAAATGAAGAAGAAAAAAGGCCCAAGCTTTCCCTGCCGGCACAGCTTATGTGTTTATTTTGGAGCAGGCTTTGGGAGTTCTGAGACAAGACATAGCTAATTTCTCTTCCCGAGGTTGATTTGCAAGTCCCCATAGGTTTCTGCTCCAAGCCTTTAAGGCAGCTTGGTATGAACCAGTCACCCCTTCAAAAGTCCACTGTGAAATATCTCCAAATTAAGGCTGGGCTCAGGAAAGGGGGAGACCAAGGGCCACTTTCCTCTTTGCAAAGGAGCTGTTCCTCGATTCCTTTTCCTCAGCAGGGACTCTGGTTTCTAAAGGCCAAGTTCTTCTCAGATGCTCATTTTCTTCCCCAGGGGCACCAGTAGTTCCAAAACAGCATGATCCAGATAGGGCTCAGGGCCAACCTGAACCGAATCTCCCAATGGGGACTGCAAGGGACAGTGTCAAGAAGAGTCACCTGAAATCAATGCATTCCCATGTCAAGAAGCCAAGGGAAGGAGGGTCTTCTGTCCATTTCCAGGAGCAGGGTGGACCTCTGCACTGCTAACTCACAATGGCACTCCCATATCCAGTGCCAAAAAAACACCTCATCAATTTAGAATCACATACAGAGCCTCATCAATGATGGCCCCACATGTCTGGAGACTTCATAAATAACTTCCCCTAAACCCAGAAGAAGGGGAATGCAAAAAGGGTATAAGAGAAACAGGATGAGTGTGTCACTGGTGGCCCAGCAGTGATGGATCATGCCTTTTTTTGCACCTTCACACCTGCTTTGACTCTAAGGACCTGGCTGACATTACTTTTACTCGGTGGTAGTAATGTTCAGTGGTGGTGGTGGCAGTGGTTATCCCAGTAGAAACAATAGTAGGAGAAACAGGAGCAACAGAGGCAAAAGTAGAAGCAGCAGTTGTAGTCTTTGGAAAAGCAGAAATGAAAGTAGTGATACTACTGACTAGCTATAATAGGACGAGAGGAGGTAGCTCTATGAATACCACTGCTATTTCCAGTGGCAATATATTTATAATTGCATATAGTAAATTATATTTACATTATGATTAAAATGAATAATAGTTTTTAAGCCCTTCCTATGTGCCAGCCACTGTTCTAAGGACAGTAACTACCTAAGGTAGGTCCTCTTAGTATTATGCACACTTTATAGCTGGGAGCACTATAGTACAATGACACTGCATTTATTTCCCAAGGTCACACAGCTGGGAGGTTACAGACCAAGTGAACACAAGCAGTCTGGCTCCAGGCTCCCTGCTCTTAGCTACTCTACTAGACTTCTTGCAACCTGAGGCAAGGGGAGCAGTGGGCCTGGAGGTCATGGTAGGATTACTGCGGGAGAATTACCTCTGAAGAGGCCATCTAAGGAGGGGGCTTTAGTCACTTCCTGAAGGTTCAAAGGATTCAGGGTTTTCCAGCTAAGAATCAAGAAAAGCAGTAATTTTTATTTTTTAATTTATTTAAATGTGAGGTTTATATATAAGATTTAATTGGAAATAAAAGAGTCCTGTTTTAAAAGACTGTTAAAAAGCTGTAGTATAGAGATGCCTGGGTGGCTCAGCGGTTGAGCGCCTGCCTTCAGCTCACGGTGTGATCCTGGAGTCCCGGGATCGGGTCCCTTGTCAGGTTCCCTGCATGGAGCCTGCTTCTCCCTCTGCCTGTGTCTCTGCCTCTCTCTCTCTCTCTCCCCATCTCTCATGAATAAATAAATAAAATCTAAAAAAAAAAAAAAAAAAAAAGCTGTAGTATGGTGAGGCTTTGGATTTTACACAGGTGTAGTAACCATGTCTTATTTTCTGTATTCTGATGTTTTGACATCTTGAGGCCTTGCTGACCCTGGAAAGACTGCCTCTCACAGGAATTTTAGTCAATTCCCAGAGATGGTAAATAACTCACCACAGAGAACGCCTTTCAAATGCAAGCCAAAACCAATCCAGAGCCCATGTGCCAACCACCTGCTCTATGGGGCTCTCACACTCCAGGCGACCATCCCCCTAAGATTCAAGGGCCAGGTACCAGAAAACCAAGGACAACCCCCTACACCCCAGAGCCTGCTGAAGCTATTCCAACTAGCCAGTCATAAGGCTGCTTACCCTGCTTGCCCATTCCTTCCTGCAAGACCATAACAAAGGCTCTTGCCCACGTTTCCCCCCAGCTCCTTCTGCCTCCTGACTGGCCATGGTGTTCATGTGGTCCCCCAAAGTGTGTGACATCCCTACTTTTAGAGGACTACTAATACAATGAACTTGATCATTCATGTAAGTCACTTCTGCATCTTACCATATTCAACTAAAACAAATCCTGGTACTTTTACAACAGGCTTGGTCCAGCCCTTAAAGATTTCAACAGACTTTAGGCCTTTGCTGAGCTACTGGGTACAAGCCAGGGGACACATTTATTATGTGGGATTGTGTTGCAAAATCACTCAGCATGGGATAAGATAGACCTAGGTTTCAACTGCATTCTTGGAATTTCCTAGCTGTGTGATCTTGGGGGAAGTCACACAGGAATTTCTGCCTCACTGTCTTTGTCAGGTAAGAATGGGAGAGAAGGCCCTTGCCCTGTCCTTGTTCCAAGGCTACGATGCTGACTAAAAGGAACTGTGAAGGTGAAGTTTCCTTGGAGAGGTCTGATTTGGGAAGCCCTCACCACTATAAATTATACTACCATCACCTATCTTTAGGGAACAACAAGACTCGCCACACAAAAGGTGTCATCTCTGAGTTGTTTCTCTCTAGAACAGGGTTTCTCAACCTTGGAGCATTGACATTTTGAGCTGGATAATTCTTTGCTGTGGGAGGCTAGCTTGTGTATTTTAAGATATTTAGAAACATTCCTGGCCTTTACCCATAGATGTCAGTGGCATTTCCCTGTTGTGACAACCAAAAATGTTTCCAGCCATTGCTAAATGTCCCCTGGAGGGCAAAATCTCCCCTGGTTGTGAATTATTGATATAGAAGAAGGAATGGTTAAGCTTTCTCCCTTTTCTCATTCTTCCTCTTCCTACTTCTCCCTTCCTTTTCATTCTCACTTCCCTTTCTTTCTTCCTCTTTCCCTCTCCCTCCCTCCCCTTGCCCCTGCTTTTCCAAAGATGCTCAGGAGTCTACAACCCTAGGTAACCCAGTGGAAGACCATGGTTCTAAGGTATACAACTGGAAAACAGTTGCTCTAGCAGACAGCTCCAGGCTACGGATCACCAGAATAGGATTCAGAGGTCTGCTGTTCAGAGTTCTTGGTTTCATTCCCTTCATATATTTACTAGCTGAGCTCATCTCTCAGGATTCAACCACCTTATCCATAATTTGCCATCCTTTCTAAGCAGGCTTGGATTAAACCCATAGAATGTGAGAACTGAAAGTTCCTCTGGGGTCACCAATGGGTTTCATTTTACTGCCAGCTCTGGCTGCTGTGTGAAGAATAATGAGGCTGCCCTAAGCTCGGCTGGGAAGCATGCCTTCATTGAGCAGTGGTATCTGTTGTGGCTGGGGGAGGGCTGGCAGGTAGAAAGTGCTTTATGCATTTGCCAATTCCTCCTTTTACAAATGATCAACCTAGATCCAGGATCCCCTCTGACTTAATGAAAATTGATCAAATTCTTACAATGTGCTGATAGTACTGCTATTATCATCATCATCTCCATTTTTTGGATCAAGAAACTGAAGTTTGGAACACAGAGTCACATGCCGAAAGTCCCACAGGTAATAAGAGGCAGTGTCAGGATTCGATCCCTTGCTCTTCTGATCCAAGGCACAGCTTCGTCCATCACACCGAACTGTCTCAAACTATTTTCTTTCTTCTGAGGCAACAATAAATTTTCCTCTATACAAGTAAAATATACAGTAGTAATAAGCATTAATAAAAATGAGCCTATTAGCTTCCAGAATCTCAGTGTCATTTCCCAATAAAGATATGCAAAGGGCATTTAAAGCAAAGGTTAGAAGAAACCAGAATGGGCAGTAGATGCATATCCAGGAATGAGGGGTGAGTTAGCAGTGAGATTTAGGAAAATATAGTGTTTTATAGAGTATGGGCTGCTTGGGAGCCAGGGGTTCAAAACAGCTCTGCCAACTTAAACGTGCTTGGTGGGACCTGTGACAGTAATACACAACTTACAAGGTCACTGTGAGGATGAAGTGAGGGTATGTATAGCAAGCTCCTGCCAGAGTATCAGAGCTGTGTGTGTGTGTGTGTGCAGCAAGTGATTAATATACAAAAGTCCTATTATCGCTATTATTGGTAGGTACTATGAAATACTAAATTTCATGAAGGTATTCAGGGGAAAGAAGGCTAGTTGTAAACTGCTTTGAGACTACAAAAAAAAGGAGTGGTGAGAGACCTAGGTTCCAGAGAGAAGGTGAACACATAAACAAATAGGTATGTGGATGGAAGAAGAGGTGGATGGATAGATATTCATAGAAATAACATTTTTGGAAACCAAGATGCAGCACCAAAGGGAAAGCTGCTATAAACAAGAGACTATCTAAATTAAATATTGGCTCCTCCAAAGACTCTTGGGGGCAGCACTGAGCAGAAAGAGGCAAAGAGGTTGTGAGAAAAGCAGGCTGGTCCCTGGTTGGGAAGAGCCTTGGTGCTGCCTGAGGACTTTGGCCCCTTTATCCCCATAGACATGAAGGAGCCTAGAGAGCAAAGGCAGCCAGAGGGAGACCAAAGTGGCTGTACAAAAATAAGCAAATTAAGACAAATGATCAAAACCTGGTTCTGTCTAATGAACGCAAAGTTGGGGCCCTGGTATGTCCTGGCCCAGTCAGTGGAGATTCACCCGTTTCCCTTGCTTTTCCTGGCAGCCAGAGGGGTGGGCTGCTGGTCTCCTCCCTGTCTGGACAGAATGTAGGTCCATTGGGGTGGGTGGGAAGTCACTTGGTTCACTTTATCTTAAACAGGCTGAGAACCCACCCATAAGCTCATGAAGGGAACTTCAGGGCTATTGCTCAGAGATCAGAAAAAGGTTCCAGCAACACAGATAGAGGGAAGTCAGAAAACCCAGATGGGCTGTCTGTCTATGGTCTCCGAGCAAATCAGTCAGAAAAACTGCATTAGGCCAGACAAAGCAAGCCTTTTTTCCAGGTCTGGCGAGGCAACAGGTGAGTTAAGGGGAAAATTATGGGCTTTCAAAACAGACAGATATAGGTTTCAGTCATAATTCTGCCACTAACTCTGCAAACACCTACTTTGCATCCCCTAGCCTGCTTCCTCATCTGGACAATAACAAGACTTACACCCCAGGTATTGCTGAAGGACTGAATATAGAAACATGTGAGGAGCAGCAGAGTGATGAAGAGCACACAGCAGACCTGCAGTAGCCAATCTTCCTTCCTTCCTTTAACACGCATTCTGAACCCCCAACGTGTAACCCCAGATCCCCCAAGATGAGGCTCAGTTCTGCCACCTGTCTGGTGCTTTGAATGCCAGACTTCAAAATAGAGGAGACAAAGTGGGGGTAGTTTGGCTCTACTATTACCAGCATCATGACTTAGAGCAAGGAAGTATGCCATGATGAGTCCCAGTTCTACAGGAGGGTGTAAGGCAGTAAGATGTAGGGTCAGCGGTGTGGGCTCCAGAGCATCTTTGGAGCCTCCACCTCTCCTACCTACTAGCTGTGCAGCCATGGGCAGGACACTTAACCCTGCTGAGTCTTACTTCCATCAGTGTCTCTTTGGTGTAATTGTGGTGAGATTAAATGAATTTATAGAGGTAAACTCCTAGATGGTGGCTCACTTAATGTCAAGCACTGCCTTCCCTGTATGATACTGTATCACTGCTTTTCTATATCATTGGTGTCAGACTAGTGCTTGACCTGTGTTGTTTACCAGGCAAAAGGATATTTGGGTGAGTCTATCTCCTGGGACGTTCTTTGGTGGATCCAATATTTTCTGTTCCTTTTTCATTTCTCCCTATCACAGATAAGTTAGAGATATTAAGTGAGCTCAGATCATGTATCTGAGTACACAGAGCACCTACTATGTATGCGAACAAGTGCCCAGTGGTAGTCTACCCACAGATGCTATTATAACATTGTGAATCTTTCTTTCACAGCTCCTAATCAGCTTGTAATTATGAGATGTGTGGGGTGTGTGTGTGTGTGTGTGGGAGAGAGAGAGAGAGAAAGACTGAAGATGCAGTTGATGTCCGACTCTTCCACTGGATTTTAAGCTCTATCCAGTAGAGGCTACATCTGTTTTTAATCACCATTGTAGCTCTAGCACATAGTAGGCACTCAATAAACATTTTTAGGATGACTAAAGGTACTATCCATGTTCTCTATTAGCCCAGAGTCTAAAGGGAGTGATAGGCAGGTGGACCAGTAATTCCAAAGCAATCTGGTAAGTGTAATAATAGACATATGCATGAGGTGTGTGAGAACACAGATAAGGAGCAACTCGCCCTGCCTCCTCTGGGTGGTCAGGGGAAGAACAGAAAATAATGCCAGGGCTAAATCTTGAAGACAAGCAAAATTTGGAAAAGCATGTCCCAGGAGAAGAGATTTCCATAAGAAAAGGCATGGATGGGGTAAATACAAGATGGTGTTTGGACAGGAAAGGAGCCACAAAGGGTTTGCTAGTACTACAATCTAAGCTACATAATGGAGGGGATGAAGAAGAAAAGGCAGGCAAAGGCTAGCTTGGATGCCATGCTTGTGTCCCTTGGAACAAGTCTCAGGCACAAGCCAGCTCTCTCTACACATGAGAAGAAATTCACCAAGTTATGCCTGGATTTCACTTTCCTGTAATAAACCTTGCCTGCTAAAATAGCATCTGGAATTAGACTGTGAATTCTGGCTCTGCCACCTGTAAGCTGTGCAGCCTTATAGCCTCTCTGACCCTTTTCATTTCCTCATCTGGAAATTGAGAAACTATAGAATACTTACTCTTCACAGGAAAGCTATGAGGATGAAATGAACTAATCCACACGAAGTGCTCAGTGTGTGCATGGCATGTAAGCATGGGATTAGGCAGTGGCTATTATCAGTCCCTTCCAAGCCCAAGACAACACCATCCATGGAAATTCTCTCATGCCACTCTCTAAACTTCCTGAGAGAAGAGGTCCCAGACAGGTTCAGCCTAGGCTGAATTCTAAAGTATGCAGTACCTTAAAAATCTCCCCTGTGATCTTAAAGGTAGACACCATAGGACATACAAACTTATTCTCAGATACCAGTCTCCCTTCTCTTTCCCAGCGACTGGAAAATGCAGCCAGTCTGGGTAGGATTCAAAAGAATCCATTTCAAAGCATAAGTCCTGTTTATGTGCGGGCCTGACTTCCCTCCTCGGGAGATTCTGGTCAGGGTGGGGTGGGAGATTCCTTAGACAATCTAATAGATTAGTTTCCAGTTTAGCATAACAGCTAGACAGATTTTTGTGGTGAAGTCATCCCAGTCAATTAAAAGGCATTTTTCCCTGCTGCGAGTTCAGAAGTCCCTTTGGTTTGTTCCAGCTTTCTGGGATGTTTCATAATGGGCTCCACCCTGGGTTAATTAATAACCCTTGATTCCTACTGAAATCCTGTGTGTAAGCACATCCGGGCAGGGGCTGCTGGCAGGGCTGGGGTGAAGCCAGTGGGAGCTCCCTTCATCAGGGAGTGAGCCAGACTCTAAATGGTAGAGATTGACAGCAGAGCTGGCAGTAAATGTAAAGTTAGCCAAGCAAAAGCTGAAGGACAAAGCCAGAAAGGGTGTAAGGAGGGGCAAAAGTGGGGAGGAGTGGGCAGAGGAATGGGCAGAGGAGTGGTAATCATAAGCAGTGGAAGGCACCACAAGGCGAGAGCTTAGGTAGATTGAGAGTAAAGTGGAATGTAGGGAGTGAACTGGGTCTGGGCAAGTGGCTGGGACAAAGATGGTGAATAAGAAGCAGTTGATAGCACTTGCTTTTATGGGATGCTAGCTCAAACACATTGTGTGGCTCTGGTTCCATCCTCTCTGCTTTAAAGAAAAAGTAGGTCATCTTCTCCCTTTTCAAATGCAAGTTGCAGGTAGAGAATGAAGCTAAAGACCATGTGGCAGGGATTTACAAGCAGTCTCAGGCCACCGCTCCTACCCAGCCAATCTTCTAAACCACTATTAGCATGTGCATCCTAAAATGAAAACATGATCACGTCACTCCACAGCTTAAAAATCTGACAGGTATGTCCCCACTGCCTCTATGACATGATTTCCAGCTGCTTGCCTTGCTGCACAAAGCCCACCCCGAAGAGATTGTTCTGTTTCTTTTCCAGCTTTATCTCCCACTCCCACTCCTCATGCACCCTATACTCCAGTCATTTTCCCCACATGTGACAAGCTGAAATTTAAAGTATGTTCTTGAGCTGGGAGACCTGGTATTCACATCTGCCTCCTTTGCAGCCTGATGCAAAGCTAATTCTTTTCCCCAAATCCCAACCAAGTATTAACCTCTCCATGAAGCATTTCCTAAGAATGTCCCAAGGCAACGGTGGCAATCCCTCTTCTGTGCTCACTAAGGTTTGCACAGGTCTCTAATGTATTACAGTCACTCCCCCCAAATATCTATCTTTCCACCAGAAGGAGCATACCGTGAGAGCGGAAGGCTGTCATTAAGGCCAAATACAGAGCAGGTGCTCAGTAAGTGTTTTCTTGAATTAAGAAGCAGGCTGAGAGAAGTCAAGTTCTGTTTATTTTTTTAATACACACCACTCAAGAAGTTAAAGGGTTATTAAGTTCTCCTTCAGAACTGCTGCTTAATTTCCACTGGAGACACATTTATCTATGATATAACCAGGGGGCAGAGCAGATATTGATGGAGGGAGATGGCATCAAGGACAGGAAAATTATCAGAGTAGGTAGAGGCTATGATACCATGAGCCAGCTTTCCCAGCACAAGAAGATGGACTTGCTCTCGCTCTCATGGAACCTTTCTTCTCATCTTTGATTAAGTGGCTAATGAGTAGTATAGCCAAACCAGGGAGGTAGGCCATGAAGAACTATCCAAGTGACAAAGCAGTCCCTGTTGCATTTAGGATCAGCAGGGCTCATCCAACCATAGTCTCAATCTTCCTCCAGCCCTCATTATTTGGAGCTTGCCTCGGCCATTAGCTGTGGCTCAGAATCCATCCTAGCACCCCTGCCTTCACAAGGAGAAGGCATCTTGTGGGTAAATGTGGAAAACATGGACTTCCTGACTACAGAATTAGATTAACTTGTTTGCTACCAAAACCATCAGAAGACACTAATAGTTTCTTAAATGGGGAAGATAAATGATAACATTGACAAGTGGAGACATGTAGTAGGAAAAAGGGTGATATGGGAGTTGGGAGCCAGGGGTCTCTACATGGAACTACAATAATTTGATGTGTGTGCTAGGTCTACTCACTTCCCTGCTCTGAACCTCAGCTATTAAACATGCAGGTTGGATTAGATGATTTCCAAGGTCCCTTTCTGGCCCTACCCTACTATGACTGTACCACACTATCCATTCATTCACACATTCACTCAACAAACATTTATTGAATACCTTGACCAGGACCTATACTATCTGCTATCAAGGAAAAGTTAGAAGTTTGCACCAGATGCCAGTTGAACACCATATGTTTGGGGAAATATGATTAGAAATATATGTAAATAATAAAAACACACACATAAACATGAATGTTTTATATTTCTTATCCACCCCTAACTATACAACAAACTTCTTTAAGCATGAATTATATCCTTTCCATTTCTGAATAATCCCAGAGACTGAAACATGGGTTTAGCAATTCTGTAGGTATATCTTGTGGTTATTATTATTACTATTATTATTTTCATCTTACATTTGAGGACACTGAAGCACAGAGAAGTCAGGTTACTTGCTCAAGGTCACTTAGGGAGTGGCAGGGCTGGGATTCAAACCCTGGTCTGACTCCAGAGTCAGGGCTATTATAGTCTTAATATAGTCTGAAGTGTACCACTACACTTAGAGACAAATAGTAAATATTTATTTTTGAGGAAAACAAAGAACAAACAGAACTGTTAACAGGAGGACTATCCAGCAATAAGCCAGAAACATCAAATGATGGGTAAGAGCCACCGGGGTTAGCAAGAAAAGGAGGAGTCTTTTTTTTTTTTTTTTTAAAGATTTTGTTTATTTATTCATGAGAGACACAGAGAGAGAGAGAGAGAGAGAGAGAGAGAAAGGCAGAGAGAGAAGCAGGTTCCATGCAGGGAGCTTGATGTGGGACTCGATCCTGGGACTCCAGGATCATGCTCTGGACCAAAGGCAGGCACCAAACCGCTGAGCCACCCAGGCACCCCAAGGAGGAGTCTTTTGCTAGAAGGACACCTCCTAAGAAATTGTAATTTATCCAGCAGATCAAAAGAGTAAGGTAAGATAGGAATTGACGGTGGGATTATGTGCTTGAGGAACCTGATCCAAGAGGGGAACTGAAAAAGAGCTTAATGAAGACAAATTCAAAACTCAACATATACTCTACTAGATCTACTTTGGTTAAGCAGGCCCCTGATGTCAGCTGGACTTAGGTTCAGATCCCAGCGGCAGCACATTCTTACCAGCTGTGTGACCCAGGCTGGGCAATTTATCTAAGCTCTTGGAGCCTCAGCTTCCTCAGCAATAGGCACATCATGTGGGATGAGTTAAGGCACTGGACGCACTTAACATGGCACCCAGCATACAGAAAATGTTCAATCAAAGTTAACCACCATCACCATTGCTATTGTTTCTCCATTTCTCTGTTGTCTTCTTAAATTAGTGGGCCTAAAGATAGAGCCAGGATGGTGATTAACTCACCCACATTCATAATGCCATGGTTAAGAAAAGACACACTTGCTCCTCTAATGAGTTATGTTTCAGCTAATATGCCCTAGTGTCCCACCTGCTTTTTTCATTCCCCCAGCTGGTTCTTAGATTTGAAAAGAAAAAGGCCTCCATGGAGACCTGCACGCTTTTAAAAATAATACAAAACAGAATGTCTGAGGTCAGGGTAAGCCAAGCCAAACAAATAAATCTTGCAGGATTGTGTTAACAAAACAAGGCTTAGTGGATCAGAGCGGGTAGAGTTCTGCCGGACTCAGCCCTGCAGAGAAACGCCAAGCTCTGGTGAATTTCAAACACAAGAAGGTCAAATAGGAAGAGCAAATTATGAAGTACTTCAGTGTTCAGCATCAATGCTTAAGCTGAAACCAGGAGGACATTCTGTGCACGCTGGACACCAGAACCCATGGGTCAATTACAGTCCTAGAAATCCACATCAGAAGGGTCTTATAGATCATCTATACAACCTCTATGGAGGGCGATCTGGCAATAGCTATCAGGATCCTAAGTGTACACTCATAGTGGGAGGTATACTCTGAGATAGACACCAGCCTGTGGGGGGCTTACTAGGGAGTGCTCTGGGTATCACCACTATCAGATGAGAAGAAAATGGAAAGCAGCAGCACTGGGCAGAAGGAGAAGTTAGACTGCACTGCTACCTCAGCAAAGGCCTCTGTCAATTCCACAAAGAGCTCTGAAGCTGGGATGGGCCTTCAGAGTTGTCCCAAATTGGGGTAAATGGGCAAGGTCTTTGCATTGCCCGGTCATTGAATGAAGCTGCCATCAGGAAAGAGAGGTGAGCTTGGGCAAGGCAGCTGTCCTCATCTGGGCCACTTCCAGAAGAGAGCTAACTGCTGAGGGTGGAAGAGAGCTAATTGCTGAGGGTGGTAGCAATGCCAGCAGCTGCAGAAAGCCCTGTATTCCAGGTGCGTGACAGCACTCATGGCATACGTTGCTCTTAGAACCAGTTGTTCTAATTCTAGGAAGGAATCCTATGGGTATGCTAACAGACGTCTGCAATGACACAGGTTTGGCATTATTTGTTATAGTAAAATTATGGAATATAAATTACTGGATATCCATATGACGGTGCTCCGGGCAATCATTAACAAGAATGAGGCAGCTCTGCACATACTCTCATGGAAGAAACAACCAGTATATTAAGTGAGAAGTCAGGGTTCAGAACAGTACAGGTATGTAGAAGGGTATGTGTGGACCTTGAACAGCTAAAAGAATGGACTGTGCTGCTCACTGTTGATTGCCACTCAGTCCCACACCCATCCCTCTTTCCTGCACTATGGGGGCTGAAAGCCTAAAGCTACACATCCCAGATGCTTTTGCCACATGGTTTCAGTTAATTTCTAACAATGGGAGCCATTTATGCAAGAGTTCAGGTTAAGAAGGAGATAGCAATTGTTCTGCTTCTGGTGGTAGCTACAGAAGCTTCACTGACAGCCTCTGCAGATAGAGCAGATTGGTGGCGATTCCTGCAGCGCAGTGGGAGGGCAGACTCATGGCTCTCCACTGGCCATGGTGGTAGTGACAACAGCAGCAGTGAATGTAGGGCTGCTGTGGTTCTGGGTAATATGATTTTCCCTTTTGAACCATTTGTAACTAATCTTCCCATTAAGTCTTCTTCCGAAATACCTACAATGATTTCTGTTTTTCAAACCAACTACTATTTATGAAAAACAAAGGAAAATACACATACACATATATTTGGTATTGCATTTAAAACCTCTCTAGAAAGTTGCCCAAGGAATTAGCGATAATGGTTAAATGAAGTTCATGGATGGTTAAGGAAAACAGATTAGTAGGGGCAAAGTTGAAGTGAACTTTTCATTAGATACCATTTTTAATCTTTTCAACTTTTGCTATTTGTATATATTATCTTTACCCCAAAAATAAATAAAAGAGAAAAATAACAAAGGTTATCTCCAATTAGGTACCCAAATTTCCTATGAAATATTCACTACATTCATCAACCCAGTTTCTACTGGAACTCTGCATCTACCAAGGGGCGTGGCCCATTTATCATTACTTAGTACTGCTTCATAGTTTCTGTTCATACCAAGTTGAAATCCATGTTCTTGCAGGATAGTACTATTAGCCTGAACTGTAACCCCAGTGAGACAATCTGGGATGGTTTTTCCAGCACACTCACACATGACACTTTTATCACTCATTTCAGATTAGCTATGGAACCTTTCTGAGCCTCATTTTCTTCATCTGCCAAACAGGGAGCATCATAGCAACCATCTCCAAGGGTTGTGGTGAGGCCGGAATAAGATTATGGATGTGACTTAACCAACACATTCGATTATGGCTCTAAATACCTGCACCACTGGCAGAAAAATGCAGTGGATAATATAGGAGGGCCTTGAAGTCAGACTGCCTGGGTTCAAAGACAAGCTCCTGCCAATTTTAAGTTGGGCAACCTTGGGAAAGCCACTTACTCCCTCTGAGTCTCAGATTCTTTAAGATGGAGGCAATGACAATGCTCATTCAACAATGAAAAACATCTAGCCTGATCTTGTAAGTGCTTAACATATGGTAACTGTTACCATTTTCACCTACTTTATTCAGGTAGTAGACACTACACAGAGTAGATGGGATCCTCTGAAAGACCTTTGTCTCTGGACTAAACATCTTCAGTCCCTTATACTGATACCCTTTGCTCACAGATGTCAGATTCCCCTGACTCCAATCACTCTTTTCACAAGGCATTCTGTGGAATACCCCCTTATGATGTGACATCAAAACTGGACCTGTCCCTAGCATCTGACCAGGACAGTATAGGTGTGTAGGGGTGTAAGGGTGTGCGTGTGTGTGTGTGTGTGCATGTGTGTTTATGTACCAGCACCTTCCCGGATTCTAAATGCTGTACTTTGATAACACAGCCTAAAGAGGTATCAGGTTTTGGGAGAATAGCAACCATAACTATAGTTTATTGAGCATCTAACATATGTGCCAGAAATTACGCTAAGCATATAACTTACACTGACTCATATAATCGACACAGTAACTCTAGGGGATAGAAATTATTACTCTCATTTTTCAGATGACAAAACGTGCATATAAATGTTATAAATAGAAGGCCAACACAAAAAAATATGGTAGAGCTGAGATCCACCTCTGGTCCCTCCTACTCTGAAGTCACAATCTTAACCTCCACATTAGACTTCCTCTACAGATATTAAGAATTTGTTCAAATCTTAGGTCTTTTCTTTCCTCTTGTGATTTTTTTAAAGATTATTTATTTATTTATTCATTCATGAGAGAGAGAGAGAGAGAGAGAGAGAGGTAGAGAGAGAAGCAGAGAGAGAAGCTGGCTCCAAGCAGGGAGCCCGATGCGGAACTCAATCCCGGGACTCCAGGATCACGCCCTGGGCCCAAGGCAGACGCTAAACCGCTGAGCCACCCAGGAATCCCCTTCCCCCTCCTTGTGATTTTAATAAGCAAAGTCTCCCTAATCTTGCTCCTCTTCAGCTGAGTTTTTCCATAGGGCCTTATATCACAACCTCCTTCAATTCGCTTGTATCAGGCTTAGCATGGCATATTCTCTCTCTTATTCAGCTTCAAGTCATCAGCAAATATAATTTGACAAGTCTCAATTAAGTAGAAGAATAAAGCCAAGGGCTCTGCTATTACATGTATTTCTCTCAAGGTGTATCTCTATCAAGTAATCATTTCCTAATGGGGGTAATGTTCAACTTGTTACCAATTCACTGATCTGAATTAACATCCAACTTCTATTTCTCTATCTTGTTGACAACTACTTCTTGAAATATCACATGATCTTTATGGTCAATATAACATCTACAGCAAAGATTCATTCTAAGAAAGGTTGACCCATTGAGAACTGTGGATAGAAAGCTGAAGTGGGCATGCAAAATTATATACATGATGGTTTTGAGTGTTTAAACTATTTTATTTATTTTAAATTTAAATTCAATTAACCAACATATAGTACATCTATTAGTTTCAGATGTAGACTTCAGTAATTCATCAGCTGCATATAACACCCAGCGCTCATCACATCACATGCCCTCCTATCACCTGGTACCCCAACCCCCACACCCACCACCCCTCCAGCAACCCTCAGTTTGTTTCCTACAGTTAAGAGTTTCTTATGGTTTGTCTCCCTCTCTGATTTCTTCCCATTCAATCGCACTATTAGGCATTTACCCAAAGATACAAATCTACTAATGATATGATGGGGCACCTGCACCCCAATGTTTATAGCGGCAATGTCCACAATAGCCAAACTATAAGAGTGTCTACATATGTTGAGGAAAAAAAATCCTACCTTTGCTTCCCTAAGACATCTGAGTTGAGGAAATATATAAAGAGCAGAAGGTGAATAGCAGTTGCATCAAGAACCTTTCCTGGGATCTGCACACATCGACCTAACCCTATTGCAACTCCAATATCACAGGGGGAGCAGGACTCCAAGGGCATTCATATGTAAATCTGTGGCTTGTCCAGCTTCCTCCATTGGAGCCAAGGTCAGATGCTTCACCTTCTTGTCTTTCCCTCCATCTGTTAGAGCAGGACACTGTCATTGCTTATGCCTTGGTACCTCTATTATCACTGAGGAAAGACTGACCATTGTAATCGTAGTCTTTTTTATTAGAGAGGAAAGAAGTCCAAGGCTCTGTCCGAACAAGTCTAGTCTGCTCATCTCTCAGAACTGAGTCTATTCAATATTAATCCATTCATCAACCTCATTGTTTAGTCCCATTGAGGGGTGACTTGTACCTATGGAGAAAAAGACCCTCTGCTCAAATATAAACAGAAAAGAACTTGACAGGTCAACCACCCTGGCCCAAACGTCTTAGACCCTCCAAGGACACTGCTGTGAGGTCCCACAGAGTCAATAGGGCATTCTGGGTAATGGAATGAAACATGATGCAGCCCCCCCCACACACACACCTCCCCAGCCTCCCCAGGGTTTCTTGATTCCTGGCTCTGTAAGTGCTGAGGCAAGCAGTTTTTGAACTTGGGGGGAAGAGGGTGGAGAGAAGAGGCGGAGGCTTCCTCTAGGCCAACCACAACTAACTCATTTGCTCTGTCCAGCAAAACCCAGACAGTGCAATTATCTGGTTAATTTGGCCCTTAGTTGGGAGACAGACTTCCAAAATGTGAGTCCAGCTCAGACTAAACAGTGGCTTCCATCCTAAGACTTTTCCTCAGTGTGAGAGGATACGTGTGAGATTCCTGGGGGGTTGCTTATGTGACCCAACCATTCATCCAGATGGGAAAAAAACAATCATTTCAGACTCTAAGATGAGTTTAGGAAGGCATGTCTTTCAGGGAAAAATGCCCAAATAACCTGCTATTTGGCTAATTTGCCTTCTGGCTTCTATGGAGGGGCGTGGCTAGAAATCAGGATGATGCTAAATAAGCCAATGTTTTCCAGTATGACTGTAGCCTTCATTGATTGGCTGAGTGTCCCCAGAGCCGAGTGAGTTATTCTTAGGGCAATTCCCAATGATGCTCCTACTTATAGATTTTATACCCATAAGCTGGGCTAGGGGCATCATTGAGATAAATGGGTAAAATTAAAACATGTCTCTGGGGTTTTCATGAATGGGATGAGACAGGGCTGGCTGAACTGGCAACTGAGCATTTACCAGATGGTTTATGAAAAAAACAGATTTTTGAGGGGGATTAAGAAGCAATGATTTATCTCCCTTGGAAACTGACAAGTAGCCTGGAATCTGTGGAATCTATCAGTCATTCATTCTGCAAATATTTCTTTAGTTCTAGTATGTGCCAGGCCGTGTGCTACTTAACAAAGTGAGATCCAAACAGTCATGGTCCTTATGCTCATGCAAATAATCCCACAGCTAAATATATGGATAAGGGCTAAGAAGGCCAAATTGGGTGCTATGATAGGGAATAACCAAGTTAGCGGATTTAGATCAAGGTATGAAAGGAAGAGTCCTTGAGGAACGGATTTAAAAGCTAACACTTTAGTGGCCTTAAGTGGCTCAGTCAGTTGAGTGTCTGCCTTCTGCTCAGGTCATGATTTCAAGGTCCTGGGATCAAGCCCACACTGAGCCCCACATTGGGCTCCCGGCTCAGTGGGGAGTCTGTTTCTCTCCTCTCTCTACCCTTCCCCTCTGCTCATGCTGTCTTTCTCTCTCTCTCTCAAATAAATAAAATCTTTTTTTAAAAGAAGCTAACACTTTAAAGAATCTATTTGGTTTTTTAGAAAGATCACTGCAGCTTTAATAATAAAAATAAATTGGAAGTGGGTAAAAAGAGTTAGAAGGCTATTGATGAGAAAGATTGGATGAGAGCTGATGATGGTTCAGCTGAGGATCTAGGTAATGAGGATGGAGAGAAGTGCGTGGACTGGAGACATGGAATGTGAAGTCAACAGGTTCTGGTGGCTGAATGGGTGTAGTGGTGGAGGGAGGCGAAGCATCCAGGAGCCTGTGCAGGTTTCTGACTAATGGGAAGGTAGAGGGTGACACTCTTATTGAGAGAGGTAACTTGGGAGGACAAGTAAGTTGGGGCTAGGAGAAGATGATGTGCCCCATTTTGGAGTCAACCAAACTGGAATCTCACCATTCCACACTCTCTATTCTTCAGCCCCCTTACTTTTGCTCACACTGCTCCATCTCATGTACACTTCATGTGGCTATATCCACTTATTGAAATCCTACCCATCCTCCAAGATGCCCTCTAAATACCACCTCCTCCTTAGAGCCATTCTTACTCCCTGTGGCCTCTGCTGCCCTTGGCACTAAGTCTGGACTTCCCTTTCCTGGACTCCACCTGCACTGAGGTTCTGTGAAGACTTATCTTGCCTCCCTTCCTAAACCACAAACTTTTTGGGACAGAGCCTCTGTTTCTATATCCTCCTTTCCCACATATTAGTGAACTAGCAAAGTAGACATTTGACAAATATTTGTTAAGTGAACAAAAATAACCTACTCTTTGCCATGGAAGGAAAACCAGTAGACATTGGACTGACTTGAAAGCCACAGGATCAAATTGAAATTCAAGTTTAAGGTGTTTTAATACTAAGCCAACTCAAATTGGATACTCAGAAAGGCTTTCTGTTCTTCTAACACACTAAACTCAAAGAATGCTAAAAAAAGTCACACCCTCTATTTTCTTATTGCACTTTTCTGACTTCATCTTATAGTAGGGACTTTGTCTATCTTGTTAACTCTTTGTCTTTTATGATGATGATGATGACATCGATGATGATGATAAATGAATAACATTTACTAAGTGCCAGGTGCTATTCCAAATACCTAGAGACTAACTCATTTGATCCTCATAGCCACCCTATGAAATTGATGCTATTATTACCCAATTGTATAGATGAAGAAACTGAGCTGCAAAGACCTTAGTACAGCCCAATCAAAGTTGCAGTTAGTAAGGAGTGGCACTGGGATTCAGACCTAAAGTCTGGCTCCAGAGCCCAGGCTTTGAGCCTTAGCTCTCCTAAAGCTGAGCAGGATGCTTGGCATATACTGAATGAATGGGAGGAGCCCTAGATCTAGAGGTCATAAGTTCTAGTCCCAATTCTGCCACAGATTTCCTATGTAGCCTTGAACAAGTCTGTGTTTCTTTCCCAATAAATGAGGTGCCTGGATGTTGATATTAGAGCCAATATTCATAACTCTTTGAGGTTTTAAATTATTTAATCCCAACAATGATACAAGGAAATTGAGGCATAGAATAATTAGGTTACCTGCCCCATACCGATTAAATGAGAGAGCCAGGATTCAAACCCACTGTGCTCTCTGGCTCCAGTGGTTCCAAGGAGATGCCTTGGGGGCTTTGGGGGAATTGGAGGAAAGTGGAACAGGATGGAGCAGACAGACTTTTGGGTTCCCCGCGCCCATTTCATCAGTTCTCTTGTCTCTACTTGTCTCTATTTTGCACAATGGCCTCCTACTTGAGATTTCCTTTGAAGAAAGGTTCTGCTGCTAAAACAAAAACCATTAAGCTAAATGACTCTGGAATTTAATAAAACTCTCATATATAAGCCAGGATTTTCTGGTAATCTTGACTCATGGTAGCCACATAACATGAGGATCAAGGCTGCTCCTGGGAATGACTCCCCTGTGGAAAACATCAAGGCGATAGCATAAAAGACCTAGCTCCAACCTACCTGCTCCACTCGGATCTCAATCTCTCCATTCACCTTCTTTCCATGAAAATACTTGGTCCTGTGAAAGAGAGGAAGAAAGCTACTGAGTAAGAGTGCAGACTGCTTTACTGTTTTCTTCCTTCTTCCAAAGGCCTTACTTACCCCAAGAAGTGCATGTCAGACACATCTGTACCTTCATGCTCTCTCCTCCTACCTTGACTGATTTTCTTATTATTTGTATGTACTGTGTGCAAGAAGGGAAAGAATACTGAATGGGAAGATTGGAGCCTCAGGTTCTGGTTCTGCCAGATGGCTGAACCTCCCTTTGCCTCAATTTTATCATATGTAAAAGGAAGATATTAATACCTGCATGACATATTTCTAAGGGTTATTTTAAAGATCAAATGAAATAAAGAATCCTACATAAGTAATGAGAATTATTTTATTATTTTAGTGAGTTACACTCTATATACTTCATGAATTATCTGTCCACCCATTCGTCCATTTGTCAATCTGTCCAATGAAGCAGCCCTCATCTGTCCCTTTATCCAGACAGCCAGCCAGCCAGCCATCCTTCCATCATCTTTCCTCTACACCCCTACTTCTATCTTCTCAGTAAATGGCATCCCATCTACCTACTGCTCAAGGAAGAAACATAGACATCATTTTTGTTCTCTTTCTCTCTCCCCATACCCACTAACTCTATATTCTAATTATTTCCCAAATCCATCCACTTGCCCATTTTTTCTCTATAAGCACCCCAATCTTGGCCCCCTCATCTCTCTTCTCATATCAATTCTCTTTTCATACTCTTCTTTCATAGTACTTATTACAATTATAATTAGTTATAATCAGTAACTGTGTTTAATTCTTCTGTCTCAATATACTATATAACACAGCCTCTTGAGGTAAAGAACAAATACTCTCAACACCTACCAGAGTGCTTAACACACAGTAGGAGCTCAAGTAATATTTGAATGAATAAATGAATGAAGAGATAGATGGGGAAAAAAACCCACTCGTTGAGTATTTACTCTGTGCCAGAAACTGTGCTGTAGGCTTTAACCTATATTGCCTTTCTCCTTTAATGCTTCCAACCACCACCATGAAGAAAGCATTATTATTTCCAACCTATAAAAAAGAAAACCAAAACCCAGAGAGACAAAATGTTTTGCCTAAAGAACTTTATCCTGTTCTTCTAATTCCACATCTATGTTTTTGTTCAACCTTGAAAAATAGCAGCAAATGTTGGGGTACTCTGGGTTTAGACGTCCTCCCACACACAAGGCAAAAGTAATAAAAGTTTCCGTTTGCTCTTTTGGATTTTGGTATGAAGAAACTAACAGTTCTTAGTCATTTGCTGTAAACTGAGCACTGTGTTAAGCATTTCCATAAACCTTTCTAGGGAAGAGACAGCTCTTTATTCCAATACCCATTCTCCCCTTCACAAAGTAAGAGAGTTTATGGATTGGCGCGCGCGCGCACACACACACACACACACACACAAGAATGAATATCCCAACTCTATTCAGCTAGGTGTGGTCATGTGATTGAGTTCAAATCAATAATTTGTAAGTAGTCATCTAACAATCTTCTTAGTTTCTTCCCCTATTCTTTTTTCCTGGAACATCCATGTTGCTATTTTTTCAACCTTTCATTTGGAAAGAAAGAATCCTTTCTACAAATTCTCTGACCAAACTTCTGTCTGCCTGCTTCCAAAGAGTTTCTATCTACACTCAGCTGATGACAATGGAGTTCATTTCTTTCCAAGACTGCCCAAATCACTGACTGATAGCTCTAATATTAACATTACTTTTTCTCACAATGTTGACAGACTTAGCTGTCAACTAGGCAAAACTTTAGTGGGATAGGAGCTGTTATTGTGACTTGAAAGGAAGATGTGGTCTTTTTTCTTTCAGGCATGGTGTTTGACAAAACATGTGGGCAGTGAGGCTTCATGCAAAGGGAACCTTTCCACCTAGCTTGTGAATTTTATCACAAACCTTTAAAGGTAGCATCAGCAAACTGCAGACACTGGGATAAGTCCACCTCTAATATTTGTGGGGCCTGGGGCAAAAGAACAAATGAAGGCCTATGTATCATATGTCTAATATTTATAATTGATATATAAAGCCAGCAAACATTTAAATAAAACATTTCTGTCTTCCTTCCTTGACAAATACAACTTCATAATGATCTAGAAGGATCAGAATTTAGACTTCGTGGAATTCTTAGGGTTCTACTCAGAACAAGGCAACATGGGGATCGCCATATCTTGGTCTCTACCCTCCTCCCTAATCCTCCTCCCACCCTCCTTTCTGTCCTGCACCACCTAGGCTTTTTGTGCAGGCTCATGGATGGCCCAGCCTATGTGTCATGCTTCATTTCCTCACTCATGCCCCCTCAACTGTGCCTTGGGAGGATTAATCAGGGAACTGGTCTCCAGAGGGCATGGAATTGGGCCAGGGTCCCTTTGGGCAAGGAACTCTAGGGTTCTGTGTATCCAGTGCATGGTCTAAGGTATCATTTACAGGGTCCTGTGCAGAGACCTCCTCCATGGTCAGAAGGGGTACAGCTGGTAAGGGCTGGAATCAGACTTAAGCAAGGTTCCTTCTAGCTTGGGTTTAAAAGAAGTACTAGGTGAGACCTCAGAGGGTAACTAATGAGAACAATCACTGGTACACTTGAAAAAGCAAGACTTGGGCAAAATTTGAGCTCTACAACTCACTCACCACATGTTCTAAGCCAAGGTACTTAATCCCTCTGGGTCATGGTTTTCTCATTTGTCAAGGGTGATAACATCTATAGCCAAGCCTGTAGGGATAAATTCACCTGATTCTCTATGCAACAAGGCAATAGAGTAGCTAACTCAGGGCAACCACATGGATGAAATCCCAGCTCTACCACTTACTGTGCAACCTTGGGTAACTCACTCAACCTCCAACCTCCGTGTGCTTCACTTTCCCCACCTGGAAAGTGGGGTTACTACTAGTAACTAACTCACAGGGTTGCTGTAAAAACTAACCAAGATAAGATACATAAAAGCACTCAGAACAGTTCCTGCACATTCTTAGCTCCAAAGTACACAGCCCAGGGCCTACCACAGAATCAACAACAAAGAACTATTAAATGTTTTCTCTATGCCTGTGGGTATTATGTGGTGGGGATCCACAAATAAAACATAATCTTGCCCTCACAGAGGTTGCAAAACAGAAATGTGATTCACATCACATTGATCTGTTCCATCAGTGCAACGATAATAATAAATAGATGCTGTTGGTATATAAGGCCTGCAAGTACCTTTACATCCTTCCTCCTATTTGACTCTAATATCAACCCTGAGAGAAGAAATGGTAGGGATCAGTCCCCACACGTTCCAGGTGAAGTCTCTGTCAATGACATATAAAATCTCTAAGCGTTATGGTGAGTTAGATCTTAAGCTTCAAGATTTTGGGGATTCTGTTCAGACCCTCTGTGTCCTTCATGATCTGGACCCTGCTGACTTGGCCCATTTCTCCTCTGGTTTTCTGCCCACCTCATGGACATACACAACTTCCTGTGATTCCCCAGCCTCATCCTACATTTGACGCCTCAGAAACTTTGCACAGGCTGTTCTCTCTGCTTAGGATGGCTTCTTGTTCTTCTCTGCCTGGCTGTCTCCAAGATCTTCACTTACCTCCTCCATCAAGTTTTCCCTGAAAGTGCTCCTCCACAATGAGGCTGAGTTAGGGGTTCCTCCTTGGGGTTCCATACAGCATCCTATACTAACAACCATTAAAACACATATCATTCCATGTTGTGATTGCATGGTGTTTGTTTTTACCTTGCACCCACATACCTAGTCTGTGAGCTTCTAGAAACCTGAAACTGTCTCAATGTTCACTGCATCTGGTATCTGGTACAAAGTGCCAGGGCACAACACACATGTTTAACAAACGTTTGCGCACTGAGTAAATGAACAATGTCTTCCAGGGATAAGTCACAGCATACTCTGTCCTTAAGACACTTTACTGTCATCTACTGGTACACCGCTGTAATACACTTACAATTCTGCACTGATTATGATGTGGGGTCCTTGTACAGCGTCCAACCTGAATGACTGACTGGTAGCCCTCAACTCGATTCTAACCAGAACCCAGAGCACTTTACCCTATAACAATACCACCCAAGCAGCTCTGGCCTTCACAAGGCCTCACCTTCCCAGGAGAAACACTTGTTTTGCCCATCTCTGGAATGTTTACTGCAGAGCCTGGCAGATGGACTCGGGCTAAAGCTGGGGGTCAGGCAGTCCATCCCCCTGCCTGGCTGGGAGTCAGAAGTCTGTCTCCTGACAGGCCACACAGACTGCTGCCTCCTTGCCGGGGGCTCATTCAGGCTTGAGCCGCCTCTGAACAGTTCTGTCTGGCAGAGGGAAGGGTAGGGATGGTTTGGAATTCTAGATGCCTTGGGGGTTGGGGTTGCTGCCTTTGTAACTGCCTGGCTGTTTGACCTCAGGCAAAACTGATGGCCTCACTGTGCCCGAAGGCTGTCTCCCTAATACAGACCTCTTCCTACTGCCCTAATATGTTTATTCTCATAATGAGATCCCTGAATATCCCAGCCAATCACTCAGGCCTTGGCCTTGGGAAGGGGGTGGGGGAAACTCTTGATTCCAGTAAGCTTCCTTCTCTGTGGGTGGTCTCATATTTTACTGCCACATCAGAGGCACCAGGAAGGAGAATATTATAAAACCAGTGCTGCCTGGGGTGGGAAATCCCAAGTTTGGGGAGGCGGGATGTGGTGTGTGAGAGAGATTTATGAGGAGTGGGTACTGAGTTCTTTCATGGCGACAGCAGGGGCAGAAGGAAGAGGAGAATTAGCACAAACAGGATCCACCTGTGTCCAAGCGGCACCCTCCTAATAAATGTGTCTGGGATGTAGAGTCAATGTGGCTGGGCCTTGGCTATGCCCTTCCCAGGGAGGAGGGATCAGGAATGTTCTGTCTCAGACACAGCCCTCTTTCCACAGGTCACCCCTGTAGGGAGAGGGCGGGCAGGGATGCAGGGAACTGGCCCTAGGAGGGGAGTCTCACGTTTCTGATGTAACATATTGGTTGCTTATTCATGGCCTGGACTTAAGCAGGGGGAGATGGAGTACGGACCATGCAGGAAACCACTGGAGGCAGACATGCTCAAGGCTTTCCCGGTCAGTAAGATGAGGAGAATCACATGGCACCTAGGCTGGATGGAGGTGTGGCAAAAGCAGGACTTTTGAACACAGAGGTCCAATTCAGAGATCCATTCTAGCTCCATTATTTACTTGAAAAATAGCTAATGTGCCTGGCCCCTTCCCACTCCCAGAGGGGATCCTCCAGTTATGGGGCAGCCTCTCCATACCACCTTGCAATTAGGGAACTCCAGTGAATCAGGCAGAGGAAGGACATGGCCAGGCCCCTTGTACCCATATAAAGATCTATGGAGGTAAGAAACTAGAGCTCCACACCACAGAGTATGACAAATGTCCCCTCATTGGCTTCTGACAGTAACAGGAAAGGAGATTTTTATGGGTAGATCTGGTCACCATTCACTCCCTTATGTAACCACTATGTACTGAACCTCGTACAGACCAGGCACCCTATTAGGTATAAGGCGAAAAGGCTGACATGGTGCCTGCTCTTGTGGAGCTCATGCTCCCAGAAAAGTCAGAAAACCAACCAGGTGAAAAAGAACTGGTGAGTACTAAGAATAAAATGCACAAAGTGATAGAGGATAAGATGTGGAGAGCAGGGGAGATCTGACTTAGGTTGGTCAGGGAAGGCTTTGGAAGATGCTTAACACATATTTATTGATCATCATTATGGGCCAGGGCCTGCAGGCTCTAAGGAAGCTTATCACCTAACAGGAGGGAGAGACTCATAAATGGACAATGACCACACAGGACATCAGCCCAAAAAAGGTACACCCAGTCTAGTCTAAATGTCAGGGGCTACTTCCCTTGTGAAGTGGCCCAGTTCATCCATCCTTGCATCCAATATTTGGGGCCTCTTCTTTGTCAAGGCCAAGGGCCACCAAGATGAATATGAGAGGGTCTGGCTGTGTGTGTATGTGTGAAAGGCACAGACAAGGGTAAACAAAATGGGTAGCTGCTGGGGGTGCTTAGGGAGGTGATGAATTCTCCTGGGGCATATCCTAAAGGTGTAGAAAAAATGAGCGACAGGCATGGAGCAGAAGACCTAGATTTGAGTTGGCAGCTGGGGCAAATGCTACATGATTTTGGACAAGCCCTTACCTCTTCATCTGTAGAATAAGGACAGGAAGACTACCCACAGGGTTAGCATAAGGCTTAAATGAGGATGCAGATTTGGAGGACTCTGGGAAGCTGCCAAAAATGTGCTAGCAAGTATGCTGCTCACCAGTGGGCTGAAAGATGGAACTTCTCTTTTCCAAGTAAAGAGGTAGGATGGGCACTGCTAGCATTGGGACAGACGTAGGTCTCATCTAGCTCTGCTGTTTCTTTCCTTATGTTGCTTCAGACAGGCATCAACCTTTCCAAGCCTGTTTCATTTATAAGTGCCCATGAATAATATCCCTGACACATCCTGACACATGGCAGGCATTTAATGTTCATCCCTTTCCCCTCTGACCTTCACCAGGATGGGTAGAGGGCTGAGGCCAGTTGGGTGTGTCCCCAGGGAAGTGACATGTTATTTCTTCTCTAAGAGGAGGAAGTAGCAGTATCTTCCTTGGTCTAAATGGAACTCCTGCTTCATGTCTAGCATAATGGAAACCTGCCTTGACTACTCCCTGGGATCTCCTCTTTCTCCCCAGTACAGGCCTTTAGGGCAAACAAAGTCATCTGCCACCCACTCTCCATGACTACAGATATCAGGCTAGAATGTCATCTCAGTCTTTACCCCTTTCCTTACCAGAGACTCTACACTGTGTCACCCTCATTCCTATAAATATCTGAAAGTCCACAATCTTTATGACACAAAGGAGTTTGTTAACATTTAGAAAGCTAAGCCATTCACTTAGCAAACATTTAATGAGCATCTACTAAGAGTCCAACCTGGGGAAATGCCCATGGGAAAGGTAATATACTGAAAGGTAATTCATACAAGGTGCAAGTGACTAATATCTGGTCATTCCAGAAAAGGGATTTAGATGGTATAAGGAGGATGAGAAGGGGACCATGAGAATATCGAATGTTTGATTTAGAAAGGGGGTGTGGGCCCTGTCAAGGTGTAAAGGACAGGGAACAGAAGAAAAAGGCTGAGAAAAGTTATTTTCTATCCTTCCTTCCCTCCCTCCTGTCCTTCCTTCCTCCCTCCCTCTATCCATCCACCCATTTATCCATCCATCTGTCCATCCATTCATCCATCCATCCATCCATCCATCCACCCACCCACCCATCCATCCATCTATACAACTACTTATCCATTCATTCATCCACTCATCTATCCAAGGTTCACTCTGTGCCCAGTATTGTGCTAGACCTTAGGTATTGCACTAAACAAAAGAGTACATATCATCTAGCTGGGAGACAGACCCAGAAGAAGGGCTAGACTGCATTATTCATCCTGACTCCTGTCTTCTTTATCAGAAGTTACCAACTGGTAAACTTCATGAAGTCCACAGTCTTAATTTGGACTTAAATTTTATACTTATAATTTCAAAATAGTAAATTCATATAAAAAATTAAGATTTCTGGCTGCCCTTGAAAAATCAATGATTTGGCAACACCAGCCTTTTACTCCTGCATGGTAACAACTGAGTGAGTGAATTGCAGCTGCTACCTTCAGAAGGGACACCAGTTCTCACACCTAACACAGTCTCCAACGCGCCATCATTTTGCTGAAGCTGAAACCAAGTGGGCAGATACCATTTGTCATAAAGCATGTATTGTTGTTTTCCTTATAGCAGGGAAATATTTCTCTATGCCTGTGCCTTTTCCTACCACCTGCCCCTTCAGTCACTGGCCATCCTGCCTGGAAGTAGTGGCACAGGCAATTCCTAAGTTAACGAAGTCCTGTAAAGCTGGCAATTAGCTCAGTGCAAATCTTCAGGAAACCCGCATCCTTACCCTTCCTGAAGATCCAAGGTGGGAGGTCAGGAGAATGGACACAAAGCACCATCCTCTCTCTTGCCATCACAGACAGCATCCCTCCTGCCAAGGAAACACATCCTAGGCAGGCTTCCACAGGCCCCAGGAGAAGAGACATTCTGTAATGAGGCTGGCATCTGCCCAGTGACCTGCCTCCCCCAGGGCAAGGCTGTCATGAGGTGAGGTGAAGTCTGTAGACTCCAGCATTGGAACACCTATTGCTAAGAAAGCCATGCATGGCATCTGAGGGACTACACTGAAAAGGTCATTCAGAGGACCTGGGCAAGACAACCACATTTTGGAGGGAGAGGAGAGATTCACAAGGTAAACAGCTGAACTCTTCAGAGAAAAGCAAGGCAAGATCAGAGAAGTTACTGAGACATAAAGGCAGAGAGGAAAAAACACAAAGCTTTAGGCTCAAACCTCCTGAAAAGGCTATAGGTCAATCCCTTTATACTCAGGGCTCTTCTGCAACATTTTCCCCAAATGGCCAGCCCAGTACCTGAACGTGCAAATGATGAGAGGCTCACTCCCAATGGGCAGCCCACTTGATCTTTGGATGACTTTCCCATTCTATATATTGAACTGAAACAGATCTTCTGCTTAGGTGGCCCCACTGTTCCTGGCTCTACCAGTTGGGAGCCACATGAAAAGAAGTCTTCTAACTTGATGGTTTCTAAACTTGGCTCGTCATCATTTAAAAACAATACAGTTTCCCAAGCTCCACTCTAGATATTTTGATTCAGTGGTTCTAAGGGCACATGGCAGTGTGGCCTGTCCTGTACCAATCCAGCAACAGCACCTCCATTTGCATTTGCATTGAAGAAACCAAACAGTTCTCCAGCACATGTTCTTGGTCGGACTGTCCCAGGACACACTGTGGAACCAGCCAGGTTTGTTCTTCCCCAGGAATTTGATTTGTGAGCAGAAGGCACATGGCTGGAGGGAAGCAGGAGGTGACTTCTCTAGAGAAGGCTGCCCACAAGTCCCAGCCTCCTAGATCCCAGTGGAGCCCTGGGTCCTGGTCTCTCCGAGACTTTGGTCTTCATATTTTCTTTTGCTTCTGTGAGCCTACCACATTCAATATATCCCCATTTTGACTAAGTCAGCCAAAGTCTATTTCTTTTTCTTGCAAACAAAGAACTCTTCCTAATATAGAAGGTGCCTGGGAATCTGAATGTTGTTCTGATAGAAACAGTCTTTTGGGGAATGTGATCTTAGTCTGTCATCATTAGACCAATGAGGAAACTGAGGACCAGAGAGAACAGTGACTCCACTAAGATCCAGCATCAGCAGAGAAGGGAGTAATCCAGAAGAAAAAGCATCTATCAAATTTCTCCCCACATTCCCTTCTGCTCAAAGACATTTCCCCCAGATTTTCTAGCCAGTTTCAGAGGGTGAAGACTCTACCAGGGGAGAGACAGCTCTTCACTGTTCCCCTACCCCCCCACCTCCTGCTTCTCTCCCTGAAAGAGCTGGGTAGGAAGCAGCAGGGGCACCAGGCCTCAGGATTGGACAGCAGGAAGACCTCACGGAGAGAGGTCAGCACTTGAAAAATTCCTCAAGTCAAAGGGCTTGGGGCTTGGGTGCCACACAAGGCCCTCACTGTGTGCGCACATTGTCTCCCTGATAAAAGGGGCCGGGCCTGGGAAAACGGAGCCTGTCTCCAGGCGACTAGGCAGGCTGCTGGGGAATGCCCAAGGCCCCTCCCCTTCCCCAGCACCAGGGCCAGGGCCAGGGAGGCAAGGGGGAGGGGCAGGAGAGCAGGCCAGGTGCCCAGATTGGGAGGGATAAGTCCAGAAGTCCAGAGCCACTCTAGGTGGTGTTGGGTGGCCTATGTGAGTTGGTGAATGAAGTGAGGAGGAAGGTGACATTAGGCCTTTCCTTTCTCCCTCTCCCTTCCACCCCTACATTCCCCCACTGGCAACAGCCAGGGCCTGCCTTGTTCAAGGAAAGGTTTAGGGGTAGAGGAAGTGGTGGGGGGATATGTAAGGATTTTGTTTCCCAAAGCCACGTCTCTTCAACAGGTTGGTGCATGTCTCTGCTGTGAGCACCCCCAAGTGAGTCTAGGGGGGACCAACCCAGGCCTTCGTCTTCTCATCCTCACAGTAGAGTGCCTGCCAGCTTACCAGCATCCAGCTATCCCTCCTCCAGGGCTTCTGGAAGACAGCCCTTGAGCCTATCCAACTGAACTGAGAAGCATGCCAAGTGGCTTCCTTCCCCCTGGCTTCCAGCACCATTATATTCATCAGCAATTAGTAATTGCAATTAATTGTTAGTACAGTTACCATTTCAGTGCCTGTTATGACAAGTTAAGCCCCTGTACCAGCCCTAGCCAAGCCATCATCTCTAATCTTTGCAATGACCCTTCACAAAAGATATACCATCATCCCGTCTCACAGGTGAAGAATGTGAGGTTCAGAGGTCAGACTTCCCAAGGTCACACAGTGAGAAGGAGAAGAGACCCAGGCAGTAGGCCGTGGGACTCTCTACTAGTTTTGCTTCCTCCCTGCTGGTAATTGACAGTCCTCAGTCCTTGTCATGGGAGGGGAAAGCTGCCCTTCAAGAATGGGATCAATGTGGGGGCCTGCTTTGGTTCTCCAACCAAAAGGCAAGGAAGTGCAAAGGGAGCCTCTCACTGGGACTGTGTTACCAGGGCCGAGATGTGGCAACTCTCTCTGTTGCCATCCCCCATAAATAGATTATCTAGATAAAATACAGGTCACCCAATTAAATTTGAATTTTGGATAAACCGACAACTCTTAACCGACAACGTGTTAAGTATATATTATAAGTCTATACCAAATATTGCATGAGATAAACTGATTCATTATTTATCTAAGTATTAACTGAGGATCTTGTACTTCTCTTTTTTTTTTTTTTTTTCTGAATCCAGCAACCCTACCCCAAAGGTACTGCAGGTGACACCAGCTCTGAGTCCAAACACCCCCTGTAGGTGGCACAATGGAAAGCAAAATATCCTGGTCACCATGGGGCCAATTAGGCCCACTGCAAGGCTTCGAGGGGCCTGTCAAGATGCCCTGAAGCCCTCATGCCTTCAGTCAAAGCAACCTTTGGCAGTTCAGCCCCTCAAGTGGAAGCTGGAGCCTTTGAGTTCCCAGCTGTACAAAAAGGAAGGGGAGCCTTGGGCATAGCATGTGGACCTTAGGTAGTCTTCTCGAGTTCCATGGCAGTTGTGTTCTCTGAGAGAGACTCTCCCCAGGGCATCCTCAATCCTGAACTCTTCCTTAACAGTAATATCAGCCTTTGGCAAGAGCATCTATTTGCTAATTGAAGCATTCATGTATCCTGCCTTACCTTGTGCCAGGTACTATGCTGGCCTCTGAGAATATGGTGTTCAAACAAAGGAACCCTAAGCTCTACCCTCCCGGAGCTTATGCTCTGACACAGGACCACAGCACAGGCAAACAAACTGCACATATGGAACAACACTTGTGAGGGGAAGGTACAATGTGCTCTCACTGGAGGCTTTAACAGTTCTGCGAGCTTCGTGGAATGGCAAGAGTAGTGGCATTATGGTCCCCACTTTACAGATAAGGAAACTGAGGCTCAGAAAGGTAAAGTAGGGCAGCCCGGGTGGCTCAGTGGTTTAGTGCCGCCTCCCGCCCAGGGTGTGGTGATGGAGTCCCACATCAAGCTCCCTGCATGGAGCCTACTTCTCCCTCTGCCTGTGTCTCTGCCTCTCTCTCTCTCTCTCTCTCTCTCTCTCTCTGTGTGTGTGTGTGTGTGTGTATCTCTCATAAATAAACAAATAAAATCTTAAAAAAAAAAAAGAAAGAAAGAAAGAAAAGAAAGGTAAAGCAGCTTGGCCAAGACCACAGAGTTGGTGGATGGCAAAGCTGGGGCTTCAACCCTGACCTGCAGCCTGCCAGCCCCAAGCTCTCTGCATTTCATCTTCCTTCCCATTTTAACTCCCGTAGGCATCATGTCTGAAATGTGCTAGGAAATTACACATTTAACATGGGAACACAGCAGGAGAAAGCAGAAAAGATCCTGTTGGAACCTTAAAAAGAAGATAATAACCCAAAGGCAGTTTCTATGAAGGATCCAATTCCCAAACCTGAGATCACGAGTGTCTGGATGGATATAGGAACTCCTTTTCCTCCTGGCACCAGATCGTTCCAGCTGCCCACGGGACTCCAGTAGGGTGGGGCTGCCTGGCTTGAGGTGGGGCACTTTCCTCTGAGGGTGAGGTCACTGGGATCCTGTGCTTGGCCACAGTGCTGTTACATGGAGTCCTGCCACCCGGTCTCCTCCCATTACTCTCAGACACTGGGTGTGTGTGGGTGTGTGTACATGTGCGAGCCTCCTGAGCAGGCAGGCTCTGCAGGCCAGAGGCTTCACACAGCACAGAAGGGCCTATGCTCAGGTAGGAGGGGGAAAAATGCAGAGAGAACAGGGGTGTCCAGAATGGTCTGAGCTGGGTCCCCGATGCCACTGACATCTGTTTCAATTTTGGGCTCAGAGCCTCAGTTTTCCTTATTTCTAAAATGGGAATAGTAAAAGTACTCCATATAGTTGTTGGGGGGATTGAATTAGAAAACTATGAAAACTACTTAGCACAATGTCTGGTGGTGGAAAGTACACAAATGTTTGCCACATGACAATGATGAAAACATGACCCCAACCCCAAATTGCTCATAGTTTATTCATTTGGGTGTTTATTCATTTTTTTAACCAAGACTTCTTAATATCTACATCTTGCCAAACACTGAAGTCCTCTGTGAGGGTTACCAGGAGCTGTGGTGCCAGAAATTCCTTTTAAGAAGCTGGTCCTGTTCAAGTCCCAGCCTAGCCACCCAACAGTTCTTTGAGCAGGGGTATGGTCTCTGTGTTCTGCTTCCTTGCCTGTACTATGCCCCCTGGGCATCTCAGGAAGTACCTACGACCAGTGCTGTGTTGGCAGATGATTAATAACCAGTAGTCTGGGGGAGAACTGAAAGCCCTGTGTTTTGTAGCATTTGCCAATTTCTGTGGTGTAAATACTCTCATGTGAATACTGTGACTTTCTGTTGGATTAAGAATGAGATGAGAGGGGAAAAAAGGATTTCAGAATGTCCAAATTCACTCCTTAGTTTCATTGTCACCACACCTACCTGTCCTTACCAATAACTCATCACTTCCGAAGTCACTCATTCAATCAACAGACATTTCCTAATTAACTGCCTGCCCTGTTGTAGGTGCTGAGATACAAAGACACCATCTGGGAGTGGGTGGGGTGAGTGGTGGTGGGAACATAAATTATCATACAGCATCTCTTGGTGAATCTAGAAATGCACCAGATGGTTTAATGGGTATCACCGATCATTATTTGGTAGGACAGTGTCCTGATACACTCCAGCCTGGAAGGGCAGTAGGAGAGGAGTGTTTCAAACCAAGAATACTTTTTTCATTTCCTCCCCAATAAATAAAAGAAAAAAGAAACATAGAGAAGGGTGGAGAATTGAAGGGAAGGTAACAATAGATCATTGTTGAAATGGAATAGCAGACATTCTGGGAACAAGGCCATGGGTGAGGTAAGAGGAGAGGAGAGCCAGAGTTCCACAGGCCACTGGAGGGAGGGGTTGGGGGCAAAGGCTTAGCTGCTTCTATCACCTCACCCCAACCCCGCTCCTCAACTCCATCCAGGCTCTGAAGATCTTGTAGGTAAAATCATGAGCAGACAGGTAAATCCAACCCAAACTCAATTATAAGCAATCTTTTTGTTTGTTTGTTTTTTGGTCACATTCAGTGTTTGATTTCAAAATCAAATCTGGGGTTCTGGTACATTCTGTGGGTAATAATAAAACTTTGTGCCAACTTTCTTTTAATGATCTTGAATAGCAGCTCATAGTTACCCTCACATACTGGAAAATAAAGAGCCAAGATTTTATACCTAGGTGAGTAAAAACAGAAACCCCTCAACTATATGTATTACATTGCTGACTCCTAAGGTAAGGCAGTTTTCAGGCCCCATTATACCCATTAAAAGTTATCCTCATTGGACTGGAGTGGAGGCAATGACATATGCTAACTGAACACTGACCGTGTTTTGAGCACCAGAGATATAAGGAAGAACAAGACATGGGCCTTGTTTTGGCAGAAAAGACAGCCACCTAGCAGCCAATGATAATGCAGTGTGAAATTACGGTAGCACAATGACATATGTTTAAATCGTATAAAGGAGGTGGTTGTTAGCACTGCTGGCAGGGTAGAGCATGCCAGGGAAGACTTCACAGAAGAAGTGACACCTGAGCAGGCTTTTAAAGGATGAATGGACATTGGACAAGTGAACAAGATAGGGAAGGGTATTCCAGGTAGCAGGGAGCAGAATGTGCTAAGGCAAGTGTGTTTGAGAAGTACAGGTTGTTTGTTATTCCTGCAGAATAAATATACGCAGGAAGTGGAGCCAGAGACAGCATTAGAGGGAGGCAGGCAAGCTGATGACTGAATCTGAACTTGAGGGCAATGATGCAGCAACAGAGGGTTATAACTAGGGGTGCACGATGGGAGCAAACTGATCAAGTCTGTGTTTCAAAAAGATGACTCTTTTGTGGTAACATGGGAGGTAACCAAGAGGTCAAGACTGGAGGTCTGAGACCAGTGAGGCTGCTAGAAGTTTCTAGGCAGGAGAATGAGTAGACAAATAGTAGGGCTGAAAAATACTGAGCTTGAAATCCATTTATTTATTTCTCCTTTCCCTTGTGGTTCTCAAGACTGACTGATCTCCCCTAATCCCAGAGGACACCAACCTAAGTTCAGACCTACTACTGAGCTGGTCCAAAGTTCCCCAAACGCCACTGCTCTAGCCAGGCTCACCTCCAGGGCCAACTCCAAAAGGTGATCTTACAAAGTTCAGCCATGAGTTGTTTACCTCAGCAAAGGTTACTTTGGGGCCCTCTGTTTCTCCTCCAAGGATGAAAAGTCAGGTCACTGGGCAGGTATCAGATAGTCCTTGGGGGGCCCACACTGGTTCAGAGGATCTGCAAGCTGGCCCCATTAGGAGGGAGAGGATGGGGGTTTCCCCACAAACTCCCTCACCACAAGGAAACTTGACTCTGCAGGCAGGTCTAGGACCCAGAATGGGAAGACAGAGGATCTGGGGCTGAGAAGGAAAAAAGGGAGCAGCATTGTTCCTGGTGGGTTCACTCTCAGTCCAGACAGTGGCTATCTCCCCCTTCATTATCATCTCAAAGGGGGGTAAAAAGGGGGCCCTGTGAGCTGGCTTCTCCCCTTTAGCAACTTCTTCCTCTCAGGAGACAGTTTGCACAATGGAGGAGGGGCTGGGCGGGGGCTGACCAAGGCAGCCCAGGCTCTGCCAAAGCCGCCTGGGACAGTGGGGTTGGCTCGCCACCTGCTGGCGGCTCCTGGTGGCAGGGACCAGCATCCTTCAGGAACTCTGCAAAGGAAGACTGGGATTCTCAGGCTGCCTGCATAGATCTGGAGAAAGCTGGGAATGTATTGAGATTCAGAGAATATAGGAAGTTGGAGAAGAATCTAGGATGGAGTCCTGCAGGAAAAGCTGATGTGCCTGCAGGCAGGAAGTCTCTATCACAAATGTCCAATGGATGCAGAGGCAGCTCCCAGGTAAGTTAATGAGTGTTAGTTTCTCCCTTCTCCCTGTTCTTACCCACTGAGGGGCAAGAAAAAGACTGCTGTTTTTGAGACCTGATTGAAGTGTAAGTATAAAAGGCATGATTGAAAAACACCAGGAGACATTCCTCTGGCCAAAATCATGTCACTCATCAGTATGCACAGCCTGTAATTCATCCATTAGTCATGCTTGTGGATTAGAGATGGAAGATCCAAGTCAAAATTTAAATGTTACCTGGATGGGTGAAATAGCTGATGGGTATTAAGGAGTGCACTTGTTGTGATGAGCAGTGAATGATGTATGGAAGTACTAAATCACTATATTGTACACCTAAAACTAATATAACACTGTATGTTAACTAACTGGAATTTAAATAAAAACTTTTTAAAATAATAAATAAATATTACTTGAGTGAGGCCATTCATTGCATTTCAACCTCATTTACTGTGCCCCTACACCATACTACTTACCACATGGACATCAGGAGGACAGATTAATAAGACCCAACTTTATCACTCAGGAGCTAACAGGTCCGAATGATTAATAGAAAACTCTGTACAACAGGATAAATCCTAATCCACTCTGCCCATTATTGGGGATGAAGAGATTAAATAAACATGCCCATGAGGGGCTGTCATCAAGATGATTAATGTTGCAAAGAAGGTCACAAATAGTCTCCAATAGTAACTCACACCTAAGTATCACCTACTGTCTACTTGACACATCCTAAGCACGTTTATATTAACCCAGATTTTAACCCAATTACATACATTAACTCTACAAGGTAGGTACTATTTTATTCACATTTAGGTACAGTAACTTGCAAAGGTCAATTAGATACAATGGGGTAGAGATGGGATCTGAACCCAGACAGCTTAGCTCTGAAGTCTGTGTTCCTCACCATTGTACTGTGCTGTCATTTATCAGCTCAGCCTCCACACAGGAAAGTAACTTTCCTGACAAACAGGTTTTTAAATAACACCCCCCCCAACCACTACCACCATATCATGGCAAACCCTGACTAAGCCAAAGATAACACAGCAGAGAATGCTCAAAATCAAGGTCAAGCACTGGGTTAAAAAGAAACAGAGGACTGCAAAGGCCATGCAGGCATCTTCATTACTGGGCAGACAGGCAGCAGGATTATATAGGCAAGAATGCCTGGAAGCAACATCTCTGCAGAAATCAACCGCTACACTCAGAACCTAAAGATGGTGCTTTACATAAGCACAGACACAGATAAATGAGGCTTCACAATGACAGGCTTCAAGCAACACTGAAGACAATGTAGACTGGATCAGAAAAGAGGCCATGCATATGACCATCTTGCTTAAGGAGAACTGATTTCTTAGCAGGAAAGTAAAGACTGCTGTCTACACCTGCTGAACATGCTTCCATGTTGACTGTCCTGAACATGTATTATATACTATAAATATCTCCCACTCCAAAGCACAAGCTCAATCATTCCCAACCTGAGTTAACTTCTCAAGGAATGAATGTGAGTACACACATGCATGTAGGAATAGCAGAGCCTCTGGCATGCTCAGTGAACCGAATGCATTAATTTTTTTTACCTAAGACATAATTACTGAGAACCTGTGATGTGGCAGCCTTTGGAGACAAGCATACAACCTCGCTCTCTGGCCCCATGACCATTTAGGGGTCTACTATCAGAAATGCCCTGGAGAGAGTGCTTCCATGTCTCACATTTGGACTTATTTCCTGGACTGCAAGTTCTATGTCTCCAACTAGGACTGATAATAATATTGATCACCTATCTCTACCAAAAATTTGGTATAGGACCTTATTCTCCAACTGCCAGATATCCACGCAAGCAGGGTCTGTTCATCACTTACCTGAGTACCTAAGACTGTGACTTGTACTCTGCTGTGCTCAATAACTACTCGGGGGAGAGCTGCCGCAATGACTTGGACACACGTGCCCAGTCTCTGCCTCTGGAAAGCTAACCATCTCTCAGCATGCCTAACGAGAGGCTGGAAGGCACATCATTTCTGCCCATACTTGGTGTTAGAAGAATATATTCTGGAGCCAGACTGCCAGTCCATGGAAGAGATGGGATACAAAATTAGGCACTCTGGTCCTAAGGGTGTTAGATAAGGACCATGGGCCTATGTTGGTTTCTTATACCCTCACAGCAACCTAATTGAATGGATGGAAGATGGCTGAGGCAGAAAGATAGTAAGCAACTTGCCAGAGTTATTTCAAATTTTTAAAGTTTTCCATTTTTAGGAAGGTAATATGGCACACATACCATATATTATGTAATACTTGTGATGAGCTCTGGGCAGCACCCCCATAGCTAATGTAAAACAAGACTGCAGTAGCTCATATGGTCAAGCACAGTGAGTAGTATAATGAAGACTATTATAGTCTCACTTTCCCTCAGACCAGGCTTTGCTGCCAAATGGATTATAAAATATTTTCTAGGGATGCCTGGGTGGCTCAATGGTTGAGCATCTGCCTTCGACTTAAGGTGTGATCCTGGGGTCCTGGGATCAAGTCTTGCATCAGGCTCCCTGAGGGGAGTCTGCTTCTCCCTCTGCCTGTGTCTCCGCCTGTGTCTCTGCCTCTCTCTCTGTGTCTCTCATGAATAAATAAATAAAATCTTTAATATATTTTCTAGTTGTCAGAGCTTTTTGGGTTTTGGATTTGCAGGTAAAGGATTGGGACCGTAAATGTAAAGCACAAAGAAGGTGCCATGGTGCCTGGCATACAGCAGCCACATGGTAAACATCGTTTCAGTTTCCTTCCCTCCGGCCTATCTGTAATATCACCAAGCCTCTCAGCTCCCCACCCCCACTACCCTCCAAGATTGAAATAAGCCCCATCTCCTCTCTTGCGCCTAGGTGGAAGCACCTGTAGATTTTGGCTTACCAATCTGTGTGGGCATCATCGATCACCAACAAGATCCTGGGCCTTTGAATAATGGGAGCAGAGGGACCTGGAGGCTCCATCAGCCCTGCGGGGGCTTGTGAGGTCTGCTTCATGGCACTGGAGAAGGAGCTAAAGAGACTGGATCCTGGAGAGGAGAAGGAGGCCGCCAGGGGCTGGGGGTGCCTCCTTTCCATGGCTGGGGAGGCAGGGGAGCTGGTGGAGCTGTCTGGGCGCTGCAGGTCTGTCATGTAGCCATTAGGCAGGTTGGCCACAAAACTGCTGTCAGAGAGGCGCCGCCGGAGGAAATTCATGGCTATGGATGGAAGAGATGGCTTGTTCCTACTCAGACTTGTCTGGGTGAGGCCCAGAACACAGGATGCCGAGGAGAGGAGGTGGTAGGGTCTTAAGCCAGAAGAGCCAGGAGAATCCTGCACAAGTTGGCTTCAGCTGTCTTTGCTAACCTGTGGAAACAACCCAACACACACATTAGTAGAAATGACCTCCTCCCCTTAAGAGCAAACAGATATGGCATCTTCCTGCTCCACTACTGGGGGCAGTATAAAGTGGGACATCCTTTTGGAAAGGAATCTGGCGACATGTAATTAGAGCATAACCTTTTAACCTACAATTTCCATTTTCTGGAATTCTACCCAAGAAAGGAATCTCAGTTATAGAAAAAGCCTCCTGCACAAAATATGTTTTTCATAGCATTACTGATACTAGCAAAATACTGGAAAGAATTCCAACCTTTAGTCACAAAATAATGAATAAATAAACTACAGCACAGTCATGCAGTAGAAAACTTTTGTGGCTATTAGACAGGGGTACATATAAAGAGATTTTAGTACCACAGAAAACTTTTCATTTGTAATTAAAAAACTCGCGCTCCAAGTTTATTGGGACAGAACAACTACCACATAAGGGATAAAATAACTGAAAACCAAATACATTGGAATAATAACTAATTATATTTTGGTAATGCAATGACATGGCTTTTTTTCTTTTACTTTCTTTCCACTTACCTATATTTTCCAGATTTTCTAGTATACTGTGTGGACTGAACTGCATCCCCCAAAACATGTTGAAGCCCTAATCCCCAGTGTGCTGGTAACTGGAGATAGTGCCTTTGGAAGGTAACAAAAGTTAGTTAAGGTAATGAGGGTGAGGCCCTCATGATGGGATTGGGGCCTTTATAAAATGAGACACTAACGAGCTTGTTCTCCCTCCACCAGGTGAGGACACAGGGAGAAAGAAGCTGTCTGCAGGCCAGTAAGAGGCCCTCACCAGAAACCAAACATAGTGGGACCCTGATCGCAGACATCCAGCCTCCAGAACTGTGTAAGAATAAATTTTTGTTCTTTAAGCCACACAGTCTGTGATATTTTGTGATGGCAACCCGGGCAGACTAATATATATTACTTTTCTGGACGGAAAAAAATAAGTTCAGAAAAAACAGATTATTCACTTGAGATCCAGATATCCCACTGAGAAAAATGATTATTTAAACGATACAATTAGATCCCTTCTAGTTTTTTGAGATTATAGTTTTATTGAAGTGAAATTTACTTCTGCTGAGATACACAGTTCTCAAGTGTACAACTCTTTGAGTTCTGGTATTGAACAAGTAACTGGTATAAGATTTATTATACTTATGTTGCCTCAGGAAGTTCTCTTGTGCCCCTTTCTGGTCAGTCCACACGTTCTCATAGACAAACCCTCTTCTGATGTCTGTCACCATATATTAATTTTACCTCTTCTTAAACTTCATATAAAGGTAATTGTATGCACTAATCTTTTGTGAAGGGCTTTCTGCCCTCAACAGAGTGGTTTTGAGACTCATCTAGGCTACACATACCAATAGTCATTCTGTTTTTCAGTCGCCAAGTAGCATTTCACTGGATGAATAAACCCAACTTTTTACACTCTCTCCTTTTGATGGATATTTGAAATGTTTCCAGTTTGAGGGTATTATGAATATGATTGTTACGGGGATTTGTTATTTAAGCATTTTTGTGGGAGAAGGGAGAAAGTGAGAGAGAGTGAAAGGAGACTTTTCTTCAGGAAAATATCTAGAAATGAATTTATTGGATTATAGGGTAGAAATATGTTTACCTTTGTAAGAAACCACCAAAATTTTCCCATAGTGGTTGTGTTCTTTTGTATATTTCATTTGAGGGTTCCAGTGCTTTACATCCTTAACACATTTGGTTGCTGTCGATCTTTAATCTTAGCCATTCCTTTGGGTATAAAATAGTATCTAATTGTATTTTAATTTCTTTTTTCTGATACTGAAAAAGGTTGAGCAATTTCCATGGGTTTAACATTAACATTAACATATCTTAACATTAACATATCTTCTTTTGTGAAGTGTCGGTTTAAGTCTTTGGTCCATTTTTAAAATGTGGGTTGTTTATATTTTTATTATTGATTTGGATTATTTGATTAGGAGTATTTTATATGTACATACAAATATATATACATATACATGTCAGGGATACATATTTATATGTACATATATGAAATCTGTTACATTTATCTGCAGATGTTTTAAACAAATTTAAAATTCTATGAAGTCCAGATTTTCTTATCATTAAACCTTTCTGTATCTGCTTTTAAAATCTTTGCCAACCCCAAGATCATGATGATACTGTCTTCTAATCTCTTACAGAAACTTAATAGTTTTAGCTTTTTTGTTTAGGTCTATAATCCAGCCAAACTTGATTTTTCGAGTGGTGTGAGGTAGGGTTCATTTATCCAGTTTTCTAGCACCATTTATGAAACTATTTTTTCTCCAATGAATTGCTTTGGTGGCTTTCTTGGCACTAATGAATTGTGTATGTATGGGTCTATTTCTGCACTCTATTATACTCCATTGATCTGTTTGTCCTTACACAGCCTTGATTACTATGGCTTTGCGGCTTTAAAGGCCTAAAATCAGACAAAATGAGTCCTCCAACTTAGATTTTCTTTCTCAAGATTGTTTAGAGTATTCTAGGTCCTATATTCATATGCATTTTAAAATCAACTTGTATGTAAGTCTGTTGGGATATGGTTTGGGATTATACAGAATCCACGGCTCAGTTTGGGTAGAAATAAGATCTCAACGCTACTGGATGTTTTATTTTATGAACATGATAGAGCACTCTACTTACTAAATCTTCTTTAGTTTCTCTCCGAAATGTTTTGTAATTTTCAATATAGAAGTGTTGCACGTATTTTGTTAAACTGATTCCTAATATTTCTTCTGGGTTTTTTTTGGGGGGTGGCATTTTAAGACTCTGTTCCTTAAGCTTCAATTTCCATTTGTTTTCTGCTAGTATCATATATTTGCCAATTGTTGTCAATATGTTGATGTGATAAATTCAATTATTGTTTCTAGTGGTTGTTTATACATTTCCTAAAATTTTCTACTTAAGCAATCATGTCATCTACAAATAGAGACATCTTTACTTCTTCTTTTCCTTTTTTTTTTTAAATATTTTATTTATTTATTCATGAGAGACAGAGAGAGAGAGGCACAGACATAGGCAGACGGAGAAGCAGGCTCCAAGCAGGGAGCCCGATGTGGGACTTGATCCCAGGACTCCAGGATCACGCCCTGAGCCAAAGGCAGACACTCAACTGTTGAGCCACCCAGGCGTCTCTACATCTCCTTTTCCAACCTTAAAGCCTTTCCTTTCCTCACCTCTTTCATTACAGTGTCTAGTATCCCACTACTGAATGGAAATGATGAAAGTAGGCACCTACCTTTTCCTAATCTTAGGGGGAAAATGTTCACTAATTCACATTACTAAGATGTTAGCTGTAGATTTTTGTAAATGCACTTTATCAAAGATAGTTCCTTAATAGTCTTAGTTGCCTGAGAGTTTTTATCATGAAACAGATGTTGAATTTGCGAAGCGATTTTCAACTGAGAAGACTATAGTTTTTAAAATCACTTATTTGCTTAATGTGGTGAATCAACTGATCGATTTTCCAATGTTTAACCAAACTTGCATTCCTGAGATAAATCCACTTGGTTATAGTTAATTACCAGCTTTATATATTGCTGGATTCAATCTGATAATATTTTGTTGAGGATTTTTGCATCCGTGTTCATGAAAAGTACTGGTCTATAATTTCTTTTTCTGGTAATATCTTTGCTAGATTTTGGTACCAGGGTAATGTTGAGCTCACAAAATATGCTGGGAAGTGTTCCTGCCTTTTCTATTTTCTGAACAAGTTTATGTAATATTGGTATTATCTTTTTTCTTAAATTATTGGAAGAATTCAACAGTGAGGCCATCTGGGGCTGTTCTCTTCATGGAAAAGTTTTTAATAATGAACTCAATCTGTTTTATAAATCTATTCATATTCTCTGTTTCTTATTTCAGTATTTGCAATATGTGATTTCAAGCAATTTGTCCATTCTTAGTTGTTGAAATCTACTGGCATAAGCTTATTCATAAATTTTTTTATTATGTTTTCATTTTCTGGAGGATCCTTTTCCCTGTAGGATATTTTCCCTGATATTCTTGATAGGAGAAATTTGTTGTTTCTCTCTTTTGGATTAATTTGTGTTGCTAGGAATTTACAAATTTTGTTAATCTTTTAAAGAATCAATTTGCAGCTTTTCCAATATTCTCCATTGTTTGTTTTGTATTTCATTTCTGCTCTTTATTACTTCCTTTCTTCTCCTTCCTTTGGATTTAAGAGTTTGATTTTTTTCCTAGATTCTTAAAATAGAAATATAAACCATTAATTTTAAACCTTTTATCTTTTTTAATATAAGCATTTAAAGCAATGCATTTCCCTCTACACATTGCTTTAGCTACATCTCAGAAACTTGGCATTTCATAACTTTCATTACTGTTGAATTCAAATTATTCTTAATTTCTTTGTGATTCTTTTTTGACTCATGTATTATTTAAACATGTTTCATTTTCAAATTCCACCACTCTTTCAGATAATTTATTATTTTTAATATGATTCACTTGTGAGCAAGGAACATAATCTATAAGGTTCTAAACTTTTGACATCTCTGACATTCATTGAAACTCATGTAGGCTCAGTAGGCTCTATCTTAATGAATGTTCCATTTGCATTTGAATAGAATGGGTAGTCTACAGTTGTTCAGTGTAATGTTCCATAAATATCAATTGGATTGCTGCAAGTCAGTTTCCTCAGCCAGGAAGCCAACTCTGCTATGGTGATTTGCAAGCGAGAAGTTTATTGGAGAGTGCTCCCAAGATTAGCAAATGTGGGAAAGTATGAAAAACAGAAATGAGTTGAACTGCAATACAGTTTTAAAGGAGGCATCAGTCAGACTTACTGATGGAGCTGGGCATCTTTTTAGCTTTCCTCATTTTCCAGCTACTTCCTTAGCCTATACTCTGCTAACCTGTCAAACCAATACAACTGCAGCTTTCTGCTTTGGTTTAGCTGCTCCATGCCATGTGAACTGGGGAATGCTTTAAGAAAAGAGGCACATAAATGTAGATCTCACTTAGCGGGTGTGATTCTCTTCTTTCAAGGGTCATATCTTCTCCAGATTCTACCTACTTTTGTTTCTCTCCAGGAACCTCAGATGGTGTCTTTTAAATACTGTACCCAAAGTTTTTTGTTTGTTTGTTTTGTTTTTTGTTTTTGTTTTTTATGATAGTCACACAGAGAGAGAGAGAGGCAGAGACACAGGCAGAGGGAGAAGCAGGCTCCATGCACAGGGAGCCCGACGTGGGATTCGATCCCGGGTCTCCAGGATCGCGCCTTGGGCCAAAGGCAGGCACCAAACCGCTGCGCCACCCAGGGATCCCAAATACTGTACCCAAAGTTTATAATTATCAACTATGCAAGGATTAGTCCAACATGAGCTACTGAGTCATTATTCAATCTGGACCTCTTCCATTTTTAATCTACTGGATAGAAAAGTTAATAAAATACTAGAATTGACTGGACTTAGAGATTATTTAACAACCCCTTCTTTGGGAACTCTGGTCAATCTTACACTGAATTCCACACCTGCAGACAAATCACCTCATTATCCTTTGACCAACTCCAGTGTTAGTCAAAGGCTCATCCTGTACCTGGGTGGCCAGCGGTTGAGCGTGTCTGCCTTTGGCTCAGGGCGTGATCCCCGATGCTGGGATCAAGTCCCACATCAGGATTCCTGCATGGTGCCTGCTTCTCCCTCTGCCGATGTCTCTGCCTCTCTCTCTCTCTCTCTCTCTCTCTGTCTCTCATGAATAAATATATAAAATCTTAAAAAAAAAAGTGAACAAATATTCCTCGATTGCAGCAAGTGCTAGTAAGGAATATAGAGTGCTTTTATAAAGATTAAGTGGTGTTGGGCCAGGGGAGGCTTCTCTGAGGAGATGACCTTTCAGCTAAGTTGTGAAAGATAAGGTGAAAGAGAAGTACATATGCAAAGGACCAAAAGTAGGAAAGAGCTAGGTACATTTGAAGAATAGAAGGAAGGGCAGCCCAATCAGGAAACAAGAAGGAGATTTTTCTAAGAAAATGTTTAGAGAAGTAGTGGGACAACATCATGAAGGGCCATACTTATGATAATTTCTATTTTAATTCAAGTGCAAAAGTAAGCAAGAGAGAGACATGGACTAGTCAACCTAGCTACGGAGTGGAAAACAGACTGTAGAGGGTGTGAATAGAAGCAGCCAGACCAGTTAGGAGGCTGTTGCCATTATTGGGGTCCTTGGGTGTGAAAGAAGCGAGTTGGATTATGCGGTTTGCAATGTGTTTTCCTATTCTGTGGGTCACTCATTTCTTGTGCCATTGGACACTGAATATCTCTTCAGTGTCAAATGTAATCTGATAGTGAGACAAGGTGGGGATGAGAAGGATTCTAGGAGGAAAAGAAGGGTAGGAAATCTCTCTGGGACAGAATGGTGTAAGCCAGGGGGAGTACACAGCCCCATGCTGCCCCACAAGTGGCCACTAGAGGGCAGGAGTGGCCACACCAGAAAGGAAAAATGAAAAAAAAAAAAAAAAACACTTGCAGAAAATAACTTTCGCAAGCTTCCTTCTTGGGGGCTGTGGCAGGAAGGAAGACTTTACTGGGAAGAGTAAAAATAAGGTACTTCTCAGAACTGTCGGTTGAGCCACAACAAAGAAGAAAAATGTAAATCATAGGGACACAAGTTTTGCATGGAAGTAGGAAAGACAGGGCGCCAGGGTGGCTCGTTTAAGCACTGGACTCTTGATTTCTGCTTGAGTCATGATCTCTATCTAGGTTGTGAGACTGAGCCCTGCATCAGCCCCCCCCCCCCCACTCAGCAGGCAGTCTGCTTGAGATTCTCTCCATCTCCCTCTGCCCCCACCCTTCAATGCTCGTACATACATACATACATACATAAAATCTTTTTTAAAAGTGAAAAAGACTCCATTAGAATAAGAGCTGCCTCACAAGTAACACTGGCTACTTTGGGAAAAGATGAGCAACTGATAAGCCTGGATAGGAGAGTGAACACCTGTGCTCAGATGGCTCACAGACACTGCAGATTCACTTCCTTGCTCAACCTCAAATGAGTTTCTGCACTTGGGCCCCCATCCCTCACTTCTTCCCAGAAGTACCACTATTTGTCCACTCAGGCCAGAAACTGGACTCTCATAGTCACTCCTTGACCCTCACCATTTCAGCCACTCAGTCACCAGGCCCTGTCACTGCTGTCTCTCCCAACATCTTTAATATCATCTACTCCTCTCCATCACTCCTACCATAGTCTTGGTTCACATGCTGATAAATTTAAAAATGGGCCAAAGACAGTAAAAGGCAGAAGATAAGATCTATGAAAAGATGTTCCACCTTGAATGTCATCAGGAAAATACAAATTAAAACAAGATACTACCTATTAGAATGGAACAATGACAACACTAAATGTGGGTAAGATGTGGCTAATGGGAATGCAAAATGGTAAAGCCACTTTGGAAGACAGTTTGGTGGTTTCTTGTAAAAACTAAACATACTCTTATTATCCAGCAGTTATGCTCCTTGGTATTTACCCAATGGAGCTGAAAACTTGCGACCATGCAAAAACCCACCAGTGATGTTTATATTAGCAGGTTTACTCATAGTTGCCAAAACTTAAAAGCAACCAAGATGTCCTTCAGTAGTGAATGAATAAATAAAATGTGGTAATCCAGAAAATGGAATATTATTCAGTAGGAAAAAAGAAATGAGCTGTCAAGCCATGCGAAGACACAGAGATCCTTACATGTGCATTACTAAGTGAAAGAAGCAAGTCTGAAATGCTACATATGGTATAATTGTAATCCCAATTATATCACATTCTAGAACAGGCAAAATTACAAAGACAGTAAAATGATCAGTGGTTGCCTGGAGTTGCTGGGGCAAGGGTGGGTACTGAATAGGCAGAGCACCTAGAGTTTTAGGAGAGCAGAAATATTCTGTAGCATACACCATACTGATGGATACACATTACTATACATTTATCCAAACCTATAGAATATACAACACCAAGAGTGAACCACAAAGTGAACTACAGACTTTGGGTGATTATGATGTGTCAGTGTACATTCAACAATTGTAACAAATGTACCCTCAGGTGGGGAAGTTGATAGTGGGAAAGTCTACACTTGTGTGTGAGTTAGGTGATACATGGGAAATCTCTACTTTCCCCTTAATTTGTCATGAACCTTAAACTAAAAAGAATATAATGCCTTTCTGATAAAAAAAGGGGGTGTTCTTAAGTGCAAGACCTCTACCAAGATCAGGCTAAAGACTATCGTTGCCTCACCATTCTGGGGCTGGACATTGCAGGACAGAGGGAGCAAGCCTGAAGGTTATGCTCACAGACCCTGGAGCCACAGGACCTGTGTTCTAATCTCAGTTCTGCAATCTAGTACCTACATGGCCTCAGGTAAACTTCTTAACCTCTCTGTGCCTCAGTTTTCTCACCTGCAAGGTGGGGATAGTCTAATAGTATCTACGTTACAGGATGCTTGTGAGCATTAAGTGACTTTACATACATCTAGAATAATGCTGGCATATGATGAGCAATCTGTGTTAGCTGCTGTTATTATTCTGATTGTTTTTTAACATTGTGCATGTCCCATTGCCTGAAGGTCTAAACAGTATGGTCAGCACTAGTGTGGGAGACAAAGTGGCAGAGACTGCAGTATTTACATAAGAACTGGCTTTGGAAAGGATCTGACTTTGAGACCCAACTCTGCCTCTTGCAACTAAGTAATATCCAGGCCACAGGTTCTTGATCTGCAAAGCAGGGATACTAATCCTTATCCTTCCTACTTCACAGGTCTCTGAGCAGACAAAATAAAGTGTATTAAGTTGCTTTTCAAAATATTTATTTTATAAGCTAACATAGAGTAAAATAGACTTTTTGGGTGTAGAGTTCTATGAATTTTAACTCATTTATGTAACCACCACCACAACCAGGGTACAGAATATTTCCATCGACCCACATGGAATTGCTTTTTAATCTTTAAAGTGCTCTGCAAATGTCAATTGCATAATATTTCAGGGGCTATTACCTGGATCTCTTACAATGGGACATTAGCTAAAGAACATTTGAGGCCTGGCATATAACTTAGAAAATAAAGGAAGATGAATTCCAACAATTGAACTTCCTGCTCACCAGCTGCCTTTGCCCTGGCTGTTCCTTCACCTGGAACACTCTTGCTACAGAAACCTGCATGGCTTACCCCCTCATGTCATTCAGATCTTTGCTCAAATGTCACCTTCTCAGTGAGGCCTCCTCCTAACCACCCAATGTTAAACCGTCTGGTACTTTGGTTCTCTCCTTCCCCATTCCACTTGTTCTTTTTTCCATAGCATGCATTGCCTTCCATAAAACTATATACTTTGGGGGGCACCAGCTCAGTCAGTTAAGTGTCCTGCTCTTGATTGGGGCTCAGGTCATGATCTCGTGGTTGTGAGACTGAGCCCAGTGCAGGCTCCTTACCTAGCGGGGAGTCTGCTTGAGATTCTCTCTCCCTCTGTCCCTCTCCACCTCTGCGTGCTTGCTCTCTCTCTCAAATAAATAAATCTTAAAAAAAAAAAAAGCTATATACTTATTTTGCTTATTGTTGATTCTCTGCTCCCTCTGATAGAAAGTGCCCTAAGAACAGAGATTATTGTCTGATTTGTTCACTGCTATATCCCAAGCATTTAGAAAAATGTAGTAGGGGATCAATAAATATTTGTTGAGTGAATTTGTTTAAAATAACATGAATGAAATTAAACCACACTCACCTTTTGTTTGTGAGGACTAAAAATACAATTATATACAAGGAAAGTAACTATCAGAACATCTGACACATAAGCCTAAGCTGGAATAATGCAAAGGAATATCTGATTTAATTTTTGGTGAGCTCTTCCCTCATGTAAACACACCAAGATGATAAATTCTCTCTCCAGCTTCTGTTCAGTGAATGCTGACAGATTTTTCTTCCTCCTTCCCCATTAGGAACTAGCATTTGCGTAATTAACAGCTGCTAAAACCCTTTCTGCAGGAGCAGAAAGTTTAAAAATTCATGGAGACAACATGGGCTCAGCTTCATCAATATACTGATGAGCACTGGCGGTGTGGGAGCCTAGGGTGAGCCGGAGAATCCAGAGGCTGTACCACTCAAGTTGCAAAGCTAAGAGATACTTAACTTCCTGAAAAAAGGTCAAACCTGCATCTTTGCCAAGGGAGCAGCTCCATCTCCACCTATAGACAGACCTGCGGGGTCTTTCATCTGCAGAGCTTTGTTTGAGCCACATCTACATGAAAGTATCCACTGTCTTTGATGAGTTCAAATCCACTCACACAGGCCTTTACCTCCTGTGAGTGGCAACACTCTTGTTCCCACAGGTGGGACACTGTGGGTCCCCAGCCAAGGATTCAGGCTTTAAAGCTAGGATTTGTGGGTGAGAGAGGCTTCTGTATCAATAATTCCCTCCCCTTGTTGGAGAGCACCTCCAGATGTCAGGAAATTATATGGAAGAGAGTCTCCCAGGGATCGAGAGAAGTGAGAGTCTTCCATTTATTTGAGATCACCCACCTCAATTCAAACTATATTCAAATGGAGAAATGTCAAAACAGGGTCACAAAAAAATACTCATGTACATGAGCATTTACATCAAATAGCTTCAAGTTTTTAACCTACAATTATAAAGCAACTATATATAACTGTTACCCACAAAATAACCACAGGATTTATTTACAGGCAGAATTTATAAAGCTTTCCAGGCAGCACAAGGCAGGATTGAGACACAAGCTTAATGTTACCTGACAATCACACTGGCTTGCCTCTGATTGATCTAGACCTTTATCTGAAGGTCATGCTAAAAATCTAAACAGAGGCTCCTGATCACCTGAGGTCTGGAACTAAATGGCCATCTTGGGCTGCCTCTGTGATTGCTGCCTGTCATAGGCCCTTAAAATAAATAAAGGTGATTTTTAGCAATGTTACCTTATTACAAAATAAACAATATGTAGTTTGGGGGTGTGTTTCATAATATTATTTCCAGGGATTTTCACTCTAAACTGGGGCCAGAGAGGTACCCACTTTGGTGATCATCTAGAATGTGGACCCTTTTGGGCAAACCCCGCTTCTCAGGGTGAACAGCTCTGCTTCCATCACCACTTCATATTCACGCCGTCAAGCTCAACACTCAAAGATACCTCCCCAGTTCTCCTTTGGTGCTTCTCTAGTGCTCAACAGATTCTCTCTAAACAACTCTGGCATCCAATCTCATCTCTGTCCTCCCTGCAGTGCCAGGGCACCCTCATCTCTCTGGGGTACAAATGTGACAGCTTGCATACCTGCTTCCACTTCCAATCCCTTGCCTACATATAATCATGTCACTTCCCGCAGAAAATTCTTCTGTGGTTGCCCATGGCCTCCAAGATCCTTATCTTATTCACATTCAGGCATGGAAACTCCAGCCCTCTCACCTCCAGCTTGGATCAGACCACTTCTGCCCCCAATCCATTGTCCTTTTATTTCTCTGGCTCAGCCTTATTTATCTGTTAACTCACTCTTCAGGATGCCTTCCTTACCCTCTGCTCCACATGTTCTAACCATAGGGCTCCCTGAACATGGCAGGTCCTTTCTCAAGGACAGCTCTTCCACATGTAGAGACCTCTGCCCGGCTCAGCCTTCTCCACACATCATGGTTAAATCCCCCCTTCCTTCAGTACTCACCTCCTGCACCACTCAATCAGGACGGCCTTCCTGACCATCCCTAGCACACTCCAGAATGGGTAAGGGGGGTATTCCAATGTTCTTGGAAACCACTTTTCAATTTCTTTCCACCAGAGGCTGATTGCTTTGTTGGTTCACAAGTCTCAGTGATATACCCATATCACCTGGAGCTCCTAGCAATACAAATTCTAGGCTTCACCCTCAGAGGCTCTGATTTTGTAGGTTGGAAAAGTAGCCCAGAATAAGCATTTAACAAGCTCGTCAAATGATTTGCTGCAGTTGTTGTATATACCACATTTTGAGAAATACTTCTCTGGATCAGAACATCCAAAATGGGAAGTGCATCCCCTAAGGCTTTTCAAAATAATGCACTGCAGTGTACGTAAAAAATTGTTTGAACTTTTATTTCCAAATTTTCAATCTAAATTCTTTTTTGTGTGTACATTTTGTGGTTACAGTATATGTGTAAAATATTCATGATTTGTACATAGATGAACACACCTACGTTGGGGTGGGCAATTTGATAGTTTGAATTATTCGTTACAATTCTATACTTCTCCCAGAATCTACAGTTTGTCAAGTGATTTTGCAGTTGTTTCCACTTGAAGCTGAGTGACTCCTTTGCCCACTGACTTTGGGCTCAGCCATGTGACTAATTTTGGCTGATGTGATAGTACACCAGTTCTGAGCCACAGACCTAAGAGACATCACATGTTTCCACTTGCCCTCTTGTACCTCTGCCAGTGCCATGAGAACATGTCCCGTGGATCTGATGAGGAACAGAGACACCTGAAGAAGACTTAGACCCAAGCAGTACCTTAGAGTCATCCAGATGAGCCCCACCAAGATGCGTCAGCTCCCAGTCAACTTGAAGAAGCATGAATAAAACAAATGCTTATCAATCTATACCATCAAGTTTGTGATTGTGTGTCATGTATTGGCTCCTAATACAGCAATGACTGGCTTAGATTTCGGGATCACTGAAGGCAGGGTCTGTACTCCAGCTCTGTATCCATAGCACCTTGTACAACCTCAGTAGATAATAGAATTAATTGATTGATTCTTTCTCTATTTCCTGAGAAAATTCTAATCAATGCTCCCTGTGGCCCTGTTTGAAAGGGGTTAGGTTTAACTCACTTTTCTAAAACCAACTACAAAGGCTGGGACTTCTCGGGTCCCCAGATCACCTTTCCTGCAGTCACACAGAGAGCTTGTCCATGTGCACCCCAGGCTCCTGTATAATCCTGAGGTCAAAATACCACTGCCTATTACCCCTAACATTAGATATCTGAGTGGCCCAAGGGCTGACCTTGCTTAGGTTTTCTTTTCTGTGGTCATTTGGGGTTTCTACTTCAACAGCCCCCAGTGATCCAACAAGACTGTGGTATCCAATCTCTGCCTTGAATCTATGACTGGGGTCCCAGAGCCCTCTTTCAAGGATTGGTCCCCAAGCATTCCCCCAGGAGGATCTACTTCCTAACTCCTGGGAGAGCATCTGTAACTCCTAGTGCTATGGCTGCCATGCCCATCTACCTGGTTGGAAACTCAAGGGCTAGCCACTTCCAGGCTCTGCATTCTCTGCAGGGAGAATGTTCTGCTCCCTCAATCCCTGCCAGTGAAAACTCAGAAAGCCCCTATTGTCCTGATCTTGTTGAGAAAACCTGGCTATTGTATACAATGGGGAAAATAGTATTCAAGGGAATATCCAAGTCTCTGCACAATCACTGTGGGTCTCTGTTCTCCAATGCCTGTGCCCTTGGAGCAGCACCTGCCTGAAGGGCCTCTTGCCCACACCTCCCTCTGCAGCAACAGGCCAGGAAACACATTTGGATTATCTCTGTATGAAGTCAGGAGGTTTTGAGGTTTTGGGTATGCCAGTGGGGTGCATAGTATGGCTGGGAACAGCAGAATACAGTGGGGGACCCTTGATGATACCCTCAGCAGAGCTGACAGTACTTCATCTTGCATATGGGATTGCTCAGAAAATATAAGTTGGGTGGCATCAACTCCGTCTTTTTTGTCTTTGTCCCATTTACAAAGAGTGTTTCCAAGGAGGCTTTCTTTCCTTCCCCCTTCCCCCCTCCATCTCTTCTCCCTTCCTTTTTTTTTTTTCCTTAGATTTTTATTTATTTATCCATGAGAGACACAGAGAGAGAGAGGCACAGACATAGGCGGCAGGAGAAGCAGGCTCCATGCAGGGAGTCTGATGTGGGACTCGATCTTGGGACTCCAGGATCATGCCCTGAGCCAAAGGCAGGTGCTTAACCACTGAGCCACCCAGGCGTCCCTCTCTTCTTCCTTCCTTTCCTTCTTTTCTTTCTTCCTAATTCTTTATCTTCCGTTTCTCCATTAAATCAGAGCTGCTTTTTCAGGAACTAATTTTGAATTTTTTTTAAAGATTTTATTTATTTATTCATGAGACAGAGACCGAGAGAGGCAGAGACACAGGCTGAGGGAGAAGCGGGCTCTATGCAGGGAGCCTGATGTGGGACTCAGTCCTGGCTCTCCAGGATCACGCCCTGGGAGGAAGGCGGCACTAAATCGCTGAGCCACCTGGCTGCTCCTAATTTTGAATTTGAAAGGGACTTGGAAGTTGATACTATTTCTTAGTCCATGCAGAACTCCCTTCTATAGGGCTTGTAACGTAAAACTTACTGCTATCATTTACTGAGCAGCTATGAAGTGCCAAACACAGTGCTATTGTTTCCAGGATATAAATATATATGAATCCTGCTCAGGAAGTGCCATTACCCTCACTTTACAGAGGAAGAAACTGAGGACCAAAAATGATAAGTAATTTATGTGGTCACTCAATTTGTAAATAATCATCACAGTTCTGTCAGGCATTGTTCTAAGCACCAGACACATATTAACTCATGCTTCCTCTAGTCTTATGAGGCAGGTGTGCTATTATCACCTACACTTTACAAAAGTGGACAATGAGACCCAAAGTTACACTGCTAAGAGGCAGAGTTTCTATTCAAACCCAGGCAACCAGGCTCCTGTGAGCATGATCCTAATCACTAGGCAGCACTGCCCCTCGATGGTAATAGGATTCAAACCCAGGGCATGGGCCTATTGATTTTCTCTCATGTCACGGTACCTTGGGCCTCCTTGAATCTGCAATCTGGCTTCTAGGATTCCATAAACATAGCTTAGTGTATAGAGCTGCTCAGAGTTCTGGTCACCTACGCCTTGGCCCCCATGCAATGATTTTACATCTCTGTTCCCTCTGCCTGGCATGACCTTCCCTTCGCTCTATGTTCTTCAGCTGGTTACTTCTGATGCAGCTCATTCCCTTCTCCCTTAGGGAGGCTTCCATGACTACTCTCACCAACCAACTAAGACTAAGAGAGCTGCTTTGTGTCCCTGCAAAGCCCTGTGCACACTTGTCCCTGTGGTTTGAGGGGAGGGACCATGTCTGGCTACAGAATCACTGAGTTAGAGATAGTAGTAGGCACAGCTGGGAGCCCAGAGTCAAGAAGGATGCCAGCATTACTACAATCCAGGAACCAGACACGGTGTTTCCTTGTGCCAGATCAGAAAACACACAGAGCCAAATAAATAACCTTCTTCCTAGAGATACAGGAGAGGCTCACTCTGAGAGTGAGAGGCTCACTTGGAGAAAGGAAGAAGGACTGAAATGAAAGGAAACGCCAACTTTATCTGGAACATCTGAACGAAGCTATTAACAGGTAAAAGAGAGACAGAGAGACACACAGAAAGACACACACACAGAGACAGGGAGACACAGAGACAGAGAAGGGCATAGAGAGGGACAGAAAGAGAGCAAGAGAGAGACAGGGAGACAGAGAGAGACAGAAGTAGAAAAAGAGAGACAGGGGAAGAGCACAGCCCGTGGAGACCAGGCTGATTACTGTACATCCAATCCTATCACCTTCAGGTGTCCGCAGCCTCCTGTCTAAGCTTGGCAGGGCAGATGGCCAGCCTGGCGGTGCTTCTGGCAGGCAGGTGCCATCCTAATGAGTAATTTAGCAAGTTTACTCTGGAGAGCAGCAAAAGCATGCTATGAAACATCTTAAATTTATCAGATCCCAAACAGAACTCCATTTTCTGCCATCTCCCCACCCCAAACTGCCCTCTCTTCATCTTCCCATCTCAGTAAATACCACACTTGGTTGTTTAAGACAGAAATGTGGGAAGATCCCATAATTCTCCCCTCTCCAGCCACCCTCCACAGGCCATCAACTCTCCTCCCCAATACAGCCTCTGAGTGCATCTACTTCTTCCAACTCCACAGCTACCACTAGGGTCCAAGCCATCGTCATCCTCACCTGGACCAACAAGGAAGCTCCCCTCTGCCCTTCCTGCCCTGGCACCTGCTTCCCTGCCGTGACTCCCACCCCTCAGCGGTCCCCACTGTGGTCTGGATAGCACTCAAGCTTCTTTCACGGCCTCGGGGGGAGGAAAAGACACATCATCTGGACTCCCTTCCCTTAGCTCATTTTCTATATCCAAACTGGCCCTTCTATTTCTCAAACAAGCTGACTTCACTCTCTAGCATCCCTGCCCCAATACCCTCAGGTCTCGGCACTTGCTCTTCCCTCTGCCCAGAATTTTCTTCTGTCTTCCCCTTGCCGCCTCCTTGTCATTCAGGATGTCACTTCCTCAGCGTCCTTTCCTGACCATTCCATTTAATACTGACCCTAATGCCCTTCACCAACTACAGTAGGCCCCCTTTATTCACAGAAGGTATGTTCCTACACACCCTGTGGGTGCCTGAAACCACCAATGGTATCAAATACTCTCTATGCTATGTTTTCTTCCTATGATAAAGTTTAATTTATGTATTAGGTACTGTAAGGGATTGACAACAATAGCTAATAATAAAATAGAACAATTATTACCATACACTGTAATAATAGCTATATGAACACGGTCTCTTCCTCAAAATAGCTTGTTGTCCTGTACTCACCCTTCTTATGACGATGTGAGATGATAAAATGCCTACGTGATGAGAAGAAGTGAAGCGGATGATGTAGGTATGGTGACACAGCATAGAGGCTGCTATGACCTTCTGACGCTACCACAGGAGACCATCTGCTTCCAGACAGAGGTTGACCACAGGTAGCTGAACCTGCGGGAAGTGAAACCGCGGATAAGGGGGGCCCACTGTGTATCTTCTTCCCTTATCCTGCAGCATTTTCCTTATATTGAGAGTGGGTTCACTTCCTGCCAGACTCCCCCATGACCCTGCCCACTTCATTCTCATCCTGGCACCGTGCACAGCACTTGGATGCAGGACTGACACACTGCACACTGAGGAAGCATCTGGTAAAGAACTCTGGGATTCCGGGTGGCATGGGCTGTGCTCTGGCAGAGACAGTTACCTGGAGGGTCTGGACCTGGAGGGGGCCCCTGTGAAAGACACAGAACTGCGCAGTGTGGCAGCCCCGCTCCCATGACCTTGTTACCTGATGGGGAGACTACACACACAAGGAAGAGAGTTATCTAGGATCACTCAATGAAGTAGAGGCCAGCCCAGGCCCAGAACATAGGTCTCCTAAGTCTTTAGCTCGTGTTTTTTTCCTGACTCCAAATTACCACAATTAAAATATAAGATTCTCTGCATATCAATGCTTAGTTCCCAGTCATTCACTTCACCCTCTCCAGACAGGGAGCACTCTTCTATTAAATAGCAGAAAGTAATAGCCACCATGTGACCCACTTGCTTCCTAGCACTGAGCTCATTACAAGCATCATCTCACTAATCCTCACAGAACCCTGTGAAGCAAATAGTACCATTAACCCACTTTACAGATGAGAAACTAAGGTTGAAGGGGGTGAAGTGAACTGCAGACCACCATGTACCAGGTTAGTGGCAAAATTCAATCTTGCCTCTACATCAGTCTAGTCTGTCTCCAGATGCAGCCCTTCAACGACTGCACAGCCCTGGCTTGCTGGCCTACTCTCCCCTAACTCTCCTGGTGCTAAACCTCAGTGGGGTACTCCCTGTAACCTGACACCTACTGGGCAGCATTGTGACAGACTCTGCAGTGCCCTTCACCTCAGAGAGCCTGAATCCAGGCACTGGTTCAGAAGGTTCTGGGAACAGCTCAATTATGCGGGCTCAGCTGCAATTATGGGGACATAACTCCCTCTTGCAGGCTAGGAAAGCTGGCAGCCTCACTGCTCGCACAAAGGGGCTGGTGTGGGCAAGGCTAGCATACATATGTCCACTAAAGGAGGTGAGTGGTGACCACTACCACTGGCCTTCTGTGTGACCCTGACTATAGTGAAAATGATGACAGTAATACTAATAACAATAGTAATAGCAGCTAATATTTTTATACTATTTCCTAGGTGCTAGGTCCTTTTTTAAGCCCTGGTCATATATTAAACCAATTAGTCCTAATAGTAATCCTTTGTTATCATCCACTTTACATACAGAGGAAACTGAGGCCCAAAAGGTAGAGTAACTTGCACAGCTGCCACCAGGATTCTGTGTGGTATGAAGATTTGAACCAGATGGCGGACTCTACTGTATCCCTAGGCATCCCCAAGGCAGGTCACCTCTCTACTCATAGGCTTCTTTGCTTATCTATAAAATGAGGACTGAGGAACTCTGTTGCTTATCTTTGATGCTTACTTTCAGGGGCAAGAACCAGACACAGAAAAGTGGTTTCCTCTCTCTCCCTTCCTTTATCTTGATGCCTAATAATATTTGCCAGAATATATTAATAATAACATTGCCTGAATTCTCGCTCCATGCCTCATACTCTGCTAAGCACATTACCTGCACTCCCTCCTGCACTCCCAGCAATCCTAGGAAGAAGGGTCTAGTACTCTGATTGAAAGCTGTAGCATGTGAGGCTCAGAAAGGTTCAGTAACTTGCCCAACATAACACATAAGTGGCAAATTCCAACCAGGTCTGTCTGACTCTAGAGTCTAGGTCCTTCACTGCAGGCTTTGCCTGTTTATTTCCCCTCCTCCCCCTTACTGCAGCAGCTGAGTTCCTGAGTGCAGGAAAGGTGTTATAAGTGCCCCGGGCTAGCACTGTGCAGAGAACATGCTTGATGGATTAATAATGAATTAACAAATGAATAGATGAAAAGGAGGAACAAAGGGGGGTAAAAAGAAAAATCTAAGAAGAACATGAGGATGGAAGGAAAAAGAAGAAAAAGAATGAGGGGTAGATAAATAAAATAATGAAACAGAATAGATGAAAAGAAAACAGAAGACTTGGACAATGAGAAAAAGGAAAAAGGACTAGATTAGAGGAATCCCAACCAATGCTGTACTCTTACTCACTCCCCTGCTCTGCAGTGGCTTGCTGCTGCCAGACCCTCCCCCTAAAGCAGTCTTGGGAAATGGCTAGCCTTAGCCAAGAGGCAGTAATGCCCCCTCAGGCAGGCACCATGATACCAACGGTTGATGACATGCGACAGGCAGAGGGAAGCGCCCACGGGAAGCAGAGCTTTCATATCCTAGATTTCCACCCAGATTCCCCAGCAGCTGCTGCCGACTCCTTCCAGAGAGCAGCCCTCTCCTCTGTCACTCGCAGGCAAGGAAGGGCTTTTTTGGCAGCTGCCTCCTCTAGCCCCCGCAGAAAACAACCATTTCTGTTGTGCTCACCAGTAAAACTGCTGAACAAAAGCCAGACTCGCCTTCACACCCACCAATTTTCACCTCCATTATTTCTTTAAAGCACATAAAGCTTTTCTCACATCCTTTCCCAGGGAATTGGGACCTGCCTCAGGACAGAATCCTTCCCAAGATGCAGAGACTTTGAAGGACCACACAACATAGCAGGACACTGGGTCTCCAGGCTCTCCTGTACTCTTTACTGAAAAGGCTGTTCTGGAACTTTTGCCTCTCTGCCCCCAGGGCCCATGGCTCAGTTCTGCAACAGCAGAGCTGAGAGCCCTAGTCAGGAAATCCTGTTTCAGACCCCCTGGTGTACCTCCCAGGGCCCTTTTCCTTGGTGATGCTCTACCAGAATCATCTCTAACATTGAGTATGTACCACACAATGAGCACTTTCGATGCACCAGGCTCAGCACTAAGCAAGAAGTATCTCTTTCCATCCTGACAGCAATCCTGGGAGATGAATGTCATCAATCTCTACTTTAGGGATAAGGAAATCCACATTCAAGGAGGTGAAAATAACACGTCTTAGGTCACCCAGCCAGCATGGCATGGAGCCAGGATTCAAATTAAAGTCTGCCTTTCCCCAAAGCTCATGTTCAAAGTTGTTACACTCCAGAAAGGTATTTTAGTCTCTATATTTGTATATTTAAGATACCATTCCCTTTCCCCCTTTAGCTCTTTATTCAAATGTTACCTTTTAAAAAATTGCAGCCCCTTCTCCAACACCCCTCTCCCCCTTCCCTCTTTTGTCTGTAATACCCACTGTCACATAACATGTATCTTACCTTTGTCATGTTTCCTTTCTGTGCTCCCTACAACTTGAATGTGATCCCCATAAGGACAGGAATTTTGTTGATTTTTTTTAACTGCCACATCTCGAGCACCAACCAGAAAGGGTTGGTACATAGAAAACATTCAAAAGACATTCGTGAATCAAAGAAACTTGGTGAATCCATCTTCGGCACTGCCAATGGTTTCTTAGATGTTTCTGTATTATAAGCTTTTTGAGGACAGAGACCATATCAAATTTACTTTCAGACAGCCCCATAACAGAGGAGATTATTCTGGGTGTGGGGCTCAATAAAAGGGAAGCTTTGACAGTCACTTCATTTCTCTCAACTTCTAGCTCGGACATGTAATCTCTTGCATAGACCACTGCAGAAGTGTGGTTTCCCTGCATATATTTAGGTCTCCTCCAAATGCATTTCCACAGGATAGACTGTCAGAGACATTTTTTAAAAACAAAAACCTGCCCAGGTCACTATCCTACTTAAACAAAGCAGCTGCTCCTTGATGTCAGCCCAAGCCCTTCCATGCAGCACTGAGGCCCTTTCTGATCTGTGCCAGCTTTGTCTCCAGCCTCATGTGGCACCATTACATTCACTAACACATATCTGCTCACTTGCCATGTGTTCTTGTACATGCTGTTCCTGCCTCTTGGAATGGCATCCGATTTTATTCTTCTCTAAGCCCCACCCCACCCCATGGGATCAGTGTACTCCATTCATCTTTCAAAACTCAGCTCTAGGTTCAGAAGCCTCCCTAGAACTCCAGCTCTCTCTCTGCTAAGAGAACTTTAAAACTCTCCTAGATCACACTACACTCCTTCTGCACTGTCTGGAGTTCTCTTGTGTAGCAAACTCAACTACTCAACTGCTATGCAGTAAATGTTTGTGTCCCCCACAAATTCCTGTGTTGAACCCCTCTAATCCCCAACATGATGGTATTTGGAGATGAGGCCTTTGGGAGATAATCAGGTCATGAGGGTAGAGCCTTCATGATGGGATTGGATGATTGCCTTTCTAAGAAGAGACACTCAGAAAGCTTACTTCCTCTTTTCCTGCTCTCCACAATATTAGGACAGCAAAAAGATGGCCCTCTATGAACCAGGAAGAAGGCTCTTACTAGAACCCAATACACTGAATACCCTGACTTGTGGGCTTCCCAGCCTCTGGAACTGTGAGAAATACATGTCTGTTGTTTAAACTCCCAGTCTACAGAAATTTGGTACAGCAGCAGTTTAGAACCTTGAAATAAGATGGGAAAGGGGCACCTGGGTGGCTCAGTCAGTTAAGTGTCTGCCTTTGGCTCATATGATCCTAGCACCAATCTCTCCGCCCCCCCCCCCAATAAATAAATAAGTAAAATCTTAAAAAGAAAGAAAAGAAAGAAGAAAAGAAAGTGGGAGTGGCCTCAGACCCATCAGTTTATTGTACCTCTCTCTGAAATCTACAGAAAAAAGGAGAAAAGCCTGTTAGTCAGAGCCTATTGATTTTTCCTTAGGAAACAATGCACATATATTTGGTCGCTTGCCTTCCTTGACTTCAGCCAAACAGACGGGATAAATCAGAAAGAATTTTGCTGTAGGAAAACACACTAGCTGCTTGAAGCACAGGAAGTTATGGAGAAAGATTTAAAAGAACTCTAAAACATAATAACCTGGGGCCATTTAGTGTATGGGCAAACAGTTCCACATATAACAACAATTTTAAGGAGCATCATGATACTACAACACCTTATGTTACTCTTTCAAATTTCACAATAGATATACCATATTGCTATTAACTAGACAAGAAAGAATAAAAATAGTAAGTTTTAACCCAAAAGCTAAAATCAAAGAAGAAAACTTCTGACATAAAAGTGTATTACTGAAATAGTACCTGCAGGGAAAACCCCACAAATGTCGCCCAAGGACTGGGATACTGTAAGCACAGCGTATGTGTTACTGCTGCCACTCCGGCTTCTCCAGCCTCTACAGATGCCCCCAGAGGGCGTATGCGGCATAACAGTTAAAACCATGGGCTCTGAAGTCCAAACTACTTGCTTAATAATGCCAGCTCTTCTACTTTGTAGCACTGCACCCTAGAGCCAGTCATTCATATTTCAGTGCCTCAGTTGTTCATCATAAAACAGAAATAGCCATTCTATCTCATCCACAGGCTTGTTGGGAGAATTAAATGGGTTAATCCGTGCAAGGCGTTTTGAACTATGCTTGACGCACAGTGAGTAGTAGTCATGCTACAGGAAGATGGGGCTCAGCAACCTTGGTAAGTTGGCAAGATCATGTGTGAACAGGAAATACAGAGTCTGTAAGCTTCAAAGAAGACCCAGTGTGGTCCTAGAGGCAGGGCATCCTTCTGCAAATCTCTACACACAGTACCCCCAGCTGGCTCATTCTCTCCTCAAAGGCACTTGGTCACAAGACAGTCACTCTGCACACCCAGCACTGGACTGCCAGATACCTTTCACTATGGCAGGCCTCTTGTTAGTATCTGGGCAGCTGCTGGGTGGTGGCAACCACTTTAGACTCATTGAGCACAGGAATTTCCATGATTCATCACTAACTCCCAGACACATGCTCTCTGGTCAATAGTCATCATCATCACCCCACCTATACTATACTACTCTAGGATCCAGCCAGTCTCTATCATTCTTCCAAGCCTTTACTCTTTCTCTTCCCACAAAGCCATGCCTGGCTGCCCTCTCCACAGCTTCCTTCAAGTCAGAATTCCCACTGAACATTGAAACTCTGGCATCACTTGTCTGAAGTCCTCCCAGTTCCCCCAAAGGTTTCTCATAATGGTCAACCAATCCCCTACACAGAATGATCTGTGGTGTTGCTAACCACAGGCTTCTTACTTTTGGGGCAGGAGCCTAACCAGCTCATTTTTAATAAATTTCTCACCTGATTCTTACAGACACTGAAGTCTGAGAGTGGCTGTCCAGAGAGCTGGCCTCACAAATATTACCCTTAGTAAATTTTCCATCACCTGCAATATCCTAGTTCTTTTCACATGATCTCTCTGAGCACACTCGGTTGTATTCTGTAAACTGCTTACAGTAAGTCTCCTTTTACTAGTCTGGAGCTTCTTAAGGGCAGATACCATACCTGAGTTATATTTAAATTCTCAGCCCCTCCATCACTATAGCCATTCTTGACATCTCTTTTCCCTCACATTTCACATTCTACCCATCATCAAGTTCAGATGGCTTTACTTTCAAAAGTTTCTTTGATTTTTACCTCTTCTCACCTCTTACATCCAAATGACTTTAATCCAAATTGCCATCATCTTTCCCCATGGACTACTAAAATAATCTGCTACTGATCCTTCTGCTTCCACCCCTCCTCACTACAGCAGCCCTCCCACACAGAATCCAGAATGATTCCTTAAAAACAAGTTAACAATTTACAGAACACATATTCAAGAAAGCACTGATATCCACAAGATATAAAGAATACTCCAAACTAAATAGTAAGAAACACAACAGCAATTTAAAAAATGGGTAACAGACTTGAACAGAACCTCACTAAAAAGGATATAAGGATGGCAAATAAACATGTGAAAAGATATTCAATATCATTGGCTACTAGGTAAATACAAATTAAAACCATGGAAAGAAATAATAAACTATTAGAATGGCTAAAATGAAAAATGCTGACAATGACAAGTGCTGACAAGAATGCGGAGTACGGGACACCTGGGTGGCTCAACGGTTGAGCATCTGCCTTTGGCTCAGGGCATGATCCTTAGAGTCCCAGGATTGAGTCCCATATCAGGCTCCTTGCATGGACCCTGCTTCTCCCTCTGCCTCTCTCTTTGCATCTCTCAGGAATAAGTAAATAAAATATTAAAAAAAAAAAGAATGCAGAGTAAGTGGAGCTTTTACACATCGCTGATGGGAATGCAAAATGGTAAAGCCACACTGGAAACGGTTTGGCAGTTTCTTAACAAATTAAGTGCAAATTTTTTGTTATGTCCCAGTGATCCAACAGTTGGGTGTTTATCCTAGAGATCCAAAAATGTGTGTTCATACAAAAACCTGAGCACAAATGTTTATAGCAGCTCTATTCGTAACTGCCCAAACCTGGAAACAACCCAATTGTCCTTCAAGGGTAAATGAATAGACAAACTGTGGTACAACCACACAATATTTAGCCAGCAAAAACAAACTATTGACACCCGCAACAACATGGATGAATCTCTAAGGCATTGTGCTCAGGGAATGAAGCAGCCTCAGAAGGTTATATATGGTATGATTCCCCTGACCTCACAATCCTCAGAAAGACAAAATGGTCATGATGGAAAGTAGAGCTGTAGTTGCCAAATGTCAGAGACAGGGAGTTTGTGACTACAAAGGGACATTAGGAGGAAGTTTCTGGGTGATGAAACTGTTCTGTGTCCTCACTGTGATGTTGGTACTTCCATGAATCTACACCAAAACGTCAAATTTCTATATGGCAATTTAAAAAACCCCAAAGAATAAGTCAAACCATTTAACCTCCCTGCTCAAAGCCTCTGGGGAAAAGTAGAATGCAAACCTCTCTCTACAGCCCATGAGTCCCTACCAGACCTGGTTTTGGGTACTTTTCTAGTTATACCTTCTCAAACTTTCCCTCTGCTGAAATAGCAACTCCTCAGAGACCTTTTTTGTTTGTTTAAATTTATTTTTTTTATTGGAGCTCAATTTGCCAACATATAGCATATCACCCAGTGCTCATCCCATCAAGTGCCCCTCTCAGTGCCCGTCACCCAGTCACCCCCATCCCCTGCCCACCTCCCCTTCCACTACCCCTTGTTCGTTTCCCAGAGTTAGGAGTCTCTCATGTTCTGTCATCCTCACTGATATTTTCACTCATTTTCTCTCCTTTCCTCAGAGACTTTTAATGGATTTTTCTATATGGCCTTCTTCCTATGCTCTTACACTGTTTTATTTTTCTTCATGGCCCTTGCCACTGACATCCTATAATTTAATTGTTTCGTAGTTATTTTCCATTCCCCCATCAGAATATAACATCTTGTCTGTATGGTCATTGATCCCAGTACCTAGCACACTGCCTATCACAGTATAAGAACTCAATAAATATTTGTTAAATGGATAAATACATAAACCCAAGGAATGAAAATTCAATGATGAAATTCCCCAATGCTTTGAACTTGGAGCTATGAGGGGAGAAACCCTCAAATTACCTGCTCAGTTGGCCCCTGAGTAAAGAGCATTCCAGCCCAGAATATTTAAATCAGTTACTAGAGTTTTACAACTGGATTAAACACATTTCCCTTCTGAGTGCTTAGTTAGGTGACAGCCATGAAGGTGAGTGAGGAGGGAATAAGGCTGCAAGCAAATGCATTCTAAAAATAATGTCACGTGAGGTTTCCTGAAAGTTTATACAAAACTATGTAGAAATACTACTAATGTGGGCAAAGAAGTTTGAGGTAAGATTGAAGGGGAAAAAAAACCACGTCTCTGTAACATTTTTCGGTGGAGAACAAATAAATTAGCCACTTACAGAACACCTACTCTATATATGTTCAGGCACTCTTTTAAGGTTCTCATTTAAGCCCCCATCTACCCTCAAGGTGAGGTATACTGATCCCATTTTCATAAGTGAAAAAAAAACACGGAGAGGTTAAGTAACATGGCCAATGCCAGAAAATGATATGCGAGGTAATGTTTTGAACTAGTGCTTTGAACTCAGGTCTGTGAAGCTTTCAAACTCATTCTTTTTTTTACTTTGGATTTTAGAAGCAGTATTCAGAGGTAAGAGGGTGAACACTATGCAGAGGAGCCAAACAGGACATGCCAAACTCAAATAGGAAATGCCAGCCTGGACACAGGTGGCCAGGCTCTTCTCTAAAACTTTTCAAAGACCAGCATAGACAAGTATGCAAAGCAAGTTGCTGATTTCTTTTCAGTAAAATTATACTGAGCATCTACTCTGTAACAGTTCCCGGGCTCAAGGTTTCTACACATATTATTTCACTTAATTTTCATTATCATTAAAAAAAAAACTGTTAAACACATTTAATGGTATTAAAGACTGTTTATCTGAACAGAATAGCATTATAACTACAAGCAAGCAAGGACACTTAAAAATTCTCCATCCCTTACCCCATGCAGGTAAGGAATTTTATAATTACTTTAAAGACAAAGCAGTAGAAAGACCCAAACAACTGCATATAGACTTTGTGGTGCTACTTCTCTTAGTCTAAATCAGTGTTTTACACACTAGTTTGCACATGACATCTTGATGACAAAAGTGTAGAAGGTGGACTTACCCACTGGACAGCCTCTACCATCAGTATACTCTCCCTCTATTTATCTGCTACCTGCTCCCCTCCAACTTCCACCCATTGCTGCTAGCTTTGCCCTTCAGCCCTGCAAAAAACTTATAACTCCTCTCTCCTGTAATAATCATTAGGATATTTGAAGCATGGTATTAAGATGATTCTTTCTCTTTCTCTGTATTTTTATGAAGCTTGATAAAAAATTAGTATTTCAAACTGTACAGTCACCAGAAGTACATAGTTATCAAAAATGCACACACTTCACTTGGCATCTCCAGCACCTTCAGCTTTCTGTGCCTGGTCTGTTTTGGCATCTCCATTTCCTGCAGGGTTATTTCCATCCTTGCCAGCATTACCTTTCCCCTTTTTTCCCTTTGGGTACCTTCTCTCCCTTTTTGCAGGGGCCTTTTTAAGCTTGCACTCTGGCTTTGGAGGAGCAGGTTTAGCAGATAACCTTGCAGATCTTCTCTGTGGCTCATCCTTCACCTTGGCTTTATTTCCTTTAGCATCTCCTTCAGCCTTTCTTTTGGGCATGGTGGTGACAGCAGCAGGGCATAAGCACTGTACGTGGGGATGCAGCGGTGCACGCGCTTTGGCTGATCCAGGGGTTGCTCTCGCCTCTTCTTCTTCACATTGCTCCAAGATGATTCTTTCATTACATTGATCAAGGAAGGAGTCAAGTATCTGCATTGCTCTTTTTAATAATCATTTTTTTAATATTTTATTTATTTATTCACAGAGACACAGAGAGAGAGAAAGGCAGAGATACAGGCAGAGGGAGAAGCAGGCTCCACGCAGAGAGCCTGACATGGGACTGGATCCAGGGTCTCCAGGATCACGCCCTGGGCTGCAGGTGGCGCTAAACCGCTGCACCACCAGGGCTGCCCTTAATAATCATTTGATAGCTTTTTATTTCTGAGTGTACATCTCTGCATATCCAAGACATTGACATCTACCTCCCCATTAGGCAGCCCCACTGATTAAATTCCACACTTTGGGAAACATGAAGCTTAGTTGGAAAGACAAAGAACAGAGACCACATGTCATGTGGCAAGTATTCCTGTAGTGGTATAAATTAGGTGCCAGCCATATACCGAGAAAAAGGGTCAGAGTCCCACCCAGTTCATCCACTAAGAAGGATTGCTGGGATGTCTGGGTGGCTCACCGGTTGAGCTCAAGTCTGCCTTGGCTCAGGACGTGATCCCAGGATCCAGTATCGAGTCCCGCATCGAGCTCCCTGCATGGAGCCTGTTTCTCCCTCTTCCTGTGTCTCTCCCTTTCTCTCTGTGTGTCTCTCATGAATAAATACATCTTAAAAAAAAAAAGAAGAAGAAGAAAGATTGCTGACCTGTGAGTTAGACTCTCATGAAATACAGCTTGCATTTGTGAGGCTCCTGAAGGAAACTGGCCACATCTCATACTCAGCTTGCTTACCACTCTTCTTTCATGTTTCAGACACCTGCCACAATGCCAAGTGCAGGTTAAGTATTCAATGATTCTTACCTCAACCCTTTGGCACTTCAAAGGAGCCAAATACACAAATCTCACAAATTCTGGTGAGAATACACAAAGGTGAGAATAGCTAAATTCAAATGATGCCAAATTTCTCAGATGAAGATTTAAAAAAAAAACTCATTAATAACAATACACCTTCAAAGACCTAAGTGAATGAGTCTTGGTTTCCATCCCTGCCATCTATTGACTCACTGAGTGACAGAGAATAAGTCACCTAACTTCTCTGGACCTCCATTTTTCTCAGCTGTAAATTGAGAGCCTTGTCCAAAGGATTCACCTCCAGACCCAGGGTCCCCTAATTTTCTGCTGTCCCAGATATTAAACTGGATAGTCCACATTAATCTGGCCAGACTAGTCAATCTTAAAATCAGTACTTGCTTTATAGTAGAAAGAAGAGCATGCATGGAAGCAAAGGTAGGTAAGGATTCCAGCTCCAGCCCTTTCATTATCCTAAGACGTGCCACCATCTCAGTATGGTCACCTGCACAAATACCAGTCTCAGCATTTACTGTATGATGATCTTGAGTAATTTCTTATCTGTAGAGTGAGGTTAATTCCATCTACTCCCAGTGCTACTGAGGGAGTGAAATGAGTTAAAACATGTGTACAGCCCTACACTTACAGGACCCATGCTGCATGTTCCTTTATTCAAAGATTCTTTACTTATCCAACCCACTTCATCAACAGCCTCAAATCACAAAGGCTTTTTGTGATCCAAAGCACAGACAGCCAGAGCTATAAGGGTTCTAAAAGTCAGTCCAACTCCCTCCTGACCCTGTGATTGACAAATGCAGAAAACAAGGCTCCAAGAGACACAGCAACTTGCCCAAGGGCCCATATGTTCTTCAGCAGCAAAGCCTGACCCAGAACACAGGGCAGCTGGTACCAAGGGTTATACAAGACACAGAACACTTTGAAGTCTCTACTCTCCCCAAGGAAAGTGATAACTCCCCACACATAACTAAATTCCGAAAAATAAAAATAACAGAGCTTTTATTTCTGTATTGTTTGGAGTGTTGCAAGAGGGAAGTAGCATCAGAGCCTATCTGTAAAATGCAGGCTTTCTTGAATTACAATGAAATGAAGGTCAGAGTTTTTTATCATCAGCCTTTTCCAGTTATTTAGCCACCATCTTCTCACCCCACTCCACCCCATTTCTACTTTTTTAAATTTACACCTTGAGGCTGACACGCTTACACTAGGACCTCTTTGGACAAGGTGAGAAGTTTCAGGCTGGGGCAATAATCCATGCCCCACTAAAAACACACAAGAAAACTGTCACAGCTAAGCCATCCAATAATGCAAAAATAATTCTCCTACCTTAGGAGCTCCAGCACAGGACAACTAGGAAAGCCAAATTAAGGCACACTGATAACTCAAGGGTCAGTGTGACCCCAAAGTTCCCCTCAAAGGACATGATCAAAATCCCTGAGACCATTCAGATGTTTCTAGAGAAACCTCAGCCCAGAGTCTACCAAGGGCTGCTCAGCTGAGTGGGGGCATTGAAGAGAGAGTCCAGACAATATGAGGAGGGGCCTGGGTGATAGCTGGCTCCAGGGAGAAAGCCCTCACCTGACATTCCACTGCTGCCCAAGATTGCCGGAGCAAAGCATTCAACTACAGAGATCATTTGATAGAAAGCTACAACAAGAACATGCTTGTTTATAGCTTCTGGTCAGACACTGTGGCCAGTGTCTCCCAGAATTTAGATATCCCTAATCTAAGCCTCACACTGTGCACTTGAGCAAACAGACCCAAAGAGGGAAACAGTCCTGCCCAAGCTCACACCACATGCCAGGGCTATAAGATGGAGCCTAAGCTTGACCTTCAGCCTAGAGCTGTTCCCTCTCTCTAGACCTCTAGTCTAGAGCTCCCCTCTGCTAGGCCCACTCCCTCTTCCGAAACCCTAGGCTCACCTCCTGGTTCTGAGGATCCTGACAGGTTGAACAATGCCCAGAAGCAGGTGGCAGTTTAGCAATTCATCCAGTGGGACATTTGCAGGCCAGGGCAGCCGGGGGCTGTGCCCGTACCCAGTGGCAAGGAGAGACTACCGCGTGGAACTTTGAAAGGTTCCTCCCTAAAGGATCCTGCTGCTGCTGCTGCTGCTGCTGCTCCTCCTCCTCCTCCTCCTCCTCCTCCTTCTTCCCTCTCCCTCCTCCTCCTCTGTAGTACTACGGAGACATGTGCTCTGCTTGGGAGGAGGTAAGGAGGAAGATGCAGCTGTTTATTGGAAGGAGAAGGGCAACAATCTGCTAAGCTGGGCTGTACACTCACCCCTAGCAGAAGAGGAATGGGAAAAAAATAGCTCTATCTGCTGCCACAGAATAATTAACCCTTGGGCTCCAGCTTTGCTCCTCACACAGCTGAAGCAGGGAGAGAAACAATACACTTAACCAATGGAGCGCCAGCCAAAGCCATTACATCATCGGTCAGCACTGTCATTGGCTAATAATTCCTAGAAGGAAAAATTCTGCTTTTAGGTGCTTAACCCTTTCATGTTCATCATAGCAATGACTCAAGTATTTGGTAAAGCCAATGGTTCCTGGACTTGTTTTTACCAGGATCATGTGGGCTGCTTTCTAAACATACAGATCACTGTGCTGCATCTGGAACCATAGAGCCCTCAGAGGGAAGACGGGTATCTGTATTTTAAATAGCGTATAGAGTGGAGGACTACTACTGGTCTATTTAGAAAATCTCCCTCTCCAAAAGATAAAAGAGATACTGTTTTTCTGAGCATTTATTATGTACCCAATACTTTACTGTATCATTTCATTTATTTCCTACACTAAGCAATGGACATTATTGGCTCCATTTCATAGGTATAAAAAGTAAGGTTCAGAGAGAATAAGTCACTTGCTCAAGAGATGGAGGCTGGCTTTGAAAACCTGGCTGTTTGCACTCTACCTGGCTACCCCTCTGAAGCTCCCACTAGAAGTCAAACTAAGCCATTTGTCTGCTTATTGCCTCCAGGGCTATAGAAAATACAGAAAACCCTCACAATAAGTTAGAAAATGCAAGTAACCTGTGAAGAACTGGGGAATGAAGAGAACACTGAATTCCCATAGCAGGTGTTTAGGGATCATGAGCCCTCCAGAGAACCATCTCTTTCTAGGGCTCCATCTTTCTCCTTCTACTGCAAATCTCAGCTTAGCTGCCATTTTCTCTAGGAAGCCTCCTCCTACTCCCAAACCTGGGGTAGATGCCCCTGCTCCAGGCTCCTAAGGTCCCCTATATCAGTGGACTGCAGCTGCTTGTTTACTGGGTAAACTCCACAAAATTAGAGCCATTTCTACCTTCTCCACCAACATATGCCCAGCACAGTGCCTGCCATTTGTGAGTACTCAGTCTGGATTGGAGGGAGAGGGAGAAGGGAGGTAAGGCCCTTGCTAGAGTTCTAAATGGCATCATGCCAAGATGGGAACAGCAAAGCCCTGAAAGCCATAAGGTGCACATAAACAAAGTGTCTGACCCCGGGCAAGTTTATTTGGGAGCCAAGGGAAGGCGGCTGGTTTCTTCATCTGATAATGAAGACAAGAGCACTTCCCTTGTAAGTAGGTATGAAGGCCAAATTAAAGAACCATCCAGGCTGTGATGTACTCCTTTACACTGTCTCTCCCTAGATCTCATCCATTTTGTTGGCTGACATCTAAGTGCTGACAACTCTCATATTTATATCTCCAGCCCAGACCTCCCCCTAGGCTCCATGTGGATGTCTCATGGGTATCTCTAAGACAGCACGTGAATTCCACAACCTGCTCCCTACCCAGTCTCCTCTACTCTGTTATTGGTGCTCTCAACCACCCAATCTTTTTTTTTTTTTGTAATTGGGATGAAATTCATATAACACAAAATTAACCATTTTAAAATGCACAATTCAGTGGCATGTAGTATATTCATAATGTTGTACAACCACCACATCTAACTAGTTTCAAAATACTTTCATCAACCCAAAGGAAACTGTTTACCCTTTAAGCAGTTATGCCTCATTTACCCTTTTCCCCAAGTCCTTGGCAAACACCAATCTGCTTTCTGTCTCTATGGATTTAGCTACTCTGGACATTTTATATAAATGAAATCATACAGCATATGACCTTTTGTATCTGTCTTTTTTCACTTAGCATGTCTTTGAGGTTCATTCATATTGTAGTAAAAGGAGCATTTCATTCCTTTTTATGGTTGAATAATATGCTACTCTAAGTATGTACTACATTTTGTTTATCCATTCACCTGTTGATAGACATTTGGCATCTACCCAATCTTAAGTGATAAACCCACAGGTTACCCTTGATTCTTCTTCCCTTTCCTCTATTCCCAACACCTAATGTATCAGCAAGTCCTTTTCCGTTTTATAACCAAATACAACTCTAGTCCTTCTACTTTTCTCCAACACCATTGCTGTTCTGTAGCAAAGACACCAACATTTCTCTCTCATCTAACTCCTAATTTGTGATAAAAACCCATTCCTCTCCCTCCTCCATTTTTCACTTGGTAGTTACATGAACCAGATCATCCATTAACTCTAACAATATTTACTGAACACTTTCCATCATGGAATTTGCCTCCAAGAGGCATGATGGACAAAGTCATTATTAGGCTTAAAACCCCTCAATGATCTTTCACTGTGAATAAAATCCAAGCTCAGAATGGCCTTCCAAGGACCTGTCTACTGCTCCAAATTCATCTCAAGCTGTTCCCCAATTGCACTGGGCTCCATTCCTCCACCTCATGACCTTGAACAAGCTGCTCTCTCTGCCTCTTAATCTTGGCATTGCTTGGCATTGTTGGGTCCTTCTCATCTCTCAGATCTCAATATAAACATCACTCCTCAATATGACCTCCCCTAGCCACTCTGTTAAACAGATAGACGTCTCATTCATTTCACTCATTCAAGAAATATGTGTTAATCACTGTGCTGGGATCTTAGGATAAAGCAATATGTGACCTTCTGAAGCCTTCGGTCTAATGGGGAGGACCACTAACGAGGAAATAAATGAAATGAATGAACAAGTACTATGAGAGGAGAGTAAAAGGGAGGGACCTGCCTCACACAGGATGGTCCAGGAGGCCTTTTTGAGGAGGTTATACTAAAACTGAAGAATGAGAAAGTCAATCGGGAAAAGGGCCAATTACTCTCTATCACTTCCTTCCTGGTTGTGCAATGGGATGTTCTATCCTTAAATGTTTGCTCCTGAAAAATCAAAGCATTTAATGTCTGTCTCTTCCCTGATAGACTGCACTGTATTCCCAGTACCTAGGACAGCACCCTGCCATTTAGGAAGCACTCAATGCACATTGTTGAATTAATAATTGATAAATAAATGAATTAATTAACAAGCCACCAATAAAATCACTTCATAAAGTGTAACAAATCATTATTTTGATTGCTGCTGTTGTTACTGCTATTATTTTATGGCAAAAGGACACATACTCTGTTGGGTTTTGGAAACGACTGGGTTAGCTATAAAATAAGAGTAAAAATACTTGACACAGAATACTACTAGACAACTAGGAGAGAATGCATATAGATACCAGGCACTCAATAACGGGAAGTGGTAGTCATTGTGGCTATTATTATTGTTAAAAGTCCTTTCCTCTAAAATGTCTATTTATCCAGCTCTAACTTCCCAACCTACTTTCAGACACAGTCAAGAAGTTTAACGGTGAGAGAAAGGAACACTTTTTAAATGCCTGTTCTGCACCAGATGTAGTGCTAACCAATTTCTGTCAAGTTGTTACATTTACTTCCCAAGGCCACCCTGCAGAGGTGGCTGCTGCGGTACAGTTCTCAATCCCCCTCCAAGACCAAGGCTCCTTACTCGTATATGCTCCACGTCCAGGAGTGCTGGCTGAGTCCTTCTTCAGGAACTGTCTTGCTGAAGGGACAACCAACGTTATGCCCCTCCATCTACTGGCTGGTCAACATGGGGCTTCAAAGGCTTGGCCCCCCCATGCCTCAATTGAGGCCTCTTTTGCACTGCACCACAGATTCACTTCTCCCTCTGCCCAATCCTGTTTTTCTCACCCCTCACCCACCTTGGATCAGTGAAACTACTCCCCCAAAGTTCCCCTACAGACAAACCTCAGAATCTCTGAGTCCTTTTTCCAGGGAACCTGACCTAATAAAGGTAGTTATATATTTCCTTTTAAATCAGAAAACTGAAAATCAGAAAGATTGATTACATCCTCCAGGCACATAGCTAAAGTGACTTTCTGGTCTGACTCTCCAGTGACACCTTGCTTTTTACAACCTCTCATGGTTGAGACTGAGCCTTTGTAAGACAGAAAGAGAAGGGGAGCGGTACCCTTCCCAATCCTCCAGGGTCCATCCCTGATAGCAAGGTTGAGGTCCAAGCCTCCAGAAACGATATTAAAATGGCCCCCGGGTTGCAGAAGCAAGTGTCACACGGACGACAGTCCCTGGCCCAAATCCATGCCCAGAGGCCGGGGAGCAGGGCTCCTGGGCAGTTGCGACTGTCTTCCCCACCCAGAGTACTCACTCCCAAGTCTGAACAGCAGCTACACTTACCAGCTCTCCGCTGCTCCAGGCTCCACCTATTTTTCCACAGAGCTGCCAGAGGGACCTGGTTACTGGTCGGAATTCCTCCACTGCAGCCCATCCCAGGACAAAATCCGAGGCAGTCCAAGGCTGCATTCGAAGGCCTGGGCGTGGATCAGCCCCCTCCCTGCACGCCGACAGCTCGTTTCCTACCCACAGTAAGCCCTGGTCCTACGCGATCACCCGATGGGAGACTGGACTTCTTCGGCTCCCTAACCTTCGCACGAGAAAATCTCTCTGGAACGCCCGCTATCCCCCTGCCCTCCCCCGGCACCCCCTCCCCCCCCCCCCCCCCGCTCTCAGCGGGGCTGACCCTCCGACTCCTCCAGTCCACCCTGGGCGGTCACCCCCGCGCCGAAGCCCTCCTGGCTCGCTCTCCCCCTCGCGCCCGGTACTAGTGTTGTTGGGTAACTATCCCTCCTACCGCGCCCCTCCGCCGCAGGAGCCCCTCCAAGGCCCGTCTTCGCGCCTCAGGGCTCCCTCAGCACAGCGCCTGGCACACACGGCGGCAGCCGGGTAAACGCTGAATAAAGAACTACGTGCGGCGCGGTATGAAGGGCCAGTCTCCGCGGCGAGCTCCGCCGGGAGCCGCTCGGAGACCTCCTGCGCCTCAGGGCGGCTGCAAAGAGGCAACAGCGCGGCAAACCTGACCCCGAGCCCCGGGCCAACAGGTCCTCAAGTCTCCGGAGACCCGGCCCGACGCCGCCGTCCCGCGCCCCTCAGGCTCCCGGGCCCCAGGCAGTTCCCGCGCGCCGACCTGTGGGTCGCAGGGTCGGGCCCCGGCCGGGCTGCGGCAGCTGCGGGAGGGCGCGGGGCGCGGCGGCTCGTCGCCTCCCTCCCGCGCCCTCCGCGCGCCCGCCTCCCGCGGGCACAGGGCCGGCGCGCGGGGGACGCGGCCGGGCGCGAGGACGCCGCCGGCAGCCCGGTCTGAGGCGCCGAGGGCAGGAGGGGCTCCCAGTTTCCGTAGCCCCACAAAGTCTACTTCGCGGCGGCGCTCCTCTTACCGTGCGAGCCGCCAGGAAGCCGGCGCCCGGGGCGGGGGTGGCGAGGGGGGTGCCTCGGCCGCGGCGCCCGCCTGAGGATGCGCTCCGGGTCCGCGAGCTCAGCCTCCGCGCCCCACCGCGCTCCAGCGTCTCCCCTCGGCCGCCTGGCCGCCCCGCCGCGCCGCGCCGCGCCGCGCCGCCCCATTGGCTCGGGCGGCCAGGCCCCGCCCCCGCAGGCCCCGCCCCCGCAGGCCCCGCCCCCGCAGGCCCTCCCCGCGCCTCCCCCCGCAGCGATCCTCACCCCTCCACGCGGGGAAAGTTGCTCCCAGACCCTGAGCTCCCTGCCCTGGCTCAGGCAGCCGAGGCCGTGATCGTGCTGCATCTCTAGCGTCCCGACGCCCCTTGGGGAGCGCGAAGAGTGCAGCGCCCTTGGAAGCCAGCTTTGGGGAAGGCACCTGACCTCCCAGGACCTCAGGAGGCGCCCCCGAGAAACCCGGCCGCACCGTCTGCGCGCGTCTCAGGTAGTGTGGGGGGCACTCAGCGCCCGGGGTGCCACAGGAACAGGACCAAGTCTGTCGCCCTCAGTAGCTCGCATGGGGCCTGGGCGGGGGCAAGCTAAATGCGGGGAAACGAAGAAGATCACGTCAGATTGTTATGGCAGAGAAAGGTGGTTTTAAATAAGAAAGGGGGTCGGGGACGCTGTGAGTAAGATGGTTCCCTGCGGCCACTTGGGGAGGTGGGAGTTGTTCTGAGAGTTGAAATGTGAAAGGGATTCCCCGGCTGGAGGAAGAGCGTGGCCGGCAGGGGGCAGCAGATGCAGCGTGGTTCTGCGGCCGGAACGCAGACGAGGAGGGCCCGGAGCGCCGGGCGAGGGCAAGGTGCGCTAGGCTGCAGAGGTGGCCGGGGCGGAAGTCCCCAGAGCCCCGAGGGCCACCCCGGAGAGCTTCGGCTTGTTGGAAGGACAAAAATAAGCCACAGAGGGATCCCTGGGTGGCGCAGCGGTTTAGCGCCTGCCTTTGGCCCAGGGCGCGATCCTGGAGATCCGGGATCGAGTCCCGCGTCGGGCTCCCGGTGCATGGAGCCTGCTTCTCCCTCTGCCTGTGTCTCTGCCTCTCTCTCTCTCTCTCTGTGACTATCATAAATAAATAAAAAAAAAAAATTAAAAAAAAAAAATAAGCCACAGAAGGGTTTTAGGGGAGGGAGGGCCATGACATGTTTAAAAGATATGCTGTTGTGTGGAGAATAGATTTTGCAAGAGAAAGCATGACAAAGCAGGGGGGTCAGTTTAGGAGGTGTTTTAGTCTGCTCACGCTACCGTAACAAAATACGGTAGGCTGGTTGGCTTAAACACCAGAAATGTATTTTCTCACAGTTCTGGTGGTGAAGAGCAAGGTGCCAGCGTGGTCTTTTTCTGTTGAGAGCTCTCTTCCTGGCTTGTAGATGACTGCCTTCTCCCTGTATCCTCCAGGGCAGGGAGAAATAAAGAGAGCAAGTTCTGTCGTGTCTCTACGTATGAGGACACTGACCCCATCATGAGGTCCCCACTGGCAACTCAGGGTCCCACTGTATGGCAAAAATGAGTTGTTACTCAGTAACAATCTGCCCCCTTAGGCAGGTACACACATCTCAGTATGCCAGTCTCTACCCTGCCCTGCTCTATCACATCTTGCAACTTCACTTGTTACATTACTGCCTGTCACCAAAGTTCATGATTCCTGAGCTAGTCTTACTCCCTTAGTTACTAAGGCATCATCCAAACCTAGTTACCCTCCAAAGGTCCCATCTCCAAATACCATCCCATTGTGGGTTAGGGCTTCAACATGTGAATGGGGGGAGCATAGTTCAGTGCATAACAGGAGGATACTGCAGAAACCCAGGCAACGGATGACATCACCTTAGACCAAGGTGGTGACAGTGGAGATGGAGAGAGGAGACCAATTGAAATACATTTTTAGAGTATCCTGGATAGGCTTGATGATGATTGGATTTAGGGAATGAGGAAAACAGATTAACAAAGAATGACTCCCAGGTGTTTAGCTCAAGCCATCCATGGGATAATGGTGCTGTTACTGACATGGAGACTAGGAAGGAACAGGTTGGAGGCAGAAGGAAATTAAAAGCTCTACCGTGCACATTCTAAAGACCCATGAGGCAACTTACAACAACAACAGTGTCAGGTTCTCTTCAAATTGTTTTGCATATATTAGCCAATTGTACGTATAATTCTCAAAATAATCATATAGTAGAAAAGTACTCTCATTGTCGCCATATCACAGATGAGGAAATGAAGGCACTTGAAAGGCTTAAGCAACTTGCCCAAAGTGAGGGCTGGATACCCAAGTGTAAAGCACAGATGTGAGTCTGGGACTGGAGATGTTCCCCGGGGTAGTGTTCTGACCTGAGGCATCATGAGAGGAGAGGAGAGCCAAGGACTGAGCCCTTGGAAGTTTGTCTTCCAACATCTCCATTTACTGCATTACCCTTAGTAAGTGACCTCAGTCAACAGGAGGGAGTGACCCAACTGTAGTAACTAAGGGAGTAAGACTAGCTCAGGAATCACAAACTTTGGTGACAGGCAGTAATGTAACAAGTGAAGTTGGCAAGTTGTGATAGAGCAGGGCAGGGTAGAGACTGTGGCATACTGAGATGTGTGTACCTGCTTAAGGGGGGCAGATTGTTACTGAGTAACAACTCATTTTTGCCATATAGTAGGACCCTGAGTTGCCAGATGGTCTGAGTTTTATTAAAGGGTCAGAAAATCAAATGATGTTAAATCTCCAGGTTTTTACATGTTGGCAATTAACTTTAAAAAAATTTAAAGGACTGTGTGAGCCAAGAATGTTGAGCAAAATCAAACCCATGTACAGGCAGGATTTGCCCCTTTGGCTACTACTTTCCACCTCTGTATTAGGCAGTACCTCAGATTCTTCCTAAGTTTCTGTTCACACCCAGATAATGACAATCGTGGACATAAGAGGATCAAGGAAATCTCCACTCAAAAACCCAGCATAGTCTTTGATGGTATTTGGCCCATCTCTGCCTCTACCCACCTGCCATATCCTTTCTAAGTTTCCATTTCCCCACCTGTGAAATGATGTCAGAGAAGAGCTCCCCTAAGATACCTCCCAACTCTAAGATTTGGACTTATATGTAGTTTTCAAAAAAAAAAAAAAAAACTATTGGCTTTCAAATATGCACAGGAGAGTTGCTTGGGGGAAAAAATGGAAAGGGTGTTCTTGTCTGGGTCTATAAATTCAAAAAGCTTCACTAGTATCAGTTTTAAACAAAGAAAAGAAACAGGAAGTAGGATGGAAATGTAGAGGAAAAAATCAGGCAAATTATGGCATGGAAAATTATTTTTATTGCACTATGAATAAGAAAAGAAAAGGCAGTTAGATGCAGAAGTGTTTAATGGTTTCTGTTGAAAATTCAATGTATCAAAGCCAGTTCTCTATATTTATCGCCAAGGGTTTTGCAGTAATGAGATTCTCCCATCATGTATTGGAGGTCAGCTGCATGCCAGCATTATTTATTCTTATGTGCTGAGCTTATGTAATAAAAAGAATCTGAAAACAGATAATGACTCTCCATAGTCAGTCCCTTTGTCCCCACCTGAGTGTTGCTTAAAGCTGGAGAAAGAGCTTATGACTTTATAAATTGCTGGGTTTTGTGTAAGAGAGTGACTGAATATGGGGTTGGAAGCTGGAAGACTTGACACACAGTCATTGAACAACCTCTCTGCACCTTCTTTATCAATGAAATAAGAATTTGACCAAAGGTGGCTTCCTAGAAGATATTTATACCTCCACATTTCTTTAGGGGAAGTGTTTCATTGTGTGAGGACCTGGCAATTCCCGGGGCCAGATCCTCCCATGACTTGCTTTCTCTCAGTCCCCAAAAATACTTGAGGGATGTCACCTAAGTTGGGCCAATTAGATGCACACTCCTGGAACTTTGTCTCTTCAGAAATTGACAAGGATGGAAAGAAAGAGATGGGCTGTGAGATTGATCAGACTGATGATGGCAGCAGCATCTCAGCATCCGAAAGAGGCTGGGCCAGTGGTTACTGCTTGGTCATGAATCTTGTTGGCCAACCTCCAAATTCCTTTGATTTCTGCCTGTTTCCCAAGCTTGATTCTTCATGCCATCCCATCCCCCATCCAATTTTATTTTGTGAATGTTCCATCTCTGCTAAATCCCCTTCTTGGGTTAACAGCCTACATTATTTCTCTTACTTTTAACCAAGAATCCTGACAGGCCCAGGAAGGAAAGAAACATATTGTATCATAGGATCCTTTCTCTGGGGAACAATTCAGCTCAGGAATTTGCATACATATGGATGCACCCACAGTGACAGGTGTACACATTGTCTCACCACTCAGTTGAGAAATCCAACCCTACAGGGTGGTGGTAGTGGTGGTGGTGGTTTAAAAAGATATTTATTTTTGATAAGAAGAACCCAGATCTGCTATTCTTATCTGATCTAAAAAAAGTGAGCAAGTCCTTATAATAACAAAACAACTGTAGAAATAAGCCCCTTTACATGTAAATTTTGTAGTTTGCAAAGTCCCTCATGCTCTCCTGTGAGGTAGGCAGATTAGATAGTATTAATGGATTAAAGTAATAATAGCTATCATTTATTGATTATTGATTATTGTGTACCAGGCACTGTGATAAGTGCTTTACATACCCAGAAAGCAACAACCCTGTTAAGGAGAGAATATTTCCATTTCGTAGGGGAAATGGAGGCTTACCCAAAGTCACTTAGCACAAAATTGAGGTGAGAACTCAAAATGCTGTCTGACAATGAAGGCCATGTGTGCCTTTAATGCACACAGCTTGATATCGTGTAACAGAGCTAGAGAGTGACAGAGTGCAGGTGGAACCCAGGTCCCAAGTCAGGAAAGTTCCACTCTATTGGAACACCTATTCAGCTATGGCTTGTTCATACTTGCCAAAAAGGGCAGAGTTAATTTTGTTATCCAACCATAGGAAGTTTTTTTTAAAGATTCTATTTATTTATAAGAGAGTACAGACATGTGCGTGCATGAGCAAGACTAGGGGGAGGGGAGGAGAGGGAGAGAGAGAGAGAGAGAAAATCCCGACCCTGCACAGAGCTCAAGCCTGAGGTGGGTCTAGATCTCATGACTCTGAGATCATGATCTGAACCAAAACCAAGAGTTGGACACTTTACTACCAAGGCGGCCAATGGCAAGATTTTTAAGATGACAAGAAAGATTTTCCAGTATATCATCCTCTCTACCTTTCATGTTGCCTAAATCTGCACAAAGATGAATTGCTATAATTAAAGATTGATTGAGGGTACAAATGCAAATAAGCCTCTGAAAGTTAAAATGTAAAATCTTATCACCTACAGGAGTATAAAGCCTCTGGAGTCTATCCAAAGAGGGTTGACATAGTAATCGTCTCACTATGTATATGCAGATAATCATGTTGTATGCCTTAAATAGATACAATTTTTATTTTAAAGTAAATTAATTAAAAAGCATAAAAATAAATTTGATTTATAAAAAAAGAAAGATAAACGTGAGAGAACTTTTCAATTTCACCTATTTTATCTTTAGATTAAAAAATGTCTTAGAAAGATGAGGAAGTGAGGTATAGAATAAAAGAAAATCTGAAAACATTAATTTACTCCCTGACGTGAGGCAGTTCCCTTCATCTCTTACCCCTAGTAAAATGTGAGGAGTGTTTAGAAGGTCCTAATATCTACAGTTCTTTTCTAGAGTCTAGGTAAAGGCTCAGAGGGGGCATGGCATGGTCTGGAACTGAGACAAATTCTGAGCTAAAGATTTTGAGTGGTTTTATGGTTGCCTGTTTGTAACACAGAGCATTTTTGCTGACGTTGCAAAAGATTGTCATGGCAACCAGAAAAATAAGTTTCCAAATCCTTGGAGTCCCCCTTAAGGGGAGGCAGATGTCAGTGGGTGTTCCTTTGTAATTAAGGGTGCTTGAACGTTTTAGCTGATCAAGTCACTTTCAAGGTAATGTTCTAATACATCTGCCTTCACGACTCACTGGGAAGCAGCTGTATTGAGGCAGAAAGAAGACCAGCTCCTGCATGATGGGCCATGAAGACACCTAGACAGCAATTCACATCACTGGTATATATTTTGGTATATATTCTCACCAGTAGGTATGTATTTTGTCAGCATCCCAAGTGATACCTTTGTATAATCAAGGTTGAGCACTGCTGAGCTGATTTTGAGTCCCAGGCCCATGCTTCTTGTTGGGCTTAAAGTCTCAGGCTAGCGTCTTCACTTCTCCAAGCTTTGGGTGCTTCAGCTATAAAATAAGGTAATATAATCATTTTTGCAGGACTATTGTGAAGCTTAACCAAGGAGCCTGGCCATTACCAAAACTTCAATAGAGTTGCATTTGACTTAGGACCAGCATGGGATTGGGAAACCCACATTTTTTTTTTCTTTGTATTAAAATCTCCTTGCGGGCAGCCCCTGTGGCACAGCGGTTTAGCGCCGCCTGCAGCCTGGGGTGTGATCCTGGAGACCCGGGATCTGTCCCACGTCGGGCTCCCTGCATGGAGCCTGCTTCTCCCTCTGCCTCTCTTTCTGTGTGTCTATGAATAAATAAATAAAAATCTTTAAAAAAAAAATTTTAAATCTCCTTGCTTGCTGTCCGTTTCCACCACTTTGAGTGTCTGGAGGACAGAGACATAACAAAATCTACCCCTTCCACATCATTTTTCTTCCTTCCTAAACCCCACAGAATAATAACTCTACATAGATTGGCCTCTATATAGACCCCCGCCATTTCAGACAAGCTCAATCACTAGAGGAATAACCAGGCAAGACAGAGAATGGATTCTTTTTCCTTTGACAACATGGAGAGCCAGTAACTGTAGCTGTTGAGAACATGAAAGTTGGCACTAGACTGTTTGAATCCTTGCTCTGCTACTTCTTAGATTTTGACTCTGGGCAAGCTGTTTGCCTGGGATCCTTATCTACACAGAGAGGGTGATAAATTTACATTCAGGAGTCGCAGGAGGGTGAAATCTATTAAAACATAGAAAATTAGGGCAGTCCCTGGCACATAATAAGTGGTCTTCAAGTGCTCCCATTTTACTTGCATTGAAATGATCAAATCCAAGATTTCTCCAAAAAGAACAACATAGATCTCATCATCTAGAGTTCAAACAATGAGCAGATCCCTTGATCCCTGAGTTATAAGAGACTGCAACCCAGAGGAGTGGAGCCTAACATTAAGCACCACTAGCTTATTATTTGTCCCAGAAAATTATTTTTTTTTATTTTTATTTATTTATGATAGTTACAGAGAGAAAGAGAGGCAGAGACACAGGCAGAGGGAGAAGCAGGCTCCATGCACCGGGAGCCCGATGTGGGATTCGATCTCGGGTCTCCAGGATCGCGCCCTGGGCCAAAGGCAGGCGCCAAACCGCTGCGCCACCCAGGGATCCCCCAGAAAAGTATTTTATTTTTATTTTTTCCTTTAAGATTTTATTTATTTATTTGAGAGAGAGAACATGCACGAGAAGGGGGAGGAACAGAGAGAAGGGAGAAGCAGGCTCCCTGCACAGCAGGGAACCCAGTGCAGGGCTGGATCCCAGGACCCTGAGATCATTACCCGAGCTGAAGGCATATGCTCAACGGACTAAGCCACCCAGGTGCCCCCAGGCTACAAGTGTTTTAATGGACCATGGATTTTGCAACAGTATCGATCATGTCTGGCACCTGCCTCTGACCCTACTCTCTTGGAGCCAGCTACGAAGACAGTAAAAGGTGTTCCTTTTGCCCCTTCCTCTTTCACTTTCTTCTTTTTCCTATGACCCCTAGAGATTATAGGCTGACTGTAGTATTTCACCTAGGCCCACCTTCCTTGGTAGGTACCCATATTGCAGGCAGGCCTCTGGAAGAATCATAAGAATCATGCCGATTGTCATCCTCATGGTGGCAACTGCCGAGGAGATACTGTACTAAGCATTCTGCAGTCATATGCTTATTGAATTATCCCAACAACTCTGAGAGATAAGCATATACATGATTCCCATTTTACAGATTTGAAAACTGAGGCCTACAGTGGTAAATGAACTTGTTAAGATCACATACTCATACATAAAGGATCAGGAACCTAAGCACACAATTCAGTGGCCTTTGCCAGCATGCCCTTGGGCTGGCTCCATTGCACTGGGGGATGAGGCTTCTCCTGACTTTCAAGCTCCTGGGGAAAGAGGAGAGTTTAACTTCCAGAGGCAGATAATTGCTTTGTCCAGAATGATCTCCATTCAGACATCAGAGAAGTGCCCATCATATTAAGTGAGAGGATGCATGCAAAAGCACTGCTTGGTCTAAAAACTGCTGTGTAAGAGTTAGTATCATTTTCAACACCATCACATAGTGGCTTGTAAGTATTTGTCGAAAAAACGCATGGTTATGGCTTTTCCTTTCAAAGAAGGAATGAAATAATGACAAAAGTTGGCCTTGGCACTACTAGAGACCTGTATTCAAATCCCAATTTTGTCATTTAAGTGGTGTGTGACCCTAAACACTAACAATAATAATGATAAAAATTGTGCATGTATACTCCAGCATCTGGACTAGTGCTTCAGCTTCTACTACCTTACCTAGTTCTCTCAGTGACACTTTGAGATAGATATATTACCCCCAATTTACAGATGGAGAAACTAACTCAAAGTTGCACAGTTCATAAGTGGCAAAGCCAGGAATTGAACCCAGGTCTACATTATTTCTGTTCATTGCTCTGAACTTTTTAAAAGACTTCCCTATCTGTTGAATTTCTGTTCTGCCTGTTTTTCAGAGTGATCATGGGGATCAATTCCAATTTACATGACCTGTCCAGTAGCACAGAACCTGGATTTAAAGGCAGGATGGAACACAAGAAACAGTAGTCTTTTACATGGAAGAGAGCAGAGGGAGATCTTTTATTAGTGGTACTAAAACACACTTCTGTGCTTGTAATTTTTGTGATAGAGTCACCTCCTTATGGGGAAATAGGATTGTGCATTAGGATTTTTGCCACCTCCAGAATCCCCATTAGGCTGCTGTATCAGCATTATGTGAAAAGCCCATTCCAGACAGGTGGAGTTATGAAATCTGCAATGTGCTGCTCTCGCTGTAGCCACTGCTCCTAGTGTGACTATCTCTGCTCATTCATTCATTTCTCCTCTGGGAACTGGCAGTCTCTATCACTGTGTTACCAGGCAACCAAAACAGCACCTGCACAGAAAGGTGAGCAAACCAATCAAGACAGTCAGGGGAGGAGCTTTACCTGGTTGGTCTGTGATTGGAAAGAGAGCTCTCCAGGTTCACTCAGGACTATGGCTGCTAGAATCAGTAAAAGAGCTGAACGAAAAAAAAAAAAAGAGCTGAAGGGAACTCAGGAAATTCAAAACCTCTCATTTTAGATAACTAAATGGGGACCTGGTTGTGAGGAAATGAAGTCTTCAAGGTCACACAGCAACTCAAAGGCAGAATCAGGAGGACAAGTCAGATCTGATCCCTAACTGAGTGTCCCATTCCTTGTACTTCACTGCTATCATTTAAAAAAATCATGTGGGGGGGAGGGCATCATCTATGTTAGTTTCTCTGCTTGGTGGTGTGGGGGATGCAGAAAGCATGTAAACCATTCCTTATTCAGTCATCTAATCATTATTTATTATGCTTCCATATTTGGGGCAGTATAGCATGGTGGTCAAGGGCACAGGTCCCTATGGTCAGATGGAGCACAAAAAAAAAACAGTTTAGGCACTTACCATTTATGGAAGAATTCAGGTTACTTAACCTTTCTGTGCTTTACATTTTCTCAAATAAAATGGTGCTAAGGATGAGATAAAAGAAACAACTTATTGTGTTGTTGTTATGCCAGTCCAAAGGAAGGTTCCATCAATGTTTGTCATCCTTGGCAGTAACATGTGGGGCACTTGAGCTTGGATTCTGGAACCAGGCTGCCTGAGTTCAAGTCATGGCTCTACCTTGCACTCATTACATGATCATTGCTAAGTTACTTAAAATTTGTATGTTTTAGTTTACTTATCTGTAAATGAGTATGATAATAGAATATCATAGTTTCATTATGGAGCTAAATTAATTTAATATAAACAAAGGATTTAGAATAGTTTCTGGCGCATTATAAGTGCTCTGTAAATTTTAGATAATATGTTTCATCAACAAATATTTATTGAGTTCTTACGATGTACCAGGTACTGTCCTAGGAGCTGAGAGATATAAAAATGAACAAAATACACAAGTCTCTCTCAACCTTCATAGAACTATGGTTATCATTACAATCATAATCATGTATGTTTACTTCCTGATTCCTGAAGATTATAGGCAGGGGCAAGCGTTTGGGTCACAGTTGTATTATCTGTGCCTGGCACAAGGCCTGACAAGTAGTATATATTCAGTAAATATTTGTTTAATGAATACCAGGCACTATACTAGATATAGGACGGTGATTCTCAATGAGGGATGGTTTTGTTCTCCCAGGAAATATCAGACAGTGTCTGGAGATTCTGTGGTTCTTGCATCTTGGGGGAAGGGGGATCAGGTACTGGTAGCACTACTGGCATCTGGTGGGTAAAAGCCAGGGATGCTGCTAAACATCCTACCATGCACAGGCCAGCCTCTCACAACAAAGACTCATCTAGCCCCAATGTCAAGTGTGCCAAGGTTGAGAAACTCCAGTATAGCAGAGCAGAGATAAAGCCTCATAAAGACTCCTTCCCTCCAAAACCTCATGGTCTAGCGGGACCACAATAATACAGCACACTGCTCTGTGGGAATTGTGACAGAGCATTCTGAGCACATACAGAAGAAGCACCTGAACAGCAAAAGTTTCTGGTGGAGCTGATGTCTGAACTGATTTTTCAAGGACATGTATCATCTTCAGGCAAATTCCATGTGTGTTGGAGGATGTTTCAGGGCTTGAAGAATGTGTGTGTGTGTGTGTGTGTGTGTGTGTGTGTGTGTGTGTGTGTTGGGGGGCAGACAATGTGAGCAAAGGCTTGGAAACAAGGAGTTTGGTTTTGTTAAAATACAAGAAGCACGGGCAGCCTGGGTGGCTCAGCGGTTTAGCACTGCCTTCAGCCCAGGGCGTGATCCTGGAGTCCCGGGAACACAATTGGGGTGGGGTCTGGAAGTCTGTATTTTGAACTAGTTCCTTGACTACTTCTGATGTCCAGAAGCTGGTATTTGGGAATCACTGTGCTGTCAATCACAGATGATGTGTCTTCAATTGGCCACCTGACATCACAGCCCCAACTTTCATATACTGGCTCTTCTTGACTCTTGCCACTTGGGACCTTGAAGCCCCTGGTCTCACTGCACCTGAGCCACCAGCCCACTTTCCTGATCCTGTTAGAATCCTCTGAACTGAGCTTGGAGCACTGTGGGTACTATATAGCACAAATCCTAATGGGAACCATATCTACTTGACACTGGTGAGATGTTTGCTTCTTGTTCCCACCTCTCAGCACCTCCTCCCAAAACACTCATGACTCCCTCATGCATTTCTGAGTTTACAAGATTGTCTCTCAAGAACTGCTTGAAGACAGCTATGTGGTAAAGCCCATTTATGTTTTGATGTAGATTTTGTACACATTAAATCTCTGTTTTGTGTTTGGTGTGAAACTAAAAAGAAGGAAAAGGGGGTTGAGGGAGGAGAAAAAGGAGGAGGAGGGAAAGAGAGAGAAGGAGGAAGAGAAGAAGATTGCATGGTCATTTAAGAGAGGTTATGAGACTCTTCTTCATCTTGTCCTGAAGAGAGTTTACTATGGAAATGAAAAAAAGCCCCTAATTAACTAGCTTGTGACAAATGGAATCATTGCATTAATGGTCTGGTTAGAAAAAGAATAGTTGTGACTGCCTCAACTGGCAGTTCTGAAATTCTGGTGTGCGAATAAGCTTCACCAGAATTATGTGAGAAGCTTATGAAAGAGTCATGCCCAGGCCTCATCTGAGATCTTCTGAATCAGAGTCTCCACAGATAAGGTGCAGGAATGTGTGTTTCTAAAGATAGTCCATGGAGATTCTGATGTGTAGCCCAACTGGCAGGTGTGGGCTAACATTTAGTGGGTGATGAGCCAATTCCCAGCCTGGCACAACCTCATCTTCTCTGTAAGCCAACTCTGATTCTCTCTGTCCCGGGTCTAAGTCCCAGCCCAGTGCCACCCGCCGCAGACTACATTCATAGCCCCAGATCCTCTGCTTATGCCAGTGAAGGCTGTTTACAGTCCTGGCTGTCAAACACTGGTCTCAGAAACCCCAGGGCTTGTTCCTATTCCAGCTGCACTCCCTGTGAGTCCCCAGCACAGTCATTTCTGAGCAATTTTTCTTGCAGCTGTCTCAAGGGATATACATTTCCTATTCTTAGAGTTGTTAATTTCCCTGATGATGTGCACATCATGTCAGTCCCATCCAATTTAAACAGGTCATCTTTTGACTGACTTTTCTTCCCCATAGGGGTTAGAAGTGATAGTGAAATGCCTCCTGCTTCTGCTCAAGAAAAGACTGAGGATTTTGTTTTATTCTCTTTAAACTTTATTCTCAAAGTTTAAATAAAACTTGATATTTTCTCATTTGCCTTCACCAACCATTCCTTTTGCCTTTAATGGAATATAGGGCCTTGTGTGTCCCAATCCATGTCTTTAGTGAATGGGAGTGAAGTTCTAGACTTTAGTGTGCACATCCATAACCCTGATTACTGGACCCCGCATCAGTCTCTAAATAAAGTAATATTTATAAAAGTCTAATCCTGGGGCCCTGGGTGGCTTAGGCATCTGCCTTCAGCTTAGGTCATGATCTCTAGGTCCTGGGATTGAGCCCCACATCAACTTCCTGCTCAACAGGGAGTCTGCTTCTCTCTCCCTCTGTCTCTCTGTCTCTCTGTCTCTCTCTCTCTCCTTCTGCCCCACCCCACCACTCATTCTCTCTCTCAAATAAATAAATAAAATCTTTTTTAAAAAAGTCTAATCTAGCAGTCAAAAGGAATTTTAAATTATACTTAGCCCTCTTGAAAACCAATAATAGAAAGAAAAGGAAAAAAAGAAAAGAAAAGAAAAGAAAACCAGTAATAGGAGTCCATTTTACAACCTAGAACAACTCTCTAAAATCCTCTCCATTCTATCCCACCCCATGGGTGTTATAGAACCCATCCTAATGAAATCCCTCAGACCTCAACACCTAACCCCTACAGCTTTTACTGTTTTCTTTTCTTTTCCTTTCTTTTGGATCTCTAGACCTGTCTCTCTTTTCACATTCTTTCTGTTCTTCTGAACTTGTGTCACAAAACCGTAGTAACTGGAATAGCAAACCAAACGCTACCGATTGCTGAACAAATAAGAAAAATTGTTTAATGGGGGTGACATAGAGCATATGGAGGCTGGAAACATGGACACACTAATAAATCTTGTATCCTTCGTGTATGTGTTTGGGGGTATCATCTATACTACAGATCACAGTTCTGTAGACAACCACTATAATAGTATTCCTATGGTATTCCTATAATCCTCCCACAGTAGCATGAGGGTGTTCAGACCCCTCATCATGCCTAACTAGAGGCGTCCTTCCTGCATCTCTCTCCCCTTCTCATCTTAAGCTCTTCCAGATCCTCTGCTCATTCTAGTGATTACTATTATATTTCTATGTCCTGGATTCATGTCAACAGGAAGGCATGACAAGTTGGCTGAATCAACAGAGGTCTAGGTTAGTATTTGTAAATGTTAGGAAAAGAGCACAAAGCTTGGTTTCATGCCTTCTTCTTCACTTTTCTTTATAGCTTGGTCTCCTGCTCCTTCACTCAGACCCCCTCCACTTCTCCTTTACTTCCATTGAATTCACTTCTTCATACATCATTGTGATTTAGAATAAAATATCTTTGAAGCAATAGCCCTCATAATCATGATCACAATTATCATCAACTGAGCAAAGAATGGCCTTAAGAAAAATAAAAAAATGAAAAATAAGATATGGTTTCATAATAAGCAGATCTACAAAGGATAAAAGATTCTCTGGCTTTAGTCTCCTGTCTGGGAAATAAGTAAAGAGGGTACCTGTCCGAAGGTCCTGGACTACTTTATGTTTGGTTGGCATGTTCTCTATATTGTGACATTTACTGAGTCCTTATTATGTATCAGATACCATTTTAAGTGCTTTATACCTATTAACATTCTTAATCTCATAACATCCTCATGAGAGGGTTATTGATATTATCCCTTTTTACTGATGAGTAAATGCAGGCTCAGAGAAATTAAGGAACTTGCCCAAAGTTACTCAGTTTGTGAGTGGTAGCACCAGAATTTAAGCCAATCACTGTTAGAGCCTGCACTATTAACTACCTTTTTAATCCAAGTAACTAGCTGGATTCTTTTTATCATTATTATTATCTTAAAGATTTTATTTTTAAGTAATGTCTGTACCCAATGCAGGGCTCAAACTCACAACCCTGAGCCAGCCAGGCACCTCCTAGCTAGATCTTTTACCAATATATGGTGGTAACTATATTCCAGTGAAATAATTATATTTTTTGTAGCCTGAAGAAGTAAAAGTTGGAGAAGAAGGGAGATATGGTAGCTAATCTGTGCTAGAGATGAGATTTAAGGAAGGTTCTTACTTCAAATCTCATGGCTTTTTTTTTTTAAGGCTTTATTTATTTATTCATAAGAGGCAGAGGGAGAAGCAGGCTCCATGCAAGATCCCAATGCAGCACTCAATCCCAGAACTCCAGGATCATGCCCTGAGCCAAAGGCAGACATCCCACCACTGAGGTGTCCCATTTCATGGCTTTTTAACATTTGAGTAGTTGAAGAAATTTCTTGGCAGTGACAAGGAAAGTCCTTCTTCCAGTCTTTAGGGGGATTTCCTTCATTCTTTTTCTTAAAAATCTGTATGTCAGCACCCTTAGATGAATCAGCCACCTGTGCCCCATTTCCTCTGCTTCTGCTTGCCACTGTTTTATACCATGTGGTAGCAAATTATCTCATTATTCCTCACAGTGCCCCAGTGAGGAATCACAAGTCAAATAGCCCTCATTACACAGAAGAGGTGACTGAGACCCAGAGGACTTCAGTAACTTTCCATGATTACATGCTAGTACTTGGATAATTGTTGAAAGTATCTCAGAGGAGAAAGATTTAGGGTGATCCTTATTTATATCAAAAGAGACTCCTTGAAGAGCTTTGCACTGATTATTATAATAAATATAGTCTTGAGTGATTAAATCTATAATTCTATATTCCTTCACAGGATCACATTCTTTTTCCTTTCAGGCTCTCATAGCTGCTTTAATGGAATGGGATTAGTGAAACACAGCAAATGGAAAGTTTTTCTTTCATGAGCTGTGGAACTGTCCACCTAAAATGTGTCTTCCAGACAAGATGATGTCATCCAGATTAGACATGTCCTTAGAAACTGATAACACACTTACTGGGAGTGAGTCACCTTCCTTTGGGACGTCAGAATTAGGCAGCATCAAATCTAATAAACATTGATAGGCCGGAAAGAATTCTAATGTACTGAATGATGTCCAAAAAAATGTAGTGTGTAAGGCAGAGTCAGTAGTAACTTGGATCTGTTTCTCCTCTAATGAACCTTGAAACTTCTTTCCACCCATGCTTTCAAATATATTAGGAAGTATATAGGGAATATGAAATAATAGATAACATTATTAGGAAATGAATCTTTCTGAGTGAATAAGGATTCTTCTGGAGCTTAAACCAGAGTATTTGACTTCTTCCTCAATTCCTATTTAAGGAATTGTCACCGTATTCCACATCCATGTCACTGAATATATACAGTTCTGCTTGGTGTTGACAGTGCACTGAGATTAATTGTAACTAGACTAGTCCTAGGAACTTAGTTCTTGGCTTCAGATGTATGGCCTTGTGGATGCGCATTTCCCTCTCTGTTCCAGGGACTTATGTGTTTGGTAATTTGTAGGATTCTTCCTAAGATCTTTCTGAATATTTAATGTGTGTGTGTGTCTGCATGTGTGTTCTGAAGTATCAAATCTTCATGAATTCTGAGAGAAAAAATTCATATATCTTCCTAATGCTAATAGGTTTTGTCTGCTGTCCCTGGTGCTGAATTGTACAAGACATTAATGAATACTTTCAAAGGTGGATACTTTAAGCTGGTAGGGGAAAGGTAAAAGAAACAAAACCAAATGTTTAGACTTCATAAAGAGCTATAGACCTGAAAAATAGTATTTATCCCTATGAACAAAATGAACATAGACAAGCTTAAAAAAAACAGTACATGTATAAAAGTATGTATTATATATATTAATATATATTAATACATATAGAAGTATGTATTAAACATATTAAATATGTGGGAGAGAGACCCTGTGTCTCTCTTTGTTTAGTAACATATCTCAGAGTAGATTGGTACTTAGTGCCGGGTAGATTCTCAATAAATATTTTTTGAGTGGATGGTGAATACATTCAGGCATAGTGCTCAAAAGAAGTGAATATACATTTAACACTTAAAAATGAGACCTCTAAAATCAGACTGTCAGGGTTCACACCCTGGTGTGCTACTCACTATCTGTGTGACCCTGGATAAGTCATTTCACCTCTACCTGGTAAGACTACCTCAAAGGTTACTATGAAGATCAAAAGAGTTAATATACAAAAACTACTCAGAACTGAACCTGTAACATTGAAAGTGCTATGCATTATTGTTATTATACTTTTTCTTTCCATGCCTTTTGTTAAGGATATTTATGAAAAAGATAGTCAAGACACATAATAATGATTAAAATTTATTGGGAGATTATTATGTAAGTGACATATTAATTTACTAATTCCTTGCAACAGTATCACGATCTAGGCGCTACTATTATCTCCATTATTTTTTTAAGATTTTATTTACTTATACATGGGAGACACAGAGAGAGGCAGAGACATAGGCAGAGGGAGAAGCAGGCTCCCTGCAGGGAGCCCAATGCAGGACTCAATCCTGGGACCCCAGGATCATGCCCTGAGCCAAAGGCAGATGCTCAACCACTGAGCCACCCAGGCATCCCTATTATCTCCATCATAAAGTGAGGAACCTCATAGACAAAGTTACCTCATAGGCCTTGGTAACTTTCCCAGGGCCACATAGCGGTTTTAAAACTGAGATTTGGGGGTGCCTGGATAGTTCAGTCATTTAAGTGTCTGACTCTTGGTTTTGGTTCAGGTCATGAGATTAAGCCCCACATTGGTCTCTATACTTACATGGAGTCTGCTTGAGTTTCTCTTCCTCTGTCCCTCCCCCTGCTCACTCTCTCTTTCTCTAAAATAAATAAATAAATAATTCTTTAAAAAATAAAACTAAGACTTGAACCTAGGCTATCTAGATCCAAAATCTGGACCCTTAAACACAACACTTTACTATTTCTCAATATTTTTGATTCCCCAAGTTGGTAACATGGAAAGCAGTCTGGGTCTGGAAGGAGCATTGTCTATAGATGATCAAGTGGTAGCTCAAGGGGGATTTTTACATTGAAAGTCTTCCTTCAATATTGAGGTATAATAGCCTCACAGAAAACATGATGAATTTCCAATATTTCTGCCTTTTTACTTGAGGGAATAGGAAAAGAAGCAGTATTTTTTCTATTCCTTTTCCAGTAAGCACAATTAGCATGTAGGTCCTAAACATATGCTATATTTTTTAAAAGATTTTATTTATTTATTCTGGAGAGACACAGAGAGAGGCAGAGACATAGGCAGAGGGAGAAGCAGGTTCCTCCCAGGGATCGTGATGCGGGACTTGATCCCAGAATCCTAGGATCACAACCTGAGCCGAAGGAAGACACTCAACCACTGAGCGACCCAGGCATCCCAACATACACTATATTTTATCTACTAATCTTGACACAGAGATTAGAACATGTTATGCTTTTTAGTTTACTGTCTCACATCTAATCCAGATATTAAAATAATTTTTATGATCTGTTCTGAGTTTATTGGGTTAATAGTCTAACCCTGAGTACTGTACATTCTTCACCTCAAATTCCACTTGCACACTGAATATAACAGATTGTAGTTCATGTCTAATCAGGCTGGATGTGCTTATACACCATTGTTTTGCATCCATTTCTTTTCAAAACTAGGCTTCTTTTCAGAGATATCTGAATTGCATGTACTATTTTCAATTTGCAGTAAGAGACTGGCATATAAAAGAAATAATGAAAGCTACATTATTATGGTCCCAGAAGATAACTGGTAATGATATAATCAATTTTCTCAGGGTTATTTCTTTCTCCCCATTTTTCACTGCTCAACCTCCATCCATCTGAATGGAAAAATGTTAAGCATGCGCTGATTGCTGTTGGGCAAGCACTAAATTACGAGAGTACAGCAGCTTTACAGATAGATTGGCTTACATCTCTCAGTCTGCCAAGTTGTCATCATTTAGCCTTATTCGTCTGAGCTATTTTCTCATTAGTCAGTGATAGGCATAGCTATAATGCACCTTCAGTGTGAAATGTTCCAGGATGCTCAGGCGGGAGGAGCTAACATTGAGCACTACATCCATTAACTTATTATGTTCCAGGACACAGGCTAAGTTCTTTGCTACCTTATTTCATTTAATCCATGCAGTGACCCATGGAGGTTTGTAGTGTTATTATTACCACTGTATAGACATACAAACTGAGCCACAAAAAAATAAAATAAAAATTCCCATGGTCATTCTTGTGAGTTATGAAAATTAATGGCTGGTAGTTGAAGCTCAACAGTCAGATTCCAGAGTCTATATACTCTGTGTTGCTATGTCTACCATCTTCTATGTACTCATGGTTTTCAATTTTTTGCACAGCGATTCATTGACAATAAATTAACCTTTATTTTATGCCAGGGACTGTGCCAGATACCAAGGATGCTAAAATTATTAAGATGTAGTTTCTGTACTCATGGCTTAGTGTGAAATTTGTTGTAATAAAGGCAGAGAGGGTCACAGAAGAAAAAGTGACAGCTTCAAAGGGGAGGATGGGAGAAGTCAGGGTAAGCTCCACAGTGAGATGATTCTGGATGTAAGTTTTAAAAATTCAGAGCACACAGCACAGGCAAAGGCAGGGAAGTGTGAGACAGATGAGAGTACCTCATGGTGATTGGAAGCACAGATCCAGGAACCCAACTGCTTGGATTTGAATCCTGGCTCTACCTCGTAACCAGTGGCAACCTCCTTAGCTTATTTGTCCCTCAGTTTCTCATCCATACAATGAGGATGGTAAAACTAATAACTCCCTGATAGTGCAGTGAGGATTAAATGGGTTAAGGTCTACAAATAACTTGAAGCAGGGCCTGGCATTTTTCTTAAAAGCACCCCACAGTAGCTAGTTATCACTCTTATAACCCACAACCCTTATTACTTTATTAATTCCTTATTGTTATATTAAAGATCATATGGACTAGACTGGACCACACACTATCATCTTCTTTCAGGCTTGTCCCAGCTTTCCAGAAGCATCAACACAGTTACCAAACTCAGTTTCTTCACAAAATAGATTGACAAGAAGTGACCTTCTCCTTTCAAAAATTCAACTGTCTCTTCTGCTGAGAATATCCCAGCCAACTAGTGCTGCTTAGAAATTTCCCCTCAAGGCACAGTTTCACTCTGGACCCCAAGGAAAAAAGGAAAGGAAATGATGAGAAGGATGCTCTGCTGAGGGAGAAAACCACGGCAATGGGTCACTGCTCTTCTCCCCAAACTGAAATCATTGGCTAAGGTGACCCTGCTCTTGCATGTGCTCAGAACTTGTCTTCAGGAGCAATCATCCTTCCAGGGTTGGGATTCTTAGAACCAGAGGCACCTGGCAGGTGTGGGTAAGACTTCTGCCTATCCTTTCCCTTCTCCCTCTCAAGTGTTCTTTTGTAGATTGTGGAATAACAAAATGTAGTGATAATCACATCATAATTCTAGTCAGAAAACCTGAGTTCCAGTCCTAGGTTCAACCTTAACTGAGTAATAATAATAATAACTACTTATGTAGTACTTACCACGTGCCAAACACTGTTCTAGACATGATACTTTCATCAACTCATTTAATCCTCATAAGAGCTCAGTGATTTGGGGGATATATATATAGCTAAGCTAGGTTAAGCTGCAATAACAAATAAATCCCAGTGGTTTGTTTCTAACTCATGCTTTATGTTCTTGGTAGGTTCCACATTATGTTTACCCCAGGACCAGGGCTAATAAAAAAATATCTATCTGGAATGTTTCACATTTCATGGCAGGGAAAAGAAAAGGACAGATCACACATGAGCTCTTAAAAACTTCCATATAGAAATGACACAGTTGCTCAAGTCCTAACTTCAAGTGGCCATGGAAGAAATTTCTTACTATGTGCCTGAAAGAAGAGAACCAGAATGTTGATGAACAGCTCTAAGGCTACCATAATATACTATTATTATCAGCATTTTACAGATGAGAAAACTGAAGAACAGAGAGGTTAAGTGAGTTGCCCAAAATTACCTAGTTTTAATTTTTTTTATTTTTTATTTTTTTAATAAAATAATTTTTTATTGGTGTTCAATTTACCAACATACAGAATAACACCCAGTGCTCATCCCATCAAGTGTCCCCCTCAGTGCCCATCACCCACTCACCCCCACCCCCCGCCCTCCTCCCCTTCCACCTCCCCTAGTTCGTTTCCCAGAGTTAGGAGTCTTTATGTTCTGTCTCCCTTTCTGATATTTCTCGCACATTTCTTCTCCCTTCCCTTATATTCCCTTTCACTATTATTTATATTCCCCAAATGAATGAGAACATACACTGTTTGTCCTTCTCCGATTGACTTACTTCACTCAGCATAATACCCTCCAGTTCCATCCACGTTGAAGCAAATGGTGGGTATTTGTCGTTTCTAATGGCTGAGGAATATTCCATTGTATACATAAACCACATCTTCTTTATCCATTCATCTTTCAATGGACACCGAGGCTCCTTCCCCAGTTTGGCTATTGTGGACATTGCTGCTATAAACATCGGGGTGCAGGTGTCCCGGCGTTTCATTGCATCTGAATCTTTGGGGTAAATCCCCAACAGTGCAATTGCTGGGTCGTAGGGTTTTTAAATGGCAAAGCTGGGATTTCAACTCTAGTGGTCAGCTCTAGAGACTGCTCCTATTAACTATGCATAGACCTTTTCCAAGGCACTGAATCTGTCTAAATTTGTTTCTTCATCTGGAAAAATGGGGAAAAAAGATTTCTTCTATATCACAAGGATACACTCAGAAGTCATCCATCCATCCATCCATCCGTCCAGGTATCCATCCATCCATTCTTGCAGTAATTGGCATGCCTACTATGGGCCAATTATTGTTCTAATTGCTGTGATTCAGTGAATAAGACTAAGTTCCTGTGCTTGTGAAGGGTACATTCCTCTACACCCTCTGAGGCATTGGGTAAAGAATAAAATAAAAAAGGGAGTGAATCAATAAACAAGGTAAGGATAAAGGCTTTGAAGCCAATAAAACACAATGATACTGATATGGTCTGGATTATGTCCCCCTAAAATTCATGTATTGAAGCCCTAACCCTCAATGTGATAGTATTTGGTGTTGGGGCCTTTGGGAAATAATTAGGGTTAGATGAGGTCATGAGGCTGGGTTCCTCATGGTGGGATTAGTGGCTTTACAAAAAGAGAAAAAGAGTGATTACTCTTCACCATGTGAGGACACAGTGAGAAGGTAGCCATCAGCAACCCATGAGTTCTTACCAGAAACTGAATCATCCAGCACCCTGATCTTGTACTTCTCAGCTTCTGGAACTGTGAGAAATAAGTGTCTTTCATTTAAACCCCCCAGTCTATGCAGCAGTCTATATCCTTCCTGCATAGACTAATGATACATATGATAGAATGGGACAGGGTGGGGAGTTCTTTAGATTGGGAGATCAGGGAAGGACCATCTCAAGCAGTAATATTTGAGCTGAGTTATCATGTGAACATCTAGGGAGCAGAGAGAATTGCAAGCAAAAGACTCTGAGGTAGGAATGAGTGTGGCATGCTTGAAGAACAGAGAAAGGGTTAGAATAGCTTGAGTATAATGAATGAGGAGGAAAATTGTAGGTAATGAAGGTGCAGAGAGAGGCAGAAACCAGACCATAGAAGAAAGATATGGACCAGTGACTTTACACTGTGTTTTGGGGTAAAAACCCCCTTGGGAATCTGCTGAAAACCACAGACGTGCTCACCAGAAAAGACAAAACTCATAGAACATTTTACATATAATATCAGGAGTTCTACAGCCCCCAGCTGTCATGTCCATCCAGGCCACAGGTTGGGAAGTTGTAGAAAATATAAAGATGTTTTGATGAGCACTGGGTGTTGTATGCAAGGAACTGAATTCTACATCTGAAACTAATGATGTACTGTGTGTTGGCTAATTGAATTTAAATTTTTATCTTCTTTTTTTTAAAGATTATTTATTCATGAGAGACACAGAAAGGCAGAGGGAGAAGCAGACTCCCCCCGGGGAGCCTGACGTGGGACTTGATGGGACTTCAGGATCACGTCCTAAGCCAAAGGCAGATGCTCAACCACTGAGCCACCCAGGCATCCCTTGAATTTGAATTCTTAAAAAGACATTTTGAACAGTACATAGGGAAAGCGAAGGGAGAAAGAAACTGACATTGTTGGCAAGCTTTCTCTGTGCCACAAAGTTTGCCAGTTGTGATAACTTATTTATTTAACACATTTTTCAAAGTCTTATTTTATAAATGATGAAACCAAGTATTGGGGAGGCTAAGCAATATACCGTAGGCTAAACAGGTAGTAAAGGAAAGACCAAGAATTTGAATCAAGGTTGGCTTCACTACAGAGATATTATTATTATCATTAGATGTAGGCTCCAGTTTCATTCTACCGAGGGTATTTTTACTATTAGGTGGAGGATCTGTATTTTCAACCAGCTGGGGCAGTATCCATTTCCTTTTCAACCGGCTCTAGTTGAATAGCAGAGCAGCTCAGATTCTGTTTCCATTTCTTTACTGTCACACTGATTATAACGTCAGTCTTTATTACTCCCAGCAGAGCAGTGAAATATAATCCCTACACCACTACCAATTAAGGCAGCACCAACTCTATCCACATATGTTGTCTCTGTGTGGAAGCCAGAAGACCTGCTCCAAGACTGTCCAGTGGTTTAGTATTCTGCTCAAAAAAAAAGTCATTTGCTGAGCATCATCTTTCTTAATTAGGAACCTAATGTATTACAGCCAACCCTTTGAATAAGAGGAGGATGGTGACCTAAAAAGGAATCATGACCATTCATTTCAAGATAATCACTTTGAAGCTGCTTGACAATAGATATTGATTTCTAGTGCCTGAAAAACCTCCTGAGAGAGGTTTCTGGTCTCATCAGCCTGAACAATCTATGCATCTTCTTATTCACTCACCACACAGGGCCAGGAAATAGTCTCTAATGTGATGAGCAAAGAAACTAACTTCTCTGAAAAGGCAAGGGCATGAGAATGATTGGAAGGGTCCTCCCAGACCAAAATGAAGGTGGAATAGTTGGTAACAGAAAAGCAAATCATTCACTCCATTTTCTTCCCTCTTACAGTCTTCTATTGAAGCTATTACTAGCTATCCTTTATAGAACACACTCTCAATATGTTATTTCCAATGTCAAAACACTGTTGCTTTTATTACCCATTTTACAGGGTGAAGAAATTGAGCTCAGCTATGTGAGTTTCTTTGCACAGTGTCACACAGCAAGTAAAAGCCTGAGCTGAGAGTTGAAACCTGACAATCCATGTCTAAAGTCTTTTTTCTTTCACTACACGAGGCTGCCTCATTTCTCTAGATATGCATTTTCCTCCCTTGACTTTTCCACTTGCTGTAGTTTTTTTTTTTTTTTTTTTGCTGTAGTTAATTTTTTGAGCCAGTTAGGTCAGCATCATTCAGAAATAATAACGCCCTGTTGGTGGAATTTGGCTTCTTTAGTGTCTTATACAAGTATCTACAGAAGCAGTAGAGCTAGGTTGCAATATGACATGCTGCCAGTAGGTACCACCATCTTATCTAATGTGCTATATATTCAAAACTGTTTAAGGAATACCTACTGTTTGAAAGGCTCTGTTATAGGTGCTAGGGAAACAGTCATGAACAAGACAGAATCTCTCTGCCTCATGAAACTTACATTCCAAGGGGGAAACCTGAACCACAAACAAATATGTATTATAGCAGAGAGTGATCAGTGGAATAAGTAAACGCTGAAATATAAGGCTTCAGGCTCCAAAATATCAGCCATGTGAGTTAGAAATATGTTATATGAGGATAGTCTGAATCTACTAACATGAAACCAGCTGCCCAATAAGAGTTCATCTCTCGGGCAGCCCGGGTGGCTCAGCGGTTTAGCGCCACCTTCAGCCCAGGGCGGGATCCTGGAGACCCTGGATCAAGTCCCACGATGGGCTCCCTGCATGGAGCCTGCTTTTCCCTCTGCCTGTGTCTGTGCCACACCCCCCCCCCATGAATAAATAAATAAAGTCTTAAAAAAAAAAAAAAAAAAAAGAGGGAGGTGCAGGGAGGCTTCCTGCGGCTGACGCTATTCAACCCTTCAGTGAAAATGAACAGCGTGCCCACTCCTCCCCAATGAAACAGATTAGGAAAGAAAAAAACCTATTGGAACTAGAGTTTACATAATTTACTGGCAAAGTGTACCATTCATCTGCAAAATAAGTTCCAATCCAAGCATGCTCTACTAGGCCCATGATGATCCAACAGACCTTTCTAGCCTGATCTCTGGCCATATTCTTCTCACATTTTATACCCTCAGAAGCCATATTGCTTTTCATTCCCCACATGAGTATACTATTTTACCCCTTCAGGCCTTGGCCTATAATAAATACTCCATTGGAAAGCCATTTTTATTTTTTTTCATTTATATAATCCTTAGTCCTCTTTTATTTTTTTTAATTTATTCATGAGAGACACAGAGAGAGAGAGAGGCAGAGACATAAACGGAGGGAGAAGCAGGGTCCAGATCATGCCCTGAGCTGAAAGCAGACACTGAAGTGCTGAGCCACCCAGGCGTCCCCTTAGTCCTCTTTTAAATTTTTTTTTTAATTTATTTATGATAGTCACAGAGAGAGAGAGAGAGAGAGAGAGAGAGAGAGAGAGAGGCAGAGACAGAAGCAGGCTCCATGCACCGGGAGCCCGACGTGGGATTCGATCCCGGGTCTCCGGGATCGCGCCCTGGGCCAAAGGCAGGCGCCAAACCGCTGCGCCACCCAGGGATCCCCCCTTAGTCCTCTTTTAAAGGTCATATCCAGTTATCACCTCATCCAAGAAGTCTTCCTGATTTTCCTCAATCTAATTAGGTACTTTCCCTGTTACTTCTTCCACATCTTTTGGATTCTATCACTTAGCTTCCATATTGTTTTACCATGAGTAGTCTCTGTGCTTCATTTTCTTTTTAAGGGAAGGAACTACGTCTTACCTCTATATCCTCTTTGCCTAATTCAGCATTTTCCAACAGAAATATAATGCAAGCCACATAAGTAATTTAAAATTTACTAGGAGCCACATTAAAAAGTAAAAAGAAACAGATGAAATTCATTTTCATAATTGTTTTTCTTTACCCAATATATTCAAAACATTACCATTTCAACACATAATTGGTGTAGAAAATAATAAACGAGCTATTTCACATTCTGTTTATCACATTAAATCTTCAGAATCTGGTGAGTATTTTGTGCTTACAGCCATGTCAACACAGAAACTACATTTTCATCAGAAATACTTGATCTATGTTTAGATTTTACAAAATTTATTCTCAAAAAAGTATAACCACATGCTCAAACTGTTCCAAACATTCTTAAAAGTTTTCTAAAAAACTGATATAAATTCAAAAATATCATTTTCCTTTCACTATTTCTTATATTCCCCGTATGAGTGAAACCAGGGATTATAGGGGAAAGGAAGGAAAATGAGTGAGTAAAATTAGAGGAGGTGACAAAACATGAGAGACTCCTAACTCTGGGAAATGGACAAGGGATAGTGGAAGGGGAGGCGGATGGAGGATGGGGTAACTGGGTGATGGGCACTGAGGGGGGCACTTGACGGGATGAGCACTGGGTGTCATACTGTATGTTGGCAAATTGAACTTCAATAAAAAAATATATATATATTTTTTAAAAAGATAAAAGAAAACTAAAATATATATATATAATTTTCCAGGGTACCTGGGGGTCTCAGTTGGTTAAATGTCTGACTCTTGATTTCAGCTCAGTTCCGGATTTCACGGTCCTGGGATCAGGCCCCACATAAGGCTCCACGCTCAGTGGGGAGTCTGCTTGAGGATTCTCTCCCCCTCTCCCTCTGCCCCTGCCCCGCTCATGTTCTCTCTCTTCTTTCTCTCTCTCTCAAACAAATAAATATTTTTTAAAAATATGTCATTTCCTTTAATATTCAAATCCACATCAACAAAAAGTGGCTCATCATCTTTAGTACAATTAATCTGACTTTCAAGCTAAAACATATCCATTTCAAAACTATGTGCACAATAGATCCACCAACTCCTCTGTCAACTCAGTATTAGTGGGTTCAAAAGATATTGTGTAAATTGAAAAGCAGGTCTAAATTTACCAGTAACAACAACAACAAAAAACCTTCAAATTTCTCTTGTCATTTTTGCAGCCAAAGTACATAATTTTGTTAATTGCACTGACAATTTTCTGCATATTGATTCCCATTAGAAAAAGGCACAAAATTATTGTTGTTCTCTGTAATGGAATTTTTAATTTCAGCAAGTTCTCACACTGGTTTTGCTGGGTCACAAGTAAGCTTTTCTTTTCCATGAAACTTCAAATTTCCCCTGTTCTTTTGTAGTATGATATTGTATCACACTGACATTTTTTTGTCTTTGACTTACTGAATTTTGTTTCACGAAAATCTTGAATTAGAGTTAATAATACAGTAAATTTTTATATAAAAAAGCTCAACTGATAAGTACTGGCAAAACCCCCCAACAGATCATTGACTTCATTGCTCTTCTGTTTTGTTCAACAGATCTGTAAACTGGCAATGATTCACAACATTTACATATATATATATACACTAAAGAATTTAACAACTACAAACATAACACTTTATTATAGAGTATGCTTTATAACCTTAGTCCAAATATTTTCTTTCTTTTTTTTTTAAGATTTTATTTATTTATTCATGAGAGAGAGAGAAAGAGAGAGAGAGAGGCAGAAGCACAGGCAGAGGGAGAAGCAGGCTCCATGCAGGTAGCCTGATGTGGGATTCAATCCTGGGACTCCAGGATCACGCCCTGGGCCGAAGGCAGGTGCTAAACTACTGAGCCACCCAGAGATCCCCAGTCCAAATATTTTCAACATAAATCATACAGTGAAAAAAATTAAAGTATCAGTCTCTTGTTCAAAATTCCAAAAAAAAAATCAAAATTATTTTTTAAATCTTTAGCTAGAGCATCATCCATGATAGGAACTTCATTTTACATCTCAGTAAAATTCTTCTTTGACAGATATAAAAGGTTTAAAAATATGCCACAAGTTTGATGTTTTAAGTTATGTATTTATTATAAATTTGAACATTTACATTTACATATACAAATTACAACATTTATTATAAATTTGAGACAACATGTACGCAGGGTATTAATTAGGCAGTATATATTTACCAACCATTAAAAGCTAAAAAAATACTTGAAATTTTCAAATCTGGATTAATTGATCTTTGCTATTGTTAGAAAGGTCTTACAGTCTGTCAGCAATTGTTTGGTGTGTTAATTGAAGATCTTCCACTTTTGTAAAAGTTTCATTTTTAGTATTTTCCTCATAATTTTCTAAAAAAAATTTCATAAATGCAATAACAATTCATTTTACTATCAAAAATGGTTCTGTGTATGTAAGAATTTGTATTGTATATGTATTGTATATGAGGCACCTGTGTGGCTGAGTCAGTTAAGGGTCCAACTCTTGGTTTCAGGCTCGGGTCATGATCTCAGGGTCGTGAGATTGAACCCTGTTCTCCATGGGAGTCTGCTTGAAATTATCTTCCTCTCCCTCTGCCCCTCCCTCTGCATGCACTAGCACTCTCACTCTCTCTCAAATAAATAAATAAATAAATAAATAAATAAATAAATAAATAAATCTTAAAAAAAAAATTGTCTTGCATGGCTTGCCAGAATTACAAGCTCAGATTCTGTTAAAAATCTTTAAAATTTTTGGTTAATGCTTAATTCTGATATTAGGTGATTTAGTCAATTATTTTTTTACTATTGAAAAGAAACATCTTATCAAATTAACCATATTGCTGCAAGTGTTCCTAATATTGTCTACTATCTTTTATTAACAAAACAGAGAGCTTCCTTGTTTTATTCTGTTACAATAAACTGCAATTGCCATTCCCTGTAAAAGTTTTTTCCAATCTCCTATTTTCTTTTCTATTCTGATCATAGTATTAGCTTTTGCATTTCCACTTAATTCTTTATCACTAGTCTGCTTTTTGTTTTGAAATTTTAAAATTTCTCCATACTTATTCTTCATATTAAAAAACCATTCATTCATTTGGGGAATATAAAAAATAGTGAAGGGAATAAAGGGAAAAGGAGAAAAAAAAGAGTGGGAAATATCAGAAAGGGAGACAGAACATGAGAGACTCCTAACTCTGAGAAACGAACAAGGGGTGGTAGAAAGGAGGTGGGCAGGGGGTGGGGTGACTGGGTGATGGGCACTGAGGGGGGCACTTGATGGGATGAGCACTGGGTGTTATGCTATATGTTGGCAAATTGAACTCCAATAAAAAATAAATAAATAAATATAAATAAGTAAATCTAATGGTATTATCATTAAAATAGTAGCAAATACTTCAATTTAATTATTGATTAAAATTCACATAATTATCACAGTAGCTGGAGCTGTCAGCATAGAATATTCTAAGAAACATTATAATATTGCATGTATAGAAAAAAAATCATTCAAACTGAATCAATCCATCAGCCTTAACTAGACCAGTGATGTGTTTATGTGTGTTAGTGGAAACAATCCATTTACCCGATAACTACATTACTATACAACAGTACTGTCTTAGGCAATGCAAAAGCTAAAGTGAAGTATTCTTTTACTGAAACAAACCTATGTTTAATAGAAAGTATTTTATATTGTTTCCATTTTTAAATTAAAATTTAAAGTAGTAAAAATTAAATAATATTAAAATTTTAATTCCTCAATGACATTAGCACATTAGTATCAACTCCTCAAAAATCACATGTGACCAGAGGCTACTGAACTGGACAGCACAGACTGAACACACTGCATGCAGTCAACAACCATCTTTAGAATTAGCTGACTCAGGTATATATCTTTCTCCAACTTTACATTTGAACCCTGGAAACTGAGACCTAAACATAGTTGCATCATTTTCAACTCCTCTCTAATCTAAGATCAATGATATAGAGACAATGTCCAAATTTTAGTAGACTACTGGGGATTCTAGAGGTTGGAGTAGTTGAACCATGAGGGCAGCATGGTATGATGGAGAAAATCAACAGACCTTAGCTTAGGCCAAATGACTAGGGTTGTAATCTTTACTCTGTAGGTCATTAGCTGGGTGTGCTAGGTTTCTCCTCCTTTAAAAAGACTGCTTATTGGGGTACCTGGGTGGCTCTCATTTAAGTATCTGACTCTTGATCTCAGCTCAGGTCTCCATCTCAAGGATATGAGTTTGAGCCCCATGCTGGGCTCCACACTGGGCATGGAGCCTACTTAAAAAAGAAAAATAGACTGCTTACAATACTTCACATATTTGCTGTGAGGATCAAATAAAAATATTTCTATTTATAAGTTTTAAAACGCTGTCCAAATGTTAGTGTTTTTGTCTTGTCATTGCCAGTGGGAAATCTGTCTCAGGCTGATTGCCACACCAATCAGAAAGTATCCATGTCGTGGTAAGCAGGACTACCCAGCTCAGCTGCCAAGGGATTTAAGATTCTGGATTTAGGATTTAGGATTTAGCAGCTGTATGATTTTGGGCACATTAACTAACTTGCCATGGCTCATTTTTGTCATCTATAGCTTGGGGATGAGATATAACAGGGCCTAACTCCTAGAGTTGATAAAAGAGTGAGATAACCCTTATAAATTGTTTTAAAGAATACTTGGTAAGCTCTCAGTAAATGGTTAATGATGATTATCATCCATGCTGAATGTACTGTGGATGAACACCTAGAAATTTCCTTCTTTTTTTTTCTATAAGATTTTATTTATTTATTTATTTAGAGTGCAAGTGGGGAGAAGAGTAAAGGATGAGGGAGAGGAGAACATCTCAAGCAGACTCAGACTCTAAGCTGAGTGTGGAGCCTGACACGGGGCTCAATCTCATGACCCTGAGATAATGACCTAAGCAGAATCAAGAGTTGAATGCTTAACCAACTGAGCCACCCAGGTACCCCCCTTTTCTTTTTTTATTGAAGTATAATGAACATACAATGTCATATTAGTTTCAGGTGTACAACATATTGATTAAACAATTCCATGCATTACTCAGTGCTCACCACAGTAAGTGTAGTCACCATCTGTCACCCTACAACATTATTACAATATTAATGACTATATACCCTATGCTGTACTCTTCATGTCCATGAATTGTTTGTTCTATAACTGGAACTTTGTGCCTTTTATTCCCCTTTATCTGTTTCACCCATCCCTCTACTTACCTTACCTCTGGCAACCACCAGTTTATTCTCTATGTTTAAGGGTCCGTTTTTTTGATTGGTTTGTTTATTCATTTGTTTTGTTTTTTAGGTTCCATGTATAAGTGAAATCATACGGTATTTGTTTTCCTCTGACTTATTTCACTTAGCATAATACCCTCTAGGTCCATCCATGTTGTTTTTTTTTTTCATCCATGTTGTTACAAATGACAAGATTTCATTCTTTATATGGTTAATATTCCATTGTGTAAATATACCAGATTTTTATCTACTTATCTATTGATGGACACTCGGGCTGCTCCCATAACTTACCTATAATGCTGCAATAAACATAGGGGTGCATCTATCTTTTCGAATTAGTATTTTTTGTTTTCTTTGTGTAAATACCCAGTAGTGGGATTACTGCATCATAAGATATTTCTATTTTTAATTTTTTGAGGAACCTCCGTATTGTTTTCCACAGTGTTTTTACCAATTTATATTCCCACCAACAGTCCACAAGGGTTCTTTTTTCTCCACATCCTTGCCAACCCTTGATTTTTCTTGTCCTTTTGATTCTAGCCATTTTGACAGGTGAGAGGTGATGTCTCATTGTGCTTTTTTTTTGTATATTTTTTTTTATTGGAGTTCTATTTGCCAATGTATGGAATAAAACCCGGTGCTCGGGGATCCCTGGGTGGCTCAGCGGTTTGGCGCCTGCCTTTGGCCCAGGGCGCGATCCTGGAGTCCCGGGATCGAGTCCCGTGTCGGGCTCCCGGCATGGAGCCTGCTTCTCCCTCCTCCTCTGCCTCTCTCTCTCTCTCTATGTCTATCATAAATAAATACATACATACATACATACATACATACATACATAAATCCCGGTGCTCATCCCATCAAGTGCCTTCCTCAGTGCTTGTCACCCAGCTACCCTATCTCCCCACCCACCTCCCCTTCCACTACTCTTTGTTCGTTTCCCAGAGTTAGGAGTCTCTCATGTTTTGTCACCCTCTCTAATTTTTCCCACTCATTTTCCCTCCTTTCCCTTATAATCCTTTTCACTATTTCTTATATTGTGGTTTTGATTTTCATTTCCCTGATGAGCACCTTTTCATGTGTCTTTTGGACATCTGAGTATCTGCTTCAGAAAAATGTCTTTTCAGATTCTCTGCCCATTTTAATCAGATTATCCATTTTTTGAGTGTTGAGTTGTATAAGCTCTTTATATATTTTGGATATTAACCCTTATTGGATATGTTATTTGCAAATATCCTCTTCCAGTTAGTATATTGTGTTTTTGTTTTGTTGACAAAACAAAAGTTTCCTTTTTCTTTGCTGTGCAAAAGCTTTTTATTTTGGTGTAGTCTCAATAGTTTAATTTTGCTTTTGTTTCCCTTGCCCACGGAGACCTGTCTCGAAAAATGCTGCTAAGGCCAATGTCAAAGAGATTACTGCCTATGTTTTCTTCTAGAAGTTTTATGGTTTTGGGTCCCACATTTAAGTCTTTAATCCGTTGAAATTATTTTTGTATATAGTATAAGAAAGTGGTCCAGTTTCCAGTTTCATTCTTTTGCAAGTAACTATCCAGTTTTCCCAATACCATTTATTGAAGAGACTGTCTTTTTCAGGAATTTCCTTCTTTTTATGATTTCTCTCCATCTACCTCCCCCCTAATCCTTCTGTCCGACACACAGTGTCCTGGTTCTAACTTAAGAAATCACAAGTCCTTAAGCTCCAGCTCATCATTGGAAGCGGCAATAAGTCTTTCATTTTCTGCAGGATAGAATATCTATTTAATCTTCCTGTGACTTTGACCATATTTCATAGCTTAATTTAGCTGCGTTATCTTGTTAAGTAATTTCTGCCTCTTTAGTTAGGCTTACCAAAGAATCTCCTCCCAAGAAGCAGAAAGTGAGAATGAAAGGAAAATCTCATTCATTCAATCATTCCAAAAATATTTATTAATCACTTACTTTGTATCAGACATTGTTTTTGTGCTTGGGGGGTCAACTGTAAACAAAATAGTAAAAAAAAAAAAATCCTACCTCCCTGGAGCTTGCATTCTAGTAAAGGGAGATGGGCAATAAATAGTAGCATAATAAGCAAAATCCTCAGGATGTTAGAAAATTATGGCACTATGAAAAAAAAATTGAACAGACTAGAGGAAATTAGAACTGTCAGATACAGAGGTGGGGAATAATTTTAAACAAAATTCTCAGATTGGGTCTCATTGAGAATAGGATTTTTGGGCAAATGAATTGAAGGAGGCCAGGGAAATAAGCACAGAGTTATTTAGAAGAAGAGTATGATAGGAAATGGAACAGCCACTGGAAAGGCCCTGAGGAGGGAGTGTACTTGGTCTATTCAAAGCACAGTAAAGAGGCTAATGTGTCTGGAGTGGAGTGACAGAGGTGGGGCCATAGCACATAGGGCCTTGTAGGACACTGTGAAGACTGTGGCCTAGTATTACTAATTGCATAGTGATTCCAAATCAGTTCAGGCATTGAGAGTATAAATAGACTGCAAAATTGGATTCTCTGAGCTATCAGAGACTTTTTTTTTTTATCAGAGACCTTTAAAAGAATGGAGTTTTCTTGCTCACCAATCTGTGAATTCCTTCCACAGCATTGCCAGCATAGAGTCATCTTATCTTGCCTTTTCTTGGATACCCTGGTGACAGAGTGCTCTCATTTTCCCAAGGTAACCCATCTTTCTAGTTTTGCCTGGTGGAAGAGTCTCTCTTTCATCAAACTGATATCTGACTGCCTGTCACTGCCATCCATCACCTTTATTTCTACCCCCTGAAGGCCGTTCAGACTATAAGTCTAATTTTTCTTCCTCATGACAGCCCTTCAAATATTTGAAGACAGCTGCCACATCCCTAGAGTTTTCTCTTCCGTAAGCCAATATCCAGTTCCTGCTGTCATTTCTTGTATGACAAATATATGCAATTTCTGCTCTTTCTCCTCTGACTCTGCTCCAGCTCTATGTACTTTATGGCCAGAAGGCAGCCCAGATGTGCCTGGCTGGAGAAGATCAGAACAGAGACATCCCATCTTTGGACTGGGTGTTGGCCTGCATCCTGATGGTCATATAATGAAGGAGGAAGACTTTGAAACCAATTGGCATGGGTTCAGATCCCAGCACTGCCCCTTGATAGTTGTGTGGCTCTGGAGAATAGTTTAGTCTCTCTGAACCTTTGTTTCTCTATCTGTGAAGTGAAGATAGAGATGTGTTGCAAAAATTTAGTAGTTTGATGAGTTTATAGTTGCCTGGAATCTTGTAAGGGTTTGAAGTTGGTTATTGAAAATCTCTTCTGTACTTCTGACAACACTTCCCTCCCCACATCCTCTGTAACATTTTATTCCCAGAGCCTGATCTCATAAAATACAACCTCCTAAGTCCCTAGCAGAAATACTCTTTATGCTCTTCTTCTAATCCCTTAATAGGAGATATGTAGAGTCTATTGGGGTTTTATTTCCTTCAACAAATTTAAAAATACAGTGAATAAGTTTCATTGGCCCAATGTCCAGCTCCTTAGAGGCTGTAGAGGTGATTTAGGGAGTCATTCAGGAGGTCATGGGCAAATACTATGGGAAGGAGTGGATGAAGTGATTCCCCTACATTCTGGCTGCCTAACCTTGTAACATAATGTGCCTTTACTCTAAATCCAGGAGAGCGGGCTCTTTCCTTGTAATATGGCAGAAAGGATGTCACTAGAACTGTCTTTCCCATCCTGGACACAGCTCTGCAATGAATATGACTTTCACTGCCCATCTGATGCCAAGGGATAAGGGCAGACACTGTCCCTGAAGGGCTGTAGCCATTCTGCTGTGGGAGATGGGGAGTTGGGAAAAAGGCTGCAGCATATCAGGACCAATATGAGGACTGGTTATTTAGCCAAATTGAGCCCTTCTCTCTGCCATCCTGGTTGAGAGCTCCTCATCTCTTGCTTGGACTGTTGTACTTAGCAATCTCCTATCTAGGTCCCTGTCTCCAGTCTCAACCCCAGTTCTCCCTGTGCTCTGATTATGACATTACTCTCAATGGCTCTCCTGGCAATCAAGAGGCTCCTGCCTACTTCACTTTCTTGTTTCAGTGGAACTTCCCTACCTTATAACCAGCCTCCTCTTAGCTGTGGTCTTTTTTTTTCTTTTCTTTTTTTTTTTTTATTCTTCATATTTTTTTAGAGAAAGAGTGAGAGAGAATGTACATATGCACAAAGAGGGAGGAGAAACAGAGGGAGAGAAGAGAGAGAGAGAATCTCAAGCAGGCTCCATGCTCAGTGCAGAGCCAGATGCAGGGCTTGATCTCACAACCCTGAGATCATGACCTGAGCTGAAATCAAGAGTTGGACACTTAAATGACTGAGCCACCCAGTGCCCCATTAGTTGTGGTTTTAAAATTATTTTCAATCCCTTAAAAATACTGTTCAAGTCCCAGCCTCCAATATCCTCTGTATATGCTGCCAACCCTGCCTGAAATAACCTTCTTTAGTTTTGTTTTTTGTTTTGTTTTGTTTTTTTGCTTAATGAATTCTCATCCATTTTTTAAGATCCTTTTCAAATATCATTTTACTTATGAGGACTTACTGGTTCCTTCAGGAAAAGTTTATTACTCCCTCCCCCATGCTCTTAAAACACTTTGCACATAGCTCCATTGCATTATAATTGATGTATTCTATTACAGTGATCTCTTCATGTCTCCTCCACTAGAGTATGAATGGACAGAGTATAGTACTTTTCTAGGGCTACCATAAAAGTACCACATACTGACTTAAAACAACAGAAGTGTGTTCTGTCACAGAACTGGAGGCTTGAAGTCTAAAATCAGGGTGTCTGCAGAGCTATGCTCCCACTGAAGGCTCTAGAGAAAGATCTTTCCTTGCCTCTTCCTAGCTCCTGGTGATTGCTGGCAATCCTTGGCATTCCTTGGTTTGCAGATGCATCCCTCCAATCTCTGCCTCTGTTGTCACATGACCGTCTTCCCTGTGACTCTACACAAGTCTCCCTCTCCTTTCTCTTCTAAGATAGCAGTCACAGGATTAGGGTCCATATAATCTGACAATAAGGCCTCATTTTAATTTCATTATATCTGCAAAGACCCTGTTTCCAAATAAGGTCACATTTGCAGGTTGGGGAGGGTTGGGACTTAAAAATATCTTATTTGGGAGACACAATTCTACTGAAAACACCAGTTTTTATATATTTATGTATTGACATTGCCTGGCATATAAGAGGTACATAAAAATGCTCATTAAATGGTGAAGGCATAAATGACAAGTAAAAGGAAGAATAAGTTATCTCAGTATACACTCATTCACTGTGTGCCCTCATCTATGCTAGTCCTATGCTAGGTGCTGAGGTTTCAGAGGAGAATAAGATGTGGCTTCAGCCCTCATTTCCTCCCCATAAAGTACCTGTATCTTTTACAATCCTGAGCTAACCCCGAGTAAGAACTTTAAATAGCTTTAAATAGACCTACCAGAGTTTCTGATGCCAGAGTGCTCATGACTAATTCAGGACCTCCCTGGCAGTAAGTTCAGGGGTGTTAGCATCCAGCTGGGACCCCCATTACCTGAGGATCACAGGGTCCTGTTCCCATTCAGCAGTAGTGAGGGTTTTACTCTCTGCATCTACACAGAGTATAGACCTGTAGGATCTTTTGAAGCAAGTCCCCACTTCCCACCCTTATTCTCTGTGTTTTATTTCTTCACTTGTGAGATGGGGATGACACCCAGTCTTTAGGTTGCTGAGATATTGGACACAGAAATAATTTATTAGTTATTTGGTATTCAAAATGTATTTTGATGCACAATCTTCCTATCCTAGTATTCTCACTCTTATGCAAGGTGACCTTTCAGTTCCTCCCATCAAGAGGTAGAGACCATATGCTCCTTGAACATAGCCTTGACCACATGATTTATGTTGAACATAGCCTTGACCATATGAGACAGTAGCAAATACGATGCAAGCACTTGGTTGAAAAGCATTTGAATATTGATACTTGTTCTTGTGGCTCTTGGTAGTCTTTACAATACTTCCTTGGGACTCTGAAAGATGGCAGACCCTGCTTTCCTTCTGGACAGTCCCCAGGGTTCAAAAATGCCCTTGGGGTCCAGTAACTTCAGATATCCTGAATCTCATCATAATGCCACACTCACTTATTTTTTTTAATTTTTTATTTATTTATGATAGTCACAGAGAGAGAGAGAGAGAGGCAGAGACACAGGCAGAGGGAGAAGCAGGCACCATTCAGAGAGCCTGACATGGGACTCGATTCTGGGTCTCGAGGTTCACGCCCTGGGCTGCAGGCCGCGCTAAACCGCTGCGCCACCGGGGCTGCCCTAGCACCCACCTTTTGATGGGAGGAGCTTTAAGGTCACTTTACAAAAGGGCAAGAATATAGTGATAGGAAGATTTGTGTTTATCTTTACAATTCGCTACAGCTAGTAAGTGATAGATGTAGGATAGGAACAAAATATTGTTCAGTATTCCTCCTCCTGCTCTGGCAGAGGCCAAATAAAATGACCAAATAATACTCAGCTGATCAATGTCTTTTTTTATTTGTTTTGCTTAGTAAGTTATGTTTCTGCCCTATATGTATAGCACATTACAACTTTTCAAATAGGTGTAGATGTTGGGATGCCTGGGTGGCTCAGTTGATTAAGCGTCTGCCTTCAGCTCACGTCATGATCCCAGAGTCTTGGGATCAAGCCCCAGGTCTGGCTCCCTGCTCAGCAGGGGGTCTGCTCTCCCTCTCCCTTTGTCCCTACCCCCACTTGTGCTCTCTCTTGCTCTCACTCACCCTCTGTCTCTCAAATAAATAAATAAAATCTTAAAAAAAAAAAGTGTATGTCCTACTACAAAGACCAGCAAATAAATGAGGACTGTTTGTGAATAGGGAACATGAAATATGTAAGCTGAGAGATGGTGTCAATGACACCTTCAATTTCAATTTAAGTCAGTATTTTTTATTCAGCATCTGTTAAGTCTGACACTATGTTAAGTTCATGAATACAAAAGTGGATAAGTCCTTCTTGTTCAATTGCTCACAGAACTCTCAGAAGTCTAGTGAAAGAGATAAACATAGGACAGAAATTAATTATAACACAGTGGGAAAAGTTTCATTAACGAAGTTTCATATATAGTGCTTTAGGGAGTACACAAGGAGCAATTAATTTTGACTCAGAGATTCAGAGATGTGGTCAGAGATGGCTGCAGAGAGAAAGGTACTGATAGCAGGTGCAGTTTTACCTGTGCAAAAGCACAAAGGTGTCAGTTTGCATGGAATATTCTGGGAACAACAAAACCATAGAACATGGAGGGGGAAGTGGGCACAGTGACTAGGGATGGAGACTGGGAAGGCTAGAAGTGACTTTGAATGCCATGCTAAAGGATTTGAAATTCATCCTGAAAGTTATGGGGTAACATGGAAGACTTTTAAAGTGGTAGGGTGAGGGCAGAGAGACAGTTTTATATCTACAGAGTAGGATGATTGTAGGCTACACTCAGGAAAAAACAGAGAATGGGGACCAACTCAGAAGTTTTGCTAAGAGGTGATGGTGGGCTGACTCAAGGAACTACAAGGAGAATTGAAGAGAGAAGGAACTCTAAAAACTATTTTGGAGGACAGCTCAATGAATGAATGGTTGTGTGCAGGGAATGAAAAGGGGAAACTAGGTGATTGGGAGCTGGGATAATAAAGACTGACATAGAAGCAGATCATGGGTCGGGACAAAAGTAGGGGAGAAGGGATGGCAGGTTCAGATGGTGCCATATTCAGTTGTAAGGATTTCCAGGGAAGTATCCAGATAAGTTTGTCACTGAATACCAGGTCTGAAGCTCCAGAAAGAGATATAGGTAGGTGTCCAGTTAGAGGTCATCTATACATAGATGGAAATTTTGTTAGAATTCGTTTGATGGTAATGAATAGAAAGTTCAATTCAAGCCACATTAAAACAAAACAGTAAAAAAGATGGAGGTTTGAATTCTATTAAGAATATCACTGGAAAGTCCTGGGATAGTCTTGCTTCAAGCATGGCTGGATCAAGAGTCCCAGTGATGCTACATTATCTGGCCTCTCTTTCTCTTTGCTCTGCTTCCTTCTATATGTTGCTTTATTCCAGGCATGTTTCTTTTTCTAGATGGTAGCAGCATGCTGTCAATCAGTCACTTATTTGTGAAATTTTACCAGTCCATCCAGATTCAGAGGACACAGTTTTAGAACCTGTGCCAGGCAAGGCCAGAGCATCCCCAAGGAACTCTCCAGAGGCTTTTGGATTCATTTGGTTTGCAGCCTCCTGGCTGTTCTGCAGGGTTTTGAATGTATATGAGTCCATGCAGTGGGGTGACTGGCCATATTCAGATCACAGTTCTTTTTCTGGAGCCAAATTATTCTAGTTCTGTTCTGGGCAAGGCTGGGGCACCCCCAAAGAATTCTCTTAAAGGTTAATGATTTTGGAATCTCTGGATTTCCTACAGGAAAAGAAAGGAAATGGGAAGGAAGTAAAGGGAAGGGAATGGAAGAGTATATGTTTAAATACCACCTTGGGTGGTCTTGGGTTCTTGATGCTTCTCATCTGAGGCTCCTCTCCTTGCCTCCTGAGAGACACTGGGTAGATGAGAAGGCCCAATGGAGACAGTGCAGCATTGGAGGAATGGATAGCCAGAGATAAACCTCGGGAACATCCACAGCAAAGAAAGAAATAATAGTGAAAGAAAATGAGAGCGATCAGTGAGTTTTGAGGAGAACCAGAAAGAAACTTTCATTTATCCTCGTTCCAGAACACCAGGATTATCAGACATCCCATCTATCTATCTCTTACTCTTCTGTCTCTGGAGTCCTCTTTACCAACAGTTAATTTCTTTAGAATGTTAAACACTTCACCAATTGCTGTAAACAGCCCCACGGTGCACATACAACACTTATCATGCATATTAAACTATTAATATGGAGGAAGGGGGCAGCAAAAGAGATAATCAAATTTAATTCGATTTTTTCCCCAAGAATAGCATAAGTCAGCACAGAGTACTGTGTCTTAATGGCCTCTAAAGACACTTCTATCCAAGAGAATTAACTCATTTTCTTTGAATTTTAGCATTAGGAGCTCCAGTGGCTCCTAGAAGATCTTTTCATATCTTTTGAATAGCAAACTCAAAAATCAAGCGTTTAGGTCAGGTGAGAGGAAGGTGGATGCACTTGTTCTGATTGTCTGTTTCTTCACCTGAAAGAATACCACCACTCTGTCAGTTACTGTAAAAATTACATGACATAATGTTTGTCAAGTGCTTCAAATGCTCATGGTATATAGTGGCAAACTCAATCATATGGTAGCTATTAATAAATAACTAGGTACATGAAACCCTTTAAATGTATTTTTTGTTGTTGTTGTTTTAAATCACCACCCTCCTCTTTTACACTCCTATCTACCTTTCATGCTTATTTTTCTCTGTACCACTTATTTCCATCTGATACATGCAGGGGAGGAAGAAAACTTTTCTCCTCTACTCTCTATGTTTTCTAGGAGGCCCTGCTGAAGACTTGTATATTAAACTGACCAAAGACAGATTAATAAGAGAAAATGGTGATGGGCATTAAGGAGGGCATGTGATGTGATGAGCACTGGGTGTTATGCCCAACTGATAAATCACTGAGTACTACATCTGAAACTAAGTACATACTTTATGTTGGCTAATTAAATTTAAGTTTAAAAAAAAAAAAGATAGGGCACTTGGATGGCTCAGTGGTTGAGCGTCTGCCTTTGGCTCAGGTCATGATCCCAGGGTCCTGCAATTGAGTCCCAAATCAGGTTCCCTCCAGGGATCCTGCTTCTCCCTCTGCCTATGTCTCTGTCTCTCTGTGTGTCTCATGAATAAATAAATACAATCATAAAAAAAGATGCTATGTAAGTCCAAGTTCTAATCACCCCTTTGAGTTACTCATCATTGGATTTCTCGTGTGTGTATGCATGCTGCACATATGAATAAAATTTGTGTATTTTTCTCTTATTAATCAGGCTTTGGCTGTTGTCTTCAGAGAGCTTGTGTTTGGCAGCTAATACAGGTGAGTAACCAGAAGATGATATTACCTATGTGAGCGTGGAATGCACAGACAGCTGAAGAAGCACATAGGTGTGTCAGGCAGGCAACAAGGTCAGTCAGACCATGGAATTCCTTCTGTGCTATGATTTCTGGCCTCCTTTAATGCTCTGACCCAAGCCAAGAAGAGACACAAAATCCTCCACTATATTCCCTAACATGGCTGTTTCAAGACAAAGCTCTTTAAATAAGACTTCACAAAGGGTTATTGGATCATAGGGAAATAAACCTAGGGGAAACAACAAATCTAGAATCTTTGCTGCTCACAAAGGTAGCCACTAGCCATGTGTGGCTATTTAAATCTAAATTTATTAAAATTACATAAAATGAAAAATTCACTGGTTTGGTCATGCTAGCTGCATGTGGCTAGCGCTTACTGTATTGGACAGTGCAGATATAGGACTTTCCCATCACAGCAGGAAGTTTAAGCTGCATGGGCCTAGGTAATGTGGCTCAAGCCGTATGCTGCTCAGACTTGAATGTGCATAGAGATCACCGAGGGGGTCTTTTTAAGAAGCAGATTTTTATTCATTAGGTCTGGAGGTGGCACCTAAGAATATGCATTTCCACTAAGCTCCCTGGTGATGCTGACACTGATGGTTCACCAGCCACCCTTTAGTAGCAGAGACTAAGAAGTCAGGGCATGTTCTCCAGTACTCGTAGGAAAGAGATGGTGCCCAGGAGGCTTCTGCATTAACTCCTTCCACACCCATCCTGGGTCTTCTTTCTTTCTTCAAGGTAAAAAAGGACACATAATATATTAATCCCTTTGTCCCTTACTAGAAGTTCATGGCTTATACAAGTGCATGGATTAAAGAATCAGAATGCCTATGTTAAATTTAGAATCTACTAGCTGTGTGAACTTGAGCAAGTTACTTAACCTCTCTGTGCCACAGTTTCTATCATCCAGATAGAATAGTATTTTATAATGTCTGATACTTTGGAAGTGTCTTGTAAGTGTTAATGATTATATTTATTAATCAAATAAATTTTATTGCAAGGCATATTTTCTCATGTATCTACCCTATACTAGGGACTAGGAAGCACAGTGATGATCATTACCTAAAAGGGCTCCTAGGTAGAATTGCAGATGTCTGGCATCAGTATAGGTCTTTGAGAATGAGATATTATGTACTTTGTTTAATAAGAAAAAGATGGCAAATTCTATGAAAATCTATGCCTCTCTTGTACTCTGCAGCTTGGTATTTTTGTTGACATTATAGGGCAACCCGGCTTGTAGCTTAAACAGTAAGATAAAGTTCCTACATACTCAATTGAAAGATATGTCACCAGACCCAGTCTCTGCACAGACCTAGTCAAGGAAAGACAGTCCAGTATTAACATTATTAAAAGCAAATCTATGTTTTACTGGCTTCTCTTTTAAAAAAGAAAGATTTTATTTGAAAGAGAGAGAGAGCATGAGTGGGAGGGGGTGCACAGAGGCAGGGAGAGAAGCAAAATCCTGGCTGAGCAGGGACCCCGATGCAGGCCTATATCTCAGGATCCTGGGACCATGACTCAAGCAGAAGGCAGACACTTAACCAAATGAGACACCCAGGCTCCCCTGTACTGGCTTTTCTTAATAAGTGTCTTAGAGGATATAATTTGTGACTCAGAGCAGTGCTTCTTAGGATCTTTTTTCCCTGTTACTCCTGATTCCTTTCCTCATTTTCATATTCCCATCAAATCCTTACCTGAAACCAAGCCCATGATTCTTCCCTACCTGCTTCTTCCTGTTTCCTACTCATGTAGTAAGGCCCAGAACTTGCCTCTCCCACCTGCCCATCCCTCACTCGTCAGCTGTTTCCTCTGACATCCTCCTCCTCCAGTCTTGATGTTCATAGGCCCACTTCCTTTCAGAAAGCATATACTCCTAGCCTTCTCCATATCTTGCCACCTGTTGGGAAAGAAAGTGTGGCTGTAGCTCTCACTGCTTCTAGGTGGAAATCTGTCCAGTTCTTGGGTTACAACAGAGAGCTCAGAAACTGACCTGAAAGCAAAACTCCTTCCTCCATAGAAAAGAGCATGGAGGGTATGATGGACAGAATTCTAAAATGTTCCCTAAGATTCCTGCTTCCTGGAGTGCACACCCTACATTATGTCCAGGACTATGAACATGCTAGATTTTACTCCTGTAGTTAGGTTGTGTTACATGGTTGTTGATTTTAAGAAAGGGGGATAGCTCAAGGGGAGCTTGACCTATTCAAGTGGGCACTTTGAAAACAGAGGGTTCTCACAAATATGACATTGACATAGCTATGGACTAACTTATCAGTCAGTAGAACAGAATGTAGAATCCTAAAGTAGGTCCTAACATATATGATAATTTAGTATTTGACTAAAGTGATTTTACCAAATGAAAAAGTATGGGTAACTTAATAGATGGTGCTGACAACTGGCTATCCAAGTGGAAGAAAGTATAATTGGATCCTGCCCTTAAAACATCGAAAGAGACCTTCTAGATATATTACACACATAAGTGTAGTAATAATAAAATTGTTCTACAGTATAATCTAAGACACTGTGTATAATCTCAGGCAGGGGAGATCTTAACCAAGATTGGAAACCCAGAAGTTATTAACGACATGTAGATATATTTGATGTCATAAAACCAAAGATAAGTTGAAAAAAATGGTCACATAATGATACCTCAGTGATTAATATCTACAGTAGAAAAATGAGCTGTAACAAATGGACAAGAAAAGATAAATAACCCAAAAGAAAAATGAATAAAAAAGATAAACAGGAAATTTAAATAAGTGCAAATAACTGAGAAACATGTGAAAATGATAAATTTCTCAGTAAAACAAATGCATATTAAAATAATACAGTCACTTTTCTCCAAACAAAACATTTAAAATTCTTATCTTCAATTGTGAGTATGGATATGGGGAGTTGCATACTCTCAAACATTGCTAATGGTAATAGGAATTACTATAACCTTTTTAGAAACAAATCACTGAATAACTATGACGATTAGTGTATATATATATATATATATATATATATGTAATCTGTAATTTTCAAATTGAAATCTATATAAATATATAATATGTATTTACTTATAATGTGCATTACTAAAAAAATAATAATAAACCACATGGCAAAAAATAATAATAAAATAAAATAAAAAATAAATAAACCACATGGCGAAGCAAACAAAACAAACAAAAGCAGAAAGTTTTCTTCACTTGGTCATTGAGGATGAAGTGAAAGAGATATGTTCCTTCTGGCCTGGAAGAAGAAGCAACAGCCATGCTGTAAACAGCCCATGGAGGCCAAATGGCAAGGAACATGGGGGACCTCTAGTTGCCCAGAGAAGCCCTTGACAAAGAAAACCCCAGGCTTACAACCACAAGGAGCTGATTTTGACCAACTTCAATGAGTTTGGAAATGAATGATTTCTCCAGAGCATCCAAGAAGGAACACAGCCTGGTCGACACCTTGATTTTGGTCATGTGAGGCCCTGAGAAGTGACCCAACTAAGCTTTGGATGGTAGGATTTGGTAACTGGAGAGAACAGGGAAAGCATTTAGGTAAGGGGGTTGATTTAAGGAAAAGTGTATGGGCAGGAATATGCATGCTATGTTGGGGAAGAGGGAGGAGACTGCTCCAGACTCTGCCTATCCAGTTTCTCTTCCTTTGCTGCAGATGGTCCAGACGACTCCCTGTACTTTCACACCTCTGGGAATTTGTGTGTACCCCTCCCCCAGCTCTAACTCCCTCTCCTCCTCCCTACTTGTCTTTCAAGACCCAGCTCAAGGTTCCTCCCCTGCACACCCCCAACTTCCCAATCTCAGAAAGGTTAATCCCAAACTCAAGGTTTTATAGCTCATTAATGGAAGCAGGGACTCCCAACAGCCTTGCTCATTCTACTGTTCCACATTTAATGAAGAAAGGAAAGAAGCTCCTTGCTAGGTCAATAATCAGCTTCAAATTCATCCCTTTTGCCTAATTCTCATTTCTGGATGGCAGATTTTCTTAAAGCAGGTGCACTGTAACCTGGCCAGGCTAGCAGCCCTAATTCTATAGGAGCCTCTGGCTGTGGATTTCTAATGAAGCTGGAGCTGCAAGTTGCTGCCAGAAGCCTCCAGTGAGAACTGGAGGCCCCTGGGCTCTTCCCACAGGATCATGTTCTCATTTCCTCCTCCAGAAAGTGGGGCTAAAATAAGCCCAGGGGCTGAGAAAGGGGTGAGTCAGAGCTCTCAGAGTGAACAATCACTGCATTGCAGCTCCTTGTAAGAAACATCCCCCGTAGGCCCCAGGTTGTTTATGCCAAGAGCTGTAAGTCTGAAAAATGAGCTCTCCTAAGACAAGGTGGCAGCAAGCTCCCCTTCCTGGAGATGGCATGGTGGTACTTCATAGTGTGGAAACTTTCTGTGCTAGTATAAAGGGAAGGCACACATCCCTCTGAGCTGGGGAAGCATGGTGACAAGGGAGGAGGAGCCTGGGCTGGAAGCCAAGTGACATGAGGTTTAACCCCAGGTTCCCTGCTGACCAGCTGTGTTGAATCAGGTAATGCTCTTTACCCCTCTGGGTTTCCTTTTGCTCAGTTGCAAGATAAAAACTTAAGTCCAGATATTTTCAAGTTTCCCTCTGGCTCTGGAGTTCTTTCAGTTTATCTGAGTTACTTACCAATTGCCAGGTCTCCTGGTTCACTGTCAGGTCCTAGACTGGCATGGATGTTAAATGTGGAGAAAGGAATGCTGACATGGCCCATGGCAGATGCTGCTTACATGAACCAGGCTCAGTTGGCATCCACTGATTTATTGGGCCAGGCATCTGGGAGACAGCTGGGGATGAGAAGTGAAAAAGAAAGTCTCCCTCAAAAACTCCCTGTCCAGCAAACAAGAGTGTCCACAGACATGAACAACAAGAAGGTGACCAGTAGGGGCACCTGGGTGGCTCAGTGGGTTAAGCATCTGCCTTTGGCTCAGGTTATGATCCCAGGGTCCTGGGTTGGAGCCCTGCATTGGGCTCCCTGCTCAGTGAGGAGTCTGCTTCTCCCTCTCCTTCTGCCCCTTACCCCTGCTCATGTGTGCTCTCTCTCACTCTGCTCTCTCAAATAAATAAATAAAATTTCTTTAAAAAGAAGCTAACCAGTAGCACAAATGGCCTCACTAAGCCCTGATTAAAAGATACACAAAAGGAACTCAGAATGGAAACAGTCCACAGTAGTCCAAGTGGAAGAGGGCTTCGATCTGATACTAGATTTTCTCCATCTCAACCAAAAGTTTTAATGAGAGAGAGATCAGTATGAAAGGAACAGAGAGGTCAAAATTCATTTTCCTCAGATGATTCAACATTTTAATATCCATATAGTTTTCTCCAGACAGCAAAAATAGTTCAGGATGGCTTTTACCCCTGAGTATCCCCATAATTGAAAGAAAAATCATCCACATGCAGTGACAGGGGCCACTTGACTAAGATATTTTTTTTTTTTTTTTTTTGCAAGAGAGCATGCACCCGCACCTGCATCCCCGTATGCTTGGTGGTGGAAGAGGTGGAGCAGAGGGGAGGAGGAAAGAGAATCCAAGCAGGCTTCCATGCCCGGTGCAGGTAGCCAGACACAGGGCTCGACCTCAGAACCTGAGATCATGACATGAGCAAAAATTAAGAGTCCAACGCTTAATTGACTGAGCCATCGAGGCACCCCTTGACTGAGAAAACTTTTAATCCCAAGAGTAAAAGATTTAATAATGCCTGTGAGTGAAGATTCTAGTCCTATTAGGATCACCATCCAATATATTTACTACCATCCAATATATTTACTACCATCCAATATATTTACTGCAGCTAGCACTTCCAATATGCCTTTTAATCATTTTAAAACATTTATTTAAGACATTGCATCTTAAACCACATTTAAAACAAATATTAAAATTTAATTACATATTTTAATATTCCAAATACTACCATGAGGCATCATTTAATTTTGTGATTTTCTAATTAATGAGATATTTCACCTTCAAGTTTTTGTTTTGATACTTGAAAAATTAAATAAGTAAAGTTCGAGATATACACATGGAACATGAATAAAAATAAGCATCCAGAAGACGAATAAGACATGTATCCATCCATATATAATAAATATATGTATAAAACCACCAGTCAGAAATACCCATCATTTGCTTCAACGTGGATGGAACTGGAGGGTATTATGCTGAGTGAAGTAAGTCAATCGGAGAAGGACAAGCATTGTATGTTCTCACTCATTTGGAGAATATAAATAATGGTGAAGGGGAATATAGGGGAAGGGAGAAGAAATGTGTGGGAAATGTCAGAAAGGGAGACAGAACATAAAGACTCTTAACTCTGGGAAACGAACTAGGGGTGGTGGAAGGGAAGGAGGGCTGGGGGTGGGGGTGAATGGGTGACGGGCACTGAGGGGGGCACTTGACGGGATGAGCACTGGGTGTTATTCTGTATGTTGGTAAATTGAACACCAATAAAAAATAAATTTATTATTTAAAAAAACCAGATTATACTGTCACATAGATTCCCCTCCTTTTCATCAGCTTGTGTAAATTACACATTTTTCATTCATAACCACAGCTGTAATCAGCATGTGAAGCACCTAGGATGTTACCTCGTCGTACACAGTGTTTAATGGGTATTTATCCCAATTGTGATTTGGGGATTTATTCAACAAATATCCAACAAATATCCATATCCAACAAATATTGTATCATGTGCCAGCTCTGTATCAAGATGACTGGCACACAGTGTCCCATCCCAGGACCAGGACGGAGACAGGTAAACAGAGGAAACAAATCAGTTACAGTCTATACAAACAGACGGCTCTGCCCACTAGTTCCAGGACACAGAGGAAGGAGCGATTCATCTGAAGGAGATGGAGTTTGTCAGTCAGCATGGTGGGTGGACAGGTGATACTCCGCCACAGGGAACAAAGGGAGTGGAGCATGCAGGCCTGGTGAGCAGGCTCCGTGGTGCACCATGGTGAGGGCCGAATCCAGGGAGAAACTGGACTTTTTCCTTGGGAAACAGGAGAACCATCAGGGTCATGTAACCTCATCAAATTCAAGGGAATGATTGACTGAACGATCAATAGGTATTTTCTGAAGTAATGAATCAAAAAGTTTTAGGGGGATGATTGTTACAGTGGAGTGGAAGTTTTGGGCTTACATAGAAGTCTCTTTCATTACCACATGTTTCAAATAATAATTCATAATGTGTACAGAGCCTTCTGAGCATTGTACAGCCACCCAGGGATCCCCCGCGTTTATTATTTAATCCCTACAAAAATCCCTGAGATAGATCTATTATTACTGAAAGGCAGTAGAATTTAATTATCAGGAAGCTATGCTTTGAGGCTAAACTATTTATATTAAAATCCTGACTCCATACTTAATAAATTGGTACTTTTAGGCAAGTAACTTTCCGTACCTCAGTCGTCTTCTTTTATAGTGAGGTCGTGAAAATGCCAAGATGGTGGGTGGTGGAAAAGATTGAATGAGACTCTACCTGTACACTGTTTAGAATGGTGCCTGTCAAGCAGAATGTCTAATGAGTGTTGACCCACTGTTGACCCATTTTACCTAGGAGGAAACTGAGGTTTGGGGAGAGAGAGTCATGTTTCCAAGGTCAGGAAGTTGCAGATTCTGGGTTCAAATGAGAATGTTAATCTACTTGGGCATTGTCACCTTCAAGACCCTGGCTAATTAATTAATGGATTCATCAAACACTTATTCACGTATTAAGCCCCTACTAAAGGTCAAGCATGGTGTTTTGCCATTTCATATGAATTACCTCAGGTGTTCTCCACCACACAATGTGTATCACTATTCCGGTTGTTTTTTTTTTTTTTTAATTTTTATTTATTTATGATAGAGAGAGACAGAGACAGAGACATAGGCAGAGGGAGAAGCAGGCCCCATGCACCGGGAGCCCGACGTGGGATTCGATCCCGGGTCTCCAGGATCACGCCCTGGGCCAAAGGCAGGCGCCAAACCGCTGCGCCACCCAGGGATCCCCCACTATTCCGGTTTTATAAGCAACAGTATCCATGCTCATTGGAGTTGAGTAATTTGTCCAAGACCACAGAATTGCTGTCGACTTCCCAACGTCTAGTCCACACCATCTGCAGGGGCAGGGCTTGATTAATCTCAGCTAATCATGGAAATCATATCCCAGTCTCCAGCGGGAGAACCCAGGCCTAAGCCAACTAGTGCAGAGCATTCTGCTGGCCACAGGATTAGCTGAGTGTAAATTTGGATCAAAAAGGTACACTGGAAAGTTTTCTGCACCTTCTGCAAATATTGTCTTCACTCATTAGAGAAATCCTCAGTAGGAGATAATCTTGTCCTCCAACATGTGCAGGGGGAGAGGGAGGTGCTGTAGCCCTCTTGCCGTCAGCCTGAAGGTGGGTGCCCATGGTGCAAGGGGTGGGCATGGCCAGGGGAATCACAGACACTACTGGATTAAGCTAACCCTCAAGCTTCCATCGATATGGGCCAATGGATGTCCTTATTGTTCCAAATGGTCCCACTAAGGATTTCTGCACAGCCAGCAAAACAGAGAGCTGGGTTCTAAGCCCAGGTCTGAACCAGGGCGACTCCCCAGTCCATGCCTTCCTACAGTGCTTGGCTGCAGACTTGGCTTTTCTACCCAAGTTGTTTACCATCTGGCAGAAGGCTTTTGGCATTCTGCTATCGTGGCAGATTTGATCATCAGTCACAATGCCAACGTAATGGTGGCTTGAGTCATTGTTTATCTGTTGGTCTAATTCTTCCATAATAAATATGCATTGCTTAGATAATAAAAACAACAAAGGGGAAAATTCCATGTGAGGCAGAGATGTAAAAGCTCTGCTAAAAAGGAAGGCTTATATAAAGATAAAACTGTATGATGTGCGTCTGGCATGTTTTAAAAAATGCTAAACTGAATTGGGCCAAAGACAGAGCAAGGCACTGAGCCTTTTATCACACACTAAGCACCAGTTCCCTTGGAGACCTGATTATCAATTAGGAGGAGCTGGTGGTAGCTATTATCAAACTTACCTGATTTCCCCCTATCCATAGAGGACCTTACAGAGACATGCCCTAATCAAGGCACCTTCCGAAAACAATGGGTCCAGCCAAGAGAGATTCCAGAACTTTAACGAGAGGTCCTACAAATCCCTGTAATTCTCAGACAGAGAAAGCCAGAGAGGATACCTGCCATCCATTAGAAGTTTGGCTTAATGCTGTGCTTTTGTGTGGATTTATCCACATCCCTCATGCAAAGGTGAGATCTTCAGAGACAAAGAAGCTCTCTCTCCATGAGGAAGGAAGTCCCCAACACCCAGGGGTAGGCTCAGGGTTTGTGAAGTTGAACCATATTAACAGAGAGTGATAGAGGAGTGCTGAAGCCAAGAGAGGACAGCTTTCTGAGGAGGTAGAGGGCCCTGCCCAGTGCCAATCAGTACTAGCTGCAAAGTGGGGAGGAGTCATTTCTGGAAAGAAAACCAAATGAGTGAGGGTTTATCAGGAAGCAGATGGAGTTTGTCCATTCTGGGGTCCTAGTACAATTGTTCTTTAACTTTAGGGCTTCTAACTTTGGTTCCTCAGCTCAGTCATACTAAATTGCCCCCACGTCCAACATTAAATAGAATTTATATATGATAAGTTATAAAATGACACTATAAAAGTTGTTTAAAAATTATAAAAATTGATATGATGCATTTTGTAGACACACTAACCAAAACATTAATTAGTTTAAATTATACCACTCTTGTATTTCAGAGCCAATAATTTTGTATTTGCGATCTCAAGGATTTCCCTAGGCCCTTGGAAAGCATGTAGGCCCCAGCTCCTGTTACCATGGAACCTAATAGATGAAACAGCCCTAGCAGACGAGAAGGATAGTTGTCCATCTGCTGGGCCAGTAGGCAATGAGCGGTTACATGCATCTCTGTTTTTCTCAGTGCATGGCAAATAGTGGGGCACTCAGTGGTTGCAAGCAGATTGATGCTCAGATAGGAGAGGAGGGGACTCAGATGAGGGTTGTTTAGGCAAGTTAGGTGCAGGCATAGGCCCAAAGCTTCAGGCATTCCGTCTTACACAGGAATCTTTGCATTTTCTCAATTCACTTCTCTGGGAGTAGGACAGTGACAGCATATAGATAAGTTATAGAAAAACCAAAAACTTGCCTATGTACCAGCTACTGTGCTAGTCCCTTTTACTATAATGATGTCAAGAAAATCACAACAACCCTGTGCAGTAGTAGCACTTTTATTACATTTTTAAAGGAAGGAACTAAAGCTGGATGGTACATGAGAAAGTCCTAAAGCAGAGCAAGAACTCAGTTTTGTGGGAGAGGTGGTAAGAGCCTCTGGAGCTAGTTTCTAGAACCCTGGTTTCTCAGGATCCCTGCCTGCCTCACAAATTTCCTTTCTGTTCTCCTGCAAGTGCCCTGTTGAGTCTCTGGCTCTTTAGAACTGACCTCAGATACCCCTTCGTTGCTAAGGACAGATCATCTCACTGCGCTTTGCCAAGGGCATTAATAAAACAGCTTCTGTCATTGTAGTCACACAAAGGTAGACAAGGAAATTACTCTCGGTCAAAAAGCAGAAACCCACTCTCCAGCTGGAGCTCAATTCCTGACCTTCCCACTGTCAGTGGCATAGGTTAAAATGTCTTTTCTTTCCATTTATTAGATCAGTTTCAGCCTCATAGACAATCCCTCCCTCCAGCTGTACCCATGTTTACCTGCTGTTGTTTCTAACCTCGACAAACGTCATGGCAACAAAGCTCAGAGGAAAGATCAGTGTCTGGAGGCAGACAGACATGAGCTGGCACCCCTACCCTGCTGCTTGCTAGAACTAGGATTTTGAACGGGTCACTTGAGGTCAGCTTCCTCATCTGTAGAGGAGTGAGGATGAATTAAACGATGCAGTAGAAACCTGGCAAATGCATTAAATTACCTGGAAATTCCTGTGCTTTTGGAGGAAGTATGAAGCAGAGCAGCAGGAGAGATGCCTTTATTTTCTCTCAGGGATCCGGGGGGAAAGCAAGGGACACTTTCTGAGCTGAGGGCATAGACCATGCAAAGCCTAGGGACAAACGAAGTCTAATGGAGGTGGGTCGTAGGCTATGGGGAAGAGACAGGGGAATAATTAAGGCTGTAGAGCTCAAGCTAATCCACATAGTTCAAAGCCATATAAGGACTTAGCATATTATCATAAGAAAAATGAGGAGCCACTGAAGGGTTTTAAACAAGGGAGCAATATGGCCTATTTATGTTTTTAAAAACTTCAACTTGCCCGAGTAGTGAATAGATTGCAGAAGGTCAAGGCTGGAGACAGGCAGCCCAGTTAGGAAACTGATGAACCAGTCAGGTGATGGAGTGGCAGGCTTGATCTGGGAGTGGTGGCAGGTATAGAGGAAGGTGGACGACTGTGTGTCACTTGTTCATTCTGTGGTGTCGGACAGGCTACTGAACCTCTCTAAGACTTCATTTTGTTTTTGTTTTTATTCTCAACTATTTATGGAGGATAATAATAGTGCCCTAGTCCTAGAGTTGTTAAGGGATTCAATGAGATCATGCACATAGAGCACACAGCACAGTGTCTGCCATGTAGTGAGTAGAAGCACTTGTCATCATTGGCAGTGACAGCCATCGTCACAGGATGCACTCAGAGAATGTAACACATGCAACCAATGAATGACTACAAGGAAAAACCCTTTGGAAAATGAAATCCTAGTTAAAAGGTACAAATGGCCTGGTGAGAAGGAAGTGGAGCGGTGAGGAGAGCTATTGTCTAAGGAGGTCAATGTGTCTGGGTGGCGAGCTCTCCTGAGACGTAGGACATGGAAAAGAGGTGTCCAAAATGAGGCAGGTGGGGTGGGCAGACTAGAGCCCCTTTGAAGAGGTCTGGAAACAGAAACAGCCAGGTTGATAGGAAGGCTATTTTAGTTCGGTTCAAGAAGTCCACAGAAGAAGTATAACCTATGACCAGAGTCCTCTTTTGCCTCTGTCCTTCGTGCCAGGAAAATTAATCATTGAGTCAGGAGAGTGGGAGCTAACATTGGTTGGAGGAAATAAAAAATGTTGAGAGTGTGTCTTGTTCTGTTAAATGCATTCAAGTCTTATTGTTTAGGCATTCAATTCAAAATGGGAATGTCTTTATTGTTTTTGCTGATTTTGAAGGAATGTATGTTCATTGTAAAACTCTCAAGCTATCAATAGGGACTATTTTGAGCACTAACTTTGTGGCAAGAAGTGGGCATAAAGCCTTTTACATATTTATGTCATTTAATTATTACCCCAGGGGCACTGGGTGGCTCAGTCAATTGAGCATCTGACTCTTGATTTCGGCTCCAGTCATGATCCTGGAGTCATGAGATCAAGCCCCACATGCAGCCTGCCTAGGATTCTCTCTCTCCCTCAGCCCCTCCTTCACCTCACAAGTGTGCACACATGCACTCTCTCTCTAAAAAAAAAATTAAAAAAACTAAGTTAATTTAATTTAATTTTAAAAATAAAAAAAATAATTATCACCCCAAACTTATTGTGCATGTAGGGTTTACCCATTTTACAGCTAATGAAACTGAGGCCAAGAGAATGTAAGCAGCTGTGCACAGTCACCCAGTTATGTCCATGACTTGTTAGTTCAGGAAAGGTACTTAACCTCCCCACTAAGCCTTGGTTGTTTTCACTTGTTTAGGGAGGATGATAACCAGAATGTGCACTCAAATACTGGAGCTGTGCTCTGGTTTGAAACCTGATTCTCCAACTTAATAAATCCATGTTGTTGTTTTTTTAAACAACAGTAACATAACCATGTACCTCGGTGTCTCCTCTGTAAAATGGGGATATGAATAGTACCCACTGTTGTTGTGAGGATCCACTTAGCTAATATATGTTAAAGACTTAGAACAGTACCTGGTATGTAGTGACTGTTAACTGATAGTAATATTATTGGTAGTAGTCTCATCCTTATGCTATTTTGTTAGAAGAATGTCAGTTGTCCAGACAAGATTCAATAGAGGGAAAAGAATGGGATTTTAAGGGCAGGCAGATCTATTTTGAAGAATAAAGGAGCTAACATCTGTGAAACACTCAGCACAGTGTGTGGAAAATAGTAAGTGCTGATGTCCATTATTTATTATCTATACATATATTCCAGAGCATGTGCTCTTAACTGCTATTTGCAGCTTCTTTGCACTACATTATGGTGGCTAACATCATCATATCCAGACGCAGATATTGTTAATAGCTTCTCTCTCATTCTTCATACTTTTGAAACAACCATCTAAACTTGTTTCCATGTGATTTTCATTTTTAACTATGGGTTAAATGTAGTGAATGTTAGTTCTGGCTTGATCCACAGAACTGCACAACCTTAGGGAGGCTACTTGCCTCAATCTTAGTTTCTTCACCTGCAAAATGAGGATAACAACATCGATCTCTGGAGTGGTAGTAAGGACAAATTCAGTAATTTAAGACACTTATAACTGAACCTGGTCACCTGGGCTTAAAAAAGACTTAGTGCTTTAAAATGAATATTCCACACAGTAGCCAGATTAATCCTTATAAATCACATTGTGTTGTTTTCCCGCTTAAACTCTGAAATATTCCCATTGCATGAAACAGTCCCATTATTATGCCTTACCTTGGTCTATGTGAGGGTTTTTGGTAGCCTGGAACATGTTATTTTCATTCCCCACCTGAGTTCAGAACTGAGGAAGCCATAGATAAATATTTTCCATACATTTCTTTGGAGTATATGGCATAAGTCTGTGGAGAAATAGGTTGAAATCTGAGGGAATTATAGACTGAGTTGTGTTCTTCCAAATTCATATGTTGAAGCCCTCTCAGTGTGACTGTATTTAGAGATAGGGTTGTTAAAGAGGTAAATAAGGTTAAGTGAGTTCATAAGGGTGGAGCCCTAATCCAATAGGACTGATGTCTTTACAAAGAAGAGGGGCACCTGGGTGGCTCAGTTAAGCGTCTGACTCTTGGTTTTGGCTTAGGTCATGGTCTCATGGTTGTGGGATTGATCCCTGAGTTGGGCTGTGCTCAGTGTGGAATCCGCTTCAGATTCTCTCCACCCCTCCTCAAATAAATAAACAAATAAAATCTTTAGGGATGCCTGGATGGCTCAGTGGTCGGGCGTTTGCCTTCGGCTCAGGGCATGATCCTGGAGACCTAGGATCGAGTCCCACATCGGGTTCCCTGCACGGAGCCTGCTTCTCCCTCTGCCTATGTCTCTGCCTCTGTGTGTGTGTGTCTCTCATGAATAAATAAAATCTTTAAAAATAAATAAATAAATCTTTAAAGAAGAGGAAGAGGAGGAGAAGAGAGGGGGACGTGAGCATGCAGTAGAACCCAATCATATTGATCTGGAATTTCCAGCTTCCAGAACAGTGAGAAAATAAGTTTCTGTTGTTTAAGGCACCCAGTCTGTGATATTTTGTTACGGTGGCCCCAGCAAACTAATACAGGAGGTTGCTAAGACAGCACCCAAGAGACAGTCTGATTTATAGGTTCATACACAGATGTGGACAACCTCAGGCTTCCTCCTGAAGGGCTTGACCATGTAAAATTTATGGCAAGGGGGAACAGAGAATATCTGCCTCCTTTAGGCACCTTGGATGCTAAAGAAGAGAAGGAAAGGCTAGGGCTCATTTTCTAAAAGTCATATGTTGGATAAGTTGTTCCTCCAAAGAAAGGGTAGGTGAAAGATGAGGACACTAGAACTTTTAGTCCAGTTGCATCCTATGGAGACAGAAGGAGTGGAGGTTGGGATGTCCTTACTAAGAACCTACAAGACCTGGCATGATTGGCCTCCTGACTCTTTCTCTTATTTGGTCTTACCTTCTTGCTGTCCATATTCCAGGCACACGAATCTCCTTTCCTTTTCTGAGTTCTCCCAAACCCTTTGTCTGCTCTGGGGTCTTTGCACTTGCTATTCCCTCTGCCTGAAACATCTCTCTTATTCCCATGCTTCATGTCTCATGCCGTATGTCACCTTTCCAATGAGTCTTTCCCTAACCATCTTACTTAAAATGGCCACTGGAAGTTACTCAGTAATTGAAGGTCATACTATTTCTTTACTGTATAGAACTTAACCAAATCTGTAATTACCTATTATATCTTATTTGTGTACATATTATATGTCTCTCTCAGGAATGTCAATATCCAGGAGTACCTGGAATATAGTTGGTATTTAATAAACATTAGTTGGGTGCATGCTGAGAAAAAGAAAAGCAATCTCTGACATCGAGAAGCTGGCCTGGTGCTGGCAGAGAAGGCTTGGTGTTCTAGAAGCCAGCCTGGAACTCAGCTAGGTCTGTTGATCTCAAACAATTTCACAGAAATGCCAATAGTAGGCAAAGTCACTCTATAACTAACATGGAACAAGATAAAAGCATGACCATGAAGATAATCAAACATCCTGAGTAATAGGAGTGACTTCTGCTTCTTTTCCAATTCCTCCTTCAACCTTGCTCCTGTCTTACTTCCTTGTAGATAAGAGTTATTAAGATATCCAAGGAGAAAACAACCCCTGCTTCTTGACAATCTCCAATCTAGAGCAAAGCCCACTTCCTTATACCCTTCCCCAAATCACACAACCAATGTCAAATCCTTTATATCCTTTCTAAAGCCCTTTTACTGAAACAGTCCATTGTTCTCCCTGTCCCACCTTTCCCACCGCAGTAATCATGAACCCCAACTTGTTCAACTGCAGGTGCATCACTGGGGATATTTGGCCAGAGGGCATTGACAATATAAACCGGAAGTCCCAGGACACATCTGGCTTCAGAATCATCTGGATTTCGGGGCTTCTGCAATGTCAAGACACTTTCTTTCCATATTTTAGACCCGCCTTCCTCTTGTGTTGGCTGCATCTTCTTTGAAGCAGGTCAGAGAGTCACTGGCACTCCCAGCCCTACATCCTTACAGTCCGTTATGCAGAGGAGGGGAAATCTGTTTTCTAATGACCTAATAGCAAAAGTTAAAATACTCTTTTTATTTTCTCTACTTGGTTTAGATACTTACCTCTGGATCAATCACTGTACTAGAGGATGGGGTACATTGGCCAGTCTGAGGTAGAAACCTGTTCTTGGGCTAGAAAGAAAATGATATCTTGATTGTCAGTTCCATAAGGTTCACATAGGGTGAAGGTGGATTGCATCCTTTATCAGAATTTGATTAAAAGAACAGAAAACACTCCCTATTTTGTAAGCAGTAAGGGATTTTATATAGAAGATTAGATGCTTATACAACTGCAGTAAGAGCCAGAGGGGGAAAAAAGCCAAGGAAGGTGGCAGTTTTCAGTTATGTTGCTAGTTTTCAAGCAATCAGGAAGGCTAAGGGCCTCAACAGGAAGCTGCTGGCAGTAACTACAAACATCTTCAGTGCTGTGGTGGGTGAGCCGCAAGAAAATGCCTGGAGGCTACTCAAAATTTCACATCTGCTGCAGCCCACACATCTTCTGTTTCCAAAGAAGCAGTGACTACCTATGATCAATCAATCTATCCATCCATCCATCCATTCATCCATCCATCCCAGTCTTCCAAAATTTGTGAAAATTCCTCATGGGCAAACTAGTTGTTAGGGACTCTGGAATACGTGGCCTGCCTTCATAATTTTCTGGCCCCTGTGACACAGGGACGATCACAGAGGGGACACGGTGGGGAATGGCAGTGAGTTGCCAGCAGATGGTCTGGTGCAGATTCTCAGAGTAGGGAACATAAACAGTGCCCTCAGTCATAGTATTGTGAATACTTTTCTCAGGTTATATCCCTGCCCTTTTTAAAATTAGCATTAAGTGTTCAAAGGCAGCTTAATTTGTTTGAACAGCTTTAGTGATCATAGAGGTATTGAGACTGGATTCCTGGGGATATAGGGAAATGGTGCCCATTTTCAAATATAGGCAGAAAATGGAAGTCATAAACCATAGTTGGTGGCCTAATGGAAATTCTAGGAGAGTTTCTAGCTAAGAATACCAAGAAGATAGTACATGAAGACTGGGAAAATAAAAGTGATTACAAAGAAACGTCAGAGGTTTACTTACAGCAAATCATACCAAACTCACCTTATTTGTTTGTTTGCTCATAAATAAATCACTGACAGGATTACCAGAGTCACAGGGCATGCGAGTTTTAGTGTAGCATTTACCAAAAATTCCATTATGCCTCTGTGAACAAATGGCAAAATACTGATGACATTACCACTGAGTGGAATGAGCTGAATGGCTGTGTCCTAAGAATGCTAATAGATCAATGTCAACCTAGAAAAATGGTCTCTGTGAAGGAGCTCCAGGTTTGGTCTTTTCTACTTGAACATTTTTATCAGTGTTTCATATGACAGCATTGATAGCCCTCTAATCAAATCTCAGGATACACCAAGGCTGAGGAGAAGAACAAATGGATTATATAATAGAAAACTGGGATTCACAAAACTATCAATAGCCTGGCATGAAGGAATGAAAATAACAAGTTGAATTGCGCTGGAAATAAATCTAAAACATTGCCTCTAGACCTCCAAACACTGGCATGAGTGTAAGTGAGAGGGATGGCTTCACTGAGGACTCTTGGGAAAAAAAAAAAAAAAAAAGACTAATGTCTTGTCTTTACTGTAAACAACCTAGACTGTTGTATCATATTAATCAGTCAAAATAATGAAGTGATACACTGAGCTGCATTTATAGAATTATTTTAAATTGAATAATGCCTCACATGTAGTATAGGCTTGGCAGATACCATTTAAAAGAATTCATGATTTAGTGTTTTTTCTGGAACACTATATTGAGTTATTCACTCATTCATCCAGTAAATATTTCTTGAGAACTAGCACCAGGCTCTGGTTAGGTGCTGAGAACACATCAGTGAACAAAATAGACAAAATCTCTGTCATGAGAGAACTGAAACATTTATTGAGCATCCAATATGTTCCAGACACTGTGTTAAGACCGTCAAGATGGATATAGTTCCTGCCTTCAAATTCTTGTTCAAGGAACAGATGTGGAGATATAATTACAACCCAGAAATGCTACATGCCACTATGCTCTAGAAAGAGGAGTGGCACTGAGAAGGGCACAATGATCCCAGAGGGAAACAGTCTAGGAACCAATTGCAGTGGATGGGACAGAGGTGAGTTATTTTATGTGTGTGTGATGAATAGATACCTGTTCATTCCTGGTTCCACCTTTATGAATGGCTATGAATAAGGCAACTAGAATGGGGGTAAGTCTCAAACCTGTGCCATATGAGGCAATAGAGAAGGAACTGGGACTTTGTTTATTAACCTGGAGATGAGAAATCCTAGGGGTAGGGCCAGCTCAATGGGCATGCAACGTATGAAATGTTGCTGTATTAAATGAAGACCAGTCCTGTACCTGCATAGCTGCAAAGGATGGCTTTAGGAGCTAGTTCAGTGTTTCAGAGCAACAGACTTGGGGTCACACGAGGAAAATTTTTCTGACAGAGTAGTTCATCAGTGGAAGGATATATTTGTGAAGTAGTGGATTCCTTCTCAGTAGAGTCATTCAAACAGAAGCTGAAGAGGCCCCTGTGAATATGTGATGAAGATTGACTCATTGATTTGTGTTTTGGACTGCATGGCCTCAGAGGTCAGGTAGCCCTGAGATTCTTCTGCTTTTAGATCTTCCATATGCTACATTTAAAATTCTGTATCATGCATTGCTATTTTGCATTAGGGTGTCAATCATTGATTACTTTACTCAATTATGGACTTCTTGAGATCTTGAGAAAAGGGCTGGACGGTGTATTGGAGAAGCCGTAGATTTGAAATTTATTCCAGTACCAAAAAGCAGTTTTTCTTTTGGGCAGGCTATTCACCTTCTCTGCAACTGAATTTTCCCATCTATAAAATGAATGCAATAAAACTCAACATATCCTGTAGCTGTGAAAATAAGATACAGTGTGTGGGTAAAGCATCTTGAAAAGAGTGACACACAAAATGGATGTACATTTAATGATAGTTGTATTTATTCCATTCTTAAATACTGCTGTCCTTTTGGCACCTGGCACTGAAGAATGTACAGATCAGTTCTGTCTCCAAAAATGCTTGTTGAATGAAGGCCCAGTGATCATTGAAATATTGTGGGCCAACAGACCAGAGAACCAATGGTCACTGATTCTTTTGCCCTAAAGGAGGAGGATTTTGCTCTATATTCTTTTTCTTTTCTTTTCTTTTTTTTTTTTCCTTCCTTTTGTAGGGGAAGGGAAGCTCTCTCAGCTCCTTTGTGTTATTCCTGCTCTGGCTCTTCTGAAGCGGCCTCTGTCTAGATCAGTGGATTCGGAGCACCCTCTAGAGACAGAAGAGGGATTTGTCTCACTTGAGAGAAGATAGCCTTATTATGCAGCTGCTGGTGCAAATAAATGACTGTGCCAGGAGCAAGTTTGAGGGAACAAGCAAGGGAGGATCAAGCTTTTCTTTCTTTATTTTTTTTTTTAAGCTTTTCTTTCTTTATTTTTTTTAAAGATTTTATTTATTTATTCATGAGAGACACAGAGAGAGAAGCAGAGACACAGGCAGAGGAATAAGCAGGCTCCCTGAAGGGAGACTGATGTGGGACTCAATGCCTGATCCGGGGATCACTCCCTGAGCCAAAGGCAGATGCTCAACCGCTGAGCCACCCAGGCGTCCCAGGATCCAGCTTTTCTTTTCTTTTCTTTTCTTTTCTTTTCTTTTCTTTTCTTTTCTTTTCTTTTCTTTTCTTTTTTTTCTTTTCTTTTCTTTTCTTTTCCTTTCCTTTCCTTTCCTTTCCTTTTTTTCTCTTCTTTTCTTTTCTTTTATTGGAGTTCAATTTGCCAACATATAGCATAACACCCAGTGCTCATCCCGCCAAGTGCCCCCCTCAGTGCCCGTCACCCAGTCACCCCAAACCCCTGCCCACCTCCCTTTCCACTACCCCTGTTCTTTTCCCAGAGTTAGGATCCAGCTTTTCTTAACTCACCCTTCCCTATCAATGAGCTTTTCTGATTGCCTTCTCTTGTATGTCCAGTCCCCAGGTGGATCTGAAGACAGTGAGCCACACAGGATTCAGAAAAAGGTTTTTTTTCTGTTCTTGAGGGGCTCCTGGGTGGCTCAGCGGTTGGGCATCTGCCTTCCACTCAGGTCATGATCCCGGGATCTGGAATCAACTCCCACATCAGGCTCCCTACATGGAGCCTGCTTCTCCCTCTGCCTGTGTTTCTGCTTCTCTCTCTATGCCTCTCATGAATAAATAAATAAATTTAAAAAAATTTTAATTCTCCTATCCTCGAGCACAAGTGGTCAGTTAAATGTGTTCCAATGGGGCCATAACTGAATTTCTAGTGAATTCTGAACATGCCAGCAACTCAGATTTGGAGGTTAAATATGTGCCTGAATTATCTCCTCTGGCTGCCCAGGCAACATGTCCTTCTTAATCACCAAAAGAAGGGAGGGAACCTCAGAAAGCAATTTTAATTATAAAATGTATCTCCAAGTATTTAATCTCCAGTTCTTTTTCACCCAGCTCTTAAATTTCCACATCACTCCTATCCCTCAATCAACTTCAAGAACAACAACTTTCCTGTTACAAGTATAGAGAGGAAGAGAGATGAAGGGAGAGACGGGACTAAGGTGGTCATAATGGGGAGGGTATGGTAAGACTCACTTCAGGATTGTCCTTTCTTGGATAATGAGCAAAAGTTATTGACTGACTGAAAAATCAGAACACTTACACAGGTACACCTCGGACATATTGCAGGTTCAGTTCCAGACAACCACAATGAAGCAAGTATTACAATAAAGTGAATGTGGCAATAAAGCAAGTTGATGAATTTTACATATCCCAGTGTTTATATGTTTTATATAAACATATACAATTTATGTTTACACTATAGTCTTTAAAGTGTACAACAGCATTATGTTTAACATACAATGCACATATCTTCATTGAAACATGCTTTATTGCTAAAAAAAAATGCTAACCATCATCTGAGTTTTCAGCGAGTCAATCTTTTGGCTGGTGGGAGATCTTGCCTTGATGTTGTTGGCTGGTGACTGGGTGGTGGCCAAACATTGGGGTGGGCGTGACGGTTTCTTAAAATAAGGCAACAATGAAATTTGCTGCATCGATTGGCTCTTCCTTTCATGAACAATTTCTCTGTAGCATGTGTTGCTATTTGATAGGATTGTAGATCTTCTTCCAAAATTGGAGTCAATCTTCTCAAACCCTGCTGCTGCTTTATCAACTCAGTTTATGTAATATTTTAAATCCTTTGTTGTCATTCAACAATCTTCACAGCATCTTCACCAGGAATAGATTCCATCTCAGGAAGCCATTTTGTTTGCTCATCCATAAGAAGCAACTCCCCACTTGTTCAAGTTGTATTATGAGATTGCAGCAATGCAGCCCACCTCCAGGTTCTACTTCTAATTCTAGTTCTCTTGCTGTTTCCACCACATCTCCAGGTACTTACTCCACAAAGTCATCCATGAGGGTTGGAATCAACTTCTTCCAAGCTCCTGTTTATGTTGATGTTTTGATCTCTTCCCATGTATCATAAGTGTTCTTAATGACATCAAGACTGGTGAAAACTTTCCAGGTTTTCAGTTTACTTTGCTTAGATCCATCAGAAGAATCACTATCTATGGCAGCTATAACCTTGCAAAATGTATTCCTTGAACCATGAACTACAGAATGGATGTTGTGTTAGCAGGCCTGAGAACAACATTAATCTCGTTGTATATCTCCATTAGCATTAGGGCTCTTGAGTGACCAGGTCCAATGTCAATGAGTGGTAATAATTGGAAAGGAATCTTATTTTCTGAGCAGTACATTTCAACAGTGGGCTTAAAATAGTCAATAAACCACGTTGTAAACAGATGTGCTGTTATCTAGACTTTGTTGCTCCATTTCTAGAGCACAGGCAGAGCAGATTTAGCCTAATCCTGAAGGCTCTAGGATTTTCAGAATGATAGATAAGCATTGGCTATTTCAACTTAAAGTCACTAGATGCTTTAGCCCCTAACAAGAGAATCAGTGTGCCCTTTGAAGTTTCAAAGCCAGGCATCGACTTCTCCTCTTTAGCTCTGAAAGTCTTAGATGACGTCTTCTTCCAAAATAAAGCTGTTCTACTACATTGAAATCTGTTGTTTAATGTAGCCACCTTAATGATCTTAGCTTGATCTCCTGGGTCACTTGCTGCCGCTTCTATACCAGCACTTGCTGCTTTACTTTCCACTTGTATGTCATGGAGACAGCTTCTTTCCTTAAACCTCATGAACTAACTAGTGCTAGCTTCAGACTTTTCTGCGGGTTCCTCCCCTCTCTCAGCCTTCACAGATTTGAAGAGAATTGGGGCCTTGCTCTGGGCTAGGCTTTGGCTTAAGGGAATATTGTGGCTGGTTTGATCTTCAATCCAGACACTCAAACTTTCTCTATAGCAGCAATAAGGTTGTTCCGCTTTCTTATCATTTGTGTGTTCACTAGAGGATCACTTTTACTTTCCTTCAAAAACTCTTCCTTTGCATTCACAACCTGGCTAACTGGCTCAAGAGGCCTCGCTTTCATCCTGTCCAGCTTTTGACATGCCTTCCTCACTAAGCTTAATCATTTCTAGCTTTTGATTTCAATATTGTTGTGTCTCAGGGAATAAGGACCCAAGGAGAGGGAGAGAGAAGGGCAAACAACTGGTTAGTGGAACAGTTAGAACACACACAACATTTATCAATTAAGTTCACTATTGTATATGAACACTATTCATGGCACCCCTAAACAGTTACAATAGTAACATCAAAGATTTTGATCACAGATCGCCATAACAAATACAATAATAATAACAAAAAATGTTTGAAATAAAAGTTTGAAATACTGTGAGAATTACCAAAAATGTGACACAGAGACACAAAGTGAGCAAATACAGTCCGAAAAATGGCACCAATAGATTTGCTTGAGGTGAGGTTGTCACACACCTTTAATCTTTAAAAAATGCAATTTATGTGAAGCACAATAAATGAGATATGCCTGTACTTGGTGGGTTACAAGAGATTATCTTTTGCCCTTCAGTTTTCAAACAAGTGCTATTGGTTCTTCCTTTCCTGCTCCTTTCCTGAAGATCTCACAGCTTTCCAGACCCTTGCTGATGTTAAAATGTCCATCCCAGGTCCCCCAGATTTAAAATCTTATTCTTAAATCCAATTCAAAGTATCTCCCCTTTCCACCAGCCCAGACCTGCCTTGCACACTGGGGACTGGACCTTTTTGCTTTTGCTTCTCCTTCATACATCTTCCCCCTTTCTTTGGATGCTTTGAACCTCCCCAAGATCAGGATCTCAAAGGAGGAATTAGAGGAAAGTGGCAAAATCATTTTTTTCTTGGTAGCTACGGTTGATGGTTCTTCCCTGGCTATGGTGGACTTCCACTGAGTTGCATATTTCAAAGCTTCTGCAAGTCCCTAGGACTCCCCAGCGCATGATTCCTGGATGTGGGAGAACCTTTTGACTTGACCAAACACCTGCCCCAGGGGATGCACTCCAGAGTACTTATTACTACAAGTTTCACCTGTTGGTCAGGATCTGTGCAGGTGGGAAGGAGGGGTTGCTGGCAAGACAGGCTCAGCTCTGGCCAAGTCTTGATTTCCACGTGACCCACACCAGGAAGTGAGGACTCAGGCTGCTCTTCTACCGGCTGTTCTCGTCCCCCTGCTACCAATCCATTTCTTTCTTTTCCCCTTACTCAAATTTACACAGAGGAGGGAAACAGGGAGATGTTGGTCAAGGGCACAAAGTTTCGCTTCTGTAGGATGGATAACTTCTGGAGATCTAATGTACAGCATGGTGACGATAGTTAACAATACTGTATCACATACCTGAAATTTGTTAAAAGGGTAGATCTTAAGGGTTCTCACCACACAACACACAAATGGAAGGAAGGAAGAGAGGAGGGAGAGAGGGAAGAGAAGAGAAGAAAATGATAGCTATGTATGGTGATGGATGTGCTAATTAGCTTGATTGCGGGCATCATTTCACAATGTATACATATATACATATATCAAAATGTCAAGTTATAGACCTTAAATATGTACAATTCCAATTTGTCAATTACACCTCAACAAAGCTGGCGAATAAAACAGACACAACGGGGAAGACGGGAAAGCCACTGCTCCAGCAGCTGTCCACAGGACAAGGGGATGCTGGGCTTCCATCTTACAGGCACATGCAGGCTTTTTAAAAAATATTTTATTTATTTATTCATGAGAAGCACAGAGAGAGAGGTAGAGACACAGGCAGAGGGAGAAGCAGGCTCCCTGCAGGGAGCCCGATGTGGGGCTCGATCCCAGAACCCAGCGATCACGCCCTGAGCCAAAGGCAGATGCTCAACCACTGAGCCACCAGGCATCTCCATATGCAGGCTTTATAAATGGTCCTTCCAGAACACCCCCCAGTTTGACTTTGGTGGGGAGTAAATGCCATAAAGAGGAGAGGGAAGAGGAAAAAAAAATTCAGCTTTTCTCCCCTGAAAAGAATGACTCCATATTCTAACAAATTTCAGTTAGTTGAGGCAATCATTGTCAAATTTCTAGTCTTTTCTTTCTATAGATGGGAGAGGGAATGAATGGGTGCTGGTCATAGTAGTGTGTGTGTGGGGGGGGGGCTCGTCATAATAAACCTGGAGAGGAGTGCAGTACTCATAATGCAGGATGCTCATTGCTCATTGTGCTCAGTTTTAGGGCATTAGCTTGCAGTTTCTGCTAAACCTGTTTAGATGCAGATGATCTAGAAAAAGAAATTAAGGGTGAGGACTTAGAAGTGGAAGGCCAAGAAAATGAGATCCAAGGAAATGTTGCAAAGCATGTAGAACAGGCTGGCAGATCTCCCTCAATACTTCATTCCCCCAAAATAAGGATATGTCCATCCCTTCCTCTTGCCTGGGTGTTTTAGACTTCAAGCAAGCTAGCACTTTGAAGGTGCCTGGGCTCCTTAGTAGCAGGTAACAGGAGGAGTCCACAGTGACTACATCATCATTATTCTTCTAGTTAGTCCTTGTAATAGTTCTTTGTAGCGTCAGAAGCATCGTTACTCTTTGTATTGCATCCCAGGCTTTCCTAGTGTGATGGCCATTGGAAGTTTGAGCATCCTTCAGAGAACACATGTCAAAAAAGATCACGTGTACCTGGTCACCTCTTTTCTTTACAGTTTCCATTTTGTAACTGCCTTCTATGGTTCTCTTCCATAACCCTAGCTTTCCAGAGCTGACACCTACACAGGCAGCAGGTGGAATCTATAGTAATTTGCCTCCCCCACTGGCACTCTTCAGAGCCATAACGTACTACGTTATGCAATCCATACAGGATGTGACATAAAATGACTACTTAATAGGTATCTTTCAAGTTGAATTCAAACATAGGAAAATGTAATGGTATGGGGGTCAATTCCACAGACTTCCCTCTATTCTGTTTTGCTCATAAAAGCAGGTTCCCAGAGTACATTTCAGTAATGATTCAATTGATGAATATTTGCTTTACATGCGATATCAGGATTCACTATAATAGCCTGCAGCAGTGGTTCTCAATCTTAATCCTGGCTCTTAAAAATACCTAGAGGGCTTTTACACCCATCTCATTACACAGAGGGTCTTGAGAGTGAGACCCAGGCTTCAGGTTGGTTTTTTTTTTTTTTTTTTTTTAAGGCTTTTCAGAAGTTTCTGATGTGCAGCTGAAGTTGAGAAACACTACGGTAAAGTACTCCAGAACTGTGTGCTCCAAATCCAGAAGTCTATCCGTTTCCCCTTCCCCTTAACTCCTCATCCTTGGTCGTTTACCCTGCCCCAAACTTCTGCAGGCCTCCACAGGACCTGCCCTGCCAGACCCTCTTTGCCCCAGTGCCTAACACAGCCCTAGCGAAAGTGGAAGCCTGGGTGGCACTAGGGTGACATCTAGTGGTGAAAATAAATTTGTCAATTGTCCCATTTCCTGGAAAATTCTAAGAGCAAGTCGCAAGTGGAACCCTGCCTGTGTGCATCTTTGCACTGGCTAAGGCATGGTTTTCTATCGCATGTGCCTAATGACGTTACAGGAAGGTCACCAGGCTGAACTGCATTTTTGGAAACCACAGAGGAAAAGGTTTGATCTTTGCTGAACTCAGTCTTCGCCTTCACTGTGCTTTGCCTGCCCTGCCGACAGACCAGCTGTTCCCAGCCCTTACATCACTCACAGGCATGGCCTGATAACTCCTTGCCTCAAGCCTGGCAAGGACACCATGCATGCTTTCCCTGTTTCACCCTCATTCCCACTGAGCAACTCCCAAGTGCTTGTGTGCACACAGGCTCACCTGGGTAGGCCCCTCAGGCGGGCAGACGGGAGGTGTGTTCTCTGATTTTCAAGTGCTCACAGGCCTTTCCCATGCTCTGTACCTCCTTCCATTGATACCTCTGCTGCTCCCTCCTTTGTAGGGGAGTTGATACCTGTGGGCATTATGTTAGATTGCTAGGGCTGTTGTAACAAAGGACCACTGATACGGTGGCTTAAGCACCATAAATTTATTTTCTCACACTTTTGGAGGCTAGAAGTTTTGATCAAGGTATTGGCTGGCTGTTTCTTCTGATTCTTCTCTCCTTGGCTTGTAGATGGCTGCCTTCTTCCTGTGTCTTTATATGGTCTCTGCTCTGTGTGTGTGTCTGTGTCCTAATCTCCTCTTGTAAGTATACCAGTCATACTGGATTAGGGCCACCCTAATAATCCCATTTTAACTTAATCACCCTTTAGAGGCCTTATCTCCAAATACAGTCATTTTGAGGTACTTGGGGTTAGGACTGCAACCGATGAATTTAAGTGGCAGGGGAGGGGTCACAATTCAGCCAATGATAGGCATGTTTGGCTAATTGTGAGATGGAATCCAGTAGAAAATTCTTCTCCCTGGCTATTTGGAGACACAGTAATTTTAGGCAGTCTCTGAGCACGACCTTGGAAACCAAGTAACCTCTTGGCCCCTTAAAAAGCTGTGGCCAGCTCTGTTCTCCTTCCTTGCCACACAGCCCCATTTCCCTTACTCCCTTGAGACAATGCTCCCTAGTGAAGTGTTTGCGTGTAAGATTTTCCTTCATGTTCAGTATTCTAGTGGGCCCCATCTTTCGTATGAATTTCTCTGGGTTCACCAAGCTTAGGCACCATGAGAAGTTTCTGGGCATTGATGCTGCAATTTGTCTTCCTTCTGTTGTGTTAGGCACAATTCCATGCAGCCAACTTTAAGTACCTACTATATACAAGATAATACAGAAATATAAAAATAAATGAGACACGGTACTCGTGATAATACAAGGCTTTTAGAAGAGGAAGAGGCATAGGTAAAAAGGATTTTAACACAATGGGAAATTAGATTATTAAAAACTCAAAATCGTTAGAATTGAGAAAGGGGTAAAGTCAGAGGTGCCTGTAACAGAAGTGAGCTTAGGACCTCCCTCAGGTTTTTCTGAATTAAAATCCCTAGTATTTGTGAAAAGAAATCTGCATCATTAACAAACTCCCCAGAAAAACGTGGTGTGTGCTAAATGTTGAGAAATTTCTTTAAATTTAAAGCAATGCTGTCCAAAAAATTCGGATAGTCTTTTCATAGAGTGGGGATCCAAAAGCATTGCCTAAGTCAGTGAACAAAAGTATGAGCCAACAGGGCAGTGATGCAGAAAAGGACTCCACACCTTCTGGATTCTGGATCGAGTGCGGGTACCCTAAACCTGATTGCATGGCGCCATTTAGGATTCCTTAAGTTGGGAAGGCATTAAGCCATTGTTAGAATGGCCCTCTGCTGTTCTTTATTCTGGAGGCTTTTCTTTTCTTTCTTTTTTTTTTTTTTTTTTCTGGAGGCTTTTCTTAAGGCTGCCAGAACCCCATGCCTGCTGGACTTATTGCTCAGCCTGTCCACAGAGAGGTAGTTGGCCTGAAGCTTTGAGAGGCAGTAAAGGTCAAACTCCCCACTGTTAACCAGGGGCAGTTGTTCCCAGTAACATCTCTCATAAACAACCTGAATCCTCCCCCTCAAATAGCCTTTGTCCTGAGAAGAGAAAAAAAGTTTATGATTACTTTCTTTCTTTCTTTCTTTCTTTCTTTCTTTTTAAAAGATTTTATTTATTTATTCATGAGAGATACAGAGAGAGAGAAGCAGAGACACAGGCAGAGGGAGAAGCAGGCTCCATGCAGGGACCCCGATGCGGGACTTGATCCCAAGACTCCAGGATCAGGCCCTGGGGTGAAGGAGATGCTAAACCGCTGAGCCACCCAGGGATCCCCTATGATTACTTTCTAATAAAAGTCTGTGGTGAGCTTGATTTCTGTGGAGCCTTCTCTGATAACCCCTAGGATCATCCAACTGATGGTGGATTTGATTCAACCCTGAATTCCACTACCATGGACTCTGGGGAGAGAACTGCTCACCTCTCTTAATGGAGAGAGACAAAGAAAGGCCATTTTTGGATTTGTGAGGTCACGTACCGCTCGGGAAGCACGGAATTTATTGAGTTTGCTGCCAGCTCAAGCTGTTTTCTCAAAATGACGGTCTCTCTAGGGAAAGATATTATGCTAATACTGTTAGAGGCTCAGAGGTTAGGTTATAAAACAATATTTATCTGCTCTTTTGTCAGCTTTATTTTTTGTTTTGTTTTAATGGTGGTTTAAAATGTGGAAAAGTCAAGGGAGAAGAAAAATCACACCAGATAAAAAGACTAGAGAAGGAAAGGGAGGGGAGTGGAGAGTCAGCAAAGAGAAAGGAAGCAGAGTACATCGACAGCTGAAAAACGTGGTAGAGTGAAAGAGGAAGAAAATTTAGATCCTGCCTTCATCCTCTTTCATTTGAGGAGAGCATGCGCATGGCTTCTCAGTGTCCTGATGCCTCCCCAAAATTGTCAGTGACCCTGGTTTTTCTTTCCACTGAATCTGAAGCAGATATTGAGGGATAATTTTGGAGAGTTTCTAGTTGCCTGAGCACAGCACTGAGGCTGTCCAGAGACACGGTAAGTCTAATGCTGTTTAGCGAAGGATGCAGACACAGAAAAAAAGAATAGTCTCTGGATTGGTGCCTTCTCCTGGCCCGTGCCGGCTGCCCTCCTCTGTGTCTCACCATCTCCCAGAAAAGCTTTCAACTGAATCCCTCATGCTTGCTCTCTTAGAAATACAGCTGCATGCAGTCCCTTGCTGTTTAGGGGACAGAGGTACCGGCTTTGCGTGGGGAGAGCAAGGATTCTGGACTCTGATCTGCCCCATTCTCCTCTCCCACTCCCATAGGAGGGAAACACTGAAACATTGGAAGGTCAGGCAGGACGTCCCATGGGGCATCTAGGAGTTTGCGCCTCATCACACACACCTAGATGTAGAAGGAGGGGACATCTCCCACCGTTAGGAAACAGAAGTGTAAGGGGCATCTCTCTTCTGCTCAATACGTTGCCCTTGTTGAAAAGAGACAGTGAAGGGCAAAAAGGAATCATTGAAAAGGCTATTTCAACATACAACTCTAGTTAGAAATATTATGTTGTTCACTTGGCTAGCAGGGTCAACTGTAAACACCTGGGGGACATGGCTGTGCCGTCTCTTCTTCTCTTATATTCTCACTCTCTCTCCCCTGACAGTCTGGATATTCTTCTGCGAGGGGCTACTTGATGAATGAAAGCCAGGACATAATTTTGAAGCAAAAACTTTTGCTTCTTCTTTGTATTAAGAAAATGTTAATTATAAAAGGTAAATATAATTTGATATAGGCCTACCTGTTGCTTCTTGCTTCTGTTGCCTTTATTTTTGGTATCAAATCCAAATATTCCCAAGACCAATATCAAGGAGCTGACCCCTAATGTTTTCTTTTAGGAGTTTTATGGCTTCAAGGTCTTACATTCAAGACCTAAATCCATTTTGAGCTGATTTTTGGATATGGTGTAACTTAGGGATCCTGTTTCATTCTTAGGCATGTGGACATCCAGTTTACCCAATGCCATTTATTGAAGAGACTGTCCTTTCCCCATTGTGCATTCTGAGTGCCTTTGTCATAAATTAATTCACCATATGTGTATGCATGGGTTTATGTCCGGGCTCTCGATTCTGTTCCACTGATCTATGTGTCTGTTTTGATGCCAGTACCATACTGTTTGGATTACTATGGCTTGAAATCAGGAAATGTAATGACTCCAGCGTTCTTTTTTCTCAAGATGTTTTGCGTATTCAGAGTCTTTTGTGATTCCATGCACATTTTAGGACTATCTTTTCTATTTCTATTAAACATGCAATTGGAATTTTGATAGGGATTGCATTGAATCTGCACATCACTCTGTAGAGTAGGGACATCCGAGTAACATTCCTGGCCTTTTTTCCCACAGAAAGCAAAATGACTTATTATGGAGTTTCCAGACCCTCCCTATTTCTGCTATTCAGGATCTGCCCATGTGCATATTTTCATCTGCTCTCTGCTGCCCCTATCAGGAGAGGCATGTGAGTGTGAAGAATTTGTGCCAGTGTCAGGATGAATAAGCATGTCTTACTCAGGGTTAATTAGCAAGACCATTTTGCCCCAGGCTTGGTCCATTTTACTCATCTTCATTAGTAATAAGGGTGATATTTTAATCTCTGTCTATCTGACTTTTTTGCCCATCTCTCAGGTGGAGAAAGTAGCCTGTTACTAAATCACTTCCTAAAACCTCAAAAAAATCAATGCCAGAAGGGCAAGGTAGAGCCATGAGAAAAAAATGGGCCAAGAATTTTGATGGTAGGCAAAATCCAGATCAAAAGGAACCAGATACCCAGTGTGAAATAGCTTGGGGTTTGCCAGAGGCACCTCTTCCTTAAGATACTCTACATCCAGCTACTGGAAAATGGTCATAATATGAGGATTTACATAGAATGAGACAGTTTACTATCATCTTCTGGAAATTGGCACAATTTGGGTGCAAATAGACAATGCCTGAAATGAGACTGGCGCCCTTTAGAGTTGTACAATCTATCCTTCAGGCAGAGCCAGTTAAAAGGACTGGTGTCCTACACCATCTTAGGGGAAAGGGGCACACCCATACACCAAGTTCCTTCTTCCCTTGCTCATTGGAAGCAGCCCTCATGCAAATCTGTCCAGTCCCTCAGAGGCTCTTACTGGATTGGCTTTGCCCTGTGACTCAGTTTGAGCTCCAGGAGCCATCCATGGTGATATCTATCTGAAGATATCCACATTCTGTACAGACCAGCCTCTTATGTCGTCCTATTTTAGGATATTTTTAGGTATTCTCAGATACCATATCTTTCTCAGAACTACCAAACACCTGACCCTACCAGTTTGTCATGGTAAATACCACTCACCCAATCCCCAAACAATTTACTAATGCTTATGCAGCCCAGCCATGGGTCAGGATCCCTGTTCAATCCCCATCTCTGCAACAGCCTAGCACAGGAGGTATTCAAAAAAGCTGTTGAATGAATAGATAAATGGGTAAATTCCCCACATGTATACATAGTGCAGCATCCTTGCTGAGTCACATTTGTCTAAAATTTATTCATTCATATATCACCTTTGTGCCTTTCCCCACACCCATGTTGTTCCAGAACTATTATATTGTTAGTATTCTTTAAATTGACTCACTTTTATCCTTAAATGTTTTGAGTAAAACTCCTAACTGAATGAAAAACAGCATCTTGGTATCTTTTTACTACTAAAATGTTCGAACCTCACACCATGGAAAACCATGTCATGTATTAACTATTGTGCAAATATCACGCTTCAGGAAGCATTGCCCTAGGTCCTGGGGTCCACCATGAGCTGAATCAAGATCCAACAAACTCCCTGGTGCCAGCCGAATAATGCAACCCACAGGCCTTGTCAAAGGCAGTACAGATTGTGACACTTGTTAGCAAAAGGACAGGAAGAGCTGGTGTCTGGAACAACTCGGAGAGGTAGGCCACAGGCTCACAGGCTCACAAGCTGTCAACTCCATCAAAAGAAGACAGAGCTACACCTGCCAGCCAGAGGAAATGAATCAGAACAATTATTCAGAGTCATTTGTCTGGAAGAGGGAAGAGACTTTTTTCTTCTTTTGCAAGAAATGCTTAGATAAGCATGACCCCTACTGGGGAACTAGCACCTGCCAAGTCACTGTCTGGAAACCCAGATAATTCCATACTCTCACTTGCTGATGAAGTCCCCTTGGCATCGGTTGTCAGGGCTGTCCAATACTCAGTGAGAGAGCTTCTGCTCAGCATCCCGACAAAAGACACTGCTTTCCTGCATCTGCTTGGTTATTAGGGAACAGGTGTCCTTGGGTCATATAGCTCTGGGTGTGATAAAGACTAGCCAGGAGAGGCAGCTGATCCTGACTTGCTGAGCAAAGCTACAGAAGCCACTCTGTGCCTGGGAGCAGAGCTGTAGAAGCTGTCTCCCTCTTGGTTCTAATTGTGGGGTGCCTTGGGCATACTTTAGTCCACAAAAAATTCAGGAAAATAAGGGGAAGAAGGTGTGTTAGGCACTGCTGGCTGCTTTAAGAATAGACATTGTATATCCTTCATTATGAAACTTCAGAGTAAGCCTTCATTTGTAGATAACCAAATAATGTAAGCACTCATCCTGAACTTGCTGGAAAGCCAGGGCATTTCCCAGGCATTTCTGAGGTTTCCAAAGACTGCTTTATGTTAAAAAAAAAAAAAAAAAAAAAACCCATTTACTTCCCCCTCGCCTCACTCCAGGCTGCTTTCTGAACTTAAGTTTGTTCATGTTGGCTGCCTCAATCACGTCTCATGGTCTAGCCTCTCAACCACTTTGCACATTGCCACACACACCTCACTACCAGAGTAGATGCAGGATCCTCTTTAAAGCCCCAAAGCACAGCAAGCATGAGGTCACCATGCCATGGGGGCTTATTTATCCACTCAGACAAAAATTCTCTTTTAAAAGTCCTATGTTTACAATTTCAGCCCCCTTCTCTTTCTCCTCATCCTCAGAGCCTCACAGGAGGAAACAGAAGATTTTTTTAAAAGGTAAAAGGAACTTGCTGGAGGTATATTACCCATGATGAAGACAGCCCTATAATTATTAAACAAATTTTGACCATCCAGTCTAAAGTATATGCATTTGAAACTCATCATTTGCTTTTACCTATGAATGACTAAATTATTTGTGTATTCATGTATGTATGTATGTATGTATGTATTTAGCAGACCTGCATAACACCTACTGAGTGCTAGGCACTGTGCTGTGCAAATATTAGCCCATTTAATCCTTATAACAACCAGGGACGCCTGGGTGGCTCAGCGGTTAAGCGTCTGCCTTTGGCTTAGGGCATGATCCTGGGGTCCTGGGATCGAGTCCCATGTCAGGCTCCCTGCCTGGAGCCTGCTTCTCCCTCTGCCTATGTCTCTGCCTTTCTCTCTGTGTCTCTAATGAGTAAATAATAAAATATTTTCTAAAAATCCTTATAACAATCATAAGAGGTTATTGTCTACTTTTGCTTCCATTTGATAGATGAGGGCATTGAGGCACAGAGAGACTGGATAACTCATCTGACATCAACAGCCAGAAAGTAGCAGAGCAGGATTTAACCAGGTCTATTGGCTCTGTAGTCAGTGCTCTTAACTACTTGACCGCACTTCTCTGTAGTGGTCCCCATCCACACAGAGGGACACCTAGTCCCAAAGACAAGCCCAGGCTTACACAGTGGGGCAAAAGAGAAGAAATGCTGTCCAGTGTGTCATCTTTCCACCATCAAGGTTCAGAAATATTGTCTTATAACCCCTTCCCCAGTTCATAACAACCCTGTTAGTTGTATGTTCTCTCAGTTTTACATTTGGGAGAACTGAGGCACAGTAAGCAGTGGAGCTTGGATTTGACTCCATACCTGTCTGACTTTTTAAAAAATATGTTCTCCATTAAGAAGGGCACAGGATGAGGTGAGCACTGGGTGTTATACTACATGTTGGCAAATTGAATTTAATTAAAAGTCTTTAAAAAATAAAGAATATGTTCTCTCCACTATACAGAGCACTGTGTCTATATGGTGTTACCAAAGATAGTTTTTGTGTTTTTTTTTAATTAGCTTTATTTTTAATCTTTTATCTGCAATGCTAAGTAAGGCTTGAAGAGTTCAGAAGGAGAAAAACTAAATTTCAAAGACAAGATTATGCAGTGATTAATTGCATGAGTACTGTGTTTGAGCCATGTGTGAAAGGAAAAAGCAATTTGCTACAATTAGAATATAAGTTTTGGGGCCCAGGCATGTTGCTGCACAGCTTCCTTAACATGCTTTCCGCCCCTATGTTCCTTGCCCATCAATTTCCCATTACTCACAGTCAGTGAGGCTCTCTCTCTGAAATGCATTCATCTTCTTCAAATATGGCAATGACAATAGTAATAATAATGCCTTCAATATAGTTCTGTTCATCTAATGGCTATTTAGGCGTTCACTGGAGGTGTGCATCCATTGCGATGTCTGGATTTGAATCGTAGTTCATTACTTAGACCATCAGCAAGTTATTTAACCTCTTTGCACCTCAGTTCTTTGTTGAAAAGGCAAAGTGGTATATGAGGTGCTAATAGCAGTGCCTGGCACATAGATCAGAGCTTGGTAAATGTTAATTATTATTATCATTTGTCAACCATAATGGTAGGTACTGGCTCTACAGATAAAAGGTAAGTGTAGTGTGGCTGCAACTCAAATTTAATCATTATAACTGAGATGGAGTGCATCCTTACCATGACTCTACTTGGTTAAACAAATGTAACATGGGAGTAAAAATTTATCCAACGCAGTGGTTCTGTTTCTTGACCAGTGCCTCAAAATCAGAGGGATGCTATGGAAGCAATTCTGAAGTTATCTACATATTTTTTTTCAATCTTGGCTCTATGTGAAAATGAAGAATCCATGATGTTGGGAGACGGCAACTTCTGACAATAGGTCAGACTGAACTCATGTTGCAGGACTTTTCTAGTGCTACGAATACTAGCTACATTAAAACTAGAAAAAAATGAATACATAGTCTTTTAAACATATATACTTTCTCTCTCATACCAGCCATGTGCTTGACCTTATTTTGTACTCTAAAGGAATCAAAGGAAATACCTAGGTGCTAGAAACAAAGGAAATTAAGCAAAAGTGTTAAGTAAGAGATAATGCTGTACAGGTCACAGGATTACTGGTCTAATATATAGGTCATATGAACTACTGATTGAGATTTTTACAATACACAAGGGCAAGATACTTGACTTTGGAGAAAGAGAGAGAGACAGAGAGAGAGAGAGAGAGAGAGATTGAGCTGCAACTGAGACCCCCAGTTAGATTGAGCCCCATGCATAAGGCTAGGGGCTTTGAATACTATTCTATAAAAAGGAAGATGAAAAGCATCCATGAAAAGGAGATAAAACATCAGTCTCCAGCTCACAGAAGTTTCTATATAACTGTAGGTGAGAAAACAAAATCACCATAAGAAATAGAAATATTGAGCCTGTGGCTCCTGGGTGGCTCAGTTGGTTAAGTGTCCGACTCTTGGTTTTGGCTCAGGTCATGATCCCAGGGTTGTGGGATTAAGCCCCACGTCAGGCTCCATGTTCAGTGGGGAGGAGTCTGCTTGAGATTCTCTTCCTCTCCTTCTCCCCCTCTTTCTGGCTGCACACTCTATTTCTTCCTAAAATAAAAATAAATATTTTTTAAAAAAAGAAATGTTGAGCCTGAAGCACACATGGTAGATGACCTGAATTCTTATTATTATCATAATTCAGAAAACACCCAAATAGGAAATAGAGGCAAAATTTGTTTTGGAATTAGTGTGACTACAAGGATCTTAACAGCTAAAAATTTAAAACCACTCTGCAAGAATACTTCCAGGACACATGGACCTACCACAGGGGGGAAAAATTCTGAACATGAGTTCCCTATTCAATTGCAAATTAAAAATCAAAGGGAAATAGGGAATTCAGCAGGTAATAAAAAGAATTAACACAACATGGAAAAAAGAAAACAAGCTGGCAAGAAAATAAAAAGATAATATGTAGAGACAAAAATGATAAAACAGAAATCATATTAAAAATAAAGAGTATGGGGGCAGCCCCCGTGGCTCAGTGGTTTAGTGCCGCCTTCAACCCAGGGCTTGATCTTGGAGACCGGGGATCGAGTCCCATGTTGGGCTCCTTGCATGGAGCCTGCTTCTCCCTCTGCCTGTGTCTCTGTCTCTCTCTGTGTGTGTCTCTCATGAATAAATAGATAAAATCTTTAAAAATAAATATTACTCAGCCATTAGAAATGACAAATACCCACCATTTGCTTCAACGTGGGTGGAACTGGAGGGTATTATGCTGAGTGAAATGAGTCAATCGGAGAAGGACAAACATTATATGTTCTCATTCATCTGGGGAATATAAATAATAGTGAAAGGGAATAGAAGGGAAGGGAGAAGAAATGGGTAGGAAATATCAGAAAGGGAGACAGAACATAAAGACTCCTAACTCTGGGAAACGAACTAGGGGTGGTGGAAGGGGAAGAGGGCGGGGGGTGGGGGTGAATGGGTGACGGGCACTGAGGGGGGCACTTGACGGGATGAGCACTGGGTGTTATTCTATATGTTGGCAAATTGAACACCAATAAAAAGTAAATTTATTATTAAAAATTTTAAAAATAAAAAATAAATAAATAAACAAACAAAAAAATAGAGTATGGTATGCCTGGGTGGCTCAGTGGTTAAGTGCCTTTGGTTCAGGTTGTGATTCTGAGTTCTTGGGATCAAGTCCTGCATCAGGCTCCCTGCAGGGAGGCTGCTTCTCCCTCGCATGTTCTCTGCCTCTCTTTGTGTCTTTCATGAATAAATTTCAAAAATCTTTTAAAAAGAAGGAGTATGCAGAAAATAATATGCATATTTGAACAATAAGCAAAAAATAAACTTTGAAGAACAAAAAGTATAGTCATTAAAATTGAAAACAGCATGCTGGATTTAAGTAGAAGATTAGATACAGCTGCAAAAAGAATCAATAAGCTGGAAGATAAACCTCAGGAAATAAAGTAGATTATGTCACAGAGAGATAAAATTATGACTCATTTTTAAATGAGGACATAAGAACGTTTAAGAGTACTTGTAATAGAAATTTCAGAAAGAGTGAATATAAAGAATATAAATATAAAGAGTGAATATAAAGAATAGAAAATATGAGAGAGAAGCAATATATAAAGGGATAATGGCTGAGAATTTTTCTAAAATAAACAAAGGTAGTTTGAAACACACACTAAGTTCTGAGAAGAGAAAATATAGCCACCTCATAGTCTGGCACATCACAGTAAAACTTCTGAACCTTAAAAACACTAAGAGAAAAAGAAAGATTATCCAAGAAAGAATTATAATTAGATTGACTGCAGAGTTCCTATAAACAGCAATAAAGACCAAAGAACAGTAAAATGATCTCAAAGTTCTTATTAAAATAACTGCCATCCTAGAATTTAATGCCAGCTCTCATACTCAAGAGCAGTGGTGAGACAGTACATTGGTGAGCATCCTAGAGTAATTAGGTCCAAGCCTTGTCCCCATGGAGCATCAGATTAAAAGGACACTGGAAATCACTGTAAACCAGTACTTATGGACTTAGAATCCCCCCTCCCCCAAAGAAAATAGAACCATCTTTTTCTTTCTAGAAAAAGATGGGAATCCCATGGCAGATATATGAGGATTGATTTCAGATTCTTAACCTACTCCAGCCTCTCAGATTAAATCTGTTCTCAGAGATAGGCTGGGTTCATATTACAGGCAGGTGATTGAACTGGCCTGAGAATCCCTGTTGGAAGACACACATAGTTGCCTGGATTGGTCAGGAAAACTCTGATATTGTTACAGTCTTGAAGAGCTTATGAGATACTGAATGAAATAGGTAAGTTTATAATTCCCATAAAGAGTGAGTGTGCTCTAAAGGAGAAAAGTAAGGTGCCATGGCCACTCAGATGTCCAACTCCTCATTGTCTATAGTTCAGACTCAGTCTGACATTCTGTCTTTCACTATCATGTCCCATCATAACTTCTCCAAGATAATCTTTCACTACTTCTCAAACTAACACTCTCCTCCAAATGGTTGGGCTGTTCACTAACCCTTGAAAACAAGTCTCATTTTAAGAACTACATATTAAATAGATATGGGTTGCCTGTTGGTTGATTAGTTGCGTGGCTGAATAAACAAAAACAATTCCTATCTCCTTATGTCTTAGCATCTCAGTTATGCTAACTTGCTGTGGATAGATTATAAACCAGGTTGTACAGAAAGAGAAATCTCTATTACACAAAGTATGTGACCTAACCTCCAGGTTGTGACAGATTTCATTAAAGCTCATAGTATATTACAGAAGTTTAAGATGCAAGGTTTGGAGGCAGGTCTGAGATCTAATTCTGATTCTACCATTAGCTCTGTGACCCTGGGTAAGATACAATTTCTTTGTGTCTCAATACCAAACCATAGGAATAAAATTAAGGCATTACTCATATAGTACTTGCAAGAATTTAATGAAGCAATATATGTAAAATTAAAATGTGCCTGATACATGGCACATACTCAATATAAGTTAGCATGCATTGCCATTATTTTTATTAACACTTAATCAACACAGAATGAGGAAGAAACATTTGCTATTTCATTTACATATTGTTGCAGGTAAGAGAAGGGCATCTAAATGAAGATTTAAAGAGGACCATACGATCTTCCAATTTTCTATAATCCTATACCTACTCACAAAATGTAGAGAAACTACTGGGACTAGATACTAGGTCTTTGATTCTCAATCTCCCTTTCATTCTATCAGCTTTATCATGAGTATAATCCAAGTCTCCTGGCTCATAACCAAATCAGCACTTTTACACTTTTATTATTATTATTATTATTATTATTACAACAACAGCCACTGATAATACTTACCCAACAACCACTGCTATTATTGCCTCTATCACCACAACCATAACTAATGCCACTGTTGTGTTAGCCTCACTACCTTCCCCCTAGAAACCATTTATGATGCACCAGCCTTGCACTAGACACTTAAAAAGTTATTTTCTCAAAAAATGTATTATCTCTAATCATTACAACAACTCTGCAAGAATTTTACTTATTTCCCCATTTTACAGATGAGAAAATTCTTAAGTAGCTTGCTCACCACTCACAGCCAGTGGGCAGAGGAGTCAGGATTCAAACCTAGACCCAAAGCTCTCAAGACCATACCTTTTCTACTTCACCAATCTGCCTCTCTACCTAAATGTATTTGAGCACAATAGAACAGATTTGTGCCAGAGTTTTACAGCTGTTTCTCTCAGTCTGCAAAACAGATTGCTCCCAGTTGCTGAGCCTGATGATCAGTGCCAATTTGTCAAAATGCCAATGGTGTTTTAATGATTTAGAAAAAGCACAGGCTGACAGTTTTTTTTCTACACCCAGCAGATGCCTCTGTTCCAAGAACTGTAACAGCATCAAAGTGGAGTGCACCCACTGACTTGCAATGTTTCCTGCAAATGACAAGTCTGTGGACGTCATCTGGGGACCAAGGGCAAGGATGAGCTCTGTCATGCTTATCTGCTGGGAAAAGGAAAACAAAAAAACTAACCAAGATAAAACCACCATGGGGCTGGGAATCTGGCAGAAGATGGCCTGAAGATTAGTTTTAGATAAGTCCTGTCTTCCTCCCTGTATTTCTAAAGCCTTGAAACTTCAGCTTTCTCACTTTGGCTCCTCTATTCCAGCTCTTCGCATAATTATTTTGATAAAGTGTATCCCAAAACGATGGCCTCACTGAAGTCTATTTGACAAGAACGCAAAGCAGTAATGGGGAGGAGAAAGCTGTGTGGCATGGGAGCCACAGATAAATGGGGGCTATTTGTAAGGCAGTGTGAAAAACAGGAGAGTGATGGTAGCCATTTTGCTAGATGTGGGACTTATGGACTCATATGTCTTTTAGAACTTGGTGATTGTGCTTCAAGATGATGGAGAAAAATGAACAAGTGACTGCACACCAAATATAATCCACCTTTCTGAGAGCAGGAAGCAGGAGCCCATGCTCATGCCTCATGTGGCATTTCTGCACACCATTTGTCTTCTGGGCTGGGAAACTCACATGCCTTAGAAACTTCTGCGGAGTTTCAAAGGTAGGATGTGCTTTGAATTTGGAGTTATTACAGCTCATTCAAATTCTCATTTTCCAAACATTTGCTAAATCTTATCAGGAGCTGGTTTTCTGAGGCAGGTCCAGCATCTGAGCATATAAAGAAGCAAGGAGGAATTCTGAGAGGCTCTAGGGAAAGAGAGTATGATGAGGATGTAGGAGTGGTAAACTTCCCGTAGAGGGAGTTGCCTACATCAGGTTGTTAGCAGCCTATGTGGTGGTGCTGCTGCTTCTGACAATGATGATACCGTACTAGCCTTTCGGACTTGCAAAGCATTTAGTCTGTGTCAGATTTACACTAGGATCTTCATATACAACAGGTGTCATAAGTTTTCTCCTCTCTCTGGCATCCCACATACTTTGTTTTTAGTCCCTTACCTCTTCTCTTTTCTTTTCTTTTTTCTTTCCTTCTTTCTTTCTTCTTTTTTTTTTTTTTGCTTCAAATTGCAAAGTCTGTGTTGTGAGAGGCACAGACCATGATCAGATTTTCTGAGATAGAGAAAGGTGTGGTGAGTTATGCCATAGAGGTATGGTTGCAGGTTGCAGATGAGTGTTCCCAGATGAGGGTAAAGGGAGAACATCAGAGAGGACACAAAGCTTTGGTATTGATGAGGACCTCTGAGAAAAGAGCCTCCTAGCTGGACACCCTGAGAGCTGGCTGCATTGACTTTTTGACTAGGTTTTTTGGCTGTCATAACAAATACCACAGAGTGCTTAAGCAACAGAAAATTATTTTCTCATGATTCTAGAAGCCAGAAGTCCAAGATCAAGGTGTTGGTAGGGTTCATTTCCTCTGAGGCCTCTCTTCTTGGCTTGTATGTGGCTGGTTTTTCCCTCTGTGGTGTCCTAATTTACTCTTCTAATAAGGATACCAGTCATTTTGGACTAGATTCTACCGTAATGATCTCATTTGAACTTAGATGTCCTTTAAAAACTCTATCTCCAAATACAGTCACCTTCTAATGTACTGGGAGTTAGTGTTTTTACATATGAACTTTGCTGGGCCCATTATTTAGCCCATAACAATGGCCTAAGGCACAAGGAACACCATAAAACCTTAGGTAGTTTAAGGAAAGAGGGGAAAGTACAGAGGATTTGCTAGATTCTCTTTCCCAAGTAGAATAGCAAGGCAACAAGATTCCATAGTAGAAATGGCTGCATGTCATATCCATGCAGGAAAGCATGAGCTCGCCTCGCAAAATTTGTCAAATTCAGAGTGGCGGGGCCAAGCCCTTTGTACCTAAGAGCAGGTCAGACCTAGCGTAGATAGGCAGAGGCTCTAAAAACTGTGTCATCAGGAAAAAGAGAAAAGGAACCTACTTTCTACTAAGCTACGAACAAGGGCATCTCAGAGAATGTCAGCATGCATAGAGGTTATAACCAATCTTGCTATTTGTGTGACCCTTCCTGTGTGCCAGGTGCTGTTCTAGGTTATAGCTTCATCTGAATCAGATCGTTTGATTCTATCATCAACTCTACAAAATAGCTATTATGATTGCCCTCATTTTACAGATGAGAAAACTGTGCCATGGAGAGAACTTGCCCTGGTTACAGGCAAAGAAGTGGCAGAACCAGATTCCAAAGCATAGGCCAAGCTCTTGACTGGAGCTAATATCAATCACTACCCAACAAGACGTCCACGCTGATGATAAAAGGAAATGCTTCTCTGTCTGTTGGCATACAAGTGGTAGCTGAAGACCCCTTACTACACCCTTGCTGCCCTGTCATTTCATATGTTCTGAGATGATAGTTCTGACACAGGGAACTTATAATTTAAAAAATCAAGTTCTAATAAGATTAAGTAATTGTATATTTTAAAATATAAATAAATAGCTGAGTTTTCAGCTAATATTTGTACACAATACACATAAATTATTTTATCAAATAATTACAAACACCACTTTGAGATGATATTTTATTCCTATTTTATAGAAAAGGACACTGAGCCCCTATAAGTTAAGTAACTTGTGTAAAGACACTACTAAATACTATAGCTAAGATTTGAACCCTGGGTGCTGGGGTGGCTCAGTTGGTTAATATCTGCCTTTGACTCAGCTCATCATCTTGGGGTCCCAGGATCAGGCCCCATACCCTGGCTTCCTGCTCAGAGGGGAGTCTGCTTGTTCCTCCCCGTTGCTCATGCTCTCTCTCTCTCTCATAAATAAATAAATAAATAAATAATCTTAAAAAAAAAAGATTTGAACTCATCTGCTTGACTCCAAAACCCTTCCAATTTTAAAATGCATGCTGTCATTTTTTATTCATTCATTTTACAGTTACCGAATGAGAGCCAGCTATGTATCAGGCAGTATTTTGAAGCTGGGAATACAGCAGTGAACAAGACAGGCAGGTCTCTCCTGTATGGAGCTTAAATTTTAGGGTAATCAGAGGAGAATTAGAATAAAAAACAAGGAAACAACTAGGTAAGCAAGAAAATACCAATAATACTATGTGAAAAGAAAATGAAGTTATATGATAAAGGAGCTACTTTGAGGGGGTCAGACCTGAAGAGAAGGAGCCACCCAAGTGAATGCTTGAGGGAAAAGTCATTTGGCCAAAAAAGTTAGTTAGCTCCATGGCCTCAAGGTTGAGATAAGCTTGGCATACTTAAGAAATGAAATAACCTCTCATGTAGTTGCCGTCAGATGTCAGCTGTGGCCACAGTCATATGAAAGCATCACCAGACTGGATGTACAAGATAGTTCACCGAATATATATGGCTGGTAGCTCAACTGGAGCTCCACCTGAGCCCCTCCACACATGGCCTCTCTGAGTGGTATGTACTTCTCACAGCATGAAGGTAGGGTTCCAATAGAAGATGTCCAAGACCAAACATTCCATGACGCAGAAAGCAGAATCTAGCTTGAAGTTAGCACAGAGTCACATCTACAATATTCTAATAGTTGAAGCAAAGACAAGGTCTGGCTGGACTCAAGAGGGTTGAACTGGGTTCAACAGTGTTCCCCCAAATTCATATCCATGCAGAATCTCAGGAATGTAAACTTATCTTCTAGGGTCTTTACTAATGTACATAGTGAAGATGAGGTCATATTGGATTGGGGTGGGCCCTAATCCAATGACTGGCATCCTGTGTAAGAGGAGAGACACAGAGACAGAGATGCAGGGAAGAAACTCGTGTGGTGATAGAGGCAGGGATGGGGGTGATGTACTGCCAAGCCAAGAAACACTAAGGATTGCCAGCAGCCACCAGAAGCTAGGAGAGGCAGGGAACATCTTCTCTGAATCCCCAGAAAGAACCAACCCTGCAGGCACCTTGATTTAGGACTTGTGGTCTCCAGAATTATGAGAAAATAAATTTCTATTGCTTTAAGCCTTTCAATTTGTGGTAATTTGTTACAGCAGCCTTAGAAAACTAATAAACAGGTGGAGAAACTCCACTTCCCGATGAGCGTGAAGGTCACATTGCAGAAGAGAAAAACAGCGATGACAGATACCATCAAGGCCACCTTTGGAAAGACCCAACCTGCTACTAGTTTTCATACCCCACACAGTAATAGCCTCAGGAGCTATAGTTTGGGTTCCCCTTCTTTTAATAATTCATATGTTCTATTTTTATTTATGAGCCAGTGTGTGTGCGTGTGTGTATGTGTGTGTTCCTTGCTTAAGGAACTTTGGAAAGTGTTGGAGTGTGAACAAACCAGTAACATTTTTTCCCCTGGGTTAGGGCTACAGTTTACACGTCAACCTGCAAGTTTCACTGCCCTTTCTGCCAGACTGAATTTCAAACTTTTTCTCAGCAGAATGTGAAGATGGAGCTAAAGTTTTGACAATTTCTGTGGCTGAGATCAAGGAACCATAATTAACCACCAAAGTATTGGTGGATGTTGCTGCCACTTCACACAAAACAGCAGGGCCAGTCCAGCCCAAAGCTAGAAGACCACAGGAAATGGGCATATGCGACAGCTACCCATGGGTTTGAAAAGACGGAGTGTGTCTCAAGCACTGAAGAGGTATCTACAAGTCTTTGTGTCTTCTGAGCATGCCTCAGGAGGCTGTTCTCCTGTTGTTTACTAGGAATCTGAAATTTAAGGCTTGAAGCTTAAAGACCATGGAATTACTGGCATCTTGTTGTTAACTGAGACAGTGGATGTGGATAAGCTTTGAAAGATGTAACAAATAAAAGCAGAGATTATCATGGATGTTTAGCATTGGATCATGATTGACTCCAGCTCCTAACAAATCCTTCTACCATATCTCTCCACTAACAGGGAACTCACTACCATATAAATGCATTATGGATACAGCCATCAGAGGTGAGGAAGTTTGCTGTCTGTCCAGATAATTTAGTAGCAGGCAGAGGAGGTGGAGAGAAAGTCATCCATGAGATGACAAAAACCCATGCCTTTGCGATGCATGGATGTAAAAAAAACCTGCATGACAAGAAGCCCTTGTTGAAAATCCAAAAATAAAATTAGCCCAAGAAGATTGAAACAACAGGACAGGGTTCAAATAGGATCAAAAGTAAAACTACTTTGAGGGAACATTTTCATAACAAAGGGGTTATGGTTCCCTCTTCCCATTCTCAAACAGAAAGGAAATGTGAAAAAAAAAAATTCTGCCAAAATGGAGTTTACTAGGGAAAAAATTACAAAGTACATAAGCAAATGAACCTTCATGCTAGGAAATTTATCTGCCCTCCTCTGTTAAATTGGAAATAATATAGTAAATCTAAAAGATCTGTATGTATACTTAAAATGAACAAAGTAATATGGAATAAAAATACTGATAGATGTGAGGAAAAAAACTAGTTTTTAAAAATAGCAAAAAAAGGAACTGCAGGAAGTGAAAATAGAACCACTGAAATGAAAAACCCAGTGGTTAGGTTAAAATTAAATTAGATATAGCTAAAGAAAGAACAAGTAAACTGGGAAAATTAGCCAGAATGCAGCAAAAGGATATGGAGAAAGAAAACGTGAAATAGAAGTTAGACATTGAGGGTAGAATGAGGATTCCAAAATAGATCTTCAGCCTGTTAGTGGCTAAACGAAAGAACTTCAAAATATTGACATATTGCAAAAATTGACATAATTTAAAAGAAAAAGTGACAAACCTACAATTACAAAAAGATATTCTAAGATATCTCTCTTAGAAACTGATTGAGGAGACCAAATTTAATAGTATTTAGAACATTTAAAAATATCTAATAAGCAAACTTGAGCTAACGGACAAATAGAGGAATTCACCACCGCAGAGAATATATTTGTTTTTTGGCTCGTGAGAAACCAATGCAAAAACTGACCACAAAGTAGCTATTAGGTAAGATTTTGGCAGATAATGAAGAATAAATATTTTGCAGTGCCATAAAATTAGAAATCAATAACAAAAATACAATCTGCTAAAGCCACATTTGGAAATTGAAAATACACATCTTTATAACTAATGGTTTGAAGAAGAAATTACAGTGGGAATTAGAAAATATTTACAATTGTTTAACAATTAAATCAGTATATACAGGAGACCTTGTGATATTACTAACATAGTACTTTATGGGAAATTTATAACTTTAAATTTTATATTGAAAAACAAGGAATTCTGAAAATAATTTAGGAAGCTGCTACAATAAAGAAGATAAGAGAAATTACAGAATAATCCCAAAAGAAAATAGAATGGTAGAAATACTAAGAGTGAGAGTCAAAATTAATGAAATGGAAAACAAAGAAACAATAAGACCAACCGAATCAAAGTTATCTTCAAAAGACTAATAAATCAAACAAAAGATCAATTTAAAAAAGAGAAGACAATGAACCTTATTAGGAATGAAAAGAGAAGCAATGGACAGATCTGCAGATTTTTTAAACAATAAAACACCATGCTATACTGAACATTGTTGGTAGTTTATTCATGCCAGAATTTGGGGGAACGGGTAAAATTACTAGGTTGAAGAGTACTTTCTATTAAATACATATAGCCAACCAGCTTTACAAAATAACTAATTTACACTTCCAACACCATTTATTATTCATTGTTTTGGGTTTTTTTTTCTTTTTTTTTTGCAGCTGCATAAGCATGAATTGGTATATCAGAGTGGTTTCAATTTGAATATTCCCGGTTATTAATAAGTTGACATTATTTCCATATATTCTCTTCTGAGAATTGTCCCCTCATATCTTTTGCACATTTTACTATTGTTTACATTTTTCTTTTAGATTTGTAGAAGCTCATTATAAACTCCAGACACCAATCTTATGGCAGTTAAATGCATAGCAAATTTCTCCTGATATGGGAGAAAACATATTTGCAAGCCATTTTGGGAACATATGTTTTCATTTTTAGAAAATAGATGCCTGGGAGTGGAAAGGCTGGATCATAATATAGAAATGTATTCAACATTATGAGAAACTGCCAAACTATTCTCCAAAATAGTAGTATCATATTATACTCCCACCAGCAATGGATGAGAGTTCCTACTGTTCCACATCCTCATCAACGTTTGATTTTGTCTGTCCTTTTTACCTTAGATTATAGAGGGTGTGAAATATGTGGTTTTAATTTAAAATTTCCTGAAGATTAATATTTGCATACTGCCATTCATAAATTATTTTCTAAAGTGTTACTTCAAGTCTTTGCCCATTTTTATTAGGTATTTGCCTTTTTATCATTGATTTAAAGGACTTCTTTATATTCTTATATTTTGGGTATGGATCCTTTGCCAATTTTTTCCAAAAGAATATTGAGTTGTTCCTACACCATTTGTTAAAAAGACCTCCCACTCTTGTTTGATTGACTTTGTGTCTTGTCCAAAAAGTCAATGGACCTTATATGAGTAGATATATCTCCGGACCATTTTCTTCCATTGATCTGTCTGTCTCTCCTCATGTCAATAACACTTTGTCTCGATCTTGTAAGTCTTGAAATCAGGTTAAGTCCTCCAACTTTTTCCTTGGTTTTCAGTGTTGCTTTAGCCATTCAAAATTCCTTGTATTTCCACACACATTTTAGAATAAGCGTGTCAGTGGGGCTTTGGTTGGTATTGCATTGAATTTATGGATCAATCTGGGGAAAGGGGTATTCTTATATATTGATCATAAAGCCATTGACTTCAGGGAACTCTTTCTTGTCCATTGCTAACTCTGGATCTCAGCACTACTTATTTTCTTCTGTATTTGAGCCCCCTATACTCTTCACTTTGCCATGCAGTTAAACTCAGTTTCCTGGGTGGGTGCTGCCCAGATTATGTACTCCGTATAATGACCTCTCTGTCCTGGCAACAAAGCATTCTCATTACCAGCTTCCATGGGATGCCTCATACTTCCACGAGTACAGCTTAATGTGGCATACAAGCCCTCACATGGTCAAAGTCCTTCATAATTCCCTAGCCACATCACTTACATTCACTCTCTTGTGCTCTTCCTTCAGCCATAATAAGCCATTAGTTGCTCCTTGAACACACATGCTCTCTCACCTCTGGACCTTTGCATATCCTATTACTATCTCCTGAAACAATATGTTCCCCTCTCTAGACATACCCACTCCCATCCCATTAGCTTAGAAACCTTCCCTGATTCTTCCAGGCTGGTTTAGCTGCCCTTCTCTGAGTTCTCAACAACAGTGGGAAATCCTCATAGCACCCTTATTACACTATGCCTCTTGAAGGTAGGGACTGGGTCTTTCTCTGTTCAATTTCCAATATTTAGCACATTGCCTGGCACATACAAAGCTCTTCATCAGTATTTGTTAAATGTATGAATAAATGAAAGAATTAATAATAAGTAGACACTGTCAGTAGGTCAGTATATTATATACTCCTAGGGATGGGAACCCTTACTCACTAAAGACATCATGGCAGTTATGTACCTGTGGTGGAGACAGATGACTCATTCTTCTCCCAGCACTCGTTAAAAATATCCCTTATCCATATTCAATTTATATGCACCAATCAGTCTTCTAATCTTAATGCACTTCCCAAGTAGATTTCTTAAAAAGGGACGGAAATGTGTTGGCTGGTGGATGCATTCTTAGCCTATTGGCAGATAGATTGCACATCGTAAATGAGTATTTTGGCTCTCTGTTTTTTAAAGCAATCATATTATTTTGGTTGACATGGATACAATCTTAGAACCCCTGCTGGAACTGAAATAACTGTTTCTCTTTCCATTTTTTTCATATATACATTCCCCGTGGAGGAAAGTTCTTATTTCTTGTGTTTTCCCACAGGGCCTAAGATAGTATAGGATACCTTGATGTCATTCAATAAATTGGATTTAACAATTAACAAGGCTGAAAACTCAACTCTGGAGACACATATTAGTTTTCTATGGGTGTCCTAACAAAGTACCAGAAACTGGGAAGCATATCAACAAAAATATATTGTATCACATATCTGGAGGCTAGAAGTCTGATACTGACAGAATTGGTTTGTTCTGAGGGCTATGAGGAAGAATCTGTTCCATGTCTTTCTTTTAGCCTGTGGTGGTTTGCTGGCAATCTTTGGCATTCATTGGCTTATACAAGCATCATGCTGATCTCTCTGCCTTTGTCTTCATGTGGCCTTCTCCTTGTATTCCAGATTTCCTCCTTCTTTTTTTGTTTATTTATTTGAGAGAAAAGAGAGTGTATAAGTGGGAAGGGGGCATATGGAGAGGGAGAAGCAAACTTCCCGCTGAATAGGAAGCCTGATGTAGGACTTGATTCCAGGACCCCAAGATCATGGCCTAAGCTGAAGGCAGATGCTTAACTGACTGAGCCACTCAGGCACCCCAATGCATCACATACTCAAGGCCATGTCCTAAAAGAAGCCTTTGGGAGCAGGAAAGGCGAGTGGATCCCACATTCCAAGGACAGGGGAAGGGGTCAAAAGCCTCCAAATGCCAGGGTCCACTGGTCACAGGTCAACTGGTGGTGATGTCTTTTCAGTGACCTTTCCTAACATTTTATTGTGAGTAGCATCCAATTCTGTGAACATACCAAAAATTTCTTTATCCATTCATTCCTTGATGGACAATTTGGTTGTTTCCAGTTTTAGGCTTTCCTGAGTAAAACTGCTATCAGCCTTCATACCCTAGTCTTTTTTGTTAGACATACATTTTCATTTCTCTTAGGTAAATACTTAAGATTGGAAGTGTTGGGTCATTCAAAACCAGTTTTGAGGTCACCTTTCTTGATTCTGTAAGTAGCAAAGTCAGCCAAGTACTTCCCTGGGGTTAGCAGATACCTGTGGATTTACCCACTCTAGATAAGAGTCCTAACAATCATCCCAGGTGAAAATATAGGTATTATCATTGCAATATTATATACTTATAACAGTTAGAATTTACATGGTGGTCTTTAGTTTACAAACCCTCCAAACTTATGAGCTAATTCCATTCTTGTCACAAACTCTTAGAATATAAGGCAGAGGTGACATCCCTATTTTACAGATGAGGAAATTGAGTCTCAAAGAGGCAAATTCACTCTCCAGAACCGAACTGGAGCATCAACCCAAGCCTGACTCATCATGCTGTTTTTCTCCTCAGCTCCATCCTCCAGTGCCTTTTTATCTAAAATTCCACTTTGAGTCAAAGTAGAAGGGAGTTACTGATGGAGGCACTTTTCAGGACAACCTAAGCACCTCAGAATGTGAGCAGTGGGTCTGTTTTGAGGATCTCAGGGAATAAACACATAGTAGTCTCTTTAGGCAGATGGAAGTCAAATAATTAAAGAGTCCCCATTCTTGACCTACCATAGTTAAGGATCTCTCACTGATGGCCTGGACCACCAAGTCTTACATGATGATGCATTAGTTAAATAATCAGAGAAGGAATATATAAGTGGTAGAGCTATTGTGGCCACCTGGATGCTTTCCATCATGGAGTGTATGGAGAAAAGAGGAAGTGGATAACAACTACCACAACAACAGTGGCAAAAACAACTTCCCTCAAAAAAATTCCACCAAACCCTCAATTTCCAATTTTGCAAGTTGATGAAATCTGCAAAATGGCATCATTTGACCAGGTCTGCCAGTAGACCTGGGAGGCTTTGTTGTGTACAGAAGATGTAATCCTTTCCAAGCAGCTGATCATAAGGGAGGGGGTAGGGCGCCCAGGCTTTGACATTGACTGGAACCCCATCTCTCAGAGCTGTGGTAGCTTGTGAATTTCCTTTAACCTCCCAAAGCTTTAGTTTACCTGTATCTAAAATAGATAATAATGCTGTCTTCATTTCCTATTGCCACCAATTTTGTGACTTAAGACAACATAGATGTATTACTGTTGAAGGAGGTAATCAAGAGGATATGATCCTCAGTTGACGCACAAACTCAATCCTAAAGATCAGCGCCTTCTCACTCCTTCCTCTGTCCTTGGAATTTATGTTCTGCCCATCATTCCCATAATAGGCACTGTTTTCAAGGACATAGTCTGGAGAGAGGAAGGTGTTTTTGAGATCATCTGGACTGAATACAGTATGGAACCCAACTAAGGCCTCTATATAAACTTTTAAGATTCTGGCAGGTGGTTACAGAGATTACTCCTCTTGCAGCTGCCCAGGAAAAGCCTTGTACCTAAGTTTTCTTGCTTCTTAGAACTGCCAACCTATCAACCTGGAGTGGTCTGTCTCTTTATTCAATAATTTCCTTCCCTCTGTGTATGGGGGCCAATTTTCAAACCAACAGTTACCTTTCAGTTTTGGAGGTCAGAAGTCCAAAGTGGGTCTCACTGGACTCATAAGCAAAGTGGCCTCCTATTCTGGAAGCTCTAGGAGATAAATCATTTTCTTATTTTGCTCAGCTTTTAGAGGCTGCCTGCATTTCTTGACTTGCAACCCCTCCATCTTCAAAGTCAGTAATGGCCAATCTAGCCTTTCTCACATCATATCACTCTGATATTCTCTCTTCTGCCTCCCTCTTTCACTTATAAGGACCCTTGTGATTATATTGGGCCTACTCAGATAATCCAGGGCAATCCCTCTATCTCGAAGTCACTGATTAGCAATCTTCATTCCTTCTGCAGCCTCAACCCACTTTACCATGTAACATAACATAATTCCAAGTCCCAGGGATTGGGATGTGGATGTCTTTAGGGGGCCATGATTCTGCCTATCACAAATATCTTACCTGTCAAGTAAGTTCTATGGATTGAGTTAACATATTAGGGAGTTTGGCACAGTACCTAGCCTATGGTAAGTAAACTCTCTGATCTGTTGGTTTATCTCAGGGAAATTCTTGATCAACATGAACTAATCAATAACTACATCTTTGTGTTCCTATGGCTTTCTTATGATCTGCCATAATAAGATCAATACATTGTCTTGGTGCATAAGTAAAGAAATGAATGAATGAGTAAATGAAAATTCCCTATTCCTGACAGTGACTTACAAATTCAATACTTACTTCCTATTATATTGATGCACTAGAACTTCAATTAGAAAAAGCTTGAATAGCCTGATGTAACACATGGCCATCAAAGAATCCACTATCATAGACTCAGAATTGGAAAGGACAATGGAAAGTAACTGGATCCCCCCTCAACTTTAGTAACCATTAGGGAAATGCAAATCAAACTATGATGAAATATCACCCCATACCCATAACAATGACTATTATCAAAGAAACAGAAAGTAAAGTGTTGATGTGGCTGTGGAAAAATTGGAATTCTTGTGCACTGTTGATGGGAAGGTAAAAATGGTAAAACTGCCATGGAAAAAGTTAAAAGTAGAATTACCATATGATCCAGCAATTCCACTTCTGGGTATATACCAAAAGAATTGAAAGCAGGACCTCAAAGATAGATATATCTATATCTATATTCATATCTAAATCTACATTTTAAAGGTTTCATTTATTTATTTACTTTAGAGAAAGAGCTCAAATAGGGGAGCAGCAGAGGGAGAGAATCTCAAGCAAACTCCATGCTGGGCATGGAGCCCAATGTAGGGCATGATCTCATGACCCTAAGATCACAACCTGAGCTGAAGTCAAGAGCTAGATGCTCAATTGACTGAGCCACCCAGGCTCCCCTATCTACCCATGTTCATAGCAACAGTATTCACAATAGCCAAAAAGTAGAAGCAACCCAAATATCCATCGATGGAGGAGTGGATGTATAGAATGTGGCATATACATAGAATGGAATATAATTCAGTTTTAAAAAGGAAGGGAATGCGGGACACCTGGGTTACTCAGAGGCCTTTGGCTCAGGGCATGATCTCGGTCCAGGGATTGAGTCCCGCATGGGGCTCCCCATAGGGAGCCTGCTTCTCCCTCTGTCTATGTCTCTGCCTCTCTCTCTCTCTCTCTCTCTCTGTATCTTTCAAGAAAAAATAAAAAATTTTTTAAAAAAGCAAGAGAATGCTGACATATGCTATAACATGGATCAACCTTGAGGACAGTATGCAACATGCAATAAACCAGTCACAAAAAAAAAATACTATGTAATTCCACTTATATGAGATGCTAGAGTAGAAAAACTCATAAAAACAAGAAGTGGAATGGTGGTTGCTAGGGGCTGGGTGAGGGGATTTGGAGAGTTGTTTAATGAATTTAGAGTTTCATTTCTGCAAGATGACAAAGTTCTAGAGATCTGTTGCACAGCATTGTGAGCACACTTAACATTACTGAACTGTACACCTAAAATGGTTAAGATGGTAAATTTTACGTTATGTATATTTTACCACAATTTAAAAAAATTTTTAAAGTGATTGGATCCCTACTAATTTCAGCATCTGCATCTCTGATCAGTGATTATTCTCTTCTGCTCTGAAACATTCAGTGACAAGAAACCCCAGAGGTACTAAATGCCGTGATGGGACAGTTCTACTTGATTTTTTAAAAAGTTTTCCTATTTGGAGATGAAATTACTTGCCCTATAGGTTATTAGATACAGATTAGTTCACTGAAGTAACAGAACAAATTGACTCCTTGTATATGACACACTTTTGAGGATTTGAAAAAATTTAGATCTTTCCTAAAGTAAATACTTAGGACATAGCTTCCAAACCATTTGGAGGAAGATAATATGGGTGTAGTTATAGGCATCTACTACTTGTAAACTATGAGAGTTTTAGCATCTCCGATACTCTGAACCTCAATTTTATTTATTCATTCATTCAACCAATCTTTGTTAAGCTCTATTTTTTTAAACCAAGCATTGTCCAAGTACTAGGAATATAATATCGAACAAAACAGATGCAGTCATGAACTTCACAAAGTAGGTAATCCAGTGAGGAGTAACGATAATTAACAACTGTTAACAACAAATTGAGACAAGCACCAGGAGGTGGAAATTACAGAATTAAATGAGAGCATGGAATGGAACCACTGAACCTTGTTTTGGGACTAGAGTAGACATCCCCTGAGGAAAAAATATTTAATGTAAGCCCTTAAGAATATACAGCAGTTTTCCAGGTGAGGAGCATCTAGAACCAAGCTTATGGGGTTATTAGGAAGATTAAACTAGATAAAATAATCTAGAAGAAAAATATTATCCTCATGCTTTCATGTACCACTATGGATTCAGCTCTTTTAGACTCTACTATCATTTATGGAGCTGCTCTGTGCTCTGTGCTGGCTTCCCATATCCTAATCTAATTTATTTATGACAACCTCATGAAGGTGACTCAAAGGGCTATCATCTTATAAATAAAGTGACAAGAACTATCCCATTTTGGATGAAATTATGCAGAGTGCAATGGGAAAACACAAAGAGAATGAAATACTTTTGCTAATAGTATATTGCCAAAAGGTAAGCCATTATTATTACCATTACTTTCTTACATATTTATGTCTGGACACAATGATTAATGTAACTGAAGTTTCACTAATATTCTAGATGCTGAATTGGTACTCTTGAATTTGTGGTCCTGCAAATATCTTCTCTTTCATTCTCACAAGAATTCTGTCCATTTAGGTCTCCTTTCCACTCATGCAACTGAGTTTTGGAAATTAAATGGACACGTTTCGTGTTAACCTACAAATTTTTACTTAGTTGCCTTAGACACTTCATTCTAGCCTGCCAGGATAATCTGGAGTTCTGCTTTTGTCATTCATATCTCTTTTTCATTAAATTTGAGAAGCTTCCCTTCTGAGATCTAAGATTCAGCAACTGAAGTAATAGCTCTGCTTTATTCCCTTTGCTTCTGGTGACTCCAGGTTACACAAACCAGAGCTACTGCCAGCTCTCACCTGTCTCAGAGAGCTCTCAGCTCCTAAGAAGGTACAAGCTGAAGCAAGATTCAATAAGCTTCTCCCATCCCTTCTCTGGGATTTGATTATTAAATATGATTCCCACGCTCTGGTATTTGATGGCCCAGTCATGCCTTTTGGGTACTTCCTTCTGCTCCTGATGATGTGGGCATCCCTAAGACGACATGGGAACATGCCCCTTTTCTTAGCAGATCACATTCCATATCCTGACCTCCCTCTTCCCTCACCTTCTCACTTCCCTATCTCTATGCTAAGAGTATACCCCCACCCCCACCCCAAATAGTTAATGCATTTGCAAGTGGTTTGGCAGAGAGGGAGGCATAAAAACAAGGAAATAATTTTGCTCATATATTTGACACGAATTATAATTACTTATACTTTTTATAGAAATCTCATTGTTTCTTAAAATCATTGCATTCATTAAAAATTGTATGCATGCCACACATGGCCGTAGTGTAATACTTTACATCATTTATATCATCAGTGTGCTTGTTTTCATTCATAAAGCTTCATTTTTCAATATTACTCTACTGTGTTACCTTATGTTCCAAAATGTTCCTTAAAAAATGTATCATTGCCTCTAAGTAGTTCTTTGAAACACAAAAGTAATGAAAATCATAATGATATTATAAATGTAAGCTATGGAAAGATCTCCATACATGCAGAATGAATAGAAATTTAAAATAATATTACAAATTATGGAAAGGTCTTCATGTAACATAGAGTGATGAGTAAATCTACAGCCCTCCAAAAAGTAAATGTAAAATGTAATAACACATACCTGAAAATATATTTTATTACGCTTGCAATCCATTTGCTTCTGATGCCCCAGGAACTGTCAGTTTTAAGTCTTTGCAAATACTGACAGCCAAAGATATGTGACATTTTTAAATAAAAGAGAACCTCTTTGGTAATCCAGTCACTTCCCCCCCCCCAGTCCTTGCACCAAATAGTATTTGCTAGTATGATTTAAGTGAATTGTATATCCAAATGTAGAAGAGAGTCCAGAACATGTCCAGAGGCATTATTAAAAAATGTACAGATCACCACCTTTGCTGAAAAACCTGTTAAACTAGTCAAAAAGGTCATGAAAACTGCAAAAATTCCTTAATCCAATAACACTTTTGGAGACTGCATACTATCAATGGTAAAAAATGTGAAGAGAAATCACTAGGTGTGCATTTCTAGCACAAAGTTTGCTTTACATGTAGATCAAACTACTGGTATGCAGAGTATAAGTCAACTCCTTGAATATGTGCTCTGCATATATGACAGAGGCATGTTCAACAGCTCATTATCACTGAAAGCCTGTGCCATAAGCAGACTTCTTAATTTAAAAGAAAATGATTTTGTGAGCCAAGAAGAGGACAGTACAAATACACTGGGACCCATACCAACAGTGCACACATATTTTCTTGAATATTTTATTGACAGAGACTAATCAGTAGCCAACAATATGCCTCTCAATTTTGATCCAAGATTGAAAATACTGGGGAAATTTTATGTGACTGAATCATAGCCGGTATATGTACATCTCTCTCCACTGCAACGTGTTGAGAAATGGTTGGTGAATACAAAACTATTTTTTTTTCATACTGACACATAGTGGTTGGTAAAAAACATAAATGGATTTTTAAAAGTTAGAAATAAAAAAATCAATTCTTTGTGACTTGATCACTTCAATTACTTAGAATGAACTAATATATTTCAAAATATAAGTATCTTGAATAAAGTGAATCTGTCATTTCAGAGCTAAAGGATTATAATTTCTAATGTTCAGAACACAATATTAGAATTTCTTAAGAATACATTGTGAAGAAATCCTTCGATCATTATGGCTAATAATTTTCTTCCACTGTCAGAGAAAGAAACTGATGATATATTATTGATAATGTTTGAAAAATCATATCCCAATGCTGCCACAAACCATTTAGAGATATATTCCAGAGACACATTCAACCAAAGAATGAATTGGTATTCATCTTTCAAGTTGAAAGTTAAAACTTTGCTTATGATGTATTTATTTCTAATGGAACATGGAAAGCAATCTTCAGTGATAAATCTATTCTTTCTGAGTCAAATGTTTTATTTGAATACCCAGAATTATTTAAATATCCTTACAATTGTGAATTGGAATCTTCCAATTTAGAAAGAATAAAGAGTAGGAAATATGCTGATTGTGGGACCTGGACATGTCTCAAGCTACTCATTATCAAGCTGGATATAAGATAAAATCGGTGTTCTGCTTGCAACCAATAAAGTGCTCTGCAAATGCTGAGAAATTGAGAGACTCATGCTAGAAATTCTGACCAGGTTCAGAAAGCCCCCACCCCCAGATCAGGGAATTAGCTTGAATCACAGACTGTTGACTAAGTGAACATCAGTCCTCAATTTTGCCATTTCTTCTTTCCCAAGATTGGAAATGTCATCATTGATTTTTGACCCATGATTCAATTCGATTGCCTACTGTTGCTCACTACCTGGACCCATGATGCCCTACTTCCTCTGCCATGTTGAATGGAGAATGGACAGATGTGTAGAATGAAGTGGACGGAGATACCGAGCCAAGGAGATGAGCTCCTGATGGCTTTCCAGGTCCTAGTAAAGCATGGCAGGATAATTTCTGGAAATTTCAATTTGTATTCTTTGCTCCCCCCACTCCCATTACGAGGCAGGAGCTAGACTATTGCTACTTCCTTGACTGTCCACATGACGGGGCAGAAAGCAAAGACGGCTTGATGGCAACGGAGAAGCAGTGCAGGGCTGCAGGTAAGAGCAAGAATCTTGAGACAGGCCATCTGGTTTAGAAGAATCCACGTCACCTCCTGGCTATGAGAACCTAGGCAAGTGACTTAATCACCCGGCTGTCCCATCTGTAAAATAAGGATAATGCTGCCTACCTCTACCTCATAGGATTATTGTGACAATGAACTAAACATGTAAAATCCCTAGAACAATTACCATCATGTCACAAAAGAACTAATAGGTGCAAGGTGTTTTTATGACCTTTGTTTGTGTGTTTTTCCAAAGCCCGAAACTAACTCAAGAGCAGTGCTACATGTCCCAGAAGGTGAAAGAGAGCGAGGAGCACCTCTGAGGACCTGGAGCATATTGGGAGGAACCCAACCAGTTAAAGTAGAGGCTAGAATGGCCTGGAAGAGCAGTGGTTCCGGCAACACTCTGACAGGGTGTCTGAGGACTTCAGACAGGAGGGCTGCCTCATGAGTCTGAGAAAATAGGACCCTGCTCCTACGTCTCCCCAGAGGTCCCCATGTCCAGAGGCTCGCATGAAAACCACACTGCTAGCTGCCCCTCAATTTCTTTACTTTTGCCCCCCAATTTCTATTCTTTCCTTCCTCCTGCTAAATTTTAGCTGGCCTCCCATGTCAAAGTAGCTGGATCTTTTTTGTATGGGAGGGAAAAAGACTTATCTTAATCAAGCCTTTGCTATTTTGTTTTTAACTTTTGTGCACAGCCAGCTTGAATCCTGTCTGATTCATCATCCAAGTGACAGATTAGGACAATGGCAAAAATGGAGCAATGGGTGGAAACTCAGGACTGCTGATCAAAAACTGAGGAGGCCTCTTCTGTTCTTTGGTGCCCCCTTGGACAAAGGCAGGCAAGGATGTCCCCTCAGAGAACCAAGATTTTATATCCCTCCAACCTGACAAGATAGGAGAAGCGAAGCCCGATGTAAGTTGCTGTAATATTTCTCATGTTATCTGAGTTTATTGTTTCAGATTAAAAAGGCTTAGCCATCCTTGGATTTTATGATTTATCCTAGAATGCTTTAAATAGATACCTCTTTACTTGATTTTTAAAACTTAATTCAGAGTGATTTTTAAATTCGTACTCAAAAGGATCCTATTTAAGACACAGACCCTACCTGTGCGAATGCATTAATTTCTCAAGGTGTCTCACCCATCTCTGGCTAGGAATACTTTGAATTATATTGTCAGATTTCATTTTTAGGTTTCTTCCAAAGTATTTTGCTTTTGTGAAGAATCAGTTCCTGGGACCATGTTCATTTTTTGCCTCATGTTTGACATCTGCATTATCAAAGTTCCAGGCCTGGGGAGAGGGGGAGCTCCCTCCCTTCACCCCATGCTGAATCGTTTCTCTTCCTTCATTGTCATTTCCAGACAAGCAGTCAGTTGTTTCTTACTGATCTAAAACAAGTCCGGAATGGCAGTTCTTGCTGCTTCCTCCACCAGCTGGGCAGGGAACTGCCAGCAAGGCAAGCCAAGAATTTATCAGCAGTAATTCTTCCAGCCGAATTAATCTACCTAAAGACACACAGCTCCTTGACTCCCTCAAATGTGATTTTCCACATGTGGAGATTCTTCAAAAGAGATTCTTAGGCATAGTGTGGACAACACCTATGGGGAAAGCCTTTGCTATTAAAGCCATTCATAGATGCCCTGAATTCTTTGAAATTGGTTGACCTTGGAAACATACTGAAGCCAAACACTGGGGAAAAGGAGCTGGAAAGAGCACAGAGGGAAACGGGCAAAAGCAAAACTCTTGGGTGAATTGCAAACCCCCTGCTTTGCCACTGATTCACTCTGTGATCCTGTACGAGCCACTCGAACTTACTGGGGTTTACTCTTCCCATCTATAAAATGGGGATAATAATCTCTCTTCTGGAGAGCTCACAGAATTGTCTGGTAGTGTTTGGAAACTTAGTTAAGGTCTCTTTAAATGTACAGTATGGTTGGGGCTCCTGGGTGACACAGTCTGTTGAGTGTCTGGCTGTTGGTTTGGGCTCAGGTCGTGATCTCAGGGTCTGGGATAAAGCCCCACATCAGCTCCATGCTCAGAGGAGAGTCTGCTTAAAGATGCTCTCCCCCTGCCCCTTAGCCCCCCAGTCCCCCTCCTCCGTCCTCACGCACACATTCTCTTTCTCTCTCAAATAAATAAATCTTTAAAAAAAAATAGGGGCGCCTGGGTGGCTCAATTGGTTAAGCATCTGCCTTTGGCTCAGGTCATGATCTCAGGGTCCTGGGATCAAGCCCTGCATCAGGCTCCCTGCTCAGGGGAGAGTCTGCTTCTTGTTCTTCCTCTGCTGCTCCCCCTGCTTGTGCTCTCTCACATGCTCCATAAACTAAATAAAATCTTAAAAAAAAACAATGGCACAGTAGTGTTATAATCTTAATGCGCCCTAAATCCCAGCCTCCCATCCCCATATTAGTTATTGTTCCAGCCATTTAAAAGCAAAGAGAGGAAAGGAGACCTGCATGTGCTAGGCAACAAGAACGCACCGAGTGCTACGCTAAGGATGTTATATGTTATATGTGTGTTTTCTTTTAACCTTCACACCGCCCCATGTGGTGCATATTAACACGTTTCTGTGTGTTCACTTTGCAGACAAATTTCTGGGAATTGAAGTGATTACTTGCTCAGAGTCTCATAGTGATTACTTTTAGAGACAAAATTCAAGTTCTAGGTTTACTCCAAAGCCGGGGTATATTTGTATATACTGTACACATGGAGGCCACTGGAAAGCAGTAGGGAAGAAGAGACTGGAATTCCAAGGCTGTCTTTTACGAGGCACGTATTTGTGTCTATTTGTGTTCTCCAGTACAGACTGTGTCTTTATGGCATGACATAGATTCATGGAAATAGGTCTCGAGGGAATTCACTTCTGTGGGGAATACAAGCTCCATTTACAACAGCTGATCTGTTCACTGTCATCCAGGAACCCAGTTAGGTCCCAAACTCATGTCACTGCTCTGTTCCAAGCCCTCCAATGTTTTGTCATCTCACTCTGAGTGAAAGCCAGAGTCTTACAATGGCCCAGTAGGCCCTGTGTGCTCTTTCACCTCCTTTCCTGACTTCTGGGTCCTCATTGCTTCTCATTCTTCCCCAACTCAATCTGCTCTAGCCATCCTTGCATTCTTGTTAATCATCTAGCCAGCTGAGGATTCTTCTGCCTCAGGGCCTTTGCACGTGTTGTTCTACCTGACTACTCTTTCCCAGATATCCACATGACTCACTCTTACTGCCTTTAAGTCTCTGATCTTATCAGTGAGGCTTTCCCTAGCCACCCATTAACATTACAAGTCCCCTCTTCCTCCATAGCCTTCCCATATCTTTAAGAAGCCCCTTTCTCCTTGCCACAAGGAGGAAACAAACCTCGCTGGCTAGGCAATAACACTCCCTCCACCCCCACCCTCCCCCACACACATACACAGGGCACAGAAAGCCTTTGAACAGCCCTTAACAGCACAGAAAACAGGAGAGGCTCTAGAAACCCTTACGATCAGTGTTTCCAGTTCACAGGTGAAGAGAGGAAAGCTCAGAGAGGGAACGTGACTAGCTCAGGAATGAGAATCTGTGTAGAGATGGGTCTGGGAAGAGAATCCAAGTTCACTCATTTATTCATTCATACAGCAAATATCTATTTAGGATCCCCTATGTGTTAGGGTCTTGAGCTACCCCAGTAAAACCAGTTTCAGTTCTTCCTACTTCTAGTGCCTCCAACCTTGTCAGAGAGGGAGTCACTGAGCAAATGTCCACATAAAGACCTGTGAGACACAGCTGCAGAAGGTGTTACGGAGAAGCCCTTGGTGCCATGACAGCATAGTTTGAGGTGTTGGCTTGGATGGGGGTCGAGGCCTGCTCCTCAGCTGGATGCCGGGAGTTGACAACGGGAAAATGACTGAGGTGGCTGGATGAGGGAGCAAATGGCATATCAGGCGGCTGGGCAGAGCGAGGTGTGAGATGAGGTTAGATATGGAGGTAGAAGTTAAGAGTCTGTGGCTCCCCAGAAGCCATGATAAGAAATTGTATCCTCACCCTAAGAAGTGCTGAAAGCTTTATCTGATTCCTATTTCCATTCCTTGCCTTTAAGCCCACCGACAAATAGTGTTAAGGATAAGTAATACAGGAGGCAGATCCGATTTCTATTTATATCCATGAACCATCCAAAGGAAGAAAAAATAACTTGGAACAACATTCCTTCAGTCCCTTGTCATGTCACACTTTCCTGGCCACCGGGGCAGTCAAATGCCTTCTATTTCTCTGCAAGCCTGATTTGTGTGTGCGTCGCACACACATTTACATATACTTCTTCATTTTAGCAAACGTTGTCTTGACACTCCTGATACAGGAATAACAGAGCTTATTCTGATTAATCTCATTTAATTCCAATTAGTTTATCCACTCGGGTCATTTGATCTGCAATTACTTGCTGTCAGGGTGCTGAAAATAATGCCCATCCTTACTTCTCCAAATGGTGGTAATTCAATTGAGAGGTCTCTCCTGGTGTTATGGAGTTCCACTCTCTGGTTCCAGAACATAGAAAAGACCCAGAAGCATCATTATTAGCCACTATGGAAGGTTTGTGATGTCTGTTTGCCTGGTTGAATGTTGCTTTTCGGCAAGAACTGTGTGTTCCTGACGACCCTGGAGAGACGGCCCCTCCCGTGGCTGGCCTTCCATAGGCAGACCAACGACACCCCTACCACCGCCTTCATCGCCTCTTGCACCGTGGGCCACTCCCCTGCTCTAGTCACCGGGAGGGCTGGGGACCACACGGCCCGACCCCCAGAGCTCCCTGGAGTTATTCCAACTAGCCAGTGCTCAGCCCGCTTACCGCCCCAATCCAGGCGCTTGCCGCCGAGGTCCCCCGGAGCCCCTGCCCTGACCCACCCGGGTCCCCCGGCGCCCCTGCCCTGACCCGCCCGGGGTCCCCCGACGCCCCTGCCCACACCCACCCGGGGTCCTCTGGCGCCCCTGCCCTGACCCGCCCGGGGTCCCCCGGCGCCCCTGCCCACACCCACCCGGGGTCCTGCAGGGCCCCTGCCCTGACCCGCCCGGGGTCCTCCGACGCCCCTGCCCTGACCCGCCCGGGGTCCCCCGGCGCCCCTGCCCTGACCCACCCGGGTCTCCCGGCGCCCCTGCCCTCACCCACCCGGGTCTCCCGGCGCCCCTGCCCTGACCCGCCCGGGGTCCCCCGACGCCCCTGCCCACACCCACCCGGGGTCCTCTGGCGCCCCTGCCCTGACCCGCCCGGGGTCCCCCGGCGCCCCTGCCCACACCCACCCGGGGTCCTGCAGGGCCCCTGCCCTGACCCGCCCGGGGTCCTCCGACGCCCCTGCCCTGACCCGCCCGGGGTCCCCCGGCGCCCCTGCCCTGACCCACCCGGGTCTCCCGGCGCCCCTGCCCTGACCCGCCCGGGGTCCCCCGATGCCCCTGCCCACACCCACCCAGGGTCCTCCGGCGCCCCTGCCCTGACCCGCCCGGGGTCCCCCGGCGCCCCTGCCCTCACCCACCCGGGTCTCCCGGCGCCCCTGCCCTGACCCGCCCGGGGTCCCCCGATGCCCCTGCCCACACCCACCCAGGGTCCTCCGGCGCCCCTGCCCTGACCCGCCCGGGGTCCCCCGACGCCCCTGCCCTCACCCACCCGGGGTCCTCCGGCGCCCCTGCCCTGACCCACCCGCAGGGCCCTGCGCGCCGCGCCCCCTCGTCCTGGGAGCTGCGAGGAGCAAACTCTTCAATAACCATCATCTCACCTGCCGGCCTCACCGCACCTGAATCAAGAAGAGCTACGTAGCCAGGCCTCTTCCTCGGCGCCTCTCCCGGAGATTCCCACGTGGGACGCCTCTGCCGCCTGCCCGGGCCCCGCCCCCGCCCCCGCCCCCCGCACAGCCCCCCGCCCCGCCCCGGCGGCCTCCCGCTCCCCGCGGGCTCTGCTCTGCGCGCCGCCTCGGGGTCCGCCTCCCGCGTCGCCGTCCCGGGGTCCGCCTCCCGACGCAAAGCCGCGGGTGACTGATGGCGACCTCTGCGACCTTTGCTGCCTGCAGGCGTTAACCTCCAGCCCCGCGGAGCCTTCGATTTTCCCCTTCGCCAGTCCCCGGCGGCCTCGGGCAGGGCCCCGAGCCGCCCTCAGGGGGCGCCCGCGAGCGCGGGTCGGGCCGGGCCGAGCGGGGGCGCTGGGTGGGGGCGGGGCGCGAGGGGATCCGACGCCGGCGGGGAGGTCGCGGGGGGCTCCGCGGGCCGGCGGGGCCGAGCCCCCGCTTCCTTTCCCTTTCCCCCCCAGCGCCGGGGTTCGTTCCCGCCACGTGGGGCCGCTCCGTAGGCAGCACGCACAGGCGTTGGCACCGGGGAGCGAGCCGCCGCCTGGCCCCGAGGGGCGACCGGGCTTCTCCGTGGCCCCGGGCCTCGGCTGCTTCCCCCGCCCTCGCCGGCGAGGCGGCCCGGCACGGCCTCCCCGCGCCCCGCCGCCCCGCCGCCCCGCCGCCGAAGCCCCGTGGAGACTGGGGGGTTGGGGGCGGGGCTCTGGGCCAGCCTCGGGCCTGAGGGAAGGCGCGGTGGAAGGACCTCCGGAGGGCGCGGTGCTCTGAGCCTCAGCCACCCCGGGGCCTGCCGCTACCTGCCGGGCCTGCCGGCCTCCTGGGTGGCCCGTGCGGGCTATGGGCCAGGACAGCCGTGCCTCAGCCCTTCTCGTTATCTGCCACGACCTGGGCATCACTGAGAAGGTTGTCGCGAGCCCCCGTCTCTTCCTCTTCTGTGTGTCGCCCTCCCCTCTCCTCTTCCTGGCATAGGAAGCATATCCCACCCCCCCACCCCCCACCATCCGGGCCAACCCCTGCCCATCGCCACCCCCCCCCCCCGGGGCGCCGAGAGACCTGAATTTCTCCCTTAAGTCAAGGATTCTAGAGGGAACACGTGTGAAGCCGGCAGAGAAAACACAGGGAAGATGAAGCATCAGCTCCGTGTGCCGCACACCTACTGTGCCCCAGGTGCTGTCCCGGGTAAACCTCTTGGCCCCTGAAAGTGGGGATCCTCAGTGTCATCACCTTCCAAATGAAGAAATGGAGACACGCCACGTGCAAGGACCAGCTGGGAGGTGGCCCATCCTGAATTCAAAACGAGGACTTTTTGAGTCTGAGCTCTTGCCTACTAGGCTACCTTGCTTCCCAGGCACAACAGAAAACAACTTCCGGAGGAACCCCCTCAGGTCACATTGTAGCAGTGATCCCACCCAGTCAATCGCAGGAAGGAAGCACCTCCCTTGGGGTCATGGCTGTTCCTAGTGTCCAGTTGTGTTCCCCTACCTGACTCTGTGTTCATCTTCCCTAAACCGTGAGCCTCTTCTCCACGTCCTTACAGTGCCCATGAGGCTGAAGCCAGCGCACTAAAGTTCTCTCTGAATATTTGCTGCATTTGATTAAAGAAAAAGGAACATCCCTGTCCCATCCTAGGAAGAGAGTGAATGCAAAGAATGAGAGAAAAATGACAATGAAGGGGTAGGCAGGTACCCAGTAAAGATAACTGTCATGGAATGGAGGGATTTCACCTTCTGGATGTCAGTGTTTTCAAAATGAAACATTAGTGGCCAGTGTATGTTGGTACCACACCTGGCACTGCTCAGAGTAAGAGGCGTATGGTCTCCATGGCATCTGGCAATTTACACTGAGCCAGGCCCGAGCACCCCTTTGAGGACACAGTGCCAGTCATGGGACACAGCAGCTGCTCTTTCTCTCAAGGGGCACACAGTCTGGCCCACAGAGGAGGGTGATGTGATTGCTTGGTTGTGCCAACTAGATGTTTCTCCACACGATGTTTGATTGATGCTCAGAGTTTTTCTTTGGATTTATCTTTTCTCCCAAGTTTTCAATGTTTAAACATCCAGAGAACCATGGTGATTGGGATTTTGAGGGTTCTGTCTCAGGCTCTCGGCTCTTCTTTACGTATGCTCACCCCTGACATGGCCTTGGATGCAACTGTTGACTGCAGGCATTGGGACCATTTTTCTGTGTCCCAGATTAAAATTGTGAGTCCTCTGAAGGAGAATGTGTGAAAAGGCTGTTTCTTACAAAAAGAAAAAGAAAACATGACATGAACCGAGGCCAAGATGTTATACAAAACAAAATAAAAGAAGAATAAAGGGCACCTGGGTGGTTCACTGGTTGAGTGTCTGTCTTTGGCTCAGGTCATGATCCTGGAGTCCTGGGATTGAGACCACATCAGGCTCCCCGCAGGGAGCCTGCTTCTCCCTCTGCCTGTCTCTGCCTCTCTCTGTGTGTCTGTCATGAATAAATAAAATCTTTTAAAGAAAGAAGAAAAACTCCAACAAATCTGGAGTCAAAGGCCAACCCAGATAACACTCAAATCTGCGGTTGATTCTAGAATTTCATTGAGGAGCTTCTACATCAGTTGCCCTGTCAATGTGTTGAAGTGGGAAGGAAATGAGTCCTGGAGTCAGAGGACTGCATCTGCTCTGCCATGAGTTTGGGAATTCGTTTTGTTTTAGCCTCTGGTTCCCATCCCTAAAATGATTTATTCCCTCCCAAGAGTAGAGAATCAAATTGTGTGGCAACCAGTGGCCACATGGGCTGTGGCATTTCCTCCTAGTGCTTCAGACAGGTGCCTCAGAAGAATCTTTTCCAGGGATGTTCGTGATAACTAACCACTTGGCTCCCTTTCCCCACTCAAAGAAGCACACATGCTGAAAAGGAAGAGAAATGCATGAAGAGTATTCTAGCAAACAGTACTTTGTATGGATGAGGTGCTTTAAGTGTAAAACATATCCACTTACGTTAACGCCTTCAATCTTCACAAAAAATCTTAAGAGACGGAGGATTTTTCAGTTTTTCCTTCACAGTCGAATGAACCTGGGGCAGAGATGCTAACTGGGTTCACCATCACCTGGCTGTTAAGTGGTCTGGAAGAGACAGGAGCTCATGTGGGTCTGACCTCAAGTACAGAGCTCTTATGACCAGGCCACAACTGCCACTGGACCAGGCCATTCTAAAAACACTTCCAGGGATGCCTGGGTGACTCAGTCAGTTAAGCATCTGCAGTCAGCTCAGATCATGATCTTGGGGTCCTGGAATCAAGCCCCACGGCAGGCTCCCTGCTCAACAGGGAGTCTGCTTCTCCCTCTCCCCCCTGCTCATGCTGTCTCTCACTATGTCTCTCTCAAAAAAAATAAATAAATAAATAAAAGTTTTTAAGAATTAAAATAAAATAACTTCCAGAAATTCTGCCTCCCTTGCATTTGGTCAAACCCTTTCTGGGACACGGGGAATGGCTGGGAGAGTTACACTGTTTTCTGTTTAAGTCACACTATTTTCTGCTAAAGAAAAAGAAAAATTTGTCTCCAATTTTGTCTTATTTTCCCCCCTACTTTTCCCCTTATTTTTCCTCTTTGACTCTCTGTTTTGTTTCTTAAATCCCACATATGAGTGAGATCATAAGACAATTGTCTTTCTCTGATTGACTTATTTCACTTAGCATAAGTGAACCAAAAAAGAAAAATAGAGAAAAGGAAATGAAAGGAACTAACAAATAAAAATCTATAAGCCTAGTTACAAAGAAAAAAAAAAAAGACAGAAAAAAAAAAAAGAGAAAAGCAAAAAAATACAGCCTGGGTTCCTCTGCAGGAAGGACTTTGGTTCTATCCACCTCTCAATGTTAAGCTCAAGTGTAACCTCCTTAGGAGGCCTGAACTGATGGCCAGCCCGTGGTGGGTGCCCCTCCACGCTCTCACGAACTCTGTGCCTTTCAGGTACAATGATAACCAATGATTTCCTTTTCCCTCAAAGGCAGTGGGCTCACTCTACAGAAATCCTTTTGGCCACAAATTCACATCAGGCTCCACCCCCCTCCCCACCCCCTCCAGGCAGAATTCTAAGGAGGTCCTGATGATATTCATCCCCTGCTATGCATGCCCTATAGACCTCCTCCCTGCCCCAGGTGGGCAACCCCTGGGTATGTGATGGGGTGTCACTCCCATGATTATATTATCCTGTAACAGACTCTGTCTTAGCAAGTTGGAGGGAGAGCTTCTCCTGCTGGCTTTGAAGAAGGAAATCAGCATGTCGTGGAAAGGACCACTTGGCAGGTCCTCTACTTGGTAAGAAATGGTCATGGCCACCAGCCAGCAAGCAAGCAGGGCTTTATATTGTGGCATTATTTTTAATAGTCCCTATATGGAAGTAGCCCAAGTGTCCATCGATGGATGAATAGGTAAGATGTGGTATATATACACCGTGGAATATTAGCCATAAGAAAGAACAAGTTCTTGCCATTTGCAAAAACATGGTTGGACCTAGAGTGTATTATGCTAAGTGAAATCCATCAGAGAAAGACAAATGCCATATGATTTCACTTATATGTAGAACTTAAAAAACAAAATAAACAAACTGAAAAAACAGATGCTTAAATACAAAGAACAAACTGGTGGTCACCAGAGGGCAGGTGAGTGGGGGGATGGGTGAATTAGATAAAGGGGATTAAGAGCACAGTTCCCATGCTGAGCACCATGTGATGTACGGAAATGTCAAATCATTATATTGTACACCTGAAACTAACAGAACACTGTATGTTATACTTCAACTAAAAAAAAATAAAAAGTAATAAGAAAGTGGGGCTCTCAGTCTTACAACCACAGGGAACTGAATTCTTCTAACAAACAAAGAACTTGGAAGAGGACCAAGGAAGAGGCTCCACCTGAGAACCATACCATGGCTGACCTCTCTGTTGCAGCCTGGTGAGAGCCAGATCAGAGGACCCAGCCAGCCCATATCTGGACTCCTGAACCTCGGGTACAATGAAATAATAAAGGTGTGTTGCTCTAAGTCACCTGGTCTGTGGGACTTTTTTACACAGCCATAGAAAATGGATACACTCCATGAAGACAGAAAGTGCACAACGAAGCATCTGTTATAACTGTGTGCTATTTCTTCCGCCATCAGGGAGGCAGTAGGACATAGTGGTTGGGAATGTTAACTCTGAGGCCAACTTGCCTTGGTTCAAATCCCAGCACTGCTACTTACTGTGTGACTTTGGGCAAACCACTTACCCTCTCTATGCTTCAATTTGCCCCTTTGCAAGATAGGTCTAGTAAGAGTACCTACCTTGGGTCACTACTTAAACTAATTTACTGAATTTTCTAAATGTAAGATGCTCGGTACTACCCAAGTGCTTCCTAAAATCATTAGCAAATCAAAACCAAAGAGGAGAACAGAATTTGTGTCCAAAAACACACACGCCCAATGGCCTCATCTTACAGACATTGAAACTGAGCTCCAGAGACATCTTGTTCAAGGTCAGAGATATGGTTTGAAATTCACAAACGACATCTACTCCTGAAGGTAAGGCTCGTGGAGTCCACAGGATGACATCATATTGTCATCTGTTCATGGCCTAACTCAGGCCTAACTCAGGGTGAAGAAAGGTGGCAAGTTCCAGTCTCTCCTTGCTGGGTGAGCCACTTAAATCAGGTTTGCTTTCTTGTTCAGGCCAATGACTGTCCTCTGTCAGGCACGACAAAGACTCTCTCCTTGGCCCAACTCTGAACAGGCTCCTCTGCACCCTCCTTATGACATGGTCCCCTCCCTGTGTTTGGTGAGCCCAGCCAGTGCAGCAAAGCATCCTGCTAAAACAGCTTAGTAAGAATCCCCCACCTTTGAGAGCTGATCACCCTTGACATCTGATTAAGTTCTTCACCCCCACCTTTTTGAAAAAACTTAAATTCATTTAATTGACATATAACATATTATTGGTTTCAGAGGTAGAGGTCAGTGATTCATCAGTCTTATAGAACACCCAGTGCTTATTACACCCTGTAATGATGGGCTCCTAATGCCCATCACCCAGGAACCGCATCCCCCCTCCCCTCCAGCAACCCTCAGTTTGTTTCCTATGATTAAGAGTTTCTTTTGGTTTGTCTCCCTCTCCAATTTTGTCTTATTTTCCCCCCTACTTTTCCCCTTATTTTTCCCCTTTGACCCTCTGTTTCTTAAATTCCACATATGAGTGAGATCATATGACAATTGTCTTTTTCTGATTGACTTATTTCACTTAGCATAATAACCTCTAGTTCTATCCATGTCATTTCATTTTTTTGATGGCTGAGTAATAATTCCATCTTCTTTATCCACTCATCTGTCAGTGGACATCTGGGCTCTTCCCATAGTTTGGCTATTGTGGACATTGCTGCTATAAATATTGGGCTGCAGATGCCCCTTTGGATCACTACATTTGTATCTTTGGAGTAAATCCCTAACAGTGCAATTGCTGGGTTGTAGGGTAGCTCTATTTTCAACTTTTTGAGGAACCTCCACACTGATTTCCAGAGTGGCTACCCCAGCTTGCTTTCCTACCAACAATATAAGAGTTACCCCCACCTGTGATGCATAAATCCTTGACCTGCCTTCAGCAAGAATCTTGTTAATGAGGTTTAGCAAGAATTCCACTACCTTTGAATTCTTCCTCTTCATGATTTTGCATCCAACAGTCCCCCCATTCAGCTCCTTGTCTATGAATCTCCCCTGTATTCAAAGCCAATAATCTTGACACCTAAATAAAGCCATTCTTACCATTTTAACAAATGTCAATCAGTAATTTTTCTTTAATAGGCGTCATCTGTTTTGAGAGGCTTCCAGGAGCACCTCTTTCTGCCAAGCTCCCATAGCACCCTCGGCCCCTCTCCTGCTACTTCTCCATATGTCACTCTTCATACACCTGTCTTCTTATGGGGTTGGGGTGGGGGTGTTCCATGAGCTTAAGGACTGTGTCTAAATCATCTTTGAATTATCACCACCTGGCAATATTGCTGAACCCCAGGAACTGTTTCTTAAAAATGAATCAATTAATCTCCTGAACAGTGATTTTTCCGAGGTATCTAGTGATACCTGCCTGACATCCTGTCAGAGCTCTACAAAGATCTAGAAAGAAGCTGAGAGTCTTAAAGGTATGAAGAGACCACCTTATGTGTGTGGACGAGCAGCCTCCGCACCACAAGAGAGTTTGTTAGAAATGTAGAATCTCAGGCTGCACGCACTGAATCCGCTTTTTAATGAGATCCTCACAAAGGATTCCCAAGCGCTAAAGTCAGAGAAGCACTAGTTGTAGGCCAAAGAGACATATCCCGCAGATGACTAGGCTTATTCTCACTACTAAGGTCCTTTGAAAAACAAAGATTCTATAACTTTGTGTTGGCTGGATCCCTGGGAAACAGTGAAGATAATTGGAAACATCATGAGCTTTGGAGCACATGGATCTGGGTTTGATGGTCATGGTTCTTATTTAACCTGAGCTTCTGTTTCCTTAATTTTTTTTTAAATATTTTATCTATTTATTCATGAGAGACAAAGAGAGAGGCAGAGACACGGGCAGAGGGAGAAGCAGGCTCCCCACAGGGACTTGATCCCAGGACCCCGGGATCATGACCTGAGCCAAAGGCAGACACCCAACCACTGAGCCACCCAGGTGCCCCTGTTTCCTTACTTTTAAAATGGAGATACTACTTATATTATACCTTCTATTGCTGGTTAAATAAGATAATGCAAACCATGTATTAGTCAGCAAAGGTGTGTTCCATTCCCTTCCTTCCCAACTCCAGTTGATCCCTGCCCGCATCATTCAGAATGGTTCATGACACTCAAGCAGCAGTATAAGAGGACTTAGACTCTTAGGGAGGGAGACCATGGGGTCTAGCTTAGTCTACAGTGGGTTTGGGAATGCCACAGGAGACCAGCAGGCCCACTGATCTGCCCCATGCTCATTGTTCCCGGGCCCCATACTCATTCCACTTCCATCCACCAAAATTGTGGAGTCAGAAAAATAGTGTTGGTTTGTGGCCTCATCATGGACTTTATCCCACTGAGACTTGGTTTCCCCATCTCTGAAAATAATAATCCCTCATCTCATGGGATTCCTGTAGACAACAGGAGCAAGGAATCAGCACACTGGCACATTAAATGCTGCATAAAGATAGCTGGGATTGGCTATAGGTAGCTATGAGCAGTATCAGAATGTTCAAAACAGACCCATTGCCAGACGACATGATTAACTACGGGTCTTCCATCAGTTTTTTCTGCTGGATTAGATGTAGGTTTTTTTCTTTTTTCTTTTTTTTTTAATTTATTTATTCATCAGAGACACAGAGAGCAGAGACCTAGGCAGGGGAAGAAGCAGGTTCCCCACAGGGAGCCCGATGCAGGACTAGATCCCAGGACTCTGGGATCATGACCTGAGCCGAAGGCAGATGCTTAGCCATGTGCCCCCTAGATGTAGGTTTTTATATTCCAGTAACTCAGGGTTGATGGAAAACCCAGGCTCAGAGTTGCCATTGTTGCGGCATGTACACAAGCCACCCTGGACTGCAGGGTGCATCATGCATGCTGGTGCTCCTGGGACTTTGGAGTCCGAGTGTGATGAGCTTGGTGTAACATGGTGATCATGGACCACCAGGAAAACGGGCATTTCTGAGTGGCGCTCTTTGTTCTGAGGCCAGATTACCAAGCCAGTGTACACAAAGGGCTCACTCATGGTCTTTCCACATCGTTTCCACTATTGATATCAGCGGGGTGAGACAGTTTTCTCTCACCTACTTAGATGTTTCTCATCTTCTAAAGGTCTGAATATTAGATGCTGATCTTCATATTCATGGAGAAGGAAACCAAGTTGCTCACTTCTACCTAAGTATTAAATACTCTTTGGTGAGGTTGAAGATATTAATGAACTGGCTAATGTGCATCCATACATAATGAAGTTGGGGGGAAGGTTAGAATTCTTCTATTGTTGTTTTATCTTTTTTCCTTGTAGCTCTGAGAAACTGAACAAAAAATGTCCACATTTATATCCACATATAATATACATTCACCCTGACACAAAGCAGTTCAGCTAAGGAGTGTCTCTTAAAAGTTGCTACTAGACTTTCAAGCAAGTAGAAAATGATCACTTTCATTGTCTAGTGATAAGAACACTTAAGTGGGGTTAGCAGTGTGTCCCTATGATAGTATGTGCTGCCTGCCATAGGGTCCTACCTATTGGACCATCCCACCAATGCACATACATCCACATTGAGGTGATCATTCCAGGGTCTGGCTTCTTTAACACTATCTGCCATACAATTTTATGTTATGTAATATTCTATATAATAATAATTAGGAATTTAGAAAGTCATTATATATATACATATATATTTTATGAATTACCTTATGTATAGATACCTATTTTTCATTCAAAACACTAGAAAAATGACTGTTTTTCAAAAAATGTCATTGTCATAGTACAAAGGACCAAGGAGTTGTTCCTCATTAGGGACTGCAGGCAACAACACAATGTGTCTTAGATTGGATTGGACCCTGGAGTCAGGTGTGGGATGGCCATGGTTACTGTCACACAGAAATTATTAGAGCAAATGGAAAATTTTGAATGTAAATTGTGTATTAGATGATTGTACTGTAGCTAAAATTTCTTGAATTTCATCACTGAATCGTGGTTATATGAGAATGTCCTTTAAAAAAATACATGCCAATGTATTCAGATTTAAAGGGGAATGACATCTACAATCTACTCTTAAAGGTTCCAGAAAAAAATATAGCCAGGGAGATATAAAGCATAGGTGGGCAAATATTAATAATCAGTGAATCTAAATGGAGAGTTTACAGAAGTTCTCTGTATTACTCTTAGGACTCTTCAGTATCCAAGTTTAAAAATAAAAATAAAGTAGGGGCACCTGGGTGGCTCATTTGGTTAAGCGTCTGACTCTTAGTTTCAGCTCAGGTTGTGATCTCAGGGTCATGAGATGGAGCCCTGCATTGGGGTCCCCCACCCAGTGCAGAGTTGGCTTGAGATTCTCTCTTCTCTTCCTCTGCCCCTCCCCCACTGGCTGTCTCTCAAATAAATAAATCTTTAAAAGAACCGGTAAACTAAAATTGTTTACATGGATGTAAGAAAATGAAACCTGTCGCAGCATTATGTGTACTTTTCAGCTCTCCAGGTTACTGTACATGGAAGCTGCCGGCGCCGGGTTCCTGCTGTCGTCACGGTGCTGATCACCGAGTGGATGCTCAATAACTGTTAGCGGAATGCAGAAGACAGAACAGGGAGTACAGTGAAATTATGGTGCCACCACAGCAGCCCCTCCTTTCTTCCATTAGGAGAATCTCAGCAGCATGACCTACCCAGGACTCTGCTGACGAGTCTTGCTCTAGGCAACTCTGTCAGTCATTCTGTGACATCATCCCAGCCGCAATGGTTCCAAACCTTGGGAAATCCTTTTCCGAAACTGACCTACATTCTTTCATTCCAGAAAATATGGTCTCTCAAGATTATCTGAAAGTGGTGGAAAAAACCAAGGACCAATTGTGTCAAATAGTCACAATCAGAAACTCTATATGTTTGTGGTACTCCCGTTATCTTTCAGATATCAGCAACCATTGCTTCAAACTGGAGAGTACTTACTAAGAATAGTTTTGTTAAATGAATGAAGACAGAAACCAGGGTATCTCTGACATTAGATTCTATGGGTCTGAAACGTCTTAGAATGCACTTAGCAGATAACTGACATTTCATAAACTTCAGTGGCATTAAATTGGGAAATAAACACTTAGGATTGAAAAAGCAAGGGAAAAAAAGTGTATCATGAGCATAAGGCCGCATATGCCTGTAGCTAAGTCGACTTCACTGTGGTATGGACAGGGAGCAGCACGGAGTGGAGACATGGATTTGTGAAGTGAGCCAGATTTTGGCTCAAATTCTAGCACTTCCACGAACAACCTGTGTTATTTGGGGCAATTCACAAAATTTCTCTGAGGTCTGGTTCCATTAGTGAAAGAATAGGGATGATAATACCTTATGTTATTATGCTGCTGTGAAGACTCATCATTGCCAACTACCACAGAAGTCTTGGTTCAGTAAATGGGCAGCTCTCATTGTCTTCCTAAGAGTGTGCAGAAGCCATGTCTGAGGGGATTTTAATCACGTTTTTTCCACTAAACACAGAGCTCCCTAAAGGCCTGGTGACCACAAATGAAGCCTTAGCTCAAAGACAGTAGAGTCTTTGAAAGGAATAGAATTAAAGTGGGGTCTGTCCTTTCACGATGGTGTACAAAGAAGCTGTTAATCAACTCAGCAAATATGTGCTCTGTAAATCAGCTCAACACATTCAGAGTCCACTTTGAAGCAGCAAGCAGCTGAGTTCAGGTCCAAGAGGAGCTTAAAACGTGTCATCTGTGCCATGTAACCCAGGAGAAGCCTTCAGGGAATCCATGACTGCCCCTGAGTCGATCCCAGCCATCTCACTAGGATTATAGGACTGCCAGGTCTATTTCAAATGAATTTTCAGAAAGTCTATGGGCATAGCAAGGTTTGGAGCATCTAAGAGGGATTGCTGTCTGGTCTGTGTGTGTGCTACCGGATGGGTGTGGAAGGAGGAAGACTAGAAATCTAAGACTCTTCTTATATAGGCTCAAAGCCTCTCATCTGCCAATAGTCCATGTTTCTTTCTTATTGGGGAAGGGAGCAGCATTGCAGGTTATGTGGTTTTTGTATCCATCCAAGTAGGCATGGGCTTAAATTCAATTCTGGGTCTGCCATATAGTGACGATGAATTTAGGGAAGTTAATTTCCCAGCGCTCACTCGATTTCCTCACCTACAAATAGCAGGTTTCATTTTGCAGTTTTGCTGCAAGGATTCAATGAGCTAATGCATGCACAAGGCCCTTTTACATGGTGGTTACTCAATGAATCTTAGCTCTCTCAGACACTGGATATTATGGAGGCTAAAGCGAGAGAAACCTTTCTTTCCTCCCAGCTGAAAGCCAAGATGGTATTGACTTTTTAAAGCATGAAAACACCAGCGTGACCCATTTATAAGCTTGTTTTGCCCTGGGGAACTGAGATTAAGGAATCACCATGGGTAGGAACTGCCTCTGCCCTGAGGGCTGAAGCTCCCCCTGCCCGTGAACTGGGGCTGGTAAGGAGCTGCTGCTCTTAATGTAAATTCTGGGAATTATTTGAGGCTCTGCAGAACTCAGCCTCCACTGGGTTGGCAGTCTCAGTGTTGAACTTGGGCATTAGCCAGCATCTGAGCTCTAGCCTTAAGTGAGACCAGCTTCATTATGTCAGGCACCTGTCTTTGGGGAAATAGGATTTTCTCCTGTCAGTGTGGAGAGTCAGTTTCTGGCTTTAATAAATTCAGTGTACATGAAGCTACATCGTCCTCCAATTTACACCTGTTGTCTCAAAGTACTTAGCACCTTCTCTTATTCTCAGAGGTGACCCAGTCTGCATGGTAAGTTATATGGTCACGACTCTACCCATAGAAAGGCAAAGGAAGGCAAGGTGGCTGGGCAGGATTCAGGAACTGTAAAAAATAAAAGGCTTTAGGGAATTAAAATTTGATTTTTAGTGTCAAGGAACCAGTAGTACTAGTACATTTCCACTTAGCTTAAGTAGCTAGTAGTGACTGATTAAAAATTACATTAACAATGGTCTTCTCTATAAAAGATAATTTTTGAGCAAGTGTGTGTGTGTTGGTGTGTGTGTATACAGAAGGAAGAGAAAAAGGCATTGGTGTGCTGGTAAATGTTTAACCATCAGCTCTTGGGGTGGTGATGGTGACCTGATTTGTGGTTTTCTGATTGCCGTGGCGTAAATACTTTCATCATGGCCAATTTCAAAGTAGGAACATGAAACACCGGACACAAGCATAGGAAGGAGATGCACACATTAAGTTCCTGTGAGCTGGCAGGAGCTGGCTCTCACACACCTATGGAGAAAGAGGACTTTAACACGTACTTTGAATACGTTTGTGCTATCTTTTTATAGTATTTGTGTATTAATTTGGGGATGTACATGCTCCGCATATACTATATATATGTAACATATATATGATAAATATATATGCATACACGCATTCACATACATACACACGGAAATGTATCCGTATCTGAGGATTAGTCCAAATAATTGTTTTCCTAAGCTTTTTAAATACATTTAGTGAGATCTCCACTTGAGCATATAACACATGCAAGGATCTCGTAAGAGTGCTGTGGGTGTCACATGACCACCAGGACAAAGGGTTGGGGGCTTGCTCCCAGTGATTACCAGGATCTCCCTTGCTAGCAGCTGGGATATAAAGTGTCTGGCTTCTGCGCTGAGACAGAAGATGGACAGAGACTCTGAAGATGCTTTGAGGGTTGGGGCATAAAGTGAGATCTAACCTCAGAAAAGGAGAAAACGAGCGAGGTTAAGGTTCGAATGATGAGAAAAACAAAATGGGAGAACAGAAAGTGTAAGGTTGCCATTTATGGATCTTGCTCTCTACACTGGCATGTGTCTCGGCAGCATCATCTCACAAGACTGGGAGGGAGCGGGGAAGAAACAGTCCGTACTTTCGTTTATTGAATGCAGCGTTCGCTGGTCACATTGCAACTTAGTACAAACAGCCTCGCCGAGAGTAGGCGTGGACTCTTGTTCTCATCAATGTAAACACAACATTAATATTGAAGATTCAAGAAAATGGGTAAAAAGTCCAGTGTCTCCTCAATCCGTGTAACGGTAAAGGTGCTTGCCTATCCCCCCGCCCCCACCCCCGACAGGTCCCAGAGGGAGCCTGAGGCCGTGACCTTGTCCCAGCCACAGGGAGGCGGCATGAACACAGAGGAACCCAAGGCCTTCTTCCCGAAGGTCTCCAGGTGGAAACATGGGTCTTCAGTATTGGGCTTGTGTGAACTACTGCAGTTCTTCTAAAGCCTGAGAGGTTGGTGCCTTCCGTGTGCACCGCAAGAGTCCCTTCAGAGCCCTTTCCCCACAAACCGGTCATGGCCAATAGCATATGTGACCAGTTGTAGAACCACTGGTCTTGGTATTTCCGCAGTCTCTGTCTTAGCCCCTGGATTCTGGAGAGTAGGGGATTCAAAGTCACGGGGGCCTCGGTGATAATCCTGAAGAAGGCTGCCCATGTCTAAATATTGGCCAAAGACTCTCCTACTTGTTGCTGGGCCACTGCTGATGGGGGCATGCTGGATGAGGCAGCGGATTCTCCTTCAGAGCCTTAAAAGATCAGGTTTTCTATTTTGGATTCCCAGACCAAAAACAAACAGACAAACAAAATCCCCCCAAACAAAAACAAATCAAAGCAAAACAAGAGTGTCCTTGAGGATAAAGAACCAACCAACCCCACCTCCAGGTCCTACCAGGTATAATGTCCCCACTGGGTTTTCCCAAATGGTTGGTTCAGATCATTGGTTTGCCTCCCACCCCGGATACGCAGCTAGATTGCAGGACACAAAAGAAAGTTTCTTCAAACGAAGAGACAGTTTTGCTTTTATTTCCTGGGATGGCTAACCCCCAGCACCCTGACTTCCCTTTCTTAAAATGCAATGAGAACATCCTAAAGATCTGCTTGGTTTTGAGGCTTTGTGGTCGGATAACCCCCTTGCTCCCTCGAACTCCTCTGTGTCCCATTCTTGAAGAGACTGTGTCGATGAGCTATCCTTCTGCATCCTGGGAATGTCAGATTGTGGAGCAGAGAGGCGCTGGCCGGATCCTTATCCCAGATCTCTATAGTGTGGGCGGCTTTGTTGGGCCAAAAAGACAAATAAAAACAAACCAAAAAAAGCATCACTCAATTTTGAGTTTGAAGGCTGGGCCCCAAAGAGCAAGTGGCGTTCCCCCTGTAGAAGAGGTCTCTCTCCCTAGTGGCGGACTTCCTGGTGCTAGCTGTTGTTCTCGGCCGTGAGATATTTGAGGGCAGCAAAACCATAGCGGCGGGACATGTCCTGCTGAAACTCTTCCTTCAGGGTTTTGAGACAGACGCGGTATTGCTTGTTGGACCGGAACTTGGTGATGTCAAAGCTGGGGGCATGAGGCATGTGGATCATGTAAGCATTGGGCAGCACGATGAATTCATATTCCTGGAAGACAAGAGCGGCGTGAGCACTTGCAAGAACCCTCAGGCCTATACGGTGTATGCCCAAGTGGGTGATCAGATGACCAAGTGAATGAATGAAGTGGAGAATGACATCAGCAAGGAGGGTGTATGGAGAGACAGCCATGCCGGAGAGGGACAGTGCAGGGCTGTTGCCATGACGCTGGACAAACTACTTGGCTTCTCTCTGCCTTAGTTTCCTCATCTATAAAGCAAATGTAATAATACCTACCTTGAAAGATGACCAATAATGTACGGAATAGTGCTGGACAGAGCTCCTGGCCCATGAAAGGTTCTTGGTAAATGTGAGCACGTGCCCATGTGGTTGTTCTAGAATGATGCAAGCCATGAGAGACGCTCTTGTTCAATTAAATGATGTCTGTTTATGTGATTTCTCATAGGACTTGATGAGATTTGACAGCCTCAACAGATTAGTACACAAGAGGGGACCAAAAAAAAAAGAATAATAAAAAAAAAGACCCCACTGGATAGAAGCTCACTTAGAACAAAGCTCTTGCTTACTCATCCTTATGATAAGTCACGCTACCATATAGTAGCCTCCACTCAGCATTAGAAATTCAGACTAAAAATAAAACGCCTCCAAAGAGCCAAAATAGGTGACACAAATTTAGGACACGGAACTCTAAAGAGAAGCCAGCACACCTTCCCTCAGACCCCATGTGCTCTGATTTCAGACATAACGTCTGCTAAGCTTTGGTCATCTAGTTTTCTGGCCCAGAGCAGATCAGAATGAACTCTGTAAGGGAGACTCAGAATGGGGAAAGGTAGCTGTTCCAGATGGAGGAACGCTGACAGCAGCAAGAAATGACAGTTGACGGTGGGGAGGAATAAGATAAATACTGAAGAGAAAATGCAAGGGCTCCCAGAGCTTAGCTGTTTGGGACTTTCCTGTGGGGACAAAGAACCTGGCCAATCCCACTAGCCCTACAGGTGTGCTGGATTACCTGTTGGGTATGTACTCATTATTTCGGGAAATCGCTGGAAAGGGTAAAGTTATGTTTGGCTGTGCTACCAGCAAAGAAAGAAAAATAAATCAAGACATTTTCAAGAGTTCTGTCAAAATTGCCTTAAAACAAACAAAAGCCGGGTCTCAGTGCTGGAAAAAATTAACTATTTGAACCAGTTCACCTCACCGCACTGCTGGACACAAGAATATGGCATTTCTTTTCCTTCAAGCAGAAGTTGGGGCAGCCTGAACGTTTCTGTGAGCAGCATTGCACTACCTTCAGTAGTACTGAAAAAATGGATACTAAAGATCATGCTTCTGTTGTTAAGTATGGACACTATTCTACAACCTCCCATCTACACCAGTGGTTTGCAACCCTAGATGCTTATTAAAATCACTCAGGACTGCTCTCAAACATACTGGAACTGTTGGAAAGTTCTCCAGGTGATTCTCGGGGTAGCCAGCACTGAGCATCCGACCTTGCCTTTTTTTTTTTTTTTTAATTTGAGGTGCTCCTGTTGAAAGATATTTATCCCGTGCTCCATGAGGAGAAGCCTTGGAGAATAACACATAAAGGGGAAAAAGGTGGGATTGAGAGGCCTAGGCATCCTTCTCCTAATTTAACCAGATTAGTTTAGCTGTGCTTTTGTTTATTTAACACTGCAGCAAGTCCGGCTTCCTATACGTTTTTATAAAGTTTTATTGGAATACAGCCACGCCCATGTTTAGTTACTGTCTATAGTTGAACTACAACAGCCGAGTTGAGTAGCTGAGTAAGGAGACCTGTAGGCTCCACGAAGCCCCCAAATTTACTATCTGGTCGTCTGCAGAAAGCTCGCAGACACCTGGTGTATCCTGTTATAATTTTGCCAATTTCTTTTGAAGTAGGGGTTTAGTAAGTATTAGTTGAATGAATGAAAATGTTTCACAATTAAACATAGCCCCCCCCCAAAAAAAAAATCAAAAAAAAAATAAACATAGCCCCCAAATCATTGCTTTTAGTGACAGAGTAAGATAATGCGCTGCATCTCAAGCCACATGCCTTCTTGTGACCCTTATATCGAACTTGTAGAATGCTTTGTGCCAGTTACATGGCACAAGAGCCAAGTGATGATTTTTTTTGTTGTTGTTGTTTTCATCATTAAATTGGGTGAGGATGGGGAATGAAATGTTTTGTCACAGGACACTCACACTTGCCTGGGTCCTGCTCAGGAATCCAACTCTCACCCAAAGGTAGAGAAAGAGGAATGATTTGGGAATCAGCGGCCCTGAGAATTAGCACTGTCATGTTCTGTTCTGTGGTCCCTGACCACATCTTGTTCTGTCTCCATGCTCTGCTCTCTGACCTCCAGGGTCCCCTTTCAGCCCTGAAGTCTACATGGCTTCTTCCCCCATAGCAACAGCTCCAGGACATTCCATCAGCTCACCTGTGCATCCAGTTCCATGATATGAGCCACCTTGTTCCAGCCAAAGCCCACAAACCTCCGGTCGTACTCAGGGCAGTCCCTTCTCACGACAACGTATGGCTCAAAATCAGCCTCCCACTCAACACGGTAAGGCGTGGTGGCGGTCCGCCACTTGGCAAAGTTTGTGGGAGCATGGCCTTTCGTCCAGACGTGGTACCTGGGTCACATGGAGAAAAGCCATTGGGTAAAAGGAAGGAAGCTCAGCTTTACCAATGCTACTGCTTTGGAGGAAGAAAAGGTATATGCGGATACAGTCCTTGTGTGGGTTGCACTGTGACGCAAAAAAAGATAGGTTCAAGTCCGACCTCCAGTACCTGTGGATGTGACCTACTTGGAAAGAGGGTCTTTGCAGATATATCAAGAGGAGGTCACAGTGGGTTAGGGTGGGCTCTATTCCAACCACTGGTGTCTTTATAAGAAGGAAATGTGAAAAAAAATAATAAAAGAAGGAAATGTGGATACTGAGACACACACACCAGAAGGATGCCATGGGAAGGTGGAGGCAGGGACTGAAGTGATGTACCCACAAGCCAAGGAATGTCAAGGATGGTCAGCCTCCACCAGAAGCTGGAGAGAGGCAAAGAAGGATTCTTCCCTAGAGCCTTTGGAGGAGGAATGAGCCTGCCAACACTTTGGTTTTGGATTTCTGGCTTCTGCAATTAAGAGAAAGAACTTCCACTGTGTTGAGCTACCTGGTTTATAGCATCTTGTTATAGCAGTGCTAGGAAACTAATCCAGTCTGTCATCTCCATCCTCCATTAACGAGGAGACTCTCACAATGAAGAGGTAAGTGACTTCCTGGAGAGCTCTGCATCATTCATAGGGACCTAAGGGCAGGTCGGTCTGTGCTGGTTATTCCTACCAGAGAACACAGTGACCCTGTCCCTCATAGAACGTTCTCCCCCTTGAGGCAGAACCTGTGCTTATGTTACATCATCTGGCAAAAAGGATCCTTGCAGATGTAATTAAGGTTACTAATCAGTTGACTTTGGGTTAAACAAAGGGGAATTACTGGTGGGGCGTGGGGCTGGCCGAATCATGTGAACTTTTAGATGTGGGGGAAGAGAGCAAAGAGCCATGTGTGAGCTGCTTGTGGGGCCACGTGGCAGACAGCCAGCAGGAAATGGTGACCACAGTCCTCCATGTGCAAGGAAGAAAGTCAGGGAGCCTAGAGGAGTGCTCTGGAGAACTGGAGCTTTGTCCCCACCAGTGAGGCCCTGAGTGACAATCCAGCCACCTCATGCCCAGATCTTTGACCCTAAGGGACTGTGAGATAATAAATTTGTATTGTTTAAAGCTTCTAAATTCCTTATATGGCAACAGAAGTGAATATCACCAGGTAGCAGCAATCATAACAAGCTAACATATATTAAGCACTTGCTATATACTGGTTACACTGTAAATATTCTGCCTACAGCTTTAAGTTCTTGTAACTTATTCAATATCAGGTTACAAATAGTAAGGATGGAGCTGGGATTCAAACCTAGACAGTCTGGCCAAAGGGCCAGGTCCCTGAATTGCTATGCTGGGTGATCTCTCCTCTTTGTCACCATCACCCACACTCTCTGGCCTCTACAGAGCAGAGAGTCAGTGAATAAATTAATGAACAAGTGATCTAAAAACCTGAGGGGTATCTAAGACAGAGAGCAGGTAGTGGGCAGGAATCTGCCTTGGGAAACTACAAAGAGATGGCAGGAGGCCGGGAGCCTAGTGAAGCAGCAGAGCTGGCCCAAGAGCAAGGGGTTAGGGAAAAAGAACATTGTAGAAAAATATGAAAGCAAGACAGAAAAAGGTGGGACCCCAACAAGTTAGGGAGCTTTAGGGAGAAAGGAGCTCGTGGTCTGGGGCCTCACCTCCACTCAGGCAGGCTCTAAGGTGAGGTGTAAGTGAGAGTCAGTGGTCAGTGTGGTGAGTGGAGCTTTTCTGGTAGGGACGCAGCCACCTGCTTACTCTGCGAGGCTGGGCCTCCCTGGGACACCCAGGAACTGCCCAGTGTGGCTGAATGGGCACTGGCCAACCTGTGGCCTGTCAGGACACTGTGTTGCCGGGCTACCTGCCAGGCTAGCAGAGGGCAGGGACCTGAATCCCCGGCTCCATCAATTCAGCAACCGCCACCAAAACCACAGTCACACGATGGGAAGGGAAATGAAAGGCAGAGTAATGCCCCCTTAACGGAGTGTGAGAAGTAGGGATACTGCAAGATGTTGGGATTAATCCAAGAACCAGGCTGGGAAGGAGTTACTTCTATTCGTGAACTAGCTTACAGTTCTCTGGCACCTGACGCTCCCACAGAGCTGGCCCTGCACCTCCAGCGGCCAGGCACTCACTGTAGCTCAAGCTCCGCATAGTGGGGCCACCGCATCAGGGTTCGAATCCTGCCTCTGTCGCTTAGAGGCGGAGGAGTTTGGTCAGCAAACCATCTACACCAGCTTTCACTTCCCTCTTGTGTCCCCTGGGGAAAAGAACAGCTCTCTTGCTGAATGGCGAAGGAACTGGAAGGAGGAAATGTTTATAGAGAGCTTGGAACAGTGCTGGCACACAGGAGGCACTCAATAAATGCTCCTTCCCTAAGAGGCAGTTTAACAAGGCAGCTAAGAACAACGAATCTGGAGCCAGCTGTCTGGGTTTGAATTGTCACTCAGCAGGTGTAGAAAATTTACCTAATTCCTCTGTTCCTTCATTTCTTTCTCTAGGTGACATTATTAATAAATAATAATTATTATTCGTTTCTTTCTGTTGGTGAAACAGAGAGAATAATGACTCCTTCGTGGATTTATGACAATGATGTGAATTCATATAAAGTACCCAGAGCAGTGTCTGATATATAGTGATGCCTCGAAAAATGAAGATGTGCTCATTTCTCCCTCTTCTTTGGCCTGGATATGATGTCAATCCACAGGGGCCTTACTCTCAGTGATATTCGTGTATCAATAGGCATCTTTTTTTTTTTCAATAGGCATCTTATTTGGAATACAAACTCTTGGCCTAGTGTGAGAAAGAAGAAGAGAGGGGGAGGGCCGCTGTGTCCCCTGGGGTGGGGAGGCAGCTTCTGTTAGCTCAGCTTGAAGATGGACCAGCATGCCGAGTGGCTGGTCAGCACAGGACAGGGTGACATTACAGTTCACCTGCCCCAAAGCCACGCCAGAGCCTGACTATGCCCCAAGGAAACCACTGTCAGGCCACAGACACGGGACTGAATCCAGGCTCTGCCATGCCCTGGTGGTGTGTCCTTAGGTAAGTTATTTAGCATCTCAGTGCCTCAGTTTCTTGGTCTGTAAAAGGGGAATGACAGTATCTGCCTCATAGATTTGTTGTGAGGATCACACAGCTGATGACAGTGTCTGTTACAAGTTATATATTCGCCAAATGGTAGTTATTTCTTGCCAGGAAGAAAGAAGTCTGAGTTTAGGGGGTTATTAAACCATTTCAGGTCACTTTCCAGAATTCTGGATAGAGGGAGAAGGCTGGGGTTCGAGTTCTGGCTCTAGCAGGATCCCTCTACTCCTCTGTTTATCTGCATGAAACGTGAACAAGAATCATCTCTGAATTGTTGAATGAATAACCTATCTCATCAGGTTACTTTCCCAAAATAAAATTTGAGAGAGCCTTCTAGAAACTTCTGGTAACTTAACAGTAGTATGGACACCAAAGTTGTTATTATAACCTTTTCAATAAAATTCAGATTGCCTAGAAACGTGTGACGTGTTTACTCACAGGCAGTGTTGGCTGTTTTTGCACTGTTCTGTGTGAAGGCTTCTCTTTAAAATAGGAGCAGGTGAGGCAGTGGCTCTCTCTTCAGACTGCTCTATCAAGAGACCAGGGAGGACTCCTACTTCTCCCACGAGCACTAGACTTAATGCCACAGCCTGTTCCCGGGAGTCAGAACCCATTCACACCTGCACACTCGTACACGCTTCCTGGGCATTTTGGACAGGTGGCAGGATAGCTCCCCAGCAGTGGTCCTGCAGGACTTGGGGGCTTGGAAAAATCAGGCCAACGAGGAGCTTGTTCAAAACTGTCACTTTGTGGGGGAACCTGGGTGGCTCAGTGGTTGAGCATCTGCCTTTGGCTCAGGGTGTGATCCTGGGTCTTGGGATCAAGTCCCACGTCGGGCTCCCTGCATGGAGCCTGCTTCTCCCTTTGCCTGTGTCTCTGCCTCTCTGTGTCTCTCATCAATAAATAAACTCTTTAAAAAAAACCAAAACAAACCAGAGATGCCTGGGTGACACAATGGTTGAGTATCTGCCTTTCAGCAGAGGCCGTGATCCTGGAGTCCCAGGATTGAGTCCCACTTCGGGCTCCCTGTGTGGAGCCTGCTTCTCCCTCTGCCTATGTCTCTGCCTCTCTCTCTCTGTCTCTCATAAATAAATACATAAAATCTTAAAAAGAAAAACAAAACACCTCTCACTTGGGCAACAGGACAGCCGACTGCCCCCTCTGCCATGTTCAAGCCCAGAATCACCTTGGTGCCCTGGGCTGTTGAAGCTACGGACCCCCATCCTCAGCCCAAGGACCTTGGTATCTGGACGGCTCACAAAACAAGGGAACGAGGGAATAGTAACCAACAGGATGAACCCACTTCCCAGATGAATGAAGGAACACACAAACCCAAAGACAGAATTGAGACAGGATCAGGAATCTACCCTGAGTAAAGTACAAAAAGCGTGAGCTAACTTCCTACCTGACATCCTGTCCTTCCATCCAGACACATGATGTCCACTGCCACATACAAGATGAAGCGTGCGGCATGTGGGAAGAGAATATCCCAAAAGCCTAGTTGGGGGCCTGTGGCACTTTTTCTGGCCCTGAGATGGTCTAAGGTAGCAACCAGCTTGTGAGCCAGTGGCTCTGGAGCCTGGCTTCTGGGAACAGGAAGGCCTCAGACACCCCCAGGGGAGGACACTGAGGCTACTCACCTGAATGTGAAGAGAGTCCCCATGTCCAGCATCGACAGCAGCTCCGCTTTCGACTTGGGGAAAGAGAGCCGGTAGCGCAGTGTCTCGAACGCAGGGACAATCATTGCTTTCTTGGTGTTGGCAAGGTCAAGCTGGATGACAGACTTCCTGAAAAGAAAGGGCAGGCAGAGACAGGGTCCCCATGAGGCCTCTCCCACATGAGGGCAGGGAGTTGGTTGGCACGGGGGTGGGGGGAGAGGACAGAAAGCCCAAGTCAAACTCTCAGTTGAAAGATGGGGAAACTGAGGCCCAGGGAGGCTAAGCAGCTTGTCCAATACCACTCAGGAGGCCAGAGAAGAAATGTTGCTTCTGATCCTAAAAGCGGAGTCTTTTTGGAGAGTACAGAGGGCAGGCCAGACAGGAGGGGCTTACTTTCACAGCGAGTGTCCCTGTCAGAGCCAAGTGCAGAAGGCAGGTCTCTGGGGACCCACAGGGGTTGGAGTCCAGCCCTCAGAGTCCACTGGGCTGACCACCACTGGCCACATGCGAACGTCCGACATCAAGTTGATGAGATGGCCACCAACCTGGGCATTTCTGCGTCCCATCTTTTCGACTTCTCAAGCCCAAGTCCCATAGGCCCTGAGCCTTTAAAGTAGCCAGACCTGGGGCACCTGGGGGGCTCAGTGATTGAGCATCTGCCTTTGGCTCAGGGCATGATCCCGGGGTCCTGGGATCAAGTCCCACATCGGGCTCCATGTGAGGAGCCTGCTTCTCCCTCTGCCTGTGTCTCTGCCTCTCTCTCTGTGTCTTTCATCCATCAATCAATAAAATATTAAAAAAAAATAAAGTAGGTAGCCCTGCCTCCATAGCCAGCACCCAACACAAGCTCTGGTGTCCACATGAGGGTGGGCATGCTCCATGCACTTCCTCGCTCCCACCTCTGAGCCCGGCCGACTTGCCCTGCTCCTCTGAGACCCAGCTCCTGCCCTTCTAGATTTGTCTGCCATCTCCCGGTTCTGTGGCCATTATTTTGAAAGGGAGAAAGGCTTAGAGAGGAACACAAGGCAGGAGTCTTGTAATGAACACAGATGGGGTTCGAATCCTGGCTCCGTCACTCACTGAGTCTGTTACCAGGCAAGTAATTCAGCTTCTTACCACATCAGGTTCTTCCTCCCTGAAAAGGGACAATGCGATCTCCCTCGCGGAGCTGTTGTAGAGGCTGAACGAGGTAACATAAATTACAAATACTGTTTGGCGCACTTGGCACACGGCTGGCTTGTGGCAACAAGTGGTCACTATTATACCACAACACGGTCCTTGTTCCCTGGCTTGATCTTCCAATGATCCCTTTTGGCCATGACTTTGGTACTTCATTCTGGCTTTCTGCTCAGACCACTGACTCCTGGGATTCGGTGCTAGCAAAGGCTATCTGCTTATCATCTCTGAAGTAGAGAAAGCACTCTTCCTCGGGGTAATCAGGGCACTGGAAGGCATTTTGCAAAATGTTGGAAGAAGTAGCCCCTCCATAGATGTATCACTTATTGTTGTATCACTAAAGTCACCTCACTCTACACAACTGTGAACCAGTGCACAAACAGGGACGGGTCTGCAAAGGGGAGTAACGCTCCCAGGAAGTAAAACTTTGTGAGCTGAGGCCAGTGTGGAGCAAGAACAGAGGGGTGGTTTGAGAAGGACAAGGCGGGGTTTGGTGTCTGTGAATGATGAGGTCAGAGTAAGGACAGGTCTCAGAAGCCAGCCCTGGTTAAGGGGGTGGGTGGCATCGGTGCCCCCTGGAGAGGGCGTGGCTGAGATGGACCAGAAGGTCATTTCAGAATCCTCTGAATATCAGTTGTAATTAATTCTTTGTAATTAGGTTTATGTTAACTATATACCGAATGATATAGGACCCTGATGTCACTATTTCTGGGGAGACTCATAAAGGATGACACCAAGATAGAGTCTGGGTGAGCTAGATTTAGCCAGTTGGATGAATAGCCTGAGTCAGGCTGCTTTGGTCTGCATTCCTCTCCTGCTTTGTCTCCCTGAACAATGACTTCCCAGTTTTCAAACACCCAAGATGCCTTCATCCATGGCCAAGCCTTCTCTTCTATGTCAATCCTGTATTAGCCATAGGCAGAACCAGGGTTGGCCACCTTTCCTCCAGGAAAACTAGATACCTTAGCTATTGGTTCTGAGTGTTGGGGGTGGGCCACAAGGGTCTAGAGAATATCCGTGGACTCACCAGACGAAAAAGCCCCTGCAACCACCAGGAAGTGGGGAGAAGCAGCACCCCAGCACTGATGAGTGGTTGCTACTCATTCAACAATCCCTGAGCACACCTACTCTGTGCCAGGCACCGTGCTAGGCACTTGGAGACACAGAGTGAACAAAACAGCCAGAATCTTTCCTGCTTGGTATTTACATTCTGGTCGCAAATGTCTCAGGATGCTAAAAGCCCAAGATTGCATTCACTGCTAATTATGCCAAGATAATTGCAAAAAGTGTAGGAAGCCAGTAGCACTGAACCACAAAGCATGGGCAAAGTGTGTACACACATCCACAACAGAGATCTATGAATGTGCACGTGTCTCTACTGCTATTATAACCATGGTTACAGTAGCCACTTCCTGGACTGCCCTGCTCAAAGGTGATTCTCTTTCTCGTGGCTCCTGCATGTAGGAGCAGCTCCAGGAACACATGGCTAGGGCAGTGTTCAGGGGCAGACACTGGATTCAAGCTGAGCAAATCGGTTTCTCACTCCTGGAAATTTGAACAGAGATGCAGAGATTGGAAACCACAGGGCTGACACGTGCTAATGTCAGGCAGCACTCTAGAGGCTTCTGAGCTTCTGCAGCAGAGAGCCCAGAGTTGCCCAGGTTAATTATAGTCTCAAGTATTGGTTTTCCAAATTCCACTTTGATTCCCTAAGAAATACCACTCAACTGTTTTTTTTTTTTTTTTGTCTTGTTTTCTTTGATTTCTTTTCATTTCAATTCAGCTGCCTACTATTGGTTTCTGTTATTTGCAACCAAACCACCCTGATAGGTCCAGAGTAAACCGACCCGGTAAGTGGCAAGCTTTATAAAGTGCAGCCTGAGAAAGTCTTATTTCTCTCCGCATAGAGAGCATCAGATTCTGGAGTGCTTTCTAAAATTCCCCTTAATCTCGTTGAAACACAAACTGCCACAAAGATGGGTTTGTCACTAGAGAGGTCCATTTCAGATGCAGTCCAAAGAGGTCTTGCTATGGATGTCCTGAATGGGTCTCATTATGAGGTTGTTTCAGCAATAAAGTGGTTTTCAGGACAGTGACTCTGAGCACATCTGCTCATTGAGCTGGCAATGATAGAGCTCGGACCCTTCCGGCCAGTTTCCTGTTGGCATATCTTTGCAGGGGGTTTGCTGACCACCTAGGGATGCACAAATTGCCTCCACCATTTATCTGGAAAGTGAGTCCCGCAGGAGTGTTTCAAAGGCAGAATCTTCCAGGAACAGAGGGGCCATACATGGAGGTGAGAAGGCCAGACTGGGAGCCAAGAGACCTGAGCTCCGGAGCCAGCCGTGATTAGCTGAGTGGCATTGGGTCAGTCACTTCATTCACCCCTTGTAGAATGCTAAATCTAGAGTAACACTGAAGATTCTGGAAGGTCATCGGGTGCAACTGCAATCAGACACACTTGGCTTCCAGCTCTGATTCTAAGACTCCTCCTAGGAAGTCACTCGAACCATCCTGAATCTCAGAGTTCATGCTTGTGTTAAATATTGTGGGGAGGGACAAGCACATGTGCATATGGAAGTCTTTGGTGTCATGCCCAGCACCCGTAAAGTACTAGGTCTGTGATGGTTCAGCCTGTAGCGGTTGCTCTTCTGTGTCAACCTGGCCAGGCTATGGTGCCCGCCGTTTGGCCAAACACTCATCTAAAGTTTAGTGTGGAGGTATTTCGTGGATATAAGTAATTTTACAATCAGTTGACTTTAAATAAAGGCCCTTGCCCTCAACCATTGGATGGGCCTCATCTAAGCAGTCGAAGGATATAAGAGCCAAAACTGAGCTTTCCTGGGAAAGAAGAGGTTCTGCCTCTTGACTGTATCATCCAAATCCTGCCTCAGTTTCCAGCCTGCTGGCCTGTCCTACGAATTTCAGACTTGCCAGTTCCCAGAGTTCCTTAAAACAAGTATCCAGTCTCGTTGGTTCCATTTCTCCGAAGATTCCTGGTTGATGCGCTGTCCCTGCTTCTGGCCAGAGACACTTTCAAAAATATTCCCAAACCTACTACAGCATTTTTGGACTGAGGAACTCTTAGAAAAAGGCTTCTACCTAAGTAGTTCCGAACCCCGCTGGTGTAGCAGAGCATAGCAGGTACACGGGACTTGGAGCCAGCTGGCATCGGGTTCAAATTCTGCCTGCCATGCTCTTATGACCTTGAGCACGATATTCAACTTCTCCTGGTCACAGGCTCCTCGTCTATAAAATGGAGATGACAGCTCTTATCAGGCTTGCTGAAAGGATGAAGTAAAAACAGTCACTCTCGAGACTGACCCAGAGTAACTGATGAACAAATGAGCCCCCTTCCCTTTCCGGGCTCGGCCTCCTGGGGGGCCTAACTGCCAGACATGGGTGAGTGCAGAGGAGCCAGCAAGGACAACGGATTCTTGCATCTAGGGCAGGACGTTGGATGCTAACCTGCTTATCTGTTTAAACAGTGTATTTGATCCCAGTCTCCAGCCAGCTCTCTGGGTCCTTCTTCTGGTCAAAAACAACTCAGGTGTTCTGGATAGAGCAAGTTCGGCCTCTCCAACCTGGTGGAGGGGGAGTTAATGGGGTGGTGGGATCTGTGCACTAGGCAGCGTCTGTCTTCAGGCCCCCCAGTCCTCCTACACTTCTTCCTTTCAGTGTCTCCTCTCTGTTCAGTCAAGTGTGCAAACAGTTCACAGCCTGTTTTGCTGGGAAGAGTGGTGAGCTGGGGAGAGTGTGAGTGGGTAGCGAGGACTCCTGTACCAACCATGGGGGTGGCGCCAAAGGTATGCTGTTAGAAAGATGGGCTTCCTACAGTTCAGTATGACCACACCCCAGGACTGATCCTAGTGGTGGGTGGTACGTGTGCACCCCCCCATACACACACAGCCTGCCCTCCATCTCGCTCCTTTTCACCCTACCCTCTGTCCCAGGACCGGTCTCTGTCACCAGGGGAACATGAAGAGATCACAGGGAAGCATCTCAGAAATACGGAACAGTGGCGTGCTGCAGAACTCTTCCCACTTCGGTGGTGGGGACGAGGGTCCCGGCTGCCTGGGTTTCGCCTCCTGGCTGATTGCCTGTCCTCTCCGTCGCACGTTCTGTGTCTGTGATGACGGCGGTGGTGACAACGGGGTCCACGAGGACCGAGCAGGCCCTGTGTCCAGCAGGTGAGAAGCAGTGGTGCACGCTGCCCGGGATTCTGATCACGCCCATCCTCCGGCGCTGGCTTGACCATGGTCCCAAAGGCTGGTGCCAATGTTGGCCGAGGTGTGACTAGACTGCTGTTTTCCACTTGTTCGTCTCCTCACACACCCCGCCATGTGCCAGGCACTGCACAGGCACTTGGGAAACATCAGTAAATGCAATAGGTAGAGATTCCTGTCCTCAAGGAGCTGACACTTCTGGGAGGGAGACAGCACAGTAAGTGAATCCCGGGGTATGTGGGAAAGAAGGAATTGCCGTGAGGGAGAACAGAGCTGGGTCAGGGTGGTGAGGAATGCCAGAGGTGGGGAATGGGTTGCAGTTTTGGATAAGGTGCTGCGGGTAGGCCTCATGGAGGTGAGCAGTAGGCGAGGAGGCAGTCATGTGGCCATCTGGGGCAGGAGCGTTCCAGGCGAAGGAAGCAGCCAGTGCAAAGGCCTTAGCTAATAACAAGAGCACAATAAGGGACAGGGGGAGTCTCTAAAAATGAGGCCAGAGAGGCACTGGCGGGAGGAGAGCCACACAGGGTCTTGGAGATCACTGAAGGTTGAGGGAGGCAAAAGAACACCACCGCTCTCTCCTCCAAAGGTGTCCATGTCCTAATTCCAGAAACCTGACGATATGAAACCTCACATGGCAAATAGGACTTTGCAGATGCGATTAAGGATCCTGAGATGGGAAGATGATCTTGTATCATCTGAGTAATCACAAGGGTCTGGATCAGAGAGAGGGAGGAGGGTCAGAGTCTGAAAAGAGATGGGACGATGGAAGCAGAGGTGAGGGTGATGTGGCCACCAGTCAAAGAATGTGGATCCCCCTAAGAAAGCAAGAAACAGTCTCCCCTAGAGCCTGCACAAAGAACACAGCCTGTGGACGCCTTGATGTCAGTCCCGTGAGACCGGTTTCTGTTCCTGACCTCCAGAACTCTAAGATAAAATATCTGTGTTGCTTTCAACACCCATGTTTGTGGTACTTTGTTTCAGGAGCAATAGGAGACCAATGCAGAGGTCTTGGGATTTTACTGAGTGAGATGGGGAGCCACTGGAGAACTGTGAGCTAAGGAGATGAGGGGCTTTTTATATTTAAAAGAATCCCTCTGGCTGCGGTGTTGGTAACAGACTGCAGTGTTGCTTGAGTAGAAGCAGGGAGACCAATTAGGGGGCTCCTGACCAATTAGGGGGCTCCCGAGGTGATACGGCTGAGTTAGCTTGGACCACGATCATACCAATGAAGGTGAAAAGGACTGGCCTGGTTCTAAAGCCAGCAGGATTTCTTTACCCACTGGGTGTGGGGTGTGCAGGTGGAGGACAGGAGGTGACCCAAGGCTCTTGGTTTGCATCACAGGAAGACTGAAGTTGCCATCAACTGAGACCCTGGTGTGGACTTTTGGGGGAAGGTGAGACTTAGGTTTCTGACAGTTTGTTTGAGATGCTTGAGAGAACTAAGCAGAGGCAATGAGGAGGCTGTTGGACAGTTGAGTTTTGAGCCCTGTCAAGAGACAGGGCGGGGTGGGGATATTTTGGGGATCAGTGGCCAATGCATTTAAAGCCACGAGACTGAACGTCTCCAAGGGAGGGTAGGATGGGAAGAGATGCAGCCATCGGTGAGAACGAAAGGGAGGGAGTAATAAGGTGGAAGAAACACCAGGAGACAGTGACGCTCTTCAGGAAGCCAAGAGGAAAGAAACGGAGGGGCCGTTGGCTGTCAAACGCTGTTGAGAAGTCAAGATGAGCAGTGGAGGCTGACCACTGGCTTTTGGCAATGTGGCTTCTTTCTGGATGGCTGGCGCCCGGAATAGGACCTGAAGCAGCAGCCGAGACCAGCTAACGGGTGGGGGCAAGGGCTTTGGCCATTTGGAGAGGCGCTGCCCCCTAGTTCTGCAGAAACAAATCCAGTCAACATAAGAGCAGGGTCGAGTCACACATCAGGAACAGGATCCATGTCACCATGCTGGCCCTTCATCCCCCATCCGGAACGCACAATGGTGGTCAGCATGGAAGCAGTGATGTTTACGGAGCCCAAGGCAACTGACCAAGAAACGGGACCTCATACTTGGCAAAAACATACAACCTTGTCATGAGTATCTTTGCTGTGAAAAACGTTTCATTTCACCTTATGTGATTAGAGGTTGGAAAGAATTAACCCACATGGTGCAGACGAGAGGGAGTAAGACTTCCTAACACCTAACCTTTAACACTGAGCTTCAAGCCAGGACAGGAGGCTGTTTTCCAGTTAGGCCTCCCTAGGGGTCCCACAGATGGTAACACTTGTCTGAAAACAGGACATGACTTACTTGCCTGTTTCCCTCACAGGGTCAGCTGACTTGTTCCTCTCTACTTGTATGCATGCTACCCTAGTCAGGATTCCCAGAGACAAATGCTTCCTCTCTCAGGGGTGTGGGCTTGGGCACTGCCAACCCAATCTGGTGTCACCTCTGGGAACACAAAATGAGAAAAATCATCTACCTCTGATGATTTAGCACGGTAAGGTTTAAACAGAAAGAAAGGGTTTTTGCAATGATCTCCTGTTTCAGGCTGTCTCTATCGGGTGTGAGGGGGAGGGGGCAAACTCAGAGAGCTGCAGGACCAGGGCAGGGGATGGGGTGACCCCGGATCCATGCCCAGCACCAAGATGCCCTTCAACTCTGGCCGCGTGGCAGCTGCATGGGATCGCGTCATCCATGTGGCTACATATTCTGATGCTCCAAGGGGAGCCAGCTAAAATTATTTCAACACATTTGAGGGCTGATTCTCTCCCAGGGGAACACCAGTTTCAAGGGAGGCTGAATCGTGAGAAAAAAAAAAAAAAAACAATCTTCTAGATGACAGAGCCTATCTTAACTCCCCCTACTTCATTAATTGTGTAATCATGGGCAATCTGCTTGACTCTCTGGGCTTTTGTTTCCTTATCTTGATAATAAATATTTCACAGACTTGGTTGTTAAGAGAACTAAGATAAAAGACTCATTAATTAATGGATATTTATGAGGCCAGACATAGCTACGGAGCACAGCGCTGCATGAAGAGGCAAAACCTCTGCTGGGACCGAGCTCAAAGTTCGGGGAGGGAGGAAGGCAGGAGCGTAGGGGTCTCTGGTGCAGAGTCACAGAGAGCTTCCTGCCACTTTTTCCTAAGAAGCAGGAGTTAGCAGGTCAGCGGAGAGGGTTCTAAATATTTGTGAAGTTCTGGAAATGAGAAAGCACATAGGATTCGGGGGAGCTGAAGTTCTTAGGAATGCCTGGTACACTGTAGGTGGTCAATAAATGGCAATAACGAGTGCATATGTATATTCAGTATCAGGCCCCTCAAGCATGTTTAATCATCACCACGTGCGACAGAGGCACTGGTATTTCTGATTTACTGATAAAGTCGTTAAAGCTCCGAGAGGTCAAGCAAGCTGCCTTATAACCCAGCTGGCAGGTGCAATCACCATCATCATATCCTCCTCCTCAAGTGAAGAAGACACTCACTGTATTAGTTAAGGCTGCAGCAGCTTAGAAATAACTGGGAAAGATCATTAATCACAGGCTCTACTGGAGTCAAGTCTAGGAATGCGGTGAATTTGCAACTGGAGCAGTGAGCCTCTTGGAGTCCGTGGCCAGGAGCTACAGCCAGCATGCTTCTCCGCCTGGCAGGTCCTGCCTCACAGCAGCGGGGTGGGGGGCGGTGTGGAAGCCAGGACACAGGCAGGGTCTGGAGATGCAGAGACGTGCGCATGGACCTATTGGCTTACTGGGCCTCCTATCCTGGTGATTTCCTTTCTTTAAACTAGTGGAGTCTGGCAGTGAACCCCTGAATCTGGCCAAGGTCAGCAGTGTCCCCTTACTGTTAAACTCGACAGATTGGTCCATTCTCATCTTCTTCAACTCCTCTCACCTTTGGCGCTAAGACCACTCCCTCTGCCCTTAGCTCAAGAACTCTGTCCCAGAATTCTGGAGAGCATCTTCCCACTTGGCTTGGCTTTGATCAGGGAATTGCTCTGTGCATCAGCCCTCACAGTGCTGGTTACCATCTAGATGGGGTACCTCTTGTAGCCACTACCCCTTGGGCAGGGGTGAGGGATCCTCGATCTCTGACCATGCAAACTTCTCCCGTAACAGAACTGGCTGAACTGATATTTTGTGGCAGTGCAATATGGCTGAGGCCAGAGCTGACAGGTGACAAACTGCTGGGAACCACGGGCTGAAGGCACTGGGGCTGCCGTCACAAAGCCAGGAGAGGAGGCCCACCAGCCTTCAGACCCTTAGATTTGCAGAGCCTGTTCCAATGTCAGAGAGCACGCTGTTTAATCAAACCCGAGCTGTAAGGAGTCCAAGTGATTCTCATAAGTTCCCGGGGATTTAGGTGAAAGTTATATTAAAAGGGGGTGGGAGGCAGGAAAGAAACTTGTGCTGGAATGTGCATCTGTTTCAGAAACCCCAGAATGGCCTCATCCTTTCTCTTAAGGCTTTGTGCGCAGCCAGCAGGAGGAGCTTGGCTCCTGGCATCTGGGCCCCTCGGCACCTCTTCTGCCCCCTCTGCTGGCCTTGATGCATCCCTGGATGGCTGGCGGGCATCTTCTTTGGGACTGATTCTCTGAAGACTGTTCAGCTCACTGGCGATGGTGGGAGGTAGCAGTGGTAACAGCGAGCAGACTGCCTGAATGTGCACCTGTCAGCTCCGCTAGGCTCCAGGTCAGGGCTGAACCTTGCTCATGGCGGAGTTTCCAGCTCCAGTACACAGTAGGTGCTCAACAAACGTAGAGGGAATGGAGGAGTCAGTCTGCAGTTGTCATATGGAGGAGAAGATGGTATTGTGAAGACCATCCTTTGGAAATGACAGTTTCCAAAACTGGGGTTGAAATTGTAGTCCTGCCACTTAATCTGTAGGGCCTGTGGGCACATTTATCTTCTGCATTTTAATCTTCCCGCTTATGAAAGCTCTGAGCATTGACTGGGTGGTCACAGAAAAAGGAGCATGTGTCGAGCAGCCAGCCCAGCACCTGGTACACAGAAGGCGCCTGTGAAGCGCTCCTTCCTTCCTGTCCCTTCACAGGCTGCCGTGCACTCCCACTGTCCTGTGATGTCGTCTAGGAGGACATGGGTGTGGCTGAGGCCATCCCTGCTGGAGGAGAAGGCTGAGGCGCACGTCTGAGACTCACCCACCCTTTTCTGATTTTGGCTTCTTCCTGGAACGAGTGTGTGGGCAGGGTGCAAACCCAACCCGTGAGCGAGCTGGCAGATGGTGAGGAGCAGCAGGCGGATGCGGCCACACATGTACCCAACCCGGGAGGGCAAGGAAGGGCATCTGTGCACGCGCACGTGTGCATGTGTGCGTGTGTGCCTCAGGGAGGCGAGCAGAGGCCCCATCTCCGGCTGCCCCCCACCCCTGAAACTGCCCAGCTTCAACAGCACTAGATATGCATGGCTTTCCAGCAGGGAGCCCGGGCCGCATCTGACCACCAGCCTCCCTCGGGCCGGGGCGAGGCGGGAGCAGAATGCTGCAGTGCCAGCCACCTGCGCCCGGTAACCCGGAGGCCGGCCCTGGCACCGCCGGTCCTGCTTCCTCCCTGAACACAGAGGCAGGTAACAGGGTGTGCGCAGCCTCAGCATCGATTACAGTTGCCTAGGAAATGAGCTCCTGGCAGACAGGCTTCCAGGAGGTGTGTGGGGGCAACAGCAAAGACTTGCAAATGAGGGTGAGAAGGCTGCCCACAGAGAGTGTGACTGTAAAATACACACATAATGGATGAGGTCGGAGATGGGCAGAGTCATCTGAAGAGCCCGGGGGGGGGGGGGGGGGGGGGGGGGGGGGCTCCCAGGCCCCAGCAAGATCCCAAATGCATGGTATTAACATATCCAGGGAGATAGCCTGTCAGTCAGAGAGGGGGGAGGAAGAAAGGGAAGCTTAGAATGAGCTTTGGGGGCAAATTTTAGAAACCCGGAACAGCTGGGGTTACAGCGCCATGCTCTATGTCAGGGACTCTGTCCGTGTTCATCACCTCGTGTAACCCGCCACATCCCTATTCACCCTTGATTAAGGACCCTGCTGGCTCCATGCTGACTGTGAGCAACCAGGGCCACACATCGGAGCGCTCTGTGTGCTGGCTCTGCGTTAGGTGCCCGCTGTGGATTATGCGAGGATAGTCAAGACCCCCAAAGTCTGGAGGGCAGCTCTGGGGCAGGTGGCTCGGATGCAGATCCCAGCAGGACACTCACCAGCAGGTGCCCTGCACCAACTTATACCTTGTGCCACAGTTTTCTCCTCCTGTGTGTGGGGCAGGGTATGAGGATTAATGGGCTATCTCACACAGAGGCGGTTCTTCAATGCAGGAGATGCACTTGACCAATACGACCCATGACAATGGTCATGGCCATCATGGTGGTGGTGGAGATGGGCCCGTCAGGAATGGGATCAATAAACAGGTTAGGTGTAGAACACCTCAGATAACCCCAGGATAAGCGAATTGTCCTCTTGGCAATGTCATGCTTGAGGGCAGGCTACTTAGTCGAAACCACCTCGTCTCTAACATGAGGTTAAATGACAATATGCATGCAACGTGCTTGTCACCGTGCTTGGCACATAGCACGTGCCCAGTAAACGTTAAATGTTATCAAGATAGCAGAACTAAAATGATGAATTAACCCGCGGAAGTGCCACCTAGTAACGGCTCTTGGGAGGCAGCCAGTTGGCCGTGCCTGGTGCTACCTCTACCTGGTCTTGTTCAGATTTCAGCACTCATTTCACAAGTATTTATAGAGCAGCTGTGTGTGCCAGGGGAAATCTGATGGGGGAGGCTGGTGAGCCATCATCCTGGAGAGAACAGAATGAAACTGAAATTTGTCATTCCTGCATACCGTCAGAATATAGTCTCCATGCAGGGTGGCATGTGTGTCCCCTAGAAAGCAAAGGCGACATTTGCAAAGCAGAGCAGATGTTTTAAGCTTCAGGCATTGAACAAAGATGAAGATTCTGCAGGATTAGTGAGAAAGGTGGGAAGCCTGCCCAGTCTCATGGATATGCAATGTCCTAGCTGAGAGGAGCTGTCTCTACACTCCACCTTCGATTCCTCTGCCATTCTGGAACATTCTTTGAAAATGTCAAAATATATCACGCCTTTACACCTGTTAGTCCTTCGTGCCTATCACCATCCATGTCTTTTCAAGGCCATCCCTGTCCACCCACACGGGGTCATCTGTTAGTGAGTCTGAGCTCCTGTATCTTTTCTCTTTGTTTCTGTATTGGTAACAAGAACAGCAGCAACAACTGCAAGTTGACAGTGGCCCCTAGGACGTAACCCTCATGCGGCAGGAACCTACCAGCCTGTCCTGCTCACTGTGACAACGCCAGCACCCAGGGCAGGGCCATGGCAGCTGTGCAATGTCATGGAATGAGGCATGTTGTAAGGCATCGTGCCAGGTGCTTTCCAAATACTATTTCGTTTAATTTTCCCAGGACCTGAAGAGGGAAGAAGTAGTATTATCCCCATTTGGCAAAAACAGTTAAGCACCTTTCTGAAGGTCAACTAAATGATGAGTAAGGAGTTTTTGGCATTGAAAGGCAGGTCTGGTCTGAATGACTCCAGGGACAGCACTGTCACCATGCAGCACACTGCCTGGCACGTAACAGTACTCACTACATATTTTTTCAGATAAATGAGCCTAAGTATACAGCTTCTCATTTTATAAGAAAAAAAAGCTGTGATGGTTATGTGAAGTTACCCGGCTATACTAAAGCTGGCAGTCTGCAATGGGAGGGGGTCGGGTGGCGGTCTGGCCCGGTAGGGGTCTGAACTTTGTGAGGGACAGATAATTCACCCCAGGTGAGTGCCTACTATCCCCTTGCGAGAGGTTATTACTAGCGCCTTTATTAATTGAGAAAACAGAGGACTGGAGAGACTAAGTAAGCTGCCCAAGGGACACGCAGGGAAGGTGTGCCAGAACCTGGATTCATGTGCAGGTCAGCCACGCCCTGCTGGATCGTTCCTGACATTTCTGAAACCCAGTGAAAGCCACACATCTACAAGTTTCTTCTTTGGAAGAAACCGGCAAAGGGGTGGGAGAGTTTTTAGTGAAACTCTGCCGCTGTGTCCACACGAATAACTGATTTCATTATTTTCCAATTGATCCGTTTGTTTTTGCTGTAATACTAGCTGGCTGCTAAGCAACCGCTGAGTGAGCTATGATGCTGAACTGTTTTTGAGAAAGCAGGTAGGTCCCCCCCCCAAAGGGCGATATGATCGTTTGGGGGGCGGGTCCAGGGAGAGGGCTGCCAGTCAGCCTGCTCAGGTGTCCTCGGGTTTTGAGCGTGATCTGGCCCCTTCCAGAGGGAGCAGGCTGTCATAGAGGGAAGTCCACTTTCCTCCTCTGACATGAGTATTTAACCTCTCTGGGGCCTCAATCTGTCCACCTGTGATAACAGTTACCTCTCAGAGAAGTGTCAACCACAGAGGTAATTTTTACAAAGCAGCTGGCAGGGTTGTTGGCACATGTGAAGAGCTCAATAAATTCTAACTACCATCATTTGTAATATTAACGTCTTGACAGAGTTTGGGTAGAGCATTTTGTTGGGTATCTATGCCAAAAAAGTCTCCAAGAGGGTCCATGGCTCTCATGGTGAACAGTACCCTTAATCTCATCCCCAACTCACGATATAATACTGGTCACGAAGCACAACCACTTTTAGTATTTGGATCAGAAACACGTGCAGCCCACTCACTGAAAGAAAATTTTCCATAAGCCAATGGCAAGCCAATATGGTTACCTTCATAGGAAAGTAAGGGTGCATGCCTATTTGGGGCTTCAGACAGAATCATATTCCTTACCAGTTCTCAAAATTCTGGTGCCTAGGAATTATCTAGGTCAGAGGTCACAAACTAGTGGCACAGGATGGGAGTGGGAGGTTCTTTTCAGCCTGAAGACATATTTGGTCTGGGCTCAAACACAATAGTGTTTTTTTCAAAACTAGTTGTCAATATTAAAAATTAAAACACAGAAATCCAAGTTTCCAGCTCCTCTTGAAAAACATGAGGATTGGGAGGCCTGGGTGGCTCAGGCAGTTAAGCATCTGACTCTTGGTTTTGGTTCAGGTCATGATCTCAGGGTGGTAGGACTGAGCCCTGCCGTGGGCTCCACACTCAGAGGGGAGTCCGCTTGTTCTTGTTCCCCTCCCTTTGCTTCTCCCCCCTCCCCAACCTCCCCCTTTCACATGCTCTCCCACCCTCTAAAATAAATAAATGAAATCTTTAAAAAAGAAAAATGAGGACCTTAGCCCTGCCGCCTCCTCTCCCCAGAGTGATCATGCCATGGCAGAAGTAGAGAGAAGCCAGGAGCCTGAGATGGGAGCCACAGTCTCTCTAGAGAATCACACTCAGCATTCTTGGCTCCTTTGGGCCAAGGTCCTGGCCCCTGCGGGTGTCTGCATTTATGGCTCCTGATATAAACTCATTTCTTAATTTGACAATGAGGAAATGGGTTGGAAAAAAAAAAAAAAACAGAATTGCTGGAAGTCACACAGTTCACCATGGCCCATAGGGTGGGCAGGAACAGGATTCCTGGGCCTCGGCAAGCATCCTGTCCACCCTAACACTCAAAGTCAATGCCATGTAATCTCGCTCAATCCAGGACGGACGCGGGCACAGCATATCAAGAGGTGGGCGGCATGAGAGACAGGCCAAACCAAGCAGGACTTCTGGGTGCAGGCTTTACAAAGGAAGAAGACTCAGGTGGTAGCACTAGGAAGTGATTCCTGTCTTCCCTTTCAAAGTCCAGACACTGTTGCAGGCAGTTACTGACTTCAGCTGTCAAATCTCACTGGCCTGTCTACCTGCTGCTTCTGATCCCTGCATCAGGCTCTTTGTGCCTCTTGCCTGGATTAACACAACAGTCTCCTCACTTATCCCCCTTCCTCTGGCCCTGCTGATTCTGATCCTTTGCAAAGCAACCAGAATGATCTTCCTGAAATGAACACTTAATCTGCCCATTCTCTCAGTGATCTTCCACTGTTCTCCTCCCTCATTGAGTCCACACTCAGAATATTTTATCAGAAATCCTGTGGGACCCACCACAGCCTACATTTCTAGCCACATCATCTCTTGCTGTTCTCCCCATCAAGGCTCTAGCCACCCTGCCCCTCTGGAAAGTATAGCTCCTTCTGCTTGGAACATGGCAATCTCCACTGGCGGACTCCAACACAGCCTTCATTTGCATCTAACCTCTTCAGGATGTCCCTTCCTTCCACCTCCAGATGAGGTGAATTCCATTGGCAGGGGACACCCCCACCACAGAACGTAAAGACTGTGCATCTTTCATTAACTGTCATTCCTGTTGGTCTGTCCGCCCTGGGATCCACAGGTCCTATCTCTGTGGTTCACAAATATGGGGGCACATAGTAGTAGGTGCCTTATAAAAGTTTACCCACTAAATGAATGAAAAATGAATGGATACTAAGGATGGAGCAGAAGAAGAATAAGGAAAGTCACAATGCCTTTTTACTCTATGACAGGCAAGTTATGGATTCTCTAATCTCAGTTTCCATATGTGTACTTTACCAAGAAGACTGGACAATACAACTCAACACCCAAAAACCAAATAATCCAACTAAAAAAAGCAGGCACAAGACATGAACAGACATTTCTCCAAAGAAGACATCCAGCTGACCAACAGACACATGACAATCTGCTCAGCGTCACTCATCATCAGGGAACTGCAAATTGAAACCACAGTGAGATACCACCTCACACCTGTCAGAATGGCTAAAATCAACAGGTGTTGGCGAGGATGTGGAGAAAGGGAGAATCCTCTTGCTCTGTTGGTGGGAATGCAAATCCTCTTGCCCTGTTGGTGTAGCCACTGTGGAAAACAGGATTGGGGACTCCTCAGAAAGTTAAAAATAGAGCGACTCTATGATCTAGCAATCACACTGCAGAGTATTTATCCCCCAAATACAAAAACACTAATCCAAAGGGATACATGCACCCCTACATTTATAGTGGCATTATTTACAACAGCCAAACTATGGAAGCAGCCCAAGGGTCCGTCAAAAGTCAATGGATAAAGAAGTTGTGGTGTATATACACAATGGAATATTATTCAGCCATAAAAGAGAATGAAATCTTGCCATTTGCAACAACACGGATGGAGCTAGAGAGTATAATGCTGAACAAAGTGAGTTAGTTGGTGAAAGACAAATACCATATAATTTCACTCATATATGAGATTTAAGAAACAAAACAGATGAACATGGGGGTGGGAGGAAGGAGAGGGAAAACAAGAAACAGACTCTTAATTGTAGAGAACAAGCTGGTTACCAGGAGGGAGGTAGGTGGCAGGGGCGGGGGGAGGGGTGGGGAAGGAGGGGTGAACCAGGTGATGGGGATTCAGGAATGTATTTGCTGTGATGAGTGGAAGTGTCATATGTGTGGAAGTGTTGAATTGCTATATTGTACACCTGACTCTAATATTACACTACCTTAACTCTACTGGAATTTTTAAAAAAAGGAAGACTGGACAAGATCATTTCTTCTCATTCAGGGTAGGGTCTCTGGACTTCTATAGGGCCTGTGAAGACAGCAACAGAGTTTTAGGAGCAATGTGCAATATTTTAAAACCCCTGAGGGGAACCACGCAGCTCCTCGTAACAAGGTGGCAAAGGCCAACCAAGCCTCAGGTGACTCAGCGTTAAGAACATGTTAATTAGTAGGCGACACTGGTTGTCTCCTCTTGAGTAAGGTCCTGATTAGAGATTAAGAGCATCTTTGATCAATAAAACATAGGACTAGAACATAGAAACAATCTGTTTGTGATGTTTTTTGAAACATGAGGCCCATGAGGTAAAATAATAAGATAGTGCTTGGAGGCCGGGAGCAGACCACAGATTGTTAAGAGGGGGCCAGTTCACCCCGAACTCCTAGGAATGAAGGCCCCTGAGGCGCTCCTGCAGAAGAGCCCCGCACGGGGAGGATGGGCCGCAGCCTGATCTTCAAGCTTCTCTTTTCTCGGTGAAGGGTGGCCCTCGCCCCCACCATCTGTTCTTTTGGGGGGACCCCCCCCTCCCTGGACTCCCAGAGCTGGTGCTCCTGCAGGCTGTGTGTGTGGAGGCCTCAGAAGCTCCCGGAATCGGGCTCTGAAGGGAGGTCTGGCCACACGGGGGCGCCCTCACCCCACACTGGGGCTCTGCTCCGGGAGCCCAGGGCCGGCATCACCGGGGCGCCACAGCCCATGCTCTTTGGGAAGCCCACCTCCCGCCGCCCTGACCCGCGGTCATGCTGCCGCAGAGAGAGGCCAGGCCGCAAGGGCCCTCCCGCTCGCAGGGGAGGGAGGGGCGGAAGTTCCGAGGTCCCAGGATAACCTGGAAAGAAGCGGGGCTCCGAAAAGCGGACGGAGGACACAGGCTGCCTTCCCTTGCTCTGGAGAGCAGGGGGGCCTCACCCTGCACCTGCGCTCCGGCTTCCGGACTAGAGGTGTCCAGTCTTTTGGAGGAAGAGGCTCTTTTAAGAGGGAGAGCGCCAGAGACAGAGGAAGGCTGAGAGACAGACACACAGAGGGAAGGACGGCAAGACAGCGGGAGGGACGGAGCCCTACTCCTGCCCCGTTGGGGACGGTCAGTCACCCCAGAGCAGCCAGCCGAACAGGAAGCAGTGCCGAGCCCACCGGGGTCTGCCAGGCGCTGCCCAAGCCCGGGAGCAAGCCACGTGGACTTGGACTGTGCTGCGCTGAGCCTCCCCGTTCCCACAGTGACACGGGGTGACCACGCCTGCCTTCTGGGCTTGGTGTGTAGATCCAGCAGGATAATAAATATGTGCAAACCACCTCTTCTGGTACCTGGATTCGGGCAAGCACTCACCCGGTAGCAGACATAATTCACGCTGACAAAAGCCAGCGGCAAAGGATTAAAAAAAAAATTTGATCATTTACGTCTTGACTTCCATCTTGTGACTTCAGTTTACCCACACGGGGACTTCAGGGCCATATGAATTCAGCAGTGCCTTTCAGTTCAGATTGGTTGTTATTCCATAGTAAATGCCACACTCCCCACACAGCCTTCTTGCTCCCCGAGTCGAGGGCCTTCTCCAGCCACTGGATGCCTGCCCCTCCGCGTGGGCAGAGCTGGGAAGGGTCGTTGCAGAGTCACAGAGGTAGCCGAGACAGCCATGCGGCATATAGCTCTGCAGGCAGGACTGGCTGCCCCCAGCCCTCACTTCCGAGGGTGTGTAACCTGGGGCTGACAGCTCACGATCTCAGCCCCACACACGCCCGTCCCGAAAATGAGGATAATAATAGTAGCCGGCATAGGGACTGCAGTGGGTGGGGATGGACTCCTACTTGTCAGGCTCTTAGAACAGTGCCTGGCACTCAGCAAGCACTTCAATAAATGCTAGCCTTCACCATCACTTTGATTTGTTTTACAGAATAGGCAGTGATCTTTCCAGAATGGTTAGATGAAGGTCATCTGATCCAAAACTGGGGGAGGGATGACACGTTTTCACAGCAGCTACAGAAAGAGCATTAGACTGGGAGCAGAAGAGAGGCTTCTGAGACCACGTTCTGCCCCTACCATTTCAGTATGCAAAGTGGGGTTCCAGCCTGTTCAGGGAAATGAGGACACGATGGCCCAGCCAAAGCCGGCAGGAAGAGCTCTATCTCTGGGTGGACTTGGGCAGGGCCCGTCCTGGACTGGAGGACCATCCTCGGGAGCGTTCTAGTCCTGGCACTGCATGAGCCTACGTCCCCCCTCCCGGGCCTCACCTGAGGTACTCATAGAGCCCATACATGGGCAGGAAGTCGATGTCAGACAGGAACAGGTAGGGCGTGCCGACGTGCTTCATGGCCACGTTGCGCAGCAGGTTCACAGGGTAGAACTGGCCCTCCTTGTACACGATGTGGTAGGCCACGTTGTGGCGGCTCATGAGCACCTCGGATCCCTGTGCGTAGCGGAGGAACTGCTGGGCCTCGGCGTCCGACAGGTAGAGGGCCAGGCTGATGGGTCCCTCCCAGTGCTTGCAGATGGCCTCGAGCATCTGGAGCCTGGAAGAGACAGGTAAGGTGAGCCACGGGGACCCAGTCCATGCACCAGCCTCCTGGGATGGGAGTCTACCTCCACAGATACCTGGTCAACCAGCTCCAAGTTCATATCCCTGCTCTAACAGTAATCACTGCATGATGGGGGCAAATCCCCAAACCTCAGCTCCTTTATCTGGAAAAGGGGCATCGAAACACTTATCTTGCTGGTTCTTGCCTCTATCAGCTTCCAAATGAAGGTGGGATACTGACAGAATCACATCCCACTAGAAGCCTTCCTTTTTACTCCTCTTCTCACGGCGGGCAGGGACAATGACACTAAATGATGTAAAGATCCTCTTCCAGCTCAGAAGTCCTATGCCTCTCCTCTCTCAGCAAAGATGAACAACAGCTGTACTGCTCTTCTAAAGCAGTGACCAGGCATAGAAGATTTAACCAAAGTGAGGCCGTAAGTTACAAGGAGCATTAAAGCATGAGTGATAATAACTGTGATCATTAGCTATGCACCAGACCCTTTCCAGAACTCCCCCAACGACCCTGCGCATGGCTGTCATTTCCCTCATTTCCCTGATGGAGAAACTGGGGATCCAGATGTCTGGTCAGCTTGGATTCTTGGACGTGGACCAGACCTGTACAGACGGGTACCGGGCCAGGGCCTTGGAGACAGTGAGAACAAACGAGAACACTGGGTATTTGGCAAGGGAACAGGAGAACACGTGAATGCTTGGGACAAAAGCGTGCCTGGCGTGATGCTGTCTTCATTTGTCAGAGTCCTTTACTGCCCTAGGGTCCCTGCCGATTTTGTGAGGCTACAAGACAGGCACCGTGCCAAGGATTATGGCAGGGGGAAGAAGAGCCCGGGGGGAGGGGGTGGGACAAAAGGTGCTTCTAATGGAGAAGATTCTACAAAAATGCTTGAAGAGAAATCTATGAAGATTTTTTTTTCCTCCAAAGGCTTTGGAAGTGCCTGGCAGGTAGGATCTACGGTTCAGACACAGCAAAAGCCTATTTCAGTTTTTTACCCTGCCCAGCAAGAGGTACATAATCAGCAGTCTCCCAGTAGGAATGCCCACTTTCTCCGGACAATTACCAGGAAATAGATTCCATGCATTTCCCTGCTTCTAAACAAAAGAAAATGGGCACACCTATCTTCTACCGATGGCTTTCTCGATGGACTTTCAGAGTTTCCTCTTGGTAATTCTGTGAATTGCTATAGCCAGGAGTTGTTTCCTCTTTCGTGACGGAGGATTACGAGATTTGTGAGGGTAAAATGCCCTCCATTTCTCATACTTTATAACACTTAATAATCAAATTGACTAGAGCCAGTTTTCTGAGAGGCTCTGCATTCTCCACAATGCCTACTTTGCCTGAAATTTGTGTTTGGCTTCTGCCACAGGCCCGGCCCTCTGCTGGGCTCAGAGAATCGGGGGTTTTGAATGATCAACACCTCACTTCCACTGTCTATGGAGTGGAGGGGGCTGTGCATTTGGGGGGACACCCTTGGGGGAGGCATGCACGTCTGGTGGAGGGAGAGAGGCCAGCCCCTACGGTGGAGAGCCCACTGCCTGGGATTTTAACTCTGTGTCCGAGTTTTCTGAGCAGGGAGCAAGCTCTGCCGAGGGTTTAGCATCAGAACAGAGACGCATTTTGAAATACTCCAGGTTCTCAGGTGCTGCCACAGCAAACATCACAGCCGTGTGGGCTTTACTGGAAGTGGTGCCAGGTGTTCCGTGGAACCTCTGTGAACAAAGAGGGAGGACGACCCAGCCACGCCTGCCTGTCTGCCACCAGCCCCAAGCTTTCTGACCTCTCTTCCCTCAAAATCAAGCTTCCTGCCGGGACCCGAACAACAGCGACAGACCGAGGTTTACTGTAATGATGGTAACACAGAAAATCTGACAGCGACACACAGAACATCGCTACCGTTTCTCTGCGGCATGGAGTGTGCCAGCCGCATTTCCAATGGGACTGCTTTCGACATTCACACCAGCTCCCTTACGCTGAGATTGTCATCACTGTGTCACAGGTAGAGAGGCCCAAGGAGTGAAGTGACTTCCTCCAAGGCACGGAGCTACAAAGGTGGGGAGCTGGACTGACACCCCGGTCTGTTGGAACCCAGTGCCCAGAACCAGACCAATGTTCCACACAGACTGCTCGCAGGCTGGGACTAATGCCCCCAAGGATCTTCTCTTGGCTGCCCGTGTCCCCAAACACGAATGTGTTCTCCCCTTGGGCTTGGCTTCTGTGCATTCCCTCCCATTCCTCCTCCTCTTCAGTCTCCCGGGGGGTGTGCTTCAAAGACCCACTGCTCTCTTGAGCCTTCTCTTGGTTGTGTCTCCCCACACCTGTGCCCTAAACTCCTCTCCTGCGGCTCTTGTCCGCATTTCTGGGCTGAGTCGCTCTTTGGTCTCTTACTCTGGCAGATAAAGTACCTGGCACAGCAAGGATCGGAGACGACAGAGAGGGTCTCAAGAGACAAAGGTGAACCTAAGCTACAGAATTTTCAGTTTGGAAAGAATTGATTATGCCATCTTTATGAGAAAGCAGCTCAGCCTCAGAGGGAGCATGGCTTGCTGAAGAGCCCTCAGCGAGTGAATGGGAGAGCTGGTTAGCACTAGGACCCGTGGCCCCGACTCTCCATCTCATGCTCTTCTCCACTTCCCGGAAGGGCCACCATCACTTCATGCTAGGAAGAGGAGGGCAGAGGCTCAGGAAAGGCCAAAGAGATGTCAGTAAGGTCTAGATAAGCCAGGGCTGCCCCAGGGAGCCTACTGAGACAGGAAGCCTCGTGTGCTCTGTCTGAGGACAAGGGAGCAGGCAGGGAAAGAGCTAAGTCTGAAACTTACAAGCCTGGGTTGGAAGGAATTCTAGAATGTCAGTTGGCCTCTGTTGGGATGGGGAACTCACTCCCTACAAGGCAGCTGATGAGAGCAGGGCAGATTGCATGGTATGGAGGTGCAACTGTGGCCTCTGGGGTTACGCAGAAGTGGGTCTGAACTCTGAGCTGTGTCAGCATTCCTGAGCAAGGGATGACGGTTCTTTGGGCTTCCATTTCTACATGTGCACAGTGCAGACAGTAATGCCTCTGTAGATCACAAAATGGCAACAAATCATTCTTGTCTCTCAATCTATACCCTCTGGTGATACTCCTCATTACTGATTCTGGGATGGCCATGTCACTTGCTTCAAACAGGACACAAGAAGTGTTAAGCAGTGCTTATTTGCTGGGGCTTGACCCTAGGTGCTCATGGAACTTTGTGACTACTGCCATAGGGCAAGCCTACTTACCATGAGATATGCAGCAGGTACTCAATATATGGCAGCTATAATTTCTTCCTTAGGTTCTATTTCTGCCTCTCAAACATGCACCCACCTAACAGATATTTATTTAATATCTACGAGGTATGGATTACGTGTTGGACCCTAGGATGAACAAGAAAGACAGGGTTCCTGCACTTCTGGAGCTTCCTTCTGCTGGAGGGAGAAGACACAGAACAAACCGAGAAAATTCAGAGGGAGCAAAGGGCTGAAGAGGCAAGGAGAACAGGAAATAGGATGGAGTAACCCTGAGGGCTGGCCAGGGAAGGTCTACTGGGGCCATGAATTTGAGATTTGGATCAGGAGAGGGACCCAGCCTTGAAGAACTGTGGGCAAGAAGCTTTCCAAGGAGAGGGAGCAGCCCTTGGGGTAACCGAGTGTAGTATGTTGAAGCAAGAAGAGAGGGAAGATGGGCGAGTGAGGGGGGCAGAGGGAAAGAAGATGTTGGGAAGTGGGAGGGGCCAGGTCCTATGGGGCAGGGAAGGCCAGAGCACGCAGCTATACTACTATTCTATATACAGGAGGAAATTATTGGGGAGTTTTAAAGACATTGGCCTGATATACAGATGGTCCCCAGCTTATGATGGGTTGACTTAACAATTTTTCAACTTTACGATGGTGCGAAAGTGATATGCATTGAGAAACTGTGCTTTTGAGTTTTTAATTTGCATTCTCCCCTAGGCTATCAATATGCAGTAGGATGTTCTCTTCTGGTGCTGGGCAGCAGCAGCCATGGCTCCCGGTCAGCCCCTCGATCACAAGGGTTGACAACTGATACACTTGACAATCATTCTGCACTCAGCCAGCCACTCTGTTTCTCACTTCCCATACAGCATTCCACAAATTGCATGTGATAGCCAACATTTTGTTATAAAACAGGCTTTGTGTTAAGATGAATTTATCCAGCTGCAGGCCAATGTAAGTGTTCTGAGCACGTTCAAGGTTGGCGAGGCTAAGCTAGGATGCTTGGTAGGTGGTTAGGTGTATTAAATGCATTTTCAACTTATAATATTTTCAGCTTATGATGGGTTTATTGGGCTATAACCCCATCCACCATAAGTTTAAGGAAGATCTATTTTTTAGAAGATCACTATGGCTGTTACATGGAGAAGGAGTTACCTTTCACTCTCTAGAGCGGTGCTTTTCAAACTTAAGCATGCTCAAGATCACTTGGGAGGTTTACTATGACACAGATTCCTGGGTTCCCCTCTAGAGGTTCCCGTTCACTAGGTGTGGGTGGGACCAAGAATTTGTGTCACTAACAAGCTCCTGGGTGATCTGAAGCATGGGCGCCTTTACCTCAGCTAACAGTTTCTTTCCTCCACTCACAGGAAATAGAGAAGACCACATGATTCCCTGGACCAGTACTTAGTACCTCAATGACTTTGTCAAAGGGAACACGAAAGAGCAAGCGACTCCTGGCCAGGTGGCAAGGATGCTGTGGCCAGGATCCCTCCCGGCCAGTCCCCTCTGTCCTATCCACCATCCTCATCTGCGGCTAGGATGGGAGGGTGGTCTCCTGCATGCTGGGAGTGGGGGAGACCTGCTGGTTGCACAGCTGTAGCAGGCGACGTTCATTCTTTCTGAACGGAATTCTAGAGGGAGCCAGGCATAGGAGCCTGTGCGCCGGATCCCCTAATTCACTGTGGCATTCACGTAGGGCCTACTTCTGACTCAAAGGTTTACAAACACACCCGAAATGTTTCTTCAATTAAAAATCAATCCAACAGGCACCAATCAGCCTGCTGCATCATAATTGGAGGGATTCCTACCATCTCCATCAGCTTGTGGTACTGCTCTATATTTTTTTATTATGTCCCGCTAAGCAGCTTTCGTTAGGGTGTGGAACTCCTTGGGCTCTCTGGGGTATTGTCAGGATGGCAATACTTGTCACAATGCGTTAAGAGGGACTGTGTGCCTGCCATCCTGAGGGATGGGTGTGCTTTGAAGGGAAGGCTTCTGTGGTTAGTGTTTGTGGCAGATATGAGGGGGGCCTGGGCTTCCCTTTAAGTGGGTTGGGAGGGAAGGTCCTGCCAGTGTCCTGCAGCTCCAGCCAGGAGGATGCTTCTAGCTGGCACTAGAAGGAGAGGCTCTGTTTTGCTTGTATCCTTTTATTGATGGCAACTGTATACAGAATTATGGACTTGGAGTGTTAATAATTTAAAAACTTTTCTTTCTAATTGTCTATAAATTCCAGATTGTGAATTCTATAGCTAGCATGGGGGAAAAAAAAACACTAAGGGAAGGGAAACTAATATTCAATGTAGACCTACTACCTACTGGTCACTTAAGAGCTTCTTATTTTATAAAATCCAGACATCGATCTGTGACCTTGACAGTATCATTGCCACTTCACAGATAAGATGAGGCTCAAAAAGCCTAAGAATCTTGTCCAAATTCAAATAGCTAGTAAGTGGTTCAACTGGACTTTGAACTCACATATTTCTCTTTTTGTTTTCCTATATCACTTTATCTCTCCTTTAAAAAAATATTTTATTTTAGAAGATTTAATTTATGTATCTGACAGAGAGAGCACAAGCAGGCAGAGTGGTAGGCAGAGGTGGCTCCTGGCCGAGCAGAGAGCTTGATGTGGGGCTCGATCCCAGGACCCTGGAATCGTAACCTGCGCCAAAGGCAGATGTTTAACCAACTGAGCCACCCAGGCTCACTTTACTTCTCCTAAATACCTACCATGTGCAGATGCAGTGGTCAAAGTTCTCAGATCTGTACATATTTATTGAATGCAAATATATGCCAAGGGCCTTCATAGACAGTCTTTTCATTTAATCTTAGGACTCTACAAGGCAAATATTTTTAACTCTGTAGAAGGAGAAAGATAAGCAAGGGTGTCAGGACTTGCCCAAGATCACCAGCTGAGTAGTAAAGAAGCCAGTGGGATTTGAACCCAGAGCTCTTTGTCTCTAAGTCTAGTGTCCACAAATATTAAGATTTTGGCCAATGATGCTATCAATGATAGGGAGCCTCTGATTGACTGTATGTCGGGGCTAAGTCCTGGCTGTGTATGATCTCATCTGATCATTACACCAACCTTAGCTGGGAGCTACTGTCATTGTCATTTCCAGGTTATAGATGAGGAAACCAAGGCCTGGAGAGGTGACTTGTCCAAAGGTCAAGGTCAAGAAGTGGCAGAGCCACCAAGACCCTACAGTGTCTGACTCCAGGGACCAAATTATTCAAGGTCAGTCTAGTTTATTCTGATTAGAAAATATGTCAGATTTGTCTCTTCTATTTTCTCCTGAGTTTGGAGGTACTCACCGGCTACTAATCTTGATTCACCATATTTTATTGATAAAAGGAATGTATTAATAGGAGGCATGAATGGGACCAAGGAAAACCAGGGATGCTCTGAGAGGTGAGAACCTGGAATTATCTGGAACTCACTCACCTGGGCAGATTACAGGACGTGAGCTTCATCTGAGGGGACTGAGGTGCATCTGTGTTGCCCAGAGAACAGAGGACTCATCTAAACCATCATTCAGCATGAAACTCAAGGATTAGATTTTATTTTCATTTGGAATGGCATACAGGAGAAGGGAGACGCAATGGGAAGAGAGGTCTGTCATGGCCAGCTCACTAAGTGCTGCTTGGTGGGAGAGTGTGTGCACCCAAACTGAAGGCTGGGTGAGAAGCCAGATAGAGAAGTTTGGGGTGACCCTGGGGCTCTGGTCTATAGGTCAGTCCTTTATGGAGCCTCACTGGGAGCCAGGTAGGTTTGAGCCGGCAGGGGGCCACCTGCCTTGGTTTCCCCAACACCCTCTGTCATCCTATCTACTCTCTGCTTTCTCACCTATGCCGTAAGCTCCAACCACACTAGAGCCTGTGTTCTCAGTGGGCCTGGTGGCCTCTTTGTTCCCTATTTTACCTGCTCCACCTTGGGGACCCACCTTCTCTCCCCATGTACTTTCCACCTCCCATCTACTCAGCCTCCAACTCAAGCAGGCAACCTCTTCTCGGACACACTGCCTGTCTCTTTCTTTGTCCACCCCTAGCCGGGCTAGGGGCTCCCAGCACAGCATCTCTCTACAGGAAGAATCTGTTGCCTGTCTGTAGCAGGCTGAATTCTAAGGTGGCCTCCACAACTCCTGCCCCATGGCATACACTCCTGTATAACCCCCTCCCTTGAGTGTGAGTCGAACCCAGGAATGGGATGGAACACTGCTTCCATATGACAGACTGCAGAGAGTCCCCTGCTGGCTTTGAAGAAGTAAGCTGCCATGCTGTCAGAGCACCACAAAGCTAAGACCTAAGAGTGGCCTCTTGCTGCTCAGAATGACCCCAGCCAGAACCAGCAGGGAAACGGGGACCTCAGTCGTAGAACTGAGAATGAGCTTAGAAGTGGACCCTGACTCCCATGAGGTCACAGCCCCAGGCAACACCTAGACTGTAGTCCTGAGAGCAGAGCAGGGGACCCTGCTAGCACCCATCCAGACTCCTGATCCCCCAAACTGAAAGATACTCAATGTTACTCAAGCTGCTATGTCTGTGGCAATTCGTTCTACAACAGTAGGTAACTAATACCCTGAGACGTGAGTACGCTTTATACTCCTTGAAGGCAAAAACTGGGTCTTCTCATAAATATCCTCCACTTCACAAGAGCCTGGCACACCACAGCAATAGATATTATACAATACCTACTAAGCGGTCTCATGAATGTTACAGATTAGGAATCTGAGGCCACGGAAAGGGGAAGACCCTGTTTGAGGTTACAATACAGGTCAGGATGGAGTTGGTGCGAGAAGCTCTGGGCTTTTCCCTTTCATCCCAGCTTGTCTTTCCCTGCTACCTGCTATGCTTGGCAAGTTCACCGTGTTCCTACAGAGGAGTCCTGAGGCCTAAGAACCTCCAGGAAACCACCCGCCGGTGGAGCCACTGAATCCCACAAGTGAGCATTTGCCAATACACAGTGGGACACATAAAAGTGATGAGTCTGCTTCTGTAAGCCATGCTCTACATGGCCCATCCCCAGATGTCCCTGGAGGCAAGGTTCCACTCACTCCTTGCAACCCCTACACTACTTCCTACCATATGTGAACCTCTCTGTGGCTGAGCACTTGCTCCTTCATTGGTTTGCTCATTCTTCAGTCACTCCCCACTAGTAACCAGTGGTATTTACTGAACACTTAACAAGCGTGCCGGGTACTATTCTCAGCACCTAACAGCCATTAACTCATTGAATCCTAGAAATGGTCCCATGGAATCACATCCACAGGCTGCAGGGGCATCTCTGAGGTGACTCAGAGAAAATGAGCCAATCAAACTCCCTAATTGTGGGAGCTGAGGGGGAACGATATGAAGGAAACTGGAGGTAGGGAGCCACTGTGGGCTATGTGTAAATGGAAGAGAAAGCTTGTCAGGGAGGGAGGGAGACACACAGGACACCCAGGTATGGAAGGGTACAGCCTTGAGTGAATGACCTCGGGCTCTGAATCTATGCAGCCCCTGGAAGCCAGAGAGACGCTTTCCAAAACATAAATTGGATCATATAACTTTGTGTAAATATCTTCAATAACTTCTTACCACACTGAGAATAAAATCCAAATGTTTTGGTGACTTTGTTCTATAATTTTAATCTCATGCCATTTTCCTGCTATCCTTTAGCCACTGATCTTCTATCATGTTTTTGAATGTGAACCCCCTTTCTTTTTTTTTTTTTTAAGATTTTATTTATTTATTCATGATAGTCACACACACAGAGAGAGAGAGAGAGAGAGAGAGAGAGGCAGAGACATAAGCAGAGGGAGAAGCAGGCTCCATGCAGGGAGCCCGACGTGGGATTCGATCCCGGGTCTCCAGGATCGCACCCTGGGCCAAAGGCAGGCGCCAAACCACTGCGCCACCCAGGGATCCCTGAACCCCCTTTCTACTACAGGGCCTTTGCACTTTTTATTTTATCCACCTGGATTTTTTTTTTTTTCTTCTTCTCAGCAACTCACATTCCTGACTCCTTTTCTCATCCTTTAGGTCTTTGCAGAAATGGCCCCTCCTTAGATTTCCCCTGACCACATTACCTAAAAAAGGTCCTTCTCTTGACATTGTTATTATCAGTTTCGGTTCCTTCCAAGCACTTATCACAATTATAATCATTTTATACATAATCATTTTACTTAACTATTTTCTTGCTGTTCATACCACAATACTCATGTTCTTAACCCTGGCATGCATAAAACAATCCAAAGTGTCCAACCACACAAATATTCTTACTTTACTAGTTTGCAATGGAGTTCAAAGGTGAATTTGTTTTAAGAACTCCCCAGGTGATTCAATTTGTCCCCAGCCAAAGCTGAGAATCAGTGCACTGGAGTGTAAGCCATGTAAGGGCAGGGATCATGTCAGTACTTCTGATAAAGGCTTGATGGATGTTTGTTTCATCGATATACTAAGAAAAGAAATAGCAATTGCTTTCTAGCAGTGATAGTGGTTCCAGATTATGTATTTGCCTATACTATACCCCTTTTCCTTGAAGTAATTTGCATAGAGCTCTATTTTTAAGAATCAATTCTTCTGTTCTCAAAACCACCACCCTCACCAGAAGACAAGAGCCCCTGGTTTTCAGGGCTGGAGAGGAAGGTGTGTGACCCAAGCCTACGCCTGTGAGGTAATTTCTCCTTTTTCCCTTTGACCCAGTATAGAGCTGCAGGGTAGTGATTGTGGGGAGGGCAGGGCCCGTCTGCCTACCTGTCCATGGAGAGCTGAGCGACCAGGGTGACATCCGTGTTGTCCGAAGCGGGCTCATACTCATAGTGCAAGAAGTAAAGGTGGGTTCGGTGGACGGTGAACCGCTCTCGCCGGAACTCGTAACACAGGTCATCCTCATCAAGTTCAGAGAGCTGCTTCTGGAGCTGAAAAGTAGGAGAAGGGGGTGGGGGGCGCGCGTATGGGATCAAGAAGGTAAGCTCCAGGGAGCTAGGAGCCTGCCTCTGGCTGAGTTGGTTATTCACTGGATTTTGTTGATGGGTCACACATAGGACAGGATCGCTGGTCTTAGTTTCCTCTGCTGGCTAGCTAGTTATTTATTTATTTAGCAATTTAATTTTAAAAAGGCAATAATTAAGGGCAGTTGTCCTTGCCATCTGGGAAAGAAGCACCATCTAGGCTGAGAATGATGGTGTTCACCAATGATAAATGTATAAGCAACCAGAAACTCCTTAAAAACAAAAAAATGCTTTGATAGGTGACCTAGTACAATAATTTCAAATAACAGGGAAGAAGGTACCGAAATCCAAATGGAACAGTACCTTTGCATGAGTTTCTCTCTTGTCTAGAGCTACAGACTTCAATCTCTGTACCAGGTATTGAAAAGACCAACCCAAAGACAAAATTTAAAAATCTATTCCTTTCATTTCAGCCAAGTTTAATCAGACTTGGCATCCACTTTTCTTTCTTCTTTCTAACTCTTGGGAAGTCCCGCTCCCTTAATCTGCCTAGAGAAGTTCTTTACGTGGCTCTACTTGCCTTCCTACCCCAACCAATGCAACAGCTGGATGACCTGCCAACAGAGAAACAAGGATTTAGCGTGTGACACCGGCATATGCAGATGCACAATACCCAGATCTGTCTGGATGTGCAGATCTGTCTGAGGATGTGCAGCTGCCCAATATACAACCATGTCATGCCAACCCCACCGTGTCCCTCCCAGGCAGGGGTGACTATGCTTGTTTTATAGATGAAGATTTGCAATGAAAAAGTAAAAGGACTTCAATAGGGACAGAAATGAGATCAGTGGATGTGTAGCGGCAGAGTGGATGGACTGAGAAGAAGCAGGAGAGAAGTCTTTTGTGGAATGGAAATGTTCTATGTCATGGTTACAGTGTTACATGTAACCCACTGTTACATGGGTTATACATTTATGAGAAGTCAACAAACTATACACTTAGAATGGGTGGATTTAACATATGCAAACAATTTCAATTGAATTTACTAAAGGTCAAATCACTGGTTACAAGATTCTTTCTGTGACATCAGCCTAGTGTATCACATGATGGCAGATAGTTGAATGTAGTTTAGTTTGTGGGGCTAGAGCTACTAACCTGGCTGAATGTAACAGAGCATTTTTTCTAAGAAAAAGGTGTATGTATATATTTTAAATCTCCAAATCAATAGTGTAATAAAAAAGAATTATATTAACTCACTTCTTCATGACCCTGTCTCAGTTAAAACCATTGTCTTGATAGATTAAGCTATAGCTTTATTTCTCAAGACGTGTGCAATGGCAGAAGAGTGCATTAATCCCTTCAATTCTTCACCCCTTCCCACATCTCTACTCTTTGTCATGTGACTTGCTTTGGCTAATAAAACTGTAGGGAAGCAATGCTGCCCTAATACTGAGACTAGGCTTCAAGGAGAAAGTGTGTGTTTCTTGTGCCTCTACCACTACCCTGAGAGAATGCCTGGGCTGGCCTGCTAGAGGATGAGACACACCTGGAGCAGGGCAGGAGCTCCACAATTGCCTCAGTTGTGGGAGCAAGGCCAGCCAAGCTCAGCTTCCTGTATTCCACTGAGGTTTTACAAGTTTAGAGCAACAGATAACCCATATGGTGTCACTGGGATTTTGTGCAGGGAGCTTTTTCATTATGTGACCTGTCCAACATATCCTCAGACAGTTAGCCTCCTGGGCCCCAGCCCACTAAATGCTTGTAGAGTTCTCCATACAGCCTATACAACTCCAAATGCACCCCCCTCCCATATTTCCAAATGCTGCTTGGAGGATCAGTTGAGATCCAGTGATCTATGAGATATTCTCACCCACCTTTAAAATTTTTAACTGTTAACAAGGATGCAGTCGGGGAGTCTCTTCAATTTTTCATGTTAAATTTGAAGTTCTGGCCTATTTGAAGATTCCTATTATGCCGACAGTGTGACCCATGTAAGGCCAGGAAACTGGAATTCTCATTCCATCTAATATTCTATGAGCCAAGGGGCCCCTTCTGACATGCAGGATTAAACCCAGATCCTTGCTGATAATCATATTCTTGCTCCCTGACCCATCGCTCCCCCGCCCCCACCCCCAGGTACTCTGTACTTGCACCAATGCCCTCTCTGCTCCCCAAACCTGCCTTTCTCTCCCTCTGAGACTTTGTATGTGTCCTACCCTCTCTACTGCCCTCCCTCCCCTCACCTGCTTTTCTCCACCAGGGGACCTTCTATTTACCTTTCAAAATTCAGCCTGGATGACACGTTGTCTGTCTGAGACCTTTGCTAGCCCTGCCAGGTAGGACTGGTCCACTTCTCTGTGCCCCGAGAGCCCTTGATTCATAACTCCACTAAAGCACTTGTCAGTTTGAACTGAAATTACTTAAGGGCAACTTTCCTGGTGACACGGTGACACTGTACCATTGCCCCTAGCACCGTGCCCACTGCATGACAGATGCTTAATATTCATGTGCTGCATGCATGCGGAATATTTGCTGCATGAAGACCATAATCATTAGAAGGCCTGTCCTTCTAACTTTCTTTTTGTATCCTCTAACAGTATGCATAGAAGGTGATCATTCTTAAGCCCATTATTTGTTCCTATATTTGCAGTTCAAGGGTCTGTGATGGTTGAAAATGTGTTAGACAGCAAACAAGCATGCATCAGGCTCTGTGCAAGGTGCTGGGTAGGTGTGATCTCCTTCCTTGGAGCCCCTCTGGGAGGCATGTGCAGCCTCATTTGACAGCTGAAAAGCAATGTCGAGATCTTGAGGTCACTCAGGGAGGTTGAACCTGGGTCTGTATTCTACTACCCCACTGCCTCTCCAGGAAAGATGCTCATTCAGCCTTGGGTCAAGAAGCACACATGGCAGCGTGGCTGAATGACGACTGGTTCTATCCCACTCCTGTCCGCACAGTCTTTGGTGAGTGGGTGAGGTGCTTAACCCTTCTGGGCCCTGACTTCTTCAAGTGTAAAAATGGGGATGATAATAGGAACTACCCCAGGGGATTGTAGGAGGATTCCAAGAGATCCTGCATATGCAGAGTACAGTGTTTAGGGTAAAGACACAGCAGACATCGTCTGTTACATGGTTGTTATCAGAGTTAGGAAATGGAGACGCCTGGGTGGATACTTTCCATCTTCAACCACCACCTGGAGGAGACAGTAGGGCAATGGCAGTGAAGGCTGGAGCTCGCTGAGCCTGGATAGCACTTCTGTCTCATGAGTGTCAGAGACAGTCCCCACATCTTCCTTGAGGAACCCAAATATACCAAGAAACCACAATGTTGCCCCTCAACTGGAAACAACCAATTCATATCCTCCTTCTCTCTCAACTACACTGCAAAAGGGCACATGCAATTATTCCCTTTTAGAGAATAAACATCTGCAAAGCTCTCTGCAAAAACAGGGTTGTTTCCGGGGGTGGGGGTTGGAGGGTGCAGTTTGATCTATGTGGTGTTTTTAATGTGTTGACAGGAGTGCATGGCTTCTGGTACAGTGAAGACAGAGGGAACATGTGAGGGTGGGTGTGGCCAGGCATGTGATAATGGAGAGCAGGGTTTTTCTTGATGAGCTTTCAAAAGAGAAGTTATCCTCATCCTGTGAGAAAGGAAGTTAGTGGCCAGAGCATGAGAAATGCATGTATGTATAGGGATTTCTCTCTATATACGCAAGCATACTCTTGAGTTAGGGTGAAACAACATTCCAAGATAGATAGCTCCAGGAGCCATTTTCTGAAAAACACCCATATATAGTGGGATCCTCAAGGCAGGAGCTGTATCCCATTCATTTCTGAATTTCCTATACCTAGAACATCTAGAGCACCCTGTGTGCTCAACAAGCCTCTACTGGATATACTCCCAGCCATGTACTCATGTTAAAAAAAAAGGAACAATAACAATAAGAAGTGCACCCAGAATCACCAAAGCATGGCCTGACCTGGTTGGGAGGGTCTACCAGCAGTCCTGGGGGGATAAGTAGGCTCTGTGAACTTCATGGTACCACTAATATGATTCAGTGGCATCCACACCCCTAGGTCACCTGTGGCCATCACGGTACCTAAGGAGGAGGGTCTAGGGAATACCCTTGTCTACCAACCGCACTGGGTATTGTGGCCAGCACATCAAATATGATGTCCAACATATGATGTCGGACTCTATGGGACTCTGGACCAACCAGATGCCTTCCCGGCGATTAATGTTATATTCCTCATCAACATGATGAGGTTCAGTGCTAAATGCTTTCAGGCGGATTGCTTTATTAATTTCATCCTTCGGCACACACCTCTGTTTTACAAAGGAGGAAACTGAGTCTCAGGGAGTTTCAGTCATCTGCTAGTTGCACGGCTCAGGAGAAACAGTTCCAGACTGAGAATACAGTCTTGGGACCTCACATAAGGGACACCTTGGCAGTGCAGTGACTCCTCTCCCCAGGGATAGATGCAAGGATCAAAGAGACCGTGGAAGACACAATGCTCCATGAAAAAGCAGGCCATAAAAATGCATATGCAGTATGATCCCAATACAGCAAAAAGACAAACAAACAAAAAGCCACACAGAAAATAGAGCAAAGGGAACACATTACAGTGTTAACAAAGCTTTTCTCTGCCTGGTGAATTCACGGATGAATCTTATTGGCTTCTTTATACTTTTCAGTACTTAACAAATTCCCTGCAATTTTCTCAAAGGAGTTAATGCGTGTTAAACTGCTTTGTAAACTGTAAAGTGCTACACAAAACCTAAGTCATGTGATTATGATTGCATTATGTACCTTTTCAAATTCTAATCTAGGACTTCTTACTGCTGACTGCATGGCTGATGTTATCTCAAGGGGAAGGTTGGAGCAGCTTAAAAACTACCTCTTTTCCACCCAAACTATGGGTGATTTCTCCAGGGAGATGCTGAGCTGGAGGGAGGGATTTCATTAACAGGGTCTGAACGCTACCGCACTCCATACTCTGGCCAGGGGGGAGTAGGAGGCTTCCTGACAAGCAAGTCACAGAAACAAAAGACAGATTTCTCCTGAGATAAAATGCATTTGCTAAATTGCTTCTTTGGGCAGCCAGCTGAGGCACAGGGAGATTTGGACTCAAGGGAAAATGGCCCTTTAAGCAGTTTGCATTTATTTCTTCCCATCCTTAAGGACAGTGGCCTGGATTGACCTCTGAGCTGTCAGAGATGATGGCTGGTCATGCCTGAGGATTCAGAGGGGTTGGAAGTGCGTCCATGGCTCCAGCCTTCTTCAAAGGCAAGAAAAGTTACAGAGAGAGGTTATGGGGATAACCGGAAACTCAGACCTGATTCCTCTGACACTCATTTTCAATGTGACCTTGAGCAAGTCATTTCTCCGATTTGTAAGACAGAGTTTGGGTTTCATAAAAGTGGCTCTCAAGGATCAAGTGCTCAATAGGGTCAGGGAACGTGCGGGGAGCTTTGCAGGCACTTTCTCATTTAATACTCACGCTGACTCCACGGCTTAGGGACAACTACTGTCCACCTTGTTTACAGATGAAAGCATTCATCATCTCAAAGGTTTAGCCACTTGTTCAAGGTCACACAGTGAGAGTTGGGATATTACCTCCAGGCGTATTTTCCCCACGTTCTTGTGCGTAATCAAGTCACTACAATGCCTTGTTAGTCAATCTCTGGGGCTCTTTCCAGTTCTAATGCTAGATGGTTCTATGACTACAGGGACCATGCTGAACGCATGCACTCCCTGCCGTGGCGGAGACCTTCTGTATGCACCAAGATTCATGTTCTCTTCTCTTCCTGAGTGCACAGCCAGGCTGCCTTCCCAGCTTTCCTTCTGGTAAGGTAACTGGCCAAGTCTGGTCAGTGGAATATGGGCAAGTTCTGGCTACTATGGTTACCACTTTCAAGGCTCTGACTTGTGCACCTTCCTCTCTGTTGGCCAGAGCAAGGGCATCCAGGAGAGGACTCCAAGGCTCTGTGGAGGGCAGAGCCACATGTTGGAAGGATTTTGGCCCCCTGAATCTGGAGAAAAGCCACCTGCCAATCACAAACATCCATTTGGGCCGATGTGAGAAATACACTTCTAGCATGCTGAGCCCATTTCACCACTGCTTGTGATACTTTAACACACCTGCTTGCCTCTTCTAGCCAGTGAGTGATGAAGACTGAGTACAACGGACCAAGTAAAGAGTCTACTTCTTATGACACTGCTCTTTCTGATGCCTTGGCAGCATGGGTGGAAGATTCTTGTGGGTAAAGTAACTCTCCAGAATGCTGCTTTATACTTTCAACATTTACCTTCAGTTTTCTGTTGCCTTGATACCCTTGACTTCATCTGTTCCTCCCAATATCTGAGTGAGACAGGCAGGGCTGCCCTACTGCCCTTAGTTGATTTGCTTGGAGAACTGGGACTCTTAACGCATATCTCCTGAAACCTACCTCAGGGCTCTTCCCTGTGGCTTTCCATGAAGCAGGGAAGCTTTATTAAACCACTCAAACAGGTAGGGAAAGATTACTAGCTCATGGGTGTATTAATCAACAAAGTTCTGGAAGCTCAAAACATTTACTAAGGAAAGCCAACAATGGGCCACTTTCCTTCTTTGACGGGAGGGGAAAGGCATGGGTTTAGGGCTATATAGAGAAGGTTCAGAGAGAATCTTTCTAGCACTCAGGCTCTAAGGAAATAATGAGGAAAAGGCCTAGTCTCCTCCCTCCTGGGTACCAGTATTAATTTGTAAACAGCATACAATAGGCCCTCACTGTATGCTAAGCCCTGTGCTAGGAATGGGGAATGAACCCCAGTTTCTATGCTTAAATTGTTCACACAGTCTGGGTGGGGAAATAAAGAAGTGACTTAGTAGAGGCACCTGGGATCAATTCCACATCAGGCTCCCTTCTCAGCGGGTAAGTCTGCCTCTCCCCTCACTTATGCTCACTCGTGTTCTCTCTCTCTCTCTCAAATAAATAAATAAATAAATAAATAAATAAATAAATAAAATCTTAAAAAAATGAAGTGAGTTAGCAATCATAATACTGCATATTCATATACCAATGAAACTTAATGTGGGGGGCAGAGGTGTGGGCATGTGCTGTGTGCCACACTGACCACAGCTCTTCAGCTGTCCCGAGTCATTTAGTCTTCACTGAGCCTATCAGGCGGACTAGTTAGACTCCCATTTTTATAGATGGGGAAACTGAGGCACAAAGAGTTTAAGCATATGGCCTGAACTCTCTTCTAAGTACTCCTCAGATTTTACCTGTGGCAGTCTTGCTCCAGGGCTGCCCTCTTAGGTACTGTACAAGGAGCTGGCTAGCAGAGAGAGTGTGCCAGAAGCAGAGGGCAGGGAGCTGCTATAAGCAAACATACACGAGGGGACAGGACCTATTTGGATGGATTACAACCAGAGCCTAGGGGCATGCATGAGGGATGTGTACAAGTTGGAGCTTGATGGGAACAAAGCAGACAGGCCACGATGGGGCGCCTGCAGCCCAGACACATCTCCCCAGGATCCTGACCCCATGGCACTTCCCTCTCTTCTCTCCCCTGGCCTCCCAGGCAAACGCTGTGACTTTTGGGCTCTAGAGCTTAACAAGCCTGTGGAGGGCCCCTGGAGGCTGGCCTTGGGCAGCCTGTCTTAGGGCTCTGGTGCTGGCCACCCGAGGGCTCTGCTGCCCACCGTGTGATTAAAGAGCTGGTGACACGCAGCTTGCACGTGACAGCAATAATGCTTTCTGGTTTTTCTCTGGGGTTTCTCTGGGATACAGCTGTTTCCACAGAGCCATCTGTTCCCTGGCACTGCCGTGCAGACTGATGCTGCAAAGTGTTTATAGAGTCTGCTTATATATGTCTTATTTTTAAATTCTAATTGAGCCACGGTGATGCTGTGGTCCTTTCTTCTTGGTGGGCTTGGTATCAGGGAACATGGCCGCACAGACTGCCCAAAACTCTTGTAGGATGAGGGAGTTGAGTCTGGAAACCCTCCTTCCAGAGGGGAGGCAGGATCTCAGGTGTCAGGATGAGCTTTTCGGCCCACATTCGGAACCAGGCCTCCTGCGGATGTGCGACACTCCATACACCTTAACCGCATCAACTCTCATGACAGCCTAGGCTGGGATTATTTCCTGACCTTTTCACAGGTGAGATTACTGAGGCCGTGGGAGGGGAGAGTTACCCCTGAAGTCCTAGATCTAGTTCTCAGGCCAGGTGTTCTGATTCCAAGTACAGGGATCTTTCCAGCACTCCACAGATGTTTCAAGAAAAGGACTTAGGGATCCCTGGGTGGCTCAGAGGTTTAGCGCCTGCCTTTGGCCCAGGGCGTGATCCTGGAGTCCTGGGATCGAGTCCCGTGTCGGGCTCCCGGCATGGAGCCTGCTTCTCCCTCTGTGTCTCTGCCTCTCTCTCTCTCTCTCTCTGTGTGTCTCTCATGAATAAATAAATAAAATCTTAAAAAGAAAAGGACTTAACAATAGTTCATGTGTTCACCAAAATTGACTGAGCACATGCCAGGTAATCTTTTATGGGCATGAAGATATATTGATGAATGAAACAGGTAAAAATCCCTGCAGTCACAGAGCTTCCATTCTCATAGGGAAAGACACAATCAACAAAATAAAGAAGTCAAGAATATAATCTATTGAGTTAGTGGTACATATTATACAGAAAAATTAAGTCAGGAGGCCTGGGACACAGGGGTGCTGGGGTACAGGTCAGGTACTGCAGGTGTAGACCGAAGAGTTATAAATATTTGCACAAAGACCACTCAGCCATGGGTCAAGCTTCACACGAGTTCCAGGGCTGCCACTACCTGTTCTAGGAATTCACTTCTCTGAGCTTCTAGTTCCTCCTCTAGAAATGGAGGTGATCACTACCTTGCAGGGTTTGTGAAAGAGTAAGAGATGGTTGTAAAAGTAAAAACCACTAGAACCATCACCAAGTAACCTGTAGTTCTCATTATATTCATCTTATCCATGGAGCTCCATCCACTTGGGAAGCATGGCCCCAGTTACCACTTCTGAGTTACACAGACCTGCTTTCCAATCGTGGCCCACCATATAGGAACTGTTTGACTTTGAGCAAGTAACTCATCCCTTCTGAGCTTTGGTTTCCTTATCTGTGAAATGTGACTCATAAAGCCTACCTCCCTCGATTGGGGTGAAGATTAAAGTTGCACTTCCTTTTCTCTTTCCCTGCAGGAAACCCCAATCGGCAGAGGCTAAAAAAAGCAGAGGAAGGTCTTGAAGCGACGCAGAGAGCTGTCTCCAGGCTAGGAGATAGAGTGGTGAACGTCTAGCACAGGGACACAGACTCAACAGGCTTCCGAGTCTCCTGTGTCATCACTTGGACGCTGGTACTGGTTTCCTGGAGGGCGGTTTGGCAAGGATGCTGGGAACAGGGCTGAGCCCGAGTGGAATGGGCTGGGCCATCGATTCACGAGGTCTGCTGTGGACACGGGCTAAAGAAGCTCTAAGTCTGCAGACACTGTCCATTGATTTACAATTCCACGTACAGGTCAAAGCTCACTGGGGTCCAGTTTTTTTTTTTTTTTTTGCTTTTTGCTTTGTTTGCACATTTTGGAGGTTTGCTATGTCTCATAATTGAACTTCTACCACAACAGCGCATGATTCTTCTACTTTGAGTCTTTCCAACTTACATACCATTGGTTTTTCTTTCCTCAGCTGCCAGAGGAAGGAGGAACAGGGAGGTGAGCCCAGAAAGGGTTGTTCTGAAGCTGATGAACTCAAAGTGACAGCTGTCAGAAAGGAATCTGCAGAATAAGCAGGATAGTCCGAGGCCATTTCCTGCCAGGATAAATAGCATCCTCCTTCCTCTAGCCAATTCCTGCCCCCTCAGCCTAGCCAGCGTGATCTTACTGAAAATTGCAAACTGAGTTTCGTACACTTAGGTTACCAAAGGGGGCATATGTGTTTGACCAAGATTCCCATCCAAATGGATTCAAATGTATATATTCTAATAACTCTGCATTTTAAAAGGTGAGCTTCCTTTATCTGGAAAATACCCTTAGGTGGAACAAGGCTCTCCTGATGATACAGCATCGCTTTACAAATACAGTGCTTAGGAAGAGCTGCATGTTTCCAAATAACCAATGTATGGAAACATGCTACCCTAGCTGCCAGGCTGTCAGGGATGCCAGGGGGTAGGGTGCCCTTATTTTTCTCTGCTCTATAGGACAGGACTCAGATTAATGGGTTCCTTACAGACAGGAAGACTACACTCATCATGAGGAAGAATGGGTTAGCATCTGGAGCTTTCCCCAGCAGTGGAGGAAGCTGTTGTAAGTGATGAGTTTCTTGTCTTTGGGAGGATTCCAGCGGAGGCCGGATGCAAGCCTGTTAGAGATGCTGTAGCAGGATTTTTGCACGGAGTTGGGGTGGAGAACATCTGGGCTTATCCACCTGTGTTCTGTGGAGTCCCAGGGTTCCCTGGATAGACCTGAGGGGCAAGGTTGCTGAGGAAAATGGAGAGATGTCATGGGACAGGACAGGCTGTGTGTCCCATCAGCTACTGCCTATCTAAACCACAGATGGAGGCTGCTCTTCCAAACCAAACCATCTCGTCCTAGAGGAAGAACCCCAAACACAGAATCTAAAATGGGGGCTGCTTCTCCCATCGTAGCTTCACACTGGCTTCCTGAATTTACTTGTGTATTCTCTTCAGCAGGAGGGTCAGCCCAAAGGCCTCCCCTTCCTACCCAGAGTCTCTTAATTGGTGGGAAATCCACTTGGGATTGTGTGGCCCAGAGCTAAAGCGACAGCCCCTGGGATGCTTATAGACGGAGCTCTAAGCAACGCTGTAGCTCCCCTCTCTGGAGTTCTGCCTAGGAAAAATGTTAACAAAACCTGAAGACCATTCGTGGAACAACAGGTTTGGGCCCAATCTCAGATGGGTTCAGTATCGTGATCTGTGAAAAAATGCACCTCAGTGAACACTGTGTTCCTGGTGCTGAGTCCCATTTATGGTGATTTAACATAAAGTGTCCACGAAACACTGTGACAAAGGCATCACCGTCCCCATTTATCAGATGGTGACCCTCAGAGCACTCACATGACTTCTCTGAGTCACGTGTCTCCGGAATGAGTGATCTGTGATGACAGGGGAGCCCACCATCTTATCATCATCACCATCATCACCTCCTCGGTGAAGAAATAATAACCATCTTGTGCAACTGCTTATGCCCTCACATTGCCTTCGCCTGAATGTGCCCTGTTCCCATTCACCTCGGGTCTCCACTGCTCCCTCCCTCCCACTAGGTCCACCTTTCTTAGCCTTCAAATCCTCCCTCCTCCAGGGAGTCTCCTGTGATGCACCTGCTCTTCCTTACCGGTGAAATGCCCTTCTCTTGGGCTACTGAAGTGCCGTCTTGGTCTGGTGCTCCTCACACGGGAGGATGACCCCCGCTTGTCTGCATCCCTCGCTGGAGCAGACTTTGATTTGCACCGCTCCCCTGGATCACTAGCCCTGCAGCTGGTGCCTGTTTGAAGGACTATCTGCCTGAGACACTGCTGTTGGAGACCTTTCCCCTCTAGGGCCTGCAGTCCTATGAAGAGGTTCCCAACGTCATTTCTTTGACACTGCCACCCTCTGTGCGCTTGTCAAAGCTCTAACGACCTCACCCCCAGGGCTGGGAGCATTTAGCTTTGGCCCAGATCCAGGATCTTATGCTTTCCCTCTGGCTGTGTTTGCCTAACACTCGACATGCTGCAAAGGGCCAGAGGGTGGAACTCCCCCCAGGGACACAATGTTCGGGGACCCAAAGTTACAATTTGCTTGTCCCAGCCCCTCTCTGGGGGTGGGCTTGGCCAGAGGAACCTGGCTGCAGCAGGGCACAGGGACCTACCCTCTTGATTTGTGAGGGGGAGTTGTATCTGCCCCTGTCTTAGCACCCACAAAGCAACCCACCTGTTCTCTGATCCCTGCCGCTGCTGCCCTAGGTCAGAGCCCCATTGCCATCTCTTTGCCTGGGACGTAGCAATGGTCTAACTGGCCTCCCTGCCTCCAATCTGTCCTTCTCGTTGTATTCTCTACACGGAGTGATTTCTCTCAAATGTAAATCTGACCATGATTAAAGCCCTTTGGTGGCTCCTCACTGCTGACAGGGTCAGTCTAAACTAAGCAAAGCCAAGGCCCCTCCGGTCGGCTTCATTCCTTGTCACTCCTAACAGGCCTGTGCTCTAGGAAACTGACTACCAGCATATTCTCATTGGACTCCCTGCTTTTCCATCTGCTCTCCCCTCACCTGGTACTTCCTTTGTCTCTATTATTTGTTCAACCCGTTCAATAAATATTTGTTAAGTGCTTATGATGTGCTTGCTTCTCTGCTACAGGAAGGAGTCCCCAGAGGTGAACAGGACAGGCAAAGTCTCTAAGGGTCTTATATATTCTGCTCTTCTTTTCCGGGGTGGGGGAGGGATAGGAGACAATTACATGAACCAACTAATTGTGCATAGTAGTGTGTGCTCTGATAAAAAGAAAATGGGGCACATCACAGTGACTTATAGCATCACTGGATGCCCCTGTTAGGGGAGGGGGGCAAGTTTCTGAGGATGCTACCTCTGAGACAGGTGGGTGCTAAGGGGCAGGGTGTTCCAGGCAGAGGGGAAGCAAGCACAAAGGCCCTGCTTTAGGAATGAGACTGGAATGCAGAAGAAACAAAGGTGGTGGTTGTGGCTATTGCACAGTCAAGGGCAGAGTGTTTGGGACAACAGCTGTGGTGAGTGCTCAGGGAAGGCTGCCCTCTTGCTCATGGCCCCCCCTGGACCCAAGGTGACCATCCTCTTGGCATCTCTAACATTTGTTACATGACAAGCGATTTATGTATAGGGATGGAGTCAGCCTGTAAGTTCAACCTGGGTGGCCTGGCAGGGTGTCTGGCAGGTGGCTGGCACTGATGCATGCTTATTGAGCAAATAAATACAGTCAGATTAGGAGAAGGACCACCGATGACTTCCCCACTCTGATGACCCAGCAGGGGAAAGAGGTGCAAGTGGGTAGTTTATAAAGGGAGTCCCACTTTGTAAGATGCCCAACAGTACACTTGGGGAGCACACTGATAGAACAATTAACTGGTGGCTTCATCCTGCCAAGGCTTTTTATTGAGTCTTTTCCATGTAGGAAAAAACAAAGGTGAGAGAACAGTTTTCATTTTAGTGTTTGAGGGAAAAAGTGCCGAATGGGCACTCAGATATTGATGATGATGGCAAATACTGATTTGAGTAGAGAGAGGATGGCAAAACCAGAAGAACACAGCATTTGTTGAAACCTCTAAAGTGCTTTCCAGACTCTGAGCCAGAGTTCAAGTGCTTAATGGTATTCTTTTCTCTACTGCCAGTGGTGGAGAAGGGCAGACACTGACAAAGGCATGGAAGGTGATGTGGAGAAGGCCCAGAGCTCAAGGGGACTCCACTGTGACCTGGGAGCAGATGCCAGAGGGCAGGGTGGCCGTGGGACCAGTCACCCTGGTAAAGGGCCAGGTGAGTGCGTCCTCCAGACCTTCCGTAGACACCATCCCCTGACGCTGGGAACTAAAGGAATTCTCCTGACATCCAAGATAAGAATATAAATAATAACGATAATAGTAATAAAAGGAAATTCTGACTCTTTCACCTGCTCACAACATCCTTCCACTCGGCCTTCTGCCCTTCTGATGCTCAGCATCTGCCGTTCTCCTCCCTGGGCTCCAGCCCCTGGGCACACTGGCCATCCTGCAGGTCTTCATGTTGGCTGTGGCCTGCCCCAGGGCCTTTGTACTAGCTACTCCCCCCGACCTGGAATGTACTTCCTTTGCTCTTCCACCTCTCTCCCCAGCTTTACTGAAATGGGGAGACGGCGTATTAACATAGCATATTAAATGGCAAATTAAAAAGTTAACATAATGAAAACAATTTGGAGTTTAGACGTGTTACGTTCATGATACTTTCACTATAATCAAGGTAATACACATTATCCATCACCCCCAGAAGTTTCTTAGTTTTTTTGTGTGTGTGTTAAGAACACTTAACACATGAGATCCAACTTCTTAAAATGTTTAAGAGCACCACACCCTGTTAACTCCAAGCACCGTGCAGCATAGGAAATCTCTGGGACTTACTCCTGTTGTGTAACTCTAACTTTATACCCACTAAACACACCAGCTCCCCATAACCCCTCTCCCCTCCCCGGTAACCAGCATTCTGTTGTCTACATCTGTGCATTTACTATTTTAGATGTCTCACACATGGGGCATCATGCGGTATCTATTCTTCTGTGACTGGCTTCTTTCCTTAGCATAATAACATCTCCGTGGTTCACCCATGTTGTCACAAATGGTAAGATATCCTTATTTTTTAAGGTTGGACAATATCCTATTGTTCATACACATGGCGTTTTATCCATTCATCTGTGATGTCGATGGGCACTGGGCTGTTTTCACCTGTGGCCATCAAGAGTAATGCTGCAGTGACCACGGCAATGCACATACTGCCTCAGGATCCTGATTTCAATTCTTTTGGAAGCACACCAGAAGTGGGATGTTGGGTCATAGGGCAGGTCTCTCTGTAATTTCTTGAGGAACCTCCATACTGTTTTGCACAGCACCCACAGCATCGTATTACAGTGCACAGTGTTCCAACTTCTCTACATCTAACCATTTCTCATTATCTTTTGTTCTCTGGGAGCAAACATCTTTACAGGCGTGAGGGGGTATCTCACTGTGGCTTTGATTTGTATTTCCCTCATCCTTTGCTGTTCTATGGCTGGCTCTTTCTTGTCATTCAGGACTCAGATGGAACACCACTTTCTCAGAGAAGCTGCCCTCTGCCCCACCCCACCCTGGCCCCTGCAAACCAGTGGAGTAGCTCAGCTGCTCATTAATATGCCACCATGTAGCACCTGCCACTGGCTGATCATTTTTCCTGAACATTCATAGTTATCAAGTGTGTTTCCCCCATGAGAATATTAGCACCACAACAGCAGGGGACCATCGTCCTTTGTTTTACCTATGCATGCTCAGGGCTCAGAACAGGGAGGCCCTCAGGAAATGTTCACTGAATGAACAATCACTTCTATCTCTAATACTTAGGGTCAAGGAAAGAGAGAAAATATTTATTGAGCAGCTAACATATGGCAGATGCTGAGCCAGGTGCTCTAAATGCAATTCAAAACCCGCCTTTAAGTTTTACATCTCCTTTGGTGGTTGAGGAAACGGAAGCACAGAGAGGGTGAGTAACTTGCTGGGGGTCATGTACTTGGTAACTGGAAGGGATTAAAGCCAGCCCAGGTCAGCCTGACCCAGCATGCCCTGCCTTCTTCCATGACAGTGTGCGGCTTCCCCATTTCCTGCTCCCCAGAACTTCAAATCACTTCCAACCTTGCTCCTTGCTTGCTGTGAGCAACCTGCTGTGCCTCAATCTCTGCACTCAGATTGGGGGAAGAAAGAGGGTTTCTATGCACATCACATGAAGTATAAGGTAGGAAAAAATTATCAGCAGCGAAGACACAGGAAGATACAGGTGCTAGCTATGCCTGGAGCCTGTACCTAACGCTTTCTCCACCTACACTACCCCTAAAGGAACCAGTTAGTGCACCTCATCGGGGCTGAGCGTACCCCCTCTCTGCCTGCAGTGATGAGCATGGAGCAGGGGAGACGCTGGAGCACCAGTGTCCCCACCCCATCCCAATGGGACCAGGGGCAAGGGTGCGGCTCGTCCATCCAGGGCCCCACGAGCCTCTTACGTTTTCGCTGTTGACGTCTGCTTCGCTGGGGCAGCCAAAGAGTTCTCGCCTCAGGAGGTTTCCATCGTACTCCAGGAAGGTCAGATAGAGGTTGCGGAAAAACTCCACATGCTTGTTCTTCACCCGCAGCTTCTTGGGGGAGTTCCAGTGAATGACCTGGGGGGGTGACAAGGAGGTAGGCAGGTGGCATGGGCCTAAGCACTATTGGGGGGGGCCTGTCCATTCACTCGCTCACTCATTCATTCACCATTTACAACTGAGGGGTGAAGAGGAAGGGCGCTGAGGCCACATGGCCCGGGTTCCAATCCTGCCTCTGCTCTTGGGCAAGTGACTTACTGTCTGTGCCTCAGTTTCCTTGTCTGTGAACTGGGGAAAGCAAAAGTTCCTGCTTGTGCCAGCTTTTAAGCTTCTGTCTCTCAGCTCCAAGCCTCCTGATGCTGAGGTGGGGACTCTGAAAACCCTACTGCTACCTTGCCAGCCGCCTCCTGCTGGGTGCTGCCAGATAGACTGGGAGTCTGGGGGAGGAGAAAGGAAGGTGGCCTTCCTGTTGCTTCCTGTCCCTGCAAGCATCACCCTACCTCCGTTCTTCAAGGCAGCAGTGACACTTCCTTCGTTTAGCAGCAGCTAGAAGCATTTTGCAGCTTTTCCAGCATGCAGCATGCACCTCCTGGTCTGCCTCAGAGCTGCCTACAGCCCCCAGCCCAGGTCTGGGAGCCAGCCCCATGTAATGATTCCTACCTCCCCTCTGTTCCTTCAGCGCCAGGGGCAGTAACTCTTTCCTGCTATTTCCTATTTTTGCTTTTTTAGTTACCAAATCAACACTTTATGTCTAAGTTGCTATTTTTAAAGATTAAATTCTCTGTTTGAATAATGGGGATGCTTTCTGCCTCCAGCCAGGGCCGACGGATACACTGTATCATATAGCTGCTTGAAAAATCAACTCGTCAATACCCGTAATGCAGGCAAGGAGTGTCTGGCACAAGGTGAGCACCCCAGAAAGGCCTGCGAGGATGTGCCTGGGGTGCACCGGGTTGAGAGAGGCACAGCCACCTCTGTTGACGGTGCTTGCCCTTGCTTGGCTGGTGGTTGGCCAGAGATGTGTCTACAAACAGAGCGTAGAATGTGATTCGTGAAGAGAGGGTCAATGGGAACCAGAGCTATGAATAGGTAGCTCAATGCCTGTGCTGGGGCTTGAACGATGAACCAGAGCTCCCCAGGAGGCAGAGGCCAGCATGGAGGGGACGGTGGTGGCACAGTGCCGGCAGAGGGAAGACCCGTGGGATAATACAAAGTCAGGTGCTGTGGCCGGAGTGCAGGTGCTGGGTGGGAGATGAGGCCAAAAGTGTGAGCAGGGTGTGGGGAGAGCCCAGCCCCATGCAGGCCATGGTCAGAACTCAGCTGTGGCACTGGGGACCTCACTGAGGGGGAAATCACTAACCCTGGGTTTGAGTATGATGCTCTGATCATAACAGACAAGACAGGAATGCAGGCTGCGAGGGCCAGAAGAGCAGCCAGCAGGGACAGCTCGTGCCCTGGGCGGGGGAGCTGGCTGGGCAGGGGCCGGGCGGGAGCACCCTTTGCCATCAGCTTTATAATCACGGTCTTCTTTTAATCCTCATGGTGCCCTGCATGAGGAATGCAATCTTAGAGATGAAGAACCTGGAGAAGTGACTTGCCCAAGGCCACAAACTTGGTAAACATGGGAACCGGGATTCAAAATTAAGTCTGAATAAACCTGATTCCAAAGCCCATGTTCTTCTGTCCACACGGGGAGAACAGGAGAAGCCAGGTTTTAAAAACTTCCCTGCTCATGCCTTGTCATGTTACAGAAGATATGAACGCACTCTCCCCTTTCCCCCACTTGCCGCCTGTGGTGGGGGGACCAGCATAGCTGACGGTGACACAGAGGAAGGAATGGGGTGTCCAGAGCTCGGTTCCTCCCTAGTTCCCTCCTTTAGCCACATTCTGTCTGCAGGAGCCTGAACAGAGCCAGCATTCGGAGTAGAGAGTGGGGCCCTCTCAGTGTCTCCTGGATGTACGGCAGCCACAGCCCTCGACGCTGGCTTGGTAAATGCTGCTCTGCAAGACCAAGTCCCTCTTCTCATGGCAACAACAGGAAACCCACTGAGTACAAACCATACCTGCCACAGCCTCCCAAGACCAGGATGGTGTAAGGGCAGAGCAAGAACCGGGGACGTCAGGCCAGCCTAGGTGTGAATCTCAGCTATGCTCTATGCTCTTCACTAACTGTGTCCTTGGGCAGCTCGTTTTATTCCTTGGGGCTTCAGTTTCTTCATGTGTAAGGTGGGAACCAGTAAACCCAACTCCCCAAAGGAGTTAAGAGGTTTAAAACAAACGCCTAGCCCAGTGCCTGCAAGCCAGGATGGCCCCATATTCTGTGGGTTCTCTTCTCCCCTCAAAGATGATGGCAGCAGCCTGCCTACCAGCATTCTGCATCCCCTTTCTCCGAACCCTGCCAGCATGAAGTCCACCGGAGCAATAAGCAAGGAAGCGGGTTAAGCATTCAGGATGGTGCAGAAGGGCCAGCAGACCGTCCCTGGAATGAGGCCACTTGGCGGCGCCTGCATTTCAGGGAAGGAAGAGCATGCAGGATGTGTTCTCTTCCTGTGCCTTTTGAAGGATGTGAGAAGGAAGGAGAGGGAAGATTCTCCCCTGAGAATACACCAATTCGGGCATGAGAAGGTCCTGGGCCACGCATTAAAATAATTGCATGCAAGCTGGTGTCACTCACACCCTGTGGGGATCATGTCTTTACTGCAAGAGACTTTGGTGCTTGCCAAGTGCTGAGCGAGCAGGAAGGCTGATGGATGTGCAACTGACTCAGGAAACATGAAGTTCCTCAACAGGGAGAAACTTACAGGAAGTAAAAATAAGGGCTATCCTCTGGGTCCCCAGACAAACAAATCTTTACTCCTTGTGCACAAATCTGCCAGGGACTTTGGAGACACTGTGTCATTAAATCCCCCAGATAAAGCCCATTTGGATCCCACTGTCCTTTTTACAAAGATGGTACCAGGCTTGTCTGTATCTCACAGCTGGTAAGGGGCAGAGCTGAGACATGAAGCCGGTGCTAAACCTGAAGTCCCAGGTTCCTTACTGCTGTCATGCACGGCATCAATGGGCTGAATGCTTTGCAGATGAGGGCAGTGAGGCTTACAGAGGAGCTGGCTTACCTAAGATCTCATGGGGTGTTTGGACAGGGGCAAGGCTATGATGAGGACCCAAGTCTCCAGGTAGCCCCGACCCCTTCCAGGCCACCTCTTATCCCACCATGTCTTGTTCTGTTCTGTGCCTGGACAGTGCTCTGGGTCTGTCTATTGCCTCCAGGTAGATACTGCTACCTGGTGTTCTACAGAAAGCAGCAAAGGTTGAACGAAGGAAGGGGAAGATGATGTGGTTGCTGGCAGGTCAAGGGGGTTCTGGAAAACCCTTTGCAACTTGCCGACCCAGCAACAGGGAAGCCTACTCAAAGGCTCACTCCGACCGAGATCCTGGTGCTTGCTGAGTGCTAAGCCAGCAAGAAGGCTGAGGGATGTGCGTCTGGCTCAAAAAATTTTAGTCTCTCACCAGGGAGAAACTTAATGTATATTCAGATGTGCCTTTTTCTCCTTAGCAGGACACAGCATACTCCACTCCCCTGTGCTAGGCTCTAGAGAAGTAAATAATAGCTATGTTTATCTAATACCCGCTATACACTAGACGTGGTTGGTGTGCGTGCATGTGATGTTTTCACATGCAATCCTCAAAACAACGTGGTATCCCCATTTTACAGACAATAATGCTGAAGCCGATCCTAATGCAGGGTCACTCAACTAGTAAATAACCAGTCCTAATACAAAATCAGGTCTGTCTTGCTCCCTCATCTTTTTCTTTCTACCACATCATTCATTCATTCAGTAAATATTACAATGAGCACTGACCGCGTGCCAGGCACTGATAGGGGCTGTGAATGCAAAGATGGACAGGGGATCACGACTCTCTTTCTGGAACTTACAACTGAGAGAGAGCAGGACATTAAGTTAACCATCCATTTTAAATTACAGGTGTGCTACGTGCTCTTATGGAGATGTTAAAAGAGAGATTGTTAGTGATGGTCGCTGGGCAGGGCCACCTGAATATAAAGAGACCAAGGCCCAGAGGGAGAAAGTGACCTGCCCAGAGTCACACAGCAAAAAGGGAGAAGTCATGCCCAGGTTCTGTCTCCCGGGGCACTGTTCCTTCCATTAAACCATATGCCTGCTTTGGAAAATCCAACTCAGGATTAGTATTGCTGATAATTTTGATCAGGGCATATCTGACTACTGAGAAATGTCATTTCCTGGTCCCTTGAGGGACCATCATTGCTGGCTTGGGGGCAGCAAGCCGGTGGTGTAGATGACATTTGCTGACAAGCTTTCACACACGAGATGGGAGTGACAATGGAGAATGTGTCCTGAAATAGATTTTTGCAAAGAGCTGGTAAATGTGTATGAGTCTACCAAGGCTTGTGGTGGAAACTATCATAACTTACTCTACTTGCTGAGGCACATTAGCATGGCAATAGTAATTACTATCAGCAGCTAGCATATACAGGATGTTTCCTATGTGCCAAGCACTGCTCTCAATACTTTGCTGTCATAGCTCATTTAACACATTCATTTAAGAGTAGAGGCGATAGTCTCCTTATCCCATCTTACAGGTGGGGAAAGTCCACTAAATTGCCCTAAGTTACATGGCTAGGAAGTGAGAGAGTCAGGATTTGAATCCAAAGAGACAGAGATACTTGGGATCTCTCTCTCATTTCTCTCATGTCTGTAATCATTAAATGACTCTGATCACAGCAATGAATGAAATTTATAGGAGAATTATTGGATCATAAAAGAATCCTACTTTCCCCTTCTAAGCACAGGGACCTCACTCATCTCTGGGATCCTGAGGCTGAGGATGGTTTAGGACTTCTCAGGTACAGGGGCTGAACCTCCATCTTGGCAGGAAGCAGAGAAGGAGGCATCCAGGTTGCATGCCAGGTGGGCTGCAGAAGCTGCCAGGCACCAGGGGCCCCATGGGTGTGATCTGATTTGGATCTGAAATGTCTGTGAAGGCTGAGTATGTGTGCAGACTTGGGAGTCAGCAGGCAGTGAGCCAGAGAAATTGACAGAAATTGATTACTGTTCAGGAAACTTAAACATCATCTGGGAAGACAGCAGAAGTCAACTTGATTAAAGGAGAAACACGAGACTCTATCGCCCATCAAGGAAAAAGCATTTCAAAGGTAGAAGCAAGACCTCGGTACAAGGACAAGGCTATGGAAAGAGCTCAGTCAAAAATTCAGCTTCTGAAGCACTCACAACCCAGAGGGTTCCTAAAAGTAACTTACGGTGCCCAAAATGCTAAGACATCAGAGCCTGTGTGCAAGTGCCAGGTGAACAAGAACTTGGGCTATGTATCTTCCAAGTTATGGGAATGAGGGGTAATCTGGAAAACGGGTCTCTGTCTCAAGACCTTCCTTGATTTTCTACGACCTTCCTTAGCCTGGTAGTTAAGTCTGTTGCAAACTGACTCCTGCTTACAATTTCTTTTCTATGTCCAGGCTGGAGGAACTTCCTAGTATTTCTTGAACCTGTCTTTCATGACGTGTGTCTTTGCATATGCTCTACCCCCCTCCCCAGAATATCCTTCTTCTCTACCATGTGAATGCCTGCTTGACCTCCATGGCGGAGCTCAAATACATGTCTCTTCTGTAAATCTCTGCCTGACCGCTTGTGGCAGACGGTTCCCTCCTAGTAGGTCTGTCCCTCTACTCCATTCTTCATTCCTGACAGAACACTAACTTTATAGTTGTAATTCCCAGCGTCTGTGAATGGATCCTGATCCATTTAAGGTCTAAGCTAATCATGATGACCCTATGCTCTGATTGCCCAGACCCCCTTGCAGCTAGGTTGGCCATATGATTCAGGATTGCCCAAAAAGATACATGAGGAAGCATGTATTTGATTTCCTAATAATAAGGTTCAGAGAAGGTGCCATTCTGCTCACATCCCACTCACCTTTTTGTTGTGAACACAGATGTGATGACTGGAACCATGACAGCTATCCTATGACTATGAGAAAGTCAACATCCTGCTGTCTAGAAGCCAATGTCTATAGCTACTCAGAATTCTTAGCTAAGAAATTAAACTCCTCTATTTTAAGCCTCTGCAAACTAAGTTTTCTGATTCTTACTGTAAGCTTTCCTATGTAACACCCGGGCAGTTGCTGGGCCCTTCCTCAGTGCTCTATAGACTCTTGCACTTAACTCTGTAGAGAACTCACTGCACACTCTTGTAATTATTTATTTACAAGCCTGCACCTGGCAGCACTGGGATGTGAATTTCTGGGCTGGCAGGGAGCATGACTTATTACTCTTCCTGAGTGCCATAGTGTCTGGCAGGTAGTTAGTATTCAATAGCTGCCCTTTGCTTCAAGAATGGAAATCATGATGATGACATTCTCTATAATCCTCACATTCTGTCTGTCTACAGCAAATCATTTATAAAAGCCCTATTAATGTGGACTTTAGGATGGGGAAATATATTCCCCCTTTCTTTGTGTAAGGGCCAAACAGCTTGTCATTTTCTCTTGAAAGAGTTTAAGCTCCCTCTGTTCTTACCCTTGTTTGGTATTTTAAGGAGGAGGACAACAGTCTCACAAGTCCCTTTCCTTGTCATCCTCAGGATTATGATGCACAGGAGAAAGGGACAAGCAGACAGATCTGCAGGCCAGTCACAGCTCCAGCTCCTATCAGCTGGTGGCCCGCACTAAGTTGCCTGGTCTCACGGAGACAGTCCCTCACCCGCAAAAGGGATGTCACAGCAACCACCTTGTAGTTGGTGGTCCAGCCCAGGACTGATGGATGCATGCACAAGAAGGTATACTGAAGGTGCTCATCAAATTACAGAAGAAATTGAGGTTTTGAGTTCACAAAACAGCCACCTTGCCAACTGAGGAGGCAGGGTGAACACAGAGTCTCTATGTCGGAAAGAGGAATGAGAAACAAGACTTGAAACAAGGGACTACAGATGGTCACAGCCTGAGGCAGAAGGGCAGGATGAAGCCCAGAGATGAAGCCAGGGGCTATCCAGTAAGGTAGTAAGGCCCACGCTTCTAGTCAAGTTCAAAATACTGAGCAGATACCAAAGAGGGCTGTTAGGCACAGAAGCAAAGCAAATTTACCCCTGCTTCCTCTTGGCTCTGTCACCTAAACCACTTGATGTAAATGAACCTCTATTTTCTAATCTGATACAAGGAAATAATACTGCCTGCTTCCGAGGATCAATGAGACAAGAAATGTAAATGCATCTGCTGCAGAGCCTGGAGCAGTTCATGAGAGGTGGACAATCTAAAGTGACACCATCCCCTAGTACCTATTTAAAGCCCAGACTGCTGACTCCCTGAATGTAAGGCCTGTTTTTGTCCAGCTTTGCACACATCGTGACAGGCTTGGTCAATGTTTGCTCACTGCCCGTGGAATCCACTCCGCTTCTTCTATTGCCCCGCTAATTGTGGAAGATTCTATCCCAGCTCTCATCCTCCTCCTTTCTCACCCCTAACCACTACCCGGAGTGGCTATTAAATAACAACAGTGGGTTTGAAACTCAGAGTCCAAGCCACAAAGGCTCTGGTGACTCTTTGTCTCCTTTTACACAGCTTCTTATTGCTTCTTGGTTTTTACAAGTCCCAGAAAGAAAAGAAAAAATTCTTCCCAGACAAAAGTGCATCATTCATTCCTCAGGAAGGGGGCAGAGGACAGACCAGACTCAGTGATTACTTAGCATCCTCATCTGGAAAAGGAAGGCACAAGGCCTGTCCTGTATCCTACCATTTCTTGTTCTCCATCTGTAACCGTTCTTATTTTTTCCCCTGCCTGAGGATGGGGAGGTTGGAGAGGACAAATGACCAAAGGAAAATAGATATTCTTGATAATACTCAGGGCTGGGAGAGTCATGAATCCATGAGGAGATCTGGCTATAGTCTCTCATGGCCATCACGTTCCATATTTTCAGTTCCTTTATGTATGTATGTATGTATGTATGTATTTATTTTGCTATAAAATGGGGTTAACGATCTGTTTGAACTGGATTTTGATATGTGTGGAGAATTTCTGGCAGGCCCAATTGCAGGAAATGGCAAAGCACTACAAACAGCCTAAGAATCCTCAACGAGTGTTGTCTTCATGTGGCTCCTCTGCAGACAACCAACTTAAGACTTGCAGATGTAACTGGCCCTGTACTCCCCCTCTCTCTATGGGATTAATTACTAAGACTTTACTCACGTTTCACAGAAGCCCCACAGTGTCCCTCTGGGGAGTATCTCTACTGATCTGGGGACAGAGAGGATAGAGGGAAGCAGATTCCACCTCTAGGGATGATACGGAATCTTTAGCTGAGGGAATCTCCCAAGGTTGGTTGAGGAGCAGCTGGGTTTGTAGTCCAGTGGGATTTTGCCAATTTGGTGGAATCATCAGTAATGCCCTGAGGGGTGGGTACCATATGAATCACTGCTCTGGGAAAGGCAGCTGGCTTCCTGGTTCCCAGCTGACACCTTCAGTGGTGGCCCCCTATCTTTTTTCTGTATGTCCTGCATCATCCCCTCGCAGACCCAGACATGGCCTTCTTCCCATGATTCTCATGGGGCTATGGGTCATGCCTGGTCCATCAGAAGCAGGGGCATGTGACTCAGGTTGACCAATGAGTCATTTCTGACCATTCCTAAGAACACAAAGATGGGTTCAGATGTGGACGTGTGTCCTAAGAGGGGTCAACAGAATCATTTAGCTGAGTCACTGAAAGAAAGAGGGTCTTCTTTCTCTAACTGGGATCATGAGCACTAGTCACTTTTAGATTACTTGCTTTGACTTCTTCATAGCATGTTGGACCACCTGGAATGACCTATTTGACCATTTGTTTTCTTGTTCAGTGTCTACAGTCTGCCCTAGAATATAAGCTCATGGAGAGCAAGGCCTGTGCAATCTTACACACTACTGTATAACCAGTGCTCAGAGCAGTGCCTGACCTATAGCCCACATGTAATACATATTTGTTGAATAACTAAGTCCTGTGTACTTATGGGCTGGGGAACTACTAAAAGTCACCCTGCTGTAACAGAGGCAGCATGGGAAAGATGGAGAAAAAGGAGAGAGTGAGCTGATGTGTCATTTGAGCACCCATATCTGTGTCAACACAGAGGGCAGTGTATCTCACATTTTGATGGGTTTCAATGTTCCTGGGTGAGTGTTCCATCAATTTCAATATCTATTTTTAGCTCATTTAATAGTATCTAATAATATCAATCTTTAAATAAAATATTCCTCACAAAATGAACTAATGGCTTGGAGCACCTGGGTGGCTTGAGTGTTTGCCTTTGGCTCAGGTTGTGATCATGGGGTCCTGGGATCGAGTCCCGCATCGGGCTCCCTGCAGGGAGCCTGCTTCTCCCTCTGCCTGTGTCTCTGCCTCTCTCTCTGTGTCTCTCATGAGTAAATACATAAAATCTTAAAAAAAGAGCCTTGCATGGTAACCCAAAGTATAATATAAATATAAGTGAGTCTACGTGGATATAAATAAATTATGTAATATATAAATACAAATAAATGGGGGAGAGAAGCAGATCTCCTCACAGAAGAGCTCTCATATGTTTTTTTTTTTTTTTTAAGAGCTCTCATATGTAGATTCTGCTCCTCATTAGGAAGTAGAACTTAATCTCCCCCTTTCCAGTGTGTGGTGGGTACAGTGACACCCTTCTGAAAAATGCAGCATGAAAGGGGAATACAGTCACTTTGCAGTGGAGAATCCTGGCAAAGACTGCCCTGACCAGGTACAGACAGTTAGGGTCCCTAGTGATGCCATGTGTGAAAATCAGGTCCTTCCTGATACAATGTGATGCCCTTGGGGATGGATACCCTTTGCCTCTGTGATACTCTCTCCAAAAACCCATAGCCTCAGTCTAATCATGAGAAAAATACAGGGGACAAACCAAGCCTGAGGGATATTTCATGAAGTACCTGACCAGAACACCTCACAATGGTCAAGGTCAGTCATGAAAAACATGGAAAGACTGAAAAAGCATTGGGGGCCAGAGGAGACCAACAGAAACACCAGTGAAAGATGCCTAAAGCCTGTGGAGATAAGTGAAGCGCAATCTACCAATGTGGGTTTGTCAGTCTGGAGAGTTCACCATTACCATGTAAGATGTTAACAGTAGGGGAAATGGACACCAAATGCGGAGCGGCTGGAGTGGGGGCAGTATGGGAGTCTCAGCACTACTTTTACAACCTTTTCTGTAAATCTAAAACTTCTTCCAAGTAAGTAGGTATTAAAAACTTGTCCTACAAGGCAATGGACTGATTGTGAACACCAGTAAGACAGGCTCAGGTGGCCAGCAGGAAAACAGCCGAGCTGATGCTCTGTTTCCAATATGAGTCTTAGCTACATTCCCAAGAACAGAAATGGCTACCTAATTAGATCTGACAAGAAGCTGGCAAAAAAAATATTTTTTTGTTTTAGATTCAAATATGGATTTACAACCACTTCATTAAGGAAGAACTTCACCCCAAGTGTGTATAATGCCTGAAGATACTACTTAATGTTAGTACAAGGATGCATGATTGGCAAGACACTTAAACACAAAGCATCCAGGATAAGAAAACAAGACTCCGTAATTTTTTAAATTATTTTTTTCTCTGTAATTTTTTGATGAGGTATAAAGTCTTGTGAAACTCTGTGTAGAACTTTACAACGTTCCACTAACCCCCATGAAGAGAGTTTAGTGGTCCCTTTGGGGATTTCATATGTAAAACAAAAGATAATAAAATCCAATAAGGAAAACACTTGCTTTTCCTGCCCTGGCAAAAATCACAGAAAAAGCACACAAGACAGTAACAAATGAAGTAAATTCCTTTGTCAGCAAATATAGTTGGGCAGAGTCACAAATATAAGTGCAGCTGGCCTGAAGATCCTAGTATGAAGACAAATTACATGGGAGATTTGCTACAGAGTTAAATCAAAGCACAGAGGATCCTGATGTGTGTCAGCTTATGCTATTTGCAAGATTTGGTTTAGATAATGAAATACCAAAAGAACAACTTTTCAGTGAGCACTAAAGGAAAGATGTCCTCGACAAATTATAATCTGAACAGTAAATTCCTACTTCAGTGATGACAATGGTTTTATGGAAAGTGCATGTATGAAAGGTAGAGCTGTTTATTTTTATTTTTATTTTTTTAATATATATTTTTTTAAATTTTTGTTTATTTATGATAGTCACACAGAGAGAGAGAGAGAGAGGCAGAGACACAGGCAGAAGGAGAAGCAGGCTCCATGCACTGGGAGCCCGATGCGGGATTCGATCCTGGGTCTCCAGGATCGCGCCCTGGGCCAAAGGCAGGCGCCAAACCGCTGCGCCACCCAGGGATCCCAGGTAGAGCTGTTTAATTGGAATAATGAAAGGATTCCAAGTGAGTTCACAAAGTGATACTGAATTTCTTTACTTCATTATTGAAGGAAAGTTTGCAACAAAGCCTTGAAGCCAGGGCAGACAAGTACTACTGGATGTCACTAATTTGGTTACTTTTATAAAGGTGAGGCTGAGAATATCATAGAACTTTTATAACACTTTGAAATGACATGAAGAATGACAATGGAAATCTTTTGTACAATATAGAGCTTTGCTAGTTACCTCATGGCAAAGGCCTTATAATAGCATATGTAAAGATGATTTATGCGTTTGTTTTTACAAAAAATGGTTATCAGTGGTATGCTAGCTCATACCTTTGAAAAAAAAAAGTACGCAACTGTAATCTGACCCTTCAATGTCAAGGTAATGAATGGGGTAGTAACTACTTTTAGAAAGAACTTGTGATATAGAGCTTTTAGAAAACAGATGTTTGAAATTGTTTCTGTTGTTACAGGATTTTGAGGTAAAAAATGCTGTGCTACCTAACAAAACCCTCATTTCTACATACTTCAATGGCCTGGTGTCCACAACCAGCAAATATTGCTTAATTGGGCCTTCCCTCTCTCAAAATCCTTTTCATAAGAGAGGCCAGATTATCCAGGAAAGTGCTTCTTACAGTGGGCTTTTAAGGAAGCTGTCCCATAAGGTATTCCATGGTCAAGTGGTCTGTTCTGTAGAAATGCCATGGATCAACCAAACCCATCAGGATTCCTTGCTGCAGGACTTCGTAATATGCCATTTTGTATATACGGTATACAGAACTCCCCTCCACACCCCTCCCCAGGTCCTCGCTGTTTAAAGAAATCCCATTAACAATTCTTAGAACTCTTTGGGTACATAATCCAAAGAGTGCTATGCTACTGTAGGGCAGATTTTCCAGAGGCAGCACCTTGCTTCTAGGAATTTTGTTGATGTTTCTGGGAATAATTGCATCTGAACTTCATCAGTTATGTATAACAAAGCCAGTGATGGATAACTTAAATCACTAATACCCAAAGGGGTTAAGTTCTGAAAATTTAGCTAATGAGCAAAGAATAGGTGAGTGTTGAAGACAAAAGACCAAAAGCTTAAATTATCCAAAGTTCCCCGTGCTGAGCATGCCCTTCTCCAGCACACTATCAGGGCACCAGAGGACGTGCCCCAAACCAGCAGTTAACCTCGGGAGACCCCTTCCCCTCTTCAGGGCCCTCTGTCCTGTCTGTGAAAGGAGGGCAGTGGAATGCATGAGGAAGAAGATCCCTCGTTTACATGTTTTGCCCAGCAGCTGGCCGAAAATTACTGAGAGAGTGGGAGCATCACTAATTATTAATTACTGGCAATAGGGTATATGAGGCTTACTCCATGTCTCCCAGCCCCGTGCTAACTGCCTTACGCACCTGTGCCTCTTCTAATCTTTACATCTCCGTAAAGTGCCGATTATTTCTCTACTTTCTCATGCAAGGACACTGGTGAGGGAGGTTGAGAAACCCAATGACAGGCCTCCAGTCTGGCCCCCAGTGGGTGCTCTGAGTGTCTGCTGGGTGCACGAGTGACTCCAAAGCATGAGCCACCAACTGACAGTGCCAAATGCCAGGCCCCTTGAACAGGCACCAGCCACCTCCTATTTGATCCCGAGACCCCTCAAGTGTACCAGCCACAGTGATGACCAGAGACAATAAAGCACTTAGAGCCCTTGGACTTGAGTCACAGGATGAAATTAAACAGGCCTCAAATAAAGAGGGGTCTGGGTGGGAGGTGGTGATTGTAGATCTTAGATCTTCTCCCCCAAAACAAGTGTTTTTTTCTTCCTGATCCATCCTAATCCTCTGAAATCAACCTTACCATTCATCATTCTTATTACCCTCTCTCTGGTTTCCCCAGCCTCATTTTTCATGGTAGTCTGCTCAGCTATGGCACGCTCGATATGCTAATGCCAGGCGGCCCCTCATCTTCCTCAAAAGATGTGAAAACTGACACCTCTCTAAGTATTATAAAATGTTTTAAAACTTGAATTATGTGCTACTCCTTTTATGCAAATGGTACAGATTGCCTCTAGGAACATACATCATTTCTCCATATGGATGGCACGTTTTCTCTTGGTTTTTCTCTTCCTTAGGATTTTTCTTTTAAGTGTACTCAGCTCCTATTTTATGAATGGGTGGCAATCAAAAATCCAACCTCTGAGTCTGTTGCTTAAAATTCAAACGTTCTTTCAAGGAGACAATGTTATACTAAGAGCCTCTGCTCCGGGGTTAGCCCTCCAAAAGCCATTTAATACAAAGAGGACTCACACAGAATAATCCTATAGAAGCATTATCTCACATCAAATGTTTTCCTGGGAAAATATATGAAGTTGAGAACATATCCCTGTGTCAGAGGAAAGGGCTCTGGAGTCAGGGTCAGGCTGATACGAGTTTAAACCTCAGCTCAGTCCTATTTTGCTGTGTGATTCTGGGCAAGCAAGTGACTTAATCCACATGATCCTTCATTTTCTAATGTATAAAACAGATTAATATTCACCCTGTGAGACTTTTGCAAAGATTAAGTGATACCGCACTTAGCACACACACCATTCCCACTCAATCTGCCTGAAAACCCCCATGGCATCCTTTGAAGTCTTGGCCACAGCTTGCTTCCTGTCAATCCCCAAAAGGGATCAGTGCATTCTGGGCAGATGTCTTTGGAACCCTGTGTGGTTCCCTGCTGCCTGCCTACCAGCACCAGGTTTGTTGTTCCTGACTCACATGTGGGGTTCTGCTCCTTCCCATTCTCCGGAGACACACACAGAGAAGGAAGCGTGGTTTCAACAGGACTGGGAAGAGGGGGGCAAGGGTATTTGGGGGCTGAGGAATGATGTCAGGGCAGAAGACAACGAAGGAAGAGACTTGATATGAAGACTGAGCTCAGGCCTCCTAGAGAATCCCTCAAGACACAGAGTGCATCACACTGTCCCCAGTGGGGCCTCCCTGAGTTCTTGTGGGCTCCTTCCTTCCATCGCAACATGCAGCACCTGTCCTGGAATTCTCTAATGGTTGCCTCTCACTAGACTGTGACCTTCCTAAGAGCAGACACCATGGCTCAGCCCTGGGGCTCCAGGAGCTCATACAGATCCGAAGACTGGACCCTTTGCTTGCCAATTCCTGACCACCACCCACTGTTTCCGGCCAGGGCTTCCTTCTCTAAAAGCCGAGTGAAGACTCAAGGACTAGAACACAGCTTCCTGGTGTCTCTCCCCTTGTCCCTTCTCCAAGCCGGCACAAGGCCCTTTGCTCATCTCTGAAGAATTTGTGCTCCTGGTGAAAGAATAATAAGATGCTCCTTTGGGTTCTTCTCTTTTTATTTAAGATTCAGCCAGGGAAGGCTGAGTCATCAAGCTTTAGGACTGAAAGATAAAAAATGAAGGTCTTTGAAACAAAAAGACCGAGGTAAAGTCAAGTGTGTTTCTATGAGCACTCATGGGGCCTGGTGGAGAACAGGGTTGAAAATCATGGCCTCCATTTCATTAAAAATGTAACTGAGACTGGGAGAAGGTAAGCGGTTTATACAAGTCCTTCAGCTGGTAAGAGGCAGGACTGTCATTAGAATTGACAGGATTGCTTGGCTCCCAAAGCCTATATACTTCTTTCCCCTTATTTCCCCCCTTAGTTGTTCTCTTAACCAATCTTTGCTTAGCATAAAGTTCTCTGCTGACACCCAGGGCAGGCTGGATGCCCAAGGCTAGTAAGATTGTCTCTGGTAGAGCTTTATGCTTACCAAGAGTGAGTTGTGTGTTATCAAGTGTGCTTCTATGCTGTTTGTATTTCTGATGCAATTGGAAATGTAATCAAATATTCTTTGAATTAGGTGAATGCAAAAAGAGAGTTGTTATTTCCATGAAAGGCCAAGGCAAAGCTTTGGAACGACTGATAAAAAAGAAGTCCCTTTAAAAAAAAATGGCTGTCAGACTAGGTGTGGGTGAGAGACTATAAAGGAATGGGAAAATGCAAAATCCAGGACTGTCCTCCACCTGCTTTGTCAGAGTCCTTATATTCTTGCTCCCCCTTCAAGGAAAGGAATCAGGAGAACCAAAGAAGATGGATAACAAGGTGTCCATGCAAGATAAATACAGTGCAATAGCAGACAAAGACAAAAACAAAAACAAAAAGAAAAATCTGGCCTTGGTTGAAGAGATAAGCAAATCAAAGTTAACCTATTTTTAGGATTCTTGCCTGGACCGACATTTTTCAGTCAGCTGACCCAGTGCCGGTGGCTTGTGTAACCCACAGGTGGGGCTTCTTAGGTGGGCTACCCTTTGGAGCATGAGTGTGAGCTGATGAAGGGCAGGGTTCAGGATTCATCTGTATATTCCCCGTGGAGAACATGGGAACCAGAAATAGGAGGTCCTTCTTAACCGTTGAATATGATGGAGGACATAAAGGATGGGAGAAGGAAGAAGAAAGAAAATGAAGAAGATGCACCTTTACCTGGACTCTGAGGCCCAGGTTGGCCTGGAGGGACACACACACACACACACACACACACACACACACACACACACACACATTGTTATTGAACCGGGCCCTCAGGCTCCATGGCAATGTCCAGACCCTGATGTGCCCCAAGGGTGGAACCTAGACTTGTCAGCTCTCCTTCATCCCTTAACTCTCTCCCCATGTTTATATGTTGGTATATTTAAGGATTCTAAGATTTTGTTAGACAAGATCTTAGTGGGTAAAATGACATTCAGATTCTTTTTTAGGTTTATCTTGAGAGAAAGGAGTTAACTTGCTTTGACTCTGTCTTCCTGGTTTTCCTATTTGAAAGTCCTCTACTTAAACATAGAATAGGCTGCCAAAAAGAGTTCACAAGTTACTTTGTTTGACAGGTTCAAAGTGACAATACTTAACCAATCATTGAGCAACGTCAAAGTGGTGTAGCCACCTGCTACATTAACATCTAAGCTCTAGGTGACCAGTGACTTTGTTTTATCTCCCATTGCATCACTAGGGCCTGTAACAGTGCCTGGCATACAGTAACTACCCAGTAAATGCATGAATGCATTGGTATATCTGTGATGGGCAGACGTGACACACTTTCACTTGGACACCTAGTAGCTTTGCTGGCATTTATAAAATGTCCAAGTTGAAAGTTCACAGAGAAAATCTCTCTATTTTATGGTGCCTTGACTTTTCCTTTTTGTGACTGCCAATTTAGAGGCTCTCAGATACCATGTCAAAGATATTGGCTTATGCATACCTATCTGGTTTCTTTAATGAAACTCATACTAATCCTGCTAAGAATAATCATCTGCACAAGACATCCACCAAGGTCCTCCTCACCCTTGATTTTATTTTTACTGAGGTAAAATATACACAAATTTTACCATTTTAACCATTTTCTAGTGTATAGTTCAGTGCCACTAAGTGCATTTACATTGTTATGCAACCATCACCACCATTTCCAGGACTCTTTCAATGTCTCGTATAGAAATCTGTACTCATTAACTCCACATTTTCCCCTCAACCCAGCCCCTGGTAATCATTGTTCCACTTCCTTTCTCTATGAATTTGACTATTTTAAGTATCTCATATAAGTGAGACCATCGATAATTTTCCTTTTGTGCCTGGCTCATTTCACTTAGCATATCTTCAAGATTCATTCACGTTGTAGCACATGTCAGAGTTTCCTTCCTTTTTTAAGGACTGTCAAGATCTTCAGTAACACTGATTTTTACAGAAATTTTATGGTTTTATTTTTGGTATGAAAATAAGACTTGAGAGTTTAGAAGTCTCCTGTACTTTTGCCTGGTGAAGAAATGTCCATTTATTACGAGAACCCAGGGATTGCTTCAATGTCTTGTCATATTTGCCCCGACAGCTGAACGTGGAATGCTTCCTTCTGAAGCTCACCCACTTCTCAATTTTTGACCACGTACATCCAAGGCCTATATTGCAAAATATGTACTACTTCAAGTTTATAAGATGGTGCTAAAGTGTTGCTTCAATTTGGCTGATCCATGGACACTTCTGTCAACAAGACTAGAGACTTCCTACAGATCAACTGAGACTTGATAGTACCACTCTTCCAATTTGGTGGGGGTGAAATTATTTGTGGTTTTAATTTTCACTTCCCAGATTAACAAAGAGTTGTACATCTTTTTAAGTGTTTACTGGCTGTTTTCTTTACAATTCAGTGAAATGACTCTTTTACACATTTTTCTTATTAATTAGTAAGAACTATTTGTGTATTTCACTTACTAGTTCTTTGTCAGTTATATATGTTGACACTGTCTTTTTTCTTTTCTCTTATTGATGCTACTTTGGTGAGAGTTATTAATTTCAGTGTAGCTGAATTTGCTGATCTTTTCATTTATGATATATGCTTTTGTTGTCTTGTCAAAGAAATTCTTCCCAATTCTGAGGTCACAGGCCAGTTATTTAATTTTTCTAAAATAAAAGTTTAATTTGGCCTGGCACTTTTAAGTCTCTATCAGAATTAATTTTGTGCATGATATGAGATAGGGATCAGTTTTCATTTTTCCATATGGATAATCAGATGCCTTAGTACCATTGGTGGACGATTACATTCTTTCTCCAGTTCCCAGCAAGCCACCTCCTTATATACCACATTTCCATATACATATGTGTGTTCTTGGGCTCTCTGTCTTTTTTTTACTAATTAATTAGCACATCCCTAAGCAGATGCTCAGCAAAACTTTGCTGTAGGTTTTCAGTGGATACTATTTATGAGAGTTTTTGTCATAAGTGAATATCTAATTTTATCAAATCACTTTCTTGCATCTATTTACATGATTATATGCTGTTTCTCCTTTAATCTATTTTTTTTTTCCTTTAATCTATTAACATGCTGAATGATACTTGTGGATTTTTCAATGTTAAATCACTCTTGTCTTTCCTGGAATAAACCCAAGTTGGCCATGATGTATTATCTATTTTATACATGGCTGAATTCGATTTGCTAATATTTTCCTTAAGGTTTTTGCAAACCTCTCATGAGTGAGACAGGCCTAGTTTTCCTTTCTTGTGCTCTCCATGTCTGATTTTGGTATTGAGGATATTGTGGCCTCATTGAAATGCATTAAAAAGTGTTCCTCTTTTTCTATTCTCTGGAAATTTACTTAAAATTTGAATTGTCTCTTTAAAAAATGTTTTATTTATTTGAGAGAGAGCACAGAGGGAGAAGGAGAAGCAGATTCCCTGCTGAGCAGAGAGCCCACCACAGAGCTTGATCCCAGGACCCTAGGATCATGACCTGAGCCAAAGGCAGATGCTTAACTGAGCCACCCAGGGGCCCCTGATTATCACTCTAAGATTTTGTTTATTTATTTATTTGACACAGAGAGAGAGCATAAGCAGGGGGTGCAGGAGAGGGAGAAGCAGACTCCCCACTGAGCAGGGAGATTGATGAGGGGGCTCAGTCCTAGGACCCTGGGATCATGACTGGGGCCAGAGCAGATGCTTAACTGACTGAGCCACCCAGGAGTCCTGGAATTATCTTTTGATTAAAAAAAAAATGGTAGCACTTATCTCTACTCATCATTTAGGGATACTGTGTACTTTGTAAAATGGCTTAATGGCTAGAAGATAATCCAGAATTTGTTTTTTCCTTAAGCCAGTTTTGATAATTTATACATATCTAGGATTTTGTTCATTTTATATAAGTTCTCAAACTTTTGACATAATTTTGTCTACAGCATTCTCTTAATATGTCCTATAATTATATATTATAGCATAATAATATTATATATTTAATTTATTATAATTATATTTAATATATTATATTTAATATATTATAGGACACAGTATATTAGATTATATATTTGTATCTATTTATATCTTTATATATTAGATTGAAAACTCCACAAGGTAAGAAACTTTTGTTTAATTTCTGCTGTATTTCTAGAACTCAGAAAGATGATTGGCTCAAAGACATGTAGGGATTGAATACATGAATCTGCATTTATGGCTTCCTATTTATTTATTGGTGAGTTCTCTTTTTATTTTTCAATGAGTCCTGCCACTGCTTTGCCTATTCTATCAGTTCCTTTCAAGAAGCCCACTTTGGACTTTGTAGAATAATTTGTTGATCAATTTCTGCCCCAATCTTCTTTATGCCCTGCCTTTTACTTTTTGAATTTGTTCCAATGTTCTTTATTTATCATCTTAAGTTATAGACTTGGCTTATTAATTTTTAGCCTTTCTTCTTTTTTCCCTTCTTTTTAATATGAAATTTAAGGCTATAAATTTCCTCATATATTTGTATTATTTCACTAATTTTGACATGTATCATTTTTATTTTCATTCAGTTCTAAGTAGGTGTCAGTTTCAATTATGATTTCTTAGAACCATGAGTAATTTAAAAGTATGGTTTCCAATGTCCACAATAACTAAACTGTGGAAGGAGCCTGGGTGTCCATCGAAAGATGAATGGATAAAGAAGATGTGGTCTATGTATAAAATGGAATATTACTCAGCCATTAGAAATAGCAAATACCCACCATTTGCTTTGACGTGGATGGAACTGGAGGGTATTATGCTGAGTGACATAAGTCAATCGGAGAAGGACAAACATTATATGGTCTCATTCATTTGGGGAATATAAAAAATAGTGACAGGGAATAAAAGGGAAAGGAGAAAAAATGAGTGGGAAATATCAGAAAGGGAGACAGAACATGAGAGACTCCTAACTCTGGGAAACAAACTAGGGGTGGGGGAAGGGGAGGTGGGCGGGGGGTGGGGGTGACTGGGTGACGGGCACTGAGGGGGGCACTTGATGGGATGAGCACTGGGTGTTATTCTATATGTTGGCAAATTGAACAATAAAAAATAAATTTACAAAATAAATAAATAAATAAATTTACAAAAAAGTATGCTCTCAGTTTTAATCAAATATATATATATATTTTAAAGATTTTATTTATTTATTTGACAGAGAGAGAGAGAGAGAGAGAGGGAGAGAGAGAGGGCACACAAGCAGGGGGAGCGGCAGGCAAAGGGAGAGGGAGAAGCAGGCTCCTTACTGAGCAGGGAGCCAGACGTGGGGCTCCATCCCAGGACCATGGGGAAGGCAGATGCTTAACTGACTGAGCCACCCAGGTGCCCTTCAAATATATTTAAAAAAAATCTTACTGCTGTTAATTTAATTATACTGTGTCCTGGAGAATATATATATATATATATACACACACACACACACACACACACGTTCAAATTTATGTGTATGTATGTAAATTTCTTGAAACATACTGAGATTTGCTTTATGGTCCAGAACATGGTTACTTATAGTAAATGTCTCATGTGAGCTTGAGAAGGGTGTATATTCTCTGTTAGGTACAAGACTTCTTATTTGCCCAATAAATCAAGATTTTTAACTGTGTACCTCAATCTTCCATATTTTTAATCCACTTTCTTGGGTTGATTGATCTTCTGATATTTGATAAGGATACATTAAAATATTCTACTATGATAGTGGATTTGTCAATTTATTTTCTGGAGTTTTACTGAGCTTTGAATGTGTGTGTATGAATATATCTATATGCATGCCATAGTATGAAATGTATACAAGTTTAGAGTTCTTGTATCTTCTTAGTGAAAACTTTTAAAAAAGATTTTAGGGCAGCCTGGGTGGCTCAGCGGTTTAGTGCCGCCTTCGGCCCAGGGTGTGATCCTGGAGACCCAGGATTGAGTCCCACGTCGGGCTCCCTGCATGGGGCCTGCTTCTCCCTCTGCCTGTGTCTCTGCCTCTCTCTGTCTCTGTGTCTCTCATGAATAAATAAATAAAATCTTAAAAAAAATAAATAAAAAGATTTTATTTATTTATTTGAGAGAGAGAGAGAGGAGAGAGGGCACAGAAGGGGGACTGGGAGAAGGAGAAGCAGACTCCTGGCTTGTAGGGAGCCCGATGTGGGGCTCAATCCCAGGACCCTGGGATCATGACCTGAGCAGACACTTAACCGACTGAGCCACCTATGCACCCTTAAACTTTTAATTTTTAAAATGACCATCTCTACACCTACCAATGCTTTGTCTGCTACCAAGACAGTTATCTTGGTTTTCCTTCTCCAACATTTAACTGTCAATGTGTTAGGTATATCTTTTATAAAGAGCATATGTTGAATATTATTTCCTGTTCAGTCTGACAATGTGTCTTTTCCTCCCCAAATTTAGTTTGCTTTTTTGATTATTGATATATTTAGACTTATTTCTACCATCTGATTTCTTGCTTTCTCTTTTTCCTATGCTGTCATTTTTTCTTGCATTCTTCTCTTTTTTTCTAAAGATGGAGATATTTTGGTTGGTTGTTTTGGTTTTTCTTACTCCACTCACCATCTCACCTACCATGAATTTATAAATTATGCACTTTTCCCAATTCATAGAGCTTAAGCTTAAAAGGTTACCAAGCACAGCTACCTTAGCACCTAAAATTATTTCGTTCCCCTCTCCAACAAAACACTGATTCTAGAATACCTTAATTCTTCTAATCATGTTCCTCTTGACTTATGTGATATTGCTGTTATTTTAGGTATAACCTTTCTAAGACCACAGTTACATACTACTTTTTAGAAATTTTTATTAGGAATTCCTACATATGTCTGATTTGTCTGTTCAGCATTCCTTCTTGGACCTGGAATCACAGTCCTTATTCCTGAAATAAATCCTTTAGAAGTTTCTTTGCAGAGCTATGTTTGTGGTAAATTCTCTTTGCTTTTGCTTATCTGGATATTCTTTCTCTTGTGTTGCTAGGTATACAATGTATTGTTGTGGTCACCTAGCACAGTAAAGGTATTACTTCTACACTTCTGGCTTCTGTTGTTGTTGCTAAGAACTCTTATTCTACACATGCAATGTCTTTGTAGAGAATCTGTTTATTCTCTTAGTTATTTAAAAAATCACTTTAAGGTGTTGCAATCTTACTCCTATAGATCTAACATAGCCTTCTCTTTCTTTAAACTGCTTGTATGTATGGATACTTTTTAATGGTTCTGGAAAATTCCCACTTACTACAAAGATGCCTCACTTCCAATTTTCTCCATTATCTCCTTCTGACAGTTTAATTAGACATATCCCAATATCTGAACTTCTCTCTCAGTTCTTCTCTTTCTCCCTGTGTGCTGGGTTTTGGATAATTTCTTCAGCTATCATCTCTTCTGGTATTCTCTGTTTAGCCGAGTCTAATTTACTGCTTCACACATTCATTTAATTTGTAATTTCAATAATTATATTTTTTACTTCTAAAAGGACTATTTGATCCAAATAGGTCCATTTGCCTTTGAGACTCTCTTGTTCCTCCATCATTTTAATTCTCTTTTATTTCTTACACAAAATAAAAACCCTTATGTCTTATATCTGATGAGTCTCATACCTAAAGTCTTTGAGATTTAATTCTACAGTTTCTTGCCAGGACACCTGCACCCCAATGTTTATAGCAGCAATGTCCACAATAGCCAAACTGGAAGGAGCCTTGATATCCACTGACAGATGAATGGATAAAGAAGATGTGGTCTATATATATAATGGAATATTACTCAGCCATTAGAAAGGACAAATGCCCACCATTTGCTTTGATGTGGATGGAACTGGAGGGTACTATGCTGAGTGAAGTAAGTCAATCAGAGAAGGACAATCATATGGTTTCACTTATATGGGGAATATAAGAAATAGTGAAACGGATTATAGGGGAAAGGAGGGGAACTGAGTGGGAAAAATTAGAGAGGGTGACAAATCATGAGACTACTAACTCTGGGAAATGAACTAGGGGAATGGAAGGGGAGGCAGGGGGAGGGATGGGGTGACTGCGTGACAGGCACTGAGGGGGGCACTTGACGGGATGAGCACTGGGTGTTAGATTATATGTTGGCAAATTGAACTTCAATAAAAAAAATATATATATATAAAAAGGAAAAAATAATTCTATAGTTTCTGCCCTTTCTGGTGGCTTATTTCCCTTTGTGTTTAGGGATTATGGAATGAGAACTCATTTTTCTTGAAACTTCATCTAAAGAATTCATTCAAGTCTTTCTTGTTTTTGAGACTATTCTTCTAGATCAGGTTTCTGTTTACTTCTGCCAGGTGCCTGGCACATTTTCACTTTTTTCTTCCTATTTTTGTTCTACACGTACAATCTCAGCTCCCTCAAATAATATGAGCACAAGCTTGAAATGAGAAATTCTTAGGGGAAACATTTCCCTCTTATTCTACCTAAAGCCAAGGATAAAACATTTAACAATGTTTTATTAACACCTCTATCATCTTCTCCTATAGATATTTTTAAACTTGTTATCCACTGAGGATTTCACTTTTCCTGGATCCTGACTTCCAGCAAGGATTTTCTAACGGTCCTCCTTGGGGTTGGAACCCAAATTCCCACTCACAGCCTTTCAATGGAAAGGTTACACATATAGTTTTCCTGACTGGCCTAATGTCCCAGTGTCGCTAACAATAGCATTCTTTTGTTCGAATTATATAGTAAATTATGTAGTTACCTACTTTTAAGCCAGGCCTTTAGTTCCCAAGGATTAGCAAATACCCAGCCAATGTCAGACCCAGTTTCTTTTTCTTTTTAAGATTTTATTTATTTGTTTGAGAGAGAGACAGAAATAGTGGGAAAAAGAGAAGCTCCAGGAAGGAGAGGGAGAAGCCGGCTCCTCGCTGAGCAGAAAGCCTGACACAGGGCTCGAGCTCAGGACCCTGGGATCATGACCTGGGCTGAAGACAGACACTTAACCGACTGAGCCCCCCAGGCACCCCAGATCTAGTTGCTTTTTGCTTATCCTTCTGGATCCATACTTTATCATCATTTCTGGCCTCTGCTTACTGCATTTACTTTATGGATTGATAGACTATGCTTTCAAATCATTAAATTTTTTTTTAATCTGGTACTTTTTGGTGTTTTCTACAGGGTTGATTTTATTTTCCTCACCTTTAAAATTCCAATTCATGACAGTCTTGGAAATATTCCTGAGTACGTCATATATTTTCCTTATGTCTAAGAAATACATGACATAGTGAAGAAACTGCATAAATGTTGATTGAAAGAATGAATGATGGAGGTACTTCTGTTTTAAACACTTCCTAATATTTTGTAAGGGACTTCGGGTACATAAGAAAACAAAAACAAGTTTCTTTCTTTTTAACTAGGTGATTTCACTGCTGGAAAGGTGTGAACTTTAGCCTGTTCATTAGCAGTTTATATTTGTGAAAATTTGAAAATAGCTAGAGTAACAGGAGTGGTGCATTAACAGAAGAGTACAGAATTCTATGTGCATTGGGACTATATGTAAGAGGCAACACACACCTGTGGACATGGGCCAAAAGCTACTTGGAAAAGATGGATTTATTTGGAAAGCAAAGTTTGGGTTTTTCCTTTCATAAAACTTTTAATGATTGTTATTGCAATGCCAATAAATTTAAATGACATAGGGGCACCTGAGTGGCTCCTTCGCTCAGTGGCTGAGCATCTGCCTCTGGCTCAGGTTGTGATCCTGGGGTCCTAGGATTGAGTCCCGCATTGGGCTCCCTGCAGGGAGCCTGCTTCTCCCTCTGCCTGTGTCTCTGCCTTTCTGTGTGTCTCTCTCATAAATAAATAAATAAATAAAATCCTTAAAAAAAAATTAAATGACTTAAGCTCTCTATGGTTGCATTTGTCTACTTCCTGTCTGATATAGCCAGAGAGGCAAACACATGTGCTGGCAGACAGGCTTGGAGGCTGTGGTGGGGCTGTAGTGAAGGGGGGGTGAGGAGGTATGGGGACATATGGATTTTTCCTGCTTTGGTACCTGAGTCCGGGTGTCAGTAACCACTGGTCAGCTAGGGCTTACAGATATTTTGAGGTGGGTCACCTAATGGGCCTGTTTGTATTCAGCTGGGCGGTTGGGGGTCACTGTGGGCCCTTCTACCTTACACAGGTTTCCATGGTTCAAGTGGGTTGCCTAAAAGTCATGGCTATGTTCATCCTTCTACTTCCAGGCCCTACTACGATGTTTGGTACCTAGAGGCTAAAGGCTTTTCCATCACTATCACTGCTGCGGGGGTAGAGTGAGCCTTTTGTGTTGGTGCCACCCCCACCCCCCGGGAAAACCACCACAGCACCTGGTGTGCATGTCCTCCCCTCACCCCTGGCTCATTTCTTCACACGTGTCTCTCTTCTGGCCACAAGCTACTTGAAAGTAGGATGGAAGTTATTCACGTCTGCAGCACCTGGCACAGAGTAGTCCCTCAATAAATGTTTTTGTTTGAGTTAAATGACTGGATTTGGGGAGCTGACATGAACCAAAACGGCTGGCAGCAGGTGGCAAGAAGAATAACCATATGCAAGCTGGTTCTTATGCAGGGAGGCCTTATGCTTTCCAGAAAGCTCAAACAAGAGGGGAAAAAACCCAACAAAAACAAAGGAGAAAAGCACAGTCTTTCTGCCCTTTGACACCCTTATCTCTCTCACCACACTGCACAAAAAGCTCAGCCATTCATCCCCCTGAAGAGCCCTCCCCATCCAGCTTCCCTCTGCTATTGCTGGACACCCCCCCCCTTCCTCCTCCTCCTCTTCCTCCTTGAAGGTCTGCCCTACACCCATTGTAGCCTGTCCTTACTCTACCTTCAGATCAGACACATCCCTGTAGCACTGCTCAGAGCGGGTATGGTCCGACAGCTGCACGTTCCAGAAGCAGGGGAGCTGATACACGAGAAAGGGGTTCTGTTTGATGACAGCGTTGAAAATATCCTGCGAGATAAAAGCCAGACACAGTCAAAACAGTCAGGTGGGCTTCACTTAGGATGCCAACTCTCATAGTGCACCACCTCCTGTGCAAGGGCCTCTCTTGAACCTCCTGCTCTGAACGTAGGCTGGCTGGCATTGCAAAGGCATTTCCTCTTGCTTCTCCTAGCTCTAGAACAAAGCAGTTGTGTTTGCATAGAGACAGGGGGATGCCCCACGCTGACTTGATGCTCATGGGCTCTCCTGGTCTCATAAGGTGCCATCAGGCAAGGGGATGTGGGAGCAGACAGGAAGTATCTTTCTTACCTGTGCTGGGTTATATTAAATGAAGTCACTTTTCTGCCCCTCTTCCCACCTCATCGAGGAGCCCTGTGTCATCCATTCCAAGCCTCCAGGAGAGGAAACTGCATGATGACAAGTTGCTCCACTCACTCAGAGGCTGAGACAAATTATAGATCCTGTTTTAGCAGCTCTTCCTGGGGCTCTTGGTGGACTCGATGATGGATGCGCCTTGTTTTCCTGCAGGCCATGGTACCCGAGTACACACCCCCACCTCCAAATCCTACTCCGACTTTTCTAGGAAGGCTTTCCTTCTTTCAGGGCTTTTGTCCAAGCTTTCGCTGCACCAGGCCATACTTATTAACTAGCTGCTGACAGGTGGTGCCGGGAGGTGAATTATGTGCCTTTGCAGAAGGAGATGGCTGGATAAACTATCCTCATTGGACACGGACATGCAATTGCTAGCTTTTGGGGACACACTTGAGTCATTGTGACCTGACTTAAAATATGATGATGGAGGACAATTTTCCCCTCAGGTTTAAAACAGCTACCTGGGTAATTTTTAACTCATTCATTATACCAGACCTCATGTTTGAAAAAGGAAATTAGTTTCTGGTTGCTTGGGAAATACTGAATAATAAGAATGCTAAAAAAAAAAAAAAAAAGTATAGTAACCCTATAGAGTTTCTTGCTTCCTCTGCAAAGAAAACTTTGCAAAAATACAATGAATCGGACCACTGAACACAGAGCAAAAACATGGGAGTGAGCTTGCTTTTTGGATGAAGAGGAAAGGATAAAATGCAGAGGACCCAGGGAAGTCTTATCTCCATTTCAACACGGCCAGCTATACCACAGGGAACTCAAAGTCTAAATGTGTGACCCTGGTAGAGCCAAGGTCAAAGGCTCGGGCACCTGCATTTTCCTAGCAAAAATGAGAAACGGGATTTTTATCAATTTATGTTAATAGTTTTGTGGAGTGCATAGGCTTCTTCAGATCGCCTGAATTAGAAGTCAGTTAACCCTGCCAGGCAGTTTGTCCCTTCCATTTAAATGCATTTCCCTGGAGGATAAGGTCATAGCACAGGTTCTAAGCAAAAGGTGTTGCTTTAAAAGTGAGAAAAGCAAAATGAAATCTTATCTGGGAAATATGCTATGGTACTCCAGAGTTACAGGAGTGGAGCTATGCATCTCACAGCAAGACAAAGACAGCGACCGCCTCTCAGCACATCTGACTGCCATTTACTTATCAGTCTGCTTCAATAAACTAGGAGCTCTCTGAGGCCAAGGACTGCCTCCTTCACTTATCTCTGCAATCCTATTGCTGAGCATCATCCCTGGCATACAGTGTGCAAAGTCTGCAGAACGGACAGTGAATTCACAAACAAGCTCGGCTGTTGTCTTTGGCAGACAAGCATAAGGTAGATCTATCTCAGGGCACAGTCATGCAATCGGTGGAAAAATAATTCAGACCCATCTATTTTCAAGCTTCTTTCAGAAACAGTACAAGGGTGTTCAGGAACAACTGTACCTTCTAACATGGCCACTCACCTGGTCAGCTAAGGAGGTGGACAGCATGCCCATCAGCTCCCTCTCTGCAGTCAGCCTCCACATCTGCTCCCATTTCATCTTCCGTAGTTTATCCAGAAGCAGCAGGATCACTCCTGGGCAACAGCATAGGATGGAGAAGGGAAAAGCAGTAGTAAGACACAGAGCCTGGCACACCTGTCCATATTGTGGAGATGAACACACCTGGATTCAATCCCAGGCTCTACCAGTGTCTCAGTATGAGACTTTAAACATTCTCTCTGAAGCCTCCTCAGTGTACGGAGAACATTACAACAGCCTCCAAGGCTGCTGCAAACACTAGGTGAGATGGGCAAAACAGCCTAGCACTTTTTGGAGATGGGATGGTGGTGATGGGTGCACAATAATGTGCATGTACTTAATGCTTCTAAACTCTACACTTAAAGATGGTTAAAATGGTATATTTATGTTATGTATATTTTGCCACACTATTTTTAAAAAGACTCTAGGGCTGCACCTGATATGTAGTACATTCCCTATAAGCATTAGGTTCTTCCCCATGTTTTTTTTTCCAGAAATATGATAACCTTCCAAGGTTTAGCTGATGGAAGGTGTTTGCACAATATATGCCATTTTTATCTTTATAAAACAGCTCCTCTGCAATTTTATTCTAGGTAAGTCTGGCCAATTTGCTTTTTGCAAATTTTTATTGACAAGCCATAGGAGCTGGATCCAGTGTTTCTGACTTCCAAAGTCTTCTCTGGTCCCTACAACCGACACAGATGTAAAATACAATGAAAGCAGTGCTAATGCCAGGTCTTTAAGATGAGCTCCATTTTTGTTTTGTTTTGTTAGTCTTCACGGGGAGGGACTTGAGTCAATGGGGGACAGTGTAGGGAGAGAATCTGTCATCGTATTCTGTTATCAAAATGTTAAAACAAATACATTTATCACTCAGGCAAAAATTAACTAGTGCAAGTCTAAAAAAAAAAAGGCACATTTTGGCTTTGCTGAATGACTGAGTCGCAGCTGTCTACTCCCAGGTCAGCTGGAGCAGGCAGAGAAGGCACAGAGCACAGAACACAAGGAGCCAGCAGGAGAATTTCCCCGCAGGCCACTGCAGTTAATTTGGTGCATGGAATTGTAGCACCCATGGGCCCCCACACCAATCCTGCTCAGGATGCTTAGCTCGGAGGAATGGCCAGTGGAGAAAACTCTAGGCAGCTGACGAATGATCTTTGTTGATACCTAGTACATACATTTCTAAGATTTTTGGAAAGAAACTGATTCCCCAAATCACACATAAATGTCAACTCTGAGACTTAAACAAACAAACAAACAAACAAAAACAAAAAACAAACATATTCTAGGGGCACGTATTTGGAGAAAAAATAAAGTCACCATTTCGTCAGAGGTGTTTGGTCTAGTAAAGTTGAAATTAAAAAAAATATGGCAATGGTTAAGAATGGGGTAATACACAGATCTGCACTCGTAAGTCAAAAGGTCAAATTACATTCTTTTGCATGTTTCCTTTGTGGTTTGCTAGGTTTTGCACACATCTTTTCACTTAATGCTCACAAGATCCTACAGGCTAGATGTGGTCATCCTTATTTTATAGGTGGGGAAACTGAAAGGCTAAGTCAGACACCCGAACAATTCACAGTATACCAGAGAAGCTACACTAGATTTGAGCTCAGATCTGCCTGGCTTCGAAGTCAGCGCTTCTTCATCTACACCACACAGACTGGAGCCCCAGCCCTGGAGTCCTGTGACTCAGGCCAAGACTTTTTCCTTTTCTGATTTTTGGTTTTCTGGATCTGTGAAATGAGAAAAATGCTAGTTGCCCTGTGCAGCTCAGGAAGCTGTTGTGCCCCCTAATGGAAGGCTAGTAAATGTTTAACCACAAGCTCTCCAGAGAAAAAACCCTAAAACTTGATTGGTAGCATTTGCTGATTCCCATGGTGTAAATACTCCCACCCTGGCTGATTTCAAGCTACCAACGTGATGTCACTGAACACCCAGTTGGGAAGAAATGCACACAACTGACTCCCCCCACCCCTAGTCAGTGTAAGCTAGCTCTAGGACACCACTGAAATTGTTCATGGAAGCACTTTTAGAAAGAGTGAAATTCGCCATGCAAATACTATTTGCTTTTTTGGGGGAGAAAGAAAATTAAAATGTATAGTTACAAACCAAGAGAAAACAGTGATGGATTCAAGAAAATTCATCCCAAACACTGGGTATCCCAGTCAAACACTCAAAAGACAATTTCATTAAATCTTATTGCAAAACTAATTGTAATTAGGTTGGATGGATGCTCTAATATACAGAGAAAATGGGTAGAAGCCATAAACAGTGATGGAAGGTATTAATGTACATTTTCAAGTCTCTAGAGATGTCAAAGATGTCAAGAGATCTATCAGTCTCAGGGGCTGAACCGAGAATTGAGGCTTTTAAATGGTGTTAAGACTTGGCAGATCCTCTGTGGCCAGTGTGATTCCACCGTTTGCCAGCCTCATTGAAAAGAGGCGGGCGTCTAGAACAGAAGCCTAGATGCAGAAAAGTGGGGCTACTCTCCCGGTTACCCAGCCTTTTCTGTTGTGTGATGTTAATTTTTAAAAGCACGAGCCCTTCAATCCAACAGAAAAGTCTAGAAACAAATATGACAAATACCCACCACCCCAGTTTAATAAATGCTAATAATATATTGCCACATTTGTTGTGAATAATAAAACATGACAGATAAATCAAAGGTCCTTCATCTTACTCTGGCTCCTTTTCCCAAGGGTAACCACTACCCCGAGGTGGTTGGGTTTCACTTCCATGCATGTGCTTAAAGTTTCACTCCCTGTGCATGTATTAATCAACAATATATGCTGCTTCGAGTGTCTCAGAGTGCCTACCTTCAATTCTAATTTTCTATTTCACCCAAAGTTATGTCTTTAAGACTTAACCATGTGAAGATTTCAATATCTAGTCTATTCATTGCAATCACTTCATTCACTGTATAACCCTACCACAAGTTAACCATTTCCTGATGAACGACATTCGGGCTGTTTCCTAGGTTTCTCCTATTATATAAACAATGTTGCAATTAACAGCCTAATCCCAATTTGTTAGATATACATCTGAGGGTTTAGCTGAGGTCCAGCTTCCCAAACTGTACAAGGAAAGCTTGAGGATGCTGCTTGTCCCAAAACATCTCAAACAATCCACCTTCCTCCTCTCTTACATTCAGGCCATCATGGTGTCCCATGGAGTCTATATTTAAAATGGCTTTTGTGTCTCTTCCTTTACTGACTCATTCAGTAGTTAGCGAGCACCAATGTTGTGCAAACAACTGAAACAGACTTGTATGTGTTTTTCTTCCCTACTTTCCCCAGTTTCATGGGTTTCATTCAATATTAATTCAACATATATTTACTAGGTGGAGACCATTCAGTCTTGGCCAGGCCCATCCATGGAAGACACACAAACCATCATGATTCAAGTGCACACTGACGATGTACAACACTTATCAAGAGAATGCAGGAGGGAGGCCTTAGTGAGCCAGGATCCAGGGCGTGGATCAGGCCAGGCAGACAAGGCAGGGATGTCTGAAGAGACATGGACAAAGGCAGAGCAGCAGGACTGGGCATGTGGGAAGAGGTGTGTGTGATGGTGGGACAGCTGAAATAGAGCCCTTTGGGACAAATGTCAGGATGTGACCTTGAGCAAGTGAGTGGGGTATGGGTCAGGAAGGGCTTGGATCTGTGCAAAAGGGATGCCTTCCAACCATTTTCAATGTCATTTCTTACACAGAAAATGATATCTTTATAACTTGCTTGTGGCTGGAAGGGCTGATCCAGAGACAAGATCTGGCTGCCCATTCAGGGGGGCCCAGGACTGAAGGGATCACTGTTTTGCATCTATCATGCACAATGTCACACTGGTTGGCAAGTCCTGCTGAGGACACCTAGGAGTAGTGAAGGATTTTGAGCAAAGGAGTGACCACAACTTTTCTGTTTCAGAAAAGCCAACCTAAAAGGTTGCTTTATCAAGTCACTTCATAGGCTCAAAGGCTTCAAGTATCTTAGATAGTCTAAAGAACAAGCTGTTAATTCCTTAGCTGGGCACACCAGGACCATCTTGCCACGATTTACATTTTTTCCTTCCAACAGACCATTTCTTCCAGCAAACATGGCCTGATGGCAACTTGCCACTTAACTAACTCTTTCTTTTCAAACTTGACAAGCCAATATGCAGTTTTTCTCCTTAGAATCCCAGAATGTTTACTAAATATACTACTGTCCATTCCCTGATTCAAACAGAATCCAAAAAAAAAAAAAAAATTCATGAGCAAACATGTTACAAAGCTTATGAACTTCACTGTCAGCTTCTGTATTCAAGAGCTTCCACATTTATCCTCTTCTGACTCCATAACATTCTTAGAAAGGAGACCAGCTAGTCATTATTACTGCTTTTGGATAGATGTGAGCAGTGAGGTGCTAAGAAGTAAGGTGAATCTCCAATGTCATGGTAAGTGCCTCCTGCTGCCCCATCTGGGAAAGGGTCTGCATCCTATAACGTTAGAACTAGGGGATCCCTGGGTGGCGCAGTGGTTTAGCGCCTGCCTTTGGCCCAGGGCGTGATCCTGGAGACCAGGGATCGAATCCCACGTCGGGCTCCCGGTGCATGGAGCCTGCTTCTCCCTCTGCCTGTGTCTCTGCCTCTCTCTCTCTCTCTCTGTGACTATCACAAATTAAAAAAATATATATATATAACGTTAGAACTAATGAAGACTGTGTCCTCCATGTGTCAGTAGGGTCTATGGAATATGTCTCAATGCTTTTTTTTTTAATATTTTATTTTTAAGTAATCTATACACACTCAAAACAGGGCTCAAACTTACAAACCCAAGACCAAGAGTCATATGCTCTACTGACTGAGCCAGCCAGGCGCCCCTGTCTCGATGTTTTGAAGGACAGCCTCATGGTAAACATTAATGCCAAATGTGTACTTGGCCAACGCAGGCCAGCATGAGCTCATAGGATTCAGGGCTCCCAGCACCTACCACCTGGCCATATGTAAAGAGCTTCTCTTGACATGTCAAACAAACCAGTGGGGCCCCTGTCTGGTCTCCAACCATGGGGCCTGCATTCAGAAGTTATTTCTTGTATTATTCATCTGGGGTGTGTTTTAAGCACCTCCTATTAGTCACCGGGTTAGCTGGTAACTTAGCAGTTTGTACAACACAGCCCTTGCTTTTAGGGACCAAGGCCTAATGGGAAAGGGAAATGGGCAACTGAGAAAAATGCAAACACTGTGACAGATAAAAGATGCAGTAAGAAGCAAGGGATCCAGTAAGGGAAATAGACTGTGATCTGAGTGTGGAGGGAAGCATTAGGGAAAAGCTTCCTGAAATAAATGATATCTAGCCTAAAAGCTAAAGGATACAATCATCTACGTGAAGGTCAGACCAGACAGGCTCATCCTTTCAGGGATGTGAATCCCTACCAGACAGCAAATATTTTCTACCATGTTTGAACAGCAGACATTAAAAGGTAATGAACCATTTCCCTCTCTTCGCCCAAAAAATGAAAATTAAAAAGTGGCCACATTAAATTGTCTAGCATGGGTGAAAACGTTGGTCTTTGCTCATAAATCTGTAATTAACAACAGGTTATTTGCACAATAAATATCCCCACATCCTCAAGCTAAGGCTGTGGAATGGATTCTGGGAACATAGATGTTTCTGTCACTATCACAGAAGAGGAAGCTGTTTATAACGTGGAAGCCCCAAGTTTTTTCAGGTGGACTTGAAAACAGAAGGGTTTTGAGTCCTAACATTCTCTCTTACCAGCAAGATCTCTTGAAAAAAGTCACTGGGATTCTGAGCCCCAGTTCCTCCTCTGTAAAATATGGGAACAATCCTGCATTAACTCCAACATGATTATGAGGACTTAAAAAAAAAGAGTCTATCTTTAAAAGTATCTGGTATATGCCATGAGCTATTCTTTCCTACCTCAAAGTAAAAATCCTATGACATTAAGAAGTATCTAGAACAGCCAGCGCAATGCTCAATATGGCTGAACTGAGAAATATTAATTAATAAATATGCATACCTAGTAATTTTCCCAGTCCAAATTCACTCATCTTTCTAAAAATATTTAAAATCCCCTTGTGTGCAGAATGCCCTGCACACTTAAAAATTCTGAAATATCTGCAAGCCCATGTTCCTGAGAAGTCTTCTGTCCAACAGGAAGCTGATGGTATCCCAACCAGCATGATCAGGAGGTCCTCGGGCTCTTAAGTGACAGCTAAGGGATAAGACCCATAAGAACAAAAAACATAATAATAAAGGAAAGAAAATTTATCGCGAGTAAAATTAGGTGCATCAAGGATGTTCCTAAGCAGCTAAGGAGTCTCTGTATAGACTGTTACATATTATCACTTGGATACGCTTGAATGAGAGAATCTGCCTGTTTCTTCAAAGGTTAGGAGTTTGCACACACATTGTACAAGTGCTGAAAAACAACATTTCTGAGAGAACATAACTCTAGCTGTTTACTGACCTCCCTCCTATGGTGCTGGGGAGATAGCCTAATTAATGATTGTAAAGGCCTTTGAAAATATGAAGTGGTACATAAAAGCTTATAAATAACAGTTACAGAAACTATACATTTCCTCATTAAGGTGTCTAATTATCACTCACTCTACTTGCATAATTCCCACTAGAATGAGTACAAATTATGTGCATGCATGCAATGTGGGAGCAAGCTTTTTAAGTGAATTCTGGTTAAAATGATGAAAATGGCTCCTTCTGAAATTAGACCCTTTCGAGCTGAAACGACGCAGATTTGGCTTTGCAATGCTTGCCCGGAGTTAGATTGTGACACTAAGCTTTCCTGCTCTCAGGGGGATGGTGGTGCCAAAAAGCTTGACTTTGGCCTTTGCCTGGCATTTGCTGCTACATGATCCGCCCATTTCCATACTTGCCGTCGGGGTTCTGGGAGCATGGGGCGAGCCCTTTGCTCTGGAGGCCAGCACTCTGCACGGAGGCAGCATGCCTTTGATGTGACAGGGGCTCCCAATGGAGCTGACTGGGAGGCATGGGGCCTGCAGGGCTTTACCTTCAGCTGTTGTGCTGGGAGCAGGAGAGACGAACACTAAATAAATTAAAAATCAAAGGCTTCTCCCGTGAACATCTGGTCCAGCAGTAGGGCATTTCATCTGCGGATCAGAGGGTAATATTTCTGCTTTTTAAATTAAATATGCAGCAATGGCTCCGTAGCCAAGATGTCAGGGAAAGAAAAGTGGGGGTCTTTGTAGAGAGGAGGGAGAAAATAATGCTTTTTAAAAATGAGCCAAATATTGGTTCTTACCAAGGGGACTGCAAGAGGGAGAAGAGATGGGGAGGTGGTGATGGTGCTGGTAAAACTGCTGCCTACTAGAGATGAGGGCTTTCCTTACAGACCCTCCAAGTCTCAGGACAGACCTGCAAAGTGGATGGAGTGATCCCCATCTTGCAGATGACGAGACAAGTCTCAGGCATGCATAGCTAGTGAGTGGCAAAATTAGTCTCACTCTCTGATCTGTGGCTTTTCAACCACTCCATGCTACTTCCTAGTGTGTGTGTGTGTCCGTGTGCATGCTCATGACTAGATATGGCAAGATGTAGCTACATCTGCGGTCTCAAGATGAAACAAGTCAGATAGCTCCTGGAAAACCAGAAGTACATGCTTGAAGGACTGTGTCTGTGAAGACCACAGGCCATGATCAGTTTGCTTGTGTGAAAATTCACAGGGAGACCAAGTGTTCCATGAGGCCAGGAAAGGGAGGGTTTGTGCACAGGGTGAGGCCCGATCAGATTAATGAAGGCATGGGTGGCTGCCTGCCAGCCAAGAGAGATGCCAATCAGCACAAGTGTTTCAGAATTGACCTGTCATCAATCCCGGTGTGTGGTGTGGAGGCCCTCATCTCTGTGCCTGGGCCCACTCAACTATACTCTGAGCCCACTCAACTGTATCATGGTGTGTTATAGCGCCTCCTGCAGGCACTCTTCAGCATGATGCAAGGCTTTTGTTTCAGAACAAGTCTACCACTTTTTCTTTCCAAGCAATGTGCTTCCAGTCTATAGTCAAGCTAAACGATCCGGCTCAAATTGGCCTGGTCAAGGCAGACTCCATGCTTCCTTAGTTCAGAAGGAGAAACGGAGGCTATGTGCCTCCTTTAGATGAGATCAGAGCAGGTTTCAGATTCAACCTCCGTTCCTAAACTCACAGTGACTACACACACTGAACCAGTGTGTTACAGCAGGTGTGTGGGAAACAGGGTTAAGTCAGTAAATTAAGCTTAAGACACATGTGGTTTAAATAAACAGTATTGGCTGCATCAGGGTGCCCGGTGAGCCTCAAAGGGGGCTACTGTATCCAACATCTCCCAGATTTATTTACCAGGGCCTCTTCTCCCCTTTCCTCCTGGGAATCTGTAGGATATTGGTTTTCCTTCACTCTGAGTCCTCACTGGCTGTCTGCATTTCCTTGGCTTGGAATCTGCCCTGCAAGGGCCAACACACGAAGATACAAATCTGTTTCCCTAGTCCTTCAGCACTTCCTGTGGTTTTGCTGGTTTGGACCAGAGAAACAAAGCTGTAAGTGGGCACTGTGCGTACTTCTGTCCCAGTGGCTTGGGAACGCAGGGGCTTTCATCCCGGAAACATTCTTGAAAATGACCCTCGAAATCACCACTTCCCTCTCTCCCACTTTGAAGCGCTACAGCTCTCTTCTTATGTGTGACCCAACAGAAGGTGAGTTTATTAAAAACCACTTAATTTAAAATCCCCTGCTGATTTTACCTGGGACTTACTTTTGATCCTATAAATTAAAAGCTCCTACTTTTTGTTTTTTAAAATCTTTTCCTTTCCAAAAGCTCTTGAGCAGAGAGAAAGAGAAAAAAATGGAAATCCTCCCACCTGAAGCCTGAATTTGCTGGGGTTTTTGAAAGTGTGCAGGGATGGTGAACAAAGGGCTGCGCAGACCTCATAAAAGGCTGGTGGTCACTCACTCACTCCCTTATCCATTCAATTAGTATTTATGGAGGAACTTCCATGTGCCAGGCACCAGATATATGGAGATGGAAAACTCACGTGGTCTCTACACACCAGAGTTGGCAGGTGATGTGGGTACTCAAACAGAGAGAAGTGTGCTTGCTGGGCAGGCAGGCTTGGTTCAAAAATATACGTATCCCTGGACAGACTGTATTTGGCTAAGATTGTGATATGGCTAAGAAAGTTTGTGGCATCAAAGAATATTAAACTAGAAGAAACCTCAGAACGTTATCAATCCAAGCCTCCACCCCATCCTCATCTCTCTGAGGAAACTGAGTCTCAGAAAGGCTAAGTGGCTGGCTCAGAGTAAAATAACTGGCATGAAGTAAACAACACTTGAGGCTCCTCAGGACCTGACTCTTCCCCTGGGCTTTCTCTTTGTCCCCTGCTCCCCACTTTGGTTCAACCAAACTCTTTAAATCTCTCAGCTTTCCTTGGTCCTTCTAGACTCCTGGGCCAAAATGAGGGGATAATTTCTGGTCAGATGCACAGATCCAAGGAGATTCTACAAGTAGATCTTCTTAGCCAGAGAGTGTGCTTTGCAAATAACAAGCAGAGGAAAAGCATTGTTGTGGTGAGTGCCCCCACAAAGGTATGTCCAAATCCTACCCCCTGACCTGTGAATAGGATCTTGTTGGGAAAGTCTCTGCAGATATAATCAAGTTAGGATGAGCCACACTACTTGGGGCTGGGCCCTAATCCAATGACAGGGCCCTGATAAGACATGGGAACAGACACAGAGGGCAGGTCATGTGACAATCAGGCAGACACTGGAGTGATGCAGCCGCAGCCAAGGCCCACCTGCTGCTGCCAGAGCTGGAAGAGGCAGGGCAGGAGTGTGACCCAGACAATACCTTAGTTTGGACTTCCAGCATTCAGAACTATGAGGGGTGCCTGGGTGGTTCAGTTGGCTAAGCACTGACTCTTGGTTTTGGCTCAGGTCATGATCTCAGGGCTGTGGGATCAAGCCTGCATCAGCTTGAGTTTCCCTCTGCCTCCCTCCTGGCCCCAACACTCTCTCTCTCTCAGATGAGTAAATAAATCTTAAACTAAAACAAAACAAAACTTGAAAGAATAAACTATTGAAGCCACATGGTCTGTGGCACTTTGTTACACAGCAGTCCGAGGAAATGAACACAGCACCCAGACTCCAAATCCACCTGATTCTGAGAGCCCTTGGCTGTTGTCTTAGGCCAAAACTATTACTGCCATTTTTCAGGTTTGGGCAAATTTTCAGATAATCATTAAGTTGTAGAAGGTAAAGTGATTTTGCCCATTTTAGATAGCAAGTGATAAGAAATACCCATGGCAGGAGGAACCATCCTTGCTGAAAGGCTATAGTTTTGGCTTTCCCGCCACCCAGAAAACCCACAGGGAGATGGAGTGTCTTACAGGACCAGCTCTGAGACGAGCCAGCCTACCATGGCCAGGCCATCAGACCTCGGGAGATGACAGATACTGAATAGAGACATTGTTGACCATGCCCAGGCCACTGTTATTAAGGTGGTTATTAAAGACTCTCCAGCCTACCTCTGCCAGCAAGAAGAAAGTATTTTCTGGAGCTGTCTATGGGAAAGAATATAGAGATCCCAAAAAGTGGGTCTTAAAATTACCAGTGAACAAAATGGAATATATATTTTATATATATATAATATATATATATAACATCATAATATATTATGATGTTTAGAAAAGCCAGAGGTAGACACCAGAACCGAGGACAGCACTACTGAGTCTGTTTGGGAGGTCTGGAGCCCGACATTTTGCAGGTACAGAAAAGTATTCGCTGAATAGAAGTCAGACCTGCTGACCAGCTTGTTGGCATGGAGATTTTAATTTTTTACAAATAATGAGCCCAACTCTCCCTACCAGTCTGGCTAGATGCTCCACTGCACAAGATCATATCTCATTTACTTACCAAGAAGGGTGAGACAATGTGGATGGCCGAGCAATGCTGACCAGCTGAACGTATGCTGGAGCCTGGCTGAATGCTGAGCTAATGGGGTGCAAAAAGGGCAAGAAGCTTTTTGCAATTTCAAACTTAAACAAAGTGAGTCCACATGGAAGGGTGCACTATGAGTCTCTTCATTATTCACATGCTCAAAGTAAAAGCAGGTACTGCAAAACAACCAGTGAGGTAGGTAGGGTTCACAGCTGCCTTCTTCACTCTCCTCCCTACACTTATGAAGTGGAAAGAAGCACTTCTCGAACATTTCTTATGTGCCAGGTGTCTCTCCAGGTGGCATATTCTCCATCTGTCTGCTCCGACTCCACTCTCTGCTTTTCTCTGCGCCCTGAGAGCCACTTCCCTACAGATGGAATTACCTGGGATCCCTGGGGGCGGATTCCTGGTTGGAAGCATCTGCCACACACTGGAGGGGGGTTGGAAAGAGAGGGTGTTCCGTTCCCACGGACTCTCCAGTTTGGGCAGTATTTCCAACAGGGCCTGTGTCTTCTCCAGCTTCTGCTTCTGCTGGGCAGCCATGGCTCTATCCTTCACTGCCTTCTGGCAGCATTATCTCCTCCCTTTCCTTCTTGTTAGGGGCTGAAATGCGTTCCCCTCAAATTCGTATGTTGAAGTCCTAACCCCCAGTATCTTGGAATATGAACGGATTTGGAAATAAGACCTTGAAAGAGGTGTGAAGTGAAACTAAGATGATCGAGCTTTGCCCTGCTCCAGTATGACTGGTGTCCTTATTTGTGAGAGGAGGAAATATGGACAAACAGGCACAGAGGGTCAACCAAAACACAGGGAGAAGATGGTCACTACAGACCAAGAAGAGAGGCCTCAGAAGATACCAACCCTGTGGACAATTTGATCATAGACTTCTAGCCTCCAGAATTATAAGAAAACATTATCTCTCCAATCATGAAATGGGCAAAAGACATGAAGAGGAATCTCACAGAGGAAGACATAGACATGGCCAACAGACACATGAGAAAATGCTCTGCATCACTTGCCATCAGGGAAATACAAATCAAAACCACAATGAGATACCACCTCACACCAGTTGAGAATGGGGAATATTAACAAGGCAGGAAACCACAAATGTTGGAGAGGATGCGGAGAAAAGGGAACCCTCTTACACTGTTGGTGGGAATGTGAACTGGTGCAGCCACTCTGGAAAACTGTGTGGAGGTTCTTCAAAGAGTTAAAAATAGACCTGCCCTATGACCCAGCAATTGCACTGTTGGGGATTTACCCCAAAGATAGAGATGCAATGAAACCCCGGAACACCTGCACCCCAATGTTTATAGCAGCAATGTCCACAGTAGTCAAACTGTGGAAGGAGCCTCGGTGTCCATCGAAAGATGAATGGATAAAGAAGATGTGGTCTATATATACAATGGAATATTCCTCAGCCACTAGAAATGATAAATACCCACCATTTGCTTCAACGTGGATGGAACTGGAGGGTATTATGCTGAGTGAAGTAAGTCAATCGGAGAAGGACAAACATTATATGTTCTCATTCATTTGGGGAATATAAATAATAGTGAAAGGGAATAGAAGGGAAGGGAGAAGAAATGTGTGGGAAATATCAGAAAGGGAGACAGAACATAAAGACTCCTAACTCTGGGAAACGAACTAGGGGTGGTGGAAGGGGAGGAGGGCGGGGGGTGGGGGTGAATGGGTGACGGGCACTGAGGGGGGCACTTGACAGGATGAGCACTGGGTGTTATTCTGTATGTTGGTAAATTGAACACCAATAAAAAATAAATTTATTAAAAAAAAAACAAAGAAAACAAAAAACAAAAACAAAAACAAAAAACCATTATCTCTAAGCCAGACAATTGTGGTACTTTACTATGGCAGCCCTAAGAAACTAACACACGTCTCTTGCTCCAGAAGTGGTAACAGCTCACTGCCTCTGTGAGTCTCTGGTGCCTCAGCATCCCTGTTGATACTTTCAGTGCCATCAACTCACAGCATAAACAGTCCCTTCACTGGAGCACCTTAAGTCATCTGATGGGATCTTATTACATGTATATTATAATCATTTAATCCCCTGGACTGTTCTGTGAAATTGGGATGATTATGCTCAGCTTGCAAATAAGGAAACTGAGGCTCAGAAAGGTCATATAGCTAGTGAGTGGCAACGTTGTGATCTCAACTGAGGTCTCTAAGGGCACAGTGTGCTGACTCTGGTAGATCTGCAGCATGCGGAATGAGAGGCCCATGGAGTGGGAAGGACCCCTGAACAACATCTAGAGCAATCTCTTCATTTTGTAGATGAGGAGAGCAAGATGCAGAGAACTAAGCTCAGGGGCCTAAGGTCAGGAAGCTTTTGCAGTAGCAGAAGTAGGGCTTGAGTGCAAGTCTTTCAACTCCAGCTTTGGTACTTTCTCTCGCTTCCCTGACTGGAAGCAACAACTCTCAAGCCTCCCACTTGGATTGCCTGGGGACTCAAGCATAATGATGAAGAATAAGGGTCCCAGCATCAATCCACATGTTAGCTCCGTGCTTACTAAATCAGCTATGTGACCTGGGGCAAGTAGAGTGACTTCATTACTGCTCTGTGGGTCCCTATACTCCTTTGTAAAACGGGTATTCATAAGAACTCAAAGGACTGTTGTCCTAAAACACTCAGCAGAGGGACTTCATTTGATAATGAGCTATTGTTTTATCTGAGGTAGACCCAACTCAGTTCTTCCTACTGACCTGTGGGCACTGGATTCACTGCCCAGAAGCTGAATGATGATAAATGATAACACTGATAACTAACAAGGGTGGCCACGCCCACTACTGGACCCCTACCAGGCTTCGGGTGTTGTGCTAGCCGTGCCCGTTACCTCTACTCCTTATAACATCTCAGAAAAGTTGAAAGTAACTAAGCTCAGCTTCAAGCCTAGTTTTGTCTGGCTTCCAAAGCCATGTGTTTCCCAGGATGGTTGTCGATGAAATGAAATTGGATAGGCCTTATAAGCAAATCGGCTGCAAAAAAAACTTCATAAACCCAGTCTACACTTATGACTAAGATCCATAGTCATCATACATGCTTTGCGCCACATACTGAGCTGCCAAGGGTGGCCGTGTGTCTGACTGCACCCTAGGTTCCAACGGTCTGTGACACACAGCAGGTCTGCTCACAACAAGTATAATGATCTGCCTTGCTGTTGCGCTGAACTCTGGAGAGTTGCATTTCAACAAGCACAGTGCCTAGAGCAGAGGAGGGACCAGATACAGCCCCTCTGTTAACATCAATCCCTGTTACACTAAAGCTAACTTCAAGAGGATGTTTTAACGGCACAAATGGCAGTTCTGTCTCCTTATTTCCTAGCACGATCGAATTTCTAGAGAAGGATTTGGGTTTGGTCAGGTGCTGGTGGCCAGCACTGTAAAGACTTGAGAGTCTGAGACACAGGTTAATTCTGTTTTCTGGGGCACGTTAGTTAACTTCTGTCAACTTCTCCTTATAGTCTGTTAAACGGTTATGGTGATATTATACTTATTTTTTCATTCAACTGATGTCTGCTGCGAACCTACATACAGAACCCATTCTGAAAACAGAAGTCATTGCCCTCATGGAGCCTAGATGCTGAGAGAAAAGACAATAAGTAAGCAGGTTGAAGATGTAGCATGTTGTCTGATGATAACAATAAAGCAGGATGGGAGGTAAGGAGCACTCGGGTGGGGATCTATTGAAATTTTAAATGGATGCTTGGCAAAGGCTTTCTCTTCAGAAGGTGATATTTGAGCAAAGACCCACAGGAGGCCAGGGACCATACAATGCCAATATGGGGGAAGCAAGGAGGCCGAAGCAGCTACAAGTGCAAAGGCCCTGAGGGAGCTGATCTGCTGTGGAAACAGCCTCCTGGCTGCTGTGATAGTTAAACAAGATAATAATCCATTCGAAATATCACATTTATAACAAGTGCTCAGTAAATGTGAGCCAGGACTATTAACATTATTCCCGTGGGCACACAAAGGCCCATACCTACTGCAGAGCGACTCCAGCAGGCGCTGGAGTGGTAACCCTCTGAGGTGTGAACCTGCGCTAATGAATGAGCCTATCTGTTCTCTGCCAGCCCGATGTGGGCAGTCCACAGGCCGTCCAGTTCACAGGAGAGGATTTCCTATAAATTGGATTAGCAGGGTACCCACTGAATGCTGGGGAGAAAGAAGAGAGAACTTAATCCAGCTTTGTTGTGGTGTCAATCATTTCAAAAGAAGGTGCAAAATTACCCCGATCCAAGCTTTAAGGCAAGAGGGGAGAATGTCCTTCCCTTGATAATGTTTCTGGCGTTCAATAAAACAGAAAGAAGGAAGGAGTGGGGGGTGGTGGTGCCAAACTGCATTATCCTCCTACAGATCTACTTAGTGCAGGGTGGGATTTCTCCCTGGAAATACATTTCTGCTTCTGTGAGGTGGGGGGAGGGGACATGTGGCTAGAGCTGTACCTATAAGCAATTATCTGGGAGGATCATGGGTGCATGAACTCCTTGTTGGGAGGTGGAGATCCGTGTTTGTGTGGCTTTTAAGAGCATGCAGCTATCCTAAGCTATGCTTTCACAGAGACTGAAATTTGAATTTCATATATTTTTTATGTACCACAAAATATACTTGTCTTTTTTTTTTTTTTCATTTTTTCCCCTCAGTTATTTAAAAATGTAAAAATCATTCCTAGCTGAGACAGACTAAAGCAGGTGCTGGCTACATTGGGCATGCATCACTCCCTGCTTTTCTAAACAGGTTAACATCAGGGAGATATCAAGTAAACTAAGATTAAGAAAGAAATGTTTCTGGGGTACCTTGGTGGCTAGGTGGTTAAGCATCTTCCTTTGGCTGAAGTTGTGATCCTGGGGTTCTGAGATCAAGTCCTGCATCGGGCTGCCCACAGGGAGCCTGCTTCTTGCTCTGCCTGTGTCTCTGCCTCTCCCTGTCTCTCATGAATAAATAAAAATCTTTAAAAAAATTTAAAAAAGAAATAAATATTTCCTCTGTGTATTTGCCTGGCCACTCTAATTTAATCCTAGATTTACTGAAGACAAGGGTCGTGTTTTCTTCTTTTGATGCCTCCGTGGAGCATAGCTAAAGATGAGCTTGTCTGCACCGTGCTGGGCACACGGTCCGTGCCAGATGCCTGGGGCCCAGTGGGCCGAGCCTGCCTCAGTGCAGCAGCGATGTCTCTTGGATAATTGTCTGAGCGGAGACCACCTTTACCTGTAGCAGCCCCCGAGGGCCCCACAAACCAATTCAAGCTCTTCTGGACCATTCTGATTCAAATACATCTAACCTACTGTGGGGAAATGTCAAATATGGTCTAAAAGGACACCTGGCAACTGCGGGCTTAGGAGCACATGGGGGATGTTTAAGCATAAAGGTGGATGACAAGGCACAGCTTTCAAGGCAACGGGCAGACCAGGAGGCTAGTCTCTCTCTTTCTGATGTCACTGGCATTTTTGCTGGGTTCTGTTACCCCTGGGGGAAAGGAGAAGATAATGGGTCAGAATCCAGGCAACAAAGGGGGTGCAAATTAAACTAAGGGAGGTGCATCTCTGTACCCCCTCTTCCCTGTAGTTGAAGAACTTTCTCTCTCTGGGCACTCAGGCATTATAATCTTTTGTAATTGTTTCTAGGTCTTTTTTTTAAATGTTTATTTAAGTTTATTGAGTAACTGACACATAACAGTATATATTTAAGGCATACAGTGTGATGATTTGATATTCCTTGTAGAATGATTACTAAGATCAAGATAATTAGCACATCCATCACCTCGTATAGTTAACACAGGTAATTCTCCGAAGGAACTGAAATTAGGAACTTGAAGAGATATCTGCACACCCATGTCCACTGTAGCAGTATTGTAAACAGCCAAGATAGGGAAACAACCCAAATGTCCTTTGATGATGAATGATAAAGACAATGTGGTGTGTGTGTACACACATACACCAGGAATATTCTTCAGCCAAAAAAAAAGAAGGAAATTCTGCCATTTGTGACAACATGGATGAATCTGGAGAGCATTCTAGGTCTTCTTGACAGCAGTCTGAGGACAGGATTCTGGTTTCACTTGAGTATGCCTGGAGCCTAGCATGGTGCCTGATGTTATACACGGCTAATACGCAAGATATCTTTGCTGAATGAAGGTACACAAAATCAAAGAGCTATGGAGTCCTGGAATCTGGTGATGTTTAGGGAAACAGGTGGCAGGGGATAAATAAGAGGGAAGGAAGGTCCAAAGAAAGCTGTGGAAATGCACGAGGGTGTCTTTATAACACAGGTTTTGGAAAGATAAGGGGGCAGGCCCATCCAGTAGAAAGAAACCACTTGCTTGGTTTTAGAGAAACTAATGATGGAGAGGGTCCCACATCAGATGTCCTTTTTTTTTTTTTTTTTGATTTGTTTATTCATGAGAGACACACAGAGAGAGGCAGAGACACAGGCAGAGGGAGAAGCAGGCTCCATGCAGGGAGCCCAACGTGGGACTCGATCCCAGGACTGCAGGATCACTCTCTGGGCAGAAGGCAGGAGCTAAACGGCTGAGCCACCCAGGCGTCCCAACACATCAGACGTTCTAATTGGTTTGAGGTGAGCACTGGACATCAGGGCTTTTAAGATCTTCCCAGGGGACTCCGGTGTGCAGCCATGACTCTGAGGTACTGTTCTACAGTGAGATTTTTCTTTTTAAAGATTTTATTTATTTATTTATTTATTTATTTATTTATTTATTTATTTACTTACTTACTTACTTACTTACTTACTTACTTACTTACTTACTTATTTGAGAGAGAGAGAGAGAGAGAAGCAGACCAGACCCCCTGCTGAGCTGGGAGCTTGATATAGGGTTCCATGCCAGGATCCTGGAATCATGACCTGAGCAAAGGCAGACCCTTAGCAGAGCCAACCAGATGCCCTAAAGTGAGATTCTGAATAACTGTGCTAGCTTTACAAAGGATGTAGTGAGAATGAAATGAGATAAATCATGAAATGGACTTAGCACAGGGCTCGGCACAGAGCAAATGCTCTGCACCTCCACCGGCTCCTCTGTCAAATGGGGACATGTGAGCTAGTGCACAGGAAAGCCTGGGGGGACTCTAAGAGATGGGTACTGTGCAACGGAGAGACCTCAAGGAAATCAGATGCCGCCCACCATAAATATATCTTCAGGGAAACCGTGCCCTGAATGAATGCCAGAATATTTTCTTAAGGCAGAAAGAGGTAGGATCATATCCTACCTTCCTTTTCTTCCTCTGCAAACTGAACAACACAGGTGTCAGGGTCACAGCTCCTGCAAGCTCTTGCTAGGAGGTCAGTGAGGGACACAGCAAGAGCTGACCTTCCATGGGCTCACAGAGCAGGGCAGAAACATTTTCAGAAAATGACCACCCCTTGTATCCACTCAATAGGCCTGGTCAGTGTGCTTAGTCCCAGTGCCAGAGCCAGAGCCAGGCACCAGAGCCAGGCAGAGCTACCCACAGACAGGAAAGGGCTCTACTTCCCTTGGCCACTGGCTTGTGATTCTTGGCTTCAAAGTCCTAGCTGGACCTTAGTCGGAGACCACCTGCCTAAATTATAAGAAGCTACAATTAGGTTTTAGATTAGGTGGCTCAGGCTGCTTTAACAGACACCACAGACTGGGTTGCTTAAGCAACGGACATTTATTTTCTCACAGTTCTGGAGGCTGGAAGTTCAAGATCCAGACATGGTTGCTTCCTGGTGAGGGCTCTCTTCCTGTAGAGGACTACTTTTTCACTGCATCCTCCCATGGAAGGGGAAGGGGTATGGGAGTAAGAGAAGGGGTGGGTGGGGGAGGGAGGGAGAGGACCGTAGAGCGTGAGCCCTCTGGTGTCTCTTATCAGAGCACTAACCCTGTCATGAGGGCTCCACCCTCTTGACTTCATCTGAACCTCATTATCTCTCAAAAGCCCCACATCCAAATACCCATCACATTAGGTTAAGACCTCAACATGTGAATTTGGGGCGAGGGCACATTCAGTCCAGAAGAAGTTCTTCTTAAGTAGCTACTCTGCAAAATACTGATTTTTCTGCAATATGCAGACTGTGTTCCCAGCATAGAAAATAAAGCACACATACATGTTCAATTTTTAAAAAGTTTACTTTTAAAAATTAGCTCCATTTCCACCTGACCAATGCATTTAGCATGTTGTAATCTATAAAAGTTTAAAATATCTATAAATTTTGATATAGCAGTACTACTTCATAAAATCCATTGTGCATACACATGCTTGCACAAGCAAACAGATAAAGGATATTTATGTGTGGTGGTGTTTGTAAATGGTGGGGGGGGGAGCCTAGCAACTAAAGTCCCAATTAATTAGGAAAGGAGATAAATTATGACACGTTCATCAAATGGAAAAACCATGCAGGGTGCCTGGGTGGCTCAGCAAATGAGCATCTGCTTTCAGCTCAGGGTGTGATCCCGGGATCCTGGGATCGAGTCCCACATTGGGATCCCCGCAGGGAGCCTACTTCTCCCTCTGCCTATGTCTCTGTCATTATCTGTGTCTCTCATGAATAAATAAAATCATTTTTTTAAAAGAAAAACCATGCAGCTCTTAAAAAGAAAATACAACCCTATATACCAATGTAGAAAGATACCCAGCATCTTATTTTTTAAGCAAATAGAGCACTTGATAATTCAAAAGGAGATGCATGCATAAAGAGAAACAATTACACAGGCAGAAGGAGGAAAGTCACAAACACTGCACACAGCTAACAGGGTTTAACTTTGGGAAGGGATGGGGAGAGGGGGTTTCATATATTACTGTATCTCAGTGGTATGCTGGTAACAATGTTTCACAATTGCATCTCCAGAAAGAAAAGCTCTGATTTTTGTGTTTGCCAATTTCCACAGTGTAAATACCCGCACCATGGCAGATTTCACGCTATCAGATGGAGCTGAAAAGAGAGGTACAGTAGCATATCACTATACAGCATCCCCACCATATACATACAGTAGGTGTAGATAACCTTCACAACACAGGTAATAGTAAAATATTAGGAAGAAATGAGTTCTGATTTACTACCTTTTAAAAAATAGCTTACCTAATGGTAAGTTTATATAACTTGATTTTTAACAGTAGTTATGCTTAACAACCAGATGTCCTGTTGCCTGAAAATTTAACGATAGGCTCTCCCAACCCAGGCCTCTGGTACATCACTGCATTTCTATACTATTTGTCCTTTACAACAAATGTGGATATGGATGGTTGTCCAAATTTGTCTGCAATGCAGTTTAAAATAAAACCAGAGAAATCCTATTCTTTTTTTTTTTAAAGATTTTATTTATTTATTCATGAGAGACACAGAGAGAGAGGCAGAGACACAGGCAGAGGGAGAAGCAGGCTCCCCACAAGAAGCCCGATTTGTGACTTGATACTCGATCCTGGGATCACGCTCAAGGGATCCTATTCTTTGGCAGTAATCTAAAAACTCTGATAGCATGTGGCAGAGTCCATAATGGCATTTTAAAGTAGCTGAACTGCTCTTTCTGAAAGGCCTGTTGTGTCCCAGGTTCTGCAAAAAGAGCTAGTTTACGAAGTACCTGCTATGTGCCAGAATATGGATTTATTTATATAAATACATATATGCTATACCTACACCTTACAGTATCTCTGCCTCCGCCCTGATACACTCTGAGTAGATGTCATGACTTGGGACTTTCTGATCTCTGACAGCCCTCTCAAACATCAAGGCATAGTAAGCCCTGTTGATGAAGGGTGAACGCCATATGCCTTTAGGAGAAGGTTTCCAGCCACAGGGACAATGAGGAATGGTTGAAAATAATCTGGAAAAACACATGAGATCAGGTTGGAGGAGCAAGTGGTAGCACATAGGTAACAAAGTGGTATAGGATTGGTGACATATGCTCAGATATTAAGAAATCACTGATAACTTTGTTCAGCTCTACAGATCTGTACCCTTTTACCTTCTCAGCAATATGGTGACATTTCAGGGAAAGCATTTATGATAGACTGAATGTGTGCTCCCCAAATTCCTGTGGTGAAGTCTAATCCCCAGTGTGACAGTATGAAGAAGCGGGGGGGCTTTGGGAGGTGATCAGGTCAAGACAACAGGGCCTTCATGGATGAAATTAGTGGTCTTATTAGAGAGACCCTGAGATGTCCACTGACACATGAATGGATAAAGAAGATGTGGTCTACATACAAGAGAATATAACTCAGCCATTAGAAAGCATGAATACCCACCACTTACACCGATGTGGATGGAACTGGAAGGTATTATGCTAAATTAAATAAGTCAGTCAGAGAAAGACAATTATCATATGGGTTCACTCATGCGTGGAATATTAAGAAACTGCAGAGGATCATAGGGGAAGGGAGTGAAAACTAAGAAGTTGTCAGGGAGACAAACCACAAGAGATTCTTAACTCGAGGGAACTGCGGGTTGCTGGAGGGGAGGTGGGTGGAGGGATGGGGTAACCGGGTGATGGGATGTGCACTGGGTGTTACACACAACTGATAAATTACTGAATACTACACCTGAACCTAATGATGTACCATATTGAATTTAAATTTTAAAAAGAGAGAAAAAAAGACCCCAGTGAGATCCCCTGCCTTCTCTGCCATGGAAGGACACAGCGCAAAGACAGCCATCCATGACAAACCAGGAAGCAGGGTCCCTTTCAGACACCAAATCTGCTGGCACCCTGACTTTGGACCTCCCAATTTCCAGAACCGTGAGAAACACAGGTGTCTTCAGAAGCCACCCCACCTGGTTTTCTGTTACAGCGGCCTGAATGGACTAAGCGTTATTACTCTCAGTCCACAGGCGAGGACACTGGGGCCTGGGGAAGCGGCTTGATGACTGTAAGCTCAGGACGTGCGTAGTAAGGACATTCTCACTGGGAGCGGCCAGCACCCTGTCCTCCTCCTGGGCTGATGGGCCGGGGAGACCCAGAGCTTTTGGTTTTGGTTTCTCTTTGTGATTTACTTACTTAGCAAAGAGGGAAGAAAACCATGAGACTCTTGTCAGAGCTACCCAGGAAACAGAATCATTTATAAGGAAAATCGTTCAGGGAGGGGGGAGATCTCAGAATGAGAGAGGGCACGGAGCAGTCTTTTTGTTTAAGGTCAGCTTCCGGAAGCCTTGAATTAAACACACTCTCTCCTGTGAGGCTGTGCCGGGGGAATGAAGGAAAAAACAGCAGAGGAACTCTTCTAGAACAGTGGCTTTTGCTCAAGAGGGCGGGGGATGAGAAATCTTACCCTGTTTTCAGGATGCAGTCAGGAAAACACTTTAGTGGCTCAGGGTAAGGAGAGCCCCCCACCCCCAAGTCCGGTGAGTGGGGGTCTCTCATCTGGCCTCCTTGCTAGGATACCACAGGGAACCTAGAGCCATCGACGGCAGCGCAGTGGGTTAAGTGCCCTGGGCCTGCTAACGGACACTTTTGCAAAGCGTCTGAACAGGCTGTGGCCCCAGGACTGAGATGAGAATTTGGCTCAGGGAAAACACGTGGATGGGGACAATGAAAAGGGAGAGGGTGCTTGGTGTCTCCCTAGGGCCTGCAGTGAAGCTGTGTATTGTTTAAAAATGTCCCAGCCTGCTGGGTGAAGCTGCAGAGGCTCTGTAGCATTTGGACATCCGCTCTACCTAAGCTTGCAGCTTCCCCACCTCCCTCCATGCTCTGTACTACTGTGCCAGGGGTCTCAGCTACCATTATTGAGTGCTTACTGTTTGCCAGGTATTTTCCATTCACTTAATCTTTCCAGGAATTGAAGAAAGCCAGGCAAAAAAAAGGCAAAGGGATTTGCTTAAGTGATCACTACATGGTCACTGTATGGTCATTCATGGAGACAGGACTCAGGCTCTTCACCACTCCCCATACACTGGGCACAAACTCTACAGGTGACACCTTTGACTAAACTAATAGCCCAAACTATGTGCTGTTCTCTGTGCCAAGAATTTCCCCATCTCCCAGCCTGGGCTGGGGGCCTGCTATTCTGTTGGCCTGGTATGTCCACCTCCATGTCCCCACCTCCGGTTGTGTTGGTTGATGCAACCGGGCCTCCCCTGAGCTCTCGGGAATGCAGGCACACCCCTCCATCACAGCACTCAGCTACATTATATTTGTCCTTAACCACCTACTTCAAGTAGTGACCCCACGGGGGAGGGGAGATAGTGGTGCAAACAGGGACCACACTTGATTTTAATTTCGGCTCCACTACACCTGGTGTCAGGTACCTGCCACCTGCTGAGTGTGTGCCTACTGAATGGGCACACGGGCTGTTTCCCACCAGTAACCTTCCAAGTTGTCTTCCATGTCCAGAAAGGCAGGAGTGGTGGAAGCTGGAATTCATTTGTTCACTAGACAAATATTTGATAGCTCTCTCTGTTCTGGAAGAGGACACGGGAGTAAGCAAACGAGATAGTTGCCCTCAAGGAGCTTGTATTCTTGTGGGAAAAAACAGGGATACGAGTTTCCTATTGCTGCCCTAACAAATTAACAGTTTATTTATTATTTTTTTATTTTTTTATTTTTATTTATTCATGATAGGCACACAGTGAGAGAGAGAGAGAGGCAGACACAAGCAGAGGGAGAAGCAGGCTCCATGCACCGGGAGCCTGACGTGGGATTCGATCCCCGGTCTCCAGGATCGTGCCCTGGGCCAAAGGCAGGCGCCAAACCGCTGCGCCACCCAGGGATCCCCAAATTAACAGTTTAAAAGGCAGACATTTATTAATTATTTTGTAGCTGTACAGGTTGGAAACCTAGGGGCTGGGCTGGGCTCCCTGCTTAGTCTCACAAGGCCAAAATCAAGATGGCGGCCAGCCTGGGAGCTTCTTGGGGGAGATTCTACTCATGAGCTCATTGGGTTCTTGGCAGAATTCAGTTGCTTGGGGTTATAGAACTAAGCTCCCCTCTTCCCTGCACGTGTTAGCTCCTAAAGACCATCTGCTTTCCTCGTTGCACTGTCCTATCTTCGAACCAGCAATGACTCCTCCTCACACTTTAAATCTCTCTGACTCCCCTCCTGCAACATCTGTTCTGCTGCCAGGTGGAGGAAGCTCTCTGCTTTTGAGGGCTCTTGTGATTAGATTTGGGGCCCATCGGATAAGCCAGGATAATCTCCCTATTTTAAGGTCTGTAATTATGGCTGCAAAGTCTCTTTTGCCATGAAACATAACAGAATGACGGGTTCCAAAGATTAAGGCATGGGCATCTTTCAGGGGCTCTTCTGCCCACCACAACAGGCAGCCGATGAATAATCAAAAATGTATCTTTTATAACATTGATGAAAAGTGCAATGAAGAAAAAGAAATGAGGGTGGGGGGATGGGGACTCCTCCTTTGGAGAAGATGGCAAAGTAAGACCAAGTGATGAACCTGAGCAACAGTCAGGAGGCTGGTGTGGCTGAAAGAGAGTGTACAAGGGAGAGTAGGGGCTATGTGCCACAACCAGCCTAGGCTACCTCCCCTCCAGAGATGCTGCACTTAGCCACGATTTTCTCTGGGCTAGTGGTGATCTCTATAAACCCCAGACCTCAGGCAGGAGAACAGGGCCAGATGCATGGCTCCAAAGCATGTTAATGCAAGGAAGAGCTCCAAGGGCGTAGAGGGTCATTCTGAAAGCACAGGCTTGAAGACTCTGGTTTGAGCATTCCTAGATTTTAGAGGAGGGGCCAGACCCCTGCAGGGTCAGGAATGGACCAGAGATGGGTTAATCAGCCAAAGCGTGGTGAAGGTCGACTTGATGTCTCTGCCCAGGGGTGTGGGGCATGACAGCATGAGAACACAAATAGCCAGCTCCGCTCCTGCTGGAGGCCTTTGCTGTGCTTGCTGTTCTCTTTGGAATGCTGTTCTAGATCTCTGCATTGTTGCCAACTTCCTTTATTCCAGGTCTGCAGATCAAAGGTCCTCTCAGAGAACTCTTCCCTAAACAAACAGCCCTTTCTAGAAGAATCCAACTTCCCCTCTGCTACCCAGGACATCACCTTATGTCAGGGTTTCTTAAACTCAGAGGTGTTGGCGTTTTTAAGCTGGACATTCTTTGTTAGAGGGGCCCCTCCCATGCACTGCAGTGTGTTTGGCAGCATCCCCCACCTTTACCTGCCAAGTGCCAGGAGTGTCTCCCTTGTTGTGACCACCAAATAGGTCTCTGAACACTGCCAACCTACCCTTGGGAGCCAAATTTCCCGCCAACTCCTATTGACAGCCGCTGCTCGAGGTTACTGTCTTCAAAAACACTTACCATCTTCCAAAGTTATTAATTTCATTCAACAACAATACTTATGCAACGTCTAATATATGCCAGGCATGATTCTAGGGACAGGAGATAAAGCAGGCAAATTAATAGACAGAAATTACTATCCTTGAGGAACTTGAATCCTCATGGAAAGAGAGAAAATTAAAAAGAAAATGAGGGAAATTATCTTAGGTCAGATGGCAATTACCACTACGGAGAAGCGTAATGCAGGGAAAGGCAGTGGAGCTGGAGAGGCGCCCAGGTGTATTCAAGGAATGGTTAGCAGAGGCTGAATGGCTGAAGCTGAGTGAGTTTGGGGGCACCCGATGTGGTGGCATCGCAAGATACAAGACAGGGACTTCTTCTCACCCACATTAAGGGACCTCCTACAAACAGGGCCCCCTTTTGTCTTGGTCTGGGGTGTCCCCTGGGCCTAGGAAGGTGCCCAGCACGTTACACATGCTGGGTGCCTGAGGATTATGTGTCCCGTGAATAAACAAATGGATGGTTGGGGCTGGGCGGAGAGTGCTCAGGCACAGATCTCTTCAAAGGACAAAAGACAGAGTTATTATCAAAAGATGCTCGAGAGCTACAGCTGTCTTCCCTCTTTGGGAACCTCAAATATAAAAGGAAAGCACTAATATTTGACATTTATTAATCCAGAGATCGTTCCAAGTACTTTATAAATATCTCATTTTGTCCTTAAAGCAACCCTGTGAGGTGGGAACTCTTCAAGTCCTGATATGATAAATAAAGATGGTTCATTGCCCAGATATCATGGAGCTAGAGCCAGATGGAGCTGGCACTTGAACCCACAACTATTCATTTCCAGAACATAAGCAATATTGTCTTTTAAAAGGAAAAATGAAACTGGAGCTCCAGGAGCACAGGGTGGCCGATGTGGGAGGAGGCTGGACCCCTGCAGTCCCCTAGTCCACCTTTTAAATGATGACAAAAAGCAGCTACTCTTACATGGACCAAGCGTTGCCTACATGCCTTATGTTAAACGTATGGCATTATCATCTGTGCTTCTCACCTGGTCCTCTGTGAGGTAGACACAACCATCCCTGTCTCATACATGAGTGGAGGCTCTGGGAATGAGGGATATGCAGGGAACTGAGGGTGATGATATCAGAGAAGAGGGTCTAGGATGTACTGTTCACTTGCTTTCACTTGGGTATCTACAGCGTTCTTGGGTGGAAGAGGGAATGGATTTCTGGTGGGAACCTAGAAGGCAGATCTAAAGGAGATTCTGGTTCAGGATATGACATAGACAAGCACTGGTTAACTTCACTGAACCTTAGAAGAAGGGTAAGTGGAGAGAAGTAGCTGGTGGCAGCATTGCTACATACTTCCAGCCAGCTGAACTCCCTCTGAGCAAGGAGCATCATCTTAAATCATTGACACCAACCTTGAGGGAGCTCTTGAGCAGATCACAGCTTTGCCTGAGTCTGTCTGTTGAACATGCGCAATGCCTTGAACTCATGGCTTTCGGGGGATGGAGGGAGCAGTACCTCTTCCCAGGACAGGCCACCAGAGTGAAGAATATGCCCGAACATGTGTGTTATGGTTGTGTATAGATGTTCCAGCTATCTGAGCCTGAAGCTAACACTACTTACAGAAACAAAACTAAGCACTGGTTTTGGTAGACACTGAGCCTGGAGGACAAATCAAGGGAAGAGGATACATCTTGCCATGTGGTGATCTGCCAAGGGACATTCACTACTTTGGGGAAACATCTCAAAGACAGCAAACAGCACGCATCGAGCTTCGACTGCCCATGCTCCATCGGTGCCGTTTTGCATTGGCAGAGTCACATTGGAGACGGCTCTACCTTGAACACAGGCATAGAAGCTTCGGACTGCTCTACGGGTTGTCCACTGCAGCCAAGCCTGAGCAATCACATGTGAAGTCAATATTATTTTATAGTAAGTTAATTTCCTTTTATTTCTTCTTTAAATGATAGCCAGGGCACTATATTGATTTTTTTTTGGAAATTATATTTGTAGACAGTGTAATATAGGTAACCTTTGAATTTTATTCCAGGATGGTAAAAAAAGGCATTCAAAACATTTGTTACAAAAATGAGGCGAGGGCCACTCGCTGAATGAACAGAAGGCATTTTCATTATTTTTGTGGATGACCCTTAGTTGAGGACTCGAAGTCAAATAAAATGAGACAAAGATTGGTCTAAATCAGATAAAACTCAACCAGAGATAAATATAAGGCCTGTGCTTCTGGGTCAATAAATCTACTGCAGAAGTACAGAATGGGGAACCTTTGGCTGAGCAGTCATTCGGGGAGCTTTTCAGCTGAACTCAAGTTCAATTTGAGCCTGATGTGCAAATGGCAATAAAACTCTGTACCAGGAGGCTGCTTCTCAAACTTCGGCATGCATCAGAATCCTGCAGGCAACATGCTTTTAAAGGAACAGTTTCCTGGCCTCACCTCCGGAGATTCAGATGCACTTTCTCTGGGCTAGAGCCTGAAAGCTGACATTGTAAGCAGGCATTCTGAATGATTGAGAAGAATGGATTCCGAAGACTGGACTCAAGTCCAAGTGGAGGTGTGGACCTTTGACAGTTTGGTAACACCCAGAGCATATCATTCAGGTCAGAGTGTCGCCCCCACAGAGAGAAGTCAGAGCTACCTAGAAATGGCCAACCAATCAGGATGGTGGAAGGTCTGGAAGCCATCTCCCACAGAATTCCTTTACATGGGAAGAAGGTTTTGAGGGCTGGTGCATGGCTTCGGACATGCAATGATACACAGGATGTTGGCTTAGATGGTGTAAGTAAAAACATGTCTCCATCCTTACAGCAGGGAGATGGATGAGAAAATAATGGTAAAAAACAGAGTAGATGTTTCTACTGAGTGAACCATTCCTCGAATGGCAAGCATCTTTCTATGGGCTTATTCTACAAACTCTACTTATTTCAGGTCTTCTGTGACGTAAGCTTTGGATACAGAGCCCAAAAAGTGTAATGCCCGTTCTCAGAATTAGTGTGGGAGTAGGATTTTTTTCAAACATTTCCATAGCTCTAGGATCAAATAAGAGTGGGAAGTGCTGCTGGGTTGAACAGCTTCCCTTACTTTTGGATGTTCCAGGATCTCTAATACACCAATATGCAACTTGAATCTCTAAGGGAAGGATGCAGCATACAGATTTCTCAACCTTATCTTCCATAGTTTCTAAAGATGTATCAGCATCTCCTGCAACGCCTTTTGGAATCGGTCTAGAAAATGCTGGTCTGGGCTTATTGCAATGCAAGGTTGACATTCAACTCTGAATCTCAATCATTCCAGGGACTCAAGTCACACTGAGTTCATTTGTGGATATGCAAACTCTTCTCCACTGAACTACAATCTTCTTAAAGGAAGGTTCTTGGCATCACTTATTTTTCAAAAATCTTTTTCTACCCAGAAAATAGGCATTCAGTAGCACGTGCTCAATAAATGAACTACATCCAAAGCTAGTTTCTCTGGATGCAATTATTGCAGACAGAAATCATCCAATGATGCTATTCCTTCAGAGCATAAGCATTTCTTAGTTTTTGAGCCAAGAGATGAGGAGCGTTCTGCAAAATGGAGGGAAATGCCTAGGGCTGCAGAAAACTGGATGTCGGGGGCGAGGCAAAGCGTCAGCCTTATCCTACACTTCTACTCAGCCCACGAAAGCTATTTGTTTAGCAGTTCTTTGGCAAGTGCTCAGATGTTGGCTCCTTTTGACTCCCTGCCATGGAATCACCATGGTGTCTACTTCTTCGCTTTCCTCCAGCCTCAGAGGTGAGTCAGTCCTTGAATGTCCTCATTTTATTGTTCTATGGATATGGATTCCTAGAGAAATTCCTCCTCCCTCCCTGGAGAGCCAGGTCTCCATCTGCCTGTCTCTGGCCTACTTGGAGACTGAAAGGAATTGGGATACATTTTATTTTTAAATAGTTTCTTAAAGCACATCCTCTGGTTAATATGATGTCCTTCAGTTCGGGAAGGATGCATCTTGTCCTTGAGTAACCTCTGGGATGGTACGCAAACAGACCTCTCTGTAGGGCAGCCATCTCCTTCCCACTGGCTTGCCTTCCCTTACCCCCTCACCTCCAGTCACCTGCTACCTGGAGCTTTCCTTCCCCTTCTCTTGTTTTCTGGTGTTTGTTTTTAAGATTTTCACCATCAGCATAGGAACTGAAGTGTGCTGAATCTTAATGAGCCTGTCATACTCTTGTTTAAAAAAAAAAAAAGGTAGTCCTGCAGATAGCTGAATGCAGGGTGAATGAGAGCTTCCTGCACCTAGGTGATGGATGGACAGAGTGGTCGGGGATGAACCCATCTCCATGCAAGGATGTGGGAGGTGCCTTTTAATTCCACCTGAGTGAGGGCCCCGTGCTGCGGGCTGCCTGGTCATCCACAGCTGCCGTGGCTTTAGCAGTTCTGTGAGGATGGAATTAAGTTGTACGCAGCTCCGGTAAGAAGGGAGGGGAGTGGGTGGGAGATGGTGATAAGATCTTCTCTAATCTTTTAGGCCCTATGGACTTTGTGCAAGCAGACTGGGAAGGAAAAACAAGAGGAAGGAGGAAGCTGGCTGGCAATTTCCATGGGAATGTCTACTGTGCATGACAATGCTAGGAATTAATGAAGATAATGCATAGTAAAGTCTCCGGTAGGATGCCTGGTGAACGCAGCTGAACTTGATAAATGGGGCCAAATCTGAATTATGTGAAAAGAGTTACTTGTGAGGCTGTGGTCAGGAGGGGAAATAAAAGCTACAACCGCCTTCCAAATGCCCTTTGGTCTACCAGGCCCTTGTAGCTACACTACCACAAGGGAGCCTCACAAAGGGCTCTGGTGGGGGCTTCTCATTCTCCAGTCACAGAAAGGAATGCAGGGCTCAGAGAGCTGGCATGGCTTTCCAAAAGGAATAAAGCCAAAAATGATAAAGTTAACCTCTTGAAGGCAGATTTTTCAACTCAAACATCTTCTGCTTTTTCTGGGGATTTTTAAAGTAAAACACAGGAAGCTGATATGTGAAGTAGAATCATCACTTTTTCTAAAATAATATGAAAAGGCAACCCCTTCCAGATAGGGGAGAAATAGGAGAAAAAGTGTTAGGTGACCGCATTATATTATATTCAGGGAAAAGCAAAAAATTTACTACTTTTTTTCTGACCTGAGGGCTTTGAAGACCTTAGAAAAAACCTCATATAATCACCGTTTTTTAAAGCAGAGAATGGATTCCATTCGCTGAAAGGTTAGGTGGCAGAAAAGACCCAAGAGGACAGACTGAGATTTCCTGTGCACACATTGTGCGCCAGTAAGGGCTGGCTTGTTGAACTAGTTATTTTGTTAATTCTCCCGTATTAGGAACTATTCTCCTATAGGAGGAAGAGAACTATGGTTTACTCAAGGAAGCGAACCAATGTGGCCAAGCCTATGTGGACATTTAATGGCTGAATTGCAATTCCAGTGTGGATCTGCTGGAGTTCGCCCTCACCAAGCTGAAGACTTAACGCAGGGCCTTGCTGAAGATACCCCTTGTGGAGGCCTGCTACATGCTGGGATTCAGGGCAGCATGCTCCCTCCCCGCAGAGTCCTCAATTTCCGTGAGAATCCTAAGTGCTGCATGACTCATGCACTGATGTGTGGTACAATTCCGAGTCTTAAAATAACAAATCCCCATCATGAAAGCCAATGCATTCTGATGTCGCATAAATCCTTTTATAATGATCACTTGGTGTCACTGGCTTATTTAAATGGACACATCACTTCTAACAGGGCTTTCCTCATCTGCTCTGCCCTTTAAGTACCAGCAAGCAGGGAAGTAACTCACTGCGCCTTGGCATATCAAGTAGGAGCTGGAGGTGGTTTAGATACTTGAATGTCTCCTGACCTCACACTGAAGTAAGATGGGAGGGGAGGGGAGGACGTGTCATTTTTGTCATAATAAATTCCCCATATGCCACATTTTTCTTCTCCCTGCAAACCTGGATTGATGACCAGTGGGTTTCGTTTTACGCAGATAACCATGACCCTGATGCTGTGTCCTCGAGACACCGCAGTACATCTCTATGTGACACTGTCTATTATTCTCATACGAAAGACAGAAACTCAACACACACCAAGCTTTACCTGAGATTCCCTTCTCCCACCCAACAGACACAGGAAGTCTCCAGCTGTATAAGAGCTTGAAGTGAATGTGTTGGAATCCAGGCTTTTACAAAAGATCAACATGGGATGATAATTCACCAAAGGAAAGTAAGGAGGAGTGGTATGTGCATCTCTGGCCCCACCATGGGTTTCTAAAGGTCCAGTCTCAAATGCACCAAGCAAGCCCCTGGGAAGGTTTGTTGGGAGGGGAAACAGAGCCACTTTTCAGAGCAGACCTTTCTGTTCCAGAAGCATCCTGGAGGCTTCTTATGGACAAAATCCTAGACCTCTCTCCAGATGCTTCAAAGACAGAGTCCAGGATTCCACGTGTTACAGTATTCTTGATCCCCAAGCCACTAAAGTTCAAGCTAGGAAGGTTAGTAGTTAACAAGGCAGCCTTCTTACTGATCAGACTGGAGCCTCAACCTCTCTCAGCATGAGTTTCTTGTGTATAAATAGGAAACTAGTAGAGATAAGAATAGCACCTGCCTGGTGGGTTAGTGTGAGGATCAAATAAGATGAACATCTAGAAAGCACCCGGTGTACACTTAGCTAGTATGCAGACACTGCCTTAGCCATTATTAAAATACTTCTAAACCAGCTAATGGAGAGCTGCTGCTCAGAGTGGTCTGCCTCTTCTTGGGGGTTCCTTAGACTTCCTCACCATCCAGCAACTCAAGGGTTAGTGCCCAGCAGAGATGGGAGGCCTGGGTGTGTGTGTGTGGGGGAAACATCCAGGAGGTGTGTGAAAGGCTGCTGGTTAAATATCTTCCAGGCTGTAATGCCTGCAAGGTGTCACATGAAAAAATTACATAGAGTGAGGCATGCCTGGATGTTCTGGCAAATGTCAGGTCAGGAATGACCCCATCTCAAAGGACAACCTTCACCAGGCTCCCCACTGGGCATCTCTCCATGCTCCTCAGGATGTTGACTCTGAAACTTCCCTTGTCTTCCTCCAGCTTTGACCCCGCTATGGTTCCATCTCTGAACTCTCATCTCTGGGAAGCTTGACTATCATCCATTTCTTTTTGCTCTGGGACCTTGTATTTGTACCTGACCTGTCTGGAGACTAACCCTTAGCTTTTAGAGTTGACTGGCTCTTCCCACTACAGCGTGGCCCTAGTCTCCAGGATCCTTTAGGTGGTGCCATCCCTAGATACCTGCTCCACCGCAGGACAGCTGGTCTCAGACGCCAAGCCCTTCTGGGCCTGAGCAAGTCTACTGCTCCTTGAGCTCCAAGTTCTAATTCCAACACAGATCATATGTCTGCATCCTTTGAGAATAGTGTGCCAAAGCAGTGGCAAAGAGGAAGAGGGGGAGAGGGCAGAAGGATCCAGAAGCACTGTGACAACAGACATTGGCAGCCCTGAGCTTTAAGGAGAGGGAGGCCGCTCGAGTTTCTTATCAGTACACTCTGGGAGGTCATGGGCCATTTGTGGCCTTCCTGGCACATCCAGGACACACTAGGGACTCCACGTGCAGTTGTTGAATACAGAATGAATGGATGAATGATACCATTAACAGAGATACTTTAGCAGTATTAGCAGAATTGATGTCACTTCTGACCAGAAACTTTCAGAATCAATAGGACATCTGCTATTTCCTCCCTATATGAGGAAGTATGAATCCAGATGAATCTTGACGGCTTATGGTGAGCACAGATCCAGCAGGCCTGACATGGACATGGAATGTGAGGAAGATAAATTTCTATTGTGCTAAGAAGCTGAAACATTGGGGTTCTTTGTCACTGCACAATGATCTTTGCATCAACAGGGCCCTGTTGATGCAAAGATCATTGTGCATACTCCTAAAAAAGTTCAGTGGGATCTAGGTCTGATGGTTAGTCAGGAGAGAGAGTTTTTGGTGAGACTGCCACGGACTGCCAAGGTCTGATAGCTACTGTGCCTGTAGTTGTGGCTTGAAGAAAGAACTGGAAGGTTGACCGAATAGGCACTATCCACTGCAGAATTCGGGCAGTCAGTTGGCCTCCTCCTGGGCTTTGCCTTCCTTCTCCCTCAGAGGAAGGAGCGCTGAGCCCTCATACCACCTTCCGAAACATCCACCATGCACCACCCTCACGATTTACCTGTGTTGTAGCCCCTTCCAAGGGCAGGCCAAGGGCGGTGATTTTTCCACAGGTTTCCAAGGTACCAGTCACTCTGGTTTTCGACCAAGCCCAGGACCTGCTGACCTGTAAAGTACAGAGAAAGCAAAGGTCTTAGATGAAACCAAGCCAAATGCAACAGTGAGAACTGAACAGGAGATAGAGTCAAGGCAGATCATCACAACAGTGGCTTTCATTAGTATGTGTCAGGCCCTGATCTAAGTGCTTCACACATATTAATGCATTTACAACTCCTACTTCGCCAGCCCTGCCATTTGGAGGCCACCTAGAGTAGCTAATTAACTTGCCCAAGGTCACCCACTTACTCTGTGATAAAGCCAGAATCCCCAACCAAGCAGCCAACCATTGGTCCAACCATCCCTTAACTCACCACCAGTATTACTTACTGGCATACCTCGAGTGTTCTAGCTGCAATATTCCCCACTGTACGCTAGCTAGTTCAATGGCTTTTTGAGCATTAGCTGCCATCATCTCCTGCCATCAGAGGGCAAAAGTGCCCCTGGTGAGGGAGGTGGAAGCTCATAGACAAGAGCCCCCTCTTGGCCGAAGCTTCTCATATCCCCTTTATCTTGAGTCAACAAGCCATGGTGTCATGTCAATAGGGGAGTGTCTTCTAGAGGAGAACTGCTGCCCTATCCCCAGCGCCCGGCTCTAATATGTCTGGTCTACTGGAGCCAACAGCAGAGGTGAGCCAGTCCTCTTAGTAACTCAGCATCTTAAGTGAGCTGGTCACCCTCTCCAGTTCTTTGGGCGTCCCATACGTGGGATTCCAGGCCTTCTATGGAGGCACACAGGGCATCAGATCCACCAATCTTCCATGAGACAACCCTATTGTGTAACTTGCAGGAAGTATTCCCTTGGGCCTACTATCAACTATTTTACAGACCAGGAAACCGAAGTTCGCCCGGACTGTGATGTACATGACAGGTGGTGGAGCTGGCACATAATTCAGTATCTGTCTGACACCCAGATTCCTTCCACCATCTCGGTGCAGTCTTACTTGCCTTTACAATAAGCATTTGAGGTAGGAATTGAAAATCCCCATGTTCTAGGAGCAGAAACTGAGGCTTGGACAGTTTAACTTGCTAAAGGTCACATGACTCATAATCATTGTCTTCCGCAGTGAACCGATGTCTTTGGGGGCTAAAATCTTTATGTTATTGGCCAATCTGAGAAATAAAGACCTTTCTGACCAAATAAAAGCCCAGCAGCATGTTAAGAAAAACACAGTGTTTCTCCCGGTACACCATGCTGGGTGATATAGAACCTCCTTGGTGTGATGACAGTTCCCTGAAACGATGGTGTGTGGGTTTGGTGTAATTTATTTGATCAATTTATCGAGCTCTTATCTAAATCATCACCCCAGCACAAATACATAAATTAGAGGCATGAGAAAAATACTACCACCCACTTTGTCATTGTATATGATCCCATCTAAAACTTGTAGAATCCCTCAGAAAAACCCATCACCAATTCAGGAAGTGCAAGAGCCAATCAATTCCACACACAACAAGCTTGGGATATTCATATAGAACAGTGAAATCTGAAAGGCAGGCTGTCCTTAGCAGAGAAACCTGTGTGCCACGTCCTGATGCTGGGACCTCATTACAGAGCTCACGTGATAACCTCGCACGGAGGTTGGGGTGTGGAGGGGCTGCAGAGTCCTTAGGGGAGCTGGTTCATAATTACTAATGACCACAGGTTCGGTGTAATGAAGGGTGTCGCATGCTCAGACAATATGGGGGCAGCCTGGGTGGCTCAGTTAAGTGTCTGCCTTCAGTTCAGATCATGATCTCAGGGTCCTGGGATCGAGCCCTGCATTGGGCTCCCCGCTCAGCAGGGAGTCTGCTTCTCCCTCTCCCTCTGACCCTCCTCCCTGCTTGTATTCTCACTCTTTCTCTGTCTCAGATAAATAAGAATCTTAAAAAAAAAAAAAAAAAGAAAGAAATGACAAAAGGGGAGTGATCTTTCATTGAACTCAGGTGGCCACCTGAATTTTAGGTAAGGTAATCTTCAGCTACCTGAAGTCCAAATTTTGTATTCTCACATTCTATGCATAGTGTTCTGCCCCAGTCTACTTCCTCAGAAGCTTTCTCTAAGTAGCCACACTTTATTCCTGCCAAATGAAAATGTACAGTTTTGTTGTTTGCATTCTGGCTCCCTTCTGGCTCTTGCTCACATGGCTCTTGCTCACATGGCTCTTGCTTGGCGGGAACTGCCCTTACCCTCGGCCAACTCCTGCCCGGAATCCCTTCCAGGGCATCTCCAGCACAAAGACATCTATGAACACCACTAAGTCTGGATCTTTACCTTTGCTCACACATGAGACGGGAGACACCTCTATTTAGCACTTCCTCCTGGCATTTTTTTGCCATCAGCTGACTTATGCCTTGTCAAAGGCAGCGTGGGTGACACACGGGCACATCCACAGCTCATTTGTAAATATCCACTTCTACCTTAGTCCAACGGCAAGGACTGAGTAGCATCTAACACACTAACAGGTGCTAATAAATGTCTGCTAAATATATGACATCCAGTGGGTAAACCCCTCCCGACTGCGGGACCCATAATGTTAGTATATTAGTATTCTCACATCTTTGAAGCTGCAGAGCATTTTGCCCTCCCCTCATTCACCGAGATTGACACATTCTCCCAGAATTCTTATTTAGAAGTGTGGAGGCATGAGAGAATTAATAGATGATATTAACCCCATATTCCCAGATACCAAACCAATTTAGAGGTAAAAAAAGTAAGAGCAAAATGTTACCTTATTACTGCAAGTTAGAGGACTTACTGTAGATAGGCATCATGCCAAAACCCTGACCACAGTTAAAATTCTAGAAGGACCTAACTGTTATGCTGGATGACCTCCAAAGAAACCCTCATGGATGGGCTTGCTCTCTTTCTGAAGCTTCCAGATGAGCTTGGATGATTATAGTTAAAAATAGCTATCACTTTTACAGCACTCAATACATTCTAGCCCCTAATGCTCCAAACGGTTCAGGGGCTTCACAAGCCCACTCACAAAACCCAGGCTACTAATTTTAATCACTGACAGAGCAGCTAATGGATCTGTCTAAAAAAGCAAAACAAAGGCTCAGTAGTTGTTTATTATTTTGCATTTTCCCAACCAGTGGATATTAAAATTACCGCTATCATGATGCTAATTAAGGAATTTTTTTTTAGACCCTAAAGAGGGCTGGCATGTGTTAAAAGAGTTGTTTGCGATGATCATGAGAAATGCAGCCCAGGTGCAAAGTGAGAGACAGGGAATTTGGTGAACACGACTTGAGATTAACCATGCAGAGCCTTCCTTCTCTGGAGATTGTGACCTTGAGTTCAAGCCTTCAGCAAAGCAACCAGTGTAGAGGTGCTTCCAGGTGTCATCACTACACTTCTGCAGTTTTCCACACGGGTGAGGAAGATGCCAGATTTGCTGCACAGAGCTGAGTGGGAGCATGCATCGATCTTGGTGAATGAAGGGAGGGCAAAATGCTCTTTCTGAAGCTTCCAGGTGAGCTTGGGTGATGCTAGTTAAAAATAGCTTATCATGTTGGCAAATTGAATTCCAATAAATAAATATAGAAAAAAAATAGATTATCACTTACAGAGCACTCAGTACTTTCCAGGCCCCAATGCACCACACAGGATTCTAGTCATTGGGTCTAGTCATTTGCATTACAAAAAGCCCAGGTAATTGGAGAGCACCTTGAAGTCTGAGAATTACTGAACCAGGTCTGGAAGCTGTGTCCCAGGTTTGGTCTGGGGTGAGGCTCGCGTGCGGAACCCTTAACACAAAATAAACTGGAATCTAAATCCCACCCACAAACCACCAGAATTCAGTGGCAGCCTCCAGTGTTACACTTCTTCCTCTTCTTCTACTTCTATTTTTTAAAAAATATTTCATCTATTTATTCATGAGAGACACAGAGAGAGGCAGAGACACAGGCAGAGGGAGAAGCAGGCTCCTTGCAGGGAGCCGGATGTGGGACTCCATTCCAGGACCCCAGGATCATGACCTGAGCCAAAGGCAGACCCTCAACCACTGAGCCATCTAGGCGCCCCCAGTGTTATGCTTCTTAAGGACAGTGAAGTGATGAAGAAAATGAATCCTAGAGCCAGAATGCCCAGGTTCAAACCCCAGCTCCTCTACTTATTAGCTGTGTGACTTCAAACAAGTTACCTAACCTCTTGGTGCCTGTTTCTTCATTCATTTATTTATAAAGTGACGTTAACACATAGGATATATCTTAGAATTTTTTTTTCTCTAGGCACAAGTTAATTTTGTGCTTTTTTGCTTATTCAAATGTTGCAACTTAACAATGCCTGGAAAACTAGTAAAACTGTTCAGGAGGTATTTGCTCTTATCATTACACCCAGAATTCCCTGGCCCCGGTTCTATCCCGGTCGCCTGCACTCAGGAGGTGTCTGTAGCTTCGGCCATCTCCCTGGCTCCTTCCTTAGCTGCCTAGGTCCTTTCTCTGCCTATGACTTTGGTTTACTTTAGCAATCGGCTGAGGCTTTGCTGTGTCAGATAGCACACAACAAACCAAGGAATCAAAGATAAAACACGGCCCTCACCCTAACAGGCAGCTAGAAGAAGAGGCAGAGAAACACTTCTGAAGCAGCTGGTACGCACAGCAATAGAAACAGCAGTACGTCGGAGGAGTGGAGGGCAGGAAGTAATGGGTTCTGTGGGGGACGGTGGGGGACCGGCCGGGCGCCTCCCGGGGGTCGCCTGCCGCATCCTTTGCTGCACGATGGGCTAGACCTGCCCCATCGACACCGCCCTCCACACTCCCAGGCCTCCCTGATAACAGTGCTACCTCCCAACACCCCTCTCCGCAGAGGCCCTGCTGCTCCCTGGTGACAGTGCATGAGACAGGTCATGCCAACCCCAGCTCAGCAGCCAGGCGGCATCATCTGGTCTCCAGAGGTCAAAGTCGACAGCTTCAGCCTGGGTGATGCTAGCACATGAGGCCTGCTGTCCCGTGAAGAGGTGAGTCCCAGGGGACTCCTCCTGGGGTGGGGGTGGGGGGGCCATGGGCTGCTGGTGCACCCCCTCCCTCAGCATTCCGCACTGTCTCGTCTTCTTAGGAGTTATTATAATAAAACACCGTGACTAACAGAAACGGCTTTGTCATTGTTTTCTGGGCGGCCCTGTGGTTATGATTAAGTGCACTGTTCCCTGTCTCCCTTACTCGAGGCACAAGTTAACTTATGAAAATGAAGCTGTCTTCTTTGCTTATTCATACATCACCACTAACAGCCAGACAAGAGCGAACAAGCTTGCTATTCTGCTGGGGCCCTGGTGTCGGTGTCAGCAGCCAGCAGACGGATGGCTCCGGGCTGGGAACCCCCCTCGCTCCCTCCTTCCACTGCTTTTGGCTCGAGGCAGGGCTCTGCTCGGGGTGGGGGGTGGTGAGGCCCCAGGAGCGGGCCCTGGGGAGGCTTCCGTGTGGCACACCGGGCACGGACGGGGCGGGCTGGGCATCGCCCACCAGCTAGGAGGAGGCGGCGTGGTGAATTATAGACACAAACGGATTGTAACCCAGACTGACGTGGGTTCTAGCCTTAGCTCCTCATGGCTTGGTGGAGGTCTTACTTTTTCTGAGCCTTGCTTTGTTTTTTTGTTTTGTTTTGTTTTGTTTTTTTAACTGCAAAATGGCAAGAAGAGAATCTATCCCCTTGCCTACAAGAACGGATGTGCAGATCAGGTGACAGAGGTTAAGCGCTCACCTTCAGGTAGATGCTTCCTTCTGGATGATGGTCGTTGTGCCTGGTGTTTGAGATTTCTCCTCAAGGGCTGACGCTAGCTGCACAGACTCGACATGGCGAAATCTGGCCCCACTGCCCCTACCCTGTCCTGTTGGCCTTTGCCCTGACCCCCTGTGACTTTCTGAAGCCCTGTCAGCTTCGGTGACACTAGTCCCTTGGCTGTCTTCTTCCCTCCAGATATTCTTTTTCTGCCTCCCCTTGGATGCTGGTGTTCCCCAACTCCCGTCCTTAGCCCCCTTTTCTTCTTGCTCTACGTTTTATCCCTGGGTGACAGGATCTACTCCAGTGGCCTCAAATACCACCGACAGGAAGTTAATCACCCACCTCCATCCCAGCTCAGACTGCTTTTCAGAGCTTCTGCTCTTAAATCCTTGTCACATCCCTGCCATAACCAAATCCCACAGATTTTATCTGCTATTTCTCAAACTCGTCCCCTCCCCTGTCTGTCACCCCCTCAACCTGTCTCTCCTTCCTAGATTACTTGGCAGATCACACTTGATCACCTTTCCCTCAGGGAAGCCTTGCTGTTCCATTCTGCCCACAAAGAAATATTCTGCAAGTGCAAATTTGATAATTTTGCTTCCTTGATTAAAAAGCTTAATGCTCCCAGGCCCCCATATAGTGTGGATGGATGGATGAAAAAGAAGTACTATCTGTCATCGACCATCCTAGCCCATCTGGAAGTGATGAATTCTATCTGAATGGGATGGAGGTGGATGCTTACAGGTTAATCTCCCCAGGTAATAAACACCAGAGACAGGTAGTTCTAGCTCTGATCACAGATGCTCCTAGGGCTGTCTCCGTATCCCCACCACCAGGAAAGTTCCTGGATGCACAGAGAATCTGCCAATCACTGCTGCATATCAAACAGCTCTGCTTATACCAGCAGGTGAATATTAAAATGTTATAACCAGGGGCTGTCTGAGGTATCAGCAGAGAAAGCAACAATGACTTTCCAACCTCATATTTATTCTAATAAGCTATTTTAAAATAGAAAAGCCTTTAATAGTATCATTCAGTGCATGTCTGGGTGCAGGATGGCTAATAACAAGGAAAACATATACTATCACATTGCCGTTTACTAAACATCCTGAAAGAACTGCTGCGAGCCTGCCCTGGTTGCCCCTGGCTACTGGGTGCGGAATAATCAAGCATCCCCTTAGAAGATGCCACACAAAAGGGTATTTAAGCAACTCTGAATGGGTTGAAAAGGACTGTTTCTGAACCTGCATGTTTCACTTAAATGCACTCTGGGATCACAGAAATTCATAGGCTCAGCAAAGATCTGAGTACTCACTCTGGGGCCACCTGCCTTATACAGGTGGAGCCAGAGAAGGGGGATGAGGGACTTAGGGACACAACACCTAGTCCTGGGACTCTACTGCCGACTCTATGCTGTGTTTTCTACTCATCAGTTTCTCCGACTTGGTTACGCCTTCTTTCCTGGAGCGTGAATATAATTCTCACCTGGTTCAAATTTTAGCTCTCCTACATTTGACTGGTAATCCTGAGTAAATACTTTGGTCCTCAGTTTCCACCTCTGGAAAATGGTAAAGGTATCTATTTCAGGGGGCTTCACTGAGATCTTGAGCAGGTTCATGTGTCTCAGGTTCATACTGCATGGCCTTGAGTCAGAACCCATGTACTCCCAGTCGTCAATCATTGGTTGCCCAGGGGGTAGTGCCCCTGTTCTGAATTGTTGTTCAGGCAACCTCGATTTCATTTAGAGATAAAGACCCCATCCTTGCTGACCTCGATAGCTGATGGATAATCCCTTCTAAGAGGAATTAGAATCTGTGTCACTCTAGAAGGTAGAATTAGGCTGAATGAGTGAAGATTGGAGGAAGACAGATTTTGCTTCTTAAAAGCAAGACTGCAAGAGTTCCATGAGAGTTCACCAAGATGGAAACCAGCTGCCTTTCTAGGGAGCAGCTTCTGAACACTGGCATGGTTCTGGAAGAGGCTGCACGATTCAGCCCTCATCCAGCAGGTATTCACCAAGACCCTACTGTGCATGGGGCTGTGTCAACTGCTGGAGACACAGCACTGAAGACAAGAGAGTCCTTGCCTTCTGGATTTTATGATCTCTACAAAGAACTTCTCAAATGGGTTAGCTATCATTGGCCAGGCCCCACCTCTAACCTCCCTAGCCTCCGGGGTAGGCTAGGGGCCTTCTCTGCAAAGACAGCTCCATTAATTCTCATGTATGGCAGGTTTGGGGACCTCTGCAGTGGGAGGTCACCCAGCCGTTATGCTGTGGGAGAAGGGTTTCTGTATTAGATTTGATGATCTCAAAGCTCCCTTCCAACCTGTGAGCTCGCTTTACTGTAAAGCCCAAAGGACCTTTCTCAGTATCCCCTCAGGCTGTACTGTCCCCATACACATTCTTTTTCCACTTGCACTGTATATGTGTGCACACAGCTGCCCTGTGATGGGAGCCTGTTTTTCTCAGGGCAGCCCCCTTTTTGTGAGCACTTTGTCCAGGCACTGGGATACGTGCTTTCCATGCGTTGTCTCAGAGTACCTTACAACAACCCCATGAGGTGGGTGTGGTGCTTATCTGTATTGTTTGGAAGGAAAACTGAGGTTTAGAGAAGATACATCACTTGTCAAGGACAAGTGGTTGGGATCCCAGAAGTTGGGCTCTATTCAGGTGTCTTGATTGCAAATGCCTTTTTTTTTTTTTAAGATTATTTATTTATTTATTTATTTATTCATGAGATACACAGAGAGACAGAGACATAGGCAGAGGGAGAAGCAGGCTCTCTGCAGGGAGTCTGATGAGGGACTCAATCCCAGGACCCTGGGATCATGCCCTAAGCCAAAGGCAGATGCTTAATCACCAAGCCACCCAGGCGTCCTAAAAGCCTGTGTTTCCATACCTACACTCATTGTTAGGAACAATCTGCAAGGCATCTCCTGCCCTAAATACCACCATGTGAAAAACTCCAAAGGACAGGAGAAAATGGGTAGAAAGTCTGGCCAAGGATTATTTGAGCTGCACAGCTGTTCCTGCCTGTGCTGCCACCAGGGGCTGTAGGTCCAGAATACTGCAGAGTCCTCTGCTGTCCATCAGGTGCTCTGAGACTAATTTCCTTCAGCATTAATCCCAGGGCACTGAGCTGGAGCACTTTCCTACCCAGGGGTACCCAGAGAGAACAGAAGGACAGCCCGAGGCTCAGAACAGAGTCTACAATCCAATAAAGGTCCAGATAACGATTCCATCTGCCACGATGCAAGAGCAAGTCCCCACCCACCCTCTCGAGTCAGTCCCAAGCGGGCCCACATTAACTTAATTTATGGTTTAAAAACTCCTGCTCGATCGCAAATAATGATTTCTCTCTTCTTCCTTCCCTGAACTTTGGTCTTTGGAAATGGGAAAAACTGAAAAGGAACTCAGGGCCAGCCTTTGGGCTCTCTTCCAAGGCTGCTTTTATCACAATGACTCCCAGGACGCTTGGCTGCTGTCACCTCTCAGATGAGGCCCCAGCCAGGGGAGCAGAGCTGGCCCGGATCCAGATACAACTTCTATCCGTGGACTGCTTGGATCCTTTTTTAAAAAACACAATTTGTTGGCATCTTTCTGATACTTTGTTCACGGACACTCCTTTGTCTCACTGGTAACACTGCCTAGGAGAAATTATCTCACTTTTCCTACTGGGGCTGCAGGAAAAAGCACTTGTTTGTAGGATTCTCAGACCACCAGAGAAGTTCTGGCTTTTCCAATTATAGTTGACCCTTGAACAACATGGGTTTGAACGTGCAAGTCCACCTACACATTGTGGATTTTTTTTTTTTTGATGAATACAGTACTATAAATGCATTTTCTCTTATTTTCTTAATATTTCCTTTTTTCAAGCTTACTTGCTTATAAGAATACAGTATATAATACATATAACATACAAAATATGTGCTCATCAACTGTTCACATTATCACTAAGGCTTCTAGTCAACAGGTAGGTAAGTTTTGAGGGAGTCAAAAGTTATATGTGGATTTTTCAACTGAGTAGGGTGGTGGTGGTGGTGGGGGGGGTAGGGCTCCTAACCCTGTCATTGTTCAAATGTCATTTGTAGTAACTGTGTGTCCTGGACCAAAACTACTTGATTTTTTGAGCTTTAGTTTTTATTTCTTTAAAATAGTGATTCGAAGGGGCACATGCACCCTAATGTTTATAGCAGCAATGCCCACAGTAGCCAAAATATGGAAAGAGCCCATATGTCCATCAACAGATGAACAGATAAAGAAGATGTGGTATATACATATATACCACATTATACATATACAATGGAATATTACTCAGCCATCAAAAAAGAATGAAATCTTGCCATTTGGAATAATGTGGATGGAACTAGAGGGTATTGTGCTAAATGAAAGAAGTCTCAGAGAAAAAGACAAATACTTTATGATTTCACTCATAGTGGAATTTAAGAAACAAAACAGATGAACATCAGGGAAGGGAAGGAAAAATAAGATTAAAACAGAAAGGGAGGCAAATTATAAGACTTTTAATTCTTGGAAACTGAGGGCTGCTGGAGGGGAGGTGGGTGGGGGGATGGGGTAATTAGGTGATGGGCATTAAGGAGGGCACATGATGTGATGAGTACTGGGTATTGTATGCAACTTATGGATCATTAAATTCTACCCCTGAAACTAATAATACGCTATATGTTAACTAAATAGAATTTAAATATATAAAAATAAATAAAATAGATGATGGTAAAAATCCATCCTATTTCCACTATATGGTTTCAAGAGTGAAATAAAATGTTGTAAACTATAAACTACTGTTCAACTCTAAGTATTACCATCATTAGCAAACATTTCTGGGTCTTCTGTAGCTATTACTCAATTTTTCCCCTACAGTATTCCTGAGATTATAGCATTATTACTTGCTGATAGTCTACATAAGCAGCGGCCTGACACAGCAAACTTTATTCTTTGAAACATGGCCTGGAAGGCGGAAGTGGCCAGTAGATGCCTCAATGTGGCTTAGAAGCAGCCAGAAAGCATGAGGACCAAATCTGTCTTCTTATGACTGGCCCTCGGGCAGATTATAGAGATGTAGGGATGATCATTCAATGAGGGAGGACACAGAGGAAGTTTGGAACAGAGATACTAAAACACTAGAGGATCACCACCAGTCTGGACCACTCAGTGTCAGGTTAATGAAACTTCATATTTTGAAGTTCTCTCATTGCCATGAGGTCAATCACTTGTCCATTTAGCAAATACTTATTGAATACATATTGGTTAAGCACCAGGCTGGGCCATGGGGATGCAAGAGTGGGTGAATCATGAGACAGTCCCTGCCCTCAGTGTAGCTTACAGCCTTGGAGGACAGATACGCTTGCTAGGGATGCTGTAACAAGTACCACAGATGGGGTGGCTGCAGCGCCAGAATTTATTTCCTCAGTCCTGGAAGCTGGAAGTCCCAAATCAAGGTGTTGGCAGAGTTGTTTCTTCTGAGTTTTCTCTCCTTGACTTGTAGATAACCACCTTCTCCCTGTGTCTTCATGGGATCCCTCTGCGTGTGTGTCTGTGTTCTAATCTCTTCTTATAAGGACAGTGGTCACATCACATTAGGGCCCTTCCTAATGACCTCATGCAAACTTCATGACCTCTCTAAAAAAACGCTCTCTCCAAAGGCAATTAACATTCTGAGGTATTAGGGGTTAGAACTTCAATATATGAATTCTGGGGGGCATAATTCAGCCCATGACATAGGGCAAGGTCACTAAACAATTACACCAATCAACAAGTGTGAAACTGTGACTCTGGAAGGTCTGGGGGAGTGAGGTCAGAGGTCTGAGTGCTGCCAGGGTCTGTTAAGAGGGGAAGTCAGCCAAGAAGGTGATCTGAACAAAGAAAGATCCGATCGCAATCTAAAGGAAGATGGGAAGAGCACCAAGGTAGAGAGACAGTGTGTGTTAAGACCTTGCAGCAGGAAGCTTGACAGGGCGAAGGATGCATCACACAAAGATACCTGGTCTCTGTCTCTGGTTCTGGCACAGAATTCCTAAAAGCTTTGGAATTTCCTGAGTGGGAAGGGTGTTAGGAGCATCTTTTGTTATAATGAGGTGATTCTTGGTAGGCCCCAAGAGCACTACATGGGGGCTGGCTGCCAGAAAGACCAGTCTTGATTAGAAGCTTGGGAATTTCACCCCATTGCCCAACCTCTAGGGAGGGGAAAGGAGCTGGAGACTGAGTTTATTACAAATGACCATGATTTAATCAACCATGATTACCTAATGAAACCCCCATAAAGACCCTACATGATGGGATTCAGAGAGCTTATGGGTTGGTGAACACTTCAGGGTGCTCAAGGGTGGTGCACTCAGCACAGCATGGCCCCTCCACATGCCTCCCTCCACCTTGCCTTAGGCATCTCTTCCACTTGGCTGTTCCTGTTTTGTAGTCTTTATAATCAACCACTAGTAGTAAGTAAAGTGGGCTCCTGAGTCCTGTGATCTAGCAAATAGCAAACCTACGCGAGGAGAGGGGCTGTGGGAGGTCCTGACTCGGGGGCCAAGTCGAATGGAGATGTGGGTAATCCGGTGGGCCTGATACTCATGCCTGGTGTCTGAAGTGCAGGCAGTCCTGCAGGACGGAGCCCATAAGCCCATGGGGTCTGATGCCAACTCTGGGTAGTAATGTCAGATTTGAATTGTGGGATGTCCCCTTGGTGTCTTCAGAGAGGTGGAGCACTGGTTGGTGTCAGGAGGAAGAACTACTGCTCAAGGGACTAACGGCCAGCATGGCCAACACACAGACCACACAGAGGAGGTGGGGGAGGAGACTGCAGTTGGCAGGCAGACCTGCCCAGGGTAAGGACGCTGCTCCGTGCAGGACAAGCAGGGGCACAGCTGAAGGGTCTGAGGCAGGCGGGACCATCTGGTCCCATGACACCGGGCACCATCTGCAAGGAAGACAGTGTGAACAGCCCCAGCTATGGTCAGTGAGGTCAGTGTGATCAGAGTGTTCTCTTTCATTCATTCATTCGTTCGCTCCTTCCTCTTTTCTCTCTCTCTTTCTTTCTTTTAGAAATAGCCCATTGGAGACATGCATGAGCAGAGAGGTGAGGGCTGCAGACACACATCACGCTCAGCAAACGCCTTCTGAGGGACCTGTGTGCAGGTGGCAGACCTGGGCTGAGGGCCATCCGTACCCTCAGCCCAGGTGAGGTGCTTGTGATCTACTAAGGGGATGGGGAGTGGAGGAATGGGGGCAGACTCTGTGCTCTCCTAACCCGGGGTCTCCCAGGGTGCCATGTACTCTGGAGAGCACTGAAGTGCTCTCTCCCTGCTGGGAACGGTACTGTGGGGACAACAACAAGTTACCCTATGTCTGGAGCCAATCAGGCTCTGGGAGAGAGGTGGTAAAGGCAACACTATGAAATTACCTACGTGTCTTGGGGGATACAAAAGAGGTATGCCGGGGGTGGGTTAAGTCTCTGAGGAGGTGGGACTTGCCTCCTAAAACAAGTCAAATCAGCACAGGGAGGAGGAGGAAAGTGCAGCCAGGTAAAGTGGATGAGGAGAGACAAGTTCTCAGGCAAGAATTCCCACATGTGCTCTGGAGTCATCGTGGGGAGACATGGAATAATAACAAAATAAGGTGCTTGGCCATAAAAAGGAGCGAAGTACTGATGCGTGCTACAACTTGGCTGAACCTCGTTCATGTTATGCCTCATGAAAGAAGCCGGACACAAAAGACCCCATACTGTACGATTCCTTTTATAGATCTAGAGTAGGCAAATTCACAAAGAGAAAGTAGGTCAGTGGTTAACGGGACACAGAGGGAGGGATGGTGGGGAGCGATTATTTGCTGCGTACGGGGGTGTTCTTGTGGGGTGACGAGAGTGTCTTGAAACTAGAGAGAGGTGACAGCTGCATAACACTATCAACAACAAAACACTGCTGACTCACACATTTAAAAATGGCTAATTGTTTGAAGTTTGGCGAATTTCACCAACACAAAAGCTGACAACGATGTAGTGACCACGGAAGTAATACTCAGTGTATGTCAATCACAGTTTATCCCACGGAGTCTTCCCCACAGATGCCAGGGTGCCGAGGCCTCACTCAATCCCCAGAGTTCTCCAGCCTACCGTCCACCTGCTGTGTCCCTGGGGACCTCCCTCCACGCCACTGCTTTAAATACTGCCCACATGCTGATAACTTCGAATTTATATCCCAGTCTGACTTCTACACTGAGTTCCGGAATCGCAAATTCGCCTGCCCATCTGACTTCTCTGCTTGGGACATCTCATAGGCATCTGGGACTTGGGACATCCCACATGGAACTCTCGATCCTTCTCCTCCACACCTACTCTTCCACCTGGGCTACCCATGTCAGAAAACAGCAGCTCATTCTATCTCCCCAGTTGCTTAGACCACAAACTATGAAGTCATTTCTTTTTTCCCTCAAGGTTTTCTGAAGTACTGTGAAATTCGATAAGCTCAACGATCTGTAGTTTAACAAAACTTTGGTTATCTGTGTGCAGTCACATACCCACCATCACCAGCAAGATACAGACTGGTTCCGACACCCTAACATTTCCTTGTGGCCCTTCTACAGGTGATCTACTTTCCTGAACTGAGGGTGCTCCAGGCAACTGTTGCTGATTTTATTTCTGTCACACTATGGTTCAGTTCAGCCTTTTCCAGGATTACACATAAACAGAATCACAGTCATACAACAGCACTGAGCTTTCCATGTTTGACTTTCTGTATTAGCAGTGTTTCTGAAATTTGCCCAAGTCGTTACATGCATTGACCTTGCACTCCTTTATACTGCTGAGCGGTATTCCAAAGCATGGATATACCACAATTTGGGTGGAATTAAGAGTTCTTACTTTGCCTAAATTCAGCCTGTGCTCCCAGCTGCAGATCTGCATGTCATGGCACACAAATGGTATTTGGGAGCATGAGCTCAGGAGAAGGAGAGGCTAATGGAAAGAAGACCAAGGCAGAATGTTGAGCCCCCCAATGCTTTGCTGTTGAAGAAAGAAGCGAGAAGCCAGAGGAGTGTCCCCTGTATAACAGCAGAAGGCTGCCATGTGGTACTGCGTCAAGGAGAGCCAATGGGGAATCTAAAGGTAAGGACTCCAGACTGTCAACGTACTGACTCTTTCTCAGTCTAAAATTTGCAGTGAGGCAGTCTTGACTCTAAAGCCCACACTCACCACCCTTCGTTACCACTGCCACCACCTTTCATCCACAAGATGCTCTATCTATGGCGAGGTTCCTAACTGGCTCCCTTAAGATCGTTGGTGAAAAACCAAGGTCTCCATATTCTTTCACTAACTTTAGATTGAAGTGCCTGGTTGTGATATATACCCTTGCAGGAGACAGATCAGTTGCCAATCTTCCCCTGAAACAATATGCTGACCACAGCAGCTCACTGCTGCAGGGAAGCTGAGCCCCAAACCACATGCTTGTCTGTTCATGAGCTGAGGACAAGTGTTCATGCAAGAAAACTGTGTCTTGTAGAAAAGCCCACCCCTCTGTGTCTAAAGAAACCCCTGCATCAATGATGAGGCTTTTTGTACTCTTAAACCTCAACCCCCTCAAGACCCCTTTGCAGTTTCATGGCCCAGGATATCAGAGCTGCTTCAAGGGCCTTGGGGAATATTTTGGGCCAAACTTAACTTTTCTTTTCTTTTCTTTTCTTTTCTTTTCTTTTCTTTTCTTTTCTTTCTTTCTTTTTTTAAGATTTTATGTATTTATTCATGAGAGACAGAGAGAGAGAGAGAGAGGCAGAGACATAGGCAGAGGGAAAAGCAGGCTCCCTGCAGGAAGCCCAGTGCGGGACTTGATCTCGGAACCTGGGATCACGACCTGAGCCAAAGGCAGACATTCAACCGCTGAGCTACCCACCCAGACATCCCTGGGCCAAACTTTTCATTCAAATAAGGAGATGGAAGCAGAGAGAAGATCTGCAACCAGGGCCACGTGGTGCAGGTGCCCTTCCTTCCTATGTGTGGTCTCCTCTGCCTGAACATAACATGAATTAAGCATCTATTATTTTCAGGACATTAGGCTAAAAAAAGGAGTACACACTTTATTTAGTTGGTTCCTGGATGCTCCTAGACTTTTAGCATTTTATAGTCTATTTTGCAAAAGGGAGTACAGATGTTCCAGGAGGTATCACATCCTATAGTGTCTAAGGAACAATCACCAAGTGTTAGCTGGGAAAACTCTGAGGAATTGAGCCCTGGAGGGAATAATTAACATTGCTTAGTCTTGTTTGACACTGACACTGTGCTAAGAGGCCATTTAATCCTGTGACCAAGCCCGCAAGGTATTATTCCCATTTACAGGTAAGAAACCTGAGGCTCAGAGATAAATGCACGTAGCCCAGTTTCCCATAGGCTAATAATGGAGCTGGGATCTAAGTGTGACCTCAAAGCCTAGGTGGTGGTTTTCTGGGATGAAGATAAAAGGAGAAGGAGAGGGGATTAAGGAAGTTTTCTGTATTGGAGAAGTGTTAGAGATGGCACCCAAGAGTGATGAGATTCTCAGAACTTATACATGGATGATTTATGAATTTTGCACAAGCCACCTGTCTTTTAGGACATTGCACTGCATACTTACAACTCAATCAACAGGTAACCAAGCACAGGAAAACAGCAGAGTCATTGTCCACAGAATGTACAAGTACTAGGCACTGGGTCTGACTCTGGGTGATAAACCCATAAACAAGACGGGGTCCTCCCCGCTTAGAAAGGCCACAGGTTCATCAAGGAGACAAAGCATGTGACCAAGTATGTGGCCTGAAATGTGTTATAACAGAGGCATGCTAAATGGCAGACTTCAAAAGGACATTAGAACAGTTTATAAATAAAAGTTCCTAATACAGCTAAAAATACTACACTTGAAACAACCTTAGTAATCATTTAGTCTAACCTTTTCACAGCATAACCAATGCAACTGAGTTACAGAAAGAGGAGAGACAACATTCCCAAGATTGCAGAGCTGTGTAGAGACCAGAACCCTTGCTTCTTAATAAAATGGTACTTCTCAGCTGCTTAGGATCAATGTGGGAAAGAAGGCTGCTGATGTCAACAGCTGGATAGGGATGTAGGGATGGACCTCGGCTTCCTTCAGGTCCTTCCACACACTCTACTCACACAGTACCTGTAGAAGCTGAACAGCAGACATGCCGCATAAACCACTGAGGTTCTGCTAGCAGAGTCACTCTCTAGGCTTGCTCATTGCTGTCCCCTCGGAGAGTCCTTCCTTGGCCTTAGGAAAACAAGGGCCACACACCTATAACAGTTAGCTAATGGTCTTCTTCTGGCATGGTATTAAATCACCAGTAACAAAGCACAAGACCTTGCTTTTTTAATAGTTATGATATCCTTCCTGATGGAGACTGAAATGGAGGCTTCCAAGTTCAAAATAGAAAATAGTTTTGTTTGGCTAAGTCACAGAAATGATTGAGCAGTGGTGGAGACAGCCAATGAGGGGACGCATATGTGTGTAGGTGAGCAAATAATTCAGAACAAGGAGCCAGCATTTCAACCTAGATTCACTCATTCATCCATCCATCCATCCATCCATCCATCCATCCATCCATCCACCTACCCACCCATCCATCTAACCATCCACTCATTCATTTATCCAACATTCATTTATTAAGTGTAGATTATGTGCCAGGCACTGTTCTGGGCTCTGCGTCATAAACAATAACAACAAAGCCAAAAACCTGAAGGCCCTGTCTCATTGGCACATTCATTCCAATGGAGGAGCCAGGCCACAGAGAGATTCATGGTAAAGTGCCAAGTGGTACTAAGAAACACCCTGACAGTAAATAGATGAGGGGATCAAGAGAGATGGGAGGAAGGACTGGAGCCCACCAGACAAGACAGTGGGGTGGAAAAGCATAGCTGAGGTGACATTTGAGGAGAAAGGATCTTTCCCTCTGCTCAGAGGAATGCCAGGGCAAGAAGAAAGAGTGGCAGATGAACAGGGAGCCTACAGTGCCGAGGCCTCCAGGAAAGGAACGGTTGGCAGCTCCAGTGTGTCTGTCTCAGGTGAGCTGGCCGCATAAAAAAGCTTTTGTTGAGGCTCAATCTGGAAAAGGTCACTGATTTAGTAGCAAGTGGCAGGCGAAAAAATCTGCCTGGGATGACATGTGTTCCTTATTTAGGGCTGAAGTCTGCTCAAGAATGAATAGGTCAGAAGGCATCAGGCTGCATGGTGTATGTCAGAATAACATTTCAGAGCCATCAAAGGAGGGAAACAATATCCATCTTAGGGAGAGAAGGAGAACTGCATAAAAATGACATACTCCCTAAGTCCAGAAGTTTAAAAGTGTAGGCGGACCCCCCTTGAAGAGGGCTATAGCTTTCCTATCCTCTTAGTCAAAATTAGGGCCATTTCAATTCATTTGAACTATAACTTACACAATGCTCATTTCTTTTGCTATCAGAAATTAAGCCTGCATGATATGCTATTGAAGTCCTGCCAAAGGGCAGGTAGAGAGGGTCACAGTGATGGGTGACTAGGGGGGATCACAGAATGCTACACGATTGAGCCAAACTGCCTGGGCCTGTGCTGAACTCCCATGTCTGGCTGGCTTCCCAACTTTCCCTGAAGGACACGAAACTTTCCATTGCATTTATTGCAAGGATTTTATTAAGGACACTGCCCACCAGGCCAATCTTTCTTTTGGGAAGACCCCGATGAGAAATTCCTCTCAAACTAAACAGTAGGATTAACTTGAGTCCACTAAAAAAGAAATAATATATATTCTTTTGGAGCAGGAGTCCTCTGAGAAGATTTAAAAAACTTTTTTTATGATTTATTTACTTATTTGAGAGCAAGAGAGTACAAGTTGTACTCATGACCTGAAATAAAATCAAGAGTTGGATGGTTAACTGACTGAGCCACCTATGCACCCTCTGAATAGATATTTTTACTTTGGCTGCCAGGAAGCTCAGAGCTTAATTTTAAAAACAGTGTAGGATACAATGAACCTTGTACGTAGCTTACAGTGTCATTTAAGCTTCCAAAACCCTCTGCAGGATAAAGTAGGGTATAAATGGCTAGCTATGAACCAGGAAGCAGTCCCTCACCAGACACCAAATCTTTTGATGCCTTGATCTCAGACTTCTCAGTTTCCAAAACTGTGAGAAATAAATGTGCCATGCAGCATATGATTTTCTGTTAGAGCAGGCCAAATTCATGAAGACACCAGACCAGGTACTTGCTGCTAAAAGCAATAGACAGAGGAGACACCCAGATACCATTAGTATGTTTGACAGAAGGTCCGCCATTACGATGCTTATGAGACTTGACCAGGTCACCTTTCTTTCTTTCCTGGGTCTGTAAAAGGGAGGGAATGATTGCACTATACTGAGGGCCTCCTGCCCACCCTCTCGCTCTCCCCCAGGAGTCTGTTACATGGACCGGTGCACAGGGCATGCAGAACAAGGTCTACTGAGTTCTTCGGGATGTCTCCACTTTCCTGTTTCCGCACATCAGGCCATGTGCTAACCAAGAATGAGTTACAGTTGTTCCAAAACCTGTTTATGCACATTGTTATTGTTGCAATTAAGTATACTAAGTAAATATTATGTAAATTAATTAGCAGTGTGAAAAGAGCTGTCTCACTGAAAACTAAATTGAATTAGAGAAAGATCTGGTAAGAGTGGTGGGTCACTAAACAATGGCTACTGTATTAGACAACTCAGAAAGGTAGTGTAAATCTAGTTGCTTGAAGAATGTCTTTGGTACTATCTCTACATAACTGAAGCTGGAAATAACATTATGAGTGGAGGCAATTGTAAGAAAAATGTCACATAAGGATAATCAGTGGACTGTAACTCAAGACTCTCAAACACCTGCATTTACAGCCATGATTTGTCTATATGCTTTCTCCCCATATTATTGGCCATCTTTGTGACACTTGAGCAATTACTACAGACATACGGTCTTAGAATAAGCAACATGAGAGTTCCAGGCCAGGTGCAATTGTTCATAGACCTGGACATTCACTTTTGTGAAGTATTTCCAGAAAGTAATCCCAAAGGTCCCTCTGAGTTCTGACGGTCTATGATCTTATGGCTGTCAGTTACCACACAGCTGTTATAGACCCAGGCACAACCACCAATCCACCTGTACCAAAAGGTCTTCCATTTGATCTAAGGACTCTGACCTACTTTACTATAAACAGTACCGTGGGTACTGTTATTCTTTCTTAGGGACGGAAAGATTTTGGACATATTTTCTTCATACTTCTCAAACATAAAGCTTTTGGTTTGCCTGTGACTTCTAAATGTATGCCCAATCAAAGTGTGGAAAAATCATAAACATCTTATAAAGCCCTTTTTGCTTTTGTGCTTGATGTTTTCCATTTCAATTAACTCTGTATTAAGGTGTCATTGAATGAAAGGCATCAGAGAAACAGAACCTGTTAGAAACACAACCTTTTAGCCCCCGAGAGATTCTAATTCCATTCCACTTATGCAATTTTTGACTGCTGTGACCTAGTAACTTAGGTGCAAGCTTTCTCATCATTGCATCATTCTAAAGAGCTTGTATGTGGGGCAGCTGCAGCTCTGAGCTAATAGAACTCAACATGCTGTCCACTCACCTTTTGTAGATTTGGGATAATGTGCCAGGTGAGAATGAAGAAGCCGAAGGGGGCCAGAGAGAAAGACCTAGACAAGGAACAGGAGACCTAATCCAGTCAAATAAACTTCTGTGACTTACACAATTCAGGCAGACAGAAGCTTTCACCTGTGAACTTGTGATTTGGGAATATCAATATTTGGGAAGTTTCATGGCTGTCAACAAAGCTAGGCACTAGGGTCAACTTTATCTTCTGCTAATGGTCACTTGTACGGCATCACTGAAGAAGATTTAAGGACAAACACAGTGAAGAACATAACCTAATAACAACCTCTCTGGACAGAATTTTTAATCTTTGATTCAATAAACATTTAGTGAACACCTAGGACATGCAACGGATAGTTATTATGAAAGAAAAAAAGAATGAGATAGAACCACTGACTTTGAACAGATTGCAAATAAACATGGGAGACATTTATGTGCATGAAAGACACAAGATGGTGTCAATTGTGCCCCAAATGGAACCTAAGAAAACTCCCATGGAAATATGGTGATAGACTAATTCTCTACAACCCAGAGAGCCAGAGGAAGGCCCATAGGGAAGGTGGCATTTGCGCTAGGTCTTAAAGGATGAATAAGATTTTGGTGGGCAGATTAAAAGGTGAAAGGTCATTCCAGGTGAGGGTAGCAATCATATAGAGCTGTGCACAGTGAAGGGAAGGCTGTCTACATATGGAAACACTGAAGTCCTGGTTTCAAGTCCCAGCTGAGCCACTGGCCACTTCTGTGTCCTTGCAAAGTCCTTTACCCTCTGAGCTTTAGTTTGCTCTTTGTCAAATGGGGCTGACAAGACCTACTTGCAGGTTACTGCAAGGAATAGAGATAATATATGTAAAGTAGCTACATTGGTGCCCAGTAGTTGTTCAATAAATGAGTTGTGGTTTTTACTGTTATTACTAGGAACTAAATCTGGGAGGGTGGACTGGGGTCAGCATGGACATGGAAATCTGGTCGTGACTTGTGTGATAAAGTGAGTGGGCATCAAATTTATTAAACAGGAAAAGAATATGAAAATAATCCTTGTCCTATTTATTCCTTAGGGATTTTAAGAGCCAGAAAAGCAATAGTAAAAATAACAAACAGAAGTATCCGTGAGATACTGTACAGGGTATTTAAAATACATTTTCATATAAGTTTTCCAATAACCATAGGAGATAGATATTCCCTCCCATTTGACAAACAGAAACTGAAGCTCAGAAAAACTGAAATACCTTGCCTGTGAATATGCTATTAATAAGCGGTACAGCTGGGATTCAAACCTAGTCCTTCCTGAGTCTAGATTTGCACACCTCATGAACTGTTGAGCATCTCCATTCCCTGTGGATCTAGGAATTTTCACTGGGGTCCATGGTGAGAGCCGTTTACAGGTTACTGAAGAGTAAATTCACACAAAACTCTCCTGACATCACAAGGTTTGGTACAGCTTGGGGTCATGCAAGAAATGGACCCAACATTCTGAGGGTTGTCTCCTCCCTAGAATCCTCTTTGCTGAAGTTCTCTGACCTTTATGCTGCATCTGCATCTGTCAGCTCAGCCCACTCCATAGCCTCCATAGCCATAGTAGGACCAGAGAAGAACACAAGTGGGTTCTTGCTCTGTAAGCTGGAATACTGGTGGCTCTGAGCCCATGCAATGGACACATGGGGGGACAGGCATGAGTCAGTGCTGGGAATCTCATATCACAAGGTGGGCCAACTCACATAATCTTGTTACACAGTGAGAGGATGGCTGCCTCTGGACATTCCCCAGCAGCCCACAGATACATGGGATGCTGCTGCTGTTTGATGCTTACACTAACTGCAACAGTCAGAAGATGAGAGGGAATGTTTAAAAAGGGTAAAAAGCAATTTCCTCCTCTATAAAGCCTTCCCCAACTTCACGGGCCAAATTTAGCTCTCCTGCTGTGCTTCCATTGCTTTTGGACCATGTTTTCATTATAATAATTATCTCTTAGTAGCAGCGAGCATCATGATCCTTTGGGGAGGTTTTTAAAAAGTACATGAACTTGGCCCCCATCTCAGAAGACTAATTTGCTAAGTTTGGGTTGCACCAGGGAATTCATAGTTTTAAGGAGCCCCCCAGAGACATCAGTATCTGACAGGACACGGGACAATATATCCTGAAAAAAACAAAATCTTGGTAGAAAACACCTAAAAACACTGAATCAAAATAATAATGTAGGGGTGTGTGTGCATCAAGGGGAAAAAAAGAATAGATAAGAACATAAGGACAGGTGCCTGGGTGCTGGTTAAACATCTGCCTTTTGCTCAGATCATGATCCCGGAGTCCTGGGACCGAGTCCCATGTTGAGCTCCTTGCTCAGTGGGGACCCTGCTTCTCCCTCTCCCTCGCCATTGCCCCTGCTTGTGCTCACATGCTCTGTCAAATAGACAAAAGCTTAAAAAAAAAGAACATAAGGACAATTATTAGAGTCAATAAAGAAAACTGATTAGAAAAAAAGCACAAATCCAGAAAGGTAAGCAAGCTAAAGGCAGTATCTGAGCTGGGGAACCTGTCTGTCTTGAGTGTCATGAAGCATGTTTTTTTTTTTTTTTTTTGAAGATTTTATTTATTTATTCATGAGACACACAGAGAGAGAGGCAGAGACATAGGCAGAGGGAGAAGCAGGCTCCATGCGGGGAGCCCGATGCAGGACTCAATCCCAGGTCTCCAGGATCACACCCTGGGTTGAAGGCAGACGTTCAACCACTGAGCCACACAGGCGTCCCAAGCATGGGTTTTAATGAGCCAAATACACACACACACAAAGACAGACTAGGACTATAAGCCTTTGCAAAAGCAGGTTAGGAAACAAAGACTTAAGTCAGGAACCCCCCTAGAAGTCATGCCCTTGAAGTGAAGCCAGCCTTGCAGAGGAAGAGAGTTGGGACCCCTGTCTATCCTGGCAATGGGTCTCGGTGAAAGACAATGACAAAGAGGTCTCTACTGAGAGTTTTTAACGTCAGACCTATCCTCAGGTATTTGGGGGCCAGAATTTCATTGCTATCTTTTTGGTCTGAAACTACTGTGAATACAAATCCTCTCTGGAAGCATGTATTTTAGAACCTGGCATCAAAGAATTCTCACAGATAAATTTCCAACTCTTGCTTGCTCGCTCGCTCTCATACACCACACACACACAGTCAGAAAATCTATCAGAAAACAAACCCTGCAGAAGTCAAAATGAACATGACCCCAAAAGACTATTGAAATCATTACAGAAGAACATAAGATAGACTCAACTATTAAGAAGTAACAGGAAATAGGCAGTGGTTCTTTTAATGAAAAAGTAGGGTCTAATCCCCTGCCCATTGAAAGATTCATTTCAGTGCCTAATGCCTCACATTGTTTGCTTACTTTGAGAGAGGCCAGTCACCATGAGATGAGGACACTGGAGAGGCACTGTGGAGAGGTCCCCATGGAGGAATAATGAAGCCCCTGGCCCATAGCAGGTACCAACTTGACAGCTATGTGAATATAGCTTGAAAGCCAATAACCCAGTCTCTTCAATGAATGGTGCTGGGAAAACTGGATCATCACATGTAGAAGAATGAAGTCAGATCCCTATCTCACACCACTCACAAATATTAAGTCAGATTAAGGACTGATATGTGAAAATGAAAGCTATAAAACTCCTAGAAGAAAACATAGAGAAAAAAGCTCCTTGACAATGGCCTTGGCAAAGACTTTTTTGGGGTAGGACACCAAAAACATAAGCAACAAAAGCAAAAATTAATGAGTGAGACTGCATCAAACTAAAAAGCTCTGTAGAGCAAAAGAAACAAAAAAAATGAAAAGGCAACTGATGGAATGGTAAAGATGTTCAGAAATCAGGTATGTGATAAGAGGTTAATATCTAAAATATATAAAGAACTTATACAACTCAATAGCAAAAAAACAAACAATCTGATTTAAAAACTGGGCAGAGGAACTCAAGAATTTTTGTCCCAAAGACATGCAAGTAGCCAACAGGTACATGAAAAGGTGTGGCATCACTAATCATCAGGGAAATGCCTATCAAACCATGGTGAGATACCACCTTACCCCATTAGAGTGGCTGTTATCAAAAGGACAAGAGGTAACTGGTATTGGCAAGGATGTAGAGTAAAGGGAACCTTTGTGCATTGTTGGAGGGACTGTAAACTGGCATACCAGAAAATTGTACGGAAAAAAATTAAAAATAGAACTACCACATAACCTAGCAACCCCACTTGGGGTAAAACTTGGGTATATATATCCAAAGGAAATGAAAACAAGATCTCAAAGAGACATCTGCATCCCCAGACAGCATCACTCACTGAGGCATTACTCACAACAGCCAAGATATGGAAACAACCTAAGCATCCACCAATGGATAAACACATAAAGAACAGCATGTGGTATATAGTGGAATATTATTCAGCCATAAAAAAGGGGAAATCCTGCCATTTGGAACAACATAGATGGAACCTGAGAACATTATGCTAAATGAGGTAAGATAGGGAAAGACAAATACTGTCTGGTATCACTTATCTGGGGAATCTGAAAAAGCTCATAGGAAGTATGATGGTGGTCATCAGGGGCTGGGGGTAGTGGAGCAGGGAGATGGAGAAATGTTGATCAAAGGGCATAAGCTTCCAGGAATAAGATGAATTACTTCTAGGGATCTAATATACAGCAGGTGATTATAGCTAACAATACTGTACTACACACTTGAAAGTTGCTAAGAGATTAGGTGTTAAATGTTCTCATCACAAAGAAGGAATGGTGAGAACGACATGATAGTAATCACTTTGCAATGTATAGTGCATCAAAACAACGTGCTGTACATCTTAAATTTACATAACGCTGTAAGTCAAGTCTATCTTTTTTTATTAAAGATTTTATTTATTTATTCATGAGAGACAGAGAGAGCAGCAGAGACACAGGCAGAGGGAGAAGCAGGCTCCCTGCGGGGAGCCTGATGCCGTACTTGATCCTGGACCCTCGTATCACGTCCTGAGCCGAAAGCAGACACTCAACCACTGAGCCACCCAGGTGTCCCAGTCAAGTCTATCTCAAGAAGCTGAAAAAATAACCGAATCAAAAACAAGCTACCAACACCAAAACACAATAAAATATTTTGTATGTAAAAAAAAGGTAAAAAGTCAACTATCCAACCCACGCTGACATATACCTACAACTGCATGAGTTCCTAAATGAGAACTGTCTAGAGCTAAACCCTCCTTGAATTCCTAACAGAAGTCATGAGACATAATAAGTGACTTGTTTTAAGTCACTAAACTTTATTGTAATTTGTTATGTATGAATAGATAACCATACAGACTATAAAAAGTATGATGGGGGGTGTCTGGGTGGCTAAGTAGGTTAAGCGTCTGCCTTTGGTTCAGGTCATGATCCCAGGGTCCTGGCATCAAGTCCCACACATCAGGCTCCCTGCTCAGTGGGGAGTCTGCCTCACCATCCCCTCATGCTCTCCCCTGCCTAGTGTTCTCTCTCGCTGAAATAAATAAAATCTTTAGAAAAAAGTATGATGAAAGTACAAGAAAACTAAAAAATGACCAGGCATATTTGAAAAGGAACCAAGTAAATAAAGGATGTAGAAATGAGAAGTGACTGACAGCTGACTTATGAATAAAGATGTTGCAAGCCTTAAGAGAGTGGAATAATATCTTTGGTGTGCCAAGAGAAAATAACTGTTGCCTACACAGGTAGATCCAGTGAAAACATCCTTTCTGATGGCAAAATAAAGACATCTTTCAGAGACTCAAAGATGGATTTTACTAGTAGCAGATACTCACCAAGGGAAATTTTAAAAAATATATTATAAGGAAGAAGGAAAATGATCCCAGAAGAAAGTTTGAAATGTGGGAAAGAAAAGTGAGAAAAGAAAAAAGCAAATTGATAATTTTTAAAACATGCCAACTGAAAATCAACAATGAGCTACATAATGGAATTAGAACAAAAGCAAAATAAACAATCATACTTTAAATAATAGGCATACAATTTGAGAGGAGGGGATTATAGATGAAGCATTCTAAAGTTTTTAAATTTGTGGGGAGATGAAAAATACTAGTTTTAGACTATATTAAGAAGTAAAACTTACAATCAATTCAAAGAAGGTAAGAAAGAAGAAATGAAGAAACCTGAAAAGTGGGACAAATAGGAAGCACAAAATCAAATGGCAGAAGTAACATCATATGGGTAACAGCCAACCATATGGGTAACAGCAATTTGGACCATACCCTCTGGGTGAAAAATTTTTATACAAAATTAAAAAAAAAAATCCAGCCATTTCTCATTTAAAAGAAAAAAAAAGTTTGAAAATAAAAAGATAAAGTTATAAAAGGCAAATATGAAATACGTCTGTTAACAATAGACCAAAAAACCATTATTGGAGGTAGTCTTTACATTATAAAAAAAACTATTCTATCAATAAATTATTAGAATCAATGAGAGTTTCAGACTTCTGCATATAATGTCAATATACAAAAGTTAATTGCCTTTTCATATACCAGCAATAGATTAAAAACACATTAAAATATCATTTGCAATGGCAGCAAAACCTATCAAATACACAGAAATGCATCTAACAGAAGATGTGTAAGACTTTTTATGGGGAACATTGTAAAATGTTATTGGAAGATATTAAAGAACAACAAATCCAAAGAATAACAAATCATGTTTATAGATAGAAAAACTCATTATCATAAAGATAACAATTCTTGTCAGACTGATTTATGGATATTGACTCAATGAAATTCCAATCAAAGTCCCAATGTGTATGAGTGTGTGTGTACATGAATGGAAATTGAGAAATTTATTCTTACATGTATTTAAAAATAGCCACGACTGTGATAATTCACTAAGGTATATATATACCTATATGTACTATATTTTTGGTACAGTTCAATTTTTAAGAAGTTATTTTTAAAAGATATATTTATTTATTATTTTAGAGAGAGAGAGAGAGAGAGAGAATGGAACGGGCAGAGGGAGAGAGAATCTCAGATAGACTCTGGGCTGAGCACAGAGCCCAATGTGGGACTCGATCACATTACCCTGAGATCACAACTTGAGCTGAAACCATAAGTGGGATGGTTACTGACTGCCACCCAGGCACCCCTGAAAAGTTTTTTAAAAGGGAAAAGAACAAGTGAGGTGACCACCACTACCAGCAACCGTGACCTATTATAATGGTGTAATAATATAATGTAGGACTGACATAGGGATGCACAGTCCAATGGAACATAGTCATGCATATGCAGGAACATAATCTATGATGCATAAATGTGGGAGAGCTGATTTAAAAATTATGTTGGAACAAATGGTCACAAAAAATAAACTTTATATAAACCAATCCCACATGAATGAAGTATAAAAAATCTTTTAAAAAACTTCAAAAAATTTAGAATAAAATGTGGAGGATATTTTTATGGGCCTAGGCTATGGATTATTTTCTTAAACTGAATACAAAAATATGCAAACCATAAAGGAAAAGTCTGAAAAATTCAATTACACTACAATTAAGAAGGTCAGTGTATCAATTGACACCATAAAAAAATTAGAAAGACATGCAATAAACTGAGAGGATGATTTTTCAGCATATAAAACTTGCAAGGGCTTAGTATCCAGCATATATAAAGAGTGGTTACAAATCAATAAGAAAAACAACTCAATGGAAAAGTGAGCAAAGATATTGAAGAAATTATTTCTAGAATAGAAAATCCAACCAGCCAAAAAACATATTAGTACAGTGCAACCTCACTAGTAACAGAAAAAATGCAAATTAATATGCCAGTGACATATCATTTTTCACCCACTATACTGGCAAATATTTTCAAAAGTGAAACAACAATGAGTAATTACCAGTGAAGATGGATAGCCATGGGAACTGTTAATCACTAGAGTGGGAGTGTAAATTGTAACAACTACTTTGGAAAACCACTGGCAACTACTAATCAAACTGAATATATATATTCTATGACCTACTTCTACATGTAACCCCTCAAGGAAAGCCTCAGGAGGTATGCACCCTAAGAAATATATAAATAATGTTCATACAAGTATTGTGAGGATGAGCCAAAAATGGTAAACCCAAGTGACCTGTGACAGAAGAAGGAATATATTGCGACTTATTATGCATACAGAGCAGGGAAAATGAATGAACTCAATTTACATGCTGCATGCTCAATGTTGATATAGCTTACCAGTAGCAAAAAAAGGACGCTGCAGAAGTATTTATGTAGAATGCTTCCATTTTTACAAAGTTAAAAGAGGTGGAATAAACAACACATTATTTGAGAATGTGGGTGTTATACAACAAAGAAGATCCAGGAAGTGATAAAACATTATACTGGATTTTGGATTTAACTCTGGACAAAGAGTACATAGGGCTTCAAAGGATCTGATCAAAGTTTATTCCTTTCGCCTGATGGTGGATACGTGGATGTTGGATTTATTATTTTTTAAGCAGAGTGTAAATGTCGCATGTATTCCTTCCCGTATAGAGCATGTTCCATGTATTTTAAATATATCTGCAAGAGCAAAAATCCCAACAGTTGCTACAAAACAAACAAAACTCGTGGCCGCAGGGGGATGAGAGGGAAAGAAACTGTTCAGGGGATTCGGCCAAATACCTCCAGGTGTGTGCCAGTAGGTCCCACTGTTCTAAGAGTGTATTTGCACATCTGTCTTTCCGTTTCAACTGTGAACCCAGTGAGGGCAGTGACTGTGTTCCACCCTCATCTATCTCCTCTTCTCTGGCCTAGTGCAGTGTACGTTGCTGATGTGAAAGAACATATGCTGAAAGAATGACTAGTGATGGCCACATCCTCCCTCACATTGCCTGAGCCCAAAAGGTGTAAGTCAACCCTGACTCCTTCCTCTTCCTCACCAACCATACCCTAGCATCCTTAAAGCACATCCAAAATATATCTGAGATCTAGACACCTGCCCTAACCGGTCCTCCTGCTTTGATGCTTATCTCCTGTGATCCACCCTCCACCCTCCACTGTAAACTGGATTCCACCAGTACCTTACTATAAAACTCTATTTAAACATAAAAAGCAAACGCATTATTGTGGTCTCCGGATCCCTACATGAACAAGCCCCTGCTCATCTCCTTCTGCCCTTCCTAAGGTGTGCTATCACTCTAGCCACATGGGACTTCCTGTTTCCCAATGCCACCATGTCAGCCTCCACACATACTGGAATGTTCTCTGCCAATCTCTCCCCTACTCTTCTCAGGGTCAGCTCCTCTGCACTCTTTCAGCTGAAGTCTCTCCTCCTCAGAGAAGCCTTCCTTCTTGTCCCTCTCTTCAAAGTACCTCCCTGCTCCTTATTCTCAAATTCTGTTTCCTTCAGAGCACCTATTATGTTCATGTCCATCCCTTGTCTCTCTCTTTCATACCTGAACGTGAGCTTCTGAGGGAAGCTCAGGAGTGGTTATTCTGTCTAAAGCCCAGAAGCATCAGGAATACAGTAAGTGTTCAATAAGTATTTGTGGAAGCGGTGGGGGAATAGGAAGCCTGGATTAAAATGGAAGATACCTCTTGGATGAGTCATGAACCTTAAGTATAATCCCACATCCCCCCTTCCTTTCCTGATCCCCTCACTCACCCACTTTCCCAAAGAAAGGACACTTCCTTTGGCAAAGGGCAGCAGCAGAACCAGCCCTCACCACATTCTCCTGATTTTCTTCTCCTCACTCCACCACACACACACACACACACACACGTGCGCACACGCGCACACACATGCACACACACACACCTGAAGGGCTAGTTCTCATGCCAATCCTATTTGTTCATCAGGTTTCTCAAAGCTCCCTTACATTCTCCAAGAAGCAGGACTGGAGACTGGAGATACCCCCCCTTCCCTTGGCCACTTTTTCTTGCTCACCCACCACCCGGCTGTCTCTGAATCTGTACTAATGGTGGCACTCTTTTCAGTAGGCTCAGTATTGAGATGACTCAAAATGCAAGAACAATTCAAAGAAAAATGGTGTGGGCTCATCGGAGATGTGGTGATTATGAGAATGAGTCTTCTCATCTCATGATCTGTTTTCCTAATTAACGAGTCCCATTTTCCCTTAACTGATGTAAATTCTATTGTTTTTTATGATAGCTCAGCCGTAAAGAGGCAGAATCCAAAAAGAAGGCCTTCTGACTTTTGTTCCAAGGACTTAAGTTTAAAAGTGAATAGGTGAAGGATTAACAGAAGGTTCAAGTTTCATTTAGTAGATGTGTTGATGTTACGGGAAAGTAAAGTACAGAGGGCCAAGCCCTTCCATCCTTGGGAACACGGCGCCCATAATGAATTCTGTACAGCATTGCTTTCAACCCTGCGATATTTCATTCATTGATTTTATTGTCAAATGAAAAGGCTCTGGTTCCAAGTGGCATTTTGTGAGACAGACGGGACTGACCCAGACTTCATTACTCGTTGCTTGCTCTCTGGATAATTTTAATGCTACGTGGATAGAAAGCAGCAGAAGAGAAGGGTTGCGCTCATTCCAACATCTGGAACCACTTTGGTTGAGGTCTATGCTACCGATACCCCCAACTCTTCAATTTCATCTGCCTCTGGACATTTCAAAGGCTCAGCCTGTGGTGGTTGCTAATGAAGGGCCTGGCCTCAGCTTCCCACCTGTCCCTATGAGGCCGAGGGGTGCCTGGCACGTGTAGTCCATCTCCCTAGTTGAATAGGAAGATGAGAACGTGAAGATGAGAAAGAGGAAGGAGCTTATTAACATATGGCAGTGACACCTGGGGAGGATCCCAATGAAGAGAACCAATGGTGCGTGCCAGGCCATGTGGCAACGCCGGTGAGTGTACAGAACACCAAGAGCCCCATCTCTGCTGTGATCTTTTCACCTTTTTCAGCAGAAAGTCTGTTGTTTTTTGTTTGTTCTGTTTTGTTTGTTGCTGGGGACTCTCTGCATCAATGTCTCTGACACTAGGTGTACCTACTGGAACCTCATCCGAGTTTTGGTCCCGATCACCAGCTCTATACCCAACGTTTCAACGTGGCTGCCACTCAAATTCAGCACATTACAAACCAGACTTCCAATTTTTTCCAGCATGGTTGCCATTTTTCGGCAACATATCCAGGGTCCTGAAATCAAGTAACCATCAAATTCCTATCAGTAATTCTTTTAGAAAAAGAAGACACCAAGCTATAACATTTACTATTTCCTCATAAGAGGTGCTGTGAAAAAATTATTCTTCCCAGCAGCTGAGGTACATATCTCAATCTTAATTGTTCAGATGAGGAAACCCACAGCTGAAGCTACCTAAGGGCCCAGCGCTGGAAAGTGACAGAGCCAGAGCCCAACCTTACATGGCTTCCAAAAAGTCCAACCTCCTCCCCCAAAGCATAAAAACATTATTTCTGTTACAATAATCATTATTAATAGTAGCTATTATAACTGTTGCTTCTATGTACAAAGCATCTACTCAAATTCTCAATGGGCTTAATAATTTCTCATTGGTCTTTTCATTCTCCAATCGCTTATTTCTTTTTTTTTTTTTTAAGATTTTATTTATTTATTGATGAGAGACACAGAGAAAGAGAGGCAGAGACACAGGCAGAAGGAGAAGCAGGCTCCCTGTGGGGAGTCCAATGTGGGACTTGATCCCAGGACTCCGGGATCATGACCTGAGCTAAAGGCAGACACTCAATCACTGAGCCACCCAGGCGTCCTTCCAATTGCTAATTTCTTGGGTCTTAACCATCTCATTTCCCACTACTATGCTTCACCTGAAAGAATACTAACATGCACCACGTTGAATAACTGGTTGAGACTGCCTGGGAATCTCTTCAACTCAGGGAGGTGTGGGTCTTGGTTCCTTCCCTCTCTCCCACTGCCAGGCCAGAGGACACAGAGAGGGGAAAAAACACTGGGCTGATTTTATGATCAATAAAAGGTAAGAAGTGTACACCCAACCAAGTCAGCGACAGCAGAAACTGAGCAGACATTCTTGATTCCGTGCCATTCAGGTCAGTTGAGAGCTGATCCTTTTGGTTGGTTTGATATGTGCAAGCATAATGTAAGCTGTTTGGAGATGAAGATGGGAATTATCTGCCGACTGTCTCAGGGTCTCTGTAGAATGTTGTTTACACAGAAAATCTCTATAGTTTGTAGTGGATGGAGAGAAAATAAGAGAATAAGGATAGCAGAAGGACCCAACCATTCCTTCTCTCTTCTTAAATATTTATTTCTTCTCAAATATCTAGTATAGTGATTCCTAATGAGGGAAGTACTGCCTCCTATCCTGGAAATCTGGGAGGGAGGTTTTTGTGGTTGTTAAGACTAGAGGAACCATTGGCTAAATTCATAAGTGAGGTCAAGGGATGATCAATATTTGACAGTGTGCAGGACAAGTCCACACTAAAAAAATTGTCCCTTGCTTCTCAGACTTTCAAATATCTATGTAGACATTCATTTAAGTGGAAAAGATGTCGATAATCATCTGTACAGAAACTATATTTTGAATTTAAACTCCAAATTTTTTTGTACACATTGATATATGCTGAATTTTCCGGCAATGCAATTAGTGTGTGAATAGACGGAAGACTCTTTTGTTTGGAATTTTACCCAGAGTTTATCATTTTGTGAAATGAAACCAATGGCACTTGGAGTATGTGAGTCATCACTACAACATACCTGTATCCCTCTGCATTTGTGGCTGTCACCTGCACAGGAATCCTACCTGTCGGTGGTAGCACATCATGTCTTCCAGGGTAGGCATTTCCAAGCATCAGGGTGACTAGCTGCCCTGAAGGGGTTCCAGAACATAGAACTCTTAATGCTAAATGGCAAATGTCCCAGGTAAACTGGGATGAGTTGGACACCCCTACTGAACATATTACAATGCACATACTCTTGAAATCCTACCATCTATTCTTCTTTATAATATCCCCATATATGCAGAATGCCTGGCCCATGAAAAGCCCTGGGAAAAGGAGAAAAGAGACCATTTTTTCAGAATTACAAAAATTAACTCTCCTCCATATTCATGCTTGTTCTTTCCTAGAAATGTGTGGCTGATATACAGGCTCCCTTTCCTACCACCCTACAATTTGAAGGCATCTCATATTGTTATAGTTTTCTGCAAAGCTGCTCTCCAACACTTATTGGGGGGAAAGTAAGCTGACCTACCTTGTAAGGAATCGTAAAATCACAAGATCACAGATTTTCAAAGGAACGTCAAACCCACTAAATCTGACTAATCAATTGTACCCAGAATCTCAGACATGTATTGTTGACCATTGTGTTTAAGTTGACTTTTAAAAGGCAACAAAACCTGGCAGGTGATGCATCAACTTACAATTCCCGAGACATAAAAACCTATCGACTTATACTTGGAAAACTTTGTGTACTGGCATTGCACCTGCCTTCTGCTTGTATACACACCAGTTTGCTTGTATACACACCGGTTTGAGACCTCACTCTACACCTCTGAGACACAAATATCTTCTATATTTTTGAGAAGTAATCCTGAGCCTCACCTTGAATATCTGCTTTGAGATAATAAGCAGTAACAGGAAAACAGTTCTCTGTTGAGAGTAAGTTGTAGCCAGAAGAGGAAACCAACAAGAAAGCTTCCAGGAAAATAAGGAGCACAGAAAAAGCACAGGGTGCTTGCTCTGGGTTAGCTGGTGTCCCCAAAGAAAAATCCGCTGTCCGCACGATGCTAAAGCTCCTGCACCCAAAACACTGGTGCTCATCTGCAATCTTAAGGAAATTTTGTTCAAGGCAGGACTGACAGCAAAAGAAGATAGACGAACAGAAGCGAGAAGCCAGGAACATCTGTTTTTGAAAGCCATATCAGGGCTTATTTACCAAGACCTAGGGCCTCTGTCAGGCTGCACCACTCTACCCATCTCTGCCTTCAGGAACCACAGCGGGTGGACCAGATAGGGGCAGAAGACCTGAATTTGGGGATAGGGAATGGGAGAGTCTATTCATTGGAACAGAGCTAAACTGAATTTTTTTCTGCAAAGTTGTCTAATCCAGGATAGAAGGTGATTTCTGGGGCTGGACGATCAGGGCTCAAATCTCTGTCTCATCTCCTCCTACATATATAACCTTATCGGTCAGGGCCAACTGGCATCTCTCTGAGTCAGCTTCCTTCTTTGTTAGGTAAAGATGATAACAGTTTACATTGCAGAGTGTTACAAACACAGATTGAGAGAGAAATGCAGAGAAAATGTCTAACCTTGGTCCTGGTTCATTTTGGATACTCAGCATCAGCCATTATTTATTATATTTTTTACAGCTTTAGATATAATTAACATAATGAACAATTAACTATTTTTAATTAAAATTTTAATTCCAATATAGTTATATGGTGTTATATTAGTTTCAGGTGTACAATATAGTGGTTCAACACGCCCATACACCTGGTGCTCATCACAAGTGCCCTCCTTGATCTCCATCACCTGTTTCACCAGTTCCCCCACCCACCCTCCACTCTGGTGACCATATACTTGTTCTCTGTAGTTAAGAAGTCAATTTTCTTGGTTTGTCTCTTTCTTTCATTTCTTAAATTCCACATGACTGAAATCATATGGTATTTCTTTTGCTGACTTCTTTCGCTTAGCATTATACTCTGTAGCTCCATCCCCATTGTTGCAAATGGCAAGATTTCATTCTTTTTTATGGCTGAATAATATTCAATTCTGTGTGTGCATATGTATATATATCTTTTTTATATATTCATCTATCAATGGCCACTCGGGCTGCTTCCATAATTTGGCTATTATAAATAATATTGCAATTAACACAGGAGTGCACATATCCTTTAGAATTATTTTTTTTTTTGTATTTTGGGGGTACTTAGTATGATTACTCAATTATAGGTAGTTCTTTTATTTATTTGAGGCGGGGGAGGGAGAGGGGGGAGACAGGAAGCGAGGAGGAGAAAGAGCGAGTGAGTGCGCAAGAGTGTGCACACAAGAGTGCAAGAGCAGGGAGGAGGGAGAACCAGACTCCCCACTAAGCAGTAACACCCCCTCCCCCAACACAAGGCTCAATCCCAGATCCCAGGTCACAGAGATCATGACCTGAGCCGAAAGGCAGACGGACGCTTAACTGCCTGTGTCATCCAGGCACCCCAATTATAGGTAGCTCTATTTTTAATTTTTTGAGGAACCTCCATACTGTTTTCCAGAGTGGCTGTACCAGTTTGCAGTCCCATCAACGGTAGAAGAGTGTTCCCCTTTCTTTATATCCTCACCAACACTTATCATTTCTTGTGTTAATATTAGCCATTCTGACAGGTGTTAAGGTGATACCTCATTGTACTTTTGATTTGCATTTCCCTGATGAGGAGTGATGTTAAGCATCCTTTTATGCATCTAATGTCTTTTTTAAAATTTATTTTTATTTTTTATTTTTATTATTATTTTTTCATATAATGTCTTCTGTAGGTTTTCTTTGGAGAAATGTTCATGTCCTGCCCATTTTAATCAGATGTTTTTTGAGCATTGAGTTGTGTAAGTTCTGTATATACTTTGGATACTAAACCTTTATTGGATATTTTGTTTGCAAATATCTTCCTCCATTCAGTATGTTGTCTTTTTACTTATGTCGATTTTTCCTTTGCTGTGTAGAAGCTTTTTACTTTGATGTAGTTCTAATAGTTTATTTATTTATTTATTTTTTGCTTTGACTTCCCTTGCCTCAGGAGACTTATTTAGAAAAATATTGCTATGGCTGATGTCAGAGAAATTACTACCTGTGCTCTCTTCTAGAATTTTTAAGATTTCAGATCTCACATTTAAGGTCCTTACTCCATTTTGAGTTTTTGTGTATGGTTTAAGAAAGGGGTCCAGTTTCCTAACACCATTTGTCGAAGAGACATTTTCTCATTGCATATTCTTGCCTCTTTTGTCAAAGATTAATTGACCATATAATCGTGGGCTTGTTTCTGGGTCTTCTATCCTGTTCCATGGATCTGTGTGTCTATTTTTGTGCCAATAGCATACTGTTTTGATTATTACAGCTTAGCAGTATAACTTAAAATCTGGAATTGTGATGCCTCTAGTTTTTCAAGATTATTTTGGCTATTCAGGGTCTTTTGTGATTCCATACAAATTTAGGATTGTTTGTTCTAGCTCTGAGAAAAACGCTGTTGATATTTTGACAGGGATTACATTCAATGTATAGATTGTTTTGGGTAGTATGGACATTTTAACAATATTTGTTCTTCCAATCTATAAGCATCTTTCCATTTCTTTGTGTCGTCTTCAATTTCTTTCATTAATGTTTTATATTTTTCAGAGTATAGGCCTTTCATCTCTTTGGTTAAGTTTATTCCTAGATATTATTTTTAGTGCAGTTGTAAATAGGACTGCTTTCTTAATTTCTCTGTTGCTTAATTATTGGTGTATAGAAATGCAACAGATTTCTGTACATTGATTTTGTATCCTGTGATCTTACCAAATTCATTTATCAGTTTTGTAGTTTCTTGGTGGAGTCTTTAGGGTTTTATATAAATAGTATCACGTCATCTTTTAAATAGTGAACGTTTTACTTCTTCCTTACTGATTTGGATGTCTTTTATTCCCTTCCTTTGTCTGACTGCTGTGACTAGGACTTCCAGTACTATGTTGAATATTTTCTTTTTTCTGACCTTAGGGGGAAAGGTCTCAACTTTTTCACCACTGCATCATTTTTACTTTGGGATTTTTTATATATGGTCTTTATTACGTTAAGGTATGTTCCCTCCAAACATACTTTGTTGAGCATTTTTATCATGAATGTTTGTCAAATGCTCTTTCTGCATCTATTGAAATGATCATATGGTTTTTTATCTTTTCTCTTATTGGTGTATATTAGCCATTCTTGTAAACCACATTTCTCCTGTCCCTAAACCATCTACAGCCCATAGTTTGGACAGGTGCAATAGGGTACACTGTCATTTAAATAAGGTAACTTTTCACTCCTACTCTGTTCCATATCTCCACACATAGGAAATAATTAGGTACTAATTAAGCAGGCCCCAAATTCATGGTAAGGTCATGAGCAAGGAAGGCAGAATCAGAGACTCAAATAGTGTCAGGATGTGGTAACACAGGATTTTCTTCATTAATGCTAACAGCAACCTTTAATGACATTACTTGGAAATGTAGTAATATACTACATGCTGCTATGGACTGACACATCCTTCCCAAATTCCTATGTTGAGACCTGACCCCTAATGTGATGGTATTAGGAGGTAGGGCATTTGGGAGGTTATTAGGGTTAGATGAGGTCATGAGGATGGGCCACAGTCTGATGGAATTAGTCCCTTATAATAACCTTATAAGAGACATCAGGGACTTGTGTCCTCCCATCTCCCCACACGCTCACAAAGAACAGGAACATGAGCACACAGCAAGGCGGCTGTAGCCTACAAGCCAAGAGATCTCAGTATGAAACTTACTTTGCTGACATCTCGATCTTGGACTTCTCAGCCTTCAGAACTATGAGAAAATAAATGTTTAAGCCGTCTCATTGATAGTATTTCATTATGGCAGCCCAATACACCTGCTACTTCTCAGCTTAGCTTATTTGAAATGAAGGATAGTGGGGAGGTTCAGGGCTGCCCATGACATGAAGAAACAATTTCTTGTTGGGGCTGCTTTACCTGTCACAAGTTCTCTTTTCTCAGGTCATGTAGAAATAACTCTCCTGGAAAAAATTTTCAAAGCAATGAAAAAGAAGAGCTAGGAAATGCACAGTGATTTAGTTTTCAAAGTGCCATGGGTGCCAAGGGGATTCTGTAAGGAATATTCTTAGAGAAGCCCCACCTGGGGTTTGAGAGATCCTGACACTCGCATGTATAGATTCTTCCTTCTTATACGTATCAAGAGGGGATCAACAGACTATAATTACAATACTTAAGCAAGAATAAGGCAAAGCCAATGGGTCTCTTCCAAGAAAGCATTTGCTTGTCAGTTGCAAGGAAGGGGGAATTTTGCAATCTCTAAAGGGCTCTTTGTTGAAAATTTCTATTTGATAATTATGCTTTCTGAAGATTCTTTGACAAAAGTCTTCCTTTGTTTAGAAACCATGCAGGCTTGCTCTTTTGGGTTCCACAAAAGATTAGGAAAAATTTTGTCTATCAGTATTCTGAATAAGGTAAATGAAAGCTGTTTGTCCTCATAGGACCTTAATTTCATGCCCAAGGAATCCATGAAAGGATTCAGAGGACACCCCCAGGAGCTTGTCCATAGTTATGCACAACTCCCCTGTCATGGATGCAGACCACATCCCACAGGAGTGTCAGTGTATTCCTGCAGTCCTAGGGCTCAGCTGAATAATTGCACTTTGAGCAATGGGCTAGGAGCAGTATGGCTATGATCTAGGTAACACTAGGTACTGCAATGAATTGCTAATGAGTGGAGGATTAAAGCCTTTGACCACCATTTGTCTTTCGATGTCTTGCACAATCCATTTCACTGCAATAAAACTAGTCCAAATGCCCAGTGAAAGAATCTCTGATAGCCACAAAATCCTCTATCTAACCCAGACTCTTCCTACATTTCCCCCAACATGTAGCCTCTCTTTTACACATATGGTGGGGTCAGGGGCCCTAAGATTTTCTTCTTGGAAGCCTCCTTCTCAGCTCTTCAGAGTCAAGGTCAAGGCCCATTTCATACACCCACTCAGATACAGATTTAGCTGTAATTATGACAAGTTCAGCGGGCACTGTGGGGAGGAGAGGACTAGGACACCGTCTGTAGAAAGGCACAGACCCTAGGTGCCATTCTCAGGTTAGTTCATCAGATGCTTGCTAAATGAATGATATTTCTAAACTGGCTTTCACTGGACATGAGCACAATGATGCACTGTGTGTTCTCAAGTGCCTGTCACAATTTCCCTCTCCGAGCTTCCCAGTACATGGACGTATCCTGAAAGAGAAGCAACCTAGCATTTCCTCCAATGTATTTAACCATGGAAGCCTTCTCTGGCTAGAACACCTATTAACATCTTGTATTCTATAAAATTGTCTGGGAAACAGCACTGCAATCCCGAGTAGGATTAAATAACTGCCAGAAGGGAGATTTTCAAATAAAGTGCCAAAAGATAACCTCCTCCATGCTGCTTCCCTAACTGCAGAAGAATGAAGAGGGCAGACAGCTCTGGGGACTCAGTCATGCAGGTCGATACCTGTGATCTTGGTCACGTCAATTAACCTCTCTGAACCACAACTTCTTCATCAATGAAAACATAATAAGATGTCATAGGATTTCTGTGAGAATTAAATGAGATAGCACACAGAAACATCTGTAAAATGCTTGGAAGGAATCTAACAGGTGATCAATAAAAGCCTGTTTCTTCTCCCTCTCCTTTTACAGAATTCCTGTAATGCAGACAGTCCACGTCGCTGAGTTTCCACTGAAATCTTCAGTCTTCTGAGTCTGACACCTTCCAGTTAACCCCCAGAATGGAGCAGATTGTTCAATATATAGTTGACATCAAGGATTTTATCAATAAAACAGTGATTTACCCAAAGAACTCTACCATTCCCTAGTATGTTCCTGGCAGCAAGGGACATCTTTTGACTTCTTTTTGCCTGATTTCGGAGGCCAACTTTCCTTCCAGAGCAGATGAGTTGTGGAAGCAGGAACTAGACAATGATGGGTATTCCTGTATCCAGGAAAGAGGTGATCTGTAGCTGGTGTGTGTGTGTGTGTGTGCGTGTGTGTGTGTGTGTGTTTGGATAGCACTAATCTTGGCTCATTTCCTCACTATACCCTCCACTTTTTCAGAACAGGAACAGAATCTTGTTTAATACATCCTCCAATGCCTACCATAGTACCAGGTACCTGATAAGCATTCAATTAATAATGGGTGGATAGATGGACAGATGAAAGGAAGAGGAGGGATGGGAAAGAGGTAGAAGGAAAAGGAGGAAGAAACTGATCTCAGTTCTCCTGAAATATGAACTCCATAAAAACAGTGCCTTTGTCCCTTGTCAGCTACTGCTGTATCCAAAGCGACTAAAACAGTGCCTGGCACTAACAGAGACTAAATAAATATTTGTTGAATGAACAGATGAATAATTGAATAAACTAAGCTGAGCTACCATTTGGAAAATTAGCTATAAACAATTACAACTCACTGACAAATCAAATTGCTCTCATATTATTTCCTGATCTGTTTATTCTCCAAAATTATTAGGATATTTAATGTTCATGCAATTCAATACAAAAGGTGAGGGATGGTAGCAAAAATGAATGTTTCCTACGGGACCAGTGATGCATAAAGTTGAGAGACTACAAGACCTTGGTTCCCCTCTAGGGGCTACAAAGACAAAAACAATGCCTCAACTGAACACAGTGGGGGGACAGCAGTTGGGGGAAGAGGACCAGGCACCCTCTGTGGCTTCACAGACTGCAGAGCAGGGCCCTGCCATACCAGTGAGAGTGTGCGCTCTTCAGGCCCTTACATACTAGTGAGTGTGTGCCCTCTCCATAGTGGGAAAGCAAAGTGACAGTGTCAATTAATCCCTTCGTGATCCTAATGTCAGAAATGTAAGCCTTTTATGATGCAGTAAAACTATTTTTATGGGTTTTTCCATCCGTCTCACGTCTTGATATATTTTTTAATCAAAAAGGATAAGAACAAGAAGTCAAGTGGGTATAAATCTCCGGCTCATTTTTCTGGTTCTCTGCCCGGGGAGGAGAGATGAGCCCCATGGTGCCCCACAGGAGATTCTATACTGCTTCCCGTCCTCCCTGGGAGTATTTTCCAGAAGCAAGCCTATTCCAGGATTGGAGAGCCAAGCCTTGCTTTAAACAACAGATACAGTCTCTAAAGACTACGTGAAAATGGAATCTCAGTAAATCAAACCTCCTGTCTCCAATAACTTATATGCTTATCATTCTGATTTCTGATGACAAGACCCAAAAAGTGTTCTTGCACAAAATGCTCAAAACAGAAAAAAGCACAAACAAGGAAATAAAAATTATCTGCAATCTCATCACCTAGAGGTAATTTTAAAATACAATCTTAGACTTTTATTCCATGTTGAGATATAGTTATATATTTTGACAAAAATAGGGTAACGGTAGAGGTGTTATATAACCTACCTTTACAGTTGATTTATCAAAAGTCATTTTTCATGTCAGTATTCCACATTTACTAGTTCCCTGAGTATTCTGTGGTATGGATGTACCAAAATTAAACAAATTCCTGATTTTGGACATTTTCTTATCATAAATAATGGTAAAACCTCCTTGAACTCATCTCCTATAATTTCTTAGAAATAAAACTGTTATGTCACATATATGCACATTTTTAAAACTGTGCTGCAAAAGTGCTTTTGTTACATATTACCTCCACAAGAAATGTCTACATTTTTATCTTTAGTATCATTGGTATATATATGCCAGTGCTCAATTCCTCTTTTACTATTTATTTTTTTGACTGCTTGTGAAGTACAATTTTTTTCTTACGTTAATTAGCCTCTGTGTTTTCCTCTATAGGAAAGAACATCCCTTTTTTATTTTTTATTTTTTTGCCTATTCTTTATTTTTTTCTTGATTTACAGCAGCATTTTACATATTGAAATACTGGTCTATTATTTCTCATCTATGATATGCATTTTCCCTAGAGTAGTTTCTTTCAATATATTTTTTAATGGTGTTTTGTGTCCTTTCCTCATCTACTCTCCCAATTTTTCACTTGTGGTTCCTCTCATCTCCTTACATGTCAAATAGTTATTGGTAAAAAACTTAGGAGAGAAAAACACCACTGTTCACTTCAGCTTTATCACTTATTTATCTAGTGGATGGTCAAGGAATTTTCTCCAAGGTGGCAAAGTCCATCCCTTAGCTCAACCACCAACCCAAGCAGAAGGGGACAGTTAATGTAGAAACTGGTCCTATACAAAGTCAGGCGGTACCTCATTTAGGACAATACAATTTTGAGTGATGTGGAGGTCACAAACAGGGTCAAGAATTTGGAGTCCCTAAGGGATTCAGAGCTTCTAGGGCTACTTCCTGCATGTTCAAGGAGGATCTCACCTGCAGGGAGATGTTAATGGATGGGTTATTTTCCCTAAAGAACACTTCTTCCATTAGAAGAGATACCAGAGCTAAAAGATCATTGTCACCATTTAGGGGCGGGGAAGCAAAATGGAAAGTTGGCTCCATTGTTTCCTGCAATGACAGTGTAGCTTCCTGATGGTGGGGACAGGTATGGTGCCCTCCCCACACGGTGCTAGGAAATCAGCAAAGCAGAGACTGTGAGATAGGACAGGGCTTACGAGGCCTAGCAGCAAACCAACCACAGCAGCACCAGAAACTCCACCACTTATCTTTTTTATTTATTTATTTATTTATTTATGATAGTCACAGAGAGAGAGAGAGAGAGGCAGAGACATAGGCAGAGGGAGAAGCAGGCTCCATGCACCGGGAGCCCGACGTGGGATTCGATCCCGGGTCTCCAGGATCGCGCCCTGGGCCAAAGGCAGGCGCCAAACCGCTGTGCCACCCAGGGATCCCTCTTTTTTTTTTTTTTTTTTTAAGGTTTATTTATTTATTCATGAGATGCACAAAGAGAGAGAGACAGACAGACAGACAGAGGGAAAGGCAGGCTCCCTGCAGAGAGCCGAATGCAGGACTTGATCCTGGCATCAGAGATGATGCCCTGAGCTGAAGGCAGACGCTCAACCACTGGAGCCACCCAGGCATCCCAACCATCACTTATCTTCTGTTGTCATGCCTCTTGTGTTCAATTTATTAATTCCGTTTCCCCATTGCTTTTAAAATTATTTTAAAATTTTAATTTTTTATTTAAATTGAAATAATGAACGCATAATGCACTATTGGTTTTAGAGGCAGAGGTCAGTGAATACCCAGTGTTCATTACATCATGGGTCCTCCTTAATGTCCATCCCCTGGTTTCTATTAGCAAAATTTTCGTGTTTCTGAAAGTCTTGGTTGGTCCGCATTAGGTCTGGATCACACTTGAGCCAGGGCATTAAAGGTGAAGTGGGATCATCCTGAGGCCCAGCAACATGGCAGCATGAGAGCAGAGAGAAAGGCCCCAGTGGAAGGTCAAATTCAGGTGCTCTCTCCTCCTTTTTAGAAAAGGCATTTGTACTTCCATAGCCACCCTGGAGATCCAAGATTCCGTTTTATTAATGAGAATGCTTCCTGGCACAGCCGGCAGTCCAGCAAGGCTTGGGGATACACTGATTTAGGGGGATGGGACAGCATGCAAAGCTGGCCGCTGTGTTCCTATGTGCAGAGGACTGAGCATTCCGTAGTGCATGGACAGGGGAGGAAGGGATGGAGGGAAGGCGGATAAGGCAGTGAAGAGGCAGGCCAGAAATCAGGAGACCAAAGCTCTGGGTTTAAAGACAGATGGGGACAGGTGAGAGTGGGTGGGGCAATAGCCATAGCAGCTGAGGGAGGGACTGTACCACGATAGTGAGTGGATACTTCTAATGACCACTAACACTCTTAATTATAACCACAAGGCACTAAAGCTCCTGCCTCGTTAAAAAACAATTAAATTATCTTCACTCTGTTAAACTGATGGAGGCGGGATAGTGGGCCACTGGCTTTTAAAATCCTTTTAGAAGCAGGGATGACACACCAACAGGTTGGAGATGGGGAGAGGGTGACATGCCAGGACAGTTTCAGTGTGCATCTGGGCCTGGCCAGGCAGTGGGTGAACCACCATGGTGGTTTGGCACAGCGAGACCTCTAACCAAGTGGGCTGTAAATTTAGATTCTCTCCTACTCATTGAGTATGTGTGAGGACACAGTGGGAACACGGAAAATCATGATCTGGGCTGATGACCGCCATCTCATTCCTACAAATACATGTATCTCTAGGCTGTAAATATGATGCCTTTCAAAGGTGCACCTCACCAAATACAGGGCAAAAACTGAGATAATGGACAACTTGGGACATTCTGATATCCTTAGGTTTAAAAAAAATTAGTTGTATTTCCATTGTTCCTCTCACTTTATCAAATCACCTTTTCTAATCAAATCAATAAATATTTATGAAGCTAGGTGCTACAGGGGATACAAAGAAAAATGAGGCATGGTCTCTAACCTTGAGGAGTTTCCACTTAATGACCGTTTAAGAGACTTTTTTTTTTTTTTCCTTCAACCAATGTCATCATGATTTAAATGCAGAAACAGGACTTAATCTTACTGTGAATCATACTTGGGAAAGGAATAATGTTTCTGGAAAACAAATGTTAAAGGATGATATATTCCTCTTTTCCAACATCTTGTAAGACTTTCTGCATCTTCCAGTGGGGGCGCTCTTAAAGGGCCCTTGAGGACCCCACCATCTTGAACTGAGCTGGGGGAGGGCATGCAGGAACGCTCTCTGGGGCTCATACTGGAATAAAAGTAATACGTATTTCTTGTAGGAAATAAAAATACAGAGACTAGAAAAACTATAATCCCACGAGTTAGAGATTGGCATTGTCAACATTTTAGTGAGTATTCAATGACTTTCTGTAGTTTAGATGCTCACTTGCTCACTTGCTGTTTTTTTAATCTTGTCCTTATTTCCACCAAATTATTACTTTGAAATTGGGTTTTCAGTTAGACTACCACCCAAGCTCAATCATGAGCTCAAATACCACACTATCCATCTGGTGAGGCCTCTCTGACCCGCATCTCCCAGTGACCATAGCGACTCCTCCCCCAGCACCCTGGCGCTCTTACCCCCCCAACCTGGCTTTAGTTGCCACCCAGGCATGTGCCACCACCTAAAACACTACATATTTATACATCCTCCTGGGGGAGAACATAAGCTCCGGCAGGACAGGGATTTTCATCTGTTTTGTTTGCTGCCCTGTCACATCCACAAGGACAAGGCAGTGCTGAAGGAGTCAGCCCTAATTACCTCCCAAACAGCAAACACTCTTCTCTACTGGTAAAGAAGTGTCAGTAACAAAGACCATCACTCCAGGTGACAGCCTCAGCAGGTCTGCCGCTTCCACCGGTGGAGGGAAAGGGGCAGGGGGGACAGGAAGGAGCACGTGAGGCCTGGCCACCAGTGCTGGCTCTGCCGCTCCTTTTCTGGTTGAGCTTGAGCATGTGGCTTGTCCGCCCTGAGCCTTGGTTTCATCACTTATGTGAATGGGAGGCCGGAAGGATATGATGCCCGGCAGCTTTTCCATCTCTCTGTCCTTTGATATTATACAGACTGTATGGGGAAAATAACAGGAAGCTGGAGAATGCGGGGTGTGTGTCTGACTGCTACCACCACCACCCTAGCCACTCCACTACCCCCTTCCACTGGCATAGCCCTTGACAGTTAACTAAGTGCTTTCATTGAGATGATCTCATTAATTTTATCTATTGGCTAATCAGCCCAAGAATCTCAAACAAAGCATCAAAATCAAGCGCAGTGCGTTCCCAAGATGCCATGACAAAGTCAGCAGGACTAAACAGAAGTGACGGGGAGAGCCAGTCAAAGACTGAGAAACTCCATCAATGAGATTAAATGTAACTTTAGGGGGAAGGAGAAAAAGAGCACCAAAAGGCAAGGGAGCTACTTTTCACATAAGTCATCCAAATCTTATTTAAATACTCCTTAGGCAACCATCGGACTCCACCAGTCCCATAGGGATTACATCCCCCACCCCAAACTAGCTGTATTTATTTACTCCTGGCATCTCCTCCTCCACCCCTCTGATGGGAAGGATGGAAATTAGGTGGGTTTGTCAGGCTCCCGCCCCCAAACTTGGCTTGAATGTTTCAGGATCCTCAGAAAACTGTAACCACAAGTTCTGGAACTCATTTAGGATATATCTAGATTCCTATCAAATCTGCTTACTCGGTTATATTAACTGTGCTCTTATGGTAACTCTATGACTTTTATCAAGAGGCAAGATCTGAACTGCAGACACAAACATTCTTTTCTACACTTTCTCCAAAGGAGTGACTACAGCCCGAGTTGATTCTCCAGTCCTTTTATGCTGCTATAAGTTTGCAGAAGCAAACGCCTCCCCACTTTTTAGGACGGCTTTAGGGCAACAGGAAACTTATGTTCATCAAATTTTTCATTTGTTCACCTGTTCATCCATCCAACAGGTAACTATTGAGCATCTCCTATCATCAAGACACTGATCCAGGTAATAGGTGTAGAGAATCTCATGGACATTGGAGAGAAAGACACAATTCACTCACACCAGGAGTTAAGACAGCGGTCTCGTGTCCTCATCACAGGTGTGCTGCATTCCCTGGACCCCACTCCAGCTGGGGTTCTTCTTGCTCTGATTTACATCAGCCTGATGGGGTGCTCTGTAGCAGCCTAACTGCTTTCTCCTTTTCTCTTCCAAGTCCTTTTGCCCAGGACACACCCCTTTGGATGCTTTTCTGGCTCACGAGTTCCTATGACCAGGACCTTTGGGGAGCACTTTGTTTTAAAGGTGTTTCTCTCCAGCTGCCAAGCTGGGTAACCGGAGAACGTGCCTGTCCCTCTCACGGGGCCAGTATACCAAATGAAGAAGGGATTTCTGAGAACATGCTGCTAAGGATGTCATGTTTGTGCCAGTGTGAAGAGGCGATTTCGCTTAGCAGAGTAAAAGGAAAACACCAAAGTGTGGAAAATAAGTTTGCTTTCTGACCCAGTGATTTAAGGAAGCACATTCAGAATCTCTGTTCTGCTTGCTCCTCACTGGCTGGAACACCATCATAGGCACTTGCTCTAAAAGTCTCTGTTTCACTTACCCTATCCAGAAAATGGAGATAATGCTCTCTTTTTTTTTTTTTTTTTTTAAAATCCAATATGGTTATTCCTGCTCAGTAGGCAGCTTTTTTTTTTAATATTTTTTTTATTTATTTATGACAGTCACACAGAGAGAGAGAGAGAGAGAGAGAGGCAGAGACACAGGCAGAGGGAGAAGCAGGCTCCATGCACCAGGAGCCTGACGTGGGATTCGATCCCGGGTCTCCAGGATCGCGCCCTGGGCCAAAGGCAGGCGCCAAACCGCTGCGCCACCCAGGGATCCCGAGATAATGCTCTCTGCTTAGGGTTACTGGCCAGGATTCAATGCTACCTTTACTGAGCATTTATTATGAGTCAGGTAGTGTGTAAAGCACGTTAGACATAAAATCTTTTTAATCTAGTTGTTTGACCTCATGTCGGCGGTGAGGGATTTGTTTCCAGAGTTTTTTTTTCTGGAGCAACTAGGAGAGTTATGGGCTTAAAAACTTTAATGAAGCACAAGAGTCGGGCAGCCCCGGTGGCTCAGTGGTTTAGCATCACCTTCAGCCCAGGGGTGATCCTGGAGACCCAGGATCGAGTCCCATGTCAGGCTCCCTGCATGGAGCCTGCTTTCTCCCTCTGCCTCTCTCTCTCTGTCATGAATAAATAAAATCTTAAAAAATAAAATAAAACACAAGAGTTGGTGAAATGTCAAAACAGCATTGGTCCAAAATATCTGATGGCCACTTAATACAGTAGCCACCAGCCACCTGTAGCTACTTAAATTTAAATCAATCAAATTTAGATTACATTCAAATTCAGTTCCTAGGTCATGCTAGCTGCACTGCAAGTGCTTAATGACCAGGGTGGCTAGTGACTACATTGAACAGTGCAAATATAAAATATTTCTATCACTGCAGAAAACTCTGTTAGAACTGGAGGAGGTAAAATACATTATGAGAAGGAGAAATGAGAAAAGTCAACACAAGGGTCCGAGGGTTAATTCTGCAGACACTTGTGAAATTTCAGCAGGTTTTCAATAATTTGTCAGGGATAATAGGGTGAGGCTGTCCTCATCTGTTGGGTTGTCCTGACAAAGTGCTTTCGGGGCATTTGGTTGGCTTTATAGGACAGCTTTAGTAGTTCTGGTTACTAACAGTTTAGCACCATTCGAACATTATTAAACTTTCAGATCTTTTACTAATTAGCACAGATCAAATTAAGACATTTATTAAAAAGTCATACGGAAGCCACTCTGACAAACCGAATGGCTCCCCTACCGTCTGCCCTGACACTGTTAATTCTGATAACCCAGGACTAAGGAGCCATACCTCAAAAATAAATCACGTGCTAATCATCATGACTTGGGGAAATGGTTTGCAATATTCTCAGATGCAAAGAGTCTTCCCTCTAGGTATAACCTAGTCTGGACTATACAAGCTCCAGCCAGTTCCAATCTCCCTCTGGTCACACCCAGTGCTCTTTGTAGAAATGCAAATATGGTCCTATCTCCCAGCTTCAAAATGTTCACAAAGCACTCCATTCCCTAGAGTACTTATCAAAAGCCCTCAGTTTAGGATAGGATCCCCTTCACAAGCTGACTATAGTTTGCCAAACCCACCCTTACTCCTCTGCCTCAGACCCCTAACTAACTTCCACTCAATCCCACAGAGGAAGCCTCATTGAGTCATTTATTCCTTTAAAAAGTATTTATTCAGAAAAAAAAAAAGTATTTATTAAGCACTCCTAAATGCCAAATATTATGCCAGGTATTAGAGCTACAACAGCAAAGAAAAAACAAGATCAGACCTCTACATAACCTCATTGAGCTTATGTCGTTGTAGGACAAGAAAGACAATAGAGAAATAAATATATTAAGATATACAATATGCCAAATGGTGACAGGTGCCTACAGAAACCATAAACATGGGTGGGGAGGGGTTGGAGGTACTTTCCTTAAATTTAGACATTATTTTATTTTCTTAAATACTTTGAAACTGCCATTTATTTGTTTATTCATTCAATAGATTTTTAAAACTTTTTGGGAGTAATTTTTTTTTTTTTTTTTTTTAATGATAGAGAGAGAGAGAGAGAGAGGCAGAGACACAGGCAGAGGGAGAAGCAGGCTCCACGCACTGGGAGCCCGACGTGGGATTCGATCCCGGGTCTCCAGGATCGCGCCCTGGGCCAAAGGCAGGCGCCAAACCGCTGCACCACCCAGGGATCCCCTTGGGAGTAATTTTTAAAATTATTTTTTATTTAAGTTCAATTAACATATATTATTAATTTCAGAGGTAGAGTCAGTGATTCATCAATCTTATATAGTACCCAATGCTCATTACATCACATGCCCTCCTTAATGCCCATTACCCAGATTTTTACTGAACACTTTCCAAGTGCTAAGAGGTGTTCTGAGCACAGGGGCTGCGGCAGTGAACAAAACAGACAGATGCTCTGGCCTGATGGAGGTTATATTCTAGTGGCAGAGAGGCGTTATAAGCAAGAGGACACTGTTGTAGCTCAGATGAAGGCAAGTGCTGAGGATCTGGGAGTTGGAAGGTGGTGGAAGCACAGTTGGGGCTGGGGTGGTAGTGTTCCCATCTACACAGAAGGTCACTGAACCTGGACATGCAGAGGGTATACATGCAGGTTTTCTTCGTTGCAGGAATGCACATTCTCTACCTTGCACACGTGGCCACTTCCTCCATTTCCTCCTCCAAGTCCTGACTTGGAGTACTTTCTGGAGCTTTTCTGATTCTCCCAACTGAATTCTCTCTGTACCTTGAATTCTCTCTGTACCTTGATTCATCCATCTGGTATCATACAGTATTACATTATGTATTTAGGTAGATGTTAGTCCCAGTGGGTTCAAATTCCTGAAGGGCAGGGACTGTCTTATCTATCTTCCTTTATTCATTCTAGAAGCTTTCACAGAATACCAGGGACAAAGCTTGCCCAGCTTCTCTACCACAGAGAATAAGAGGACGCCTGCCATTTTGTCCTTATCTGAAAAAGACCTGCTTTTCTGTCCTCCTTGCTCATCCACAACAAGCACTAGGGTGACATTTAAATAAAACAATGCATGCAAAAGTGTCTGACAAAGCACCCAAAGCATGAAAACTTCTTAGTAAGTAGGAGTTGTTGTTATAACTATCACTGATCTAAATCAATTGTTTGCCTGTCTATAGTACAGGCACTGCTATCCAGTACATTCTGGGACTGCTTGTGCTTTTAGTTTCTGACTATGGTATGAAACCCTAGCACGACTAGTAAACCTGCCAGTGGGTGCTACGGTCCCTGGGAATCCTGAACGGCTAATCTGCTCGTGAAAGAGCTCATATCTAAAGGCATTGCAGTGACTTCCAGGTGGTTACTGACCCTCTTCCCCCATCTCTACCACCCTCAATTCAGTTTTGGTGGAGATGCTCTTTGATTTCAAAGCCCCTAAAAGTACTGACATTTTGGTGGCTCTTTGCTCCCAGCCTGAGCTGCAGAGCTGCCCCACCTCTGGAGTCTTCTCTGCTGTTCAATTCTTCAAACCCCTGGCAGCAACTTCCCTCCATCCAAGTTTCTTCTCTCCTAGGTTACCTATATATTGTCTGTGAGAACGTGAAATAAATCTCAGCAGCTCAGACAGACAAAACGGAGCCTTGTAGCACCATGTCCCATGTAAACTGCTGTGGGACCACAGGGGGCAAATAGAGCTCTGAGACTTGGAATGTTTTCAGAGGATAGCACCTGGTTTCCAAGGCAGTTCAGAAGATGTTCCTATCTTAATACCACAGTGCTGGCACATGGTCTCCGGGAGCTTGAGGGCATGAAAATGCTCTTTCCTGAATAGCTGACCACTTACTACATGTGTCTATATGGATACAGCTCAAGAACTGTTAAGCAGGCACAAGCAGGAACTGTGTTTTTACACACAGCCATCTGTGGATAGGAAGACTGAGGTCAGGCGACCTGCACCTGTGGAGGGTCAGCTAGAACCTCTGATAAAAATAGTTAAAAAGATGAATGCATATTCCCAATTGTGCTACACCAGCCAGCCAGCCAGGGCTTAATAATTTAAAAGACAATGCTGGTTGCTCATTTCAAGGTGAGAGAAAATTCAGAAGATGAAAGAATCTTCTCAAAACTTATTTCTAATTAAAGTGTTGGTTGGCTGCCTTTCCCCTGAGCTCAGCTCTTTGTCTCTGAAGGGGAAATGGCATGGGGCTTTGCCTCGACAATAAGTCTCTGCATCTGAACTGGAACTCAATCACAGGTTCTCCAGCCCCATTTTTGTGCCCAGCATTGGGGTAGGTTTGAAAAGCTTTTGAAAATTATGAATTCATCTGTCTCTCTGGCCAGCACTGCCTGCCTACTTGAAATTAAGCAAAATTGTCAACCTGACGCAGAAAAGAAGAGAAATTCAAGACGTGGCTGAATTATTGTAAAATGCAGACAAAGTCAGGGGCAAACAAAACAAAACCATTGTAAAGTCAGATGTGTAATGCATAATTTGCGCTGAGATGGGGGCTGATCCACCAATGGTGCTGTAGGACTCCATAAATGATGAGAAGAGTTTCATGGTATATTTGAAAACTGAAAAGATGCAAAAGATGCTATGTTTTGCACAGAGCGGGTGCCAGAAAAGTGCTGAATTACCAAATGGGTGATGACAGAGAAGAGAAAAGGCTGGCGGATGAGTAAGTCACAGCAAGATTGATGGGACCGGTTGGCCACTGGCAGGTGATGGATGAGCCAATGCATCAACAAGAAACATGGAGGAAAAGGCTGTGGAATAGTCCAAGTGCTGAGATGAAGCCTCTCTGACTGAGAGGCACAAAGAAGTAGGTGCTTGGGCTGCAAACTCCATGGCCTGGGGAACAGAGCGGGCCACCCTTGATCCCCGAATGCCAAGTAAAGCCAAAGGAGGGTGGCAGAGAATACTGGGTGTAAGCCACCTGCCACACACTCTTAGGTATGTTCTCACCTTTGATTCTCCCTCAAATCCACTGAAGTAGAAGACAGTATCATCTCGATTTTATAGCAGAGGAAATGGAATCTCTAAGTTAAATACTCTGGTAACACAGCCAAGCAGGGAGCAGAGCAAGGACTTAATAACTGGTCTGTCCGAAGTCAGAGGTGGGATGCTCCCAGAACTCTGCAAATTCTTTCACTAACATAAATCCTGGGACCCTGGACAATGAATATAGAGCCCAGATTAGCCTGCTGGTAAGCAAGCGATGTCTTTGAAGTCTCAATTTTTATCATAGTCATCTGGGCACATTTTAAATTTTGTGTGTGTCTTAACTGAAAAATAATGTTTTGAATTACTTACCATATGGAAGGACACACTGTCCTTGTCCTGGGGGCTTGGGAGTAGTGTCTGGAGTCACGGCGAGGACCCAAGGTGGGAGGAGAGGTCAGTGGGGTGCACTGTGTGTCCTTTCTTTTTTTTTTTTTTTTTTTTTTTTCTATTTTTTTTTTTTTTTTATTGGTGTTCAATTTACTAACATACAGAATAACACCCAGTGCCCGTCACCCATTCACTCCCACCCCCCGCCCTCCTCCCCTTCCACCACCCCTAGTTCGTTTCCCAGAGTTAGCAGTCTTTATGTTCTGTCTCCCTTTCTGATATTTCCCACACATTTCTTCTCCCTTCCCTTATTTTCCCTTTCACTATTATTTATATTCCCCAAATGAATGAGAACATATAATGTTTGTCCTTCTCCGACTGACTTACTTCACTCAGCATAATACCCTCCAGTTCCATCCACGTTGAAGCAAATGGTGGGTATTTGTCATTTCTAATAGCTGAGTAATATTCCATTGTATACATAAACCACATCTTCTTTATCCATTCATCTTTCGTTGGACACCGAGGCTCCTTCCACAGTTTGGCTATCGTGGCCATTGCTGCTAGAAACATCGGGGTGCAGGTGTCCCAGCGTTTCATTGCATTTGTATCTTTGGGGTAAATCCCCAACAGTGCAATTGCTGGGTCGTAGGGCAGGTATATTTTTAACTGTTTGAGGAACCTCCACACAGTTTTCCACAGTGGCTGCACCAGTTCACATTCCCACCAACAGTGTAAGAGGGTTCCCTTTTCTCCACATCCTCTCCAACATTTGTTGTTTCCTGCCTTGTTAATTTTTCCCATTCTCACTGGTGTGAGGTGGTATCTCATTGTGGTTTTGATTTGTATTTCCCTGATGGCAAGTGATGCAGAGCATTTTCTCATGTGCATGTTGGCCATGTCTATGTCTTCTTCTGTGAGATTTCTGTTCATGTCTTTTGCCCATTTCATGATTGGATTGTTTGTTTCTTTGGTGTTGAGTTTAATAAGTTCTTTATAGATCTTGGAAACTAGCCCTTTATCTGATATGTCATTTGCAAATATCTTCTCCCATTCTGTAGGTTGTCTTTGAGTTTTGTTGACTGTATCCTTTGCTGTGCAAAAGCTTCTTATCTTGATGAAGTCCCAATAGTTCATTTTTGCTTTTGTTTCTTTTGCCTTCGTGGATATATCTTGCAAGAAGTTACTATGGCCGAGTTCAAAAAGGGTGTTGCCTGTGTTCTTCTCTAGGATTTTGATGGAATCTTGTCTCACATTTAGATCTTTCATCCATTTTGAGTTTATCTTTGTGTATGGTGAAAGAGAGTGGTCTAGTTTCATTCTTCTGCATGTGGATGTCCAATTTTCCCAGCACCATTTATTGAAGAGACTGTCTTTCTTCCAATGGATAGTCTTTCCTCCTTTATCGAATATTAGTTGCCCATAAAGTTCAGGGTCCACTTCTGGATTCTCTATTCTGTTCCACTGATCTATGTGTCTGTTTTTGTGCCAGTACCACACTGTCTTGATGACCACAGCTTTGTAGTACAACCTGAAATCTGGCATTGTGATGCCCCCAGATATGGTTTTCTTTTTTAAAATTCCCCTAGCTATTCGGGGTCTTTTCTGATTCCACACAAATCTTAAAATAATTTGTTCCAACTCTCTGAAGAAAGTCCATGGTATTTTGATAGGGATTGCATTAAACGTGTATATTGCCCTGGGTAACATTGACATTTTCACAATATTAATTCTGCCAATCCATGAGCATGGAATATTTTTCCATCTCTTTGTGTCTTCCTCAATTTCTTTCAGAAGTGTTCTATAGTTTTGAGGGTATAGATCCTTTACATCTTTGGTTAGGTTTATTCCTAGGTATCTTATGCTTTTGGGTGCAATTGTAAATGGGATTGACTCCTTAATTTCTCTTTCTTCAGTCTCATTGTTAGTGTATAGAAATGCCACTGACTTCTGGGCATTGATTTTGTATCCTGCCACGCTACCGAATTGCTGTATGAGTTCTAGCAATCTTGGGGTGGAGACTTTTGGGTTTTCTATGTAGAGTATCATGTCATCGGCGAAGAGGGAGAGTTTGACTTCTTCTTTGCCAATTTGAATGCCTTTAATGTCTTTTTGTTGTCTGATTGCTGAGGCTAGGACTTCCAGTACTATGTTGAATAGCAGTGGTGAGAGTGGACATCCCTGTCTTGTTCCTGATCTTAGGGGAAAGGCTCCCAGTGCTTCCCCATTGAGAATGATATTTGCTGTGGGCTTTTCATAGATGGCTTTTAAGATGTCGAGGAATGTTCCCTCTATCCCTATACTCTGAAGAGTTTTGATCAGGAATGGATGCTGTATTTTGTCAAATGCTTTCTCTGCATCCAATGAGAGGATCATATGGTTCTTGGTTTTTCTCTTGCTGATATGATGAATCACATTGATTGTTTTACGGGTGTTGAACCAGCCTTGTGTCCCAGGGATAAATCCTACTTGGTCATGGTGAATAATTTTCTTAATGTACTGTTGGATCCTATTGGCCAGTATCTTGTTGAGAATTTTTGCATCCATGTTCATCAGGGATATTGGTCTGTAATTCTCCTTTTTGGCGGGGTCTTTGTCTGGCTTTGGAATTAAGGTGATGCTGGCTTCATAGAACGAATTTGGAAGTACTCCATCTCTTTCTATCTTTCCAAACAGCTTTAGGAGAATAGGTATGGTTTCTTCTTTAAACGTTTGATAAAATTCTCCTGGGAAGCCATCTGGCCCTGGACTCTTGTGTCTTGGGAGGTTTTTGATGACTGCTTCAATTTCCTCCCTGGTTATTGGCCTGTTCAGGTTTTCTATTTCTTCCTGTTCCAGTTTTGGTAGTTTGTGGCTTTCCAGGAATGCGTCCATTTCTTCTAGATTGCCTAATTTATTGGCGTATAGCTGTTCATAATAGGTTTTTAAAATCGTTTGTATTTCCTTGGTGTTGGTAGTGATCTCTCCTTTCTCATTCATGATTTTATTAATTTGAGTCTTCTCTCTCTTCTTTTTAATAAGGCTGGCTAATGGTTTATCTATCTTATTAATTCTTTCAAAGAACCAACTCCTGGTTCTGTTGATCTGTTCCACAGTTCTTCTGGTCTCGATTTCGTTGAGTTCTGCTCGAATCTTTATTAGCTCCCTTCTTCTCTTGGGTGTAGGATCTATTTGCTGTTTTTTCTCTAGCTCCTTTATGTGTAAGGTTAGCTTTTGTATTTGAGTTCTTTCCAGTTTTTGAATGGATGCTTGTATTGCGATGTATTTCCCCCTTAGGACTGCTTTTGCTGCATCCCAAAGATTTTGAACGGTTGTATCTTCATTCTCATTAGTTTCCATGAATCTTTTTAATTCTTCCTTAATTTCCTGGTTGACCCTTTTATCTTTTAGCAGGATGGTCCTTAACCTCCATGTGTTTGAGGTCCTTCCAAACTTCTTGTTGTGATTTAGTTCTAATTTCAAGGCATTATGGTCCGAGAATATGCAGGGGACAATCCCAATCTTTTGGTATCGGTTCAGACCCGATTTGTGACCCAATATGTGGTCTATTCTGGAGAAAGTTCCATGTGCGCTTGAGAAGAATGTGTATTCAGTTGAGTTTGGATGTAAAGTTCTGTAGATATCTGTGAAATCCATCTGGTCCAGTGTATCATTTAAAGCTCTCGTTTCTTTGGAGATGTTTTGGTTAGAAGACCTATCGAGTATAGAAAGAGCTAGATTGAAGTCACCAAGTATAAGTGTATTATTATCTAAGTATTTCTTCACTTTGGTTAATAATTGATTTATATATTTGGCAGCTCCCACATTTGGAGCGTATATATTGAGGATTGTTAAGTCCTCTTGTTGAATAGATCCTTTAAGTATGATATAGTGTCCCTCTTCATCTCTCACTACAGTCTTTGGGGTAAATTTTAGTTTATCTGATATAAGGATGGCTACCCCTGCTTTCTTTTGAGGACCATTCGAATGGTAAATGGTTCTCCAACCTTTTATTTTCAGGCTGTAGGTGTCCTTCTGTCTAAAATGAGTCTCTTGTAGACAGCAAATAGATGGGTCCTGCTTTTTTATCCAGTCTGAAACCCTGCGCCTTTTGATGGGGTCATTAAGCCCGTTCACATTCAGAGTTACTATTGAGAGATATGAGTTTAGTGTCATCATGATATCTATTCAGTCTTTGTTTTTGTGGACTGTTCCACTGAACTTCTTCTTAAAGGGGAATTTTAAGAGGCCCCCTTAAAATTTCTTGCAGAGCTGGTTTGGAGGTCACATATTCTTTTAGTTGCTGCCTGTCTTGGAAGCTCTTTATCTCTCCTTCCATTTTGAATGAGAGCCTTGCTGGATAAAGTATTCTTGGTTGCATGTTCTTTTCATTTAGGACCCTGAATATATCCTGCCAGCCCTTTCTGGCCTGCCAGGTCTCTGTGGAGAGGTCTGCTGTTACCCTAATACTCCTCCCCATAAAAGTCAGGGATTTCTTGTCTCTTGCTGCTTTAAGGATCTTCTCCTTATCTTTGGAATTTGCAAGCTTCACAATTAAATGTCGAGGTGTTGAACGGTTTTTATTGATTTTAGAGGGGGATCTCTCTATTTCCTGGATCTGAATGCCTGTTTCCCTTCCCAGATTAGGAAAGTTTTCAGCTAGAATTTGTTCAAATACATATTCTGGCCCTCTGTCCCTTTCGGCGCCCTCGGGAACCCCAATTAAACGTAGGTTTTTCTTCCTCAGGCTGTCGTTTATTTCCCTTAATCTATCTTCATGGTCTTTTAATTGTTTGTCTCTTTTTTCCTCAGTTTCCCTCTTTGCTGTCAACTTGTCTTCTAGGTCACTCACTCGTTCTTCCACCTCGTTAACCCTCGTCGTTAGGACTTCTAGTTTGGATTGCATCTCATTCAATTGGTTTTTAATTTCTGCCTGATTAGCTCTAAATTCTGCAGTCATGAAGTCTCTTGAGTCCTTTATACTTTTTTCTAGAGCCACCAGTAGCTGTATAATAGTGCTTCTGAATTGGCTTTCTGACATTGAATTGTAATCCAGATTTTGTAACTCTGTGGGAGAGAGGACTGTTTCTGATTCTTTCTTTTGAGGTGAGGTTTTCCTTCTAGTCATTTTGCTCAGTGCAGAGTGGCCAAAAGCAAGTTGTATTGGGAAAAAGAGAAAAAGAGAGGAGAGAAAGAAGGAAAGAAAAGAGAAAGAGAAAAAAAAAGGGAAGAAAAAGAAAAAAAAACGAAAAAAAAAAAAAAGAAGAAGAAGAAAAAGAGAAAGAAAAAGAAAGGAGAAAAAAAGGGGGTGGGGGAAGGAAACAAATCAAAAAGCAAAACAAAACAAAAACAAAACAAAACAAAACAAACAAAAAAGAACCACCGGGGAGTATCTTCTGATTCTGTGTACTTTAAGTCCCTTGGCTTCTCCTGGAAGTTGTCAGTCTAGCTGGTGTTCTGGGGGAGGGGCCTGTTGTGCTGGTTTTCAAGTGTTAGCAGTTGGGGGGGCTGCTGTGCCCCAGCCTGGTGCAGGGCTCAGTGGGGGGTGTTTACCCCGTGAGGCCGCAGGAGGAACAGCCCCAGTGGCGGGGCAGCTCTGGAAACCTGGATTCAGCTCCGGCAGGAACTCCGTCTGCAGGGCCTGGAGGCTCCGGGGCGGGGCCGCTGATCTGCTCAGCTGGGGCAGGAGCGTCCTTGCTGTCCTGGGCCCTCCCGGCCTCTGCCTGTCCCGGGGGAGGCGGGATCCTGGGCTGTGTCCCTGCACCCTGTGCTCCGGAGCCTGCGCTGTTGGATTCGCGCTCCCGGGCCGCGCAACCCCCTCCGCGGAGCTGCCGCCCGAGCCCCTCCGAGCTGCTCCTGGAACCGCGCAGTCCCCTCCGCACGGAGCCTCTTCTTCTGCCCGAGCCCCTCCGAGCTGCTCCCGGGGCCCCGCAGCCCCCTCCGCGGAGCCGCCGCCCGAGCCCCCCGAGCTGCTCCGGGTCCCGCCGGGTCCCGCCGTGCGCGCTGCAGCCCTTAGGGAGCTCGGCGCACTCTCCTGGGCGCGCAGTTGCTCTGTTACTGTCCCCGGGAGCCCGAGGGCCTCCTCGCCCTCCTGGTCCTGCTCCACCTCCCCGCGAGCCCCTTTCCGCCCGGGAAGGTCGGTGCAGCTCCTGCGTCTCCGGGACGGGGCTCTCCTGTCCTGGGGACACTCGCCCCGGCCTCAGCCCGGCTCCTCGCGGGGCCCCTCCCCCTTGGAGGCCTTTGTTCCTTTATTTCTTTTTCCCCGTCTTCCTACCTTGATAGATGCGCGAACTCTTCTCACTGTAGCATTCCAGCTGGTCTCTCTTTAAATCTCAGGCCGAATTCATAGATTTTCAGGATAATTTGAAGGTTTTCTAGGTAGTTTGGTGGAGACAGGTGATTTGGAGACCCTACTCTTCTGCCATCTTGCTCCTCCCCCCTGTGTGTCCTTTCTTGAAAGGCAACATATCCTCCCACGCTGCCTCCTAACATCCCATTTTCAGGGAAAATGGGAAATATCACAGTACACCATCAAAGTCAAAATTATGTTTAATGGCTGGGTAAGTGAGGAGAGTCACGGCGCTCTGGCAAATAACTTCCATGTACTCTCTACAATTGAGAAACAACCTATGTTACCTTCCTGGTAAAAATCCACCTCTGTTCAAATGAACACCACTGTGGACATGGTGTTTCTTAGTCTTTCAGTGTCATCTGTATAGGTGATCACTGAGCCTAATGATGAGGACAGGTTACTCTGACTGTCGGTCCTGGTACGGACCCAAGGGCTTACCATTACCCAAATAACACCTCCCAACAACCCTATGAGCTAGGCAGAACAACCACACCCATTTTGCAGATGAAGAAACTGAGGAGAGAGGCTGACCCAGCTGACCCATGGTGACCCAACCTACCACATCTTGCGGCTGGGATTCACATCCATGTGACTGGACTCAAAAGCCTTTGTTTTAACCAATGGCCCCCGGTAACCTGGCTCCTTGGCCCACATTTGCCTAGTACGAAGCTAATAAATATCAGTGTTCTCATTTCTCTTGATAATAATTAAGAAGCTCTGCTAACCGATTTGCTGACTCGGGTCCTCTCTCTTCTAATTGGGTAGCAATCATGAGGTGCTTTTTATTAGCGAAGGGAACAGTTGCTCCATCCTTACCAAAGGTTCTTATGTAAAAGATGCTACTCTGAGCATGACAGTGAATACTGTCAGTTTAATACAAGTACAAGGTAAATGCCCAAGGGAATTCTGTGTTTGTTAAGCTTCTCACCCAGAAATCAAGTTTGAGCACTGGCTAATTTATAGATACCAGCATGCTATGGTTGTATACAAACCTGTCAAGAGAAGGCAGGCAGTGTCGCATCACGGTCAGTCAGCACTGCAGCCAAAGAGTGCTGGGTGTGGATCTAGAACATTTCTGCTTATAGGCTGCCTGGTTCTGAGTGCTGAATCTAACTGATGCATCTCAGAGTCCCCTATCTGTAAAATGGAGACAGTAACACTGACTTCTTGGTGCTGCTGTGAAGATAAACCAAGATAAGCTTCCTTAGGCTAAATGCTACCTGATGGCTTGTGTGCAGGTCTACGGTAACTGAGCTGCTAATGAAATTCAACACAGATTAATGTACAGTAATGACCCGTGTACAACACCGGGGTTAGGGGTGCTGTTGCCCCTGTGCAGTCAAAATTCTGCATATAACTTTTTAAGAAATATTTATTTTGAGAGAGAGAGAGCAAGCGAGCAGGGGGAAAGGGAGAAAGAGAATCCTAAATAGACTCCCCACTGAGCACGGAGCCTGATGCGGTACTCAATCTCACAACCCTGAGATCAATCCTGACCTGAAAACCAGGAGTTGGACACTTAATCAATTGAGCCACCCAAGTACCTTGCAAATCTGCATATAACTTCTCAAAACTTAACCACCAACAGCCTGCTGTTGACCAGAAGCATTACCGGTAACATAAATGGCTAATGAACATGTATTTTGCATGTTATATGCATTATATACTATACTCTTACAATCAAGTTAGAGAAAAAGAAAATGTTACTTAGAAAATCCTAAAAGAAAATACACATACAGTATCATCCTGTATTTATTGAAATGGATCTGAGTGTAAGTAGATCTGTGCCATTCAAACCTGCATTGTTCAAGGGTCAGCTGTGTGTGGAAGTGCTCAGCGTGGTGCCTAACGAAACGCAGGGACTGTCCAATAAACTGTACATGATAAATAACTGCATCCAAATAGTAGAATCTGTGCTGCCATGTTATATTTTTAATTGGTCAGATCCATTACATCAGTACCTCGGAAACCTGTATCTTTTTTTTTTTTTTTTAAGATTTTATTTATTCATGAGAGAGAGAGAGAGAGAGAGAGAGAGAGAGAGAGAGAGGCAGAGACACAGGCAGGGGGAGAAGCAGGCCTCATGCTGGGAACCTGATGTGGGACTTGATCCCGGGTCTCCAGGATCACACTCTGGGCCGAAGGTGGCACTAAACCGCTGAGCCACCCAGGCTGCTTGCAAACCTGTATGTTTTAAACTGTTTCAAACTGCTTTCCCACCAGTTTCCCCAACTGGTAATCACAACCCCCCTAGCAGGTAGGTAACTCAACTAATACACTTGTTTGGCAGCTGAGAAATGTGAGGTTCGGAGAGATTCAAGAACTTACTTCAAGCCAGGAGGTCAGCTGGTGTCACTGCTGCAGCTAAGACTGGAAATCGGATTCTCCTTTTGCTTCTGCCACCACTGCTTTGAAAATACCTGTAGGTTCTACAAGATCACAGGGCAGAAATATAATCGGCTTCTCCAGGATCACATGGCAAGTCCGAGAGAAGCCAGGAAACGGTCCTCAAGTCCGTCCTCTTACCGCGCTGCCGTGAGGGTGATAGCTACACCTTGCAGTTCTCAGAGAGAGCCAAGCTTGGCTCAGGAATGCCATCCAAGCCCCCGGCCCCACGGCTGCTGTTCCTCTGTCCCCTGCGTCCTCCGCCTCCCGATCATCAGAAAGCCCTCCAAGGAGGCCCACAGCAGACCACCGAATTCCCCTCCCCTACTTGCTATATTTCAGTGACACTGGCTTCCTTTCGCCTCATCAGACATCACTAACTCCCTCCTGCTTTTCCCTTGCTGTTTGCCCTGCTTAGAGCACTCTTCCTCTTGCAAGTGCTGGTGTCTACTCTGGGCTGGAATTTCTCATCCACTTTTTGTGACTTCCTTCCTCCATAAGCAGCCTTGCACCCACCCCTCTCTGCCATGTTACTCCTACCACATCACCATCAAATTTTATCATGCTCACCTCACCTAGGAGTCTAAGCTCCACGGGGGCAAGGCCCTTGGCTGTCTCACTCATCTCATGCAGTATGTGTTACACGGTATAATAGAAAAATTTCCACCCCCCAGGAACACCTGCTTAGGGGACATCAAAACTAAAGTTTGTATTTCGATGTAACTGCTTTTAAACAGCTGAAGCTGCTCAGGGATCATAATCACAGCTGCCTCTAACTGGACCCAAAAAACCACTCTTGTCTCCTAGCCAGTGAACTAGGTTATTCTCAAAATCTTTGTACAAACAATGAACTCATTCTGAGCCCCTGAGAACACAAGTTCAAGTGTTCTTTCCTATCCTACCTCCCCCCTCCTTTGCACTTAAATACTTTGATTTTTTCCCCTGTGCCATCTATTTGGTAAATCTTTTTTTTTTTTCAATGGTGTGTGTTTGTTCCCTCCTCATCTGGCAACAAAACAATCAATTCAACTTCGTTTTGTTTCTTTGTGTTTGTTCTATTGATAGATTTGTGTCTTTTTTGTTTGTTTTTTGCTCCTGTCCATGAAAACTGGGCTCTTTCTGTAGTATTCTGAGATACCTGGAGAGGCAGTCTATGGAGGGACCCAACTCCCAGGCTCAGGAGCAAGACTGTCAAGTTCAGACCCTAGTTCTGCTATTTTCTTAGGCAAATGAAGTGACCACTCTATGCCTCAGTCTCCCCACTGCAAACTCCAATAAGAATGCCTGCCTCACGGCAACTGGCCCAGCCATGTGAGTGCCAGCTGTCTAATTATCTAGCACAATGTCAAAGATGATTCTTCCAAGGTTGCTGCCAGAAGCTTAGGGCTGTATTTTTATCAGGTTTTCAATGTGATAAAAACATACGTGTCCAATACATATTGAATAAATGAGAACAACCCTTCTTAGGCAAGGCATGCACATCAATACAATGTATTATTAATTACTTCCAACTTTTTGCTGAGGCTTTGCTAAAGAATGGAATATAGGTAATGCGAATGATAGCAATCTTAGTGTTTCAGAAGAGTTTTTATACACTCGATCCCAGTTCATCTACACTGTACAAAGCAAGGCTTACTGGGTGCTCACATGATAGTTAAGAACGCTGAGGGTCAGAGATGGAATTGTGGCTTGTTACTAGCCCCAAAGTACAGGGGAGTCAGATTTAACTTTTTCACTGACTTTATATCCCAAAACCTCAAGTAAGGGTAACAGTCCCTCGAGTGGAATTGTTCTATAAAAATAACTTCTAGAACTCCTTAGAATGACTTGGTAGGAGAAAATGAAGTGTGATTAGGGTATTTTTTTCCTTCAGAATAGTCATCTTGGAGATGTGTATTAATGATGCCCATGCTGCTAAAATTACGACTGTGGCAGCCAGGTGACTTACAACTCCCCGAAGATCCAAAAGTATATCCTGAACAAAGGGTTGGTGTATCTTGTCCTTTGAGGGATGATTTAATTTTCATAAAAAGCCAAGAATCCCATATACCTCTAAATCTGCTAAATAAGATGGGTGGTAAAGAAAGGTAATAAAGGTCTGTTCTTTTTTAAAAATAAAAGACTATAAAACGGAGACTCATGTGGTTTACAAGGTAATTTTGTATATGACTTTTGGGAAAATGGACATTTAGAGTAGCCTCTTTGGCATGCCATTTTGCTGCTTGCTGCCTTCCATAAAATTAGGCTAGTGCTTTGTAGCAGGGTGGACTCTGGGGTCAGAATGGACCCCAAGCCTAGGGCTTTCTGCCCTAAATGCAATGAGAAAGCCAAAGAAAGGTGATCTGTAGAAGACTAATGGTTGTAGCTTCCTCTCTTCTTCCCTCCTCTATTTTGTGGCAGCTATTCAATTTAGAGATAACTGACCTCACCCCTGCTCAAAGCGTGGACCCAACGTGATCAAGGTGAGCGGCATACTCTACTCATTAAGCTATAGAGATTGGATAAGGAGTGAGGCTGTGGCCCAAGATGGCACAATAATAAGGTAGGACTCTCTGTCCCTCAGAGATGAATGAGGAAGCTGGCAGCCCCAGGGATGGATAGAAATCATGTGCTACTAAAAGGGAAGTCAGCCTGAGGACAAAGATGAAGAATCTTTGAGAAATGAGCCAAAGCCCATTTGCCACCTGCAGTTACATAAAGCAATGCATTCATTATTTATGCCAGTATGGTATGGATTTCCTTTACTTATAGCATGACTCCTCTCTCTGCTCCCAGAGCACCTTATGCCAGGCCTTACAAGATATTAGATATATAAACATACAATACGTAATTTATACAATGTTCTCATACACATTAAAATACATAATGCATATATGTAGATAATATATGAATCTGCATATATGTTTCTCTTTTTTTCTCCACGTAAGCTGTCCAAAGTAGAAAGTGGGTCTAATTCACCTCTGAATCCCCAGTGCTTAGCACACAGCTTTGTTAACAGTTAGGTGCTAAGTGGGAGATGCTTCTTTCAAAAGACCATTAAGTTATAGCTTTAGAACATCTTTAGGCAGCAAAGGAATTACAAGGCACTTACTTCATCTCCATCTTCCAAAACCCCTAACCTTACCTGTCCAATTACAGGTACAAATCCACTTTGAGGACCATGATGCCGACAATCAGAGCAAAGGGGAACACATCGTTAAAGTGCAGACTGTCCCATGGGAGACCATTTGGATATAAAACCTCTAGTGTGTTTTTGTTAAGAAAAAATAAGTCCCATAGCTTCCCGGTTTAGAAGGTGGTTAAGTGCAGGTGTCTGCATCAGACTCTCTTCCTTGCTAACTCTGGGCAAGCTACTTAAGAGATTGTGTCCTCACCCATAAAATGTGGATAATAAGAGCCCCTTTCCTTAAGTGACTGGTGGAGATTAAATAAGGCAATATGCATGAAGCCATTAGTCTAATGACTGGCATCATCAATAAATGGAATGTATTATTGTTCTTCATGTTATTACTCTTATTATTACTTCAGCACTTGCTAACACAGAAGCTGATCCAAGCAAGTGGCTTAATGGAAACTCACAGCTAAACTAACTGAAGAGCTGCCATCCCCAGAAGGGATAGAAGAGGAACAGCTGCTCCTAGCACAGGTGTAAGCTCAGGGGAGAGGGGCAGATGATCACTGCTGGGCCTGTGACAAGATGAAGGTTTCAGGGGAGCCCACAGAGGGCTTCCTGCCCCAGCCCCAGACCCTCCCGGGCCATAAAGAGGAACCCAGAGAACGGGGAGGGTGTGTGAGGGGGCGGTGACACTTCAAAGCAGCTCCAGGGCTGCATCAGAGAGGTCCAGGATTGAAAATGATACATTAAAGAGCTGGACTCAGGAGGCAAGTGGATTAGAGCTACTCTCCAAGTCAGGGATGAAGCTAATGAGGCTTTTCTTGTCACCATCTGTAAAAGTTTATTACTTATACTTCAAAGGCAGCAAGCAGAAGAGGGGCTGCTCCTCACAAGAACAGGAGCAGGAAACAGAAGATGCTGACTTCGGGAAAGGGTCGGGGGCCGCCCCCCGCATCACTGCTGCCAAAAGAGTCACGCCCTAGGGGGGCATTAATCTGCATGCACACACCTGTGAGAATCAGTGGCTGGTGGTGGTCATAGGGTGGAAGGAAGATGGACAAGACAGAGGATTAATTAACTTTACTATGGAGCAGGAGATGGGCTAGTTACCCTGAAATTGCCTGCTGGCAGCCATCAATTCTGATCTCATACACTCAGGGTTTCTTTCTTGGTCGGAAGTGCTCCAAGTCTTTCTTCATCTCAACCTGTTTAACACCTGGCTGTCCATCAACACATAGATATTCTACTCGAACAGGGTGATCCAGATGGGGTGGCAGGCAGTTTGCACAATGAGTTTCACTTACCTACGATGTGGATGATGCCCTCCTCCCAGCTCAGAGCAGTCACTTTTGACAGTTTGTAATTACTGGGAAAGGAACAGATCTTCGTTCCATCATTAGATATTTACTAAGTGCTTACTACTGCTTGCAGGATACTAGGGATACAGCAATGGACAGTGGCACACCAGGCCCTGCTCTCCTGGAACTTAGGAGTCTAGTGGGAATATATGGGACATGAATTAAAGAATCATGCAAAAGCAAGTAAATACCAAATGACAGTTATCATAAGTACTATGAAGGGGAAACGTGTGATGCTTGTGTAGGAATAAAATAGGAGGAATTGATCTGAATAGGCAAGGTTCTCCCTGAAGCAGTGATGGCAGTGATTGGCAGAGCATGTAGGATCAACCAAGCAAAGGTGGGAGGTTGGCCAAGGAACCCAGGGAAGACAGTTCCGGTGTGAGTGAAGAGCATGTGCAAAGGTCCTGCGGCAGCAGGGAGAAAAAGTCACTCTAGAAACACAGAATACACACACACACACACACACACAAAACACAGAACACTAATCTTTCTGGAGTGAGGCAGAGAGAGGAAGTATGTGAAGAGGCAAGGAGGTGTGGACTTTTGTCTATATTTTTCACTACTTACTCTTTTGGTCCTGACTATGTGCTTTCACAGCACACAGTAGAAATTCAAGTATAAAAGCTGAAGTGAAGTGAAAAATTTCCTATAATGCTCTAGGCCCCATGTCAGGATTTTATATACTGTGTCTCACTACATCCATTAATTCATTGATTAGCATCAAATCAATTCATTTTACTCATACAGAATGAATGGTTGATAAACTCAAGGTCACAGAAGTGGTAAGTCCCGAAGCTGAGATCCCAATCAGGTACCCCTCAGAAACTTTATAGTTAGCTATTCTGTGTTGTGCAGCTGGAATTCACCAGGTTAGTCACTGAACTAAAATAATGAAGTGAGGAGGGTTTGCTCACCTAAGACATGATTCCTGCACTCAAAAAAAGCAGTCAAGAACATGGGAAATGGAGCAGCCACTTTGGAAGATGGCCTGGCAGTTCCTTCTAAAACGCCGCATATGGAGTTTCACATGACCCAGAAATTGCACTCCCAGGGATCTAACAAGAGAAATGCAAATATGCTGACACAAAAACTTGTACCCAAATTTCACAGCAGCCTTATTCACAATGTCAAGAAGTGGTAACAGCCTCAGTGTCCATCGGCCATGAAGGAAAAGATAAAATGTGGCATTTCCATATGATGGAACATTATACAGCCACAAAAAGGAACAAGGGCTGACACCTGCTACAACATGGAGGAACCTTAGGGTGAAGTGAAAGAAGCCAGACACAAAGGTTACACAATGCAGGACTCCATTTATACGAAGTGTTCAGAACAGGTAACTGCACACAGCGAGGAGGCAGGTTAGCAGTTCCTTAGGCTGGGGGAATGGAGGAATGGGGAGTGATGGCTGACGGGTAGTCTCTTTGGGAGCGTCCAAGTTCTAAAATAGACTGCAGTGACGGTCACACAGCTCTGTGAATTTACTAAAAAACATTCAACGATACACTATAAATGGGTGAATTTTACGGTATCTGAAATACATCTAAAAACACACACAAAAGAAACAGTGACTAAGAGTTCAAATATCAGAATCCAACAGAGGGGGCTTTGAATCCTTGCTCTACAAATCACTGAGCCATGTGAAAGAGGGCAGGCGATTTCCTGCCTGCAAGCTTTAGTTTTCACATCTGTGCAAGATCCACACCACCAACTCATAGGGTTGCTCATAAGGTGCTACAGAATGAAACATTTCCTGTGAAGTGTCAGCAGCACACCTGCCATAAGATACACACATTTAAAATACCTTAGGTGGACGCTGTGATTACTGAAACAGGAACAAACACCAATCAAAAGTACATTAACCACGTGTTCTGGCCAGTGGTGCAGGACTCAAGTGTTTGCCATCTATCCTAGTTCGGACGTGGAGACAGAGCTCAGGTGGCACTGCAGGTGAGAAGGTGACTGGTGGCCAAAGGTGTCAGGTGCAAGGAAACAACAAATGGCTGGCCCCCAGAACCGACAGAGCTGCTCCATTTCTAACGGCTCAGTATCAGAAGTTTAAAACACTCAGAATGCTCAGAAATGCTAAGGGGCCTTTGTTCATCAGTCTTGCCGGGACTGAAGAGGCACAGGGCTTCCAGAGATCCGAGGTCCTCTCCTGTCCTTCCCCCATCCTGCTGTGCCAAGACGGACCCTGGGCTGGGGGCCAGTCCTGGGGCCAGGACTACAATAAAGGGAAGAAGCAGGCTGCCAGAGCAGGTTTTTTCCTGTGGCCCATCCAGATGCTGGGGTGAGCTGAGGCTGTGGGTGGTCAGCTTCTCACAGGTGTCCCTGGCTTCTATCTGGAGCAGCGGCTAATACCACTATCACAGGAGAGATGAGAGGACCCATATGGGCTCTGCTAACCTCTTGCCAGCTCCCATGTCATCCCTACCCCTCGAAAAACTCTAGAAACTGATCATGGTTTTCCTGGAAGAAGAGGAGGCTCACCAAGTCCATTGCACATGGCTAGGAAGGGGGATTTGTTCTGCACGGGGAGGGCAAGTCCTGGAAACAAAGAAAGAAGTTACAGAAGAGATTTGGGGCTGAATATGAAGAACTTTTAAAGGTCAGTGTTCTCTGGAGGCACAATGTGCCGTTGTGATAGGTAATGAGTTTCCCAGCCATTGAGGGTGTGCACAGCCTTACCAACTCATGACGTGGGTAAGACAAGAGGGCATTCTAGGCCTTCGGGATTCCCTGTCGTGCCGAGACTGTCATTTTAAGCATCAGCTTTTGGTTCCTGTCATTTGGAATCAATTTCCCTTCTCTTCCCTCACTTCCTAGTACTTAATAAATGATGGACCTGACAACAGCTCTGCTTCCAGAGCAACCTGCTCTCTGCTCTACAAAGCACCGGCCATTCTACACTGGATATAATCATCATGCTGCCTTCCTCGCCAGGGACTGCTCTTATCATCCCAGACACCCCAAGGCCCTAAAGCATAGTAGGCATGAATGTGCGGGTCAGGGCAGCAACATTCATAATTACAAACTGTTCTCATAATTACAAACTGTTCATAATTACAAACTGTTCTCAATCTTACAAGACTCACTGTATGCATTCTCCTGGACACTTGCCTGACTCCTCTCTTATATTAGATCTTCCCTAAAGGGAGGAAGGGTCTCATCTCATTTCAAACCTCTTTACCTCCCAGGATGCCTTGAGAACAGAACTTGCTATGTAAAATACTTTTTTTTTTTTTTTTTCCCAAGTCAGAGAAAGAGATCTTCTTAGGCCTGGAGAGGCAGCTGTCGTTTCTGGAACAATTTTCCATTTAAACCCAGTAATAAATGACATTCTGAACAAGGTTTAGAAACCATACAACTCCTGGAGCCAGTGATCAAGACCCCTAGGGCAGGAATTTGGCACTAGGGACATACAATCACCGATGCATCTCACAGGGGCCCTTCCTCTTCACCCAAGCTGTACTCGACTTGCAAAATTCCACTTGGGGAGGAGCTGAGATAGTGTAATGGAATCTGTGAGGTCCCAAATGGATCTCCTTTGTTCATACACACACACACACACACACACACACACACACACACATACAAATTCTAGTAGAATTTTTGGGCTTTCTGGCCTCTATTAAGCAAGCTGCTCAACAAAGCATACTGAGCACTGACCATGCACTGGGGCTTTCTGCCATATATTTGGGAGTCACTAGAGCAAGGGGTACTCACAGGTTGAAGGGAAAAGAGAAGTCACAGAGAGATAAGGGAATTGATCATTATGATAGTGTCACACACCATAGACACACGAAGGGCTATGAGAACCAAGCCCACAGTGACACCAGAGGGATGCTTTAAGGATGAGTGGGAATTTAGCAAGCTGATGAGATGGGCATTTCAGGCACAGAAATTAAAATATGCAAAGATCTGAGGGCTTGTGAGCAGTTTGATTTAGTAAATTTTGGGTGCCAGGGGATGGCAGAATGGGGAATGGGGAGGTAGTGTTTAATGGGTACAGAGATTGGGAAGATGAAAAAAAAAAAGCTCTGGAGATGGGATGATGGTGATGGTTGATCACTGGGAATGTACTTAACACTGAACTGTATTCTTGAAAATGATTAAAATGCTGACTTGTTATATTTTACCATAATGAATTAAAAAGATTATGCCCAGGAAGCATGTTCAGGACCAGCCTCTCTTATGTCTGTAAATTCAGGCATCTCAGCTTGTTCTGCACTGAGGTGGTATGGGAATCAGACACCCATGGGAAATGTCTCAGACTCAATCTTTACAAATAATCTAGCAGTTTGAAAAAGCTCTCACCTCCTGAAAGAGGTGAACTTTGAAATCACACAGTTTTTCCCTCCTCCCTAAGTTTTTAACAAACTCCCCTAACTTTATGTCTTTGGGTTGAGGGAAGAAAGGAGACAGCTGAAACAGGCAGCCTTCCCTTTGATAACATGCTCCCTCTCCTAATTAACACGACCCCACACAACTAAACATCTGTCTACTTCACAAAGTTTCACAGTGATGAGCTTTGATCACGGTGGAGCACATAGTATCTGTACTGAAAAGAGAATCTCAGACACCATTCAATCCAGCTTCACTCACCTAGATCCAACCATCTGAAGATTGCTCGGAGAGTCACCCCCAGGCAAGGCAAGAGGGTGGCTGCCGAGAACTGGGAATGTGCAAAATTCGATCCTTGCAAAACTGAAGGAGCCCCTCGGTTCCAAAGTAGCCATTCCCCTTCTCCTATATGCACCATGTTCACATAGGAGCTAACGGGAGGATCGGGTTAATTGTATCCTTTAGGATTTCTTGGAAGATTTTCTTAAAAATCTATGCTTGTTAGCTCAACACCAAAGTTTTCAAAAGTTTACAAAGTTGACTTTCTATTGGAAAATGACCCTTTCTTGGTTTCTCTTCTCTTTGGTTCTATTCTCACAAAACTCAGAAAGAACTGTCATTTGGTGAGCTCATCCAACAATTTCTGACATGCCTATAAATCACTTTATGCTTCCCGGAGAAAGTTACAATGTACATCCTGACATCGCCATAGGAATTATGCAGGTGCATCCAAAAGGCGGATTCACAACTTTCACATACACCCCAACTCAATCAGCGCATCCTGGCAAGCATTAAAAAACACCACTGCATATTATTTCTTCATGTGATCTCGTCTCAAGAGAAGCATCCATCCAACTGTGATGGTGTTTGAATGTAAAAGAGAAACATGGCAGGAAAACGTTGAGAAAACTCAGAGTGAATTCAAATGGTGGGGATGTCTTTGAACCACAACTGTTTTCCTCTCTAGAGTCATTAGTGCTAATTACTAACAACTACCCTGGTGACAAGTGCTGGCAGTTACTTAGCTGCTAATTGGCTTCAATTTACCGCTCTGATTGTGTGGTCACAGGTATATATTTGCTTGGGGAGTGAGGAAAAAGAGCAGGTATCGCAAGCCTTAGGCTGTCCTTAAAAGAGGCATCAAGTGTCTGAAATGTTCAGCTTACCCTAGTGGGTCTCAAACTTCCTACATATCAGAATCACCTGTAGGTTATTTAGCACAGACTGCGGGGCCCCACCCCCAGGAACTCCCATTCACCAGGTGTGGGGTGGGGCCCAAGAAAGTGAGTACCTTAGAAGTTCCCAGGTGACATGAATGCTGCTGATCCCAGGGCCACCTGTTGAGAATCACTGGCCTCCCCAATTCGCTCCTACCCTTAGCCCAGCTGGGTTCTCCACTCCCATCTCAGTGGTCCCACCTGTTGCGAACAGAAGCAGAAGACGACCACAGAATGTTTGGTTGGTCTCCGTGGGCACCACCTCACAGGGGAGGACGGCGCCTTACTAATGCAGGGGATTGCTGCCGAAAGGTGCAATGGATGATTTGCCCCGCCCCCACACAACCTAACTGATGATTTTACAGTCGCTCCATCCTGCTTTTCATCTGGACAGAATGAATCCCAAAGAGTAAGGAAAAAATGAGTAAAGCTTACTTAACCTGGGGCTCACCTCGCAATGACAAACTGGCCATTAGAAAAATGTCCTGTGCTTCATGCTAGGACTTCCCTCCCACCCTGTTCTTTATAAACATTTTAGACCTAAAGATGCAAAATGTGTAAAAATACGATAATACAGGTGCCTGCCCCTACCTAACTATAAAACTGAGGAATGAGCTCATGATTCTGTTCAACTGATAGCCATAGGCAGGCAATGTGCTGGGAGAGAAGGATTTAACCATGATAACCATACTACTTCTTAAGCCCCACCGTGCACCAAGCAGTAGGAAGGCATTTGTCCTAAACCCTGCAGCCTTCTTGGAAGGAAGTGACAGTTCGGTGATATCAGCACAGGTGTACACCTTGCTGGTCAGGTGCCGAGCTTCCGCTAAGCACCTGACACACACTTATTTAATCAGCATTAACAACCCTGGGAGTTAGAACTTTCCGGAAGAAGAAACTGCACCATAGGGAGGTTCAGCAGCTTGGCCAATACCACTGTTAATAGAAGGTGATGGTAAACTTCGCACCCATGTCACTTGGCTCCAGAGGATGAACCAATGACTCTGCTACTGCCTTGGCCGGTGAGTGACATCATCCACGTGATGTAAGACAGGTAAGACAATGGAAGCCCACAGAGATCACAAATCAACATAGCTTTTGATTCTGAGGTCTGTGCCACGTGGTCCCGGCTCTCTGATGACTGGCATGTGGCCCTCTTCTTGAGAGGAGGATGGGCACATAAACTAATAAACGCAACTCAAGGTAGTAGATGCCATGACAGTGGCGTGATGTCAAACAATCCATCACACACAAAGACTTCTTTCCCGTTCCACTGATGGGCTATTAAATGGCTAATGAGACCAATATGGGGCAGCCAGACTTTGCTCCCATTTGCACAGATGTTTCCACATGTGGCAGCTGTACTTGGGTACCTTCGCTTGCAGCTTTTATGGCTACTTCTTTGTTACATTGCTGATGCTACCCGGGTGTGTTGTACCTGTATGTGTGCTCTCCTGTGCCCTTATGTGGAGTATCTGGAAGCTTGGTGTCCTATGTGGTAATATTTGTTGAGTGTCCTTTAAACTGTTAAGGACCTGGAAGGCTCTGACGTAGACAAGACGGGTGGTATTTCCTTGGCATTTAAAGAGGTTTCTACATGTTCCCTGTGATACCACTACAGAGCGCAAAGCAGGACTCAGCTTTGCCTCATCAACCTCAGAACATTCCAGCTCTGCCAGCATCATCCCCCAACATTCTGAAGATTTAGGCAAACTAAGCAGTTTGGCCCCCGAGATGAATCTCAGAGATGGGGTGACTCCACTTGGAGAATGAACTCCTCCAAAGCGGGGATATTCCCATCCAGCCCCTGGGGCAGGAATGGAATGCTTCACCCTGGAAAAGGACTTGGTGGAAGGATGTGTGTATGAGGATCGTGTGTCTTGTCGTCTCTAATTGCCTCCACTGCATCTTGTGAGGCAGTTTTTCTGCACACCCTGGCTTGCTGAAGACAAAGCTGAGTGATGTCAATCAAGGTTGCTTATCCCCCATGAAACGGGATGTCATTTTTCTATTTTAACGGCCAGCCTCTCCTCCTTCAACTCCACCTAGAGAAGTGCTTTAGTCAAATTGTTCAACTATAATGACCACCCACACATGTGCCTCGTCTTGACTGATGGCTTTATTTTACAGGTAGGAAGACTGAGGCCCAAGAAAGGGAACCATTTACTTGTTTGGTTGGTGGTCAGATCACACAGTTAAAGTAATTTTTTTAAAGTCACTATGTTTTTTCTTATCAAAAATATCAGAAAGGGAGACAGAACATAAAGACTCCTAACTCTGAGAAACGAACTAGGGGTGGTGGAAGGGGAGGAGGGTGGGGGGTGGGGGTGAATGGGTGACGGGCACTGAGGGGTGTGCTTGACAGGATGAGCAATGGGTGTTATCTGTATGTTGGCAAATTGAACACCAATAGAAAATAAATTTATTATTAAAAAAATGTCCTGTGAAAGAAAAATCAAAGCCAGAACTTCATTATGAGCTAACACATTAAATTTACCTCTGCTAGGCCTCTCTCTGATACAACTGGTTGCACTATGAAGGGGCACATGCCTTGTAAGAAGGAAACGAACAATGCAGATTAAGAACTTCAAGAAAATTCAAACCTGTGGCCCCAAAAATCACACTCTGCTAATTGATATTGAAAGATGAATCTGAAAGAAGGAATGCCATGTGCCACCAAAATTCAATAAAGTCTTAAGTAAATCTTCAAAAAACCAGAAACAACCTAGCTGGCCAAAAATAGGGAGAATGTCTTAAAATATTAATGATGATATATCACTAGATGGAACATTACCCAGGCAGCGAAAGTGATAGTTATGAAGATCAATAATGTTAAGTGAAAATATAAAGCAAGAATGAGAACTGCATTTAGAAGGAAGACAATGGTCTTTAAAAATTATTCAGAAAATTTGAAAGTTAACTAACTAATTTAGGGGGTGATCTCTAAGCAGTAGAAGATGTGGGATTTCTGTCACCTCTCATCGTTTCTAGTCTCCAATAGATTCTGTGATGCACGGACTTTATTCAATAATGAGGAACACATACACACGCACTGTTATTTTTGGATATTCTCTTTTTAAAATGCCTGAGCCAGATGTGTTATATTACCCTGACCAAGGGGTTTTTTTTGGGGGGAGGCGGTGGGGGAAGGTGTCTAACACCCAAGGATCCCAGAAAATAGAAGATGCAAATATTGCATCCAGATGGCTTTGCTGGGCAAACATGGGTAGAAGCACGGCTGTCAGGATGTGCTCTGGTGTGACCATTAATCAAATGCTCAAAAGAAAAGTAAGGGATGTAAAAGAAAGGCACTGCAGGAGAAAAACCTTTCTGCAGAAAGGGAATTGTGCTGGCTAGGGGAAAAAAAAAAAAAAAAGATTTGTAACAAATGCAGCCAGTTAGTAAGATTAATGAAAGGAGAAACCACTTTGCATGGCGGTCAATCTTCAATAATTTAAGGGTAATCGAGACTAATTTCAAGGTAATAGGAAAAACTACCCATGTCTAAATTTTGGCTGAGGTTCCTTTGTGTGCTAAATGGGCTAACCCTTGTGAAAGATCTGAGTATTATTGAGCACAGAGCAATTCAAGCACTTTTTGCTCCCTATTCCGCACCCATTATATAGCCAGGCTCCTGCATCTTAGAATTGCTATGCAGATGATGGAGACACTCCGCAAGAAGATGCTCCTACCCAAGAAAATTAGTAAATGGTAAGCAGGATGATGATAGATCCAGGGGAGAAAGGATAAACAGAAATAAAACAAACACATGCAAAAGAGGGAATTAAATAAAATCTCCATGGATTACAACAGGGTTGATAGGACCCTTGCATTGGAATGGGCAGAAATTAATTTTTCTGACCCTGCTACACTTCCACATATGGAATGTTGACCATAGATTGCAATGACAGAAGCAGAAAGGCTCTACTACAGACTTAAAAGCTGAGGTCCTTTACACATGCACACAAAGGATGATGCATATGCATATGTATAGATGAATAGCCTTACATATACATATATGATATGTCTCTCTACACAGGTACAGATACAGATCCAGAGATCTCCTAGAGCCATGTTTCGGTTGGCCAGTGTACACATGGAGGAGAGACAATCATCCCAGTTCTGATGCTATTTAAATGGAGTCTGAAACACAGGACTCCGTGCTGAGATAACACTTCACCTTACAGAAGGGGGCAGCCAAAGTGCAAGGAACGTGGCTGGCCTAGGTTCACAGAGGGTCTGAGGTACATGAATGGACAGACAGCCTCGTGTGCACAGCATGAACCAGGCTCTGGGCTAAGTGCTTTGTGCACAGTATCTCCTTGGTGGCAGGTGGTGTGCCTAGCCTTAGTCTACAGATGAGAAAACAAGCTGATATTGAGAAGCTGTTTGCTCAAGGTCTTAGCAAACAGCAGAGCCAAGATTGAACCTGGTATGGTGTGACTTCAGAGCGTAAACTCGTGATCTCAAAGCCACTTTTGCTGGTGGTGAGGCCTGAACAGTAATCTGGGTCTCTGGACTTTGTGTCCAAATGTTCCTTCTTTCACACCCTTACGAGTGGCTTTTCCAGTGCTAACTGGTGCATCAAGACCGAGACACACAGCAAATCTATCCATGCTGGGTTGCTCATCCTGGATATCTATGAAAAGGTCAGTCCCAGAAGGCAGAGATGTGGTTTATTTTCACTGGTGGTTTTTTTTTTTTTTTTTTTTTTGAGGGGCTCAAAGAGTCCCTAGCACGTTAACAGGCACTTGGCATACATCTACTGGCTGAATGAATAAATGAGTCAAAGAATTTTGACAGCAATCAGAGAACAAGAGCCAGGATTGTCTTTTCTAGAATATGGGAGCTGGACAGGAATTCTGGGCTTGCCCAGCACACATTTAATAATACAATGATTAGAAACGCTACCCTGGTTTCATGGACTGAAGAACCCAGGGTAGAGGGATAGGGCACCTTGACTTCATCTTTCTGAAGATAGGGCGGAGTCCAGGGACGGAGCTCAGCCTCCTGATGTATGGGCCAGTGAATCTGCCAAAGTACCAGGACGGGATCCCGATGTATACCTCCCAGATGAACTGTGCTGAGATGCTTGGGGAACTGTGTGAATGAGTTTGTAAAACTCAGTGCGTATCAGCACACAGAGAGTTCTGAGAACCCTGAAGTCCAGGGTTAGTTCACCGTGCTTCCCCGTGCAGCACACCTGACCTCAGAACTCGCCCACCCAACAGCTGCTAACTCAGTGTAGAAAGTAGTGTATTCTAGCATATTCTTAAAACTGACTAATGACTTTGGCCTCTTACACTCTGAGACCTGTTCTCTGTTTCACAGTCAGGATCAGGCACCCAGAATCATTGAGACCAAGAGAAGAAATGCTTCTACCTGAGGATATCACTGATGAAAGCAGGCCGAGTCGAGAGCAAACTCTCAGCGTTCTCTTGAAACCTTGCCTCTGGATTGCCTTTGCCTCATGCACTCACAAATACCGGGTCACAGCTACGTGGCTGGCCCCAGGTGAGCCCTACAAAGTATGGCAGTGAGTGACACCCAACAAGTCCCAGCCCTCCGAGAGGTTATATTTCACTGTGGTGAGAACAGCAATAAATGATAAAATATATGTATGGTGAGAGCCATGCCTCTGCTGCAGAGGAGGGTGCAGAGAGCACGAAGGGAGTGCTGTTTGGAAGAGGGTGGTCAGGCAAGGCCCTTCCGCAAAGGTGAGGTCTTAGCAGAAACCTAAAGGAAACAAGTGGACTCTAGGGGGACCTGAGGGCACCGACTTCCAGGCAGAGGAACAGCAAGTACAAAGCCAAGAGGCTGGCGTGTGCCTGTTGTGGGCGACACATAGCAAGATGTCCAGAAGGTCAGAGTAGGGCAATGACGGGGGAAGAGCTCTGCAACCCAGCATCCTTCCAGGGCTGGCCTCATGGTCTTGTGTCCTGTTTAGCCACAAAGGACCCCCAGAAGGACTCTGCCCTTGGTTTAACACTCTGCTGTCACCACTCTGAAATTCATAAACAGTTTTGGAAAAAGGAGTCATAAATGTAATTTTGTACTGGGCTCCACAAATAACACAATCAGTCCTGCTACTTGCCATACGATTCATGGAGGGCTGGCCAACCTTACCCTCGAGAACAATGTCTGTATAACTGGGGAGATGCTCCCTACTTCTTCCTATTTAAGCTCCTTCGTCTCCCACTTACGAGACAGTCATGACAAGAATCCCATGGAAGTGGCCATGGGGATGCTATCAGGTTTTTTTTTTTTTTTTATGTTTATTGGAGCCTGAAAAAGAAAACAAACACTCTTGTGTTGGGGCCTGGGTCTCTAAAACACTGCCAACTCTTTATTTTCTACATTAATAAAGGGAACGGGGAGCGTGAATAATTTAAAACAGCCCATGAAAATCTCTAGTTCTGAAAGTTAGCATGTGGCTTTTTCTTTTCCTCCCTGCATATTCCCCTTAATTGTGAAAAGCACTGATTGGTAATACTGAGGCTGAACAATCTGAGCCATGGGAAAGCAAACTCTACCTTCCTAAACAAAGCTACCCCAGGATGAAGCACTGGGGAGTGCTCACAAACTTACTTCCCTCACAACCAAGTCTCCGATCTTCCCAGTCAACACCTGTAAGTATTAGAGACATGCTCTAACTTCCACAACATCTTCCCTCTAAGAAAGTGACAACCCATGTGTAACAATGCCACCAAAATCTGCACACAATTTCTGAGGGGGTTTGAGAACCACCCTAATTTACCTGTGGACCCCAGGTAAGAGGCACCGACTCAGGAATGGGGTGCACGGCAAGGAGCTGGCCCAGCACCTAGCTCTTGTGTCATCAGACACAGCCCACCCTAAGAAGGCAGAGGTAGATTTGGGTCAGTCACAGTGGCTTCTTCTAGAAAAATCAGGCCACAAAGTCAGACCTAGCAATTAGGTCCTGAAGGTTATAAGTGGAATTAACTAGAATTTCACATTCCTTGCTATCTCTGATAGCTGTACCCCCTACGGACTTCGCTGTTATCTGGGGCTCTCTCTTACTTAAGGCCATGGGATTATAGGATAGGACTTGAGGAAATACAACCAAGAACACAACCACAGGATAAGTTTAGGCCTTCAGCAAAGGAGCTGGAATAATGGTGAACGTGAATTGAAAAGCCTTTTGCTAATCGCTGTCCTGAACACTTAACATGTATCAGCTCATTGGATTCTCACACTAACCCTGTGAGTTAGAGTCTGTCACTATTGCCCCATCTTAGGTATGAGGAGACCAAAACCCAAATAGGTTAAATCGCCTGCCCTAAGTCACAGAGCCAGTAAGTGGCAGGCTCTGGGCTTGAACCCTGGCTGATAGGCCCCCTTCTACCCATGTTGACCCTAATGGTATCCCACATAAATTCTACCTAAGGGTCAGCAGCCCATGGACAGTTCACTAGGGTGGGGCCAATGTGTGAGAAATGAGGCCTAGAGTTTATAGTAAAGACAGTGCTGAGTATTTCCTGAGAGGGCCACCAGGGAACTGGTACAGGGAAAAGGATATGGCCACGGGCCCTGGGCAAGGTGCACACTCTGATCACAATCTGATACACCTAGCAAGACAGAGACATGCAAAGAGATCACACTTAGTCAGTTGGTTGTAATGTTTTTTGGGAGAAGGAAAACAAAGGTTTCACTTGCTGCCGCCTGATACCAGTCAGAAGAGACCCTGGTTTTCTGCAGGAAGAATTAAATCCCAGCAATTTAAATGCTTAAGTTGCTAAATGGAAATCTAACTCCTCCGGCACAGTGATCTCTGGCAAAACCTGCAGGCCCCTGAGCTGCCCACATGTCAGGAGGGCATGTGTACCCCAGAGAGGGGCTCACCCCAAAGAGACCAGGGAGCTCTGGGAGGAGAATCGCCAAGGCAGCAAGGGGTTCTACCCCATGCACAGACAGAAAGCTCGCCACTTGGCTCAGGATTTGCAAGATTTTATATGTTTAAAACCACTTGCACCAGAAGGGGGTGCTGTTATCCCTAAAACTCACCTTAGGCTCCAGGTCCCGAGGCAGGTTCCCTGAGCTGATAAAATGAGGCACCTGCCAGACCCCGTAGGGGCTTCAGGAAGCTCTTTTGGGTTCTATATCAGACTCTGGGCTCCCCCATCTCTGACTCCAGAGGACTTGACTTCCTACATTTTCAAAAAGAAGTTGATGATTCTTCCCAGAATTTTCCTGAATAGTTGCTATTTTTACATCTTCTACTGCTTTACTGAAGTCTGTCATTTAACTAAAAGAAGAAACAGTATCTTAGAAGAACAAGGGGGTGGGGGGGGGCAGGGAGAGAAAAGGAAACAACTCATTCCTTCAGAGGCCTGACCAGGATGGCTCCATCACTAGCCCCCACATTCTGTTTTGTTTGTTTGTTTGTTTGGTTGGTTTTTTCCCATTCTGGTTTTAATGTTGGACATAAAAGGGAGCATTTGCAAGTTGTGTTCTGAAGGAAAGGGGGATTTATTTCTTCATGTTATTTATTAAAGAGCATTTTCCTTGGGTTAAAAAGTTGCTCTGGCTGGCTTTGTCTTGTAGAGAGGCTTGTCACTCATGTAAGAGGTGGCCGTCCATCAGTTCAGTGGTTCTTAAACTGCCATGAACCTGAGCCACACATGGGCAGGGTGCAGGTGGGGGGGGGGGATAAAATGTAGTTCCCTGGGTCCTACAATCATGCAGGGAGCAGCCTTCTGCATCCCAACGAGCTGGTAACTTGGACCTGTTTCTCTGAGAACACAGCAGCTCTGAACGATGTCATCTCCAACTCACACCCCCCTGAACACATGCCCTATCTACCCCTGGTACATTAGGCTGAAGCACAGTCCATCCCCGACTGCTTCTGCAGTCCACACCTGAATCCTAATCCTGGCTGTGCTCTGCTTGACTCTCTATGTTTTCTCTATCTTTCTGTCTTGGTTTCCGTAATGCTCTGTGAAACATGGCCTGGCGGAAATTCATGGGATTATGGTCGCAAAACAGGAGCTATCCCTTTGTGACTTGCTTCGCTCATTTGTAAACAGTGTAAGTCAAGCGCTGAGTGCCCTATTTCCCTCCTTGTCAACGGAGGGAAGGCATACCAACATTCCTTCCCACTTTATTCTCATTGCTGCACTTGGCAGTGCCTAAAATAAACATTTCTAATTGTCTCTTGCTGGAGGGTAAGCTCCTTGAAGCCAGAGCATCTGACTTTGAGTCCCTAGCCCTTGGCAAGTAGAGTCTTGATGAGGATTTGCTGGTACTGCTTGCGTGACTCAAGAATGAGACTAAGCGATGAGCCATCTCAGGAATGATTGTGGAATGGTGAAGACAGCGAGCGATAGCATAGCAGGGCACATGACATGCAGCACTCAGAAATCTGGTCTCAGGAGTGTACCATATCAGCACTGCTGTGTAACAAATCACCCAGTAGCTTAAAAGTATGGGTGGACAATCTGGCCTGGCTCAGGTGGGCTGTCTGGACCCTGTGTGGACCCTCCTGGCCGAGCTTGCTCGGCATCTGTAGTCAGCTGGTGGATTGGCAGGGGCTGCTACTATATGATGGTCTTGACAGGCCTCACAGGGCAGCTCAGAAGACAGGAGCTCCTCTTTGCCTGAGTCACTCATCTCCTGGCAGGCCTGCCCAGGTGTGTTCAGATCGTGGCAGAAGGTTTCCAAGAGAAGCAGTGGGGGAGCCCCAAAGCTCAAGCACTTTCAGGTGCTCCTGTCCTGTTTGCTCCCATCCCATGGGCCAAAAGAAGTGCCAAGGGCAGGCTACTTAGGGAATGCAGAGAGACGACTCCTGATAAGAGGGCCTGCAAAGTATCGGTACACGGCATGCACACGGGGAGGGAAAGAACACGTCTGTGTCTGCCAGCATGCAGCATGTGAGCACACACACAGCGTGTAGGGCCACCCTTTTCCTACTCATATCCCACTGGACAGTCATAGTGATGTGACTGCAGGGGAGCCGGGGCCTGGAGCCCTTAGTGGCTTCGCCATGTTCCAGCTAGAGCTGTACCTCTGCAGAAGGGCAAAATGTCTTTTCTCTGTTTTGGGAATTTTGTCAACTCTGCCAAGTGCCCCGTCTGTGCTCCCACCAGCAAAGCCTGACAGGGCTGCTTCCACAAAGCATCACCCACAGAATGTGTTACCAAACTCATAGATCTACACGAATCTGAGATTATAAAAATGGTATCTCAATACAGTCTTATTTGCATTATTATTTTTGTTAAATTTGACAGAAAGAGGAGTCTTTTTTTATGTTTAAGAACCATTTGGGGCAGCCCGGGTGGCTCAGCAGTTTAGCGCTGCCTTCGGCCCAGGGCCTGATCCTGGAGACCCGGGATCGAGTCCCATGTCGGGCTCCCTTCATGGAGCCTGCTTCTCCCTCTGCCTGTGTCTCTGCCTCTCTCTCTCTCTCTCTCATGCATAAATAAATAAAATCAAAAAAAAAAAAAAAAAGAACCATTTGTATTTCCTCTTCTGTGAACCATGTATTCGTATTCTTTGATCATAGTTGGTCTTTTTCATATTAATTTCTAGGAGTTCTTAGCATATAATTTTGAGATTAGCCCATTGTGTGTGGCATGAGTCACACAAACATTCTCCTCTTGGGGAATCTCGATGACGGACACCACACTACCACCAGGGGCTGCCTTCCTGTTTGAAATGACACCACTTGTCAGCAGTCTAATAGAGGTTACGCCTAGTTAGATGCTAGGTCATTATTTGTCCTGTCCATCCCATTATTTCCTTTTTCTCTGTTTGCATTACCATTTTCCTTTTTCTCCTCCCAGGTTAAAAAAAACCAAAACCGTTTATTTTAAAATCACTACAGATGCATAGGAAGTTGCAACAAATGGCACAGAGAGGTCCCATGTACCTTCACATAGTCTCCCCCATGGTGACATCTTCGATAAGGAGAGTACAATATCCAAACCAGGACAGTGAGGTCGGTACGCTGTGTGTACAGTTCCGTGCCACTGTATCATATATGGAGATTCATGAAACTCCCCCAGCAAGCACAGAACTGTTCCATCACCGCAAACATCTCCCACCCGCCCAATGCAATCAACTTAAAAACTGTAGCTACAACCTTGCACTCCCCCATCCCCCAGCAAAAGCTCATACCATTTCCTTTATAATCTACTTATTTTTTCTTCACACTCTCATCATCTTATAAAATCTTCTGTAATGCTCCAAGTATAGGGTCAGATGTAAAATTTGTTTACACAGAGGGAACTACCCACTCAATCTGAGGTTCATGTAACTTCTCAGTCATCCCTTTTCTGTGCTCTCCCATTCCTTCCAACATGAGGCCTTCCAGAGTGACTGACTTCCCAAACAAAGGTCTGGTGGTCAAACTGATCTCTCATTCCACATTGGCCTCTGGAGGTCTGAAAATGCCACTTTCCTCCCCCCTGGTTGGCTGGAGTCACTCAAAAATCACAAGGTAGAACACAAAAAACCCACACAAAACCCAAACCCTCAAATCAAACCAAAGCCATGAGTAAAGCTCAGCCCGCTCTAAGAAGGCATGGTACAGAGAGCCCTTTCTCTTCCAGTGTACCTAAGGGGAACTTATCTCTGTTTGGCAGAGGTGGTCTGTGGTGGCAAAGAAACCTGACAAGAGGGGCTCCAGAGAATTTGGTCTAAAATGCAGTAAGGTTGCGACCACTGTGATGGTTCTGCATTCATCAATTTAGTACACAGAACCTTCTGGTTTAGGAAGGGTCTAAATGCTTGTTTATCTTTTGTTTAGAATCTTTCCATTAGAGAATGTGTTGTTGTCATAAAGATGAAAGTCCTACCTCTGTTGAGACAAGTCACAATTAGGTCAGGGAGAAAGGAGGACGTGAATCAGAGCTGACCCTGTTCTGCAAAGGTCTCGTTACCTGCTCTGCCATCCGAACAGAGGGACCCTCAACCTGTCGGCAACAGGCTCTGCTTGATCCTTTGACACAGAGGCCCACAGAACACGTCTTTGACGAGAAACAATCTCCTGTGCACATTCCGTGGCCATCTCAGGGTCTTGGTATCAGCACAATTTGCAGTGTGGAAGGTGTGACCTCCAGCCTCTTACTGGAGGTCTTACGAACCTTGAACTAGTGGACAAAGTAGAAAGAGAGATGGAAGCTGAAAGCTGCAGGAAACAGCCTCTCAAGCAACCCTGCTACACGTCACTGGAAAGAAAGGGAAGACAAATGCAAGTGACATGTGATGTGGGATGAGGATGCAGTGCCAGACATGGAAATTCACCTCTTAGATACCATCCTGCCTTTGCTTCACGGTGAAACAACTTCATCTGTCCCTAGGCAACCCCAAAGCCCTGGATCCTCTGTCTTTACTCAGCCTACTGGATCTACTCACTGGGTCCACATTGGGGCCCAGAGCGGCTGCAGAGATTGAAGAGTCTGCAGTTCTTTGCTCCATATTCACCACCTGTGTCTCACCTGTCTGATTATCTGGCTTTCAGTGAAGATGCAGGGCATTGGTATTCTTAGCACACAAACAGCTAAGTCTAAGACACAGGCTTGCAAATAGTATGGTCATTTTGGAAAACAGTTAGGCAGTTCCTCAAAATGCCAAACATGGAGTTATCACATGACCCAGCAATTCCAGTTCACTTCAAAGAGTATTCCCAAGAGAACTGAAAATGTATGTCCACACCAAAACTAGGTATGCAAATATTCAGAGCAGCATTATTCCTAATCGGCAAAAAGTGGAAACAATCCAAATGTCTATCAGCTGATGAATGCGTCCAAAAAATGCAGTATATCCATACAATGGAGTAGAACTTGTCCAGTCCAGTGGAGTGATGTCCTGATACACATTATACAGGGACGAATCCTGAAATACATGCTAGGTGAAAGAAGCCACAAAAGATTACATAACGTATGAAGCTATTTATATGAAACAGAATAGCCACGTTCTAGATGCAGAAAGTAGGCTACTGGTTGCCACGAGCTGGTGGGGTAGGGAATGATGGGGAGTGACCGCTAAAGACCAAAAGTATCTATTTTGGGTGTGATTAAGATGTTCTAAAAGTATAGATAGCTGCACAACTCTTTGAATGTTTGAATATACTAAAAAAAAATCACTGAACTACATATTTTAAAAGGGTAAATTTTATGGCATATGTATTACATCTTAATAAAGCTGCTAAAAAAAAAAAAAAAGAAAAAGAAAAAGATACGGGCTGACCCAGTAAAATAAAGACTAGGTAAATGAATGTCTGCTAAAAAATTACTACTAGAGGAAAAAAGTCAAAGCAAAGTTAACTAATACCTTTCCAACTTTGGAAGGTGAGCTAAAGCCATTGCTCTCTCTGTTATATATTATACATGATAATAAAAGAGCCCCAAGTCCATCTTTTAGTATCTCCTCCATTCACAGCACAATCCACTGCTTATTCATTTTCTGATATTCAGGAAAATCAGATGCATGGAGATGAAGTCAGTTCCTAAGCAGCAGAGCTGGCATGAGAACCCGGTCACTTCATTAACCATTTATTCCAGAAAGATTTATTTCCTACTATGTACAGAACACATGAAGTTCTCGGTCTTTGAGAGCTTCTAATCTAAGAAAGGAGTTGCGAAAAAAAAAAAAAAAAAAGGAGCTGTGAGCCAGTTTAAACAGGTCAAGGCAAAACTCTTAAAAAGGTTGGTTCTAGAAAAGATGGCACTTAAGTAAAGGAGAGATGGACCCTTGGTTTGGAAGGGGGGTGGAAAAAAAAAAGAATGGACCTCAGGAGAACATAATGCCTAAGCTGGGCTTAGGGTCTGGAAGCATTTGTCAGATGAATAAATCCAGTGCAGGCATATATTCACACTACAGTTAGGTTCTCTGACAAAGGGTCTGGCTTGACATTAAAAGTCTGCAGAATACAAGATCCAGGGAGTGCAGTCATAATGGGGGACGGGAAGGGCTCACACAAATGATACTGAATGTAAGTCCTTAAATTGCAAAGTCCATTCTGATCTTTCAGAGCAACTGATTTATTCTGGTTTCTGTTACTCTGAGGAAACTAGAACTTTGCATTTCCTGAACTTCTTTCTCTTTTCTTCATATACTAATTAATCAAATACTCAATAAGCCCACCATTCAATTAAAAAAATAATCAGGCGAGGTGCTAGGACTGCAAAGATAAATAGTCGCAGACTTACTTTCATGCAGCTCACAGTTGAGTGAAGCATTTCTCAAAGCATGGCCCAAAGATTGCATCCACATGTCCAATGAACTTGTGTAAAAATGTGGATCTCAAGGCCAAATCCTGGTAGGCCTAGAGAGCTAGACTTGGAAATCTGTTTTCCCAAGGAAGCCTCATGTGTCCTCAGGGCTGGTAGTCCTCAGAACACACGATGAAAACCAATGGCTCAGTGACAATGACACTATCATGTGGCAGAGGCTCCAAAACCCCAAGTAGGTGATGCGTTGGGAGCACAGAGCATAGTCAGAGGAGATTTGTCTTCAGGGACATCAATCCTGAGAGGACTCTTTCTTGATGAGTGGCAATGGGATGGGGAGCCGCTCAGAGATCCCCTCAAAGATAAGCGCCAGCTCTATCTAACCACTATTGCCATTTTTCACCATCAAGATGACTTAACATGGCCCTATAATCTAAGACCTTTCCACCAAGATTCTGAGTGCCACCAAGTCTGAGGTCCCCTGGCTCCTCAGTGGAAGGTACAACCATCTGCCCAGACACTGACCCCATTAAAGGAAGGTGCCAACACGAAGTTAACTGGCCATGTGGCTGAAAGGAACTATAATTCCAAGAGAAAAAAATGAGAGGAGAGAGAAGGCTCAGGAGGAAGAGGTGGAAGAGGAGGAAGAATGAGCTGGTGTTCCTAAAAGACAAGTCATAGCCTACCCCAGAGCAGGGCTAGGCGGGCTAGGTGGGCTAGGTGGAAGCAGGTTTCCCATATGCAAGAACAGAACAAACATAAGCTTTGGTGTCAAGATATTTCTGGACTTGAACAAACAGCTGCATGGGAGCAAGTCTGTGACTATCTCTGCATTCCCAGCACCATGTCTGCTGTATTTTTTTAATTGAATGGTGGGTTAATTGAGTATTTGATTAATTAGTATACAAAGAGAACAGAAGGAAGTCCAGGAGATGTAAAGTTCTAGTTTCCTAAGAGTAAAGGAAACAGAATAAATCAAACAGATTTTTGGACTTGAACAAAGAGCTTAATCTTTCTGGGTCCCCCAAATTTTCTGCTCTGTAAAATCAGAATATGAATATCAATCTCAGGCTGTTTGAAGAATAAAAAGAGTCCTAGCAAAAGATCTTTGCACAGAGTAATTATCTCCTTTCTTCTCCTTCAAACTGGGTTTAAGAGGATCAAATCTCACACAATTTCCAATATTAATAATAATAGATGATTTAATGAGTGTCCACTAAGTGCAAGGCACTATTCTCAGCATTTGCATTTATGAAGTTTTTTAGTCTTTGGAACAATCCTGAGGAACCTATTTTTCAAGGTAGAGAAGCTCATCAACTACAACTACACACCCACTACGAAAAGTTGCAACGTTCCACCTCCCTTACTCCACTCCCTAAACATGGAGTAGTGAATTTCTTCTCTAATTATTTTCTCTCTTTTCCTTTCCTAGTACCTTTTCTACCAGCCATGCCTTACCAAAAAAGAACTCTCTGAAGAGCTGGAGAAAGATGAATTTCAAATGTTATCTTGTACGTTTTTTGGGAGAAGAAATGACAATCCATCTTCAATTGCTGGCTCATCGCCAGTAAATGTCACAATGGCTTCTTGCTTTGGCAACCCAACCCGTTTGCTCTCCACCCTTCCCACTACTTACATAGTCCCTCAGATTCAGCCAGCACCATGGGAATCACAAATCCACCTCTAAGGTCCATCAAAATGCAATAGCTAAAAATCTTCCTAATTTATGCAGATACTTCATTACCTATTGGGAATCCAGTTAAGAGCATTTACCAAGTGGGCACCCGCTGCCAAAAATGATAGCAGGCAATGAAGCACACAGAAAACAAAAAAATCAGCCCTGATGTGGAGAGCTGTTGGTGGGGCAGAGAGAACTAAGTACCAAAAAGGAAAGAGGACTTGGTTCACAGTATGCTTGGACTGTTCTTACTCTGAATAAAAAGGCGGGGCCTCCAAAGGAAAAAGAATCTGGGCCTTGCTCCTTCTTTCCTGCTTGAGACACTGGAGTGAAGATAAGATGGTTGAGGCCATGGCAACCTTCTTGCAACCATGAAGCAAGAAATATGGAGACAAAAAGCCAATATGCTAAGAATGGAAAAAGATGGAAAGAATCTGCGGTCTTGAGGATGCTGTTGAGCTGCTGTGTAGGCACTGGACTCCCTACCTCCTTATGGCTTAAAGCACTGTCACTTGCAGCCAGAAGCTCTCCTAATGCAATGATATAAATGGCATTTGGCCTAGAACTTGGCAAACCAAAGATGTTAATTTCCTGTTGGGAAATAATGTTTTGCTGAGGGATTTTTTTTAGGCTATCAGGTAAGCCTCCTAATGGCACTGCTTTTATATTTTCCCACCAAACTAAAAATGAAGACAAAACAATGTGGGGGAAAATGTCCTTCTTTCCCAGGTGTTAGATGACCTCAGCTAATCGGTATTGACAGGCTGGGTATGTTTGCCCTTCCTGTGCCCCCTGAAGACAACTGCGTCAGTTTCACAAACATCCAGGCCTGACTCTAGTACCTGCAAAATCTGCATCTTCAAGCACAGCACTGTAGAGACCGGCCACCCATCCAGTCATTCCACAGGGACAAAGCATTGATGTCTGGTCTCACACCTGATCTTCTTACTAACAGATGTGCCATGCTGGGAGGCTCACGTGCCTGGACTATAAGCCAGCATTATCACCCATAACCTGAGACCTGACCACATCAAGCTGGGAAGCACTGCACTTCTGGACACCTGGACACAACTACAGCACTGTCATACAAAATGACACCAACTATCCAGAGCTAGATGCTGCTGTGACCACCACCTTCCTTTTGAGGAACTCAAAGAGTAACTCCCTGGCTCAAGGTCACACAGCTAGAAAATGACAGGGTGGATCATGAATAAGGTTCTAGACTGGTTTTGTGACTGTGTTGCTACCCCAGACAGAGATCCTGGTTCACTTTCTAGGGGAACACAGACTGTTGGGCCTGGTGGAGGTGAGCCTTGCAGGCAGCTGCGAAAGACAGCCATCAGAGAATCAATGAGCCTCAGCTCTAGGGCTTAGAGGACACATGCCTAAGCAGGGAGAGGAACACACATGGTGGTTTAGGCTCATATAAGGTTTGCTCAAGATGCCCAGAAACAGAGAAGACGGTCTTGTGAGGTGAGCTTCCTTCCAATGGACACATGCCACAGAGGCTGAACACCTGTAAGGCAGGGATTATAACAGAAGGGCCGGAAGGCTCAGGAGCACCAAGATGATCCCAAAAGCTGTTTTAGCTAGTTTGGCAATGAACTTGGGTGCAGCAGTGGTATACAACTCTGATATGCTTGGCACATAAAAGGAACTTGATATTTATTGAATTAATTAAATAATTAATTAATATAATGGAGATGAGAAGGGCCACACATATCCATTCATTTAACTCTACTGCGTGCTAACTGTATAACCAGAGGTCTTCCTCACACAGTGAGATCCAGGAGCTCTTTAATCAGTGTCCCATTTTGTCCCCACCTATAACACCTGTGATACTTAGCTCTGTAAGGCTCTAGGATGGGTCTGTGCATGCAACAGGTGAATGCACAGATGTATATGTCCTGAAAACACCTGGGGCACTAGGAAGCACCCATTTACTCAGCCCCTATTCCTGCATCAGGTGCCAATCTGTGTATGTCACATGGAGCAGCTCTAATAATCCAGACACCAACACTCTAAGGCAAGATTTTTCATATACAATGTACAGATAAAAACACTGAGGGTGAAGAGAAGTGGTCACTGACCCAAGAGTAGACAGCTAGTAGGTGCTCTACTCCCTGTTTGCAAATGATTATCACTGCCGTTATCAATACTTATTTAAGTTCTGGGCTTCTCAGCCACTTCTGATAATTTTGAGACATAACATTACGACTCTACTGATTTTCAGAATGAAAGATTTCAGTCCTAAGACTCTTATCCATTCTACGTACAACATGTATGTACTCATTCCCCTGTGATGGGAGGCATAGCAAGAAGCACAACTGCTCCAAGGATGGCTGCTAGATAACGTCCAGTTATTAATTCCATAGGAATGGACACAGAGAACATGAACTTGTATACCAAAGGTCAGGACAGAGCAAGACACAGCATAGCTAAGAGGTCAAGACATGCTTCTTGAACTCAAATGCTTGATTTTAAGGTCTTTCATTGGTGAAAAATAAAAGAAAAAAAGGTAAAAATATTTAGAATAAAGTAAAAACAAGCAGATGTATTTGCTCTCAAGACAGACCATTGTTAGAGATGGGGGTAAAAAAAGAAAAAACAAAACAAAACATAATTGAGCATCCCAGGACAACAGGGGGCCTGAGGTCCAGCCACTGAGCATGAATATCAGTCTTTCAGGAGCTAACAGATGTTCATTTTATGAGCAAAGACAGGAGCAGTTCGGCCTTTTTAGGTAGCTATAAAAATCTGGATAATTTTAAGTTATTCTAATAGCTGCCTGACAATTTTATTAACGTCGTCAGCTGCCGGGTGGCCCTGTCCATGCCTGAAAGAACGAGTCCTCACTTGGGATTATTCATATCAGCTGAGTTCTATTCGGAACACCTTCCTGTTTTTAAATTAGCTAGACAACGAAGAGGCTGTCTGCCCATATGGCCCTTCGGAAACTTCATGGCAGGCTGCCTCTATGGGCATGCAGCTAATTCCCTGGTAGGAGTTTTGAAATGGGGCAATGCTCTCTGAGCCTCAGCTTCCTAATATGGTAGGTATAAAACACCCCAACTTAGTGGATTTTTATAAGTAATAAGTGGGAAAATGTAAAGTTCATCCAGTGATGGACATTGGGGAGTTCAATGTTAGCTTGTGTTTCCTTCTCATGAGCCTACAGCCATTTAAAAGAACCAAGATGGCAAGGTTCCCTGTTAACAGTGATATGAAGCCCAAGAATCTTCTGAATAATAGTACTATTTATTATGGCCTTATTACAATTATTAACAAAATGTTTATGTCAGGCCATGTCAAAAACGATGCTGGATGTTGGTATGACAGGGTTGAAGCTCCCCATAGTTCCATGAGAGACTAAGTATTATCATCCCCATTTTATTTATAAGAAAACAGAAGCCCAGAATGATTTAGGAACTTATTTTAAGATCAAAAGTAAGCTGAGTGCTCCTTTTCTGCCCTATCTCGGTTTCTTAGGTATTTCTTTAATTGGTCAAAACTGATCTCTGACTTTTACATTAGAGATTTTCCTTCAATGTGTACTGAGTCTTCACAGTACATATGAATGAGGCACTAAAAATGGCTTGGCTTTTTAGCTTTTGAGTTCATTGGTAAGCTTTTTTTTTTTTTTTTTTTTTTTAAATCTCCTTGCCCCAGCTTTAGAGAGTGGTAACTGATGAGTAGTGAGTGAGCTGATGGTGCACAACTTGTTAACTTGATACATCTATAAACTACAAAATGATGACCACTATCACCATCACCACCTGCTGACCCCTCCATCCTGTCACATAGTTGCTATTTGTTTGATGAGAGAACATTTCAGATCTGCTCTTAGCACTATTCAAGTGTGATACAGTATCATGAGCTATAACCACCATGCTGTATACCCTGGATTGCCCCAACTTTTTCATCTTATAACTGGACGTTTGTACCTTTTGGGCAGTAGATCATGTGGGTGGGCTTCCCAGCTGTTGGCCTTCACTAAAGGGTGATAAAGCAGGTATTGGTCTCTTATCTGGTCCATCATTTGGGGTGTGGTCAAGGAACAGGAACCCCACACAGAGGAGCTTAATATGGGGTTGCTAGCCAGGTGTGGGGGGCTGTAAAAGCCAGAAGGAAACACTGAGATGTCACAGAAACAGCACCTGAAAGTGACAACTGCCATTCCTAGGGCTGGCAGGATGACAGGAAGGGAGGAATTAGGATTATGAGATTTTAGGACCTTGGAAACCCTACCTCCACTCCCCCATCGTACCTGGAGCCCAGGCCTCTGAGGAGGGAACGTCACATCGCGAGTGTGGGGAGGGGATGGACCGAAGCTGGAACGAACTGCTGACCCAGGTGAGGAAGCCCTGCTGGAATGGTTCTGACAAACTGGAACTCGGACAAACAGGAGCAAGCCTCTTCTCTCCAGTGTCCCTCTTTACAGAATCTCACAGGGCATGGATGAAATGTTAGAGGAGTGGAGTACACAAGGCTGGCTTTGAAGCTGAGAGCAGGAACTCAAAATGCCCTTCCGTGAGCACCTGGATGGGTATGCCAATGTCAGAACCCAACTCCTGGGCTGGACTCTCTTCCCGGAGACATCAAGCCAATTCCTAGTCTAGAGGACACGAGGCCTTCCACAGTCTTCTGGGCTCTGAGCAGAGGAGGAGATGGTCTTCTTTCAGGACACAGACTTTGAGGCCATCTCCCTGTCTTCGCTCCAGCGCCTGGCCCCGAGGAGTGGAGTCAGAGCCATGCTGGGTGCAGGGTCCCCTGTCTGCCTTCCAGCTCCCACTCTTCCTGATGCCCTGGTCTGTTCTCCTCTTGTTAGCTCTGTTCTTGTGAACTTAAGTCATTTTTTTTTATTCTTTTCCTTCCATTTTAGTGGACTTTGGGAAGGCACAGAAATAAACCCATGTTCAATCTGCCATGTTTTATAACTCACATTTTAAAAAAAAGTATGTGTGGGTCACTTAAAACACGTGTACAAAGCCAAATGTGTCCTCTGGACCATCGTCTGCAACATCTGCAAGGCATCACAATGCTGCACTCGGAATAAGGGAAAGCCAAAATAATTTGGGTCATTTTGCTTGGAAAGAGAAGGCTGAAGAACAAATTAATGGTAGAGAAGAGACCATTTGAGGACAGTTTGCAGCTGTTCTCTTGCTCTGCGAACAGAATTAAAGGGCATGTGCATGAAAGTGTGACATGAGGGATGTCAACCAGAAAGGAAAAAAAAAATCACGTCTTACTTGGATTATTTGGTGCCCCACGGTCTCCTTGATGTGACCCCTCCCTCCTTTCCTCTCCCTCACCTGGAACCTCTGAATTACAACAGAGCATGCATTCAACTGTTTATCAATGAATTCTAGAATGCTAAACAGGCCAGGGCCATGCCATGCCCTGGAGGACAGGGATAAACCCCACAAATAGGGTTCCGTCTCTCAGTGCTTAGTTAGAAACAACCCCCCGGGCACTGTGTTAGTTTCCTACTTGCTGGAACAATCACCTCAAACATAGTAGCTTCAAACCACACAACGTACTCTCTCACGATTCTGGAACGGGACTAGGCTAACATCTAGGAGTTGGCAGGGCTGCATTCTTCCAGAGGATTCCTGGCCTGTTTAAGCTTCCAGTGGTACCCGCATCCTTTGGCTGGTGGCCCCTTCCTCCACTGTCAGATGGCGGTACTCCAGCCCCTGCTTCTCTGTATCACATAGCTTCTCTCCACCATCAGATTACTCTCTGTCTCCTCCTTATGTTAGGACCCTCTCGACTGTTTCACGTCCTATCACCTCTGATACCAGATGTGCAGGACTTCTCACACCAGCCAACTCTCCAACTCTCCCTGCTGACACCAACTATCCCACAACCCACTTCAATTCTGACACAAACTGGAGTCAGCACAGACCTCACAGGTTGAAGAGCTCAGTCCCATAAGACTGCCCCTGCTTCGGACACCAGTCACAGGCACTGGGTCCCTGGGTCACCCACACATCTGTCCAACACGGCTACAAAGTTGAGGGTTCCTACAACCCTCACCTTCCAGTTGCGATAATCTGCTAGGATGACTCACAGAACTCAGGAAAGTGCTTTATTACCACTAGTTTATTATAAAAGGTGTAACTCATGAACAGTCACTGGAAGAGAGACACAGGGCAAGGTGTAGGGGCAGGGATCTCTGGGTGTGTTACTTTTGCAGCACCTTCATGTGTTCACCAACCTGGAAGCACTTCAAATCCCAGGTTTTATGTAGGTTTTGTCACCTAGGCATGATTGATTAAATGACAGGCTGGTGATTAACACAATCTCCAGCCCCCTGTCCTTCCTGTATGTGGGGTTCTTGTAGGGGAAGAGGGTTGAAGGTTCCAACCCTCTAAGCAGGCCTTGGGTCCTTCTTGCTACCAGCACCATCTTAAAGCCATCTAGAGACCCACCAAGAGGAACCTCTTTAGAATAAAGCCATGCCTATTATACAGGAAATTCCAAGAACTTTAGGAGCTTTATATCAGGAACTGGAGACAAAGACTAAACATACTTATTTTCTATTATATCACCCTCCTTACATTTTGAGCTCATCCATATAGTCCAGGATAACCTCCCTATCTCAAGGCCTGTAGCTTAACCACATCAGCAAAGTCTCTTCTGTCATAAAGGTTAACTTTCATTGAGGAACTAGGACAAAGATATCTTTGTGGGCATCATTCAGCCTCCCACAGATAGAAAGAAGGGCTCGGAATTCAGACCTGTGTTTTGTGCCTCAAGGCCACGTGTTTAACTACCCACTGTGCACACCTGCTGCCCCATGAGCCCGGAGCTTTAGGCACATCCACAATTACTGGGCCCCAGATCTATGCTGTAAGATACTCCTCTTTGCTATTTCCAAGATGTTCCTTTTGCCTGGAATTGCCTTCTACTTGGCCCCCCTACAAACTTCTACTTAACTTTCAAAGCCCAGATCAGGTGCTTTCCCTCTGGGTCTCAATACCTCTGTGTCTCAATACCTCTGGGTCTTCAATACCTGCCCAGCACTTTGGCAAATTCTCTGCGCGAGCAATCACATTACTTGGCAGTTGCTTCTGCTCCTTGCTTCCTTTTCCTTTTTCCATTTTTCAGGGAATTCCTGAAGAACAAGAATCCCTTCCCTTTCTGGTGCATCGTGTAACAACTTCCATGTTCAATATTACTTGGCACATAGTAGGTGCTGAATACATGCTCCTGAATTGAAGTTAGTTAAAAGATCAAACGAACTGCATTATCCAGGCAGACTGAGCAATCTTTACTGAGAGAGAGAAAGAGAAAAGAGAACCAAGCCACATTTTTTCATTTTTTTTCCCATCAATTTGCTAAGCCCAGCGCTAAGCATTATACTCACTGCTAGGAATAGAGAGACGAATAAAACCAGACACCTGCCTGGGAAGAAAGGTAAATGAGATGTATGGAGTCCCCTACTATGTGCCACTTGACGCTGCTACACTTTAGCTCATTTGAGTGGAGGTCTGCCAGATGAGAGGGAATGGCCTAAATGGGATCCCCATGGCCCCTTCCAGCACACGGATTCTAGAAAATGAGTTTATGATCTCCTCTCTGAATGCTGGCAGCTCTGCAGAACTTCAGAACGCTTAATCCAGAGTTAAAAGGCAACTTAACTTCCAGTCCAATGTTCTTGAAATTAGGGTTTGCCACATATCAGGGGCTTGTGAAAATAATTTAGTGGGTTTCAACGAGCATTTTAAAAATTACAATACATGAAATCAATTAGGAGAGAAATATTTTAAGTCAATGGACATAATAAGGTCAAGTATTGTTTTATGAGATATTGTTTAGTTACACAGCTGTGTGTATCATATGTGTGTAGGTGTCACACATGCACACACACATGCACGCGTGTGCACTTTCTTTTGGTTTGTGATATAAAATGTATTTTAGGGCAGCCCGGGTGGCTCAGCGGTTTAGCGCTGCCTTCAGCCCAGGGCGTGATCCTGGAGACCCGGTATCGAGTCCCACGTCGGGCTCCCTGCATGGAGCATGCTTCTCCCTCTGCCTGTGTCTCTGCCTCCCTCTCTCTCTCTCTGTCTCTCTGTGTTTCTCATGAACAAATAAATAAAATCTTAAAAAAAATAAAAAATAAAATGTATTTTACTGTGGGATACAGTCAAAAAGGTATGAAAAGACCTGATGTTCCTCCATCTATACTTCGATATAAAGAGCAGGCAAGGCCTGCCAATGGACTGAGTCCTGCCAGCTCCGTTAATGAAAGGCCTGGTAGGTAAACTCTCCAAGCCCATGGGCATCTGCACATCACACTTGGTCCACTGTCATCCCGATAGGAACCCCACTGGCTCTGGGGTGAGCCAACTGGGGTAAATGACTTGCTCAAGTATGTCCTGTTCTATTACCTAGGCTGTCCTGGCAAACTCACATGGAAAACCTTTACATAGTCTACAGTGGATTTCCTTCTGACTGTCATAGTCAAGATGTAATTATCCAGAAATGGTCTAACTAAAGCCCCTGAACTCCTAAGATGTGGAGTCCTGAGGAACAAATTATAGGCTCTGAGGTTCTGCTGACCCCAGGACAAAATTCCCACCTCTGCTCTGAGCCAGCCAGGAGACCTCAGGCCTGCCAGCTGTACTACGGAATTGGGTCTGGCGTGAGCAGGGGAGGTGTCCCTTCCTAGGAAGGCCTGCTCAAAATACAAGCTCAGTAAACATTAACACCTCCTGCCTTCCACTCCCCTTCTCTTTCTACGAATATTTGCAGAGAAGTTAAAAAATAACCGCATGCCAAGTACACTAATGAGTCAAGAAGAACAACTGCTGAGAGAATGGCATTTCTCCTCCTTCGGCAAAAGCAACAGAGCCACATGCACCTCCGTTCTGTGACTGGGGTGCCGTATGCCTGGGCCTTGCCAAGGGCCCCCTGCACCGTGTGCCAGCTCAGAGTTTGGAGTTGACCAAGTGCCAACCTCAGCTCGGCTGTGTGTGCTCGATCCCACAACCAGCCCAATCTTGACCTTTTCTGGTATTTATGATGTTGGATTGGATTTTGATCACTGTTTGAGCTCTTGACACAAAATAAACAGGTTGGCACTTTTCCCTGGGAGGCCTGAGTGCCAGGATTCTAATCCTGTCTCCAAACACTGCCCTGCCTCACCACCCCCATGACAAAATGGCCAAGACAACGTCTCTTTTGTTGCAGCAGCCATGAAACCGCAGGTCTGAAACTTTCAGGCATAAGTCGCAACCCTGGTGGCATGTTAGCCTTACATAAAGAGCTTGTAAAAACATGACATCCGGTGTCTAGACCAGAGAGATTCTGACTTGGTTGTTATGGAGTAGACCTGGGCAATACTCTTCTTAAGGAGCTCCGCAGGTAATTCCAACTTGAAGCCAGTTGAAGACAACTGCCATTTGGAAGAAGTGGAGGGAACAGAGAGGTAAATGACCAGGTTCAGTCCTTAGGCCAGCCCCTGGGAACAGGTGGAGAAGGTGATTGGTTTTCATATGAAGAATGCACAGCAGAGAGAGGTGAACTGGCTCATCCAAGATCACACAGCCAGGGCTCAGCCTAGAACACAGGGCTATTTGACTCTCTGCAGCCATGACATTGCACTCTTAAGCTCAGTACACCTACAGAGATCTATATGTAAGCAGCCTCAGGGCCACAGCCTTACAATGCTCAAAAGAGAGGGTGAGCATTTTGCTCTTCTTTAGAATACCAAAAAACAGCTGGAAGTGGGCCCAAGAATCCAAAACAGAAGGCCTGCATTGGCAAATAATAATATAGCCATCCCACAGGATACCCGGAAGCATAAAAAATGACATGGCACATGACTTTGGAAAATGCTGCAATGTGTAGTTAAGAAGAAAAAAAATAGTACGTAAACAGTATTACAACATGGTCCTCCATTTTATTAAAAAAATAAACAATTTTATACGCACAGAAAAGTGTCTGAAAGGAAATATACTACAATGTTAACAACTGAACTCTTGGTAGTACAGACACAGAAGGAGTTTTATTTTCTTTGTGCTGATATGGATGTGCATTGTTTTATTCATGATGCATACATATAAAGTGGATCAGTCTAGTGAACCTTAATGATGCCCACGACAGAGCGGTCTGGTCTGTTCTTGAAAGGATCTAGTAAATTCTTGTTTTTGCCTCTGGAGATGAAGCTCTTTCACGATTACAATAATGTCCAGAGGGCATCTTTATGCTGCCTGCCCCTGTCCTGACTATATAGAATTCTCTTCTTACTGTTCTACAAGGAAAAACATATTTTCTTCTTCAAATTAAAAAAAAAAAATGTAGAGCTGAAATCATGAGCATCAGAGTGTCTCTAAAAACCTAATCAGAGATGCAAACGTTAGGGATGAGCACCTATTCTGTACTACTATGGAAAAGCACCAAGAAGTATTCAAAAGCCCACCTCCTATCATGAGTGCTTCCACACCTCTCTCTGAGGCCAGAACCCAGAACCGAGCTTGAGTTTAGAAGCCCACTGTCAGGAGACTCGCTGGGCTGAACCACAAATCACTATTTACTCTAGAAGATCTAAACACTTGTGGGAACCCTACTTTGGGAATGGCTTCATTCCCCTTATTTGATCTCCATTCCTGTCTTAGATCTCAGTGCTTCAAGTCCCCTTGGAGACTCCAGGGTGTCTGTGATTTTCTACTTTATGGAAGCAGACAATGGGGAAAAAAACAGTATTATGGAGTTCAAGGAGCCAAAGAAGCTTAAGACCTAATTTTATTTATTCAAGAACTAATTTTTTTTAGCATCTAAAAGGCATGGATTGGGACAGACCTTGAAGGCAGTACCTACAAGCCTTGCTGGCAGATAAGTGCAGGGCGTGAGGTCAAGAAAGGCATAAAGGGGACTCCTACTTTCTGTAATTCTGGCTCTGCTTCTGGCCATGTGAATTTGTATGAGATTCACAGACCTGAATGGAGCACTGAGATTATCCAGGCAAACCCATTCATTTTACAGATTCACTTCTGTACCAGGCACTCAATAAATACTCATCAAACAGATACCCTTGGATCAGGAAGGGAGAGTGACTTGCCTAAGGCTAGTCATGGCAAGACAAAGACCTGCATCCAAGTCAAGTCCTCTTACAACTCCATCTCACAAACTAAAGACCTTTTGGACCTTTCTTTATCTTTGCAGCAGAAATCACTGAACGAGCTCAGGATCTTTTAACATTAGTCCCATTCCTGTTTTTGGCATATGTGCACGTCGGCGAAGCCACTACCAAATTGCCTTTGTTTGCTACTGCTTCTGTACAAGACTGGAAAGAAAATTCATCTTTCAACATGTCACCTTTCCACTTTGACAGATACTGATTTCTTTTTTAATTGATGTCCCAGGAAGGCACACACCTAATCCGCTTGAATGATGATACCGTTAATTAGGCCAAACAAGGAAGAATGCCCAGGACAGAGCCCAAGCTGGAGGCACTACTTACTATGAGCTGTGGCCAATTTCTCAGGGAAGAGTAATTTGTAAAAGGGAAGATCAAGGAGATATTCAGCTAGGTCAAACTTTAATTTAGGTCACATTCGAGGATAAAGAGTCTTCCAAATCTACCTTCTCCATCTAGACAGAATAATTCTCTAAAATCCTAAAGAAAATCTTATAGTGTCTATTATAGGCCAGTCATGGTCACGGAGGAAGATCCCATCTGAGACAAGAAAATAGTGATGGGGACTTGTGGGAGAGAAGTTAAAAAAGAATTCTTTATGTAGAATGGGTTTTATTGGCCGGCATGCTTCTTAAGACTGTAAATGACAGAAATTTAAACTGATGTAAGAAATAAGACAAGTGAAATCTGCTTCAGGCATGGCTGGAACTAGGGACATAATAAAATGTAATCTGGAATCTCTCCATTTAGGCTCTCAGATTGGCTTTCACTCTCAGACAGAGAAGCTGTGCAGGAAAGGGGCACCAGTCAGTCTGAGACTGCTTTCTTTAAAAAGGTCTGCTTGCCAAGTTTGCCTTTGGCTGGCACGTGTGAACCTGGGTTCCAGGAAGGTTCCCCACTCTTGCTTGGTAAGAATGGTCTACTGTATAAACTATGTAAACATTATGGTTTATGATGAACACATGCTTTCCTTCTGGGAGTCTGGAATTTTGGTATGCGCTAGTAGAGGGTGCCCATGTGACAAGCCCCCAGTAAAGACCTTAGATGCTGAATTTCTAATGAGCTTTCCTGGTGGAGAGCATTTCATACTTGTTGCTTCAACTAATTACTGGAGGAATGAAGTATGACCTGGATTACTGCACTAGGAGAGGACTCTGCAAGCCTAAGCCCAGTTACCTCTGGACTTAAGTCATGCACATTTTCCTTTGATGATTTTGCTTTATGTTTTTTTTTTCTGAAGTTAGTCATAGCCACAAGTATGACTCAGGCTGAATCCTACAAATCATCCTTGCAAATCACAGAATCTAAGGGTGGTCTCGAGGATCCCAGTGGTAAAGCGACCAATGGAGGTTCTAGTCTCATCTCCTCATAGTTTAGAAACTGGAGTGGAAAATTCTTCTCAGACATCCCAGCAGAAACCCTTGACCTGGTGTTCATTAGTTCTGATTGGTTCAGCATGAGGCACGTAAGCTCCCTAAACCAATCATAGTCAGGGAGATGGCTAGGTCTTGCTGGCCAGGACTGGCGCATGCCCTTACCATGCAGCCAAGGATGGATCACACCACCCCTTATGCACACTGAAAATCAATTAAGACAAGGAGAGTCAAGGTTTTCAAAAGAAAAAGAGACATTCTGTTGATGTTTATGGATCCCGAGTAAGCAAACAGCACTTCTACCATGGTGGAGCACAAATGTAGTATATTATGAGAAAGAATTTGCTACACTTAAAACATCAATCACCAGCACTACCCTATCACAGGTAAGAAGAGCTGAACTTATTTTCTTACCCAACACCTATGCTTCCTCTTGTATTCCTACCCTAATCTGCTAAACTAAGAAATAAGAGACATCTACAAATCTCTCATCTACCACACTGTATCTGGACATCTATTTCTAATTGATTCTGTTGTTGCAACCCACTTCCACCTTAGTTTAGGCAATGATCATCTCTTACTTGGATTACCAACATGGCCACCTAATTGGATTTTGTTTTTTGGTTTTGTACTATCCAACTCATTCTCCCACTGCAGCGCATTACCTTTTTATACTGGGGACTGATCTTAATCACTCTTCTTGGAGACTGTCAACAGATTCTCACAGTATTCTGAAAAAGCCCAAACTCCTTAGCATGGCATGCCAAGGCCAGACCCCTTCATGACCTAACTCCTGCCTACTTTTCAATCTTCCATCACATTCCCAACCCACCTCCCATGCTCAATTCTTTGTATAAATATTCTAGCCAGAGGGAAGCCCCTGACAGTTCAACAACATGCCATGCTGTTCCATGTCTTCATGACTCTAACCACTCTGTTTTCCTGCCTGAAGTGGCCTATTCCACTTTTCTTTCATAGAGATATTCCAGCCAATTCACACACCAATTTATCTTGTGTTGCAGGTGACATCTTTCCTGGTCCCCAAAGTTAATTACTCTCTCCATGGTGGCACCACTGTGCTTGGTACATGCCCTTCTATTTCTCACCACAGTCCCTTCGTAGTAGCTGCCTGCCTTTCAAATTTTCAAGTAGAGTGCCCTCTTCATGAAGGTAGGTGTACCGCCTCACTAACCATACACTTCAGTACAGAAAAGCAATGCTTAAAAACCTGTGGGCTTATTATTGACAAAGGAAAGAGGCCGTGATTGTGGGCCTCCCACATACTAATCAGATGATTTGGGTCTATTATTCAACCTCTGTAAGTGTTGGTTCTGCTCTCATAAAATGGAGATTGGACTATCCATCTGTCAGAGGACTATTGTGATGAATGGAGCAAAGGTATACAGAGCAACTAGGCTGCAGGCACAGTCTAGATTGTATCAGACACTTTACAAAAAGGCAAAATGTTTCCCCCAAAATGTACCGTACTAATGCAAGATGGAAGCAATAAGGGAGAGAGGGGGCAGGGTATATAGAAACTCTGTACTATTTCCATGATTTTTCTGTAAATCAAAAGCTGTTCCAAAATTTTAAAGTTCATCTGAAAAAAATATAAGTTCCATTCCTGTCAACCAACCCCTCCTCCCCTCTCCCCTCTAGCCCCTCAAGGGCTGCCTCCTCAGTTTTTGAAAACCCATTATCACATCATTTCAAAAATAAAAAGGATTATTGGCTGGATGGGGAATCTTCTTTTTAATCTTCTAAGATTTTTTGCCATCATGGAATATAACCTGGGGCCTCTTTTGCTATCCAAGCAATAAAAAAGAAAAATCCCAAATTGTCATAACCTCTTTGTCCCTAAGACCAATCAAAAGGCAAACAAAAAAACAGAAACCGGACTTCTTTTTCTAATGAAGATGTCTGTTAATGAAAAAAAAAAAAAAAATATATATATATATATATATATATATATATATATATATATATCTCCTTTGCTTCTAGGGAAGCTGGTGATATTACCTGGTCCTACGCTGGCTGACAGTGTTCCCTTACATGGCCCCTCCATCCATCTCAATAAGGAATCAGCACACACACCTCTGCCCACTGCACTCTTCCAGATGGGCAAGCCCAGTGCACCGTGCGGAGAAGAGAACAGCTATTTGTCTTCCTTGACAGGCCACGTCCGTCCTTGTCATATATTAGATGCTGCTAATAATCTATGTATATGCATTTAGGAGGGAAAAAAATGTGTGTCCTTGCAATAGTCACAGAATGACACACGGCGGTTTCCTCTCTTCATGAGTATGTAGATGAGTAGTGAGCTGGTCCCTCTTGTAATTTCAGGGGAAGATCATAAATTCTAGTGGGTCCTAACAGAATCGTGGCCTTCTAGGGATATGAATGCATTTGGGTCTGGTTAATTCAATCATACTTTCCCTTCGTATCATGTATCCTTCCAGGTACAGGGGGAATGAACGCATTTATTTACTTTCTGAGACAAGAAATTCACTGCTGGCTGTTCAACTCTATCTGCAGCCCTAGAAAAAGAGAAAATTTACAGTTCAAGCATTTTTGAGGCCAGTGTTGAGTATAAAGAAGGGAAAAGAAGTCTGAAGCACATAACAACAGGAGCTTGAACACAGGGCTGATTCAGAAAGTCATTCAAAGGGTGTATGATTGGGAGTCTTCACGGTGTGAACAGATAAACAAGCTATCAAAAGTTCATATTTCTTCTTCTTCTTCTTTTTTAAGATTTTATTTATTTATTCATGAGAGACACAGAGAGAAAGGCAGAGACGACAGACAGAGGGAGAAGCAGGTTCCATGCAAGGAGACCGATGTGGGACTCAATCCCAGGATCCCGGGATCACGACCTGAGCCAAAGGTAGATGCTCAACCACCGAGCCACCCGGGTGCCCCTTTATATCTTCTTTTGAGCCATCATTATCAAACACTAAAAACCACCACCACCACCTACCTGACTGATCCTGCACATTTTTATCAGTAATGGTGTGCCAAGAAGGGGTTCTCAAAGAGAAAGATTTTGCCCCTCAGGGGGCATTTGATGATATCTGGAGATGTTTTTGGTTATTAAAACTGGGGAAGGTGGGGATCCCTGGGTGGCGCAGCGGTTTAGCACCTGTCTTTGGCCCAGGGCGTGATCCTGGAGACCTAGGATCGAATCCCACATCGGGCTCCCGGTGCATGGAGCCTGCTTCTCCCTCTGCCTGTGTCTTTGCCTCTCTCTCTCTCTGTGACTATCATAAATAAATAAAAATTTAAAATAAATAAATAAATAAATAAAACTGGGGAAGGTGGTATTACTGGCAACTAGTGGATAGAAACCAGGGACGCTGCTAAACATCCTACAATGTACAGGACCAGACCCCATCCCATAACAAAGAATGATCCAGCTCCAAATGTCAATAGCACCAAGCTGGAGAAACCCTGCACTGAGGCAATGAATCTCAAATCACTGGTGATGTCCAGGCCGCTGTGCAGGACATAAGTGGGCCTTGAATCTGTGCGATCTGAAAAGACCCTACAGGTAATTCTGATACCAGAAGTGGGCCTCCATCCCAGAACAAGCCTTCATGATGATTCAAAGAGCTTCTGCCTTTGGTCAAGACACTTACAGTGCAAATAAGAAAAAAAAATTGGCTTCCATTCTGAGCACAGAGTTCTAAAGATGGGCTTTGTTTTTGTCTCTATACATCCATTCCACAGGTATTTGCCTCTTGCTTCCGCTCATTACCTATTGTGTACCTGTCTCTCACTGTCACTCTAAGTCCCTGGTACCTTTTATTTGATCCTGTTCCCTCACCTGCCCTTCCCCTAGAATGACCAAGGAGAGCCCTATCCTCTCTACACATCCGCAACGGCTACATTCATAATCATAATCTCTTTGCCTTAAGGCAGCCGATTTCAGCAAAACAACAGAAGAGCAACCTAAATAATTCACATTAGTGGCAGATAACCCTAAAATGCTCCCAGAAGTTTATGTTTTTGTTTTTTTTTTTCAAGGAAGCATGAGTTAGTCACACGAATTTCTAATGGCCTGAGCACTAGAAAGCACAGCTTGTAACATGTCTGGTACCAAGTAGATGCCCAGTAAATATTTACTGACTATCTGAAAGATCAAGAAAAGACTTCCAGGCAGAGCAGCTTCCTGTAATTCTTGGTTTAATGCTAAGCTTTTCACTATCTCTTTCTGCAATTTTCAGTCTAAAATGTTTCTGTTCCATGACTCGATGACATCCCCATCCTCCATGCCCACAACATAACGATTTCCAGAAAACATGTAGTCACACTCCACAATGGAAGGGCCCATCAGGGGATGGTAACTATTCCTCGTGAGACACTAGGAAGGTGTTTACTAAAAATAGCAATGGCACAAATATCCCAGGACCCTGTGGTCATACAATAACATAATCAGAGAGTGGCCTTCTATGACCCCCAAATCCTTCTTTTAGTGATTCTAATCAACCTCCCAATTCAGCCCACTCTCTCCAGTCTACAGCCCTCCCTACCCTCCATCCTTCCTGTACCACTCCAAGATAAAAGGAAAAGCTAGTAAAATAATACTGATAAAAATAACACCACATTTTCTGGATTCTAGGAGGCCACTGATTGTAGGATATATCAAAATATTTTCGAGGAGAAAAAGACCATCAGGAGAATTACTTTTGTAACTCACATCCCAATTTCTGAAACAGTAAAACGTGAAAAAAGCCTACATCGAAGAACTGAGATAATGTAACGAATACCTGCAAAGCACTCGGTGAATTACGTATTTTGCCTCCAAACTATTATTCCTATTGAGATTGAGCAATGGAAGTGCCGCCTGGTTGGGAGAGCTGGCCTCAAACCCAGGTCCTGGGACCCTCGAGCTCCATAGCCTGTGCTCTGCAGGTGGGACAAAATCCAGACTCTTCCTCCAGGACCCTCGCCCAGGATCAGGTGGCGTGTCTTACTTATGCTGGGACTGATACCAACACTGCTCCCTCTAATACCAAGATCCCCCTGATCCTGAATCGTAGGTATGTAAACAGCGGGCTCCCTGTAAGGACAACAAAAGGACTCTACTACTAGTCCCAGCAGCATAAGTAAGTCTACTACACACTCAGTGCTGCTCTGTGTCAGGTACTGAGCCAACTTGTATGTGGACCAGGTCACATTAGCTGCACAGTGATACCCTCGGAGCACTGGCATCTCCATTTTACAGGCAGGAAATATTTGAGATGGTACCAAGGCCATAAAGACGGTAGGAGGATGGAGGATGGTGCTCCCCAAAGGAGAGGCCCTGGATCTCTATGTTCCACCCCGGGAGTGGATACTTGAGTTGGGTATGGACAAAGGGAAGAAATACTTCATAGTCACTTCCAGAAGTCTGTCTTTCCTTCTCTTCTGTGGGAGCCTCCAAGCATCCTCCAGCTCACTCTGCAAAGAGCCTGGATCCCTGTGCATTTACGAAAGCCACATGATCGACAGAGGTCCCGTCTGCCTAGTTGGGGGGTTCCTGAGGAGGCAGCAGTGTGGCTATTCTGCTCCAGCCAACCCTGGCACAGCCAGCCCGAGAATGCACAGCCACATGAGGCAGCAGGTGACCTCAGCGGCTGGGTGTGTGTTGCACCATCAGGGAGCTCCGGGATCTTCCTTGGATCAATTCTGCTCTGTGCTCCTTCTGCTGCTCTTCCTCACTGTCCAGGGCTTGCCATCCAACCGCACCTCGTCCTGCTTCAGTGCTTGCAGAGAGCTCACTAGCCTTCTATGAGGGACAGCAAATCCCGCCACTCCCCCTTCAGGATCAGGACCACGGGATTAGCACCTCCAAACCTTACACTAGGACATATCGGGAAGTTCAGAAAAGGAAACTGTAATAACCTGGTGAGAATACTATTTTAAAAAGAAAACACTTTAAGATACCTCCAGCCCAGTCCTTTGCTGTAAGATCCAGACATGCTCAGCCATTTTCGCACAATCAACATTGATCACCCAGTGCTATCCACTCAACTTCCCCAGGTCATCCTGAATCCATGTCCTTGGCTTGTCCCAAGGGCACTATCCTACTACAGGCTACAGCAATGTTTTGCTTGGACTGGAGCAGTAGCCAACCCACACATATTGACACAACTTACTTCCAAGGTATTGTTTCCTGCCTCAGCTTTTGAACACTGCAGCCAAAGGGTTATTTTCAAATCTGAGAATCTGAGCATACTTTTTCTACCTAAAACTCTTAAGCCATTTTTTTATTTTTTTATTTTTTGAGAGACGGTGCATACAAACAAGTTAGTGGCAGTGGTAGGGGGTGGTTTAGAGAGGGAGAGAGAGAATCCCAAGTAGGCTCCATACTCAGCTGATGTGGGGCTTGATCTTATGATCCTGAGCTGAAATCAAGAGTTAGCTGCTTAACTGAATGAGCCACCCAGGCGCCCCTCTAAGCCATCTTTTAACTACCTGTGGAGACAACCCAGGACTACCCTTCATACTTTTCTTATTTCTGCTACCCACCCACAAATCACCTAGAATCATATACTTTATGGTTTGCTTCTTTATGTGACAAATATTTACTGAGCACCTGTTATGTTACAGGCACTGTTCTGGATGTTGGAAACGTTTCCAGGAACAAGACAGACAAAGGCACTATTTACACATCAGCAGGAAAGACTCACGATGACCAGGTAAAGCCAGGCACGTCCAGGTACCTGGGTCTTTGCAGCTTAGTGGGTAGGGTGGAGCAGAAGTCTGGATAAATCCTCGCAAACCAGACTAGAAGGTGATGGGTGTTGTAAAGACCATGAAAAGAGCAAGGTGGGAGCAAGAGGCTGGATCTCAGGTTGCAGGATGGAAGGGAACTATCAGGGGGAAGCTCGCTGAGAAGCCAAGATCTGAGCCAAGACTCGCAGGGAGCAGCAAGACACAGCATCGGGAAACAAGCAGTCCTCGCAGAGGGCCATCTGAGCAAAGGACCAGAGGCAGGAGCCCACCCAGTCTGTTTGAGGAGATTTAGTGTGTCTTTCAATGCTTGTCTGCACCATCCTCTCGGGGACCTCAGGCCTCTGCATGTGGCCTCCCTGGGGGAATACATGGAGGCTACTGTCACCATGCCTCTTTCCTCCAGAAACTTCCTGACCAGGTCTGGTTTCCCTGAAACATGATGCTACCTCACCCTGAATTTTCCCTTTCAAGGTACTTTCCACGCTTTTATGTAACCGTGTGTTCAGCTGGACCTAGAATCTAGTGGTCAACAGCGTGGGCTTGGGGGCCAGCGTGGCTTCAGTCCAGGCTCTGTAGAAAAGTTGCTGTATCTCGGCAAGATACTTACAGACTTTTATGAGGACTCAGTAAGAGCCCAGTGCCTGACATGTAAAAACCACTTAATAGAAATTAGCAACCGAGACAGCAGGCCTGGGTCTGCCTTATTTATGATTTGATCACCCAGGCCTGTGGCAGGTCTAGGGACTCCAAACATAGAATCAATGAAATGAATGCATGTGGAAAGCACAGCGATGACGGGGGAGGGGCAGGGAGGCAGGGACTTCTGTTCCCCTCACTCTCAGGAGCTGCTGATTGAGGAACAAGAAGAAAACAAAGATGCAGATGGTAAGGGGAATTATCACCGAGTAAGTGGTGTGCAAGGCAGACTCATTTCCCCACTTAACTACCAAAATAAAACCTATGCAGGGCGGTGATGGCTGTGTCATTCCCCCACGTTCATGGAACAACAAAAAAGAGGCTCAGAGAGGTGAAAGGATTTTTCTAATATAGTGAAAGAAAGCAGATCCCTTTCAAAGTTAATGGGGAAAAAAAAAATCATTAAAACACCTTTGCCAGTTTTGCCAGGAACAGAATTCTGTTTTGGTGTTCTCCCAGTGGTGAGCATCTCGGCTTGTCTAATGGACAAGAACATCTATCTTGTCCATGAACATCTAAGGAGAGAAACAAAGAGCTAGTTCCTGGACTGTGAGCGGAAGGCAGCACGGACAACAGACCCAAAGTGTACGAGGAGGACATGATGTAAAAGGCCGTCAGATTTCCCAAGTGGAAAATCAGCTAGGAATTAGAAAAGTACCGATGATGAGGAAGGAACGTGCTGAATAGGAGTGCAGAACATGTGAAACCACCACAGAGATGAAAAGACATGCATGCCCCAGCCCCTGAGTGGAGCCCTAACACAAAACACAACATACCCCCACCCCACCTCACTGGGTTCCAGTAGAATCCCAGGGCCATCTGCACTAACAGCATCACCTACACAGACGCTGTCACTATAAAGCACTTGATCTACAACTTTGTATCTTTTAAAATCTCTGCTTTTCTTCCCAGGAGGCAAAACAGCCTCTGCAGGAAGGTGAAAGCAGATGTGAGGTGAGGGGGACTTTCTCCAGAGCAGGCCTGGCCAAGGAGGACCGGCTTTATTCTGGACCCTACGGGCCACAGCCACAAGACCATGAGGGGTGGTGGTCCTGAGAGGCCAGCTTTGATCCTCTGTAAGTCAGCTAAAGCGGGAGGGGGGTGTGGAGCTTCACTTGGAGGTCCGTGAAGCGGGGGAAGGAGAAGGATCGAAAGTCAAAGGGAAAGGAGCAAATGGGATAAGATAGGATAAGCTAACGTGAACACAGGAAAGAGGAGGAAGGAAAAGGAAAAAAATAAAAAGGAAAAAGTAACAAGGAAGGACAAGGGTGTACTGGCACCAGGATCACCTCCCCAAACCCACACCCTTGTGGATGTTGCCCCTGTTTTCTTTCTACAGTTAAGGGCTGGTGGTAGAGATGGTCAGTGAGCATCCCGAGATTATCCCTCTGGTAAGAGATGAGCGGGGACTGGAAACTTTTCGTCTTCTGCTGACAGAGGGAGGGAAGGAAGATGGAAGGGAGGAAGGGGGAGGGAAAAGAGGGGGAAGGATGGAGAGGAGGGAGGGGGAAAGGGGGGATGAGGAAGAAGGGGAGAGAAGTGTGGAGAGAGGAGGAGGAGGGGAAGGAGGGAGGATGGCAGAGGAGAAGGGAAGAAGAAGAGCAGCCTTGACAAGAAGAGAAATTGACGGGATGAGCACTGGGTGTTATTCTGTATGTTGGCAAATTGAACACCAATAAAAAATAAATTTATTATTAAAAAATAAAAATAAAAAAAAGAGAAATAGAGACATGACCCAGAGAAATGTTAAAAGTGACTAAAAACTCCTTCAAGGCAAGTGATTATAATCACAAAAGTTCTACAAATGTCTTCTCAATAGTAATACTTTCAAGGTTTTTCATATTCAGCTTTTCTGTGTTATTTCCCACTCAGAGCCACCCCAGCCCCGATGGCTTTGTGGACAAAGCTGCAAGGTAATGCAGCAGACACAGCTGAACAACACCTACAGTTACCCCATACCCTCTGGTCAAAGTCCTTAGAGAACAATGCACATCATCTTATGTACTCCTCAACAAAGACCCATGCACTGGTCCTGGTCCACTGAGGCCCAGGGAAGTCAGGTAACCCGCCCATGGTCACAGAGTGACCCCAATTCTGCTGCCCTTCCAATGACCATGAGGAGTACATGAACAGAGATCCTGGGGCTCACAGCTACCTTAGAGATGATGTTCTGGGATGTCAGCAGATGGGCCAGAAGTCTGGAAACCAAAATTTTATTTCTCAGAGCCTGGGGAAACCACACTTCTCTAAGGCCCTGATTTTGCCTCCACACTGCTCTTCTCTGAAAGTCTGCATCGCCTTGGGCCTGCCCTCTACACCCAGCTTCATGCGGTCACCTAGACTGCTCTCAACTATTTAACTTAGAGGTCTCTCCACAGAGACTCTGAGCTCCACCATCTGCTCTTCTAGGAGTGTAGGTACACGGTTACGGGTATTGGATTCAGAGTCGGGTCATCAGAGTTCAAATCTCAGCCATACAATTTAAGAGCTGAGGTGCTGGGCATGCTATTTTGCCTCCCTAAGCTTGAGCTCCCAGATCTTTAAAATGGAAACATTAACAATGATTACTTCATGGGAGTCTTGTAAGGATTAAATGAGTTTCACCATAAAGTGCTTAACAGAGTGGCTGGCACAGAGTAAGTGCTCAAAAATGTTAGCTGTAATTAGTCCACAGTGAGTCTATTAGTTCCTAAAAAAATACCCACAGGTGTGACATATGTGCCCATACTGTGGCACCATGGGGTTGAGCAGGGTAATGCCCACCTGTGCCTGACACTCCTACCAGACCTGTTTTGAGGCCAGAGCTTTACATTATGGCAATATACTCTTCCCAAAGGGAAGGCATTTCTTCTCCAGAATAAAAATAGTATGTTGAACATGGCGTTCTTCTAAAAGCTTCAAGTTATGGGGGTATATTTATTATATATGCTTTCATAAAAGCCCCTTCATACTGCAAAAATCAGATATCATTTCCAAATTTTTGTGCAGTAAACCTATGGCACTCGGGTGGTGGACGACTTGCGATCAGTGGCCACAGCCCAACTAAGGTGCGCCACCCTCCCAGGTCCATACCCCCCCAGCCCCACGCCATCAGGGAGCCGGAGAGGCGGGAGGCAGAGCGCAGACTCCACAGCCAGATGGTCCAGGGCTCAGCTCTGCTGCGAATAGCTCTTTGAGCAGGAAAAGTTATTTAGCCTCTCCTGGGTCCAGTTTATTCTGTTTTTCAAATGTATAAAGCTTCTAGCTCAGTGCCTGAAACAGAAGACGTACTTAGGAAATAGTACTTTCCCTTTGCTTTCCAAATACTCATTTATCTGCCTCCTCCTCACCGTCTCCATGTGGATGTCCAATTAGACATTTCAGATTTAAAGGGTCCCAAATGCAAATCCTCTTTATGCCGTTGTGGCGCGGTCTGCCGAGACAGCTCAGGCATCCTGCCCTCTGCTCTCTCACCCGCACATCCAACCAGCAAAACATCCTGACGCCTCCACCTCCAAAACGTATCCCTACTATGACGACGTCTTCACTTGCACTGCTCCACTTGGCCCGTGGCTGCCCCATCTCTGAAGTGTTCCCCCTGCTTCCTTCCACTTGTTCTCAAATAGTAGTCAGGATGACTCATTAAAAACATCAAACAGGTCACATCACTCCTGCTCAAAGCTGCACAATGGCTGTCCCTTCGCACTGAAGGAAAAGGCACAATCCTCCCTCTGCCTGACAAAGGAGGCCTCCCTGGGGTCAGACGGATCTGACCCACCAGCCCCTGGCTGTCCCGGGCTCATACCATCCTATTGCTCAAACAGGTCAGGCCACATGGCTCCCAAAACTTCACTTTTGCTGTTCCTTATGCCTAGGACACTGTTTCACTTTCCTCCAGGCACCTGGCATGCTATTCTCTCAACTTCTTCAGGTTTCTGCTTAAATGTCACTATTTTTTCCTTTGAGAGAGAGAGCACATAAGTATGATTGAGGGTGGGGGACAGAGGGAGAGATTCTTAAGTAAACTCCATGCTGAGCACAGAGCCTGATGCAGGGCTTGATTTCATGATCCTGAGTCAAAATCAAGAGTCAGATGCTCAACTGACTGAGCCATCGAGGCATCCCAAATGTCACCTTTTTTGTAAGAGCTTCCATTAAGACCGTATTTGAATATTAAAACAATGCGTGTGCACAAAGACAGAGGCAATCCTCATCTGCTCTCAGCAATTTCCTCTGGAGCAAGCTCTAGTCACCATCCAATATATTATGTATTTTACTTGTTTATTGTCAGTCTTCTCTCCACTTAAATATACACTTGCCAGGGGAGGGGCTAGGTTTCTCTTATTCTTGCAACATTCCCAATAGTTGGGAAACAATTTGGCAACTATTAAAAGCTCAGTTATGTGACTGACTGGGTGGCTCCTCATTCTAGCCATCCATGGCACATCCAATTCTTTTTGCTGAGAAGCAGTGGCTCTGAAAATCCTCCAGCAGTCGCAGCTGGTGTTAAGGGTGCAGACTGCTGCTGCAGGGAGGGAGGAACCTGCCATTTAGGTGAAGTCAAGGCTCAGAGGGCATGTGGACATCCCCAAGAGGCACACAAAGCTGCCCGTGGCAGAGGTGGAGGATGAGTCTAAGCCTTTACTAAAAGGCTTCTTACTAGAGTCTCCACATAATGGATTTAGATGAGGGAAATCTCACAGCGCCATTAAGGAGTCAAGCATATGTGATCTGAACACAAAAGCCCCAGATAACTCGCTGTTGTAAAACAGAGAAAAATGAACAAGGCCAAACTGCATTAGTGTCACTCAAAATGTTTACGGTGAAGGATGCCAACTGTAATTGCCTTTAAGAGAGGAGAACTCTCCCTTTTGGATCAGAACTTTCTATCTGCGCCAAGGGGCTTTCTTCCTGTTCCATGACCTGGCTTCTATTTTTTCCAGTTTAGAAAAAAATAATTACAAAAAAAAAAACAAAACCCAAAAAACAAAAACACAAAAAAAACAACCTCCTCCAAAAGAGTACCATATGGAGAAGAGGAGAGCTTACTTATTTTCCTTTCATCTCCGTATTTTCCCAGAAAAGTTAGAGTGGGCATGGGAAAACCTCAGATGTTTTTATACTCCTTTGCTGGTGATAGATAAAAATATAAGGCAGCCTGCCTTGTTTGTGAGCGCCTTGAAGGCAGGTGCTGTGTTCTCGACAGTTTTAGGTAACAGCAGCATCTAATATATTCTTCTGCACAGCAGGGACCTAACAAGTGCTAGAAATAAACCAATAAAAGAATAAACATAAAATGCAGCTCATTAACTCAGTTGCTTCCATTCAAGTGCCCCATCTCTGTCCTGACCTTGGCCCATATACTCTGCTCTGCCCCAGGATCCCAATCCTTGGGCGGCTCCCTTTCCACAGATGATATTGGGGAATTTAACACCACGATTATACTGATGTTGTTACTGGCTTCAGAACCCTACCAGCACTATGGCAGGTCCTGGCTGGCACAGAATAAATGGGATCTCCTAGCTACAATGCAACAATTAGTGACCACCTGTTTCAGTGATTTTGCTAAGTTAGACTTTCTCCAGGGAGACTTGTAGCTTTAAATGCAAATTGCAGGTTGAGTTTCTGGGCAAACAGACTCTGATATGGGAGTCAGCATGCAGGAGGTTAATTTAGGGAGCTATCTTAGGAAGGGTATCTGGAAAGGGAAGGTAAGAGGACTGGGCAGGGGGAGAAATCCAGCTGTGAGGGGGGTTCTCCAGGGAGTGTTACAGCAGACCCTGCAAGATTCCACATTCCCCAGGTTGGGGGGTATGGCCCCGGGCATGTGACTTCACCTGTGGCCTACTCCAAGGGACTAATAGTTGATTGCCATCTGCAAGTGGCACTCCCAGCAGCTGCAGTAAAAGTCCTTTATTCCTAAAGGGGAATGTGGGCATTAACTGCCCACAACCACTTCTCTCAAGCAAGTCAGAGCATGATGACCACCTCCTCTGTGATGCCCTACCAGCTGCCTTCTCCGATCCCCTCCAGGAGAAGTGGTAGCTTTCATTCTTGCTCATCTCTTTATTTCCAGAGTCCAGCATATCAGTGACACCCAGTAGAGATGCAATAAATGTCTGCTGAATAAACACATCACCGAATACATAAGCATGAAAATGGGAGTATCACAGAATTATTTTTTAAAAAACTGTTCCCCAAGGTTGCCTGGATGGCTCAAGTTAGTTGAGCATCTGACTCCTGACTTCAGCTCAGGTCATGATCTCAGGGTCATGAGATTGAGGCCCACATCAGGCTCTGTGCTGGGCAGGGAGTCTGCCTGGGATTCTCCAGCTCTCTCTGCCCCTCCTCCTTCATTAAAAAAAAAAGAAAAAAAGAAAAAAAAAACCAAAAACCTATTCCCAAGGAGTTCATTAAATGTAGTCAGAAAACAAGCAGAAATAATAGGGGAACTTGACAAGAGATGTACACGGAAGTTGACAGATATGTGCATTCTGGTCTGAACTCTGGAAAGAACTCTAACTCTGCATGCCTTCAGCTGCAGTTTCTTTGTGAATTGAAAGGACAGACCCCAACGCTCTATGAAGACACAGAGCTGAGACACCAACTCAGTCTCAAAAGTTTTGCTAAATGATGTCTTTCTTAGTGTCATTATTGACATGGGTAAGGAAAGTTTAAATTTTGATCCTGACAAGGGAAAGAGTCCGAGGGTCAGGGTATCTCCCCCATGATAGGCTGAGGACTTTTTTCAATTAACCTGGAGCTAAGAGATTCCCCCTCCAGCCTCCCACTGTTCCACCCTGGCCAAAGAAACAGGCAGAGACTTGAGTAGGTAAGGAATTTACTCTTCTATCCATGAATGGAAACAGAAACCAACTGGAATATCTTGTAATTTATGAAAATGTGGTGATTTTAAATAACTGAGTAGCATTTCACCTTCATAGGATAAGGAGCTACAGAGAAGCAGCAGGAGAGATTTTAAACAGAGCCAGAATGAGATTTTTAAAGAGAAAACTAAGAAATAAAAAAAAAAATCTTACTCCCAAATTTATCTCTCACTGCATTTGTTTAATATAGAGAAGAATTTGTAAGGACGCAATTTTAAGGAAGACATCTGGAGGGGGGATTAAAATAAAAGCCCAAGATTTGTGCTAACTTGTTACTTCTCCCATGTATCCGTGCCAGAGTCAAGTACACCTACCAGGCTCACAATTGCTCACCACATCATCTTATACACCCTGAGGCAGTGACAAGAGCTACAATAATGGCTAAGAAGAAACTAACCAGACAAGAAGGAATGTCTTATGAAGTGAAACTTATATACCTCCTTAAAAAAATTATAAGCCAAAATATTAATGAAAGCAAAAGCCCTAAGAACAACAACAACAACAACAAAAAGGCCCTAAGTACATCTCCCAACACCATAATCAATACCCATCTCCACGCCTTCAAAGGCCTTCTCAACAATCAAAGCATCATTTGATTAAAAAACAAAACAAAACTGATAAATGCAGGTAAGTCAACACTCAATTATCTGCACACAAAATATACATATTTGACATTCATCTCTTATAAACCATCCTAAATTGGGTTCTTCCTGTGAACACAGACTACCTCTTCATTTACTAAAGAAACGCAGACAAATTCCAGTTTGATACGAATGTGTTTCAAATACCAGTAGGGTTGATACTTAACTACATTTCTACCTCCTGTCCATTTCATTAGCATGAACTCATTAAGCGTGGGCCTCACATTTAACAAAAAATACAATTACTCTTCTTGGCCTGATGACACCTTCAAAGATACCAGGAGAAATGGACTATGATTACCTTTGAACTTGTGAAACACGGCCCACAGCTCTGCAATGTCGGTCGCAAAGGTGATATCCGTGTCAAGGACAATGACCCTCTCCAGGTTGGCAGGAAGAGTCTTGGTCAGGACAAGCTTCATCAGACCATAAATGCCAGAGTAGTGTTTGTTGGGGATCCAAGATACTTCAGACTACACCAGGCATGGAAGAGAAGGAGTAGAAAAAAGGGGGAAAAAATAAAGAATCATTACATTCACTTTTTGCATAAGCATTATTAAACATTATAAATAGTGTCTGGTACATAAAAAGTATTCAATAAAAATTTGCTCAGTAAATAAATATTTTCTTCAAGATTTATGTAAATTTATAGTTTGGCATGTGAAGTTTATTGGAAGAAAATGCATCTGAATCAAGAGGGAGCAAAAGCAATATTTATGAAATAACTATTATTTGCAAATGCTAGGCTCAGATTTTTTTAAATAAAATTTTTATTATAGAAATGATATACGCTTGTCAGAGAAATTAAAAATATGTTATAAAAATAAAAGTATAAAAATTGGATCATGATTTTTTTTTTGCAATGAAAACAGTACCTAACTATTCCTAGGTAGATCTATTTCTTGAAATCACATTCTGTTTGTCATTAAAGATTGCTATCTTAGTGGTGTTGTTAAAGCTTATGCTTATCTATTTTTTTTTTTTTTTTTTTTGAGCTGCAATTGGGCCAATTAGCATTGCTCCATTCTCCTGGTTCTCAAGCACACCAGACAGACCTGGTCCTGAGCTATGCAACACTCTTCACTAGGGAGCAAAAGACACAGCCACAGACGGTAATGAACAGCCAACAGAAAGCCACCACTGAAATCCTCATACGATGTAACAGGACTACCAAGGTCCCACACATGGGTAGATCTGTCAGAGAGCCACACATCTCAGTATCACCTGGTAAGCAAGACAAGGTTGAAAATCATATAGAATACAAGCATGCTGAAAGCTCTCAAAGGTACAGGACATATATGAAAGTAATGATGGATAGGGACCCAACCTAGCTACCATGGGAAGCCTCCACGAAAGCCAAACCACACTTATTCCCAAAAAGTTACCACTGATAATGGAACTCTTCAGTGGAAAATGTGGTCACCCTATTGAGAGTCCAAAAAACATTCACCCCTTTTGTCCTTATAATTCCATTCTGAGGTCACTGTTCTAAAAAAAAAAAAAATCACATTCCAAAATGAGAAACCAGTTTTATTCCTAAAGATGTGCATCACCATGGTATAAAAAGAAATAGAAATAATCCAAATGCCCCAAAACTGGACAGTTAATTAAAACGTGCTTTTTAAAAATCCGATAACATACTACTTAATGGCTATGAGCCATGTAGATTAAGATGTACTAAAAAAAAAAAAACAAAACCTTTCATGTGATGCTAAAAGAAAAAAGGCAAGTTTTAAAATTACTTTTGCTTAATAATCATTATGTATAATCAAATAACACGAAAGCATATCTACCCAAATTTATGCAGAAAGAAGACCAGAAGCATGTATCAAATTACTAATAATGGTCATTCTGGAATGATGGGTCCCTCTCTGAATAGATATATATGTGTACACACCCCACACCACACAGATATTTCAGCACACTTTTCAACTTTTCAATGAGCAACTATTGTCATTATAAAGAAAAAACTAAGAATACTTAGCCTTCTTTTTAAACATACCAACATTGGTGATGGTGGGAAAACAGGAACACAGAAGCTGCCTTGGGGAAAGTTATGACAAAGGACCCTTGTGGTAACTAAAACGATCCACCCCATCCCTCAAACCCACTTTGTGTTCTGCATTTATCTTCAGCTTATTTGAAAATAAAATGTCAGCTACTCCTTATCCTCAGTTTTACAATGGTCCTTTCAATACATGTGCAATTTTAACCAGGAAAAAAAAAAAAGAAAAAACATAAACTGATGGATATAACTGGTCACCACATGTCAGTTTTGGGAAAAGAATCCCCGACACCATGTTCCCGGGCAGCATGGAAAAGGGAAAGCAGAACCAAAGCCAAAATCTGAACCCCAGCCCCATACAAGGCAATGGTCTCTCTAAGCCTCAGTTCCTTTCCCTGTAAAATGGAGATGATACTTATATCACATGGCTCATGTAAAACTCAAAGGAGATGGAAGGATTCGAAGGTTTGGTGCACAAAGGACCCTCAGCACACAGAGGCTCCCAGCCTTCCTCCTGATTCCCCCTGAGCTTGTCAAGCATTTAGATGGCCATGCCTCTCTGACCGCATTATACTGAAGGGGGGCAGGGCTCTGGGGTACAACACAGCTTTAAACTTCAGATTCTGGAGTCAGGCACCACATGGAGTCAGATTCTCGTGTCACTTAATTGGCACATCACCTTGAACAAGTGGGTTCGGCCTCTCTGAGAGTCTGTCATTTACAAAAGGCAGTTGATTCTACTGCTTGCAGCACTGTATCAGTCAGGGTGTGGGTGGAAGCGGCACACTCAGACTGGGTAATCTGAGGGAAATGGGGTGACAGAAGAACGATTTACTGAAGTGTATGCATAATTTAGGGCCAGCAGCAAGGAAACATGTGGCACCTGTGAAGACGGAGAGTAAGGGGCTATTCTCACCCAAGGCCAGAAGGGCTGCTGCCAGCTGCTGCTGGAATCTGGAGACAGTGGCCATACGAATGAGCCACCAGGCAGGAACGGTGAACTTTGGTAGAGGGTCAAGGCCAACTTGTAGCAATCTCACAGGATGGAGTATGGAGAGGCATCTCGCTTAGCCTCTCTCCCCTCCTAACCCACCCATCTCCCTCTAGGGCGCCCCCTGTGCAAACCCAAATGGAAGCAGATGGAAAGTGATCTCAGAGCCATGGCCCTGTGAAGTGGCCTCATGGGGCACAGAGTAGGGCAGAGAAGGCCCAGAGAGCACTGGGAAGGGCAAACCGAACACAACCAGCACAGTCACTCAACTAAACGAGTGATGGCAAGACCACAGCTCAATGCCTTCTACTGAACAGGTGCAAAATGCTATTATGAGAAGGTGGTGGGTGGGCAAAAATGGAAGCATGGACAGGTAGACTGGGTTGGTGTGCAAATGGAAGGATGGACAGGCGGGTAGATGGACAAGTGATACAGGAAAATAAGTGATTTGTCTACAATCCCTCAGTGAGGCATGCAAAGCTCCATTTAGAACCTGCCGAGGGAAGGTCTGCCTCCCTTTGGAGTTAGCATCCTAACTAGCCATCAGCTTAGATCTGAGGGCCGGGGGCTCCTCGCCTAAGAGCCTCCAGTGGGCTTTAAAAAAAAACTTCCCTCATGAAAGCTCCAGCCTTTGGAACTCAGCTCTGCATCTTCTCTCCCCTGAGAATTGGCCTGAACTGAAGCTTGGCAATCACGGGTCCACACTGCAGAGCTGTGCTATTTAATCAGACCTTTGATTAACTTATTCATCTATTTTGGTTACCATCAAAGCAGGAGAGCTTGGTGAAGACTGAACACCAGAGCGTTAGGTTGAGCCATCTAATTAGATTGCCCTGACTCTAGGCTTTATTTTTAACACACATGTGAGGCACTCAGATGCATCACAGAACAGTAGGACGACAGGAATAAATTAATCTCAACATGAGCCCAGGCTGGAATGTCGCCCCAAGTCCCCGACTTAATACATAATCAATTAAGTCAGAGTGTTCAATTAGAGGTAAAGGAAGCATTTGAATGAGTTTGTATTCAGAGAGAAAACCCCAGAAAGAAAACTGAGGAATCTAGGGGGGCGGGTAAAGAACGTGTGGTAAGAAGCAGATACATTTATTATAAATGGCTCTCTCAGAAGTACAATATAATACGCCCCCCACCCCTGCCTTAGTCTAATCCTGCTCTTCTTTCAAGTCTCGGCTTAGAAAGCACCCCCCCAGTCGTCACCTCCCCAGGGCCTCAGGCTGGGCACGGGCTCCTGGAGCAAGCTGCTTCCCTTCCTCTAGCACAGCACGCTCTCATGCTGTGTCTAATTTTCCATGTCTCTCGTCAGCTCTGGGCTGGAACTCCCTGAAGCAGGGACGATGTCATTTTTGCTGTGGTAACAACACAGTCATTACTCAAAAAATGTTTGATGAACGTGCATGACTGCAGAGTTGGCCAGGCCTGGGTTTAAATCCTACCTTTGACGTTTCCTGCAACCAGCAGCAGAAACATCCATAACTACTGAAGTCCAGGGTCCAGACAGTGCAATGGAAGAAGCATGGCTTGTTCCGCCCCAAAGCCCGGGCTTTAACACCACCAGTTCCATCATTTTACCTCTGTGAGGCTTTGTTTTCTCATCTGCAAAATGGGGGCTTGGAACACTCATTCTGCAATACTGCTGGGAGAATGACAAAGCATCCAGCCTGAGGGTGGACACCAAGCTGGCCTCTGCAAAGGCCATTCCTCTTCTCCTGGTGATAGTCTGTCAGCACTGTGGATGTGTAGATGATTCAAGATGTTGGACTTGATAAAAGCAGGAAATGATGCTATCTTTGATAGTAAAGGGGAAGTCAGGAGTGAAGATGGTTTTGTCAGAGGAAAATAAGTCTCTCATCATCTTTCCCTAGGATCCTTATATAGATTATTTTTAAAAAAGATTTCTATTTATTTGAGAGCGAGAGACACATACACACACCGAGAGAGGAGGGGCAGATGGAGAGGGCAACCAAACTCAGCACTGAGCATGGAGCTGGACTGGGAACTCAATCTTATTAACAAGACCATGACCTGAGCCTAAATCAAGAGGTAGATGCTCAACCGACTGAGCCACACAGCTGCCCTAGCTTTTTTTTTTTTTTAAAGATTTACCTATTTATTTTAGAGAAAGAGAGAGCACGCACCACCCAGGTGGGATAGAAGGAAAAGGGGAGAAAGAGAGTCTTAAGCCGACTCCCCACTGAGTTTGAAGCCCTATGCGGGGCCTGATCTCAAGACCCTGAGGTCACAACCTGAGCCAAAACCAAGAATTGGTCGCTTAACCAACTGCAGCACCCCAGTGCCCTTCCTACCTAGATTATTAACAAAATCACAAACTAAGATGTTGGAAATTTAAGCCTCCTCCGGTAGATCTCCAAATTGGACCGTATACCTTTGATTTTAGGAGGAAAACCCTACTAAAACAAAACAAAACAAAACAAAACCGCTTTCACCAAAGTGGATGGATGTGGTCACCCATGCAACCTTTGGGACAGTGTCTTGGTGCAACTCTTACTGGTACCAAATCCCATTTCTACCCTGTAATAAACTCCAGTCCAATCAGGAACATTAAGCCATGGGGTCAACAGAAAGAAGACCATCCTGAGAGGCACACTGCAGAAACCTGGAGGGTTTAACCCCAGAGCATCCTATAAGATGACAACACCTGGCAGAGCAATAACCTAGTATGTTCTTCTTCAAGATGAACACACCAAAGGGTTTATGTAATTAAAACAATAATAAAAATGAAAGTTAGGTTTCTTTTAATGGACAATTATCCTTGCAATGGTTGTTAATAATTCTAAGCAGGATGTTCGGGCAGCCCTGGTGGCTCAGCGGTTTAGCGCCGCCTACAGCCCGGGACATGATCCTGGAGACCCGGGATCGAGTCCCACGTCGGGCTCCCTGCATGGAGCCTGCTTCTCCCTCTGCCTGTGTCGCTGCCTCTCTCTCTCTCTCCTCTCTGTGTATTCTCATGAATAAATAAATAAAAATCTTTAAAAAAAAAAAAAAAAAGGATGTTCTAAGATTTAATTAGCAAAAATGCAATCGTGCTCAAAAATCCTACGTAATGCACTTACATAAAGGAGCGTAAGCAATCCCAGGTTTTCAGGGTTTCTTTGCAGAGTAGGGAGTGGGTGATGCTCTCAAGCGAAAATTCACCTTCCCCAAACTGCCAGTTCCTCAGCTGACAGACCCCAAGGGGAGTTTCTATGAAGTGCTGCAAGTGATTTTAGGGTTCATCTGATGCTGGGTGGTCCACAGAGAAGTTACTCAGAAAACAGGACCAGGGTAGTAACCTGGGGATGGAAGCACAGGGTGTGAAGGAAAGTGATGTCTCAATGCGATTGATGCCAAGTTGCCGACCTTTGATAGACAAGAGAAAGACCGGAAGAAGGGCTGGTTTTATCAAAGAATGGTACACATTTCTTCTTGAAGATGTTGGCTTTCAGGAGGCACTGGGATGCCCCATTAATGGGAACAGTAGAAAATATCATCTAGCTTTTCCTGAGTGCTTCCTGGGTGTCAGGCAATGCCTTCTGAGCATTCTGCTTACCATTTTAGCTACCTTTCCTGCACCCGCCCCACCCTGCCCCGAGTCTACAGGTCAGGTATTACTACCACAGCGCATGAAGTCTGGGGAATGAGGACCCAAGCTTTTCCTTCTTCTCTCAGTCCCCAGTCGGAGACATTCTACTTTGAAATGATGAGAGTGTCTCTCTCTCCTCCCTTCCCACTGCCCCTGGGCCCAGGTGTGCTCTTCACTCCTCTGGGTTCCTGTATTGTCATGACTGAGCCTGTCTCCAACCAAACCTTCATTCACCAAGGAGCAGTTTTTCATGGCAATTAGATATGAGGGCTCTGGAGTTGGGTATTCCTGGTTTCTCGGTCTTTCTGAACCTGAATTTTCTCATCTGTATAATAGGGATGATAGTAGCATATCCTGCTCTCTTCCTAGGGAGTTGTTTGTTGTATTTATAGTCTGTAAGCTTTCCTCCATCATCCTGGAAATATTTATTGCTCAAAATAGACTTCTCACCCACATCAACATTTTCCTGTGGATTACAAATCACCTTGACACATTTTTAAAAATTAAAAAAAGAAGTCATCCTAGCTGCAGAATGTTCGAAAAGTCATTTGCCTTTCATGTTGTTTCGGAGTGGTCGTCTTGGCAACCAACCTGTATGTTCAGAACATAATTGTTGAGAAAGGAGGGTGAGGAGCTCGGATGGGGCGGGGACTCTGGGAGATGCCATGGAGGAGGACCACGGAACAAGCACGAGCTCGGGCGTCTGACTGGCCAGGCTCTAAATCTGGCTCCACCACCTCAAGACTGGCAAGCTCATCTCTCTAAGCCTCCACCTTGTCACCCACAAAATAGAGAAAATGATACATATCATACAAGGTTTGGAAAAGTATTAAGTGAGGCAGGAGAACTAAGGTGCCTGGCATAGTGCCTGCCTCATGGGAAGGGCTCAATTTCTAAAATCCAAGCTTTTAAACTGATTAACAGCGTGCACTCTGGAGTGTGACTGCCTGGGTTTGTATCCCAGCTCTATCATTCACTAGCTAGGTCACTTTGGGCAAGTAATTCAACTTGAATGTACCTCCCTTTTCTCATCTGTAAAATGGGCATCTCTACAGTGCATACTCCATAGGACTATGAGATTTCTGGTGCTATATAGAAGTACTAGCTATTTGTTATTCATTGTTTATATTAAAGATATTTAAAGCAACAGGAAAGATGAGATTCTTATCTATAAGACAGAGTCCTCTGCATTTGCATTACCCTTGCCAGCAACAAAACAAAAACCCCCCAAAATACACTTTTGGTCAGTTGGGATCATTTAAATAAGCATTTCTAGAACACTTAATGTGGGCCAGGTACCAAGAAGAGGCTAGGGACCAGAGTCCATGATGAATAAAACATAGCTGATGCTCTCGAAGTCTATGGTTTACCAGATATTCATTATCCAATCCTGCATAATAAGCTACTTCAAAACACAGCAGCTTAAAACAGCAATACTTATTTATTATCTCACAGTTTCAGTGTCAGGGATTTGGGAGCACATAAGCTAGATGGTTCTAGCTCAGGATTTCTCATGATGTCAAAGTCAAGATGTCAGTTGAAGCTGCAGACATCTGATGGTTGGGATTGGCTTCTAAAATGGCTCATGTATATACACATGGCAGTTGATGCTGGCTCCCCAGAGGAAGCCTCAGCTCCTTGCCACACGGCAAACCTGGGACAGCTGCTTGAATGTCTTTACAACAGGGGAGCTGGCTTCTCCTACAGTGAGTGATCAAGAGTGAGCAAGAGGGCAGCTCGGGTGGCTCAGAGGTTTAGTGCTGCTTTCAGCCCAGGGCGTGATCTTGGAGACCCGGGATTGAATCCCACGTCAGCCTCCCTGCAGGTAGTCTGCTTCTCCCTCTGCCTGTGTCTCTCATAAATAAATGGATAAAATCTCTAAAGAAAAAAAAAAAGAGTGTGCAAGAGAGAAACTAGGGTGTTTTTTATGGCTTGGCCTCAGAAATGACACTGTATCATTTCTGTAATGTCTTCTTGGTTATACAGATCAGCCCTATGCAACATGGTTAGGTACCAGGCGAGGGTGAGAATACTAGTGAACAGGGATTATTGGGGGACACTTTGGAAACTAGTTACCACATTTGTAATTCTAGAATGGTATAAACTGGATTAAGATGTATTCTGAGTGGATGTATAATAGCTGTCTAGTAGAAGTACAATTAAAGAGGAGAGGAGGGAGAGTAACCAGTTAGAGATGTTTGTTAGAGACGAGCTTTAAATTTGGTCTTAGAAAATGAATTGAAAATTGAGTTTCTCTCAGTTACACTGAGAGAAAAGCAGGATAGGAGAGAGATTATCATCAGTGAAGGCACACAGATATAAACAACTGTGTGTGTTTATGTGTGCACGTGCATGCAATAGTCTGATAAGACTAAGGTAAAGCCTGGGATTGGAAGTGATAGAGAAGAACATGGAGAGGCAGGAAAGCGTCAAGTGTTGGAGCATACTGTATACCATGCCAACGAGCACTGTACAATGTCCTAAATGGTGGGAAGAAAGAAAAAGGTTTTCACTAGCAAAGAGACAGAAGAACCTCGACTACATGTTTAGAATATACTCTAGCAACCTATGGAAAGAAAGACAAACAGAATACAGTTCAGGGGCATCAGAGCCTTGGAGGATGCCTACAGAAAATGCAGATTCCCAGTCACCTGGGTGGCTCAGTGTGATAAGCATCTGACTCTTGATTTCAACTCAGGTCATGATCTCAGGGTCATGAGATCAAGCACCGTGTGGGGCTCCTTGCTCAGCTTGAGATTCTCTCTCCATCTTCCTCTGGTCTTCACCCCATTCACATTCTCTAAATGAATGAATGAATGAATGAATAAATAAGGGAAGGGGAGAAGATGTAGATTCCCAGGATCCACACCCAGAAGTGAGGATTCATCAGGCCTGGGGTGGGGCCCAGAAATCTGCGGTGTTTTTTTGTTTTTTTGTTTTGTTTTGGCAATCCAAGAAATACTCTTTTTTAAAAATTGTATTTATTTATTCATAGACACAGAGAAAGAGGGGCAGAGACACAGAGGGAGAAGCAGGCTCTATGCAGGGAGCCGATGTGGGACTCGATCCCGGGTCTCCAGGATCACAACCCAGGCTGCAGGCGGCGCCAAACCGCTGCACCACTGGGGCTGCCCAAGAAATAGACTCTTTTTTAAAAAATTTTTTTAATTTTTATTTATTTATGATAGTCACACACACACACAGAGAGAGAGAGAGAGAGAGGCAGAGACACAGGCAGAGGGAGAAGCAGGCTCCATGCACCGGTAGCCCGACGTGGGACTCGATTCTGGGTCTCCAGGATCGCGCCCTGGGCCAAAGGCAGGCGCGAAACCCCTGCACCACCCAGGGATCCCAAGAAATAGACTCTTAACTATAGAGAACAAACCAATGGTTACCAGAGGGGAGGCAGGTGGGGGGTTGGGTGAAACAGGTAATGGGGGAATAAGGAGTGCACTTTTCGAGATGAGCACTGGATGCTGTACAGAAGTGCTGAATCACTATATTGTACACCTAACGTTACACTTTATGTTTACTAACTGGAGTTTAAATAAAAACATTTTAAAAATTAAAAAAACAAACACACACCTGTACTCTTAACCAGAGCCTCATGAGATCCTAAAGCAGCTGTCCCCAGACTATACCCTAGGGCATCCTAAGCAGACACAGTAAACACTTATTTCTCAAGGTCTTGTTGGTTGAATCATTTAGAGTGGATTACCAACCAGCTCACTGTTGGGTAGAAACAAGACATAAAATAGTCCAAAACTTAAGTGTACCACCTGAACTTGATGCAGTTGGATGTATAAGGAGAGAAGAACTTTCTCAAAGATTAATATGAGAAAGGGTTGAGGGAAGATCAGGAGTTTTTTAGATAACCCTACACCTCACAGGCAGTTTAGACTAAAGCCACAAAGGTTTCCTGGGTGTCCTTTTTTAAACTTAGAAATCCTATTTCCATAAAAACCACACTTGGTCGGCTAGAGTGAAATTCTAAGGAACCGGTATCAACAGGAGAGCTGAGTTATATATTTCACATCTTCCCACAATGGAAACTTGGAAGGAAACCTTGTAAGAGCCCCCAGGCTGGTCTTTTCAGGTGACAGCGTTCTACACTAAGCATCAGTAAATATTATTCACAGGTTACAACTCCAGCCTAAAATAAGTTAACTGGCTTCCACCTGAAATGCTCATTATTCACGAATCCACTGAGAAACCACCTTCCATAAACATAATTAATTCTGGAGTAATGACAAAGGTAGAATGAATCATGAGGAATGCGATCATGGATCTATAAACACATTCCTTCTCATATCAGCAACAAAACCCCTCCCTCTCACGCCTGGCAAGAAGCATTCTGTATTTAGCTTTGTGAAGCTTGGGGGGATTGGTCACCAGAGCATTTACGGATTGCCTGAACATCCCTCAGTACTTTACGTTATGAAATGAAGCATTTCAAAGCACTGGGAGTTCTGATTTGTGAACTGGACTGTTACAGTGGTTTAATTTCCTGAAATATAGCTGCCTTCTTAACTAATAGATTTTTCAATGCACTGAGGAGAAAATTGCATTAGCTCCTGCGTAGCCTGGACTTAATATTTTTAGAAGCTGCAATTCTTCTTATTATAGTGCACAGTATGTATTTATGTATGTATACTTAGCACAATTTCTGACACACAGAAGGCACTCAGTGAATAGTTTTGAAAAAGTAAAACAATACAAGTACACAAGCTATGCTTACTGAGAACCATTCCTGGGGATGGGGATATAGTGGTGAACCTGCTGTGATCATGGATCATTCATTCATCCTTTCAAACACCAGAGGACTGCTTTAAGAGACAACAATTATTTCAAAAGGCATTATTACAGCACTCAGAATAGTGGTTTATGTTAATAGGGGCTGGAAGTGATAGAGGGACTGAATAAGAAAGGGATAGTTTTGTTGATACTATTCTAGTTCTAAGTTAGATAGTGTGGTGTTTTCATCAGTGTCTGTCATAACCAATTTATCTGCAGTCTTCATATGTGTCTATGTGCCTGTATGTACAGAAATCCATCACAGGTGATCTAGAACATGACCTAGAGAGAACACAGGATTTGGGAGTTAGAGAGAGACCAGGCTTAACCAGCTAAAACCATCCCCCATCCTCTCTCAACTCCTGCTCCAAGTGTTAGAATGGAGATAATCATTTTGCTAGTAAAGGCAAGGGAGGGGGGAAAAGCCCTCTTATTTGTTTCCCTGTTATTATAAATTTATTCTTCAGCATGCATTCTTAACAAGGCAAAATTGCTTCTTGTGAGGCCAAAAAAAAAAAAAAATCTTGGATATTACCATGATTTGTTATTAAAATCTCATGGAGGGGAAGGGCGCAATTAGGAAAAAAAAAAAGTACCTAAATAGGCTCCTGGGGAGAGGGTGATGATAAAATTTTTTAATAGTTGAGAAACTATGCTCTACAGGATTATATGACACTAAGCTAGGCGCAAAACAGAGAAGTGTACAAAACAACACAAATAAACTCAATACCTGAATCCCGATATTAGCATCAGCTAAGTCTAGAGGTTCTTCATAAATTTACTCAGCTGGCAGTTCAATCACAAAACATTACAACTATCTGTTCCCAAGTTCATCTAGAGATTTTAGGGGAACACTTGCCCATGATCCCCCCTCTCTCATTCCTACCACTTCCTTCTGTCAGGAACCTTCCAAAAGGCAGCCTCAGAGGCTGAAATTAATGAGGCACCATGCTGCTCTGCATTAATGAGGTGCTTTTCATTTTCAGAGGACTTTGTAATCCTTTGGAGGTGAAGCTCTTGCCTGTGAAGCTCTCTGGTCTCAGCCTCAGAGATGAACCCCTCAGGTCAGTTGAACTCTAAACACACAGGAAGGTAACCTTGAGCAGGTAAAGTGGGTTAAGGAGGGTGAACCAGAGGTGCCACTTAATTAATTTTCAGTTGGCTTAAAGACTGTTTTCTCTCACACAACATGGAAGGTGAAACTCTCCTGGTAAAGTGGAGACCCAAAGGAAAGCCTTATCATGACAGAATTTCTCTTGGCTGACAACCGAAATGACCCTTGTTTACTGGTCATCCAAAGGAAAGATGGTATCTTTACTCAGCTCTTGTAATACATCTAAAAACATTAACCAAGAGTCTTACTGTAATTTAAAATATTTTTATCTTGACCATGAATCCTCAGACTGTTATATTGACATTCACCCCTGTAACAGGCCCTTACTATTTATATGAAGGGTTGTCAAGGAAACCAGGTGTTGAGGATAGCTGTCTAACTTGTCTAGATTTAGAATTTATCATACACGAGAGTGCAGAAGGCAAATGAATGTCAACCTTAGAAAGTACTACAGAAGATGGTATGTGGCACAAGATAATTCCATTTAAGCCTGTACTTTCCATTTGGGGATTTGATTACTGATCAAAGGAATTCCTAATGCTCTAAATCCCCCTTAAAAAAAAAATCACCTAATTCTGAAAGTGACTCATTTATCTAAACATTCATTGTGTGTGCCAAACTCTATACTAGACACTAAGGAAAGAGCAGTGAATGTGGAATGTTCCTATTTCTTAGGAGATCACAGATAAAAAGGAAAGAGCATTATTATATCTATGATGATAATAATATGGTATTTGTTGAATGCTCACTATGTAACAGACATGATAAGCAATTTATGAATATCTTTCTCTCACAATAACCCTAAAAAACAGACATCAAGGAAATCACACAATCTTCAAGAATTACAGGAGCTAGGACTAAAAATCAGATTTGACTCATTCCAAAAATCTTAATCATTTTGGAAACTGACTCAAATGAGATATTCAAATGATCATCAGGCAGTGAAAGCTATAAATGAAATCTCTCTAGAATTCTTGGGGATAGAGCAGTCGATTGCACCTGGAAATAGAAAGTACAGTTAGAAAAGGAAAAGGTGATTAGGAAACGGAGCTTGTACTTTTAGTGCAAAAGAACATTCCAACGCAGTCCCAGTCAATGCAACCTGTGAGAGTCACATACCTTCCCAGTACAGATGTCTCCCAGACATCTACAAGACTGCAAGTGACCAGATAAGATGCTATGAAGAAAACTGTTAACACCAAAACAGAACAGAAAGTGAAGATTAAAAAGTAGATCCAAAAAGAGCGTTACAATGATTTTTTTAAAAGACTTTGAGAGAGAGAGAGAGAGCAGAGTGAGAGACATAGACAAAGAGCAGGAGAGAGGGTGGAGGGGCACAGGGAGTAGGAGGCTCCCCAGCCCAATGTGGGGCTCTATCCCAGGACTCCAGGATCACGACCTGAGCCAAAGGCAGATGTTTAACTGACTGAACCACCCAGGTGTCCCAAGAGTGTTACAGTGAATTCTTAATTTCTGTTCCTTAGCACCTAAGGAGAATGCCAGAGAAAATCTCAGCCTCTGATGCTCATGCTTTATATGAATGATGTTATTGAGGGCCCAGAGCAAAAGCCAACTTCACTAGGACACTGATGAAAACCAGCTGGAGGCAAGGTCCGACACTGGGCTGCACCAGAGAATCACCTGATCCCACTATACTGGGTCTGCCCTGGAAAAGCCAGTGGTGAGGCCTGGCACTAATGCTGGTTCTGGTTTGATCAAGATCACAAGTGATGTTAATGGGCAATTGAGGGTAGGACCTTGTCATGGCTTTTTGGGTAATGTGTTGTGTTAGTAAAGTCTACTAAATGATCCTTAGGTGCAACCAAGCCTGAGATATACAGCAGTTGGGGAAATGAACCAACCAATCAATTCTAACTCCTAGCTGGGAAATCAAGACCCAAATTAATGACAGCATAAGCTCCATAACTTTGGTTCTGCTTTGTTGTTTGCACAGACACTGTTCCTATACGGAGTATTTTTGTTGTATGTCTCTTTTAATTCCCCTTGGTGTGGGAATATTTAAGCATTCTTGACCTGGAAGCAACACAGAATACAGAAATGAACACTACTCAGAGTTTGAAAACACACATTGGGAGGTGGGTCAATTCTATTCTCTCTTAGATTGTGCACCTGAAAAATAGAGACAAAGCCGTTCACTTGGTCTGAGACTGAAAACCAGAGATGATGTCTGTGGACGCACCAAGCAGGCCACCTGACAGAATCTGCATTCACAGCTGCTGGTTAATTCTGAATCTGGAAGTAAGGAATTTTTCATGACGTGACAAGGAGAATAAAGGCCTGATCACAGTGAGCAAGCTTGAAACGCTAGTGCCTTACCACATCTGCCACCATCGGTGATTTCCTCTCGCTTCTTTATAATGGCTGGTTTTGGAGGGTAGGCCTTATGTATTATGTATATGTAATGTAAAGGCAACAAGCACACTCTAGGACACAGTGTACGTTAGGTAATAACAGCATATTAATAATAATAGGGGATGAGAAAGGGGAGTTTTAGCAGCGCTATTATGCCTATGAATAAGATGTTGATCACTGCTTGCTATTTTCTCTTCAAACATATTATTTAGCCAGTAGTGAGCAGATTTAAAACCCACTGGGGTTCTTGAATTGAGCCTGGCTGAGTGGTTAAATCCAATGAAAATATCCTAGTTAGATGAGTTTTTAGCCAAGGGAGTTGAGTCTATAAAGGGATATTTAACAGGTCAGTTTGTGAAGATGATGTCCATCTTTCAAAAATGATAATGGGAATGATGAGGATAATGCATGCACAGCATTTTCTAGTTTACAATGCACTTTCAGATGATTTCATTTGATTCTGGAAATAACTGTGAATTAAGCAAGAATTCACATCCCCACTTTACATAACAGGAAACTGAGACTTTAAAACACCACTGTCCAAAGTTACAAAGCCAGTAAATGGTAGTAGGGTTGAAACTTACCTCTTTAGACCTTCGGGAAGATGCTCCCCATGTCATGCTTTGACTTTAGCAAGGTAAGCAGATGGAATTGACAGACCAAAGTATTGTCCATTGTGCTCAGCAAGAAAACTCAGTTTGACACCTCTGGGCACTTCCGCCTACCCCCAAAATCAAATTGGTGACATGGTGCATGTACCAAGGGATGAAAACATAAAAAGTTCCAAGTACTCTTTGTGTAGAAATAACTCTGGCTTGCTTCCCATGTTTCAGTTAGCGAAGAAAGAGAATCTGGCCCCTTCTGTGTCCCAAACAAGGTAAAGTGATGATATCACCATGGGGTCCACAGATAATGTGTCCAGAACAGGCAACATCTGGGTGCTGCTTATGTGTCACATGACAGAAATAAAAGGACATAAATCCACTTGGCTGGTCTCTGAGTTGGTGGCTTGAATTTTCCACCCCATTACCTTCAAGGACATCACAGTCAGGGATGGCCTCAATAGCAGACTCACACATGATTTTGTCTGATTTCAGTACACTGGTTCTTAATTAGGGCTGATTTTGCCCACTCTCTGGCATTTGGCAACACTAGAGTCATGTGTGGTTACCACATCCTGAGGGGAAGACAGCCACTGGGTACCTAGTGGGTAGAGGCCAGGAATGCTGCCAAACACCTTAAGATTAGACAAACTCCCAAAAAGAGGATTATCTGCCCCAAAACATCAAGGGTGCTATGGCTGAGGCACCTTGTTCAAAAATACTAGTGAAAATTTGAGACACCTGGGTGGCTCAGTGAGTTAAGTCTCGAACCTTGGTTTCCATTCAGGTCATGATCTCAGTCAAGGTTGTGAGATCGAGTTGCGTGTTGGGTTTGTGCTCAGTGGGGAGTGTACTGAGCATTTCTCTCCCTCTGTCTCTGTACTCCCCTAACTACCCGCCCCCCAATAAATAAATCATTAAAAAATACTGGTGAAACCTTGAAAAATGTGTACGGATAAGCAGGTGAAATCTTGATTTGATCCTGGTACCAGTGTAAAAGTTTGACTCAGTTTGACCTACTGGAAAATACTGTGTTATCCAGAATTAGTGAAGTACCTCTTCAGAGGAAGAAGGCAAGAGTGTGAAGTCCTCAGCATCATGAGCTAAAGGAAGAAAAGAGGCAATTCCATAAACCCACAAATAAGATAAAAAAAACTTAAATGAGGCTTATAAAGAGAAGAATACAACGTTTAGACAAGCAAGATTGCCCAGTGGCCAATTCAAGGAGGGCTTTCTTGGCTGGCAGCAATTAGCTGGCTGAGACTGGGGCTGCCCCTATCCCAGCAAGAACTCCATGCTTCCACTAGGCCCAGGCACCCCCTCTCCCTGGAGGATAAGCCTCATCCTAAATGCAACTTCGCATTGAACCAAGGACTCCAAGCTCCACATGCTGGGCACCTGTCATTACTTAGCATCCTCCTGAATACTTTGCCCTAAGCTTAGGCTCTCTTGTACAGAGCCCCAGATGTTAGCTCCACTCCCACGCCTGCCCTGTATAAAGTAGAGCAGATTCCTTCTGCTGGGTCACAGCCCCAGATCCACTTAACTGTGTCCCAACCAGGCTCATGTAACAAATGACACACCTGTACATCTGATGATCCTGCACTATGCAATTATTTAGGGGGAAAAAATCACACTATCAGCACTTCTCCATTTTGGACAGCTCCCAGCCACACACATTACACTATGGTCTCTCTAGTGGTTATCTAGACAACAGCCAGAACTCCTGCTCCTCCCACTAAAGCATGCTCCTTTGTCAGTTTCCCTCAATATACATGTGACCACCATGCACCCACCAGCTTGTTCTAGAACTCTACGAGGTGAACTTGATTCCTCTCTCCCTCCACGGACACATTCAACAGGTCCCAAACCCTGTCATATCAGCTGTAAAAAAAAAAAAAAAAAAATTAATCTGCCTTTAACGGTGGTCACCTGAAGAGGGAAGAAGCAGTCTAAGAAAGAGACTTTTAATTAAAACCCATCTATATCTTCTTTTTGGGGATAGTCATAGTGTAAAGCAGCAAGTCTGGAGTAGATGAACCAATTCTATTCTTTATTTTTTACTCATCTACCACAACACCCTGCCCCCAGGATCCATATGGTCACTGAGTCATCGGTCCTGAGAACCTTAAGATCAAGGTCTTGGACTGACTTGTTCATTTTACCAATGCTCCCTAGCACACAGAGGTGGCATTCTGTTGCAAGTTATCTAATAAATAAGAGAAACGGAACCTCAGGAAAAAACTTGACAATGCTCATCCCATCCAGCTCCCCTTTTGTCCTCAAACCCACTGAACAGATCAGGGACATTGATTTTTTTTAAATGGTTTCTGCACACTGTAAAATCAAAGTTCAATTTTCCAAATATCAGGCCAGTTAGGTTCACACTCATCCACTACTAAGCATGCTTCTCTCTGCCTTATGTATCCTGTGGGTAATTCACAGGTACACATGTATCTCCACCTGAGCATCCCTGGTGGTAGATTCACTATCTTAGCTCAGAAACTCCCCTAGTGGTTTCTAAGATATTTTGCATATGGTAGACATTCAATTTGTTTGCTTTTTTTTTTTTTTTAAATTTGTTTGCTTTTAATGCAAATGTGGACATAGTGGCATACGGATACTGAAGACTAGAAGGTAACAGTAATTTAATTTTTTTCCCATGGGCATCCTGAGGAGCCCCAGGTGATAGTCTTGGCGAACTGGTGTATTAATTTCTTCTACTATCAAAAGACCTGGCCTTCCTTTTTTTTTTTTTTTTTTTAGGTCTGGCCTTACTAAGTGAAAAACAGAAGGCCAGGAAGATAAAAGAAACACATTTCTTTCTTTTCTGACAGAAAAAGTACAATGATGAGGGTATTAAGTTTTATAGCTAAGCTCAGCAGATAATAATCAGACAAAGGAATCCTGCTTGGGGAAAGGTATTCTCTTCTTTGGGCAGTGAAAACCTGTCATTAATTCACAGAGCCGATAAAAAGCTCTTCCGCCTTCTCTCCACCCTCTTCCTCAAGCCCTCCTTGTTCTGGATAATGATGTACCCAGCATGGATACGCCCCTTCTCTTTCCCCTTCACTTCTGGAAATCACACTAGCTTCAAGGCCCAGCTCCAAATCCCTGGGAAGCCAGCCCTGACTATCCAGCTGGTAACTGACTGGTACTGCACCACTCTCCATTTCATTCACTGGTACTAAATTCCTGCAGAAGACATTAGCTTTTCTGCGTCTGAGCTCTGACAGAATCTTGTGCATTCAGCAAATCCTTATCTACTGATTGACTTGTACCAATGTATAGACCCGACCCAAGTTACTTCCTCTTAATTGAGAATTCAGCTAGGTAGCTGAATTAATTAGAGTTAGCATCCGATTTCCCAAGCCAGCCAGTTACCCTGGGCTACTGGTAGTCCATCTATCTTGAGAGGCTGGGAATTTCCCCATGGACAGACTAGTTGCCTTAGGAAATCCCAACAAAGTTACCCAAACCAAACTCCAAAAGTGGTTAATTCAGAAGTCACAGATTAAAAAGAGCAAGTAAGGAAAAAACAACACACACACACACACACACATATATATATACATATATATATATATATATATACATATATATATATATATATATACATATATATACTAGTTATCCCTGCTTCCTAAATATGCATTTTCTTCTCACAACAAACCTACAAAGGGAAGTGTGAGAGACTCTACTGGTTGCCTACTCAGAGCTGCTCCTCTAGTCTCTGCTGTGAAGGCTGCAAACACAGAAACCCTCACTCTCCCAGTCTCCCCTGTAGACAGCATATAGATATAGGACAATCCTGACCAGCACACCTGATGGGAAGTCTGCTGGGAGATTCTGGGGAGAAGATTCCCTCCCCCTGGGAGGGAGGGAGAGAGAGAGAGGGAGAGAAAGAGAGATGGGGACAGAGAGAACCCACATTTCCTTCCCAATGTCCTGAGAGGAGATGACTTGCTGGGTTTGCTATGACCACTGTAACCATGAGGAGCCCAAGAGAACACCCATGAACACTACCATCTCTCATGGAACTGCCAATCATTTATAAGAAAAATGGATATGTTGTTTAAGCCATATTTACTGGGATAGTTCTTCCTTTCATATATATATATATATATATATATATATATATATATATATATATAAAATGTTCCATATATAATATATATATGCAATGTTATATACAACATTCTAGTATGTCTAGTTCACCATGTTACCTGAAATAGAGGTCTTCCCTCCTCACTTTTCCTCCCCATCTATTGTTTAGAGCTCAGTCTAAATCTCAAGGAAATTATTCTTGGCCCACCATTCTATTCATGTTTGGGTTGCTCTACTCTAGGCTGTCATGCCACTGTTTCCTTTTTCATAACACTTGTTATTGTATAGTTATTTGTTAAACACTTCTCTTCTATAATTATTTCTTCAGTACCTTTAATGCCTAAGTACTGGTCATAAGCCCAACTCATCCACTACAGGGATGGACCCCCTCTGTTCTTAACCACCCTATCTATCCCCCACTGTTAACAGAGTACTTGCACATAATTGACTCTAAGTAAATGTTTGAATGAAGGAGTCTTAATAAGAATGCTGAAGCTTTTCCTCCACTCAGCAGGAAGAGTCCCAGGAGCAGTTACTTCTATCAGCTGTGAATATGAAAAGGAAAGAGTGGTATCCTATGTTCTGGATAATTATCAACCTTTGCTCAAGGAAGAATTTCCAACCCTTGGAGAAAGAATGGTTTATGTAGCAAAAGGCCATTATTGTGAAGATTGAACATTTGGGGAAAGATCAAATAGGATATCGCCAGACACAAAAATAAATTTTGGGTAATTTAAAGACTTAAATTTAAAGGGAGAAACATTCAGACTAGGAAAAAAATGAAAATTTTTATCCAAGGGCAAGGAAAATTTGTATATGGCAAGGAGAAATGGAAAAAATTCTAAGAAAATTCAAGGGAAAATTCTAGTAGATTTGATTAACTGAAATGAAATCTATTTCAATTTGACTAATTGAAATGTATATTATATACATCGTATACATATAGATGTGTATATATACAATGTATGTATATGTGCATATATACATATATATTATAGCACTTTGTATTACAACATATGCATATTATATACAATTATATATACAATGCATATATGTACATATTACATGTTATATATTTATACAATATATGCATATCATAAATACATGCCATGTGTGTATTATATATACCTAACATATACAGTATATACTAAAATGTGTATTATACACATACAATTAAAATACACCTATGTAGGGGATGGCATTTTACAGTGTTATGTTCTAGGAATCAAAACCCAGACCCACTACCAGGATAAAGGCTGTGATCCTGTTTCCAACCTCTGCAAACCAAGATGTCTTGGCCAAACTGCCTCGAGTTTTAGGTTCCTCATCTGCAAAATGGGATCATCATAGCACTAATTTTATAGAGTGATAATTAAGTGAGAGAACCCACATTAAATACTTAGTATTGTATCTAGTACATAAGTACCAAATAAATGCTAGGTTTTACTGTTATCTTATTACTGTTTTCCATGTTCATTGTTGTCTGCTACCTTATTTAGTGTTTAGCTTAATAATATTTACTCCATTACTCATTCCTAAATTAGCCGGAGGACTGCCATTTTCTCATTCACAGAACCAGCTTTCGAAAATTTAATTCTAGTTTTGCTTTTCATTTTTCTTATTTCACAGCCTTCTGCTATTAACTTTATTTTCCTTCTGCTTTCCTTAGGTCCACACCATTATTCTTGTTTAAATTATCAAATGGAATGTGAGGTGCATTTATCATCATCTTTGTGTTTGAATAATGAAGGCACTGAAGGCTATTAAAACATCTCCAATGACAGCTTTGAGCACATTCCATAAGCTTTACTGTGAAATATTCCTCTTTTGTGGTTTTGAAAATAGGCTATAATTTTTAGTTTTACTTCCTTTTGGATTAAATAAGCATTTAGAAAAATTCTTCACCTTCCTCTAATTTCCAGGTATGTTGAACTTCCCATTTAAAAGTTTGTTTCTGATGTAGTATTACTTCACTGTAGCCAAGAAGGGGGCCTGTATAATTTTTATGGTTTGGAATTTAATGAGGTTTTCTTGCACCCTCAATTTATGTAATTTCTCCAAAAATACATGAAAATCCAATTTTATTCCATTTTATGGATATAAGCTTTGATATCTACTCATAATGATTATATTCTTAAAACTGTCATTAAAATTATGATTTGCCTTTTTAGTGGCTGAAACTCAATATATCCTATATTTCTATCAGTTTTTGCTTTATGTATTTGAAAGCTTTCTAACTTAGAAAACAGCATGGCTATTATTTCCTCTTATGGATATCATGCTTGTCAATTTGAAATTACTAATTTCAATTAAATATACTTTATTTTTGAGATAGTCTGAAATTAACATCTGTACCTTCTTTTCCTTTGTATGTCTGAGACATCCTACATATAAACTTATTTTTTAATTTCATAATTTATTTTAGGTATATTTTTGAAGATTGTAAGCAGTTAAGATACCGTTACTTAAGCATTGGGGTGTTTCTCCATTAAAAGAAATTTAAAGTATGTACATTTGTTAAAATAAGTAATGTTGGTTTTGTTCTGTAATAGTATTTTTAAGCATTATTTTTCAGCTCTGTGAAAAAAATTGACATACATTACAATCTCTCCTTTTAAATGAACGATTCAACAAATGTATACAGTCTGCAACCACCACGCGATCACTATATACAACAATTCTATCTCCCTCCTCCCCATTTTCCTCATACCCCTTTTAGGTGGTCTCTTCCACCCCACTCTTTGGGTTCTAGTACCTCCTGCCTTGCTTTCAAGAATTTTGTGTAGTCATATATAATATGCAGTATTTTGTGTCTGGCGTTTTTCACTTAGTGTACTACTTCTGAGATTCCCTGATACTGTTGTATATATCACATTCACTGCTGAATTAACATTCCACTGAATGGATATACTAATTGTTTTCTCTGGTTGATGGACATTGGCATTCTATGAACAAAGCTGCTGTGAATATTCACATACAAATTTTTGTATGTGAATGTTTTTATTTCTCCTGCATGAATAACCAGGAGTGGTACTGGTGGGCCATAATGTGAGACTGTTTAACTTCTTAAGAAATGGACAAACTGTTTTACAAAGTGGATGTACCATTTTACATGTCTACTCATGTACAACAGTTCTGGTTGTCCCACATTCTCACCAACACTTGGTATTTTCACTCTTTTAAGATCTTGATCATTGTAGTGGGTGTGAAGTAGAATCTCCTGGTGACCTAATTTGCATTTCCCTGATGACTAATGATGTTGAGCACTTTGGGGGGGTGGGCATTTACTGGCTATCCTTGTCTTCCTTACTGATGTGTCTCTTAAAATCCACTGTCCATTTTTAAATTGGGTCATTTGTCTTCTTGTACTGTTCTAAGAGTTCTCTGCATATTCCAGATACAAATCTTTTATCAGACATATACTTTGTAAATATGCTGAGTCTGTGGCTTGTCATCTTCTTATACATGTCTCAGAACAACAAAAACCAGTTTATTAGTCCAATTTATTAGTATTTCTTGCTCTTTTAGTTTGTGCTTTTCATAACCCACTTGAGAAATCTTTGCCTAACCCAAGGTCACTAAGATTTTCTTCTCTGTTCTCTTCCATCAGTTCTATTGTTTTAGTCTTTACATTTAGGTGTAAGATTATTTTCAAGTTAATTTTTGCATATGCTACAACAAGGCTCATTTTCCCCCATTTGTATATCTTACGTTCCAGCATTCTTATTTTTTTCTTTTTCATTTTGTTTCTGCTCCCTACCTACATTACACAGACTTTGTTTCACTTGCAATATTAATATTCATCTCTGATAACTCAGTTTTAATTCTATTTATAACTTTACCCATGGTCAGCTTTGAGTTTTGCAAAAACAGCTTACTTTTTCATTCTCCTGATGATCAGAGTGAAGGGTTACAGAATCCCACCTGAGTTACACAAAACGCAGGAAATGTAGCAGCTTTTAAATCCAACACACACTTCCCAGCTGGTTTTAAAATGACTGATCAGCACTCTAGTTTTCTAGTGCAGCGTCTTTTCCAATAGCCCAGAGATGGAAGCACCCTAAGTGTCCACTGATGGTGAATGGAAAAGAGACCATTATTCAGCCCTAAAAAATAAGGAGATCATCTGTGACAACATGGATGGCCCTGAGGGCATTACAAGAGAAATAAGACTGAGAAAAGTAATACATATAATCTCACTTACATGGGAATCTCGGAAAAACAGAACCAAACAAAGAAACAGCAATTAAAAAAAAAAGCCCCAAGCTCATAGACACAGAGAAGGGACAGGTGGTTGCCAGAGGTGGGAGGTACAGGGTGAGCAAGATGGGTAAACATGGAAACAACAACAAAACTACTTGGTTATTTATGTATGTTTTTAAGAACAACTTTTGGCATTTGCATTCATCTTTGCAATAGACTTAAAACAATTATTTACATATCATCCCATGTGTAACTTCTTTCAGTACACATTGCCTGCCCCTCTAGAATGAGACTTTCTCATTCTGAATATTCATTTTGATTACTTATATGGTTGGCTGGCAAATCACTGATGATACTTCTTCAAGTATACACTGGTGTATATTTTGTGAGCTCTTGCATAGAATATCATTTTCTGTTGTCTTTATACACGAGAAAATGTGGCTAGTATTCTGAGGTCCCTGCTCAGAAAGGGCTGTAGAAATTTTCTTAAGGACATCTATTATTATAGCAAAAAGACTCAGCCAGAATTTTTATTCTTCAAAGATATGTCTCTCTCCACCCTCTGCCCCTGTGTCATGGTGGAGCCTCAGAAATCAGGCTCCAGTGCTCCCTCATAGCCACCACCCCTATATAGATGGCCACTGAGTCATTGAAATGCAGCCTAAGTTTAAATGCGTGAAATACACATTGACTACTGAAGGCAGTATGAAAAAAAGTATATAAAATTATCTCCTTAGTAATTTTGAAAATACTGATCTTGTTGAAATTATAGTATTTTGGATATATAGGTTTAAATAAAATGCTATTATTAAAATTCCTTTCACTTGTTTCATTTTGCCTTTGGAAATGTGACCAGTAGAAAACTTGAAATTATACCTATGATTTGTCACTATATTTCTATCGGACAGTGCTGCTCAAGGGCTGGACTACTTAGAGTCATATTCTGGTTCAAAATGCTGAATAATTTTAACAAGTTTCTTTTATAAGATTCCACTTCCTCACCTGGAAATGGGTGAAAATAATTATACTAACCTCAAGGCTTACTGTGGGGATAAAATAATATTATGCTTGTAAAGCTATTATGTTGGCATATAATCAATTCTTATTAATGAGAGTTATTATTAATCTTAAAGGGAGGATTTTTTTAAATCCTCATAACTCAATATGTTTCTAGGGTATCCCATGATGTGGGCAACCTATCACCCATTTTGCCTAGATTGTAGGGCTCCTTTTCATCTGCATGCATAGAATTCTTCTCTCCTCTTGGGTTTCATCAACCTATGGATGGACCACTCAACACGCTTGCCTTAAAGTGCCAGGAGCTCCTAATTTTCATCACACCACTTCAGCCACTCCATCTCTGGGTAATATGTCAAAAAATATACCTCATCTAAGGCACTGAAGCTCTAACATTTTACTCCCAAAATCCAGCCTTTTATCCTTTGAAAACATTTGGACAAAGACTCCTATTCTCACTGGGAATATATCCTAACCTCCTAATTCCCACTTCATTCTGCCCATCCCCTTCACCCATCAGATACTGCTGGTCTTTTTTTTTTTTTGGTTGAGCTTATAATGTCAAAATCCATCACTATAACCACCTTTTTCAATCACTGTTGCTGGTTTTTAACTCAAGTTGTGGATAGGTATGATTTTTGGTACAAGGGAAGAGCACTGTATTAAAGACCAAAAGAAGTATATTTTGGTATCAGTTGTATTTCCAATTAGCAGCATTCTGCTACTTCCTTTGATAAATCCCTTATTATTATTTTTTTTTATTTATTATTTTTTAAGATTTTATTTATTTATTCATGAGATAGAGAGAGACAGAGAGGCAGAGACACAGGCAGAGGGAGAAGCAGGCTCCATGCAAGGATGCAGGGAGCCTGATGTGGGACTTGATCCTGGGTCTCCAGGATCAAGCCCTGGGCTGAAGGCGGCACTAAACCGCTGAGCCACCCGGGCTGCCCTGATAAATCCCTTATTAATACAAGCAAACATGTGCTGTTTCCACAGCAGGGGATTCTTGAGGACACAGTGAAATAAGGTACACAAAAACATCTCCTTCTTTACTGAGGGAAATGAACCAAGAACGAGAAGACCACAGCGATGAAAATGGGAAGGGATCAATGTTCATGATCAGGGAAAGGGTGGATCAGGGGACACTTAATTGCTTTAAAGGTGTTTAAGTGTCTGAGCCCAGGCCAATGACTGCTCCTGATGGGGCATGTCAGGTACATAGATCTGACACACCTGTTGTATTCTGAAGGCCCACAGAGAATAGTAGACAGAGACAAAAAGTAAGCCCATTCAAGGAAGGCAACAACGTGGAAACCATGTATTACATAAGAACGTTGAAAGATATATTTAAGTGTCACCCAGATTCCAAGCACTGCCATTCGGGATATGATTGAAAGAATGGGGAAGAGAAGACTCAGTAGATCTGCTGGCCTCCAAACAGCTGGTTGACTCACTCTGCAGTCCCATGGCATAAAACCAATGCATTTCCTCGAGCCACTTTTACCAGGTTTTGTCCGAAGAGCTGGGCATAGAGATAAAAGTTACAGGACTTGCCCTCCTGGTTCTCACAGTCTAGTGGGAAAGGAGACTGTTAACAGGAGTTAACAGACAATGATATCTACACTTGCATTTGGTCTTTATTAATGCTCAGGACCAATGGGAGAATCAAAAAGATAAAAGATTTCAGGACAGCACAAGGCGGATATTTCTAATAGAGTTTCTAAATATGGAACAAGGTCCTTTGGGAGGTAATGGTCTCTTATCTCTGGAAGTATTCAAAAGCAGAAGATTAATGACCATTTATATAGAATATTATAGAAGAAAGTGGAAGGTTATGCCAAATGAATGCCAAGTTCCTTCCTAATTAAGATTCTATGATTCTCAAAAAGAGACAGGGCCCATTCATTAAGACACTCCATTTTATAAAGAAATATTTGCCTGTGTATAAAGTGAATTGTACAATCGACACAAAGATTCTTTTCTAATGCAGATTACAATTTTCTGTTGGTTGCTTACAATTTTCCATGTGTGATATTTAAAAGCTAACGACCACCTCCTGTGTTTTCAGATGCATTTCACTCCCATGTCCATTCTACAATCTCACCTTGTTATCCGAGAGAGAGAAGAACCTATTGCAAAGGCCAGAGGTGCACTGCTGGCCTGATAGAACCAGCCCTCATATTCACAAACCACATGGATAATCCAGGGCCCAAGAAAAACAATGAAGAGAATGGGAGATAATAACTTTTCCAGACCTGGACATAATATTTAACCCCTGTCAGCCCTCCTATAGAACATGAGATGCAAAAAGAGAGAAGGAAACAAGGGTGAAGATTTAAGAGGTTAATCATAGCCATTTTCAAATATAGAAAAAGAGAAAACACAGAATTCACGAGTCCCTACTATGTGCCAAGCACTGTGTGCTTTCCATTATGAGACCTCATTTACTGCATTTAATCTTCACCTTTAATAAAGAAGGGCTAGAGGTAACAACTTTAAAAGACAATTAAGCATTGTGTGTTATTCTCAGTATTACCGAATTATTAGTGAAGTCGCACAATTCCAAAGGTCACACACACTTCACTTCTCACTCTTCTGCCAGGCATCTTAGAGCAGATCATGTCCTCCATGAGACTTCTGTCCTTCCTCTGCAGGTCAAGCCTAACTGGAACCTGCTCCAGCCCCATGGGGGTAGAGTTGGTGACGGTCCATGGTGTTCAACCACCGTCAAGTGCAGTGCCTTTGAGCGATAGCCCAGGCCCCACAATCAAAACACCCAGACCCAATTCTGGGAAGAGGACTGTGTTGGAAAGAATCACATGTGATCCTGGATAATTCTTAACCCTCCCTGGACCTCATCTGTCCAAAGACAGCTATTTTTATCGAGCTTCCTCCGAACCCTGAATCCCTAGGGCTTCTTATTTGTATCAGTCCTTCCTAACTGGAAATGTCCAACATTCAGGAAGGACATCTTCCTGGGAAACAGATAGGGTAGGTAGCAGTTTATCCACCCCCTAATGAGAGGAACAATAGAAGTATGTCTCCCAAAGGACAGCAGGGTGCTGAAGATGGCAGTTATCTAAAGAGAGCTTCTGCGATACTCCACAAAGACCAGCACAAAGGTAACAGAGGATGAGTAGGGAGCCAATTTTTAGAGTCAGCCATTAATATTTTTTGGAGCCATAGCTCTGAATCCCACTTCATAACCTTTCTGATGTTGGTAACGAGCAGGCATCAGGTCTAAGAGAAAAGGAGATAAATTAGGACCCCCAGCTGGACAGGTGAATCATGAAACGGCTGCGGCCCTAGGAGCTTCCCGTTGCAAGCTCGGGTTCATCCTCACCCCAGCTGATGGCATGGGATTGACTTTCTGGGCCAACTGGGGCAAGATCAAGGGCTAGTTGGTATGCAGGGTCTTGTGTGAAAACTGACAAGGTATGTACTGCTGATTTAAGGGAAACTGCCTAGAGAGTGACTGCTTCATTTGGAAAACAACCTTGGGTGAAGTGATGGGGCTGTCCTGAATTTCAGCAGCATTGTGAATATAGTGTCCTTTTATCTACAGCAGGAAGCTCCATCCCCTTTAATGGAGGGGTCATGCTTAAAGCATTTGTTCTTCATCAACAACCAGGAAAAAAACCACCACCGAGAGCTTAGAGGACCCTTGTCTAGTCACAATTACAGGGTCCCAGCTTAAAAACAAGCCATAGGGGAGCCTGGGTGGCTCAGTCGGTTAAAAGGCTGACTCTTGGTTTTGGCTCAGGTCATGACCTTAGGGACCTGGGATTGAGTCCTACATTGGGCTCCGTGCTCAGCAGGCAGTCTGCTTGTGGATTCTCTCCCTCTGCCCCTCCCCCTACTTGTGCACACACTCATTCTCTCTCTCTCTCTCTCAAATAAATAAATCTTAAAAATATATATATATATATATATACAAGCAGACCACAGGGAAGGAAATCTAACACAGGAGAGCATGGGTTGTGAAGTCAAGTAGTTCTGGGTTTTAATCCTGACTCTGCCATCTACGAGCTACACACAGGACTTGGGGTTGGTTTGGTTGACCACCCCAAAGCCTTACCCTCCTTATCTGCATGGTGGGGATAATAATAGCACTTGCTCCACAGAGCTGGGGGCATTCTATAAAAGGAGCACATCACACATAAGATACCAAGGGTCCCATAGATAGCACAAGTTACACTGCAGCCTGACAGGGTCCTGAGGCACAGAAAACAGGAATCCTATGTTCAAGCACAACTCAACAGTGGCGGATGTGTTCCTCGGTGGCTGTAGTCCCTGACTCCCTCCTTCCCTTCGGATCTGCTCTACATCCATGTCTACTGAATTACACAATCCTCTATCTCCTAGCATTCCATTTGGAAAGGGAAAAGTTAAATAGCAGCTGTGGCATTTATTAGCTGCCTGATTGTAGGCAAATACTCTTCAACTCCATGCTTCAATTTATAAATTATCTGTGAGATGGCGGTAATCAAACTTCAGTCCATCCCACAAGGCTGCTGTTGAGGGGCAAGGGACAGCATGCCATCATCTACAAAGCTCCCCACAAAAATAAGTCCCCCATCCTGCTCTTCCTTTCTCTGGTGAGAGGAGTTATGCATCTTGAATGGAGTTCTGGGTACAAAAATGTGCTCAGTCCTGGTAGCCTGTTGATATGGGGACTGGGAGGCTGGAAATGAATGGGCCCTGTAAACATCAGAAGACCAATGAGCATTTCACAGGCCACAGAGACAAGCAAGCTGAGTGATCACTATTTGCAAATCTGCACTAATTGGCCATTACCAAGAGAAGCATACCAGTCCACAGCAGACTTCCTGCAGTTCATTTGTAATCATGCACCAATCCCTTATAAATTTCCTCTTCCCTTTTAGTCCGTTCTCCAGCACTAACAGATATAATAAGGGGCCCACAGGAATGTTTCCGAGAAATGCCATTTCCAACAGCTGTACAAAGTGATTTTCCAGCACCAGTTTGGGGGTGGGGGGCATCATGTGTGCCTGCTGAGGGTACCATCGGACACGCTTTCTAAATGCAACTGCACAACACAGCACGGGCCCTCTCCTCTCCCCTTCTTCCTCCTTTGCTAACATCAGCTGATGGATGGCGTTTTAATGCATTCATGGAAAGACACTCACCTGTCCCAGGGCTGCTCTTGGGACTTTACACAGGGTAGCACAGATGGAGCTGCCTTATTTATGCCACTGCAGGGTGACTGGTAGACAAATACCTGGCTGTCCGCCCATACCTTAAGGCCCAACAGGCCTTAGGAATGTGGTGAGCCCTGACAATGATAAAGAAACCCCTTCCTAATGGCTTTATTACTCATAAGGACCCAGCTCTAAGTTTACTGTATATCATCATTTTGCAAATATTTTCATAGGCCGGGCATCACAGGAGGCATTAAAGATAGAAGGGTGATAAAAAGCAGACCTATCTCGGTCCTTTTGGAACCAGCTATCTAGGGGCGAGAAAGACCAGTTTTCTCCACAAAGACAAGAAAGATCACATTGTGTGATGAAATGTATGTGATCCCATGAGAACATACAACAAAGTGTCCCCTATCAGATACTGAATGCAGGGAAGGCTTCCCGGAGTAAATGTAGCTTAAGTGAAAAAAACATGGAATTAACTAGCAATGGGGAAGAGGAGGCCAACTGGGGAACAGAGTTTAACAGACAGAGGAGTAGCCTGTGTAGTGGCCCCCCTGGTGAGAGGGAAGGAGCAGAGCACTTGTGATGATCCAGTGAGTGAGCGGTGGTACTGTGGTAGACAACAGAGCCGGAGGAGGCAGGAGCCAGAAAGCCCAAGTCCAGATCCTAGCCTCTATCTTTGGAGCACCAGGATACCACGCAGGGTTTTATGCACAGGAAAGGGAACTGGCATGGTTGGGCATGCTTCTGGGAGAGCCAACTCATGCTGCTGAGGGAGAATACGTCTGGGGGAGGAGTGGGCAGAGGGGAAAAGACCAAAACTGCTGTTGTGTTGGGGAGAGGTCAGAAAAGCTCAGAGAGGGATGGCGGCCAGGAAGATGGAGACCAGCTAGGAATGGGATGAGCAGACACAGGGTGAGGGAAGAGGGATGGCAGAGGTGAACTCTTGGGGGTGCCTGGGTGACTCACCGGGTTAAGCGTCTGCCTTCAGCTTAGGTCATGATCCCGGGGTCCTGGGATAGAGCCCCGCATTGGGCTCCCTGCTCAGCGAGAGTCTGCTTCTCCTTCTTCCCCACCCACCCTTCCTGCTTTCTCCCTCATGCTCCCTCTCTCAAATAAATAAAATCTTTAAAAAAAAAAAAAAAAGATGAACCTTGATTCTGGAAGAGCAGCTAAGCAGGCATATAGCAGTGCTACGGCCAGGAGAGGCTCAAGCTGCGGGGACTGGGCAAACCATGGTTTGGGGTTTGCAGAGCTAGATTACATATAAATCATCACTATTGTGATCATCAGTTATGGCAAAATTGTGTTTACAAAATGCTTTCATACTCATTGTCCTTACAGGATTCTGACAAGAGTCTCAGGGGATATAGGATGGTGGGAGATGGGAATTTCATTGGAAGGGAAATAAAATGCAGGTGTGTTTGAGACTTTGAACAGGAGACAGTATCTTTTAGAACACATCTGATTGTATTTTTCTTAATTCTTATTTTTTAAGCCATGGACTCTGTGATTCCAATGGATAAAAATCCAATATGTAAAATAATGAACAGTCGGTCTTCCAGGATGGAAGTGGGCATGCAAGAGTCAGAGCAGCAGTCCCTCTGCCCCCATGTTGTCCAAGACCTCAACCTCAGGGATGCCCCAGGGTTCCCGGGAGCAGAGTACAGTCCTTGGTGCCTTACTCCTTCAGATGTCCTTCAGACATCTCCCAAATGTCTGTGGATTTCACGAGCATTTTAATCTTACTTTGTGCCTTGGCTGCAAAGGAGAGTGGGGCCTTTTCAAAAACCTGCTGCATTCCAGACACTGCTGTGCCTTCACAGGTGTTATTTTGTTTAGTCCTTGTCTTGGTGGCTGTCACTGTGCCACCCATCTAACACCTGACTGAGCCAGGGCTCAGACACCAATTCAGATGGTTCTTCGACAGCAAGCCAAGATGTGAACTTGGGGTTCTGCTGAACCACTTTTGTGTTTTTTTAAAAAGTAGTGGGGGGCACAGACTTGCAAGGAGCATGGCACAGGATTGCCCAAAAAAGAGCAATGAAGGAGGCAGAAGCATCCTTGTGCACCAGGCGCCACGCCTCCCTCCCGTTGCTTTTCCCCCCACTGTGTTGGCGCCAAGACCCTGGGAGACAGAGAGGCTTGCTTTCACCTTAATTAGCGTAGCAATTTGCTAAATTTTGTTTTTCCCTTTTAAGAGTGTTAATCAATTTTAGCTCAGAATAGATTGGAATGGCACACAAATTACCACGACAATCCCCAAATGCTAAATTCTGAACATCTCGATCAACCTCAGAGTCTGAAATATGGGAAAATCAGAAACTCTGGCCAGTATCTCTGTGATCTATTTAAAATGTTATGGCTCTGAAATGAAAAGGTAATGGCTTTATGAGGTTTGGAACAAGCAATTTGCTAGAATCAGCCTCATGCCTAGGTGTTCAGTCCTTCCCAAGGTGATAGGAGATAGAACATCAACATATTTCAGCAAAGTTACGTGTTCTCCTAACAATAGCAATTTGTTAAATTCACAAGCATTACAGGGTATCAGCTATGCACCAGAAATCAGAAAAGAGTAAGACGTGCTTCCCTGCCCCCTCCCCTATTAAAAAAGGTTCTAAACTAAACCAGCAGATAGACTGCTGAAGAAGTTTTCTTTGGAGAAGTCAGGGAAGGTTCTCAGAGGAAGTACCAATGCAGCAGGTGAGTAGGAGTTGTGACAAGGCAGGTGGAAGGGAATGTCAGTTGGAAGGAACAGCATAAGCAAAGACTCAAAAGTAGGAGAGGAAGCAGAGACTAGAAGTAGTTTCCTAGAGCTGAGGAACAGGATGAATTTCCAGGAATGACACAGATGAGACTGGAAGAAGAGTCAAGAACCAGAAGCAGGACTTCTTGAGACTATGAATTCCAATCCTGATCCAGTCAACATGGCAATACAGATGGCTTTTAAGCAAGGAAATGATATGACCAAATGAGTCTTATTCGGCGAAACTTCTGGCCCAACACAATCTTTACTATTGTGTTGCATAATCTTTTAAAAGCACATTCACACACATTCTCTCATTTCTGCCTTTTCATTACCCAGTGAGGTTGGTATGATAATCACCTTTTTACTGATGAGAAAACAGACACAGCAAAGGTACAGATTATTTACTTTGTATCTTACGACAAGTGACAATACAACAAATTAAAACCCAGGCCCCTGACTCTGAATTCAGCACTGATCTCACTGGTAGCAGAATTCTCTAGAAGAGCCACCAAAGACCTCTTTCAGATGCATACCAGGTCTTCCCTTTCTGAAGAAACCCTTTAAAGAAAGTTGGTCTGTGCCAGAACCACACAGACCAGCACACATTCTGTGCTGAAGTAGTGGTCCCTTTGATGCTTTCTGTAGTAATATCAGATATGAGTGACAAACAGCCTAAGTTATACCCTGGGCATTTCCAGCTGAAAGCTGAGGTTTCTACCACTGCCAGTCTACAAGGCCACAACCAAGAAAAGCTTCCAGCATGCGGTGCTCAGGGAGGCACCTCTCCCTCCTGCCTGTACCTTGAGCTCATCTGCGTTGTAGAAGTCTACGCGCACGGCCGGCACCATCCAGGTCTGGAAGAGCGTTGCCAGGATCTGCTCTGCGATGGAGTCAGCAATGAGGTGGAAGTGCAAGGGGTTCCGCCTGTGAGAAGTGGAGGGAAGAGGAGTCAGGAGGGACGAGTCAGGGAGTTCCAGCCACAAAATCACATTCTTTCTAACTTGTAATGTGCCCATCAGTTTCTAACAGCAGCTGTGAAAGGAAGTCAGGCACATGACCAACCCAATGCTTGCTGACAAGGATGGCGGAAGCTGAAAAGGAGAGAAGGTATTTCACCCAACCACAAGATTTCAGACGGTCAAATCATTGGTAACCCTCCATTCGAGCCAACCCTAATAGCATTTTTGTGTCTCTAAAAATCTTAAGCAGGGCACAGATAACAATTTGGCCAGCCCGTTATTTCTACCATCTAGACGTATGGGCATCAGTTTCAGGAGCACGTGGTCAGACAATGAAGTCTTTAGACTGAATGCAACAGACAAGATACTTCTCCCACAGCACAGTACTGAGTTCTGTTTTCTGCTTGTTCTTCTCCAAAAGAAACCCAGGCATCCAAGATGGCATCACCAGGGAACCCCATCGCCGGACATCAGCTTACTCTCAACTTCTAATATTCCTAGAGTTTTTTTTTATTCATTCCCCTCGGCCAACCAGACATTACTGAGGGAGCATCCGAAATAGCCGGCATTACACAAGGGCAAAGCTTCTGGAGTCCAATGGAAATGGGTGCAAATCCCAGTCATGGCATTTATTAGTGGGGATTTTGAGTGTGTTGCTTCTGCCTCTGCACTGCTGTTTCTTCATTCTGTAAAATGTTGAGAGAAATCTCTTTATCAGGCTACTGTGTATGAGGTAAGTAGAAGAGATAAGGCATATGAATAATAAACACAGGATGATAAATAGCAGATATACCTTCTAGTCTTATAAATACCACTGAGCTAGCAGAAGTGACAGTGTGAACTATAATACCACAAATGAGTGCCTCTGGGAAATCTAAAGATGAAAATGACCTGGTTCCCCTGACCTCAAGGAGCTCACACTCCTTATAGGGACAGATGATCCACAATTTAATATACACACATGGTGGCACATTATGTTGTTAACAACCACAACCACAACACAGCATTCTATGAGAGTAAAGGCAAAAAAGCGCTAATTCTGACTGGGTCAGGAGGACGTGGAGGAGCTGGGGAAGCAGTGCCCTAGAAGATATAGGAGTTTGATAGGAAGCAAAGGGAGAGTGGACACAATCCAAGGAGAGTAACAGGAGACAACAGCTGGCGCCCAGGGGGTGCTGGGAGCATGGGGGGTAGGGAAGCAGTTAGCTGGGACTCTAAGGTCAGAGCAGAGGAGGAGAGAGCAGTGAGTGCAGGAAGCAGTGCAGTGAATACCCAATTAAATAGTCCCTACTATATTCGCGAGGTGTGGGGAGCAGTGTGACCTACCTCCTAGCTCTCAGCCTCTGAGCCTCTTCCCAGCCCTATTCCAGAACCACAGACCTTCTGTTTTCCATGCCCTCTCTTCACCTGAGACTGCAGATTCAGTTTGCTCTGTAAGAACCTTCATGCATTTGCTCATTTGATAAATACTTACTGAGCACCTATTACTTGCGGGAGATGAGCAGGATGCCAGGAACAAGGTAAGGCACACCATTGCTGCCCTCTCAAATCTCCTGGTCTGGCCCCCTCTCCTCCCACCCTTCACACTCCCCAGCCAGCATTTATCTTTTGTTCAGCCTTCAGTTCTGAGGGCCACCATCATTTTCTCCTGGAGCCCTTCCCTGACTACCCATGCCTGGCTCAGGGTCCCTTCCTAATAGTCAGTTACCTCAGTACCATGCACCCACCCTCAGGTTTTGGTCGCCTTTTTACATGTCTAGATCCCCACTTGACTGTGAGCTTGGAGAAGTCAAGGATCATGCCCATTATGTTAAAAAATATCACCACATAATCTAGCTCTGTGCATAGAATGCAGGAGGAGTTCAATAAATGGACTGGATTAAGTGATGGATGGTGGAGAGAGAAGGGGAAGGGAGGTAGACACATCATTTAGAAGAGGAGACTAGGTGAATGTGAAGTGAGGATCTGACTGAGACCATATCTGGGGAAAAGCAGCACGGAAGCTGAATCTAGAGGGATTTCAGGAAAAGAGATCTTAGAGAAAGGGGGGAAATGAAGGGGAAGATGCATAAGGGGACACTGAGGTTCCTGGGTTGGTGGTGATGTCTCCAGGACAGGGGTTACAAAAAGCAAGGCACATCAGAGGAAGATGAGGGGTTTGAGATTGGACACACCAAGTTTAAGGCGAGTGTAGCAAAGCCAGATGGAGCTGAATGGAAGAGTCTAGACCCGAAGGTGATTATCATCCAAGGCTAACCCACCATATATGTAACAGGTGCTCAAAGATGATAAACAGAGTAAATGAACAGAAGACACAAACAGGACTGCAGAATTTCTCCATGGGACCTAATGCCTGAACACTGCAGATTCTCCCATTAAACTATCTATACTCAAGGGGAAAGGGCCCTATAGCATTCCTTGGAAGCCCTACAACAAGTTTTCCTGTAAGAAGCTACCAGTTGGCCTGAGTGATGATTGGTGGTCATATATTTATCAGCCAATGACTTACCTGAAGGCTAAATGAGAGGTACTAGTCAGAGTCCTTGGGAAGACAGACGGTCCATTTAGCCCTCGGTGTTGGTACAACCAGCCTCCCTCTCCCGCAGGAGCCATGATGGAGGGCAGCCCCGGTGGCGCAGTGGTTTAGCGCCGCCTGCAGCCCAGGGTGTGATCCTGGAGACCCGGGATCGAGTCCCACGTTAGGCTCCCTGCATGGAGCCCGCTTCTCCCTCTGCCTGTGTCTCTGCCCCCCCCCCCATGAATAAATAAAATCTTTAAAAAAAATAAAAAAGGAGCCATGATGGAGTCTTACGCATCAAGAATGGATAAAAGAAAGCCTTCCTGTCAATTTTCAATTTTATCCACAATGGAGGAATGGCATAATTTTAGACACAGTGAAAATACCAAACAGACCAAGGTACGTATATTTGTTTCAACACAATCCTGCTATTCACGTGTCTCTGTCTTCATGTGCTCCAAAAAAATACTTGCCTCCTACTTAGAAGTCCCATGAATTCCTGTTTATCGTTCAGACTTCCCTTTGTAAGTTAGCTCCTCCCGGACACCTTCTTTGAGCTCATCCCTGTCCCTTTTTCCTGCTAACTTGGCATCTCATATAAAAAACATCCCAACCATTTCATTCCATTCCATTCCTTTCCTTTCCATTCCTTTCCTTTCCTTTCCTTTCTTTCCTTTCCTTTTCTTTCTTTTCTTTTTCTTTCTTTCTTTCTCTTTCTTTCTTTCTTTCTTTCTTTCTTTCTTTCTTTCTTTCTTTCTTTCTTTCCCTCCCTCCCTCCCTCCCTCCCTCCCTCCCTCCCTCCCTCCCTCCCTTCCTTCCTTCCTTCCTTCCTTCCTTCCTTCCTTCCTTCCTTCTTTCCTTCCCTTCCTTCCCTTCCTTTCTCTCTCTCTCTCTTTCTTTCTTTCTGGCTCCACACCCAGCATGGAGCCCAACATGGGGCTTGAACTCACAACCCTGAGATCAAGACTTAAGCTAAGACATCAAGAGTCAGACGTTATCAACTCAGCCACCCAAGCACCCCAAAACCTGTCTACCATTTCTAACATGACACTGTATAAGTATTGAAACATGTGGCTCCTTATCTCTACTAGGAGGTCTCTGAGGACAAAAACCACGTTTTCATCTCCATCCCTAGTGGCCAGAGGAGAGCCTGGCACATAATAGGTGCTCAATAAACACTTGTGCAACAAGTGTTTGGCCACAGGAGAAGAGAAAGCCAAAGTCCCTCCTTCCAGGTCACCATTAGCCTTACCATGAGAAGGCAACAACAGTCAATGGCATTATCTGCATCAATGCTTCAGAGCTGGGGACACTGCTCGAGAATGTCTGGGTCAGAGCCTTGGCTGTGTTAACTACTAACTGAGTGACCAGAAGCAAGTTAACGCATCTTTCTAGGCCTCAATTTATTCATCTTCAAATTAGGAACAGTAACAGTAAGTAAACAATATTGCATTGTAGGACTAAGTGATATAATATAAAGTGCCTGGTATGAAAGATTTGAATATATGTTAACCACTAGTATGGTCTGAGTGCTTATGGCATGCCCCCCTAAATTCATGTCGAATCCTAAGCCCTAGGGTATCAGGAAGTGGGGCCTTTGGGAGGTGAGTATGCTGTGAGGCTGCAGCCCTCCTGAAAGGGGTTAGTGTCTTTATAAAAGAAGCTTCAGAGAGCTCTCACCCTCCTCCCATCATAGAAGGACACAGGAATTGGCAGTCTGCAACCAAAAAGCAGTCTCCACTACCCCGCCTCCCTTAAGACCATGCTGTGCCATGATCCTAGACTTCCCAGTCTCTGAGACTGTGAGGAACAGATTTCTGTGGTCTATAAGCACCCCCCCACCCCCATCTCCAGTCTGTGGTATTTTGTTGTACCAGCCCGAGCAGACTACGACAGCCATTGTCAGTGCTAACTTATTAGGAAACTGTGATTTTTCTCTCCTGCTTTGCATTACTCTTCAAATGAAGTAATTTCAATTAGTTCTTCCATCCATAAAACAAAAAATGAGTTGAATGAAGAAACATGCAACAAAGAGCTATCAAGCAGTAAGTACATGTAAGGCATAATAGGGGTTTAGGTGATGCTGGAGCTGGGACTCTCTGCTGGTGCAGCTATCAATCTGGTAGAAGCAGAGAGAGAATGCCAATAACTACATAAACACTGGAACATGGCTGTGCCCTAACACTGGGCCACCTCACAGAGCTGCAAAGTGTGGGAATGGCACACCTCCTGGGGAGCCACCTGTATAGACTGATATGGACAGTAAGTGAAGGGTACCCCTAGGGTTGAATGGTGAGCAACCTGTACAAGTGTACAGGACAACTCTGCAAAGAGAAGCACAAAAGCTACAGGGGTGGAAGCTACTTCTCAACCGTGGAGCATCTACAATGTTTACATGGACTAAGTGGCAATTAAACCAGACCTTTAGATGAGAAGAGATGGGAGGAAGGAGGAAGGCAATACGTAGGATGTAACAGAATAAGGAAAGGAACAGAGGCGGGAAAGTACATTGCATATCTATGAAGGAATGACAGGCTTATTTGGGTGGATCATACAACAACATTTATTGGACACCTACTGCATGCCAAGAATAGGGAGAATAAAAAGAAAAAGTGCAAGTCCTAATGGCAGGGCAGGCCAGAGTGCGTGACTTCTTAAGATCCATGACTTTCATTGTCTAAGAGAAAGAGAGCCAGACAAGATTTGGGTGCTGAGCAGGAAGCGATAAAGTTGTAATTCGAGACATTAACCTGGCTACAGAGCTGAAGACAGACCAGCGTGGAAAGAGGAATAGGCTCGCAGAGGAGGATGCTGCCAGGATCTGATGAGGCTTTCCCCTTACAAGCTCTTGCTCTGGTCTATTTCAAGCAACTCCCCAGAAGGGAAAATAAATCCAGAGACACTTAGCTCATCTTTAGGGCAAAACTAGCTGTTTGCTTTGTTAAAGGGGTCCGTGTGCCTCATCAGAATATGCAAATACTGAATCAGAGGACACATCAGGGCCCCCCAGCCCAGGGGACCACTGAGACCCTGCCAGTTCATGGACAGTCTCACCAGCCCCATGCAGGCTCACCAGCAGCAGCTTGATCTCACTGCTGTGAGCAAGATGCTCAGAGCAGCTCTAAGCTCCACTTTCGGCACCATCATGAGAATGTGGGTCCTGTCAACTGTACCTCCTGGAGGCCACAGGAGAAGCACCTGAAAATACTGCCCAGACTACTTTGCTTCAAATTTCTGTACAAACCAGAATGTTTCCCTCAAGTTTCAATCTATAAATCCAACCACCAACTAGCTGGTCCTCCCTTCATGCCCACAGGCCACAGAGTATCAAGATGGCCTAATGACAACTCTCCTAACACCAGGTGACTAAGAAGTTGCGTAGTGTTAGTAACTTGTCTCTCCTCGAGACTGTAAGCTCCATGAGGATAGACATTTGCTCTGTCATTCACTGGGGTAGCCTAGCCCCCAAAACAACACAGGACCTATTAGAGGCTCCTAACACAGACGTGTCCCACAGAATTCCATGCCAGGGCTAAGGGCACACCATCTATCCAGCCTCACACAAGCTGGAAACAGGAGCATCATCAGCGCTCCTTCCCCGCCCACCTCCCACACCCCCAATCAATCCCACACCCTGGAGGCAGCCTAGTCCACTGGTTAGGAGCCAGGCCTTTAAAGCCAAATTGCCTAGCTGCTTCTCATCTTGATCTGTCACCAACTAAAGACAGGATATTGGACAAGCATGTTAGTCTTGGAGTCTCAGCTTCTGAATCCATAAAATGGGGTTGTTATTATCAAATTGAATTAAAGTGTATGAAGCACTTAGAACAGTGACCCCCAAGGAATATGGACTTAATGAATGTTAGCTTGACTAGTGTACCTGCTCTTTGGTGAGAGCTCACAAATACATGCTCCCCTTCTCTCCCTGTCTCTGAGCTGGCTCCCTCCAACAGATCCTCTGTCCTGTAAGCCCAGGACTCCCTACAAAATGATCACATAACCCCCTGTTCGTTGTCGGATGCATAAAGTCCCGCCTCCCGCATGGAGCTGGCAGGAGGTTTGATAATCTCATCCGGTCCACCTCTCCAAACACATGTCTTCCTACTCCCCTTCCACAGACCTGCACTCCAACCATTCCCTTCCCCTGATGTGCATGTGACCAACTTTCTCCTTCTTAAGGAATAAAGTGCCACCTGCTCAGGGAGGCCCTCCATGGCCGCTCCATCAAAAGTGCCCCCTCCCTCTCCAAGGGCTCCCCCCACTGCATTGCCCTATTAGTTTCTTCTCAGCACTGGAACTCTCTATATCAATCTGCAGGTCTATCTCCTGCCCGCTGCTAGAACGTGAGCTGTGTAGGGAGGAGTTTCTCTGCTTCCACAATGCACTTATCCTCCTGTTTTCTCACTCTACATGCCAGTGCTTGGCAAGGGCCTAGCCGTGGGTACAATGTCAGAGACTAATCACGTTTTCCCGCAGGCTCAAGTGCATGCTGCCTCTCTTCTTTGACCACCTTCACATTGCTTTGCTAACTGCTTCCAGCCTTCTGTGGTCAACGTAGATGTCACTGTACTCGATGAGGAAGCCATTCAACTGGGTCAGGTGTCCTTCTTTTATGTCCCCCACTGATTTCAGAACTCAAAACACAGAGGAATGCTATAGTCTACTAAATATTCACTTCTCTGTTCCCTGCGAGATGGGGTCTTGGCACTGGGACCTGTATTTTGTAAATAATCATGTCCCTGTATTTTTACTAGTCCCTGTAGATATAACATCCAGTAATTTTTTATTTAAAGAATAAATAAATAGACAAGTTAATAATCACCAAAGAGATCCAAATGTCCTTACAGTCTGACACAGGTATCTGGGTGTTACAAGCAGAGGCATTCAGAAAAAAATGTGGGAGTAAACCTTTTAGCATTGTATTGGGCAAGGGTCTCTTAGGCAAAAAACCCAAAGCACAAACAAACAAACTGGTCCTAATCAGAATTAAAAATGTTTGTGTTTCAAAAGATACCATCAGGAAAGTAGAAAAGTTAACTCAGAATGGGAGAAAATATTTGCAGATATTTATCTGATAAAGGACCTGTAACCATAATATATAAAGATCTTCTATAATTCAAACAATACAAAGACATGTAAGCTGATTAAAAACTGAGCAAAGGAGGGGTGCGTGGGTGGCTCAGTCAAACATTCAACTCGAGGTTTTGGCTCAGGTCACAATCTTGCAGGTTGTGAGACGGAGCCCCACGTCAGGCTCTGCACTCAGCGGGGACTCCACTTGAAGGTTCTTTCTCCCTCTGACCCTCTGCCCACTCACATGCTCTCACTCTCTCTAAAATAAATAAATTTGAGAAAACAAAAAGCCCAAGGAAAGGATTTGAACAGTCATTTCTCAAAGAGGATACACAGATGGCCAATAAGCTCAAGAAAAGATGCTTGACAACATTAGATACCAGGAAAATGTCAATCAAAACTACAAAGTACCACTTCACAGCCATCAAACAGCTAAAATAAGAGAACAACAAGTACTGGTGAGGACTTGGGGATATTGGAGCCCTCATTTGTCACTTATGGAATTGGAAGATGGTGTAGAGCTGTTTTGGAAATCGGTTCTGGGGATTTCTCCAGAAATTAAGCATAAAAAGTTAACAGCTGGTGAGCTCTTCAGCAGCCCTGCTCCTAGTTAGACACCCATACTTGTACACAAACCTTCACAGGAGCATCATCCAGAACTGCCAAGAAATGGAAACAACCCCAATGACCACTATGTGCTGAGTGGATACACAAAAGGTGGTGGTGCCATGGACTGGAGTATTATTGGAAACGCAAATACAAGAAGCATCGATGACCCCTGCTATGATACCGATGAACTTTGAGAATGTGGTACTCGGCGAAAGCAGCCACTCATGAGAGACTAAACAGTAAGAGACTCCTTGATGTGAAAGGTCCAGAATCCTCAAATCTACAGGCACAGAAAGATGAGGGACTGTCAGTGGATGGAAGAAGAGGGACACGGGGAGCGAGTCCTCATGGAGACAAAGAGATCTTGCTGAGATGATGAAAACAGCCTAACATTAGGAAGTAGTGATGGTTGGACAAGTCAGAGAACACTAAAAACCAATGGACTGTACTCACTTGAAGAGTGAACATTAGGTATGTGAATTAGATGCCAACACGTTCTCATCTGCCTGAGATGGGAAGTGGCCTGTTTGGGGGAGGGAAAGAGACCTGGTCTGCTCAGCTGTTTCTGGGCTTCTCTCTCCTGAGGGAGCTGGGCTATACAGCCAATGGTTTGCTGTGTCAGGAAGGCCTGCAGGTGTCAGGGCTGGCCTCTACCAGAAGGGAAACCCAACTAATGGGGGTGAGAAAAAGCCCAACCGTGCCCGCATTTGAGAGAATATCCTACTGCGCCCACATTTTGAAGAAATGTCCTGCAGCTCAGAACAGTGATAAAAAGGACTTTCATTCTCCATGTGTGACTTCTGAGTCTTATTTTACATTTAGTTCCTAATCAGGAAGGTAAGAAATAGTTTTAATGATAGGGTCCTCAAATTCCAAAATCAGTCAAAGGCCAAGGGCCCCACCCACACCCCTTGCTCTTTTGTTCACAGGGAGATAGCAGGAGTTAGACAGACATTAAGAATATATTTATATCAACTGAACTGCATCAAGCAAAGGAGGAGAACTTAGAATTTTTTCTTACAGAAAAAGATAATTTCTCGATATAGGATTCAATGTTATTTAAATTTATTTCTACAACATCTAAAATAGTCTTTTATACCAGTCATCAATTATATGCATTTTGGGAGCATTGATTTAAGCCCAGGAGCAAAGGCTTTTTTGTGAATAGGCCAGAACATCTTCATATACAACCAGTCCCACGTAGCTTGCCAAGGTCTGAACAATACAGACATTAAGCCTGGTCTATATTCAGACCAGATCACACTTTTACAACAAAGAAAGCAGCAAGTGCATGTTTCATCTTCAGCAGAGCCTGCAGACTTTGCTCATAATGAGCAATGCTCCTGCTGCCTCTGTGATTTCCTTAACTGCTCCCCTGTTCCAGGTTGGGATGCAATAAATATGGTAATACAAAGAGCAAAGATGATTAAACCCCAGCTTTCTCCCTGCTTTTCTTTCTTCTCTTGTCAGGAATGTGCCACAGCCCCTACAGGGCAATCCAGGGTCTGCTTTTATTAAAATATACAGGGACATCTGAGCTGAAATAATCCTTAATTATTAAGTTTACAATGGAATTGCAATTCTAGAAAAAGAAAGAGTCTGTGACAGTACCTCCAATGCTCAGTGAATCTGTTATCCTTAAGGATTTAATAGAACTCACTGCAGAAAAACACAGCAGCCGGAATGGGGGTTTTTCAATGTGAGCTCTTGGTTTGAGGGAGGACAAGTGGCATTGATAATGTGGGAACATTCAAGGACAAGTCTATATCACATCAGAAAAGCTTTCCATGAGAGAGGAACAGAGCAACTTTCTAAAACAAAACAGAGAGAGAGAGAGAGAGAGAGAGGAAGGAAGGAAGGAAGGGAGGGAGGGAGGGAGGGAGGGAGGGAGGGAGGGAGGGAGGGAGGGAGGGAGGAAGGAGAAAGAAAGAAAGGAAGGAAGGAAGGAAGGAAGGAAGGAAGGAAGGAAGGAAGGAAGGAAGAAAGAAAGAGAGAAAGATAGAAAGCAAAAGGCCTTGTGGCTTCCAGGCTTTGGCAGAACCAAGGTCAGGTCAGAATGTGAGGAGAAGTGATGACTCCCCAGTGACCTTGAACAAGCTATTTAACCTCTGAGCGTCAGTTTCCTTATTCATTTGTGAGGATAATGACAGAGGGATAAAGGGGTGATTACAGAGATCACAGTAATAACAATTCCCAATGTGGTCACTCAAAATGATGATGAAAAATAAAAAGAATAATGATACTCAAGATAGTAACTTTTCTCCCCGCCAGACTCTGAATCTAGACTGAGTGGGTACAAAGCGAGGTCTCTAGTAACTTCTCTTTGATCCTGAGCTATGACTTAACCTGTAGCTTCATCAGTTGTAAAATGGGGACAATCATACTACCCACCTCACGGAGTCACAAGAGCATGAAATGCATATCTGAAAAACACTTCACACAGAGAGCTAGGTTCGTATTTGTTCAATACACAAAACACAGAAACGTTTCACATAGAATATCTCTGAGGATAGTCCAACAGGGCTCTAAGACGTAAGGGAACAAGCCAAAGCTCTTCAGAGACTTCACTAGGGCCACCCAGCTCGTAGATGGTATGACCAGAATCAGTACCTACTTCTGTTTGTTTTATTCAAATCCTAAGTTCTTCCCGTCACGATCTAGAAACTGCTTCTATAATAAGTTTAAGCCTGAATAAGCAATAACACAATTAGAGGCAGATACTGGGCACAAATAGGCTGTTTTATCTTCCATGTTCTTCAGGGGCACAAGTTTTAAAAAAACAAAACAGAACAAAACAAAAATCCAGCTGCTTGATATGCAAAGTAAGGGAAATCACCCAACTTCTTCCTGCCAACAGGGCTGTAGAGTGTGAGAGTAAGTAGATCATCCTCGCAAACAAATATTAAATTTTTACAAGCTGGCCTGCCTTCCTGCCCAGGAGGTAAACACCTAGTGGCTACGTAATTTTTTTTTCCTCTGCTCTCTAAAAGCTCGGTTTCCTTGAAGAGCAGCTATACTTTCCAGTTTATCTGCAAATGGGGTTGGAGTTACGTCTCCCAATTTTTCTTGAAATAGTCTTCCATCTAGGTGACACAGACACATAATGTGCTATTTTTTTCTATTAGGTAAACCCTTGTTACATATATTTTGTATTGATTTTTTTCTCATCCACCCTTTTTCTTTATCATAGGGGTTGCATAATGAGATGACCAGAAATACATGTAAAGAGAAAACAAAAACAAGATCATTTTTGTTTCTCTCTCTCCACGCATAACACGAAAAACTCCCTTTTTACACAGGGTGTTGGCTAGTCTTCCTGCCCCTGGTATTCTGTTTATGTGCATCTGCACACATGTGACATATACGTGGCTTTGCTGACACCATGTAATAATATTATGCATATGTTTTGAAGTGTGTTGTCATTATATCATACAATTTGTCCATATGAGGAGATGCTTTTTAAGACCAACTGAGGACATGCTTTACTACAAAAGGGTGTTCCATTGTTTAGTCTTACTGTTTTTAAGTATTTTTCAAATTTTTAGGATCATAAGCAATAGGTCATTAAAAAAAGTATTTTCTGTAGCCAGGATTATCCTCTTAAGACAGTCCCTGAAGTTAGTCATATAGGGTCAAGGTCTTGGGCATAACATCATAAAACTTCTTCTCCAAAAGATTATAGCAATTTCCAGTTCTGGTAGGAGAATATAAGAGTGCCTGTGTGTCACTCTTTCACTATCTTTTAAAATATAGTGTGCCCACTGTCACCAGGCATACTGCAGAAGTAAAATTGATTTGATGAAACAAAGCAACCCTTAAATGAAAATTTGCTGAAAATCCTGTCTGGAGAATAAATCTAATTGCTGTAATTAACAGTGAAAGCCAAAAGAAGCATTCTACACCACTATTATTATATTATTATTAACATTAGAAAGGTACTTCATTTGCCAAAGTATTTTATAATCATGTATTGGTTAATCCCCATAACGTGCTTCGGAAGCAATGAAGCTATTTATAGCTGGACTTTCTGAGCGGAAAGTCTTTCAAAAGTCCTTTTGTCTTGATATCTCAAGTCATTATCACCAGCACATCAATTCACAGACATTCTCATTTGTAGAATTTCAAGGATGGGAGGGATTTAAGTGGTCATCTGGACCAAGATAAAGCAGTCACTGACGTGGAGTGCAGAAATTTCCTAATGCATACTAAGAATTTGCTTTCTTCTCAAATCCCCATGCTTCCACGAAAGCATGTCATGCCATCAGCAGCCAACTACAAATCTGCTATTTTTAAATGTAACATCTTTGTGCTACACAGTGACTGTAGGAATAAAAGTTTATACTCAGTGGGATTCCTTAGGGTTTCAGCAACTATTATTTGTAGCTAACGCAACAATGAGAATATTTATACCCAACAATACCAAACCAAACGTTTTCATGGCTTTAAAATTTGCCATAATTCAGATATAGCACAACTGAAATCATGCAAATCATGCAAATCCTCTTTTCTTAAAAAGGGGCTTCTTGGGGCACCTAGGTGGCTCAGTGGTTGAGCATCTCCTTTGGCTCAGGGTGTGATCCCGTGGTCCTGGGATTGAGTTCTGTATTGGGTTCCCTGCAGGGAGCCTGCTTCTCCCTCTGCCTGTATCTCGGTCTCTCTGTGTCTCTCATGCATAAATAAAATCTTTAAAAAGATTTTTTTAAAAATCTTGCCCCCACCCAATCAGGTCTTGTCTTATCTTGTTTAATCTGGACAAGAGATAACTCAGGAAAGGCAGGATCACTTCCAGGGTGAAGAGGAATCTACCCTTTTGCATGGCTGTTTGCATGGGGATCTGCTAGGATCCACAGATTGGAAAATTTTACTGCCCTAGAAATTACTACAAAACACCTGGTTTCAAGCAGCAGATGAAGGCTATAGAATCACAGGGAGTCTCAAAAACCACACAGCAGCAGCGGTAGTGTGGAAGGGCCATCTCCCCTTAAGACAGAAAAAGTGAGGTTGAGCCCCACTCGGTCATTCTTTTTTTGGTATTTCCATTTCCTTCTTAGATGTGCAACTGAAATCCCAGTGCCAACTGTGAAGAGCAAATAGGAGATGGGAGAGCCCCTACCACTAGCCCACAGTGTTCTCTACTCTGCTTACTCATTTCTCTCTTTTATCTGCTCCGCAGGGGATGGAGGGTGGAAGCAGGGAATCCCTCCCCCTCCTGGGTGGGGAGCAGACCTGCTAGCTGACCAGAGGCATAGTAGGGCACCCCAGAGAAACACCCACCCAGGTGAGTTCAGTAAAAACAACTGAGCTAATAAATTCTGTCTTCAACCTAATAAATTTTAGGGTGCACGGATTCACAGCAAAAGTTAACTGGCCTAGGAACTAAAGTCTAAAGAATTAAAATGACCTGTTGAAAATCACTCAGCTATAGAGTGGCAGGACCATGTAATCGAACCAGGTCTGAGCTGGACAGATTAGTTAACTGGTCGAATAAATACATCTTCGGTGATTTATTAATGAAGTTTCCCAGATTCACTAGATAAACAAGTTAACATTGAGCTTAACACTTGTGAAGTCCTTCACTAAGATAATGGGAATACAGAAACATTGGGCATGATTTCTGTCCCCCAAAGTCCCATATTCTACTACAAAAGACATAACATGAATAAATAAAACAAAACATACTAAGTACAATGATAAAAATGCACAGGGTATTATGGGCTGGGAGGAGGGGGGCTCTTGCTGACTAACAGGTACAGGTGGGCCTCCTGTTAGAAGTATAAGGAGTCTGCAAAGTTGGGAGGGGAAAATAGAGAGAGGAGAGAAGAAATGGACAGAGCAGCATGGTGAAGACAACAGGCAGGACACATGTGGGAGAGGGTGGAAGCCACAAGCAGGTCAGTGTTGCTGGAGAGTCAAGTTATCAACAAGGGGAAGAAAGAGAAAGCATGCTGAGAACGACATCAGGCAGGTCCTGATGGTCCCTATACCACAGTGAAGAAGTTTGATTCTCTCCCCTCCATGAGGAGAAGCCAATGAAAGGTTTGAAGAAACCAGATTTGCCTTTCTGAACCACCACCTGGCCTTAGAGGCTAGATCTGTGGGGACTGGAAAACCAAGAGCAGGAGAGAAAATATGCAGACCTCAACTGTGCCAGGTGCAGCAAGGATGAAGAGAAAGGGATGGAATTAAAAATATTAAGAGAGAGAACCCCCAAATTGATCATAGAGGGGCCAGATGGGGGTCTGAGAGAGAAAGGGGAACCAAAGGCCAGTTTCTTGCGTGGCTGGCAGGTCTGGAGTGCCCACCATGCCTCCCATCTCTGTTGATGCCACTGACAGCTAGATTCGGGCATTAACTTCACATTGATCTTCATTTAGCTGAGCTCTAAGAGCTTTTCATGGCTGTTCCTACTGCTCAAAGCCTTCTGGATCTTGGCTACAGCCATAGATAGCTTCATCTAAACCCTCGGTAAGAATGTTAAAGGACACTGGGTAGAACTTGGTAGAACTGGATAGAACTTGGTAGAATGAGCTAGAACCTAGGACACTTGGTAAGAATGTTAGAAGAGAGGACACTGGCTAGAACTACAAACTCAATTCTGGATACACCCTCGATAGGTCCAGATATCAATCAATCCAAACAGAGAAAACATAAAAGAAAGTTCCTGTAAAAGAAAAAAAAAAAAAAAAACAGAAGCAAATGACAGGAGTTTATTTTGGACAAGAGATAACTCAGGAGAGGCAGGATCACTTCCAGGGTGAAGAGGAATCTACCCTTTGCATGGCTGTTTGCATGGGGATCTGCTAGGATCCACAGATTGGAAAATTTTACTGTCCTAAAAGACAGGACTTCCTGATGGTCAGAGATGCCCAGATGTGGGACAGGCTACATTGGAATAGAGCAAGCAAACTCCTTTGAATTTGCTAGGGCTGCCCCAACAAAATACCACAGACTGGCGGCAGGGGGACGGAGTGGTGGTGGTGGTGGTGCTTAAATAGTAGAAACTTATTTTCTATGGTTCTGAAGGTTTGAAGTCCGAGACCAAGTGATGGCAGGGCTGGGTTCTCTTGAGGCCTTCTCCCTGGGCTGGTAGATGGGCATCTTCTCCCTTTGTCCTCATGTGGTCTCTGCTCTGTGTGACACTGTCTCCCCAACTCCTCCCCTTATCAGAACACCAATCATACTGGATTATAGCTCATTCCTACTGCCTCACTTTCACTGAACTACCTCTTTAAAGACCAGTCTCCAAATATAGTTCACATCCTGAGGTACTATGGGCTGGGGTTCCAACAGAACAATTTTAGGGGGACATCGTCCAGTCCATAACACAACCTGTCATTAGAGATGTGTAAACAGAGAAGGCTGGTGATCTCAGGCCAGGGAAGACAATGAAGAAATGCAAGCCTCAAATCTGGAGTGTCCCTGAAGGTCCCCTTAGGTCTAGGAGCTACAATTCTACACATTGTGGGATAGCACCTGATTGCTCCTGTTAAACATTATGAACCCAATAATATTCCCAGGGTGTCAGGCAAAACTCACATTTTCACAGCAGCTTTGACTGATGAGAAATGCTGCTCTTCTTTACCCTTCCCCCAAGGAAGTCACAGGCATGAGCCCGCAAAGGGCCACGGCCACACTTACCTGTGAAACAGGACAGACTTGACCAAGGTGACGACATCACGGCTGGCGTTATACCCGGCACAGACGATAGCAACGTGGATCGTCTGGGAAGCAAAAAAAACAGGGCAAACCGTTAGACAGATGGAAGAGAGTCTTCCCAGTGCTTCAGACCATGTGGAAAAGAAAAATCCCCCTTATTTCTTGTTGGGATCATTAGAAAACAAAGGGCATAGTCTGCAGCTGTGGAAAATAACTTGAGACCATTTTATTAAGGCCTTTTTAATCGGTTTATGGAGCTATCAACATTTGGAAACCATTAAGGCTCTTTGCAATTACATTTTGGGGATGAGAAAAGAGGCGATTGGCTCAAACAAGCAAACAGTGAGTCCCCTTCCCCCAAGCTGGGAGACCGTGACAACTGGTAACAAGAGAGAAGAAAGAAATACTTCCTGAAAGAAAGAACTGAAAGGGATTTTAGACTGAGAAGTGATGGCTCAGAGTTGGGAAATGTTCTTGCAAGACGTCCCAGGTGGTGTGCCTAGGTGGCTCAGTTGGTTAAGCATCTGATTTCAACTCAGGTCATGATCTCAAGGTCCTGGGATCGAGCCCCACATCGGGCTCCCTGCTCAGTGGGGAGTCTCCTTCTCCCTCGCCCTCTGCCCCTCCCCTTGCTTGCTTTCACTCTCTCTTTCTCAAATAAATAAAAATAAAATCTTAAAAAAAAAAAAAAAAGATGCCCTAGGTTAGGGGATCCTGACTGGGCACAGAGACCCATAAACATCTATGCAGGTTCATTACAACAAAGGCCCCAGCTGAGACATCATTCCAAGAACTGAGAGCTGGCAAGATTGAAGGGAACCTCATGGCGTATCTCATCTGAGCAGTCAAGAGCACAGGCTCCAGACACAAACCCTGGCTCCATCCTTTAGTCCAGGGGGAAAAAGTGGCATCAGGTGACACACAGTAATGCAAGGGCCATGACAAGTCCTACAGGATGTCATGGAGTACATAAGGGGATGATACCAAGAGCAGTCTATGGTGCTTGGCACAAGGCATTCCAATCACAGCAATGATGATCTCTAGAGCTGAACTTCCCAAACAGGGTCCCTTGGCACCCTGGTGTGCTGAAAGTGAATTACGGGATACAAGGTCACTCATCCCTTCCAGTGAGATCTCAAGGCTCCCAAGGCAGGGCTGGCTCCCTTGGGCTTGGCTGCCCTGTGAGCTTCAGCAACTTGATGAAGACTGAGAAGCCCTGCTCTAGAGCATCCCATACAGAAAGTCACCCAGCCTCTCAAGACAGCTCAAAGAATAAAAGGTTCATGTCTCCCAATGTTGTACCTTTTACCGAAGCACTGCCTTCCTTGAACTGAAATCAGCCTACCTCGCTCCGTCCTGGGAGTACTGCAGAACACATTTGTTCCGTCCAGCATCCAATACCTAATAAAAGGAAGTTTCTCAAGAGGGGCCCTCCATCTTCAGAACTACTCACTCCCTGTTATTCCAATCAGCCAGTTCAAAACGGTTCTGTTGACTCTATGTACTACTTTTACAACTTCCTAGGAGTCTATAATTACTTTAAAAAATGGAAAAAGAAAAGAAAAGAAAAGAAAAGAAAAGAAAAGAAAAGAAAAAAGAAAAGAAAAGAAAGAAAAGAAAAGAAAAGAAAAGAAAAGAAAAGAAAAGAAAAGAAAAGAAAAGAAAAGAAAAGAAAGAAAAAAGAAAAAAGCAGGTCTGACATCCTAGTCACTCCCCTACAGGCTTTCAGGGCAATGACCTATGGTTCCCAGGCCTACTCCACCACCCCACCCAAGACATCACTGAAGGAAGTTTATTCAGGCTATGACAGGTGAGATTCCAAACCTGGAATAGAGATTCTGAACCTGGATAGTACATCAGAAACACCTGAAATATTCTTGAAACAACCCTGTGCCTCATTCCTACCTGAGACCCATTGACTCACAATCTCTGATGGCCAGGATATAAAATTCTTCTGCTGGAAGGCAGTGGTTCTTGATAGGAGGCAAAAGTCGCCCCCTTGCCCTGCCCAGAACATCTGACAAAGTCTGGGGGTGTGCAGGGCTACTGATATCGAGTGAACAGAAGCCAGGGATGCTGTTCAATACCCTACAAGGCACAGGGCAGCCCCCACAAGAGAGAATTATCCTGCCCCAAAAGTCGCAGGGCTGTTGGGAGGAAATTTGGCTTTCAGAAAGAAGAAGGGGGGGGGGGTGGTAGGGAAACTCAGACCCACGAGCTACCAGCCTGACCTAGTCTCGCATAAAATTAGACCATATTGTGCATATCTTAATTTCTCCATCTGTAAAATGAAGACACTATCGCTTATCTCTGGATAATATCTCCCAAAGACTCAGGATGAAAGACTGTAATGCGAAATGCAACTGTCACCATTTAAATCACAGAGGAAATGAATAGGAAAACGCTTGCACGCAGGAGACATAACCAGGAAGGGAACAAGAATGGATAAAAGCTGAATCAGGCTCTTTGGAATCACAAATATTTAAACACGCGGCCTCTGAGATATCAAACTTTGTCTTGGCTTCAGGGTTCAGGGGCTTTTTTAAATGGGCCCATTAAATGTAAGCACAAGCGTGCACATTCTCAAACATTTTACATAATTTTCCAATCTCTTTAGTTTCATCCAATACACCTGCCACCATGAATAAATTCATCATCTGGAGCCGTAGCAGCACGGCCCTGTTACCCAGGAATGCAGAAAACTGGAGCACTGTGGACCTGCTCTTGGAAGAGTTCTGGATGGTTCCAACTTTTGTGGGGACAGAAGCAAATGCCAAGAATGGGATGGGGGTTGGGGTTTGGGGTGGAGAGAACGGGACAGAGATGAACGTTCCTTGAAAGAGCAGAGTCACAAATATGGTCTCACCATCACTTGGTTTCGAAGCTACAAAGTCCATGTTTAAAGTGTTTCAGGGAAGTGACTTGAAGATGACCAACGACCTCAATGACTCTCATCAAAGTGAAGGGTCTGAGTATCAGATTCAGTGACCACTGACCACTCCCCAAGCCTTCCTCCCTATATTTTATATAGATATCATACTCTCCTTAACCGGTCACAAAGGTCAGATGGGGGTTGGCAGTGATCATATTTGCTCCTCCAACCTCACTCTTAGTCTTCTCTAATTTGCTCTGTACCTGAGCACCTGACCTTTACAGCCTGAATAACTGGGTTCCCACTAGCTCTGGTTTCTGGTTGAATTTGGCCCCTGAGAAGCCTGAGGGAAGGCACAAAGACAAGTCAGATCCCCCACACCTTTCATAAACCTTCTCCCAGAGTTCTGGCTCTCCTGGGCTCTACCTGCCTCACACACCATGGGCACAGGGGTTGTAGTGACTCCCTCCAAGGGGTCCCACCACCCTCGCTGGCTCCCAGGCCTGTGCCCTGCCTTAAACCCTTCCCAGCTCCTTTGAGTGTGCCATTAGTTTCCTTCTAGGGCCTGGCCAGTTCCAGTGACTCTTCCTGAGCCTTACATTGGTCCTGGTGTCTGGAAGGGAAGCACAGAGGACTCAGAGGCATTCATACATAAATTGCTGATCACTAAGGTGAAACAAGGCAGAGGAACACCAACAGAGCAAACTTGAGAATGCCTAAGTTGTATTTATAAATTTTAAGCATTGACAAAATTCTCAGACACGTGGATCACAGGTTCTTTCCAAGGAAGCCCACAGAGCGTCCCGCTCACTCCCTTTAGTCCTGACTCTGGAGTTCAGCACACGCCACACGCTGCATCTGAAGACATGACATAGTTGAACTAAGGTCAAGTGAGCAGACGTTTACTTCTAGGACTTGTAGAAGGATTTAGGCATGACATGGGCATTTTCAGAATCCCCGACATGCCAGGCACTGTGCTGTGCTTGGAGGACAGAAAGGTGAATCAGTCCCCCAGGGTCAAAGGAAGAGGAAGAAAGACACCAAACAGACAATTCCATCAGGTTCCTATGATGGTAAGCTCAGTGTCCTCGTAAACCAGAGTAGCCTGCCCCGTCTAGACCAAGGGGATGCCAGGCAGCTTCAAAGAGCAAAGGTGACTTGACCAGGGCAATCGTCACTCCTGACATTTAGGGCCAGCTGGGATTTGTAGCTCTCTGCTGGTCAGCCTTCAACAGAACCTGAAAGAGAACATTCTCTGTGTTCTTGCACCCTCTGCCCCTACCCCAACACACACAAAAAAAGCTCCACAGAGTGGTTTTCTCAAATATGGATGCAGGGGAAAAATGTCCCAAAAGAAAGCCAGAAGAAACTAAGGGATGGCAGGCAAGGCGTGACCCTGGTAGAAGGAATCAATACTGTGCTCCGCTGTGCTTCCCCCTCAGCAACATCATGAGAAGTAGTGACACAGAAGGCCTGGCACTCTCTTCAGGGCATTCTGTCTGCAGGCACAGCCTACTGTGAGCATCTCCTGTTGGGCAGGCTGCCGGTGGGGCGGGAGGGAGAGGGGACATCCATCTCAACACCAGCCTCTGTGCCGTGAAAAGTCAGGCTCAGCCCGTATTCTGAGGACAGCTGCAGACTTCTGTGCTGGGGGCAAGGGGTGAGGAGGCAGGTGCCTCCCAGGACAGGTAGCTGGGGAGAAGCACATAGCTAGAGACAGAGGCGGAGGTGGCTTTGTGGGGAAAATGCACCAAGAATGAAGAGATCTGGTTTGAGCTGCACTGTCAAAGCTGAGCTGCTGCTATGTGACCATGGAGCAGTCATTTAATGTCCCTCGACCTCCTTGACTTGTCTGTACAATGGAGATAAAAATGGGTACCTCTCTGAGAGGCTGTGCATCAGACAAGCAAGTGGGAGAAGGGGTCTCTAATGACCAGACGCTGTTTATTGAATACCTAAACAACATACGGAAAAGTTGTTCAACACTTCTGTGCTTTAATTCCCTCCCGTCCACAACAGGGACACAACACTACTCACCTTTGAGGGCTTGTTGAGGATAAGGAGTAAGTGGCTCTCAAACTGCGTGCATCATGATCCCTGGAGGGCTTGTTCAGAGTGAGGGGTAGGGAGTTGCGGGGGGGCAAGTAGACTCTTCCCCAGAGTTTCTGATCCTGGAAGTTTGACGTGGGGGCCTGAGGACTGCCTGCATCCAGGTGATGCCGATGCTGCTGGTCCAGGGACCACACTTTGAAAACCACTGCTCTATCTCAGTGTTTTGAAGAATGTTGGGTAAAAACTCAACCAAGATGTGAGCTGTGACCATACTGAGACTATGAGGGGTGTTCAAAGGATCCATTTCCAATACCTCTCCAATAGAGAGGACCTTCCTCTGCACTTGTATAAAAGAACGAGGGACAGATTAGGAGAGCTGGGTAATGGTGACAGCTCTGCCTCTGGCCAGCTGAGTGACCTCGTGCAAGTAACTTAACTGCTCTGATTCTTGGTGAATCCTCTATACAAGGAGGAGCGTAGAATTTCTATATACAGTAGTACACAGGGGTCACTTTCCAAAACCCCCAGTGGACGCCTGAAACTGTGGATAGTACTAAACCCTATATATATATGTATTCTGCTATAAATGCATACCCACGGCAAAGCTTAAGTTATAAGTTAGGCACAGGAAGAGATTAACAACAGTAACTAAAAATAAAACATTTATAGTAATATACTGTAACAGGTTACATGAATGTGGCCTCTAAGTATCTTAATGTACCATGTACTGCAGTCACCCTTCTTGTGATGATGGGTGATGACGGAACACCTAGGTGTGGAGATGGAGTTAGGGGAATGATGTGGGCTCTCTGACACATTGTCAGGTTACTAATGACCTGATGGATCATCAGGAGGAGGATCACCTGCTTCCAGACCACAGCTGACTACAGGTAACTGTGGACATCAGAACCATGGATAAGGTGGGATTACTGTACAGAGTCCTCCTTATATCCAGAGTTTTCCAAAATTCAAGATGAAGAGTGAGATATGGTAGTTAAGTGTCTTGTCCAAGGCCCCATGGCTCAGCCAATGGGTGGCAAATCAAGGGGTTGAACTCACAGCCCTGCTGTTAAACCCATACTATACTGTCTCAATAAAACACACATGTAACTACTAAAATGAAAGAAATATACTGCTGATGAGCCACCTAAAATCATCTTACAAACCTCCAGGGCATCTCTACTTCTTTTGTAAAGCCAGTGGTTGAGTTCTGTTTCCTCTAAATATTAAACCACAGACCCAAAAGACAGAATTGTCTAAACCCTATAGAAGACAAAAGTGGACACCTCCTATTGTTTGTCAACTATACTTCAATTAAAAAAATAAAAACAGGGGCACACCGGGGTGGTTCAGTGGCTTAAGTGTCTGACTGCTGGTTTTAGCTCAGGTCATGATCTCAGGTTTGTGAGATAGAGCCACCTCCAATAAACCCCTCAGTATCCTCAGGCACCAGCCCCAAGGACACGTCTTTGCAGACTGCCTGCACATGCAACATCATAGCACACTAAACCAGAGGTGATTTGGGACAGGGAATCAAAGGTGGTGGTGAGAAGGGTCCACATGATGTATTCTTTCAAAGTCCTTGGGATGATCTGTTTGCAGTCAACTTCTCTAGCAGAGGAAGCAGGATAGTATATGGATTAAGACAACGTGTGATGAGGATGTGGAGAAATAGGACCTTTGTGTGCTATTACCACAAGCGCAAAATGGTGCACCTGCTGTGGAAAAGAATATGGTGGTCCCTAGAACAATTAAAAATAGAATTACCATATGATCTAGCCATCCTATTTCTAGGTATATATCCAAAAAAATTGAAAGTAGGATCTCCAAGAGATTTTTGCACACCCATGCTCACAGCAGCATTATTCACAGCAGCCAAGAGGTGGAAGCAATCCAAGTTTCCACTGTCAGATGAGTGGATAAACAAAACATGTATATACAGACAATGAAGTAGTATTCAGCCTTAAAAAGGAAGGAAATCCTGTCTTGTGCTGCAATGTGAACTTTGAGGACATCATGCTAAGTGAAATAAGCTAGTCACAGAAAGACAAGTACCATTTGATCCCACTTATATAAAGGATCTGAAGCACACAAATTTACAGGAAGTAGAATGGTGGTTACCAGGGCCTGAGGTGAGGAGAGAGAAAAATGAAGGAATTTTTGCTGTTTAACAGGTATATTTTGCAAGATAAGAAAGTTTTAGGGATCTGTTGCAAAACAATGTGAACATACTTATCACTACTGAAATGTACAGTTCATTTTTAAGAGTAAATGTCATGTTGTAAGGCCTACTGTACCACAATTAAAAACAAAAGAGATTTGTAAATGTAGACACGCACTTTTTAGCTATGTGGCCTTACTAAGCTCAAGCTTCCCTAGTTATAAATTTATAACGATTCAGAGTCCAGGAGCTAACACATGCACAAGTGCAGTGTCTGATATTTGCACAAAAAGTGAAAGCAGACGTGATCAACACCCTCCTCGCCTCCTTCTTTCATAGTGTCTGTGCTGTGATCAAGCTGGATGACTCACTAGGTTTCCTTGTTTCCATAATGAGCCCTCAGAGTTCAGGATGCCCTGGTGCTTCACCTCACATATCAAACTCCTCCCCCCCATCTTACAAGACATACCAGCACCTGCTGGGATCTCAGTTTCTTCATCTGTAAAAAAGGGATAAAAATTTGTCAAGGACTGCTAGACACATTAATGACACATTAATGATGATTCATGTAAAGGACTTAGAATCTGGCATTGTGTACACACAGAAGATAGGCATCAGCAATCAGTAGTATCAATTACTATTAATATAAAAGTTTTACAGTATGCTGGACTCTATGTTCTTGAGCCTTAAATACTCCTGAAAGTCAGGCATCAGTTTCATTCCTCCTGCCCTCACCCTGCCTCTCCTTCACGTAAGGATTGGGATTGTCTTTCCCCCACAGCTGAAAGGAGGGCTTTTGGAGCTGCCCGATTCCCTCTGTTTTTGTCAAATGTTGGAACTACCTTCATCCTCCTCCATACAAGAGGGCAGAAGACACAGGAGGGAGGAGATGAGCCACTGGAATCAACCATCATTTGGGCCATGGTAGCAACTGTGCAAAATTAGGACAGACCTTTTATTTTGCTCCATTTTACCTTCATTATCTTTGAAATGAGAAGGTTGCATCTTTATTTGTTGTTGTTAATGGCACATTTTAAGAAATAAAACATAATAAGAGAGCATGACAGAGAAAGCAGATGAGGGCAGGACTCCTTTGGAGTAAGTATGGACAGGAGGCTGCAAGAGACAGGGCAGGGCCCCTTGCCATGGGCATGGTATGGTAGCCACCTCCAAGACTGTTCCCAAAGATCCCTGCCAGCTTATGTAGCCATGATATAGCCTCTCCTATGCTGTATTAGGGTCAGTCTATATGGCCAATAGAGCTTGGCAGAACTAGTAGGATATGATATCAAAGGCAGGTCACAATAAAATTATGGCCTCTGCCTTGTTCTGGATCCCCTCCTCAGGGACAGTGTGAGAACATGCAAATAATTCTAAGGAACTGAGGTCCCAGCCCACTAGTGTGCCATCTCTGAAGCAGATCTGCCAGGCCCCAACAAGCCTACCAATAATTGCAACCCTAGCAGACAACTTCACTGCAACCACATGAGAACCCTCCAGATATAATGGACTACTTAGCTGCTTCCAGAGTCCTGATTCTCACAAACTGTATGACATAATAAAGGTTCATTATCTGAAGCCATTGGGTTTTGGGGATAACTGGGTATGAAGCAATAACTAACTACCAGACTCCAGTAGGGGAGGCAACCTAAGTAATCACTTTAGGAGCTAGGGTTCCTGAAAATCCCTGCATAAGAAAATCCTACTAGGATCCTTCCAGATATCATGTTCCCTAACTCCAGGGCCTGACACTTAGGGAAGATACTTTAGCAGATTTAGATCCTTGGGGTAGCCCAGAAGACAACCTGTGAGGCTAATAAAATGTGAACCCAGATGAAACAAGAGTATCTTCCAACAACAATGTAAATATGGGAGGCCCCAAACCCCTCCACTGAGGAGTTAGTTTGTAAAACCCTCAAAAATGAAGTAAAAGCAATAGATCAAAATACTGTGGTTTTAGGGGTCCAGAAAATGAACATACAAAGTGTCAAGTCTTCTAAATGTAATGCCTAAAGCAAAATAGTACACCTGTTAGCTAGCTCAGTACACTGAGCTAACAAATACAGTCACAGTCACAATCTGGAAGGCAATTTTCAACCTAACTTCTTTTAAAAGAACAGGTACATCCTTGCCTCAACCTACTGAGTAATGACTACCCCCGTGGGGCTGCTGTAGCCCCCAAGGGGAAAGGTGACCCCCCCTCCCTCACGCCCAGTTACCCACAGCCTGTAAGGTGAGGCATCTGCCAGGCACAGACGAGAGCTGGGGCTCCAAGCTCACGGAAGCATGGATCCCAGGTGCTCTGACTCACAGAGTGATAAGGCAGGGGCTCCGGGCACAGGCTCCGGAAGCAAACTGCTTAGGTTTAAATTCGAGCTCCCCCTCCACCCGGTAGCATGACTTGGAAATAATTGTCGAAACTTTCTTAGCAGTTTTCTAATGTGTAAAATGAAGAAAGTATGCTGTGTGGTTTGAATGAGATATTTTATGTAAATTATTTTATGTAAATTTTAGCATAGTGTCTGATCCACTTTAAAGGCTGAGTAAATGTTAACTTTTATTACTATGACATTACTACCAAGAAATGAAGCTCAAAGCGTGGAGTAGGAGAGACATACTTCCATAATGGTGGTCTCACATCAGAGAGAACCATTCACCTGACCCCTCACTGTAACAGTGTCAACTGCTGTTGAATCAAAGTACATCCACCAATTCCTGACATCCCCTCCCACTGAGAGATGGCGTGTGTGCTTCTCCCTGGGAAACTGGGTGAGCCTTTGAGCCTCTGTCCATGAAAAGGTTACACTATCAGCAGAAGTGACACGATGGGACTCTGAGGCCAGGTCCGGAAAAGTGTTTCTGTTCTGCCTTGGTCACTGGAATACTTGTGCTTAGTCTTCAGCTGCCATGGAAGCAACCAACTGCCCTGGGGCTGCCATGCTGGAGGGAAGCCCAAACCAGCTGTACAGATAGACGCTGAGAGGCCCAAGTCTATAGACGCGGAAGAGGGAGGCGGGGCCGGTGCCCACTGCTCCAGCCTTCACTGTTCAGCTCCAGCCACAAACTACTGACAAGTGTGTGAGGAACACCAATCCAGTACAGCTCTATAGCCCTTCCCAAATCCTTGTCCCAAAGAAACCATGAGAGCTAATAAAACAACTGGTATTGTTTGAAGCCATGACATTTTAAGTGTCCGTCAGGCAGAATCAGGGAACAAGAACACCCAGCGCAAGGGTATGTGATGCTCGTACAGAGTTAGTTTCCCACCTGCTAACCCGTTTCATCCTCACAACTGCAGGGGGAAGAACATATCATAAATTCTCATTTTGTAACAGGATGACACAGACTCTAAGAGAGTCACTCAATTACCCCAGGTCATATGACTAATGACCAACAAAGCAAGATTCGTGGTCAGGAATTTGGACTCTGGATCCTGTGACACTTCCGCTGTACCAGAGCTGACTCTCGGAATAGACCTGAACCAGAAAGTCAAGAAAAATACACATATCCAGACACAGGCGGGCCCATGGGGGAATCAAAGAGGATTTTTCTGCTGCAAGTTCTGGGGCACAGAGGAATCAGTCATCACTGAAACAGCACTGCCCTGACAACAGAGAAAGGCAAGAATAAAACGGACAGCTCTTTGAAGGCCATGTAATTAGGAACGATAAGAGGGCACAAGGACTGGTGAGGGCCCATTGTTTCCATCACCAGATATCTCGACTGACAGCCTGGGCATCATTACAGAAGACTTTTCAAGAAATACTTGTCATACCCCGGAGAAGTTTCAGTGCAACAAGGAATGATGACAATGTCCTTAGTTACGAGGCGCTGTGCTCTGACAGGGTGTCCGGACTGGCTTCAGCACTTGTAATCGCTAAGTGTCGCCATGAAGGGAGGCTTCCATTTTGACTCCATTGACATTTCTTGTTTGCCTCTATGGCTTCTTTGCTAAAATCTTTTAAGACACCAAACGATGGAGACAGAGAAAGTATCTATACCATAATAATGACTATAAAGTCAGCATCTCAAGGTCAATGTGCTCCCAGAGGAGACCACCTTGAAAGAAGCTGCCAGCAGATCAACTTTCAAATTCATCTGTGCAAGCTCTGAACAGGACCCAGGTTTCAGCACAGACAATTCTACCAAAAATAACTTGCAGGGTCTAAGAAGTAACATTATCAAGACAGGCAAAGAGAAGAAAAACAAAAGATTAAAGCTTTTAATTCTCAGGTGCAAATGACTGAAAAGAGATGATAAGAATCAACAATTGCCAGGTATGAATTCCATTTTTTAAAAAATATTTTTATTTATTTATTCATGGGAGACACACAGAGAGAGAGGCAAAGACACAGGCAGAGGGAGAAGCAGGCTCCCTATGGGGAGCCCGATGTGGGACTTGATCCCAGCACCCTGGGATCATGACCTGAGCCAAAGGTAGGTCTCAGACACTGAGCTGCCTAGGTGTCCCCTAGGTCTGAATTCCTATATTGCTACTTCATCCCTGTGCTTCATCAGATCATGAGAATGAAGAGAACCCCATTTTTTGTTGTGGCTTCAAGCAGTGGCTTCTAAACAGTCCCTACTATTTCTAAATCACTTGTACCAATTTTTTTTAATGCTCATATCTTGCAGGCACCCAGAGAATCTTGATGAGCAGGTCTAAGGTGGGTGCCACAAATGTGCATTTTTGATATTTTATTCTAATTCACCACCAAGTCTGCGCACAATCCATGTGATAAAGAACATTCACTGTGACTATAACATCTGTTCTCTCTAGCACCAGAACTCCAAAATGTTAGCAGAGAACGTGGCTTTCTTGAATGAAATCTACCCTTTCCAGGCTCCCTTGCAGCTAGATGGCAGCTGCAGCAAATTTCTTCCACCAGCGTGCTCCTAGAGGAACGGATGGTGGACGTCAACTGCATGTTATTTAAGGAGGGTGGCATACTCCGTCTTAGCCCCACTGCTTTCCTGCCAGCTGGAATGTGGAGATATGACCAAAGCTCCAGCAGCCATCATGGACACTGAGAGGACCTTGGGAATGCCAGTCAAGCAAGCTGAGTGAAACATCAAGGAAGCCCGCATCCCCAAAATGGACATTCCTACTTGAAAGGCTTCCAGACTTCTTGAGCATAAAGAAAAATTAGATGTCAAGCCATTGTTAGTTGGGATTAGATACTTCACAGTAAAATCTAATGCCAGTAACAAGTATTTTTAGAGTTTGCCTCCAGCTGTAGTATCTACTGTCACCACTGACATAATACAAACAAGGCAGGAACTTGATTTTTATTGGTAACTTACAAACGAGGAAACTGAGACACAGAAAAATGATGTAACTTGCTCAGTGCCACACAGCTCTTACGCTGGGAATGAGGCCAGGACTGAGATTCCCGTCTCCCAGCTTCAGTAGCTGTTTTGTCTACACTCTTCTGCAGAGCGCTCTGGGCAGAAGCCCTCTTCAGAAATAGGAGGCGTCTCTCAGAAAACAGAACGGGGAAGGGAAGCTGCTGGCCAGACAGCCCATGGTAGGAAAAGAAAGCCCCAATTTCTCCCTCTGCCCCACTTGGGTCCCCCACCCTCCCCCTTTTGTTTCCTTTCTCATTTCCATTTTCCATCTCCTTGATTCTGAGTCCGTCTGAGTCATGGTAATGTACATATGCCTCCTCCCTCTGAGCTGTCCCACCTAGGTGGAGGGTTCCATCACCCACTCTGAGCAGACATCAGGGTCACAACCTGTGAGCAAAGAATCTGCAAGAAAGCAAGCAAGCCGCCTTTCAGGCAAGAAGAGAAGCTCCCAAATTAGGGTCCTCCCAGACCAGCCTGAAGCAGGGGGATCTGTTAACACGGCTGAGTCCTCATTTTCAAAGATCTAAAAAGGGAGAGAGATTGAGTACCATAGGCAACTGTCGATGGTTGTGGAAGAATGAACGGATGGGACATGGCATGTGGGCAGGGCTGAACAAATGTGTGGCATTTAACACCTCCTGACATTTGAATTTCTCTATTTCTTGATCTCTTCCTCTATGTCCCATCTCAACATGAGAACAAGAAGGGAAGTTTGGGCTGTTTTTTGTTCACTGATGTTTCCCAGCACAGAGAATAGTGTGAGACACCTAACAGAGGCTGAGTGACTATCTGCTGAATGAAGGATGAATGATAATTATGAATGATAATCCGAGTTTCCCGGCTCGGGTTCTCTAGGCTTCCTGACTGACCACCTCCCCATGTCCTGCATTCTTTCTTGCTAGGACAAGGCTTTGCTTCACACTTTTCATACTCATGTGTACATTCCTCACCGGACAGCCTCCATCCACCACTGTCCACCTCTCCACACCTCAACCAGGCTTCAGAAACTGCGAGAAATCCTACTAAAGCCTGGGGTTCTCCTCATTCACCACTGACCTTCCCCAGAATAGAGTCTATGTTGCTTAGTAAGCCCCACATTCCCTTGTCACAGACTGTATAGTATCAGCAACAATAACTACTCTCACATGAACAACATATTACAGTTTGCCAGGAGTGTTCAGGGGGGTGTGAAGTCTCATTCTGATGATGCGGCCCAGAAATGGAATAAAGCAGCAGTAGGTAATGTATCTAACTAAAAATAATAAAAATTAACCATAATTGATGGGGCACCTGGGTGGTAGTCAGTTGGGCATCCAACTCTTGATTTAGGTTTGGGTCACGATCTCAGGGTTATGGGATTGAGCCATGCATCAGGCTCTGTGCTGACTATGGGGCCTGCTTGGGATTCTCTTTCTCCCTCTGCCCACCTCCTCACCCCCACTGCTCGCACACACTCTCTCTCAAAAAAACAAAACCCATAATTAAAAACATACTATGTACCAGGCACTGCTTGTGGCTTTACATGACCCATCCCATTTACTTCTCATAAATCCCGTGTGAAGAATTTTTTTCCTCAAATTTATTCATGAGATACTTGCTCAAGCAGCCACAGCAGAAACCACCAGAGCTGGGATATGAACTTAGGCACGTCTGGATCACAAGAGGCCTTGATTTTGACAGGGGTGCTCTAATTTCTGTCCTTGGGAACTGGAAGCAGCAGGAAACGAGTGTGTGTGCATGTGTGTGTGTTCAGTGCAGACATAAGCACAGATGCACAAATGAGCCAAATGAGTGGGATGAGGACAGTACGGAGAAGAGGTGGTAAGTTTTCCAAATGTCCAAAGAGTCACTAACAGGGAAAGTGGCGAGGCGGGGGTGGGGGGGAGACAAGCTATTAGGCTGTAAAGTTAAATCACTGCCTTGGAAGAGCAACAAATGTCTGGTTCTGAACTTCAAAAGCTGATTATAAAGTGAGAAGGAGGCCAAGGGAACTGCCCGACAGGGCCACGAGTCCAGGCGCAACCCTCACTGTATTCTAAGTTAGAGGCATCCCCAGGACGGATGACAACTAGGGTCAGGAACCCTGATTGGGTCAAAACGAACCGCCAAGAAGCAAGCAAGCGTCTCCACCCCTCGGCTCCTCCTAGCATCTCCGAGGCGTGGGCCCCTATTGGGCCCATTTTTCAGATGGCAAAGACTCTGGCTCAGAGCGGCTCAGCGAGGGGCCAGGCCACACGGCAAGGTCAGTGTCCGTGAGAGACGCACCTTCGGCCCGAGGCATTAACGCCAGCGCTGCCCGGGCACGAGCCCGGAGGGAGGGGGGGGCAGGAGCCGGGGGGGTTGGGGGCAGGAGCCTGGGGCAGGAGCCGGAGGGTGGGGGCAGGAGCCGGAGGGTGGGGGGCAGGAGCCCGGGGCAGGAGCCGGAGGGTGGGGGCAGGAGCCCGGGGGCCCTCGGGGTGGCGCGGGGTGCGGGGGGCGCAGGCGCTCTTTACCTCGCACTTCTCCACGACCGGCTGCTGCCCGCACTCGGAGCTGTTGCCCGCCACGATGCCGGCGCGGAGGCTCTCGCTGTCGCCCGTGCCCTCCTCCATGGAGTAGGTCCTGGAGTGGTTGCCGCGCCGGGGCCCGGGCGCACGGCCCTGCGCCAGGCTGAGCTGCCTGCGGAGCGCGCGGTTCTCCTCCTCCACCTCCCGCACGCGCACCTCCAGGCTCTCGCGCTCCCGCGGGCCGGCGGCCGCGTACCGGGGGCTGTGCGGCTGCGACTCCAGCGGAGACAGGGACACCGGCTTCCCATCTGGGGGAGAAACACCAGGTTAGCCGGGGCGACGCGGCCGAGCCCACACCCGCGCCCGCGCGTCCGTCACCACCCGGGGCCTCGCTGTCCCCAGCCAGGGAGAGCGCCGGGGAGTCGTGGGGAATAAATGCATCTGGGCGGACCCGGGGACAGAGCCCACAGCAGGACCCGGGGACAGAGCCCACAGCAGGACCCGGGGACAGAGCCCACAGCAGGACCCGGGGGCAGAGCCCACAGCAGGACCCGGGGGCAGAGCCCACAGCAGGACCCGGGGACAGAGCCCACAGCAGGACCCGGGGACAGAGCCCACAGCAGGACCCGGGGACAGAGCCCACAGCAGGACCCGGGGGCAGAGCCCACAGCAGGACCGGGGGACAGAGCCCACAGCAGGACCCGGGGACAGAGCCCACAGCAGGACCCGGGGACAGAGCCCACAGCAGGACCGGGGGACAGAGCCCACAGCAGGACCCGGGGACAGAGCCCACAGCAGGACCCGGGGACAGAGCCCACAGCAGGACCCGGGGGCAGAGCCCACAGCAGGACCGGGGGACAGAGCCCACAGCAGGACCCGGGGACAGAGCCCACAGCAGGACCCGGGGACAGAGCCCACAGCAGGACCGGGGGACAGAGCCCACAGCAGGACCCGGGGACAGAGCCCACAGCAGGACCCGGGGACAGAGCCCACAGCAGGACCCGGGGGCAGAGCCCACAGCAGGACCGGGGGACAGAGCCCACAGCAGGACCCGGGGACAGAGCCCACAGCAGGACCCGGGGACAGAGCCCACAGCAGGACCGGGGGACAGAGCCCACAGCAGGACCCGGGGACAGAGCCCACAGCAGGACCCGGGGGCAGAGCCCACAGCAGGACCCGGGGACAGAGCCCACAGCAGGACCCAGGGACAGAGCCCACAGCAGGACCGGGGGACAGAGCCCACAGCAGGACCCAGGGACAGAGCCCACAGCAGGACCCGGGGGCAGAGCCCACAGCAGGACCCGGGGGCAGAGCCCACAGCAGGACCCGGGGACAGAGCCCACAGCAGGACCAACTACCACGATTAAAACGAAGGGGCCGTCTAAAGAAGACAATCATGATTTTTTTCCCCTAATTAAATACCCTGCCTTCCTACTTGGCACATTTCCAGGCAGACATTCTTGTTCTCTATAAAATTCGAATATGAAGGAGTAGCAGCAGGTGGAGGGGAAGGAGGAAACGGAGAAAGTGGAAGAGTGCAAAAAGGAGTAAAAGGAACAAATATTAATAACGGCCACATTTGTTTAGTTCTTCCTATGTGAACACCTATTCATCCTTCAAAACCCCGTTTCAGAAGCCTCCTTCCGTGTGTAGGCAAAATCTTCTTCAGGGTATTCGTACATTTTTTTGGTACATATCACTATGAAAAACACGTAGCTGTCATACTGTACTTGGTAATTGTTTTAGCAAATGTTTCCTGGAAAGGCTGGCAGCTCAATGAGAACAACAGATCATACTTATCTTTGTGGTAATATACCATCTGATGAACGCTGTGAGGCAGATACATGTGTCCAAGCCAAGAGTAAAATAATCAAGTGCCTCAAAGTCACACAACCAGGACACAGTGGTGTCAGAATTCGTACCCAGGTCGCCCTTAGGCCTGAGCCTGTACATGCCCCACTTAAAGTTTCATTACAGGCCCTATAGAGAGCTATGGTTTTTTTAAAAAAAATTTATTACTGTAAAATCTCCATTTCCTAAAGATACTTAGCATACCACACCTTGTATGCAGGTGCATCCGGGACATGATAAACCCAAAGCTGTCACTCCTCTCTGTTCTTATGCTGCCCAAATCCCAGGATCCAGCTACAACACGGCTGCCTGAGAGATTACCAAGCAAAAATGACATCTCTAGAAAATCATCCTCTCTTAGCTGCCTGCCAAAAAAAAAAAAAAAAAAAAGAAAGAAAAGAAAAAAAAAAAAAACCCACACCAAAAAAAAAAAACCACCTTCCTCTTTTTCCATACTTTGAGTTTTTCTTCTTCCTGCTCAGACCCCACTGAGCTTCCAAACTGTCCCAGAGAAGATCAAAGAAAGGGATGAATTATACCCCGCGGGTTTCACCTGTGCCGCTGCACTACCTCGGCCTCTGCCCAGGGCTTTCTGATGTGACTGTGGGCCTTCATAAACATGACTCATTTTTCTCCCTCTTAATTACCTCGGGGTTAATGCCTGAGCTCCTGGCCCTCTCCTATTACTGGCGTATGGGACTCGCTGAATTCCACTGCTCAGGACCACAGATCAAAGGCCGAGGCTGAGTGTGTGGGTACATAAAATCACAGGTTGATTAGGGTTGTATTGTCACCGAGCTGGCCAATTACAAGCTGTGACCCAGGCTTTTGAAACCTGTTTGCCTGTTTGGTGAAACCAAATCAGTTCCACAGAGAATGAAAACGAATAGGCCACTAACAGCAATTGTGTTTGCTCAACTGACATCGACCCTTCGAGCAGGGGTGGGAAAAGATGAGCATCTAGTTTCTGGCAGCAGGCAGAGTTATGCTTTGTGTGGGGCCTGCTATGGATCTGTGCAGTGCTGGGTAGTTCATGCTGATAACGTCTGAGGTTATCGCAGTAAGAGAAGGTGGCAACCAGTGTCCCCATTACAGATGAGGAAACAGACGCTCAACATTTAAGCTTTCCCATTGTGGTGCACTGCGACTGAAGTGAAGATATCCGTGACTGTGTGGGGCCATGCCCCTGCTTTTATGCTCTGAGTCAGAGGTACAGGTGCTCTGGGGCCTGAGGGGTCTTCTTTCTCATGAAAGAACCCTGGGACATTTGGGAAGGAACCCAGTAAACTCTGGAAGTACACCAGGGTCCCAGAAACTCTGGAAAATTCACAACAAAGAAGAACTAGAAATTTGTTCTTTGGAGGTATCACTTAAATGCTCTGAGCGTTGGTTTTCCAATCTCTGAAATGGGAGCAGAAATGTTAACCTCACAAACATGATGGGAGTCTTAAGTAAGATACAGAGAAATACAAGGCTCTGAGCACTTTGCCCCTCATTGGGCAATAGTTCCAATAGCTGCCAATGAAAGTAAGTGGTATAATGAGTAAGATGAGTTGATGGCAAAAATTAGGGTGTTTTAAAGGCTATAAACTTTCTGAACACAGGGCTGTTCTCTAGTATATGGGAAAAAAAGGGCCGACAAACCTTGGCTTATTTTGATCTGTGGCATCTCTGAATCTTTCTCCCTTCAGCCTTAGGCAGGTCAAAGTTCATCCAGAGGCCAAGTGGAAGGATAGGCAGGCTTCCCATGGGGACCTCATCACCTCCTCTGGCTCCTCCCCTGAAAGCTCCACATTTACACATCTATAATCCTTTGCTTATGTGCTTATTTAAAGGCATAATTATGTACCCCCCCCCCAAGCAATTACAATGCCAGGAGTAGCAAGAGTCTATATCAAGTCTACCTTTTTTAAGGCCCCAAATGGTTTTAACCAAACTTAGCTCTTAAAGGATGGTAGGCATTTTCTGCCCTTTAAAGCTCTATAGATTTGTCACTAAAGACGACACACAAAATAATAAATGCCAAGCCCCAATGTCAGAAAAGGCAACACATATGCTGTGCCCTGCACCTGGCACATAGAAAGTACTTGATCAACAGCAGAATTGGCATTTCTGGTTTGTTCTAAAGGTAGGCTATCCTGAGCAGGCCCATTCCTCTTCCTTGGCCAGGTTCTGCTTCTGGAACGTACTGGAGATGTGTTTCAGGGCCCTCTCAGCACTGACTTTCCCTGGCTTCGTATGCACACGGACCTGGTGTCTCTGGCCCAGCTGACAGGTACAACCGAAAGCTGCTTGGTACAAAAGGGACCTATTGCTCTGCCATGCTCATGGCTCAGTTCATTCATCCTGACTCTTGCTTTGGTTCCTGGACTACTCATCTCTCTGGCTCCTGATCTCTTTGTTCTGGCTTGTCCTGGTCCTTTGAGTGGAGAGGACGGTTAGGACAGCAAAAGGCCACCTTTTTAGAGGTGGTCTGCACACCCCAATGACCTCTTTCTGTTGCTGGTCCCTCCCAGGAGTGCTCCCCCTAGCTTTGTGTACACATAGTCATTACAAAGCCTGTCACATGGGGACTTAGGGCCTATGTAAACCGTTGTGCCCATACCAGCACTTCCCAAACCATCAGTGGAGGAAAACCAACTTTTTCTTCCCCATTAATCCTGGATAAAAATCTGGCCCTGGGACACCTGGGTGGCTAAGTGGTTGAGTGTGTCTGCCTTTGGCCCAGGACATGATCCTGGGGTCCTGGGATCAAGTCCTGCAACAGGCTTCCTGGATGGAGCCTGCTTCTCCCTCTGCCTGTGTCTCTGCCTCTGTGTCTTTCATGAATGGATAAATGAAATCTTAAAAAAAAAAAAAAAAAAATCTGGCCCTAACACACATACTTAGTACATAGCTTGCTCCTCATGCTATTCATCACCTGCATTTAACAAATTGGCCTATACCCGTTCATCAAGTCCACTGATCACATGCTTGGGCTGCCACAAAGTCCAATTCCCCTGGCAGTTTTTAAATGTCAATTTTGATCATTCGTACTTGGCTTGCTACAGAACAATTTGGGGACTGTGATGGTTCATTTTAAGTGTCAAATTGACTGAGCCACGGGGTGCCTAGATATTTGGTCAAATGTCGTTCTGGGTGTTTCCAGAAGAGCTTAACATTTGAATCAATACACTGAGTAAAGCAGACTGCTCTCCTTAATGTGGGTGGGCCTCATCCAATCAGTTGAAGGCCTTGAAAAAAATAAAAGGGCTGACCATCCCCTCAGTAAGAAACTTCTTCCTGCCTGACAGCCTTGAAACTGGGTTTATTTTTTTTCCCTCCTGTCTTTGGATTTGACCTGAAACACTGGCCCTTCCTAGGCCTGGAGCCTGCTAAGCTTTTGAGTGGAACTACATCATTGGCTTTCTTGGGTCTCTAGCTTGCCAACTCACCTTGCAGATATTGGGACTTGATCATCTCCATAACTGCATGAGCCAGTTATTTATAATAAATCTCATTATGCACACACACATACATATCCTTTTAATCTATTTCTCTGGAGAACCCTGACTACTACAAGAACCAAGAATAGTCCATAGATCATACTTTGAGTGACACTGCCCAATACCTGGCCTCTCTCTATCTCCAGGGCCTGCCACATTGCTTGTACTTAAGAAACATTCAAAGAAGGGATGAAATGGCCACTAGAATTTTTAAAATGGCATAAAAAAACTGGCCTAGCAAATCTTAAACTACCAGTTACTTAAAAAGCAGCCTCATTATATACAAAAAAGAAAAAAGTATCCTCATTATAATATTAAATGCTGGGGAAGGAGAGATACCCAAGAAAATTTGCTTGCAAATCAGGCAGAGTTGTAAAGGTCTGTAATTCAGAATAAGAAAGAACCGAATTGAAATTATGGTCCTACTTCCTAATAAATAATCGTAGGCAAAGGACTTCTCTGTGACTCCATGTTCCAATATATAAAATGGCGTGTGTTGTGTGTGTGTGGTATACTGGTAGGCCAGCATCAGGCCTAATTAGGATAAATACACAAATTCCCCCTTTTCCCCCCCACCCTACTCCATTAATCCAGGAAGCAGGACATGTAAAGACAATTGCAGATAGGATCCCTCATTTCTGAGCCCCTTGACTTTTGCTTCTCTATTACCTTTCCTTCCAGGCTCTATTTCTCAGATATACACAGTCTATTTGTACACATGGTACATCTCTGTCACATAATGCCTATACGTGTTGATCCGCGGTTCAGCCCACCTTGACTTTAAAATGTCAAAGGAGACAATATTCAAAGCTCATTTGACGTCTTCCTCCTCCGTCCAATATTCTCAACAATCATGAATTTATCAGCAGATTTGAGTCTCTGAATCCATTTGAGATGAATGCTCTGAATTAAGAATCAAAACATCGAAGATTGAGAACAAAACAAAAAAGGTAAACTGAAAATCAGCCTCCGTGCAGTGTGGTGACAGAAATTAGGGACTTGCCATCTAAAACATTGTAAGTAATGATCTGAATCAATTTGTGTGGACTGAATCTCTCTGGATCTGTCCAGAGTGCTAGTGTTTAGCGCTATGATATTCACCACCTGCAGACGGACAAAACAGGACTGTGGGCCTTGTTATCAGAGGCAGGGTCAGGACCTGAGTGGGCCTCCCAGCCCTGAGACTACCCACAGAGGGGACTCCTACCAGCCCCTTCCAGTGGTGACAGAGCTAGATCTCTCTAGGCAAGGATACCCAGATCCTGCACTCATGCCCAGATTTCAGGACATCTGTCCTCCTTGCATCATCTCATCCATGACAAAGACACTGAATCCTTAACCTTTATACAGCAAAATCCCCCTACATATATCCATCACCAGGGCCTGCAGATTCTTCCTGTTTGAAGCACTTGCTTCTCTCACTGTATTTCAAACATTCCATCCCAAACCAAATCTTCTAATCATATCCTAAAACAGGGGCCAAACTTTTTCTGTAAATGACCAAAAAATAAATGTTTTACTCTGAAGGCAACATAGTCTGATTCAAGTACTCAGCTCGACCACGTTAATACAAAAGGGGCCACAGAAATGTATAACACATGGGCGTGGCTGTTTCAATAAAACTTTATTTATAAAAACAAGTAGTGGGCCATATTTGGCCCATACGCCCTCATTTGTGAACCCTTATCCTAAGAACACTGGCTTCCAATCTCTCCCTCATTCTGCCAGCCTCACTCACAGATGCCAAGAATAGTGTTCGTCAGCCCTATTCCCACTGCATTGTACAGAAGCAACTCCATCTACTTCAATGTCATCCATTGAATTCAACAAATGCTCGGCCATAAGTCCTAGTGAGTACGTGTCCAGTGTGTAGAAGCTACATGTGCCATCTCATTAACTTAGCAAGACTGTAACGGAGCAGGTATTCTCACTATCCCAGCTTGATTATGAAAGGGGAAAACAAAACAAAATAAGACACATGAGTTAACTTGTTCAGTGTCATTCCAGCAGCAAATGGCAGAGGGAGAGTCTTGAACCAGGTTCATATGCTCCAAATCAAAATGTCTTAATTGTCCCTTCTCCAAACAAGTCTAATCTAATTGTTGTATTGCTCCTGCTTCATCCCCTGGTCCCTTAGGCTGGTGGTTCTCAGTCCTGGTTGCTATTACAATCCCCTGGGTAGCTTTTACAAAATATTGATGTACACAGGCCTCAACCCTGGTGAATTAGCTCAGAATCTCTGGAAATGGGGATCTAGTTAGCATTTTTAGAAGCAGCCACCCTCACACAGCCGTCCTGCTGTATAGTCAAGGTTGAGAAACACTGGTTTAGGCATTTCCCTCAATCCTCCATATAAGACACCATAAACTTCCTTTGTAAAGCATGCCTGTTGGCTCCTGAAGGCAAATTTAAGAAACTGCTCAGATGCAGAGGAAGTCTTAGCATTACTAAGAGGAAGTAATCTTACCATTAATTCCAGCACCGCTCTGACCGTAGGCCCGTTTCCCGGCCTGAGTCTCTACTGTATTCTTAGAACAGCTCTATTGTGTAACCCAGGACCTTCCTATTTCTTAAAAGCTAGGCTGCCCAGTGTTCTAATTATCTCAAGCTTGGGGTTGTTTTGATTCTGTCAATGTCTTTTTCTGAGCTCCTCTGAAGCTCCTTCCAAAGCAGTCCCCCTACACCCCACTCCCAACTGCCAGATCTTCCAGCTTCCCTGGTTCCAAGCTCTCATCTCTTGATCAACAGGTTACTTCATGCCAAATGAATTCTCCAATTTCTCACCTTCCATATAAGGCTGCGTTCATTAAGTAAGCATTTTGTAATTGCTCTCCTTTTTAATTAACATAAAAATCTCACACACACCCTTTAATACATTTTGAAATTGCAAAATAAATATTGCAGCCAAACTCACTTTAGAAAAATTGACAGAACTCAGTTTAATCTTCAAGGTCTCACATTTAGTTGTGTGTGTGTGTGTGTGTTTTTTTTTTTAACATTTTGATCACTAGATGCCCACGTGACAGTTGCATCTGATATGGCACTAATTCTGGGCAGTTTACAATCAGGGTAAGACACAGGGCTCAGCTTGGACATCTTCCTAATTCCAGAACTGTGTAACCAGATCTGCTACGGAGAAGAAAATGGCAGTAGTAACATGCAGAAGCTGCTCACTTGTTATGGGGTAAACAGGGAACATTTTACCCAAAAATTCCCCAAAGTGATTTTCTGAAAGTTGTCTTGGCAACCAAAGCAAACTTGAGTTCCAGCAAAGACCTTGGAGATCTTCTGGCAAAGACTGCACAACAGTTAAGAAAACTGTTCCCCACAAGCTTCTAAAAAGAATTTGCAACTACAAAACCACAGAAAGAAGCCTGGCTCTGTTTCGTCATAATGGTCTAGATGCAATTTGACTTCTCTCCTCCATGAAAGTATTTTCCAGAACCTTGTGTCTTAAAGAGCTTAGGTCAAGAAAATGAAGACATTTCTAGCACCAATTTGCTGTATCCATAGCTGGGCTTTTGCTGTAAGTGCTTACAAATTATATCTTTGTTTTTTAAGATCTTATTTTATTTATTCATAAGAGACACACACAGAGAGAGAGGCAGAGACACAGGCAGAGGAAGAAGCAGGCTCCACACAGGGAGCCCAATGCAGGACCCAATCCTGGGACTCCAGGATCACATCTGGGCCAAAGGCAGGTGCCAATCCACTGAGCCACCCAGGGATCCACCCAGGGATCTACAAAGTTTATCTTAATGAGCAATGATGTCAGTGTTTTGTCCCTTGAAACTTTAGGTTCAAGGACCTCAAAGCTTCAAATGTCTTTTTTTTTTTTTCTTGCCACATATCCTAAGTTCTGAAAGTTTGAGGCAGTTGGTCTGATAGCAGAGTAACTGAGTCCTTCCACTTCTAACTCTGGCCAATCCTATTTCTTTTTGCTATCCAAGGAGTCTAAGTATGGACAGAAGGGACTTTGTTAGTTGCATTCAAATCATCGCCAAACAAGGCAAAGGATAATGTGTGTAGTGATTTCTGATATAATTGAACAATTTGAGAGCGGGGTCCAGTTCTTCTCTTAAATCACAAGGTGGTTTAGGAAATAACTATTGGACACAGTGTGTCCCAGAAAATGTTAAGTAGATATTCACTCCATATCTGGAAACCCAACTAGTGTGTTAGAGCACAACTCACATTCCAAACATCTTTGATTAGCTTCTGTACCCATTTAACTCCCTGACTTTTATCGCTTTTAGCATGGCCTCAAAGACACCCAGCTTTAAGGGCAGTCTCCAGTGGTTGAGTTTGGAAGGCAGTGTGTCCCCTTCCATAGTATCTTGAGTGACATTTTGTAGGCATGCAACAGTTGAACACAATCTCCTTCAGTAGGATCGTTATCAAAACTGTAAGCAAAACTAGCGTGACTTTATCCTTTGCAAAGCATGAACTGGCCATCCTCACCAGAATCATCAACATGGTCCCTAACCCACAAAGATTCCAAAATTTCTTTTTAATTTTCTCCTTGGCAGTACTCAAGATGAAAGATCTCCTAAGTATTTTTCCACTGATCTAATTTTTTTAAAATCCTAGCAATAAATGTGTTATTTTATATGAAATATTCATAGCCCTCATAAAATCCTACTAATACGTTCCAAGAGTGGCAAATCATATGGGCTGGGGAGAATATTTTATTGTAAAAATTTTGAATGAGGTTTGATTTTTTTCAACTAAAATCTTGTTCAAATCAAGAGAGCCACATGGGATGACTCTCTAGCAAGGTTTTAAAATTTTTCCATTTGTCACACTAAGGATGTTGAAAGCTATCCTTTTCTAAATATGTGAATCCATGCTCACCATAAAACTGTCATTCTTGATAGCCACATTAATTTACCAAAAAGGATTTTTTTTTTTTTAATGGGGAGGGTTGACAGTAGTATCTGGTTTGGATTGCAGAGGGATAAAGATTTCACTGGCAGGCAACAGGTGTTTGTTTCAGGAAGGACCCCACACAATCAGCAAAACCCTGGCCCCATCCATTCCTGCTCCTTTATCCTCCCCCAGTGCTTCTAGGTCATCTTACTTAAGGGGTGGAGTATCACAGTGAAAGTCAGATCTCTGGGGAAGAATAGGGACTCTTGTACAAAGATCCAAAAGAATGACTGCTTTATATCATGAGTGTACCTTTAATCAAACTGCATCAGACTTGAACTACGGTGCTTTGCTCTCCTAGGGAGACAGGCGACCAGCACACTCAGACTTCGCTATTCTCTGTGTTTGGAGGACAGTAACTCTCAGGAATGCCCAGGGTCTAGAAGAGGAAAACTAAATGCAAAATAGCATTCAAAGTCTAGAATGCTCTTCATGCCCGATGTCTGTGATAGCGCTCAGTTTGCCTACCTGAAATCAGGCACAGGCCAAATCTGAGCAAAGACTCTCTTCCTCCATGTTGCTCAGAAGTGAGGATTAACATAGAAGAAAACGCCTCACTCCCGTGTCTGATATTTCAGGTCTAGTGTGAAGACTGGCTTGATCTGCACCATACTCTCTGGACCCTCCAACAAACTCATTTCCTGTATAGTCAACTGACTTTGAGACAAAGTCGCTGCCCTTCACGCAAACCTTACCCAACTGCCTGTGGGTAAAGGCACACTTGCATGGGCTAAAGTTAGCAATGGCCACGGAGCCCACCAAGAGCACGAGTAGCTGCCATGAAGAATATTCTAACACATTCCAAAAAGAAAAGGAAGCAAATATTTTTGTGAATGTAACTGATCCCCTCAATCGCATCCCTTTCCTGCAAACTGTCTCATCACCTAAATCAATGCCATCATCCTCAGCTCAATTGTAAATTAAAAACAAGAGAAAACAAGCAAAAGCCTGCCTGAATGTCCCCTTGCCTATAAATGACTGCCTTCCTTTCCTCAATCTTCTTTTCCTTTCTTCAGAGTCTCCAACCCCCCTTTATCAGTTTGACTTACTTATATTCCAATTCTCATGAGTATCTATATGGAAACAAAGGGCAAGAAAAAAAAAAAGAAGGAAAATCCTCATCATCCCTTTTTTCACTCATTCCTGACAAATCCAAACCATCCTTCAGGAGGAATTCAGAAATGAAGTATGAGGTTTTATAAGGATAGGTGGGGCGAGGGGGAGATAGACGATTTTATCAGAAGCTCAGCTTGACAGAAATAACACTTTATCAGGATGGGCACTTGGCAAAGATAAGACATTACCAAGAGCGTGATAGATGTTTGGGTAAAATATTGTGCTAATACCTAATAAGCAAAACCTGCCATCTCTACTTCTGATGGCTTGTTATTTACTTCCAAGTCCTATTCCTGGGATGACAGTGACTTTTTATAAGGCGCTTCCGACGGTAGCAGAAAAGCAAGAAGAAAACCAAGGACTCTCAGCTCAACTCAGCTGTGAAGCAATGGCAGGAAATGCCTCAGCAAGTTGAGAGGAAGCTGGCCTTGGACGTGGGGAGCACTAGCTGACACAGAGGCCCCAGAACTTGCCTTGATGGGGCCAGGACAAGACCTCAATTCCTGGCCCCCAAAGCAATGAGACCCTTACAGAATCCAGCAGAGGCTTACCAATGGGAGTGACCTCAGAGGCCATGTCCAGACAGAGATAATGGAGTGGGTATAACAAGAGGAAAGCTGGTACAAGCCTTTCTGGACCTCCTGGAATTGCTGTGGAAACTTCCTATACCTTATGACTCTACCTTCTGGCCTTGAAGGGTACCTGGGAGAACCAGCGATCTTCCTGTATTTCCAAAGCCTCTCATGCGCAGGCCCTGTTTTAAGTTTAGGCAACAGGACCAGCAACTGGAACAAGTATTAAGGATCCGTGCTATTTCCTTTGCGGACCTTGTCATGTGGTGAGTTACCATGGACTCTCCCATTACCTGAGGAATCCTTCCTAGGAACCCTTCTCCCATTGGCCCAGGGTGACCCAGTCGCTCCACCCTTCTTACTGTTATGGGATTTCCTGCAACCTGTGACAATAGGGTAACGGCTAAGGTAATGGCTCTTATCATACTTGCAATACCTGTTTATGTAACATGCCTCACGCTGTGACTTTCCATGCCCTCAACAGATGCTCAGGGCAGACACTGTGCTGGTGAAAGCCAAGGCCACGCTGACTCCCCTTTGCCTCCCAAATGTCTCCTGCCAATGTCTGCAAACAGTGGGCCTTCTTCTATGCCTGCTACCCCCTGTGGAAACAGACAGGGACTCAGAAGTCCCCCATGTCCCCATATCCAAATAATAGCCCTGGGTTCCCACCTCAATACCTCCTGCTCCCTGTCCCAGTGAACCACCACTGTTGTCCCCAATATGTAGACACACATGTAGGGCATTTGCATATGTAAAGCACACTTCCCTACCCCTTCCCCATTGCACACATCACAGAATTCCCCCAAGTATAAATTTGTTTTCTTTCCTGTTTGCTTGTCTCCATCCCTAGAATACAAGTTCAATGTTGGAGAGGTCTTCTGTGGATGGGTCTTATCCACTGTTATACATGCAAGGCCTAGAGCTGAGCACACGGAAGACACTCAATAAATGTCTCAAATGATGAAATCAATAGATACAGGCAATGACTAGAACAGTCCAGGGATGGGAACTGGTTTTCAAAAGAGAATAGTGACTACCACCCACTCACTGACCACCTGCTTCAGTCGAATGGGTCTTACCCACTGTCTTACTCTAGTGCCAATCCTATGGGGTAGGTTTTATTGTCCCCATTTTACGGTGGAAGAGTCAGGTTCATTGAGTATAAGTAACCTGCCAAGACTTACAGCAAAAGTAAAATGACCAGATTGAACAAAAGTCTAATGAACACCCACCCCAAAGGAAAAAAAAAAATCTTTTCATGCCACCTTCTACCTTGAAATAGCTCTCTTTCCAAAAAATGAAGGTTGCATTTTGGTGTCATGAGACACACGGACAGACAAGAGGCAAGACAGTTTCAACAAGCATCAAGAAAGTAAGGAACTTCCTGCAGAAAGAACACTCAGGGAATCCAAGGAAAACCATTTGTACCAGCCCAGAGAACGCTGCCAAGCCACAGCTAGAACAAGTGACACGGACAAAGCAGCCCAAGTACACACCTGGACATCCCAGAGGACAAGCACACAGAGAGGAAAAGGAGAAGCAGAAAGAAGAAAGTTTCTGGTATCCTGGACTAGACATCCCAGGTACCCTGCCTCCAGGCCACCCTGTGTCCTTTGAAAAGGATGCTGCTGGTTGCCTAAGCGGGAGAATGGCTGCGGGGAGAGGCCATTATTTCTAGAGCTGCAAGCGGTCTTGCCACACAAATAACGATGGATCTATCCTGCCTTCTGTAGCCTATAAAACAGAAAGGAGGTGGGGGCAGGGGAAAAGATGCACGCATGTTAACACAAGGGGTCAGGAAGGCTCCACTGCCAGACTCCGGCCAGACAGGAGTGAAGAATGGGGAAAATCAGAACCTTTGTCAGCAATCACCGGAGTATTCAGAGGCTGGTGGGTGGGGTGGGGGGTAGGCTTCAGTATCCGGGACAGACTAGGAAGGGTTAACTCACAGTTTCTCTCCTGATGAGTAGCTTCAGCTGCTCATCAATAGAATCTCCAGCTGATAATTATTAAGTGAAACTTGGGGCCTGCATTTGCATATGTAAAGCACACTTCCCTCTGAAGCCACAATGGGAGGGAGAATGCGCTTCCTGATTGTGCAGCACTGGGAGGTTTGGGTGGGGTGGGGCTCTAGCCTGCTTTGCATGTGCTTCTCCACACTCATCAAGCCAGATATTCAGCAGAAATAAACCCCACATCCCAAAATACGCCATTTGTCAAAATCCAGAGCTCAAATAAGAGACCTCTTTTCTCCAGATCCGAGAAGGATGCATTCTACCAAGAAACACGTCTATAAGGAATGTTGATTACCCAGCCGGGTGCACATGGGCTTGCCTGCACACACCTGGGTTGTTTTACTGGCTGGAATGGTTATTAGTTTCTCCAAAAGCAGAGCCTCTATCTTCCTCATGTATTCCTGACACTTTTCAATCTTTGCACCTGTCGGTTAAGAAGCGTCAGCCCTGAAGAAGCGAGAAGTAAAGGCAAACAGCATCAAACTGCACGTCTCTGATGGCGTATCTCTGTTACATTTGTCTTGGCTTGCAGGGGAGGAAAGTTACCACGTCTCTCCTCCCATAGAGAAGGATGCCATACAGAGAATAAGCCATGGGTCCCAGGAGCATAGTGAGGACAGGGTCCTTAACTTGGCTTGAAAAATCAGGGATTTGAAAATACCAATGCCATTTCTAGGTGTCACGACTTGATTGTAATAAGGATGCCGCTGGGGCTGGCTAAATTTACAGGGTGTCTAAAATTACACCCATGACATTCTAAAGGCAGAAATAGACAACAGGATTAAAAAAAAAAAAAACTGTATAAATGATCGACTCTGGGTTTCTTCATCCTTGGTTAAGCCTGTGACCCTCCTGGCACCTGGATATCCTCATCTGTAAAATGGGAGTAAAGATTCTGCAGGAATCCTCTTACCCAGCATCATCGGGGTTCTGTACCTACTGTGAACATTCATTCATTTGACCTTTTTTTTTTTTTTCCAAGATTTTGAGAGGGAGACCGTGAGAGGCAGAGGGAGAAGCAGGCTCCTCACCAAGCGGGGAGCCAGATGTGGGGCTGGATCCCAGGACCTCGGAATCATGACCTGAGCCAAAGGCAGACATTCAAATGAGTCACCTGAGCACTGTCTTTTGACAGGGGACCTAAGGCCTTTTCTCTAAGAACATGCCCGCTTGCGTGAAAAGGCGCCATCCCTTTGCTGCTTAAATTACAATTGTCAAAAGCTTTCCACTGGGGTACCTTTAAAATTTAGGGGGAACTTAAAAGACATTTGTGAAGTCTTCAGAGCACAGAATTCCTTTCATATTTGTATCTTTTTCCCCCTGTTGTTTTAGTTGTCTTGCTTCTGACAGCTGCTTTTATAGCAATTTGCCTTTGTGTCATTGTTCTAAAACATACAACTTGGTTGTCTACACACATGTTACTTCCTGCCCTTATATTTTACTGCCTTCTGTAATAATTCAATTGTATCATTTAATAACATGATAAAGATTCACCATAACACACTGGGAAATAGATTACAGTGATTTTTACTAAGCACAAAATCCAACTGGTGGGATCAAATGCCTAACAGTTCTAGAAAGCAGGCCAATACTGTGCAGGCAGTGGGCAATGAACAGTTCCCTAACAAGAGGGAATGGAGGCATGCTTGGGTACTGGGTGTGTTCTTAAGTGGAGATGCATTAAGAAGCTTCCACTGAGCCCTTGCCTCGTGGTACTGCTGGGAAGAATGAGAGAATTTCCCAGGAGGCACTTCACTTCCGAGGCAAGGTAGAACATAAGTGCTTGGTTAAAGTTCTTACTATTTATCTGACGGGGGCAAGTTACTCTTCCTTTAAACTATGAGTGCAGGCATTGAAATAACCGCCCATGTGCTTCTAGTACAAAATACTACTCTTTTACGTTGGTAAAGTACTGTGAGACTAAGTCCAGAGCATCTGTGGATCTTCGGTCATGCCTTGATCTTTCACGTGAACTGATGTAGGCAGAGAAGGGATTGTGGCTGTTGCCACTCTACGTGAGCCAAGTGAGGTCCAGAGGTTCACAGGCATGTGCCCAGCGATGTCAGGACCAGGACCAGAGGCACTGGTTCACATTCCCTGCAATTGCTTCTAGTGTATATTCTGCTGCCTCGTGTCACCTTTACAACTTTTGGAAGTGGCATCAGAACTTAAGGAGTGAAAAGGTGCACAAAAACAGATCTTCACTTGCAACAAAGAAAGGTCACGAGAGAGTAGACTTGAAGCATCTATGCGGACCCCTCAGCCAACCTTGTCCTTCCACATGAAACAGTTCAGCAGACCTTGAGTCCTGATGCCTCAGGGTGTGTTGAAGACCTTCAAAGGCCCACCTGGTTATGGTAGAAGTGAGAAAAGTCTCCCGGTGCAGCAACAGAGCCCATACAGAGTAGGGAAAAGAAATGAGTTATCAGCTGTGCTGACCTTGGGCAAGCAATTTAACACCCGTAAGCCTCAAATGAAAAGAAAAACTTTCCGGTCTACTTGATAGGGCTATTTTGAAAATGCCTGTGGGAAAGGCCTAGGTAAGTAGGGACTCTTATGGGAATGGGACGGGACATTCCTAAGTGAAGACACACAGGACTTCGCTGTGCTCACTAGTCCTGTTATTAGACATCGGCCACTTACCATGGCATTTAATTTAGCAGTAAAGGCAGCCACCTGGTAGATTACAGCATTAATGTTCTCATATTCTGAGGATAAGACAAAACTGAAAACAAACAAGGCCCACGGCTCTCAAAAGCCACTTGAGTTGTTAGCCTGGTACAGGAAATGGTTATCCGTCTTCCTCCATATTAATTACATTAGTGCCAGGAACAGACAGCAGAAATGTCCAGGACCAGTGTGCACATGGATGACCACCATCTGCTAACTGAGGCCTTTCCCACCTGCTCCGGTGTAAAACCCATGTTCTGCTCCTTCTGATATGAGTTGGGTCACTGTCCCCAAGCCTCATCACCTCTAGACTAAATGATTGCAGCACAACTGTATTTCCTATAATGCTACAGTAAGCCGGGAGTTCGAGCCATCGGGGAATGTAATCTGTTTCCCTATAAAGGGGAGAACAAACATATTTGAAGCAAGTTATACCTCCAATTTCTGAACCCAAAAGCTGTGTATATGGGTCAGCGTCTCACAACATGAATAAACGCAAAAGGATCAAAATGACCTCCGCTGTGATTTGTTGTTATAATTCATGAAGTCGTGTGCTTGTAGGGCTGCAGTATATGGCCAAGGAGGGTATGAGGTCATGGAGAGCAAGAGACACTGTCTGTCACTAAGGTCGGCTTTTGTAAGACATCCTCAAACAAATGACAAGAGCCCTGTAGTTGTCAACCTTATGTGTTTGGAACTGTTATCTCCTCCAGTCTACAAGCTCATTCTGAACAAGATCCAATAAGTGAGTCACTCACTCAATTCACACATTTATAAAGCATCTGCAATATGATAGTCACTAGACAAGCCCTTTCCCTGGAGGAACTCAAAACCCAGCGGGAAAGATAAGGAAAGCTAAAACTACAGAGATGATGTTTATCTCTGCAAGAGATAAAGCCATAGGATTAAGGACAGTGTGCTAAGGGTGATGCCTGTAGAGGCACCTCCCAGCTCTCAGAGGTTCAGGGAAAACTTCCAGGAGTCATCCTATCCATGCTGACAGCTAAAGGACGGGCACACCAAGAAGCGGGATTGAGAGGAGACATGTTCAAGCAGAGGAAACTGCATATACAAAAGCTGAGAACAACGGTTCCCAAACTGTGTGCTGGATGCCCCAGGGTGCCCCAATAAACCCACAGGGGCACCCCGGGTTATTTAAAAATTTCTAGAGAAGCACAGCAATTCTCAGTATCTGCTGGGCACTGCCTGAACTACTAGCTCAACTTAGTTCACTAGACTGAACGACATTCCATATTTTTGGCAAAGCCAGGTTTTTCAGAACTTGCCATGATAAAAAGCAATAACCGCATGGAAACCAGTGTGCAACGGGTGTCCAGTCCAATTCTAAGGTTTGAGAATAACGCATCCCGTAAGTAAATCCCTATTTGACAGTGAAATTTTCCTTCACTTTATGTGTGTCCTTTTTTCAAACAGCTACTGAATTGTTAGGACATAAACAATAAACTATTTGGTATTTCATCTGGTCTGTGGGCAAGGTGATACCAGGGGCCCCAGAAAATGAGAAAATGTGGGAACCTGTGGTTTAGAGATCAAAAGAACTGGAGCTTAGAATGAACACAAAAGATTTTTCATAGGGCAAGGGGAGGGGGGTGGGGAAGGAAGATGCTAGAAAGATGGATGGGGCAATCACAGGGGGCCTTGGAGGTACATTACAGAACCTGACCTTCATTCTAAGGCCAGTGGGACCCACAAGAGTTTGAAACTTCCCCGTTGCACAGAACCTGAGTTTTACCACCTGAGTTTTCCTAGACTCTCCCCAGTTCTCAGAACACCTGTACTTCAGAGCTCGTCATGTGGGTGCCACACAGCGGAGCCCACACTGAGGAGTGAGGTCTACAGAGGAGCAGAGCTACTTCAATGAAAGCCATCATTAAGTCAAGCAGTGCTTGCAATTTCACCTAATCCACTGAACCTAAGTAAAATCACACTGTAAAGTGTAAAATGCTTGACAAACAAAAGTTACCATTACCTAGCATTTATATGTAGGTGTCCTACTCTAAAATTAATCAACCTATAGTGAATCTTAAGTTCTCTCTGAACTACTCACAGGCAGGCTATTAATACCTCCTCTCTCCTTATTCTACACTATTGCCAAAATTTACCCTTGTTTATTCCTCTAATCCCTAAAACACCTTTTAGATTCAAAGAGAAAGTGCTACTGGTAAAATCTGAACTGCTTAACTTCAAGTGTTTGATGCATTCAGGAGCTGAAACAATGTATGTTGTCATTTCCCTAAAGTATTAGCTAAGAGTTTAAAGAATGCAGACTATTCCTATCTGCATGCAGATGCATTTTACAATAAGCCCAAGAATATCGTAAACAAATTTACTAAAACATTTCATATGAAGATACTTTCCCTTTAAAATGTCACGCTTAAGAAAAATTTCTCACCAGGCTAAGAAACTTTCGTCAACCAAAAGCTAAACTGGCCACGTCAATCCAACGTCCCTCATGGTTCCCAAAGTCAGAAAACAGTAGGGTATGAAGTAATTAAAAATCACAGTGTCTGCTAGGTCTAAGAGAAAAGAACAATGAAGAAGAGAGATTTTGTAAAGGCTGTCCTAGAATGAGCATCCAGCAGAGGAGACAGGACCACTGGCATCTCATACTCATCTTCTTATATATAGGATAGAAAAGAGTCCGGGGGTCAGGACTTTGGCCAGTTCCAAAATCGTCCCCAGAAAAACCTACTTGCTCTGAAACTTGCAGCAAGAACAGCTATCCTGTATTTATTAACCCCTCCACCTCAGTGTGCAGGGTCCCTAGGGGGCTGAGCTCGGCCAGAACAGCAATCCTGGTCTCCCATGGCACCTGCTGCTTCCTCCTTCCTGGGAAAGAGGGGCCTACATCTGACTGTGCACCTGTGACAAGGACCTGTGCCTGCTCAGCCTGACCTTGCTCTTTCTGGGTCCACCAGCCTGTGGAGAGCACGAGCCACAGGTCCCCAGGGGGAGAACCTGAGGTTTACTTTGCTGCTAAGATGGTTTGATTTGGGTGAGGAGGGAAGTCAGCCTGGTTGAGACATACTCATTCTCTAAATGGTTTTAAGAAAAAGTGATATTCTGATCTCTTTGTGCTTGGTCCCATACCTTCCATCTATTCTCATCTCAGACATGGAAGAGAGGGGTATTATTTATTGATCCCAAAACCCTTAACATTAGAAATAAGCCTAAAGGGGATCCCTGGGTGGCTCAGCGGTTTAGCATCTGCCTTCAGCCCGGGGCGTGATCCTGGAGTCCTGGGATTGAGTCCTGCATTGGGCTCTCTGCATGGAGCCTGCTTCTCCCTCTGCCTCTTTTCTGCCTCTCTCTCTCTCTCTGTGTGTGTGTGTGTGTATTTCTCTCATGAATAAATAAAAAAAATTAAAAAAAAAAGAAATAAGCCTAAGAACCAAGTCAGTTAATGGAAAGGCAGATCTGATAAACCACAAACCATCTGCATTTCACAAAGAGGACATGGAGCAGATCTGATAAACCACAAACCATCTGCATTTCACAAAGAGGACATGGAGCACCTATAATGGATGAGACCTCATGCTAGGCGCCGGGGACACTGAGTGAAGAAAGCAGATATGTTCTCTCTTTGGGTGCTATTTCTAGCTCCCCAAGGAAGACGGCTGATGGCCCAATTAATTATTTAGTTGTGAGTGTGATTAGTATAAAGTGCTGTGAGGGACCATACCAAGATTCCATCTTGGCAACCATCCCCACTCAATGGGTGAGCCTTAGCCATGCTCAACACTGCCACACACCCCCACCACTGCCAAGTCACACCGTCACTAACCAGTCACCAGGTCCTTAGCTGTTGCCCAGACATTGCACCTCCTCAGCCAATCCCATTCTCTCCATTCCTCCCAATAACCCTACATGCCAGATTTCCGGCTGGGTTTTCTCCCCTATGGCTTCAGCAGCCTTCCAAACAGATCCACTTGAATCTAGTCCTTTTTTTTTTTTTTTTTTTAGTTACTTTCAGTGGTGGTAAAATAAACATCACACAAAATTTATCTTTGCCATTTCTGAGTGTACAGCTTCGGACTGCTATGCAGCCACTGCCACCAACCGTTTCCAGAACGCTTTTCTTCTTACAGAACTGGAACTGTGACCCCATACACAAGAGCCTCCCGCCCCTACCACCACCACCACCAATTTGTCTTCATGAATGGGACTCCTCCCGGGACCTCAAACAGAATTAGAATTTGTCTCTTTATGAACTGGCTTATTTCACTTAGCAGAATAGCCTCAACTTACATGGTTTTTATTCCATTCTCTCCAAAGCACCTAGCAAACCTACTAGCATCTATTAAGGGCTCAGAAAGGATTTTCATTCCCTTGCTTGTTTAACAAATTCACACATTAGTAGAACCTGACTTCGGTTGGTGTGGGGAAGCCATGCCTGACAAAGGTATGATCCAAGAACTGAAAAAGAAGAACCAGGCAAAAGTGGGGGTGAAGAATATTCAAAACAGAAGGACAAGAAGTAAAAGCCGGAATGTGAGAAAGAGGTTGGTAGAGTTGGGAAACTGCAAACACACACAACCAAACAAGATAGTGCCTGGTGTGTGCAGCAGCATGAGCAAAGAGGGGCTTCAGGGCATTGGGCTGTCTGATGCAGCAGGACCCCAAGTCCTTGGCAAATATGCTCTCTGAAGAGTTCTGAGCTTAGAAAGTTCCAGAATAAATGGTACCATACTGGGAGGGACTTATGAGCACGGTATCTACATAAGTCTCCACGACCACTCCCCTCTCCCACCTACACAAGGTTTATATGCAGGGCAATAACTCTAATTTCTTATATGCATTCTCTCAATGAATCCTCCTAACACCTCTCTGAAGTAGATATTCTCTCTGGTTTGGAGAGAATTGAGCTGGTAAAGGGCCAGAGTTTTGGACAAAGATTTGTCTCTAAGATCCATAAGATTTTAATCATACCGTGGCTCTTAGGAAGCCTGGAGTCTTAGGGTTGTTTTTCTTTTAATGCTTATGTAAATTCTTTTTTTTTAAAGATTTTATTTATTTATTCACAAGAGATACACAGAAAGAGCCAGAGACACAGGCAGAGGGAGAAGCAGGCCCCATGCAGGGAGCCCAATGTGGGACTCCATTGGGGTCTCCAGGATCACACCCTGGGCCAAAGGCAGCGCTAAACTGCTGAGCCACCCAGGCTGCCCTGCTTATGTAAATTCTTATTCCAAAAGACAGTTTTATGTTTTTATGCATTTACAGACACCAGCAGTAGAAGTTGTAGGGTGATATTTTGGTAACAAAGGATATTTTTGCATAAAACATCAAAAAGTGGCTCATAAAGATTCACTGTTCACTAATACTGGCTGAGAAACTCAGGTCATAGCTCTGAGGTTCCCCAAAAGAAATCTGATCCTAGAGATGAAACCAGAGGAGCAAAAGCCAGCCAGCTACAGGTGCAAAAATCCTCTGAGAACTGCATATGAGCAGTTCTTTTCACATAAGAATATGTCCAGAGGGTAAAATCTGCACATCATATAGTTACAGGTCAAAGGCAAGAAAATAATTGCTGGCTATCTGAAAGTGGTTTATAAAGACAATGAAAGAGAAGGGGAAAATAGTATAAAATGTTCTAGATAAGTGAAAAGCCAAAATATTTATCAAAGACCAGAACTATATACTAAAATTAAAAAGCTAAAGTCTATGATACACAACATGAATATTAGAAAGCTATTTGATTTAATTCCCATGGAGACCATAAGATCTTTGAACAAGGGTTAGAAAACTTCATATGAAGGTCCAGACAATAAATATTTTAGGTTTTTTGGGCCACCTGGTCCCTGTTGTAACTATTTAACTGTGCCATTGTGGCTCAGAAGTGGCCACAGACAGTACATAAAGTTGTGTTCCAATAAAACTTTATTTTTAGAAACACAAGTGAACCAGATTTGACCTGCAGGCCACAACATGCCAACCCCTATCCCTGAAGGTCAAGAACAGGTCTTCTTTCCCACCATCAAAGTAGCAACACAGAGCCTGGATATCACACAAGGAGGGAAATTAAAATTAAATGTTCCCCAGGGTTTTATTTAATTTACCCAAAACTCTACTTCTGTGACTCAAATGTCACTGATTCCCATTTTTCAAAAAGAGGAACTGAGGTTCAGAGACCTGAAACAACTTGCACAGGGCCACCCAGATGGCAGAGGCAGGCGTAGAAGGCAGGTGTGGTGGGCTCCTGGTGTCCTAGGGCTTTTCACCGCACGTACCCTGTGGCTTACCGCTTAGGGACAGAGAAACAACCCAGCTGTGAAGAGGATCGGGGAAGATAAGGAGATGGTCCTCAAGATGTGACCACACCGAGTGGGATCCCGTGTGCAATCTTTCAGAGGCAAAGACAAAAACTCACCTATACCCGTGCCCAACTGCAAAACCAGAGTTTACCAGAAACACATGGGAACTGTGTAGGAAGACAGTACTCTTGAGACTTGTGGGAAATGGAAACCCACTGGAAATCAAGGCAGTTGGCTCTCCTTGTCCACCTCCCTCTCTCTTTCTTCCCTCCTCCCTCTCCATATTTCTCTGCATCTCTATCTGATAGAGATGCTCTGCTTTCCTCAGGGTGTCTGTAACGTTCCCCTGCTCCGCCTGTTGGTGTCCTCTCCCGGGTCACAGGTGCCCACAGCCACATCTCCAGCGGACCCGTGAACAGCTACACCTGCTAGAGTAGTACCACTGACCACCACCCTGATGCCATCCTCTCCTGATCTACACCCACAGCTAATGCCTGGGGTCTGTCTGTCCAAATTCTTGGGAATGAGCATCCGGTTGGTCACCCATGAGCATGGGGGTTAACTAGGGAGTGGTTCACAACTGCATTCCCTTTCCAACCAGCCGTGGCCAGGCATGGAGCAGGGCTGAGGTCCCAAACACACAGGGAATGCCAGAGCCACAGGTAGAAGCCAGGTGTTGGAGAAACTGGCACACACACCTCAACACGTCTAATGCCACAGCAGGGATGACTGCGATCTACAATCTGAAAGAAACAGCAGACAGATTGGAGGAGCACAAAGCCAGGCTGGAATAAAAAAAAAAATCACTTAAAGGGAAGTGGGATGTGTTTACTCAATTCGGGAAGAATCTGCAGGACTTGGAGAGAGACCAAGTGAGAGTGATAAAAATAATCCTATAGATGGAAAAACCCAATATGCCAAACTACAGAAACACAAAGGCAGTGGCTGGTCTTATTTTATGTAAAGGGATACTATTAAACAATTGTGGAAAGCTGCTTTTCATCCCCACGAAGGGCAGCATTGGGGGCAATAAGAATGGAAATAAGGGCCTCCTGTTTGATTTCAAGAAGCTGGCAGCAAATTCTAACAGGAGTTGCTAATAGGTGCAATGAAGTCTCTGAAAATCCACATGCATAGCCCAGTACAAATGATCACCTGAATGTGTACACAAGGCATTCGGGGGAGGAGTGATAACAGGCATCGCAAATAATTCTTCACTTTATATAAGATTTTGATATGGAGATCCCTACCAGGAAAGCTCATTTTCTTTGATTTCTCGGTCCGAGTGGTCCTTAAGTAATGAGAAAATAAATTTCAGCTCAAGTTCTGTTTTTAGCACCAGCACTAGAACCAGCTCATTCTCTTTTCTGCTTCTCCAAGCTGACCCAGATCTCTCTGCATTTCTTAATGACGTGCTGAGATCTGAGGAGAGCATGGTTATTATGTGATATATCCTCACAAATCTGAGCAGAGTGCACCATGCAACAGAACCCTTCACAATTACCACGAGGTTGAGGCATGCCAGAGACAGTTCTGTTTCATGATACCCAAGACACTGTAGTGGGAAAAGAAGTGACCTCCCATTTACCCCTTTTCTTGATGTTGCTCTAATAAAAGAATTGACCACTGGGGAAAAAGCATCAATGCTTCAGGGCAGTGATTCTTAAAAGCAGGATTATCTTTAGAGCTTTGTGTTAAAAAAAAAAAATGTTTGCCAGGCACCTGCCACAAAAACACCAACTGAATAGGTATGGGCTGGAATCTGAGAATCAGCCTTCTACAGAACCCTCCAAATACGTTCTATCATACAGCCAATCTTCTGAACCATGGATTTGGATTTAGGGCATGAAATACTTGCAGAAGGATATATAGGCAGCTGGGCAAAGAGAAAAAGCCGGGGAATAAAGTATCTCCCCATGGGCCAAGGAGCTAGGTTCAGGAGCTGCTTGTCTAGCAATGGAGCAGGAAGTCTTAGAAAGGGCAATGCATCCAGACGAGGGGAGGCTCAACACAGGGCTGAATGCACAGCCCACTGGAGACGTTGGAAGAAGAGGTTCATTTCTGCAACAGATGGGAGGAAGATCTAGATAGACTTGGGGTTTCTTGGAAACCCCATGAAACTAAGATTCAAACAGGAAGAGGGGCCTCAGAAATGGTTTCCAGGCCAGTGTTCAGATCAACTGTGATGGAAGATTCTAAGGGTTCTATCATGAGTTTAATCCAACTGCTTTTCCCGAATGTTCTCCCTTCCTCTTATGTATTAGAATTCATTCCCGAATATGCCCAGAGTGTTTAAAAATAAGCCCTGTCCCCAAATACCTTCTTAAATGAACCCTAGCAACATGTCCTATTTCATGTCCAGTTGAGCACTTCACCTCCATGCTGATACAATTTCTCCAGATCTTCTCATGGTTCAGGGAAGTTTTGGCCCAAATGCCACCAGCTCTGAGACACCTGCCTTGACCGCTCCATCCCATACAGGTGCCCATGCCAGGCACCACTGGTTATCTGCCTTCCCATTTTTCTTCATAGCACATACCATTACCCAACCTTTTTTAGTTTAAGATTTATCTCCCTCAATTAAGATAGGAGCTTCCTGAGATCCAGCAATCTGTTTTGCTCATGGTCTTATTTCCAGTGTCTAAAACAGTGCCTGACATCAAGTACGCAGTCAAATATTCAATGAATGAACAATGGATGGATGAACCAATCTTCTATGTGCCAGCTGCTCTACTGGTTTACAGGCTGGTATGGGTCAAACTGTGTCCCGCCTCCCAAATGTGGACATCAAAGTACTAATTCCTAGTTCCTCAGAAGGTGACCTTATTTGAAAATAGGGTAGCTGGGGAAATAATCAGTTAAGATGAGTCATACAGGAGCAGAGAGGGTCCCAAATCCAGTATGACTGGTGTTCTCATCAAATGAGAAATTTGGAAATACACAAAGAGAATGCCGTGTAAAGACTGGAGTCATGCTGCCATGAGCCAAGAGGGAACATGGCCCTGTCTTGGACTTCTGGCCTCCAGAAATGTTAAGGCAAATTTCTGCGGTTTAAGCCAATTGGTGTGTGCTATTTTTTTATGGCAGCCCTAGTGAACAAATATACTGGGACCCCAAATTTAGGAAGATATGTTCCACTCTAAAGCTGTTCACCATCCCCATTTGGGCCACCTGTAAAAATGTGCTGCAGGCCACACACCTAATTTCAAAAACTGGGATTTCCATGGAGTCTATGAACCCGGATGAAGGGTGGTTAAGTACCAGGAGTGAGTGGACAGGGAAGGGAGAGGACTGCTTCTAGGGGAAACAGGTGAATTCACAGGTACAGGTATGTTAACAACAAAATAAGCCCATGGTGTCTTGTCTATACCTTTGTAACCTCAGAACTGAGGATGAGGATGTAGGAGATCTTTGATAAACATGTATTGATCCGGCTGTATAGTAACTACTGGCTGAGAGTAGCTCTCACCCCACCCCATCAAGTCTTTGGGAGGCATGAAAAATCTGAACAGTTGTATGATCCTCCTGGTTCCCAATGAACAGACTCTTGGCTTTTGGAAAGGGCAGAGCCCACCCATGAGTGTGAAAGATACAGATTCTTCTGGTGTCTAGCAAAGAGAATCCTGACTTTCAGATGTCTCATTGAGACATTACCCAGAAGGCAAGTCATTATTTCAACTCAGATGTCTTCTCAGAATACCCTCTTGTCATCTGCTTTCAAAAAAAGACTGAAAAGATGATGTTGTTGGAAATGTCATCTGCCTATTACGCAGAAGTGAAATCCAAGTGTTCTTTGTGTTAAATGTGAGTATCATTGCACTTGAAATCCAGAGCATAAATGTTACTAATACCTCTGCAATCACCCACCCAGTTATCAGCTGGTGGAGGCTGCAAAGACAGATTTGGATTTCTTCATTTTGCCACTTATTTCTTTCTTGTTAATTTAAAAATATCACAGTGTTTTAATTGCACTCAATTTAATGTACTATACCTGCCAGTTCCAACACACTTCATTATTTATATTGCTAGAAAAGCACTTAAAAGTCAAATTGCATAATTTGTACTTGTACATCTTTAAGGTAGATTTATATCTGAAGTTGTCAAATAGCATTGCTATTTGGCAGCGTTGCTCTGAATATTAAATTTTAGCAAGTTGTCAACCCCTAAACACATGCAGAAACTAGTAGGAATAGGTCATTAGTTATTAGCTATTAAAGGAGTTGAAATGTCCACTGAAATTTGCAGCTGCTAGGAGCCAAGGGTTCAGGACCAGACTGCCCAGGTTCAAATCCCAGCTCTGCAGTTTGTTACACGTGTGTCCTGAGGCCCGACATGGAAACTTTCTGCACTTCATCTTCTTCCTTTCAAATAGGAATACTAATAATACATACCTCAAAGGAGTGTGGTGGAGATTAAATGACATAACGTACATAAAGGTCTCAGAATGGTACCCGGCACATAGGACAATTTAAACATGTGCTAGAATATGGATTTCCACTGTCTTAACTGTCTTGGGGTAAGGAACAGGGCAGAAAAAGACCAGAAACATAAATGATGCAGTTAGACCACACGCAGGTTACAAATCAGGTGCTAAGTGGTTTGGGGCTCTCTGGGCAGGAAGTAACCAGTAAAAGTGAGTCATCACCTGAGCCATCATGTGGCACACAGGCGTCCCAAACACCCTGCCACAGTGATGCTGGGAGAGAACACCGCATCCCCTGACATATTACAATAAGCAGTCTGGTTGATCATTTTTGTTAATGTTACAGTTGTGTTGGAAATCTTTGGTGCTCTTTCTATATAGTTCATTCAAGCTACCTCTACACAGAGGTTGTACCAAGTTGCACGTGTATTTTTTTTTTTTTTTGAGAGCGAGTGTGCGTGTAAGCAGGGGGAGGGGCAGAGGGAGAGAGAGCAAGCATCTTAAGCAGGCTCTTGATTCAGCATAGAGCCTGATTCGAAGCCTCGATCTCATGGCCCTGAGATCACAACCTGAGCCAAAATTAAGAGTTGGACACTTAACCGAGTCAGCCACCCAGGCGCCTCGCACATGTAAATAATATTATAAGGAAGATTATTAACGTCATAACACAGGGGGTTGTGAAAATAGGGATCCTTGGGAAAGAGATGACAAGATACTAAAGATGAAGACACTGAGCGCCAAGAGGTATGCAGAACTAATGGGCTGCGAGCTGGCGCTGACTCCTCTCCCCGCTCCCAGGCTTCCTCCCTGTCACTCGGCAAAGCTCTCTATGCTCTTCCCTGCCGCCAGGCCTCCACCTTCTACTCCCCCCTCATTCCCCTCTCACACCCATCCATGGGAAGTCTTGTGATTCCCACAGGCAGAAGTTAGCTCATCTTCAACAGGTTCTGCTGCTGCCCTTCACGCAAGCTTCCACTTCAGCAATTATCTCTTTGTACAAAATCCTCTCTGGTCACATCCGTGTTCTCAGGGAACAGTAGGCTGCTTCAAACTAGCGACCATGCATCTTTGAATCGCTGGATCCCCAGCCACGAACACACAGTCTGGCACAGAGCAGAAGTTCGGAGACGACGCGCCAGTGAGTGCGTCACCCACTGTGGGCCAGACACTCTGCTGCGTGCCTGTGCCTGCTGCTGCTGCGTTACCCAAGCCCGAAGGAAAACCGGTTTGATTTCCCAGGGACGCAGGGGGCCGTCCACAGCCCAGGGGGATATGGGCAGCAGGAAGAAGAGCCACAAGTTCAATGCCACGGCTCCTGGCTCCAGCCCGCTATGTAAGAGTATCCACGACAATGATGGAAATGACAACAGGGAAAGGGTTATAACCTTCTATGTAACAATACGGTACTAGGCATTCTGAATTTTTACTTTATTTTATCCTTATAACACCGTAAGGCCTATGCTACTATTATCTCCAGAGGACAGGAGACTGAGGAACAGGGTGGTCAGGCAAGTACGAACGTCACACAGCTCCCACATAGTGGATATGGTATTTGAGCCATCTATCAGGCCTGCCTCTCTTCTCAGCAGGTGCACTGTAACCACTGGGACAGCGGGGACCATCCCTGCAGCCCGTGATGCAATGCCCAAGCATGGGTCCAGAGGCACCAGAACAGAACTGAGGGTTCAGGGCAGGTAAAGCTCCCCCAGAGTCTGGCATGTGGCAGCCAGCTCCATGTTACTAGCAGCGGTGGGAGAGGCTGTGACAGCATCAGGACTGCTCTAGGCTGATGGCTGTCCCTAGGCACGGAGGCCAGGAGGGCGGGGAGGTGTGGAGAGCAAACCATTCTGAGCCAAAGTAACAGTTTTATGGTGAGCAGCTCTTTAATAAGACAGGAAGCAAGATTTAGGACCGAACGCGCTGGCCCTTAAGTCAGCAGCGGCGTCAGAAATCACTGTGGGCTGGGACACCCAGTGAATGTGGAATGTGTTCATGGAAGGAGTGTTCTAGGGCACCTCTCTCCAGAATTCCTGGTCTCTGGCACCGATGCCTTCTCCGCCCGGGCTCCCCAGCATGGACACAGTAACAACAAATTCACGGGCTATGCCAGGGAACCATGATACTATTACCCAGGCCAATAAGAGGGCAAAGGCTGAGAGATTGGCCCTGGGCTTCCCGCCCCATGTTCTCATCTTCACGTCCCTGGAACCCATGGGGCATAACCTACCCCCTCAAACAAGACGTATTCAGGAGAAGAACCCATGGAGGACCCCTCAAGGCACTCTCTGAGGACTCCTCTGGGACTTCATTAGTCTCTTGAGTGTCCCATTTGGGGACAAATAATGGCTAAACAGGACCCCATGAGGAACTGGCGAATTTCAGGACCTAGCTCGCTGGGGGTCACTGTGTATATAATGCTAAGTCCTCATTAGTACACCCAGGGATGAAGAAGTATGTTGCTGAGCCCACTACCTGTAGTTAGGAAACACAGATCTCCTTCTATGACACTACCTTCTTTTCCCTGCACCCTATACTCACCCAGGATGCCACTCCAATCCCACCTGCCCTCCCACAGTGACATTCTTCCCATTCTCCCCCAACCCCTCCCACTTTCTCAAGTCCTGGCTCTGAGCTTTTTACTTTGCTGTTTTAAGGTGCTGGATGAGATGCTTCTGAGGCCCCACATCACCTCCATTTAGAGGAACCACAGATGCCTGGAGGCAGAACCACCATACCTCACCAAGCTCCTACCAGCAGACATTTCTCTTGGGATGAGCACATAACCAGATTATATTCAATCCAAAGTCTACCCAGGTATGTGCACATGGGGAGGGGTGAGAGCACATCGGCTCAGGAAAGCAGGAGAGGCAGCTGGCACAGGTCCTGGATGTTTGAGAAGGGCAAAAGCAGCCTGATGCGGGGGGTTAGGGGTAGGTACCTGGAACCCTTGGGACTAGGGTTGGTGCTGAGCAAATGTAACGGGGCATCAACTCACAAAAGAAACCTGAAGCCATTCTGCCCGAAACACCGAATACAGATCTATCCCTGAGGCATCTATGAAAAGCATGTGGAAATCCCTGAAAACATGAATAGGAGTAACCCGTGCTATCAAACTATATTCAAAATTGCATCCCTAATACCCAAATGATGGAATCCAAGCATGTCCCATTGGGGCATTTGAGGGAACAGAGGTTTTTTCTGTTTGGCATAATTAAGACAAAGTCATATAGCATTTCTCCAAGTCTACAAATCATGACATCAAACTCAACTGTGAAGTTTGTCTAAAAGCACTTTCCTGGGCCACGTCTCAGGTCTGATTGAACCAGAACCCCAGGCATGTGGGTCTCAGGAATATACATCTTGGACAAACTCCCTAAGTGGTCTTTATTCCCACTCAAGACAGAGAACACTGCCATATATAAAGTTGTGGAGCTGAGTTCTAACTCTGGTACTGAGGCTCGGGACAGCTTTAGGAGATGTCCCTCATCGGAACAACATCACTGCCAAGGGCGAACTGTGGATCTGGTACTCACATGCCCACCACATGGTAGGGAACAGAGAAATAAGCCTGACACCAATAAAGCAAGTAACATGCTTGCCACATTGTCTCGGACCCTCAATCTTCTGGGCTGTAAGCTGTGGATGATCCCAGCACAAACCCACCCCTGGTTGTGGGGGAATCAGTTGTGGAGAGCAATTAGCTGAGGGCCCAGCACAGGTTAAGTGCTCAAAAGATGATGTATTCATCTATGATAGTACCTACCGACCCACCTATCTAGGCAGAGTGCATAGAAATTTACTGCACGGAAAAAAAAATGCAGAAAAACAGGGTAAACTCCTCTGCTTTCTGGAGGCACTTGAATCTTTAGCTCAACAGGAGCTCAGGTAAACAGCAGGCAACCTGGTCTACAGCTGACCCTGTAGACTCTCATGAACTAGAGCTTTGTACCAGCCCTGCCTGAGTCCCCTCTTCCCCTGACACATCCAATCCGTTACCAAGTCCCATAAACATCTACTATATCCACACACTTCTCAGCACCTCCACTTGGGCCACCAGGGCCCAGACCAGCTCTACTTCTGTCTTGGGGATAACAACCTCCTCCCAGGTCCCCTGATTGCAAAATGCCTTCCAGCCAATATTCTCCACACAACAGGCCCCTGCTCTGAGCCCACTGATGTAGGGTTGCCAGATTTAGCAAATAAAAATACAGGATCCCCAGTTATGTCCAAACCAAACAATTATCCAGGGTTTATCCACAATAGAACTTTAACTGGCCATCCTGTATTTTATCTGGCAACATGCTCTCAGTGGCTTCCTATTACACTTGAAACAGAAACCAATCTCCTTTCTACCATCTGTGAGCCCCACACCATTGGCATTGGCCTACCTCTGTTCCTACCTCTTCCTCCTACTGTCCCTGGAGCACATCAGACTTGTCCAGCCTAAAGACAGCTACACTTGTCCCTCCTTCCATCTGGACACTCTTCCCTTAGATCTCTGTGGGCCCCATCCCCTCATTCTATGCAGTTGTTTGCTCCGAGACAACCTCTTCACAGAGGTCCCATTGGACCCTACTCTCTCCCCATAGGCTCTCTTTTCCTTGCTAATTTTTTTCTTTATAACATTCATTGCTAGCAGATAGAATTTATTTCTTACCCACTGCCCTTACTGGAAAGTTCTAGGAGGTCAAAGACCATCTGGTCTTAGTCATGAGTATACATACCCCTCAAGCTGAGAGCAATAGGTGGCATACAGCAGGTACAAAATAAACATTTGTTGAATGAATGGATCTTCAAGGAGGCACCACATTCCACTCCACTCAAGAGAGCCCCACCAGAAGTTGTGCCAGGCCCAAATACCCCAGCAGGTGTTGTTGATGGTTCAGTCACATCTTGTACTGGCAAAGCATGGCAGGAGGGGAGGAGGGGGGCACATGGGGCTGCTGCTCCCTCTTCCAGGGAGGCTGGGGAGGTAGGAGGTAGGAAGAGGATCTGTTTGTCAGGTGGGCCCCATGCCAACACAGGTGCTGCCCACCTAAGAAGTAAAAATACCACAATACTAATTCTCCTCATCTTCCTCAAACAAGGCCTGCACTCAGGCCTCTCTCGATGGTAAACACGAAAACATCACACCTGCAGAGAACTTCCATATGATCATTCTGTCCCAAGATTCACCACAACCACAGGCAAAGGGGATTACTGTCCTCATTTTTCTGGGGAAGAAATCAAGGCTGAGAAGGGTTAAGAAACTTGCCCAAGATGATACAGCTGATAAGAAGTAAAGTCAGGATTCAAATGCAGCAAAATGTAGCAAACAAGGTGTAGAAACTGCAGCCAGACTGCATGGGGTAGAGTTCTGCCTTGATGCTGTCTCTGCCCCAATGTCCCTCTATACAGTGGAGACAAGAAGAGTACCTGCCTCATGAGGACATGAGGATGAATGACTAGCCCTCGTCTGCTGAGAAAGGGACCTGGCACATAGGAAGCAGTACCCAAGGGCTCCTCGTTTCTTCGGGCTCCGATTTTAAGAGTCCAAATCCGGGCAGCCCCGATGGCCCAGCAGTTTGGCACCGCCTTTGGCCCGGGGCGTGATCCTGGAGACCCGGGATCGAATGCCACGTCGGGCTCCCTGCATGGCAGCTGCTTCTCCCTCTGCCTGTGTCTCTGCCTCTGTCTCTGTGTCTGTCATGAATAAATAAATAAAGTCTTTAAAAACAAAAGAAAAAAAAAAAAGAGTCCAAATCCCCAGCATGTTGCATGGATTTGAACACAGACCTCTGGCTCCCAGAGCTGTGCTCCTTTTCTCCCTCCTTCCCCAGCCACATCACCTTGCTCTCTGGACCTTGCTCTCTGGACCTTGCTCTCAGCTGCAAGTTGAGAAAAGCAGCCTTGCTGGTCATGAAGCCTCCCCAAGCTGGTGAGCTGGGCTCTCCAGGATTTGTCTGCTTCTTCCCTTCTGATTGTTATGGACACACTAACTGGCCCCGTTCCACCTCCCCTAATTTTTCAGGCCCTCCCCCTCAACCTCCTTCAATGATTCCCACCCCACCCCCTATACTGGTCCTAGCTTTGCCAGGTTTTATGACTTTTCTGAGCACATATCCAAATGTAAAAACACTACATTAAGCACCAAGCCCTGGGTTTAGAGCTCCAAGCCAGTAAATTAAAAATTATAGTTCCCACAGTAACCATTTCTCTTCCTACCCTGCCCATATTTAGAACCGTGTGTTACTGTACAGGCTGACAAATTCACTGCCTTTAGTGTGTGTGTGTGTGTGTGTGTGTGTGTGTGTCTGGCTAAGTTATGAAGAATGCAAAAATTCCATCTCAGAACTTTTCTGACTTTGGGGAGATTAAATTCTCAGCCAGAGTCCTGCACAGGGATCTCCCCATCTGTGGTGCAGCTCCTCTGGCAGGAATAAATACAGAGCGCACCTCGGTGAATGCTTGAGGAGCCACGCTCCATCCTGTTCTGTGCTCCCAGGAATGGGAGGCCCTAGGCTAGCACGACTCCTGGTGCTCCTGCCACGCTGTGAGACGGGGGCTGACTTCCATCCCTGCTGAATTTGGCTTGGCAATATGAGGATGGATAAAAGCAGAGAGACAGGGACAGGCATGAAGCAGAGGGTGGGTGGAGACATTCGGGGAAATGCAGCAGAGACTACACTGGGGAGTCCACAGAGGAGGAAAGATCAAAAGAAAGAGGAAGGGGAGCTAGGCCAAATCCCCAGGATTTGAGAAGGGCATGAGAAATGTAAAAAGAAAGAAAAAAAAAAAAAACAGGACAATTAAAATGGACAGAAAATGATATGAATAAATAATCTTTTAAATATTCATAATGTGCATCTTTCACAATGCATGCTGAAGAACTTCCATCCAGAAACTGGAGACGACACAAAGAAATGGAAAGACATTCCATCCATGCCCACGGACTGGAAGAACAAATACTGTTCAAATGTCCATACTACCCAAAGCAATCTGCACATTCCATGCAGTCCCTACCAAAATATTAACAGCCTTTTTCACAGAATGAGGACAAACAATCCTAAAATCTGTACAGAACCACAAAGACCCCGAATTGCCCAAGCAATCTTGAAAAAAATCTTGAAAAAATGCCCAGGAAAGCTGGAGGCATTACAATTCCTGACGTTAAGTTATATTCAAAGCTTTAGTCATCAAAACAGTATGGCACTGGCACAGAGACACGGGATCGATGGACCAGAATAGAAAACCCAGAAATAATCCCACAATTAATATGGTCAATTAATCTTCCACAAAGCAGGAAAGAACATCCAATGGTGGCCTGGGAGTAGCAGGAACCCCCAGTCACAGCACCTGTAGCGATGTTGGCCCGTAGGGGGCGCCAGCGGGGAGGGTCTGCAAGACTTCCAGGCATCAATGCAGTTGGCACTCAGCCTGCACCTCCTGGAGGAAGTCTGGACACTCTCAGGAGCTGAGCTCTGCTGCTTTCTCCTCTTGGTGATCTACCATAGTTCCTGAAAGAAGGTCCCCACCTGTGGCCCCAATAAGCCCTGAAGGGTCCAAACCCTGAGACCACTCCAAGGGAACCAGCCTATGGTTTCTTTTTCTTTTCTTTTCTTTTCTTTTCTTTTCTTTCCTTTCCTTTCCTTTCCTTTCCTTTCCTTTCCTTTCCTTTCCTTTCCTTTCCTTTCCTTTCCTTTCCTTTTATTTATTTTTTGTTTTGAAGATATTTTACTTATTGATTTGACAGAGTGAGGAGAGAGCACAAGCAGGGGGAGTAGCAGAGGAGAGGAAGAAGCAGGCTCCCCACCAAGCAGGGAGCCCGAAGCAGTGGTACTCCATCCCAGAACCCTGGGATCATGACACAAGCCGAAGGCAGACACTTAACAGACTGAGCCACCCAGGTGTCCCCCAGCCTGTGGTTTCAAATCAAGTATTCTTTTCTAGAAAAAAACAGAGCACTTTCACAACATCACCAGACTCTCCTGCACCACCCAAGACATCAAGGAATCAGATCCCCTTACACAACCCTCCAAGCACTGTGATTAAGTCTGTAGCTGGCACCATCGAGACTGCATATAATCAAGAATTGTCACAGCCCACTGCACTCCCTTAACTGATTAACTGCCCTAAATTCCTTTAAAAATCTTTGGGCCAGGCAGAAACCTTGGAGTTGGCTTTTGGACAAGAGTCTGCCAGTCTTCTGAATAAAGCTCATACTCTTTTCCAGCCAAAAAAAAAAAATATATCCAATGGGAAAGGGACAGTCCCTTCAACAAATGATACTGGAAAAACTGGACAGCTACATGCAAAAGAATGAAACTGGACCACTTTCTTACACCATACATAAAAATAAATTCAAAATGGATTAAAGACCTAAATGTGAGACCAGAAACCATAAAAAATCCTAGAAGAGAACACAAGCAATAACTTCTTTGACATCAGATGTAGCAACTTTCTTCTAGATATTTCCCCTGAGGCAAGAGAAACATAAGCAAAAATAAACTACTGGGACTACATCAAAATAAAAAGCTTCTGCACAGAGAAAGAAACAACCAATAAAACTGAAAGGCAACCTATGGAATGAGAAAAGGTACTCACAAATAACATAAACTGACAAAAGGTTAGTATCCAAAATAAGTAAAGAACTTATAAAACTCAACACCCCCCCCCAAAAAAAATCAAATTAAAAAAATGGGCAGAAGACAGTACAGACATTTCTCTGAAGACAACACCCTGAAGGCGAATGGACACATGAAAAGATGCTCAACATCACTCATCATCAAGGAAATGCAAACCAAAACTATAATTCGATATATCCCCTCGCATCTGTCACAATGGCTAAAATCAACACCACAAGAAACAATAAGTGTTGGTAAGAATGTGGACAAAAAGGAACCTTGTTCTTGCACTGTTAGTGAGAATGCAAACTGGTGCAGCTGCTCTGGAAAACAGTACCATAGGTTCCTCAAAAAACTAAAAATAGAGCTACCCTATGATCCAGCAATCATACTACCGGGTATTTACCCAAAGGATGCAAAAACAGTAAGTCAGAGGGATGCATCCACACATCCTTATGTTTATAGCAGCATTATTTACAATACCCAAGATATGGAAGCAGCTCAAGTGTCTATTGATTGATAAATGAATAAAGAAGATGTGGTACATATACACAATGGAATACTATTCAGCCATTAAAAAGAATGAAATGAGTCAAAGGAAGACAAATACCATATGATGTCAGTCATATGTGGAATTTAAGAAACAAAACAAGCAAAGATGGAAAAGAGAGAGAGAGAGAGATCAAGAAATAGACTCTTAACTAATGGAGAACAAAAAGATGGTTACCAGAGGGGAGGTGGAGGGGGATGGGGATGAAGGAGTGCACTTGTGATGAGCACTGGGTACTGTATGGAAGTGCTGGATCATTATATTGTTTGCCTGAAACTAATATAACACTGTATGTTAACTAACTGAAATTAAAAACTTAAAAAAATGTAACTTTCATCCACAGATGTCAAATGTTAGTTCCTCATTTCCCCATGTTCTAAAAGCTTCCATGGGTAATGTTGCCACGGTGTGAAGGGTGGAGCCAGGCAGGCTGGGTGCAAACACTGGTTTCACCATATAAGAGTTGTGTGACTATCAGTGAGCTGGCTCATCTCTCCAGTCCTGGCTTCCACAGTTGTGACCTGAAGACCACAGTCCTATCTCGTGGGTAGTCCTGAGGACCAAGCGTACACATGTAGAATCAGCAGCTGATACACAGCTGTCAGGGCTATACAAGTTCTAAGCGAGCACAGTCATTACCTAGATCTCCCAACAACCCCAGATATGCGGATCTGCATCCCCAGTTAACCCTTGAAGGCGCCGGTGCCTGAGCTCCCACACATACTCCACAGGAGGCAGGATTCTAACAGGCTCCATGCTTTTTCTAGAGACCACAGGAAAAGAAAGGAGCAAAGGAGAGCAGAGAAAAGAGGAAGGTAAGGAATGAGAAGCACCCTTTCCCCTTCAGATCACAGTGGACTGGGGTGAGAAGGCAAAGAGACCAAAGAGAAAACAACAGAAAGGAAAAACATCCTAGGACCTTCCTGGCAAAGGGAACCAAGTTTGAGGTCAGTTTTTGGACCATCTCTGTCTGGCATAGTGGGGTCTCCTCTAGCCAACAAGGCCAGCCTTGGGAGGGACATCCCACATGGCCACCTCCCCACAGTCCCATTTGGCCTCTTCTCCTACACAGCATCCAACTATTCAAGACTCTCCTGGACTCTCCCTGTATCACAAAGCCACAGCCACTGCACAGAACAGAGCTCACGGGGACCTGTTTGGAAGCCCCTCCACAAGTGCTGAGCCCAGGCTGAGTGCACAGCCCTGGCAATTGCTGGAAGCATCCTCTGGCTTGAGAACGCAATACTTGTGCTCCGGACAATACTGAAGGGAAACACAGAAACCCCACAAAGGCTCTGTGACATTGTTTTCCACAGTTCAGCCACATATTCTAAGCAGGTGTGTAGGCAGCCACAACTGCAAAATGTGAATCCAGTTGGTATTTGGAGAGACAGAGGGAGGGAGGGAGGAGGGAGAAGAGGTTGCTGGTGGGGAAGAGTGGCTTCCCCATTTTCTAGAAGAAGAGGGGAAAGGGGATGAAAATTGGATTTGTTGTTGCTCTACCATCACAAACCATGCACGTGACATTGGTCATGGAGAGAATCAGCTGAGCATTGGATGTGGCAGTACGGGTGGACTTGTTTCTCACCAGCAAATACTGACTGCACGATAAGAAAGCTTGTGAGCCCCACAGTGGAATATGGCTCTTCACGGGCCAGGAGGAAGCAAGTCAGCAAGCAAGCAAAACATGTACCTCTCTGCTCACATCCACAAATCTCCATACAGACTTGGACATTAAAATTGACCAAGCCCCAACAATCTCCTAGAACTTTCCAGTGTGTCCAGCCCATCATGGTGGCTCTCTCCCAAGTGTTTGCAAAGGCCATGACTATTCCTACTTTCTGGGCCAGTCCCTTAAATGGTTCAGACATGCAGACAATGAGAGACCCCTAAGGAATCAGGAAGAGCTACAGACTCAAAGGGTGACCCCACTCTTCTCTAGGCAACCCTAAGGACGCTGAGGGGACCAGGTCTCTTTCCCACTCCACACTCATATCTGTAACTTACCATTAAAAAAAATTATTTATTTATTCATGACAGAGAGAGAGAGAGAGAGAGAGAGAGAGAGAGAGAGAAAGGCAGAGACATAGGTGGAGGAAGAAGTAGGCTCCATGCAGGGAGCCCGATGTGGGACTCGATCCCGGGACCCAGGATCACGCCCTGGGCCGAAGGCATGTCCCAAGCCACTGAGACACCCAGGCATCCCTGTAACTTACCTTAAAAGGCAAGCTTCTCCCTTGTTATTTCAATAACTCATTCCTGAAAGTAAAATGTTTTGTTCCCAAAAAGCTAACATGGAACAAGTTTCCCATGATTTTAAATAAGATACATTATAATTAAAATTATAAATTAAAATGATAATTAAAACTTATAATGCACTACACGTTAACCCGACTCCCTCCTTCCCTCCCACTCAATTCCCTAAAATGAAACGAAGTCATCATAAATATAAAACAACTGTATAGAAGTGACACATTCTCTCGTAAGGATGTGAAATACTTAAAAATGTTGCCTCCTGATCAGGAAACGACTCATGCAGCTGTCAGCAAACAGTTGCTGTGCATACAGCAGAGTGACCTTTCATAGTACCAGCAACACCCAAGACCCACATCCCCACCTTGTTGAGGCTTACAGGCTTCTAAAAGCTCTAGAAAGGATTCTAATTTTCTGCCTGTTGTGTCTGGTCTATAACAATGCCTATCATAATACATTATTTTGTTGAAAGTGTTATATTGGTGTTTGCAATGTAAATATACATTTTCCTAAGTAAATACCACCCCAAAGGTGTAGTGTCATGTACGTTCTATGAAGTTTAAGTATTAGAAAAAGCACAAGAGGCAGCAGCCTTATCTACAATCACCAAAAGACGAAAAAAATCCCAACGGTGTCAACAGATGAAGGGATAAACAAAATGCGCTACACGTACATCTAACGGAATGTTATTCAGATTTAAAAAGGAAATTCTGACACATGTTACAACACAGACAAACCTTAAAGATGTTCTGCCAAGTAAAATAAGCCAGTCACGTAAGGACAAACATTGTATGATCCCACATATAGGAGGTACGCAGAATGGGCATTCATAGAAACAAAGTAGAATAGAAGTTGACAGGCGCTGGGGGAGCAGGAAACGGGGTGTCATTGGTTGATGAGCATAGAGTTTCTATTTAAGATGATAAAGCACAGGGGATCCCTGGGTGGCTCAGCGGTTTAGCGCCTGCCTTCGGCCCGGAACATGATCCTGGAGTCCCAGGATCGAGTCCCACATTGGGCTCCCTGCATGGAGCTTGCTTCTCCCTCTGCCTGAATCTCTGCCTCTCTCTGTGTGTGTGTCTCTCATGAATTAAAAAAAAAAAAATCTTATAAAAAAAAAAAAGATGATAAAGCACTACTGGAAGTGGATGGTGGTGATGGTTACCCAAAATCATGAATGTACTTCATGCCATGAAAGTAAAAGTGAAGTGGTAAGTTTCATGTTTATTTCACGATAATTAAACAAACAAGATGCACTCTACTGGAACTCAACCCAGAATTCTCCCAGAAGCATGAAGTAGGGTGGAGATCTAGTGAATTCTGGAATGGGGTTTTTCTTGGTGACATAGTGGCTTCTTAAATGGCAGGTGGAATTTTAGGAAAGGCTCTCATGAGTGAAATGTTTTCAAGAAATGTGGACAGGCTAAAGCATTTTAGAGATTCTCTCCACCTTTCCATAAACAGACACCAAATCTAGAGAAAGAGCCTATCCTCAGCAATGGCAGCTTAGGGGTGATCCCTAAGCACTCTGGTTTCCAGCCACCGTTCGGAAAGACTGCTATCTGCCTGACGCCAGCTACCACCACAACAGCACGATCCCTGCCACGTTGCCACACCTGCCTCTTGTGATCCTCTCTGTAAGAGGGTAGCCAGAGCATCTGAAAGGACAGAGGACAGACACATCATTGGTATTTTTAAAGATGCTTGAATCACTGGGTGCATATTAACTAATGAATGTAGGGAGGTTGAAGATAACCCTTGTCCAACTCAAACTTTTTGGCCACTACTATTACCTACAAAATCAGCTATAATTTTTAAACGACCAAATTGAGTTCTGTAAATTCATACACACACAAAATAAATAAATAAATAAAATAGCATTAGGTAGTTCCTCCTACCCTTGCCAGGGTCTCTTTTAACTACAAAAGTTTGCACTTACCCTCAGCACAGAAATGCCTGGCGCAGTCTTTGTATGGCTGACACGGACTTCAGGACTATCATTACAGAGTAAGAGAAACAGGCTACGTACCTACTTACTGAGCCTCTTCTGTGGATGGGTGGACCCAGGCTACATCTTCAATCCCAGTTACTTCAGTCACCTAAATTATGAGTCCTTTGTACTATGCTGTTCAGCAAAAATCATCTCATGCCATAAAGTACTGCCAGGCAGCTGGAGTGACTTTCTCAACAACCAACTGCTGCCTGATGTAGGAAAGGAAGGGACCATATATCCTATCGATTTTCTGATTTTTTTTTTTTTTTTACGTTTCCTTATGAAATTTTCAAACACACCATAAAGGTGAAAGAATTTTACAGGGGACATGTATATCCCCATATCTACATTCTATGTTAACATCTTATGCCATGCTTGCTCTATCCTATCTATCTATCTATCTATCTATCTATCTATCTATCTATCTATCCATCAACCCATCATTTTAAAAAAATGCATTTCAAAACAGCAAGTTAGTCACCAGCACATTATTCCCTAGGCACTAGAGTACAGACACATTAAGTTCAATAATGTTTTTTTTTTTTTGAGGAAAAAAAGCACATTATAATGAAATGCATGGGGTGAGTTCTGACAACTGCATACATTTGTAAAACCCAACACCTCTCAAGACACAAAGTAGAGTGATGGAAAATAATGTACTCAAACCCCTTCCTAGTCAATCTCTGCCTGCACTCCTCAAAGGCAATCATTTTCCTGATTTATTCCCATTATAAGGAGGTACATCTATTAGGAATCATGAGCATACACTTTGGGCTAAGCCTTCTTTCATAGCATAACATTTCTGTGATTCATTCATGTTGCTAAGCATTCCAGTTGTCGGTTTTGTTCTATTCAATGAGCGACAAGTCACTGCATTATTACAATCTATCTTTATATTATTCATGATCTTATCAATGAACATGAGTCATCTTCCATTTTGGCAATAACCACAACTGAACCTGAAGGGTCAGAGGGTGTTTGTTTAGCTTGAGAAGAAATTTCCAGACTTCTTCTCAAAATGGATGAACCATTTTATACTGCCACCAATGATGTAGGGGAATTACATTGTGCCACATCCTTGCCAACATTTGATGGTCTTTTTCATTTTAGCCATTCTAGTAAGCTTGTGATGGCATCTCATGGGTTTTTTTTCCTTGCCTCAAACAGTTTTTAGAATTCCATTTTGATTTGCTTGTGGTGGTGTTAGTGTACTTCTTTGGCCTTTTTATTTTTATTTTTTTAAAGATTTTATTTATTTAGTCATGAGAAACACAGAGAGTGAGAAGTAGAGACACAGGCAGAGGGAGAAGCAGGCTCCATGCAGGGAGCCCAATGCAGGACTCGATCCTGGGACTCCAGGATCATGTCCTGGTCAAAGGCTGGTGCTAAACTGCTGAGCCACCCAGGGATCCCCTTCTTTGGCCTTTTTGTTGTTGTTGTTGTTGTTTTTTCTTTGGCCTTTTTAATGGTTTCTCTAAATATTCTGTTATACCTGCATAATTTATCAAATTATCAAATTTTATATTCTCCTAGGGCCAACATATCCTGGTTTGAGTGCAGTATGGAAACCTTACCTCCGCCGTTTGCATCCTTTTGCCCACTCACAGTTACAATAGGATTGTCTTAAGTATTTCCTCTAAATACACCAAGAGCCACATCAGACACTTTCTAAGCTCTTTTATACCTATTAACTCCTGTCTAACTCCTGGACATCCATTGTGAAACTTGGTTTCCACCATGTAGACACGACCCTGGGAGACTGGAAAGGCACGAGCGCACGTCGGGAGATGGGGCAGCTCTGCTAATGCTTCTACTCTTTTCTGGCAAGCATAAGCAAGGAACGTTCGTTTCTTCCCAAGGCATCTGTGATTAGATCTGAGTCCAGTCCCAAGCATCATGAGTATCAAGAAAACATGACACCTGTGCTGCTGACACGGACCCCAGCACGCAGGGTGTGGTCTGCAAGCGGCAGGGGTCCGGTGGCTCCTTAACTGCAGCCTCCCTGGTGGTCTGCTTCCTCTCCTCACAGCTCAGCTTAGAGCCCGTGCGTCTAGCTTCTCCTGGAATTCTGCACCCAATAACGGCCGTAGATCCTTTCTGCTTAAATTCACGTATTCTCTTGTCCATAACTGAACTCTAATAGGTAGAGTCCCATGGCTAATTACTGGCAGAGCTGAGATCAAAACCCTGATCTCTGTCCTTTCTTCTGGAATGTGCTGCCAGAGTCTCTCTCTGGTGCTATGTTCTTCAAAGAAGAAAGAGTTGAAAGTCCTGTATTCTATTTTGAGAACATGCCCTGGGAATGAAATATTTGTATTGCTTTCTCATCGTCTCCTTTGCCCACCTTCCCACACATGCAGTCACCTCCACCCGGGTTGGTTAGACCTCTCTGCTCATGAACCAGCCACCGTGGGCACTTCCTAGGCCACACAGGGTGACGGCGATGAGCCTGCTTTTCTGCTGTGGAACAGCTACTCACTACTGGAGCTCAATCAATCAAGACATTTGTTTCTTAAAAGATGAAACAGAGAGAGGTATAGTCCGCAGTGGCTTCTCATATTTACCTGCATGTGGACAAACCCCAGACTTTGAGCTCAAAGATCTAGAAATTTCAGCTCAGCAACATCCCAGCTGCCATTGCTCCAGCATAGCTGGCTTCCTTGCTGTGGTCAACATATATTTGGTCCCTAGTTCCTGGAGCAGAGCTCCTAAAATCTCTTGGAATCTCTTAACATCCCAGAGTGTCCTCTGTATGCTAACGAGAGGACTGGTGGCTGGGGACCCCTAGATAGCTTCGGGCTGGGTACTGGTCACCAGAAAGAGCACAGCACAATTAGAGGGTTGGAACTTTCAGGCCCAGTCCATTCCCAATCTCCAGGGAGGGAAGAAGGGCTGAAGGTTGAATTAATCCCCAACAGCCAATGATTTCATCAGGCATGCCTCTGTAACGGAGCCTCCAAAAAAAAAAAAAAATCACCTCAATGACAGGGTTCAGACACCTGCCAGGGTTGTTGAACACTTCAAGGTCCTGGGAGGGCAGCATGCCTGGGTCGGGCACATGCACAACCTTTGTTCCCTCCATACACCTTGCCTTATGCAGCTCTTCCGTTTAGGCTTTTTTTTTTTTTTTTCAAAATAAAACAGTGATGGTAAGTAAAGCAGTTTTCTGAGGTCCGGAATGGGGTGTGAGAACCTCCAAATTTAAGCTGGTTGGTCAAAAGTATAAGCAGCAACCTGGGCCTTGTGACTAGAGTATGAAGTAGGAACAGTCTTACGGGACAGAGCCCTTGCCCTCTAGGGTCTGGACTAACTCTGGATAGTGAGTGTCAAATGGAATTGTAGGATATCTAGTTGTCTGGAGATGGAAAACTGGTGAGGGGAAAGAAAAAAAAAAAAAAACAGAAAACAAGCATTTGAGGTCAGAAGTGTTGTAGAAGAAAAACAAACTGGGATGCCTGGGTGGCTCAGAGGTTTGGCGCCTGTCTTTAGCCCAGGGCGTGATCCTGGAGACTTGGGATGGAGTCCCATGTCGGGCTCCCTGCGTGGAGCCTGCTTCTCTCTCTCTCTCATTAATAAATAAATAAAAATCTTAAAAGAAAAACAAACCTGCAGACTTCCTATTCCTCAAATAAGACACACACATTCCTGCTACAGGACTTTTACACTTAAAATTCCCTTTGGTTCAAATCTATATCCTTCCAATATCTGTATAGCATGTACCTTCACCTCACTCTAGTGTCTACTCAAAAGCCTTCCCTAACAGCCAGCATACCCCCAACTTACTACTCTCATGGCACTTAAGTGATTCAATCTTACAGATCTATTTCTTGACTATTCCCCCAGAAAATCTTCCACTTCAGTATTCCCAGGGCCTACAATAGTGACTGCCACAGAGGAGAAGCTCAATAATAGTTGAGTGAATGAATGCCTGTTTGCATGCTTAGGGCAGACCCAAGGTCCTCATCTATAAAAGAGGTCACGATGTTGATCTTGGGCAACCGTCACAAATACTAACAGACCAGTTATGTGAAAAGCCATAGACTGTGAAAAACTGTGCCTAGCATGTGAACATTAAAAAAAAATTCTATGGAGTCTAAGACCAAGTATTTTGCACATTCTAACATCGTTGACATCAAGAAGCCTCCAGTGGTAACAGGACCACAGAACAGTGGTATAACATGGCTGCCATTGCTAGAACATTCACAGAACTTGCAAAATGGGTGTCACTGGCTTTGGTAAAAATCCTGGAGACCTGGGATCCCTGGATGGCTCAGCGGTTTGGCACCTGCCTTTGGCCCAGGGCATGATCCTGGAGTCCTGGGATCAAGTCCTACATCAGTCTCCCTGCCTGGAGCCTGCTTCTCCCTCTGCCTGTGTCTCTGTGCTCTGTCTCCCATGAATAAATAAATAAAACCTCAAAAAAAAAAAAAAAATCCGGGCAGCCCGGGTGGCTCAGCAGTTTAGCACCTGCCTTCAGCGCAGGGCATGATCCTGGAGTCCCAGGATCGAGTCCCGCGTCACACTCCCTGCATGGAGCCTGCTTCTCCCTCTGCCTGTGTCTCTGCCCACCCCCCCCAATCTCTGTCTCTCATGAATAAATAAAATCTTAAAAAAAAAATCCTGGAGACCATGGAAGAGGGCGGTCTTTCAATTCTATGAACCAAAGGGTTGTGGGAAGGGGCAGGAGGAGGTGGAGAATGAGATGTGCTACTAACATTCCTGAAAGAGAAGCCAGGAGTGGGCTAGCTCGACAGAGCTGCAAAGTGGGCACAGGTGCCGTCTCTGGGGCATTCATAGGAAATCTGATGCTCACAAAGGTGAGGGAGAAGACACAATGCAGCAAAACAGAGACGGCAATGACAAGGAGCCAAGAAAGCATGCTGAAGAGTGAGACTCAACGTAAAGAAGCTTTAGGAACACCAGAACCAACATATTTGCCAATACTTTCCTTTATATGTAGGCATAGCAGTAAAATATGATAAAAACCCATCTAATTAGGTCTAAAAGGGCCCTTTCAGTAAGTACAAAAGAAAGATTGAGCAGGATAAGAAAGCATTGTGTCGCAGTTTAATTAAAAGCCTTTTTTAATTTCTTGGCTTTATATAAAGTAACAGTGCATCTTACAATTGGCAGCATCTAGGTTTAGATGAAACAGAATTAGTTTGAGGAAAAAAATTAGGAAACAAGGCTCCGAAGCACCCCTGACCCCAAATATTTCTCTGCTGGTTTATCCCTGGGCTTATTTTCTCTGTATTTAATGCCCAGGTCCTACTGCCAGGCCTGATTTACAAGGCAGGTTCCCCTGGGGGAAAGCAGCAAATCTGTGTTTCTCAAGGACAGTGGTTCTCAAAGGGTTGTCCCAGGACCAGCAGCATCAGCGTCATCTGGGAACTAGTTGGAAATGCACATCCTTAGCCCCCACTTCTCCACCAAAGACCTACTAAATCAGAAACGGGGTAAGGGGGAGGCTGGTATAATACACCCTCCAGCTGATTCTGATTCATACTAGAGTTTGAAAAGCACTGCTCTAAGAAAAACACGCAGTGCCATCAGCTTGAGCACTCAAGCTTAACTACTCATGCAAGTTGAACTAAAATGTCCTAGGAATGCGTTGTGCACCAGGCACTGTGCTGGGAGTTGAATGTGCCTCACATCCTAAAGAGGTACACGTGCAAATGACTAAGTAAAACACAAAACAGAATGAGGTGATGGCTCACAGAGATGCTTAGCACCACGCTCTGTTCAGATGATGGAGGATAAATTCTGATTCAGGAGTCCTGGTGGGCTTCTCGGAGGAGGTGGCAGTGGAGCTGACCTTTCTAAGGGAAGAAGGTTTGGACAGGTTTTCTAGGACAAGGAGAATGACACTCACCCTAAGGAACCAGGATACACAAGGGGCACAAGAAGAGTCACAGTCCTGTGAACCTAAGGGGCCGTGACTCTGCAACACACTTTAAGAACTTGATTCTTTCAACAGACACCCCTCGCCCTTTGAGTCCTCGTCATGGATCCTGCTTGTGGCAAGGACTGCCACGTTGCCACCCCACGTCCATTCACCCTTTCCTGCTCAGGAACAGAACCCTGCTTACATCCAGGAGAGCAAAGCAGCCGGAGAAAACACTCGCTCCCACGGCCTCTACAGAGCTGAGTGTGGCGCTGGGACTTCGGGGAGGCCACTGACGGGCAGTTTGCCGGGGGCCACGTGTGCCCAGCCTGGCAGCCTGTCTCCGGTCCCTTCTTGGCTGCCGGCCTACGGGGAGGACAGTGCCGCTCCAGCACCACGTCGGACGCTGAGGTCCTCGACCTTCCGCTGAGGATGGCAAAGCCGAAATCGAGTGTCCCAAGAAGGGAAGGATGCCATCAAACCATGCACCAACCTACTGCCAACGTCCTGACTGCGTGCATGTGGGAGAGAAATCAACCTCCCTCTGGGTTAAGCCACTGTTACTGGGGACGGTTGTCACATGCTGTGGCGCCTCACTGTCCCCAGTTCACCACTATTTCCACCAGCCTCCTCTTGATCTGCAGCACTCGGGGTTCCTCCTCCTCCTTCATGGGACCCCTTTGCCCCAAGCCCCCATCCGCTTCTCCATCTGCTGCCACGCTTCTTGAGAACGTTATCACAGAACCGTCCGACCCTTTCGCCAGACAGCACCAGGCGGGGCTCATTTCCAAGTATGCTCACCCAGCCCACTCCCCCACACACCTGCACCCCCGCAGTGTGGCCCAGGTACGCCCCACATCTGCATCACCTGGGAGCTGGTCAGAGAAACCGACTCTGAGGCCCACCTGAGGCTTACGACCAGGAGATGTGTATGCCCGTGACAGCTAGAGAGGCACTCTTGTCAACGTCCTCCTTCTCACCTCTGATCTGAGGTGAGATCATCTGACCGCAGAGTGGGAAATACATTCTTCAGCACCTGTTCCTGCCCTCCCAGGTCTCACGGAGTCACCCCTTCCTACAACTTTCAAAGCAACCTACACTACCCTGAATTGCTTGCTACTCACTCTTCCCTGAACGAAATAATTACTTTCACACTTCCCTGCTTTTGTTTTCATTATTCCCTCTGCCTGGACTGCCCTTCAAGCCCCAGACGCCCTGCAGATCTCCCACTTAACCTTTGAGTGCACTGGCAGCTCAGATGTCACCTCCAGACCATGAGCATTTTGGGGGAGAAGGGACTGGGCTGGGCCTTCTCTGTCACGGAGGTGGACAACAGGGAGCTCTGGAGCCCATGTCACTTCCTAGAGTGTAATCTTGAACACAAAATGCAACCTCTCTCTGCCTCAGTTTCTTCACCTGTAAAACTCAGGACCCATGTTTCACAAGGGAGTTCCAAGAAGCCAAGGACGTGGTAAAATTAAAGCACCTGAAACAATGTGTGGCACATAGTACCCATTTCATAAACACTAGGCACTAATTCTTCATACCAAGACCTAGCGTGGGAATGGACACACCTGGTGGGCGCTCCACATACATTCACAGACTCTAACTTGCAGTTTCTGGATTGGCTTCCATGCCTTAGTTCTTCCTGGGCTCATGAGTCCACCCCACCCACTCTTCTCCACAGCCCAGCGAAAAGCCGGAATCCAGCCCCCAACAGGGACATTATTTAGATGAAAGAACATTTTCCGCAGCCATCCCAGCCCTCAGAGCCTCGCCAAGAAATAGAAAAGAAAAGCAATATAAATGTTAATAGGAAATTGTCTATTCGCTTTTACTGAGGCTAATCTACTGCAGCCCAACAAAGAGGGAAATAGACAGCTGAAGGGACAGGAAAACATGGGACCTTGACATGCTGAGGCCCAAGGGACTGCAGTTCCCAAGAGGAAATGCATTCCAGGCCAACGAGGCTGTGTGGAAATCGGGACAAAGGGCTTCTCCCTTTGGATGTCTCCAGGGTGGGCAGCATGGGTCCCACCCTGGCCCCCGCTTTTTGGGCATCCATCATCCTGTGTCCATGAAGTACAGTCACTGGTCCACAGGGTAGGGACAAGGAAGGCGATGACAATGCAATCCCTGTCCCCAAGGACAGGCAGGCAAATAAACCTACATCATCATACAGCATGGAAGTGCTATTCAGGGCACAGGATCAAGGCATCAGGCGAGCAGCAGAGGCACCTTACCAGCTCAACGGGGCAGGGGATGGAAGAGATCCAACGAAGTCCCCTCACAGAGAAAACCCAGGGACTAGGTTCTGGAGGGTGAATAGGGAGGAGTCTCATCCAGGCAGCAGGAAGAGGTGTCCCAGGCAGCAAGAACACTAGGTCCAGGGACCAAGGAAATACACTGGGTCAAGCTAAATATCGGTCCCCCAAAGATGCCCAAGGCTAATCCCGAGGCTGCCAGGGATGCTACAATAGAAGTCCAAAGAGTCTCTGCAGGTATGATTAACGAGCTTTGAGGCGGGAAGATTATCCTGCATTACCTCCTGGGCCCAATGCCATCACAAGATCTTTACGAGCCAGGCAGGAACCGCTGGCATCAGAGGACGAGTCAGCGTGCCACCGAGACAGAGATGGGAGCAACACACTTTGCAGGGAAAGGAACGGGTCACAAGCCAAGGAATGCAAGCAACCACTTGAAGCCAAGAAAAAGCCAAGAAACGGATAGTCCCTCAGAGCCCTCAGACGGAACCAGCCCTGCCTGCTGTCACTTGGACTTCAGCCCAGAGGGACTGGTGCTGGACATGTGACCTCCAGGGGTATGTAAGAATCCATTTGTGGTGCTCCAGGAATTCCCTACAGGAGCCCTGGGAAATCAATACACATATGCCGTGGGAGGTGCATCCTCAGGAATGCTAAACTAAAGTGACCCAGAAACGAAACTGAGGTAGGGGACAGCCAGGGGCCCAACCACGAACGGATCTGTGCACCAGGCTGAGTTTCCATTCTATCCTCAACGTGGAGCTGCTGCTAACGGATATTAAGCAGAGGGATGATATAATAAGATTGCCCGTGCTAAAGCACTGAATCGTCACATTTTTAGATCTTAAATCTCAGGAATTACCACATGTCTAATTCTCCATTTTATGGACTCATTTCTTTTACCATGGACTGTAATGACATTATGAAAAGAAGGAATAACCTACTGGAATATGTCACTCTATTACCGGCCCCCCAAAGGCCATGCTAATGTTTCTGAAAACACACACCTGTACTGGTGGGCTGTAATCAGGTAGGAGTGTGCAGGTGCAGACACACAGCTGGACAGGACTGGGCCTTGAGAGTTCCCACCCTCATCTGCTCCTGCAAAATCCTGGATGAATGGATGATTGCCCTGTGCCTAAAAAGACCCCATTCAAATGCTCCCTCCCTATCCCCGCGCCTGAGCCTCCAGAATGGGGAAGGCAACCAATGTATATTGAATGCCCACTCGGGGCCAAAAGCTTTGTGAACATTTCCTTTGCTGAGACACCCCCACCCCACGATCCTCTGAAGAAGAACACTTATCACCCTTTTGGGCTGCACCCTAAGTGCCAGGGTGGCCCTGAGTCTCCAGTGACTGAGTGCCATTCCCCGGGCACTGCTGTCACAAGGCACAGGGCCCATCAGAGAGAGCCAGGCAGAGGAGCTAATCCATTTCCCCATGCGCCATCCGCCCCCCAATCTCTGCAAGTCTCTGCCTGCACACGGAGAGGCCTCTAAATGTAAAATTGCAGCCAGCCTCCAGGCTCTGCACCCTTCCCACCCACTGCGCGTGTGTAGCACATCCCTCACCCACATATACCTCTTCGGGGCCTCCATCAGCTGCGCCCTTTGCCGAATGTCACTCGCTGCCAAAGGGATTGCTTAGGTGGCATGTAAGCAGCCCCGGATCTGAACAAGCTGGGTTTGCTCTGGCACCGCCACCAGCTCCCTGAGGCCACGGGCCAGGCACCACAGGGGTTCCAAGGCAGCGCCTGGGCAGCCACCAAAGCAGCGGACCCCCAGAGAAGGGGGCCCCGCAGGCTGCGGAACCCATTCCAAACAATCCCTGGTCCTCTCTCGGCTTCAGTTAAAACACTGGTTCGTTGACTTCACCACGTGGAGAGCCCACAAATTGAAAGCCAGGCGTGCTTTGCACACTTCCGACCCCCTCCCCGGCCCCGGAGGGCTCCCGGCGTGGCGTTAAGGCACCACAGAGGGCGGACAAAGAGTCGGGCACGTGCCGAGTTTTCAATTTGGAGCTATTTTAAACAGCACTGCTAGGAACCGCTCTGACAGGCTCCACTCTTCCCTGCTCCCCCTTTTCTTTTAGGATCTATATTTGGGGACGGTACATTCCTAAGAATAGAATCACTGAGTTAAAGGGTAAAAGCACAATTTATAGTTCTTATGGCGAACTCGCGTCTTACTCTCCCGAGAGCACCGCTGGCATCGCCAGCCACTCAGATCCAGCAGCTGATGGGCCCTGCCTTAATTCCACGCGGGGCTGGCCACCTCCCCTCCCGAGCTCTCATTTCAACAGCGCACAGTGCTCAGTTCGCCCCATTTGGTTGATGAGAATAGTGAGGTTGTGTCAAGTGAAGCAACCTGCCCCAACACATCCTTACAATTTTGAGTGCTTTTGAGACAGGGCCGGGAGAAGATTCTGAGTCCCTGAATCCCCCAGTTCTGCTGCGTCTGCTGAATTATTCAGATCTTTGAGTTATCCCACACTGCTATAACAGCTTTTCCTTATTAAGGCAACCAGAGACCAGGAACTAGACTGGGTACTTCTTTGTTATGTAAACCAGCACATCTACCCAAGCCCACTGGCAGGGAGTCCATTGAAATCTGAGCAAGGCATTAATAGGCCCAGTTTATAGAAGACAGGAAAGTGACTTCCCTCAACAGTTCCACAAATGATAAACCTACCCATCAAATGGATTTGAACACAGCACTGTCTCCAAACCCTAAGCATTTCATTCCAAGGCTAGACTGCCCCGAAGAGTTACTACCCCCAGATGGGTGCCAAGGAAGTTGGTTTCTAAAGATGGTGGTGAGAAAAATCAGCATTCCTTTTGGGTTCATCTTCCCTGGGATGTGCTGGCTGTGTAGTTTGATGAGTGCTGTGTTTACTTCAATGCCGTCCGCCTAGCTGCATACAAATGCCTGTCCTCTTCTGAGGGCTGCTTCCCCACTACACGAACAAGGATCACAAGGATCAGGCCACGTCCCCACACAGGCCTCCAGTGGTCCCTCTAATGACTGAGAGGGGGCCTTCTCATCAGAGCCTGGGAGAGAACAGGAAAGGCCTCTCTTAGGGGTACACTGCGCAGTACAGATGGAACAGAAAGGTGACAGTTCCTAGAAAGCAGAAGGAGCTCCCTACAAGGGCAAGAGCATCAGGGTGGGAAAGGAGTCACAGGTTCAAGTCCCAGCTCTCTAGTAACTCAATGTGTGACCTGGAGCAAGTCAGTCTTGGCCTCACGAAGCCTAATAAATGATAAAACAAATAACTTGATGTAATTTCAGACTCCCCTCTGGAGGCAGCAGGGGAGATTGACCGAATAGCTTTAAAGAAAGGAAAAAATTCAGCAAACCACGACCGGGTACGTGGGTCCCAGATCATTTGCACAAGTAACTTACTATCTTAGAAGTTCTTTTCCTCAAAATGCACAAATAGAAACCCATGGGTTGGCCCTTTTCTGCCCTAAGGCAGTGACCATCCTAGATTCTTTCAGACCCCCATCAGCTCACATCTTGATGATACTGCAGGTTGAAAGCAGCCTGGAAAAGCAATCATTACCTCCATCATCACGAATGCTATCATCTCAGGAGATCCAGAATTGACACAGGAGACCAATTCCAGCTAAATAATGTTATGACTGATCAAGAAATGCTCTAGAGGGAGAAAAGGAAAAACTCACCCTGGCTTCCTTTCCTTACCATCCTGGCATTAGAAGGATGTGCCTTTTTCCTCGCCATCCTGCCAGTTGTTAAAGGGAAACCACATCTGCCCCCTGGCACAAGCAGTCTGACCGTTTTACTATGTGTCCACCATCAGTAAGATACAGGCAATGCTCAGGTGAGTATGAAAAGCATCGATGCCACACATAACAAAATTCATAAAGTCAAGTTTGGCTTTACCAGAGATGCTCTTTTGATCGTAACTTAGAAAATCTCCAGGTGTTAACAGCTGGAAATGGTTATAGGTTCGTCTTGCTGGGGTTTATGGCTACATTTGCAGTATACAACTAAGATTTTCCAAACACACAAGACTCCAGGCAAATATGCATCATTTCCCCCCTCCTTTCTCCAATTGCTCTGGCTTCCCAGCCAACCTTACCCTCTGCTCCCCATTCTTTGGAATCAAAGGAATTTTAAAAAGAAGAAGAAAAAAAAAATCAAGCTGCTTTGGGGGGAAAAAAAGAAGTGTCAATTTGTAAATTCCCTACTTGGCCCTGTCTACCTGCAAAGATATAGGAAAATCTAGAAGTAAAAGAAGAGGATTGTGGTTTCCCTTTTTAGTTTCCAGATGGAGCTGCCTCCCACTGGCTACCCACACATCCAAGGGCTTGATGTCACTATTGTGATTTTAGTAGTACTGTGCGGGCCCTGGGGCAAGTCCCCCCATAAAAATCCACAAGAGTGAGCACATCTGAGAGAGCCAGAGATAGAAATGAGGGGAACCAATGCATACCTGGCTCGGGAAATGTCCACAGAATCAAGTAGAGACCATCAAATGGACGTCTGTCAATGCACTTATGCCAGCTGGACTGGGCCTCAGCCATGGGAAGGCAGATGTGCCTAAGCAAACTGCCAGAAGTCTGGGAGCCGAGAATGATGTAGCACCCAAATACCACCCCCCACAGGACCCTCAGGAAAAACCCCCTTGGCCATTTCCTAGGATGAAAGGATCAGAATTCATCAACTACATGGTCTGAAGGAGAAAAAGTATTTTCAACAGAGCCCAGCAATGTGGTATGACTGGCCTCCACACATGGAAGAAAAGTTGCTGGTACCCCAAGGCATTGCTATTTGAACAAGAATGTAATTAGTGGGACTGTGCACCAGGTACTGAGTCTACCTCCCGAGAAGGTGGTCGTGGTGGTAAACATGTACAGGGAGACCTGGATGGGGACTCCAACCTGAACCCCTCTCACTCGGTCTAGTCAGGATCCCTGCCCAGTGCATATCCTATAAGCTAGACATTACATACCTTCTTGAATCACAGCACCTCTCTTTAGGTGACTGTCACTGTATTGGGTTACTAGTGCAGTCATAACATAGTATTCCAGGCTAGGAGGCTTACACAACAGAAATATGTGTTCTCACAGGTTCTGGAAGCTGGAGTCCCAGATCAAGGTGCCAACAGGGTTGGCTTCTTTTCAGGCCTCTCTCCTGGCCTTGCAGATGGACTTCCTCCCCTGGCTCTAAACATGGTCCTCCCTGTGAATGTGTCTGTGTCCTAATCTTCTCTTCTTATAAGGACACCACCTTGTAATCCACCAACGCTGGATTAGGGCCACCCATGTGATTTCCTTTCACCTCAATTACCTTTTGAAAGATCTTATCTCCAAATACAGTCCCATTCTGAAGTACCAGGTATGATGTCTCAAGCCTATGCATTTTGAAAGAAACAAAATTCAACCCCTAACAGTCATTATCATCTGTATACCACTGAGGAACATGACACACACAGGAAGGTTAGGTAGCTTACCAGAGGGCCACAGGTCTAAACTGAGTGAGTGAGCGTAGGCCTTGTACCTGAGATCTAACTTTATCCCAAGTAGTCATTCGCATCAAGCATGCCAAGACTGCTCTAGGATTAAAACTGTTTTGTTCCTGGTCGTTGAGCTAGTAACTTTCTATCATCATGACTCATTCTCCTCTATTCAGGGTTGTCTAGACACCAGAGCTGTGCACAGCTACCCATTCTCCATTGCAATGCACCGATTTTTAAAAACCTTCATTACAGGCCATTCAGCTGTGGGATCACAACTCTCAGCAGCCCCCATGTGATTAATGCCTGTTCTCCAAAGTGGATTTCATGCTTCCTAAGAGCCTCTTGATGGTGCCTTGTGAAAAACCTTACAGATCACAGTCTCCTGATCAATATTTGCTGAATGCATGAATGTATGGAGGGATGGACAGAATGGTCAAGTTAAGCTCAAAAGACCCTTTCCAGTTTTAATGAAGCTCCATGATTTTGTCCTAGGGAGTAACACACTGGGACAGCTGCTTGACAGCTGAGGAGTACATGAGACCTAAACCCACACCTTTCTTCTCTAAAGTGCATCTTCCTCCTACCCAGATCAGGACAGCAGCACCTACGGAAACAACACAGTGATAAGCTGCCATTGAAATTAATGGCCTCTGTCTAGGTACAGAATGATGAAAACCACCAGGACCAATTAAACTTTGCCCTTAGAATTAGTCCCAACCTACTTTGATGTACTTTCTTCTCTTGCCAAACACTTTCTAGGTGGAAAAAAGGAAAACTTTACCATCATCTGATTCTACCGTTCCTGTTTCCTATCTGGAGGATGTCACTGACATTCAACCAACATCTGAGTAGCTCTATAAGCAGAGAACTACCACGGGCAGTTTTAGAAGAAGAAGACAATAGTTCAGGACAGTAAGGCGTTTCTAAGAATTCAAGGAGGTAAAAAACATGTAAGAATGCAGAATAATGTAATACAAATTGTATTAATATGTGTTAAGCCTTTAAGGAATACCAAGGAATAAGTGTAAGGTTAGAATATTAAAGAACAAAAGATTTTCAGAAGAGAGACAGTAAATCAAAGCATCAAATGGGAGACTAAAACCATAATCCTTGCCCTTGGCCCTACACAATGGCTAGTTCTGGGTCTAACAGAGCACCATGGTTATGTAACTGTCCAGGTATTGAGCAAGTTAGGAGGAACAGTAGCAAAAATTACAGGCCCAGGAGCTGTACCATGTGTCAAGGAGTAATTTGACTCCAGAGAGCTTTAACCACTTCCATTGTCTTATTCAATAACTTTGTGGAGTAAAGAACAAGATGGCAGATGCCGGGGAGCCTGGGTTGCTCAGTGGGTTAAGCGTTTAAGCATCTGACTTTTGATTTCAGCTCAGGTCATGATCTCATGGTTGTGGATTTGAGCTCTACATTGAGCTCTGTGCTCAGCAGGGAGTCTACTTGTCCCTCTCCCTCTGCTTCTTCCTCTACTCTCTAATAAAAATAAAATCTAAAAAAAAAAAAAAAAAAAAAGATAGCAGATGCTAACTCGGTAGGGAAGCCAAGAAACCTGGATGTCATGCCTACCAGTGGACATAAATGGCACTGGACCAGTAAGGATGCCACCTGAATTGAAGAGATGGTCCTTCCCCGAATATCCAAGCAGTCTTGAGGAACGCAGGATCAGATAAGTCTTGAGCCCAGAGGACCTCAAGAGGAGAAGAGCACAAGAGAGGAGTGTTCCTGGAGACCAGGGACCCAGTAACTATGAGCACATCAAAATGACAGTCTAGCCACTAGGCAACAAGATGAGCCACACTCTATCATCAATGGGAAATTATGAGAAAATTTCGACTTGGCTCCAAACGTGGTCAAGACATAGAAAGAACAGGTAGAGAACTGGAGGAAACCAAGAGTGGTTTTAGAGCCACAGCAGTTGAGAGAGAAGGATGGAGAGAGGGAGGGAGGGGGAGAGAGAGAACACACCATGGGTATCATACATCCTACTGAGGCCAGCAAGAAAAGCTACTAACGTACTCAGTCTTTAAAAAAAAAAAAGTAGAAACAACAACAGGGGGAAAAGACCAGTAACCTTGGCCCTCACATTCCTCACCAGCCTCTACCAAAGTCAAGATTAAATTTTGTTCCTATGGCACCAACTCTATCACCTCCAGGAATTTGCCTTGCATGGCAGGTGTACTCACAGATGGTATATCTTAAACATCTATGGTGCCGATGACTGCTACTCAGTCACAGCCACTGAAAACTGCCTATCCCCGTGGCTAATTTGTTTTGTTTGTCCTCAAAATCTCCCCTTTATGAACCTCTTCATCTTGAGAGCAAAATCATATCACTTGAGGGCTAAGATTTGCTAAGAAGCTCAAAGCTTCATTTCACATCTATTTTCTTATAATTAATCAGTTTTATTTAAAAAGGAGGAGAGGGATAGATAGATCTACAGACCTGGGAGAATGGATACAGCTCAGAGAACGATTATATATAATAGTCCCAGAAGGTTTAGCTGTTCAGATAATCATTAAAGAAATGGATGAAGTTGGTTTTTAAAAAGGTTCCAGCTCCCCCTGCCTCCCCTGAATCAGATAAAGAAAAACGAGAGAGCTATTTCCACTTCTTTCTGGAACCAAATTAAAATGTATCCCCAAACAGCCCCTCATTGAGAGCCACCCCACCTCTGCTGTGCCTCAAGTATACGAATATAGGGCACCACCCCTGGCTATTGGAAACACATCAATTACGGTTTGGGGGTCAACTCCAGTATATGTGGGTTTGGTGGTTTGTTTTTTTTTAAAAGACTTATTTGATAGAGTGTGTGTGCACAAACAGGAGAGGCGGAGGGAGAAGGAGAGAATCCTTAAGCAGAATCCCTGCTGAGCACAGAGGCCAGCATGGGGCTCGATCCCAGTATCCTGGTATCTTGGACCTGAGCTGAAACCCAGTGGGATGTTTAACTGACTGAGCTAGCCAGGTGTCCAATGGTAGTTTATTTTTAAACACAACCAGCCAGCACATATGGCTGGACATAACAAACCAGGGTGACACTATATCAATCTGATAGTTCCTTAATTCTCTAGGTGATAGTTTTGTTTTAGGTGTTTTTTTTTTCCCCTTCTCTGGAAAAACTCACAGATCTGTTTACTCTTTCCCTGTAACATTCAGTGTTTAAAAATGAACCCCCACCAGTTGGTAACATGAACTGGATCATCTTGCATGATGGCGTAGAAAACCAGGGACTGGCACCTACCTTTCTACTCAGTTGACTACGACAGCTGAAAGTTCTCAGGTCCGACAACTGTGGGGACAGGCCAGAAACGAAGTCGGCCTTGCCTGAAAAAAATTAGTGTCTGACTCTAAAAAATTAGAGTCAGATAAAGTGGTTCAAATCATGGCTTCTTTCCCTATGCACATTTGGGCAAACCCCTTCCCTCACTAAGCCTGTGGCCTGATCAGTAAACTGGGGAAAAGAATTATACCTACTTTATGAGATTAAATGAGCAAGATCAAGACACCACACAATATACTGGGGGAAACAAGCAGCAACTGCTTTCATCATGTAAATGCTAAATTAAGATCTATAATGTACATTTATCAAACCAATCCAAAAAAGGGGGGGGGGGTAGAAAAGTAACCTACAAAGTCCAGGTAAAATGGATTGTGACATGCATCTCCTCTTGCATCTTGTTCACATAGGCCTGTCACTCCCCCCGGGAAATTCTCTAGGAACCGACCAACCACACACAGACCTCTGACCCACTCCAAGCACACTCTGGCCTCTGTGACATCCTCCTGAAGTCCAACCTAAGTCCTGAAGTCCAATCTGCCACCACAGATTCCAAAAGGACACGGGGTGGTTACTTCATATGCACAGAGTGCAGGTCTCTGAAGATGCACAGAGGCTGGGGGGCGGGGAGCAGTCTCCCAGAAGCTCATGGACCCCCAATGCTCCTGGCTCCCTCCAGGCTGTCCTCTGGAATCCAAATCACTGGATAGACCTCTCTCATCCTCTGAAGGCTTGCTGTCAGAAGGACTTCTGTGCAAGTGGAGAGAGAAGCGGGGAAGACGACAAAACAGAGGAAAGAGCCTATGCAGGAGATGGGGGACCCCAACTCCAGCTCGGCTGTCAGGAATACTTGGGCTTCCATTCTGCACCTTCTGAGTGAGAAGCTTGGAAACAGAGAATCAGAATTGAGGCTGCTCCTCTGAAATCCTCATTTGGCACCACCAGACACTGAGGTCTGGAGAAAAGAAAGTGGCTGTAGAAGGTTAACTGGGCCACTTACTGGGCCGGTCATTACTAGAACCCAGGGTCCCTATCACCAGACTTCTCCCACATCTTAGCATCAGCACATGGGAGACATTTCAACACTAACAGGCCATCTTCTTCGAAGCCCCTGAGCCCTCCCACTGCTCCTTGGAGGTACAACAGACCCCTGCCATCTTACTGCTTTAAGCGGATGTTCCTAAGGGCAGGTTGGTAACGCTGGGGTAACATCTGGCCGTTAACCAGTCTCAAAGTGGTTTCCCCGGACAGCTGTGTTCACGACAGCCCTTTGCTCGAACTGCAAAGCAAACACTCTTCCACAGCTCCTCTACTGTTGAGAACAGAGGCTCTCAAACTTCAACAAAGTGACCTTGAGGACTCGTTAAAAGCTCAGAATGCTGAGCCCCATTCCTCCAGGGCATCCGCTGCAGTAGGTCTGGGGTGGGACCCCAGGAAATCATATTTCAAACAAGTGCCCCATTCAGATATTCTCTCTGCTGAGCTCTCCGATCCAGCAACATGACCTATGGCAAGGATCAAAGATCAGATCCCTGTCTACAACTCTGGGGACACTGGACAAGCTAGCCTAAAGTTGCCACTCTTTCCAACAGAGCTCAAATCTCTCATGTGATCACAGACAGATGTCACGGAGAAAGAGACCCATGTCGACATGCTGTGAATCCCAGCTGGCGGGGGCTTTCTCTTCACTGCTCCGAAACCAATACTAAGAAATCTCTCCAAGGAGTTACAAACCATCCACAATTTAATTTTGAGTTAATTCTCCATCACTAACTACTAATTCCAATTTCATGTTTCCCTTTAGATAAATTGTTCCAACTCTGTGCACAATCTAAACTCAACTCTCCACCTCAACCCATATGCTGAAGTAGGATCACGATACATAGCCCTCGCTTTGGGAAACAAAGGCAAACCCTCCAACCTAGCTCCATAGAGTCACTCCCATGTCCTAGGGTTGCCAGATTCAGGGCATTAAAAAATACAGTATACCCACTTAGAACTGAATTTCCGATAAACCAATTATGTTTTAGCAGGAGTATGTCCATGCGATGCTTATGCTAAAAATTGTTATATGTTTATCTGAAGTATAAATTTAACAGTCTTGTATTTTATCTGGCACCTGTGCACTCATTCAAAAAATATATATTGAGCTTGAAAGACATGTTACTTGCTACAAATATAAGATATATAAGCAGGGGTGTGGGTAAATGTTTAAAAACTGGCTGTAGAGGGGATAATTTTTAGTGTTTGCTAATGCCTGGAGTTCCTGCAACCATCTTGCAAATATGAGAAGATCAGAAGACCTGTAGAGACGCCCATTCAAAGGACCAACATTACTGAGCCACAGAACTGAGGGCAACCATCACCCACCTCCCAGCTCTCGTATGGGAAGAGGAATACACTCTTATTTGAGCCTCAACTTGTTGGTTGGCTCTTCCATCGCTAGTACCCAAATGAGTCCTAATGGATACACAAGATACTCCTCTCTGCTATGGATGTTATACTCTGCCTCCCCAAGGAGACCAAAAGTTGTTTCTGTTTGGGAGTCACGTTGGCGGGTTTCTGCTTCCCTCCCTTCCTTCCTGTTCCTCACCACTCACAGTATAGCCTTTTTCCATTAATTCTATCAAGCCATCCAATGGTGCAATGCTCTCAAATCTGCGGGGACATATCTCAATTAGTGCCTCCAACTGACTATGAATCCATCACCAATGTTTTCTCCCAAGGGCCTTTTGGAAGAAGTATTGGCCTTTCCAATACCCTTTTGGAAGAATATTCTGTAAATCTGCTCTCAGCTGTTAAACCGAGTAAAGCTGTCTTCCTTCCAGTGTTGGTAAAGCTCTTCTCGGGAACCAGTTTTTCCAACCTACTGAATACTTCCTTGGGTCAGTGAACAACCCTGCAGAAATCCAAAAACACCACAGAGGAGCTCTTGAGGACCAAATAAATCCATTCCAGAACCCTCAAGTACCTGCACTGGGAAAGGAGGGCTCTTAGCAACAGGTTATCTGCGACGGCTGGTGACCCACACGCCCTTCTTTTGTGAACAATCCCAAGCTCAGATGACTGTACTTAAGAAACCAACTGGCACTGACTTCTCTCACTGCTACAACAAATGAAAAAGGAGACTTGATGCATGAAGGGTGAAGTTGACTAAAACCATACATGGAACTACTTGACTGATCATGTCCTGAAATTTTATTTCAAGCACATTCCTTCAAAGTCAGGTTTCCCAAAGGGCCAGGCTGTCCATCCCCATTCCCACCCTCTCCACTCCATTCACCCTTTATTTCCACCTTGGGGAGATCCTTTTAATAGTCATTCTGTTTTCATTGCTCATCTCATCTCTAAAGCTTTTCTCTGTCTAATCTCTAGGTTCATGCATAACTTTGAGGGATAAATCATTTAAGAGAGATTCACAATGCTGCTGTGTAGATAACCTGTTTCATGGCCGACAATTCCAGGTACTGTCTATACTTGCCTTCTAACCAAGCCAAATGTGCTATTTGTCATCAGCTCATTGTCCCTAAATAGCACATTGGCTGCCCCCCGAGACCAAATGTCCAAGGCTCTCAATACCTTAGGTATGGATCTAAGAGACAGACCGAAGCAGAGACCCAGTCTCCTGCTCTGAAGACTCTTGGCAAAGGGAGGTCCATCAGAGCCACAGCTGGCTCACCGGAAGACAACACTACACAGAGCCAGCCCAGATGCTGGGGAGAAATCTAAGACAGTGACCAATTTATGAGGGGAACAGGGTTGGACAAATTGGAAGGCACAGAATGAGGCTAAGAAAATAAACAGGAGGCTTTTTAGAGGAAATCTGTTCACACTGAGGATAATTAATTAATGTGTTGACTGGACTCCCAGAGGCAATCACAGAATCTGAAGCCATGATTATTTTTAATAGACCTGGGCTCTCATTGGGTGGAAACAACACAAGCCAACAAAGAGCTGGCTGGCCACGTAGCCACATGACTGAACTCCTTCCATCCTGATCCACAATTATTTTAATGAGAGGGAAGTGGCTCTCCCACCCCCAATGCCAATTCACTATCATTTTTTTAGCCCCTACTCAGCCTGGGATGGCACCATTGAGAGGGAACCACGTTATTTCCAAATGTCCTTGACAGGTCTGTCACTGTGTGTCCCAGCCTGACGCTATCTTCCCTCCATACAGATTACACCAGCCAAAGATTCCTGGTCCAAGATGGCCGCTGGGGGCTTCAACCAGAAATGCTGAGCCACTCCTAGTTCTTCTTATAGAATTTTTTTTTTTAAGATTTTATTTACTTGACAGAGAGAGAGAGAGCATACAAGCAGGGGGAGGGGCAGGCAGAGGGAGAGAGAGAAGCAGGCTCCCCACTGAGCAGGGAGCCCAATATGAGGCTCGATCCCAGGACCCCGGGATCATGACTCTGAGCCAAAGGCAGACATTTAACCAACTGAGCCACCCAGGTGTCCCTCCCATGGAAATTTTAAATAAGGCAAACAGAGAGAAATTCTCATTTGTGGCAGATGCCTAAGCTGACAGGTCACAACAAGTTGGAATGGAAGACCATACTAAACTGTATGAAAAAAGAGAGAAGAGAACGAATGAGAGAAAGAAAAGAACCCGGTGATCAATAAAGGAGAAGCAGAAAAGGAGGGTGTATGGAGTGGGGGCCTGAGAGAAAGACAGCAAAGAGTCAGAGGGAAAAGATGGAGAGACAAAGAGGAGACTTAGAACTAGACAGATCCTAGAGCTTCCTACATCCTGGAAGTAAAAGCCTCGATCCCCAAATTTTTAGGTAGAAACTGAGCTGTATTTCCCAATCTGAGGTTTCTGGGCACATACTCATGTTTCATAGATAACAGCACCTTCACCTTTTTTAAATTCAAGCAGATCTGTAGGTCTTGCAACTAGAATATGCAGGAAGACTTCCATCAATATGAAACACTCTTCTTGAGCTAACTACAAAGGTCCTTTTAAGGTCAAAACATGCCTTCACTCAGCAAACCTTTGTTGGACGTCTCCTATCTCTTTGACCTTGTACTTAGTATTGGCTTGGAGAAATGAATCAAAACACAGCTGGTAGTCACCCACCGAGTACAGAAAACAGAAGGGAGATCTCCCAGCACACACAATTATGATACACTCTGATAACTGTTATTTATAACCAATGTGAGCAAGGAGGCACGTGAAAACACAGAGCCTCTGCCAGGCAGGGGACCGGAGGGGGGGGGGGGTGCGGTCAAGAAAGTCATCCTAGAAGACGCAATATCTGAACTAAATCCCAACACCACCCAAGAATCATTAAGGTGAAGAGAGAAGAGCAGGCCACGTGACCCCTGTGGTATGCTGGCTGGCTCCTCCTCATGGGAGAATTTATACCCCAGAAATGGGCAAATACTGCAGATCAGGGCTTTTTCATTCTTTTCTGAGTCAGCGTATGCAGGTGTGCACCTGGAAGTCCACAATCCAGAGGTAGAGAAGGTGGTTTGTGGTTAGGGGAGGTTGAAATGTAGAATGTTAGAGAAGGAACAGGCTAGAGATAAGGCTGCCAGGTGAACAGAGGTCACACCAAACATCCTTGTTGACTGTGAGACATTTAGACTATCCAAAGCCACTGGAGGGGTTTAAATAAGAGAATGAAATGGTTGGCTGGAGGGACACCTGGGTGGCTCAGTGGTTGAGCATCTGCCTTCAGTTCAGGGCATGATCCCAGGGTTCTGGGATTGAGCCCCGCATCAGGCTTCCTGCATGGAGTCTGCTTCTCCCTCTGCCTTATGTCTCTGACTCTCTCTGTGTCTCTCACGAATGAATGAATGAATGAAAGAAAGAAAGAAAGAAAGAAAGAAAGAAAGAAAGAAAGAGAGAGGGGAGGGGAGGGGAGGAGAGGGGAGGAGAGGAGAGGAGAGAAAGAAATAAAATGCTTGGCTTGAATGATCTGGCTGCTGAGCAAAGGACAGTGGCTAATAAAAGCTGGGGCCACTGAAAGCTGAGGGCTGCTGGAATAACAGCCTGGTCTGCTGTGGCCACAAGATTCCCGGAGAGCCGAATGCAAAGCAGAAATCAAATCTTAACAAAACAAAAAACAGAGGCAGAAGGGGGTGGGACACAGTAGCAGTGTAACTGGGCTTTCCCATTCACAACCCTCATATGATTAGGTCAGATTATCTACGTAAAAGGACTGCAGAATCAGGTGTCATGTAGGGGGAAAACTGAACTTGAGGTTCAGATCAAAATCTTGGCTCCCCAGCCATGTGACCGTGGGCAAGCTACCTAACCAGAGCAAAACACTCATTCCTTCTGAGCTGCAATGGTCTCCTTAGTAGAATATGGACAAAGATACCAGTTTCCTCAGGCTCGCTTTGAAGACTATGTAGGAATCCAAATATATAAGTCCTTTAAGTATAACATTCAACAATCACGGGTGCTGGGTACTGAGTCACTTAGCTCTGAAATTCCCCATATACCCCTAAAAGTTGGGACGAACTGGGCCAAAGAACAAGAAAGGACACAAAGCCATGAATGAGCATGAAGAGGAAATGCAATCCTGGACATTTCCACGAAGGGTCTTCTAGCAACATCTCTCAAGTCCAGCCTAAGCTCCCAAATGAAGAGCGGCACAGCCACCTGACAGATGGGGAACCAGAGCAGTGCAGAGTAAGCATGCGCGGTGCCCCCTCTGAACTCACAATGATGCTGGGCTTCCCGCTACCACCTGTCAGTGACACCCCCGAACAAGTTGGTCTTCTCCTAGGAGCTCCAGACCTCATGCCCTGACCAGTGCTCTGGTCTGAGCACTATCTTTCTGGACGCTGACCAAGGACACAAGAGTCTCGTATGTCACCCTGACACCACGTGGCATTTTTTGTCTGTCTTTCAGCTCCTGTTCCTGCACAGCAGCATGAGTACAACAGAGGGCCTGGGGACGACACGAGGCTGGCTGCGCAGTCACCATAAAGTTATTATTAACGACAACCATGGGGGAGGATGATCATGAAAACGACAATGTGACACCAATCACGTGAAAAGTGCTTTGACAAAATGACAACGTATGGAGACTTATGGTTTGTGTGGGACTAAGCCAGATGTGATGGGATTCACCACTCACTCCTGCCCTTGGGACAGACCGTACACACAAAAGCACATGAGATGGGATGCCTGGGTGGCTCAGCAGCTGAGCGTCTGCCTTCGGCTCAGGTCATGATCCCGGCATCCTGGGATCAAGTCCCGCATCGGGCTCCCCACGGGGAGTCTGCTTCTCCCTTTGCCTGTGTCTGTCTCTCTGTGTGTCTCTTATGAATAAATGAGTAAAATCTTTAAAAAAACAAAACAAAAAAACAAAGAAACGCTAAAAGCACACGAGACAAGTCCGAGCAGAAGGCACAGGACTGTGGAGGGAAGTAGGAGGACAATAAGGAGGAGGAAAGAACAGCAAGGACGGGGGCCAAGGATGGGGGTGGCAGGCTCCACGCAAGGTCCAGCACCCAGATAAGGGCCACGCGCACCCACAACCACCTCTGCTGGCTACCACAGGGGTCAGCGGATGGCTGAGGTCATGAGCGGGAGCTGGGATTGACGGCTGGGGGCAAACTGCTTTGGTAGAGCTGGAAAAGGAAGTCAGAGCGGGATGTTGAGGGCAGGAAGGGGAAGCCCGTGACCTCTGGCCTGGCTCTCCTGTTCTGGCAATAGGGAGCCACAGAAGGCTATTCAGCAGGGAGTGGCACAGCCTTTGAGGAGGATTCTTCTGGGATCTTGAGGAACTAGGGGAACACCAGGAGGCAGAAGGCAGCATAGGACAGGTCAGATAAAGGCTAAGGAAGGCTTCTTCCAAAGAGACAGCCATTAGGGGCAATTACAAGAAAGAAGGTTTTCACACTTCAAAGAACTTTAAAAAGCTCTCCTAAAAGGGGAAGGGTCCTCATTTCCACGCTAACCGGGGCCAGAGCTGGGTTCATGGTGAGGGACGCACAACCTCCAAGGTCCAGGGAGAAAGGGAGACAGGCCATCTCTGGATGCCTCACATGTAGGAACTTCAGGACAGGGGTAACATGCCAAGAAATTCTGGAGACCGCCACCCATGCTATCTTTCTTCTACCACCAGCTGGTTCATTTCTGCAGACACTCTTGCAAGTCCTACTACCTAGGACATCCTGTAATGTAGGGAAGTGGAAACAAGGATGAAAAAGGCTGCTGCTGATTCTAAGGATCCTAGACACTGAAGCAGCTTTGATACCAGGTAGACTTGGGTAAAGCACGGATCAGTGCACAGGTAGGGGGGACAGCTAGCAGGGTAGAAGTGTGCAAGGAAACACAGGCTGGGGAGCAAAGGCAAACGGGCCACAGAACGTGCCTGAGTGGCAGGTGGACCGGTGCACGATGCTACATGGAAGACAACAGGAGTATCAATGACAACACACGTTAAAATTCTGCTTGCATTAGATGGGTGGGATGCGGGGGGGGGGGGGGGAGGGGTTATGGGGGCAGGTGAGCACAGCAGAGAGTGCAGGGAGTCCCAAGACACAAAGGTGCCACCATTTCTTGCTGAAGCTGACAATGCTGTGGGTCAAACACGTGAACCAGAGCCATCAGCCACAGTTCTACACGGGTCACCCTTCACACCTCATCTGTACATCCAGGTGGGCTCATAACCTGGAAAGAATCCTCTTGAGATACAGAAGGGAAGGGCTGACATAAAGCACTCAGAGCTTTAAGCAGATACTGACCATCAAGACGCAGGTCATGATCCAAGAGGTCCAAAGGTTCTGCACATTCTCAGCGACCTTGTACTAACACGAGTCATTTTAAGTCTCCTACCTCAACATGGAACCCATCTATCCATCTATCCATCCACTGATTATTATTGAGTGCCCAGGTCACTCTTTGGGACACTGAACAAGACCTACAAACTGCCTGCCCTCAGGTGTCAACACTCAAGTGGGAGACAGAGTTGTGATCAGAGTTGTGAAGAAAATATGGAGAGTGCAGGGAGGAGGGCTGCTTCATAAAAGGCCCTGAGAGAAGGCTTCTCTTACAAGATGAACTGTGAACAGAGACGCTTAGGAGTGAAGGACTGAGCTAGGACAGACATGGAGTGAGAGCATTCCCAGAGGGGCCAGAGTAGTGGTCCCAGCAAGGAGAGCAGCTGCAGGGGTGGGGTGGGGGGTGTGGGAGGTAGAATGGGCTAAGGGGTGAGGAGGTGTAACAGAGATAGGAATTGGGGGTGAGGTCAGAAGGTCAGCAGTGAGGAGAAGCTCAGGAAGACCCTGAAAGGTCGATCGATAGTGGGCAAAGCTGCTCTCAAGTCTGCCCTGACATTGTCCCTCTACTGTACGCAGGTCAGGACAAAACGTTTAAAGCAATCCTGGAAGCCCATACTCAGGTGTGTGATTCTCAAAGCCCATCATAATCTTCTAGAAGGCAAAAACAGGTTTGCCTTCCTCATGTGTCTGTGCAATGCAATATCCACAGTAGGTGTCACATAAATGCTTGCCAGATAAACCATATGACCGCATGATCATCAAGAAGGATGAGGTTTTTAATAACACCTCATGATGTCCTCTCATTCTATGCTACTAGTTCTCAGCTTAGAGTGATCTTGCCCCCCAGGGGGCATGTGGCAATAAATGGAGACATTTTTGAGATCATAACCATGTGTGTGGGGAGCAGCAACAGGATGCCATTGGCATCTAGCAAGAAGAGGCTGGGGAAACCACTAACCGTCATACAATGCAGAAGACGGTCAGGTCCCCACCTCCCCACGAAGAATCCTCAGGCCTGACACCCCGGCCCATTTAATCTCCACAATACTCTCTTTTCCAGCTGAGCCAGCTGGGCCACTGGGAAGTCCACATACCCAGAAGAGTACAGCGTGAGGAACATTCTTAACTACAAAATGGTAGCAACATAAGCCAATAGACAAATTGCACAATAATTTGCTAGACTGGCTCACAGAACTCAGAAAAGCACTTTACTCTCTATTACTGGTTTATTCTAAAAGCTGTAACTCAGAAACAGCCAAACGGAAGAGATAAAGAAGGCAAGGTATGAGGGGGAAGAATGTGAAGCTTCTACGTTTTCAAGGGGCACCACCCTCCCAGAACCTAGAGACGCCCACCAACCAGGAAGCTCTACAAACCCCTTAGTTCTTTCAGAGGACATGATGGAGCTGGCCAAACAATGGCCAATGATTTAATCAATGTCCAGCCCCTCTTCCTTCTCCACTGTGTTGCCCCCAGCAAGGAGCTCCCCATCCAGAGCTCTCTGAGGGTACACCAAGGATCATCTCATTAGCATCAATTCAGGTAGCCTTAAAGGGGGCCACTTATAATGATAAAAGAAGCTCCTCTCACCCCTTAGGAAATTCCAAAGGTTTTACAAGCTCTGTGTCAGGAACCAGACCAAAGACCAAATTATACAGTTTCAATTATCTCACAGGTAAATATAAATTGGTAGAGAATAATAGGCAGAGAGACTGAAACAAAAATGGGGGGGGAAATAGAGGGAAGAAAAAAAACTCAAGAAATACAGACAAGATCAGTGAATGGACTGGAAGTATCTCTAAGCCAAAGCTCTGCCAAGAATTGGCATATGGCCCCGTGACTCCCCCCTCCCCATGCTAAGCCAGTCCCCACAACTGTAAGATTCAGAAGATGTAGACAATCACTTACTTCCAGCCTTAACATTGCTAGGACTTGTTCGTCATCGGAGCAGAAACATTACCTTTGGAAGCACACTCAGAAACTCAGAGCAATATTAGCCATACAAATCCTAAATTCCTCCCCCTTCACCCAGAGAAGGAAGGAGGTGCCATTGCTAGATAGTCCTCCTCCCTCCCTTTCTTCCTTCCAAAATTATTTTTGTGTATTGACATCCACCCTGCGTCGAGCACAGTGCCAGGACTGGGAATATTCAAATACAAGATGCAAATACAAGGGTTCCTCTTCACCTGGTCCATTTGTTAAGCGTTCTTAACCTGCCCAGGCCCGAGGTAGGCAATCTTCCTACTGCAACAGAATTGGATGCCACACTAGGACCCTGCCTGCCTACCTCCAAGCAGCAAGCAGGATGGAGTGGTGATGAGGAGGGAACTCCCCACCTCCCTGCCTGTCAATATTTACCTCTCCACTCAATAAATCCTGATGCTCATCTTAATAGAAATCAATATCTACTTAATGGCAGAGGAACAAGAAATTAAGGCAATATAAGTGAGGGAAAGAGAGAAGTTTTGAGAGATGTGAGAGGATTTGGAGAAGCAATGTAGGGAGAGTCCGCTTGCCCTGGCAAGTGAGGATGGCACAGGCTGGTGGCAAAACCAAGGCTTCCTGAAAGTCAAGGTGATATAGGGCAGCCACAACAAGGTGGAAGATGGTTATGGATGGAGAGGAAGAGGGCTTCACAAATGAGAGTGCCCCCAAAATCAGCTCCACCAAAGAGAAAGAAAGACATCTTCCATCTCTTATGACAACCATGGTGTAGGTGGCTGCTAAGAATCGAGAGACTTCAGAATGCTCTTAAGAAATGACCTCAAATAGTGAAGCTTGGGCTGGTTTTGATTAAGTCATCTGATTAGTCCCCGTTCTGGGCTGGGCACTGAAGTAGGGCTGATCCATTCCCCACCTGGTTCAATCTCCACATTACAGAGGGTAGTAGTATTACCCCATACACACCACAATGAAGAAACCAAGGGCCCAGAAATATTTTGCTCAACCGAGCAAAGAGAAAGAGCCAGCATTCAAAGCTGAGTGTGTAAGGCACATTTTTCTACCCCACTGCAGTAATGTGAATGGGGCTGGACAGTAGAACATAAAGAGAAATGCAATTTAGAGCCTTGTTGACCCAGGACCCGCCATGAATGCCTGTAACAGGATCAAGTCCCAGTTCATCGTTTGAGGATGACAATGAGGTGTACCTATTCCTTCTGTCTGGAAATTATGATCATATCCATTTTACAGAGAAAGAAGGTAAGACCCAGGAAGTCACATTGTATGCCGAAGGTCACAAATCCACTGACTAATAAGGCTAGGACCTCAACCCAGGTCCATTCTCTAAATGATTAACACAGAAAGCAAAGGCAAAGAAAGAAGCTCAGGAGAGGAGGTAAAGACGGAATTCCTGGGGCTTGGGGAGTTAGGGAAGGTTTCTTAGAGGAGGTAGGCTTTGAACTGAACTTTGAAGTATGGGTAGGAGTGGGGCCAGCACAGAAGGTTAGCAGGAATGAGCCCCGAGCAGGATCAAGGACTGGAGACAGGTAAGGGTCATCCAGAGGCTGGGCAAATGGGCCTGGTGCTCGCAAGGCCTGACGGCAAACATCAACCATCCCAATAAGCTGAATCAAACTCCTAGTCCGATTCAGAAAGGCCCGCTCAAAGCCGTGCAAATGGCTCTCCAGCAACTCTGCCTACAGCATATGTGATCCCACCCTTCCTCATCAGCCCCACTCCCTACTGCTTCCAGAGTTCATCCGCCTCTTCTCATATGCACACATAGACCGTTCCTCCAGCCTAGAGACTCTCTATCCCACAAATTAAAACATTTCCAGGGGATTTATGCCAGGCACACCATCTGACACTGGGTGACAGACCCACTGCCATGTTATCTCACCCCCAGCAGGCCATGGCTCTACTCAGAACCATAGGAGGCTCTACTAGACCTGCCTGCATACTGCCTGGCTTCCCCCACCTGCTACTTGAGCTTAGCTGAAGGTCTAACAAAGTAAATCCATGCAGCATTAAGGGGCAGGCCTGAGTCACTGAATTCCTGGTCTAGGACTCTTTAATATAGAACAACTCTTCTATTTTTAACACACCTCCCATTCCTGAGGACACCACTGCTGCAGAATTATAGAAACACGATGAACAGTTTACAGCCTGCACCACACTCAGCAGCTTAAAGTGACAACATTAATTTAATGAACTTAAACACTGGTGAACTTTTTAACACGTCCACAAGTTATTTACACTGGGAAATGCGTGCCTGAGGACTGGTGCCAAGGAGACTCAAGTAGAGAAGACACACAGATCTTTCTTTCAAATGTTATTTTGCATTTTAAACTTTGAGCTTTGATATGAAGAAGGTGGTTTTTCTCTTCTGATTTTCTGAGTCCTGCCTGCATGCATCCATCCTTCCTATAGGACATGTACATCAGCATGCTGTAGGAACACTCAAGGATAATCCCTCCCATCACAGTCTACTTAGAGAGACAAACAGAAGTAAATACAACGTAATATGACAAATATAATAATCAAATGACGAAGTGTTAGGGGACACAGTAAGTGGTAAATGGTTTGGTGGAAAAAGCAGAAAGGCCATAGTGTTCATGGACATGCTGCATATTCATTTCTGAGGGCTGCCACAAAGAAGTACTATCAACGAAGTGGCTGAAATGACAGAAACTCCTTCTTCTCCCAAAGCCGGAGTTCAAGGTCATGGCATCAGCCTGGTTGGTTCCTTGCAAGGGCCATGAGGGGGGACCTGTTCTCTTAACTTCCAGTGGCCACAGGCAACCCTTAGCTTGTAGATGGGTGTTGTTCTCTGTGTGTTTTCACATCGTCTTCTCTCAGTGGGAGTCTCTGGATCCAAACGCCTTCTTTGGAGAAGGTCACCAGTCATACTGGATTAGGGCCCACCCTAATTTCCTCATCTTAACTCAGGATCATCTGCAAAGACCCTATTTCCAAATCAGGTTACATTCACAGGTACCAGGGATTAGGACAGCAACATCTTTGTGGGGGGAGGGGAGACACCATTCAACCCACAACGGGGTAAAAACCCAGACCCTGAAGGACAAATATGGTAGCTCCACTTCCATCTTTTTTTTTTTTTTTTAAGATTTTATTTATTTACTTAAGAGAGACACACAGAGAGAGAGAGAGGCAGAGACACAGGCAGAGGGAGAAGCAGATTCCATGCAGGGAGCCCGACATGGGACTCGATCCCGGGTCTCCAGAATCAGGCCCTGGGCTGTAGATGGCACTAAACCACTGAGCCACTGGGGCTGCCCCATCTTTTTTTTTTTTTTTTTTAAACAAATCTATCCATCCGTCTATCAGAGAGAGTGAGCATGAATGGCAGGGAAGGGCAGAGGGAGAGAAAGAGGCAGACTCCCTGCAAAGCAGGGAGCCCAATGCAGGGCACGATTCCAGGACCCCAGGACCTGAGCTGAAGGCCAATGCTTAACCGACTGAGCTACCCAGGTGTCCCTCCACTTTCATCTTTAATAACACCTTTATTGAGAGATACTCCACATACCATAAAAAAGTCACCTTTTTAAAGCATACAATTTAGCAGGTTCTCATATGTTGGGTTGTGCAACCATCACCACTGTCCAATTCTAGAACTTCATAAGCCCCCAAAATAAACCTTGTACTCTGCCAGTTACTCTCCCCCCAACCTTTAGAAACCACTAATCTACTTATTGCCTATCCTGCCATTTCATATGGATGGAATCCTACGTAGCCTTCCCTGTCTGGCCTCTCTCACATAGTGTCTTCCAGGTTCCTCCATGCTGTAGGTATCAATACCTCACTCCTTTTTATGGCTGAATAATATTCCACCATGTGGCTATGCCATGTTTGGTATATCCATTCACCAGTTCACAGACATTTGGGAAGTTTCCACTTTATTATGAATAAACTACTAGGAACAATTGTGTACAAGTTTTTGAGTATCTGTTTTTGATTCTTTTGGGCATATACATAGGAGTAGTCTTGCTGAATTACATGCTACTTCTATGTTTAGCTTTCTGAGGAACTGCCAAACTTCTTCAAAGTGGCTGCGCCATTTTGCATTCCTCCCAGCAGTGTAGAATGGCTCCAATTTCTCCACATCCTCTCCAACACTTGTTCTTTTCTATCTTTTTGATAACAGTCACCCTAGTGGGTGTGAAGTGGTATCCTGTGGTGGTTCTGATTTACAGTCCCCAATGACTAATGACATTGAACATCTTTTCATGTGCTTATTGGCTACTTGTGTAGCTTCTCTGGAGAAATGTCTGTTCAAGTTCTTTGTCCACTTTTTAATCCAGTTGTCTTTTCACTGATCTAGAAGAGTTCTTTATTAAAGATACAAGTCCCTTATCAGACTGCAAATACTTTCTCCAATATTGCAGGCTGTCTCATCTTAAATGGTGCCCTTTGATATACAGAAGAGTTAAATCCTGATGAAGTCCAATCTATTTTTTTTTTTTGCTTTTGCTTCTAGAGTTATAGCTAAGAAATCAGTCTAATCCAAAGTCACAAAGATTTACCCCTATGTTTGCTTCTAAAAGTCTTACAGCTTTGCTCTTATGAGTCTATTTGAGCTCTACAATCCATTGAGTTGATTTTTGTTTTTATCCTTCTGAGTTCTAGAATAATAATCCTTATAAAGTTTAACTCTTCCAACACCCAGCCCCTTGTTTACAGATCCTAGAAGTGAGGAGTACCTTGCCCACAGCTACACGAGGAGTTTCAGGCACAACTGGACTCAGATGTGGGTTCTCTGCCTCAATGTCCAAAGAGGACTCTGGCTCCCCATGAGCACTGGAGAGGCCAAACTTCTCCAGGTAAATTGTGTAGGTAAGAAAGGATCCTCCTCCCCTCTTCACAGAAGCTGTGGCATCCCATGGAAAAACTCAGATTCAGCTCTGCAGCGGCCTGGAATCACCCACCGTGCTTTGAACAGACTTGCTTGTTCACAGGTCTCGCCTGCTTCCTATAGGACCCAGAACCCTTCCAATTAATCTCAGATCCTGTACTCAGGTCCTCAAACTGGCCCTCAGGTAAGAGGGGAGTAAAGGATCTTTCTCAAAACCTCCCCTCCCCAGGTCGGCTTTTATCTCGCTCACTCAACTGAATTCATGGAACACTTACCACGGTACCCTGTAGTCAGGGATACAAAATAGAGTAAGACGTACGGCCCTACCCTAGAGTAGCTGTCACGTCAGTGGAGACACATACTGAATATTGACATTGAATCACCTCCCAGAAGTTTACCAACCACCACCATAATTGCTAGTATTAATTAGAACACAAAGAACAGAGGAAAGCACTCTCTAAGTGTATCATTTAACCTCACAGCAAGTTCACAAGGTAACAATATTCCTGCCCCATGAATAGCACATATTAAGCACCAATTCTGCCCAAAGTACTCTAACAGGGGAGCCCAGAAGGGCTGTAGGGGCAAAGAGATGCACTGGGGACAGTCTCAAGTACAGAGGATTGGGGGTTGGACGTGGACAATGGAACTTCTCAGGGAAAAAGCAGAGCATGGGCAAATATAAAGGCATCAGAGTATCTGCTGTCAAGTTAGAGGAACAGAGTGATGGGCAGAGTCCAGGGAGATGAGGCCACGATAGGATGCAGCCTCTAGCAGGATTCACACTCCTAGACCACAGCCTGAAGAGCCAGCAAATTACATGGGGAAGCTCACATACAAACCTGTCTGTGCTGGTGTGTAATACTCTGACATACTCCCTGCCTTTCAGACAATCTGCACAAAAAATATCCAAAAAACAAAACAACCCTGCCAACTAAAAGGAAACTGGTGTTAATGCAATTTAGTGTGAGGATATGATTGATCTAAGAGTTGGGGATAGAGAGAAGGTTGTTTTATTCCTTATAATAATAAACACTCATATTTCGAGTAATCAAGTTTGGTTCTTAGAGCTAATGTCATTGTCTGCTAATTTAATGTCTCGGGAATCCCTCTGAGGAAGAAGATTGCTGGTAGAATGCAAAGAGAGCCCTTGGGGGGGGGGGGGGGGCAGGGCGCAGACTACCATTCCTCCAACCGGGGTGTGCTCAGAGGCTGAAAGGCCAATGCCACTGAGTGAGGGGAGTTAGATAGATCCTTCAAGGTGGCCTGGGTACGAAGGCTGCATGCTGAGCAGAGGAGATGGTGGTTATTCCAGATTCTTCATTGTTAGAAGCAAACTAATCAGGTTCTCCTGTACCAGGCCTGTGGCTAAGCCAGCAGGTCTCTGGGAGGGAAGGGAGGCAGAGAGAATGAGGTCTGTTCTTGCCATCTCTGCTTCCAGAAACAGCACAGAAGCATCCCCGTGTCTCCAGCTGTAGTACAAGCAAGAGACCATGCCTCTTGGTTAACCTGGACCAGTCACCATTTATGCCTTTTGGCCCAGCCTACATATTTTAGCATCCTCTTCCAGTCTTTAAAGCATTCCGGTTTTGGCAAGAAATTCTACTGTCATCCCTGGTGGGCAGAGCAAAACAGGAGTCAAGAAACCTACGATGGATTTTGGTTCCTCCCAGCTTGCCACGCAACCTCAGCAAAGGCGCTCAACCTCCCAGTCCTGTTTCCTCATCTGAAAAATGGACTAACAACACACATATGGCAAGTTCGTGTGTGAATGAGTTACCGTGCCAACACTGAGCTTGGCCCGTAACAGAAGTTTGGTGCACGATGAGCTATATTTGGCAGCTGGTTCACAGAAGTGGGAACAGCTGGGGATGGAGAAGAGCTCTGGGACATAGTTCCTTTCCATCCTAACTCTGGTCCTTGAGGTCTCTGCCTCCCGGCCCTGGCCCTGGCACCCAGGATCCTCAGCCCAGCATGGACCTTAGAAAGACAGAATGAAAAAGGCAACAGGGTGCTGGCATACTTCTCTAAGGGCTGAATGGGATTTCGTAAACCAAGAAACCTCCAGCTTCCAGCTGTGGTACTGCCCTGTTCTAACTTCCCAGCAGCAACGAGGACAGTGAGACTGGGAGTTCCCACTGGAGGGAGCAACCTCCCCGCCCTCTGTCCCTGGACAGTGGGCTTCAATTACAGCATGCAGCATGCGATGCCTGGATGCAGGGAGGCTGAGCAAGGGAAGCCAAGAAGTGACCCCCCTGAACTCATCTGCAGAAGGAGATTCCAGAGCAGACACTGGAGCAGCCCTGAGCTCCGTGGAGGGGGGATGAGAAAGGGGAGGTAAGGGAAGAGCAGGGAAAAAAAATTCAGCTCCTTCCTGGGTCTGATGAAGATTAATATCTCCTCCCTGATGAGATGAGGCAGCTTAATCGCTGCTATTAATACAGAATCACTGAGGGCCAAAGATGGGGGCGTGGAGGGAGGCAGGAGAGGAGGTGATAGCACTGCAGATACCGTACAGAGAAGGACCCCATGGATGTCTGAAGACAGGATTTCCACAAGGCTCATGAGCTAATATGGAAATCTGTTAGCCGAGGCCATGCAGGATACCACACAGTTTCGGGTGGGATTTGTGCTTTTCCTACCAAGACCACTGGACCAATTTGTTAAACACATTGCTCTCAGGGACCACATGTGGCATCACTAGACGGTCTCAGCAGAGAACCACCATCAAGTCACGATCTCATGACCCCAGCCAACGATCGGTCAGCTGTGGCCTTCAACTCCACTTTCCTTGGCTTGCTCCTTGTAGCACGACACTTCCTTGTCATGCTACAAGACTCAGTCCAAGAGAATATAAGTAATAGTGAAAGGGAATAGAAGGGAAGGGAGAAGAAATGGGTAGGAAATAGCAGAAAGGGAGACAGAACATGGAAGACTCCTAACTCTGGGAAACGAACTAGGGGTGGTGGAAGGGGAGGAGGGCGGGGGGTGGGAGTGACTGGGTGGCGGGCACTGAGGGGGGCACTTGACGGGATGAGCACTGGGTGTTATTCTGTATGTCGGCAAATTGAACACCAATAAAAAATAAATCTATTATTCAAAAAAAAAAATAAAAAAAAAAAAGACTCGGCCCAAGAGGCACGGTTCTCGGGAAGCTTTCCTTGATGCCCCCGGAGAGTCACGTGTCTTTCCTTCTAACATAGTAGTTAGGTTGGATTGTACCTAGGGAGTTCTCGCCTCCAGAACAGACTGCTGCTCTTGATGTAAATTTTCACTTCTGATCATCCTACAACCTCCCTCCCTGACTACACAGTGGTCCCATCACCTCATCTGGTTTCCTCCAAGGACCCACTGTCCTCAGGGAATGACCACCTTCAGAAGGGTCATTATCACCTAACAAGAGAACACGTTTTCTTAACGGCAAGCAAGGGTCATGCCTTAGCCTGATTTTGTCTTTCTCAGACCCTGGTCCAGGATCAAATACATACCCAATACTTAATAAACATCTGCTCCATCATCTAACAGGAAAACAGAGGAGCAGGAAACAAAGGCTCTAAAATCCATCGACCATCCAGAGGAGACCCCCACATGCATGAAAAAACATGCAAAGAAGCAGGAGTCATACAGGTCTTTCCTCCTCAGAAATACCCGGATTCTCCCTCTGGTATGGGGTGGGGGTGGGGGGCTGTCATTAAAAAAAGCAGTAAAGGGGGCATTGTCTCCCCTACTCCCTACTAAACCTCCTCACACACAAACTCCGGGTGAGGTTTCATCTCAACTAAGCTCAGGATTCCCGACTTCCCAAGTGCCACACCATCTGACATCTGGCTTCAGGATTGGGGAACCGTGAAATTGGTAGAGGACAATCCGGAAGGGCAGGCTTTGTGCGGAACAATGTTTACACCCACGTCTTACAGAGGGAACTGGAACCATTTCATTAGGTAATGAAAGCCTTCAAAGGAAGGGGACTAGCTTGGAATTCACAGAGGAAGTCAAAGCATCATCAAAAGGTGTCCACCGAACGCATTAGGTTTTCTATGTATATAATCACCAGCACACCGGAACCCAGGAACCCAGAGCGCACACAGGTACAGGCCAAACATTAACAGTATTACAGTACTGAGGCTGCTTTGCCCCAGCTTTTAGATGTAAAGGGGAAAAAAAAGTGATACATGCCTCCCTCAGTAGGTTAAAAAAGATACATTTAAAAAGTGGCCAACACAGGAGCATCATCTCAGCTAGTGATCATGACCCCTAGACACGCGACACACAGTAGGGAATTTAAAGGGGGCCCCAGGGCCAGTTTGACTCCCCAAGGCTCTTCCAGGCTGATGGGAATGTAAATACCCACAGAAAAACTTGCAAGTGGAAGATCAAATGTCAGGCGCCTGGGGCTGAGCAGCTGCAAACTGCCTGCTGGAAAGGAGACTTTCCTAAATGCACCAGAGTGCTGCACGCAAGCACAGACGCAGGGAGCCAGTGAGGACACCCAGTCCTGCGGGGCCCGGCGTCCTCGGAGCAGCACGACTGCAGCGGAAGCACCCCCACACCCCCCCACACCCCTGGGACTGTGATTTCCCGCTAAGCCACAGGCAGGGGAGGGGCTGCAGGGAACAGGGAGGTCGGGCAGCAGCACCAACGCCACGAGTGCGGCTGGAAGGGACAAGGAGCACTTGGTCCTGTCCTGAGACGACCCCCTGCGGGACCCCAGGGCCGGGGATGACGGGCGCCTGGTTCCATGCTGCCACCCCCTCCCCGGGCTGCCACCCCGTCCCCCGGGTGGGGACAAAGATTCCTCCTCCTGCTGAGAGTCCAAGCAGAACCAGCTTCAGCCTTTAACTGTCCACAAACAAAAAACGTGCCAAGTGCCACAAACCTGCCCTCTCTGGAGGGTATGTGATCTCCTGCTGCCTTGGTTTCCCCATCCGTCAGACAGGGCTGGCAGAGTTTCCCCCAGGGTTGCTGTTGGAGACGGCACGGTAGCATAACTGAAAGCACGACTCCTTTCCTGCCAAGCAGAGTGACCTTGGGCAAGTAACCTAACCTCTCTGTACCCCAATTTCCTCACCTGTAAGTGGGGATACTTAGGAGACCAACTTCGCAGGGAAGCTGTGAGGACTGAAGACCATCCGTGTAAGTCACAGGGAACAGCGCCAAGCACATGTGAGTGTCCCAAAAACACTACTTGTGTTCCTTCTAATTCCTTGTCCCTTAAAGGGGGCTCACGACTGCTGAAGAACCCCGTATCCCTGGCCCCGCGTGTGCCAGGCTCCAGTCCTGTAGTAGCTCATCTGTCACAACCATTCCCTAGAGGAGGAGTGGCAGATCTGAAATGGCACGGGACTGCTGGTGAGCGGCAGGCTCTGACTTAAACCCAAGTCTTAGGGGACCAGAGCTACACACCTGCCAACCCTAGCACACCTCAGCGTCGCCACCACCTAACTGAGCCACAGCTGGCACTTCTACCTTATTCCAACCACACTTCACTTCATGATGAAATGAAAAGAGCCATCCCAATCTTCGTCTCCATAGAACACTCTCCCATTAGGCCCTGCTAGCAACAAGTCCACCCTTTGATTTATATTTACTGGGCAACAACTATGTGCTAGAGATTTTTTTTAGATTATATTTGATTTGCAATTACAGATCTGAAGTTGATCGATAGATGATCTCATCAAAAATAAAACAAGCTGGAAAAGCAAAATAAAATAATGCGAGTGTGCAGCCCTAAATAAATAAATAAATAAATAAATAAATAAATAAACAAACAAATAAATAAATAAATAAAACAAGCAGTTGCAATTCACTGAGTGCCCTGTATGCATCAGGTGCCTACTTAAACCTTCACACTCAGCTCTCGTAGTAAATCTGGACGAAGATAGTGCTGTTCCCATTTATGCAGGAGAAGCAGAGGCACAGACAAGGCAAGATGCTCTCTGTGGTTACACAGCAGCTGCGTGGCAGACTTCAAACCCAGAGGTTTCTGTCTGCAAAGCCCGATGTCTCTTCCATCCTGACATCCGGGCGTGCGCTCCTCTGATAGGCCGTGACAGAGCATGGGGCGCAGGAGACACCTCCCACCTCCCTCTGGTCCTGGTGGTTTCACTCCACTGTGTCTTCCCAAGTGATGAAATGCTCTCATGAATCCCCAGGACACATTTACTGCCCTTTCAACACATAGCTCCAGGATCACTTCCCTGTAAAGCCCTTTTCTGACCCGCAGCCCACACACGGCCCACTGAGCTCTGCATTCTCACAGCACCTGCAGCACATCTGCACTTCTGTATTTCTACAACCCCATGCCCTGGAATAATCATACTCTCCTCTGTTCCCCTGTGGCTGGTCCTGTGCTCTGCCCAGAGGAAGAGCCACATGCATGCTACCGACCAAGACAGAGGGAGGGCAGTGCCTATGTGTGTGATTAAGAGCACAGGCCCCGAGCCGCACCAGCTGGGTCTGCACTCACTGGCTCCTCAACCCCAGCCAAGCTTCCCAACACCCTGCACTTAATCTGTAGGAGCAGGACGAGAATAGGACCTACCGGAAAGGAGCGCTGCAAAAAGTAACACATGCACTGGGAACAGCAGACAGCGCCTGTGCTCACCAGCACAAACTGTCATCACCCGGCAGTAAGGGTGGACAGGAGAGATGGTCTCAGCACCTGAAGGAGCCCAGGGATTTCACCTGAGGATTGAACAAGCGAAGCAGCAGAGAAGACATGCAACTCAAGGGTCTCTTTCTGATTGCCACCTGTCATCAAAGCATCTGGAAAACAGTGCTGAGACTGTTTGGGGCAGAGGGGAGACCAAAGGGAAAAGGCAGATCCTTTCCACTCAGAGAGCCACCTAGGCAGGACTCTATTAAGAGAGAAGGTGATGGGGCACTGAGGTGGCTCAGTCGGTTAAGTGTCTGCCTTGGGCTCAGGTCATGATCCTGGGGTCCTGGGATCAGCCCCGCATCGGGTTCCCTGCTCAGTGAGGAGTCTACTTCTCCCTCTGACAACACCCCCGGCTTGTGCTTTGTCTCAAATAAAGAAATAAAATCTTTAAAAAGAGAGACAGAGAGAGAGGTAGTGAGAGGGACACAAAGATTTCATAAATATTCCCTGAGATCCTTACTTATCCACCCGTTCATGCCCCTCACCTCGGAGTATTTATCCAAAACATGAAATCAAGCCGTAGGTGAGACGCTGCTCTACCCAGACCTGTCTCATTCACTGCCACCGCAGAACCGGCTCCCATAGGACTGCCTATGTTCACTTCTGGATGGATGTGAACAGTTTCAGAGCCCAGCCTGCCCCCCACCCAACTCCCTGGAGTGAGCCAGGCCCTGCATGCCAGGAAGCATTAAGTCACAGGCATGGTTTCTGGGTGGGGGAAAGCACAGGCTAATAGTTAGCTCTACTGCTCAGAACAGGCCGACCCTTATCTGTCCCTGAAGCCTGCATCCAACCACCACTGAGGCAGAAGCCACTGGCAGGTATGCCCAAGGGGTGGGCAAAGAAAATCCAGGGCTTGGAAAGAAAGAGAGGTAAACACACCTGGACACTCTACCACCTTCCAAGTCTTGGTCTAGGACACTTTCCAAGGACATGTGAAGGGTTGTTCGTACAAGGGGAATGACTGACTGGCTTTTCCCAGTCTCCACGGAGAATGAAGCTGGAAGGAGGGAACTTAAGACAGAAGAGAGAAAGATCTACAATCACATCCGTGGAAGAGGCAAATGGAACCTTGGAGAGACCGTGGCAAACACCGACTGCCCGGGCTCCACCTTAGCTCTCACGCCTCGAGCACACTCCTGAGCGCTCCTGTGCCTCTGTTTCCCCATCTATAAAATGGGATGGTTGGCGGTACTTACTTTCTTGGTTTTGAGAAACAGAGGAGTTACTATGAGTAAAGAACCCATATAAATCCTCCATAAACAGGAGCTAGAACTATCCAGTGTAGGCACTTTAACACTTGCAGGGCAACGACTGTACACCAGGGACTGTGCCAAACACTAAGGATTTGGAGATGACGACAGAGGGCAGGGTGCCAAAATTAGGGTGGATACTAGTACAAGAACAGGTTACCCAGCACTCGAGGCACTCTTCCGAGCAACATGCACCATTATTCTCATCTATGTGGCAACTCTGCAAAGGAGGGAAGTGGAGTGTGATCCAACACTAGAGGCTGAACAGAAGCACAAACAGTGTATTACCCAAAGGTACTATCTCCCCGGGGAACCCGGCGTGAGGACGAAGACTTAAATGTCACAGATAAAGCATAAAGCTGGGCTTCTGCAGAAGATAAACAGCAGGCACTCAATCCATGCTGTCATCACCGACCTGATCATTACCAAATCCAAGTCCTAGAGCCCATGAACCTTGGAGACGGGCTGAGATCCGCCACCCATAGTAAGAAGGGAACTTATAAAGATCCAGAATCATGTCAAACTTCCCAGAAGAGAAGGCTCACTCGACATACTTGAAAACACTGGCACCGGGGCTGTAGCACCACATTTGGTTATTTCCGGGCCAGAGCCCTGGAACTGGTCTTTCCTCTGTGCCCCACGATAGGCCCGGAGTCTACACATGAAACAAATGCCCCAGGTGATTCTGCTCATCTGGCCATTCTGAAACCAGAGATCTAAGGGACCTGGCTCCCAGGCAGGAGGAGGAAACACTCTCGAAGGTTCCTCGAAGTTAGCAGCCAAAGGGAGATACCAAGGAATAAACTTGCTGAGGATGATGAAGGAATCAGAGTACAGAGCTGCAAGGCCCACCCTCATGTGGTGCCCCCACCTACCTTCCTGACATAGCCCACTCCCTCTCCAGCCCACCGGATTTCTCCTTGCCCTTCTAGAGAGGTGTCAAGCACTCTCCACACCCACTGTTCCTTCTGCCTGGAATGTCCCTCCTCTCTCTCTCCACCTGGCTCTGCTTAAACATCACCCAAGGACTGTCCAACCACCCCTCCCCTGACACGCTCACCATCATCTCGCCATGTTTTCTTTTTCTTTGTAGCATTTGCTACCACTCAGCAGAGCAGAAAGCTACCCTTTAATCATTTCTCCCCTTCCACCAGAAAGGGAGCTCCAGGCCACAAGAGGATGGGCTCCTGGGATGGAAAGCCCGATCCCCAGTGTTGCATTACAGTGCCTGGCTGTGTCTGTTGAATGAATCAATGTCCTCGAATGATCCACCAATGGCTGTGAAGCCCAGTTACCTCATCTCTGAGAATACCGCCTTCCCTACTGGAGTTGTGGGAGGATTATTTAAATGTACGTGAGAAAGCTTCTGTTCAGCAGCACCATGCTACGGAATCATCATGGCTATCTACTGGGGCCATGGAGAGGCCTCCTGCCCAGGACATCAGAGCAAAGTTTCAATGCCCCACACCTGCTCCAGCATAATTCACGGGTAGGCAGGAGATGGGGCGTGGAGTGCCCTCTGCTGGAGCAAAACTGACAAATCCTCATTATCGGAGGAGGGTCCCCCCTGGAAAGATAAGAAGGAACCTGATGGTGCCAGACTGCCTAACACCACAGCCTTAAACATTTGATTCCAGTGAGTCCTTAAGTGATTTTTGCTTCAGAGAGCACAGTCAGCATATAAAACACAGCTGAACACAAACGACTCTGTGAGTCTACTCTGCATTAGGCACAATGGACTCCTTCTCACCTGTACAAAAGCCCTGTAAAACAGGGAGCAGCACCCCAATTTTAGAGGCAGCAATTTGGGCTCAGAGAGGTTAGATTCCTCAGCTGAGGACACACAGCATTTAAGGGGAGATTTGGGAATTAGAGCCAGGGGTAATGACTCAGCTACAGCCCCTAGAAGACAAATCTTATTATAGAGGTGATTCAACGTGGAATCAGAGGATGGTCCTTTCCTGTTACTCTTCCATGTTCTCACTATAGGACACCCATGTGAAACAGCTTCATTTCTGCAAACATGGACCCTGGATCCACCAGCAGCTGCAGGTGCATTTACGACCACAGGTGTAGGTCGTGTCCCCATCCCCTGCCCCCAACACAGACAGGGAGTGCTGCCGATGTGCGAGAAAGCACATTGACAAAAATGAACAAGTGTGACCTTCCTCTTTTGTCTTTTCTAAAAGGGATATGAAGAGGCGGGTAGCGAGTCCTGTGGTGCTACAGACTGAGCGATGGTTCCAACTGCACCGCCGGCTGAGGCGTTGAACTTAGTCTGGACAGTTCTCTAGACATCAGTGGCCTCCGCAGGCCTGGTTAAGACCAAGTGGGTGATCGTTTGCATCTCTCCCAGGATAGCCTTCCAACACGCCAGGAAAACAGAAGGGGAAGAAAACGAACCCGTCCTAAACAACCATGCTCTGTAGCAGGACCATGTTGAGCCTTCATAACACGCAGGAGCTGCAACCATGCACCCCTTTCCATGGGGGAGAAATAGACCTGCAGTGATGTCAAGGACCAGGTCTACTGTCACTCTGCTCACTCGGGTACACGTTCACCCCCCTCCCCCAGCAGTCCCCGCCCTGGATGAAGCCCTCAAGTGGTTTTCAAAGGTTTTATCTGCTTAGGTTGCAAGGCTGCCTGGAAGAATCCTAAAATGCCCTCCTGCTCTTAATTGCAGGCGTCTATGGCAGAGGCAAAAATGCAAACTGCACTAAAAGACTAATCAAATTCTCTGCTTAGACTGGCTGACCAGAATCCCACTAGCCACAGAAAAGGGTCTGTCTTCTCGACCAAGACAGGGTTTTGCCTTGCCCTGACTGAAACCTGAGCATACAGACTTGACAATCTCCTCTGCCACATGTTTCCATATCTGCAGGTCACTGAGAGTGAGCAGTGTATGTGGGAGGAGGGGGCCTTATCAGCCCAGGCCGGGGTCCGAATGCCAGCTCCCCGAGTTACCAGCTGGTGGCCTCGGCCAAGGAGCACAACACCCTGAGCCTCGGCTTCTGTCTGTCAAATGGGCAGAGCATGATGCTGCTTGTGGGGAGACAGGAGACAATGCAGGTCACAGCCCCAGCCCGGCACATGGCACAGAGTAAGCCAAGCCGTCCAAACGCAGTCTAACTGAGCCAGCCAGGGTCAACGAGTGACATCAGAAAATACCAGGAGCTCTTCCTTCTCAGTTGGGGTCTGCGGAAAACAGCAAGCACACAGAGCGACTCAGGGATCAGCCGGGAATGATGTCACTGTGACAAACTGGAGTGTTCATGCACCGTGTGAAGGGATGACTCAGCTCCAGCCAGTGGCCACTAGGATGAAGGGGGTTCTGGTTTGCTAGATCTTTCCATGGTGTTAAGGAAGGCCAGAAATCATGATTTTTATGTGCAATCTCCCCAAGTGTTAATGGTCAATAATCAAGTCAGCAATGGTAAAAAGCAGCGCATTGGCCAAGCGCAACACAATTTCGGGCCAGATGCAGCCAATTTCTGTCTAACGAAGTGATAGCAGTTGCTGTCCTTTCCACTGTGGTTATGGCTTAAATAGTACATACCCTTTCCATGTTTTCATGCTGCTTACAATAAGAAGTGTCTTTCTTTTCCAGGCACAAGGGTTTTTATAACGCTGCAGGTCAGATGACTAATGCAAGTGGGAGCTTTTATCCAATGTGGTTTGGTATCCATATTAAGAAATAGTATCACTTTAATATTAATTGGAATTGGTCACTGACAGAGTTCCGACAGGAACACTGATCTTGGCTCAAAGTGATGAAAACATGCTTTCAGAATTAAGGTCTCAGGAGCCAATTTCAGATCTTAAATCAGTGCTGTGATCAGACCCTCAGAAGGTGGGGGCTGTATCCACATGGTAAGGTGGATCAGGAGGGGAAAAAAGGAAATGTGGTTAAATAGAAGTGTCAAGTATATATCCCAAAAGAAAAGTTTCATGCTTAAAAAGTATTTGAATTTCAAAGTTAAACAATGACATAGATTTGTAAAAATCCCAAAGGTTAATAAAATGCCTCTTTTATCTGAAAAGAATGCAAACCCCACACAATCTCTTCAAATTCAGTTAACTATCAAGAGTTGTAGAGTTGTTTTTATTTTTTTTTTAAAGATTTATTTATTCATGACAGACACAGAGAGAGAAGGAGGCAGAAACACAGGCAGAGCGAGAAGCAGGCTCCATGCAGGGAGCCCGACGTGGAGCTCAATCCCTGGTCTCCAGGATCGTGCCCTGGGCTGAAGGCAGCGCTAAACCGCTGAGCCACCAGGGCTGCCCTACAGAGTTGTTTTTAAATAAGAAAACACATGCAGAAAAGTGAATTACAGATGAAAAATGTGAAAATGAAAATGTGAATATTCATAAAGTGAACCCACCTGTATAATCACAGGTTAACAAGTTAATGACCAGTGTCCCAAAGTCTTCCTTTGGCCATGCCACAGTCTCTATACCTAGATCAACTTTTGTCTGGTTTTTTATTTATACAATTGGAATCCAACAGTACATATACTCTTTTGTGTCTGCTTTTTCTGCTCAACGGTATCCGTGAGGATTTTCATTGCTCTGTAGTACTTCACTATATAACCATGCCACTACTTGTGTTTATTATACTGTGGGTGTATATTTCAGTATTTTCCTCTTTGGCACTATTAAAAACAATGCTGTGAACATTCTTGTACGTGTTTTTTGAGCACACGTACGTACATTTTCTCTATGGCATATGACTAGGGACAGAAACTGATGGGACATGGAGTATGTTCAGCTTCAGGTGATAACAGCAAATTGTATTCCAAAGTAGCAATACAAAATATTTTACTTAAAATTAAGAGACCGTCAACAGCCCTCTCTAAATGAAATGCTCCCTTCTTTGGTTAAATTGGCATTTGAAATAAAAAAATAACTAAAATCACTTTAAGACCAGCACCCCCAAAGAGCAGAAGTTCCTGTCCTTTTCAAAAAAACCTGAACTGTCATTATTGGTTAAACATCTGTTATAGACAAAATATTATGGTTTAAAATGGTTTGAACACATCTGAATTCAATACCTTTTTCATGAGCAGTAAGTCCTGCTCGATGTTTCTATGTATTAAAATTATAGAACACCTAACTCCTCGAGCAGGATTAAGATATCTAAAAAAGAGAAGAGATGGTACAACACCCCTTTGTCTCTCTAGAGTCACAAGATGGAGGGGATGCTGAGAATAGGACCAAGCAATATGGAGAGCCAAATAATGACCCCCAAATATGTCCATGTCCTAATCCCCACAATCTGTGAATCTGTTACCTTCCATAGCAGAAGGGACTTTGCAGGTATAGTTAAATTAAGGCTTGTAAGATGAAGTGATCATTCTGGACTATCCAGGTGAGCACTGGAATCCATCACAAGGGTCCTATTAAGAGGATAGGACAGAGAAGGAGATGTGACAATTTCCAGCAGCAGAGCTCAGAGTCAAATAGTAATCTGAAGGAGCTACACTTCTGCACTTGAGAAAAGCCAGGGGATGGATCCTCACTGGCGGCCTCCAGAAGGAACCAGCCCTGCCAACATCTGGCTTTAGCCTAACAACACTGGACTGTAGATTTTTGACCTCCAGAACCATAGGACAATACATTTGTGGTTCTTTCAGCACTGAACATCTGGGACTCTGTCACTGCAGCCACAGGAAACTAATACAAGGTGGCTGATGAGTAGACACCAGCTTTTCCTAACACCTGGTACAAAGGTCCTAGCCACAAGCTCCTGCAGGAGGCGCAGCCAACTGAGGCCACATAGGGGCTGTTTGCTCCACCCCAGCAGGACTACCGATAATGCTAGATGATCGAAAGCTGGCACAAGAAAAGCAAAGGTCACCTTAGCAACCACCTCACAGCTGAACACAGCTGTGACAGATTTCAACTACCCTCGGAGTCTAAGAGCTTAAGGAGATGCTTTTGGGCCCAAGGTAGGAAGCACAGATGAGTGCAGCCCCGGGATCTGCGGCATGACCTCCACCCACCGCCGCCTCCCTCAAGTCCTGCTTCGGAGGCGTACAGCTAGTAAGCAGGGAAGCCCCTCATTTCCGACATACTAAAGACAGCCAGTAAGTATATTATGCTTTCCATTTCATTTCCATTTCATTCAGCACCGCATGTTCTTGCACCCCGTAAAACCCTCATTAAGGGATCTGTTTGGGCCACTGGCAGGAAAGCAGGATGGCCTAGCCGCATCACCACTGCCACAGACCCTAGCCCCAGGGCATCCTGAAACCTTGAGCAGATTATTCACCAGCCCCCTGCACACTCACCAACATCCCATCACAGTCCTGTGCTGAGGGAAGTGGACATGGGGCTGGGGAATCAGTCATGTCTGGATAAGCTCTGCTTGGATAACAGACACCCCACCAGCACCATCACCAGCTCCCTTTAATCCATGGTTCCCGTGCCCCTGATCCCCCAAAGTCATAAGGCAAAAATAAGTTCAACTTACAACTCCTTGGTTCTTACTGCAACTCTTCAAGTCAAATGTCAGGACCCCAAGAAACCGTTCATTTCAGAAGGAATTTGTGTTGATAAGGACGGCATGAACGGTGAACTAAATAACGTGGGTGCGGGCTGAAATCAGTCCAAAAATCAATATCCTATGCCTGCTCATGACACGGGTTTTATTTTTTTTAAAGATTTTATTTATTTATTGAGACACAGAGAGAGAGAGGCAGAGGGAGAAGCAGGCTCCATGCAGGGAACCCGATGTGGGACTCGATCCCAGGTCTCCAGGATCACACCCCGGGCTGCAGGCAGCGCTAAACCTCTGCACCACCAGGGCCACCCATGACATGGGTTTTAAATGTTCAGGAATTTGCATCCTCCGAAGAACACGTGCTGTCAAATAACACGCACACCTGCATCGGCCTGCTTCCCTGACCATAGAAAGCTTCTGGACCAAGCGTCTGCATGGAGCTGGTTATAAATTATCAGAGGGCAGCATGTGTGAACAATCTTCTGAATGGCTGAAAAGCATGCTTTTCCCACATGCTGGGAATTCAGTAACAGCTGAACAACATCTCCTCGATGGGCAGAGGAGAAAGAACCACACCCGGCAAGTAAAACTCACATACCCAGGTGACTCTGGAAGAAAATAATCAGCATGATCTAAATTCAAATGGAGCAGGGAGCCTGGGTGGCTCAGTTGGTTAAGTGTCTGCCTTTGGTCATGATCCTGGGGTCCTGGGATGGAGCCTCACATCAGGCTTCCTGCTCGGCGGGGAGTGCCTCTCCTGCCCCACTCCTTGTACTCTCTCTCACTCCCTCTCAAATAAGTAAATAAAATATTTAAAAAAAAAAAACAAAACACCAGGGGCACCTGGGTGGCTCAGTTAGTTAAGCATTTGCCTTTGGCTCAGGTCAGATCTCAAGGTCCTGGGATTGAGCGCTGAGTCAGACTTACTGCTCAATAGGGAAGTCTCCCTCCCCCTCTGTGCCTCCCCCCACCCCTCAATAAATAAAACCTTAAAAAAAAAAAAAATGAGTGCCTGGGTGGCTTAGTCAGTTAGGTGTCTGCCTTCAGCTCAGGTCGTGACTCCAGGGTCCTGGGATGCAGTCCTGAATCAGGCTCTCTGCTCAGGGGGGAGCCGATTTCTCCCTCTCCCTCTGTGCTGGCTCTCTCGTTGCTTGCTCGCCTGCTTTCTCTCTTATAAATAAATAATATCTTTTTAAAAAAATAAAATAAATTCAAATAAATGTGTGTTTAAGCAGAATTCCTCAAGTCCCACAACTAACATCACATCCAGAAGGGAGGTGAGGCTCCTGGAGCCATATTCTAAGCCATAGTCTCAAAATCACAGGTGCTCAGAGCCCCAGAAGAGACCAGTGGTTCCTGCTTCCTCCAACATCCAGACTCCTTCCCAGTCTACATTCACACTCAGGACCCACTAAGGGTGATGCCCAGACTCTGAAACTGTAAAGATGAGTAAAACAGTCCCCTGTCTCACAAAACTCAAAAGAAAGCACTAGAAAGACACCAAACAAGCAAAATACCCCTTGATGAGTGCCGTCACAGAAGCTTCCACATGGGATCACACGCTGAACATGGGCGCTGAAGATGCTGGCTGGGAGGAAGGGTGGTGCAAAACCAGAGAACCGTATTCTGGGAAGAAGAAACAAAGAGCAAAAATACAGAAGTAGGAAAACAGAAGGGGGCCTGCCTGAGTGAGAAGTAAGGCCTGCCTTAGCCTCTGACAGAAATCAGAGGCTAAGGAAAAGTGCCTGTGAAAGACCCCAAACCACTACCAGGAATCTGGAGAAAACCCAGGAGGCAATGGTGAGCATTGTCAGCACTCAAATCCAGAAGAGGGCATTCTTCACTCATTCACTCATTCAACAACCAGTTCTCCTGGCTCCCCTAGGGATGGGAGGGGGAGCAGAACCACTCCCTTCCTTCCCGATGCTTGTGCTTGTGAAGACCGGATTAGGAGAAACAATAAACGTAAAGCAGGTGTGAAGAAAGGACAGTATATAGAGTTTGGAGACAGCAGCAGAGGAAGCCAACCTAGCTAGAGGTGAGGTGCCATCAGGCTCAGTTGAGCCCCAAGGGTCGAAGTCAGCCCAGCAAAGAAGTGTAGCGGTGTCCCAGGGAAAAAGAACAGCACCTGGGAAGGCCAGCGGCCACCAGACAGCGCACCGCACCCGAAGGGAGTCCAGGAGGCTGGGGAGGGGACGCTAGGGGATGGAGGCAGAGCAGTAGAAGAGGGACAGAGTGGCACAGTGACTGAGCCCGGCTCCGCTGCTCTCCGGGAGGTGGAGGGCAGGTGTTGCACCAGTCATGGCCACACAGGAGGAGCATGACTGGCTGGTTCAGGGTCACGGCCACTCAGTGGTGAGAGGCAGAAAGCAAAGACGCGGCCACAAGAGGCCACAGTCAGGTTCAACAGGAAGTAGCAAGCATGGGCTGCAGGGAAAGAAGGAGGAAGCGAAGATATGCTGCTTTGAGCATGAAGGATGGGTGGCTGGGAATGGTCATTGAGATGCTATGGGAAGAAAGGCTGATTGGAGAAGAAACAAAGGAATTAGGGTTTAGGAACGGGGCCGTGGCAGGGAGATGAAGGACCAGCAAAACCATCCCCTGAGTAGCATCCTGAACCAACGGTCACTTGGCCTTTGACAAACAGCTCTGAGAATGGGGATCTCATCACTGCTTTCCCAGATGGTGGCCTCCAACACCTGGCAAATCTAATTATTACAACACAAGTTCCTTCTTATATTAAAACAACACCTGCCTTCCCATAACTCTGATCCTGATCATAACATTGATCCTGGATCCACACTCTGGAGCAAATCACAGGAAGCCGATTCCCTCTTCCAGACATACTTCCCATTCACTGGGGCAGATTCTGGTCATTTCCAATTCATGCACATCAGATGCTTAGGAAAGTTCTAGAATGTCAGTGCCCCAACAGCCCCCATAGGTGACCTTCAGTTTTATGTCATTTCATGCAGCAGGAGATGAAGGCCTAGAAAGAGCAGTGACCATACTCCCAATCACCCAGCTTCTCTGGCTCAGCTGGTTTTGGTGCCTGAGACCACTCTCCGCCCCCTTCTAGTGCACTCTCAATGTATCTTGCTCTTGCGTGTCATTTAACTCCAAAACATTATGCTGAGGGCATCGGTATCTCCAAGAGATCCACTGAAATTAAACAGGGTTGGAAAATAAATAAACTCGCATAAAGTATAAATAGCATTTTCATGAATGCAGGCAGCAACCCTGTCCTTTATTTATGGCTCCACCTGCACTGAAACAGAAAACTCAAGGGTGTCAATAAATGGATTGCAAAGTTGTTATGTTTAACTACAGAGAAAAGAATGTCTCCATGGGCTCTTTTGGAAATGCACTGATGTCTGCTGTAAACTGGCAGGGGCTGCAAGGAGGTACCCTTTGTCTCCCAGTAAAGACTGTCTTTCCTAGAGTCTCAGGATCTCTGGGTCAGGATAGGTCAGGCAGGTCATCCTGTCCACGTACCCCTGATGCTGAGCTGCCGCCCGCCCACTCACCGCACTCCCGTGTACACAGCTCTCACATTAGGTGTTTTACTGCCTCTCAGGGCAGCTCACTCCAGCCTTGGACAGAGTGATCCTTTACTATGATGAGCTTGACAGCTGGCTCCCTGCCATGTCCCTCCATAGATTCTGGGGCCATCTCTCTTTCGGGTGACAGTCCCTTGACTGCTTGTTGAAGCTGATCATGTACACCTGGAGTTTCGGCTTCTCCAAGGTAAAGAGCCCCCATTCCTTCCACCACTGTGTATGTAACAAGGTTTGAATTGGCACTGTCACTCACCTAGACTCTCCTTGATGTGCTGATGTGTCTAGATTGTTCTTAAAGTGTGACACCCAGAAATAAATGCTGTGGTCCAGCTACAGATTGATACCCGTAAAACACACCTGTAATGTTTGTCATCCTAGCAAGAATGCTTGTTAATGTGCTCCCATCATCTAGCCCCTGTTTAATGCAGTTTGCGATTCAGTCCCCAGGGGAGGGCTTATGATTAAGCATCATGTTGATAAACAGGGCACCTACACCAGTCTCCACAGTTCATCTCAGAGTATTATTTCCTTAATCCTCCCTGTTTCCCGTCATCTACCTGCCAGGCTAATAAAATCATTCAAAGTTGAGGATCATCGTCACTCCATCAGCCAGGGCCGGCTCAGATAGCATGATGCTGGAAGGTAGACTTCCAGCTGACATTAACCTATCACGAAGCACAGCCGATTATGAATTCTCCATATCGCAGATCAACTCCCAGTCTCCTCTTTGGGAAACTGCACCACTTACCTTTGGGGGCCACGCTTCCCCCATTCTGACTCCACATGTGTCAGGGAACTCCTCTCTACCCTATGACGAAAATGAAGCAGAGGGTACAGAGCTGGCCTCACCAGCCTCCCCCAACCACAGTGATTGGTCTCTGGACCACAACTGACCAGGGGCAATCTAATCAGAGGCATATTGCAGAATTAGGGGGACGAACTCTTTCTACAGGCACCAGTGAGGTTAAGTTATAAGCTAAAGCTTCCTCTGTGTACATAAAACTGCCCTGAAAGAAACCAAGGCAGAGAAAAGTAGAGCAAAGGGAAGGAGGGAGACTAAGCTGCAAAAATATCACCTGAGCCCCTGGATCTGACCCTGCCTAAAGCACCCCCTACCTTTGAACTTACTGGTTTTGTTACCTCCTAAGTTCCCTTATTGCCAAAATCATTTGGGGTTGGGTTTCCGACAATGACTGCAAATCAAAATTCTGCAATTTCCCTCGCAGGCACTCAGAAAGGGCAGGTGACACCTTGACAAACCCCTTGCCAAAGTCTTCTACCTCACTGAAGTCCCAATCTACACCATGGTATTGTAGTTAGAAACCCCAGATCTCAAGTCCAATAACCCAGGCCCATCCTGACTGGCTCTGGGGCCCTGGACAGATCACTGAAGGACTCCTGCCTTGTCCTCCTCTTCTGTACCTACTACAAGGGGTTATGACGGAGAAACAGTCAACACGTGCAACATCCTTGCAATAACACCTGGCCGCAGAAATGCCTGAAATATAATCATCCCCTTTACTGTTGTTATTATTATTATTACACTATAAGTATCATTACTGGGTCCAGTTTTACTGGCAAAGTCAGCACTTTGATGTACTAACCCTGGACCAGCACGGCGTGTTCTCAGCCTTCTTTTACAAGAGCTCTTCCAACATCCCTGGCACAATGCTTCCTTCTGTCTCTTCTAGGATCAACAGCAACTCCCCTTCCTCCCTCTGATCTCTTTGCCAAAACCTAATCATCCACTGCCGTGGCATAATTTACCCCATTGAGCTGCTCAGACAGGAGCTGCTCCAGTCCAGGGACGAGTGGGACAGGGAAGGGACGGGTGTGGCACTGGGCCCTCCCCTGCACTGCAGGCACATGGTGCCACCTCGATCATATTCAGTTGAGTAAATCTCAAGAGAGTGAGGTGGAACTCCTAATTAAAAGGCAGCCTTGAGGTGTCAATAAAAATCATGTATAAAGGAAATGTTTAAACACACAATAGTGACTCTTTCCTCTAAAAATGAATAAAATCTTTGAAAATAAAGAGGGTAGGGGCGCCTGGGTGGTTCAGTCGGTTGAGCATCCGACTCTTGATTTCAGCTCAGGTCATGGTTTCAGGGTTGTGGCATCGAGCCCCATGTCAGGCTCCACACTCAGCATGGAGTCTGCTTGTCCCTCTCCCTCCCCCTCTGCCCCTCCTTTCACTCCCCCCCCTCCAAATTGAATAAATAAAATCTCGGAAGGAAAAGAAAACACACCAGTGACTTCCTTGAGACAGATTTTCACCTGAGATGTTTTTGGAACTCAACCGCTAAGTATAAAGGAAGGGTCCTCCTCGATGGTGCCATCCCCTCCCCCCTGAAGCTCAGGAAACCACCTCTGACAGCCCAACGCCGCGCTGTACTCGGAACTGCTGGCTGCAGGAACGGTGGGGTTTGTCTTCTCTACTGATTTCTGGAAAGTGACAGGGATTGGCGTTTGTTTTTATTTGTTTGGGGAGGGCAGCTCTTCTGCGGCACTCGTCTCCTCGGCCAGTGTGACTGATCGCGTCGTACGGCCGGCAGGCCTGACAGCTCCCACAGCCGCCTCCCAGAGCGCACTGGGCTGGCCAGGCCCGGACCAGCGCGTCTCCACCGCACTGCGCACGTCCAGACCTGTGATCGCCGCCTCCCCAGCACCTGGTCAGCACGGATGCTCAACACGAGCAGCAGCAGCAGTAACAACAACATGTGAAATGTGTGAATAAATGAACAGACCGAAGAATGAATGAAACATCTGGCTCCATGAGTAGTTACGTCATCCCTCCAGGGCCCAAACCTTTCACCCCCTATGGACACAATGATCAACTCGAAGAGCTGGTTTCTGACACTTGTGTCACTCCCCGCCCCCCGCCCCCCAACCATGTCACTGCATTCAGGTGCACTTCATTTTGCTTTTGCTTTTATTTTGTCCTCCTCACTCCGGACCCGGTCCTGCTGCCCGTGTAAACCTGGGCAAGTCTGGCCCCTGGCCCATGTGCCTCCTGCTCCATGAAGTGACAGCTTGGGACCGGACAGCCTGGAGGGGCTTCCCAGGACTCTGGGAGAGCCAGGGGCCTTTTGCTTCCCTCCTCCCCTCTCCCTGTAAGGAAGCCACCTTCTTACCTTCAAAGCTCCCGGCAAACAGGTAAAGCCAGGTGATGGCTGGGATGCAGAGAACAGTCAGTGAGGCAGCCAGGAATTTCCGTCTCCCTCTGCAGATTCCCAGCATCCTCTCAGAAGTGGCAACCCCTAATCCCAGCGCCGCTTCTCTGCCCGGAGCACGGGGTCCTCGGCCTCCTTCATAATACTTTCTGAAAGGAAGAGCAGAGAGGAAGGGCTGAGTTCTCAGCACTGTAGATGGATACAAATTGCAGAGGAGCGATAGCCCCGAGATCCTGAAATGTGGCTTGTGCATGACTTCTTGCTAACCTTCCATCCCAGAGACAATTCTGCAGTCTTCCAGTCTCTCAAAACAGAGACAGCTCTTTAAAATGTAAATAAATAAAAGATGATTAAAAACTATGACTCCCTCCTTCCCTCGTGCACGCACACACACGTATTTTACAGTACAGATTAGCCGAAAGCCTGAACTAACATACTTACTAACAATGCACTTAGTTGGCACCTTGTAGATACCAAGCACTGACCAGGTGCCACATTTCCAAAAACGACCAGAACACAGGTTGCTTGGGAGACATAGTCTAACAAGAGAGGCCGAAATGAAACATGCACAGGAGCTCCAAGACTGCAACGAATGAGACAGGCATGGACCTTAGAGGAACAACAGATGAAGTCGCCGGCTAACCCATGTGCAGTCGAGGTAGCAGAACAGTTCCCAAGTCCCAGACGAGGGGGATGGAGAGCTGTGCAAGGCACTGACAGCTGAGGGTCTGCACACTCAGAGGAGAGGACACCAAACCAGCCACAACACCATCTGCAGGGGACCACATCCCCATCACAGCTCATGACCTGAATACACTCACCAGGGACTATCTTAATCGCTTCTGCCTTCAAAACGGAAAAAGATGTCCAGAAAAGCACGGAAATGATTAAAACGTGCAGAAAAAGCAGAGGAACACAGATAACCCGTTACAGGCCTGCAGAAAGCCAGGCCTCAGGTTACACAGACTTGCTGAGACATATTCAAAGAAGAGGGAGAAGGTCAACGCAGAGTACAGGCCATGACCCCTCACCTGTATATCTGACTGCAAGTCATGTGCCTTATAGAGGAATTTATAAACCAAGAGGCCATGCCATCTGTCTCCACCTCTCTCCTTGCACTGATGTCACACTGGCTGCAGAAGGAGCGAGGAGTCCCCGTGTTGGGAGCCTCCCAGAGCAGAACCAGCCACGGCAGGCTTCCCAGCCCCAAAGAACAGACGTCCATGAAAAAGCTGGTGTGGGTGTCCCCTTGGGTATTCCCACACTATGTCCTTCCCTCTGCCATGAGCCTTAAACCCCACATGATGTGGTCTTGGTCTTGAATGTCTGCCCTCCCCATCAGCCTTGCAGTTCCCAAGAGAGCGACACCCTGTCCACTCACCTTGCTTTCCCTAAGCCTGAGCATCCTGCTGTCACCTGCAGGCTAGGTAATCACTGTCTGCTGAACGAATAAATGGAATCAGATTCTAACCAAAAGCGGTCCTCCCCAGCTTCAGGAGTCTGTGTTCAGCAAGTTGCTAGCAATGAACACCTAATGGAGCCAATCTCAACTGTCAACACCAGGCTTTCTTCTATACCCACCCTGACACGATTTTCTAAATGGCCCTCCTCTGAAACAGATGAATGACTACAGGGCTGGAAGGTATAGACTACAAGGTAAAACCAAAACATCAAAATCGCTTCAAAGAATGTGGATTTGAAAAAAAAAGTCCCCCATGGAAAGTTTTCATTCTGAAGCATGGGCAACAAACCCTCCACACAAACTCTGTGAATCACTATGAATGAGGATCGCTCCGACACTGGCCAATCTCACAGGAAAAACTTGTTGGGGACAAGAGGCTATGCAGTTAGCTCTGGATTCAAATCCAGTTCCACACGTGACTAGCCATGGCACTGGCAACCCCCCATCACTGGGTAAGCTTCATTTCCCTCCTCTTGAAGCAATGCCCTCTCTGTTGGAGTCTTAAATGAGAGAGCTCTTGAATAAGTGTTGAGCAAAGATGGATGGAGCACATGGCAGGGGGCCCCACCTCTTCCTGAGAGCCAAAGAGCAGCCACTTCTTGAGAAAACAGATCCCAACAAGTATGCACTGGCTGTCACTGCCAAATGGGTGATCTCAACCTGAAGCACCCTCCTCAAATCTCCTTTAGGAGATACCATCATGTTAAAAGGGCCCTTAGAGGGGCACCTGGGGGGCTCAGTTAGGCATCTGCTTTCAGCTCAGGTCACGATCTCGGGGTCCTTGGGGTCCTTGGGTCGAGTCCCATTGTCAGGCTCCCTGCTCAGCTGGCGAGCCTGCTCCTCCTTCTCCCTCCACACCTCCCCCTGCTTGTGCTCTCTCCCAAATAAATAAATAAAATCTTTTTAAAGAATGGCCCTTATAATAATAGTAGCAATGACAACTAGCAGTAAGCAACACAGATCATGTCTCAAGATCTTTTCTGTGCCTTCTGTTTAATTCTCAAAATAACCTATGAGATAGGAACTAGTTTTCAACCTCCTTTAATGGATGAGAAACAGGCCTAGAAAGGTCAACTGGCCAAAGGTTACATGTACCTAAGGCAGAGACACCTCAGGCTCTCCTCTCCCTAAGGAACTGATTGATTCTAACTACCTTTGCCAGGGATCATTTTCCTTCTCATCTAACCTCAATCCTTTATACTGAATCTTCTGATTATTTTCTTTCCAGGGTTAAATATATCACCACTGTTTGCTATCATTCAAAGAAAAAAAAAAGTACAATGGACACAACAAAAACTGGAAAGTTATAGGTGAATTTGGACTTCAGAGGAATATAGGAATATATACAGAGTTGAACTCAAGCAACATTAATATTTAAAAGCATTTTTTAAAAACTCTTTAAAACACTTATTTTCCTCCTCTCCTCGCTCCATCTGCAAAAGTTAATTTCAACAGGCACAATTTGTCCCAAAGTTTTAAAACAGTCTAGGGTGGTTTGCATTTTATGATAACACTGGCATCTGAAATTAAACCCAGCAGGTAAAAAATATTCCTTCATGGATTTGACTTTTAAATGACACCTCTATGCACTAAAAACACATTTTAAAGAAAAATCTCAATTTATATCAGAAGTTACTCCAGGAAGTCAATACAGGAATCAACACAAGAAGGAAGGAAGGAAGGAACCAAGGGTGGGCTGGAAATTACCTCCCACACACGTGCAAATGTTGATGGATTATTGGGAGAAAACCAGCCTGGAACCTGCTTTTGCCTGCTCAGAGAGAGACAGATTCCTTGGAAAAAAGGTGGCACCAACAGTCACCTCAAAAATGTCCCTGCCTCAAACCCAACACCCAATCCCTTGGCCAAACTGGTCAATTTCTCCTCCTAAACATCTGTTACTGTCTTCTCCCATCCGTCTTAACCAGTGAAATTCACACGTATGCAAACCATTGCGCCTGAGCAAGAAAAATTATGATCTATTAAAGCCACAAAAGCAGCATTCATAGCTGAAAGTAAAATGTAACATTGCATACATGTGTATAAATACCTATATAACTATATATATGAAAAAAGGCATAAAACTTATAGGCTATCTGTGAGTAGAGGATGTGGATAATTTAAACATATATGAATACGTATTTTTCCCAAATTTTATCCAAAAAAAATACGTGTTTTTATAACTTAAAAATATTTTAAAACTTGCCACGTCTTGTTATATTGCATGTGATTTTCAAAAGACCTGAGTGCGGACAGCGAAGAATATACATGTTAGTTTTACTTTGTGTGCAAGGTGTGGTGATTTAAGATCTATAGGATCCTCACTGGGAATACAGCCTCCAGGGATGGCTGGCTACCACTTGAAAGACTATCAGAAGCTCACATTCCAAATACAGATCTGATCAACACTGGAGGTTATCTTTTATTTATTTATTTATTTTTAAGTAGGCTCCTACGCCCAATGTAGGGACTGAACTCACAACCCCGAGATCAAGAGTCACGTGCTCTACCAACTGGGCCGGCCAGCCAGTTGCCCCGAGGGGTTGTCTTTTAATCAGCATCATTAGAAATGAATTTTCACAGGTGTTCAAGATGTGTGAGTTCCCTAAAAATACTGCACATGAAGAGGGAATGAACAATCTAAGTAATTTCTAAAAGAAGCAAACAGAAAGTCTAAGGAACCCAATGGCCAAAACTATTCACAATCACTCAGGAGCCCAAACTGATCCAATGGGCAGGTAACAAATTCAGGTCACCGACTGTAACTATAAGATTGGGTGAATCCTGCCGGTTCCATATTGTTGTCTGAGTCCCAAGTGAACCTTTCTTGCAAGATGCTGTCCCAGTTCCTGAGAGGGCACAGGGCTGGCCCTCCCTGAGCTCCTAGTACAGGTCCTACAGCAGACGGACCCTTCAGAGACATTAGCTTTGTTCTATCATTATCTGTACTAGGGCGAGTGTTATATCCCCACCTCATGCCTTCACCCAAGCCTCTCACAGAGCTGCAATATCCTGCCAGTCTCTCCTCCTCTGCAGGACTTCTGCAGGACCTCTGGAGGAATTTCAAGTTCTTGCTGCTTCCATGGAACATCTCCCTGCAAGTCCAGACCTGGAGAGGCTCCCTCCCTTTGTTCTAAACTCCAAAGCCTGTCAGGAGCACATTCCTGATCACATCACTGTCTTCTAATCATTTCCTGGCATTAATCTCTCTTCACTACACCAAAACCCCTCAAGGGCAAAGGATCCAGGCCCTGTAGTGTTTGTTTGAAGCCTCTGCCTGAGACTAGCAGTAAGATGACACTTTATATACTTTGCCATATTCATCCACAATGTGGTCCCTGAACCACCAGCAGAGGCAGTGGCTGGTGGCGGGTCCTATCTTGCCAGAAATGCAGTCTGTCCGGTCCCCCCTCCCCCCCCCACTACCTCCAGCTCCATGGATTGAAATCTGTATTTTAACAAGAGCGCAAGGGATGTGAGTGCACATCGCAGTTTGAGAGGCCAGTTCCACTAAAACAATGAGTAACTAACAGGTTATTTATAAATGAGGCTGGCCTCCCACTGCTCCAACTGAACCCCCTCCCTCACCTCACCCCTGCAGGGGCTTCCAGGGCCCTAGGGAATCCATCACATCCTGGACTTTGATTATCTTTTTTTTTTTTAAAAAAAGATTTTATTTGTTTATTCATGAGAGACACAGAGTGAGGCAGAGACACAGGCAGAGGGAGAAGCAGGCTCCCTGAGGGGAGCCCGATGTGGGACTGGATCCCAGGACCCCGGGATCAAGACCTGAGCTGAAGGCAGATGCTCAACCACTGAGCCCCCCACGCATCCCTGGACTTTGTCGATTATCTATTATCTACAGGTCCCTGATAAATGGAGGGAAAGTTTCTAGAAGGAAAAGTGCCTTTTTCTAACTAAACAGAAGCATCTCGTGGACTAGAGGTGGCTCTGATGACCCATCCTGACCTCCCAACAGAGACACTTCTTATATGTTTGAATGACTGAATGGCACCACCACCTCCCACCGAGGCATTATTATGCCCACCTCGCAGACCAAGAGAGGCTAAGGACACTGATTTAGTTGTTGGAAACCCTGAGACTCAAATTCCAGCGCTTCCTGAAAAAAGAGAAAATCAGTTCTGTGCAAAAGAACACACAAGTGACGACCGGGCTGTCTCCCCAGTCGGAGCACAAGGCCTCAAGGGCAGGCACTTTGTCTACTTTGGCCACTGCTGTTATCTTTGTTGCTAGCACAGTATCTAGCACTTAGGAGGAGATCAAGAAATATTTATTGAATGGATCAATGACTGAATATGTCAGTGACAGCCAGCAGCCTCCCTGGATATTCATTATGCAAACTACTCCCTCTGACAAGTGCCAGCCCACACCTTCCTCCCAAGCCCTGCTATGGAATCCTGGGGAACTTTCACTAGGTCATCAGCAAATTCCTCTTTATCCTCAACTTCCCTTGGCTCCATTCCAGCTCAATGCTTGTGTGAAAGTACAGCTGTCTCAGGGTCACTGCTTTCCCCAAAGGAGAACCCTTCCCCCTACCTCTCCCACAAATACGGAGGGGCTGGGAAGTGGGCCTCTGTCCTCCTGGCTTCCAGCTGTCTGCCAGCTCTTACCGGCCCTCCCTCTTAGGAGCACCCTGTTCCTCTGTGGCCCACCATCATTCTCTCCATCCTTGTCCCTGTCATCTGGCAACTCCTAGTTACTCCTCTCATTCTCTGAAGACCTCAGTTTCCCCCACAAGCTCTTCCCCCCACCACCTCGATTCCATGATAGAAACGGTCAGTTCAAAATATCTGCCACTTCACATGGACCAAATTTACCTTCTACGACGTGGTGTCACCAAAACCAGCACAACCTCCCAAATCTCAAACGTCAGCATTAGACTTCCCAGGCTGCCATTACACAAATTCTTCACTGTCCTCTGGTACCTCAATCCACAAGCTTTCTTCATCACTGCCCATCCAGGCCTAGATTTTCCTTATATTCTCTCTCATTCTGCATAAAGGCCATGATTCATTCTTAGAACCTCCCCCTGCAAGCATGCACCCCTCCTCTTGGCCCTCCTTCGCTCCAATCGTACTAGCCTGGAAAAATCCACTCATTCCGATGAGCACGACCATACTTGTTCACCACTGCTGTACTTGGGAAGCCAGATGTTGGGGTAGGAAACTGCACTATCAAGCAGGCAGATTTGTTCCATTTACTCACGTCTGGTTTCAAATGGGCAGTCAAGTGCTATGAGATGCTACCACGGATCTCTGGTAAGTGATCTGGTAAGTGAGTAAACTCACTTTCTTAGTACCTGAGATGTTTATTTCAAACATTTCTTTTCTCCTCAAGCCTCTTCTTTTCCCAATGGCAAATGGCAGACTCCAGGAGGGTTCCACGGTGCAGTGTGGAATCTGCCTTGTTTTCTCTCCCCAGGGGAGATGCCCCATTCCAGTGTCCTGTGAGATGGACTCCAGGCTGATGCCTCCCACATTTGTATCTCTAGCTTTGGCCTCCGACCTCCAGACTCAAATGTACAATCATCTTCCCCTTCCAGGTGTGCCTCAGACCTCATTCCCAATTTCCCCCATCCTCATCTCCTCTTCTCCAGAGCTTTCCACCTCCTTAAGAGAGCACCATCATCTATATCAAAGCTCAAGCCAGATACCTGGGAGCCATTCTCAATTCCTTACTCACCCCTCATACCTTGTCAAATCTGGCCATCCTCAAATCCTGTCATTTTTACCTCTAAAACATGTATTCTGTCCAATGGTAACACCCACTTCTTTCCGGTTTTACTGCCACTATATAAATCCAAGCCACCATTGTCTCACATTGTACCTAGTGCAGTCACCTCCTAACTCAGATCACACTGGAAATTATTCGATGTTTCCCCACAGCTCTTAAAATAAATGCCAAACTCTATGGTGTATCTGTAAGGATCTACATGGCTTGACCTCTAACTGCCTCTCAGTCCTGACCTCTGGCCACTCTCACTTTCATTCTGCTTGCCTCTGGCCGTACTACCCCTCTCACTTCCTGAATGCCCCTCAGGGCCTTAGCACGTGTGCTGCCTCTGTCTGGAATGCTTATCACTCTGCTTTTTGCTGGGCTAAGTCCTTCTGATTCTTCAAGCCTAGGCCTTGAATGCAGTCAACTCAGAGAGGTCTTCTTGGTCAGCCTTATGCCCCAAATGCCTCTTCTTTGTGTCATCTGTCACCATATTCTGGCTTCTCCCTCCACTGTACTCATCAAGCTTTGTAACTATACAATTATCTGAGGATTATCTGAGGGATTACTTATATAATGGTTGCCTTTCTCGCTAGATTTCAGTCTCCCCTTGGGCAAAGACCATGACTGCTTTACATTCAGCATACAGCCAGGCACAGAGTGGGCATCCCATAAATGGATGGGGAAGAAGCAAGTGAACGAACATGCCAGACAGCCTCAACCACCCAATAACTTGCAGTCATTCTACTATTGCTTGGATAAGTCCTTTCTACACAAAAGCTTACCATTTTGCTGCCTGACTCTATAATGTCTGTAGTAGGACAAAGAGAATCCACACAGCACCTCAGGGAGGTCCCTATGGCTGTGGTGAATCCCTCAGAGACCCCTTGGTACATCTGAGGTCACTTGCCAAGTTCACTTTGGTAACCTTCTCTCCTTTCTCTGTTCCTCAAGGAAGAAAACACAAGGGGGGGGGGGCCTCTCCCTTGCAATCTGGAGCACCCCTCCTGGAGACCGACCCCAAGATGCTCCCTCCCCTCTCTCTTCTCAGCACATCAGAGCCCAAAGCATGTCCCTCCTGGAGATGATCCTTGGGCTTGTCAAACTGATGCTCCCAATTCCTTTCTTCATTCGGAGAATGGCATTTGGCCTTGGAGGCACTGTTTAAAAATTGATCATGTGAACTACGAGAGTAAAAGCCACATGCAACGTGCTTTGGAACAAACATCGGAGACTTGGGAGTTCGCTGTGTTCTAAAGGACTCTGAGGGCCCATTTCTGCCAACTTAGTTTGTCTTGATACCACTGTGAAGTCAAATCCTCTTGCTGCAGGGAAACATGTCCTTTTTACTCTCAGAACCACCATGCTGTGCTAGATCAAGGGCAGAGGTCTCACCAGGGTCTCAACCGCCCACTCCAGTCATCAATCACACATTTCACACAACTCTGCAGTTAGGACATGCTACCTGCAGCCACAGAGTTTCGCCATCTTGTCTCTGTTATGTTGGCAGCAAGCTCCAAGGCATGGTCTGCATTTCAGGTGGGCCTCCCAGCATTTACAGAGGATGGGGAGTCAGGTCTTGGGTTCAAGTATCAGCTCTGCCCATTGACCTGAGGATCTTGTCAAGTTATTCGATATCTCAGAGATTCCCATCCTTTTTTGCGAAACAAAGCTCATGGCAATATCAAGCACTAGTGGTTGCTGCAAGGATCAAGAGAGATCAAAATAATCTCCAAACTATGATTACACAGCAACGTAAGATGCTGAGGTAATATTAACATAAAAATGAATTATTTGGATTTCAGTTGCTTGACCAATCAAATTCTAAGGCCTTGCTGTGCCACCCACAAAGTAGTTAGGAGGACACATCTTAATCCATCTGGGCTGGTTTGGAAAAATACCATAGACTGGACAGCTTACACAACGAATGTTTATTTCTCACAGTTCTGGAGGGTAGGAAGGCCAAGACCAAGGTTCTAGCTGATTCAGCAACTGATGAGAGCACACTGCTCGTATCTGCACGTGGCAGGAAATCCAAGGGAGCTCGTGGGGTCCCCTTTATAAGGCACCAGTCCCATTCATAAGGGCTCCACCTTCATGACCTAATCACCTCCCGAAGGCCCCACCTCCTAATACCATTGCACACTGAAGGTTAGGTTTCCAGAAATGGATTTTAGGAAAACACATTCAGTCCATAACTAAGGAGGGGAGAGATCTCACAAATATGGCCATGCCCTGGTCCTGCCTCAGGATGGCGTATACTGTAAAAGAAGTAGTATTAAACAGGAAAAATTCTAACATCTACGGGGGGAAATACAAACTGTGCTAAACATGTTAGCCAATGAGTGACTACTTTTAAGGGGCCATTTCTGTACTTTAAAATGGAACTGCCCCATGAAGCAAATTCTGTCTCAAAACTGCACCAGGAAATGATTCTCTTGTGAAGAACCAAACCATATGCTTCCTTGGACAAGACTGTAGCTACTCTTATAAAACTCATCCTGTTTTCCATAGCCATCTTTAAAAAAGGCAAAAAGAAATAAGGGAAGTTAACTTTAATAATGTATTTTATTTAACCTACCATGTCAAAAATACTAGCATTTTATCATGTCACCAATATAAAATACAACTGAGGGATCCCTGGGTGGCACAGCAGTTTAGCGCCTGCCTTTGGCCCAGAGCGCGATCCTGGAGACCCGGGATCGAATCCCACGTCGGGCTCCCGGTGCATGAAGCCTGCTTCTCCCTCTGTCTGTGTCTCTGCCTCTCTCTCTCTCTCTCTCTCTTTCTGTGTGACTATCATAAATAAATAAAAATTAAAAAAATAAATAAATAAAATAAAATAAAATACAACTGAGCTCTTGCACATTCTTTTACTGGGGCTGAGTCTCAAAATCCAGAGTGCACCTAACAGGAACACCACACCACTCAATCTGAACTTGCCATGTTATACATGCTCCAGAGCCACAGTGTGGAACAGTACAGGTGTCTTCTTTTTCTTCTTCTTTTTAAGATTGTTTGTTTGTTTATTTATTTGAGAGAGAGAGAAACAGCGCGCACATAGGGAGCAGCAGACTCCCCACTGAGCAGAGACCAACATAGGGTTCGATCCCGGGACCCCAGGATCATGACCTGAGCCAAAGGAGACATTTCACCAACTGACCCCCACCCCACCCCAGGCACCCCAGAGCAGTACAGGTATCTTATGAGCCTTCATGTCACCCTGTCTCGGGGAAGCAAGTGTGGCTACAGGCCTGAGGCTGAATTGGAGCAGAGAAACCAGGAGTTTCTGCACAGGCTGGAGAGACGACAGCATGAGCCAGATGGAAGTGGAAAGAGAACTAGATTTCACTGGACATGAGAGCTCTCAAGAAGGAAGACAACATGTAATCGTCACTGAGGATGCCCAGCACCAGACCAACACATCCTCCTGGTCTTAACTCACTCAGTCTTTATAATCAATCTGTGCCCCTCCACTTTACAGGTAAGGGCACCAAGACTCAGGAGGTTGAATGACTCAGGTCACACAGCTTGGGGAACAGAGTAGGTGGTTGCCTGCTGTTAATCCAAAGACTCCTGACTTCAAATCCAATGTGTTTTCCTCAGCATGACATTAAAGGGCTCCACACCCCGTAGCCCACCCATGTCATACCTTCTGATGCAGGACAGCACCTGGATGAAGGACACTGTGTCCTTCACAGTTCCCTGCCTTTCTGCCTGCTGTGGCTTCTTCCTCCTGGCCTAACTCTTTCTTATCTGCATGGTGAGCCTCTAAGACAGTGGTTCTCAATTGGGGGTAATTTTGCCCCCCACCCCAGGGACACTTGACAATGTCTAGAGACATTTTTGATAGTAAAGACCAGAGAGAATGGGGTGCTCCTAGCATCTAGTGGCCCAGGCAAGACTGCACATTCACTGTGGTCATCTTCCTCCAAAGCCACCACCCTTGACCTGGGGAGGTAGGTGGTGAGCTGATGATCTGCATCCCAGGCCCTTAATTTCCAACCTGTTAAATCAACCCAGATTCTGCTTTCCAAGGGCAGGAACTCAAATTTCATAGAGATGTTGACAGGCGGGTGGCATAAATATCACTTCTAGCCCGGAGCTCTCTCTGGGATAACACAGGTGGAGGAGCAAGGAGGAGGAAAAGAATCGAGAAGCAATCAGAAATTTCCACTTACGATATTAACCTCTTTCAACAAAGCATTGCCAAACAGATCTTTAATGCAAATTGATCCTTCTTGAAGATACACACTTTTCCTGGGGTCAGACTACAGCTCCAGATAGGCTGATTTTTATGTTTTTGTTCTGAATGTTAAATCAGTGCTTAATCATATCCATGAAGGCTACCCATTGGAGTGTTTTGGTCTTCGTTCTTTTGATTTTTCACTCTAGAAAGGGATGATTTAAGCAGGCATGCTTCCCATTTCCATTCTGCTTAAGCAAACACGCATAAGCATTTATCAAGGGCGGAGACTGCTAAATGCACTCCAGCCTTCCCAACTGCTGGAGGAGGATGTGTCTAACTTGCAGAGTCTCTATTTTCCCTCTGTTTCAAGGCCTATGGAGATTTTATGTAAATATCTCTTGTGGCAACTGATAAGAAGGTAGCTATTTCTTTACCTTCTCTTGATTCCTCAACACTCATCCCCATTCCACCTGGCACATGTTTACAGGGCATACACTCTATTCTGGGCACAGGGCTTGGGGTAGAGGGTAAAAGAAGGATACAACAGGGTGCCTACCCTTGAACAGACTTGTTAAGAACATAGGGGACAAAGACACCATGATCAGGACACAAGACAGAACCAGGGAAACATGACTTGCAGGGGGAAACATCTGGGCTAAGCTAAGGGAGGATGGCACAATTCAAAAGGATGGTAAGGAAACAGAAGTCATCCCTAACAGAAGGAGCCACTCAGGAAAGTACAAGGGCATGCGTGGAATCAGGGAATGGCAGACAACCACTCCTTCCAGAGTCAGGTAAGGAAGAGGCTGGGTGGAGGGGAATGAGCCTGGATGGCCTTGAATGATAAGTGAAGGAGAACTTGGACTTCATCCTACAGTCCGTCGGGAGCTGCTGGGCAGGAATTAGAACATCTGTGGTTAAGAAAACCAACATCTCTACAAGCGAGGTGAATTCTGGGATAGGCGAAGAAGAAAGCATATCCCAGAGGCCAACCTGAAGGCTTCTGGTGGCCAATGCAACTGGGGGCCATCCCAATAGCCATGTCCTTGTTTGGAGGACCGTTCTATTTACCACAATGTTGATATGGTCCATATGTGGGTACAATAGACTGAATGTTTGTGTTCCCCTCTAATTTGTATGTTGAAATCCTAATCTGCAATATGAAGGTATTAGGAGGTAGGGCTTTTGGGAGGAATTGAGGTCACAAGGGTGGAGCCCATGAATGGGATTTATGTCCTTATTAAAAGGGACTCTTTCCATCATATGAAGACACACAAGAAGCCAGCGGTCTGTAACCTAGAAGAGTCTCCTCTCCGAAACCTGACCATGCAAGCAGCCTACTCCCAGACTCCCAGCTTCCAGAATTGAGAGAAATAAACTTCTGTTGTTTATTTATTCATTATATTATAGTAAATATTGTTTACTACAATATAGCCACCGGGCCTGTGGTGCTATGTTCCAGCAGCCCTCGTGGACTAGGACAGAGGCAGCACAATGCTCAGGAATGGGGCCCCCAGCTGCAGAGGATTAGTCAGGGTCGGTCTCACAGAGCTGGAGCAATGCTGTTCTCCTTTGCCCAGGATTGGCTTGGGGATGGCCCATGATCCAGTCCTGCTCAGAAACTGCAATGACAAGTCACAGTGTCACCAAAGCCACAAAAAGGAAAGTGTCATGAAGAAAACTCCTCTTTCAGACAGACAGAAAAGTAAAGGCAAGATGATGTCTCTCGATTTGAAAATATTTGAGCTATACTGTGTGATGGCTCCAAAGTGTGACATTCTGACCTGGTTCCGTGTTCCTCTGCCTAGGGCCACAGAAATATCCTTGAGACTAAAGAAGAATGACTTTTTTTCTTTTTACTGAGGTAGGATTCTCAAACATAAAATTGACCTTTTTTAAAAGATTTATTTATTTGAGAGAGTATAAGCAAGCACAAGCGGGAGGGGCTAGTGGAGAGGGAGAGAGAATCTCCAGCAGACTCCACACTGAGTGTAAGCCCAGTGCAGGGCTTGATCTCACAACCATGAGTTCGTGACCTGAGCCAAAACCAACAGTCAGATGCTTAACTGACTATGCCACTCAGGCACCCCTAATATTAACCATTTTAACAACATACCAATCCAATGGCATCTACTGCATTCATTATTGTGCAACCGCACCTTGATCTAATTCCAAAAAAATTCCATTACTCAAAAATATCTCATACAATTAGGCAGTCACTCCTTATTTTCCCCTCCTTGAGCCCCTAACAACCACCACTTTGTTTTCTGTCTCTATGGATTCATCCATTCTGGATATTTCATATAAGTGAAACCATATCAGCCTTTTGTATCTGGCTTCTTTCACTCAGCATATGTTTCTGTGGTTCAATCACTGTTCTTGCATGTATCAATGTCATTCCTTTTTATGGTTGGATAATACTCCACTGCACAGAAGGACACATTATTAATCCATTCATCAGCTGATGGGCTGATAGACATTCAGGCTGTTTCCATCTTTGGGTAATTCTGAATCATGCCACTATAAGTGTGCATGCACAGTACTTCTTTGAGAAGAATGACTTTTCTAAGGTTATCAAAATCCTTTTGCTCTATGCACATAAGGAATCCTATTATTATTAATGATTTTAAATTTCTAGAATCTTGTACTTGGGGAGCTCATGTAGTAGCAGCTATTTAGCATCTACTATGAAGCTGGTTTCTACGGGACACTTGATCACATTTTCATCTCCCTTGACCCTCAAGACTTTTTTTTTAAGATTTATATATTTATTTAGAGAGAGTGAGCACACACACAAGCAGGGGAGGGAGAAATATAGGGGAAAGGGAGAGAATCTCAAGCAGACTCCCCACTAAGTGTGGAGCTCAATTCAGGGCTTGATTCCATGACCTTGAGATCATGACTTGAGCCAAAACCAAGAGTCAGACATTCAACCCACTGAGCTACCCAGGTGCCCAACCCTCAAGATGTCTAACATTTGTATGTCAATAGTCCACTATAGGGATGAGAAAATCATGGCTCAGTGTGGGTTAAATGCCAGACACACATATCACACACAGTTTGGGTAGAAGCAGGATGAGACATGGTAGAAGAGCGCCCGGCATGTTATCTGGCACAGAGCAACTATACAATGAATATTGATGAGTGAATATGAATGAATGAATCAATATCCAGTTAATTCAACAAATACCTACCTATGAAAATTAAAAAGAATGTGGCAAAGGGTAAGAAGGAAGGTACAATCTATTACTTACTTTTCCCCTTCTCATAACTAATTGTGCTTTTATAGTATGAACTGCTTGGTGGGTGGCTATATTCATTTCCTAGGACTGCCGGACCTATATCATCTCATAGTTCTGGAAGCTAGAAGTCCAAGATCGTGGCATGAGCACAGCATACGCCCTCTGAAGGCACTTAGGAGGGGCTCATCCGAGGCCCCTCCCTGAGCCTTTGCTGGTCCTTTGGCTTAGGGCAGCACAAGCCCAGACTTCATATGGCATCCTCCCTGTGTGTGTATCTGGGCTTAAATTTCCCCTTCTATAAGGACAACAGTCACACCACCTGATTAGGGCCCAACCAAATCCAGGATGATCTCATTCTAACTAATTATATCTGCAATGACCCTATTCCCAAATAAGAATATATTCTCAAGTACTGGGGGTTAAGACTTAAGCATATGAATTTGGGAGGGAAGGTGAATATAATTCAGTTAGTAACAGTTAACCTCACCCCATCACACAAAAGTCAAGAAAAGAAACCACCACGAAGGCAGAAAGTTGGGAAGAGGCATTTTGGTCCTCTATGGTCAGGGATCCTGTCTCCAGAGAGAGGTCTGTCAGACCTGTCAGAGACCAGCAGAACTGACCCAAGGCCACTGGAGAAAGGACAGGATGGCCTGGACCTACCGCAGGCCTCAACCTTCTAAATGATGTGAAGGAAAGACATGAAACGCAGCTGCAGGAAATCCAGTCCCGCTCAACCAGCAAATTACACTGTGACTTGACTGGAAACTCACCTTCTCTGGGCCTCAGGATCCAATGACAATCAATGCAGATTCCATAACTGATCCCTCACACCCAAAAGGCATCTGCTTGTTCAGTTTTATGTCCATCAGGAGCTATAAACCCCTCCTCTGCAAGGGTGCAGAACTATTCACAGCTTCTAACCTCTTACTGTCCTAACTGCAATAAGAACTTCCAGCTAGCAGTCCTGCCACCTTTTAAAGTTAGAGATTAAATCTCAGGCATCCAAGTTTCTATAAAAAAAAAAAAATCAAATTATTCCCATGTAGCTCACTCACACAACACGTCAGACAGATGCAGCACATAAAGTGAGCCGGCTAGTTACTGAGTGCTAGTTCATTAGTTGTGGGGCTGTCAGGAGAACCTAATCGCAGTGATAACACACAAAGCTGTCCCCGTCTTGGAAGTCGAGCTAAATGCTTTCCATTTTTATCACCCAATTCATAACCGTGCTGTCTGGCTTTAAGAATCAATAGCCTGGTGGTTTTGGTATCCACTAAATTCGTCTTAGTTTGGACGTTTTTCATTTCCCATGCCACTTGAAGAGAGCAGGATAAGGTAAATTGCTCCTCTCATGGCATTTGTTTTTCCAAATCTATAATTTCGCACTGACATGTTCCACACGTCAGAGAAGGCAAAGAGGGAAAGGAAGCAGCTCTCAGAGGGCCCATCCCAAGATCAGGAAAGCTTTGAACTGGGATCACATGGGACAACCGGTTTAATAAGTTGCATCTGGGCAAGTGTTCAACTGGTCTACCAACACCAACTGGTGAGCCCATCATTCACCTATCAAAGAACTGCTCTGTAACCCTAAGTGCAAATCCTGTGCTAATTTACATGCATGATCTCATCGGTCCTCACAAGACAGCTGCCTGCAAAAATGCCTCTGTTTCATACATGGATGCACAACACATGACATACTTACATATTTTGACATCAACATGGCATCAAACTTTAAAAGGAAAACACCACCAGCTCAGTGGATAACAGAAAGCAGGGAGAAACTTTAAGAACAAGCACATGTTGAAAACCAATGAATATGAACACGCATAGACTCAAAATCACTGAGTTTAAACTAAATGATAATTCAGAGAGGGAGTGGTTCTTCAAATTCAATTACCAGTCATCTAAGTGTGGAAACTGAGGCTCGCACAAGACAGGCCCAGAAGTTATCCAGGAAGAAAAGGACAGAGTTCAGTCTGGAACCTGAGTCCTTGCCTTCTTGTCCCATTGCTTTTTATCTTCTTGGTCATCTTCAAATCAGAGTATATTTTTAAAAAAACATCTAAAGGGGGCAGCCCGGGTGGCTCAGCAGTTTAGCGCCGCCTTCAGCCCAGGGTGTGGTCCTGGAGACCTGGGATTGAGTCCCACTTCCGGCTCCCTGCATGGAGCATGCTTCTCCCTCTGCCTGTGTCTCTGCCTCTCTCTCTGTCTGTTTCTCTATCTCTAAGAATAAATAAAATCTTAAAAAAGAGAGAGAGAGAGAGAGAGAAATGTCTAAAGGACCTAAATATGGAAAACGTCATGATTTGCAAGCATTCAATATGGGGGACAGAGGGAAAGACCCTTCAAGAATCTCCCAGCCCAAACCTGGAGAAACAGAAAGTGTCTACCTGGGGCTCATGGATGAGGGGGAGGGGGTGACAGCTAATGAATATGTGGTTTCTTTGGGGGCTAAAGGAAGTATTCTGGAATTAAACACTAGTGACAGTCACAGAATCTTGTGAATACCCTAAAAGCACGGACTTGTACAATCTAACAGGGTAGAACTTATATATGTTACACCTCATTTGAAAAAATAAGCAGTCACATCAGGTCAGGGCTTAATAATACAGACGAGCCCCCACCAAGATAAAGAATGGAGTTGTAAGAACAAAAGAGTCTACTGGTCACCCTTATTTTTCCTGAGCAATTCCCAGACATAAGCATGTCAGGTAGCACATGACAGTTCTTTGTCTCACTAGATCTACACAATCATCCTGTGACACAATGCTATTGGCCCCAAATTCCGGATAAAAAACTAAGTCTCTTAAAAGTCAAGAGATCTCCTCCAGATCATATAAGGAGGTCAACCATCTGTCTTCTCTATTTCCTTTCGTAGAGCTTAGCAAAATATATTGCAGTGAGTTCGTCTGAATCTCTCTCATTGGAGAATGAATCCCTTTAAGCAAGGACTATGTTTTTCAGGAAAAGAACGAGTCTGGAAGTACACTTTGAGATTTACTGGAAGGTGGACCAGGGCCAGGGAATGGAAAACAGAGAAGGTTAAGAAATGAGTTTCCATGAAAAGAAGAAGAGGCGTCTACTGGAGGTACTCCAGGCAGAAAGGTTTTAATTCCTGTTAATTTAATCAAACAAATATCCATGGAAATCTGCTTGGGTATGAGAAACGCTTACAGTCTAGCTGGGGAGAATGGCATGGTCACACAACGAAACAACAGCAGCGTCAGCGCCATTGCCTCTGACAATCAGTATTGAGAAGTGGCTCTAAGTCCCCTGGTGGCTATTGATCACCAGGCTCTGCAGGAAGTCATGGGCAAGAAAGGGTGGTGGAGGGGGATTAGAGTCTTCTTTCATCAGTAGATGATAGGAAGGACTTGTGTACTCAGAAGGAACTTCAAAGTTGCTAAAACCAATCAATACTGAACTGCTAAGACAATCTTTCACTTTCTTCTCCCTTTTTTCTCCTTCTGTGTGTGACAACTCTGACAACTCCATCCTTCATAGGTCACCTCTTTGGGGAAGCTGACCCACACTCCTTTGAGCCACCATCCTCCAATACTTTGTTTAATTAGAATCCTTTCTCTGTTTTAGCCATTACAACAACTGTTTTATTGCTGATGAATATTACTAGAAGTATTTTCTATCATATTCCAAGCAATATATTTGTACCAAGCATTGCACTTTAAGTGTTTTGCATGCAGTATCTTCCTGAAATTCAACCCTGTAAATAAGGTAATACTATCCCCATTTTAAATAAAAGGAAACTAAGCAATCTGTCCTATGTCACACAGCAAGTGACAGAGCAAGAATGTCATCCCAACAATGTGACTCCTGCACATCTGTTTTCCACTGTACCTCCTGCTTACAGAGCTGGATCTCTGGCAGTTAACTATACAATTTCTGAATTTTCTTCTAAATTTGAAGGAATACAAATTAACGGTAAAGATTTCTAATGTCCAAATTTGCTTCTTAAACTACCTCAGGGCTTAGGTATTCCAATGCATGATTAAATAGTATGTTGAAAAGTTACAATGAAGGTGGCATTCGTCTCTCAAAGAAATCTGTCCTTCTGTTGTAGGAGATAGTTGCAGGTACTAATAAGCTCCTATGAACCTCCATTTTATTTGCTTGTGCATACATAGAAACATTTATGTATATATGCATACATACAATTATACACACACAGACATGCACATGTATTTACACATAAAAATAATCCATATAAAAAATAATCCAGGGCAGCCCAGGTGGCTCAGCAGTTTAGCACTGCCTTCAGCCCAGGGCCTGATCCTGGAGACCTGGGATTGAGTCCCACGTCGGGCTCCCTACATGGAGCCTGTTTCTCCCTCTGCCTGTGTCTCTGCCTCATTCTCTCTCCCTCTCCGTGTATCTCATGAATAAATAATTTTTAAAAAATCCATATAGTATCTATATATAACATAGATACAGCAGTATAGATACCATATATATACACTATGTAAACACACACAATACATATGTTCATCATTTGGCTTTACTATCCACTTTACAAAGTAGTAAACTGGGGTGCCAGGGTGTTAAACAACTTGACGAAGCTACTTGATGAGTAACTGGTCAAACTATATCTCAGGCACACACCTAGCGCTCTTTCTCATACACCACGCCAGTGAATTCTAGAACAGCTGCTACGTGTGTGGTCTGCTGGGCTGACAACTAACACAATGGAAGTCACAAAAATATGAAGAAAGCTTCATTCCTACAAACCTCAGAGACGCTAAAAACGAAAAACTCTAAAACTCATGCCAGGTGGGAGAAAAAAATACAAGCCCCAATTTGTTCTTGTTTACAAATGCTTTTAAGCTGTTTGTCAAACAAAATGAGTTTGTCTGCCAGATGAGATCCCAATTTTCTAAGTTCATTAGCGGCAGATGAACACAAAGGGTCACCGTGGTGATTTAATAATTTGGCCCTGAGTCTTGTCAAAGCCACTTAAAAAAAAAAAAAATCCAAGCTGTCAGGAGAGAAAGGAAATGCTGTTTGATTCAATTTGGGCACAATTTCTGTGCAAACACACTGTAGATATTTACAGACATGCTGTACTGCATCGTGCAACCAGGGCAGGGTGGCATACGAAATAAAAGAAGGAAGAAGGGCAGAGAATGTTTTAAAATATGCCTTGCTGCAAGCCACAGGCAGCATTAAATTGCCTGCAGGCCAACTCTGAAAGCCTTTTTTTTTTTTTTTAATAAATCCTGTAGATAGCAAAAACATGCCTTTAAACAATAAAACTCAGAATCATTAGGAAATGAATTTTTCAAGAAGCCTGTTCTCTTGGGTCTAAGTGGGGCACACTATGCAGAGGCCGAGAAGACCGGGAAGGCAGTTTTTGCAAGTTCTAATAAGGACCTTGTTAGGAAAACATTTTCTAATGCAGAGGAACACGGAGGTTCTTATTCAAGTGTATTAATCGGAATAATAAAACACCTGCAGAATATCTCTCTAAATTGGCCCACCGTGAGCTCTCAGGGGGAGATTCAAAATCACGACTCCGCAGCCAAAGGGCACTTGTCTTCAAGGAAGGAGTCACATTGGGTCAGTTCCAGCCCTTGGAATTTCAGTTTGTACTGGGACCTTACAGAGAGGCCCTGTAGAGAGAGGGTGGAGGCCTAACTCTCTCCCACTCCTTCTAGAGGGTCTGGGAACATTCTCCCCTGTCCAGACCCTTCTCTCCTTTATCACCTTGGCATTCCCTTTAGCTCTCAATACTCTCCTTCCAAGCATTTACCAGCTTTACAACCTACACCTACTTGCAAGGTTATTTTATCAATGACTCTCTTCTCTCCTAGAATTTATGCTCCATGAGTATAGGGCTTGCTTCTAAGTAAATAACACACTTTACTTTCAACTAAAAGCTGATAGGATTTTTTTTACCCAATTTTAAAAAGGAATTAGAGAAGATCTTTGAAATCCCTGATGTACTGGTTAACCCAAACCTCTGGAAAAGCACCAGACACGCAAAGTTTCAGGGAATAAGGTGCACTAAGTAGGCTGGGTGATGTTCATCCTCAGCAAGAAGTGAGGGTGGCTGGGGATTCAAAGGGCATTTTGTTTCTATGATCTTCCTAAAAACAAGTTTTCATGGTGACGTCTCAATATTCTTCTGAAATGTCCCTTAATTTCTAGAATTTCAGACTTCGACATTTGACACCAGATATAATGTACCTTTAAAAACCCAATAAAAAGCAATTTTATGACCAGGCTTCTGGAATGCCCTTCCTCTCAATTATTTGCCAGCTCAACTGCTAGTTGTCCATCTGGTCCTAACTCAATGGCCACCTCCTCCAGGAAGCCTTCCTCAGCAGGCAGAGGTCAGCTCCATCAGACTGAAAAAAATCAAGTACTGAATTCAGTTTTTGCAAATCTTCAGATCTTCATTCAAAAGAACTGAGTGAGAAAGTTACTGCCTCCTTTTTCGGCCCTCTGAATAAGGCTAGTATATCCTTACAGCCCTCCAACACTTGACAAAGGGAAATAAGTCCCCTTTAGAGGGTTTTGGGTCGGCAGCAGCATCTAGCCAAGCTTTAACACAGCGTGGGTTCCTTTGGTTACCTGCTTAGGGACAGTGATATACATTTCTCATTACCATCAATGTATTTTTTTTTTTTGTAAATAATAAGGTGTTAAGAAGAGGTGGAGAGGGGTGCCTAAGTGTCTGACTTCAGCTCAGTTCATGATCTCAGGGTCCTGGGATCGAGCCCTACATTGGGCTCCCTGCTCAGCAGGGAGTCTGCTTCTCCCTCTCCCTCTGCCCCTACCTGTGCTCGCTTGGGGTGGTGGTGGAGGAAACAACACTGAACAGGAACACAGGATGGCAGAGCTCACGAAGCCTTGGCCAATTATAAACTCCATGAGGGCAGGGACCGAGTGTCCACCTGGTTCTCAGCCACGTTCACACACTTGGCACCTGGAACGTAGCTACAACTCGGTGGCTATTGGCGGAAGGAAACCAAGACTCAGGAGCTGTAAGCTAAATGGTCAAGGATGCAGTGGGGATTTAAACTACATCTTCCTGCTCTAAGTCCAAAACATTTTTAACTTGGGAACTCTGTTCCAGATGCTTCAAAAGCAGGTAAATACTTGTTACATGAATAAAAAGAAAACTAAGATGGTTCTTTTCCTTGAGGTATTCATAACCCAACAGAATCACTTAACAATTCATACCACCCAGAGATTTCCATCCATCTTTTTGCCTTCAAAAACATGATGAAAGACCAAGCTATGTTCTGTGGAAGATGACCGAAGTTTACGTTTATCCTGCCCATCACAATGATTTAAAAAAATTCCACATCCCGAGAATCTAGTTATCTGACATGCCAACTGCTTAAGTTCAGCAAAACAGGAAATATAATTGACAGGTACTTCCAAAAGCTGTTTTGAATTTTTTTTCCATAGCAATACATATCCAGAATATTTATTTAGATGACTTCAGAAGTTTCAATCCTTACTTTTTTGCTTTAAAATGCCCTCAAGCACATGTCCTCTCTCAAGGTGAACATCAGGTAAAAATTCTGCCCAAAACCACCGCAGTGACTTTTCTTTGTACGCACTGCAAATAAAATTTTTGTAAGAAAACATAAAGGCAAGAAGAGCTATTTTTTAACTTGTGGTAGCTATGAAGACAAGGCTTTTAAATGAAGAAGGAACCTCTTTCGTAGAAGTAAATGAGAAGAGCTCGTGAGGAGATACATAATTCAGATTTTTTTTTTTTTATTGGTGTTCAATTTACTAACATACAGAATAACACCCAGTGCCCGTCACCCATTCACTCCCACCCCCCGCCCTCCTCCCCTTCTACCACCCCTAGTTCGTTTCCCAGAGTTAGCAGTCTTTACGTTCTGTCTCCCTTTCTGATATTTCCCACACATTTCTTCTCCCTTCCCTTATTTTCCCTTTCACTATTATTTATATTCCCCAAATGAATGAGAACATATAATGTTTGTCCTTCTCCGACTGACTTACTTCACTCAGCATAATACCCTCCAGTTCCATCCACGTTGAAGCAAATGGTGGGTATTTGTCATTTCTAATAGCTGAGTAATATTCCATTGTATACATAAACCACATCTTCTTTATCCATTCATCTTTCGTTGGACACCGAGGCTCCTTCCACAGTTTGGCAATCGTGGCCATTGCTGCTAGAAACATCGGGGTGCAGGTGTCCCAGCGTTTCATTGCATTTGTATCTTTGGGGTAAATCCCCAACAGTGCAATTGCTGGGTCGTAGGGCAGGTATATCCAAGATCTATAAAGAACTTATTAAACTCAACACCAAAGAAACAAACAATCCAATCATGAAATGGGCAAAAGACATGAACAGAAATCTCACAGAAGAAGACATAGACATGGCCAACATGCACATGAGAAAATGCTCTGCATCACTTGCCATCAGGGAAATACAAATCAAAACCACAATGAGATACCACCTCACACCAGTGAGAATGGGAAAAATTAACAAGGCAGGAAACAACAAATGTTGGAGAGGATGTGGAGAAAAGGGAACCCTCTTACACTGTTGGTGGGAATGTGAACTGGTGCAGCCACTGTGGAAAACTGTGTGGAGGTTCCTCAAACAGTTAAAAACATAATTCAGATTTAAAGCCTGTGATGAGCTCTGTCCTGAGAAAGCCAGAGCCACCTCCACGCATTCCCTTCAGGCGTGGGGTGGACTGATGACGGGTCTGAAGAATACACTAGCAAGAGGCAGTCAGGAAACCACAAAAGCACCACAGTTGGGGCCACTGATTGTCGGGGCAAACTGTTCTTCACACGGTAATCCCCGTGGATGACAGGAGGGCGCAAAGGCAAAATGAGTCTTGTTATGAGAAGTTTAAATAAGACTTGGTCTCTTGTGTTTGAGAAGGGAAAGATGGGGTTTAGAACATTTTCTGTAATATTGTCATGTGATTTTGGTTTTCTTTGGGTTGGAAGATTTTGCTGCTTAAGGGCAAAAGGTGTCCTTTCATTTGGAGATTCACCTATATGGAACATTTTCTTGCTAACAATGACTTATTATTAGGCTATTGGGTGTTTGAGGAATGAATTTCTTTAGGAATAATGCTACTAAGTGGCATTATTATTAGTATACTATTATGAGTATATACCTAAATATATTAGTAGCACATTATTTTTCCATATAATAATTTGACAGATGATTATATAGAAATCATTTTGGGGATCCCTGGGTGGCGCAGCGGTTTAGCGCCTGCCTTTGGCCCAGGGTGCGATCCTGGAGACCAGGGATCGAATCCCACATCAGGCTCCCAGTGCATGGAGCCTGCTTCTCCCTCTGCCTGTGTCTCTGCCTCTCTCTCTCTCTCTCTCTCTCTCTCTCTCTCACTGTGTGCCTATCATAAATAAATTTTAAAAATTAAAAAAAAAAAAAGAAATCATTTTGGACTTTCATATGGAACCTAAGCCAAAGGCTCACTACTACTATTACTACCACCACCACCACCACCATCACTATTAACAATCATCACCATTTTTCCAGGGAAAATACTTTTTAAGTCTTATATGTACCTAGGGGTAAAGAAAATCTTTGTGTGTTTTACACCTGCTACATGCTAGGATTGGCATCAGATCACATTATCTCATTCAATCCTCACTAATTAAACTTTATTATCACCTGTTCCCTTCTTTATTTGAGGAACGGGACGCCACAAAGGCTAGGTGGCATGCACGGTGCCTCTGATAGCCAGTGGCAGAGCCAATGTGCAGACCCAGACATATCGACTCCAACGCCAGGGTTTGGTTTTTTTTTCCCCTCTCTGTAACAGAACGTACTATGACTGCAGATATTCTGGAATTAGAAATGTGACAAGGGCAAAGGTATGACCAGGAAAATCTGTTCTCAGAGACCTAAGGGGACAGGATCTTGGGAGTACATGGAGGAGTAAGAAACCTCTTCTGTGCTCTAAGGGAAGCATGACAAACCAGATCAGTAGACTCACCTGCTTAAAAACAAAGCAAAAAATAAAGCACATGAACAAAAAACACAGACTTTCCCTCCAAGGGAGACGCAGGCGTTCCCAAGCCCCCCAGCCCGCAGTCCACAGAAGTCTCTCTCTCCTCCTTCACTCTCCAGCACTTTCCAGTTTTCCAAGAGAACACACTTCCCTTCCTGCTATGTGCAGGGGTTCCCCCAGAACCCCACCTGTGAGCAAAGGGAAAGAAAAGGTGGGCCGGGCGGGGGGCGGGGGGTGTCAGAAGAGCGCCCAGTCTGTGCTGAGTACGATCTTATTTGACATCCACGAACAGCTTTCCAACAGAACAGAAGCCCCCGGGGTGTGTCCGGAGGAGGGAGCTCCAGGACCGGCCAGGCTCCTGCAGGCAATGCCCCGGAGATTTGTGAGATGCCCACGAAGAGCTCAAGGCATCCCCAGGACAGGTGCTCAGGAGCGTGTCATTCTTCACGCTAGTGACCCACAGAGGAGCAGGAGAACATGTTCTGGAACTTGAAAATTCCCTTTTCTCTCTCACCATCCTGGACTGCTACCAGGCTGTCCATGCTTTTCCCTTTTTTTATTTTTATTTTTTAAATATTACAGCTGGGAGAGAAAAGGAAACCGCCAAACCCCCCACCTCTGAGAATAGATACTGGACTTTTTTCCAAGTTTCCTTTCCGTGAGGAAGGGCAGTCTCCGCTCCTGCCTGGCAGCCGCGATGCCCTCCACAACCTGAGCAGGAACAGGCCCCTCCGAGCTCAGGAGCAGCCGCACCCTCCCCCGGTCCCCCCCAATGACTCAAGCTGGGACACAAACCCGGTACTACAATGTGTAATTGATAGAACTGAAAGGCGCACCTGCCCAGTCTCTGCTCAAAACCCTGGAGCCCCAGCAAGCGCCCTGAGAAGTGAAGAACGCCGCTTGCCTCGGATGGCAGCTTGGCCTCCAGAATGTGGACCGCATCAGAGTCCCTCCTGCCTCCCCCAGGAACACGGGAAAATCCTCCTCTCTAAATAGAATTTTTCCAACTGGGGCAGCCCGGGGGGCTCAGCGGTTTAGCACCGCCTTCAGCCCAGGGCCTGATCCTGGAGACCTGGGATTAAGGCCACGTCAGGCTCCCTACTCGGAGCCTGCTTCTCCCTCTGCCTGTGTCTCTGTGTCTCTCATGAATAAATAAAATCTTTATTTAAAAAAAAAAAAAAACTTTTCCAACTCATCTCCTAAGTCTTCGAAGCACGTCTGCATTATTTGCTCCCCAATGCAGATCTCTGCTTATTCTTAAGCCCTCATGTGTCCTTAAGATCTGTCCTCTCCCTGCCTTTCGGTCACAATCATAAAAAAGGGGAGGTGTGAGAATCTCTTGCTTTCATGCCCCCCCCCCCCCGCCGAAAAAAAGTAAAGCAGCACTAATATATATGGAATTGAGAAAGGCAGCTTTTGTGGGGACATTTTTTTTTTTTTTTTTTGCAAAAGAATATATTTTGGTTTCTGAGTTTTCTGTAGGGCCTCTCTCCTACAACTACAGGGAAAATAAGGAAGTTTATGGGATGCTGAGGGGAAAACTGGCTCGGATGTTGCCAGGTTGAAAGCATGAAGATGACAAGTTTATGCTCGATGCGACGCCCACCCAGCTTCCCAAACCCACAGCATCCACATGCTTCCCAGCACCCACACTGTGGTCCGTGCGTGAAGCACGTGGTTGGGCCCCATGTGTCTGTGCACATAATTGGTGAATAACTTGCAAATGCTGATGAGACTGTGGGGCATGTCTTCTCAGATACTGGACCACAGAAGATGGAGTGGCCAGGTGATTCTTCTCTGCTGGGTGGGAAGGAAGTTAGGAAGGAAGGAAGCAAGCAAGCAAGCAGGGAGGGAGGGAAGGGGGACAAAGCCCTGGTGCTGCTCAGGCACTTGCAGCCCCAGGTGCGCCTCGAGGGCTGGGGCTGGAGTAGGGGGCATCTCTGCCCACAGACCTGGTTTCCTCTAGTACGTGTTGGGCAGCACAAAGGCAGCAAATCTCAGAGGAGCCAGGTGGCTGGAAGAGCTGAAAGCCTTGGCTTCTCAAGCAGGTAGATCAGAGCCTAACCCAACCTGCCCTCTTACTGCTGCGGGGCCTTGGAGAAGTCACACTAATTCTCTCCACTCAGTCTCCTCCTTGGTCCAGTAACCACAGGTGCCCTGCCCAATGCAGAACAATCTCAGGAGCGAAAGGGAGTAGTATTCATATAAAAGGAGGCCAAAGTACCAGTGGATGGCTCCAATAGGACAACGTAAGTAATGTTTCCCTCAGTCTTTGGCAGGGAATGGGACTCAGTGAATGGTAAGAGTTGCTGGTCCTATTTTAAGAGGACGAATGTTTCCAAAGGTTTAAATTCAGACTCTATCTTTATAAACTGTGTCACCTGGTAGAAATTACTTAGTCTGCCAGCCTCTAGTAGCTTCACCTCAAAAACCAGGATAATAGTAGCAAGTTTGTAGGGCTGTGGAAAGCTCAGCACAGAATAATTTAAGTAAGCAATTAGCACAGCGCCCGGCATAGAGTATATATCTGATTAACTCTTAGTCATAATAATCACTGCTGCTTATGTTTATGTTTACATAGATATAACCAATTTGATTCCTGCAGCAATCATAACCACATATACATTAGTGGATATATGTATATGGGGTTTTATAAATGTGTATACAATGATAGACATAATGATTAAGAGTGTAGACTATGGAGCCAGACGACCAAGGTTCAAATCCTGCCTCTGCCAGCCACAGGCTGTGTGGCTTTGTGCAAATCAACCATCCTCTCTGGACTTCGTTTCTTCATCCGTAAAATGTGATACAAATTGTACCTACCTCATAAGGGTTCTGTTAACTAAGTTAATATATGTATAATGCTTATAACATATTAAGTGCTCAGATATTACCCAGGTAACACAGACATTAATGCCCACATTATCGAATTTCATTTAACATGTCACTGGAAACTTTTCTGCAAGTCAATTTCAATGGGAGTGAAGGATAAACAGCTAAGAATTTGAAACATTAGAAGGGAGGGCCCTGGACAAAGCCTGATCTCTAACACACTTGGTGGCAGAGGGGAGAAACCTCAAAAACAATCCGAAACTCTTAATAAGAAAAGCAAAATAAACCTGTAAAATAATAAATCAAGGGAGAAGAGGTGCCAGGGAACAGTGTCTTTCTTGTAAAATGATCATGCCAGCAAAGAACACCATAAGATGAAATAAATAAAACAGAAAAATCCATCTCTCATGAATAAATCTTATAAATAAATAAATTAAATAAATAAACAAATAAAGTGGGAACCCACAAGGAACAGGAACAACAGATGGCGGTGGGTGGATGACTAGGTGGCTGGATTTCCAGTCAATCCGCAAGTGCAGATGACAAAGGGGAGGCAGGAGACCTCTCCTGTCAGGCCCTGTACCTTTCTCAGCCTGCACCTCCTACAGACAATTTCAGATGCAGACCATCGGACACCGTGAACTGCCTTTTCTCCCCTTTCCTCTTCTGAAAGGAACCAGAATATCCAGCCCGTCGGGTTTGGAGAGGAGTCCCACTGATGTAGGAAGATGTTGGGTTTCGGAGCCACGGCCACAGGAAAGAATTCGTGAGACACCTTTGGTGCAAAAAGGTGGTTTTATTAAAGCAGCGGGACATGACCTATGGGCAGGAAGAGCTGCACTGGGGTCATGAGGAGTGGCCCATTACAGACGTTCATGTGGGGAGGGGGATTAGGGAGAGCGTGAGTCTCTAAGGAATTCTGGAAGCAAGGTTTCCAGGACCTTGAGGGACTAGCAATTATTGGGAGGTCATTTATTACTGTCTAGTAAAACCTTAGTCATGAGACCCTTCAGATGTATATCGGTGGGTCATGTGCTTGGGGGATGATTGCCAACCCGTATATAGGAGGGTAGAAATAAAGGAAATTTCCAAAGGAATTTTTATATGTTAGATTTAGAAGATCCTGGGTTTGGGCTAAGATTGCCTTTTGCTCTTAGCAAAGTAGTAACATCGAGGCAGCTGAGCTCCTAGAGGAAGGTCACTCTGCCTGTTTCAAGGACTTGTCAGTGGGCTGTAGGTAGCAAGGAAATTTAATTTTTCTTTTGCCTTTGTTCCCATCACCACCACCTCAAGTGTTAAGGTTGGGTCCAGTCAACCTACACAATTGCTGTCACCAAAGCCCCACTGCCACAGTGATGGATTCCAGGTGGCATGCATCTGATGGGCTCCAGTTACTAAAGAAGCAGTGGTGACTGTGGGAAAAGTGACACAGGGAAAAGGACAAAGTCTCACCTCAACTCAGCCCTACCTCTGGGATTCTCAACTACACGAACTTCCAGTATCTTCTCTGAACTGCTTAAGTCAGTTTGTAGATACTGCTTCTCCCAACAAAGTCATCTGAACAGACACAGTGCTTTGAGTTTTGGGACCCTCCTCTATCTGTCAAATGCTTCTGAAGATACACTGTCAACACCGGTTCTGAGGATAAACCGACCTGAGTCTTAGCCCAGTTTTGCCATTTACGACTGTGACCCTGAAGTCACCTGACCATCCCTCCCCATCCTCACTCTCATTTTATCTTGTCTATAAAATGGGGATCTTAAGCCTCACGTTACTTTGCATTTATTGCCTTTTATAATTCATGCAACACTGTGCACGTGAGGCTTACGGTGTTGCATGAATTATAAAAGGTAATAAATGCAAAGTACCAAGCAGTATCTGAGGTAGTATGAGTATAGATGTGAAGACACACACACACAAACTGCATTTATCTTTAAAACATGAACATAGTATAGAATAAAAAGCATCCATGAAAACAGAATACAGGAAAACTGCAGGAAAGGAATAAGCAGAACCTCCTGGGTATTCCTAACTCCTAAGGTTTGAAAGGGAAACTGATGGAATGGGTGACCACCAGGAGTGCTCCACCGGTGACAATCTCCCTCCTCTTCTTCACTCTGTACCAAGACACACACATGGCATTTTTGCGTCAGGAATGTTCCACACTGGTAACTGCTGCTCCATGTGCTTGATGCAGGATCTTGACACATTTTTCAGAGATCTAATCTGGAGGGGATGATGTAATCATTCAGGTCCCTGCCACCCCCAGCTCTCTGACATACTGGAGGAATATGCACAAAGGAAAACTGGCACCAGCCCAGCCTCATCTGGCCCATGACGCAGGTGACACATGCAGCCGCCATGACACTCTTCCTAAATCCTCCCTCAGAAACAGTTCTCCACGTGGGTTTTCCACACCACTCTCAAGTGGAACCGAAGAGACACTGAGTTGGAAGGAACTTTCAAAGGTCAGGCCTCTCAACATCCCATCCAACACTATTGCATCCTATTAAAAGTAATGACAATGCAGACCTCAAGCACCTACAGCAGTGAATTCTGGCTCCTGGTCCATATGACTGGTTTGGATATTCTGCAACCAGATTCTGGAGCCTTTTTTCTCTCCAAGAAATTGCAGATGACACCTAGATCCATATCAGGATGGAGAGCCAGCAATCTGCCTGGGCCCTTGCAAAATACTGTCTGTAATAGAATACTGTACTCTACAAGTATACAAGTACAGTATTCTACTCATAATCCCGTGGGCAGGATGCAACTATCTCCTGTGAAGTTAAGACTGGACCAGAGGGGTACCTGGGGGTCTTGGCGGTTGAGTGTCTGCCTTCAGCTCAGGGCGTGATCCCAAGATTCCGGGATCTAGTCTCGCATCGGGCTCCCTGCAGGGGGCCTGCTTCTTCTCCCTCTGCCTGTGTCTCTGCCTCTCTCTCTCTGTGTCTCTCATGAATAAATAAATAAAATCTTTTAAAAAATAAAAATAAAAAAGATTGGAGAAGGGCACACAGCTGCCTGCTGTTTGTTCATCCGAGAAGCCTTTCTAGAGCATCACTATGGCCTGGCACTGTGGCTGTAAAAATAAAGGCTTAATCCGCGCAGTAGAAACAAATCAGTAGACAACTAACTCAAGCAAAAAGGGATGCCTGTCTTTGTAAAGATATAGAGAAGAACATTCTGATAAACAAAAGCCGGAGTCACTGGCTGAAAGTGTGGGGGTGTACAGAAAGACTCGAGGTGCAGGAAAGGAAAACAGAAAGGGTGCCGCTGATGAGACCACATGGCAGAAGAGGTGGCACATGCGGACAAGAGTTCGCTGAATGTGTGTGTGTGTGTTTGCACACGGGGGAACTGCACTTAGAAAGCAGGGAGAAGTGCTACCTTAGCTGCCTTGGGCACTTTCTGCCTGTTTGAATTCTTAAGACACTCGATTCGATGCAGTTCAGCTTTCTCTTATGTCCTGACTCATTCCATTTGGAAAGTTCAGTGTGGCCAAACCAAACCCCTGCTCACCAGACAGTAAGCCTCTTGCAGGCGAAGAGTGTATCAAATGCTCTGTCTGCAAAATATTTACCTCTCAGGTTTGTTTTTTGTTTTTTAACTCCATGCTTATTTTTATTTTGAAATAATTTTAGATTCACAAAAAGTTGCAGAATTGTACACAGAGGTCCTGTGTACCCGTCACCCAGCTTCCACCAGGAGTGACAGCTTAAGTATCATCGTTCTCATAACCAGGAAATTAACACCAGCACAACACAATCAATCCGATTATAGATATTCCTCGGGATTTCACTAGTTTTTGCATGTACTAGTGTTTGGGATTTTTTGAACTCTGGGTTTAGTTCAAGAAATTCTGTCGCATGTAAAGATTTGTGTGACCACCGCCACCATCAGGATGCAGAACTGCTGCATTACCCCCAAGCCAACTCCCTCTAGCCACCCCATCAAACTCATACGCGCCCCTGCTCCCTGCTAGGCCCCCGCAACCACTCGTCTCCTATGCTCTGCAATTCTATCATGTAGAGAACGTTATATAAATGGAATTATACAGTACGTAACCCTTATGAGATAGTTTCCACTAAACATAATGCCCTTAAGACCACCTCAGCTGTTCCACACATGAAGTTCATTCTTTTTTTACTGTTAAGCAGTATTCTGTTGTAAGGCGAGACCACATTTTAACAATTCACCTATTGAAAATGAAGATTTTTTTTTAAGATTTTATTTATTTATTCATGAGAGACACAGAGAGAGGCAGAGACACAGGCAGAGGGAGAAGCAGGCTCCCTGTGGGGAGCCGGATGCGTGACTCGATCCCAGGACCCCAGGATCAGGATCTGAACTGAAGCCAGACATTCAACCACTGAGCCACCCAGGGGTCCCAAAATCAAAGATGTTTCATTACCCTAATTGTGCTGATGGTATCACAGGTGTATATGCATATGTCCAAACTAATCAAAGTGCATAGACTAAATGCATGCAGTTTTTACATATCAATGATACCCTAAAATACAGCTGTATTAAAAACATACATATGTGCCAAATTAAACAAAAAATTCGGTATCAAATAAAAAGATTATTATTATTTTCCTGTTGAAGGACACAGGGGCCATGTTCAGTTGGCAGCTACTGCAAATGAAGCGCCTGTACACACCTGTGTCTGGGTGTGCATGTAAACACAAGTTCTCCTGTCTCTCTGATGCATGCCCAGGAGTGTGATCACTGGACCATATGGTTAAGTATATATTTAACTGTTCAAGAAACTGCCCAAGAGATTCAGAGAATGGCTGCAGCCCTTCACACGCCCACAGAAGGTGTGGTTTCTGCACGTCCTCAGCAGCAAGGGCTCCTCCTGTCACTGTAACAGGTGCGGCGTGGGAGCCGATTGTGGCTCTACCGTGCATTTCCCCAACAGTGTGGAATACCTTCTCCACTGGCTTGTCTGCCGCCTGTACATCTCCTCTGGTGAGCTGTCTGCGTAAGTCTGTTGCCCAGAAGTGCACAGTTCAGCTTTTTCCCGTCAAGTCTAGAGGGCTTCTGATCCACCCTGGAGATGGGTCTGCAGTCAGCTACATGCTCTGCACAATCTTCTCCTGGTCTTTCACCCTCCTCTTTACAGACTACCCCCCGGAACATTTTCACCTGTGATGAAGAACAGTTGATCCATTCTGTTTTGTGACTTGGGCTTCACATGTCCCACTTTTTTTTAATCCAAGATGAGCAGAGGCACTTGGGCAAAAATGTCTTAACCCTCCTGTGACTCAGTCTCCTCAACTGTAAAATGGGGAGGGCAAGCCTCGCACCTAATTCTTGACTTACTGTAAGAATTAAGAGCTGAACAGTATCACATAAAGCAGTTCAGACACACAGTGTTTGCGGTTTGGGGTATTTCTGCTCACTTAAGGAACACCTGCTTTCATTCCGACCTGCCTCATGAAAGCCTTGAGAGGAAAAGGCCTGGTGATTAACTCTGGAAAAAAAAAAAAATGCAGGGTTAAGAAGCATCTGTGCAAAGGAACAATGTCGTAGAGGCCGAGATGATGAAAAAATGTTCTAAACACGGAAATCAGGCCAACTTGCTGAAACAAAAGGTAAGTCAGAAACAAAAGGAATTTCTGACCCCAGGCAAAGCCAAAAATAAAAGCAGTAATTTGGCTTCTTCAACTCAAGACTGCTGACTCTCTAACAGAACCTCCGAGAAGACTCCAGGGAGGGGGCTCTGGCCCCATTACTATTGCGGGAAGGGTCCTTGGGCCTGTCTTGGGGTTCCAGGCTATTTGTTCGGGAGTCTTCCTATGATTACCACCGGCAGGTGAAGGAGGGGAATTGTTACTTTCCTTTGGGAATGGCTGTGTCCCCAGCCTTGAGCCCAAGGCAACTCTGACTCATCTCAAGGCCAAATGAAAAGATAATTTTAAATTAACCTCTGGGGAACTCCCACAGGAGGAGGGCGTTCCCCTGCCCTTTGATTCAATGTCCATGAGGACAAGGACAGAGGACACCCCCACCCACCCACCCACCCGGGCACTGGTCCCCTTATTTAGATAATCTCCTTGTCACATACAGTCCAAGCGGGGCTGTCACCCTACCTCTCTTCCCATCAGGATGAACTAGGCATGTGTTCCTGTGTGACTCTGGAGAGCCTTGGCTCTTTCCCCCTGTAAGTTCTTGTTTCCACGCCTATCTCCAGGGACGGCAGAGACTCTTTTCAACTAATTCCTGTACCCCATGCCCGGCACACTGTGTGACACATAATCAGCACTCAGGAAGAGGCCAAGCTGCCTGGCAGGGCTGGCTGGCTGAGTGGATAGACAGACGCACAAATGGATGGGTAAGAAGCTGGGTGCATCAACACGCTGATGAAAACGCCAGAAGAGCAAGGGATACTGGGAAGAGTGAGGTGTTGTTTCTCCAAACCACTCAACTCCACCAGCATCTTATAGCCACTTGTATGACTCCCTCAAGGCAAGAGGCATTAAGCCTGTCCTTTATAACAACTACTGTCACATCATGGAAATGGGAGGGCACTTAATTTCCCCAAAGTTCTAGGGGTTTTGCTTTCCTATAACTTACATTTTTCTCCCTCAAATTGAGATTCTCTGTCTCAATCATCTCTGTGACAGTGCCCTATGTGTGGAAATGTCTTGGCAACAAGTCACTCATGGAAGCATGTCGCAGTGCCAGTTTTTATAAAGGTAAATGAGCCTGGAGATGCAGACATTTTACAGATGTGATATGTATACAAACGGGACTCAGTAAATGCCAATGGCATTCAATAGTCTCTAAGGTGATATGACTAATTATTTAATAAAGCCAATAACCAAAGGCAGAGGGGTGTCAGAGGTCCTGAAGACCAGACCCAAGTTCCATGATCCTCTAAGAGGACTCACAGGACTCAGCATATACTCACACGCACATGGCTTTGACTTACTACAGCAAACACCAAACAAAATCAGCAAAAAATAAAAGCCCATGGGTAAAATCTGGAAGGAACCTGGCACTAGCTTAGAGTCCCCACCCACTGGAGTCACCCAAGACGCACCTAATGCACCCAGCACAGGCTTTGGCAACACATGTACAAAGTTCGACCAGGGAAGTTCAGATTCAGGGCTCAGGGTTTTTATTGGAGACTGGTCAGTGGGCATCCTTTGCCTAACATGTACCAAAATTCCGGACTCCCAGGAGAAACTGTGTTCAGCATAAGCTCTATCATTTGCATAAACAGTTGAGGCACAGCGAGGCACTCTTACCAGCTTCTGGAATGGTGGGCACCCTCCCAAAATCCAAGTTTTCAGACATCAGCCAAGGGCCAACTTTGCAAGCAGGCCTTTCTACAGATACCAATTGGGTCTGTTAACTCTGGTCTGCACAGGGTGAAACACCCAAAAGTATATTGGCCTAAGTCATCATCCTGAAAAGTCATTTGCTGATTCCAAAAATGCTGCCTTTGTCCACAGGTGTTTTGGATTTTATTTATTTATTTATTTATTTATTTATTTATTTATTTATTTATTTATTTATTTATTTAGAGATCTGCCTTCAGAGCCCTCTGTGCAAAATACGGTGGCTTTTCAACCCATGAGGTGGACTGTATCTCCAATAACCAAGGCATTTGGGAGCCTCTGGCACAAAACACTAGTTAACAATAAATAACAATACTGGATCTTCCTACTTTGGTCTTCAAGCTCAGAGTTCAAGGACTATCCACCCATTCATTCCTGAAACATGCATTTGGCACCTTATGAGGACCAGATACCTTCTCCATTGCTGGCAACATAAGAGAAAAAACATATGAGAATAAAGGACCCAGAGCCCACCTCACTGCTGTTCAGCCCACTAAACACTTCGCACGCACACACCTGGGGACCGCTTGCCACAGAACACTGCACAGAGCCAGCTGTGTATCTGCGTGGTTTGGATACCTTAAGCAACCTAGTTTTTATTTCCCCCAGGGAGTAAGACTGCAACTCTTTGCTTTAAAAAAAAAAAAAAAACTGTTTTTAAAAAAGCAATTCTTCTTGTCCTACAGTTCTTAGCAGGGGCCACCACGTGACAGCCCCACATCATGCTTGAACAAGGGAACTGGACAGAGAGGGATACAATCCTGCCACCCCGCCAGGGAGCCCTGTACTCCAGGGACAGGAGTGCCTTATCTGCATGCACTCAGAGGGTGGCAGGGGCACCATCGGGCTCTGACCACCCCCCCCACTCGCCAATCACAAGGGACACGCTCCTCCAGCCCTTTGTCTTGCTGTGCTCTCACCCTCCCTCGGCCTCCCTCGGCCTCCCTCAACCCTCTGCTGACAGGTGCTTGTCCATACCAGTCACTCCACCCAGCAGCTCTATCCCTGCTCCTTCCCTTCTCTTTCATTTGTAAAATTGTCACCACCTCCATGAACTTCTTTGTTTAGGGCTTATCTTTCCTCACTAGAATTTTTTTTTACTCCTTTTTTTTAAAAGTCATTAAAGTGAAACACAGTACAATCTAAGACAAAGTACCGTATAAAGTCAGTGATCTCCTGTCGCAGAGAGCGTTTGCGATGTTGTGCCATCTAGCCTACCTACTTCCAAAGTATCTCTATCACTGCAAAATAAAACTCCCTACCCACTGGGCAGCTTCTCCCTCGGGGCCTGGTAATGACCAAAAGATTACCTCTTCTGGATATTTCCTGTAAATGGAATCCTAGAGTTTGTGACCTTTAGGGTCTGCCCCTTGCCAGGTCAGGCGCTGGCAGCGATCTGTTTTACTGACCATTGTATTTCCTGTGTCTAGGAACAGTACCTGACCCAAGAAAACCAGTCGGCTAATATAAGTGTTTGGTAAATGAATGAGCAGCCAGGTGGATGAGGGAATGGGAGAGTAAATGGCCCCTATCATCCAGAAGGAAAGAGAATAGAAGCAAAGGGGGCTCCTGCAAGATTCTCTGGAGGAGCTGGGAGGGTCAGACAGGTCTGTGATTTGAGAACCAGGCGTGGCTGCAGCAAATCCAACGAGTCTCAGCTGGAGACACGTGTTAGGACAGGATAGTCTGGGAGTCTAGCCTCCAGGACAGCCTGGAGCCTTATAAATGAACCTGGCACATTTTCTAGATGCAGTGCTTACAGGACCTTCAACAGAAACACCCCTTTACATAATCACATCCTGGAAGAGGATAAATAATTCTTGAACACTTTCCAGGAACATGGCTATATCATTATATTGAAATCATCTACAATAGGACATCTCCCCACCTATAAGTAAGAAGATAGCTTATTCGTCTCTGAATTCCTGGACTCAGAGCAGTGTTCGGGCCTTTCTAGGTTCTCAGGGATGCCAGCTGCCCAGCTCAGAGGGAAGTGATGAGACTTAGAGCTGACCTGGAGTCCTCTTCCTTGCACTTTCAAGCCATGTGACTTCCAGAAACACAGCCTGATGGGCAGTGTGGTGCAGCAGGTGGGACTATATGGCAGCCCATCAGGAGTAAAAGCCTTGGAGATGGCTTGCTGGGATCCAAATCCCAGCTCTGCCGCTTCTGAGCTGTGTGAGCTTGTAAATTTCTCAGCTACTCTGTGCTCAGTTTCATCATCTGCAACATCAGGATGACAGCTTCATCAACCTGTTGGGGAGTCAATGAGTTAATTCACATGAAGCACTTTAGAAGAGGGACCAGTATGTAGTAAGTGTGCAATGAACGTTACTTTTACAACCAGGTCTTTGCTTTTCAAGTTCCTCCATCTCCGTATCTGGAAAGACAAGGATGAAGCCTTGCCATTGTGCTGAGAGGAGTCCTCAAGGGAGCATAAGCAGCCCTCCTCTGCCCCTGGTGCAAAAGCATGAAAAAGTGGGGTTAACATGGTAATGAGCTTTCTCTGGGAAGGCATAAATCTCATCAATATTTTCGGAGTATTTATAAGCTGCAAGGCCCGCTGCTCAGCTCTGGGATCAGTGTAAGACTCAGAAGTGCTCCAACCTGAGGATGCACACAGTCAGATGTGGAAAACGGATGGGCTCCACATGGAGCATAGTGTGCGCTGGACTTAAACCTCTTAGATGAAGCAGCAGAAGGATTCAGGGTTTCATACCTTTTTCAGAAGACCATCCATTCTGTGTTTTCCCATGAAAATTAACTATTAAAAGGACGAGATGGAGAGAGGTTCGGTGAGACTGTCATGCTGTTTCCCTCTCAGCCCCAGGACCTGGGTGCATACTTTTCCCTTTGCCTGCAACACTCCTCTCCCAACTCCAGAGCCACCTTCATCCAACCCAAACCCTCTCTGATTTTAGATCTGAGAAAACCTTTCTTCCCTAACCCCACCTAACCAACTAATGTACTAAAAAGAGCAGGGCCTATGTCGTATGCTTTCCTAGCACCCTGACTGTCCCACATGCCATACAACAGCTTATACTTATGTATGTGATTGTATCATTGGCCCCCACCCCCCACCTCACTAAGCGTGAGCTCTGAGAATGCATCTGTTTTGACTGGTACTGATAACCAAGAGCTTAACATATAGGAGGTTAACACATAGGAGGCTATCTATAAATCCATACTGATTGGACAGATGGATTGATAGATGGGCAGATAGATAATCAGACAAATCCCAATAAGGCTTGAGCCTCATTCTCTGCATCTCTAAACCAGCACCACCCAACAGAATGCTAGCCCCATGTGTAATTTTAAATTTTCTAATTACTTTTAATAATATAGCTATTTAACCCCATATATCCAAAACATTATCACAACAATATGTGGTCAATATAAAGATGTTTAATGTGATAATTTACATGCTGTTTTCACAGTAAATATTCAGAACTGGGTGCATATTTTACACTCACAGTACATCTCAATTTCGATGCTGCATTTTCAATAATTAAAATGAAACGGAGTCCTTCCAAACCCACTATCCATGTGTGGTTAAAGGAAAAAACATCTCCAGAACAATAAGCCTGTATATTAAGGGAAAATATTTTTACACTGCTTATTTTAAAATTTAAATCATCAAGATTAAATAAAATTCAAAGTGCGGTTCCTCAGTCACACCAGGCACATTTCGAGAGCTCTGGACACACATGAGGGTGTGGCTACCACAAGGGAGAGCTGGATACCAACTACTGAATTGACAGGTGTGGGTGCTTTCACTCCCATGGCTCCCCTGAGGAAATGGCAAGGGCAGCTACCATTTACTAATTACCATTAGAAAGGCCTTCAATCCATTCTCTCATGGGATCCTTATCAGTCCTATATGGCAGGTATTGCTGTTTTCTCTTTTTAAAAAAAAAAAAAGAAAAGAAAAAAGATTTTATTTATTTATTCATGAGAGACACAGACACAGGCAGAGGGAAAAGCTGGCTCCCCCAGGGAACCCAATGCGGGACTCGATCCCAGGACCTGGGATCATGCCAAAAGCAGATGCTCAACCCCTGAGCCACCCAGGTGCCCCAGGAATTGCTATATTCATGCTGCAGATGAAGAAACTGAGTTTGAGGGATGCCTGAGTGGCTCAGGGATTAAGTGTCTGCCTTCAACTCTGGGCATGATCCTGAGTCCAGGGATCAAGTCCCACACTGGGCTCCCTGTGTGGAGCCTGCTTCTCCCTCTCCCTGTGTCTCTGCCTCTCTGTGTCTCTCATGAATAAATAAATAAAATCTTTTAAAAAATAAGAAAAGAAACTGAATTTGAGAGAGATTAAGCCATTGACCAACATCACATAGTAAGTGGTGGTTAGGATTTGAACCAAGGACTACTGAATCCCAAGCCTGTGTCAGCACAGTTATCTCTGTACTGACTCCCTGGAACCAAACCACACAAGGCAGAGCAATGTACCCCTGTACGTGGTATGGTGGGCTCCAGGTGATTCTCAAATACCAGTTCTCCAGCCCTGAGCACATCAAGACAGAACTTCTCTGCCCCTGCTTGACCATGTGGCTCACTCTGGCCAATGAAATAAGCACACAGGCGACAGAGGGGAAGGAAGCGTTAAGAACCAGTGTGTGGCCCTCCTCTTGGCATGATGACCAGCAATGGTCCTGAGAGAGGTCACCCTGGATCCCAGAGTGAAGATAGCATAGGCTAGAGCCACATGTGGCCTCTGATGAACATGCATCATGGCGGAGGGCAGGGGGGACCTCATTCAGTGAGTCACTGGGATGCTGCCCAGATAACCCAGCCTCCTGACGGATGAGCACACGGTTAACGTGCAGTGGAAGATGGGTAACTTTGGTGTTCAGGGGAAAGTGGGTAACTCAGAGCTCTTCCTGATACTGCCAGAATCCTGCAGACTGTTCTTCCCCAAAGCCAATGAAAGGGCTATTACACCACCAGCTGTGGTGGGGTCTGGTTTCATCCCTACTGGTATTACTGTATTTCTTACAAATAGCTCATTAAGGCAATTATCAGTGATTAGCACAGTGGCCCGAGCATCAGTACAATCACACACATTAATAAAACACAATTTAGCGGAGCGAGTAAAGACATGAAGAAACTGGGCTCCCTTGTGGGGCACTCATGGCTTGAGCTGAAGAGAATTTCCACTAAACTAAAGCAAAACACTGCAGAGAAGTGTGCCAATTCCAGCACCTTCCTAGTGCTCGTTTGCATGCGATTCAATTCAACCAAACCAAACCAAAACCCAAAAAACTTGAGTGTTAAAGGATGACTGAGAGTCTGACAGGTAGAAAGAGTCAGCAGGATTTTCCAGGGGGAAAAACAAATTCACAAATCTTGGGAACGTGAAGAGTATGTTAGATTCAGAGAGTGGTCAAGTTGAGGTCTGGCACTTAGATGTAGAGCCTAAGGCCAGGAAAACCAGAACCCAACTGGGAACACATGTGGCATTGTTGGACTTCTTCTAGAAGTGATGAGGAGTTGTCAGAGCCTTAGCACTAACATGGACTGCCACGAGCTGCTCCAAGCTTCAGAACAGTCCTTCGAAACATGGGAAGATACGGGAAGGAGTGGGGCAGGCAAGCAGCGAGTCCCACCATCCAGGCCTGTAGCAGGGGGAGATGAAAACCCTGCTCAGCTGGATGACCTAAGTAGACGAGGAACACGGAGACGTGGTGTCATTAAGAGAGACATCTGGAAATTATTTTGAAAGGTTGAATCTGGGCAGGCAAATGCAGGAGATGATTAACACATGCAAATATAGATGTTAAAAATTCATTTCTTTTCCCACTCAGGGGCACTTAATATTTGAACAACTCCAAGAGCAGAGGCCCCACAGGGCTAAGACCACAAGGTCAAGTCTACGCAAGGCTCCAACATGCTCTGAAACACACCACCACACCTGCCTTCCTCTGCGTTTCCGTGTTCCAAAGAAGTCCAAGTGATGGCTCCCTCCCCTGTACACACGAAGCCACTTCTATCTACTCAAGTCTCAAGGGACACTGGAGTTCAGACCAGAGCCTCCCAGCATGTACGTGCCAAGCAGGGTGAGTTGTCATTGGGAAGACCTCGCTCCATCACACGGTCACCTTCGATCCGCCGGGTCAGAGGCACAGATGGCGCAGGCCTCGCCAGGCTGTTCTGTCCATCTATCAGACCCTCTGAGATGTTTCCCTGGGGACTCTGGTCCGTTACTGAGTTTCCCTCTGTGTGGAATATCACGTTCCAGACGCACAGTCAAGCCTCAACAGCTGTGCAGGCCAACCACACAATGTGGATCAAGAAGCTTCCTCACAGTTTGTCTGCTCATCCACCAAACATGTACACTGTGCCCTGACAACATGCCAGGCCCCAGGCTAGACAATGAGGCACTGAGATGAAAAGAAAACCATCTGTCCTTCAAGGAGTTCACAGCTTCCTCAAGGAGACAAAGAAAGAAAAAGACAAATAAAACATAGATATATTTAATGAAACTGGTTCTGCATGCTTTCTAGCTTTTTTTTTTTTTTCCCTCATTAGGAGGTACCAAGTTAGTACATAAACCAATGCTAAGGGAATAGTCTGGATTTAAGTGGTTCTCTTAGTCACTTCAAACGGCTGTAACAAAGTACCATACATACACTGGGGGCATAAGGAAACAACAGAAATTTATTCCTCACTGTTCTGGAGGCTGGGAGTCGGCTGGCATGGCTGGTTTCTGCTGAGAGCACTGTTCTCTTGCAGGGCTGCAGACTTCACACTTGGGAGAGCTTTTTGATGGTGACTCTTATGGGGGCACTAATGTCACTCTGGGGGACTCCAGCCTCATGACCTGATTTAACCATAAGGACCTCTCAAAGGCCCCACTTCCAGAAATCATCACACTGGAAGGTAGGATTTCAACATGTTAATGAGGGGTGGGAGGGATGGGGAGGAGACATTACGTCTAGTGTAGTCCTGTTCTGAAATACACCCAGTGCACGCAGAAGTGCCATTCTAAGAAGCAACGAGCTTTCCCAGATGACAATGCCAAGCTCATGGAAATTCACCAGCATCACACAGATTTTCTGTTCTTCTGACAGTCACGTACCAAGGACCAGAAATGAAACAGGTGCCCACACTGTCCCACACAAACATCTGGTGAAAGACAGATGTGTCTAGCATTTAGGATCCCCTCTACCCAACAGGGCAGGGGATAAATAAGCTTGACCATGGTGATCGCCTATCTTCAGAAATGGTGATGTGCGGCCATTCCCACTGGGACACAAGCACCAGGAAATGACACTCCACTTCTACCCCAGCTCAGCCCTCAGCTCGGATAAGGAAGCACTACTTCAGGAGGGTCCATCTTTTCTGCCCCTCAAAGATCTCCTGTTGAAATGCATTTTCATTGTGAACATAGGAAACTCAGGCACTCTTCAACGCCATACTTGCCCCTATGTTGTTGTTTTTTTTTTAAAGATTTTATTTTTTCTTTTATTTGAGAGGGGAGGGACAGAGAGAGAGAGAGAGAGAGAGAGAGAGAGAAAATCTCATGCAGACTCCGAGAAGCCCGACGTGGCTCGATCTCACAACTCTGAGATCATAACCTGAGCCAAAACCAAGAGTCGGATGCTTAACCAACAGAGTCACCAGGCGCCCCTTACTTGTCCCCATTTTGACAGATACTTCCAGCTTTCCTTAACTCTCGCATTCTGCAATGTTCCCAGCTTCAAAGCCCTCACAGGAAAATCCTTAGATTATAAAACAAATGCCCCATTATAACAACTCCATGAATACTGAACAAATACACGGGGAGGGAAATAATTATCTGCTGATTGTTTAAATTATGCCAAACATACTGCACACTCTTATAAAACTTATCTTTTAAGCTTATTTTTTCCCATTTTAAAGGACAAAAAAGGTTTGAAAAGCATCACAGGTTCAATTACTTATCACAATGTGGGATGGAAAGGAAGCTACGTTGAGGTCGAGATTCTAAATCAGGTCTCTTTGGCCTCCAATATTGCTAATCCTGTCCATGACATCTTCTCACTTGACTAGTTCAAATTCCAGAATGTTCTCTTGGAAAGGTTGGTCTGACAGACTGTCACTCTTCCCTAAATGCCTCTGTCTCTCAAGTCATTCTCCTCAACCTGACAATCTATCCCTAGAGCTAAGATGCTGACTGTCAGCAAATGACACATTTCCAATAGTCTCCAACAGGGGCAAATACTGTATTCAAGGTTCCTGACATCCCAATGACAATGACAATGATGATTAGTTTTGTGTGTTAACCTGGCTAGTTCTATAGTCCCTCGTTATTTAATCAGACACCAGCCTCCATGTTGCTGTGAAGTCATTCTGTAGATGTGGTTAATCTGTGCTATCAGGTGATTTCAAGTAAAGGAGATTAGCCTCAATAATGTGAGTGGGCCTTGTCCAATCAGTTGAAGACCTTAGGAGCAAAAACCAAGGTTTCCCAGACAAGAAGAATTTCTGCCTCAAGACTGTAGTCCTGACTCCCAACGCCTGAGCTTCCAGTCTGCTGGTCTGCCCCACAGATTTCACAGCTCCCACAGTTACATGAGCCATTTCTTAAAACAAAGCCTACGGTATATGGTAGATCTCTCTATGTCCTACTAGCTCTGTTTTTCTGGAGAACCCCCACCTGACACAACGCATAACACATGCAGAAGGGGACTCAGTATGAACTATTCCATTTGATTCTCCCAACAGGTCACTGATGTAAGTGTGTCTCTTCCACAGAGGAGGAAACCACAGCTCCCAGCAGCTAAGTAACGTGCCCAAGGAGCACACAGGCATGAATGACAGGGCCATCACCCAGACCTCAGTATTCAAATGGCATGAGATTTCCAAGATGTACTGTCCCCCAAAAACCACTGTAATGTAACCCCCAAACAGAACGCCCGAGGAAAGGAAACTTAATGGCTTGCCACTGGCCAGATTCTGAGTGTAGCCCAGGGAAGATGGGCCCCCACGGCCTAGGCAAACTGGTTCCTCTCCTCTTGGTGGGGCAGGTCCAATGTGGCGGCCCAGACACCACGATCAACTTCTCCCAGGACAGTAATGGGACCAGAGAGAACTGAGGAAGGGGCCAGCTGGGGAGAGAGTTTCCCTCAGTCCTTATCACCTTGGCCGAGCCCTGGGCCCTCCTAGTCTGCTCCCTTATCAAGCTGTCCAGCTGTTCAACATGAATGCCAAAATCACTGTTCTTCATTAATTCACTGGAAGCCTTCATGTAAACCTCATTAACGGGCACAGTAATTGCTCTGTGAATATTGCCCATTTTCCAATTATGTTTCTTTCCTCATGCCGGGAGAATTTGCCATCGGAGAAAAAGCCCTGGGTTGCCTTCATCTGTTCTACGACAAGTGGGTGAGTGATTGGCTTTTGACCATGGCTTCTATGACCCAGAGAGAGAGAGAGAGAGAAAGAAAGAGAGAGAACTCTTTTCATCTGAGACCCATTCTTGGGAATCTAACAGTGCACCTGCCTGTCAATCCAGCCCAGGGACCCATGCACTGGGTGCAACTTCAGGGAAGAGGCTGGCCATGAAAACCAAGTTTCAAAACAGAGCCACAGCAAAGGATGGGAACTCGTCCCCTGCCTTTTCCACAAGGAGTGTCCCTACAGGTGTGTGCACGCTCGCAGGCACCCGGACACCCTGCCAGTGCTTGCCTCACACAGCAGTGGGGGGCAGGAGGGTTCACCACATGAGGAAGACCTTGGGGAGATGTGCCTTAGAAGCAGGAATCCGGCTGCTCAGCCATTTGTAGACCATCATAAGCACTTCTTATGAGACCATCAACCGCTCATCACCTCCAAAAACCCGCAACCCTCCTGAGTCCAATTATCTCCAAACATTCCCTCTTTTGCATTCGATTTTCTCATTAAATGAGCACACAAAGCGTGGCCTGGCGTTTGGATGCCTGCACTGTTTTCACAAATAGAAAGAGTCTAGGTGATGAAAACTCCAGCCCGACAGCATGCACCCCCTGTGGCCTGTGGACAAAAGGGGTGAAAATCACGGACCAATGGTGAACAGCACAGAGCTGCGGCTGGAGTAGCACTCAGGCTTTCCCCCTCAAGATGCAATTTGGTTTGATGGACTGATAGAGACAGAGGGACACTGATACCAACAGATGGATGGCTGATGGAGACAGATAAATAGGAGAGAGACAAACAGGTAGGTAGGTAGGTAGGTAAGTAGATACATACATAGGTAAGTAGGTAGGTAGATAGATACATACCTATATACATAGGCAGGTAGGTAGGTAGGTAGGTGTACCCGTACATAATGTTGAGGGCAAGATTCTAAGTCAGGTCTGTCTGAACTCTAGAATCACTATTTACTCCATGACACAGTTTACTCTCACTCCACCATCTCGAATTCCAGAATGCTCTCCTGGAAAGGCTGGTCAGAGGGACTATCACTCTCCCCTAATGGCTTCTATCCCTCAAGTCATTCTCCTCAGTCTGTCCCTAGAGCTAAGAGGCTGGGTGGTAAATGTCAGATGTGTGTTATGTCTACGTAAATACACATCTAGATCCCCCCCCCACCCACCCCACACACACACACACACAGTGTCAAAGATGTGCCACTGAGGCTCAGCAGCACCCACACAGCCTGGCCTCCAGTGGGCACACAGTGCCTTCCCCACCCAGCATGTGCCTAGGATCTTGTCCCCCACCCACCTCAGCCCTTCACAGGTCTGCTCCCTCCACAGGCCTCCACACATTGACGCCACTGCTCAGAATACACGTGTGTGCCACATGTCAAGTACTCATGTATCAGATACTGTTCTACACCTGGTGCATATATTAATTCATTTAATGCCCTAAACAGCCCTGTGAGGTCTAAGTCTTCCCATCTCCACTTTACAGCCCTAGAGAGAGATCGAATACCCTGCCCAGGGTCACCCAGCCAGACAGTGGCAGGTGGGCTCCAGAGTGCAAGCACCTGACCCCTGTGCCAGACCAGCCTCTCAAACTCCCTCCTTATGGAAGGCTCCCTGGCTGCCTCTTCCCTCTCCTCCCACAATGCTCCATGCGTGAGCATCTTTCTCAGGCCTCCCCACTGCTTGGTGCACTTGATCACACACCTGCCCTCTCTTCTCTCTAGACCAGGAGACCCTTGGGGCAGGCAGCCTCTCCAGCCTTCATGGCTGGACACCCAGCATGGTGTCCACTGTTCTTGTGGCTGCCAAACCCCATTCATGGCCCCAAAGAGCTTCCAAGCTTTTACAGGGTCACCAAATCCACATGTGGAGAGATCACAGAAGGGACACACAGCAAAAATACAGAGGACGGAGCTCACGCCGCTGGAGCCAGCCCAGGCTTCCTCATCGAGTTGGGGGCAGGAAGAGGCCTGCTGGCTAAATAGCTACCTAATAAATGTGCCCTCACATCACGGCCAGGCTCCGCTGTGAATTAACATTCAGCAGCACACCTTCTATTGGCAAAATGCTTCATTGTCATTTTTACTGGTTCTGCCTTACAACTTCCCACTAGGTCAATATTATCAAGGGGGTCAGTGGTAAGATAGGACAAAATCATTATCCACGTTTGACAGATGGAGAGGCTAAGGAGGGAGGGCAGGAGACGGGGGCCGCGTGGTGTGGCGTGCGGGAAGGGGGCCCCTACAGGCAGGGGACCCGGGATGAGACCCCAGGCTGTACAATGAATCTGACCTTGGACAGTCTGTGCTGTAGTGTCTCCCCTATAAACACAGGATATGACTGTACTTACTCATAGGAGCACAAATATTAAAATCTCCCTATGGCACCATGGCCAGTTTGTAAGGGCTAAATAGTGTTTCCTTTCCTATTCTAAGTGGAGCACAGAGGCTTGAGAGGCTCAGGAGGCCAGCGGGGGGGCTCCTGGGCCTCAGCCAATACTAGTGGTGCAGTCGGCATGCCAGTTTACAAGATTTATTCCCGTGTATGGACCACCAGTCCTTCTAAAGCCAAGGCATTTTAATGCGAAAAGCCGGAGATCTTTTGAACATTTTGCCTTGGACGGTTGGAGGAGCCAGCTGGGAGAGAAGGGGGCTCCAAGAGGTGGTGTGTATGCATGCACTCACCCTTTCACAAATACTTACTGAGAACCTACTATGTGCCAGGGATGAGTAAAGGAAGGGGCCTAACATTTCCTACGTGTGTCTCAATATGCATGCCCTCTGCCCCCATCATCTGAGTTCTGAGACGTCCACCACCGTGCTCCCTCAGTCCCTGCTGTCCCTGGCCATGCCGCGACCCTCATGGTAGATGCTGCTCCCCAAGTCACGGGGCAGGTTCTCTGCCTCCACAGGGCTCAGTGCGATGTCACCCCTGCAAAGACCTTCCTGTCCAGCATCACCCCAGAAGTCACTGCCACCACACTGCTGTCTCCAGTTTATCCAGAGCATGTATGGAGAGATCTGGAACTGCCTCATTGGCTTGTGTACAATCTGTCACTCCAAAGACATGTTTGCTCCATGGGGACAGGGACCCTGTCAACTCATTCATGGTTGTCTCTCCAGAGCCTGACCAACTGTAGGTGTTCAGTGAATATGTTTTGAATGAATAAGGGAGAAGGAAGTGTGGGAGGAGGGGAGGGGAAGCTCAGGGTGGCCGCACAAGAATGTATGGGACTAAAGAGCATGTGGGAAGTAGGCAGGCTCCGACCGCCGCAGCCCTGGGAGCAGGGCCTCGTAAGGCAGAGGCTCTCATAAATATCCAACGACAGCCTGTACAAACTTACCTTTTCCCTCCACATATATTAATCTTATTCCTTCACTTCTTGAGGGCAGCAGCTCTGTGTCCTACCCTCTGTGCCCCGTGGACCTGAACAGATGGTACCCAGCAAATACTTATTGAATAATGAAAACGAAGCCTTGCCCATGCTTTTTAGTTTATTTTTAAACAGATGAGATGCCCGAGACCAGGAAGCCCAGTGACTTGGCAAAGGCTCACAGAACTCAGGGCGGGTGAGAACCTAGGTGGGCTTTGTGGGCAGTGATCACGGACTCCCTCAGACGTCCCCCCACCACTCTGCAGGAGCGTGTCCTCTCTACAAGCAGGCCCCGGGGTAAAGCTGTGGTTATACCTCATCGCTATCCTGAGAACTGGTATCACTAACGTTTGGGCACATGGTACGTGTTCAATAAATAGGTGCCGAGACTGATTCATCCCCGCGCTCAAAAGCAACTTCACAAACCACCAATTTGAAGAGAACTGTGCTTATCCTGTTCACCACAGCCTGATCCAAATGCCAAACAACTTCCAAGTCTACACAGGCCCCCATAACCTCTTTAATCCAAAAGTAATGATCATGACAGCCGATTTCCGTTCACCCCATCCTCACAACTCATTTTATCTTCCCCTGCAGGGTACGCGAGCTCAAAGCTCTCCCCGGGTCCACTATCCTACCAGGTCCGTGGTAGGGCTAAAACAAGTAAGTTACTCCACACACATCAATGCTCTGGATGATGTCTTTGAAGTTTAGATCTTCTGGTCACAAACTCTGTGTCCTTCTCCCGCTCTCTCAGCTTCTCCCTCCCTTTCTAATTATACTGCCATCTGGGGCGGCTCCAGCTCCTGTGGCTATTCATCCAACCTACTGGTTTACCTGATCTGTAACTCCTGGTGCCAACAACCTCCACCGCCATGCCTCCTTGGTACCAGCTCACGGCCTGGGACATTGCCCAGGAGTTGTCTCAACTACCTTAACCACAGATATGCCTCCTTTATTCATCATTTAATCCCACTAAATCCACTTCACTTAACCCACCTATCCCCCAACTATCCATCTTCGCTTCCCACATGTATCTTGCCTTCCATCAGTCATCCTGAAAGAAACGTATTTGTTTTTCAGAAACTGTTTCTTCACCTGTAAACTGGGCCCTTTGTGGAGAGAGCTAGCTGTTCAGCAAGCTCTGCACACAGGGTGAGAGAGTTTGCAGCCTCCTCGCCATGAGGTGCGACCCTGGGACTAAATTTTAACCAGGGGGACATGAGCGGCAAGGAGGCTTATGCTCTTGCCCTGTGTTGGCTGGACATCAGTGCCAGAGCTTCGAGAGAAGACAAGGGCCAGAGTCACTGCGTGGAGCAGACACACACACACACACACACACACACACACCCTTCACTCTCCCCAGCCTACTCCTTTGGGGAATGAGATAAAAACCTCTTGAATCATACATTCTGAGATCTATTCAGCCTGCCGTGATGGGATGGTTATAGTAACAAAAATTTCCGAAACATCCAGCATAGGATCTGGCATAGAGCCTGCCAATATAACAGATATTTGATTTTTTTCCTTTATCTGCTCTTATAGCATTTTCCCTCAACTCTTTAAAATGAGAATAGAGGTCACCAGATACTAAATTCCCTGCTGTACTCTCCTTGGCACCGCCTGGGGAGGTGGCAGCCATCTCCTACTCAGACCCCTATGAAGCCAAAGATCCTTAAGAAAAGAGGATCAAGAAGTACATCCAGCACTAGTCAGGCCAATACATCAAAAATAAATGCAACTGGCAGATACGCAGAGGCACCGACAATAGGGTACACAGATTCAAGGGCCACATCTTGATGCCCAGCATTAGTTATGGGACCAAAGAGAAAACAAAGTTCATGCTGCCCAGTAGCTTCGGGAAGTTACTAGCCCACAAAGTCAAGGAGCTAGCCATGCTGCTGATGTGCGACAAATCTCGCTGTGCAGATGCCACTCACGGCGGCTCCTCCAAAGCCACTGTGGAAAGAGCAGCCCCGCTGGCCAATCCCCCTGCCAGGCTGCATAGCAAAGAAAGTGAACAGGCAGCTTGTGTGCCATCGTATTTGTGTTAATAGAACCATAAAACCACAAATAAATAAAATAAATTCTCCACTGCAGTAAGCTACATTTTATCCATCTTCTTTATCAGTTAGTAACTACAGGTTATTAGTAATTATCAGCAGCCAGCACTTACATGTCAAACTCTAAGTGCTTTATGGTCATGACTTCATTTCATCCTTATAAAACCTCTATGGGAAAGGTACAATTTGTTTTCTCACATTACAGGAATCTAAGTGGGGGGGGGGGGGGGGGTGAAGTATTCTGCCCAGAGTCAAAAAAACTAATAGAGAAAATGAGGGGTTTGACTCCCAAGCCCACATCCTTGTCCTGTCTGAAATAGGATTATCTTTTCCACTAAATCTGGTCCTCCTCCTCGTCCACTACCACCAGCTTAGTTAGTTACCCAAGCCAGGAATGAACAGATCTTCCCAGGCTCCTTCCTCTATTGTATTCCCCATGCTTAGCACCAGTAAGACCAGTAGCTCCCACCGCTGGCACCAGCATGCAGCCCCCTCTTGCTCATACGGCATCTTGATGGGGCTTGCTACCTCACCTCAGGTGCGTGCTCCTTTCTGTCCTTTCTCCTGCCACTGCTCAAGGGGTGCAGGCTGGCTAAAACCCAGTCACACCGGGTCCCACCCCTGCTGAACGCCCTCAGCACTTCTCATGAGCTACACGCAAGGCACCCTCGCCTGTGCCAGTGCCCTTGGTAGCAGACTCCCTGCCCTGACTTGAACCTCTCAACAGTTTCACAGGCCTGGACTGCTCGTTCCTGGAGGGCAGGAGCCTTCTTTACTCATCACTGCATCTAAGCCAGGCTCCCACGTAGTCATTGGGAACCTAAGAGCTGAAGCGAACACAAATCTCTGCCCTCCTGAGATCCCACTCTGCTTTAGGGATCTCTGAATGCTCTGTGTTGGCTGGCAGATAGCAGAGCAAGGGCAGACGGGACTTAAAAGAGAACACTTGGCTTCCCATGCAAATGCTGCCATTTACTATGGAAGCATGATAAAGTTAGAGTTCTTCTCCAGGTCTTAATCTCTTCATCCTAAAGTAGAAAACCTGGCAGCTACTGAAGCCTCCTATAGGGTTAAATGAGGTGATGCCAGCCTGGAACAGTGTGTGGCACATAGTTGGCAAATATTGATTTATCTCCCCATCTCTAAGTTGTAAACTCCTCGAGCATGGGGGGCCAGACCTTATACTTCTCTTTTTCCACTATGCCTTGGGGGATATAAACCATGCTTGATAAATGTTTGCTTGACTGATTAGCTAGTACAGATCTCCAGGAAAGTGAGCCAAAGATATTTAAGGAGCTTTCTTCCCAGCTACCTTATAAAGGATGTCAAAGAGCATGCTGAGAAAGAGAACAGAGCAGGGATAATAGGTAAGGCTATTCCAAAATTATGTCCTGGGTCCTCTCTGACCCTAACCAAAGACCTTCTGCTTGCTAAAGCCCATATTTCTCCTAATAGAAAGGTGCATGTGCATGTATACATATATACTTACAACAAAATAGCTCAATCTTCAGCACATTACTGGAAATTCCCAACAATCATAAGCATGATGAACAGGAAAAAACAAATAACGACAAAAAACAAACATGGGAGATAGTCTGGAGTCTGCTCAAACAATCAAACACTTACTTACAAACTATCCTGAAGAAATGAAAAACTATAAACGGCAATGCCTCCATTTACCCAAGTTTCACTTAAATGACCTTCCTTAAAGATTTTATTTATTAATTTTGAGAGAGAGAGAAAGAAAATGGGGGGAGAAGGGCAGAGGGAAAGGGAAAGAATCTCAAGCAGACTCCGAGCTGAGCATGGAGTCCAATGTGGGGCTCAACCTCATGACCGTGAGATCAGGACCGGAGTGAAACCAAGAGTCAGATGCTTAACCAACTGAGCCACTCAGGCACCCCTAAGTGACTTTTTTAGGTAACAAAAGGCTTACTGTTTTTGTTACATTTAGTTTTAACTAACTAAAAAGATACATCCTTAGTCTTACAACCAATAAAATAAATATATTCTTAAGTTTTTCTTAATGATCCCAGGTAATTACGTAACCCCTGCCTTGGCACGGTGCCTGGCCAAGGCACTGTGTAGCAATAAGTTCTACTACACTGCAACAGCACAGTGTATGCCCTTGGAGGCTACAAAGGTGTCCGGGCAGTCAACTCTGCACAGTGGCTCTATCTGATCTTACCACTAGTAGACATGACTTTCCTATACTTTTCCTACGGGCAAGGCTGTCCCTCCTTTTGTTTCTGGCCACCTTCTCAAGCTCCTCTTTCAATGCACTGTTTTGTTTATAGCCTCTAGCTTAGGAATTCAAATGTGAAGTTGGTCAGAACAATCCAAGGCTGTCGGTAATCATGTGGTTCCTCTTCTCCAGGTAGGTCTAATCTTCCCCAGTTGCTAGAAGCAAACTGCGACTGGGTGACTGCCTGCGGCCAACCAACTGTAAGCAAAACTCTGTTAGAGGCAGAAAGTGATTCCCCGGGTCCCAACTTCCTGCAGCCGCTGTGATCTAGGACATTCCAAGGAGTGGGACCTGCCTGACTCCCAGAGTATGAGTAACATGGAGCAGAAAGCCTCCACATACACACATACCAACCAAAGATGAACCTGTTACCGGAGTAAGAAATAAATCCTTGTAAAACTATAGAGATTTGGGGATTGTTCATATAAATAGCATAACCTAATCCATCCTGATGAATATAAATGATATATTAAAAAAGGAAACAAGATCATGAGTCATCTGTCAAGAGGCCTCCCAATGAGAAAAATTCATGAGCTTCTTCTCAGGCCATGGCACAAGCCTTGCCCACACATGTGCATGTGTAAATACACTCATAGTACCAGCCTGCACCTGCTATTGCTGCTTCCTTGCCTATGTCTCCTAGGAGTTCTAAACTGCCCAAGGACAGAAACCATGTCTTTTCCTTCTGTCTTTCCAGAACCTAATACAGTGCCTGGTACAGAGCAGAGGTCAATATATACTCCTCTAAGTTGGAAAAAATAGTTAATAGAGTTTGCCCAACTTAACATAGAGCTTACAATGGAAAAAGAGTTAGGCTCAACTATCCCTCTAAAGCACAGCAACACTCACCCCATCAATTAGGTCCGATGACATGCTGTTCCCTGTCCTTGCCCTCCACATCTGAGGACAGAGCCAATGACTCATGCCCATAGACAGTGTGACTGCGGACAGATGCATCTGCACCCAGCCAGCAGCTCCTTCTGACCATTGTACCTTCCCATTAGACAGTGAGGAATTTCCTGGCTGGGGCTGATGGTAGATAGAGCTCTTTCTGCTGCCCTTTGGGGTCAAGATATCCTTGTTCAAAAACTGAGTCATCTGTACTTCACACTGGCTGTCCTGTTAAAAGGGCAGATCTTGGAACAGGACTTTACAGTTACCCCAGAGCACCCCACAGCCCAATGACAATGCATTCCTCATTTGCCCTTCAGGTATCTCAACAGCAAACAAAAGCTGCCACCCAATATTGGGTGATCACCAATGTCATGCCATTGTGCTACGCACTAGGGTAGGTCCATTGCTTATACCACTCTCCCATCCAATCCTTAGAACAATCTTATAAGCTAAATATTACTATCCTCGTTTTCCAGAGGGGAAAATGAATGCAACAAAAGTTTCATGTCACAGGCTCAAATTAAACACACAGGCCCCTGGCTTTTGTGAACATTTTATTGACTGATATTTCTTAATTACATGTATTTTTCTGAGTCCATAATTTATATGTTCCTCCACTTGCTCCTTTCACCTATAAATATCTACTCAGGGCCTGAGGCACTATGACCCCCATTTTATAGATGAGGTTTAAATTTAGCAAATGATGGTCCCAGAATTTAAAGGCTTGAGTAATGAAAAAGCCTAGACACTCTTCTACTAATAATAGCACCTACCTCTTGGGTTTTAATGATAATTAAATGGACTGATACAGGGAAGTGCTAATAGCTGTGCCTCACACATAGTATGGCTTCAATAAATGTCAGCTGTTTATAAAATTAAATATAATGACAGCTGTGGCCCACCAACACATTTTAGCACAGTGTGTGGGCAGTGAGGGGTGAGAGGGATAGAGGCAGGTGGACAACATAAACTAAGTCTAATGTCATATCGTATTATCGCTCGCCCTCAGAGGCAACACTTTGGGCCTCTGTTTTCTTGTACGCAAGATGAGGAAAAAAGGTTGGATCATCTCTAGGAACCAGTCTTCAAATGTTCTGATCTGTGATTCTAGTAGTTGATTAATAAATGAGTGACCTAATGACTGAATACCCCAGGGAATTCCCCAAGTCCACTGTGCAGACAACACTGGCCTCACTATAGAAAGCTGGGCAGGGGAACCCAAAGGACTGGGCTACTCTACAGCAAAAACCCCAGAAAGGAACATTCGAGAGGCCAGTCTTTTCATTTCAGGATGGGGATATTTATCAAATGCCCAAATATGGGATGCTGACAGAGACAGAGCAACAAAGCCCACCTGGCTGTCCCCACCACCCAACAGCGCAGTCTCCAACAGAGACTGGAAGCCGCTGAACGCCCCAGCTGCAATTAGGGAAACAAAACAGCAGGTGTGGATGTGGGCGAGGCTAGGAGGGGAGGAAGGCGCCAGAACTACAAGACACAAAGTGCCACTTGGAGAGGAAGCAGAGCAGAAGGCTTAGGAAATCATCAGAGCAGAACCAGGGAAGAGAAGGGCTGTGGAGGAGCAGGGCCCAGGAGGAGGAGCAGGGCTGGAGAGGAGGAGGGCCAGGGAGGAGAACGAGGGCTGGGGAGTGGCAGGGCTGAGGCCACCAACCCCACCAGTCCTACACCTAGAAACCCTGGTGCCAATAACAGATACATCCACCACCTGGGACATATTTCAAACACAGACACTCTTTACTCTTTTTTTTTTTTTACAAAAGTGGTTTCTGTTTTGGGGGCTTAATTGTGGTAAAATCCTCTATGTCTGCTGTAATACAAACTTGGTGGCTCACAACAATAGAACCTTGCTCTCTCAGAGCTCTGGAGGCCAGAAGTCCTAAATTAAGGTGTCCCAGGGTGGTGCTCTCCCCAGGGAGGGGTCTAGAGAGTTTGTTCCTTGTCCTTCTCAGTGCCTGACTTGTGTTTCATGGCTCCAATTTCTCCCTCGCATCGTCATCCCCACTTCTGTTTGTGGACCATCTCCCGCTGCCTCCCTATAGTAGGCATGTGACTGCACTTTGGGCACCCCCCGAGGATCCAGGATTATCTCCTTATCTTGAGAGCAGTTTGCTTCATCACACCTGCAAAGGGTCTTTCCCAATTTTCAAATAAAGTAATACTTACAGGTTCTGGGGATTAAGCCTTCCTCTCTCCAGAGGACATTTTTCCACCTACTTCAGTTCTCTTCTTACCTAATTTTAAGATAATTAGGAAATATTTTACCTTACAGGTCACAAACCTAAGATATATCAAAGCTCGAGCCATCCTGGGAATCAGCACATTCTAGCTTCTTCCAACTGAAAAGAGGCCAGAGGTGAAAGCTTTTGGCCTGGAATTACCCAAAAGACACAGCTAGGGAAACCAAAGCTACTTCAATCCATGGCTCCTCCCAGGAGCACTGTTCTCCAGAGGACCCAGGTGGCGAGGGCTGGGAGAGGGGAGACACAAAGTCAAAAAGGAACAATAGGGCTGGGCATGGGACTCGGTACTGCGGGAATTCCTGGGGTTAGTGTGAAGAAGTAACGTGACAACAGGGATGAAAGTACTATGTTCACAGGTGGGAGCCTAAGGGGGAGCCGTCGGGAGGAGGGAAGGTGAAGAATTGGGTCTTCGACACACTAAGTTTAAAGTTGCCGACAGGACAGGTAGGAAAAGGTATCCACATACCAAGGGGGTGAGTTCAAGAATGAGAAGAAGCCACAGGACCTGGAGGCGACCTGTCTCCGAAGGGCAGGGGAAGAGGTGTTGGCACAGGCAGCAGGCTGGGAGTCCCCAAGGAGCTGGCTGAGTCCCGGGAGTCCCAGGAAGCACCTGGAGCAGGGCGTCTGCTGCAGGAGGTAGTAGACGGGAGGATGTGTGCTGCCCAATTCAGGGGGAGTGACAATGGGTGGAGGGCAACGGGTGTAGACCTAACAACCAGCTCCCTGATGCTTGGGGACGGAAGCCAGGTTCTTCTGATGGCCATGCTGAGAATGTGGAAGCCTTGCCACAGGCTCTGCTTTGAGGCCTGGCCATGAAGGAGGATCCAGAAGGAAGCCTGGCTGAGAAAGAAAGGGCTTTCTCTCTTCTCAGGGAAGGACCACTCTCCAGAGGGGTGAGAGAGCAGTCGATGAGGTGAGCCAGAGAAGGCACGGGAGAGCCCGAGGTGCTGGCGATCAGCAGCAATGAAGTAGTGACAACTCTGGGGGTGACTTCAATGCCAGCATCCCATATCCCAGGGGCTGCCCCCAAGGGAGCATATTTGCTTCTAAATTCCTGGTCCCGAAAGTAGTACCTGACACCAGTGGCATCCTAAGTAAAGGATCACTGAAGGAGTAAAGGAATGAATGAGAAAACGTAATAATGCTAGAATGACAGAAAGCAAAGAAGTCCTTTATACACAATGACTATCAAAACTACCTAAGAGCAATACGGAAAGACTAGAGGGAGAAGAACACAGGCCAAGGCGGGTTCCAAACATCCCCTATCTTCAGACTTCTTCAAGACAACACCCCACCCCACGTCATGGCCCAGTCACCCTCTGACCCTTGATGCTATTATCTTGCTTTATCTTCCCTTCTCAGCACCTCCTGCACTTGATGTGTCCCATGTATGTCTGTTTCCTCGAAGAGCCACTGGACCAGGGGCTTGGTTTTGCTCATTCCCAGGTCCCCAGGGCCTAGGGTAACTCCTGGTACATAGTAGGTGCTCAATAAATGTATAAAAATTCTTTATTTGCGTATAATTGACATCAATAACTATTTATGAATCCACCACCTCACCTCTCTGGTGAACTCCCAACTCTCTGGGTTGCTCCCAGCCTTAACAGTCCCTGGAAAGGTTCCTGGAGGAATCTACTCAAGCAGCGGCAATCTGAAGGAGTGCTGAGAAACGGCTCCTCCCTGCACCTGCGCTGCAATCAGATGAAAACTGATGACTGGCAGAAAAATCCAGCCACCATCTGGCTGCTCAAGGATCCCTCCCGGGTGCTGACAGCATTGTCATTCAAGATAATGAAGATTAAAACCAACAGAGATCCAGGGGGACAGGTTCCCAGGCGGCAGCCTGGCTGGACTTAACTCCTCCCAAGCCGTGGAGCTTGCAGACATCCTGAGAAGAAACCACCCTTCCCGGAGGGTGAAGGCAGGAGGCAGGCAAGGCCCCTGCCTGAGAGATTACAGGTGACCTGTCCCGGGAAGGGACGAGAGATGGAGACTCCAAGCAGGAAGTGCCGGGGTGAGAGCCTGGCGGTGGGGAGGTGAGGAACAGCACCCCAAAGACAGATGTGACGTTCCATCTGCCCATCAGTCACCGAGGCCCTTCAGGCTGGAGGCCAATGAGGCTTTCAGCTCATTTATTAAAGCGATGGTGCGTACCCCCACCCTCAAGGTCTGAGACCCACAGCCACTCTGTCTCCAAAGGACACTCCATCTCTGAAGTTTACAGAAAGAGGTTGTGCTGCGTCATCAATTTCCATGAGCAAGTGCTGACCACGCTTGATTAGAACATAAAACTTCGGGGATCTGGAGAGCAGAGAGAAGCAACACCACACAGATCCAGGGCAGACGGAGTGGACGGCCTTCCGGATCCCCTCCCCAGCTACCAGGCCAGGCCTCCTCCGTGAGAGGCGGCAGTGGCTCCCCCTGGTGCCGGGGGCCCATCTGGATTCTATCTCTGTCGCGTGTCAGCAGCATGATCTTGGCCAACTTATTTAACATCCCCATACCTCAGTTTCCTCAAAAGCAAAATGAATTTGTCAACAAGTGACTAATTGCCACTTGTTGAAAATTAAATGAGGTCAAGCATATCCTTTATGCTTGACATAAAGGATACTGGGGGATGCAAGTATTCCTGAGGCCAGAAATCCTGATACATTGAAAGTGAGGGTGAAGGGTGATGGTGGTGGTGCTGGTAGTAATGGTGGTAGTGGTGATAATGATGGTAGTGGTGGTAATGGTGGTAATGATGGTAGTGGTAATGGCATTGGTGCTGGTTATGGTTATGGTGTTGCTGGTGGTAATGACGGTGGTAATGGTTGTGGTAGTAAAGGTAGTGGTGGTCATGGTAATGATACTGGTGGTAATGGGGTGGTAATGATGGCAGTGGTTAATGGTTATGATAGTCATGGTGATGATGTGGTAGTGGTAATAATGGTAATGATGGTGGTAATGGTGGTGCTGGTGCTGGTGGGAATAATGGTGATGGTAATGATAATGGTGATGGTGATGGTAATGATGACGGTGGTAATGGTAATGGTGGCGGTGATCCTACTCCCATGTTAGCAGAGATTCTGGGGATACAGAGCAAAGGAGTGACAAGAAATTCACTGAAAGAAGAGTTACATGTGATGCAGTACTTTACATCCTGCGTGGGGTGCAGGTTGAGCACCGTCCCTCTGCTCCTCCTTTCCTATTCTTCCAGAAGCACACCTGCAGACGAGGAGACAGGAGGTCTGGAGAGATGAAACACTGCCAAGAGTGGAAAGAGCTGCTGAGCAAGCGGGTGGGAAGCACAGCAGCAGCTGCATAAAGACCTAATGCCGGCCTCAGGCCTCGGGTGGCCCCCGGGCCCACAGGAGTAATCTCAGGCTGGTGATGACTCCCAGCAACCAGCTGTCAGAAAAGTACTTTTCAGACTTTAAAAAAGATCCCTGAATGAAAACTCAAGTGCTATGTCTGCCTCTCTCCTTAGTGGCTTCCTGTCCAGCCCTCCAGCCTTCAAAATCAAGTCCATGGATCCTTTCACTTAGAAACAGGCACACCGCTGTAAGTGGGGTCTCTGAGATGGGAGTCCTCACAACACATATGCACCACACGCACACACACAAAGACTTGAGCCCCTGAAGACAACATTCAAGCTGCCTGGCTTGCACACGAAGCCCCTCCCCACCTGGCCCAGAGTCCTCCCCCTTCACCTTTCCAACTCTCAGGCTTCTGGGTCCTGGTACTAACAGATTTCCACAGTGCCCTCCTTTGTGCATCTCAAAAGTCCCTCACCTTCCTGCTCCTGCCACTCCCACTGACCAGCAGATCCTCCCCTCCTTTCTTTCTAGCTAATTCCAAATCAGTTTTCAAGATTCTGGAGCCAAACACCTCCCCAGAGAGCCTCTAGTCAGTGGCCCTTTTTACCAGGGTCCCATAATGTTGCATTTTCCCAGCTGGAGCACCATGAGTTCCAGCACTGACCATGTCAACCAGATGACCAGGGAGCCTCCACCAGGGCTGGGGAGGGCCCTGGAGGTGCCCAGCCATCTTCTGCCCTCACACACAGATCAGATGTAAGTGCATACAGCAAAGTCCAAGCCCAGGAGCTCCCACATAAGCAACAAAATAGATCAGGAATAGACCCAACAGGGAGATGGGAGGTCCGGCAACCAAAAGCAATCAGAGGGACTAAAACAAACTGAAGCCTTAACCAAAAGTGGGGTGAGTGTCCAATGGAGACAGGACCTAGAGCCTCCAAGCTGCCTGGGAGCTGTGGCTTAGACTCCATTTCAGAACTCTACAGAATGAAAGTCAGGAAGGGCTTTTGCACTGAGGCAAGCCCAGAGGGATGGGACCAGGCTGGCTCCACCCAGAGGGCACAGAGTAGATGAGCAGCAGCCCCAGACTGCACCTGGTGGCTCCAGCTGTGGCCCGGTCAGCACCTAGTGACCTGTGTCCAGGAGAACAGCCTCACTGGTATGCAATATATCTCAGCAGGTAAGAGCATGGAGCCTGGGGCTGACCCCCTGGTTCAAATACAAACTCCAGCACATACTCTGTGAACCCGGGGCGGGGCGGGGGGGGGGGGTACCAAAACTCTAGACAGGAGTCTGCCTGGAACTGTGCCCAGCAAATACCAAGTACTCAATAAGTGCTATCATTAGGCCACTGTTGGTGGACCAGGCAGACAGGACCCTGTAGGTACCATGGAGTGTCTGCGCCTCAGGTGGGTAAAGGCAGGCCACAGGATTCAATAAGCCACAGGACACATGTGTCCTGTCAATGAGAGGACACATGCTGGAAAACCCCCCATGTCCCACAGAGGGGGTGGAGTGAAGCCCACCCCCCAGAACCCCAAAAGCACTATGCTTGCCAAGGTGCTTAGAAGATACCAACCCATACAATGAATTGACTTTCATGTCGTTCATTATATCCTCAATTAGATTGAAAGTCCTCATAACACCTGAACATCTGAATGGCACTTCACCAGTGACAAGGTGCTAAAATCAAGTCAGTAACTGCCCTGTTCAGGGCTGAACTATGACCCTCCTCGCCCTCCCCCCTCAAATTCACAAATTCGCCCTCCCCCCTCAAATTGACGTCCAACCCCCAGGACCTCAGAGTGTGATGGTATTTGAAGACGGGGTCTTTAACGAAGTAATGAAGGATAAACGATGTCTCTAGGGTGATCCAATCTGCCTGGCGTCCTAAGAAGAGGCGATTAGGACAGATACGCACCCAGGAAAGACAGCATGAGGACCCAGGGAGAAGATGGTGTCTGCACCCAGGGGAGACGCCTCAGGAGAAACCACCCCATAGACACCTTGATCTGGTCCCAGCCCCCAGGACCCTGAGGAAATGCTTTTCTTTATTTATTTGAGAGAGAAGAGAGCAAGCATGAGAGGGAGAGGGGCAGAGGGAGAGTGAGAAGCAGACTCCCCACTGAGTGGGGAGCTGGATATGGGGCTCGAACCCAGGACCCTGGGATCATGATCTGAGCCGAAGGCAGGCGCTTAACCTACTGAGCCACACAGGCATCCCCCACCCCGCCCTAGAGGTCAGTCTTGGTGCATAGTTGTCATTGTACCATGAGAACACTGGACCTCTCAGACTTTGCCGCCAACGCCAAGTGGAATTCAAGAGAATAAAGCCTCGCTCCTTCTACCACTTCCTAGGGATCTGACATTGACCTCAAAACATTCATGGAGTAGCTACTACATACTGAGAGCTTTTTAAGGTGCTAAGGATACTACACTCACCAAAAAGCCCCTTGTCTCATGGAGCTTATGACTGAAGGAAAGGTCAGTGATCACCGTAATCCTATATATATATATATATATATATACACACACATACACATATATATATGGCACCTGGATATACTATCCACCTTCAGAAATAACTGGAGAGCACTAGGAATCTCAGCAATTTTTTTTTTTCTTATTCTGGTCTCTAGTTGATGAACACTTAAGAACATTTAAGCCAAACAATTCAAGTTTTCTTTTTTAAAAAGGCTGAACCATAAAAATGAATATTCAGAGGAAAAGTGCTGGGGGAAAAAAGAACATTGCTCACTCATTTCACTCTTCTTTAAGTAAATGGAAACATCAGGCAGGGGCAAGTCATAAGCCCTGAGTAAAAGTTTCTATAGTGTTAATATGCCTCGGCAACAAAGCTACAGCTTTAGAAATGATACAGTTAGCATTTCCCACGCAGGATAATTTTTCCCTCTAAAGTTTGAGGCCAAAGCTATTTCAAAGAATAACTATGCTCAGGGAAATGGATTTTGTTTTTCTTCACCCAGATGAGAATTCACACAATGGCTAGCACTCTCCACCAGGGAAAATTCTTGCAAAACTCGATTGAGCTGAATTTCACTTTAGAGCTGGTACTTATGCGTAAATTATTATTACATGTTTATAAGGGTTTTCTGTTGGTGTAATATTTTACCACTGGAGAAGCATTTACCCAATATGTGGCATCTTTAAGTGTTTGTTCATTTACAATTCTGCACTTGGGGTCTGTAGTGGCAGGCAAGTCTGCGCAAACCCCCTATGATTGTCAGCCCCCTGGATGGCGTGGAGCTGTCTCAGCAGGGATTAACTGCACTGCTGCGTGCAACACAAGTGGCAAGGACGCCACATCCCTGTGGCCCTCCAGGAGTGTCAGGTGCTTGCACAGCCACGTTAATTAATGCATCGATGGCATTCAAGACAGAACCAGAAATTCAATAGCATTCCCCTGGCTCGAGGATCTGAGCTGCCTAACAGAGGCAGGTAAGAAATGGCATTTGAGGACCTGGCAATACCTATAAGCACTTGTTTATTCATGCTAAGAACATGTTGGCACTAGCTGCAGCCTGACCACTTGGAAATTCAGTATAACTAAGAGCTAAGTTAGAATCCTGGCTCTGCAGCTCATCTGGCATGGATCAATCCCTCAAACTCTATGCTTTGTTCTATTATCTTTAAAATAGAGGAAATTGGGGTGCCTGGGTGGCTTAGTCAGTTTAGCATCTGCCTTCAGCTCAAATCATGATCTCATGATCCTGGGATCGAGCCCCACATCGTTGAGCTCCCTGGTCAGTGGGGAGTCTGCTTTTCCCTCTCCCCCACCCCCCCTGCTTTTGTGTGTGCTCTCTCTCAAATAAACAAAATAAGGAAGGAAGGAAGGAAGGAAGGAAGGAAGGAAGGAAGGAAGGAAGGAAGGAACAAACGAACGAACTAGAGGAAATTATAATACCCATAACATAGGCTCCTAGGGATGTAGAAATTAAATGAAGCATGTGAGCTCTTGGTCCCAGACTTGACACATAAGTGGGCACTTAAATTATGCTATTTAGATAAGAGGTCACAGCTTGTTGGATCCACATAAGGCGAGCAGTCAGGAATCACTTTGTTCCTCTTCCCCCCAACCGGGTTGGTCTGTCGGGTTCAGCCTCACTTTGAGAGATGGGAACAGGGCTCTGGACCCATTCAAGAGATGCAGTGAAGTCCTTCAATGTGCATGCAACACCATGTGTCTGCAAATGTATGTAAACGAGCACTTTTGGGGGAAAGGCCACATTTTAACAGCCGCTCCAGAGGGTTCCACAGCCAGAAGACGTTGACAATGACCAATGTAGAGTGCAGCTCGCTCCTCTTGTTCAGCCTACTTCCTGAGGGCTGGACTGGGGGGGGGGGGGGGGGGGTGGTGGTGATGGAGTTGAAAGACAGTGTAGTCCGGTCGTTCAAAAGTTCAAATCCTGGATCCGTGATGATGGCAGAGGTCTCTACCTCTCCAAGCCACCTCCTTGCAGGGTTTTTTGGGGTTAGAAACAATAACAAATGTCTGACATGCAGTGGTGCCAACTGAGTGTTAGTCTCCCCATTCATGGTCCCCTGGGAAAACAGAAGAGCTCCCCTAGCCAACAGGACCAAGGGCAAGCCTTGTCTTTTCTTTCCGTCCATTTGCTGCTTCATGCACATCATGAATTCCTGCCACCTTAGCTGCTCCAGGCTGAATCTCATCTGCTACACTCACCCACAATTCTACATTCCCTCTATTCCCACCCAGCTCCACCTAGGCCTGGCTCCACAACCAGGTGCCTCCACTGCACTCGTGGGTTTCAAGGGGAAGCACAAGGTGGTGAGGGAGAGGCCCATGCTTCAGAATCCAGCCACCTGAGCTCAAACCTCGGGCCTCCGACTTCCTAACTGGTTGCTTGAGACCAGTAACCTAACCTCTCTCTGCCTCAGGTTCTCCATCTGTAAAATGGGGATGAGCACAGTTATCTACCTCACTGGGGAAAAAAAGTGAGTAAATCCATATAAAGTATGAAGACAGATCCGGCATACTGTAAGTACTAGTTGTGGTTCAGATGAGATTGCAAAAAAGCAGAGACTTAATGAGGCCAGCCCAGATAATAACAATGTATCATGAACACTTGAAGGACAAAAAAGGGAGACAGCCCCTCCCATGAGCCCCAGAACAGCAGCTGCAGTACAACCAAGCAACACAGCACTGGCTGCTAGAACCCAGGCAGCACAAGGGACCACAGCTGAGGGAGCATGAGCTCTGCCATGAGCTGATTCCTGGCTCCATGTGTCTGTAAGATCTGGCCCTGTCTCCTCCAACTTCATATCCCACTGTTATATCTCAGATACAATGGCTTTTCTCTGTCCTATGAACAAGCCGAGTTTACTTGCACCTCAGGACCTTTGCACTTGCTGATCCCGCTGCCTAGAATGCTCTACTGACCTATCTTTGCAGACCCACTTTAGCACAGCCTTCAGCTGTCCCCGCCCTAAGAGGCCTCCCCTGATACCTAACCCTTCCCTCCTATGATCCACTCTCTAGCCTATCAATCTGGATTATTTCCTTTATAGCACTTCTCTTTAAGAAGCATTTTTTCTATATTCTCTTACCCTGGAATGTAACATCCAAGAAAGAAGGGACTTTGCTTGTCCACACCCTGAGAAGAGCACTTCATCCCTAAGAGAAACATTGTGAGTATTTGTGACAGGAATGAATTCCCCTCTCTCTGCTTCTTTTCCTGCTACCCAGCGGCTCCTTGCTCTGGATTTCTAGTTAAGATTCTCTGAAAGATATACTTAACTAATCAGCATTATCACACCAGGCTTCGGGTTCTTCTGCTAATCCACTACAAGAAATGCCACCCAGACTCTGGAGTGGCCAGTATATCAGGTGCCCACCCTTAAAGCAATGGGCACAGATGCCCAGAGCAGTCCTATCAACAAGGGTGAGGCCGTTTCTACCAGCTGGTGCTGGGATGCAGCAGATCCCGTGATAGCCACGCCAAAGACAGCCTTTTAATACCCTCCATTCCACATATGTAAGTGGAAGTCCTGCTTCTCCAACCACATTATGAAATTCTTAACAACAACGCTTTCGTACCTGCCCTTAACACCTTTGGGAAGGGCTAATTCAAACAGATTATGAAAGGCCTAGGGCCTGAGAACAAAGAAAAAGAGATTGCAGCACAAGCGACATCAAGAGCACCATGAAAAGCAATGCAGATGACTGCGAACATCTGAGTCCTGGGGCATCTTTAAAAAGCTGGAGAAGAGCAAGCCCAGGTGAGAGTGTCTGTATCAAACAGCCGCAGGTGGGACTGAAGCCCCTGACCAGGGCGGTCTGTGAGCCAGGATGTCAGGCGGGCTGAGCCACTGGTCCTCCAGCCCTCGGACAGCAGGGCACCTCCCATGGATCTCAGTTGGCTAAGCAAACGTCATCATTTTCCACGACGCTTCGGGTGAGAAGAGTCTGGAAGCTCTGCTCTAGAGCATGGATCAGCACGCTATTTACGTAAAAGGTCAGACAGTAAATATTTTAGGCTTTGGGCCATATGGCCTCTGTTGCAACTATTCCACTCTGCCTTTGTGGTGGGAAGCAGCCACAGACAACAGTGAAGGAACAGGTGTGGTTGTGTGTCAACAAAACCTTCTTTGTGAATACCTGACATTTAAATTTCACGCCATTTTCACATGTCGTGACATAGTATTTTCTTTTCTTTTTTGGCCACTGAAAAATATAATAAAATCCATTCTTATTTCACAGGCTCAGGTGGTAGGCTGTCATTTGCTAGTCTCTGCTCTAGACCATTCTCTGTGGCTGTCTCTTATCAGATGGTCTAAACGTCAAGGTTCTCCTGACATTCTAAGTTGGGGATACGGATGCTGGAATATCCTTTACTCAAACTTCAGTAAGTCACAGAGCTACTAGATCTCAAAAAATGTTAAAAAAAAAAAAAAAATTTTGTCCTGTGGCCTTTAATGAAACACCACTGGCAGTAGATTTTCACCTGCCTTAGGGAATAGCCCATCTGGCTGGTGGACAGCTCCAGTGCTGAAAGTCCTGCCCCAGGTAGCTCTCCACCTCCTGGTCACTCTCCCCCGAGCTATTAGGTCTCCAGATTCGGTCTGCAGAATTTATCCTGTCCATTTTCCCTCAACAGCTCTCCAAATTTTTATCTGCATCAAGAGAAGGGGTGAAAAAATGAAAGAAATGGACTACTCCCATGACAGAAAAATCTGTCCCAAGAGTGAGCAAACATGGAATTCTGGTAGAAAAGTCTACTTTTATCTAAGTATCAGCTTCAGAAATGACCCCAAGGTCCACAGATCTACGAGGAAGTCAAGAAATGACCTAGGAGAGGTGAAAGAAAGATGTTTCCTCACACCTGGCAGAGAAGGTCCCCATTATAATTTGAATGAATAAGTGAATGGACAAATAAATATATTTTAGCATCCCTGGAGAACATTCTCCTCTTTCTACATGCCCAGATCTCAAAATATAGAACATCTGTGTGAGAACAAGATTATTTAGTAGTCTAAAGAATTAAAAGATGAATGCTACTGGGACAAATTGATTCTTTAATAAAATTCCTAATTTCCCTAGAGCTAGACTCACTGCCTGAAACTATCTCATCTAGATGAAGAAAAAAAATAAGCAAAGTGATTACTGATTACCTACCAGGTATGAGGTGCTTTCATATGCATCACCCCCTGCAATCCTCACAACAAACCCACCACAGAGAACTGTGAGCCTTCCTTTTTTTTTTTTTTTTCCCCAGATGAAGACACCCAGACCCAACAGTGGGGACTCTAGATTCATACCCACATCCACCCAGCCTCAAAGCCCATGCACTTTCTGCTGTTTAGGATATAAAACTCTGCTCATCCCAGTCCCTTGTGGAAGATGAAATCATTATTAAATGATCCACAGGCTAGATCATTAGAGAATATGCCTCTAAAATGCCTCTGAATTGCAGAAGTTAAGAGACAATACAAACCAAGATAGGAAAATGTATAATGTGAAAAACACATCCACAGTGACTAGGTTTTACAGTCTAGCCTACCCCACACTTAATATAAAATATCCAATTTAATGGGGTGCCTGGGTGGTGCAGTTGAGCATGTGACTCTTGGTTTTGGCTCAGATCTTGATCTCAGGGTGGTGAAAATAGAGCCCTGTGTCCAGTTCCACACTCAGCATGGAGTTTGCTCAAGATTCTTTCCCTCCCCCCCCCGCCCCTCCCCACTCTTTAAAACAAATACATCTTTTTTAAAAAGTGATTTAATGATATCAGACAAGATCGGGTGCATTCAGGGTGGTATGGCCATAGACTGATTTAATGATATCATATGCAAAACAGCTAGCCCAGCACTATATAGGTGCCTCTCAAAAGATAGCCCCACTTAAAAATCTAAGAAAATTAATACACTAAAAAAGGACCTAGTTCAGAAAAACAAAAATGGTCCTAAAAATAAAGAATCCTTTTGCAGTCTTACTCTCAGTCCTTAAGAACTACTTTTACATATATTCATTTAAAATTATTTTTGGAGGTTAACTCACTTTGAGAAAATACTGAGAATGTTATAATATGATCTAATCTCTTCTGTTAGCTTTGATCCATGAAACTAAGTTGCTGCTCCTTGTCCAAAAAGAACAAAGTCAAAATTTGGTTTGAAACGTTCTAACATCTTTTTTTTCTTGCAAATATCTATCTGAACATGATTTTTTTTACTTTTGAAAATGCTTCTGGATATATCACCTTTCTTCACCTTTACAACAATCCTAGGTGATGGGAAAATACTTTCATAATTTTTTTCCTTTATGAATGTGTAAAAAGGTGTCACAAGGATTGTAAGGGGACTTTTCCAGTTTAAGGGATAGAAAAACTATTGTAAACAAAATAGAGAATTTAGTGGCTTATAATCTACAAAGTCCAAGAGTAGATCTGCCCTCAGGCAAGGTGTGATCTAGGTCTCTCTCCTGTTCTCAGCTCTGCTCTTAACCTCACTGACCTCATTCGCAGATGCCAAGCAGTGCAGAGCTACTAGGTAGGATGTAGGCAGATGTGCAGAGCTATAGCCTCTAAAGTTCAAGGAAAAGAATACATGCACCTGTCTCAACAGTCCACACAAAAGTCCCATCGCATCTGATTGTGCCCACCCAAATCACTGTAGTGAGGTATAATTGGTATTATAGGTCACACCCTGAAGTTGGGCATGATAGGGTCTCCTCCAAAGCTCATGGGCTGCACTAGATTTCCTAAGAAAGACTGAGAGGGCCGAATAAATGCTGAGTTGGAAAATCAAGAGGTGCCCATTACAGACTGCGTGACTTGTCCAAAGTCACACAGCTACTAAGAGACACAATCAGGACTCAAGTACAAATCTTCTGAAAGCAAGTACTCCAAAAATAGTGGCAAATTGTTTCAAAACACAGGGAGTAAATCACAAAAAGTCCTCAAAACTGAATCTCTTGGTCACAAATAACATTTGAAACTATTGATCCACTGCTCACAGAACTTCAAAGAAAGCCAAGTCCCTTTTACAAAACATAAATTTTGTGAAATTAAGCAAGGTTACCATTATCTAAATCAAAATCCCTTTATAGCTCTAAATGGTTCTTCACCATCTGGAAAGTCAGAACACTGTACTCAAAAGGAAAAAGGAAAAGCTTTTTGACCTATTTTTGTCCCTACGCTAATGTAAAGCACTGAATCCTATTTATTAAGCACCCTCGATGCATGCTATTTTGCTGGCTATTCGCAACACTAAAATGACACCTATTATTCAGTTAGAGATTAGAATCTCAAGCAGTAGGGTGTTTTTTAATAAAAAATAAAATTAAAAATAGATTGCCATTGCCTTTTTAATGAAACTAGTTAGCTCTGCTGGCTTAAGAGGGGAAATGACATATTTCTTGGGAGTTTTATACACTGATCTGAGCGGTGCTTTTTAAAAAGTTACCAACATTCCTATCTTAAGCAATTATACGATGCTTCTGCTCTAACTGCACACACCATCCCCCTACCCCTCCACTGAGAGCCCAGGCTCTTCCACCAAAACCAAACCAAAACAAACTCTCTGTCCCGACACCTGCAGGTGACCAGCCAGGTGGGGCCTGGCAGGTGTGTGCCAAATAAGAAAACAATTTAGCCCAGCACTCTCCAACAGAACCTTCTGCAATGATGGAACTGTTCTTTAAAAAAAAAAAATAGATTTTATTTATTTATTCATGAGAGAGAGAGAGAGAGAGGCAGAGACACAGGCAGAGGGAGAAGCAGGCTCCATGCCAGGAGCCTGATGCGGCACTCGATCCCGGGACTCCAGGATCACACCCTGGGCCAAAGGCAGGCGCTGAACCGCTGAGCCATGCAGGGATCCCCTGATGGAAATGTTCTATATCTGTGCTATCCGATATGGTAGCCACTAGCTGCATGGATTCAGACTTATCTGAGGAACTGGAATTTTTATTTCATTTTATTTTAATTAATTTAAAGTAGTTACATGTGGCTAGCAGCTACTGAATTGGAGGACAGGGCAGATGGTGCCCTTGAGGACTTCTCCCGTGTGTCCATCTATTGCTCTCTCTTCCACTTGAGTTTTCTATCCCAGCACAAGCCAACCACCTCCCACTCTCCAAACAGCCGCTTCTGTTTGCTCTGGCTCCTGAATTGAATTTCCACTCCTGGCTTCTCTGGGTAGACTCCATTTAATCCCCCAAACCCAACTTGGGTCTCTCTACTCTAAAGCCTTCCCTGACTTCCCCATCTCCTCCCCACTCATGAGCATGGGTCCCCTCTGCTTCTCCATCACCTCTGTGCTCATGCACATGTCTGTGCCTGTGTTCAACACACTGCAATGTCCTCGCCACAGCAGAAAGCAGTAGGGCATGGTGGTAAGAGGGCTCTGAGATGGCTGCCTAGTGTCAAATCCTGCTCCAAGCACTTACTCTGAGCTCTAGAACCTCAGGCAAGTCACAGAACCTCTCTGAACTCAGTGCCCCCTCTGTAAGTGGGGTTATTAATAGTGACTCTCCTTTATGGTTGCTGCAAGGATTAAATTACCAAACACAGGTAAAACATTAACATGGGCGGGGGGGGGATCCCTGGGTGGCTCAGCAGTTTGGCGCCTGCCTTTGGCCCAGGGCGCGATCCTGGAATCCTGGGATCGAATCCTGCGTCGGGCTCCTGGCATGGAGCCTGCTTCTCCCTCCTCCTGTGTCTCTGCCTCTCTCTCTCTCTCTCTCTCTATCATGAATAAATAAATAAATAAATCTTAAAAAAATTAACATGGTGCCTGGCAAGGAGTGAAGACTCTCTAAAATTGAGCCTCTATGTGTTATTTTTTCATTAGTTTATTAGACTATGCACCTTAGAGCACATACTAGATCCTAGCCATCCCTGTAACCCAGAGTCAAAGCATACAAGGCATGCCTTAAAGACTGCTATTAATAATGCCTCCAGCAGATGGATGCCAGTCCTGAGCTCAGCTCTAAGTATACTCCATAATGCTAAACAGCCTTGAGATGAAACAGGAGATCTCAAGACTGGCAGGGGTAGAGGAGTGAGATCATAGGTAGGAGAGTTTTATGGGGGCTTATTCAAACTGCACCCAAAGTCACTACCACCATCCTCCCGGATGTCCCTCACTATACTAAGACCCTCTCTCCATCCCCAAATCTCTACCAAAAGGTTCCCGATAAAAGCTAAGCCTTATCCTTCATGTTTTTTTTTTGGGGGGGGGGGAGGGGAGCGGTAATAGTGGTTTAAGGGCCACTGGTCTAACATTAACAGAAGAGATTCTATAAGCTGTTCCTACCAATCTTGCCCGTACTTTTAGTTTACCCATTCCCGTCTTTGCCTAGGTTGATATCTGGATACGGGGTAGGAGGGACCCACCACTTTACAGAAATACTGCCACATGCCTGGATTCTAGCTGTGCTCCATGTGTGTACCTGGCCCTGAAGGGGGGGAGGGGATCTCTGGGGCCCTATGAGGCTCCTAGGTTTTACTAAGGCAAATAAAGTTGAGCAGCAGATGAAACAAGCATTAAAAATGATTAAGTGTTCAATATACAGGCTTTTCAGCCCATGTAGGGTCCCAACAAGACTGTTCATTTCCCAAATTCAATGTCTTCCTCCTGCTGCAGGGCTCCCTGGCACAGATGCACGGCCAGGAGCTGAGGCTGAGAGCAAGTCAGGGAGCCTGGAGCCGGAGCCCAGAGCCCAGAGCCAGCACTCTGCACACAGAGAATGACTTCAACCCAGCTTCTGCTGCAGGCAGGGGAGGGGGGTGTAAGACCTGAAACCAGAATGCAGGTGACCTATCTTCCTGGGGGGCCCTGCATAAGAGGCTTAAAGAATAACCAGCAGCATGACTGAGTAGTGCAAAGAACATCTACCAAGAGGTCTGGGGCTATGCACCTTCGGTGTGAGCCTGCGTACATCACCTTCCCTCTCTGGGCTTCGGTTTCCTGATTAAATAGAATGTTAGGGAGTGATTGCCAAACTTTGTCTTTTTTTAAAGCAGCAAAAAGTCTTTTTGTCCCAAGTGAAATCTTATGGGAAACTCCAAGAAATAAAATATACAAGTGGAACAGCTGTGGTCAAAGTGCACGTGTGGGATTCACAAAGCCCCACCGATGGAGTCTCTCCCTGCCTCCCTCTCCCAGCCCCTGGACACCCAGGGCACAGTGCCAGCAAACGAGCTCATCTTTCTAAGATCATTCCAACTTGGAGCATTTCAGGGCTGTTACTTACCATGAACCTCTCACTACGCCTCTCCACATGGAGTGAAGGGGAAATAGACTAGTTTTGATGATTACTTCATTAAAAATTTTATGATGGAAAATGTCAAATATTCAAGACTAGAGAGAATCCTTGCATTAATATGACCCAGGTGTGTACCATTACTAAGTCATGCCCAGTCTCATCTGGGCTCCACCCTATCCATTCCCATGCCCCTGAGGTTATTTTGAAAACTATCTCCAAATATATTGTTATCTACTCAAAAATATTTCATCATGTTCATCTAAAAGATAGAGATTCTGAAAATCTAGACCTCGGTTTCATTACCTAAGAAAATAAAAACATTAATTCCTCAATATCATCTGACATCCAAGTCACTGCTCCATCATTTTCCCCCTTACAATTAATCTGTTGAAGGACTGAGTTGTTTTTCTACAGTTTCCCGCTGCCTGGATTTTCATGTCTGCCCCCCGTCAGTTTACACATGTCTTTGCCACTCATATTTCTGCTGATTTCCCAGTTAGATCCAGAGTCTCAACCAGATTCCAGCTCCATCAGGAAACACATAACATCTGGTTGTTTTCTACGTTGGCAGCCATTAATTATGACATTCCATATTAGACTATTTTTCAGTTTCTTGTGGATCTTCCAAAATGTTTCACACATGTACAAAAGCATAAAGTTATACCTTTTTTTTTTTATTTTTTACCTAGAGTGGATTAAATCCTGTTGTTGACCTGAAATTTTCTGCTCAACAATGTGACATTATGCATTTTTTTAAAAATCAGACTTCAGGGGCGACTGGGTGGCTCAGGTGGTTAAGCATCTGCCCTTGGCTCAGGTCATGATCCTGGGGTCCTGGGATCAAGCCTTCTCCTGCTCCCCGCTGCTTATGCTCTCTCACTCTGTGCTCAAAAAAATAAATATTTTTTTAAAGATCAGACTACAATAAGATACAGTTAACATGGTAACAATACTGGATACAGTTTACGTTATAACAATTTATAGTTAAAATTCTGTCCTTTGTCTAGGATAGTAATTTATGCATCATAAGTGACTGATAAATAGTCTCTCGATAAATAAGCAACACTATTGAATCCACTGGACTTTCTTTTTTTAAGATTTTATTTATTGTTTTTAGTACTCTCTACACCCAACGTGGGGGTTGAACTCACAACCCTGAGATCGAGGGTCACGTGCTCTTCCAACTGAGTCAGCCAGGTGCCCTGAAATTCACTGGACTTCGTAAAGTATTGTATGTTATCAACTAACCTGCACAAGGGCTCCCCTAAATATGCTCTGTGATAGATCTAAGTCTGCTAAAAAGTCTCAAACACCTTCTCAGGTGATAAACTAGGAAAAGCCAAGCAAATTCTGTTTTCCACCACTTCACATATTCTTTTATAAACAACTGCTTGAAAAACCCGGCATGACTCCATCTTTCGCTGCCTCAACTCACTCATCAGTTTACCTTACCCCAAAGAGACTCTAAGCCATAGCCCCTGATCCATAATCAAACGAGAAACTCAAGCCATCCCTACTAATGCTAACTGGTGGTTACAAAATTAACAGCCTGTTTCTATGTTGCACAATCTGAAGGACCTCAAAACAATCCATGTCTCTGTTCTACTCCTGACTAGCGACTTAATGGTGGTGAAAAGCAGCCACTCCCCATAGTCAATTAATAGCCCCATGAAAGAAGCCAGAGATATAATCAATCAAAACTAAATCAGGAACACAGATTTTGTTAAACCCTCTGTGGGGTCTGCTTTTTTTACCGGCATGAAACTACTTGTATCTGCTGTGGAAGTTCAGAGTATAAACAAATGAGTGCCTATGAGGAAAAGACTATGTATAAATTCATCAGCCCCCCAATAACACTTGTGGCAAATGTATTTACGCATCTCAAGTATGTAGTGTATAGGGATGGAAACAGGATGAGGGGTAAGTGGTTTTTAAACCAGGCTCACAGGCCCAAACAGGCAGTGGGTAAGAAAGAGCAGGCATTAAAGAGTTTTTGGCCAGCAGCTCTATTCCCTACCTCCCAAGGGCCACTAAATAACTCAGAGTTAATAATCATTCCCTCCAGAATTCATGAAGAAAAGGGAAGAGGTGCCCTTTATCAGCTGTCTCCAAGCCAGCAGCTCATCCCCAGCCTACCCAGGTTCTGCATCAGCCAGAGAGGAGAGGGAACTCCTCCTGGAACCATATGGAGACAGAGGGGCCTTTGACTTCTGGCACCCTGCCAGGCACGGGCTCTTAAATCCTAGGGCTTCACCAAAGGCTTGTCCACCTGCAGCCCCAGAGTTCTTGCTCTGCATAAACTGGTATTCTACTAATTCCTTGAGGCAAGTCCCTTGGGTCCATCCCAGAGTGACTTTGAGGCAAAGGAACCTGGATTCAAGTCCTTGATCCACACCTAACTGGCTCTGAAGAAATTACTCATCTGAAACACCTCTCCTCTCCGGTCTCCAAGCCAGAGAGCCATCTTCACTGCCTTCTGGAGTATCTAAAAGGATTAAAATGACTTAACTGCATGATCAATCCTTTTCTTCTCTGTTCCACCCACCCTGTGTCCGTGTTCTTCATCTTCTTACCCTACCTACTTCATATCTCCTGCATAAAATAAAGATGCATAGGATATGACCTCCATGCCCCTGCGCCACTTCTGGCTGGAGGTGATGCTGTGTCATCACTTTCAAACCCCACTGGGCCACATGACTTCTCCTGAGTCACCCCAGGACAGGATGCTGATTAAAATAAACCTGTCTCCTTACACCGAATCCAGTAGACAGACACACACACACACACACACACACACACACACACGCAGGTTCACTCCACAGAACACCCAACCACCTGGGAGGGGGTGTGTGGTAGGCAAATGTCTCTTGTGAACTAGCAACTCTCCCCCCCATTGTCCGGCACCCACCAACTTCACCACATCTTCACCAGCATCCATACCTCCAGGGGGTTGCAGATCCTGGGGGGTAAGGACAGGAAGTCCAGTACACTGGAACAGACTCATATTAAGACTATAAGCCATGGAACAGGTAGCACTTACTGACAACTCAGAGTGCACCAGGCACTGCCCTAAGAGTTTCAAAGACATTCATTCCTTTCGTTTTTATCACATCCCTCTGGTGTAAGTACGGTTGTTAGTGGATTTTCCACATGAGGACACAGAAAGGCACACAGAGATCACAAAACAAGTCCCATGTCACATGGTCAGCTAGGGGAAGAGGTAGGATGGGAACCCAGGTAGTTTGGCTCTTTTGGCTTAGGTCATTTCCAGTTAAACAAAAGGGGCCCACACTTGTGTCTGAGAAACCACACTAGGAGAAATCCATCAGGAGAAAAATCAAGCATATTATTGCTCTAGATTAAGGAAGAGATGGAGGCCCTGATCCAGGCTTCACCCCAGCCAGGCCAGCATCATGGCCTTCAAACAGGGACCTCACCTCTTCCAAACCCCCTTTTCCTGTCTCAAAGTCAATGCTCCCAGATTACCAGCTCTCATCCTAGGATTCTCTGGGAGGACACCAGGGAGCAGGGTCTTAAGACTTTAGAAGTTGAGGATTCAGAAGGGCCTCATTCCAACCTAGGCCATGAGACCCGCTGGCTGGTAACTCAGGGTAGGTAATTCAGTCTTTCTGTGCCTGCTTCCTCATTTACAAAGGGGGTAACAATGAATGTGTTGTAAGTGCTAAATAAAGTAATGCACACACACACCCAATACAGTGTCTGGAATACAGCACCCAATAACTGCTAGATAGTGGTAGGATTCTAACTATCATCACCATCACCATTATCATCATCCTGATCTGAAATACCAAAGGAACTCTTCCCTTAACACAGGTAGACATTATAACCTTATTTGGAAGAATAATGTGGCTAACACATTTTCCAATTCAAATCCCTGAACAATTAAGGCTGACTCAGAGTGAAGGAGATAGGGCAGATGGTTCAAGGTAGCAGCAGCCCCTTTAATCCCAGGGCCCTCACCTGAAGGAGGGGCCCTGTGGGCTTCCCTCATTATTTAATTCCACCTGCCTACAGCAAACCCTCCCACCCACCTCCTGCCCCCAAGACCCTACAAGTAACCTAAAGGGCCTTTCAAAAATACTCTACCCTTACAAGTCTACATCTGCTGAATAATAATGACAAGGTTCCTATGGCAACACTCCTTTCTAAAGTTTGGGTAGTTGGAAGAGGGATCACTTAGCACCTGGCTTATGTTCCGAGAAATGCCTTGAAACCACATGAGTTGTGGGGTTTTTTTTTCCCCCTCCATAAGTAGAGAGGACTTATGCTTATACAGCACTGGACCATTTATAAAGTGCTTCCACAGGTGTTACCTCCTCTGTGAGGCAGGGAGAAATTACTGACCCTCTTTTTTTTTTTTTTTTAAACAAATTAAAAATCTAGCCACTAAAAGTCGTCAAGAGCTCATATGTGGTAAAATCGGGATAAGACCTACGTCACTTTGACTCCCAATCCTGTGGACTTCTCAAGATCTGCGGTGTCTCGTGGAGTGGTGCCTCCTTCTCTCCCTCAGCCCCATCCACCAGGCTTTCCCTCTCTCTCAACATCCATGCCTTGAGGTGTGCATCCTACAACCCCTGCATTAACATCCCAACCACTGAAGGTGTGCATGACCTAGCCCTCCACGTAAACCGTGCACTCTATAACGCACTGTTCATGCTGCATGCCACGGAACATCCAGCCATCACATTAGTTCACCATGGTGTCGTGATGAAGAGTCTGAGCCTAGACGTCAAAATATGTGACTTAACGATGACAGAGACCTAGGATTCGATCCCAGTTCTCACACTGTTGAGCTGCGTGATCTTTAGGAAAATGACTTCACTTCTCTGTGACTTCCTGACCTCGTATGTTTAATGTAGTAACAGCACTTTCCTCACATGGTTATTGTGAGAATTCATGGGATCCTGATTCAGATAACACAGAGTAGGCTCTTAGGAATTTTATGCTATTATTATCAATATTATTATGAATCAACACCATCACCACCTTTCAGTTAATAAAACTGAAATCTGGGGCTCTATATCTTGCACTGGGCCAGAGTGCAAGTGCTACAACCCAGGCAGGAATTCCAAAACCTCCTATTTCTATCTCTTTCCTCGTCCCCACAATGCACAACACACACTGAGTGCTTAGTAATACTCGGGAGTTAACAGAATGTGACAACTATAAGAAAACCTAGTGAGCCATCTGGTCAATCCTCTCACTTTGCCAATTAGAAAACTCAGGCCCAGCAGATATCATATCTGTTCAATACCTTTTATCTATGAATGATAACCTACGCAACTGGTATAGTGATAGCTAGTGACTGAGTTTCATTCTCCAGGCCACTCGATGCTGAAGCCTCCAGCCAGAGACCACCAGGAACACACCTGAAGTCAAACAAGGAAGTCATCCTGGAGAATGATGGGTGTCTCAGTACAAGGATGTTAGGAGGTACTCATTATACAACATGGGCTTGCTCATGATTTAGGGGAAGGTTTGAAAATGCATGGTTTTCCTCTCTGGTGGGGGCTGTCATAAAGCAGGAATTCTGTGACTATGTACCCTTGTAATGTTTATCTGAGAAGAGAACAGAGTAGGACTATAGCTGTAATTGGTAAAGAAACAGTAGTCAGGGCACCTGAGTGGCTCAGTCAGTTAAGTGGATGCCTTCAGCTCAGGTCATAATCTGGGGTCCTGGGATTGAGCTCATCTTCAGGCTCCCTGCTCAGGGGGAAGTCTGCTTCTCCCTCCCCCCTCTACCTCTCCCCTCCACTCTTGTGTGCACAACTCTTTCCCTCCCCCCTCTCAAATTAATAAAATCTAAAAAAAAAAGGAAGAAAGAAAGAAAAAGAAAAAAGATAAATAGCAGTCGTTTGCATGATCTGGGGAGGAAGAGCATTTGGCCAGTTTTGTGGAGTGCACTGTGATCCCATCTCATCTGCAATCAGTCCTGGTCATAAGTGGTCTTATTTTCCTCCTAGGATCTACCACCATCACCCAGTGGCCTTGCCACATATCAAGGTGCTGTGACATTCTTCGTGTCCAGTAGGAAAACACCAGGGCCTTGCCTTCGGAGCCAGGCCAGACCCACGCAGACAGCAGTCAGAGTTCCTGGGGATTTTTTTCTTTTTTCTTTTCTTTTCTCTATAATGTGTTCAACTATTCACAGCATCTGTTTACATCAGGCAATATCAAGACAACAGAGGTACAAAATAAATAAAGACCCTGACCCTTGATGAGGTTACATTGCAAAGGGATAAAGAATTAATTAAAAATAAACCTAATACGGGATCCCTGGGTGGCTCAGCAGTTTAGCACCTGCCTTTGGCCCAGGGCGTGATCCTGGAATCCCAGGATTGAGTCCCACATCAGGCTGCCGGCATGGAGCCTGCTTCTCCCTCCTCCTGTGTCTCCGTCTCTCTCTCTCTGTCTATCTCTCTCATAAATAAATAAATCTTAAAAATAAATAAATAAAATAAACCTAATACATTAAAAAAGAAACATCCTACAGTGCGTTAGAAGCAATAAGTGCTTTGGAAAAAAGAAAAGGCAGAGCAGGGCAAAGGGAACTGGGCACACCAGCGAAGGACACCAGTGACAAGCAGGTGGCCAGAGGCAGCCTCCTCCATGTGAAATTTAAACAGAGACTTGAGGGAAGATGAGGAGGTGACCAGAAAAGTTAGGAGCCTTGTCCCAGTTCAGAAATGAGAAAAGTGACATTTGCAGCAGTGGGGAACATGTCCAAGACCACTCTGCAACTACATAGTACAACCAGGGAGCCCCGAGGGCCTCAGGATCCTCTGCCACATGTGACCTTTCTGAACACAAACTGGATCTAAGGTCATCCTGGTGCAAGACTGGTTCCAGGAAGGACTCCAGACCTCAGAACCAGAGTCTCACCTCCTCACTCCTAGCGAGGCTGACAACACGTCAGTGTGTCCACACCACCAGGGTCAGAATATGTCACCCAAGATATGCTCCTCTGGCTTATAAGGACTATTTGAGCAGATGGCATTGAGAAAAAGCAGACCCAGGCCCTCTCCCTACCCACCTGGAAGAAGGGCATAAATTCCCTGCAAAGGTGCCCTTTCTTCCCACACCAAGAAGAGAAGAGAGCAACTTTATCATCAGAGATGCAGACGGCACTGAGAGGAATCTACACCAGCAGATCCTGCTCAAGAACCCTTTTCTGCCCCCACAGAGTGACCTTCTCACAATTCACCACCCCTGAAAGGTCCCCAAACCCCTTTCTAGCTGCTTCCTTAGGGGTTTTCTCTTCTTTCTCTGAAGCCTCCCCTCCCCACCCTCATACCCTGTAAAACTTTCAACATCCAATAAAATCTGTACACTTTTCTCCCATTAATCTGTCTTCTCTCCACTTATTTCGCAAGTCTGGTCATTGAATCTTAGAGGGTAGCGGGAAATTTGTCCTCCCTGCCACGGCACCAACCTACTACTATGGGCCATCCCTGAGCATTTGGGCCTCTGCTATGCCCCTCACAGGTCATCATGGTGATCCAGAGAGGTACATCCAACCATTAGCCTCATTTGATAGAGGAGGACACAAAGCTCTGAACACCGAAGCCCCAGAGTTGTCTAATACCACAGAGCTGGTAAGAGGCAGGGTTTACTTTCAAACCCAGAACACATAATTCCACAGCTTAACTGTTTTTGCAAAATGCCACACGCCAGAATCATGTTTACAGATCTGTGTGTGTGTGTGTGTGTAATATCCCTAATAACATCTACTTGCAGAGTGGTCAAACCTATGTAAGTATGCCCAAGGCAGCAAGAACGCCTACCTTCCCAAAGAAGTTGAGCTGAAAAGAGCAAGTTCATGAGAACAGGACTTTGTTTTGTCCTCTGTATCCTCAGAACCTGCCTTGAAGCAGGCACTAAATATTCACTGGACAAATGGAGAAAAACAAACTTCTTCTGCTCTTTGGCCGCAACACACCAGGGACCCCTCAACCCCCAAGAACACCTCTCAGTTTATCTTTGGACAAGAGAAAGCAAGTGTGAAATGAAACTATTCTCAGCCTGTCCCCAGAGGAGTCCCAACCAGACAGGCAGGAAGGTAGCCAGCTGCACACACACACCCCGGGCTCACCAGACACTCTTTTTAGATGCTGGACAAAAAAAAATTAACTTGCCTTTTAGGGATTAAGTAGCTTACCAAGGCACTGAGCAATTGACTCTGAAATCCATTTGTATCCAAAAAATGCAATAAAACCTCACACTCAAATAGCTAACAGAAAGTCACAGTTGATGAATGCAATTATTAATGTGCTTTTAAAAAAATAAAGGAACTTGCCCTCAGCACAGATGACAGGCCATGAGGGATTGGTCGGGAAGCTCTGCCACATATAAAACAAATTCAAAAATAAAAGTGACTATTAATTACTTGAGATGTTGGTGGTAGAAAAAAAATTCCTGTCCTGGGAGCCCAGGCTTCAGTTTCTCCCTGTGAAGGTCCCTTTTTATGGCTCAAGCGCTGACCTTTCACCACCGGCTCACATCAGCCCTCTCCACCATGCTCCGTATTTTTTAAAAAAACACAAAGTAAATCCCCCAGTGCTCTAATCAAGCTCCCTTGCTCCTCTGAAGGGTAACCTTCACAGAAAAGAGGCCACTTGATAAATTCCAGCAGAGTAAAAATAAAACATAATGGAAAAGATAGTCTAATCATCAAGGCTAATTACAAAGGAAGAGTATCGCTTTTTTCCCCCTAAATGTCCCTGGTTTAGTAGGAAAAAAAAAAAAAAATCTAATAACAATGTCCTTTGTTACTGGTCTGAATAAGACAGGAGTCTCAAGGGAGACCGTTATGACTTATACATGTAAAATTAGCTTTTGAAAAATTCATGTATTTATCAGTGACACATTTAAATACACATGATGTACCAAATAGGTCCAAGAGGCTGGGGGACGGTGCTGGGGGCGGAGGGCAGGCTGCAAGTTGAATCAGGCAAGACTCTGCCCTCCACTAGCCTGCCGCCTCATAAAGAAGACACACCTCAGGGCACCTGGGAGGCTCAGGGACTAAGCATCTGCCTTGGGCTCAGGGCGTGATCCCAGGGTCCTGGAATCAAGTCCCACGTCAGGCTCCCTGTGAGGAGCCTGCTTCTCACTCTGCCTGTGTCTCTGCCTCTCTCTCTATGTGTCTCTCATGAATAAATAAATAAAATCTTAAAAAAAAAAAGAAACAACAACAACCTCATTTCAGCTGATGGTGGCATTACAGATGCCAGGAGCAGGACCATGGAGACCGAACAGAGAGGGGTGCTTTGGATCTGAGGAAGATATGGGAGTCTTCCTTGAAGTGACACTGAAGCTGAGTCTTGAAGGATGGGTGTGAAAGGTAGGGGGCTGGGGTGAGCACCGAGAGAGACCCTGATGACCTGCCCCCTACCTGTCCAATGCAGAATCAGGTGAGAGATACCAGCAGCCAGCGAGCCCCTCATTCTTCACCAGGGCTGCACAGGAGAATCACCTGGACCCCTTGTTTCCAGAATGCACGTGGCAAGCTCAGGCCAAGATGCAGGGAGTCGGAATTTCAGGAGCAGGGCTTGGTTGTGTGCTTAAAGGAAAGGCCCCCAAGGAATTTCTGGGAAGGAGCCCTCCTTAAGAACCACTGATCAACACCCTTATCTCCTTTTCCAAAGTGGGGGAAATGAGCTTAGAGACAGACTCCTTATTCCTTCTGTTGTTCAACACATATTTCCTGAGCACCTACCCGGCAATACAGTGGTGAATAAAACAAAAATACCTGGCTCTCACTCAACATTTTTGCTCACTGAGTCCTAGGAGCAATACCACGAGATATTACTCTCACCCCAAGACAAGGAAACTGATGCAAAAAAGAATAAGAGAACACAAGTAATAAGTGACACAGTGAGAGGATTTGGCCTCAGCCCTCTGAGAAGCACCATCTACCTCAGGCTGTTTCCTGAGAGCCTCCTGTAGACCAGCCCTTGGGTGTGCAGAGGAACGGCCCATGACAGAGCAGGAAAGGGTTGGGGGGGGAGTGGAAGAGAACCCCACGCCAGACTTCCATGAAGAGATTCCAGGATGTTCCATATGCAGAGTCCAAACAGAGTAAGTGCTGATTCATGGCTGTCACAGCTCTTGGGTGGCCGGGTCCCTCTGGAAATGTTCTCCACGCAGCCACATGACCCTCCACACAGAAGGTGGCCAGGACCTACGTGTGTGAAGGGTCTCTGCAGCTACTCCTCTCTCAGGGCCTCAACGAAGACCTCGGAGGTCTCTGCAGCTAACTGGGAGTTAATAATGAAACCCATGGAGCGTGGGCAAAGACAGCAAGACACAGAGGCAGAACTCCTTTGGAACAGAGATTCAGAATCCTGTCTGGGTCCATGTGAGAAAGCCACTGTGTCATCTGCAGCAAGAAGAACCAGAACAGAGCCTTGACCTCAGAGAAGGCATGCACCAGGCTGCTGGCCCCTCCACGGACAGCCCTGTGACAGGTGGATGCTCACGCGACTGCAAAACTGAGATCTGAAAGGATTTAACAGGACAGCTCTGAAAACACTTGGGATGCCTAGATGGCTCAGTCATCTGCCTTCAGCTCAGGGTGTGACCCCGGGGTCCTGGGATCGAGTCCCACATCGGGCTCCCCACAGGCAACCTGCTTCTCCCTCTGCCTGTGTCTCTGCGCTCTCTCTGTGTCTCTCAGGAATAGATAAATAAATTATTTAATTAAAAAAAAAAAGAAACCACTCCATGTCTTACCTGGCATGTGACAGGTGCGCTACAAATAGCCAATGCATCTGAATTTGTTTTCAACATAGGTTCTAAAAACCAGACAAGACCCCTCCTAAGGTTAGCTGTTGGATGAACCTGTCGTCATCTTTTTCTTCCAATTTGTGTTTTGCCATGAGCAAGAAGAAAAGGCTAAAATAGCATCTAAAGTCAAAGTTTGCGGGGCAGACAGAGCTTGGCAACGTCTGGGAGCGCACCTCATCACCCACACGTTGCCTTCTTGGCTCTAAACTGGAAATGGAAAGAAAGAGACTCTCCTCAAGGGCAGGAGAAAAATCCATTACGAGCTTTTGCTACTCCAACAGCCCCCAAAATGCTACAGGTCAATAGATGCGTGCCAATAAATATTCCCAGTGGACATGCAACCGTAAGAAATGATGTGGTCAGAGAAAGGTGAAGCTAAATTAAGCATCCCATTGCAGATAGTTTCTCAGGGAAGATGCTAAGAAAACACTTGTATTTAAACCTTTCTTCTGGTTGTTGGTAAATCAACAGTAACAGTTAGTAACTAATGCTCTCCCAGTAAAACAAAACCCTTATTTTAAGTAGAAACTGATGACACACTGGACTGGACAGCAATCATGGCTTAGTCCACGGGAGACCTTGCCTGTGCCACCAGACACCCCCACAGCTACACTATCCATTCTCACTCAGGCCCTGGGCTTGAAGAAAAACCTAACCCCTTCAAGGGAGCTACGACTGCAAACCCATGTCATGATAATAATGTTAGATCACTATACTTAATAATTTCAGAATAGTATCTCAAGACAGTCTTCTTTTTTTTTTTTTTAAAGATTTTATCTATTTACTCCTGAGAGACACAGAGAGAGAAGCAGACACACAGGCAAAGGGAGAAGTAAGCTCCCTGTGGGGCGCCTGATGCTGGACTTGATCCCAGGACCCCAGGATCACGCCCTGACCCAAAGGTGGATGCTCAACCGCTGAGCCACGAGGTGCCCATCAAGACTGTCTTAATATAAACCTAAGACAAGAGCTTTACAAGGAACCCAACAAAGTGGGGGTCAAAAGTACACTTTCAGAGAAAAGGGACACAAAACAGAAACAAAAATCCTTCCTCTGGCTTCTGGTGATGTAACTGGGTCCCCACAAGGCTTCTGGGAGAAGCGCTATCTGAGTGGGGACTCAGAAGAAGGATCTCACACCACCTGAATGGTCCAACGCCATCTGAGGCTTACTAAAGTTGAATGTACTTTTTTTTTTAATTTTTTTTTTAATTTATTTATGATAGTCACACAGAGAGAGAGAGAGGGGCAGAGACACAGGCAGAGGGAGAAGCAGGCTCCATGCACCGGGAGCCCGACGTGGGATTCGATCCCAGGTCTCCAGGATCGCCCCCTGAGCCAAAGGCAGGCGCTAAACCGCTGCGCCACCCAGGGATCCCGAATGTACTTCTTGAACAATGATGCAGACAGAGCCAGATGTCTGAGGCCATCTGAAACCTCCAGGTACATGGGATTTGAGGTCATCCAGAGCTGTTTTCTGCAGCTGGTGAACTGAGCCAGACTTGTCCAGGGAGCCTGGACCAGAACTGTTCTTCTGATCCATGTCCTCCCTCATACTTTCTGGGACTGCTCCGAACCACCTCCTAAGCCCCAGCAGAAACTCAAATAGAAAAGAAGCAGTCCCAGCAGCCACGTTCCAGGAGGAGCCTTGAAGAGCCTCGGGGAACATTTCTAGAACTTTTTTCACTGGCCCCTTTACAAAAAATACCATTCTTTTGTGTGTCAAAATTCTTTTCAACTCCTAGAGCTTCGAAGTAAAAGAAGTCAGTAGTCCAGTATCAAAGAGAAACTTGGGTTCAAAGCCTGAAGTGTGACCTTGGTCTGATTGATAAAAACAACAAAATGTAGTCAAAAGGTGAACGCAATCCACCTACCCATTGGTGGACCAACAGAAAAACATAATGTGATGTATACACAACAGACTATACATACCATTCAGTCAAAAGCAATGCTATAACCTGGATGAACTTTGAGGACATTATGCTAAACGAAATAAGCCACATGCAGCAGGACAATTACTACATGATTCCACACACACGAGGTACCTAGAGCAGCCCAGTTTTGGGGATGAACAGTGGAATGGTGGCTGCCAGGGTGGCCAGAAAGGGGAATTGCTGTTCAATGGGTACAGTTTCAGTTTCGCAGGATGAAGAGAGTTCTGGGGACTGGTCATACAACCATGCAGATGTACAGATACGACTAAACTACATTTTACATGGTTAAGATGGTCAATCTTATATAATGCATATTGTATCATAATAAAGACTTAAAAACAGGGGCACATGGTGGCTCAGTGGCTGAGCGTCTGCCTTTGGCTCAGGTCATGATTCTGGAGTTCCAGGATCGAGTCCCACATCGGGGTCCCTGCAGGGAGCCTGCTTCTCCCTCTGCCTGTGTCTCTGCCTCTCTCTGTGTCGCTCATGAGTAAATAAATTAAATCTTTAAAAAAAAAAAAGACCTAAAAACAATTTTTTAAGCTGTGACTGGACAAGTTAAGCACCTGGAAGAGAAATCACAGCAGTTAGGGACTCCCAAGTCAGAATGTCCTGGTGTAGAACTGATTCCTCTAGTCAATAGCAGGTGTGGCCTGGGGAAAGTCTCTCTAGTCCTCATCTGTCAGGTGGGCAGCAGGACCACCCAGAGCTCAGAGGGGACAGTTCTGGGAATAAATGTGTAGGAAACATTTAAGAAAGTACCTGGCAGGGCAGCCCGGGTGGCTCAGCAGTTTAGTGCCGCCTTCAGCCCAGGCCCTGATCCTGGGGACCCAGGATCGAGTCTCACGTTCGGCTCCCTGCATGGAGCTGCTTTTCCCTCTGCCTGTGTCTCTACCTCTCTCTCAGTCTGTGTCTCTCATGAATAAATAAATAAAATCTTAAAAAAAAAAAAAAGTACCTGGCACACAAAGAATGGTCATAAACTGAGCCTCACTGGGATCACCAGGTCAAAGTGGGAACGAACTCAACACAGCAGGCTTGCCAGGCCACTGCTCTGCAACCCCTAGGCGAGCCCACCCCTCCAAATGCCCCAACAACGGAAATGGTACATCCATTTCCCTCATCCTAGAATCCCAAGGGGGTCAAGGTGCTGAAGCCTGTCAGCCTAAGCGTGCAGGGAGGCGGCATCACCCAAGAAGCCTCTACCTCGGCCTCCTGTCCTGTTTCCTCCCTTCTTCCCACCCTCGTCTTCCCATCTGGGAGGTGAGGTAAAGGTCAGTAAGCATAGCCCCTCCTGCTCATCTCACTAAAGCTCCACAAAGCTCCACATTAAAGGGAAAGTGGTGGGGGACACCTGGGTGGCTCAGCAGTTGGGCACCTGCTTCTGGCCCAGGGTGTGATCCTGGAGTCCTGGGATCGAGTCCCACATCAGGCCCCCCACAGAGAGCCTGCTTCTCCCTCCACCTGTGTCTCTGCCTCTTTTTCTTTCTGTGTCTCTCATGAATAAGTACATAAAATCTTTAAGACTAAATAAATAGAAAATGGCTTCTGTACTCATTAACCTGGTGAGCAGAGGATGCCAGCCTTCGCAATGACCCACTTGGCGAAAGGAGCCCAGCCCTGTGGTTTTGCTAGATGCCTCCAATATGCACTCACCCCCACCTGCACACACATACCCCTTCACCCCACAATACAAAAACAAAAGAAGCCAGGACTAGCTACTGGCAGCATACTGATATAGAACAAGACAGAGCTGAACTTGAATTCCAGCTGTGGGACTGTGGACAAGTAATTAAGCTGGCAAAGCCTCTGACTCTTCACCTGCAGACAGACACACTGCCATCCTGGCCGCTCAGAGTTCACAAACGCCCCTCCCCTCATATTTGGCGCCACTTCCCAAGCCTCACAGGCTCCTGAACAAATCAAGCTGTAGCTGAGTTAGGCATGCCACTTCTATTCAGCCTTCTCTTCTCCCAGAAGGAGCCACAAGGCCCTGCCTAACTGCCAGAGCAGGGAAGGGAACCCATCTCTGTCCCCAGAAGAGGAGGACAGGAGCCGAGTGAGAAGCAGAAATTCCTAACACAGTCACAGTCTCTTGCCCTCAAGAGCTCACAGCCAGGGGAGGAGCTGAGACACAAAGCCCCCTAAGAACACACAACAGAAAAGGCTGCAACACAAGGTCACACAAACCACCACAGAATCAAAGGAAGAGTCTGCTCAGGCCACGTGGGAGCAGGAGGTGGACAGTCCACGTTATGGAAGGCTTCTCTGGGTTGGTGACAAGTCAAGCCTGGACCTAACTAACACTGCACTCCTGTACTGACTTTCCACTTCTTCAATCTGGAGTTTGGGGGGCCCCCCACGACGAGATGATAAGCTCCCTGACACAATGGCTGCAAGAAGCACAGTCTCCGGGACCATGGGAGATGAAACTGAGACTGAGCCAGGACATGGGGGTCCTAGGAATGCCAGCGACCCCACACATCCTTGGGGGCTACCACAATGCTGCACAGGGGCTCAATGTCATGAAATCTAAGTTCTTATTAGAAGACCTGTGTCTTCATTAACAAAGTGATGACTCGACTAACAAAGAGGCAGTCCAGTAATACAATGGTCAAAATTGTTACTAGAAATTAAAAAAAAAAAAAAAAAACTTCTAAAGATGTTATTTATTTGAGAGAGAGAGAGAGAGAGCGCACAAAGAGGGGGAAGCATCAGAGGGAGAGGGAGAAGCAGACTTCCCACTGAGCAGGGAGCCTAATGCAGGGCTCGATCCCAGGACCCCGAGATCATGACCTGACCCAAAGGCAAATGCTTTACCAACTGAGCCACCCAGGTGCCCCTAGAAGTAAAAACTGTCAAAATTGTAATGGTGATTAATGTTATAATTCTAGCTATTTATCTATTGGCACTCACATGTACTGAGTGCTTATGATGTGCTAGGTTTTGGCTGAATTATTTCATCTAACGCCTACTACTATTATTAATAACCTATTAATAACCTATTTTACAGATGGGAAAACTGAGGCACAGACGTCAACTGAGCTACCCCAGATGGTGTGAATGTGATCCAGAACGTAGATTCTTTCCATGTCAGGCCTCAGCAGGGAACGTGGTATCCTCAGCAGCTCAACCTTGGGGAGGTCAACTCTGTGGAACACCTGGGGAGGGGGTGCTTTAGACAAATTTATTATCTGAAGCTTAGAAGTCTGAAATGGGTTTCCCTGGGCTCCCAGAGTCCCCTTGATTGTGAGTGGAGGTTAATACAGGCTCACTGGGGGCTGGAGACATTTGGAATAAAAACATGAATTAAGTCCTTGACACAAAGGAAACTCCCAAGAAGCTGGCAGCCCTCCTTCTTCTAGCACTGGGCGGCCTCCTGCCTCCCAATGGGAAGGCAGGTGATGGTACGCCTCACAACGCCTGGATGATGCCAGCCCCATTTCCAGGACTCCAGGGCAGGCCTCAGACTCCTTCTAGGCTCAGGTGAACTTTATTAAGAATAAAAGGCGGGGTCAGGGTAACAATGCCTTATTTTTTTCCAAAGTCTGTAAAGTGTGGCTCCTTCACTGAACACACCAAAGGCAACCTGGCGTTTTGTCTCATCAAACAAATGCACAGGCATGCTTACCTCCCAGTGTTACCTAAATGCAAAGTATGTACCATCCCACATTTGATAATCTAGGAAAACTCATCCCTCCTGCGTTTCCAGGTAACAGGGACGTGCATGGAGGGCGATGAGCTCCAGCAAACTTGTCTTAAGCGAAAGGTGAGGCTTCCCTTTTCTCTTCCACTGAGGTGGCAACAGCTCATGACAGAGCCCACCCTGAGGGACCTTATCTGAGGAAGGCAAAGAGGAGAAAGCTAGGAATGCCCCTACAAAGTCGCTGAGGGCCGTGAAGGTCGCTTCCAGGATGAAGGGGCTCCAACCTAGTTCAGTAATCTTGGAGACCCCAGCAGCTCCTACCACAGAGTTGGGTCCCAGGGAGGCCCCTATTTCCAGGAGGGTTACAATCAAATGTAATCAAGTGGGACGCCTGGGTAGCTCAGTGGATGAGCATCTCTGCCTTCCGCTCAGGTCATGATCCCAGGTCTTGGGATCGAGTCCCGCTTCAGGCTCCCCTCAGGGACCCTGCTTCTCCCTCTGCCTGTTGTCTCTGCCTCTCTCTCTGTCTCTCTCATGGAAAAAAAAAAATCTTAAAAAAAAAAAAGATGCAATCAAGAGCTACATGGAGCATAAATTACATTTCCCGAAGCATAACAGAGACAGTAGGCATGTGTACGATAAAGACGACAGGAGCAGAGACAGCAATGCTGGCTTCATGTCACTGGAGAAGGCTGGGCAGGCGAGGTGCCTTGGGACACAGCTTCCCTCGCTGCCTTTACTCATTTCAGAAACCCAGGCTCCAATACGTGTCTCCTGACAGGACTGTGAACTCCTCGAGGAGACAGACGGTACCTTGTTCACCACATTGTTCCCAGGACAGAGCTGAGACCCAAATGCTGGTTGGGTGGATGGACAGATGGGTGGGCAAGCAGAGAGACAGGGCTGGTCAAGGAGGTTGTGTGACCACCTTGAGGCAGCAACAAGATGAACGCAGATGTAACTGGTCAGTCGAAGCCCTCAAACACGGCTTTCCCTGGAGGCCAGCAGCCACCTCTCTCCTGGTCCCACAACTCAGAACCCAAGGGGCTGTTGACCTGTGGCCCCTTGGGTTCCACAACCACTGCCTGTACTGGAACTGTGGTCCTGATGTGGCCTCATCCTTCGGGCCCGTCTCTCCCCAATCACCTGTGCCCCAGCTCTGCTCTCAATTCCTGGCCCGGCCTCCAATTCCGTTCACGGTTTCTGAAAAAGCCACAGGCATGGATGGCATGCCCTGGCCCAGCATGCATGACACATTCAGATGAACCTTTATCCCAAAACATGCCGACCTCTACCAGGGAGCAAAATTCAGCGACCTCTGCCACCTGGCCCCTGATCCAGAGCCCTCTCATGCATCCTCAAGACGGGAAGGTGCGGCCAGGAACAGAAGAGTCCCATCACTCTGCCCACAGGCCGCAGACACTTGCTCCACCCAGCAGGACTGCAGAGAATTTCAGTTTGATTTTTTTTCTCTCCTTCCAAGCCCGACCTCGAAATATTATCACCGGGACTCCAAGGAGTAGGTTTGGTTTGGTCTGTTTGTTTTCATTACAGAACATCCTGGCAAGGAATATTGGCATCTTGTTTTTCTTCTGAGTGACAATGACACAACTCCACTTCAGGTAAATAAATGTTTTTGACCTAAATGAGTCATTTGGCGGGAACAGCGAGTTCACCTGCATATGGGCTGACCCCTTTCCAAAGCTGGGGAAGAGGGCAGCATTGTGTCTGGGATTAAAAACCACGTAAGACCCCCCCCCTCCCCATCTCTCAATAAATAAACAAAATCTTTAAAAAAATAAAAAAATAAAAAAATAAACCTTGGAGGAAAAAAAAAACACATAGAACAACAAGACCTCGTTTTTTCACAGCAATATCCATTGCTAGACATGTGGGAAGTAAGGAGGCAAAGAGGGAGATCCTTTAAAAGGCTGGCGGCAGACAGTTTTTCCCAGGGGTAGAATCCAGCTACACCACTTTCTTGCGGAAAAATCCTGGGGGTGGGGGGAAGCGCTTGACCTCTGACCTCCGAGAGCTCATTTATGGTTGTGAGGATTAACTTAAATAACTTCCCAATTGTAAAGCATTTGAAAAAAACAGCAGCACGTAATAAACAATTAAGGTAAACTGTTACAATACGCACAGATTGGACAGGAAAGAACTATGTGCTGTGCGGTGTGCGAGGTCGCTAGCCGCATGAAATTAAAATTAAATCAAACTAAAAATTCAGTCTCTCAGTAACACTAAACACATGTCAAGTGCTCAGGAACTACCTGCGGCTGGTGGCTGCTGTGTTGGACGGCACAGATACGGAACACTTTGTCACCTACAAAGTTCTACTGGGCAGCCCTGGTGAGGAGGAAAAGGAACACAGCTTGAAGCGAGAGGGTCTGTGTGAACTTGGGCAAGTTACTTAACCTCTGCATCACTTCCTCATCTGTAAAATGGGCATAACAGCAGCGGCATTCTTCAGGGATGATTGTCTGCTATGCAAGTGCTGATAGTAAGGCTTACGATAAAAGTAAGCGCTCGCCAGCTAGCACCCTACAACAGCGGCAGCCACAGGCATGGTGCAAGATGGTTTACTGAGAGAATCAAAAAGGAAGAAAAAATCTGTAAAGGACCTCCCACAGGGCCAAACACATAGCAGACACTCATTTCATTCACTCTGTTTTTCAACAAATGTTCACAGAGCAGGTCCTATGTGCTGGGCATTCTTCCAGGCATGAGAGGCGTAGAAATGAGCAAAGTCCCTGCCCTCCTGGAGCTTAGGGTCTCAACAAATGGGGGCGCTACTGTGCCGATACAAACAGGAAGACCAACATTTCCAGTTTAGCACAATGATTCCTGGCAATGAAGAGAGAATGCTGCCAAATATAAAGCTAACCCCAAAGAGGTGCCTAAGAAAAGTGCTCTTTGGACGGATGAATGGAAGGAAGGATGCATGCATGAAGGGAGTTAGGAGAAGGCTCAATAACGCACAAGTAAGGGGCACCTGGATGGCGTAGTCAGTTGGGCATCTGACTCTTGGTTTTGGCTCAGGTGGAGATCTCAGGGTCATGAGATGGAGCCCTGCATTAAGCTCCATGTTCCACACAGGGTCTGCTTGGGATTCTCTCTCCCTCTGCCCCCACGTGTGCATGTGTGTGTCCGCGCGCGCTCTCGCTCTCAAATAAATAAATAAATCTTTTTTTAAAAAAAATGCATAAATACTGAGCTGGGCCCTGGGTGACCCAGTTAATTACCCTCCAGAGGGTGTGGCTAACTCAGAGAGCTGTTGCCAGGCAACACTAATAAATGATCCCACAGCAGTGTGCAAACTGTGATGCATAAAAGCTTAATCATCTTTAACGGGAATTTTAAAACCCAAATGACTGGGATAGAGATGGCCTTCACATACGTGCCCTCTGGCTTCTATTCTGGGCTCCGCTCTGACTCACCCTGCCAGCTGGGGCGGCTCACTCCTCTCTGCAGTACCAGGGTGGAGAGGGGATGAACCAATCAGGGAGCCTGCACCCACGTCTCCCACCCATCTCTCCCACCAGGCAAAACAGCCTTTAACTGGTGCCGGACAAGCAGCCACCCAAGGGGTAGGGATCCCATTGCCCAGCAAATGCCTGCCCAGCCCTCAGACTCGCCTGCAGGCCAGTCCAACTTGCACGCTGGCCCCAATTCTATTACTCACTAGGCAGAGCTTTCCCAAGAGGTGGCAAATGGCACCATACCTCTCTGCCTGAAAAGCTCATTTTGGTAGGTTTGCAGCTCCCTGACACAGCTAAACGTCACGGAAGGGGGCTATGTTGAATCATTGGCTGTCTTACTGGTGAGGCGGGCCTCAGCAAGTTACTTCAAATCCTTAGGTCTCAGCTTCCCGTTGGTTGCACAGTGAAGAGAAACACTGCTTGCTACACGATGTTGTTAGTGGGATTAAATGAGATCATTTAAATAAAGTGCCCAAGTATTCAGTAGGACCTGGTTTACATTCTGTCTAGCACATCAAGATGGGGAGACAATGAGAGATGTGGTCTAAGCCGCTCGTGCTGACACCATCCGGGTCAGCATGCCAACCTGTGCCTCACCCACCTCCTTAAGGGGAAGGTGAACTGGATCCGTGCAATCTCTTGCACATGACCTTCCCTGTTTTACCACAATCGTGTTGCTTTTCATCTTGATGAAAAGAACACAAGGTTTCTGGAAATGCAGTACAAGAATTCACATCAGGGACTTCTTCCATGTGCCTAAGCCTTACTTCCAAACCGTTACAACGGACGTTTGCTCATTATAGGTCTGATGTCTGAGGGTCGGCTGTGTTTGATATTCTACAATGATTTCTGCCAGGAGTTGAGCTAGCTGGGTGGACGGGGCTGACGCAGGGAAGCAATGTCCCCTACGTGGCCTAAAATGATGTCTGTCCATTTCTGCCCTCACCCCATCATGGGACACACCCAGCACCCCAAGCAGGGCCTCTTGCCTGTCATGCTCCTCAGCATGTCCCTCATGGAATGACAAGTGATTTCCATTCCCATGCATGGGGATTCTTCCCATTTAAGGGGGCTCTGTATACTCTATTAAATATTCTCATTCACTCAGTGCCCTTTTCCAGGCTGCCCCAGCCCTGGTGTGGCCAACTGGAGACCACGTCATGTCTAATTCCACTCGTTTCACGTTTTCTGCAGGTCCACCCCATGGCAGGCTCAGCACACGGACATGACAGTGACTACAGCTGACCTCGAGGGGCGAAAAAACAAACAGAGGCTGGCGGGGTATGCAGACTAACCTTAAAACAAAACTGGCTGCCAGAAGTGCTTTAGCAGAATTAAAGAAGGCAGTAGAATTCAGGGCAGCTAGAGGCTGATTCCAAAAGTGGGCAAGTGGAGTAAGGGTCTTGGCATGGGCTGAAAATGAGCAGAATTTCAACAGGGAGCACAAGACAGGGAGGTGAAAGAGATCCCTTGGTTCTAAAGACTAATTTCTGATACTGGCATCTCTCAAAGCCCCTCTCTCCAGACCCATTCTCTCCTTGGAGCCAGTCCCTCTGTGACCCCTGAGACTTCTGAGCACCCTCCCATTTTTGGCCGGTCAGCTGGCTACTCTGCGCTTGTTCTGACCCTTTCAGGCCTGCTTACCTTCCCCATTCTCTGGGCCCTGACCCAAGACAGCACTCTCCGAGTTGGCATTAAGCGTGGCAAGGCTAAAATTAGGACTGTTTCCATAGATATCTAGACTTCTCTGTAGCAAATCTGTTCGGCTCCCAAGTGGAGAAAAAAAAAAAAAATCCCATTCTATCTGCAAAAGGAACCGGGGATCTGGAAAATCCAAGCTGGCTAATGTCTGGACATGCCTCTGAGCCTTCCTGACCCCACAGGGAGGGAAGAGGAGCCTTCCCTGGTCTGTGCAGTGGTACACAACGGGCTTTGTCTTCAGTGGGCTACCAGGTACCCACCACAAAGGAAGGACGGCAAGCCTGGGAAACACCGTGTGTCTGGGCCACCAATAAACTCAGCCTCACTTCATCGTGACAGGGTCCCTTCTGGGAAGTGGTCCTACTTCCTCCCACCTCGGAGACACTGGCTGGCCCTGTAAGATGGGCCACACCATTCACAGATAATACACAGGAAACCTCGTATTTTAACTAACACAGTTAAAACATGAGGCTCAAAGATGTTCCAAGAACCTCCCATGGCCACCCAGCAAAGGGCTGTTGTGCTGATGACGACAGAGTAACAGTAATGACAGGCACAACTAAAGCTTGCTGGCACTGTTTTGTTCTAGGTTCTACATCCAGCACTTCTCTGGATTCTCATTCCATCCTTGTTATGGGTTGAATGTGTACTCCTAAAAAAAGATATTCTCAAGTCTAACCCCCAGCAACTCAATATGTAACCTTATTTGGAAACAGTCACTGTTGATATAATTAAGTTAAGATGAGGTCATAATGGAATAGGGTGTGTCCTTGAGGCCAGTATGACTGGTGTCCTTGTAAGAGGACTATGTGAAGACAAATGGAAAAAACATCATATGATACAGAGGACAAGAGCGAGGCGTCTACAAGCCAAGACCACCAAGGTCTGCTGGCAATCACGAGAAGCCACGAGGAGGAAGGAAGGATCATCCAATGGATTTCAGAGGGAGTGTGGCCCTGCTGATACACCTTTACTTCGGAATTCCAGCTTCCAGATGTCTCTTATTTTGAGCTGCCCTGTGTGTGGCATTTTGTTACGGCAGCCACAGGAAACCCATACATTTCTCAGCACAATTCCATGAAGACTTAGGTACTAACAGTCAAGATTTACACATGACAGTACGGAAGCTTAACTAATAGCAACGAATACTGGGAACAAATATCAACCACGTACTAAGTGCTTTACATATACTAACTTGTGTAATCCCCACAAAGACCCTAACCCACAACAACCCCATGAAGTCATCCCATTTTAAAGAAGAAAGGGAGGCATAGAAAGGTTAAGTAATTTGCCTGAGGTCACACAGCTCATAAGTGGTGGGGTAAGGATTCAAATTCAGACCCAGAAATCTGGGCTCTTTACCTACTATAACCCCCTGAAGCCAGAAGAGGGTGTCTAACCAGGACATGAATTGAGGTGGTCCAGCTTCAAAGCCCACATCCTTGGCATCTATCTCAATTTTGTTATTCCACCGGCCAAACAGAATGCTCTGCACTTAGGGGCCTTCAAAGTACTCATTTGATGACATAAACAAATTAATTAAATGAGCAGTGGCTTACATACATCCCATTAATTCAAATTAAATTCAAATTAGTTCATTTTAGCAGTTAAAACTGACCCAGGTCCATATGGGCAACAGAAAACAGGAAAGAAGCAATTAGGGTACCTCCAGGACTAAGTGGGCAGAGTGAACTAAAGCTCCTCACTTGCCAAGCTTTTACACTGTTTCCATAAACGTTTACTGGGCACCTACTATGTGCCAGCATGGTGTCAGGTAAGGGGAATACAAAAGTCACAGCTCCAGCCCAGCAAGGACACGGCAGTGGTCAAACAGCCATAAATCCTGGCAAGCGCCAAGAGGGAAGTCAGAGCACAGGTGCTACTGGAGGACAGGGCAGAGGTTCCTAAATCTGCCCGAGTGCACAGCACCGGCTCTGGGACAGGTGGCATCTGAACTGAATCTTCAGTTTCAGCGTACTGCTTGTTTCAAGGCCCACCCAAACAGCTTGCCTCCCTGTGCAAACATACCTCTTCCTTTCCTCTTCCCTCCCCTTTTTCTCTCTCTGCAACTTTTCCCAGAAACAGATTTTTCTCACTGCATGAGCCACCCTGGTGCACATTTAGCAACGTTCAATTTCCACAATCCCTAATCCCCAGTGGAGGGAAGAGAGTGGATTGTTTACTTTTGGAAAAAAAAGTTTTGGGGACGGAGTCAGAGCCCTGCGAACCTAAAGTTAACAGACAACCAGTGATGGCTGCCAGGGTTAATTCAGCTAAACTACCCCTCACGTGTTCACAGAGAAACAGGCTACTGTATTCTTTATCAACGGATGTGGAAACTAGGAAAAGGGGAGAGAGAGGGAGAGAGCCAGGGGCGGGGGGCGTCCTGGGAGCCAAGGAAAAAGAATCTACAACAGAGATGTGTCCTGTCACCAAACTTTTGGCCAGTCACTAACCCACTGCAGGGTCTCTCCACACCGCAAGCTGGCAGGTCATCATGCAGCGTGTGGCTTGGCAGAAAGAATGCAGGTTCAGACTCGCCCCTTTATAAAGGGCAAACAGTGGCTCTCAGGTCAAGTGCCCTTCCAGTGGCTTAATCAATAGCACCTAATACTGGTAACGAATACCAACATGGCACTAAATGCCTTACACTCATGAACCTGTGGGATCCCCGCGAAGACCCTAACCCCAGCACAACCCCACGAAGCTATCCCATTTCAAAGAGGAAGGTGAGGCGTGGAGTCAACACAGGGTCAATGCCACCCATGACCGTCAGGAACACCGTCCTCACTGCCAAAGAACGTGCCACGGCGCCCAGGCACACAGCTAGCAGCTACGCTAGTCCTTTGGCGTGGCCATCGCCGCCACCAGGGCTGCGTATGAGCCCGGGACGAGCCATTTACGTCTCTGGACCTGAACAAGTTCTCCCGGGCTGCCAGGACCGGGCACCGGGCGAGGCGGGCCGGCTCACGCTGGCCCGAAGGCAGAGCCTGGGCGGGGGGGGGCACGGAACTGACCTCGCCGGGCAGACCAACACTAAACTCGGATCGCCCCGCCGGGAAGCGTGCCCTCTCACCTCTGCCCTGGAAGACAGGGGCCGCCTGCGACGGCTCGGCCCCCGGGGCCGCAGAAGCTGGCAGGATCTCCCCCGCGCCGGCGCCCGCCTCGCTCCCGGAACGGCTCGCCTCTGGGTTTGGGTTTATTATTTCTGCACCGCCACAAAAAGCCCTTGCTGGGATCGGCGTGAGTCTGTCTTTTTTTAACCCCCCTGGCATGAGCGGCACACGGCAGAGGCACGCCTCGATTAGCTCAAGCTGTTCCTGGACTCATGAGACACACCGTGTTTATCTGTGTAGCCTCTTCTGAAGGGTGTGGGGTGCTGCCCGCCTGCTCCTGCCCTGCACGGACGCCCGGGTACACCCCCCCACCTCACCCCCAGGGCGGTGGGGGCGGGGCAGCCCTCCTCAGAAACTCTGCAGCAGGTGGCGACCCACAGGGCCCAGCCCAAGAGCAGACTCCGGCCCCATGGCCACCCGCACCCCACCTGTACTCTACTCAGGATCCCTTCTCTTTCTGGGCCCCTCTCCACCCTCCCATGCCTGCGGCCCCCTGCCAGCACCTCACATCCCTGCACCCGGTCCGTCCGCTCCCCACCAGGCCCAGATCTGCCTCCCACCCTAGGCTTGCCCTGCCCTTCTCAAGCCATAAAAATCCAAATACTCACCGATTTCACTTCCCTCCTCCTGAGCCTCTCATCTTGCACCCCTACTGCATTTTTCTCTCCCTCTCCCTCCCTCCTGCCTCCCCTCTGCTCCTGGTTTCCTGCCTCCACTCAGGGAACTTCCGTGAGAAAACGGTTCCTTCTTTCCCCAGACTGCCCAGTGCTTTCCCATGTCTGTCAAACCTGGCTAGAGCTGGTACAGATCCCGAGGATGAGTCCTACGAGGGACTGAAGGCCAGAAGGGTCCAGCCAGCCAGAGTGACGCCCCGCACAGGCACAGATGGGACGGTGGGCCTTCACTGCTAAGACCCCACTGCCACTGTCTTCACACGCCGAGGCATCCCCATCTCACAAGCACATCTCACCCGCAGGGCTCTAGTCTCACCGGACCTCAGAGCTCTTCCACAAAGGTCTCAAGACACAACCCACACACTAAGGCAACGGAAACGTAGCAGCTGAAATGGGGTGATTCACTCAACAGACATTAGTTATGGGGGGGATTGTGAAATATATTTAATTTTTCAGAGATTAAATAACCCCATTAGCTGGACAGCCTGCAGTGGGATGCTCTGGGTTCACATTCCACCTTGGCAGCTTGCAGTGCCTCAGTTTCTCTGTCAGTAAACTAGGAATACTAAGCTATCTAGCACACCAGACTGCCCGGAGACTAGAACTAACTCTATGCACATCTTCATCATCCCCATCATCATCACCACATGGAAGTCCATTGAGCCTTTAGCAGGTCAGGCAGTAATCTAAGTGCTTTACATGAATCAATTCATTAACACAACAACTCTGACAAGTACAGACCATTGAGATCTCCATTTGACTGATGGACAGAGAGGTCAAGTAACTCCCCCAAGGTCACACAGCTAAGTAGAGGATACAGAATTCAGCCCCAGACAGCCTGGCTCCAGAGCTATGCCATTCAATCACGGACGTTAAGCCCAGTAGCCAGCAAAGAGTAAACCATTCGGCAACTCACTCACTAGGATTATTATAATAATATTGGCTTTATTTTTATAAGAACTATTGCCTCAGAGGGATGATTTTATTTTGCCTTTTTGAATTAAATTTCAGTCCGAGGGGCACCGAGCCTAGCGTAATGGCTTCTATTTCTGCCTGCTATCCACTCCCATCAGAGCGGAGAGAAAGCCAGGCCGAGGGGACTGCCTGCTTGAAGTTTTATGGGTCAAGCTGCATTCTCTGGGCCAAACAGGCTGGGGGGGTATCTCCATTCCAGAACTGTTGGCAAATCTCTCTGTGGCCAGGGCCAACTGCAGAATGACAGCTACCACCTGTCCCTCTTGCTGGAGAACGGTGGGGGCAGAGGGCAGTGCCACAGAGAGAGCAATGCTCCCCAGCCTGAAATACGTGTGCCCACTTCCAACCATCTAAGGGGCCTCCAGGCCAGGCAGGGGCTGCCCTCCCCAGCCTGCCACTCCAGCTTCCTCCCCCAAGCAGCCTTCACCATGCTTCCAAAGCCCATGCTCCCAGAGCAGGAGACCAGTGTACCTGGTGGCACAGAGCCCTTGGACTTAGGTGGGAGTGAGCCATTTGACTTTAATTAAACGCTTCCCCCAACAGAGCCTGAGCATGCTTGTCAGCAATAAGCAGGCATGGGAAGCACGGGGCAATGAGGAACTCCTCTGCCCCACATTCTGAAGCACCCTGCCACCCCACCCAGAATGGACTCTGCCAGCCAAGGCACCCTGGAAGGTGTGGCCTCTGGGATAAATCCAGCATCCCAGGCTCTGAGCCGGGACGGCTGGTCTCTCCTCTGCAGCATCACAGCAGGCACCCCAGATATTGCTCAGTCCAGAAATCTCAACCCGAACATCCCAACCTTGGGATCTTAGACAAAATGTCATAGAAGGAAACCTATGGATATGGGATGGTCAAGAACACAAGCTTTGGAGCACTACAGGTCTGAGTCTGAGTCGCTGATCTATGCTCAACCATGAGAACTAGATGACCTCTGTGAGCCTCAGTGTCTCATCCGTGCAATAGACACAAGAACCAGGTTAGAACTCCAACCCTGGAGAAGATCAGAGTTGCAAGACAGAAACAAACTGACCCTGCACACCTCTGGTCATCAGGATTTCTCAAAAGCATGGGCACACAAAGGTAGTCCATGAAGTCAGACATTAGGAGAGCAGACATTCTAGGGCGGGGCGGTCTTTGGGGTACTGGTAATGTCCTATTTCTCGATCTGGGAACTGGTTATACAGGGGGACTCCCCTTGTAAAAAGTATATCAAGCTAAACACTTTGTTTTCTGAACTTTGCTGCTTATAGAATATGCTATATTCTATATATAAGTTTTGGCATGAGATGCATAAACTGGCCTTTGTCCTCAGCTGGAAGTGAGAACTCTAGATATAACAGGCTGGTCATCTTTTCACATGAGCCCTCTTCACCCAGGGCTGTATTTATGAGGCCATCCCATATGTCATGGCACAGCTGCCCCTGCAAGCTCTTGGTGGGCTCAACGATCATCATACCTGGTGATGCCAACGCATCCCCACTGACTTCCACAGATATTTACCACGCAGCTGCTATGCACCAGGCTTGGGTCTAGTGTGAGCAAAATGTAGAAAGCCCCTTCTTTAAACAGGCTTATCTTGGGGGGCTGAGGGAAGAAAGGAAGGAGCAGCATTTACTGAAGCCCTGTTGTGTATAGTAACGGTGCTCGGGGCAGCACACTTGACATGTGGTGTAAACTTAACACTCTTGCAAAGTTCAGGCTCATCCAGATGATCCTCAGGGCCTTCCTGCCCCTAAACCTCTGGTGTAAACTACTCAGTCCAAAGGGAAGCCCAAAGTCTTCTGTAAGATTGAGTTCCTCCAAGATTTTTTTTTTTTTTTTTTTTGAGAGAGAAGGGGATAAAGCAGGGGGAGGGGGAAGATTTTACACAATCCCTGAGGCCAACACAGGGCTCGATCTCCCAACCCTGAGGTCATGACCTGAGCTGCAATCAAGAGTCAGACACTTAACCAACTGAGCCACCCAGACGCTCCCTCCAAGATTTTTTTTTGAATTAACTAGCACAAGCAGGGCTCCAGAGACAGCTCATCTGAGTTCAAACCTCAGCTGTGTGACTCTGGGTAGGTTTCTTAAGTTCTCTGTGTCAATTCTCCCATTCTCAAAATAGGAGAAATGATTAGGGTCCCGTGAGGATTGAATGAGAGGAGCCAGTGAGATGCTTAGAACAGTGCTTGACACAGAGCTGCTACTGCTGTGATGTGCGTGCTTTCTGCACACTCCTGGTGCACTGCCTTTCTCTGTGTCCTTCCGTGAAACTTATCCCAGTCCTCATTTTCCACAAAAATCCTATCACACAAAGCATCCACTGTGGTCTCCACTGCTCATTTATCTTCTAGTCCGTCTCCGGGAGGGGAAGCATAGAGAGAAAGAGAGAGATGCAGAGAGAGACACAGATGGAGAGAGGGAGGAAGAGCCACTGCATTGTGGCTCTGGCTCCTCCCAGGACTCCGCGGCCAGAGCCCTGAGCCACACTAGCCCTGGGCAGGTCTGAACCCAGCCACGCTCTAACTGAAAGCCAGGCACCAGGTTTCACAGAGTTAGTGTGAAATAAAGAAGGTAACATCGCACAATAACTTGCATTTGCACTTCAGTTATACTGACCTAAATACAACCGATGACTACAATTTGTTTCACCTATTTCTTTTTACCTTTTAATTTTTTATTATCGCGGCTACTGGAAAGCTTTAAATCACATATGTGGTTTCTATTTCTTTTTTTTTTTTAAAGAATTTTATTTATTCATGAGAGACACAGAGAGAGGCAGAGACATAGGCAGAGGAAGACGAAGGACTCGATCCCAGGACCCCGGGACCATGATGTGAGCCAAAGGCAGACACAACCACTGAGCCACCCAGGTGCCCCTGTGGTCTCTATTTCTACTGGATGATACTACTGTAGCCTATCAAGGACTTTCCCCACCACAAGGCAGTTCCCTCTTTCAAAGGCGTTTTCATCCTAGTTTTTGAGATCAAAGTTTCACTCAATATGTAAATACAAGTTAGACAAAATGCCACAGGTGCAGAAACTCCACCCAGGAGGGAGGACATGAGACTGCCTGAGGTCACGCACTTGACAAGCGATGGAGCCAGAACCAGGTCCCAGATCCAACCAGATGCTGAGCCGAGCTTGTCGCCATCTCATTTATGTCTCCAAGGCTATGCCACGCCATCACCTATCACCTCCAGGCGAGAAGGAAAATGAATAGGCAATTCCTTGCCACCCAGGGTCATCAACAGGTGGCCATATTTTATAGGGTAAGATGGTTTGGTACCTCAAGGGGAGACAAGGCTCCAATAAGGTGTCAGTTAATGTCTGCAGAGGTAAAATCAGGACGTGTGATATTCTGACCCAGCAGGCCTTATGTGACATTTCCAGTCTCAGGTCCTGCTTCCACAGGGCACATCCACGGAACCGGGCATATCTCGGGGCTTACTGCTGCAGGAGGGCTCACCACGGGCCAAGCATGCTGTGTCTTGCATGAAGTAGAGAAGAATCTTCCCAAGACCCCTTGAGATGTGTAGTCTTTATGCCCAATTGACAGATGAGGAAACTGACTCATGCAAAGGCTCGGTGATATGCCACGTCCCCCAGCTAGCCAGCAGCAGAGCTCAAATTCAGACCAGGCCCTGCTTATCGACTACAAATCCACCATTCATTTTATGCCTCCGAACCCTTGCTCCTGTAGTCCCTTGTGTGAAAACATCCTTTTAATCCACTATTCTGTAAAGTCAATACTGCTCTCTCTTTTCATAAAACCAGCCACTCCTTCCCTTGATCCCCATGAACTTTAAACACCCTCAATCTTGTACTTCCTACAAAGTGTTAGAAGTCATTCTTATCACCAGTCTGAGGCTCCTCACAGGAGAAGTTACGCTTTATCCACAAATGTTTCTTCAGTTCCTAGCACAGAATCAGGCACATAGGAATTACTCAATAAATATCTGTTGACTGAAAGAAATCACCAACCAAGCAACCCATCTTGACACCGTATTTTGCTCAGCATACTTTTTCCAACCAGCTTCCTTTTTCTGCATTCCGATGTTCCTCCCCATGGGTGGCTTCTCCACCAATCTGTTTGCATGGAGAGAAGCCAAATGCATCGCTTTCAATTGTAGCTTGGTAACACCAATTGTCACCTCTCCGCTTTTATTAATTGCTGGGTTAATCAAGCACTCCAAATTGTGCCCACCCACGCTAACATGAAAGCATCTCTGGATGACCAAGGAAATAGGTTTAAGCTGAAGCAAAAGACAGACTCTCAGAGCCTTTTCCACCCTGCACGGCTGCCATATTTCTCAGGCTCTGTGGGTCCAAGTCACATCAGATGGAAGTACGATAGTCTTGACCAAAATCTCAGCCATCCAATGCTTTTTCACAGCAGGTAGGTATCAGAGTGACCTCTGATGCACGTTCTCATTTGAGCGCCCTCATGACGCTGTGATATTGCTAGTGTTAAGCCAAGCTTTCAGGTAAGGACAATGAGGCTCGGCTGAGACATAGACCACAGACTTGCCCAGGAGCACAGGATGCGCATCACTGCATGAGGCCAACCTAGGCCCCGTCATCCAAGACCCGAGGACCACACTCCTGCCTCCTCCTTGTGCCCAGCCCACTATCCCCGACCTCCCTGCCTCGCTCTGATGGCTTCATCAAAGCAGGGGCTGTCCCACGTGATTCAAGTTTTCTTTGCTCTGGGTGCACTCCTCCCATCCCCTCCCAGATGTAAAAGGTGAGGATGTTTTCATCCAAACCTTCAGCTAAATCTTGCTTTCAAATTCTAGAACAGGTTTCCATACTGACATTTTCATTCCCTCTACTTCTCTTGCTTGAGACACAGGTGTTGACGGAGGCACGCTCCTCTCCTGAACAGGTGCCCATCTCTGCTCCATTTTGTGAGCAGTAAACACAGGAGCAGGGGGGAACGAACAAAGAAGAGATTTACTGTAGGTGTTTGTGTACTTTTTAGGCTTCTGATGGCAAAGAATCATGTCACCCTTCCAAACTATCCCCTTCTACTTTATAAAAAGCAGGTGTGTGTGTGTGTGTGTGTGTGTGTGCACATGCGCACGTGCTCAATAAAGATGCCACACAGGCCATGAGGCCAACCTGCGGTGACGCTCCCTAACAGGCTTCCATATGGAGAGTCTAACATTCCAGATGCCTTGCCATGTACCAGGTTTCCAAAAGCATAGTTACGAGCACCCCTGGGGCCAAGAAAGGAGTCCTGCGCACACAACATGCTGCCCACTTCCTCTCCCGCTTGGCGAGCAAACCACGCGAAGCCTGCAGTGGGGCCGGGAGCCCCTAGGGGTTGTTGCGCTAGGTCGCTGGGCGAGGTCACCTCCTGCTCCCAGGGCAGGCAGGTGGAGAACTGGAGGGGAAGGCTGATCTAAGCCTCTCCGCCTAGGGAGGTACCTAGGAAATGGAAGGTAGAAAATTATAATCAAGTTTTCCAAACAGAGGTAATAAACTGACCTCTTTCAAAGGGGAGGGGGAGGCTGGTTCAAAAGCTCAGGTCCTATTTTATGAAAATATATGTCAACTGCAAAAGATCACAGCAAAGATTCAAGGCTATTTTTGTTTGTTTGTTTAGTTTACCCTCAAAATATAAACCCCTTGTTTAAAAAGTTTGGTTGAATTAGCAGGTCCCTCTTCCAGGACATACAGAATAAAGACCCGTGGATCTCATTTCGACAAAGACCCACCTGCGAGTCTGTTTCACCAAGGCTGAGCCTTAAGGGTTAGGGAAACGGGGACACCTGGGTGGCTCAGTGGTTGAGTGTCTGCCTTCAGTTCAGGGCGTGATGCTGGGGTCCCAGGATCGAGTCCCACGTCGGGCTCCCTGCATGGAGCCTGCTTCTCCCTCTGTCTGTGTCTCTGCTTCTCTCTGTGTGTCTCTCATGAATAAATAAATAAAATGTTTTTTTTTTTTTAAAAAAGGGTTAGGGAAACGGTTACGAGGAGCCTCACCTGTGTATGAACAGGTTGACAATGACATGTGGGACTTAGCTCCAGGACAGGAGGCTGAGCTGCAAAACTCCCCAAGGCAGCAACAACCAGGAGCAACACAGGACAGGGAAGAAAAGTCTCCCAGACACAGGCCCAGAGTGGGTGCTAAGACCCTTCCCACTCCAGAAAAACTGCCTCCGTTCTTCCACACGCCTTGTCCTTCTGCTTGATGAAAAAGGCCAGTGAGCCAGGGCCAAGGAAATCCGTTTAATGCCATCTAACTTGTGTCCAGAATTTGCAGAGCAGCTACCACTTCACCCCCCACACAGCAGTCAGAAGGGGACCAGGAGACAGGCCAGTAGGAAACACTGTTAAACCTTGGGGAAAGATTGAAATTTCAGCCAGGATGAAATTCAGCCAGGAAAGCAAAGGCTATCTCATCAGGAAAAATGGAACAGCAATGCTAACCTTTGTCATAGAAAAGAACTAATGATGATAAACAATGCATGTGGCAAATAAAAGTTCCATACATCCCACGGAGCAGTGAAATGCCTTTAATGACCTCGCTACAGCACTTCCAGTAAACTCCTGAGATTGCATCTTGCAACAACAGGTACATATGCCCTCCTTCCTTTCAAAACTAGTCCCAATTTTTATTTTCTTCTGTCGTTCTATTTTCTATCCTGGGATTACCTTGAACTGGAGCCCAAAATGACAGGGATTTCAACAGACTGATGGAGGCCTCTTTCAATTTATTGCTCCATACTCCCAATTTTCCTCACGATGGACCACAACTCACCCTGCCTCTCCACAAATCCAGGGAAGCCATGAGACATGACACCCAGCTGGATGAGTTACGTGCACAGTGGGAAGACTCTTCACTGTGCACCAGCTTTGGAATCAGTAAGACACGAAGGTTGGGTGAGTACATCCCTACCAACCTGCTGGGACACCAACCCCAGAAGAGATCATGCAGCGAAAGTTGCCAGAAGCCTGTTTCAGCCTCAGTCAGCATCTAAGCCCCTTCCCTTGTGACATCACAGAAGATAGCACACAGCCTCCAACGCCAGCTATGAGGAGGGCGGGCAGTGCCCCCTGGCCCAAGTCACGGTCACCTCCTCCCTGAATTAAAGCAAGCCCCTCCCAGAGGGTCTCCCTGCTTCCATCTTTGCTCCCTATGGATAATCCTCAACAGAGGAGGGTCCTACGTGATGCAGAGAAAGGGGTGGCCTGCGCCCATCACCTGAACAAGCCTCTGGTCGAACAGTTTGAGACCTTCTGCCTGGACCCTTCCCTTGTCACCAAGCAAGCCAACATCACGCACCTCCCACCAGGATTCCAACCTATCCCCTGCAAGCTTCTGTTCTTTGACTTGACCCTCAACATTTGGCTTTTCCACCCCTTGAGGACAAGCTGGAGCAGAAGACCAAGACTGGCTTCACTGGATACATCAAGGACATCTATGGATTCAGGAGCTAACCAGGTTCCACTTGGAGGCAGGGGGAAATTCTCATTCTTCATCTGTGAGAAAATCTCAGCAGCCTCCATGATATTAAATCTAGGTCTGCATCAGCTCAGGAAAAGAATGCAACATCCTGTGTCCCTGTATCCCTAAAAGAAAAAAAGGTTCCCTCCTTTCTATGCATGGACCTCCTGTGGTCTCTCAACTCAAAAATGGCCTCAGAGCCCTTGCACTTGCTCTCCACTCTTTCTCCCAATATCTCCATGACTCATTTCTTTACCTCTTCAGAGGTTCGTTCAAATCACTTGCAAGAACCCCCACTTGAGCAACTTAAACTTGCAAACTCTCCCCCCAACCCTCCCTCTCTCATCGACAATGTCTTTTACTTCTCTGGGACTTTTGTCACCACAGAAGGCTTGATATATTTTACTTGTGTTGGTCTGTCTCCCTCAATGGAATGTAAGGTTCCTGAGGACACTCAGTTGTCTGAGAGCCCCACTGCACTTCACAGCCGTGCCATACGTGGCAGTACTCAGTAAATATTCGGATGATGAATGAAAAAATGATTAGGCTGTAAACACCTCAGCACACCACCCCTCTCACTGTGGGCCCGGGCCGAGTGCAGAGCAGAAGCTCCTAGCAGGGCAGGAAGGCAGCTCCCCTGCTGGGTCTCGACCAACATCGACTTCCTCCACTTACTACCATTTACTAGTCACTGCTGAGCTCTTCGACCAGGCTGCTGGGAACACCTCCCTTCAAAGCACTCGTGTATTTGCGAACACCATGGTCTTGGGTCACCGTCTGCGGGACCTCTTTCCTCTGATGGCATTAAAGAGTGTACTCTTCACACATAGCAATGGCTTGGGGTGAGTCAGCCCAGGAGAGGCTGCCCACTTATCAAACCCCACATCTATTCTGAGGCCCTAACACAGCGCCAGCACAAGCAATGCATGTGACATGAGAAGGCACGTGCCACATCCAAGCAACTGTGAGTTTGGCTGGAATGTCACAACTAAGCAAGGAATCAATCGGTGGGAGACCGGGCCAGGCCAGATGGGGGGAGGCCCTGCAAGGCCAGATGCCACCGTCCTGCAGGGCTGCCAGATTCTTGAGGTCACTGCTTCCACCGCTGAGGGCTGGCAACCCAGCCTCTCATCTGCCTGCGCAGGGAAGGGAGGCCTCCCCTCTCCTGCAAATCACATCCGTGGGGACTCCGAGGCGCAATGACAGGAGCATCTCTAGGTTCCTGTTCTCTGAAGCTACCAAGAACACATGCATTTGTGAGGCTTTCTACCGGAAACAAACAAACAAAAAACACAATTTTTTACACAAAAGGCCGGCTAAGAACCTCAGGAAATAGAAATAACTGCTAAGTATATGAGCACTGAATTAGGCAGTTTGCAAATGATGACACCTCTCATCCTAATGCCCTGATTAAACATTAGCATCCCCAATCTTATCCACAAAGAAACTGAGGCTCAGATGGTAAGAAGTAATCCACTCCAGCCAGAACATGACAGAGCTTGCTTTCAAACCTAGTTTGTATGGCACAAGGGTGTGGGTCTCACTTGCAACACCGCCTGTCATGAAGTCAAGTGGATCTATCCCTTTCTTGGTTGCTGAAAATATAATGAAGGTGCTACTGGGTCACCCTATCACCAGCTGGTGACCCTCAGCAGCAGGGAAAGCAGGGGAAACTCCAGACTTAAATCCAGAAGCACCCCTTCCTTTAGATGGCCAAATGACACATGGAGGTAACAGAACCTCAAAGTCCCAAGACCCAAGTTCAAATCAATCCCTCTAAGCCTCAGTCTGTTTACCTGCAGAACAGGAATGTTTATCCCATATCCACCTCCCATGGCTGCAGTAAGGGCCTCATAATATTTATTGACAGAGCAATAAAAGGCTTGTTTGTGTGCTCTGCGACCTGTAAAAGGAGGTTAGAACAAAGTTATAATTATGATGAAATCCAGTGAGTAACACCCATTAAGAAGTTGAATATTAGGCATAAACAGCTCAGCTACCCTCCAGAGGTCCGCGTGGGTTCACCTGAGCTACAATTTCCTACTCACTTCCCACTCAAGCCTGAGTCTCTCCAAACTCCATAAAGGACAAGAATGCCCTTCTACTGACCTTCCAGGAGACACTCAATCCAGAAAGGGTGCGCTTACATTACAAACTTCCCCCAGTCAGCATCCCAGGTAAGCAGCCAAGGTGAGCTGCAGGCAGGTAAGCAGCCAAGGTGAACTGCAGGCCACCAAGTCCCTCTTCTTGGACCCCCCAGACATGGACCCAGGGCAGTCCTGTTCCCTGGTGTCAGCAGGTACACATGGATCCAATACGATCCTATGTCCCCTCTTCCTCCACCTCCACCTAGAGTATGGCCATTCTCGCTTAGGCAATCCATCTAACACAATGTTCCCCCAAACTGAGTTACCAGGGGCCACTTGTATGGCAAAGAAGTTGGCAAGGAACCCTTGTTTTGGCTTAGTTTTTATTCCAGTGTTATTTCAGCATTAAAATGTTAAATATTAATTTTTTTAATGATTTAAATACCTATTTATAGAGTGTTAAGTGCCAGGCACTGTCCTGAGTACTACAGATATAGTAACAAGTACCCCAAGGCCCTCAGGAAGCTTCCATTCCAGCAATTCACCCAAGAAAGAAATGAACCAAAACATCCCACCAAAACTGTAAAAACCAACAGTTTTCTCTTTGAGAGAAAACTCTCTCAAAGCTCCTTTAAAAACACAGAGGGTTGGGGCACCTGGGGGCTCAGTTGGTTGAGTGTCTGACTCTTGATTTTGGCTCAGGTCATGATTTCAGGTCGTGAGATCAAGCCCCACATGGAGCTCTGTGTTCAGCGCAGGGTCTGATTGAGATTCTCTCTCTCTCCCTCTTCCTTCTGCCACTTGCAAGCATGCACTCTCTCTCTAAATAGATAAATAAAAAATTACATACAGAGAAGGCAAGTTTTGGCTTGAATGAGCCAGTGTGAGAGAATGAGGATTGGTAAGTAAATTGAGGTTGGGGAGTTCCAAGGCAGTGGTGGTGGATGACAGCAGATTGCCAGGTAGAGAGCAGAGGGCCGGGGACCACACACCCAGGACCTGTGGCTCTAACACAACTTTGAAGGCAGTAAATTCACAAGGTACCTGGTCGTTGGGCTTTTTTTTAAGTCCGGTATCAGTGTAAGTTTACATTAACTCAACGTGACAGTCAATGCTGAACCTAAACCAGCACTCTCCCAAGGGAGGAAGGTTTGCTCAGCTCAGGTGGATCAGATTCTTCTGAGGTTAGTGCCTCAAGCCTTGTGCCTTCTTGATGCTGGAAACACTGTCGAATGGCCCAAAGGCCTCCTTCACAGTAAGCATCCCCATCCTTCCTTCCTGAGCTTCACTCAGTTGAACAGGAATCACTTGGTGCAAGTCTGATTATAGGCAGTCATGCAGATGACCCCGAAGATGCTTACATTAATTTGAGATGACATCAAAATGTCAATTTATGAAATTTTAAATGGGAAAAAAAATTTAAAAAAAAATCTAAATGTTCTCCAGGAGAACACCTGCAAACCCCATGGAGGAACACTTGGAGAAACAAAGTACCTAGTGAGTTACCCTCTTCCCTTCCATGTGTCAAAAATCTCCATACCCTCAAGGAAAATCCCTCCCCATTGCAATTTCAACTCTCTCTCCACTTTGCTTCCATTCTCAGATGTGGTGTGTGTATTGTGGATAAATGCAGTAATGATGTTTGGGATGGATGGACTGTACTTCTATCACACACAGGGGTGAGAAAGGGGTTAACATTCACGGAGGTCCTCCTACCTAAAGAGCACCTCCAAATAAGTCCTTACACCCAGTCAGTTTCATAGAATACCTCACCCATTTCAGAGATAAGAAAGCCAGGAGTGTTTTTAGTAGCTTACTTAAAGTCAATTAACACACTTAGTCAAGCTCTGGATTTAATCAAGGCCTGCAGGATCCTAGGGCTTGGGCTCAGTGCAGCCCCTTAACCTCATTCCCCCAAAGAAAACCCACTCATTGAATTGTAAATGACAAGTACCTCCAGAATTCTTACCCAGGGCCCTTCAGAAGCATCAAGGTTTTCCTTTTAATTACATGAGCTTGTCCTCAAGCCTCTTCATTCAATATAAATGAAAAACATTCTGATTCAATTGTATCCCCTTCCCGTTTTAATCCTGAGATTTGCAAGTACAGCCCTCTGACAACTTTGTGGCAAAGGTCCCAGAGTTTAACTCCTTCCTGGGTCAGGTGGACTTTTGTGCCTAGACCAGCATTCCTTAGCACCATCTAGGACATCTTTTTCAGTGGGAGAAAAGAAAATATCGTTTGGAGTCCATCCATTCATAAGTTTAAGCTGGAATAATACATATTTGGAAACTATGCAAAATAGTTTCCTTAAATAAACTTCTTTTTTTCCCCTCTCGGTCGCCTTGGAAGTTCTAACAGAGGCAAAAGTCAAAGAGGGCCTCTGTTCAATCAACTCATGTCAATAGTGCTTACTGAGAATATCTGACCTGGGAAGGTGGGCTCTGAGTCTGCTATTTTCTGGGGGGCCCACGGGCACTCACCAGCAGGGAAGAAAGGAGACCCCACCAGTGCTCACCAAAAGTACCCACATAAAATGCCAGCGTAACATATACAGGCTCAAGCTGCTCGTTTCACTGTAAGCGGATGGGATCATTTGAACTAGGTCTAAAATGGTGAGTGGTCTTGAGTGATCAGGAAACAGGGAAGAAAAGTGAACAAAATTCAATTCACTCATTTGATTTATTTTTTATTATTATTATTCATGAGAGACACAGAGAGAGAGAGAGAGGCAGAGACACAGGCAGAGGAGAATCAGGCTCCATGCAAGAAGCCTGACGTGGGACTCAATCCTGGGTCCCCAGGATCACACCCTGGGCTGCAGGTGGCACTAAACCGCTGTGCCACCGCCACCGGGGCTTCCCTCATTTGATATTTAAAGAGTGCTCACAAGGACACCTGGGTAGCTCAGTGGCTGAGCATCTGCTTTTGGCTCAGGGTGTAATCCCGGGGTCCTGGGATCGAGTCCCACATGGGGCTCTCCGCGAGGAGCCTGCTTCTCCCTCTGCCTATGTCTCTGCCTCTCTCTGTGTCTCTCATTAATAAATAAATAAAATCTTTAAAAAATAAAAATAAAACAAATAAAGAGTGCTCACAAAGTGGGAAAGGTCCTAAGCTCTGTGCCAAAAATACAGGAAAATAGGGTCCCTGCCCCTCGTGGAGCACACCACCCCACGGGATAAACAATGATAAACACGTAGGCAAAACCAAATGACCAGAGATGTCAGCACTGAAAGGGAGGCCCCCCCTCCGCCAAGTGTCTGCCATATGTAAACTGGGGCCTGCCAAGCCTTCCCAGCCTGGCAGACATACTGGTTCCTCAGGCCTGGCAAAGAACATTGGTGGTCAGGTCTGCAAAGAGAAGGGGATGGAAAACTGAAGATCTGTGGGTACTTGCTAAGTTTTAAGAACACAGTATAGGGCAGCCCTGGTGGCGCAGCAGTTTGGCGCCGCCTGCAGCCTGGGGTGTGATCCTGGAGACACGGGATCAAGTCCCACATCAGGCTCCCTGCATGGAGCCTGCTTCTCCCTCTCCCTGTGTCTCTGCCTCTCTGTGTGTCTATGGATAAATAAATAAAAATCTTTAAAAAAAAAAAAAAAACAGTACAGCTGAAGGGTTAGGAGTATAACTTTGTGGGGGTATGGTTCAAATCCTCCTTCTCCCCTCAACAGCCCTGCAGCTATGAACAGCTATGAACAAACTTCATTTGTAAGGTGGGGATCATCATCCTATTTATACCATCTTAGGGTTTTCTGTGAGGATTCAAAATGCCGGATGAATCCATTCACACAGGGGTTAAAAAGAATGCCTGGTGTGTAGCTGATACTAAAAAAAAAAAAAAGAAAGAAATAAAAGAAAAAAGAAAAGAAAAAAGAAAGAAAAGAAAAGAAAAGAAAAAGAAAAAGAAAATCCAAGCTTTTTTTGTTTTCTTTTAATTGACCTGTATAACTCCAGGATGTGGATTTTATCTCTATTTCACAGATGAAGAAAGAGAGGCTCAGAAAGCTATTAAGGAATGTCACCAAATTCACACAGGTAAATGCTGGGGCCAGGATTCAGATATGGGTCGAGTTGAGGGTCATCAGTAAATAGTATCAAAATTCGAGAGTCATTGGGTACAAGTCTGTCAAGGTTTGAACTAGCATGTGCTATTCCAAATTTATTCAATATCTGCAGAATTCCTCGCTTTGTTCAAGAGAATCATTATCTGATAAACCAGCCTGACCAGGCAACAATCCCTCAAATTTTTAAGACAAAATGGGTCCTGGTGCTTTTTGTTGTGCTGCCTCAGTTTCCCTAAAGTGACAAGCATCAGGGAAGCTGGAAACAAAAAGGTTATGAAGAGACTCAAGTTTTCACAGCTGTGTTGGTCACAAGAGCTTAGAAGGTTCATCGCCAGCACCTCCCTCACTCAACAAACATTTATAACCAAGCACCTGCCATGTCCCAGAAGCTGCGCTGGGCACCGGGGGATGTGTGTACAGTTTCTGTAAATGCATGGCTCCTCTGCAGATGAGCCCCTTGCTTCTCCCTTGTCGAATTCAAACTCATCTGAGACTCATCTCAGAGTTCATCACTTCCAGAAGGTGCTACCTTTCCTTTCTGTGCTCTCCCAAATACCTGTAAATATTTCCAGGATCTCTACCACTGACCTGGCCTCATTGTTTTATAAGAATCAATCCCCAGAAACCTGTTTCCTTACCAACTACGATTTCCATATAGACACTTCATTCTGAAAAGATTTATTCATTTTTTTCCCTTTAACAGATGCCATCTGAGTACCTACTGTGTGCAAAACATCATTCTATGTGCTAGTCGTACAAAAATGAATGAATGGAGAGGATGTCCATCTCATGGGAGAGACAAGTACAGGGAGGAGAATGTTCCTGCATGGCTTAGCAAGTTACCTACCTTCTCTGGCTTGATTAATTTACCTAGAAAATGGAACTAACATTAGTAGCTATCACTGCCTCTGTAGGTGATGATGATGAGGCTTATATGAGCTCATTCCTATAAAGTGCTGGACAGTCACCTCCCTGGCACTCAGTAGGTATGCCAAATACACGCTGGGCAGTTCTTTGTGACAAGCATTATAAATATTGGCTGTCATCAAAGGGAGATGCTGCTCTCTGACACCAATATGACTTTAAGTCTTGAGTCTTCTCTGGTCCAGTGAGAGCAAAGTCATAAGATATTTAATGGGAAACTGGCATCAATGCAATTAGCTGGGATGAAAAATCAATTTTCAAACATCACATATTCTAAACTCAGAAACCCAGTCAATGGTCCTCTATTCTGAACTTTGATTACATTGTCAAAGAACACTTTTTCAAAGACCAACCCTTTCTCGATGGTCTTTTGGTGGTTAGGGGTTCCCTGGTAACTCACCCAGCAGACTCTCCTTCCTTGCACTACCTTTACTGAGTCCTTTCTTAGGGCACTTAAGCCCCTTCTTTGCCCTGTGGGAGCTACTGATCTTGTCCTGGCCTCACCACCACCGTCCCCAAACTCCAAACTTGAAGATCCATGTCCAAGTCATATTAATATCCCTCTATCAGCCACCTGTCACATCATAACGCTGTGTAACAAACCATCCCAAAAAGCAGTGTCTTGAGACAGCCATCATTTATCTTCACTCAAGCATCTGCAGGCCAGCTGGGACCCAGCAGATATAGGGTGGGCCTGGCTTCCCACTGCAGGCTCCCAGGTCAGCTGGGAAGCTCTGCTCCAAGTGCCTCTCATCCTGCTTCTCCTCAGAAAAGCAGGCTACCAGGGAATGCCGTTCTCGTGGCAAAGGCACAGAGTTGGAAAGAAAAGCGGAAACCTGCCCAGTCTTATAAGGCCTGGGGTCAGAACTCACATACCATCACTTCTGTATCATCCCTTCAGGTCAGAGCAAGTCACACAGTTGAGTCCAAACTCAAAAGCTGCAGAAATACACCATAATCTTTAGGTAGGAATTCCAAGAATTCAGAAAGGTATGAAGAATTGAAACCATTAACGCAAAGGGCACATCACATCCACCACCCAGGCGCCTTCCTACATGAAAAAAATCATCCTTGGGCACTGAGTGAATGAATGAATGAATGAATGAAACCTGAGTAGCTTTTGGAGCCTTGTGAAGACACATGACAATTTACCAGCAGCCACTCTGAGTCCTCAGCCTGATATGACAGCAACACTCTCATTAAATATTAGTCTGTTCCAGGTCCCTAGGCTCCCCTGTACTTTAGCTCAAGAGGCAAAATTTCAAAACCTTGTATGTACACATTGTTATTTTTTTCATGGATCTCAGATTATGAAATAAATCGATATATCCATCACACATGAGAGCCCAGGTGCACACACACATCACGCCCTCTCACTAGAAGAAGAAAAACGTGACAGTGTTTTGCATACATGAGATGAGGGAGGGGATACAAAAGGAGAAGGTGAGGAGGTGACTTTGAATCAAACCTACGGTGGTTAATTTTCATTTAACTACCTACCAGAGACCAGAGGCTCTGCAGAAGCACATTAAAGTCCGTGAACTTATGAAATGATGCATTATTGAAGCCACAGCAGGGGAAAGGGCTCGGTTTAGAAGACATAAAAGACTAAAGCCTACAGAACTGTCATTTTCCATTACAAGGCAACTGTTAAAAAAAAAAATACATTTTAATTAAGAAAGAAGACACCAGCTCCAAGAGGGTAGGTAAAAGAAAATTAACCCATAGCTCTCCATTCCTCCTGCCCTATGAAAGCCTGCAGTTTCCTCCCAGAGTTCAACCAAGGGGGGAAAAAGTCTTAGATGAGTCCATTTCCCCCTCTGGGTCCCAATGATACAAGCTACAAGCCACCGTTTGTTCCTGCATTCAGCAAATACTTATCAAGAGCCTTTTGCATGCAAGACATAAGGGAGAGAAATGCCTGCCGCCGTCAGCTTACATTCAAGTACATCACGCAGTGTATTAACAACAGTGACGCCACACGTAAGAAAAAACAGAGCGGGGTACAGAAAGCAGTGGGGTGTTGTTGACACCAGTTACAAATACAGGGCAAAAATCATCAAGGGTGTCACTTACACAACAGACCTCAGGCTCTCTGGGCTTCAACTCTCAAAAGCTTTTTTTTTTTTTTAAGTTTTTATTTATTTATTCATGAGAGACACATAGAGAGAGGCAGGGACACAGGCAGAGGGAGAAGCAGGCTCCATGCAGGGAGCCCGATGTGGGACTCAATACCAGGACCCCAGGATCACGCTCTGGGCCAAAGGCAGATGCTCAACTGATGAGCCACCCAGGCGTCCTCAAAAGCCTTTTGAAGCAATCGCCAGCTGAAGCTGTCTGTACACAGCACCCACGATGGGTAACTCATCACGCCACTCGCTCCAGCAGACCAAACCTCAGGTCCTATCCACAAAATGACTACAATCTTAGTATCACTCATCAAAAGGCACACCAGCTACAGGGGGAAATGGCACAGCCCAGCTTTAACCACTCATTCTAAGCAAGAACAAGAAGCAGTCCATGCCGGCACAGAAGCTGACTTCATAAGGCCTTTGGGGTGTGGATCCCAACCTTTCTGTCCCCTTCACTGTGCATTGAGTAGGAATGAGTTGATGGCACTAAAGATGCAGTACGGTGCTAAGACCCATGGAATCCATAGCAAACTATGAGCCTGCCTCACTGGGTTCTCAAACTGGGCTCCTAGAAGCCAATCCCGTGGGCCTGGACTCCACAAGGCGTAGGCCATAAACAGAGTCTGTCACTAAATGGGGAGGGGCGAGTGTGGTGGTGTTTGGGATATGCCCCCACCCTTAGCTTCTGTCCACTTGACCTCCTGCTACATGGAGGCCCTCCATGTGCTAATCTCCTGGGGAGTTTTAGATGCCCCCATGCCCAAGTGGCACCCCGAACCAGTTGAATCAAAATTTCTGGAGGTGGGGCCCAGGCATCAGTAGATGTTATCTAACTTACAGCCCAGATGACTGTAACTTACAGCCAAGGCTGGGAACCACGTTGGACTCCTCATTCTGCCCACCAGGGCTGCCAAGGCCAACTGGAACCTCCACGCCTGACCACCTGGTCTCCCTCCCTATCTGAGCTTGAGGGTTCAGCTGTGCCCTCTACCCCACATTGTCCCACTGTGGTCCACCAGGAAGAAATTATCAGGAACCTCCAGGTGGCATGTGTGCAGCAACCCTATTTTCCAAGCAAAACTGGGACACAGGACCTGGCAAGAATACCTCCGGTCCTCTTCCGAGGCAGTGAGCCCAGACGAGTGAGAGGACAGAGGACAGTTTCGGAGTTCTAATCCTGGTTTGGCCACACATGCTCTCCATGTGACCTTGGACAAGAAAATAAACCCCACTGCATCTCGGCGTGCTTCTGTGTAAATCAGGCATCATGACGGCCACCCCCCCAGGGCTGATGGGAAGACACAAGGGGAATCATCAATCAAGGGTCTGACATACAGCAGGTGCTCAAAAAACGGCAGTGGCTCTTACTAATTTACTGCAAGGGAGCCAGTCCAAAAAGAGTTGAGATGCCAAAGCAGAGTCTCTGGGACAGTTTCATGGTTTATGGGGGACAATGAATGGGAGCAGAATATTTGAAATCAGAGCAACCCTAGAAAATCTGATTACCTGCATTTTGTATAATGAGCACAGTACCTGAGTGAGGCAAGATCCAGCTAAGCTACTGCCAGTGAGCAAGCAGGTGAGGGATGAGGAGAAGGGCCCACCTGCACAGGTGGGTGAGTTAGTACACCTGAGTCTCTGACGAAGTCCATCATCACCCTGAAAACTACTCTTCTTCTCGCCAACTGGGAATGTGTCCCACCCCTGAAACCACAAACCAGAGAAGAGTAGGAAGGAAGCATAAGGATGAAGGGGCTCTAACAACGAATATAACTGAACACAAACAGAAGACAGACAGTCTGCATACTCCCAGTGGACAGGAAGGGAAGATGGAGGCCTGAGGTTGACCAGGTGGAGGGAAAACTAGAATGGGATAAATCCAGACAAAGTCTCTCATGAGGCTCTGTGTTAGTTATCTAGTGCAGTGCAACAAATTACCACCTGGTTGGGGGCTTGAAACAGCACACACTTATTATCTCATGGTCCCTGCGGCTCAGGAGTCTGACCATGGCTTAGCTGGGTCCTCTGCTTAGAGACAGGCAAGGCTGCAGTCAAGTTATCCAGGGGGTGTCCTCCTGTGGAGGCTCTGGGGGAGACCTCCCTCCAGGCTCACCCAAGTCCTTGTGCAGTAGGACTGTAGGGCTAGGCTCCTTGCTGGCTGTGTGCTAAGGGTCACCGCACAGCTCCTAGCCACATAGGTTTCCCCAGCATGCTGACTTCACCAAGCCAACCAGGAGCACCTCCACAGCAAGTCAGCAGGCGAACCTAATCACAGAAGCAACACCCCATCACCCCTGCTGTATTCTGTGGCTTACAACAAGGCCCAGGCCCCATCCACACGGTGCGCAAGGGGTCATACAAGAGCATGAACGTCGGCAGGTGGGGTCAAAGAGAAACCCTTTTTTCTTCCACTGTGGTAAAATGCACCTGATAAAATTGACCACTGCAGCCATGTTTAAGGGTAAAGTTTGGTGAAATTAAATATATCCCCACGGTTGGGCCACCGTCAATACCATCTATCTCCAGAGCTTTTTTCATCTTCCCAAACTGGAACTCTGCAACCATTGAGGACTAACTGCCCCTTCACCTCTCTCCCCAGGCCCCAGCAACCACCATGCTTTCTATCTCTATGAATGTGACTCCCCTAGGTACCTCATATGAGTGGAATCCTAAATACCCAAGAGCAACATAACACTGTCAGCACCACTTCACCCTTAATGATGCTGTCACCCTGCTAGAATGTGCAAACTAAACTGTTTTTTTGCAGCACCCCACCTACAGGGGAGCACCCCACCCAGAGGTGCCCAGGATGCTGACCACCCCTGTACCAAACCTTCTGTACTCCTGACTCTTGCAGATCATTCTGCATATTAAAGGAGTCTTTTTCTGTTTGAGCTTCCTATAATTAGATACTTGGTCCCTCCTGGTGTTCAGAAATGCTCACAGTGAAAGAGAGTCTCTCCCAACACTGCCCCAGAGGCCAAGTGTGGCTGCCACACAGCAGAGCGCCTTCCCCACTGACCAGACCTGTTAACAGGGCACCAGGAAAGGTCCTCCAAGAGAGGAAACTCAGGATTGGAAGAGACTTGGAAGTCTCTTTTCTAGGCATTTCCCTCTATCTCCTGCTTTGGGAATTCTCTGCCCAAACCTTAGCAGGTGAGGGGCAGTTTTGCAGGAAGGAGGGCAGTCCTTTGAGGAGCTCCCTTTCCCCAGAACCCAGGAGGAAGCTGAAATGAAACCTCAGGGTGACTTACGCAAAAGGAATGAATGAGACACATCTTTGTAAAGGGGCAAGACACCTCGATCAGAACACCTGCAGCCTTTAGGTCAAGCCTGTTCTTTCTGAAAACCTCCCACATCTACTTCTCTCTCTCTCTCTCTCTCTTTTTTTTTTTTTGCTTGCCCCAAAAGCTGCAAGCAGTAAACTCTCATTGATGGTTCATGAAAACAAAGTCCTCAGGATTTGTTATTATGGGCAGAATAAAGGGTTCCTTCCTGCTGCCCCAAAGTAGCACAAGAAGAGAGCAGAAGGCAGGCCAGGCCCGCTGGGCCACCAAGCGGCCTGGGGGGCATGATGGGAATGCACAAGGGCTGCAAAGAAGTCCTTATCTCACTCCATCCCAGGGAAGGTGAAATCGGAGGGGGAATGCCAATGAAGCAGTGGATCTCCAGACAGCCAAAAATGTAGCGCTTTATTACAGAGTCTAAGTGACTGCAAACAGGCCATTATCAAATCTCTTCAGTGACAAAGCTCTGTGTTGAAGGGGACAAATAAAAACAAGTCCATTAAGCACAATAAATCACAGGGACCTGTCGTTGAGACCCATTATCCCTGGGGGATTAAGGGACTGTTCTCCTCCCTGCCTTCCAGCTATCGGATCCTGGTTTTCTCATCATTGTTTTAATATTGCAGCCATTACTCTCTGTGCCACCAAGAGCCTGCTGTTTCTCTGTAGTTCTGGGTGGCAAGGGCATAATTTGTTTTATGATTTGCTTGGGAGGGTAGCTGTTTTATATTCATCTTTAAAAGATGCATTCAATAATCGTAGCAATGAGACCCCGCTTAAAAAAAATAAATAAAACAAGACCCAGCCCTGCTATTATTCCTTCCAGCATCGATGTGGCCATGGCCGTTACAACCCAAAAGTTACCCAACCATTACCAGGAGGGCCAGGCCAGTTCTCTGGCAGATGGGGGGGGGGGGGGGGGGGGCAGGCACTTGACCAATAACAGCCTTTGTCTTTTTAAAAAGCCATCGAATCATGTGGAAGGTAGCCTGGGCTGGCGGGGAGGCAGCCAAAGAGGATGGAAGTCAGGGGACCAGGGTTTCACCATCAAGTTGGTGTGACGTTGGACAGGTCCCTTTGACCTCCCAGGCTGAAGTCTCATCATCTGTCAAATAAACCAGTTAGTCTACTCTTCTGGAGCCCAAAAGAGTCTGCATCTCTATAAGACACAGAGGGATGGTGAAGAACTTTAAGCCAGATAATAGTAGTTATATTTAATTCCTCCTCTCTCTTAACAAGATCATTACAAGAGTCATCTTAAGATAAAACCAACCCAGGGGATCCCGGGGTGGCTCAGTGGTTCAGCACCTGTCTTCGGCCCAGGGCGTGATCCTGGAGATCCGGAATCAAGTCCCACGTCGGGCTCCCTGCATGGAGCCTGCTTCTCCCTCTGCCTATGTCTCTGCCTCTCTCTCTCTCTCTCTATCATGAATAAATAAAATCTTTAAAAAATTAAAAATTAAAAAAATTTTAAAAATTAAAAAAAAACAACCCACTGTGCAACTCTCCAAGACACCTCCCACTGGTTGGTTTCTTCTCCCATCCACGTAGAAACCTTTCCTCCTGCACCTTCTTCTCTGAGGAGTTATTTTCCAGGACAGTTCACTACAGATCCCTTAAACAAGTAAGTCGTCTCTCGATTCTGTCCAGCAGGAAGTGGACAGGAGGCCGGGAAGATAAAAGCGGCTGGGCCAGCTCCCCACAGCAGGACCTATTTATGGTCTTCCCCATTGGAAGAGAACAAGGCAACAAATGCTCTCGACTCTTCTGCAAGATGGCTGTCAACCCCTGCATGCAGCGTGGGGACGCCAAGGGTCCTTCCAGGAATTACCATTTCAATGACCACATCTAAATATTGCCATGAAAAGAACACTTCTCACAATCTAATGCTTCCAAGGGTGGCACTACATGAAGACAGCCATATAACAAAATTAATCCCAGGACATCGTCACCCATCCGAGAGTCATGACATAAAATCTGTCTGACAGTGCCCAACTCTCAGAATACTCTATAAAGGACTTAAATTCAGAAAGGGCAAAAAAGTTACAAGCTCTCTCGTTGTTAGAAACGGAGCTGGGTTTTACGGATCATCAAAGCCCAATGAGCAGCCTCCTGGGACTGAGAGAGAGAATTCCTTCTAACCAAGCGGTGCCTTTGGCTTTGCAAAATTTGGTGTAACAACCCAATAAATACCAAGTGGAGTTAGATATATGGTAGCTTTTAGCCTCAAATGCAGGTGCCAAGTGTCAAAGGAAGTCGCTCTGCGTGCAAAGAGGACAGAGAGCAGGGAGACGACGCATCCCAGGCTCAAGGAAGCGCAGGCCATCCAGAACGAGCCTCCATGCGGGCAGGGCCTCATGTCTCGTCCTCCTCAAGCCCGTGCCCAGCACAGTGCCCGACACACAGATGATGCATGCTCCCTGCATGATGGAGGAAGGAAAGCAAAGGAAAGCAAAAGGAAGGAAGGAAGGAGGACGGAAACACAGCAAAGCCACATTGCTGACCGGCAGCCCCTGGAAACACCCATCCAGTTCATGGGAACAACGTCAAGACTTACTTAATGGAGAAGTGAGATCTCAGCCCAGCTTGAGCACCTCCAAGGAAATATCTGGATGTACATGCCTTCAGACAGAAACATATACACATAAGCCTATACAAAAAGGAGTTAAAGACTCCAAATCCTTTCAATGTCTGGGAGGTGAGGGTTTTCAGGGTTGTCTTCAGTGTGTTTGTTTTGTAGCTTTTGTTTTTCTTACCACTGGAAGTTACTAAGACAAGGCAAAAGAGAAACACTCTGAAAACATTCTTAGCCTCTGCCCCAATGAACCTCTTTTGAATATCAAAATACAACTTATGAAAACAAACCAATAAAGCTACCACACATTCCCATGCACTCCATGGAAGATTCAAGAGCCGGGATGGGAATCTGAGGATTTATATCCAAACTGTCCCGCAGGGCAGCAGCGAGCGGCCGAGTGGCCAGTGTGTCAGGACAAGGCAGGTGATAGCAGTCTCTGAGGCTGCTCCACCCTTGGGGCAGCGCTCCCCTTGCGAGTCTGCTGCCAACGTGCTCCAGGTTTCAGCAAATGCGCAGCTCGGATCACACATTCACACTCCCCAAAGACTTTTAATTGAAAAATCACACAGAGCATGTCATGTGCCAGGTCCAAATGCTCAGTAGGTACCAGAAACTAAGAATAAAACACATCTAACATCCAATAGGCATTCTGCCTCCATCACTCAGGGGATATATTTTCTAGAGAGCTCTCTGACGTGATCATGTTTGAAACTTATGCTACAAGTGGGAACAGTTAACAGAACTTGTGAGGAGGAAAACTAAAGCTCAGGGAGTTGGGGGCTGAGTTGTATCCTCCCAAAAAGAGAAGTTGAAGTCCCAACCCCTGGGACCTCAGAATGTGACTGTATTTGGAAACAGGGTCTTTAGAGAATATTCCAGTTAAAATGAGGTCATGAGGGTGAGCCCCAGTGCAATATGACTGGTGTCCTTACAAAACGGGAAATTTGGACACTGAGCTATGCACAGAGGTCAGACAATGTGTCAACACACAGAGAGCAGGCCGCCGTGTGGACAGAACGGCAACAGCCAAGGACTGCCCAGTAACTGTCCAGGCAAAACCCAGAAGCTGGAAGAGGCAAGGAAAGACTCTCCCCTAGAGTCATCAGAGAGAGCCTGGCCCAGCTGACACCCTGAGATGGCTGGACTCTGGACGTGAAGCCTCCAGAACTGTGCGACAATATACTCCCATTGCTTGAGGCCAGCCAGCTGGTACTTTGTGACGGCAGTGACAGAAAGCCTGTACGGAGACAGTAGGCCGCTTACCCAAGGCTGAGCTAGCCAAAGCACATCCAACAAGAAACCGGGCTGTCAGTCAAAACTTCCACCTCCTGTGTCCTTGTCTCTTGGGGACTGTGATCTGCTTCCCATAAAGGCAATCTCGAAATCAGTTACGGCAATCCACACTGGCATACGAAGGGGTGCTACCCTGTGGATGGATTTTTCAAAACTTCACCCTCCTCCCAGGGACATACCTATGCTTCGACCACATCCCACAGCAGAGGGCTTTCCAAAGCACTCAGGAGGGAGAGCTCAGGATCGTAGGTAAGCAAAGTCTCAATGGGGCATTTTTGGGATTTGGACACCAAGAAACTACAATCTGACAAGCGGCTGCCTCCTCCCCACATCTTTCAGCAGGGATGTTCCACTACAAACGCAGGCAGACCAGACAACGAACACCCGAGCCGTGTTAAAACAGTAATTAGCGCAGGAGGGAGAACAGTGACAACCGCTCAGCAAGGAGAATCTGAGGCAGGCTTGTCATCTGCGGAGTTTAAAGATGAGCCCTGCGTGGGGATGCAAAGCAATTTCTGTTACAACAGCAGCCCTTTAGGGACCTGGGCAAGTTGACTCATAAAACCCCTCACTTGTGAACCTTGTGTCCTCAGACACAAAATACGGGATGTTGAGATTCTCTTCTACACACAGGCCGGACACCAACAGGGATCAAGGTCAAATGATCCACCAGCTCCAAGGGAAAGAGTAAAAAGAAACTGGCTTTGACCACCAGCTATTGGGCTAATGGAAAAATCCTGCCTCAGGGCAGCCTCCTGCCCACTCCCTAAAAATTCCTAAAACTTATTTCACAACCAAAGTCTACCCTCGGGGAATGTCCAGGAAGTTGTTACTGGAACCAGAACAACAGTGGCAGCTGGAGTGAAGGAAGCCAAAGGTCCAGATCCCAAGCATTTTTGACAAACCCACGACCAGTCCTCACCTATAAGCTGCCTTCCCTCTACACCTGTTAATGGGAAAAGCATACCCAAATAGCAAACTGAGTCAAACTTACCACCCTGCCATGGTGAGTCTGCATTCGCATAGTTGAACCTGTTACTAATCTGTGTTTTAAACAAGGTGGGTACGTTAATATTATTTTTCGAAATAGAACCCATTCACAGAGTTGCAGCAACTGACGGTGTTACGGGTTGAACTGTGTCTCCCTCTCAACCCACCAAATTCATAGGTCTAAGTCTTAACCTCCGATACCCCAGAATGTGGCTGTATTTGGAAACAGGGCTTTAAAGAGATGATAAGGTTAAATGAGGTGATTAGGGAGGGCGAGGCCCTAATCCAGTAGGACTGGTGTCCTTTTAAGAGGAGACTGGGACAACACAGATAAAGAGGGACCATGTGAAGACACAGGGAAACAACAGCCATTGGAGAGAAGCCTCTGAAGAAACAACCCTGCTGAGACCTTGATCTTGGACGCTTAGCCTCTAGACCTGTGGGGTAATAAATGTGTTGTGTAAGCCCCGCCACACACACACACACCCGCATCTGTGGTCCTTTGTTATAGCAGCCCACACACAGAAGTAATGGTCATTAAAAAAAAATAAATCACAAAATACACTACATCGGGGATTTGGGACCATTTCCTTAGATGTCCTGAAATCACCAAAGCAGGGAGAGAAGGTACCACTAACGTCACTGTGTCACTGGGCAGATGAGTATCTGAATATCAGTCAAAGTGTTGGCCAGTGGGAAGCCTACCCAGGAGAATAAAGGGGTTTTGGTGAAGGCATTTGTGGTCGGTTTGATAGCATCATAAGATCTTCAGGCTAATCTTCCCACTGAGCATTTGAGGGTCTCTGTCTGCCCAGCTTCTCTTAGGAACCACTCCCTCCCCACTCTCCGAGCATTTCAAACAGAACTCATTGCTTTCTCCCCAACCCACTCCAGGACTGTGGTCTCAACCCTTCTAACCAGAGGATGACCAAGACTTCCACCAATTCTACCAGGGAAGAGATGCTCTCCCTCAGAGGCAATGAGGTGGTGGGTAGGACGTAAGGCTGAGGACTGTCCTGCCCCCTGATGCGGACACTGCTTGAGAATGAAGCCGACACCCAAGAGAACAGAGCCAAGAGACAGATCAATGACTTCTCAAGGACTGGATCCAGCACCACCTGATGCTTCCCTCTACTTTTCAGTTACTTGAGCAGCAAAAGTCCTCTTCTCCCCCACCCCTTAACATCAGTGTGAATGAGGTTTCTACCCCAGGAGGAGAAACAGTCCTCACTGGAGCACTCTGCTATATACAATCAGATGTCTCACTCCACATATGAAAGTTTCATCAAAATTTCAAGTGTGGTTACATTTGACTAAAACCCATATAATTTCAAGGGTGCCTAATCAGGACTGCAAATATGAGCTTTCGGAGATACTGATGTCCCTGAAATTCTAAGGAAAAAAAAAATATAATATTTAGGTGCCTAAGGGTCCATGGCAGAAACTAACCAAAGGACAGTCTGCTCCAAACTTCAGTATCTTAGGGGGAAGTAGAGTACAATTATTGCGCTTTTTCTGAATTCTTGAAATTTGAAAAACTTGCACCACTTTGCCTATTTTTAGGCTGACGTCTGAAGTTTTCATCATAAACTCATTTCTAAGGACAGAATTCCCAGCACATTATAAACAGTAACACTTTAAAATAAAACTTTCCCATCACATTTTTAAACAGAATCTAACCATCTGAGACCTATCATTCATTTTAAAAATTCAGGAGCAAATTACATTTTTTTGAGAGCTGAAAAATTTATATCATTCCTTAGCACAAAGGGGCCCAGATGTCCTGTTTCTAACCCCAAGTGTAAACAGGCGAGAGAAGGTACAAAGGGGCGCCCTGTGGCAAAATGCGCACATTAGCAGAAGGTTCCCACCCACCCACTTCCAACAGTTACTCTGTTTGGAATGTAATGGCCCCTTGATAGGTTTGATACTCAAGAGCAGTGCATCAGAGGGAGATTGGTGTTGGGTGAGAAATGTGCTTTTATAAAGGGGGATGAGGGGTGCCTGGGAAAATGGAAGGATGATCCATGGACCTGGGAGGAATGGTCTCAGTCCAATTAATTTTAGGGAAGAGTCCATATGCAAGGCTGAAAAATCTGAAAATTTATTCCCTTAAAACCATCCACACCTGCACACTCTATGGAAAGGCTTCATTCATGTATCCCCAGGTGTCAAGGCACCTGGGCTAGTGGATCACAGGACAGAGATTAAGAGGAAATGTTCTATGGGCAGACCTGGTATTCAGTCTCTGGCTTTGCACTTGGGTAAAAACCACATCTCTGCACCTCAGGTTCCCCATAGGTAATATGAACTGCACAGAGGAGAGGGTTGCAGTGAGAATCAGAAGGCTTCATGCATGGAAAGCATATCTCCTAAGCACAGAAGAGGGACTCAAGGATGATTGCTATCATTTGTTATCACCATTATTACTGTTACTGTTATTTTAAATACTCTGAAGCACAACTTGCTAAGAGTCCTCCCCTATACCATTCATTGGCTCCCATCTCCTTTTCCAATCAGAGCACAAATTTCCAATGAGAGAAAGGAGCCAGGTGGACAGAGAGTTCAGGGAAAATGGCCTCAGGTGATGAGAGGGTTGGTGGTTACCTTCAGGGCCTCTGTAAGCTTTCTGAGATCTCTGGACAGGGCTGCAAAGACAAAGCCTGTAGCCTCGTCCTCTGCCCCTAGGGCCATTGGTTTCCTTAGTTTACTAAGTGCAACCACCAGAAGCCAGGAGTGAGGAGCCCGGAGTGAGGGAGAGGAGAGAAAATGTGGGTAAGCTCTAAATAATAACACAATTACAATAGCTAATACTTACCGAGCGCTTTCTGTATATAGCTCTGTCCTAAGCATTACACACACATTAACAGATTTAATGAGCTCAAAAATGCTGTTTCAACAGGAGTTATGGATAAATCCAAGCAGAAGAAAAAGGAAAATGTCAATAAGTAAGAGCCAGAGAAAGCATCCCTCGGTGTGTATTAAGTCAGACTACCACTGGAAAAGCAGCAGGGCTTCATGGACCATGAAACCAATGCCGTGCCAACTGCAAGTTTATAAAATGTTGTTGGGGCCTGGATCACACACGCCCTCTGATAAGCCCAGGGTTCATCTATCACTCTTCTGTGATTCGCTAAGCAAACCTATTTGTGCAGCACCAGTGTCTGGCTTACAAGGGCAGCGTGATAAAAACCCAGATGGACCTCACAAATACTAGCAGCAATCCTAGATAGCCAACAGAAACACACTGGTTATCCAGGGAAGCGTCTTTGAGCACTGGGGCTGAGCTTCCCCACAAGTTCATCCAACCTCTGCAGCCACTCCCCCATCACTATCTCATAATCTCTCCATCAACCACAAGTGCCACTCTGCAACTGGTTCTCTACAAAGGATGTCAGATGGTGTTAAGCCTGGTAAACAGAAACCATGGTCAAAGACTCCATCCCGCACCTCGGGACCAACAGCACAGCCAGAAAGAATCAAACACTTGAAGACAAGGCCTCCTGCGGCTTGCGGAAAAGAGCTGACCTTCTTCGTCAGGGTTTTAAAACGCCCAAGAGGAGAAGAAAGAGGAGGCTGAAGATCAGAGAAAATGCGGAAAGCAGAGAAATGCAAAGTTAGGGCAGCAGAGAGAAGAGGGTGTGGTGAGGGTGGTGGCAACACAGCTACACCCAACAGGACAAGGGAAGCAGCAGGGACATGCAGGTCCTTCAAGAATACCTTGAGAAGCCCATGTGCACACACACACACGCACTCTGGAATCCTCAACGTTCAGCAAGGAAGAGCTGTTATTACACCTGGACGGCAAATGAAATCCAAAATATCCAGCACTGCCACCGCATGGAACACACAGCAAGGTCCAGGCAACGTGGTAAAGCACTGAGGATCCCCCAGTCCTCAGACGTGCTCTTTACTGAAAGGCTCGCACACTCTGGCCAGGCAGCCAGCTTGGAGACCTGGGAACACAGCACAGAAAGTGCAGGAGCAGAGGCCAGCAAGGGAAATGGCAGGGAGGCACTCAGGGAGAAACAGAGGGGTCCTAAGTAGATAGAGAGAGAGCCCATCATGCAGGAGAGCTCTGTGCACAGGTTGGCAGGTGTGGGGAGTGGGGGCAGGGAGGGGAAAGAGGTAGGGGCTGCAGATGCATGAAGCAGAGGGAGGGGGAGATGTGGCTGCAGAGAGAGGCAGGGGCCAGTTCCTAACAAGCTTTACAGGTCCTGATAAGAAAATTGGAAGTTTTCCAGTGGCCAAGAGTAAGCCTGTGAGGGTAAATACACAGAACATTCAAGAAAAGCCCTTTTCTTTACAGATTAAAAATAAAGGCTCTCTTATCTATGAGAGAGCCTTGCGAGCCTATTTGAAAAACTCTGTTATCCAGAATGGCCTCCTCTGAAATTCTGAAACCTCTGCAATTCTTGTCATCTCCCAGCAAGGCCTTCCTCAGGCACAGAAACACACCAGTGGTGAGGGAAGCACAGCACAGCTTCACTTTTACGGTAGATTGGGAGCCCAGATGTCAGAGCTCCAGTCGTTTTCCTCTCGGCCCACGACAGCTGCTTTAGGAACCACTCATGAGGAAAAGAATTCTCTGTTATTGGGTGTCATCCAAGGCTAGGAATAAGGTTGTTCTATAACCCTGGGCTCATGTGGAAAAAAAAACAAACAAACAAACAAGAAGCGCTGGAAAGCACATTTTCACCCAAGCCCCATCCCCATGCTCTACCCAGCTGAGGAAGAAAGCGCTACTTTAAGAATTGCTGTTACTTTCACAAGTAAACTTTATTTCAACAAGGCTGCTTTCCAGTGGGCATCTCAGACTTCGGTACCAATGATTGGGATCGGAGAAAAGCTCAAAAGCTCCTCTTGGCTTCCATCCCCAACCGTACCAGCTCTAGCCCTGTGGTCTCCAAAACTCCATGTATGAACTATGGCAAAAAAGCCTGTTCAGTGGCCTCCCAGCTTCCTCTTTCCCTACTCCAAAGTGACCCCAATCCTGTTCCTGGGCTCATCTTCCTAAAACAGAGCTTTTAATACATCAGTCTCCTGATCAAAAGCCACCCTGCCTTCCGAGAGCCCATGGCCCCCAACCCAGCTTGCCAAGCTCATCTCCGGCTCCCTGCTAACAGAAACCCAAGCTGGCTTATCCTGTAACCCAGAAATATGTACCTGTGGACCTAACCTGGCCCCTTGACCTCCCTGTAATTCTTCTATTCAGATTTATAACTATCCTGCATCCAAAGACCCAGCTCAAACCCCACCTCCTGAGTTTAAGCAGCTAAAGTAAACTCCCACCTCTGAGTTCCCATCCAGCTTCAATAATCCACAACCATTAACTGTATGTACTGCTGCAGTTTCTATTCTTGCTCTCAACCAGTCGTTTGAATCTTCTATTGTTGCTTAACTTATCACACATTCTTTATCTCTCCAACTATGTTTCTCGAGGGCAAGGACAGCAGGCTTTCAATTTAATTTCATAAATGATTGTTTAGGATTCCTAAGTGCTAGCAAGACATACCCATAGGTACATGGATGCGCTAACCAGGCCACAGTGCCTAAGGAGCTGACACTCAAGTGGGGGAATAAGGAAAGTATCTGGACACGGACGAGGCCAAGCAGAAGAGGCCACGCACAGTTGTCGGCATTTGGGAGCAATGCCTCCTCCCACGTCATTCTTCCATCTCCTATTCACCAAGATCCAGATTGAATACTCTCTTCTTTGACTCTCTCAAGCATAATATAATGCTACCCAGCACACTGTGCCCACTGTCCTTCGTTCACGCTTTCATTACCACTTGCCTCCCTCACCAAGACAAGGCTACTGATGATAGCAGGTGATCTCACCTCCGTCTCCCAATGTCAAGCCAAGACCTGCACATCACAGGTGTTTAGTGAATGCTGTCTGAGGAGTGTTGGCTCAGGCAGTGAGTGGACGTCGAATGAGTGAAGGGAATGCCATCAAGGATAGACAGGGTGCCCGCCCGGGGCCTATTGACAGGAAAGATTTTGACCGGACAGAGAAAGGAGGGAGGAAGGAGGAGTCTGATCCAGCAAAGGGAGAAGCAGTAATAGGCCCAAGTGGGGAAAACAAGGGGCATTTTTAGGCAACAGCCAATAGGCCAGGACTAGAGAAGACCTGCAAAGTCCCGGGGCAAACAGCGAGTGTAGACAGGCGGGGAAGCCAGGACAAGGTAAGCACTGAGACAGCAGGCTGAGCTGAGTCCTGGCCCCAGGCTTCACAGCTGTGTGACCTGAGCAACCTCAGTTTCCATACCCCAAGTGGGTAAGAGTGCCCACCACATATAGGGTGCTGTCAGGCTGAAATGACACGGAAAGATCCAATGAAAGGGAGCCTGGCACCAAGGAGGCACTTGAGGAACACGCTTTTGGGTGTGGAACAGATGATGCAGAACAACAAAGGGAAGGGGCTGAAGACAGACACCTAGAAGTCACAGGTGTGAGAGGACAGAGCCTAGGGCCACTGGGGAGGCCGGAAAGCTGGGGCTCTGGTCCTGCCTCCCCTCAGGATCATTCTCTTTATCTCTCTGGCCTTAGCAGCCACAGCTATGAAAGGAAGGTGTTGGTCGGATGGGGTCCAAGGTCTTTCCCTGGTGGGGTCCCCACCCTGAAGCTCTGCTCCTGGTGCAGAGAACTTCCGACATGGAAAAGCCAAGCAGGGAGTGATTCATGAAAACAGAGAAAGGCAAAGAGATACCAAGATGGCAGTGGAAAGGTCTTCCCATGGAGACAGAGGGCTCCAGCTGTCCCAAGTGCCCCCCACTCCTCCTCCTCAGAGGGAGCCACACGCCCCAGCTCCACACCCCCACACACTCCATAATTCCCTCCCCAGCACTGGAAACAGCATCAGCAACAATCCACGCTTCTCCAGCATTTTCCAGGCCACCTGGCATGTGCATTTGACAGGCTTTAGGGCACGCCCATTCGTCTGGTGCCAGAAAAGTCAAAATCCCCACAAAGTGAGAGCAAAGGAAAGCCGCCACACATTCCAGTACTGCACTCCCCTTGCCTTGTTACAAAGCCATCAGTGTTTGAACCACAACAATGACCCCTAAGAGAATTCATTTTGCTGACCTGAAATGTCCTTCACATTTTTAAAATAACATCTTCCTGGAGAGGCCTCGAGTCTGTGCGTCTGCTGGTATTCACTCGCCCTCCTTCCCTGGCACCTCCCCACCGCAGCACTGAAAACATGACCGCTTGTTCACTCATCAAACAAATTGTTCCATGAGGACACAGGACACACTACTCATTTCATGCAGAACTACTAAGCTCTGGGCACGAGGCCTGCAGGAGGGGGAAAGCCCTACCCTGCTGATTACTCTGCCTGCACCCCTCTTGGCTCCTGAGACAACCAGGAAATGCCATTCCTCCCAGATGAGAGCTGACAACAGTCAAGGAGGCTGGTGCACACACAGTGCTGGCGTATCAAGGGTCTACGCAACTGTTCTAGGAGCAGAAGGGGCGAGCGGGTTTTCCCCAGGAGGCACCGACACATTAACCTTCCTCAATAATAAACAGGTGACCAAGGTATCCCAGGCAAGCCCTAACCACAGAATCACACTAGAGAGCCCAGGATTCCCTGCTGAATTTTAATTTAAAAAAAGAAAGAAATTCCCACATGCCCACTTCTGCCATAAATCCTCCCAAATTCTGCTTCCGTGGAAAGATGAGCAAGCCCTGTCTTCCCAATTGGCCTTGGTACTTCAAAAAATGACTCTATGATGAGCAGACCTCTCCCGGTAGTCAGGGCTCCATCTCCATCTTCATTTGTCACCCGTCCAGAGCACAACCCCATAATGTGACAAGAGAGGCTAAAATTACCGGGAATATGGCACTTTCCAGTCTAGCCCCGGCCTGTGATTATCTACAATGCCAGGATGCCCCCAAATTACCTCTGGAGCCTCAAACACCTTACATTTTATTTCATTCCTAGAACAAGTTCCTTTCCAGAAACTTTCATAAGAGATAAAGGAACAAAAACCCCAAAAGCCCTAGATATTGCAGTTGCTGCAAAGCAAGAGCCAAGAGGCAAGCATGATTCTATACATTTCCTACATTTATCACCTCTCCCGTATACCTAGGCAGAAGCCAATTAATTCCATGTCTGCAATAATGAAAACTCAGAGTCCTAGAAACTCTTACCAAATTTAATTTTTTTAATGTTTTTTTTAAAAGATTTTCTTTATTTATTTGAGAGAGAGAGAGAGAGAGAGAGAGAGCAGGAGCGGTGGGGAGGGGCAGAGGGAGAAGCAGACCCTCTGCTGAGCAGGGAGCCCAAGAGACTTGGGACTCGATCTCAGGACCCTGAGATCAGGACCTGAGCTGAAGGCAGATGCTTAACCAATTGAGCCACTCAGACATCCCATGACCTAATTTACTTTTTAAACCACCTCTGTTCTTGATACAGTCTCAGAGGTAGAACCTCAATGCAGGAGGTTGAGGAACTCAGGCAGGTGGGTCATTATGACTGCTATCTCCAGAAGAAGAGCAGTTAAACAAGTAAATCTGCCCCCAAGTAAGTGGGTGAGAGAACACCAGCTGCTGGTTAGTGGTTATGAAAGGCGATACAACTACCAGACTTTTTCCAGTAATACAGTTCCGTATTAGGGTCCTTGGCAGGTTAACCTGTGGAATTATTTGTTAAAACATTTGAAAAGTTTGTATTAAAAAACATCCTTGGTTTCATGTGACAGATGAGGCTCCCAAAAGCATCCATCATGATTGCCTTAACCAAATAATTTGAAATACAATAAAGGAACTAGCAATTTAAAAAGGTCCTTTTATGAATCCCTTTTGTAAAATAAAAATCTTTGTACCCCAATTACTTAACGTGTTTGCCTTTAAAATCAGATTTTATAAGCCAAATTCTGCTAAAATAGGGCACTTCTAGACTTAACTTCCATACTGAAATAAGAACGTAAAAATAAATAAATAAATAAATAAATAAATAAACCCTCATATTTACAGTGCACTCACTTCAGATCTCCTCTTTCCAATAAGCACTGCCCTCTATAGCCAGATCAATGCCTGAGTAGTGAGCACCCTTCTTCCTAGAACACAAATGTGCAGGCATAAAATTAAATTGATTTTCTTTTTCCCCCAACTTATACATCTACAGGATTGCTTTTCTGCATTCATTTTTCTTCCAAACATCCCTCCGTTCAGACTCACCCAAGAGCTTGCCCTACAAAGTAAACTGCTCCCCCAACCCTGGACCAAATGAAAGGGTTCCCTTTTCCACGTTAGAGTACAGGCTTTGCCAAATCCCCAAGAGACAACTGGAAGAAAAAAAAAATCAAAATTTTCAGCATTGCTTTTTATCACAACATACTTAGTTCTCAAGTAGTTCTCAAAGAATAGGTAACATCAAAACCAACTTGTTTTCCTATTATTTAAGAAGTTAGCGGGCAAGTTTGGCTGCTTATGCGTGAATAGCCCAACATATTAGAGAGAGATCAGAGAAATACAAGCAACACAGCCAAGACTTCATGCTTCATTTCTTCAGCATTGCCTACCTGTGTTTTATATTTCAAGGTAGAGTATACCTTTGAACTGGTCACAGGCCTCTTCCCATTTCAGAGCTAGAAATCCTAAGTAGTCAGAGCTTTGCCACTAACTCAGGCAAACCCATTCCCTCTCTGGGCCCTAAATTCCCAGTTGCAAGGTAAAGAACTCAAGTATAGAGACAACACTTGCAGCCCAGAAAGGTCATGCAATATTCCAATGTCACACAGCAAGTTAGCAACAGATGATGCAAGACTAGGCCCAGATCTCCTGATTTTACTTAAATCACCCTGCTTCCCACTTAATGCAGGTAAAGATGATACAAGGAACACACACACACAGAGCCTTCTTTTTCCTCCACTGTCTGGCTCCTATTTCTGAAAAAAAAACTAAATATATTTTCCCCTGGGGCTCACTCACTGCCGCAACTCTGATTTTCCTTTCTCCCTATCATCCTCCGACAGTTACATCATTGCTTTTCTTCTTCGCTATACAGTCTCTTCATCCCACAATGCACGCACACGTACGCACAGGCACACATACACATACACACACTCATTCTCATTATTAAACTCTTCCTTTGCAAAAGCAAAGAACGTTGAGGCCAGAACTAAAATGACTCAAATACGAGAACCTTGTTCTAGTGTAAACGTGGCCGTAACTCTACCCGGAATCCGATCTGACAAAATGGAATGTGTTCTCCCAGAGAAGGACTTTGCTCCCCCATACTATATCATCTCTCATCTAACACTGTCACTTCTCCCACTGCTGCATGATCACATAATGAAAGCCCCAGATGGAATTCTCGTACGCAAGAGGGCAGACTTATATGGTTGATAAGGGACCCTTTCTTTATTTGCATTGCTAACAGTTTTTTTTTTTTTTTTTTAAAGAACAAGCAAAGTGCTATATGTAGAAGGATAAAGAACAAAACAGAAAACCCCTTTTTCTGTTTTTGTTAACAATGTGGAATAATCAACTAGTACTCTCGGATCTTATCCAGACACCATTCTTGTCACCATCTGAAGACATGTAGCAGGAAGTTAGTCCCCAGCTCAGAATCCTATCCAATTATCTCCCTTCTCCCACCAGGCTTCCCCTCTCCCAGAACATCTTCCGGCCACCTTAACTAATGACTGTTCTCCATACACAGGACAGATTTCAAGGTTTTCACGCTATTCTTGCTACCTGGGACTCTCTTCCTTCTACTCCTCTGGTAAACACACATCCTTTGCACCAACCTATACAACAGCACTTCGCTCATGAGAAAGGTCCTCTGGACTTCTGCTTCCCTGAACTAAATGTGAAACCTCTTGTAGCCTCCCATGCAGAGCATGGCATCTGCCACATAATAGATGTTCAATTATTATTCTTTGAGTTAAAAGGAGGAACATCTTCTGAAATACATTTAACTTATGATGGAGCTGCCTACTGCCCTCCAAATGCCAATGTGGTCAGCGAGGAACAGAGCACCCGAGTACCTCTCAATGTCAAATGTTCTGGAAGACAGTAGCAAAGCCTCAACAGCACTAGTGGGTTCTGTGAGGTGGCTGTATGACTCAAGTGTGTCAGTGGCAGGGTGGCCTGGGGCTTGCAGTCCCCTGCGACTGACTCATCCCTCCCCCCAACCTTGCATGCTCCCTACTCTCTGACGACTCTGGCTCCAAGATGCCTTCCCATCATTCACAGACCCTACCGTAGACCAGTATTCCACCTCAACTTCTTATTCTCCCTCTGCCACCTGGTGTCCCTGACATTCACATGACTTCATTCATGCCTTAGGACGACAGTATATATCTTTTCTGGAACCAGTTTTCACAAGTTGATGCTCAGTGGCAAATTTAATAGTATTTTCCTGCTCCAATCTCTTACCCCTTGGCTATACTGTGCCTATGAGAATCAATCTATAAAGCTTTAATAGCAGAAATAAAGCTTTATACTGACCATTCTCCTTAGACCACAACAATAGTTCCCTTCAAACTACCTAAATATGCACTACACATATGGGTAAAAGATAAAAAAATGCAGGTCCTACCAGACCCTGAGTTCAGGAAAATGTAATAACTAACTCATGCAGGTTCACAGGTTCCAAACACTGAATCTAATTCCATATGCTGAACTGGGGCTTTTAGAATCCAGTGAGACTTAAATCTTGGGGACATCTGCCCTTTTTTGGTGCCAGTATTCTGAACCGGGTAACCTCTTCTTGGACTCTGCCTCTCACCTTTTCTGTCTGCTCCCCGCTGGAGTCGGCTATGATAAGACACACACCCCCTAGGTAAGGAAAGCCTGGGCAATGGGGCTTTTTTTTTTTTTTTTCCCAGCAAAATAGAATTATCTTCCAATTCAACTGGAAGAAACCTAGACGCTAATGACTTAATGCTGTTAGAAGTGCAGAGAGCATCTGAGACAAAAGTGCAAACCAGACCGTCAAATGTTAGCTGTGTGTAAATACAACGTATGTGTTTTTAAGGGATGATGGTGAGAAATTTGGAGTTTGACGGAGTTGGTTCTAGACTCCATTCAGAATGGATGATTATATGTGATTTTATGAAGACTGCAGGTGATGTGCAGTCCAAAACCAAAAAAAGGCAGTTCTGATTACAAACCTTTGGGGGAGAAGTTAGCATGGCCTACATGACCAAAGGATGGAGCCTGCAGGAGGTTCTGTCCCCCTGAAATGTCTAGCCCTCATTTACTCAGAACTTTGCAGTTAGCCAGTCCTGATTTGCCCGACTGACACTTTAGATGTGATGAGGCCCATCATTCAAGCATCCGGGATCCACTCATTCATGCAAGCATACAGTAGGTACCAAAAAGTCAAGCTCATGAGCCCTAAAGATAAACCACGGCCTTTTGTAACATGGGTCCTTGTGTTTTCTTCCTTGGTGGTGGAAGAGAAAACTAGTCCCTCTAGTGTCGTCCCACTGTAGGTGGCTGAAGGATGGAGACACTCCTGCATTCCGCATCCACATTAAAGCACAGCTCAGGAACCTCCACATCCTGTCGAGATGCAAGCCCTCCAGGACCTACGAGGAGACGAGGAGACGAAAACCTTGTGCTTTCATTTCCAAGGCCCTTATAGTTCTGGTTTAAAAGACAATGTGATCTGCATTACCTCACACGGAAAAAGTTAACCCACAAGCCAACACGCTTCACTACGTGAAGAAAAAGGACCCACACTGGTTAGTGGACGACTGACCTCTCCAGAGTGATCCAATCTTTGCTCTGAAAACCTATCTTACTAGGTGGATTTGTTTCCTGTCCTTGCCACTACTTGAAAACCCACTAACATCTAAATCTTGACGACTTCTGCCTCTCTGCTCCAATTAGTTTTCTTCCTGGTATGGAATTAACAGGGCCAGGCTCGATAAATGTGTGTTCTCCTCAAACAATTTTCACTGAAGTGAAACACTCTTGAAATATAAAGGTACACTAAGATGTGTGAAACCTTAAAGCCAGGTGTTGTTTATTTTTTTTTTTTAATCCCCAGTGAGGACTCATGCCCGTGAGTAATTCATTCATGTCACCCATTTGTGAGAGATGAGAAAAGAAAACACCACTTATTCCTTTCCTGATTTAGAACCTTCCCTTGTCTTAAGTCTACCGAAGCTGACTCCTGGGGAGGCAAGGCGAGAGAGGTAAGGAGAAAAATGAGCCTGAAGTGACTGCATCCACGGAGTGAATAAGCACTTTGGGTTTCCACCTGTGTCAGAGAGGGGACCGAGCCACATTTTGGTGAGGTGACCTCCGCACCTGCCACCCCACCTCACCCCCCAAGAAGAAAGCGGGAGCCTGAGTGCTCTCTTGGGGAACTTACATAAGACCCTGTAAAACTTCCTGTGACATTCACGGAAAACGTAAGCTGCTATTTTGCTCCCTCAGGAGATCATTTTAATGGACTGAGTGACAAAATTCACGGATTCGGAGTTCAACAGAAACCTGCTCAACCGAGGTACACCGGCTCGGGGACGAGAAAAAAATCCATCCCCATTAAACAGGGTCACCCGGGGGATGGATTCAGTGTAGGAGAGACAATCTGTTCCCTCCTAAGTGACCCATTTAAAATCAGATTGTTCCAGGGAAATCTCATAGGTTTAATAAATTTCAAAGTGGCAAGGACAGCCTTGTAGGACTGAGATATTAAAGAAGGTAATAAACAAAATAACTTAAGGATGCTCGAACTTTGGAGTCAGCCACTCCACCCTTCAGCGGCAGAGACGTTCACGGGAATGGCTGGATCGCTGCACACTCATCACTCATCGTAAGCAGCTTTGTCTAACAGGACGGCCACTCTGCTTAGGTTTCCTCTCTATGGATATCGCTGCCACCCAACTACTCTGTCCCAGAGAGGGCCCTGGAAGCCGTGGCTGCTCCCCCGAAATCGCCTCGACTGTCTACAACAGGAGCAAAGAAAAGTTCTCCAGAGCATCACACCAGGATAGGCAGGTGAGGATCACCCAAGGGGGACAGCGAAACACACAGCAGGTCGTCGTCCCCCGCCCCCCCCGCCCCAAGTACGGATGCCCAAGCTGAGAAGCTGCGGGGACTGGGGCAGGAGGGTGCGAGACCGCGGCGCACCCCCTCCCGGTGTGGACGGGAAAGTCCTCCCCGCGCTCCGGGCTGGCAGCCGTGTGCCTAGGAGCGGGCGGTGGGGGCGTCCGAGACCCGCGGGCTTGCACCCCAGCCGCCCGGGGCCGCGCGCCCAGGCGGCCGAGGGGGTGCCTCGCGGGGGTAGCAGCCACAGGTTCGGGGAACTAGTCGGGCGCCGCTCAGCAGGGCGCCCCCGCGGCGGCTCTCCGACCCCCCCCCCCCCCGGGCTCTTACCTTGGCCGTGACTGCCGCCAAGCACCGGGAGGCCGCGGAAGAGCGGGGCGCGCAGGGCGTCCGGGTCGGGGTCCCGGCGGCGCTGCCCTAGTTCAGGCGGCGGGGCCGAGCGCGGACTTCGGGGGCGGCCCGCGGCGGCGACGGCGGCGGGGAGGGTCCGGGCCGCCCCGGCTGAGCGCCGTCCCTCCTTCCTCGCCCTCCGGCGCCGCTGCCTGGCGCTGCTCCCTGCCCCGAGGACTCTCCCCGCCGGGGGCGCCCCGCATGGGCAGGGGCCTGCGTCGGCCTCGGGCTGGGTCCGGGGAGGGGGCGCTGGGGAGAGCCGCGGGGCGGCCACCGGGCCGGCTCCACCCCCCGCGCTCCCCGCCGCTTCGCCCCTTCAGGGCAGGGCCTGCCCGCTCCCGGCCCCGCGAGGCGAGCGCGGCCGCGCCCCCAGCGTCAGGCGCCCCGGCTCCGCGCGGCGGCGGGGCAGCGGCGGTCCGACCCGGCCGGGCGCCGAGCACGGCGGCGGAGAGGCTGAGCCGGCCGCGGCGCCCCCTCCCCCCGGGCCTGCGCCGCCCGCCCGCCCGCGGCTCCGCGGGGAGGCGGCGCTGGAGAGGGCCTCGCCCCGGCCTGGGGCGCGGGGCCGGGGGCGCGGGGCCGGGGGCGGCGCCCCGGGAAGGTCACCGGAGCGGAGGCGGGGCGCAGCGCGGTGGGTGCGGGGAGCCGCGGCGGACGGCCCCGCTGCCGCCGGGAGCGCTCGCCGGCCTCGGCCGCCGCCGCCTCCGAGACGCGCCGCGCCGGCTTCCCCGAGCGCCCGGCGCTCGGAGCTGGGCGGCCGCTGCAGCCGCCGCGGGCAGCCGGGCGCCGCTGGCCGGAGCCGGCGCGCGATCCCCGCCTCCCGCGCCCGGCCAGGCGGGGGCCGCCGCGCGGAGGCCGGCGGGGGGGGGGGCGAGCGGGCGGGCGCTGGGGTCCGGGCTCCGGGCTGGCCCCGCCGCCGCGTGCCCAGAGCGCCGGGCTCGCTCAGCAGCTGCAGTGACTGTGTGTCTGTGTCATGTCTGTGCAGCTGGGGGGGACCGCGAGCCCGGGCCGGGCTCCGGGCGGGGGCGGGGCCGGTGCGCGCCTCGGCGCCCGCCCCCACCCCGTGACGGCGCGGCCGGCCAATGGCGGGCTCCGCAGCCGCGCGGACCGAGCGCCCGCCCCCGCCCGGGCTCCGCCCCCCGCGCGAGGCTCCGCCCCCCCGCCTCTCCGGCTCGCTCGCACGCGGGTGGAAGCAACACCCGGAGCCGGGATCCCGGCCGGGGTCGGGATGGAAGGGTGCAAGCCGGGAGCTCCCCGCCCTTCTCCCCCCCCACCCCGGCCGCTCCCGGCCGCCTCGGGCTTGGCCAGCCTGGCGGAAAGAGGGGGAAGGGAAGAGCCACGGGTCCGCAGCTGCCGCTGTCGAGACGCCGGCAGGCTCGCAGGGCCGCGCAGCCGGTCCACTCCCCCTGGTACGAAACGGCCGTCGTGGGAAGTAGGAAGTTTCCCCGCCTCCACTTCTAGTCGGGTCGCCGCTTCTCAGCAAGGTGGCCAGGGTACGGGGCAGCCGGAGGCTGCGAGGAGCCACGAGGAAGGGCTTTGACAGCATTACTGGGGGCTCTGTATCCAAGAATCCGATCCAGGGCTCCCTATTCTTTCGGGGAAACTGCATTTCTCTGCCCCCTCCCCACACACACACACGCACACACACGCACACACCCTTGCACGCACAACACGCCCCTCCCGGTCCTGATTTCATTCTTGCTCTCCCTCCTGGCACAAGAACCCCGCGCGCCATCCCACTGAATGGACTTCCAGCCTCCCAGTCCTAAAGCCCAGAGAGGGGCGCCGAGAGTCCTCCGAAGCTCCGAAGCTACGGAAGGAGTGGGTGAAATCGTCTGGGCAAAGGGGGCGGGAGGAGGCCTGGAGAGAAAACCCGAAGGAGGAGAAAGCAGGCCGGGAGAGGAGGAGGACGCAGAGGGATGGGCAACTCTGCCTGGGAGACCGGGGCTCCGGCGTGTGATCCAGCTCCCGGGTTTTTCCTCAGCTCGTCCCAGGGCTTCTGGGGTCCCCTTCCCCCCCCCCACCACCGGGTCCCCACCCCTCCCCAACCTGGCGGGCGCCGGGTCCCAGCCTCGCCACTGCGCGCCTCGGTCTCCCCGCCCCAGGGCTTAGATGAGGCCGCGGGAAGCCCACCTTACTCCGGGAAGGGGCAGGAGAAGGATGCAAAAGCAGAGATAAAGTGCAAGGCGGGGGGGCGGGGGGCGGGGGTGCATAAGGAAAGGACGCGGAGCTCGGACTGCGGTACCGACCACACTCCCCAGAGGTCAGGCCCCCCGGGTCAGGCCCAAGGGTTTCGGAGGTTTGGCCCTCCGGTCCGCTCGGGACCCGGCTGCCGCCAAGTAACCCCGCTCTCGGCCTGCAGCTCGACCCAGCCGGGACCCTTCCGCCGTCCCCTCCCTTCCCTCCAGCCTCTTCAGGCAACGACCCCCCCCCACGCCCCAGCGCCCCCACCCCCACCCCCGTGCACACCCCACCCCTCGAGCACCACCCCCGGCTCTCCCCCAGCTCTGGAGTGCTGTTTACCTATTCTCAGCGGCAGACCGAGCCGAGGAGAATGCAAAAAGAAGGTAGCGGTTACACAGCAGCGTCCCCGGCGAAGAAGTAAGAAACGTTTGCTCTCGGAGCTTCAGAAGTTCACTGCGAAGCTGGGGTCCTGCCGCCTTATCACGGCGGGGATGAGCCTCACCCTGCACGTTTGCACCGATAGGAGATCGTATCTGGTTCTGATGTCAATGTCACTACCGTGTCGGAGAAGAACGTTATATGATAAAATATTTTCTAATATCCTCGAGACCATTAAAGTGTCAAAGTTTAATGCCAATCCTTGTAGCTCGAATGCTGCTCGGTTCTTCCTCTGACGTACAGCTCTGTTCTAGAAAGCGCTGAAAACAAGGGGATCATTTTTATTTTTTGCGGGTCGGCCGTCCTTCCCACTCTCCTTCTCCCCTACTCCAGCCCCCGCCCTGGAACCGGGTAAAGTTAAAGCAAGAATTTGGGCTTGCTTTTTATTCATTGCTTTGCCTCGCTTCATTAGTGGTGTAAAATGCATTATTATAATACATTAGCATATTAATAAGGGTAACGTGACTGAGACACTCAGTACCCTACCCAGGAAGGAGAGGGAGACCTGAAATTTACAAGCGATGGAGAAATAAAGGAATAATATCAGAAACTGAACTAAAAGATAAGCATGTGGTAAAGAAACGTCTCCATTATAATCACCCAAGTATAGTGCATTCTCTAGATTGGATTTTAGAAAGAAAAATATCACCATAGAGAGAGAGGGAGCAATATTCACTCTGGTCAATAAAACACATTGAAGATATATTTCATTATTAGAGGATTTCACAAAAATTACTTGCATCAGTCAATAGGCACCTTAAATGCACAAAAGCTTGGCTCTATCTGTTCAGTGTTGCAGTGTTTTGAACTCAGTGGCATTTCTAATGTTCTAAATGATAGGAATGCTGTCAGAGTGAAATATTCCACAAACTGAGCCTTTCTGTTAGTTCATATTATGTGAAGCCCCACATTAAAAGAATTCCTTTGCCCACCAATGGGATGGATAGGTGCGTTAGTGTGTGTATGTGTGTGTTAAACCTAAGGGAGAATGTACTTACCTATGAATTATAGTATAGCCCTTTGACACAAACCAGGATATAAATGTCTTAAAGGATTTCAGCTATGACATAATATAGTATGAGGAATGCAGAATAAAATATGTAAGGTGATATATCTGTTATTTCTAAAGATTCTGCACTGCTTTTGCTAAGAACTGAGAAGTGAAAAATATTGAGCCCTCTAAACCAACTGTTATATATTTTTCTCCACACAGTTATTGCACCTGTCACAGGAGAGATTCAGAAAGGTCTTTAAAAAAAAAAAAAAAAAATCAGGGTCAAGGAGACCTAATCCTAATTAAAAAAAAGAAAAAGAAAAAGAAAAAGAAAAAACCTGTCTTAAAATAGCCACTAGGGGGCCCTAAAGGCATCTCAAAGAGGAAGTCGGGAGACCTGCTGTCACCTCCGCTTTTCCTGGTTTCATTTTCTGTGAACCTCAAGGAACTGGAATGGAATAAGAATATGATGCAAAGTCTGGAGGCAGATTGGGTTTTACATCTTAAAAGACCAGAGTCTCCCCCCCCCCAAAAAAAAAAAGTAAAATAAAATATTAAAAATTATTTTAAAATATAAAACGAGTCCCATTTTCCCAATTCTTATCTTGCCTCCAAAATATCATCATTATAATAAAGAATATTGCACTCATCCAAATGAAGGTGGCCTGATACTTTTACCATCTTAAAGTCAACCCAATTACTTTTACTATTCCAAATAGAACTCATTTCTAAGATTTCAGAGCTGTTTTCTGAATGTTTTGAAAGGTGTTCAAGTGCTAGGTAGAGAAACCAATGAATCCTTACAGGAGTGATGTGAAAACTATACAACCTATAACAGCAGGGCACCTGCCAGTCAACTTATGGGAAGTCAGGTCAGCCTTGGGGCATCCACGCTTACAGCAGAATCTGGGGGGCCTGGTAGGCCAAGTACTAATTCTTTGATGTTGGGTTCTGGCGAAATGGTGGTGGGAGAAAGGTATGATTTTGGGAGACGGCTATGTCAGCTGAGGTAGAGAAGTAGGGAACCTACTACTTCAGGGGGTACTTAACAGCCACTATGGAAGGATTTCAATATTTTAATAGTAATGTTACATTTGCCAAACAACTGCAGTATCAGACCTGATCATATGTAAAGCTGCCCAAATCATTTTGTAGACTTCAATATCTAGCAATCAAATTTTCAAGGTTTCAGAATACTTAGCACTCACACATGTTCTTCCCACATCTTGCCAGTAAATAAGGTTATAGTGTCCTTATAAGGATCAAGAATCAAACAACACTCAGGGTGCACAGATATAAAACCTACTAGTTATCCTTCAACCAATGCTGGAGAAATATCTGCAAAAGGTGTTCTATCCAGACGCATTTCAACTGAAAGTATAAATGCATGATGTGGAACATCCCTCTGTCATTCAGGCCAATAATCAAAATGAGTAAAAGAAAATGCCTCCATCAGATCTAAGCAGGAAACATGCCACTTGCTAGCTGAAGAATTAAAGAACATTGCAAAAACCGCCAAATTAACACTAATGAAAGTGTGATTTGAACATAATTTAACTAAAAACAAAGCAAGTCTAGAATTGAGATGTGAGATGGGGAATAAGGATAAAGTCTTTCTTAGTGGAATGAAAAATAGTTTATGTTCCCATCATCATGTTCATTAAGCAGACAACATACAGGTATTCTCAAAATAGCAGTATTAACTTCCGGAAGACTTGCCACTGCAAACCTCAGAGCCAGCTAATTAGAACAAACTTGGCTCTACATAGAGAATCCCATTGTCTTTAGAAGAAAGGTTTTATTCACTCACTGAATGTGAAAGTCCATCAGAGTAAAAACCTTGTCAGGTAAATAGCTCCCTGATCACCTTATGATGAAGTGCTTAACTGGCAATGTAACAGCCTTGTGGAGACAGGAAGAGAAAATCAGTGCGGAAGTGGTCAATTCAAAGGTCAAGGTGAGATTTCATCCTGAGGTCCTGGCACCCTGGAAGGAAAGGAGATCTCAAGTTATTGGCCCAGAAGACCAAGACAAAAATGAAAAAAATATATATAATAACATAATAATATAATATAATAATGTAATATAATGATATATAATAACTAAATAAATAAATTCAAACATTGATAAGGTCCTCAAAGTATTGAAATAAAAGATGATGAAATATATCTTTTGGTGCTCTAGACAAGAAAACAATAACTGTTTAAATGGCAGTCATAGTTGTGTGGGGAAATTTTCTCAGCTCTGCTTTTTCCACCCCCTCTCTATCTAAGGAACCCATAGAGCAGCACATCTCAAACCTCATGTGCATACATGTCACCTGGGAATCTTCTTAAAATGCAGGTACTGAGTCAGTAGGCCTGGGACAGAGCATGAAATTCTGCTTTTCTAACAATATCCAGGGACCACACTTTGAGTAGCCAGGGTGTAAAGGACATTTGTCAGTAACCAACAATATCCTATCCTCCCTTTCCTATGCCTGAGAGTGTGATGCAAGTAGGGTTCCCCAGAAAGTAAACGCTGAGACAAAGACTTGAGACCGAGAAGCTTATCTGGAAATTGATTCCAAGAAGCCCAATGAAGATGTGTGGGAATAAAATAAGAAAGGGGAAGAGACCAATCAGGGGTAAATTAATCAGTGGTCAATGGGTGCTTAGTTGTGATAAGGACACTCTGAGAGAATGTGTAGAAGAGCATCGTCCAGAAGACCTGGGTGATAGAAATGTTATATATTTGCACTGTCTCAATATAGTAGCCACTAGTGGCTACTGCATACTTGAAATGAGGCTGGTCTGACTTAGGAAATGAATTTTTAATTTTATATAATGTTAATTGATTTGTGTGTGTGTGTGTGTGTGTGTTTGTTGTTGTTGTTGTTAATTGATTTAAATGTCAATAGTTGCACCTGGCTTTTAGCTACTGTGTGGGACAAGCGAAGATGTAGAACATACCTCAGGATTGTCCCCCCAAGGGTCAGGAAACCTAAAGAAGTCATTATCCACAAAATCCCTTCATCTGTTGAGCATTGCTCCTGGGCCTTAGTCAGTTCCAGCACATCTACCACGCTCCCATGGCCAGACAATATCCACAGCAGAGAGGTACAGGTGCTTAAGGTAGGAAACCTTCACTGATATGGAAACTGTCCATCAAAGATGGAGGTGATCACCTTGGGGATCTGAGCAAGGCATATTTGCTAAAAGAACCCAGATTTTATTTTGAACCTGACCTATCTCCAGTTCCAAAAGCAGACATGAATACCAAAAGCTAATCAATGTATTCCATATCCTGACCACCTCAAGGCTGAGTAGACAACCTCAGCTAGTCCAATCAAGTTGACTCTCGGAACGCTTATTTGAGATGCTGGACTACCAAGTGTTCCATCACCTCTGGCCTGTGAGGTCTACTGATACAAACTTTGGTACTGCTGCAGCCATTTTGCTGCCACAACACATAACAGCAATACCAAGAATATCAGAGCATGGAGTGAGAAAAAAAAAAATCAATCCATATCAATCAGGATTGCTTTGATCTGCAAGTAACAAAATACCCAGGTAATAAGACCTTAAATAATAATCTCCCATAATGGGAAATCTCAAGGTAGGCAGGTCCACGTGTGATACAGCAGCTCGATGATTTCATCAAGGACCTAAGATCTTTCCCTCTAGTCTATCATTCTACCATCCTCCATGGGTTGGTTTTACGTGTTGCCTCATGTTCACAGGATGGCTGTGGTTACTCTAAAACATCATTTTCTCAAACCAGCATCCAAAGCCGTAAGAAAAAGACAGGCAGAAAGTGCTTTGTCTTTTCTTAGATTTCTCCCTTAGGATTGTCTTGGGCTAGTCACGATTCCCCTTCTGAAGATGGAACACCGCTGAGCTTGTTAGCAAAAAAGAAGGGGAGAAAGTGACCTTTGGATATCAATTAATAGGGCCTTCTCTAGGACCCTTGATGGCACCAAATAAGAACTTACCAATGAATCCCTCATTTACATGAACCAATAAATCCACCTATTGTGTAAGTTTTTGTTTAGGTTTCTCTTACTCATATCCAAATCATCTTAACCAATACATGTAAAAGGGGCTGCTTCCCAAAGACTCAGACTTAAAAATTCTCATACTCACCGTTCCTGGATATGACAACAACTCATGCTACAAGGGTACAAGGAGCTCCCTCTCCTCCAGAGAGTGAAATTTCATTTGGAAATCATTTGCTATTTTATACTTGGTGTGAACAGACCTAGATCCTGCAGTTCCCACACTCTACCCACCATCTATCACATGTGGTTGGTCTGCGCAACTACAACTTCCCTTTGCACAAGGATCTATTTATCATTCCGATCTCCTGCAGAGTCTGGAGTGGAGATTCAGCCTGCTCGGTTAGCTCTTTCACCATTTTTGCCCCTACCCCATAGTTTCTGCCAGCATTTTTATCATGGGAGCTGGAGCCTGCCTCTAGAACCTTTGCTTTGACTTTGGCATTTCTACATTCTGGCAAAGAACCTCACTCGAGAAGTGATGATGGCTGAAAGTTCCCATGACAGCTCCATTCTCCACCATGACAATTGGACCTTTGGCTTTTATTTCTGTATGTTTGGGCTTGAATATGCTGTAGTCACAGAACGCATGGATTTGAATTGATAACCTCTGTGTGGACAGGACAAGTCATGGTGTCCCAGTTAAACTCTTGGACCCAAGCCTCAAATTAGTCTCTCTCGTAGCAGAATAAGGCATGTCTGGAAACCAGGGAAGAGCTGTTTCTGTTAGTATTTTACCCAGTCCTGCTAGAGAGTTAAGAATTTCTCATCTTAAACAGTAGTTTTAAAAATTACTTGCTTAAGAAGATTAAAAAACACAATCTGAGTGTTCAGAATCATGTGCCTCATGGTTTATTGTGTAGCTACTACCTACACATTACTACTGTGCTAGGCACGCTATGGAGTGGGCATAGTGGGGAGAGCAAGCAAAAGGGAATGTAGATGTGTTCCTACACTTGAGAATCTCCAAATCCAATTCAGGAGACAAAGCATTTACTTTGAAGAGTTAAATGACTTTGCAAAAATGAGATAAATCCGAAGAATTGCCCTTGAGTGTTCTTAAAAGATACAGTAAGGACAAGCAGTGTTATGAATCTGGAAGAGAGAGATTGCCGTGCTCCATCTGGTCTTTGGAAGACTTCTAAAAGCAGGAGGATCTTGTTGGACAATGCAGGTTTGGCAAGGTTTGGCCATATGTGAAGGGAAGCTATGAGAAACAACTAAGCTGTTCAACAGAAGATGTGATTGGTTAACGTGACACAATCATTTAAAGGATCAGAGACTGGAAAGCTAATTTGGGTCTAGAATTATTTGACAAATAGTACCTGAATCCCTGCTGTGTGTCAGTTACTATGCTGACCATTGAGAATTTTAATAAAAATAAAGACAGGTCTTATTCTTTTCATGGCCCACAGCCAAGTGGACAGAGGAAAGAAAAATATTAAAGGGTGCTGGGTGAAATGCTTAACTTTGACTTATATTTCATCCACTGTTTATCCTCAGTCACAGACTCTTGTTCATCCTATCCTGAGAGCATCCTTCCAATGCTTCAGCCAAACTTACTTATACCCTTAGCTCAGACCTTTCTCTTTCACCTGGAATATTGCAAATAGTATCTCCCAAGTATCTCCAACTTCCTTAAACTAGCCTTTCCCCATTCTTATATGCTAACCAAATTACCTCCACAAAGTAAATCTGAGCATGCTTCTTAATAACTTATGTTTACATCTGTCTTATGTATTCTAGTTCCTTCCCCAAAATATCTATAATTCTACTTTGACTCCCTTAGGTGGGGATCTGGAATACTAGCCCCAGACTAGGGTTTAGGAAGTATCCAAAAGCTCCATGGGCTGTCAAGGGTAGAGCCAAGGGAAAACCCAAAGTCTAGAGCATCCCTTAAAATTCTCAAATGAAATATCAATCCGGAAGTATCCATCGCTTTCAGTAGAGAGAAAGAAACCAGAGAAAATGCAAAAGATTTGAATATCACTTTACCATGGATCTGTAATCCACTTACCACTGTTCAAAACACTTTTGTGCATTAGCTCACATAGTTATACTAAACCCTCTGAGGTAATTACTATTATTATCATCCTTGTGGCCATTTTGCAGATGAGATAATGAGGACATAAGGAATCAGGTAAGTTACAAAATTTGCACAGTAACATTAGGATTGGATTCCAGACACAGGCAGTTTATTTCTAGAGTATGAGCTCTTAACTATGGTGCCATATTGCCTCTGCAAAGTGTGAGCACTAGGACAAATTAAGGAGGTCATAACAAAGGCTAAGAGATGAACATGGGGACACATCTCTGAGCCCTAGAACAAGGGTACAGGGGCTTTTTAAAAAGATATTATTCATTGAGAGACAGATAGAGAGGCAGAGACCTAGGCAGAGGGAGAAGCAGGCTCCTTGTGGGGAGCCCAATGTAGGACTCCATCCCAGGACCCCGGGATCACAACCTGCATCCAAGGCAGACACTCAACCACTGAGTCACCCAGGTGTCCCGGTACAGGAGCTTTTTAAAGCTTGTTCACAAACTTGGCTAAGAGCTGGGGAGGGAGTGGGCAAAGATGCAGGTTAGTTCCCTATATTTTGTTGTCTTTACGTGTCATTTAATAGAGATGCCATTTACCATCTCGTTGTTTTTAACTCCTAAATTATTTATAGATGCCTTCTGAGAAGGCTACCCTGGTTCATCCTCCCTGGCATTGACCCACATTTCTGTGTGCTCAGTTCTGCTCTCTACTACTTCATTGTAGATTTTTAATTTTTCTATTTGTACTTCATTTTTGATTCTCCTTACAATTCTTTTTTTTTAAAGATTTTTATTTATTTATTCATGATAGACATAGAGAGAGAGAGAGGCAGAGACACAGGCAGAGGGAGAAGCAGGCTCATGCAGGGAGACTGACGTGGGACTTGATCCCGGGACTCCGGGATCGCGCCCTGGGCCAAAGCAGGGGCTAAACCGCTGAGCCACCCAGGGATCCCCCTCTCCTTACAATTCTTATTTATATCACCTGTATCCCTTTTAATTTCATTTTCTTTGTCTTGACATCTTGGCCTTTCTGCTCTAGTTTTATAGATGTTAAGCAGATTCTAAAGTATTACTTTATTTCCTATAGTAAATCATTTTGAGAGAATTCGTCGTTCCTTAGGTCTTTAGGATATTCTTCCCTTTCTCTTATTCGGCAGTATTTTTCACTGGTCTCGCATGGTTCTTGTTTTCTACTCATTTATCCTCAAGTAAGAACAAGCCCATCGATACCCAGTGTTTACCAATACACTGGTGATGGATTTTCCTTAGCTCAATTCTCAGAGTGGTGGCTTTGAACTGTTTTCCAGATCCACAGCTGGATAGAGATGGATATGGGCAAACAATTCCTGACCCAATGTCTCCCTGCCCCACCGACCTCACAGTAGACTTGTATCTTAGGTGGCTTGCTCATTTAAGGATGAATCTTCTCCCTCCCTGCCACCAGGCTCTCTGATACTCAAAACTAGAATGCCCAGTTCTTCTTCTCACTCTGCTTCCCTATCCTGCTTTGTCCGTGAGGACTCCACCTTCCAGACTGGTTAGTTGAGATTTAGAGCTTCTCAATCAGAAGACAAGGGATGGGGGATTATGCTGAAGGCTCTATCTCTGCCTTTTAAGCTCCTGCCACTTCTATTGGCCCAATGAAGGTGGTTCATGACTGAGCTTCTTCATCTCTATCAGCAGCCATGTAGCTGGTATAAATAATAACTCAACTGACAGGTCCACCTTTCCATGTTATTGTGTTGTAAAAAGTTGCAAAGGCAATGTATGATCAGCCAAAGCTTTTTCGTGCTCATGAGGGGAATCACAACTTACCATTTTCTTGTGTTTGGTTACAGGGCCTTTGTTTATGAGCACTACCTTCTGAAGGATTTCTTAACCGTTAGAATTTTAGTGAAAAGTATATACTTTGGTCTCCCAGTGGAAGTCGGCTGTAGTTAAGTGAGAGTGGGGAATTCAGCTACTGCTTCTCCTGGGAACAACTGTCCACTTCAACAGAGCATAAGAGGACATATTTGTTGAGCAGGTTGACCAAACCAAAGGCAGCCAGATTAACCTAACCAAATTGTTGCTTTGGACTCATGTTCTCATTGATACTAATGAATTAACTCTTCCCTGCCCAACATAAATAAATGACATGCTGAAAGCTGATGGAAAGTGTCTCTAGTGGAGACATTTTAGTTTATTCTAACACTCATGGGTTCAACCAGGATATTTTGAGGGCCTGCTTTTCTAGCCTGGTGCCAAAGGTGAGCAGAATAGATGTGTTCCTTCTCTTGTGGAAGCTACGATCTAGTTGGAGAGACAAACATTAAGCAGACAAACACAAACACATACATAATTGTTAATTGGGGGAAATGCTACAGAGAACCTGGAGGTGGTTCAGTGGGAAAAGGACCAAAGCTGTAGCTCAGATGGGCCTTTCCAAAGAAGGAATATTTAAGGGGATCTGAAGTAGGAGTAATTCAAGCAATGAGTGAGGACAGAGAGTATTCTATGTTTAAAAGAAAAAAAAGGGATCCCTGGGTGACGCAGCGGTTTGGCGCCTGCCTTTGGCCCAGGGCGCGATCCTGAGGACCCGGGATCGAATCCCACGTCGGGCTCCCGGTGCATGGAGCCTGCTTCTCCCTCTGCCTGTGTCTCTGCACCTCTCTCTCTCTGTGACTATCATAAATAAATAAAAATTAAAAAAAAAAAAAAAGAATATTCCAGGTAGAAGGAACAGCATGTACAAAGCAATGAAACAAGAGGACTTGGCATGAGAGAAGGCTGGCTGGCATGGCTGCAGCTTGTTGAGCAGGAAGGACATTCTTGAAGAGAAGAAAAGGACATGAACAGCTGTTGAGGGCATTTAAGAGAATCAACAGGGCAGCCCCGGGTGGCTCAGCGGTTTAGCGCTGCCTGCAGCCCGCGGTGTGATCCTGGAGACCGGGGATCAAGTCTCACATCGGGCTCCCTGCATGGAGCCTGCTTCTCCCTCTGCCTGTGTCTCTGTCTCTCTCTCTTCTGTGTTTCTCATGAATAAATAAATAAAATCTTAAAAAAAAAAGAGAGAGAGAGAGAGAATCAACAGAGATGAACAAATGGAGTAGCAGTGTGGTCCCTTGAACTTACTTAGCATGAATCAGTGCTGATCCAACTCAACAACATTCTGGGATTTTCTCTAACAATATTCTATCACTCTGTCTGTCTCCCAGTTTTGCCTGTGTTGAAGAGATGTGAGGTAACCTAGCTTCATCCTTTGTGATGGTCTTCCTGGTCCCTGATCCCTGCATTCTCTACTCCATGCTAGAAGGCCTACTTAACCTTCTAATGCAGCCAATTCTTCAACCGCATTCTGGAAACACCTTGTCCTAACTAAGCAGGGAGATTATTTGGAAACTTAATTTTTCTTTGTGTAGGTTTGCAATATTCCCTCTCATCCCATCACCTTTCATCCCCCTCCCAATGGGAATGGGATGACCTTTCAATAATGGTGCCTTATGGGACCACCTCCAATCAGTTGCTTGGCTGTAGTTTCCATTTTGAGGAACTCATATCCCTTCCACCTTACCTTTAGACTAAAAGTCAGGATCTTGTTTTATAAGCCACTAGGTCTTTTTTTGTTCAAAGCATCCAACTGGCCTCCTCCTTCTGGAAGGCCCCAGCTGTTACACTGGTAGCATTTACATAGGACATGACATCTTTAATCCTTCCAATGGGATCTCTAGAAGTGTTTCTTAGAGTAAAAAACCTGGTCTCTTCCAGTAGCACCTGAAACTAATTTCCTATTGTGTAGACCTTGGTAGAAAGCAGACAATTTGATCACAGCTCTCTTTGTGGAGGCAATATTCAAGTTACAAAGAATAATTATATCACCCTCTTCAGCCCTCCTTTTCCCAGGCTAATTTCAATCCCTTAATTTTTTTTTTTTTTGGTAACATACTTAGACCTTACATATTTAAAGGGCTTTCAAGGGCATGTCTTATTATTTACCAGGGTAAAAGCTTTCCAAAAACACTAACAGCCTCAAGGACAACAATACCTTGCAACTTTATGGCACTTAACTTTCTTTCCCAGTGCTTCTTTTTTTGTACATACATTATCTTATTTTGTCCGCTTAATGACTCTGTGAATTAGGGAGGGTGGATGTTATTATCTCCCTGGGGAAAAAATAAAACAAAACACAGCCTTGATTCACTCTGGTAGACATTCAGGAGCAGGCTGGACCAACAAGAGGCTTCAACCACATCCCTGGTCTCCCTCCGAACCCTTAGCTGACACGCTTCTCTGTGCGGTGCCTCCGCTTTTATCAAAGGTCACCCAAGGATAATAGCCAACACTTGTTGAGTATTTAATGTACATCAGTATTGTGCTCCATAAGTGCTTTAGATGCATTTCATCTTTCAACCCTCAGAACAAAGGAAGTGGTTCTATTTATCCCCACTGCTCAGATGACCAAAATGAAGCCCTGAGAGGTTAAGGGACTTGCCCAGGATGCCGATATGCTATACTGGTTCAAGAACAAGCTGAATAAAACCCACCTCTGTTTCCTATGAAACTCTTGGTAGGGACGCAGTCTGGTTACCTTCTGGAATCTTCTTATAGAATGCCTCTGTCTAAAAATTTCAGACTGTACTACTAGGTATAATGTACTTTCTCTGGAGGAGAGGATTTGTTGTTGACTTTTGTGTGTTGTGTTTTACTGTTAACAAAAAGATGTGTCGTAGTGGAAAATAGCAGAATAGCAGACAGGAATTAGAAAGCTCTGGTATAGAATGCTCATTGGCCACTAGGGCCTGATGGATTCAGCTACAGCTCTGCTACACAGCTTCACACAAATTGTGGCTTGTGTGGCTTCACATAAGTTGTTTGATCTGAGACTTCATTTATTTCATTTCCAAAATGGGCATAGTAATAGCAAATGTAGGGAGTTGTCAGTGTTGGAGTATTAATGTCTTTTTTTTCTCTTTTGCTTACCAGAGTCAGAATGCTACTCTTTTTTTTTTTTTTTAAAGTGAGCTCTATGCCCAATGTGCAACTCAAACTCCCAACCCTAAGATCAAGAGTTGCATGTTCTACTGACTGAGCCAGCCAAGCACCCCAGAATACCACTCTTAATTGAAGGGAAATCCCCATTATTTTAGTCTTGGTAAGAGTGGGGTCCCCACTTTTGATGTGGAAAATAAAGAGGGATACATTATCAACTAGAGATCCTGATTGTGATCAACACTAAGTGACCCTGGATGACAAAACAGAAGAGGGATAATTTACAGATTATTGGAGTGCTGAACCAATGATCTAAAGAGATTAAGAATGATACCAAAACCATGCTGGGGAGCTGGCCTCGTGAGGAAACTGCTGTTCTGTCACTAAGTTGGAGAGTTAGAGTTTGCACCTCATTAGGGACTCAACTTTTTTCCTTTGACTCATATGCCACTTCTGCATGGGGAACTTGACCCTGCAACCAGCAACCCCACAAAATGAACACTCCACACAAAACCTTTTCCTCCTTTTGTCCCCTACTGATGGGTAGGCTGAGGTCATATGTGGGCCAAGGCTGCAAAGGAACCTGAAGAAATAATTTTTCTGATTTCTACTTTGGGAAGAGGAGAGGTGGAGGTGGATTACCCAGAGATTACAGGGTGATCAGCCCAGAAACATAAGAAATATCCAAATATCTATCACAGGGATGATATTCCCTCTCCATGCTCTCTGGCAGCTAAGGCAAGAGCATCTGACCAAGGTTGAGCTAATCAAATGTCCCCATCAAGGACTTTACCTTTGAGAGCAAAGCAGACACCCAGGTCCATTGGAGATTGCTCCTGGTGGTCACCGTAGAATTGAAAATTGGGAGCAGCACCAATGGCTTTCCAGGGGTGACAGTACCCACAGTGGCATCGGAACCAGATTCTTTCTGACATGGCCTTGATTATGGTTTACCTTCATAATTTCCTTTAATTTCCACATTTGTTCTGAGTCTGCTTTTCCATCGTTTCCATCAGTTCTGTGAGCTATGCAATAACCTTCCAATAAAATAATGTCTTATCTAATGTTGGCAATACTCACTGGTACAGAAGCTGGTACTAGTTGAGTAGACAATTGGAGACCAATAGGGTAAAGAGAATAATCTGTGATTGTTTTTGGGCTAACTGGGGCTGTGGGATTCCAGCAGATTAAGGTATATGGTAGTCTTTTAGGTTTCTGGACCTGATTCCAACATGTGAGGGTGTTGGGGAAGAACGACTTTCTTCTATCCTTCCATCTTCTAGCTGTCCTAAGAATTAAATTGACACAAGATGGGATCCCTGGGTGGCGCAGTGGTTTGGCGCCTGCCTTTGGCCCAGGGCGCAATCCTGGAGACCCGGGATCGAATCCCACGTCGGGCTCCCGGTGCATGGAGCCTGCTTCTCCCTCTGCCTGTGTCTCTGCCTCTCTGCCTCTCTCTCTCTCTCTCTCTCTCTCTCTCTGTGTTACTATCATAAATAAATAAAGAAAAAAAATATTTAAAAAAATCTTTAAAAAATAAATTGACACGAGACAGATTAACGGGGGGGGGGAGTGTAATTACATGTGCACGGAGGCACAATAATGAAATTATGACCTATGGGACGCCTGGGTGGCTCAGTGGTTGAGTGTCTGTCTTCGGCCTAGGGCGTGATCCCGGAGTCCCGGGATCCAGTCCCGTATCCGGCTTCCTGCGAGAAGCCTGCTTCTCCCTCTGTCTTTGTCTCTGCCTCTCTCTCTTTGTCATGAATAAACTTAAAAAATATATTAAAAAAAAAGAAATTATGACCTAAAACAACGACCAAGGTAAGCAGTTTTTATATTTTTTTAGACAAAGAGACAATAAATTTGTGAGGAATTGACAGGACAAAGGAAACTTACATTTGGGAATTTCAATTAGGAAGGAATTCTAAACAGCTTTTGGGCTGGGATAGTAAATTAGTAAAAAGTAACAAGGTTTATCTATACAGCCTCTTGGCTCTAAATTCTCTCTCTGGTGATGGGGATGTCTCTTTACCTCCTGGTATGAGGAGGGTAACCTTTCACATGGGAGATTTATTTCCTACTTTCTGGGGACAAAGGAAGGTCAGGGTATTCTCCTTACACTGGCTGATTCTTAAATAACGTCTAATTTAAAATAATCAATATGCTAAAGTGACACATTTGGGGGCAGCCTGTCCTTGGCCCCTACACCGGACTCCACCACACCACAGGGCAAGTCTGTGACACTAAATGAGTATCCTAGGGCTACCTGGGCAGCTCAATTCATTAAGCATCTGCTTCCAGCTCGGTCATGACCCTGGAGTCCTGGGATGGAGTCCCATGTTGGCTCCCTGCTCAGCTGGCAGTCTGCTTCTCCCTCTCCCGCTGCCCCTCCCCGATTCATGCTCTCACGTGCTCTCTCTCTCAAATGAATACATTAAAAATCTTTAAAAATGAATGGGTATCCTACAACCCACCTCAATTCTGACACTAGCTACCTGGAGACCCCACAGGTAAGGGCTTAGGCCCACAAGACTGCCCCTCCCCCACTTCCGATGCGTGCTCCCCCCCCAACCCCCAAGCTCAGATTGTTACCTGTGTCTGACCAACTCCTGTAAATCAGAAGTGCCCACGACCTCCTCCTCAGGTTTGGTTAATTTGCTAGAGTAGCTCACGGAACTCAGAGAAACCACTCAACGCACTAGTTTATCATAAAAGGATCTAACTCAGTAACAGAATGAGGAGATACAGAGGGCGAAGTCTGGGAAAAGAGCGGGAAGCTTCCATGCCCTCTTCAGGGACACTGCTTTCCCAGCACCTCCAGGTGCTCCCTCACCTGGAAGCTCTCTGAACCCCATCTTTTTGGATTTCTATAGAGGTGTCACTATAAAGGCATGCTTGATTAAAGCATTGGCCATTGGCAAGTGATTCACCCTGCAGCCCTGCTCCCCTCCCCTGAAAGTTCCAACCCCTAACATTCAGGTGGGTTCTCTGGGCAACCAGCCCCATCTTTAGGTGTCCAAAAGTTGCCTATTAACATAACAAAAGACACCTGTACCTCTCTCCTTGCTTAGGAAATTCCAGGGGTTTTAGGAGCTCTGTGCCAGAAAAGGGGTGTGGACCAAACATATTTATGTTCAGATGTTACCATATCAATTAGTCATAGAATTAATTCCATCAGTGCAGTGCCCACTGAAGGACTAGTGAGTGTTCACTGCTACGGGACAATGAAACTCTTTTATTGAAATAGTCTGGAAATGTTGTTTAAATAAGAACTCCAACAGAGTCAAAAGTTTTATTTATTAATTTTTTTTCGCATCCATGCATGTAGGATAAAGAGAGAAGTATCAGTACCTCTTCTGGTTTATCAAAGAAACTTCACAAGTATTTGTAGCCTTTATAAGATTAGATGCTATATATTCTATTCAGGCAGCAAATAATTAAAGTGACAAAGACAATTCCGGCTTCTTTAGAAGTGAAAGGTAACACCCAGCCTGCAGAAGCCATCTCAAGTCTGAGTTTTATAAAGACTCCTTTGTTAAGAAAATATATTTGCACATACAGCATCATTGTACAAAATCCTATCCGCTTTTCTACAGCTGAAGCAAAAAAGGTGAACATTTATCTCCTTATTTTTCTTGAGATTTCTTTCATCAGAGGTTAGAAGGGCCTGCGGTTTCAAGCTAAGCAATGAAATTACATCAGTTAGCAGTGAGGGTGGGGGGGAAATGGGCCAAGAAGCTTAAAGCTAAAGATATGGAAGAGGAAAAGGCCAGAAAGAAATGTTTAACAATTATTATAGGAACACGTCAAATTTTGTCTTTACAAAAGCATAAGGGATGCATGGACGAGGGGAGGTCATGTGAAGAAACAATTACCTCCTCAAATCTTCCCGTTTTGGCTCAAAACTCAGAAATCGGGGACTTTCAATGAGTGCAGCTAAGTAATCTCTTATCAATTGCAGCTGAAAACCAAGCTCCGACTTTGATCCTGTGGATTACCAAAGCAGTGTTTGTTGAATTCACAGCATCCCCAAGTCTTTTGTACAAGGTAGGTTACTGTGAAGAGTGGGCCCCCAAGAGTTAGAAGGGGGCTATGGGAGGGAATTTAGAGCACTGGGAGCTCCGAACCCTCAGTAATTCTCCCACTAAACCCCAGAAAAAGCAGCCCACCCCCCCAAGTTTGATGGATACTTCTATGCAGTCTCCATACCTAGGACTACTCAGGTCCCAGTATTCCTTGAGCTGGAAGTCCAATTTAAAACTTAAGCCTTAAAAAAAAAAAATAAATAAATAAAAAAATAAATAAATAAAACTTAAGCCTTGAGGGGGAAAGGAGGAGTCACAAAATAATTTTGATATGGGTTTACATGCAGGAGATTCTGAATTCAGTGTGTAAACTCAAACAAGTGGGATTAGTTCTAATCAATGGCTTGGTTGGTTGGCTGAAATGCTTGTGTGCGCGTGCGCGCACACGCACACACAGACAAGCCCCCAAATGGTCTTGAAGGTACGAATCAATTACAGTTAACACTGCCCAACCTCCAAGGATACTTGCCTTTTTTATTTTGCTGCTCATCTAAGCCTCAGATTTATGAAGTCATGAGATTTTCGTGATAGAGGAAACAATTTGAGTTTGGCAGACAGCAGGTTTGCTTTGTGTGCATAGCCAGGAAGGTACCTGCACAAAAACAAAATATAACTGAGTAAATCTGAAGGTCTAATTGGCTTTATTAGGCAATCCATGAGGCCAGCTGCACCACAGATAGCAGGTAACGAGATGCTCCTTAGAGCTGTACAAAATGGAAGGTTTTTATAGGCAAGTTTTTATAGGGGGGCAAGGACATTATTAGCAAAAAAAAAAAAGGAGATTGCTTCAGGTCAGGCCTTTTTTTTTTTTTTTTTTTTTTTTGGAGAGGAAGCAAAGGCAGAGTTTTTATCATGCAGATGACCTCGCTAGGGCCAATCTGGAAATTTCCGGTTGACAGTTAAAAGCTCACATTCCTGGGATAAGCTGAAACTGTAATTAAGCCTTGGTTTGCTGGCTTGGCAGGGCAAAGACTTCGAATTGAGCTTCTTTCTATTTTAACGTACCATTGTGGTGACTCGTGGGTGGTCCTGTAGGATAGTGAGGGAGCTGCATTACCATGAATGGGGCTTTGAGTAGTTCATAGACCATTTTCAGTTGTATGAGGGATTAGTTGATACTATTTTGATGGGAAACAGAATTTTATTTTTTTAATATCAGATGAAGTGTTATGAGGCTATTGGGTGCTTGAAGGCGCAGACTTCAAGGAACTCTTATCTTAGGGGATCCCTGGGTGGCTCAGTGTTTAGCGCCTGCTTTCCTTCTGCCCGGGCGTGATCCTGGAGTCCCAGGATTGAGTCCCGTGTCAGGCTCCCTGCATGGAGCTTGCTTCTCCCTCTGCCTGTGTCTCTGCCTCTTTCTCTCTCTGTATCTCTCAGGAATAAATAAATTTTAAAAAAATTTTTTTTAAAAAGGAACTCTTATCTTTGTGGTTGCCCAGTACCTAAATATCCCTATTAGGTGAAATTCCCCACTGTAAGATCCTTGCTTGGATATGGCCCCACCCCCTATCAATAAGGAAATTGATAGGAGCAGGTGTTCCTTCCCTCTGACAGCTAAGATGTGGCCACTTGATCCAGCTTGACCAATTATAAACTGCTGAATCCATTGGACTCACCTGAAATATGTCCTGTCATCTCAGCTCCTTAGTCCCCTTTTGTTTCTTCCAGTCTTTGGTTTGGTTTTGGACTTTTTTAAAATTTATCTATCTATCTATCTATCTATCTATCTATCTATCTATCTATCTATCTATCAAGTAATCTCTACAACCAACAAGGGGGTCAAACCCCAAAATCAAGAGTTGCATGCTCTTCCAGCTGAGCCAGCCAGACAACACCCCTGCCTCCTGCTGCCACTTTTTAGTTTCAGTTCACCAGTGAAGTAAGGAGGACCCAGAGGGGGATTCCACAGGAAGAGCCACAGGGGTCCTTGGCTTCCTGCCTGGTAGAAATCAAATACCAGCTGAGAGGAAGTGAGAGCAGAGTTTATTGAAGAGCATAAGTAATGGACAGAATGTCTGGGAGACTCAGAAAAGTGAGTCTTTCCCCTTACTTGAGGTTACAGTCTTCTATTGGAAAGGAGCCCAGGGTGCTTGAATCTAGGATAGGATCCCATCAAAGATGAGTGTCAGGTGAACATAAGTAATATTCCATAAATCACCAAAGCTAGGGGGTATTGATGTCAGTGTTGACCAAGGTTTGAAGCTAATGTCGTGAAACATACTGAGGATCCAATTCTTTGTAGATATTAACAGGTATATGGGGGCCTAGGATGAAACTTGGAGAATGATTAACTTTCTTGCATTCCCCTTGGAGTGGAAACATAGCTTCTTTGGTTAACTCAGACGCGAGGGGAAATATAGAACATAAGTCAGTAGGGCATAGCAGAGAAACAGCAGAGAGGGAGCTTCTCTAAAATGGGCTCCCTTCAGTTTCCCTGTCTCATTAGCCTTCTGGACACCATGATAGATCACCTGAGTTCCTTCCCAAAATGTCCATTTCTGCTTATATTAACCAGAAATGGAGCCTAAGCCCGGCCTAGTGTAGGTGCTCACAGCAGGATGCTTGGTACACACCAGATGACCAGTAAATGGTAGTGACTATTGTCTTCGTTAACAACCTTTATGATTTAATTAATTGATAATCAAAAGTCCTCTAAGGCTCTTTCGCTAGAGTACAATTTACATTTAGTCTGTTCTGGAATAATCCCTTCACCTACTTAGTAATTCTGGTGGTTTCTCTCTAGAAGCTTTCTTGCTCCTCTCTGTCAGTGTGTGATATTAACAAAATTACGTGGTTATTCTTTCTAGTGAAACGTAAGGTTTCAGGACTACTCAGAAATTGCTACTGATATTATTGATATTTTGACTACAGATTTTTGGCTGGATGGTGTAAACTGATCTACCTATAGCTTTAACATCCAGATATTCTACTTAAAATTTTAAAAGTCATTAAAAAAAATTTTTTTTGTCATTTCCATTAAAACTCTAAAGAATATTTTTTATTGAACACCAATAAAAAATAAATTTATAAAAAAAGAATAATATTTTTTAAATTCACATGACATTTTATTTTCTATGTTAAAGATTTAAGCGTACTTAACTCGTTAATTTATGAAAACTAACTCAGAAGAGTAGTGATTAGTCTAAAAGTATATAAAAATCATTAAGGGAGAGATGTTGCTTACATTATGTGAACAAAACCTGACTTGAAAACTTCAGTGATGATTCACAGAAAAAAATCAATGTTGATCCAAATGCCTAACATGGTTATAAGTTCCCTAAAAAAAAAAAAAAAAAAAGAAAGAAAGAAAAAAAACTATATAGTCTAGCTGGCAACAGACATGCTACTATTGTACAATACAGAATTGCTCTGGGCAGGAAATTCCTTCTTTCTTGGTTTTTTAAAGCATGATGCAGATTTTCAGCTATATCTCTAGCTCTCCAATTCTCTCCTCTGGTCTTTTCTGGATCTTGGAAAAACCTTGACTTGACCTGCTTCCTTTCCCAGGCAACCTCTTACCACTCCATTTCTTGGGGAATCAGTTAGGGAGAAAAAATGTCAGTGCCCTTATTGTTGTAGTGATTGTGCAAGCAGAAAGAGCTAGGGATTCCCGGAAAAAGAAGGAAGAGACAACTTTCTTGACATAAGAAAAGTCATTGGAGCCCCCACCACCACCCTGCCATCTTGTGATCTTTTGCCTGATGGCACTACTTGCCCAGAGCACATTCCTCACAGAACTTCCTGGGATATGATGAAATTGCAGAAGACTAGATCTAGTGGTTAATGATTTTAAGGGAACAAAAGAATATAAGAATAGCCACTATTGGGGGGCAAGAGTTACCCTAATCATATAGGGAACAATAAATCAGTGATAAAACTCCCAGTCCTGGTTCAAAAGTAAAGATTGGCCTGACAATGCATATTCTTGAGTTATCTTTGCAGGAATTTAAACCCCTTTGAACAATCAAATAGAGGGCCAATTGGAGCCAGAGAACCGATGATACTCACTCTTGCCAGTCCCGGTGACTTCGATCAAGTGAGACCTGGAATCTGTCTCCTTAAGACGACTTTTGCCCCAATTCCATGTTGAATGCCCCATTGCACAAGCCCCTTTGTGAATATGTGTGCACTCTTAGCTTCAAATTTTCCCAGTTTTGTTGTTCAAGGAAACACTGCTCTGGGACATAGCCCTGTCTTTCACTTTTTGCAAGTGAAACCCTTCTATTCCTACTCTTTGGCTTGGTTGTGTCTTTTGGCTGGACACCCACCAAAAGGCAAACCCAGTTTTTGGTAAAAGTTTCATTTATTTGGGGTTTATTTTCATGAAAGACTTAATGGTTTCACTCTCTACTTTGGGTTCCTACACCCAATTTCAGTTGTGGAGGTGGAGTGGAGGAGGGTGGTACTTGAGGCATCTGAGATTTCAATTCAATTACAACACTATCTATCCAGAGACAACATCAAATCTTGGAGGTGAAGGGCTCATTCCTACACCACTGCCCTCCCCCCAACCACTTCAGATGCCATTTGCAAGCCCAGATTGTCACCTCTGCTTCTGAACAGAAGATAGATATTAGAGGTCCCCATAACCTCCTCCTTGTGTGTGTGTGTGTGTGTGTGTTTTGTTTTGTTTTGTTTTAGATTTTATTTGTATTTATTTGAGAGAGAAAGCAAACACAGGGTTGGGGTGGGGGGGAGGTGAGCAGAGAGTGAATCCCAAGCAGACTCCATGCCTAGCACAGAGCCCCACATAGGGCTCAATCTCATGATCCTAAGATCATGACCTGAGCTGAAACCAAGAGTCAAAAGCCCAACCAACTGAGCCACCCAGGCGCCCCTCCTTGTTTGATTAATTTTTCTAGACTGGCTCACAGAACTCAGAGAAACATTTTACTTACTACATCACTGGTTTACTGTGAAGAGATACAATTTAGGAACAGCCAGGTGGAAGAGATACATAAGACAAGGTGTGGGGAAAGGACTCAGAGCTTCCATGTTCTCTGATCATACCACTTTCCCCCACATCTCCACTTCTTTACCAAATCTGAAGCTCTCCCAACACGGACCTTTTGGGTTTTAGTGAAGGCTTCATTATAACATGGGAGAGCTTGGTTCTTATCTCACCGAGTTGAAGAATGAATCTTGCCAACACAGGAAAGTGAGGAAAGGGATAAAAGTTTATTAAGTAAAGATACAGAAAAAGCTCTCAGAAGTGAGATGGTCCCAACAGGGTTGCCACTGAGGGCTTTTTGGCTGGCCTTTTATTGGGAACCTAACCAGGGAGCCCAAGGCCTTGAGATTTCTTTGTGCTGTCTCAAGTGATTGACATATGGCTGTTTGGGGGTCTGGTGAATCTCTGTGATTGTCTGGTAATCACCAAAGGGGGATACTCCGTAACACTTTGGATCTAGGGAGCCTGATCTATTTATTTTTTTCCATTTTTACTGTCTTATCTCTGTTTCCTTGGGATGGGTAGAAGCCTGACTCTGGACCATTTGGAGTCTTTGAGATTTATGGGAGCCCCCAGATTTATGGGAGCCTGACTCTGGGCTTTTCCTTTATCTTTCCCTGCCTAGCCCCATCTGCCCCTAACTCATTCCTACATCAATTACATCGTCATGATTGGTTAAATGATTGGCCTTTGGCTGTAGATTCAATCGGCAGCTCCTATGCCCTCCCTGGAAGTTGGGAGCCCTGGGGGGGAGGATAGGAGATCCCTCTGAAAGTTACAACCCTCTAACCACATGGTTGGTTCTCTTGGCAACCAGCCTCATCCTTAGGTTAGGCCCAAAAGTCATGTCATTAACATAACAAAAGACACTTTTTTATCTCACTCATTTCTAAGGAAATTCCAAGAGTTTTAGGAGCTCTGTGCTAGAAACTGGAAAAAGACCATATTTCTTTTTATAAATCACAATATCATATTGTCTGACCTCACTAAATTTGTAGTGGAACTGATTCTTCTAGCCAGGGGGTCTTATGGAAAGTTTGGAGTGTCCATTGTCCATGGAAAGTTTTTGGTCACTGGCCATAAAGGCTTGTCCAGCAGGAAATCGCCTGAGGCAGCATTTCCAAGCCTGCTCCCTTATCACCCCGGCCCAGAACACCAGCTTTTTGTTAAATATTTATTTATAAAACACTCCTAGGCTACTCTGTGTATCTTTCTCCCAAAAGGAATCTCAGGAGGTTGGATTATTCTTGGATTCTCTAAAGCAAAGTAGCCATTCTGCAAACGTCTCAAAGCTGGTGGTGCAGGAATTTCAAGGCATGCAGAGCCTACTGCTAGAGTCATTCTCCCTTCATCCTTGCAGGCAAAGCGGCAACTGTGGGGGCAGATCCGAATTAGTCTACATCTACCGTTGAGGCATGGTCCTCTTGCCAGAAATTGATTTAGGGGTATGACTTAAAGCAGTTCTGGCCAATGAGATATGAGGGATATGCTGAAGGTTTGGGATGGGGGCTTCTTACTGACAAAAAGAGGAAGAAGTGATCCCTTTCCTTCCTTGGAACATTGCTGTGTTTGCATGTAAGGCTCAGAATGGCAGCAGCACATCCTAAGGCCACAATCTCACCATGGACAAAGCTAGCACCACGGTATAGTTGAAAATTAGAAGAAATATGGATCCTTAATGTCAGTGAACCTTGAATTAATTCAGAAGCCACCTTGTCTCAGAATCCTTGCACTTGAAATTTTTAAATGTCCTCATTGTTTAGATTGGTTAGTCAATGTTATCTGTTACTTGAAGCTGAATGTATCCCAACACATGTCTCTCAAGAGCCTTTCACTCATGCCCCCCCCCCCCTTCTAGCAAAACTGAGTTGTAATGATCAATTTAATAGTTTTTCAAATTCTACTATGTATAAGAGTGTTTCTGTTTAGGGGCACCTGGATGGCTCAGTTGGTTAAGCGTCTGGCTTTGGCTCAGCTCAGGTCATGACTCAGGTCATGACCTCAGGGTCTTGAGATGGAGCCCTGCCTGGGGCTCCCTCCTTAGGGGGGAATCTGCTTTTCCCTCCCCCTCTGTTCCCTACCCCTGCTAGTGAGCTCTCTTTCTCTCTCTCAAATAAATAAATAAAATCTTTAAAAAAATATTTCTGTTTATTAGCTTTCTGTAAACACCTGTCTAGCATTCAAAATTACTTGTGATAATGTGAACACCCATCACTGAAGTCTTAACTAGAGAAGCAGGGGGATTAAGTTCTGGGGGACAAAATACTAACAACAAATGTCTGCTATGTTCCAAGTACTGTTCTAGGTGCTTTATATCTTGTGTTTGAGAAGTTTTGCTGTTAAAAGAGAGAGAACTAGAGCAGTAGCTTGAGAGTCAAGGGAGGATTTTATCAATACTATTCATAAGATTTTTCCCAACACTAGCCCAACATCCACAAAATGTTAAAACTGCTGATCCTCAGCCCTTGGAGCATCTACTCCAAGCACAATTGTGTTTTAAGGGCCCACATTGTGAGCATTGTAGTTGCCAAAATCCACTGCAGACAATCAGTGGTACCTGAGTACAAATAGACAATGGAGGGTAAATCTTTGGTGAAGTTTCACTAAGATGATAATCATTCTGCTCCAGGACAGTGGAGTCTAAATCATCCTGAACTTAAACTCCATTGAGAAAAATTTCCCGACAAGCAGTTAATTTTGTCCTTATCCATTTGCTGTATCTGGGGGAGGGGGACTGGCCTGCACTTCACATCTCTTCTCTAAAAGTCAGCAATTCAGAAAGGTTTGCCTTCTTGAAAATTTGGAAATGTGTATCGGTCCTTGCTATCTACAACTCATGTCCCAACAGTCACTCTTCAGCATTGTCCCCTCCTGCCTTCCAGTAAAGCTTCTGATGCTATTACTTCATAGAAAATATCTCTTGCTAAGGTCACCATTGGTCTCCATCTTGCTGGATCCAATTCTTAGTTCATATGACCTCTTAACAGCAGAGATGGGGTCTACTGTACTTACCAAAGAATTCTGACACATAGTAGGTACTCAATAAATGACTGTAAATAAGTGAACGAATATGCATTCTGTGTCACATGATGTCTTGGGGGCAGTCAGGTCTAGAATTCAGAGTCCAGAGTTCTTGCTACTAAAACATACTTTGATAGAGCTTTACATAGTGAGACTGGGGTATATCATGTTTACATTTTTTTTTAAGATTTTATATTTATTTGACAGAGAAAGACAAAGAGCACACAAGCAGGGGCGGGGAAGCAGGAGAAGGAGAAGCAGGCTCCCCGCTGAGCAGGGAGCCCAACGTGGGGCTCATTCCCGGGGTCCCCGGAGTCATGACCTGAGCTGAAGGCAGATGTTTAACCGACTGAGCCACCCAGGCGCCCCTATCATGTTTACATTTCCTAAAGAAGTAACTGAAAGCCACTTTTGCTTCTTTGCTTTTATAAACAGCTAAGTCCAGGAGCACTCTAGGAGTCACTTTTCCTTTTCAAACATTCTTCCCCTAAAATTCCATTCCCCAGCAAGCAGGTGCACTATGGAATGTTTTCAGAAAAGCTCTCTCACAGGCAACAGTCTTGTTTTGAGTTTCACACCCGACCCCAATTCTTCCAATAGTGCTCTGAAAGAACAATTAAGCCCTGAATTTTTTACAAGGGGATGGGGGAAAAATCTGTTTTAAAAGCTCCATTACCAATCACACGAACTGCCAACTAATTATTACAATGTACCAAATAGCCAAAAGCAGCAAGGATTTTTTGTAGAGCTGGCTTCAACAGCCAAGAACTGGGCCAAAAGACCCAGCTGGGAGGCCCTGCTGCTCTAACCAAAGGTAAGCCACAATGTCCACGTACCTTCCAAATTCACCACTTCGGCAGCAAATCAGGTTTTTGCTATTGTTGTTGTTGTTGTGTTGCACAAAACCTCATGAAATCTCAGATAGAAACAAAGGCAATAGATTTCACAGCTTCTTTTGAAGGGAATGGCTTGATGCCATTGCCAGTCTTTATGGGAAAGATAAATGTTAGCTTATTTTAGAGAACAACTATGCTTGACTATCAATTCTTTTTATGGAAGCACCATTCTAGGGACCAGTGGCCAAAATGAATTGGGAAAAGTAGTCACCCCGAGAATCCAGAGGCAAAGTACCTGGAGATGGCTTCTGAGTGTCAGTGAAGGTCATAGTTTGAAAAGAGGGATGAACAGTAGGCCTTAGAGATGAACCATGGCCATCCACAGGAAAAAGAGTGATGGGGTTGGAAACCTGGGGGATTGAGTTTGAATGCACCTGGAGGGTAGGGTGAGGCAGAACCAGGTGACACTGGGTGTAGAAGGTCCAGATTGATGAATCAGGGAGATGGGCCTTTGCAGGACTGAATACAAATGGCCACTTGCTCCTACAAATGCTTTTTCTTCACATCTTAGCACACTAATTAGATGCATTGATAAGATGCATCCAACCCAACGTTGCTCACTCACCTTTCCAGGTTTCCCTTCACTACAGAACCAAAGGAAAAGGACATTCTGATGGCTGCTCAGTTATATGTCCTGGATGCCTTTGGAATTAAACCAAAAATTTGCCTGATACCCACAAATGACATGTTGCCTGTTGGGGGTTACCTTCTCTCTGAATGACAAATAAATATATCCTCAAAAACATTTTGGCCAATTCTCCCAATTTTCTGTATTCTGCCAACACTATGACAGCTTTCTAGCAGCCAGACATGGACGTAGCAAAGTCTGAAATTTAGGGTAACAAAGTAGGACATCTCAAAATCAGGCATTTCTGAATTAATAACCTATTTTGGGTGATGGTTTTTTTATGGTGACATCTCTAAGCTAATATCATACTTTTTATATTAAAGCAGTCTTTGGGGAAAGCTGAACATGCACATTTTGTACAGACTAATACAACCCTTAGCCTTGAAGTTCCCAAGGAACAGGGAAAACACAAGAAACCCCATGATGATGATGGAGCACGAATTTAGGGAGAGTTCAGGGTGCTATATGTGGGGGTGTGGCTAGATGTTCCTGGTTATTTCATAAGACCAAAGAAGGTGAGAGGTGGCTCAGAGAGCTAAATTAATTTCATTTGAGCCAGGGGGTAGGGTGGGAATGGAGCATCTCCTGATGCTGAAGGAAGGACTGGTCCTAATATCCAAGTTCTCTACCCACAGTGACCAGTACTCAGATTTTTCAACAAATGGGTGGTGTGTAGCTTCCGTAATTTTTGTTTTTTAAAAGATTTTTAAATTTTATTTATTTATTTATTTATTTATTTATTTATTTATTTAGAAGGCACAGAGAGAGGGAGAATCTCAAGCAGCCTCTATACTGAGTATAACATGGGGCTCAATCCCATGACCCTAAGATCACAACCTGAGCCCAAATCAAAAGTCAGATGCTTAACTGACTGAGCTACCCAGGCACCCCTAACTATGGCCTAACACATGTCCAAGCAGGCTGTTGCTTTCTAGGAGGTCCATGGCTGGTAGTCAATGCCCTGGCACAAAGTGGGGCTCAAGAGTAGAGTTGTTTGTTCTTCAAAGACAAGGGTTTAATTCATCTCAGCATCCCCAGGGAATGTTTGTGAACAGACAAATAGATGAATGGCAAGGGACATGGTGCATAACAGGCTATGCTCCAGTCATAGGTTGGAAGTGCAATAGCTGGCATATTATTGGAATAGAAGCTGGTTACAGGGACAAAGGGTGGCTGTTGTATTCAATATCAGGATGCTCCATGGGGACTATAGCTTAAGAATAGGACTAGAACCCAGATAGTCAACAGAAGAAACTCAGATTCAGATGTACAGCAAAATGGCTTGATGCCAAGTCTCTGACTACAGCTCCCAGAGGGCTTCTGAGACATAGGTTGCAGGTGTACCTCAAGAGGCTGCAGCCATGGGCAAGAAGGCAGGGTCCCTAAGGCTGGGGTGACCCTCACCAGGGATGAAGGGCAAGCTTCTGGTTGGTGCTGGGATATATCCCCTGGACCTCCCATGATCCAGCAACTGAAGAAGTAATTCCTGGCACAGCAGGTCGGGATCTGTTCTGGGGGGAAGGGAAGGCTGTGCCACACAGGTTATTCTAGGTTTTGAATCTCATCCTTGGGTGTATTCATCCCCAAGGTAAAGCCAACCACAGGATCAGCAGTGGATTGAGGGTGTGTGAGAGATATTTTTTAAAAGTTTTATGGGTGGGGATGCCTGGGTGACTCAGTGGTTGAGCATCTGCATTCAGCTCGGGGCTTGATCTTAGGGTCATGGCATCGAATCCCATATCAGGCTCCCAGCAGGGAGCCTGCTTCTCCCTCTGCCTGTGTCTCTGCCTCTTTCTCTCTCTTTCATGAAAAAATAAATAAAATCTTTAAAAAAAATTTTATGGGTGTTTGGTAAATTGAGACCAGCTACCCAGTCTTTATTCTCCAGACACTCTGAATCTCCAGACCTGTCCAACAGAGAGCATCTCTGTGGACTCAGAGTCATTGGAAAAACTTCATGTACTGACCACCACAGGCCCTTTGTTTCTTAGAGCTAGCTTCTTGTCACCTTAGAACTCAAAGGAAACAGATTTGTATCTTGGACCAACCAGAATGTGTTGGAACTAATTTCCAGAATTAATCCTGGAAAGCATTTCCTGTATGGAGTAACAAAACAAACAGGGTAGGAACTCCATTTGCTTTTATTTTTGTTTTTATTTTCCCTTCTTCTGGTTATAGGCTCACTTCTCACCGTATCCTGCTCATTTACCTTTGCAGTTGGACACATGGCTCTATCGAGGTCAATGAGATCTTCTCTCAAAGGAATGCGTGGTGCTAGAATGAATCTGATTCAGTCTCCCTGGGAAGTACTGTGTCTCTGTTCCTGAAATGCTCTGAGTTGCCCTGCTTCCTGTCCAATTGTTCAGTTCTCTCTGATTTGCTGAGTGACCTCATTGTCCTTCTACTAAAGGTCCCTTCCTTATTTCTGTTACTCACATTCTGAGAATCCTAATACACCCAAGATAGTAAGGAAAATATTTTGCAAGAGAAAGACGCAAGTATACAATCATTAAAAACCACATGGACAGTTATTTTACACCAGTGTAGACGAGTCAGTAGTTTTGTTAGTTGGATTTGAACTTCAGAGATTATGGAAATAAGTATTTCTGCATCCCAAATACTGTCGGCTGAACATTCCTTAAATATAGTTATACTTAAAATTAGCTTGACTTCTATGCTGTGTTGCCATTGTCTTTTTGTCACTTTGGCAGAAACCTTAGGAAAAAAGAACGAAATTGGGGTATTATTGAAGGGCTGAACGTTGATAGAGTCACAATGAGCCAGCCCATGTCTGACATCTTTTCAGGGAGCTCTAGTTGTATAGTAATTCATTCCCTGCAGAACAATTTACTTCAAGCTTTTCTCTTATCCTCAGAAGAATTTGCAGGTGACGAACACCTTCTGAGCTAACTCTAGGGGCTTAAATCAGAAAAATAAAAAATAAAATCATAGGAACAGCAGCAGGAAAAATTAGCAAGGACGGCTAACTCAAGTTTACAAAACAGTGAATGGAGAAACCAGCAGTTTTAAGATGCCGATCATTTATTTTGACAGGTGTAGTTTATCTCTGCTCATTTATAATAATTATACATTGTGGAGACTCATTATCCTGCCCCCCTGTCTCAGTGCTGAGAGCAGTTAAAAGTAAATTTGGCGCGTCTGTGGGGGGAATGAGATAATGGGTGTTAATGACCAAATGGGAAATCTATACTTGAGCCACTTACTGTGAGGGTGGCACACGGATCCTTGAAAGGGTGCTGTCAGGCTTTGAAATAACAGTTCTAAAACTCTTGATTTTTTTTCTCCCATTAATGCGTGTTCCTATTGCTTATTACCCTCTTCTCTCCTAAGAAGACAATCTTTTGGACTCAGAGTTCAGAATGGTAATGATTTTTGGACAAGATCAATATAGATGTTTTGGAAGATCCTGGGATGTTTATTATTTTGGGTGGGGAATTTGAGGATTTATTTGGGGATAACTTTGGTTAATCTCATGGATCCTGGAGTCAGGGAGGTTTCCAGGTTCTGCTAACTACTAAATGTGTTACTGCAACTTAGTTTTGCTGTCAGTAACATGAGGATGATGATAGTAGGCACCCCAAAGTTTTATTAGCAGGATTTAATTAGTTATTATAAGTAAAAGTGCTTAGGGCAGGGCTTGTCACATACTAAATACTATGTGTATCTCTTCCTCTTCTCCTTCTCCTCCTCCCCCACCTCCCCCTTCTCCTTCTTTATAAAAGGGAAGTACTAACAGTACCTACCTCGTAGACTATGCTGTGGGGATTAAATCATATGGCTCTCTCAATAAAAATTAGTTATTTCTAGTACCCATTCTGAGTTTATAATATTAAAATTTTGAAAAAAAATAAGATTTTGAGCTCAGGATTGCCTTAGAACTGAAACTTCACATTATGACATACAACATGTCGTCCAGTTTTGCTCAGCGAGCATATTCTGAGTGTCCAGTCTTGGCCAAGTCCTGGGAATGAAAAGATCGATTAGACTAGAACCCTCACCCCTGGAAAGTGAAGGGAAACATAAAGCAAACATATTGAAAATATTATGCATTGCCTTTTTGAGGAAGACTTGCTCGAAAGGCTGTTCTCTGAGACTCCTTGGAACCACTCAAATATCTGCATCTCTCTTCACTTTTCACCTGAATCCTTCATCCTATAAATGAGGTCAATGCCTTCCCACTTCATACAGATGAAGAGTACTCTGTTTTCTCTTGGACATATGCTCTGGGGGTTTGCTTTCAAGTTCATTGATTCGGGACTGCCATTTGCCCATAAGGTGCCTTTGTTCAAATTAGTCAATGGTGCTCCTTGTTCTGGGCATCCTGGTGCCAAACTTGCTCAACTCTTGAGTGGCAGCCTGGGCTCTCCACTTTCTAACTTCCTCTGTTGACATCTCAACTTTGGATAGCTCTACAAACTGAGTACTCTAACACTCCCAAGCCTTTCTGGCCTATCTTTTGAAACGTCAGTGCTTAAGAACCACCTCTGCTCTAGGGAAGCTTTTTAAAAACATAAATTTTACCTTTTAAAAAAATTTTTTTAAGAGCCAGAGCAAGAAGTGAGTTGTTAGGGAAAGGTGTGGCAAAGAGGCTACATATGGAGACTGTGGCATGTAACTTATGTGGCCACTAGCTTCCTCCACCTGTGCTTATGGGATAGGGTCACTTTGCACTCGTGCCCAAATTACAGTGACTCTGAAATTCTCCAGCCCATATCTTCTCATGCAGGAATGTAGGCCATTGGGATAAACCCTCTTCTGCTCCAGCTCCCATCAGTCTGCTCTACCACATTGCAATCTGCTGGGAGGTTCCCTACAGTTGTCACTGCTCCACATGCCCCTTGTGAGGATACCAAGGCTCATGAAGGGCAGGGCCACTCAGTCCTTTCCAAACTGCCAGGACTTGGGTGTCAGCTTCTGTGCAGAGGTGGGAGAGACATGTCATGATGTAACCCACCAGAGTAAGGAGGCCACCAGAAATCTCTGGGCGCTTGGCAAGACCATTACAATCTATTTCTCATAACGAACTATTGACTAAGCTAAACTCTAAAGGGACCCCATAATGAAAATTAATAGCTCACCTTCTCCAAGACCTCAGCACTGATCCCATTATGCGTTCCATGCCTTGTTACCTCAGTACCCATAACACTCCCAAGCCTTTCTGGCCAGTCCCTTGGACACACCCCACATTGTCCTCCACATCACGAACTTGACCCAATTTCCCATTCATTTCCTGGTCCCTTTCACTCTTACCTCCTGTGTTCCAAAAAAAGAAAAAAGAAAACATCTATACCTGTCACCCCCTTTTTTGTGTGTCCCCCTCTTCTCATTGCTAAAACTCCCCTGAGAACACCACCTTCTGGGTGGTGGCCCTCTCGTGTTGGTTGTAATTCTCACCTGCAAGGATTACCAGGCTAGAGGACAAGAAATATGTCCTTGGGGCTTCTCATTGTCTCTTTCAGACCCACTGTCCCTCCATTCTGAAGTTACAGCTGTGAACCAAAGCAGATATGATCCTTACCTTGGCAACAAACAATAAATACCTATGAAACATGTTGACTGGCCATAAATATGATAGAAAAATAAAGTGCAGGAATGGGGGAGAAGCAGTGATGCTAGGACTTAGGAGAGAGTGTATGTGATGGGCAGTGAACTATGTGGCTATCCGAGGGACAATGTGCAAAGTCTTCAAGGACAACATCTAGCTAAAAGGTCCATCCATCTGACATCCAGACCTCTAACCTGCACTCCCATACCCTTCTCACTTTATTCCTCCACCAAATTCCAAGCATCTTGTCACATGAAGTTCCCCCTGACGTTGTCATTGGCAATAGCTGAACCATCTTCCAATTCTTGATTAAGCATCTTACTCTTTGACCACCAGTTTCTGCTTTTTCAGCTTGTTTATGTGAGTAGTGCCCCCACCCCCTCTCCACAAACAGACTTTTCTCACCTCATTAAGACCTCCACTGACCCTAACACCATTTTACTTTTATCTCTTCTCTTTTAACTCAGCCTAGATAACATGGTCCACCTCTGCAATCAGTAGCTTCTATGAGTCTCCACTGCCCAACCAGCACAGTAGACCCCAACATAGCTTTCTTCTGCCTCTTAGCCCAAGTAGCAGAACCTGGATGCACATCTCTGCTGATGGACCTCACTTCAAATTATGATCAGTCACAGGTAGACTTTGGCACTGCCTGGCTGTTCAGTGGGACTGCACTGATCCCTTACTCTCTTACCTGTAGGGCTACTGTGTCATCATATCTCATCTCTCCCCACACTTCCAGTTCTGCTCCAGCCTCATCACTCAGCAGATGCCTCCATCTCTTCTTTCATTGCCATTAATGATGGAATCTGGAGGAAGAGAGCTGCATCTACCCGACCTACCCATCAATCTTCATCGCTTTCCCTTTTCCTGCCTTCCCTCTGTGGGGGAATTGGTCCTGTTCCTGGGTCAGGCCAGTCCCTGGGGTTGTGATTGGACCTCATTCTGTCCTATTAGTGACAAACTGCTGCTTTTTCAATGATCCCATCTATTTCTTGTACCAACAGCTTCTTCCTTTGTATGACGCATTCCCATCAGCTTATAAGCATGTGGGAAATACTTGTGATGTTTAAGCAAAACTAAACAAGCCATCCTTGGGCTTCATTTCCCATCTCAGGCCTAAGTAATTTCTTTGCTCTTCTTTGAAGTGAGACTTAAAAAAACTTTGTCTATACATGCTGTCTCCAAGCCCCTCAACCCAGCCAGTATAAATCTCTGTCTTTCAACCTTCTTCATTTAGGTTCTCCCCTCCACTCACTGTAGTGAGACTGTTCTTTTCTATGTTACCAAAGACTTCCTGAAAGTCCATGGTCAATTTTTTATCTTTATCTCACTTAGCCTCTTAGGAGCCCTGGACACAGTGGACCTTTCTTTTCTCCCACAAAGCCCTTTCTTTTCTTGGCTTCTGAGCCACCCCACTCCTCCTGTTTTTCTCTTACCCACTGGCTGCTCCTTCTCCACTTCCATTGTGGGCCTTTCCTCCTCTTCCTGATTCTACATGTGTTGGAATCCCCCAGCACACAGTTCTGTTTATTCTCATTTCCTCTGTGAACTCACCTTGCTGCATAGAATTAAGTGTCATCTACATTCTTGAGGCTTCCAGTTTTGTTTCTCTACTCTTACCTCTTCCCTGAGTTCCGGAACTGTATGTCCAGTTATTTATTTTGGATTCATTGAAAGAGGTGAATGTCTACATGGCAATAGCAGGCCTCTTGATTCTATCTCCCAATCCTCTTCTGTCCCATCAGTAAGTGGCACCGCCACGCACCCAGCTTGAATCCTGACTTTTCGTAGTCCGGATTCAATCCAATAACAAACCCCAGACAGGTCACTTCTCACCACCTCATCCATTACCATTCTAATCCAGGGTGCCAGTGTCCCTGGTAGTCTGGTAAAACAGTTCCGACTGACACCCCACCCACTCTTGACACCTGCATCGAATTCTCCACAACGGCTGGAAGGATCTTTAAAAGCCATAAATCAATTCATGGTGCTTTCTTGCTAAAAACCTTCTAATGGTTCCCCAGGGGACTCAGAATAAAATTCCAAACTCTTTACAATGGGTTCAAGGGCTGATATAAATAATCCCTGGTTATCTCTTCAAATCCATCTTCTACCACTTGATGCCTGGGATGATAGTTCCTCAAACCTTTTGCTCAGTTTGCTTTTCCACTTTCTTTGTCTTTATTCAAAAGTGATCTCTTCAGATAGGCCTTCCTTGCCCACTGTTTGAAACAGTCTTCCTGTTACTCTTAGTCTCTCTAAATTGTTTATTTTTTATTAAATTTTAAAATCTTAATTCAAGTATTGTTAATATAGTGCATTATGTTAGTTCCAGGCATACAATATAGTGATTCAACCATTTTGTACATTCGTTACTCATAGCAAGTGTATTCCTGAATCCCCATCACCTACTTTACCCATCCCCCCCTCCCCACTTCTCCTCTGGTAACCATCAGTTTGTTCTACGTAGTTAAGAGTCTGTTTCTTGGTTTGTCTTTTTCTCTATCTTTTTTTGGTTCTGTTTCCTTTGTTCATTTGTTTCGTTTAATTCCACATGATGAATAGATATAGAAGAGGTAGTATATATAAACAATAGAAAAGTTTTCAGCCATAAAAAAGAATGAAATCTTGCCATTTGCAACAACATGAGTGGAGCTAGAAAATATTATGCTAAGTGAAATAAGTCAGAGAAGACAAATACCATATGATTTCACTCATATGTGGAGTATAACTTGTTAATTTTTACAGCATTTATACTAAAACTTTTTAATTAAATCTGTATATAATTCATAACATTACATATTATGTATGTTATAATTATATCTTATCTATGTCATATATAATATTCATAATATTATATTTATATGTTAATAATATTAACAGAATAAATAAGAAAAGCCACATGGTGCAAAACCACATCTGACGAAAGTCAATACCTAGTCATGATAAAATCTGCAAACCAAGAATAAAAGGGAACTTCTTCAGTATGTTAAAGGACATCTATAAAGAATTTATAAACAGTATCATAATTAATAGTGAAATATTGAATTCTTTCACCCAAGAGTAAGAATAAGGCAAGGATGTCCACTGTCACCACACTTTTTAATAGTGCACAAGACATCTTAGCTTTTGTCATAAGACAAGATAAAGAAAAGGCATAAGGATCAGAAAGGAAAAAGTAAAACTGTCTCTACTTGCAGATGTCTTGGTTATTTACATAGAAAAGTCTAAGCAATCTACAAAACAATGACTAGAAATAATAAGTGAATTTAATGAGGTTGCATGATACAAGGTTAATATAAAAAATCAACTGTGTTGTATATGTTGGCAGTAAACAATTAGAAAATGAAATGTAAAAATTCTATTTTTACTAGCTGCAAAAACCACAAAATACTTAGAACTAAATATGACAAAATCAAGATCTGTACACGAGAAATTACAAAACATTGCTGAGAGAAATAAAAATAGCTAAATAGAAACATAGAAGACTAAAATATACATATTTTTGTTTATATGTATATTGCCTGCTTCTCCAACTAGAATGTAAGCTTTATGAGATCAGGAGTTCTTTACTATTTCATTCCTTGATGTATCTTCAGTGTCTATCAACAGTGTGGGGCACATAGTAGTTGCTTATTAAATATTTGTTGAATGAATGAAAATACGAGGCTCTAAAGCAGTTTTGATTTTGCTCAGTCTCACATAGTTTCTCACGAAAACAATCCTGTCTTATTCCTCTAGCCATAACGACCAAAACTGGCTCCCATGACCTGCCAGATGGAGAATATCCCCTTTGTAATCTCAATCCCCTCTTGTGTCTCCAGCCTCCAGCAAGAATTCTGATCTCTACCACTCATCTCTGAACAGAAGCTCCTGGAGGAAATGGAATGCACCACCTCTCTCTCTGCCAGCCAAAACACCTCATCAGAGCAGACACCGTCTGCCAGGTGCAGAGAGGAATAGACTCAGGTCTTGCAGCAGCGTTGGGTAGGGCTGGACAGTTATCCTAAAACAGTGAGGAGCCAAAATACCTGGCCATGAAGAGGGAAGTTAAATTCTGTAATGCTTCCCAAGGGGAGGGTACAGATTAGAGCTGAGGGACAAAACCAAGGGAAAAGTCAGAAACTGGATAGACTGTTGGAAAAAAGAACACAGGACTCCTGAGGAGCAGAATATTGCTTATTCGATTGAAAACTCCAAAGGATGTGAATTCAGATACGGTTTTAAAATCCAGTTGTATGCCTGGATTCTGCTTTCTCTGAGGCTTTCTTTCTCGATTTAATAGGATTTTTAATACCTGACATGCCTACCTTGTAGGATCATTGTGATTATCAAGTAAGTACCATGGAAAGATTTTTGTTATTTATTAGTCAAGACTTACATTATCAAAGTTCAGAAGAGTTCTCAGGTTTAATTTTTCATGGTTCATTATTTAATTTGAAGTGAATTCCCATAATATAAGACCTTTCCATACTCCAATATAAATTTAAAAATTCATTTTGTGGTGAAATATATGATTGTAGGGAAGACAATTCATACCTGCAATAGTGTGCAGAACTCTTAGTGACAGTGTCATCTTCTTATAGAGTTGAAAAATATCTCTTTCACACTTGGTCTTGCTTTCTGGCTACATTATCTCCTTCAGAGGGCTCTTTTATAAACTATCCAAGAGAAAAGCATCCAATACACATAGAATTCCAACAAAAGACCATCCAATATCTGGAACAAAGACAGTATTAACTCAAAATAATTACATAAACCCCTTTAAAAACTTCAACATCAGGTTCACATTTAGCCACAGTATTCAGTAGTTGGACCATGTTCAGCCTGTTTTTTTAATGAAATCTCCTTAGTAAATTCAATTATTACTATTTTTTAAAGTGGGTCCTCTTGGTATGATAACAAGCACAAAATAACTAGAAAACATCATTAGAACTAACTATACAATGTATAGAAATAGAATAGCTAATAGTGTTGAATGCCCTGCTATTTATTACATAGGAGAGCTGGAAGTAGGTCAAATCAATGACAAGAAATGTCACATCACTCCAGAGCTTCACAGATAGGCATGTGCATTTCACGACATCTCTTATCTTCTTCCTTGAACATTTGCTTCTCATCGTTGTTTTTCTTAGCAAACTTGCTTGACTTTAGATTGATCTGTGCCCTTGTCTGCAGTCGTAAAAGACAATTCACCGATATGATTTCCCATGAACTGGTAGAGAAGTGAGACCAAGACATACGAGTGAAGGGAAGAGCATGTTTCTGACTCATCTAGATTGTAAATGATATGAATCACAAGCCATGTGGCCGAGGCCTCAGAGCTAGGAAATGGCCAAGCTGGGGTTTTAGCTCAAACCTAAACATTGTCCTTTTCTACAGAAACAGCACTGTCTCTTGTGAGAAGAATCATATAACGCTTATAAAGAAATGGATGGAAACTAGTGACAATCAGAAAGGTTACAAAAAAGCCACTTCATACAATGGTTTGAAATATTCTGTCCCCATTTGATATAGGGTTTTGTGATGGTCTTCATGACCTATCACGTCAGCGACAAAAATAACCATTGGCCCAATTGCTCAGAGCTTGAAATAAATCAGAGAAAGGCAATCAATCAGTCAAATATTTTTCAAGTGTCTTCTGTTTGCTCAACATTATGCTAGACTCTGTGGGAAATGACAGCTCACACATCAAAGTTCTTTGGCAAGCAAGAAGTGAATATGAAATAGAATTATCAGAGAAATATGACATGAGCTGGTCTGGCTTCAAGGAACCTAAATTGTAATGTGGGGGTGGGGTTTCAAATAACAGTAGATCCTCATTATCATAAACAGCACAGAAAATGTATTTCATTGGTGATTAGACCAGGGCCAGGCAAACCTTTTCTGGGAAGGGCCAGAGAGTAAATGTTCTAGGCTGTGTAGGTTATAGAGTCTCTCAGCTGTTGAGGTTGAAAGCAGCCACAGAGGATAAAGGAAGGAGCATGGCTAATAAAACTTTATTTACAAACATAGGTGGCCGAACCTTTTTTCATCCACTGGTAGTACTTTGCTAATTCCTCGTTTAGACTGAACATGAGAGAAGGCTGCAGAAGAAGTGATCCGTGTGGAACAGTCAGAGAGGTCTGAGTTATGAACAGCTGTTATTCAAGGCTGACCCTCTGCTGGGCACTCTGGGTCACAGCTCTCTGAATTTTGAGACCCTCCCCGCCAAAGCAAATTGCTTTGGGTTACATGATTTAGTAATAATTTGGCCTATGCTTAAATCTGTGTCCATCTGATCTCAATTCTCTACTCTCTAGCCATAATAAATTACCACTGCAGGCAGACCTGCCCATTTCCCCTCTCACTGTATACCTTAGAGAACAGGGATTTGAGCTATTAATAACAGGATGACCCTGGTGCACAATCCAGAGGTCAAAACTCATGCAGAATACTTGGAGAATTGGTTCTTACACTTTGCTGCACATTATTCTCTCCTGGGAGCTTTAAAAGATCCTGATGCCCAGATCACATCCCATACTGATTAAACCAGAGTCTCTAGGGGTGAGACCCAGGCCCTCAGTCTTTTAAAAATGTTTCCAGGTAATTCCAAAGTCCAGCTGAGTTTGAGAACTGCTGCTCTGAAGCACAATGTCATCTATGTGTGTCATATGTAAATAACCCTTGGAGTTGTGGAAGGTAATGGTCACTGGATAAACACACATTATTAATTAAATAACTCACTAAATATTTATAGAACACCTTCACAGGACCAGCTACTATTATAGGACGTGAAGAAACAGTAATAGAATAGGCTAGTGAAGCATCAGAAAGCTGTCCTTGATTATGTCAAACTATTGTATTTCTCAAATTTTCTGTATTTCCTTCCTGTCTCTGCTAGTATTTAACAAAGGCTTTTGAAAATTCCAGCCTCTCTCCTCTTTGCTGGTGATGCACACTGCCCTTTGAATAGTAGCACAGCTAACCCACATCCCACTTATAGTAACAATATAGGTAACATTTGTTGAACGTCTGTCTCTCTGCAAGGGTATACCAATGTGGTGTCCCAACTCTGAGAATCATGTTTACTGTGCTTGTCCCTGGTTTACACATGTTTAAACACTTATGGTGAGTTTGTTGCCCAAGGTCACCTGGAGAGGAAGGGCAAAAGTAGGATCTGACCAGGTCTGCTTGATTTTATAACCTAGGTGCTCAACCACTAGAAAGTACTGCCTGGGTTACCACCTGGATAAGGATAAGTGTTGGCTATCTATTGAAATGACAAATGAGCAAATGAGAGAAAAACCTTTGCTTTTAGACAGACCATTAATTAAGAAGGAAAACTGTTCCCTGGGCATGATGTAGGGATGACGATGGAAGATAAGAAAAAATAAAAAAGAACTGAAGAATACCTTTGCTTGGCAACCACTTGCCCACCTGGAAGGTTTCATTTAGAACTTTTCTTTATTCAAATTCCTCAATCTGCATTTTGGATGGAGTAGCAAGGCTGTTTTATCAGAAGAAGCACCTTGGGGAATGTGCAGGGTCGGGACAGATGGGCAGGAGAGTATCTTCCTGATTCAAATGCCGTCCTTTCAGCAAGGACTTCCTTTTTCTTTCCGCGTTCTCCAGCCACCCAAGACAGAGTGAATAGTTCCCTCCTCTGAGAATGCAGAGAGCACTTTACTCCTTCCCAGAGCTCTGGTCCTCATCACAATGATTTCAAATTTCTATTATTATTTTTTATTTCTCTGCCTCTCCCATTATCCTGTAATCTCATTATAAGCAGATGCAACACTGTATTAAGTGATATTGTAACTGGTCTATCTTCAGCCTAGCATGGGGCCAGGTGCTGAGTAGGTGGTCAGTTAAAGTCTGCTCTGTAGCTCAAAGGCTACATTTTGATTGTCTAATAATAACAGCTTACAGTTTTTGAGTGCCAACTATATGCCAGGTATTGTGATATGCAAGTTAAAGACTTTATGTAGTTCCTTCATCCTTATAATGAGTGTGCAATGTTTCATATCATTATTCCAATGAGGGTGGGCACTCAACATTTTGGTGCCCAGTTTCCCTTTCCTGAAATAGCCCAACACACATGGTCATGGTGGAGATAGCACCTGCTCCACTGATGGAGCCGGAGGAGACCTCTTTTATTCCAGCAGAGCCAATGATAGCATCACAATGGAGGTCTATGAATCTGGAGCAGGTGACCTAAAGACATGAGGCCAATGGGAGGGCGTATTCGTGCCAGCAGCATTGATGGTCGCTAACCACACCCTTGCTGCTGCATGGTCTTTCTGTGGTTTTTGCCCTGGCACCTGGAACCTTCCCAAACTTAATAGTTTTCCAAACTAGTCTTCTAGTTTCATTGACTGCCTAAGTGTCCTGAGTATTTCCAATGAATTTCTCTTGTGGTTAAGATTGCCGGATCCAGGGGCAGCCCGGGTGGCGCAGTGGTTTAGTGCCGCCTGCAGCTCAGGGTGTGATCTTGGAGACCTGGGATCGAGTCCCACATCAGGCTCCTTGCATGGAGCCTGCTTCTCTCTCTGCCTGTGTCTCTGCCTCTCTCTCTCTCTCTCTGTGTGCGTGTGTGTGTCTCTCATGAATAAATAAATAAGATCTTTAAAAAAAAGAAAAAGATTGCCGGATCCATCCCTGGGTGGCTCAGTGGTTTAGCACCTGCCTTTGGCCCAAGGTGATCCTGGAGTCCCCGGATGGAGTCCCACATCAGGCTCCCTGTATGGAACCTGCTTCTCCCTCTGCCTGTGTCTCTGCTTCTCTATCTCCCTGTGTCTCTCATGAATAAATAAATAAAATATTAAAAAAAAAAAGATTGCCGGATCCATTTTTATTGACTACAAAATGGCCCCAGTGGACCTTACCCATTGTGAAGATAAGAGAGTAGGTTGTGTTTCCACTGTCATACAGATAACAAGGAAGAGATAGGATTCAAATGTACTTCTTTTTGATTCTAAAACCCATGCCCTTGCCATCTACTACTCAGTTTTGCACATGGAGGTGCTCAATATTTGTTTGCTGTTTATGATGCTACCAGAGTTAATGGTTTCCTTTCTTTTGAATCAACAGCTATTTAATTCTTTATTGCTCTGGTATTTTCTGTGTTTAATTACCTTAACCTGCTGCCTGACACTCAGAAAGTACTTACCTATAAGAAGGTGATTCTTTTTAAATTTATTTCCAACCTTTATTTAGTGTTTCCTATGTGACCAGCATTGTGCAGGGTGCTTTACCTGCATTATCTGCATTAAGCATCCCCTAAACCTAATGAGATACAATTATTTTCATTACCAACATTTTACAAATGAAAAAATAGGGACTCAGAAAGATTATATATCTTTTCCAAAGGTCATGCACTGATATATGTTGCATCCAGGATTCACTGAGGACTGATTCCCCAATGGATGCTTTAACCTTTAAGCTTTGTTGAATTACTAAAAATTTTTAACTTCATTTGTTTTTTATTACAGAAATGATTCACTGTAGAAAAGTAGGAAAACAAAGAGAAGTTGGAAGGAAAAATGCAAGTCATCTCTCCACCTAGAGATAGCAATATCTGTGATTTTTTTTTGGCACAGGCAGAGATAGACTTTAAACAAACAAAAAGAATCATTGTGTGCCTAATGGTGTGCCCCTCACTTGTTCACTTAGGAATATGTCTGTTGCTGTGGAGCCAATTACCCTAAGCTTAGCAGCTTAGAACAACAAGCTTACCATCTCACATAGTCTGAGGGGTAGGACCCCCAGGAATGGTTGAGCTGGTGGTTGTTGCTCAGGGCAACCCATGGGATGACAATCAGGATGGCGATGAGGGCAGCCGTGACCTGAAGGCTGGACTAGGTGGGAGAGATCTGCCTCTTGAATCATTGAATGTAATCCAATATATATTCCAGAAATCATCCATTTATGATACTTCCAGGTTGAAAGGAAACTTCGAGATCATGCCATAAATACTTAGCTTATGCCCATTTGTCATGCAGCCACTCAACAAGGCTTGGCCTGATAACTAACTTCATTTCAAAGTTAGCAAAGGTTGGCAGAAACTCCTTTTGGGACAAGTAAAATCTTGAGGAAATGGTTCTTTCTCCTTCTCCAATGAATCAATGAAGGGAGCAAAGCACTATGCAATCATATTTTACACACCACTGTGCCTATGGATTAGTTGCTTGATGGTGTTTTTAATTATTTAAATGTATTGAGAAAAAAGTACAAACTGACAGATTTTTCCTTTCTCTTGCTGGTTGCTGTCTGTTATGGGCTGTCCATTAGTCACTTGGGGTTGGTTACCTAGGAAATGGCTGGCAGACTGGAGCTTTTAGATTGATCACCAGATTTATGGCAGGAAGGTGAGTCACGTGATGTGAATTTAGTTGCTTCTAATTGGAAGACTAGAAATTGCTGAGCATTAAAAAAGAATCACCGGAACTTTCCCCCACTACTCCTTAATTTTGAAGATGAAACAAATGATCTTCTTTCAGGAAGTCACAGAGATCTAAATTTTTTTTTTTTTTTGAGATCTAAATTTATATCCAGAGGAAGGGAGTCTAATGATTCTATGACCATCTGAGACTCCATGGTTCTAAAGAGACACTGTATTCAAGGTATGTGTGTGTGTGTGCATGTGTGTATGCCCATGATAAAAGCAAACTTAGCTATCTCTTAAGTTAATGAAAAATGAGGTGTTTCTTAACTCCTTTACAAGGAGGAGGATTAATATATGTACAGCTTCTTGAGTTCATCTGAGAAGCACCATTACTTTATCCACACAGCCTGTTGTTATTAATCTCTAGGATGGAATAGAGAGTATATTCAGTAAAACCATCTTAGTAGCTAAAGCAGCCGTTATCTGCATGAATAAAGGAATTAAAATTCATCAGAATGAAAAGAACTGATCAAATTTGGAGTTTCTTAATAAAATATGCCAGGCACTTAAAAAGAGTTTGTGGATAAAGAACATGAACATTTGCCAACTCGCAACTGTGAGCTAGGCACTTTTACTTTATATCTCATTTAATCCTAAAAAAAGAAAAAGGTAGATATTAGTATAATAATTTTTAGAATTTTGTGACACAAATATTTATTGAGCACTTAATACATCGTGTCTGTACCAAGATTCAGAGAAGATAAGTAACTAATCCAGGATTAGAATCTGTTTTTGTTCTGCTCCAATGGCCATGCATTTCCTGCTTCAGTATATTATTTTTCAGTGGAGTATTTTTGCATCACAAGGGTGGAAAATTCAATAACTAACTTGGAAGTTTTTATTGTAAGACTTTATCTAATTCGTAAAATACAGATGTGCATGCATGAACAAACGTACATTCCCTTAGTCCTGAGACTTTTTCTAGTAGGCCCAAATCACCTTGAAAATTATCTTCTATCTTGAATTTGCCTGCAGTAATCTAAGAATGGTTTATTAATAAAAGCAGCGAACTTGTATTAGCTATTTATACATGGTGGGCACTGTACTTAATACATAATCTCCCTTAATCCTGACACAACTCTATGAGGGAGGAACTGTAGTTGCCCTGTAACAGATGACAGGATTAAGCATTAGATTAGTGACTTGGCCAAGGCCACACAGCTATAAGGGCTGGTTCACTTTGTTCATTTTTTTTCTGACTCCAGAGCCCATTCTCTTCATTGCCCCCATATTTTCCTCTCCTTTGAGCTTGAGCTGGTTTTCTTAGTCAGCAAGTGGCAGTGAATGCCAAAGGTTTAAAAAGAAATTGGAGGAAAATAAAAAATCCTCTTCATTAACATATTTCCCCTGCAAATGAAGACATTAACATCATTCAGTTTTATCAGAGGAACACCATGATTCAGGGTATAAAATGTGTTTCACTGCAGCCAGCTTTGAAAACCCCTGGGCTGGACAGACCGACATTTAGTATGGAATTCTCAGGTAGGTTCTTCTCCCCACGTGACATGTGCTCCCTAACATGGTATCAGAGCAGGGAGCACTCGTTGAAGTGGGACCATCTCCCGCCGTGAGGGGCTAGAAGGACAAGACATGCTGTGTGCTTGGAAGAACGCTCAGCATACAGTCAGCATCTGCATGTGCTAACACCTCATGTAATCACAGTTATTGTGTATAAATAATTCATTATGTAACAGTGATACACAAATACTGCCATAATTCCAAGTAGGATAACCACTCTCCCCCACCCCCCAAAAAAAACACCTCCTGGCTCTGAAATCCCACCATCAAAGCTTGGTTTCTTTCCCAGTAGGCTTTCATGCTGTCTAAAATGCAGCTACAGCCGGGGAGGCTTCAGGCCTGTATACCGCAGAGAAATAGAAGAGTTTCAGACAAGGCTTTGACAAAAGGGAAGGGGGGGAAGGTCACAGAAGCAGAATGTCAGCGCAGGAAAGGCCTTTGGGGCTTAGAGCTTCACCTGTCACCTGACAGATGGGGAAACTGAGTCATAGAGTTAGTGGGTTACTCTTTCTTCTTTAAACAAGGGTGAGCACGCGTGTGTGCATGCACGTGTGTATGTGTGCACTTACTTGTTATATGTTTTGGGATTGTGTTCCCATCACTAACTCTGTGTAACAAATCACTCACAACAGACTGATGTAAAAACTAAGTGATGGCCATTTTGTTCAGGTCACAGATAGTGAGGGTCAGGAATTCAGGCAGGGAGCAAAGGGGATGATAGCTTGGGCCTGTTCCACAATATTGAGCACTCACTTGCAGAGACTCAGGGGGCTGGTGGTGACTCAGACCCCTGGGGCTGGGAGCATTTGGAGGTCTTGCCTGCTACTTGGGTTGGGATGACTCACCCAGAGCCCCTCTAGGTGGCTTCTCCATGTGGCATGGCCTTTCCGCAGAGTGGGGCCTGATTTCCTGGAGGCAGTGTGCCTGCAGTGAGCACTCCACGAAAGCCAGGTGGGAGCTGCATGGCCTTTTCTGACCTAGCCTTGAAGGTCACAGAGTCCATTTCTGCTGCATTCTACTGGGAATAAACAAATCAGGAGATGAGCTCAGATTTCAAGGGCAGAAGAATTAGATCCCACATCTCAGGGAGGAGGGTCAAGGTTAAATTGTAGAAGAGCAGACAAGATGGGAGAGAATGTTGCAGCCATCTTGGAAAATACAAGTTGCCGGGGGAGGAAACAGCAATTTATAGCTTTTCTACTAAGCCTTTATAATGTCTCTCTTTCATTCTCCAGGCCCCTGGTTTCCTGTCTGGGCACCTTCCTTCTGGCCCCCAGGGGACTGCAGTGAGCTCATGAACACTGGAAGCCTCCCATCCGAGCCTGGCTCCTATGAGGGGAAGGTTCCCAGAGAGGACTCTGGAGGCTTTGTCCAGCTCTTGGGAGCCCACTGGTCCTGGGGAAGCCTTGATCCACCACAGCTGACCTGCGGGAATTTATGGGAGTGAGAAGGAGCCTGCACTGGGAATGGGGGAGGCTAAAATAAAACAAAGATTTAACACTCTGGGAAGGAAATAAAACTATGGACATGTGTGTGCACCTGTGTGTGTGCATGTATGCATGTGAGCATGTGTGTGTCAGGGTTGCTGAGGCTGAGGCTGGGAGAGCGAAAACTCTCCAAGAGATGAAAAAGCACTTGGGTCAGGCTAGCAATGCCAGAGAACTCTGTAGAACAGTGAGTCTGGTGGAATGAATTTTCCCGGTCAGCCCTCCCTTGAAAACGGAAGGAAACCAGTAAGGGTTGAGGACCTACTAGGTGTCAGGTACTCCATTAGGTACCTTATATAAATTTTATTTAATTCTCTCAATGGAGTCACAAATTGGAGGTGTTGGTAGCCTCTTTTTGTACCAGAGGCAACCTGATTAAGGTCACATGATACAAAGGGCCAGAATCTAGATCATAAGATATTTCTTAGGACTCTAGGACCTATGATCCTGTCACAAAGCCAACTTCTCTAAAAGGCCTTAAAGTTTTATCTTTGCAGAAAATCTTCTGTTAAAAAATATAGAAGAGACAATAAAGGAGCTGTTATGGTTGAGGCAGGGAAGGAGGACTTGAGACCCCATGGCTGAACTTCCTTTGGACCCCGAATGACAGCCTCTGAAAGATTTGGGGAACCCAGGAGTTCCATGGGATACCATTTGAAAACCCAATAGTGTTTTCTTTCTTTTTTTTTTTTTTCCCCAATAGTGTTTTCATTAGCTGCCAAACAAGACATCATATTTTGCCTGTAGTGTTTTTGTTCACATCTCTGAATCTACCTAGGGCCATCTCTCTCTTCATCCATCTCAATATTGTTGATCCTTCCATGCCATCTCTCCTGGAGGCCTTCCCCTGGGTTTGTTACTTTTCTGTCTCTATACTCTCTGGGACATGTAGAGTAATTCCAAGATTCACCTTATCTCTTGGTAATAATGATTCCCCAATTTATAATAGCAGTTCACCATTTCAGAGATCTCCTTTGAGTTCCCGATTTGTGTATCTAAAATGCTACTTGACATCTCCCTATACGTGTTGAGTAGGAATGAAAATTTAACATGTCTGAAATAGAACTCTTGATTCCCCATTCTACTATCCCTCCCAAACAAGCTCACCTGTCCTTTTCCTAGTCTTCCTTGTACTACCAATGTCCTTGACCATCTTGAGATGGTTTCTGAGAACCAAGTCCCAAGGAATTAGCCAAACTTTCTTCTGATCCTGAGCATTCTTCAATATCAAGTGGCCATAATGGAGAGAACAGGTGAGGTGGGCTGCAGAGATGACAAGACTGTCAGTAATTGAAGGAGGACTTTACCACTCCCTCCTCCGCAACATGGCTCGATTCATAATGGGCAAGAGAGACTGCAGGAAAGGGGACTCTGACACAATGTTCTCTAACATACTTTGGCAGAACTTGAGTACTGGTGAGAATTCCTGACATCCTAACAGTCTGGCTCCCCTTACCCCTAGGACACATTAACATGATTGTTGTGACTAGGTGATCTCAGTTTGTGTAGGGACTTCCCAGTTGGATTTAACCCTCTTGATGTTGGAAGTCATTACATGGTCCTCTCATGCCTTGTGCATTGCTTCTCATCAAACATCTGAGATTGAAATGACCAAGTAGATGCCATGAACAATTGATGAAGCAAGCTGGTACATTAATACGGTTCCATATCTGAGTCTACACTGAGATTCTTAGAAGAAACTACATCTAAAAGGACTGAGAAGGATGTGAGGGTGATTTGGCTGAAACACCCATCACCCCATTAGTTGACAGAATTGATTCTGTTAATCTGGCTGGCTAGGTCATGTCCCCTTCCTCCCTCTCTGCTCCTTGTGTGTCCTTCCCAAGCCTGCACTCAGTCGAAGAGGATGGCCTTCCCTGATATTGGAGGATTGTTCTTTGGTCAAGGGTATATGGGTAGCTGTGCTCCCCTGCTAGAACCTACAAATAAGCTCTTGAGGTCCATTTGTAGAAGAATGCAGGGTAGTCAAGTTTCCAAGACTCCAGACCCATCCAGATGAGGTGCTACATTTAAAAAAAAAAAAAAAGAGGACTGAGCAATTTGCACATCCAGATCTCAAATTTCTATAACTTGGTGCATTGTTTGTCCATTGGTTGTATCACAGGGAAGAGGAAAGGAACTAAAATCAGTGAGGGCATGCCCTTGGTGCTGTGATACCTAGATACATCATGTCATTTCACTCCCATGCAGTCCACTGAAGAAAGCAGGTGAGAGAGGTCCAATAAAAAGGCTCCTTTTTTTTAATTTTTATTTATTTATTTATTTTTTAATTTTTATTTATTTATGATAGTCACAGAGAGAGAGAGAGAGGCAGAGACATAGGCAGAGGGAGAAGCAGGCTCCATGCACCGGGAGCCCGACGTGGGATTCGATCCCGGGTCTCCAGGATCGCGCCCTGGGCCAAAGGCAGGCGCTAAACCTCTGCGCCACCCAGGGATCCCCTATTTTTCATCTTTTTATGATAGAGAGAGAGAGAGAGAGAGAGAGAGATTGAGAGAGAGAGAGGCAGAGACATAGGCAGAGGGAGAAGCAGGCCCCATGCACCGGGAGCCCGACATGGGATTTGATCCTGGGTCTCCAGGATCGCGCCCTGGGCCAAAGGCAGGCGCTAAACCGCTGCACCACCCAGGGATCCCCCAATAAAAAGGCTTCTTAGCTAGTTAGTAAGCAGGAGGGAAATGATTTGAATTTAGATCTAGTTGATTCTAACTTTTATAGGTGAAGAATATATGTTTCAGCGAGAGCTAGCAATGTGTTCAAGTTCAAGGCTAAAATTTATACCCGGATCTGATTCTGGATCTGATTTGGGCTCTGTGTCTGTATTCCTCTGTATCACATCTCCCACCAACGCCAACTCCATCTCCAACAACAGTGGTCCTGGTTGGATGAACAGTATGATCAGTCTTGGATCCAGTTCTCCTGTCATAAGGCAGAAATCTGAGAACAAATTTCTTGCAAGGAAGTTGCTAAGCGAATCTGATGTCTCATAGGGATGTTGAAAATGGAGTATAGTTCAAAGGACTGGTAAGTGCCTACTATTATTTGTCTTAACATTTATACTTCCTCTCGTTACCTTGCTGGAAATAAATTGTGTTATTCTGAGGTACTGAAAGAAATTTTTTTTTACAGTGGAAATATCAATTTATTTCCATAATAGAAAATTGACTATGTTATTGATCAATATGTCCCATCTGCCAAGTCTTCCTTTTTTTTTTTTTTTTAAGTCTTCCTAATTATAAATTGAAAGGTGGACCCAATAGCATTGTAACTGTCAAACATTTATTGATGGAAAGCTGTTGTTATAAGTTTTGATGTAGGTCCCTCTAATGACAGACTGGCATAGAATGAGACACCAAATTAAATATGTTTCATTTACTAGTAAAATGGTTTTGTTCAGTTTCATCTCCCAAGAGTTGATTAACCAAATGATCCTGTGAACTGTTCACTCTTTAAGAGGCATTGGACTTTACCAAGTGCCAGCCCTGAACCATGCTTACAAAATTGATATCTCACATCTCAGATTAATGCTGTTTTAATTTAAAATTTTAAATTGATTGGTTTATGTAGTCCTTTATTTTTGTTATTTGGTCAGAGATTCTTATAATCCCCAGTCCACTCTACTTTATGAACACTAATTTTCTTGCTTAAATGTCAACATCTTCAATAAATACATTCAAATATTACCCAAACAGATTGTTACATGACATTTTTTTTAGCATTTTGCCCATTTTATATGCAATAACGGATCTCCGAGATAGATTCTTATTTTGATTCCTCCTCCAATTTGGCAGGGATTAAAAAGCTGCTGCCTGTCACAGGCCCAAACTGTGTCAAATGGGATGAACTTCTGATGAACACACACTACGGAGGCTAATAAACTCTAATTATACCATAGGCATCTTCTGAAATGGGCACATCCAATTCCATACACCACAAATATTGGCCCAGAATCAAGGATGAATTCTGAACTGATGCTTTTATTGCATTTCAGATAGTGGAGAAGTTCCATTGAAGGCAAGAGAGCAAGGAGACAGCCTTCATATAGTGATACACGTAGTACAATGGGAAAAGAGTGGGGGACCTAGTTACCTCTGAGCACCTCGTGCGCTAGGTACCCAAATTCGTAACATCAGCAGACTGTCTTTTCCTTCAAATTGCTCAGTGTTCTTCTGCCCCTTGAGTCTGAAGTCTTGCTTTCTTTAACTCTGGGAAATGTCTTCTCATTCATTTTATTATTACTTCCTCTACAAATTTGATCCTTGAACAACATGGGTTTGATCTGTGTGGTCCCATCTGTAAAATGGGATAATATTTTTACCTAATAAGGTGGTCATGACACTCAAATAATCTAATTAAAACCATGATGCCAGATACATAGTAAGTGTTCAACAGATATTTATGACTGTTACTCTAAGTCTATTATTTTTATTAGAGCACAAAGAAAGTAGAGCTTAATTTCTGGGACTGGGGATCAAGGAAGTTTTCGTAGAGGGGGAATGCACATGTTGAACCTCAAAGAATAAGGTATTTCACTGAGCCAACACAGAGGAGAGGAAAATGAGGAAGGACATCTCAGTTTCAGGGGTGGGAATGTGCATGCTATGTCTGGGAAATGAAAACAAGGTGATTTTGCCTGGATTAGGGTGCAGCAGGAAGAGGAAGGCAATAGGTTGGGGTAAAAACCTTCCTCCTCATCCAGATCCCTATCCCCACCCTCCTCAATCATCTTTACTCACTCTGGAATGCCCTCCCACTCATCCCAGCCAACACTGCCTGCCACTGTCTACCCAAGTCCAATCCATTCTGCGACCGAGGTCTAGTATTACCTTTTCCGGGAAGATTTTTAAGTTCCACGATGGCAGGATCATGTCTGTGTTGCTCTGTCCTATTCCAATCATCTCTCATAGTGCTTGGCATGGTTTGGGTACTCATTTCTTTTCTTTTTTTGTTCAATAAATAAATATGGCAAACCCTGTTAGTAACAATGTCTGCCTCCCCACTCCTCCCCCTTTCTGCTTGCTGACAGAGTGCCCCTGTAGTTAAGGTAGCAATTTTCCCAGTCTCAGGCAATGAATCACAATTAGCCTAGCACAGCGCCATCCAAGGGAAACAGAATGAGGGCCACAACTGTGAGGGCACTTATATAATTTAAGATTCTTCTAGTAACCACATTTTAAAAAGCAGAAAGAAATTCATTTTCGTAGTATATTGTAACTTTTGTAAAATTTATTTTGATAGTATATTTTTTAGCATATTTCAATTTTTGTAGAACTTATTTTGATGTATATTTTAACTTGACATGTCCAAAATATTAGCATTTTAGCATGTAATCAATAAAAAATTATTAATGAGCTAGTTTATTTTTTGCATCAAGTCTTTGAAATCTGATGCATGTTTTACACTTACAGCACATCTCTATTGGGTCCAGTCACATTTCAAGATCTCAACAGCTACACGCACAGCAAGTGGCTCCATTATTGGACAGCTCAGGTCTAGGCAGTTGTAACCAGCCATCTCCTACTTTCCCAGGTTCCTGTTTGGCCAAAGATGATCATGTGACCCCGTTCTGACCAACGAAGTGAAAAAGGAAGTTAGACAGGGCCATCTGGGAAAACTGTTGCTCTTCTCTAAAGGGACAAGCTTGGCTTATGCCACCTTTCCCTCCCTTGTCTTGAAAGCAAATATGCTACCTGGAACACATTAAAAAATGGTCAAGAGCAGGCTTCAGAAAACTTTTTCTATAAAGGCCAAATAGCAAATATTTTAGGTTTTTCAGGCCGTATTGTCTCTGTTACAACTGCTCAACTCTGCCCTTGTGGTGCAGAAACAGCCACAGGTAATATATAAACAAGTGAATGTAATTATATTTCAATAAAAATTTATTTGAGGAAACAGTGGGCAAGGCTGATTTCTCCTATGGGCTATCCTTTGTCCCCATCATGAGAACTATAGAGACGCCAGCCCTGATATGAATCCACTTCCAGACTTCTTGTTACATGAGGAAAAAAATAAATTCAGCCAGTATGAGTTGGTTTTCTGTGACTTCTGGCTGATAGTCACCTAATAGATAGTTAAAAGGTAGAATTAGTGTGCCAGTTATAATAAATCTTCTCTTCCAAGATACCGTGCCTTTCAAAAATTTATCACTAAGATAATATGATAATCACAGTAACATTAATGCCATTGGTTGAAAACCACTTGCTTTATAAACTCTGATCCTCACAACTGCCATTATTCCAGATTCATTGATAAGGAAGCTAAAGTTAAAAAAAAAAAAGCATTGTCTTAGGTCATGTGGCTGATACTTGGCAGAAAAAGGATTGGAATCCAGACCCCATCTGAATCAAAATCATTCAGAAATATTTGTAAATCATCTACTACATGCTGGCTACCGTTTTAGGCACTTGGCAAGATCCGTGAGCAGAAACCAAGATCCCTACCCTTGCTGAGTTTACTATCTGGAGAGCTAGCAAAAGGCAATAAACAGCCTGCAGTGGGTTAGGAGGTTGTTTGCACCCCAAGTTTGTTGCCTCATTATTCACAATTACCGAGATGTGCAAACAACTGAAGTGTCCTCGAGCAGATGAACGGATAGAGAAGATGGGATATATATATATATATATATATATATATATATATATATATATATCTCCTTTTTTTTCTCTCTCAGTTACCAAAAGAGCCTTCAAACTCAGCTGGTCTCCAATCCAGTGGTTTTCAGGGCAACTTCGCCCTATAGGGAGTATGTGGCAGAGTTTGAGGACAGCTCTGGTTTTTACAATTGGGGGAGAGGTTTCTAGTAGCATTTTGTGGGTACATCAGGGATGCTGCTAAACATCCTACAAGGCATACATGAGTCCTCCACAACTAAGACTCAGGAAGCCCGAAATGTCAACAGTGCCAAGGTTGAGGAACCCTGATCTAATATATCCCCTACACTCAATAGGTGATAGGTTCACATTTCAGATCTCAGCTATGCCCCTTGTGGTGTATATCTGTCAGACTCATGGCTTCCTACCGTCTTTTGAATGGCCTTTCTGCATTGAGGAAATTCCAATTATTTTAGGTCCTGCCTTTCTAAGGAAGAGTTTAGACCCCCAATTTCAGTCTCCTTTGCAGCCAGGACTCAGACGTAGGCCTCAGTCTCCCTCAATTAGATGCCCCCTATGAGCCTTTGATTTAGAAGTTATTATATATATATATATATATATGAAATATCACTTAGCACAAATGAAGAGAGAAATCCTGCCCCTTGCAACATGTTTGGACCTCAAAGGCATTCTGCAAAGGAAACCAAGGAAAACACAGCAAGAGAAGTACTGCATGATCTCACTTACGTGTGCAATCCAAAATAGTCAAACTCCAGAAACAGAGAGTAGGATGGGGGTTGCCGACTGGGAGGAGAGAGGTGGTCTGGGTGGAGGGGAAGTGGAACAATATTGGTCAAAAGGCACAAAACTTCAGTTGTGCAAGATAAAGGAGGTCTGGAGATCTAATGTATAGTTTGCCAAGGATAGATCTTAAATCTCAACAGACACAAAGGGTGACTGCGTGATGGTGATAAATCTGTGAGTTAGCTGGATGGTGGTGATCATTTTGCAATGTATATGAATATGAAAACATCAGGTTGCACATCTTAAATATATACAAGTTTTCATGTCAGTGATATCTCAATAAAGCTGTTAAAAAATACTTATAAAGAGGAGAAAGTCAAGCAGGAGTCTTCCCACTGTGCTGTCTGCCTCTTTGCACTTCTCTGAGTTGCATTCATCATAGGCTGCCTTGTGCAAGGAGGATGTGAACGCATGTGCGCATTTTCTTCTCAGTTACACCCTCTTGGCGCGGAGGGCCTCCATTTCACTGATCTTAATACCACTTCGGCAAACAACAGGTACTCAAAGCTTGTCGGATAAAAATCCAATTGAATTCACTTTGGCATCAGCTATTCAGTTGGAAGCAGCCCAAGAAGCATGTAGATATGAGACAGGGTAGGTCTAGTTCAAAAGTCCTGCAAAGATTTTTGTGAGTGTTCACCAGGTTGCAGGCACCGTGCTGGGCTCAAGGCTCCCAGCAGGCTCAGGTGGGCTTAAGGAGGCAGGTGTCCAGGAAAGAACCCAGCTCGCCAGTAGCAAGGTACATAAGGCCTGGACTGCACAGCTCCAGCAAAGACAGTTGGGAGAAATCTGAGAGGGGACTTGGTAGGGACTTGAGGCAGTAACAGCAGCAGCTGCCCTCCTGGTTGGCTCTTACGCTACCTAGGATGGCATGTTGACTCTCCTGTCAGTCACTCTGTTCCCTGGGCTAGGGGCAGGTGTTTCCCCCAGGCCCCACACCAGATGTACAACCTCTGTTTGCAAACCTGCCACAGGAAGAAAGCAAACACAATGTATTTGCATTTTGTTTGTTGCAGGTGAGTGGCTTTCCAGGCCTGGCTCAGGAGGTCATCTGATCACTCAGTGTTTGAAGCCTCACACCAGCCACAGGTGTCCATCCCATTGAGTGGGCCAGCAGAGGACGGCCAGCGCTAGTTCCTGGAAGCTGCGTAAGGAGCTAGAGATCTGATTTCTGGGTGAATACTGCTCAGGACTTGAAGACCAATGCAAAAAATAGAAAGGTTCACAGGATATATCCTCCACGGGCCCCCTCCTCCCGCCCCATTTAAGATGGAAATCACTTTATTGAGTTTTATGGGGCGTGAGGATACCTATTCTTATGACTTAAATTACCTACTTTACTGGATAGAAGAATCTAAATGAGAAACCTGGCTCAGGTTTTTAGCCATTAAAAAAAGTTAATATTCAAGTGTATTTTTGTGGTGCCAATTTGATCCTGAAATTAGATCTGCTTCCAGAACTCAAAGTTAAATGGGCCGCAGTTAACTCAGCCTGGGTCTTGGAACTTGGACGGGCCACTTCCCTCCCAGACTTCGTTCCCTTATCTGTAAAATGAGGGGTTGGACTACAGCATCTCAAGTCCCTGCCAGCTTTGCCATTTTAGGATATAAATAGATTCATAATGACAAGGACTCAAGGCCTTCTAAACCTGCCCGGGCATCAGGAGCAGTGGAGGTGTGTGTTAAAAATAAAGATTTCCTGATCCAACTTGGGAAATTCTGATGCTCCAGGTCTAGCTAAGGGCCTAGAAATAGGCATTTTTAATTGGCTGGTTGTTTCTTAGGAGCCTGTTCTGCAAAACCCGGCTTGCCTGGCATTTGACAGCCCCTGAGAGCACCAAAAACCCTTTGCAACCAGCCCAGATCGGAGTCATTCTTGTTATTTTCAAAGATCTCATTGGATAAAAACACTGACCTGTCCCTGGTGTCACTAGCTCTCATCTAGGATTCTGGGCCTTGAACCTAAGTCATATTTGTAGACACTTTCCAGACTGCATCGTTCAAACTCATGCGGAAGGGGGACAGGGGAGATGTCTTTGTAGTTTCCATGTTTTCGTTTCCCTTTTGTGAGAACACAGTCCCAAAGAGGTGGTGGGTTTTAGGGAGGGGATAAGACCCTCCAACTGTGCTGCTGGCCCAGGAACTTGGCTTGCCGGCCCAGTTTTCCTGGTCTGGAAAATGGGGAGTGCAAGCCGTGGCCTGTCGCACATGTAACATGCTGCTAGCATAATTTTTTGAAGCTCACAAATGTTTTGAGGATTAATAAGGTGCTTGGAAAGAGGGCAGTTTCTAAAACTGTGGTGTTTGGATTCAACACTGAGAAAGCGAGCCAGCGGTGCTATGTGTGCTGGAGAGAACATGATGCCAGTGACGAGCTGATTTGATTCCAGAGGACTGAAATATCTAATTGCGACACACTGGCCCGCCCCGCCCTGGCAAAGGGCAGTGTCCTCTCTGTATTCTCATCACCCAAAAACCACTGCCCTCAGCATCTTGCTTTTATTTTGTTTTGTGTTTGCAAGAAGTGAGATCCTTTCTTGCGTGATCCGTGGGTCTGGGTTTGAATCTTGGCTGTATTCCTAATAAGTAAGACCTTGGGCAAGTCACCAAACTGCATGCCTCAGTCTCCCCACCTGTAAAATGGGGATGACAATAGAACCAAGACAGTTTTTGGGCATATAAATGGGTCATATGTAAAATGCCTGATCCATACCACTCCTTGGCAGATAGAGAGTGCACAGTACACATTACCAATTATTGGTTTTATTATCATTAAGATCAGAAAGGAGAGAGACACGTCTACTATGAAAGTTGTTTACATTAAATGCAACAAGATCATAATGATTCTCAGATTGGCTGTAGGCTCACTGTGGGAGGAGGGGGCAGGCTTACAGGTCTTGTAAAGGATGCAGCTCACAAGCCCTTCCTCTTGGAGTTCTGAGTCAGTGCATTGGGAAAGGGGACCGGACTATGAATTCAACACAAGCTCCCTGAGCTGGTTGTGTGGCCGGTGGCCCAGGGACCACAATCTGAGAAAACCTACTTGCTTGTATCTCAGTATTTCTGTTTAAGGGGGTGCCTGTGGTCCCTCCATTGTTTTAGCCTTCTCCCGACAAGCCTGCACAGCAGATAAGAAGTCTGGATGCCAGCATTTAAATACCACATTATTATTATTTTGCTATTTATTGTGGGCAGGTGTTTTGAATTCAGCTGGCCTTTCATTTTCGAGCAGCCAAGCTGGGATGCGGCTCGGCTCAGCTCCCAGAGCAGTCTCTCACGGTTTCCCTTCAGCCTCACCTAACCTGGGCTGAATGGGACAGTCCCGCTGCTTTTGAATTGGTTCACAGGGTCAGGCATCGTGGTGCCAGTGTGCCCAGCCTCCACAAAGGCAGCCCACCATGAGGTCCCCAGCGTCTCCCACAGTGTCTGGAACACAGTAGAATGAATGAACTCAGTTGCACAGATTTTCCTTTTACAAAACCACCAAGGTGTGTTGAACAAAATTAATCCACCATGCACATTTTGTGTCAGAATATGAGTCAGAAACCACTACCCTGTAGGCACGTTTCAGAAGCCCAAACAGATTATCATAGGCTCTTTGACTTGGGATGGAGAAAAGCTTAGCTGAAGGAGTCCTAGAGGAGGTGTAATCACACACCTGGCATACCACTGGGGCTCCATCAAATGCTGGGTCTTGTCCCTTTTCCTTTTCCACCCAAAGATTTGGTAGTTTAGGATTCTAAATGGTGACAGACATCTTGAGACAGAGGGGTTTTTTTTTTGTTGTTTTTTATTTTTTAATAGATGAGGAAACCAAAGCCCAGAAAGGTTAAGTCACATGGCTGAAGTCACACAGCAAGTAAATGACCTAGTTGGAATTTGAATCTAACCCAGAGACTGCAGAGTCCTTTCTCTTTACATTTAATGCCAGCTTCCAGAGCCATTTTTTTTTTTTTCTGGCTACAGATTTATTCAGCACAAAACAATCTCCAACTTTACTGAGGTGGCTGACCACGTCCACCACCAAATCCACCTCCAAACTGGAACTTGGTTGCTGACCCTGTCCTGGCCTCAGCTTTCTTGTCGGCCCCAGGGGGCACAGCGCTTCATCTGTAGGTGTCTCTGTTAGCTTCCCCTCCTGTGAGTCTTGCAGGTCGCTCTCTCTCCAGACCTTTGGGCAGTGGCCTGCCAGTCCCAGGTCTGCTGCGGTGCAGAGTGGCAGGCACATTCTTGGGGGGTAGGTGGAGGTAATCACCGAGATACTGGACACTCTCGTTGGTAAGGTACCAGAAGAAATGTCTCCAGGTGAACTGTTCTTTACGTAGCGTCGGAATTTGAGAAACTGCATGGTCTACATGATGTGAAGGTTGGGCACATTCTTGTCGGCCAATTCAGGGTGTTTGGGCATGTGGATGTCCTTCTTGGCCACTATCACCCCCTCCTTGAAAAGGAGTTCATAAATGGCGATTTGGTTCTTCTTGAGCATCAACATCTCGGTGACTCCAGAGCCATTTGCATCAAAATCACATCTAAGTTTTGGGGAATTTGGCTGGCTCAGTTGGTGGAGTATGTGACTCTTTTTTTTTTTTTTCCATTTTTCTCAATTTAAAATCAATCAATTAACATGTAGTGTATTATTCGTTTCAGAGGTAGTTTAGCAATTCATCAGTTGCATAGAACACCCAGTGCTCATCCCATCATGTGCCCTCTTTAATGCCCATCACCCCATGACCCCATCCCCCCACTTCCAATGACCGTCAGTTGGTTCCCTATAGTTAAGAGTCCTTTATGGTTTGTCTCCTTCTCTGATTTCACCTTATTGCATTTGTCCTTCCTTTCCCCCATGTTCATCTGATTTGTTTCTTAAATTCCACATATGAGTGAACTTCTATGGTATTTATCTTTCTCTGACTGACTTATTTTGTTTAGCATAACTACCCTCAACTTCCATCCACGTCTTTGCAAATGGTAAGATTTCATTTTTATGATGGCTGAGTAATATTCCATTTATGTATATATATATATTATATATATATATATAATATATATATATACCACATCTTCTTTAACCACTCATCTGTCGATGGACATCTGGGCTCTTTCCATAGTTTGGCTATTGTGGGCACTGCTGCTGTAAACATTGTATGCGACTCTTGACCTTGGGGTTGTAAGTTTGAGCCCATATTGGGTGTAGAGATTGCTTAAAAGTAAAATATTAAAAAAAAAAAATCACACCTAAGGCTTGTGAAATTCAAGTCAAGGGTCCCTCCCTATTGAATCCGACTTTCCCGGAGTGGTGGCTAGGAATCTACAGTGTCCAAAAAACAAGCTGTCTTTTGTATCAAAAATTAAACAGACGTTAGTATGAGAAATCAAGTTCAACTTTTATACAAAACAAAACAAAAACCCCCAAGCAGGTAAATCACTTGTACACTAAAGTTCAAGTCACATAGCAAGTCCGCGCCTTCTATATAACTGAGGAGATCCCTAAATTCATCTCACAGAGGGTCAGATTCCAAACCCTACCCAATCGTTTTTTGTTTTTTTTTTAATTGTTTTTTAAAGCTGGTACAGCAGATGACCCCTTGAAACCCACCATGAGGTACTGGTAGCACCAAGGGAATGGTGGACTCTGGTTCAAAACCTCCCCTTGGTCCTAATGTCACCACCTGAATGGCAGTGGCCGTCACTGCCCCCCTCACCAAAGAGCAAGGGGGAGCTGCCAGAAACAATAGGAACAGACTTTTGCAAGGGTCCAGACAGCTCTGCCAGATTTCTTAAATTCAGATCCTGGAGTGTTGCCTATCAGGATGGGTTCTGCAAGGGAGCCAGGGGCATGGATTAAAATACGCATTTGTAAGAAGTGAAACTGGAAGCTTGAGTCCCTGGTGGGTTAACCTTGGAGAAAGACTACCCCAGAGACACTGTAGACAAGTGTGCTCAGGATAACAAAGGCAAGGACAGGGCACTCCCCGAGTTTCTCAGCAATATGCCTTCACCTGCAGTTTAGCTAACAGCATGTCTCTGGGGTTTCTGTTGCTATTAAATTTATGCCTTATGAAATGTCAAAAGGGGAGCACTGCTTCTCCAATACAGTAAGAAATTTCTTTCTTTCTTTTTTTTTTCCTCTTCTCTCTCTCTCTCTTTTTGAATGTAATGCCCTCCTGGAGGATTTTTGCAACCCTGGATAAATATTTCTCTGTCAATTCAAACGGAAAAGAGCTTATGGCTTCTCAAGATGGGCCCTGTTGCCTCCTAACGCAGCGGTTTGTGTAGACAGGGAAACATTTCCCTTCTGCCCTTCCGGTTCTCCGGTTGCTCTAATAATTAAATTGACATAAGACAGTTTAAGAGGAGAGAAACAAATTTAATTACGTACGTACTGGAGCCCTGTAAAAAATATGACACCCAAGGACAAGTCTGACAATTGTGGCCAATATGCCATTCTGAGCTAAGGAATGGGATAGGGGCCTGGGGCTTCCAAGTGGGGGCGGGTGATTCATAGAACAATAAGAAGAGCAGATGTTTGGTAATTAGATGTTTGCCCTGCCATTCAGATAGGTCATTTCAGATAAAAAGTTATGCCTGGTAATAGCTCTCTCTCTCTCTCTGTGCTAGGCTCCCTATGTAAATTCTTTTAGAGAAAAGTTGTTCTTGGATCTGCTGGGTCTTGATGGCCCTTCAGCTCAAAAGAATCCACATGCCAAAGTGGCATATTATGAGGTCACATTTGTGCTCCTGCTCCTCTGCAAAGCAGAGGGACTGAGCATGCTGGTGTGTGCCCAGCACCGAGCCGTGTGCACCAAGAGACTGGAATCCCAGGTTCACCAGGCATATTTACCTGGAGGAGAAAGAGAATGAATCACTGTTCACTAAATCAGGCGAGCTCTCTCATTTCTGCGTGGAGCCCACAGCCTGCCTACAGAGCAAACTGGAGGTAGCGCGCTGATGACGTTGAACTCAAAACAGTCTCTGAGCATAATCTACCCTTCCCAGGCCACACCTCCTCCAGGAAGCCTGCTGGCACGCCTCTAGCCTAGGAGTTGCTTCCACAGGCAAGCTAATGTGTCCCAAGTGACTGCCTTTAAGCAAGTGTAGTAAGGGCATTATCTCACGCATTCCTCCATACGACCTTGTGAAGTGGATATGATTAAACTCATTTTGTAAATGAGGAAATGGAAGCCCAGAGTTTAGGTTAGAGGGTTCAGTAGAAATCTTACCCCCTCCACGATTTAGCTGGCTAATGGGGGGCATGTTGCTTAACTTGTCCGTGCTTTATGGCCTCATCTCTAAAATGAAGAACATACTGTAGGTTTCAGATTCATGCAGCTACATGCATACAGGGCTCAGCATTGTGCCTGGTATATAGCAGACATTTAATAAAATTGTTGCTGTAGCTATCATTATGATTACATCTACAGAGGTAGAGAGAGGTGCAGAGCAGGGATTCAAACCCAGGTCTGGGTGGCTCCAAAGTCCATGGGCTTTGTTGGGTGTGCCTTGATGGCTGCATCTGTGGAGGTTTCTACTGTTAGGTTTTCATACTTCTGTGTTTTTCTGTCCAGTCTCCAAGGACACAGGCAGGCAACAGACTTTCTTCTCATTTGCTGCATTGCCGGCCTCTGGTGTGCGGGAGACACGCACTAAACACCTAGACATGATTTGACGAAAGCCCTCCCAGACGAATGGCAACCTTCCAGTCCTTTCTCTCCAGGCATTGACCATCAAAATAGTGAATCTACTAAAAAAAGTAAATAAAACCATATTGGAAGATTTATTAGTTATCTTGAATATCTTTAAAAGAATAGCAAACTGATTAGGAAAACAAAAAGCCACAGAAACAAATCAGATTAGAGAAGATTAAATATATAAGTAAACATATTTTGACAGAAGGCCCCTGCACGGACTTTCTTTGGTCTATAAGGGAAAGACTCCCTGAGTCCCAGAAAAAAGTTAAAGCAAAGTGGGCTATGTGGCCATTGCTATGGGTGTCATGACCTCATCTTGGCTTGCAGTCCCATTCCTTTATTTGGAAAAAACCACCCTCTCCTGAGAAGTTGCAGACAAGGACCTGAAATCCCTCTCCTCCTTGGCGAGACTAACCTGTGTCTCTTACCCCTTTGACTTATAAGGAGGCAGTATGGCACAGCACTGAAAGCTAGGGTTCTGGAGACACTAGACTGGCATCTTTTTTTTTAATTCTTTTTTTTTTTTTAAGATTTTATTTATTTACTCATGAAGGAGAGAGAGAGAGAGAGAGAGAGAGAGAGAGATAGGCAGAGACACAGGCAGAGGGAGAAGCAGGCTCCATGCAAGGAGCCTGATGTGGGACTCGATCCCTGGTCTCCAGGATCAGGCCCTGAGCTGAAGGCGGCGCTAAACCGCTGAGCCACCGGGGCTGCCCTAGACTGGCATCTTTATGACAGCAGGAACACCTATGATTCACCACTGTTACTTCCAGAACCAGGAGCAGAGTTGAATGAGTGAATGAATGAATGAATGAATGCACCAAGACTGCCTGGGATTGCATTTCTGGTACCACCTCTGGTTAGCCATATTAGTTTTCCTGTATTCGTTTTCCATGATGTGTAACAAATTGCTACAAACTTAGTGGCTTAAAATAATACATTTTCTTAAAATGGTACAGTTTCCGTGATGTAAGAATCCACTTAGTGTCCCACTGGGGTGAAATCAGGGCACTGGCTGGGGCTGCTATTCTCACCTGAGATTTGAGCTCCTTTTCCAAGCTAATGGATCATTGGCATAATTTGTTTCCCTGTGGTAGTAGGACTGATGTCCCTGTTTTGCTCCTGGCTGTGGCCATGGAACATACTCAGAACCTTAATGCCACCTGCAGTTTCTTAACATGTAACCGCCATAGGCAGCTCATGGCAGAATACATTGTTTTCTTCTGGGACCAGCAGAAGCACATCTCTCTCATCTCTTTAGTTTGTGACTGCTGGACCCCCTAAGAGCACACCTGATAAGGTCAGGCCCACCCAGGGTGATCTCCCTTTTGAGGAGCTCAACTGATTAAGAATCTTAATCACATCTACAAAAATCTACTTTGCCATATAATATAACACAACCACAGGACTGACATCCCATAATAACTATTGGTCTTGTTCACACTCCAGGACACGAGGTTATACAAAAGTAGGGGTCATGAAGGGTCATTTCAGAATTCTACCCACTGCAGCTCTTTAGCTGTAGAAAAAGAGTTTCATTTTGTATGCCTTTTCTATATGAAAAACATCGACATGATGTTGTATACAAACATCTACTTTGTAATGTTGTTATGAGGATTATGTGACATGATATAGATTAAATGCCTGTCATGGAATAAGTAATAAATGTAAAACAAATGATTATTTATATTATTGTAAGAGCCACATGTGAGTCTCCAGGGCATGCCTCCAGAATATTCCCCACACTGTACTTTGGGATGAGTTGGATTCAGACAACCAAGAGGAACTTCATTCAAGTAGGTCCTTTGCCAATAGCATTGTCTCTCTGGCTCTCACTTTCCAGATGGAATAGTGTAAACACATATTCTTGAGTGGTCTGGGGTGTACCTGAAGGAAGGAACAATCACTCTTTTACAGTTTCTTAGAAGTCTTATGTTGAACTTTAAACTTAAAAAAAAAATCAAGTGGATTTGGCATTCAACTTCAAAATGTGTTTGCATTAATGATACTGGAAAAATCTTTGTACAACATGGATACTCCCAGAAGACACAGAAAATTTACCTGCATCCTCTGACATATAGGATGTCTAAATATCCCCGTCAAGCCCTAAAGCAGAGATATCCCCAGTTTTTTTTTTCATTTTTAAAGATTTTATTTATTCATTCATGAGAGACACACAGAGAGAGAGGCAGAGACATAGGCAGAGGGAGAAGCAGGCTCCACGCAGGGAGCCCAATGCGGGACTTGATCCCAGGATCAGGCCCTGGGCTGAAGGTGGCACTAAACTGCTGAGCCATCTGGGCTGCCCTCTCCCCAGTTTTTTATCTCCTTGATCATGTACCACAATCAGGACATTTGTTTGAGCCTATTCTTTACTTTATGTGTAACTATTGATAGACTACAAGCATGTATTATAGTGTAATATATTAAATCCATAAGATGCATATCAAAAGTAGAAATTTAGAAAAGACTAGATGAAAAATAAATATGAAATGAAGTTCTAACACTTCCTCCCTCTGCCCAAATGGATCACATAAAACCCCTGGTGGAGACACCTCCTTTTGGGGACCACTAACAAAGGATGCATGACAAACTGTGCAGCCACCACCCATCTTCCTACCCCTGCCCCATGTCCTTGAGGGAGGAGCCTTGGTTTGCGACAAAAGTAGGAGTTACAGCTTTCCCAGCAGAAGAAGCGAAACCTGTGGGAGAAGGAGCAAAGGAATAACCAAACCTTCTTTCTTTTCTCTTGTTCTCTCTTTCTTTTTCCTTTTGCTCTTAGTCTGATTTTTCCTTCCATTTTTTGGTTTGGAGGGCAAAAACGGCCCAGAGCAAAGACAGGCTTGGAATTCAGCATTTACCGAGTACCTGCTATGTCTCGGATCCATGCCAGACACTTTCTGATCCTCTTATCCCTTTCAATCAGTGCGGCACACTCATTGGGTAGCTAGTAGAGTCTGGGTTTTGCATGTGATGGGGATGGAGGCCCCAGAAGTAATTAAACTGAGCCCAGCTCTATATAGTGGACTTTGGATTTTAGCTTCTGTTTAATTCCAATGCCTGAGTTTTAATCACCTTGTAACTGCTGGAGAGATTTTGTTTTATATTTCAGTGCTGTTAAAGAAGGGGTTGCGTATTCAGGTGGAGGGTTAGGATTGAGCAGTATGAGTGATAGTTACCCTTTTAAGAACATACAGGAGCTCGTGATGCCAGAGACACTTCACTTTGGCCCACTACAGTTTGTAGATTGAAATTGAGCCTAAAGACTCTCCTGCTGAAAGCATCTTCAGAAATCACCAAGGTGGGGGCACTTGGGTGGCTCAGTTGGTTAAGTGTCTGCCTTTGACTCAGATCATGATCCCAGGGTGCTGGAATGGAGCCCCACATCAGGCTTCCTGCTTAGTGGGGAGTCTGCTTCTTCCTCTCCCTCTGCCGTTCCTCCTCTGCTCATGCTCTGTCTCTGGCTTTCTCTCAAATACATAAATAAAATCTTAAAAAAAAAACAAAAAAAGATCACCAAAGCCATGGGTCAGCAAACTACAGCTTGGAGGCCAAATCCAGCCACCACCTGTCTTTGCAAATAGAATTTTGTTGGGACACATTCTTGCTCATTTATTTACATATAGTCTATGACTGCTTCCATGCTACAAAAGCTGACTTTAGTAGTTTTGACAGAGACCATATGGCCTCCAAAGCCGAAATATTTTACTGTTTGGCTCTTTGCAGGAAAAGTTTACTGACCCCTGTCTAGTTCAGAGACCCTTAAGCTATTTTGATTGTGTATTCTTATTAGTAAAAAACCAAAAAACAAAAAGCCCACATCGCTTGAACTACATATGTAGATTTGTTTATTTATAAAATATTTAAATGTACTACCATTCTAATATATTTTTTCACCATAAAACACCCAAAATAGAAGTTAAAAATAAAAGTTAATTCTAGTATTTTTTTTTCCTGACACCTCTGTGGATCACTTTGACCCTTTGTTGGTCTAGAGGTTTGGAGATTGATATCGACAATGATTTTTAAACTTAATGTTTACAAAGCAGCTCTTAGGGGTTATAAGGAAAGAATTGTGTCCAATAGCATGGATTTGAATTCAGGGAAATCCCAAATCTTTCACACTATATAATAGTATATATCCTGTGTATATGACAGATTTCATTCAAAAAAGAGAATTTTATGCCTAGGACTAGTTTACAAAGGGACCAGACTACTGTTTCTGGTCATGATGGAATAGCTGGGACTGGACCTGCCCTCCCAGTGTACATTACTGGAGACAGGATAGTGTCCAGGACAGTGCACAGTGTGGGACCTTGTCTCCCTGACAGAAGCAAAACAAAGGTGTGCTCCCTTCCATCATCCCAGCTCTCTGCTTGGGGACACTATCCTGACAGCACCGCATGGTGGCCTTGCTGAGATGGAGAAACAGTGATGGGAGTTCAGGAAGGCTGCGGTGGTAGGTATCTATGGAGTAAGGAGACATAGAGGCATGAACCCCAACATCCCACCCCTTATCCAGGTGGCTGTGTGACTGGGTGAGCTCAGGGGGCCTCTTGAGGAATCACGTCTCATCTGTCTGTCTGTCTATCCATCGTTCTTGCTGCATGCTTATTTGAACATGTTCACCCCTTAGCATCAGAAGGCAGTAGGATGTTTACACCTCACATCTGAGCCACACGCTGAGCCTCTCCCCTGAACTCCGTGGTGAGGAAGTAGGCTTGTGGGAGAAACTGGCTGAAGGGGAGCCCTGACCATCACTCTCATTGTGCCTGTGTGAGCACGAAGGGTCACCTGTGCCAAGGCAGGGTCTAAGCGATCCCGCTTTCCTCACCCTTTCCTGCTAAAAAACACGAATGAGAGATGGAGGGTGGGGGCCTGCCTTTCAGTAAGAGGCTGGTGGCTGGAATGACATTTTGGAATCAGGTAGATGGGGATTCAATCCTGTCTAGTTTATGAGTTGTTTCACCTGAATCTTGTTTCCTGTTTAATAGGAACAGTGTGACTTGTCCTGCAGGGCAGCTGGGGGGCAACTGAATGATTTTCTCTGTATAAAATCAGACATAGCATAGACCAACACCCATCCATGCACTGCAAAGACTATAAGGGTAAATCATAACAATGACATTATTATTATTGAACTTTGTGGCACTAACCAAGAAGGATACTTATGTCTCCCTGGATGCTTCTGCTACACGAGGCCATCACTACTACCTCTGAAGACCCCAGTGAATCCTCTTCCATTTCAAATTCCCCTCCCCTCTGTACTCTGTGCCATTCCCCATCCCCATTACTTCCTACATTTTACTTTTTAAATTCCTTGCAAGCAAGCATCTTAATTTCTCATACATTTGCTAAGAAGATCGAATGAACCTTGTCTGTGGACAGCACAATGCAGGTGCCCATTAGTACAACTGCTTTATTTTTAAATTCGCCATCATTATGTTGCTACAGATTGGAGTTCAGACAGCTACTTGCTGCATTTTTGCAGCAAAATGCCCCAATTTCTACAGTCAAGTGCATTTTATTTTCCTGCTCTGTGTTCGTTGTTAGGGTGACAAACTCCCATAAATTTCATCTAATCTGTTCTGGACTAAGAAACCAGATAACTTGAATTCCTTAAAATTGTGAATTGGCTCTCAGTTTGGCCAAGGGTGTCCCATCTTGGAGGGGAGAACATGAACTTTGCTGCTTGCCTGTAAAGGCACTTGCTTTCATGTTTCAGAGGGCTTTTGTTTACTACTCACATTTGGACCGTGTGCTGAGGAGCAGTGTTTCCCAATGTTGAATCGTTCCTATGTTTTTACTGCATTTGCTCGTGCAGCAAACCATTATTGTGTGCCAGACATGTTCTAGTTGGAAATAGAGAGTTTTGAAGTACCATTTTCCCTCTAAAGAGCTCCTGCTTCTGTGGGACAAAGGGGTATCTGGTCACTTATGCCACAGAGCACTCTGTGCTGTGAGAAAGGTCCCCAGATGCTTGGGGACAAGAGGAAGAGCCTCAGGGCTGAGTGGTCAGGGGAATCTTCCTAGAAGAAGTGACACTGAGCTGGCTTCTGAAGGTAGAGTAGAAGCTGGCTAGGCCAAGATGACTGGGAAGGGCATATGAGACAGAGAACAGTGGGTACCTCCCCTAGCCTTCTTCACCTTTATCCAGGATGCTGGAAACTTTGGAATCCTCCTTGGCCTTGCTGCTTCCTTCTTACCTCATCAACTCCACTTATTTCTAGATACCCCAGCTCTTGAGTTACTCTCAGGCCTTCTTTTTTCCACATCTCTAGTAATCCTTCTTGCCCAACTAGTCTCCCATCTCAATGTTCTGCTCAAGCCCACACAGCAATCTGAGTGCTCTCCTGCTCAAACCCTTCAAGGGCTTCGTAGGCCTCCACACAAAATCCTAGCATCTGTTCTACCACCTTTGAGACCCCTTCCAGACCATCACTGCTCACCTCCCCACATGCACCTCCTGTCCCTCCCCTGTGGTCACTCATGACAGCCATGCTAGCCATTGCCCCGGGCTTCCCTCAAGATTTTATCTTTGTCTTTGGTTTTCTATCATGCTGGTGATTTCCTAGTCCTTCAAATATCCCAATTCATTCCTCTTCAGAACCTTAGCACATGCAACCTTCTCTGCTCCCACTTACTGTCTGGCCAGAGTACACATATCTTTCAGGTGTCAGCTTAATTGCAGTCTTCCTCAGAGAAGACTTCTCCAACCTTCCAGTATTTAAATACTGCTTCTCCTGCCCTATTTTTCCCCTTTATAGAACTTACCATAGTTTGTAAATTAAACATCTACAATGGTATTTGTTTGCATCTTCCACCACACCCCAAGCTCCGAGAAGAAAAGAAGTATACCCCGCTTACCCCCTCTATTATCTATTACAGTGTGTGACACATAGTAGGTCTCAATATGTATAAGTTGAGTGAATGAATAAAAGGGATGAGTACTCCTTGGGGAAACATATACACCTGACAATAGTCAGAAAAGTCTTGTGCATTAGTATCCTGTTGATGCATAACAAATGACCACAAATGTAGTAGCTTGAAACAATATAAATTCATTATTTCACAGTTTTTGTGGGTCAGGAATCCAGACACAGCTCAGATGGATCCTCTGTCTCATCAGGTTGTCTCATCAGGCTGCATGTAGTCAAGGCACTGGCCACATATGGTTCTCAGCTGGGGTCCTCTTCCAAGCTCATTTTGATTGTAGGCAAAATTGAGTGACTTGCGGTTGTAGGACCAAAGCTCTTGCAACTAGATCCTGCCCTTCTCTGAGGCAGCTTTGCTTCTTCCTTCTTGACACTAGCAGGATAATCTCTTTGAGTATCACTTTTTTTCCCTTTAACTTTAGAATAGTTTCAGATTTATCACAAGATAGGATGGAGAGTTCCCATTTATCCCACACACACTTTCTCCTATGGTAAACATCTTACATGAGTATGGCATATTTATCACCATTAATGAACCAATAATGAACCATTATTATTAACTAAAATTCATATTTTATTCAGATTTCCTTATGTTTTTCCCAATATTATTTTCCATTCCAAGATCCCACTTAGGATCCCACATTCCATTTATAGTTTGCAATCTACATTTACAAACAGCCTGAGTCTGGTTTCAAAAAACATGACACCACTTCAAAGCTTGTGCAGGTGTCTCGGAACAGAGAATTCGTTATTCTTCCTTCCCATCCATGCAATATTGCTGTTATTCACTTTGCTTATCCACATTATACAAACATCTAGTACATTGTTACCATTATTGCATTAAACAATAAGTTATATTCTAAGTCAATGAGAATTAGGAAAATAAAATATTTTATTTTACCTGCATTTATTCCTTCTACAACATCCTTCCTTTCTTCCTTTCTTTACATAATGCAAGTTTCAGACCTGTATAATTTTCCTTTATCCTGAAGAATTTCTTTTAACATTTATTGCAAGATAGATCTGTTGGTAATCAAGCTCCTCTGATTTTACTTGTCTGAGAAGTCTTTATGTTTCCTTCCCTTTGAAAAATTATGCTGGATATAAATTTCTAGGTTGGTGAGCTTTTTCTTTCAATTTTTTTTTTCAAATTTTAAATATTTCACTTAATTCTCTTCTTACATGGCTTCTGATATAAGGTTTCTTGTGGTCCTGGGACGCCTGGGTGGCTCACTTCAGTTGGGCACCCAACTCTTGATTTTAGGTCGGTTGTGGTCTCAGGGTTGTGGGACTGAGCCTTGCATCAAGGCTCCAAGCTCAGTGGGGTGTCTGCTTGAGATTCCTCTCTCTGCTGCCCCCCACACCCCACTCCCTTTCTCTCTCTCTCAAATAAATAAATGAATCTTTAAACAAAACAAAACAAAAACCCACAAAGTTCCCCATGGTTCTTATCATTGTTCTTCTAAGGTGTATTTTTCTTGTGGCTTCTTTTAAGATTTCTTATTTGTCTTTGGTTTTCCACAGTTTGAATATGAATGTCTTGATATTTTGGGATTTGTTTTCCTTTAACCTCATTGATGTTCTCTGGATCCATGATTTGGTGTTGTTGATTCTGGAAAATTCACAGCCATTATTACTTCAAACATTTCTCTTTCTTCATTCTCTCTTCTGACAGTGTTTCAATCACGTGTATGTTATCCCTTTTGATGTTACACAATTTTTGGATGCTCTATCTTGTTTTTTTTCCCCATTTGTTTTTTTCCCTTTGAATTTTCTTTTAAAAAAGATTTTATTTATTTATTTGAGAGAGAGAGACAGAGAGACAGAGAGCACACAAGCAGGGGGAGGAGTAGAGGCAGAGGGAGAAGCAGGCTCCCCACTGAGTATGGAGACCAATGTGGGGCTCAATCCCAGGACCCTGGGATCATGACCAAAGACAGACACTCAGCTGACTAAGCCACCCAGGCTCCCACCCTCTTTGAATTTTCTTCTTGGGATATTTCTTTTGACCTATCTTCAAGCTCAGTGGACCTTTCCTTGACTGTGCCAAGTCAACTAATGAGCCCTCTGAAGGCATCCTTCATGTCTGTTGCTGTGTTTCGATTTTTAGCATCACTTGATGGTTTCCTGGAGTTTCCACCTTTCTGCTTACAGTACCTATCTGTTCTTGAATACTTATCTGTTCTTTTTCCATTACATCTCTTAATATATTAATTATGGCTATTTTAAACTCTGTCAGATAATTTTGACATCTGTGTCATATCTGAGTCTAGCTCTGAAGATTACTTTGTCTCTTTGGACTGTTTTTCTTGCCTTTTGACTAACCTTGTAATTTTTTGTTGAAAGCCAGACATGTTGTATCAGGTAACAGGGGGTCAGGTAAATAGGCCTTTAGTGGAAGGACTTAGGTTAATCTCTCTGGAAGACATGCTGTGTTAATGTTTGCTATAGCTACAGGTGCCAGAGGTTGCCCACTCCTCAATGCCTTTACTTATGTCTTTTTTTTTTTTTTTTGTGACTTTCCTCAGTACCCTCCCCAGAGTCTGCCCCTTGCCATTGTTTTGGCCAAAATCCACTGTTGTTTTACCAGAGCCCTGTTGGAGTGGTGGAAAGGTATGAGGAATGGAGAACATTTTAAACCTTCCCATTAAATCTCAGTCTTTCTCTGGGTTTGTGTCTTGGGGCTGTGACCTTCACAAGTATTTCTCCAGTGATAGAGCTTTTACCCTTCTCTGTCTCCCCCCACTTTCACTGGCTATAGTGTTTTTTATCTGTTTCTTTGAAGGATTTATCCTTGTTGACTATGTTTTTCCTCCCTGTCGGTGAGCTGGGAATGTTGAAACAGGCTGGAGTAGGTAGGATCCCCTTCCCTTCAGTTAGATAGCCTGGCAAAGCTCTTCTGAAGGGGAGGCCTTTGTAATGTAGTAGGCTCCTGGTATATCTCCAAATGATTAATTTGTACTCTCCTGCCTGCAGAGCCAAGAAGGGATCTTTCTTGGAACCTGGGAGGGTTCCTGGATGTAAACCTCACAAAAGTGTGGGTCCTCTTAAGACTGTGGCCCAAGGAGTTTCTTACTCTCATGCGAGTCCACACTGAGCCTTCAGCAATTTGTCAAAATCACCTTCTAAGTCTTCCTACCAGTTTATGAGCCTAGAGGTTTCTGCCTCAGGTAAGCAAATCTCACCTGTGCTCTCTAGAAAGGACTGTCTTTCTGGATTTTAGAGTGGCAGTTTCTCTTACATCTTCAGTTATCTCACAGTTCCAAAAAATTCATTGATTTTTCATGTTGTCCAATTTTTTTCTTGGTGTAAGGATGGGAATGTCAATTTCCAAGCTCTTTACATGTCCAAGTTGAAACTGATGGTCCTTTATTGACTTTTTTTTAGGCATGCACCGAATTAGGTCAGGCATTTAGGATAAACTCCCTTTTGATTCATTTAATCCTAGGAAAGAAATTCCACATGTTTATAGGTATCACCCACACTCAAGGGAGGAGACTGCATGCAGTACATACACCAGAGGTGGGAATATACCAGGGGGTGGGAATCTTGGGGGCCATATTGAAATTCTGCCTACTACAACTTGCCAGAGTAGGTGACATTTGAACTTGGATTTAAAAAACAAGTGGTATTATGCTGAGTGAAATAAGTCAATCAGAGAAGGACAAACATTATATGGTCTCATTCATTTGGGGAATATAAATAATAGTGAAAGGGAATAGAGGGGAAGGAGAAGAAATGGGTAGGAAATATCAGAAAGGGAGACAGAATATGGAAGACTCCTAACTCTGGGAAATGAACTAGGGGTGGTGGAAGGGGAGGAGGGCGGGGGGTGGAGGTGACTGGTGGTGGGCCCTGAGGGGGGTACTTGATGGGATGAGCACTGGGTGTAATTCTGCATGTTGGCAAATTGAACACCAATAAAAAATAAATTTATTATTAAAAAAAACAAGTGGAATGAACTGAACTAGAAGGTGGGAAGAGTATGCAAGGCAGAAGGAACAGCATGTACAAAGATAGAGAAGGCACTGAAAAGTGCTATCAAGATCCAGATACTATGTCTGAACTCATCAAATTGTACACATTGAATATGTGCAGAATTTTATTTATAAATTATATCTCAATAAAGCTGAAAAAAAAATTCCAGACATTGAATTCCTTCACTTTGGGATTGTGTCTGAAAGTGTTTGATGGGAGAAATTTCCTTAGGGGAGCTCACTTTGAGGACATAGCTAGCCAGCCAGCAAGAGTTAAAGATAAAGAACTCTCTCTGTCAACCAAGAGAATTTCAGATTATTAGTTTTGAACGTCGGGACATCTAGGTCATCTGAGGCTCCCAGTGAGCACTCGCCTCATAGTTGTGATAGTTGGGTTGATGGATGTGGTTCTTTCCTTCTAGAAATGTTGCCAGCTTGGTTCTAATGAACCAAAGCTTTAATGAACAAGGTCTTTTCAAAGAAGTACTGTGTCTCTTCAAGTAAGTCTTGTTAAACAAACCTTTTCTCTATTTTTTCCCCCTTCAAACAGAAGTTAGAATAACAACAGCAAAACCACCCTACATCTCTCCTGGTTTAGTCCAAGGGGAAAAGTTGGGATAATTATAGATCGTTTCCCATTTGTAATTATATAAATGTCATTCTTTGCTTGGACTGTCATGTTACTGGACATTTTTATTGAAGATGTTTACATTCCTGCAACATATTTGGAACAAACGAAGCAGCCACTCTGCAGGGAAATGGCATTGACGGTTGCCATGGGAACTGTGTGAAGTCACAGAAAGTAGATTATCTCATAATGCATTACCCAGTGTCAGAAACAGGCAGCCTGACTGCAGAACAAACCACCAATTAACAAGCGACAATTCAGGGCCAGAGAATAGAAACAAAATAGAAGCCGCCTCTGAAAGGTCATGTTCAAGCTAATTTATTGGTTACTTTGCTCTACTCAAACCAATTATTCTGATTGCTTTCCACCCATAGAAATCTATTTCAACCATCCAGAGTTCTTTATGAGAAAAATCCAGAAAAATGGAATTTGACATTTTAGTGAAATGTTTAAGATTCGTTATTATTTTTTTAAAATCCTTTTGCTCAATGAGATTTTCAAATTAAATTTTTTGTCTTTTTATTTCTGGAAGTCTTCGGGAGTCCGTAAGCTTGGTGATTAAGGGTGTAGGTTCTAGTATCAAATAACCTTGGGTGTAAATTCCAGCTTTGCCTCATTAGCTCTGTGGCCTTGCACAGATGACTTTATTCTTCCATGCCTCAGTTTCCTGATCTCTAAGATGGGAACGATAGTAGCATCTACCTCTGCAATAAAAGTATCCATTTCATGAGCACAGCATCATGTTTGCTCATGTTATATGTTCAATATGTGTTTATCTGATAAAAGTACTTGTGTTCTCTTGCAAAAAGTAAGGAATTTTTTTAAAAAGCTCATTTTGCGAAGTAAAAACAAAAAGGAAAGACAAATCCGTGTTTACTGCCAAGTCTAACTTGGAATATCATCGAAATCACCTAGGAAGCTTTATCCAGCCACAAAACATAGGGCCCTACCCTAGACTTACCGAATCAGAATCTTCCAACATGAGACTCAGGAGTGTGCATTTTAAATGCTCTCTCTAAGAAAGTCTGATTTATGTTAGCAAGTTTAATAATCACTTGTTGTGCTCATGAATCATTTTGTTGTGCTCATGGAAATGCATTTTTCTAAATCTCATTTTCTGAGTTTGATCAGCACATGAGGGGTGTTGCTATAGTAGTGAAAATTTTGGGATTCTGAGGCAGGCCATATAAAAACCAGACTCAGATGCTGCTCTTCAGAGTCTCTCTAAGTCCCTTCCTCCCTCAGACCTCACTTCCCTACTTGGAAGGAGGGATCTGTGTCCCCAGCCAAGGGATGCTTGGGTGGTGCAGGTGGTTGAGCATCCAACTCTTGGTTTCCACTGGAGTTGTGATCTCAGGGTCATGGGATTGAGCTCCATGTTTGGCTCTGTACTCAGCAAGGAGTCTGCTTGAGTTTCTCTCTCTCTTTCTTTCTCCCTCTGCTCCTACCCTTCATGGTCCCTCACTCTCTCTAAAACAGATATATCTTAACAAGAAAAAAGAATGTCCCAGCCACTTAGGGGTTTCCATGGAAGGAACAAAGAGGCAAAAGCGCTTTCTTTCAGGGGGCAAGCTGCTGTCCTTTCTGCCCTCCAGTGACCCAGTCTGCTTCCTGCTGGAAGCCCTATCTTCTCTCACCTCCAGATTCCTCATAAGGCCAAACAGAAAGGAGACTAGGGCCCTGGGACAGAAGTGACTTGGGACATTCCCGCTCTAGGCAAGGAAAGAAACACAGCACTTGCTCCCCTGGTTACTGGACCTCACAGGGTCTAGGAAGTGGTGTGCTGGTTTCACAGCTCCCTCTCAAAAAGAAAAGAAAAAGCCCTATTTGTACTACTTGCTGATTGACACTATGGCTGATTTTAAGCTACCAATGAAGTCATGGAACACAGACTGGGAGAAGATGGGAGTAATTTGCACTCATGAGCTATCTAAGCCAGCTCCAGTACACACCTGGGCCAAGTCAGAGGACTAGGTTATGGACTTAGTGGAAAAAAGGACAGAGGAATGAGCCACTTGGCTAGATCTGGCCTTGGTCTGAAGCTAGAGGGACAGATGAAGGTCTCCTGCTTGGTCTGTGGCCCAGCTCATGTCACCAGGGCAGAAGATCACACTGGCCTCAGAAAGGCACATCATTTTCTTTGCAAGTGCCCACTTCAGTAGGTTGGTAGCTGTTGCCTAGAGAGGATTCTGAGGCTCTATTCTGATTTAGTAGGAATGGTCACTACAGTAGTTAGCGAGGTCTGAAATGGACACAGAAGAGGGGAGTGAAGGCACACATGTTTGCCATCCATCATGGGCATTCCATTCATTTATTCAGAAGATATTGAGTTCCCATATTTCCAGGCTTTGTTCTAGGCACTGAAGGTAGAAGTGTGAGCAAATCAAGCTCTTGCATCCTAGTGGGAGAAAGAGAGACAATGAACAAATCCACCTGCCATATGTCAGGGAGTCCTAAGACAGTGAAGAAAATAAACAGGCATAGAGAATGATGGGGTAGAGGCAAGGATTTGTGATAACGTGGTTAGAAATGGGATCTTGATGCAGTGACATTTATGCAGTGACATGAAGGAAGGTTTTTACAGTAGAGAGATCCAGGCAGAGGGCATAGCAAGTGCAAAAGTCCTGTGGTGAGAGTTGTGTGCAGTTGTTGAACACCAAGGAGGCCATTGTATCAGGAACCCAGTGAGAAAAAAAAAAAAAAAAAAGGAACCCAGTGAGTAAGGAAGAGAGGATAGAAAGGTAGCGCTAGGTGCTGCCATGGGGCAAGGTCATGTTGGAGTTGTAGGATTGGGTTCAAAGTCCTAATTAGTCATAAAATGAGAATTTCCTACCTGTATATAGTTCTCAAATCTAAACAGGTAGTTTGCCAAGAATTCAAGGGTCTTACTCAAATGCCGTTCCATAAAAAGCATGAATGGATCTCTTGGCAGTTTCTGTAGATGAGGGCTGATTTCTGAAAGTAGGAAAAGGCAAGGAAAATATAAGTGTGTAAGAGGAATAAAAAAAATCCTAATACAGTCAAAGAAGATGCATCTCACTTGATACTTAATTTTCAGGAAGGAGGGGAGGAACAGGCAAATAGCTGAGCAGATTTTCATATTTGGGCATTTCCTGTGCCAGAATGAAAATTCTATGGTCTTACACACACACATGCACGTGCACATACACATGCACACACACACACATGAAATTGGTTCTTAGAAACTTGCACAGATTTTGGAGACCTATAGGGATGGATTTGAATTCCACCTCTGCCTTTTCCTTAATTTTCCTTTAGCACATATGTACCAAGTGCCTACTTTCTTCCAGTTCCTGTGATAAGTATGGGGAGGTATGAAGATGAGTAAGATACTGTCCTCTCCTCAAGGAGTTTATAGTCCATTTAAGAGCTATATGAGATACTTAGCCTCATCGACTTCATAAAGAAAATGTAGGTGAAGACATCTACCCCAAAGGGTCTGGGGGACTAAAGTGAGATAATGCAGGAAAACAGAACTTAACCAGTGTCTAGAGATGCCCAGCATATGTTGGTTTCTTTGTCCACCTTCCATCCCTTGTTTCTTCTAATGTTTAGAAGTTAGGGCTACTCATAGGCTGTGTTATCTTCCTGTTCCTCTAATCTGGTCAAAGTGAAATCAAGAGCAGCCTTGAAGGGAAAATCATTCACCAAAAATGTGCCATGATTTGGGGCAGCAAAACTACCATGAGTGATACTACACTGATGGATATACGTCATAAATTTTCCAAACCCATAGAATATACAGCGCTAAGAGTGAACCCCAATGTAAACTATGGGCTTTGGGTAAAACTTACCCATGTAGGTTCAGTGATTGTGACAAATGTATCCTGAGTGGTGTTGATAATGGGTAGGTACCCACGTGTGGGGGTAGAGAGTATATAGGAAATCTCTGTATCTTCCTCTTAATTTTGCTGTGAACCTACAACTGCTCTAATAAATAGGAAGTCTATTAAAAAATGTACTAGGGTGCCTGCGTGGCACAGTCAGTTAAGCATCTGACTTTTGACTTTGGCTTAGGTTGTGATCTCAGGGTCATGGGATCAAGTCCCACATTGGGTTCTCCACTGGGTGTGGAGCCTGCTTGGGATTCTCTCTCTCCCTCTGCCCCTCCCTGCTTGTGCTCTCTCCCACTCTCACTCTCTCTCTCTCTAAAAGAAAAATTTTAAAACTGCACTGTGGTTGAAGGGGTGGGTTGAAAAATTAAAGACTTTTCTCATCTGGTCTGCTTTATCTGATTATAAATCCACAAACCTGGCAATCATAAGTTTTACTCTAAGAATTCATTCATACAATAGTTGTTTAGGACTTGAAAGGGGTTTTACAAAGAGAATACATTTTAAATAGTTTCAGGGCAGCTCATACAGAATATAAACGTGTACCTATTTCAGGTAAATTATGAGTTCCAGGGGTTCCCTGAACCTCAGGCTACTATGAATGCTGTGTTCTCAGGAGATCCTACACTTAGCTGAAATTCAAGAAGCTAGGACTGGTAGCAGGGTGGAGGTCCTATCCACAGTAGCTGGAGAGGGAAGTGCCAAGAAACTACCTATCAACATAAATATATGTTCATAGGGGCACCCGGGTGGTTCAGTGGTTGAGCGTCTGCCTTTGACTCAGGTTGTGATCCTGGGTCCTGGCATTAAGTCCTGTGCATCAGGCTCTCTGCTCAGCAGGGAGCCTGCTTCTCCCTCTGCCTGTGTCTCTGCCTCTCTTTGTGTCTCTCATGAATAAAGAAATAAAATCTCTAAAAAAAAAAAAAAAAAGAAATAAAATCTCTAAACAAACAAACAAACAAACAAACAATGTTCATAAGGGTGCCTGGCTGGCTCTTGATCTCAGAGTCGTGAGTTTGAGCCTCACGTTGGGCATGGAGCCTACTAAAAAATAAATAAAATAAAAGACAAAAACAAAATATGTTCATGAACTGTTCATTGTCACTATGTAAGCTTCAAACTTCTTGCTGTCTCTACTTTGAAGCATATCTTTCTCTTCCTCCTCATTGCTCAGCCACCTGTCAGCTTCATTGGATCCTGGAAAGCAGCATGTATGTGTGTGTGTGTGTGTGTGTGTGTGTGTGTGTGTGTGTGCACGTGTGTGTGGTGGGGGGTACTTGGGTTATCAAACATTGAACATTTCTATTGATTTTCATATCCCTCACATACAGATAGAAAATGTGGTGGATGGTGGAATCTTGGCTTTCATCTCTCCCTTCTAATACCACACCCATGGAAGAGCAAATTCTGGGATCATCTGGTCCTTGTCTAGTGGAATCAGCCGATTTTCAGTGTGCATGCATGCATGTAGATACTCTGAGTATGTATCTCAGAGAAGACCAATGTCTCTATACTCAAAAGCTTTTATTTATTTATTTGCACATGACATGTTTAATTCCAAGGTGCTCGAGGCATTTTGCGAACACTAAATTAATTGTTAATCCTCTCCATGTCTCTATAAAGCAGTGAAAAAAAAGATCTTTTATGATAAAACATTATAAACTAAATCTGAGAAATAGACTTAACCAGGATAGGGATAATCAAGAGAGATGAACAGAGAAAGATGCAACAGGGAAAACGAGCCTATATGAAAAGTCTCCTGCAGCTCTCAAACAAGGAGGGAAACTTCTGGCAAATTTTCCATGCAGTTGGGCCCCAGCTGGCTGTCCCCCATTCCATATGGTGACTTCATATGTTTCTAGGCTTGCTACTTATCACCTTATAGTTAACCTGGAGTAAAGTACCTCCCTGCATGAAGATGAAATTTTCATACCTGTAAAATGGGGATTACAATAGCTGGATTCATTGTTAACAAGACTTGCAGTGTTCTTTCTCCTCCTCCTCCTCCTCATCATCATCCATGATCTTCAAGCAAATCTTTCTCATGGTTGCTGCTGGTAAGGGGATTATTTCACTGCAGCCAGAGCTGTACCTCAAAATTCCCTCTAGTATAATGTTTGCAGAAATGTTCCCTGTTCTCCATCCCTCCCTGATCTTTGCCCTTGACCGTGTGGTTTTGGAGTTCTTCCCATCTCTACTTGCCTATCTCTCAAATTCCGGCTGGTGTTGTGACTTGGTGTTTGACCAAGAGAATGCAGCGGAAGTACTATCGTTCCACTTCAAGTGGCCTTGAATCCTTCTGTTTGCTCTCTTGGAAGTTTGGCTTGCCACCATGACAAGGCCAGACTAGTGCACTGGATAATGAGAAGTGTGTGGTCCAGGAGTCCTCATCCCACCAGCTGACAGCCATCCTTGCTTGGCTGGTTTTTGGCCACCCATCAGATGACCACAGACACATGACTGAGGCCAGCCAGTAAGTCTCTCCCTGGTGCTGGTCAGCAGAACCACACATCAGACCTGCGAATTAGTGGGCACTAAAAATATGGTTGCTGTTTTGAGTTCCTATGTTTTGGGAATGGTTTTTTATGCTGCAATAACTAATTGCTGCTTTTTTTCAGTCTCACCTTTCACTGATTTTGCCAGAATCTTTCTTTCCTAATTATAAAGGCGAATCCATTCCATGAATTTGTTTGTGGCTAACTCTGACCAGGGTCAGTGAGGGTAATAAAGATGAATCATAAAACTCTCCATTGTCATGAAGTGACAATCTTGTTGGTTAAGTAAAACACAGGTAGATAACTATGATGAAGAGTGAAAATACAAAGACCATAAGGGAGTTAGGAACCAAAGAAAATGGAATTCGGAGAAGAGAGCTTATTTTTCACCTGCAGGTGTAGCAGAGTGGGGGAATTCCTCTTTATGAGGAAGTCTCATAAAGAAATTCCTTCGGTATCTCTAGAATCCATAACTACCCCTCCGTGTCTACTTCCTCAGCCTGACTTCTGGACAGATTGTTATAGATTTCAAATTCTTTTCCTTTTACCAGTCTTGCCTTGGCTCCAATCCATTCTTCTATCAAATGATTTTTTCCGACATGCTGATCTGGCCATGTTACTCCCTTACTTTAAATCCTTTGGTGGCTTCCCACTGCCCTCAAGTTAAAATCAGAATTCCAAAGCATGAATCACCACAAGATCCCTGTTCAGTATCTTTCCTGTTTCCCACCCTAGTTTTACATGTGCCTGCATCTCCCATCATTACTTAAGATTGAGCTGGGGGGAGGGGGTTGTGTGTGAGTGGCTGAGTGGCTCAGTTGGTTAAGCATCCAACTCTTCATTTAGCTTAGGTCATGATCTCAGGGTCGTGAAATTGAGCCCCAAGTCAGGCTCTGTGCTCAGCAGGAGCCTGCTTGTCCCTCTCCCTCTGCTCCTCACCTTCCTATATGCCCATGCTCACTCTCTCTCTCTCAAATAAACAGATAAATAAAATATTTTTTAATTGAGCTATGGTTTTTGGAGTTTCTGAGGGGCATAGTATTATTCTTATTCATCTGGGTTTTGAATTAAGTCAAGAAAAATAACTCAAAGAACCCAGAATACCAAAATATCACCTCTCATTCTGATCAGAACTAAGTTAGATGACACAGCTTGTGTGTGTGGGATGGGCCTACTAACTGATTGCCTTGAACCAGGCAAGTTACCCATCCAGCCACAGACAATCCTGGCTCAGGGAGTCTTAAACCAGCAAGTGTAAAATGCATGATATGGAGAGACACAGAACTCCTGCTCTTTGCATATAATTTGCCTGCAAGGATCTATAGGGAGGTCTATTTTATTCTTTCCAAACTTACCAATCAGATAGATCACTTCACTTCCCCCAGGATAGAGTGAGTAAAAGGGTGGAAAGAGGCCATGGGGAAGACATTAGGAGAAGGGAAAATGCATCTCTCTAACAATATTGAACAATTGTGGTCCTATGGATACACTGCTGCAGCTCACATCTGTGCACCTTTGCGCATGCTGCTGCTTCTGGCTGGAACATTTAAGGTGTCCCTGGGCTTCACCAGAATGCCAAAGAGGTCACTGGCTTACACAAGTTTAAGAACCCTTGGTAGAGCATTCAAGAATGGTCACTCTTGAACCAGTTTGCTTGAATTATATCCCAGCTCTGCAGCTTACGAGCCCTGTATTCATACAGTAATTATTTAACTCCCCTGAGTCTTAGTGTTCTCATCTGAAAATGGAAGTAAAAATAAGCTCAAACTTCTAGACTTGCTGTGAAAATTAAATGAGTATATAGCATGTGTATACAGCTCGACCTAAGTACACCTTACATCTGGCTGTCATTAAACATTATTATTCATGTATATTATTTGAAGGGTAAAATAGTTGTACCAAGTTTTTACATAAGACATCAGTTCTCAAGGAGCCTGGGTGGCTCAGTTAGTCAAATATCTGCCTTTGGCTCAGGTCATGATCCTGGAGTCCCAGGATCAAGCCCTGGATTGGGAACTCTGCTCAGTGGGGAGTCTGCTTCTCCCTCCATCTTCTGTCCCTCTCCCTGCTCCTTCTCTCTCTCACTCACTCTCTCTCTCTCAAAAAAAAAAATAAACAAAATCTTAAAAAAAAATCAATTCTCTGTCTCTCTTGTTCAACTTTCCTTTCCCCACAAGCAATAATTAAAATTTTAGATAATTTTGATGCTTATTTTTATTTCTGCTTCTAAATAACCAGCTGGATACTAACTGTTGATTTCTTTCTTTTTTTAGACATTGTTTAAGAATTCCCATTGGTCCCACCATACATGCGTATTCCTGCCATCTTCCTGTCCCCCCCATGTACTAAGTTAGGATTACTTTTCCTTCTCTGTACACCATTTTCCCCCAGAGCTACTACTGAACTTGTTTCCATAGCCTTCTATGTTCTAATCTGTAATTCAATCCTGCGTCTTTTCCATTTGTCCAAATCTTCTTTTTCTCAAGATATACAGACATTCTAGGTATTTCCAATCTATTTAGTCTTTGTTAATAATACTCTTAGTCTTTAGCTCTGATCACCCTGGACCACTAGCCTTTTTGATGCCCAGGGCACAGTTTTCATCCAGGAATCCTCCTTATCATTCATTCTGGGGATTCTTTGCATCTCTTTCTCAAGCCATGTCTCCTATTTCTAATATCCCACAACTACTTTGTTGATTTTCTCCATCTATTTTGTGATTCCTACTCTTCAGTAGTTTCTCTAAAAAGAAGCCATAGAAGGGGATAAAAAAATTCTTTGCATGTCTGAAAAAAATGGTTAATTCCATGCTGGCTGTTGATTGAGAGTTTAGCTAGGTATAAAAATCTAGCTTGGAAATAAACTTCCTTATGAATTTTAAGGGTGTCTCTTCCCCCTACTCCCTGCCTTCTAGTATCCAGTATTGCTATTAAAAAGTATGAAGACTTTTTGATTGCTTAGCCTTTGTATGTGAATTTTCTTGGTTGTTGTTTTTGTTGTTGTTAGATCTTTAAGAATCTTTTTATCCCTGGTGTTCTGAACATTCATAATAATGCCATTGGATTTGGGTTTATTTTTTTTCATTATGCTGAGCATTCAGTAAATTTTTAAATGTGGAAAATAATATTATGTTTATATATTCTTTTTTTAAATGTTAATCAATCTTTGTCAATTCCTTTTTTTAAGGCTTTATTTATATATTCATAGAGACACACATACACACACACACACAGAGAGAGAGAGAGAGAGAGAGAGAGAGAGAAGCAGAGACACAGGCAGAGGGAGAATCAGGCTCCATGCAGGGAGCCTGATGTGGGACTTGATTCTGGGTCTCCAGGATCATGCCCCAGGCTGCAGGCAGCAGTAAACTGCTGTGCCACCAGGGCTGCCCTATGTTTATATATTCTTAAACTATTTTTTTTATATTTCCCCTTCTTTAATTGTCTTTGTTCTCTCTCATTTTTTTTCACAACATGTATTATCTCACTGTGGAATATTCAGGACTGATACTTAAACATTTTTAACCTTTTCTTTCCCATTTTCCTCTTAAAAGAATCTTCTAGAAGATATGAATGCCAGTATTCTGGAATTAAAAGAAGAAAACATGCTTGGGGTTTTCAGCATCTAAAATACATAAGTTCACTTAATCTTCTCATTTGACAATCTTGCCCTCAGATGGATCTGATGTCTCCAAGACTGCAGATCCACTATTCTACTCTCTGTAGAGAATGAAACTTCTTGTCTTTTTCAAGGTGGTGGCAATCACTTACCTGTGGAGTGGGGAAGGGGATCTGGATATCCAAAAACTGAAGCAGATTTTTTTAGTCTTTCTTCCTTTGATCTCCTTGTCTCCTACTTGTAAAGTTTCTAAAGCCTTCTGAGGATTCTATTACTCAAGTTAAGTTGGTCCTCAGATTTCCTTACTCTAGAAGATGAGTTGATATCTTAGATCTTGTAAGTCATTTGTCAGTTATTTATGTGTCCCCCAACTTTCAAAGTTTTTATTCCCTTGTTCTCCCCAATATTTTGAGTGTATGCCTTAAAACAAAATATCTTCACTGTAAGTGTAGCAGAGTGTCAATGGGAAAGAAAACATGCACGTGTGTGTGTGTGTAACCTATTGACCTTACCCAAAGCCCTTATACTATATTGTCTACATATTTTCACATGGAAATCAGGATGAGCTTCCAAAAATATAAATCAAATGGTTTCTTTTATTTATTTATTTATTTATTTATTTATTTATTTATTTATTTATTTTATTTGTTTATTCATGACACACACACACACACACACAGAGGCAGAGACATAGGCAGAGGGAGAAGCAGGCTCCCTGCAGCAAGCACGGTGTGGGATTTGATCCTGGGACTCCAGGATCACACTCTGAACCAAAGGCAGATGCTCAACTGCTAAGCCACCCAGGCGTCCCTTCAAATGGCTTCTTTTAATATTTAGGATTAATTACAATTCCTTATCATGGCATTATACCACCTAGTACATTTCTCATCTATTTCCATACCTCTCTTCCTTTCAGTTACTGTGCTTTGGCCATGTTGGTCTTCCTTTTCTTTTTCAAAGATGTTCAGGTGTTAGGAATGTGTTCCTGCACTCCACCCCCTCCCCCCCGGGATGCTTTTTCCTGGACTTTCCCCACCAGTAGCTCCTCGGAATCATTTAGGTCAGGGCTGAAATGACTCTTCCACAGCAAAGCCTTCCTCACCTCTTAGAACATATTTAGATCGAGGTTATCAATAAATATGTTTTAATTAGGGTATGAACAAAGGAATCTCTGTTAACCACTGCCTTCCTGCTGAAACTTTCCTGCCTCATGGAATAGCATCTAGCAGTCTACAGACCTGGAGGAGGGAGCCAGAGGAAAGAGATGAAGGTGATGGGTAGTCCCTGAGCTTTGAGAAGTTGTCATGTCTACATGAAGACTCCATGTTTGTGCACCTGCTTACATGGCGGGTACCATCCATACCTACTGCAGATTAGTTTCAGCCATGAACAAACTTGCACAGTAGTTGGGGAGAGACAGGTACTTAAAAGTTAGCATAGACCTAAAAAAATTATTTGAATTTTTGCACCTCCATGTTTTTTCTCTATCATATCTCTTTTTTGGCTTAACAGCAGTCTCCAAATGTGTTTGCTTAGTATCTCTGAAAATAATTTTGGAAAATAATGTGATCAGAAGTTTTTGAATTGACATCTGAAATTCTCATCTGAATTTTAAACAATTGCCAGGGATGTTATTTTCAGCAAATTATAAATATTGACATTTAAAAATAAAATGCCACATTGTGATTTATATGTATCTCCTAAGGGCTAGCAATTAGAAACTTATCATCAAATATAAAAAAATATAAAAGAATAATTTACTTTAATATAACTGGATATTTTGCATTCTGATGTAAATTTTGTTCAGCGTGGGTCAAATTATTGCATTTCTACACTAAGCTTCCCCTTTATCAGAAATGTTTATAAGACGGGCAAGGCAAGGCACTGGATTCTGCGTTCTTCACAGAGATTGGACAGAAGTCAATGGTATTTAAAGAAAGCAAGAAGGATGCTTCCAAGGTGTTAATTTTTAGAACCGTGGACAGAGGGGTTCCTCAAATGTTTTAGTCACGCTGCTCTTAAACTCTGGAGTTGAGCCCAACGTGGGGATGATAAGCTAGGTTGAGGTGCTGACAACTCTCAGACGAGCCGGAAGCTGCATCCTGCCACCTTCAGTGTCTATTCCAGGCTGAAATATCTAAATGCTGGTTAGTGTCTCCACCTTCCTGACTCTGTGCTGAGGCTGGGCCTTCAGTTGTGGAATCTGTCAGAGCAGGGAAGAAGAGAACAGAGCCCTAGCTTCCTAATTATGATTTCCTAGGGCTAGGATTTAAATTGGCTTTTGTTCTTTCAGGGGACAGTAGGACAGAGAGGCAACAGTGGCCAATAGCTATTGGTTGGGAAATAAGAGACATTTGCAGATGATTTAGCAAAGGACAAGCTACACCCAGTTAATCAGGAGTAGAGAAGAGCCAGAGTTGTACTTGCTAATGGAATTTGTTCAGTAACTGAGATGGAAGGTCCAAGGAGGAATGGAGATGTGTAAAGACAGTATTTTCAACAGTTTTCTTTGTTTCTTCTCTATTCATCTGAACACTAAACTGATTTATCAAACAGTCTCATTAGAGTAACATAATCATAAGTGCTTATGATGGAATGTATTTAGGGTTTCAAAGCACACATTCAGATGTCAGGCGTACCTGGATTTAAATCACCAATTTAGTCTTTGCTTTCTATATAACTTTGGATAAGTTACTTCATTTCCCTAAAGCCCAGTCCCATCTAGTCCTTGTGGTTGGCAGCCCCAAGGATGGGCAAAGCATAGACCTCCTGGCTATTCATGGTCGCCTGGACTTTCAGCCTTTCATCTGGAAAAGGGGACAATATCTTCCTTGGGAGCAATGGTAGAAGAATTAAGTAAGTTAACGTGCATACATTGCTTAGCTTGGTAGCTGACACGGAATTGGCATGAGTCACTATCAGTTTCCAAGGTGGCTACGTGCCAGGGATTTTATAGGATTTTTGTGTCTAATCCCTACAACCATCCAATAAGGCATACCTTGCCCAACTTCCCATAGCTAGTTACTGAAACATCAGTCTAACTTCTGAGCCTGTGCTCTTAACTAGTACACCCTGAATAACATGTGCATCTTTCTTCTCTCTTCGTTCCTTTCTCCTTTACTAGCATATCTGTCCATCCGTCCATCCATCCATCTATCCATCCAACGATCCATCCATCCATCCATCCATCCATCCATCCATCCATCATTTTCATCATTTCATCACTATTATTTATCTTTCTGCCTGTCTGCCTTCCTCTATCTATCAACTATCTTTCTATTCTCTGTGTACCTACTTTATACACCTACTTGCATACATTAGTTGGCCCAAAATACAGAGAATAAAACAGAGGCTCAGAGAGCTTAGCAGATCCCAGTTTACAGAGTTGATTTTCTAGTCTAGAATTGTCGACTTCAAAACCTGTGTCGGGATTTAAAAAAAAAATACATCCAGATTATGATTAGAAGTAGTCAGCAATTCATCTTCAGAACAGTTATTTTAAATTTTACTGTCAAGAAAGGAAAATATAAAAGTGTCAGCTATCTTCCTCAACATTTGCACTGCTAGAAAATGAGAAAGTATATTTTAATAAGAGGCATCAGAGCTAATGTTTTAGGGATGGAGATGACATGTTTTCAGGAAGCAGGATGGTACACGTAGCACTCACACACCGCTGAAGGCTTCGTGGCCTTCCTGTCTGGCTGCACTGTCCTTCTTCCAGGCAGAAGCACAGGGACTACTGTTTGAAAGGCAACAAGCTGGCCAAGAGACAAGTGGCACCCAGGAAAAGTGTGACACGCCCTGCACATTTATATATAGAGACACTCCACGGAGCTGACACAATTATCTGCAGTAATAGAGGAGAGTTGGCAGCACACACGATCCAGAACAGCAGGCAATCCTCAAATCATAGCTCTCCAGCTTGGGAATGCGTGGACTTCATTGGGAGAATTTTGCATCTGATTAACTTTTCTAATTAGGCTTCCCATAAACCAGCATGACCTCTTCAGCATTCCTCCCGGAATATATGAATCCCTCGGCAGTTGTTGATGTAGGAGATGACTCCTGGTTGGCACCCTTTCCCATCCCGTGTCAGTTGCTCAGGGACACTGCCTTTCTCTGCCAAGTCCCATCCTTCCCTTCACCTGCTCCTGTCCACAGATGACCTGTGCCACCCCAGCAGGAAAACGGAGACCTGCTCCTGTGGTTTCTCTCAACTTGCTGCACATCTGTCTCCAAAAAGGGGTATGGAAGCAAACACATGTCCACGCTCTCCTGGAAACTCCCAGTTTCACTTATCCTGTCGTGTGTTCCTGGTAAACCTTAGAAATACCCGAAGAATGCCAATATTTTTGATCCAAAGTAAGTCTCCCTAGATCGCCTCTTGTGGACCCCAATGGACACAAACCGCTCTGGGTTTAGATATTCAATGTCCAAGTTTCCTGTTTCCTTTCCTGCTCAGAGGATGAAGTGGTTCCCACTCCTTTCCCAAATAAATCTTCCTATTGCACGGATCTAGCTTCTGTTTAGGAGGTGACGCTAATGCCTCTCTCTCGTTACAAGCTCTTCTTCTCTTTTGGCTTCTTTCGGTAGCCATCAAACATGCTTTGGTGGTCTCCACACAAGAATAAAAACAAAGACAAAACAAAGCAAAAATTTTCAGGGCTCAATCTTTCCCTCAAGCTGCTCCCGATTTCTTCTTCTCTTCAATAACTATTATTAGTCTTTATCTTTTCTTCTTATCCAACATGCAGTAGGCTTGCTTCAGGCTTTCTCTTTCCACCAAAAGCATACTTTGTAAGGAGACCAATAACTTCCATCAAAACATTTTTTTTCACATTGAATTGCTGGCTTTTTTTTTTTTTATGTCTATTTTCTCCCACTGGTTTGTTCTTTGAGATTGAGAAGACAGCCATTCTGTGTTCTAGCATTTGACAGAGGGCCTAGCATATTGTATCTTCTCAACTAACATTTATAGAATGAATGTGCTCTGCCAAATCCAATGGATCCTTTTCCCTGTCACTCTACTGGTTTTCACAGATGCATTTGCTGCTGCCGACTCCCCATCCTCCTTGAAACTCTCTCACGCTCTGGATTCTAGAATGTAGCTTCTCTTTTCCTATTTTCACTTCTACTTGCTCCAAGAAAAAAATGGATAAAGTCTCATTCATTCTTCTAATTTGTCCCTATTGTCTTCTACTGGGTCATGATAAAGTGAATGGATTAGAATGGATGAATTACATTGGCTATGTAAGAATTTTCTCCACTCTGCTTTCATTCCAAGGAAGATATTACCTAAATAGGTTTCTAATTCTCAGAAATCTCGGGTCTCTCCTGTATGTGAGAACTTGAACTCTGCCTTATTTAAATCCATAGATCATAAGACACTTGCTGCTAATAAGTATGGAATACTTTTTGCATTTAACTTTAATTTTTTTGAAATAAGTAGTCTAAAGGAGTTTTTAATCTAATTTCAACCCAGAAATCTGATTGAAGGTCAAGTAGGCCTTATCTCTTTTATAAGAAGAAGCAATAAATGTGCCCAAAGCTACCCACAAAGATGAGTGAAATTAAAAGCTAGACATTGCCCCAAAGACTATGGGATAGATTGATTATGACAATTGCCTTAATTCTTTACTGCTTTCTGTACCCTTCTCTTTTGTAATGTGATTTTCAGACCTCTCCCACAAACCTTAATTTTGGTTGGTTTGATGACTTGCTTTGGCCAATTAAATGCGGTCAAGTGACTTTGTGTCAATTTCCAGTTTCAGCCTAAGGCTCAAGCGGTCTGACAGGCTTCCATTTATTCTTAGAACCCTACTATCTCCATGTGAGCAAAGCTGGGCTGGCCCTCTGGAGGAGAGATCATGTGAGGTAGAGATGAATCACTCTAGCCAAAACCATCTTAGACTGGCCAAATCTTAGCCAAATGACCAGCTGACCAACATGTGAGTGAATCAGGTCAAGATCAGCCAGCTCAGCCCAGCCTAGCCCAGTAGACCCACAGATTTATGAGCTAAACAAATGCTCACCATTGTGAGACACTGAGTTTTTGGATGGTTAGCATACCCAGACAAAAGAAAAACTGAGTCAAAATGTCTGGTGTGTCTGAGCCTCTTAATGATAAAATGGCAATTGTCTGACTGAATTAGTTACGTATCTTGATGGATAAAAAAATAGCTTTATTGAGCTATAATTCACACACATACAATTCATCCACTTAAACTGTACAGTGGTCCCTGTTCTAAGACTCCCAGTGATACCTGAAACTGGAGAGTACTGAATCCCTTGTATACTATGTTTTATCCTATACCTACATACCTATGATAAAATTTAATTTATAAATTAGGCACAGTAAGAGATAAATGATAATACTACTAATGAAATTGAATAGGGGTGCCTGGGTGGCCTGGTTGGTTAAGCATCTGCTTCTGGCTCACATACATCATGATTTTGGATTCCTAGGATCATATCCCTCATTGGGCTCCCTGCTCAGCAGGGAGTCTGCTTCTCCCTCTCCCTCTCTTCCTCCCCTCCCACTCATGCTCTCTCTCTCTCCCGCTGTCTCTAAATAATAAAATATAAAAAATAATAATATAATAATTATAACAATATAATGTAATAAGTTATGTGAATATACCCTTTGGTGCACATGCACTCTCTCTCTCAAGATATCTTATCGTGCTGTACTTACCCTTCTCCCTTTGGAATGTGGTGAGATGATGTGAGGTGAATGCTGTGAACACTGTGACATAGTGTTAGGCTACTATTGACCTGATGCTATGTCAGAAGGAGGATCATTTGCTTAAGACCACAGTCAGCCTCACGCAATTGAAACCACAGAAAGCAACACTGTTGGGGACATCTGGGTGGCTCAGTGGTTGAGTGTCTGCCTTTGGCTCAGGTTGTGATCCCAGGGTCCTGGGCTCGAGTCCTGCCTTGGGCTCCCCACAGGGAGCCTGCTTCTCCTGCTGCCTGTCTCTGCCTCTCTCTGTGTGTCTCTCATGAATAAATAAATAAAGTCTTTAAAAAAAAAGAAAGCAACACTGTTGGATAAGGGGGGACTACTGTATAATACAAAAATTTTTAGTGTGTTCATAGTCATATGACCATAACCACAGTCAACTTTAGGACTTTTAGGATTTAGTCAACTTTTAGGATTTTTATAGCTCCTCAAAGAAACCCGGTACCCATTAACAGCATACTCAATTTCCCATCACTCCATCCCCCAGCCCAATGCAACTGCTGATCTACTTTCTATCTGTAGAGATTTGCCTCTTATGGAAATGGCATATAAATGGAATGATACAGTATCTGGTATTTTGTGACTTGCTTCTTTCACTTAGCATAATGCTTTCAAAGTTCATCCATGTCTTAGCATCTGTCAGGACTTCATTTCATTTTTGTTGCTGCATAATATTTCATTATATGGATATACCACATTTTATTTACCTATTTGTCAATTGATGGATATTTGGATTTTCTCCACTTTTTGGCTATTATGACTAATGCCACAGTGACCAATTGTGTGCACAGTTTTGTATGGACATGTACTTTCATTTGTCCTATGTATGTACCTAGTAGCGGAACTGTTTGGTCATCTTCTAACTCTCTGTTGAATTTTTTGAAGAACTGCCAGACTATTTTCCACAGTGGCTGCCTATTTTTCACTCCCATCAGCAGAGTATGAGGGTCTTAATTTCCCCATATCTTCACCAACATTTGTTATTATATATTTTATTGCTTATAGCCATCCTAATGGCATAAAGTGGTACCTTATTGTGATTTTCATTTTCATATCCCCGATCACTAATGATGTTGAGATATGTTCATGCATTTATGATGACATTTGTGTATCTTCTTTAGACAAATGTCTATTCAGATTCTTTGCCCAACATTCAGCCAAAAGTTGGAATCACTGTCTTGGCCCATTTATTTCTAGGTAAAGTCACATTGAGAAATAAGGGGACTCTGGGTGATATGCTATATGTTGGCAAATTGAACTCCAATTAAAAAAAGAGAGAGAGAAATAAGGGGAATTACTTAGGTCAATATCAGGAAAAAAATAAAGGCTTCCAATTCTTGCATCCTGCACATCTTTTCTACAGGTATAAAGGCTCAATAAATGTTGTGTTTGGATAGCAGCGATGGGCAGAGAATGCACAAAGTTCACCTGTAACACTTTATTAACTGCTCTGGAAAAACACAAGCTCTACTTTCTGTGGATTGTAACTCACAGGACCCAGAAGAATAAACTAACAAGAATTCAAAGGGAAAAAAGTGCTTACTGTCCCTTGATACCTTCAATAGCAGTTGTCCAAATAGACCCCTAACTGGGAGATGTGGAGGAGGATGGGGGGAGTAGAGTTTTGAGTAGATTGTGAAGGGAACAATAATGCTGAACATGATGAACAGTTGAATGTTCTCGAGAGTATAAAATCAGGCTATAGACACCTTAAGTATTATCAGCTTCCATATTCCAGACCCAAATTCTGGGAAGAAAGCTCTGTCAGAGCCCCTGTGACCAAAGGGCTGGGAAGAACTCCAACTTTGGGGCTGGGCATCATTACAAGCAAGTAATAAATAGGTTTTTTTAAAGTTTTCAATCTGCAAAAATTCTTTACAAAATTTGGCAGAGTTCATTATGCAACCAGTCCCTTTAAAAGGTTGTAAATTTGTATGCAGGTTATGGTTGTAACTGATCAAATAGATAGAAAAAAAGCCTAGAAGGCAGTAAACCAAAAGATTAATATTCTGTACATTCTAATTTTCTAAAGCAAGCATGAATTAGTGTGTTTTTTTTTTTAATGAGCAAATTTCTTTTTTTGAGGTACGTAATACATTTAGATTTAAGTGCACAGAATTGAAACCCAGGCTGCCTGTGTTTATTTTTTTAATTTTTAAATTCAAACTCAATTAATTAACATATAGTATATTATTAGTTTTACTAATAATGAAATTATTATTATTTCATAGTTTAATATGAATTATGGACTCTAGCATTCAGTGATTCATCAGTTACATATAACACCCATTTGCTCATTACATCATGCACCCTTCTTAATGCCCATCACCCAGTTACCCAATTCCCCTACCTACCTCCTCTCCAGCAACCCTCAGTTTGTTTCCTTGAGTTAAGAGTCTCTTATGGTTTGTTTCCCTCTCTGACTTTTGTCTTATTTTATTCTTCCTTCTCTTCCCCTATGATCTTCTGTCTTGTTTCTTAACTTCTACATCTAAGTGAAATCATATGATAATTGTCTTTCTCTGATTGACTTACTTCATTTAGCATAATACCCTCTAGTTCCATCCACGTCATTGCTAATGGAAAGATTTCATTTTTTGATGACTAATATTCTACTGTATATATTCCAGCTCTGCTACTTATTAGCTGTGTGACATTGGGAAAATTACTACCCTCTCTTGCGCCTCAGTTTCATCTTGCCCAAGATAAGCATAATAATAGGACACCCCTCATAGAGTTGATGTGAGGATTAAATGAGTTCATGTTTGGAAAGTGTTTGCTATGTGTACCTCGCATTTAGTACACACTATACAAATTTGAAATTGTTATTATTATGGTTTTAACTTTGTTGATTTTGGGTGGGCTCATTCATTTATTCAAATATTCATCAAACATTTGCCATTTGCCAAGGCCTGTAGTAGGCATTTCTAGTACAGAGATTAAGAAGGCAGATGTCCCTGTTTTTAAGCTCATGGAAGCTCCAGTGGAAGACCCCCTCATTTTCCCCTTCACTTTGGGAGGGGTGCTCACAGCTCCATGCTTGTGACAGGGCTAGAGGCCCCAGAGTGCTGGTGTTGTGCCCATTTCCTGAGGACCATTTCCTTCTATTTCTGTTCCTCATTGTTCCCTTACAATAGGACCTTCCACTCAGTGCTCCCTTATCACACGCCAGGCACCATGCTGAAGGTTTTACAGACATCATTTGAGACTTAGGTTTGCCTTTCGGGGTTAATATTCTGGATTTCTAGTCTATAAGCTAGGAAAACACATTTCTGAAGGGTCAAGTAATTAGGCCAAGGTCCTATTGCTATTAACTAAGATCCTAATGTGGGCACTTTTAATAATTGCATGATTTTTCCTCTTAGGTTCCAGTTTATGTGCATCAGAACAAGCATTTGCATCAAGCTCTCCAGCCGTAGGTCCTAATGGACTTGCTGTTGGGTTTCACATGGAATCAGGCTTGGAGAGAGGGGTGTGAATGTTGAGGAAATGTCTGAGTCAGAAGGAAGCTTCATCACATGACTCATCAGGCTGCAACCACAGAGATGGAATCAAAATTCCCCACTAACAGAATCAATTTTTTTTTAAATTTATTTATTTATTTATGATAGTCACAGAGAGAGAGAGAGAGAGAGAGGCAGAGACATAGGCCGAGGGAGAAGCAGGCTCCATGCACCGGGAGCCTGATGTGGGATTCGATCCCGGGTCTCCAGGATCGCGCCCTGGGTCAAAGGCAGGCGCCATACCGCTGCGCCACCCAGGGATCCCCAGAATCAATTTTTGATACATCAGTGTCCTACATCTTCCAAACCTTTCCCATTCCCAAACTCCAAAGTAATATGCCATTCAGATAAAACTCAGTCTCCTTCACGGTATGAGTCGGAACAACCCTTTTTGTAGGAAGTATGTGCTGGGGATGCCTCTTTTACAGAGAGAAGGCTCTCTAGAGCCATCTCTAATTTGATTTGCCCCACAGTGGGAGATGAATGTTATTTCTTCTGTGGAGGATTAACCCCAGCCAAGCTAGTTTTCCTAGGCAACCCACCCATCCCTGGGCTTTGGAAGACCACTATGTGCCTCTCTGGCTTCCACAGCAAAAAGAGTGAATGCCACAGTCTAAGTGGGTTTTTAAATAGGAAAACAATCTTTTGTGATCTGTTGAATTTAAGTTTGGAGAAGGTGATGAAGAAGAGGTTCTATTTGCTGCTGTGTCTTAGCACATTCAGTATATATGTTTAACACCTGCAGAGGTGTTCAACACCTTACACCACAGATGCTATGTTGTGCTGTCATTTGCCATGAAAACTGTTTGGAAATGGTAAGGTTACAAACAAAAAAGGACTTTGATTCACATGCTTAATTCCACTTTCTTTTTCTTTGGACCTTTTTATACATTAATTATTGAGTTCATTTCATTTGGGATTGTCTTCTTTCATTTATTCAAGTTCTGAAGAGCAGAACCCCTAATTTTCTGTACTTCTTAACCTGGTCTGAGCCTCTGGGAAAGTTGTGCCATAGTCGAGATTATCTTTTCTTCTCTCCCCCTGCTGCACTTGATCCATTCATACCCAGATTCATTCTCTTGTCTGTCTACCATTTGTTGGATGGAAAGTGGCCTGGCATTAGCTGGTAAAAACGTCAGGTTTTAGCTTTTATAGCAGGACTTGATTAAAATGATGTTTGTAGTGGATTTACAGGTGGTATGACAGGTCAGGAAGAGGATGCAATCACTTGATTTATACTTGAAGAAAAAAAGATCGGACTCTGCCATTGATGGTGACTGGAAGTTGTGTTAGCAGACCAAACTTGAAAATATGTTTGTTAACATTGGTATTGATCATGGTTTGGGGTTATGGTAGGTTAATGTTCCAAGGTTTCTGGAGTCCAGCTGTGAGCAGAATGAAATGGGAAGGGGGAATGCCTGCTGAGTCTTAAGTGTCTACCAAATCAACCTCAGGTTTCCAGGTGGAAGGCTAGTGTTAGGAAAATGAAGATGTTCTTTTTTTCTCGCTCCAATAATGTAACTGAAGACCAAATTCATTCCAGCTCTGGGAGCAGAAGACAGTTGAAAAGAACTGTAGTCCAACCTAGTCACTATTTCCTGTTTTATCATCTTTAATAGAGACACTTTGTGTATTATCTCAAATATCTTCTAAAAAATGATAGATTTGTGGTGCATGCAAGGCGATGTCACTGGCCCGGGGTTCCAGGGCTACCAGTTGGCAGGGAGGACTGGATTTGGGTCCAGGCAATCTGGTGACTGGAGTGAGATGTTGGGATTAGAAGGAAAGGGATCCTAACTAGATAACTAGTTGTCTGGGTAAATGGTGGACATTGTCATTACTGTAAATATACCAAATAAAATATACTTTCTGGTGTTCTAGATAATACCATGGAGAAATTGAACTCCCAGAGCATCCAACTCAATTATTTCATCTCACAGATTAAAAACCAACGAAGTGGGAGGCAGAGAGGAGAAGTGACCTCCCAAAGTCCTGAATGTACCATTTTTTCAAGATTTCCTTATGATGCTCACCAGTGTGCCCCTTCGCATGTGCTCTTCCCAGTCCCTCAAGTCCTAGTCCCCACAAACTTCTACTTACCTTTTGCATCTCAGGTCAAGCATGGCCTCCTGTGACCCCTCTAGTCTTCCCTCTGCCTGAGTCTACAGCAAATTAGACCTCTTCTTCTGTTTTTTCAGCACCAACTATCTACAGGTAGCAACCCCCCATTTAATTGGCAGCTATGGTTCAGTCTTCTCATCTGACAGTTAAGGAAACTGAGGCTAGAAATGGGGAAGAGATTAGCCCATGAGCACATGTTTGGTGAGAAACAGACTCAGGACTAAAACTCAAGCATCTTAAAGCCAGCACATCTCACCGATGCATAGGACTTCTCCGTATTTTTGCTAATTTGCACAGCAATTCATAGAAGTCATGTAGTAGCTGTGTGACTTTGGGAAAGATCCTTAATCTCACTGAGCCTCACTTTCCTCATTGGAAATTGTATACAATAACATGGTTTATATTCAGGCTTATTGTGAGAATTGAGGAAATTAATGTAAAGTGTTTAGTACAGTTGTTGGTGCATACATGAGTCTGCCTAATTGCACAACACTAAGGGCCCCATTCCCATCGTATCTTTAGATTATCCTGTTCAATACACTTACTTTTTAATCATTGTTTTTGTTTTCTGAGGGATGCTCTGACTCTCACTTTATCTTCTTGCCTAATTTTTGTTTTTTTGTTTTTGTTCTATATTTCCCTGTGGGTCTTGTTTTCTCCATGAAGATTAGAAGCCTTGCAGGCTGGTAGATATTTAAGACTCTACACCCCTGAGTTCTGACCAGTAGCCCAGTGAGAACACCAATCAAGCCAGACTCACCCTCAGGTTGCTCAACAAAACTGACCTGGACTTTCTGATCCGTGCATATTCCCATATATCTACTGACGGGAGAAATAAGTGGAAATTCAGCAACCCTGAACTAATGGAAGAAATGCAATGCCGGATGACTTTCGAATGTAAAGGGCAATGCCATTTTGGAAAAAGGTCTCTTTGTAAGGTTGTTCTTTCACTCAGAACAGCACGCAGATCCAATCATCTAGAAAGTCGATAGAGAAGTGTTTCAGTATGAGGGTGACTGTCTTTAGATTTGGAAGGGTTATTGGGCACGTGTGCTTTGGAATGAGGCATCTGACGGACCTGTATCCAAACCGAGTTTTGGATTGAAGTGAGGGGCTGTGATGATTAGCTGTTACAAATGGTAAACATGTGGTCTCAGACTAGACATGGGTTCAATTCTGATTTCCCACTTCCTGCTTGTGTCATGTTGAACAAGCTACTGTGTCTTAGTCTCAGGATCCTCATCCAGAAAAGGGTGATGTTAGCAATTCCTACATCAGAGGATCATTTGTTTATAGGAAACTTTACTGAGCACCTACTATGTGCCTATTCTACGCATTTGGGTGACATCATTGAATGAAACAATATAAAGAATCAAATGAGATAATACAAGGCATACACTTCACTCAGTGCCTGGCACCCAGGGACATTCTCAACAAGTGATAGTTGTTTGTATCACATTTCCTCATTCATGAAATAGAACCACCAGGTGCCCTGCTTGTTTGGAAGCCTGTCCCCTGCCCATGGGTGGTATGTAGCATTTTTGTAACTTTGACTTTGCTTGATCCATTGAACTAGTATGAAGGGAAGGAGAAGGAGGGGAATCGGGCACTAAAATGCTGAGCTGAGGGTCACATGATAACAGAAGCTTTCAAGAGGATGACAGAAGGATATCTCCTGAGACACGCTTATCTAAATTAGGGATGAAGTTCTCAATGGCAAGCCTATTTCTTCCACCTCTTCATATCGTGTTTTCTATATCCTTTTTATAGCCTGTGTATGGGGGAACGGCTGAAATGGGACCAGAAACAGTGTGCAGAAAGGGGTTTTTCTCATTCCTTTTATCAATCTTCTTCAAAATGCCCATTCTCTAGAGGGTAAGCTGGGGGTGTAAATTCTACAGTTTATCTACTTCCAGCATACCTTGGTGAAGACAAGTTTCTCCAGGTCCCCAAGGGCTGTGCTCCTATGAAGTAAATGCTGCTGCCAGAGATAAGGAGCTTTAAACACACCAAACATCCATCTTGGAATTAAAATGCAAGCCGATGGAGAGGAGAGCTCACACCAAGCATGGTCCGCACACTGTGCAAGGTACTAGAGGAGCCTACAGCCAGACACGAGCAGGCATGGTGAGGAATCTAACCACTTTACACCGGGAGTCAGGGAAGCCCCCCTGGGCAGGAGTCTTTTAAAACTGAGACCTGAGGACCAAAAGGAAGCAACATGAAGAACAAAGGAAGATGTTACCAGAGAAAAAGATGGCATGTGCAAAAATCCTGTGGTGAGGAGGGACTGTGATCCTTGGCGTTTTCTAGAAACCAAGAGGAAGCCACAGTGAAGGGAGAAGGGGGCATGAGAGGGTACTAGGAACTGGTGCAGAGGAAGAAGGCAGGCTGTGGAAAGGAGATTGAATCTTAGTCCAAGTCAGATGGAATTCTCTGGAAGGTTAAAAAAATTGTCTGAATTTAAAAATAATTTTAGATTTAGAGTTGCAAGGAAAATACAGAGTTCCCTTACACCATTTACCCAATCTCTGCTAATGTGGACATCTTCCATCTTCCACAAATGGTTACATTAATCAGAACCTAGGACTAACACTGGTACCTTACTATTAACTCCAAATCACTAGAAGATCCTAAGTATGAAGATGACTTAATTTAAGAATTTAAGGTTACTTATATTTTAAGGAGGGGGCATGGGCTATGTGGAGGAATGCATCAGAGTGGGATAAGATGGAGAATGGAGGGCCAGTTAGAAAGCCATGGCAGCGAGCTAAGTGAGAGATGGGGCAGTGAGACACTGGCAGCGAGGATGGAGAAGAGGAAAGGGTTTGTGACTCAGGGCTGGATGGTGAACAAGTCGGGGGTGAAGAAGGAAAGCAAAAATGCCTCCTAAACACGTGGTCTGAGCAGTAGGATGGATGCCAGTGCTCTTGGCTGAGATGTGGAAAATTAGCAAAAGGTGGAAGAGCTTCAGGGAAAATCAAGACTTCAGTTTTGCACATGTTAAGTGCAAGATGCCTGGAATTTTGTAACATTCTATATAAATAAGATTTATCACTATTACTGCTGGAAGAGAGCCTCAATTAGAGGCCTATTTGGATTGAATACTTCTTTCCAACTCTGATGTTTACCCTTTTAACTAGAAGGAAGCAATAGTTATTAAATATTATTGAAAAGTCAGGTCCTAGACTAGATCCCCAAATTCAATTAATAGGATGGTTTTTGGCAATGGAAAAGATACTTTAGTAAGGCAAATATTTAAAGAGATGAACTGAGTTGTACCCTGAAAAAGGAAATTAAACAATGACAAATCATAATCCCAGAGGCAAGTGCCCAGCCAGATTCTGAACCTGGGGCTCTGTTTCTGGGGGGCTGGATATCGTGGGACTCAGTTTCCTTATCTGTAAACTGGAGACTGCAAGACATCATTTGGGGCTGTTGTGCCATTATAAATGCCTGGTACAGTACTTGGCATATAAGCATTGATTCCTTTTCTCTCCTAAACAGATTTCCTTGCTTCATGGAGAAATCTCCTGCATTTGAAGAACAGTTCTTAATTATCAAAGTGCTTACTGCCGTCTCTGAGCCTAGACTCATTTTCTCAGAAATCAGAAGAAAATGAAAGTATTTATTTTTCTCTTCAAAGTAAGAAAACTTGGGGGCACCTGGGTGGCTCAGTGGTTGAGCCTCTGCCTTTGGCTCAGGGTGTGATCCCAGAGTCCCGGGATCAAGTCCCATATCAGGCTCCCTACTTGGAGCCTGCTTCTTCCTCTGCCTGTGTCTCTGCCTCTCTGTCTCTCTGTCTCTCATAAAGAAAGAAATAAAAATCTTAAAAAAACAAAACAAAACAAAGTAAGAAAACTTGAGAACAGTTAATTAAATGATCTGAGTTGACTTCCTTTGGTACAGAACGAAGGGTTCTTGGCATGGGCTGATACCCCGACTATCTCATTAATCCACAAGGTCTCAGGATGTAATGACACCAGCACTTCACCACCCAGGCATCTGAGTGTCCTTGCTGATCTCTTGTGGTGAACTCTCCCTGTTTCTTTAATCATCAGTTAGTGGCTTCTCACTCACTTTGGGCAGAACTCTGTGCATCTACTCTGTAGCAAGCCGGTTGTGAGGCACTGCCTAGACCCTCAAAGCTGTGCAGGTCAGTCTTGCCTCACGTCTTGTCTAATTCTTTGCCTTTGTTGATGTTTGCTAAGCTATTTTTTCCTCTGGAGCACACATTTCCACTCTTACCCTTGCTTGCTCTCAAACACTTATTGGTCCTCTTAATTTGGCTGAGCCAATTTATTTTATTTTACTTTTTAATTTTTTTTATCTTTTAAAGACTTTGTTTATGAGAGACAGAGAGAGGCAGAGATATAGGCAGAGGGGAGAAGCAGGCTCCCTGTGGGGAGCCCGACGTGGGATTCAATCCCAGGACTCTGGGATCATGACCTGAGCTGAAGACAGATGCTCAACTACTGAGCCACCCAGGTGTCCCTGAGCCATTTTAATCAGGGTTTCCTCAAACATCTGGTTCCCATTTTTCATTCATTGACTTATCATCCATTCAGTGATTCATTCAGTCAATTATTCACTAACCCACCTCCCTCCTTTCATCTTATCTTTCCCTCTCATTTCCTGTAGAAAGCAAGCAGAATCTTTAATACAACAGTTATTGAGAGTGAAAAGGAGATGGTTTGTGACTGGTATTTCTGGGTTGGGAATGATCATCAATGGGATGCTTGTACTCTGCCCCAATTCATATGTTGAAACCCTAACCCCCAGTGCGACAGATATTAGGAGAGGGGTCCTTTGGGAGGTAATTCGGAGGAGAGGAGGTCATGAGGGTAGAGCTTCCACGAATGAGATTAGTACCCTTACAAGAGTCCCTAGAGAGTTTGCTTGTTCCTGCTCTCTGCCATGAGAAGATACAAGAAGTTGGTGTCTGCCAACCCAGAAGAGGTTCCCAGAACCTGACCATGCTGGCATCCTGATCTTGGACTACCAGTCAGCAGAACAGTGAGGAATAAATTTCTGTTGTTTAGAAGCCACCCAGATTATGATATTTTGTTATAGCAGCCCAAGCTGACTGAATCATTCACAAAGCAACAAATCCCCGAGGGCTGAGGCCCATCCCTTTTGCTGTTGCAACTCTTTCTACCCCCAACCCAACAAGGACAATCAATATCAAGAGTAGGGGTGATTGGGCTCCAGTAATAGGACCTCAGAAATTACCTCATGCATTCTGTCCCATCTCACAGATGAAGAAATGGAGGCCCAGAGGGTGGGCTGGCTCTTTGTCAGTGGCAATGTGTTGCAGTGCAAGATTCCTGGTTTATAGAGTCAGGCAAACAGGCATTAAATCCTTGCTCTGCCAACTGTGGCCCTGTGTCCTTAGGCAGATGTCATCTTCTCTCTGAGGCTCTTCTTTCATTTAAAAACGGGATTATAGCATCTACCTTGCAGGGTTGTTGTGAAGATTTGAAAGAGTATGGGTAAAGAGCCTAGCTCATCCCCTTACAAATAATAATTGCTCAATAAATGGTGGCTATCATTAGCCGAGACCCAAACCCAGGAACCCAAATTCTGAGTCTTGTACTTTTCTGTGACCTATACTCACAAAGCTCCCTTTCCTATCAAGCCTTCTTGTGCCTCTCCCTCAGAGTGGATTTTGCCTTTCTCTGTGGCTCATAGGATTTTCCTTTTGCCACTTTTGGGGCAGTCATTTCCCATTTCTGACTTGGATTGTGGGTATTTGCTACACTCTTGACTCCTTCTCTGTGTCGCATAGCTTGAGGACTGAATAATGTCTATTAACTTTAGTGTAGTAGTTTTCAAACTCTAAAGAGGATTAAAAATAACTAGGGAGGCTTGTCAAAAATGCAAATTACTCAGTCCTATCTCCAAAGGTTCTGATTCAATAGAGGTGGTCTATGAATATAGATTTTTAACACTCTGTCTCCATGATTCTAATGTAGGTGGATCACAGCACTCTGGCAATTATAGTGAGGTTGTAGATCATCACATTAGTGGTTTCCGATATAGCAATGCCAGATATGGCAAACAAAAATATTGGATGACCAATTTTAGTGGCTTGCATGTAGTAGGTGCTGCAGAAGTCTTCACTGAGTGAATTATAATACAATGCACTGTACCAATGGTTTATTGCTACATATCAAACCACCGCTAAACAGCAATTTGTTATTTCTCATTAATTCTGTGGGCAGGCAGTCCTGGTGGTTCTGCTGGGCTCATTTGGGTCCCTCATGTGGCTGCATTCAGCTTGGAGGATCAGTTGGGGCTAGGCCAGCTGGGCCAGCGGGCTTCTCTCTCCACGGTGGGTGTCTTGCATCTTCAAAGAGGCTACACTGAGCTTCCTCACATGGTGGCAGTAACATTCAAGAGGATTAGCTTTGTCTGCTCAAGAATTTATCAAATCTCTGTGTAGGTTACACTTGCTGACATCTCATTGGCCAAAGCAATTGTCACATGGCCAGCATCAAGAGGGGAGGAACCACACAAAAGTGTGGCTGCTGGAGGCATGATTTATTGGTAGGATTGCAAGATGAAACACAGGGCAGCCATAAGTAAATTTCAGATAAGTAAAGAATTTTTTGGTGTAAGTATATTCTATGCAATATTTGGGATGTATTTATACTGAAAAAGTATGTTTTGTTTATCTGAAATTAAAATTTAACTGGTCATCCAATATTTTTGTTTGCCATATCTGGCATTGCTATATCAGAAACCACTAATGTAGTGATCTACAACCTCACTATTGCCTTTTTAAAACCTTTACTATGAAGTTGCTGCTCTGGGCTTTTCTGTCTCAGATTGTTTCAAAAGTGAATGCTTCCTTCTTTGCTGCTCCTAACTACTAAGAGCTACAGTATTTTGAATTCTACTCCATATTTTCTAGATTGTTTTTAAAAGATTTTATTCATTTATTCATGAGAGACACACACACACACAGAGGCAGAGACACAGGCAGAGGGAGAAGCAGGCTCCATGCACAAAGCCTGATGTGGGACTCGATCCAGAGACTCTGGGATCACGCCCTGAACCAAAGGCAGATGCACAACCGCTGAGCCACCCAGGAGTCCCTTTCTAGATTTTTCAAGGAGCAATTGCCACTTAACTTTGTTCTTTTCATGGGAATTATCTCAATTCTTGAGTACCTTCTCTTCCAGATCAGAGTTGCTTCTAGAGTCAGGCATTTTCTCCATTTTTCCTAAAGCAGTTCTCCCCTCCCTCCACCTGAGGCCACACTTTGTTCTAAACACTGTCTCTTGCAGACCCTTCTAGGTGTCATGCGTTTAAATGCATCAAATAAAACACAAAGGAGTATCAAGGGATTATATTGAAATTCAGTTTATCAGAATATTGATAAAACAAAAGCAACAAGAGTTGTGATATAGTAATGTATGTACTTTTTTATTGACATAAGAAATAATATGACCTAGAGGCAGGTCCCCTTTGAAGTCGTAGATAGGTGTAAACAGTTCTCGGCAGTTTCAATATCAATCAACATATAAAATAATAAGATCTAGAGGCAGGTCTCCTTTGAAGTAGTTGGTGAGGATAAATCAGTTTTCAAATACATTGAAATTCAGTCGTCAAAGATATTCACAAGACAAAAACAACAAAAATTGTGATATAGTAATATATGTACTTCTTTGTTAACACATGAAATAATAGGATCTAGAGGAAGGTCTCCTTTGAAGTGGTAGATGAGGATAAACAATATTTCAAGATCCCTGCAACAACTATTATATGTATAGAAGAATCTTGATTCTCTTGGGCACAGTATCAAAGGTACTGAAAGAAATGCTAAATAGCAGAGGTTAGTAAAAAAAACAAAAAAAAAAAAAAAAAAAGGATGAGTTTTTTTTTTGCTAATCAACCTCATAGACCCCTTAGTTCTATCCATGGCTCCCCAAGGGTCCCCAGATAAAATCTGTGCATCTAGAACAACAGGAATCAATGCTCTTTTCGTGCTCTACTGCCTCCTATGGCAGAAGCAGCTCATTTCACTTTGAAACTACAACTGATTAGTCACAGTTAAAAGCATTGTGAAGCAATTACAAGTTAAGTTAAATATTAAGACCTTTTTTCCCCCTTTCCCCCTCTTTTTTGACCAGTGGGCACTTTAGTGACATTATCCAAAGGCTGGAGTAGAGTCCTTAGTGATATTTCCTATACTGGGGCCTAAGGATTTCAAGATTAAGCTCTCAAAAGTAATTCAAACCATGATCTGTGATTCTAGCTTGTAATTACTATTTGAACCATATCGTTCTTTTGCCTGATGTGGTTATTGATTATCACATAGTTATTTGCCCAACATCATTTCCTCTGTAAGTGCTTCCCTTTCTCTGTGCAGATGATATCACTGATCGAATGTCCTTCCAGAAGGTGTGATTGATTTGGGCTCTTCTATTCTCATCTATTCAGGTGCTGGGTTTCCCTTGGGCTCAAGACACCACCTTCTCCTGCTCTCAACTCCTATCTCACTAGCTTTGTCATTCTCCTCCGCTGACTTGGTATCTTCTGATTTCAAAATAATGGAGTATTCCTGGGTTCAGTCCAGGGTCCTCTTCTGGTGCGTACTCTTTTCTTGCACGATCTCACCCAGCCCAAGCCTTCATAAACCATGTACTTGGTGATAATGGTGAAATTATTATCTCTGGGCTGACCTTGCTGTGCTCCAGATTCCCACATCCATTATCTCTTCCACACGGCCTGGTCAGCACCGTATGGACATCCCAAGTGAAACATGAGCAGTTTTCACACGTTGATTCTCCAGATCTGTCTTTCTAGACCTTCCCATCTCTGGAAATGCCATTAGAATCCATCCAGCAACTCAAGCCAAACAACTAGAAGTCATTCTGTTTCTTTATTTCCCTTACCCCCCTGCAATGGCAAGTCCTGTTGGCTAATCCTTCTGCCCAGATCTAACTCCATTCTCATATCACCTCCTACTTAGATGGATCCCTGTGATAGCAACCCAAACTTATTCCCCTTCCTCTCCTCTTGTCCTCATTACCTACTCATGATACAGCAGCCAGAGTGATCTTTTAAATTAGATCATGCCATCCCTATGCTCAAAAACTTCCAATCCCTTCCCATTGCTCTTGGAATAGAATTCCCACTCCTCAGGTGGCCTATACAATTCTACATCATTGATTCCTGCAGCCCTCTGGGGCCACAGCACCTACCACTCTCCCTCTGATCACTGACTTCCAGCCATACTGGCCATCTGTCTGTTCTTGAATGTCCCAAACTTGGCACCCACTCAAGACCTTTGGACTTGCTTTCCTATCTTCCTGGAGCCCTACACTCTCCTAATTTTGCTTCCTGATGCTTCTCACCATTCAGCACTCAGCTCTCAGGCCGCTTCTTCAGGGATGTCTTCCATGGCTCCTGAGTAGCCCTCCCAGTCATCGGAACTGGGCAGCCTGTCACAGTTAATGGACCTTCCATTTGTCCTGTTTTGGTTTCTTCACAGCATTTAACACTCACTATTCCCACTGTCTCCTCTCTAGAGGTACAGTCTCAACAGCAGCAGAGCTTTTGTCAAACATATTTACCCTGGAATCTCTAGCACCTAGAATCATGCCTGATACATAGCAATTGCTCAATAAATATTTATTGACCAATCTGGAGAAATGACCAGGCTACCATGTTTATATTTTGCTCTCTGAGTATCTCTGATGACTGATCACCAGGGTGAGTTTGGAAATTAAGGATCCCATCTCTTACTGAAATACACAGTAGGATTGTCTGGATCATTTGTGAGTTGGAGTCAAAGCCCTGGTCTTGTAATTTTGTACTCATTTATAGTGAGGTGTATATCCTAAGGTGCCCAGTGAAACACTCTGTATCTTCAGAAAGCATTGCTTTTCTAATACATTGATTGATTGATTTTCTTTTTAAAATCTAACGTTGACTTTGTGCCTCTTTTGGGCCAGACACTGACTCCTGATAAAGCAATAGGTACCTTCACAAACTCCTGCTCTGGAGAGGGGGAAGGGAAGCCCAGTTGTTCATTTGCAAAGCACTCTATTGGGGTCAAGGAGGATTTTTTTTGAAGCAGTGGTGCCTGGATAAAGTTTTAAGGCAGGCACTGGAGGAATCTAGATACAGAGGTGGGATGGTGGTTGGGGAACTATTCTAGGTAGCAAGAGAAACATCTGCAAAAGAACTGAAGACACTGAAGTTATGGTGTTTTTCAGAACCCAGAGGAAGCTCATCAGGGCTGGAGTATAAAATTTATTTTTATTTTATTTATTTATGATAGGCACATAGTGAGGGAGAGAGATTGAGAGAGAGACAGAGACATAGGCAGAGGGAGAAGCAGGCTCCATGCACTGGGAGCCCGACGTGGGATTCGATCCCGGGTATCCAGAATCGTGCCCTGGGCTAACGGCAGGTGCTAAACTGCTGCACCAACCAGGGATCCCAGGGCTGGAGTATAGCTGTTAGAAGGAGTTAAAGCAAGAGACAAGGCTGGAGAGGCCAGATTATAAAAAGTCACACATGTGACATAAAAGAGGACAACAGGGGGAATAATTGGGAAAAACACAATTAAAAGGTTATAAATTGGGAGAAACACAGTTGTCTTTGCATTTCAGAATGATCACTTCCAGTTGTTGGAGGATGGCTTAGTGCATGTGATGAATGGAAATACTTAGTGCATGTGATGAATGGAAATACTTTCAGGACTAAAATTTGGGACAGGAAGTGGGAAAGAAGGATCTTTATATTAATTCCTCTTTTAAGAAGCACTTTAGGACTGGTAGTAAGGACACTGAAACATTGGTTGCCAACCATTCTGTTAAATGTAATAGGGTGGTCTTCAAATACATAGATTTCATTTTTATGTCTAGGCCACTACACTGTCAGATTCTTTCTCATACGCTTTGATTAGATAAAAAGATGGAACTGCTAAGTTTCTAGATTTTTCTCTTCCATTTTTGGTTCCTTCTCTCAATTGATTCTTTAGCTCCATTGGATAACCCTACAGGGCAAAGCTCTATGCTCCCCAGACATTTTTACCAACCATCTGGCTGGTCCCTGAGGAACCACCAAGTCTGCCACAGATGGATTCAGAGGTTTACTGAGATCCTGGCCATGAAGCTGCCCTTGTAGAACACTTGGATCAAAGCTTATAATTGGCCCTAGATTGAGACCAGGTGCACAGCTGGATGGGGAAAGGTTTCCATAGGAGAAAAAGGTGAAATGGGGAGCACAGGGGTAGCCCATTGCTGTCACTCAGCCAGAGTGGGGAACAGGACAGGCTGGCTGGAATCTAGGGCACCCTCCTTGCTGTCATCATCAAATGTCAAGGGAGTAAGTGCTTCTACCTGCTGGGAAGTATTCTTTCAACAAGAGACTGCGGGAGGACGATGAATCATACCTGTGCACAGGAGCAAGAAAGTTTCATAGATACTGTTGCTGAAAAAGGCTCCTGAGAGTCATTTATGTAGACAAATCTGACTCATCTTGCTATACTGGGGAGAACACCAAAACTGTAGGAGAGAGGTGGTCAGATTCACAGAGCTATGGAGCAACAAGCTTAGGCTCTGGCCTTAGTGTATTTAAAGAATGTTTCCACCATTCTTGTCTTAAAGCAAGAATCACTGAGACAATGGGGATGGGATAGGTTGTTAATGGTTAGGATGTTTGGCCTTGGTATGAATCCCAGGCACACAGTGACTCCCTATACCATGCTCAGTTCTTGTTCAAATCTGAAATTAGCCCAGACCCCTCACCTCCCCCACACCTGGGCGACAGTTGCATCTTTTTTTTTTTTTTTACATTTTTATTTATTTATTATTATTTTTAATAATAAATTTATTTTTTATTGGTGTTCAATTTGCCAACATACAGAATAACACCCAGTGCTCATCCCGTCAAGTGCCCCCCTCAGTGCCCGTCACCCATTCACCCCCACCCCCCGCCCTCCTCTCCTTCCACCACCCCTAGTTCGTTTCCCAGAGTTAGGAGTCTTTATGTTCTGTCTCCCTTTCTGATATTTCTTACCCATTTCTTCTCCCTTCTCTTTTTTAATTTTATTTAATTTAATTTTTATTTTTTTAAAGTTTTATTTTATTTTTTTAAATTTTTATTTATTTATGATAGTCACAGAGAGAGAGAGAGGCAGAGACACAGGCAGAGGGAGAAGCAGGCTCCATGCACCGAAAGCCCGATGTGGGATTCGATCCCGGGTCTCCAGGATCGCGCCCTGGGCCAAAGGCAGGCGCCAAACCGCTGCGCCACCCAGGGATCCCTTCTCCCTTCTCTTCTATTCCCTTTCACTATTATTTATATTCCCCAAATGAATGAGAACATATAACGTTTGTCCTTCTCCAATTGACTTATTTCATTCAGCATAATACCCTCCAGTTCCATCCACGTTGAAGCAAATGGGGGTTATTTGTCATTTCTAATAGCTGAGTAATATTCCATTGTATACATAAACCACATATTCTTTATCCATTCATCTTTCAATGGACACCAAGGCTCCTTCCACAGTTTGGCTATTGTGGACATTGCTGCTATAAACATCGGGGTGCAGGTGTCCCGGCGTTTCATTGCATCTGTATCTTTGGGGTAAATCCCCAACAGTGCAATTGCTGGGTGTAGGGCAGGTCTATTTTTAACTCTTTGAGGAACCTCCACACAGTTTTCCAGAGTGGCTGCACCAGTTCACATTCCCACCAACAGCGTAAGAGGGTTACGTTTTCTCTGCATCCTCTCCAACATTTGTGGTTTCCTGCCTTGTTAATTTTCCCCATTCTCACTGGTGTGAGGTGGTATCTCATTGTGGTTTTGATTTGTATTTCCCTGATGGCAAGTGATGCGGAGCATTTTCTCATCTGTGTGTTGGCCATGTGTATGTCTTCCTCTGTGAGATTTCTGTTCATGTCTTTTGCCCATTTCATGATTGGATCGTTTGTTTCTTTGGTGTTGAGTTTAATAAGTTCTTTATAGATCTTGGAAACTAGCCCTTTATCTGATACGTCATTTGCAAATATCTTCTCCCATTCTGTAGGTTGTCTTTTAGTTTTGTTGATTGTATCCTTTGCTGTGCAAAAGCTTCTTATCTTGATGAAGTCCCAAAAGTTCATTTTTGCTTTTGTTTCTTTTGCCTTCGTGGATGTATCTTGCAAGAAGTTACTGTGGCCAAGTTCAAAAAGGGTGTTGCCTGTGTTCTCCTTTAGGATTTTGATGGAATCTTGTCTCACATTTAGATCTTTCATCCATTTTGAGTTTATCTTTGTGTATGGTGCAAGAGAGTGGTCTAGTTTCATTCTTCTGCATGTGGATGTCCAATTTTCCCAGCACCATTTATTGAAGAGGTGACAGCTGCATCTAATAGTTGCCTCTTCTCATCATTTATCCTTGGTTATTCACAATCGCCTTGAGATATATGGTGTGGTCTGACACCCAGAATCCAACCCAACCCTTTCTAGAGTACCTTCCTATACTATTAAGGCTGGAAAACTAGCAATTGTATTTCCCAGACTCCATTACAGCTGGAGTTCTAGAAGGAAAACCAGATTCCACCAATTATATGTACTGGCATGAGATTGGGAAGGTGGAGGTCATCTTCTTGTTGCAGTTACCAGGATGTTGGACTCTTCTGCAGCAGAGTCCCTGCCTCTGGTCACTGCATTCCTGGATATGGAAAGGCAGTTGTTTCTGAAGTGGCAGTTCGAGTGGCTTCTTGATCATTGTAATACAATGACAGTGGCCCATTCTTGAAATCAGTGGTCCTGTGGTGGCCTTCCTGATTGTAGCAGAGGCAAAAGTTCCCCTGGTGAGCAAGTTCTCAGACTCATTCTTGGAGGTTCAGCATGAAGCATGTTCCTCCAGTCCTTTCAGTGATTTTGTAAGTACTTGTGGTAGATTGTTTGCAAAAATGGCCATAATATCTTACATCTTCCTACACCCATGCCTCTTTGCAGTGAGACTTTGTAGCTCATCCCATCAAGAGATGGATCTATTCCCCCTCTCCTAGAATTTGTGCTGGCCTTATAATTTGCTTTAGCCAACAGAACGAGGTAAAGTGATGTACCCACTCTGAACCTACCTCTTAAGAAGCCTTGTATACATCTCCTCCCAGCAGCTATGTGAGAAGCTGAAGCCAGACTGCTAAATGATGAGAAATATATGGCCCAGAGGTCCTCATCACACTCAACCAACAACCAATCAGTACCCAGATGCAGAGACGCTTAGTGAATTTGCAACTGACCACAGATAAGAGTGAGTCCAGCCAAGACCGGAAGAACCACACAGCTAAACTCAAAACAACCCAAAATTGTCAGAGAATTGTGAGCTAAAGAAATGGCTCTTGTTACAACCACAAAGTTTGAAGTGGTTTGTCACACAGTAAGAGAGACCACAGAGAACATCTAATACTGGAGTTAAATCCACGACTGCTTAAAAAAAAAAAAAATCCACGACTGCTTAAACAGCTTGAGGAGTTTTTGTTGTCTGCCAATTGAGACTTGACTGATGTACTTTTACACCCATCATTTCCAAAACTGAGCTCACCATGTTCCCTGACAGAGCTCTTGTTCTCCCCTGGGTTTCTAGAGAGCCATTTACAGCTCTTCTCCTGTGCCATTGTATCCATTCTATCCCTGAGACTGCTATTTCTACTTCCCAAATACATGTTGCTCTGTCCACTGTCCACATCACCTTCACTTTCATCTCCTGCTTGGACAGCAGCTGCCTCTCCATTGGTTTTCTTTCTTCTACTCTTGTCCTCTTCCCAACATTTAAAAAACGCACATCTGATGGAAGTGTTGAATCACTAAATTGTACACCTGAAACTAATATAACACTGTATGATCACTATACTGGAATTAAAATAACAAGAAACAAAAAAATAAATAACAACACCCCCCCAAATGCAATCTAATAATGGTGTACAACCCCCACCACCCTCCCCACACACATCCAGGATATGCTTCACCACCCTCATAATGCAGCACTTTTACCTTCCCTCTCTACACTGCATACCCCTTCCTTTTCCTTCAGTTTCTAGAACCTTCTTTTTTACCTTTCCATCACAAGGCCTTTGCACATGCTGTTTCTTATGCCTCAGGCACTTTGCTTGTTTACCTGGTTATTTCCTGCTCAACATTTAGAGCTCAGTGAGAATGCCACCTGGTCCTCAAAGTGCACGATGATCCTTCTCTGCTGTGTATACATACACACACATACAGACACAGACAACGTCAAGTCTTCCCATTACATGTTACAACAAAACTTGGCATAATTATAAGTAAACAGTGGTTTTGTAATTACTTGTGTACCATCTTTTCTCACTGCTAGGTCCCTTGAGGGAAGAGACCTTGGTTATTATTTATTTTCAATGGTTGGCAAGGTACATTTTGTACAAGAGACACTTAGGACATTTGTTAAGTGGAGGAATGAAGTATATACTTGTCCCTCAGGTTGGCGGCTCTTTAGCAGAGTAGACACTTCGATACACATAGCTGTCACTTGGGTGCTTGTTAATATGCAGACTCCTGTGCTCTGTCTCTATGTGTCCCTTTTTTAATTTAAAATTTTATTTTATTGTGGTAAGAACACTTAGAGTGAGATTTACCCTCTTAATGGATGTTTTTAAATAGGAGTATTGGTATGTTTTCTGGTAATAATTTAGGGTTATTGCAATGATTGTTGTGCATGCTATAGTGACAGATTTTTAAGTGTATATTACTTTATTAACTACAGGCACAATGTTGTACAGCAGATTCTATAATTAATTCATCTAGCATTACTGAAACCTCATGCCCTTTGACCATTACCTTCTTTCTCCGCGCCCTGGCAACCACGTACTACTCTCTGCTTCTGTGAGTTTCACTCTTTTAGGTACCTCATATAGGTGGAAGTATGCTGTATTTATGTTCTTATGACTGGCTTATTTCACTTGGCATAATGTCCTCGAGGTTCATGCATATTGGTACATATGGCAGGATGTCCTTTTTTTTTAAAGGGCAAAATAATATTCTGTTATTATATATATATAGGGTTTCATAATAGATATTATATGTATACTATTCCAATATGCCACATTTTCTTTGTCCTTTTGTCTCATATATTCTGATTTAATAGGCCTGGCTGCAGATCTGGGCATCTGCAATTTCAGCAGGATTCCCAGAGAAATCTCCATGGACTGCCCTTGGGGACAAGGTCTGGATGGAAGGATTGTCTTGTTTCTTCAGCAAGTGTTTATGATGCACCTGTTACGCTTCTTGGTGTGTAGATGTGTAAGTGATGGAGCCAGCCTCCACGTATCTTATTTTAACTGGGGAGTCAAGCTTTTCCTGCATAAAGTATTTAAGTGGATGGCATATGACGAAATTTCCTAAGAAGAGCTTTCTTTTATGGATCAGAGATACATGGGGGTGGGAAAAACTCAAAGCTCTTAAGATGTTAATTTCTCACTTGAGATTTGGGAGGAAATCTGGCTACTGGAAAGCACGCTGGCTTGGACTCTCCGTGGTCTGGAATTCTCTCTTCTTGAGCTAACTGTATAACCCTGAACAAGTTATTTTACGTTTTCTGAGCCTCAATATCTTCATTCTTAAAATGGAGGTGATGGTAAGATAATAATCCGTATCTTACAGTGTTGTGTGGATGTTAGAAATATTATAGGCAATGTACTTAGTCCAGGGCTTGGGCTTCTGATGAGTACTCCAGTGGTGAATTGTATTGTTAATCCCAATGGTCAAGCAGTACATAGCCGTTGTTCTTCTTAATTGTAATTTCAGGCGTCAATGGGAGAAGAGCTCATAGACCTAGGAGAGGTGTGTTGGATTTGAATGCTTGCACTGCCATTTCTTAGCTGTATGGGGCTTTCAGCACTTACTTTGCTTTCTGAATCCCAGTTTGTTCATCTTTAATTGAGGCTAAGACTGTCTATCATATGTTCTTATAACTTGAGTTAAATAATAACAAACCCTAGGTAAAGAACCAAGCATGGTGCCTTGAACATATTAGGTGATCAATATTTACTCAGTAGCTTCCAGCACTGGGGTTAAAGAAGGAGTACTCTTACATATGAGAAACTACCCTCTCACTGTTTAAGAAAGGGCTTAGAGGGATACCTGGGTAGCTCAGTGGTTGAACATCTATCTGCCTTCGGCTCAGGTTGTGATCCCGGGGTCCTGGGATTGAGTTCCACATTGGGCTTCCCGCAGGGAGCCTGCTTATCCCTCTGCCTGTGTCTCTGCCTCTCTCTGTGTGTCTCTCATGAATAAATAATTAATTTTTTAAAGGGCTTTAAAGGGCTTAGAAACTTTAGGAATAAAGGAAACTAATATTGACCAAAGACATGGTCAGAATTTTGTGAGAATCTGGGAACTCTGTGAGTTAAAATACAAGATTCTTGTGTTGCAAGAGATACTAAATATTTTTGTTGTAAGACAAAACTAAAACCTACCTGAGAAAAAAAATCAAAAGGTCTATTTTACATAACGTGTGTCTTATGTAGTTGATGAGTTCTGAGAAGGGCCAGTTTCAGGTATGGCTGTAGCAAATGGTTAGAGGATGCTGTCATGCTGTCCCCACCTCATGGAACTGCTTTTCACCGTTGGCTCAATTGACAGGCTTCCCAGCAGTGGTGGAAAAAGGCTTCCAGCAGCTCCTGGCCTTCATTCTGTTCTCTCTTCAATCAGCAAGAGGAGCATTCCTCTTCCCTAAACTCTTTAGCATGAGCCCTTGAGTTAATGATGACTTGGGTTGACCTGGGTCATTTGTCCACCTATAAACCCATCACTGTGAACAGAAGGATGATATACCATGATCGGGACAGGGCTGGGCCATGTGCCTGCCCCTGAATCTGGTGTGGCTGATGCTAGCCATAACTCAGATCCCAAGAACTGAGGGTTAGGGGATGGTGGGTCTCCCCCCAAAATGTGAGTGTTCTGGTCAGAAGGAGGAATGGAGCCTAGATACATAAAAACAACAGATTCCACTATATTCATTTTCCTTCTCATGCTGTTTTCATTTACCCTGTTTATCTCCCTCTCTCAACACCCTAGGAAGAAAAGACTGTGTGCTTCTTTTCCACAATGAAATTGGGGAACCAGAATTGCATCCTTAATTTGAAACCGGCCTTTGGTGGGAGAGAAATCTGAGGTCTGGAGGCAGTACCAGCAGCAGTGAGGAAGAATGGGAGGCAGGGTTGGTCCCTGGGGCCGTCAGCAGGGGGAAAGTACCCATGGGAAGTCAGGCTGAGAGAAACGTACCAACTGCAACAGGCATGGCTCCTGGCCACTGCTTCTCCCCCAGTGCCCACTCTCAGCAGGAAATGCACCTTATGGGTTGGGGCAGCCTGTCCTGGCCTGAGTCCCTCCTCTTTGCTGACACCATAGGACCCCATGGGTCATCTGCTGGAGGACAACCATCCTTCTGGTGAAGCAGGGCTGTATCTATTGGGTGGCACATTAAGCTATGCCCCATGGGGACCAGAGCTACTAAAATAGACTCCATCCTCAGGAACGGAACAAAGTGCATTGACCAGCCCCTACATCAAAGGCAGAGTGGCAGCAGCCTTCTTGCAGCAAGAGCAGGCTCTCTGAACTCAGCATTTTCCTCTTAGAAAATAGCATCACAAAAGGGAGTCTCCCTACCCTCCCATCATCTGCGGACCCCAGAGATCACCCACAGCCCTTGCCAGGCGGTGCATTTGCTCTGTCTCTGTTCTCATCTATTTTTCTTCTTGTTACGGGAAAAGATTTAACAAAACACATTAATAATTCTGATTCCCTGTAAATGACCGAATCCCCAGGAGAGCCCCTCGGCCTCTCCGATCACATTGCCCCCTCTGCCTGCCACCCTCCCTGGAACACAGCAACGTCTCTTTATGTTCATATGAGTCCAGAATATGATAATAACTTGTAACTCCATGCATCCTGGCTCCTGATTATTAATCATTCCCCACTGAAAACATTAAAGTGGTTTCCAACTTGGGACTTTCGTTTCCAAAATAATGTTGGTATTTCCTTTATGAAGCAATTTCATCAGGAGATGGCCCTAACCCAGAGGTCACTCATATGTACAACTACAATCAACTAGGAATCTGGATGATTGTGGTCTTGTATAAAAGCTTATTGTCTGCTTTAAGCTCTAAGGGCAGCTTTAAACCATGTATCTCCGTGGCTTTCAACTGGGAGTGAATCGCTTCCCCCTATCCCCCAGGAGACATTTGGCAATGCGTGGAGACATTTCCAGTTGTCACAGTTTGGTGGTAGTGGTGACTTATGGTATGTAGAGATCAGGGGCAGTGCTCAATACCCTACAGTGCACATGGCAATTCCCTGTCACAAAGAATTATTCAGCCCCGAGAATCACTAGTGCTAAGGCCGAGGAACCTCGATATACACCAAGGACAGTTATGATTCACTCATTATTTCTTTGATTCATTCATTCATTTAGCACTTGACTATAGAGCATCCGCTACATGTCAGACACCATTCTATGTATTGGGGATTTAACTGGGACCCAAACAATCAGGGTGCTTGTTCCCATGGGGTTATTTTTCTAGTGAGAGACTCTGACAATAAGTACATTAAAAGATAAGATGACTTAGAAAGTTATAGATACCACACACACACACACACACACACACACACATAAAAAGCAGAGGAATGAATTTGAGACAGGACCGTAGCCCTGTTAGATAGAGAGATTGTGGAAGGCCGCCCCGAGGAGTAAGCATTTGATCCAAGACCTGAAATGTGAAAGGAAGCCAGGTATGAAAATCATGATGAAGTGTTTCAGAGAGAATAGCAAGTACAAAGGTCCTGGGGCAAGAAAAGCTAGGCTAAGACCAATGTGCCTGGAAAAGAGTGCGTAGAAGAGACAGCAGAGAGATAAGAGAGGAAAAGTGGGTCTGGACAGATGGCAAAGAGCTAGGGGTCAATAAATCTGAAATTACAGGTGCTGGATGATAAATATTTCCTGCTTTATGGACCGGTCTGTGAAGCAACTACTCAGCTTTCCCATTGTAGTGCAAAAGCAGCCATAGACAGTGAGCAAACATGCTCATTCATGCAAATGAGGCCAGGTCTTATTGCATTCATGCAAATTAATGAATATGGCTTCCTCCCAATAAAACTTTATTTACAAAATCCTGCAGTGGGCTAGAGTCTGCTGATCCCTAGCCTAAGATCTCTTAGAACATGGGAAGGAGTTTGAATTTTAAGTACCCATGGGTGATTTCAAGCAGGGGGATAATGATCACTTTTAAATGTGGTTCACAAGAATAAGCCCGCCACTGGCTTTGTGACCTTAGGTATACACAACACGTCACCTCTCAGGGCCAGAGTGCCCTCGTTTGTAAAATAAAATGAGCCAGATTACTGTGTGGACAGGGCCGCATGGACAGGATGAGAGAAGCATAGTTTGCAAATGCAAGTGACTGTGGCTGTTCGAAGCGTTTCCATCTGCGGAGGCCACCAAACCCTCACACGCAGCTTTGCAGCCTTCTAGTATGAGAGATGGCTCTGTTTCCGAGCTGGAGGAGCTTCCTGAAACTCCAGTAGGCAAAATTACTCATTTGCGATCGCATAAGGCATAAACAGTTGTGTTTGGGCTCCCGCCCGCCTGTCTGCATGTTTTTCAGCTCAAATATAGACTTAGTGCTCACTGCCTCGTGGGTGCTGCTTCTCCTCTAGGATGCTTCTGAACTTTCTTTTCTCTGCAAAGGAGTCACCTCTCATGGAAAAAGCCACTTCCTCTACCTTGCTTATCCTTGGCAAAGGTCCCCCGCAGTCTGGCAGCTCTGTGCCCAGGGGAGCTCAGAGTGAGGTAACGGGGTGCGGAGTAGAGGGACAGGAGCTGGGTCCTGGAGCTGGCCAGGTGTGCAGGTGGGAGGGGCAGGCTCTTGGGAAACAGTGGGAGAAGTCCTGCTGGCCTGGGAGACAGGGTCTGCACTCCCCACTTCTTAGAAGAGGCTTTAGAGTCTTCACCATGACCCAAGGATATCTGACCCCTGGTTTATCTTTCTGCCGTACCTGTCATGGTAGCTCATTCTGCTCAGGACACACTGGCCTTGCCGCCCTCCAAAATACCAAGCACATTGTCTTCTCTGGACTTTTGCACAACTTGCTCCTTCTGTCTGGCTTACCTCCTCCAGCCTGTTCTTTGCTTGTTCAGTCACTTTACTTAAATCTCTGTGTCAATGTCTTGCCCTCCAAGTGGCCTTCTTGGACTAACTTGTTTAAAATTGCACCCCGCCTCACCCATCACTCCCTGTCCCTTTATTCTGCTTCATTTTTAATTCATTTTTTAGTACTATTAAAAATATAATTTGTTACAGCAATTTTATTACTATTAAAAATGAAGCATATATATATTCATATGTATACCTGATATATATATATATCAGTAGGAAGTCATATATTCCTACCTGATACTGTATTACCTTCTTATGTGTCTGTTTAGTTTCTGTGTGTCCCATTAAAATGTATGCTACCGGGGATCCCTGGGTGGCTTAGTGGTTTCGCGCCTGCCTTTGGCCCAGGGCGCGATCCTGGAGTCCCGGGATCGAGTTCCACATGGGGCTCCCGGCATGGAGCCTGCTTTTCCCTCTGCCTGTGTCTCTGCCTCTCTCTCTCTCTCTATGTCTATCATAAATAAATAAAAATAAATCTTTTAAAAAAATAAAATGTACGCTACCTGAAGGCAGGGATTTATTACATCTGTGCCGGTAGCCGTATCTCCCAACTAGTATACTACACATAGTAGGAGATTAAACATTTATGTTGAATGAACCAAAGACCTTCAGTTAGGGTGGAACAGATGCCAGGTCCTGCAAGGCAGGTGATTTTTTTTAAAGATTTTATTTATTTACTCGACAGGGAGAGAGAGAGAGACAGAGAGACAGAGAGATAGAGAGAGAGCAAGAGAGCACAAACAGGGGGAGTGAGAGGCAGAGGGAGAAGCAGACTCCCCACTGAGTAGGGAGCCTGATATGGGGCTTGATCCCAGGGCTCTGGGATCATGACCTGAGCTGAAGGCAGACACTTACCCAACTGAGCCACCCCGGTGCCCCAGGCAGGTGATCCTTAATGGGTTAGTGGGTTAGTCTGGTAGCAATTGAACTCTGGCAGGTGGCAGGAAGCCAGCAGTATAAGATCTGGACACATATAATATGCAGATAGTATTAGAATCACCTAGCTGCTAAAACAAATAAACTCCCACATTTCGGTGACTTAAGACAATATTTGTTTTTTACTCATCTGACAGTCCATTGAGAGTTTTCCTGATAATGGGAGGCTTTCCTCCCGGTGGTAATTCAGGAACCCATACCTTTTCAGTCTTGTGGGGCTGCCATCCTTAAGGGCTGTGACATCCTCTGTGTCCAGGGGGAGGTGAGAGGAGAAGGGATAGAGGAGATGCACCGCTGGCTTGGAGGAGATGCACCACTTCTGCTTCATTCCATTGCTGAGAATTGATCACATGTTCCCATTAGACTGCAAGGGAGGCTGGGAGATGTTTCTAGGTGGGTACCTGCTTCCCCACAATAGAGGTCTTCTAAGAAGCCCCTGGACTCCATGCCCCAAATGTGACATTTAACTCTTTGTCAGTTGGACCTTGCATGTCCTCTGCCCTCTGCCCTCTCCTACATTGCCAGCCCTTGCCCAGCCCTCGTTTCCACAAACAGCCTGGGGATATGTTCATGCTCCCAATGCTCCCCACCTGCAAACCCTTTTTCCTGACTCTCAAACCTTTCAAGCTACTGAGATGGCCCCCTCCTTCCCTTCACAACTGCCAAACTTCTTGAAAGAATTCCTTACTGACTTCACGCTTCTCACAAATTACCTATTGCTTAGTTTGCTGGAGCTTCTCTAACTCAAAATCATCATTGACCTTATTGCTAAATTTGGTATTCTCTTCTCAGCCTTCATTCTATATGTCTTCTCCGCAAAATTTGACACTGCAGAGCATACCTTCCTGCTGAGGCTCATGCCCTTCTGGGCTTCCACCCTCCCAGGGCTTGTCTTACCTCTCCAATTATCCTTAGTCACCATCTTGTTTTCAATGCCACGTTGATGTCACCTGACTTCTGTCTTTGGTCTACCTCTCTCCTTCCCCACCATATTCTCAGGCTGAAAATGCCTTGCATGGCTGAAGCCTTCTGTGTTCATCTCCTAGCGCTGCTGTAACAAATTACCACAAACTGGGTGGCTTATAATAACAGAAATTTATTCTCTCACTGTTCTGGGGACAGAAGTCTAAAATCAAGGTGTCAGTGGGGTTGGTTCCTTGTGGAGGCTATAAGGGAGAATCCATTTCATGCCTCTCCTGGCCTCAAGTGGCTCTGGCATCCTTGACAGTCACTCTAATTTCTAATTTCCTCTGTGTTCTCTCTGGGTTTCAAATCTCCCTCTCCTTCTTATTTGGACAACATTCATTGGATTTAGGGCTCTTTTCTTATGACAATTTCATTTTAAGATCTTTAAATTAATTTTATCCCCAAATAAATTCACACTCACAGTTACCGAGGGTTAGAACTTGGACTTATCTTTTTACGGGACACTATTTAAATCATGATACCTCCCAAATTTGTACTCTGTCAGTAGCTTCTTGCCTGGGCTTGAGATCCATATTTCCATCTCCAGCCACAGGGTACAGAAGAACTTCACATGTACAGGTCCAAACTGGCATTTATAATTTTAATTCCCTTAACTCTAATCATTCTGGATTTACTCTTGTGGTGGATGGCTCACCATCTGTCCACTCTTGCAAGCTGGAAGCATGAGACTCATCCTGGATTCCTTCCTCTCTTACCTCCCACCTCCCATCAGGCACTGATTTGTGTTGCTCCGACTGGGAAATATCGCCCAAGCCCCTCCATTTCCAGCATATCCACCTTGGAACAGCTCTTGATAGTTTTCAAAAATGGTTTGCCCACAGCTCCTTAACCAGCTATCTTGTCTCCTTCCTCCAGTTTACCATTAGCACAGGTGCCAGAGCTTTCTACCAAAAGATTATGAATCTGATCATGTCTGGTGTCCATAAACCTTGATCTAAAATTTTGAGTCTTCCAAAAATTCAGAATCTCTTAAGAAAAACAAGATACAGCATATTATGTAGGTCTAGCAGTGTACTCCAGGGCAGCACCCCATAACCATACACACACACACACACACACACACACACACACACACAATGAAATGTATGAATATTCACATGAAGAGGGAAAAATGAAGACTATGAATAGCCTCATGTAAGTTCATGCAGTATTTGCTGCCAGATGAGTTTGGGCCAAACTCGTGAAAAGCCTTCGGTTGTCAGCTTCTAGAATTTCAAGATTATGGATGATGATTGGGGACTTATACCCCTTTTCTTGAAGCCCCAGTCATCTCCTGATTGTCTCTCTTAGCAGGATTTGAAAATTGGTGCCTTACAATTGGCCTGTAACCCACAGACATGTTGTGTTAGGTCATCACAATATTTGTAAACATCTCAGATTAAAAACCTTTAGGAGGAATATGCACCCAACAGTTCATGAAGTTGGCCAGATTTCTACCAGCACATACTGTCTTCACAAACTATGGCTTTATAGCTCACATTTTCTTCCTTATCCCCATAGATATCTAACCTTGAGTAACCTGGTCTCAGGGTCTGCAAATCCAAGTCTGTCCTGGATTACTTCTCCATGATCATCCTGACTCCTTCCCCATGTCCCCTCAGCCTCCTTCATATCCTGGGCATATCATATCATCCAGGTAAATGGAACTCCTTAGATTATAGAGTTAAACTTCGTGCCTTAGCATATGCTCTTGCTTCTGTCTGAAATACTCTTTCACCACCATATTTCTGAAATTCAGAATTTATTCATTCAACAAAAATCTATGAAACATCCACTCACCGGTGCCTAATAGGATTCTAGGGATATAACAGAGAATCAGACAGACAACTCCCTACCTACATAGAGTTTATGTGATCTACCAAATGTAGCCTGGCCAATTAATCTTACTATTACTGTATAATTAAATGCACTATTGATATCACTTCACTTTCTCTTGTTCCTATGACTTTGTTCCTATGACAATTCCATAATGACACTTGTTACACAATGAATTATACTTACTTGTTTACTTGGCTGAGCTGTCCACAGAATGTGAGCTTCTAAAGGCCAGAAATAATCTCTAGGAGTTCCCATGAGTCAACAGTCATGTCTTTAGTAGTTGGATTTCCTGGATTTGCTGTGTTTCTATATTACCCTGGCTTGGTGTCTTGACTTAGCTTTGGATATCCTGAGTCATCTACTGTTCAACTTCTAGGTCAACGTAACATATTTTAGATCTTTATTATGGCTATCCCTTCCTTTTGAGTACAAATCTCTGTATTCATCAGAATGGGTAGATTGTGCTACAGTCATAACCACAGCATCTTATTGCCTCAACACAACACAAATCTATTTCTTTCAATACTGTATGTCCAACATGGATAAGGACAGGGCTCCTTCTTGAGAAATGCTGCAAGTTAGTCATGCTGGGAAGGGAGAGAGAGAGAGATGGCAATTTGTATGTTGGCTCTTAAAGCTTCTACCTGAAAGTTACTCATGCATTATCTGTTTGCAGTTCATTGGCTTAAGCATGTCACTGATCGTATAACTTTCAGGGGATGTGGAAGTACCTGGAAGGAGAGAACTAGATTATTTGCTAATATACCTAGTCTAGTGACTGCCGTAACAAATCTCCACTTGTCAGCAGCTAGTACATAGCAGGGACCTCTGCTCTAGGGAAACAGTCAGGAATCCCTTAGTTTTAAACCAATCACCAGTTTTGGAAGATCTGGGAGCTCAAACTAGGTTACGGAGGCAGGGATTGGGCATAGGTGGGCTACCTAATAGGAGACAAGGCTGAAAATAAATGATGGGAATGAGGTTCTAGGTGAGAATTTAATCACAGGAAAAAAGATTCTTGTGGCTAAGATTGGTACAGCGTTGAATGACAATTGTGGAACTTTGTCTAAATTCTTTGGATAATAACCTAGAACTCCTTAAATTCCCTTTGATGGAGCCATAATTAATTAATTGAACACCTACTATGTGTTAGGCCTCATCTTGGACTATGGACCATTATAGCCTGATCCCTGCCTACCTGTGACCCTCATCTTCCTTTTGCTTCACCACATGGGTGGGCATTTTTGTTCCTGAAATAGTCATGACTCAGGGCTTTGCACGTGCTGTTCCCTTGTTTGGAACACCTTCCTTTTAATCTTTATGTGGCAAGTTCCTTCTCACCATTCAGACTTCAGCTTAAATATCACCCTATTTCAGTGCACCCTTTTAAATATTCCTCCCACATTCCCTTAGAGCAGGGGTTGGCACACTATAGTCCCCAGGCCTGCCACCTGTTTCTGTGAATGCAGTTTTTTTTCTTCATTCCTTTACATATCATCTGTGGCTGCTTTCATCCTACAACAGGTGAGTTGAGTAGTTGTGACTGAGACCATATGGCCCACAAAGCCAAAAATATTTACTCTTTGGCTCTATGGAAAATGTTTGCAGACCCTGCCCTAGAGTCACTCCATAGTCACTGGTCATATTTTCCTTAATACACTATTCTTTGAAATCATCTTATCTGTCGTTTCATTCTCCTTCCCTACTGGAGTGTGCGTTCCATGAGAGTAGGGACCTTGCCTCTCGCTCATGGCTGCAACCCCAGAGCATTTGGAGGCATTCAATAAATACATTTTGTTTGAATGAGAAAAATAAATAGATGCTGTGTATACACTGAGAGCATAATTGGTCTGAAACCTGGGGAGGGGCTTCACTTGCCAAATGTAGGTCAATGTATGGGGTGTGGAAAGAACGGGTGATCAGGAGGTGTGGTAGGTTTTCCATCTTTGGATTTTGGTCAACCATCTGCCATCACTCTCTGTTACTTAAACCATGAACCTAAAGTGCAAGAAAACAATTTCATAGGCTGGCTGAGGATTCAATGGTGTATGGTCTACAATAGGTTCTTGTAGTAATGAGCTCTCAACCTCCTCAAAGGGCTTTGGCAAACATGAGGCAAAGAGGCATACAGTTGGCCCGAGCCACTTCCCTCCAAGACATGAAATCCTGTCTGAAATCAGCACTTTATTAAAATGTTACAGTCCCCAACCCTCCCCCGGCACTGCTGGCTCATGCAGTGCCTTACCATGCCCAACATGGGACAGCTTTCCATGGAAGCCATCATCCCCCATGTAGTGCCTTCCTGTGTACAAATGATGCTTTTTTTAAAAAAAAGCAAACCAGCTTTTCCCAAATTGCATTTTGCTGGAGAAGTCTATAGCAATGACTCGTAGGCTCAGGCAGTGCTTTTGAAGAGGAAAAGATGCAGGAGGCAAGTGAAGGTGGCTTGGAGAATAGGAAGAAGGAGCTGGGTGTGCTGGCAGGTTTCATTCTGGAGCAACTTGGCTGGACGTAGAGGTGCAGAATGGAGAGGGTCCTCCCTGTAAGCGTTGGAGTAATGGAAAGTTAGTCCTGTAGAAATACATCTAAGTAAGCAACCACCATCCTTTGCTCTCATCTTTCTCCTACCCTCCGCTCTGAGTGCACCAGCAGGTTCTGTGGGCTCTACCTCTGATACAGTTCCTGAATCTCACCTCCTCTCCATCACCACCAGCACATCCTGGACCAGCTGCCATCAACTCACACTTGGGATAATGCAATGGCCTCCTAACTGGGTTTCCTAAGTCTACTCCTGCTATGGTTTCAAAAACCTATTTTCTCTCCTTGCTCATGGTGATCTCTCAAAGACATAAGGCAGATCATGTCACTGTTCTGTGTAAAACTTTTCAATGTCCCACCATGCCATGCATCCCTGATAATGTGACCCTCGGCAGAGTCTCTAGGTTCATTTCCTCTACCCTCACTTCACTCCACTCTACCAGGTGTCTGGGTATCCTTGCTGCACCTCCAACAAGACAAGCCTGTTTTTCCTGAGAGCCTTTCCACTTGATGCTCACTCTGCCAGGCATAGCCTTTCCCACTGATCTTTCCCAGCAGCTCCTGTGGTCATTCCCAGCAGCTCCTGTGGTCATATGCCACCTCTTCTGAGAGGCCACCCTGACCCCTTGTGACCCCAGTGACCCTCTCTTAAACCCCTTGGGTTATTTTCTCCACAGCCCTCATCACTATCTAAAATCTCTTTTTTCTTTATTTCTGTACTTGCTTCTTATTTCTCTTGCTTCACTTAAAGCCTGAGCTCTAGGCCTTAAACTGTGCCCAGTGCTCAGTAGGCACTTAAGAGGTAGCTACTGAGTGTCTGAATACTACTTACTTCAGAATTACAGATCTTCTGTTAGGGAACTGGGCACATTCTGGTATTCATTCATTCATTCATTCATTCATTCATTCATTCATTTAATTAATCAATGTCCTGGCACCTGCTAGATGCCAGCCTCTGTGCTTGATGCTGCCGGTAGAGATGGGAAGAGTCAGGCTTTGTCCTTAAGTGATTTTGCTAGGGGGAGGGGGACAGACACAGCACTGGGGGGCAGGCAGATGTTTCAACCCTGTAAGTACTAGAGCAGAGCTGTGAATAACAACAAAGTCCTGTAGGTGCACGCGGAGCATTACATTCCCTTACATTCCCTGATGGAACAAAGAAGACTCCACAGAGGAGGTGACATTTCAGTTGGGTTGGGTTTTGAGGCGTGATGAGAAGATTGTTAGCTGTAGAGGGGGTGTGGAAGAAATATGACACCTCACCAAAAATTAATTCTCCAAAAGTAGAAATAAAGAGAGATTAAAGAGGAGAGATGGGTTCCATAAGGCACTGGTTCTATGATCTTCCCAGTAATGGAAGGGAGGGACCAGGAGAGGGAGACACATCACTGGGAAGGAGGAGGGAACAGGAGTGGGTGAGCCATCCCTCACCTTCACTCTCTTCCTCCAAGTGTCATGATCTATGATGCTATTTTTCCCTTTAATTAGTTACTCAACCAACACAGAACACCCATCAGCACTGGGATGTTAGGGATGAGTAATGAACATGATGGGCAGCTTCCTGCTCTCAGAGAGTTCACAGTCAGTGGAGGATGGAGGTGCGGACAGAAAATGGGTGGAGTCCATGTGGCCAGTGTTTTAGGTGCAAAATGGTGCCATCTTATGCTCGGGCAAACACAGTGTATGGTTAAGTGCACAGGCTCCAGAAAGCGACTAGGGCTACGTACAGATCTGGCCTCCACTGTCTTTCATAAATCTTAGTCTTCTCTCGTATAGTGAAGTAAGTTTTAAAATGGATGGAGGAGATGATAATCACAGCCCCTATTTGTTAGCCCTTAATATGGGCTAGGCTGTGTGCTGAATGCTTTTTCTGAAGTATCCAAGTTAATCTGTACAATTCAACATAGAGGTAGTATTACTATCATTATTGTCTGTATTTTTTAAGGATTTTTTAAAAGATTTATTAATTTATGTTAGAGAGAGAGAGAGAGAGAGAGAGGCAGAGACACAGGCAGAGGGAGAAGCAGGCTCCAGGCCAGGAGCCCGACGTGGGACTCGATCCTGGGACTCCAGGATCGCGCCCTGGGCCAAAGGCAGGCGCTAAACCGCTGGGATCCACCCAGGGATCCCCTATTGTCTGTATTTTGCAGACGACGATGCTGAGCAGGGTAGTTCAGTAATTTTTTAAGGGTCCCACAGGTTGGTGTGGGTCACTCCAGAGCACTCTGGCCAGTGCCTTCCTTCTGACAGCCATAAAGACTCTGCTGATCACCTGGCTCATGTCTGGGCATCTACTTAATTCCCAACTGGTGTGACATCAGACCAAACAATGCCTGAGACCATCTTCCCAATCCACTGACTCCTTCTCCTGAGGCTTCTGCTTACTGGCTGTTGCTACCTTAGGCTCTCTTCTGAGTTTCAGTCTCCCTGTCTGTAAAATGAGGGGGCTGGACCAGAGTACCCTGAGATTTGAGTCCCTGCATTACAGTGCAGACTGAATGAGAGGAGAAGCAAGGCTAAGGCCCTTATAGGCCCTCCCCAGAAGCTTAAGCATTTTGACCAAGAGTCCTTGCAATCACCATTGTGAGTCATTGTTTGTGTCAGAGAGAGTGCTCTTTTTTGGCTCTCCTTTCCACTCTCCAGCATCCTTGCTTAAGAGTCATTCCTAAGGACTATAGGACTTTCTGGCTAAGTGTGGGTCTGCAGGTTCCATGGGGTCCTTGAGGACAAACTTCAGGCAGAGTGGGACAGTTTCCTCTGGGTAGTAATAGTGAGGAACTTTCCTTTCTGTAGGGATCCTGTATAAACAGGGATATTGAAGGGAGAAATTTTCTTTGACCCTTTCTTGAATTAATCAGTCTGCTGGGGTCAACCCCCTTTCATTCCAAGAATGCATCCCAGGGAGGATGCATCTCTATCCAGACAGGACCCAGCAGGAATGTCCCGGGTTGCCTTTGACCAGTGAATCTGATCTCAGTGGGAGGGTCTGTAATTCCAGTCTAGGCTCTTCCTTTGCCAATTGAGTGGCCTTAGCCAAGTCATGGAGTCTCTCTATGACTCAGCTCCCCATCTGTAAGATGGGAATAAATATTTTCCCTACAGAGTAATCATGAGGAGTATAAAATGATGAGTAGATGCAAATTTCAAGCTAACTACTCTGGAACTATGTAGATGCTCAATGCATGTGAAGGAAGACTGAAATGCATATTTTCATTCAATGGAGGGAAAAGCCTTGTAGACAGCAGACCTGTTCTAAGATGGGCTGTTCTGGACCCAGAGGTCATAAGGTCTCATTTTCTTACTCAGACAAAGGTAGGACAACCACATGGCATTCAAGGGTGAGCTCTATGAAAGTGATGACCTTTGCCTGTTTTGTTCACTGTTCTATTCTTGGTGCCTGGTACAGAGTAGGTGTCCAAGAAATGTTTGCAGGGTGGATACATGATTTATCAGAATGGATTGAAGCATTAAATGGGGCAGAGGAAGCATGAGACTGGATGGTGTTTAAATTCATTTCCAGTTCTGCACCTTTATGTCTTGGGACTTTCTAGGGGACCTTAACAATATTCTCTGTGCTTAAATTATTAAATGCTGCCTAGACTCAACCATATCGGGAAAACTCTGGTTCAAGGAAGAAAGGGGAAAAAATCGCCTTCCTTTGGTTTAATTGAGAGAGCAGAAGGAAATAGGGTTCTTCTTGGGAGAAATTCTCTTTTTGTGTTGTGTCACCTGCCCATCTCCCACTTCTGAGCATGGAGACTTAGAAAGAGGAGGTAAGGAGGTTCTTTCCTATTGGACACAACTAGCCCTTGCCTTTTAACTTATTTCAGTTTCTAAGACTGTTGGACAAGCCTCAGCCTCCCCCACAGAGGGCTCAGTATCTACATGGGAAGAGTATAGTTGGTGAGATCATGAGAAGGAGAAATAGACAGAGGACAGAGCCAGTAATGACTCTCTTTCTTGCTCATCTCTATGAGGCAGGTTGATGCCCAGCCAGTTTTCTCCTCCCAGATTACCCTGGTTTTACCAGGTTCTCTCCAGGCCATACACTTTGCTTGTATATCTGTTCCTAGGCCCAGGGAAGATCTGAGAAGGGAGACCAGTAAATCACACTGTCAAAATAGAGAGAGTACAAAAAAATGGCAAGGAGACCAGGGCCAGGGCCTTCCCAGATAGCTGCCAGGTGAAAATGCCATATAAATAAGGCATGAGGGTCACATTTGAACACTCCATCCTTGACATTTGTGCACAGGCTCCATGTTCTTGGCAGCCAGACACAGGCCTGTCTAGAGATTTATTTCTCTGCCCCACCTGACGTGAAATTGCCCTCTGGACTGCACCTGTAGGCAGCCCATTCACATGGCCTGGGTTTTTAAGCTAGTTCTCTTTTTCTTTTGGTCCATGAAGATGAGTTGCAAATGCTTCCATGTGTGAGCTTCTAGAGTCTGAGTCCGACTTACCCCTGAAGCCCTTGTTGTCCAGCCCAGTGCTTGGCACAGTGTGGTCCCACAATAAATATTTGTAAAATGACTGAGTGAGCAAATGGATTTTTTTGAGGCATTGCTCATCCACATCTTCACCTTCCTATCCAGATTGTTCTCCAGATTGATCTGCTTTGTGTGTACATAAGGGTGCATTTGGCTGCAAGTAAAAGAAAACCTGGCTGATAGGGGATGAAATCATTAAACATTTATTTTATTTTTTTCTTTAACAAGACAGGAAGTAGTGCCAGGATTGCTTTGTTATCTCAACAATGTCATCAAGAACCTAGATCCTTCTCCTCCTTCCATTTTGCCATCCACTAGGCGTCTCTCATGCACCTTGTTGGGTTTTATATGAACTTTCTCCATTTATTCTATTGATTTTTTAGGATGGAAATGAGCCTTTCATTCATTGGTTATAAATTCATGGCTTTGTGACATCTTTGTTTAGCTTTCAATATTTTTAAAAATTGTAAGTAGTTTCCAACATTTAAAATTTAGGGTATTTTACATAAAATTCCAGATTTTTGAGTTCTCTTCAAAAATCACAAGATCTGGAAACAGAGCATGGCTACAACAAGCAGAAGGCAGTGGTGGCTGTCCTCTTCAGATGAGGTATGTACTGTCCAGTTCTCTGGAGTTCCCACCACTTCTATGGATTACAACCTGCCCACTTCACTCATTCATGCTGCCTGTGGGAACCCTTGCCTTTATTTGAGTCTGGACCCTACTCTGAAGATTTTTTTCATCCTGTTGGCCTGCGATTTCAGGCCATATATTAAAAAGCTCTCGCAGCTACTTTCTACCTAAGAATTGCTCTAGATTGCACCTCCTGATGTTCAATTGTTGGTTCTTTCTGGATTCCACCCATTGGCTCTGTGCAAGTCTCCAATTCTTTCCTACCCTTTGAATGGAAGGCTGCTCATTAAAAAGAAAAAAAAGAAAAGAAAAAGAAATCTCTCAAATTGAAACAGCATTAAAGTTTGGCTATGAGTGAAAACATAAACGGCTGATGGTGTAAAAGATTCAGAAAATGCATAATAAAATATGAAGCAGTGAATTGACCATCCTCCAATCACACCCTGATAACCCTATTGATATGTGGATATGGACAATTTCTTGGGCACTTGCAACATGGTAGGCACTGTTCTAAGTGAAGTGGAGCAGTGTATTTATTTCATTCAATCCTCTAGACAACTCTAGGAGGTAGGTATAATGCTTATATCCCTTTTATAAATGACAAAGTCAAGGCATGAAGAGGTTAGATATAGCTCCTAAAGATACACAGCTGATACATGTTGAAACCACAGTTTTAATTAAAGTAGTCTGACTCTTGTGTGCACATTCTTAAGAATTATAATATACTGACTATGTCTATATGTGCATATTTTATGTATAATTTGCTGGAGATTGCATCACTTACCCAGGGAAACAGTGTAATGGGGATTCCTTTTGTGGAGTTTTCAAAAAACTCACTAAAATGCCCCAAGAAAACTCAAGATTTGGGGGAAGTGCCTCCTATTCTTTGATTTTAATTGCTATTCCTTTTTAATATCCTGGGTGACCAGACTCCTTGTGTGGTTGACTCAAAAGGTCAAGACATTGGCAAGATATATCTTTTCTAGCTTAGGTATTTCTTCTTAGTAGTATGGCAATGACAATTTTTTTATGAATACCAAGGGTCATGGGGGAAAAGTAAAGAAAATAATTTTTATATCAGAGCTATTATGTGTCTGGCACTGGCATATGTTACCTCACAATGCTCCATGCACATGGACATTATTATCTCCATTTTTTTCTGCAGTGAAGGAAAAAAAGGTCGAGTCACATGTTCCAGGGCATACAACTAGATACGGCAGACTAGAATTTGAACTCATGTGGGTCCAATTTTAAAGTTCATTTCTTCTCTACTTTTCTGTACCATATTCCATTGCATAATGTCACTAATGATAATGGAAAGGGTAACCATCACATAATTTTGTCAGAAGAATTATTAATTGTCTGATGAGAATGCTCTGTGCCCTTTCTTGTGGGCATCCCTGTGAGAAATATGTGCATAATGTGAGTTGATTGATTTATGAGCACACTCACTTTAAATCACAGAACCGTCCTTGAAAAAGTGAGTGCAAGTTAGAGTTTAAAAGATAGGATGACTCTGAAGTTCATTTCAGAAGAATCAAAATAATGTCCTATTTCTTTGTAACACATGTAACATGGCTACCCTGTCAACTTCTCTGTTGTGAAGATCAGGCTTTCTTAGAGGGAATTACCTCTGTTGTGAGGATGCCTAGATACAGGTATAGACCTATGACTGATGTACTAATCATCTTGGATTGAAGCAGAATTCTCCCCCCAAATTTTTACAGCATCATTATAGCACTGTTTATGGACCTTCTACTGTGTGATGTCTAGTTTCAAAGCACTAAATACATATCTCTTGAATGAATGAATTCACTGAGCAAATAAATACAAGTGTGTGCTGGACCTGAGAAGATTTGAAGGTGAGTAAGATTCCAAGGTGAATTCTTGTTTTTAAGAATCTCAAGGTCTAGCAGAAAGACAAATATGCAAGCAGATATATATATAATAGTGTGATTAGTGCAAGCAAAGAAATGTTCTTTTATTTAAAAAAATATTTTATCTCTTTATTCATGAGAGGTACAGAGAGAGGCAGAGACATAGGCAGAGGGAGAAACTAGGCTGTCTGTGGGGAGCCCGATGCAGGACTCAATCCCAGGACCTTGGGTCCATGACCTGCTAAAGGCAGATGCTCAACCACTGAGTCACCCAGGTGCCCTGAAGAAATGTTCTTATTGTTTCTATCATTCATTTCTTCAAAAGTGTTTAATATGTGGCTCCTATTAGGGGCTATGCTGTAAGTTCCGGGCTGGATATACAGTGGAGGAAAACAAAGAGAGAGATGAATCCTGGCATCCTTGAGTTTATGGTTTGTCACTATATCTGCACACGAGGCAGCATATGATAGTGTCTGAGTGCATGGGCTCCAGCCCCATGCTGCCTGGGTTCATATCCTCCCCTCTTACTTGTTCTATGGCCTTGAATAAATTATCCAACCTTTCCATGCTTTAGTTTCCTCTGTCCTCTGGGCTTAGTACTACAATATCTACTTCATAGAATTGTTATGAAGCTCAAATGAATTAACATTTGAGAAAACAGGCTAATGACCTTCTGTCAATGAAGGAAGAATGGTGTTAATCAATTAAACAAATAGAATGGTATGTAATAGACTTGGGTTGTTTGAATTTTTGCCAAATACACACCATGCCTGTACTACTTATTATATTTAAACATTAAAAAATATGTTCATCCATGTCTGACCGAAATAACAAACAAGACTCACATGACTGGGCTACACAAGCATGGATGCAATGATTGCACGGGGCACCGCCTTTGTGAGGCCCTCTTTGCTCCCTAGGCAAGATCAGCAGCCCCATCCTCTATGCTCCTACAGCACTTTATGCCAGACTCTATTAAGTGCTCATCAGAATGCCTAGAATTCAATCTTCATTCTTGGCTAGTTGGCCAACATGAGGCTGATCCTTTTGTTCACCTTGCCTCCATAAGCCCAAGACTAAAGATTGAGAATAAGAAAAAAATCATTTATTAAACTCATTCCATAAAGCACTCCATGATTGTCAGATATTATATGCGCATCCATGTACCAATGGATCCACCCAGAGAACATACACATAACTGATGCTTAGCTGATAAGGGACACATCCTCTCAGCATGAGAGATTTGAAATAAGCAGGAGACAGGGCTAGAGAAGCTGTTGGTCTGGGGTGAGTGCAGAACAACAGGTCATGTTCTTAAGCTGATTCTGATTCTCCATTTTTATAAGGTAAAAAGGAGAGCAGAAGCTCATCCAGACTGCCCAAGTGAACAAGAGTAGGGACCAAACTCAAAGGTGTTGCTACAGAAGAGAGAAAATGAGTCATTCTTTATCTCAGGGAGTCTGGAGGAAGTCATGTCTCTGTTCATTTCAAAGGATGTAGGAAGGGGTTCACCAGACAATCAGTGGTAGAAATTCATTCTAGGCAGAGGAAACAGCACAGAAACAAAGACACCCAACAGCATGAAACATTTGGCTAGTTATTGACATTTTGGCCATATTTTAGCATAAGAGGCCAACTGAAGAGTTTCAAGAGAAAAGAATATAGAGGTAAGCAGGGGGCCAGTCATTTAGATCCTTGAGGGTCCCAAGGTACTCGTGCATATCATTAAAAGGTTGAAAAAGATAAAAAAAAATCCCCCATGCCAAACCACTACTGCTTGAGTGCATTCTGAAACAAATTTCTTCAAATAGAAGGGTTTTTTTCCTTCTCATACTTCTGCAATAACCAGTCTGAGGAATCTGGCATTTAAAGACACAAATGTTTCTGAAATACCCCACCACAGCAAAGTATCTGAAAGTGTTTCTTAATTGTTAGAAAAAACTATTTCTGTTCGTGTTTGGAACACGTTTTTTTAAACACCACCCTTCAAACACACCATCTTTTCCGGCCCCAAGTGGCTGAGGATGGTGGTGCTAAGTGGTTTAATAGAGACGCTGTTGTCTCTCCCCTGCACATCACGCCTCCACTTCAATGCATAATTTAATTTTTTTTTGTTGTTGTTGGGTAAGTGCCCTAAAAGGTTGCCATAGATGTACAGCCCAGCAAGTGGAAGGGAGTCAGATGATCAGCAGAGCTGCCTCTATGTAACCAGCCAGGCACAGGCTTTTGAGAATCCTTTGGCCAAAATGTACTTTAATCCATCCAATTTGAATGAGCTCTATGCACATTTACCAAAGCCATGGCCTCTCCAATCTGCCTCAAACAAATACATGTCCCTGAACAGTTTCCTGTGGAAAGCAAACTTTTGCAGAGGGGATGAGAGGAGAGAATCGGTCATGCTCATTTCACAGTGGAATGCAAAGTGGGAATGTATTGGATTCTGTTCTTGGCCTTGGGACAGTGCCCTTTCCCTCTGCTGCCACGCCCCCTCCAAGAAATCCTTGCTCCTCCTGCCTCCTGCTCAGTGTTCATTGAACCTGTCTTTCCTTGAATGCACATACGAATCATCTTGGTGCTGTGCATTCTAACTCTTGGGTATCTTGCTTTGAACTTCTAATTGTCATTGTCATGGTCACCTCCCTTATAGTACCAGCAATACGAAAGCCCTGGGATTCAGGAATCTGAAAGGGCTTGTAGCTCCCAGACAAGGCTAGCTCTCCCATCCTTTGGGGACTGTTTGGGCTGCTCCTGCTACTCGGAATGCTTTCCCTGCTCTTTATTATTAGTCAGTGTTGGTCTGCTTGGGCTGGTATCACAAAATACCATAGACTGGGGGGGGGGGCTTCAACGATAGGTATTTATTTCTTATAGATCCAGACTCGAGGCATATTTCTCTCCTCTTCTTTTATACAAAGCCACTAATGCCAACATCCCAAAGCCCCAGCCTCATGATCTCATCTAACCCTAATTACCTTCCAGAGGCTACACCTCCAAATACCATCACATTGGAGGTTAGGGCCTCTGCATATGAAGTTGGGGGGAATACAATTCAGTCCATAACATAGACCAACTCTTCCTTGTCTTTCAGAACTTGGTTCAGATGTCGGTTCCTCCAGAAAGCCTTTGGCAAAACTCTCAACGTAAGTTGGGATCCCTCTCCCCAAATACCTCTTACAACAGCACACATAAAATTGAACCAACACAGACCATCTTTTTGTCTTTCTTCCTCGTTAGATTGTGAGTCTTTGTGTGTAGAGTCTTGTCCTTTGTCTCTGTTCCTGGTGTACATGATACCTAGTATAGTTGTGATAGTAAGTTATCGATACCTAGTTAGTATTGATAGTAAGTGTTCAATAAATGATTTCATAAGGTTAGAAGATAAGCAACTACTTTAGAAGGAATACATAACAGATGAGATTATGGCTCACTCCTTCAAGGAGTGTTACGAATCCCAATTTGTACTTCAGACACCATGAAAACAGTGTTGTTAGGGCTTGCTTCCTAACCAACCTCCTAACTAAGATAGGGGAAGGAAACTAGCACTGACCTCTGTTCAATGGGACTCAGATTTTCAACCAATGTGTTCAATTCAGTGCTTGTTTGATTCTACCCCTGCCCCAACCCTCATTTAAAAAATTTATCAGTTTAAGTCAAAGCTTATCTCTGAACTCAGGAAGGCAGATCTTGGGGGCAGAGTCTTGAAGAGTGACTTTGTATTGAACAGAATGGGAGAATTTTTTTTTAATGATCCCCTATAGGTTACAGCTTGTTCTTTTCATTCTTTCTCAAGCCATCTTACATCTTTAGGAGACATGGATGCTTCTGACAGCAGTGAGGGAGCATTTACCCTGAGCTGGGAAAATAGATACACAAGAATGCATGACTACTCTGCTTACCTGTTTATGTATCTATTTTTTTCCATTTCAATACAACACGAAGTGTGGTCCTTGGTCCTGCAGGCAACACCACCTGGAAGCTTGCTAGAAATTCAAATTAATAGGCTCCACCCCAGATCTACTGATTCAGAATCAGAAGGTGGGCGAGAAGGATGGGAACCACTGGGCTCCAGATAGAGTTTGTGAGTTACCTTATTCCACTCTTCTTCTATACTTGGAACAAAGCTTCCTGATCATGAGCAAGGGAGTGGGTTGCCTGCTACTGGCTGCATTTCCTTATCTGGTATTCTATAGCAAGGCATGGTTCCTGTCTTGCAGGCTCTGCTACCTTAGTTTGGTCTTGCACACTTGCTTATGCACATCTCTGTAATACCTCATGACATCAGTTAGTTTGGACTCCCTAGTCTTTTGTCTGAAATTAGCTGCATATTAAATAATGGCCCCTGATCCTCAACACCTCCTTGCTCCTCCATCTTCCAAAGCAGAGAACAGAGGGTGGTCTAATTTCCCACCTGAACATGGAAAAATAAGGAGAAAAACTAATGGCATCATTTCGGAGGGCATTCTAGGATGCATTAGGAATGCTCAGTGTTGATCTCTCAGCTTCTTCTGCTCCAAGGAAAGTGACCCCGACATAGGTAAGATCTCAGTTGAGGGTCCCCTGGAGGATGGCTCACAAGTAGGTATGGATTCTTCATTCCACCTTGCTGCAGTATGGTCAGCACATCCAGAGTGGAGGGAATTGGAGTGAGTAGACCATTGTGTATGACAAGGAACTCTACCAAGTAAGGAGAACCTGCCTCCTCACATCCTCCCTTTCTTCTGTGGATCTGTTTATACAGAGACTCTACATGTAGTTAGTTGTACATTTACTCAATACGTTCAGCTGTGCAACAACTGGAGCTTCTTTATTTCCCCAAGACTGATCTAATTGTCCCTAGTTCTGCCCCCATTGGGTGGGTCCAAACTCGTAATCAAAGTTCAGTATTGTAAACTTTTTCTTTAGTTTTGATAATTAATTGATTTTTTAGAATGCTGTTTCTTTCCCATTGCTCTGGACATTAGAATTGGATTGAAGAGGAGAAGGTGAATTAGGTGACTTTAAGGAGGTAGTGGGAAGAGGAAGACAGGGTCTTTGAATTCATCTCAAATCCTCGGGATCCTTCTTAGTAATTGTGGCAGAGTGGCTGGTCAGAGTATCTCCAGGGACATGTACAGCCCTGAAGCACACTTCATCTGATGCCATCTGTTTTGTGTTTTTAATAAACTTTTTATTTTAGAACAGTTTTCGATTTGCAGAATTATTGCGAAGCTAGTACAGAGAGTTCCCATATACTGCACACTGTTTCCTCTATTATTAACATCTTACATTAGTATGGTACATTTATCACAATTAATGAACCAACAATGATGCATTATTATTAAATAAAGTCCATACTTTATTCCTATTTCCTTAGTTTTCTCTGTTCCTGTTCTAGGATCCTATCCAGGACACTCCATTGCCATTGGTCACCATGTCTCCTTAGGAACCTCTTAGCTGTGACATTTTCTCAGAGCTTCCTTGTTTTTGAAGACCTTGATAGTTTGGTGGAGCACTGGTCAGATATTTTGTAGAATGTCCCTCAACTGAGATTTGTCTGATGCTTTTCTCATGATGGGACTGGGGCAATGGGTTTTGAGGGGGAAGATCACAGAGGTAAAGTTCCATTTTTACCATATCACATCAAGAGTACACAGTATTTTTTTTTAAATTTTATTTATTTATTCATGAGAGACACACAAAGAGAGGCAGAGACATAGGCAGAGGAAGAAGCAGGCTCCCTGCCCGATGCAGGACATGACCCCAGAGTCTTGGCGGACACTCAACCACTGAGCCACCCAGGCGTCCCAAGAGTACACAGTATTGCTATGACTTATCACTGTTGATGCTAACCTTGATCACCTGGCCGAACAGTATATGTCAGTTTTCTCCATTGTAAAGGTATCCCTCCTCTTCAGAGTGGATAGATGGATAAGACGGAGAAAACACTCCCTGGCCCCTATGACTTTCACCTGTGGCTAAGGGACCAGGAACATCTATGTGCTCCAATGAGAGGACTCAGAGATGCCAAGGGGGAATGTCACAGCAGCTGCCCGGTGGTGGAGGTATCCTTCCCCTTCCATACTTCCTCTTTGGGAAGAAGTCACTATGCACAGCCCACACTCACACTCAGGAGTGAAAAGTAATGCCCCACCTGCACCAGAGATTTTTTTTTTTTAATCTATCAGTATGGACTCATGGTTATTTATTTTATAGTTTGGGTTATAATCCAATAGTGCTTTTTTTTTTATTTTTTATTGGTGTTCAATTTACTAACATACAGAATAACCCCCAGTGCCCGTCACCCATTCACTCCCACCCCCCGCCCTCCTCCCCTTCCAGCACCCCTAGTTCGTTTCCCAGCGTTAGCTTTATTTATTTTGTGGCTTACGTGATTCCAGCTTTGGCCATTGAGCCCCTCCAGTTGACTGCTGTGTTCTTTGACATATTCGCATCATTGTGTGCAGGGGCGCGCGCGTGCATGCATGCGTGTGTGTGTGTGTGTGTGTGTGTGTTTGGTGCCATATGTTTTTATGGGTTGCCATGTGTGCTGGTGCTGCTGGAGTCTGCAGTCTCTGGTATTTGCTTCTGCAGTCATGCTGCTCCAGCTCTAGGCGGCTGCTGTGACATTCCCCCTTGGCAACTGTGCGTCCTCTCATTGGGGCATATAGGTGTTCCTGGTCCCTGGGCACAGGTGAAAGTCACAGGGGCCTGGGAGTACTCCCTAAGTCTTAACCATCTATTGACTCTGATGGCCGTGCTGCTACCTTCTCCTCTATGCCACTTGACTATGACACCAAGCTGCAGCCTGGCATCTGGGGCCACTGAAGCATTTCCTACCACATTTTTCTTCCATTCTTAATCAAGCTCCTTTGAGGAGATGCATGCATTTGTCTTCTCACCTCCCACATCATCCTCAGCTTGCTATTATCGATTTTCACCACTCTCCTGAAGATCTCCACAGATCCCCACATGGCTAAATCTAAGGAATGCTTTTCAACATTTAGGTCACTTTGGTCTCATGGCAATTCTCAGCACTGTTGACAAGACCTTCTCTTTTCTTTGTCTCTTGGGACATACTCTCTCTTGCTCTTTCTCTCACCTCCCTGTAAGCCTCACCTTAGTTTTTCTTACCCACATCCTGCTCTACACAGCCTGGAAATGTCAGGGCTCCTCAGGGTGTCATTCTAGATCTCTCCTATCATTCTACTTTCCCTGGGCAACCATATCTATATCTGCCCAAAATGCACCAAGTCTTCAGGACAATTTTACAAACATTATATTTCTGTGTGGATTTCTTTTGGAAGTAGATGAAGAACATGAGCTTTTTATCAAGGAGACTTGGACTTGGAACAGAGATACTAGAATCCAAACCACAAGGAATCAGCAGAAATTCCATGATATTTGAGGGCTCCTCTAGGTCATGACAGTGGGAGTTTGAGATAATAATACTTAGATATCAAGAATTGAGGATTCAACTGGTGCACTGTTTTATTCTTTTTATCTTGGTTGAGGTAAAGTGAGGCCAGACACAAATCAAGAGAGAGCAACTAGAAAGAATTTTACTGTTTTGCTACTCTCAGCTCCCTGGGGATTAGTAGCATATTATTCAGTGACACTCAGGGGAAGCACTAGGGAGGGTCATGAGGTAAAGGGGAGATACCTGTAGGCCAGAGCACTTGTGGGTTCTGCAAGAGGGGAAGGATGTAGCAGGGCAAGCTGGGCTAAGATAGACTAATCTGAATAATTTCAGAAGGTATCTCTGGTTGTCTGGTATGTGGCCCTGGGGCAGTTAGGGCAGGTAGACAGTGACCCAGAGTGTGAGCCCTATATGGTAGTTGGGTGGGAGTGTGAATTTAATCAGCTGCTCAAGAAGAAGAATTAACTATGCATTAGCTAGGGCCTCAAAACTAGGTCAAGACACACAAAAAAACAAAACCCTATATTATATCCATATCATGCCCCACCTCACTGAAATATAGGGTCTGGGATTGTGGTGATGGTGTCTCACCTGTTACCTGGTATACTGTCAGGATCTACAATAGGTATCTTGCACATAATAGGGGCTCAATAAATCATTATTGAAAGAATGTCTAAATTCTTACACAGAACAATTGGACTTTGTATCATTATGAATAAATGCAATGAGAGAGAAAAGCTATAGATATCTTAAAAAAAAAAAAAAACAAACCAGAGAAGATATCTGAGGCGCTCAGGTTTTGGTGGTGGTCAAAATCAGAAGCATGGCATTAGTGTATAAAAACAGTCCACTATGAGCAGGAGGAGTTCCGTAAGTATCTTGAACCTCCCAAAACAATGATGTCAGCATTATTTGAAGCAAGGAACAGGAAAAAGAGATGGCCGGTACCTAAGAAAAATGGTAGAAGAGCTCTGTCTCTCTTCCTCTTTTTATGAAGACAGTACTCCCATCAGGGTGGTCTCACACACCCCCTTATCTAAACCCAATCATCTCCTGAGGGCTTCCCCTCCACATGCCATCCCATGCGGGGTGACGGCTCCGACACATGAATTTTGGAGGACACAAACATTCAGTCCATACAGTCAACAAATTCCTTTTTTGGGATAGTTTAAGTCAAGTTTCTTTAGCTTCTAAATGAAAAGGGTTCTGTCTAATTCAGGTTACAAACTGGGTAAGGGTGAATAAGCAGCTGGAAGGTTGAGTTGCAGCTGCACACAGGTGAGGGCACAGATGTCATCTGTGAGGAGAAGGGATGGGGTCTGCTCTAAGTGAGTTGACAACCCATGTCCTGACAGATCAGATCCAGAGTGGTGGAGGGAATGTCAGTTGGTCCCACAACCAAAGTTGGTGACCGTGGAGAGAAGCCCAGAGTGGTGGGGGAGTGGATGATCACTCAGGGGCCTGTTCTGTCCAGTGTTTGATAAAGTAGACCTTTGACACCACAAAGCATTAAATTTTAATCCCATCAAGTCCTAGTACAGATAACAAATAGATGGTTAACCAACACTTAGGAAAATAAATCTCTTGGCACTAACGTGGATTCACATTTGCTAAATCACAGCTTTTTTTTTTAAATAAAGTTATATGATTAGGTAATAATGAAAGTCCATGGGAAATAATAATAATAACTTCCCTGAGGACAGGTCCCTCATCCATCCTCTTTACAGCTCCACCTCACACCTAGTACAATGGCTGGCACTCAATGGGCGATGAACAATATTTCTTGAATAAACTAATAGCAATAGCTCATATTTATTGAGCCCTATGGGTCTGGCAAAGACATTGAGATGAAATCTATTAAAATTGTAGACAATGATTATAATAACACTTATAAAGCAAATTGTGCATCAGGCATCATTCTAAAAGATTGTACATAGATTATGTTGATAAATCTCATTAGCCATTATGGCTTAAATCGTGTCTCCTGCCCCAAGTTCATATGTTGGAATCCTATGAATGTGGTTGTATTTGGAGATAAGATCTTTAAAGAGGTAATGAAGGTGAAATGAGGTCAGTAAGGTGGGCTGGGCTCTAGTCCAATATGACTGATGTCCTTATAAGAGGAGGAGATCCAGACACAGATATACATGCATGGAGAAGACCAAGTGAAGACACTGGAAGGAGATGCCCATCTACAAGCCAAGAAGAGAGCCCCAGAAGAAACCAATCTTGCCAACCTGGATGTGTGGACTTCCAGCCTCCAGGACTGTGAGGAAACAAGTTTCTGTTGTGTAAGCCACACCATCTGTGGTACTTTGTCATGGCAGCCTGAGTGGGCTAATACGTTCACCCTCGTAACAAGCAGGTAATCTGCTCTGGTTCATACTCCTGATTCCACCGGGTAGAACTCGATAATAGTGAACATCTACAGAGTCCTTAAGCAATGGCTGCCCACTACCAAGTTTCTGCCTGAAATCTGAAGCATTCTGTGGTGCCTCATATCTTTTAAAAATGTCTTCAGCATTTTGCCCTGAATTTTATTCCTTGTCCTTCCATGGGTTGCTATCTATTGACTTTGCTGCCCAGGCACAAGGACCCGCGGATGGTCTACAGTACCAGGTCTCCCAGAAGAGACCCACCCCAGATTGTATGAGAGCTCACAGAATCCCATGGGATCTACTATCCTCTTTCATTCAGGGTGATTATTTGGCCAACCACACACCAGGGAGCTGTAAATAAAGATTATGCATTAATTCAACAGACTATCTTGCTGGGCTCCTACTATGTGCCAGACTCTGAGTACACACTAAGGCTACAGATATGACCCGGGGTGTCTGCTTCCGTAAACATAGATCCAAGTGGAAGAATGAACAGAATAATTGCATGCAGTGGTGAGTGCCCTGACGGGAGGAGAACAGGGACAAGACGACCCCATTAATAGATTTCATTTCCATATCTTTGCCTGGCCCATTTGGCTCAATAATATAGCCAGGGTGGTCCAGGAAGGCTGCTCTGAGCTGAGAACTGAATGGTAAGGAGGGGCCAAACAAACATGGATTTGGGGAAGAGAAATGCAGGAGGAGGGAGGAGCACATCCCAAAGGAACATGCAGGGCTCCTTGGAGGAAGGAGTTGGAGCCTCAGAAAGAGCTTGGACTTGGCTTGGGGAAGTTGGTGTGAGGGTGAAGTTCCCGCCAGCAGTGCCTGTGGTCACAGAACTTGAAATGTTACAGGAAAATGAAGATTTATTCTTTTGGAGGAGGGAGGAAGGTGCTGGAGAAGTGGCCCAGGAGAGTCTATTGAACAAGCAAGACACTGCATTCTTGTGCTTTTGTTTTGGTTTTCTCTTCATTTTGAAGTGTTGGGTCCTCATCAACCCATGTGACAAAGAGAGGCACACATCACTCAGTTTAGGAGTCCGTGTTGATTACACGTGGCCCTAATAGGTTCGTCTCATTAGTGAGACAGACACATTCACACTCTGGGTAGCCTTTTCCATTTTCCAGGTTGAACATGTGTCTGAGGTTTCTGGGGAGCATCAAAGGACAGAGGAGGGAGGTCAGCAAGGACAGAGGAGGGAGGTCAGAAGACACCACTGCCAATGGGACACACCCTGCATCGGTGCCGCCCTGCGATGACATGAGGGTGTAGATGGAGGGGAGACACAGCTCCATGGCTTCTGCAGAATCCACAATGGCTGAAACCCACTTTTCAAAGCTGCACAGGAAACATCAGCACCAGCTGCTCCACACCTGAATCTTGAGGGCTGGGCCACAAACTCAGGAGATGCGTGGCCAAGGTTCTGCTCAGCACATGGGATTTACACATTTGGGCACCCTTAGGGTGTGGAGAAGACTGGGACGGACCAGGGTGTGTGGTGGGAGAGGCCATGTGGCCCGGGGAAGAGCCCAGAACTGTCCTCAGAAGCCCTGCCTCCAGCCCACCTCTGCTGCATTTTGTGTAGTCTTGGGTCAAGATGATGGACAAGTTGCAGGAGACGATGGGAAGAAGAAATGGGCACGATTTAGGGACATGGGAGGTGTCGTTGCTGGATGTCAGAGAGGGTGGTGGGACCCAAGTGAGTGGTCAGGAAGATGACTGACTTTGGAAATGTTGAGTTAGGGGCGCACCTGTAGCACCAAAGCAGCATTATGAGTTTTGGAGAGGAGACCGGTTAGATAGCAGCTTTGAAAATCTCCTGGCAGGAGGAGCAGGTCAGGGAAAAGACGTTCCCAGTCTGGTAAGCCCCAGGGGACAATTAAATCACCTGAAGGTGATGGTTTTCTAAGCCACATCTCAGGCCTGCCCTAAAAACTTTTGGAACAGGGCTAGCCCTGGGAAGTGGGAGATTTGGGGTTGGGATTGTGAGTGGGCTGGACTCTCTGCAGCCACACAGGACAGTCACATGCTCCTCCTAGCACACCCTCCTTGGCCGCTGACCCTTTGACCCTGTCTGTCAGCCCATTTTTCTTCAACGCTAAAAGATGGAAGACAATTAAGCCAGAGCTCGAGGACTTCATCTGCTGTTTCCTTAATTGTTTTCCTACACATTCTTTATAAATAGATTTAAGCAAGACACTATGTCCTTTAAATTGTACATTTCAGTTGCTATGGAAATGGTTGCTTTTACCCTCCCCCCTCCCCATACCCCAAACAGCTCAGCTATAAAGAAATTAGCACCTGTCTTTCCAGGCAGGTGAATTACCCACTGATCCTTGTATTCCAAGAAGGTTTGTATGTGTAGGTTGGAGTAACCTGCTGATGGCATGTCTCTATGAGAAGCTCAGGTGAGGGCCTGGGATTTCCAGAAGATACGATCCATCCTTACTAACCCTTCCACTGATAAATGACTCATTCCATAGATTCCTAGGCTGTTGGAACTGGAAAAGGATCTCTAAAAAGATGCTTATAGTGGTCATTAAGAACTACTTTACATTGTACATTTAGTGCAGTAACTTGTTTCTGAAGGAATCCTTTCATTAAATAATGTGTTTGGAAACATTTACTGAGCACTGGTACTGGGCTAGGGCAGGCGCAGGTGATCATCCCAGAGCACTGCAGGTGCCTGTCACATGGAAGAGAGTCAGCAAACATTTCTCAGTGAATGATAAAGCCACCCACTCCTCCAGATGGTGGGGGATGTGGACATTTGACCAGTTATAATGTCCTATGCCTCTTGCTAGAATGTGGGTGCTTCCAAATTATCATGAGAGCAAATAGCAAGTCACAGATCGACTTTATTTTTTTTTTTAAAGGTGAGAAAATGAAAGCAGATTAGAAGGGAAGAGAGTTGGCAACATCACGTGACTATTCAGTGCACTAACCAAGTCTAGGACACAGGTTTTCTGGATTCCAGTCTGACAGCTTCCTCCTGCATCATGTTGACTCTCGGATGGCTCTTCTCAAGCTCTGAAGGGTACAGGAATCACCTGAGGATTTTGTGCAAGTGTACATTCTGATTCCGTAGGTCTGGGGTTTAAGAGTCTGCATTTCTTTCTTTCTTTTTAAAGATTTATTAATTTAATGGAGAGAGAGAGAGAGAGCATGAGCAAGGGGAGGGGAAAGGGAGAAGCAGGCTCCCCACTGAGCAGAGAGCCCAATGTGGAGTTCAATCCCAGGACCCTGGGATCATGACCTGAGCTGAAGGCAGATGCTTAACTGGCTGAGCCACCCAGGTACCCAGATCGGGCATTTCTACCAAGCACCTGGGTGATGGGGATGCTGGTTCACAGACCACACTTTGATTCACAAGGCTCTAAAACACTACTGCTAAACTGCTAAACCTCTGGAGATACTGGACCCTTTCGATAATCTGATTACAGCTATGGACTCTGTGTTGCTTAAGGTTATTTGGTTGATGAGAACAGAAACCTTGGCTAATATACATAGCATAACACAGCATACACAGCATAATATAATAATATAATCAATCATATGCAATATAATAACATCATGGTCTATATATATATTATATGTATATGCATATATATGTATATGTATGTATATATTCATACATGTAAGTACATATGTACATGAATATATATGATATATATGACTATATATGATAGTCAGAATAGTATAAAAAAGGAAAAAATAGAACTTCCAGTCATTGGAAAAGAAGGGGACCAAGCAGCCCTAGGGTCAGGCCAGCAGAACGCATAAGCAGCCCCTTCAGGGGAACACTGTCCAGGTGAATATGATCCGGTTTCAGAAAGATGTCATTCTAATAAAGATGCAGTTTTCCAGGGAAGGGAGGCTTGTTGACCTCGCTGAGGTCCAGGGCTGGCCCCTCAGCCTGGAGAGTTTGGTAAGTTTGAGGAACAGAGGTTCCATGCCTACTGTGCCCGTTGAGGCAGGGTTGTTGGCCAAATGTGAAGTGGACATATTTTCACCAGAAGAAGCAGGAGGCATGCATGGGCTGTCAGGAGACATTGGTGGCCAATATAGACTGTCTCTCCAGAAATGTGTCCACACAGCCACATGTAGCAGTCAGCAGCCCCATTTCTCACCTTCTCAGTGACACCGCCTACTTGGTCCCAGCTATCCACTCACGTGGGTCTCCACACGCCTTTCCTGTTGCCTCCCTGCTCCATTTCAGGCTGTTCTGTACACAGCAGCCTGAGAGAAGCTTTTAAAACCCAGGTCCCATCATGGTAGGTCTTTGCTCACAGTCTGCCACTGGAATCTCGTTATCTTCACCACTAAATAAAATGCCACGGCCACACATGGCTCTGTGAGATGCTACATGCCGGCCCCCCTTACTCTCTCTGTCCTCCTGTCCTGCCATTCTCGCCACTGCTCACCACACTCCCACCTCACCGGCCTCCTTCCCTTCTCCTAAACATGCATAGATCTTCTTATCTCAGGCCTTCGCACATGCTGTTCCCTCGGCTTGGACCACTGTGCTCCAGATGATTGCGCTTCTCATTCCCTTCCTTTATTCAGATCTCTGCTCAAGTTCCACCTTCTCAAAGAGAACCTCCAGCTTAAGCCCCTTGGAAAAGCTCCCCGTCAACCTGCTCACTGTCTGGCCTCTTGGCTTTCTGATTTATAAAAATATGCATCTGCCTAGCATTTCTTCTCTCACTGGAATGTAAGCTGCACAGGGCAGGGACTTTGGGTTTGTATAATCCTAGAACCTGGGGCCGGGTGGTGGGGAGATTGGCACTTGCAGGTATTGTGAAAAGAATGAATGAGCATACATGGGTGCTTCACACACGCACACATACACACTCCTCATCCACACACCCACACACTCTTACATACTTACACATGCACCTACACCCACACTCATATACTCCCACCTACACCTACACCCACACTCATATACTCACATACACTCCACATCCACAGACACACTCCACACCCACCCATACATACACACTCACACACACACACACTCACGCATACACATAGAGACACATTTTTGCCTATAGTTTCAGGGGATTTACAGGCCTGACACTTCGGAGTTCACACATCTTGAGTCAGCAATGTTTGCCGTGGCCCAGGTATCGCCAGCTCTGAGGGAATGGTCCCAGCAGCTCAGCACCTGTCATTACTCTCTTCCTCCTCCCAGGCTGACTTTTCTCCGAAGGGCAATCCCATTCTACTCTCTATGGAATTTGGGGACCCAATTGGAATTACAATAGGGTTACAATAAAAACAACAATAATTGACATCTGTCCAAGGCAAAATATGAAATATGTTAAATCTAAGGGGCTTCTGATATCATTTGATAAATATAAGGGCAGAACAAAATTTAACTTTTATTCAACAAGTAGTTATTGAGCACCTGCTCTGTGCCATTCAGTCTTCTAGGTGCTAGGGGAATGGCGGCAAAAGAACAATGATATGTTCTCATGGAGCTTATATTCAGGAAGGGCTGAATAAAATAAACAATAAAATAAAGGTAGATATGAGAGCTAGTGCGTGCTAGAAGGAGAAAAGGACTGTAGCGAAAAATAAAATCAGGGAAGGGGGATAGGCAGTGCCATTGATGAAGGGAGTTGTAAGTATAAATAGAATTTTGAGCGAAGAGCTCTCTATTGGAACGAAGAGTTGAAAGAAATGTGGGAGGATATAAAGATATCTAGGAAAGAGTGTTCCAGGAAGCAGCAAGTGCAAAGGCCCTGAGGCAGGAGTTCTGCTTAGGGTGGTTTGAGTCACAGCAAAGAGGTACATGTGGCTGAGATGCAGGGAGCAGTGAGAGATAAAAAGGAAATGGAGTCAGACCAGAAAATGTAGGGCCTCATAGGCCAAGCTAAGAAGGACTTTGGCTTTTACTTTGAGCAAGATAAAATTCTTTGCAATTCTGCAAGTAGAGGAGTGATGTGATCCCATTCGCATTTAGCAGGATCAAATTGGCTGCTGTGTTGAGAGTAAATTCTAGAGGAAAGCAGGGAAACCGTGGCACCATTAGGAAGATTAGTCATCATCATCCTACAAAGAAAACCCACCTTTATTCTCTCACTTTTCCTGGTGGCTCTCACTCAAAGCCGATATCATGGGAACTTGGAAAGACTTCATTACTGTCCATGAATAAAGTTAGCTTGGGGGGACAACTGTCATTCCCTCGGCATTCCCCAAAGTTCCCAAACAGGAAATCAAGGCATGTGTTTGTTCCATCAAGGTGGACAATCCCCCTAAGAGCTTTCTGAGCTGGAAGATGTGGAATAATCATCCCTCTGTAGGATACACAGTAGGCATGAAGCTGAGTGAGAGGGGGAAAAAATAAGAAATGATATTTAAATCACGATCTTCCCCACAAATTGAAATTAGTTAAAATCAGTCAATTGCTAACTGATTTTATGTTATGGAATTCAAACGCTTGGTGGCTCAGTCGATTGAAACCCTATTTCTGGAATGAACCAGTTATGGATGGATATTCTATTATTAAAAGAAAAATGGATCTGTTCTGAGCGTAACATATATAACACTGAAGAGCCCACCTGGTGGATGAATGCACCTGCGCTTATTTTTTTATGTCCGAAGACTTGGGACCAAATTATGGAAAAAGTTAGAGACCCGCTGAATTTTTCAGGCCAAGTCACCTTACATGTCACATGATCTCCCTGTCTTACTAGTCCAGAGACTGAGGCTCAGAGAGGGCCAGTAAATGGCTCAGCTTAGGCTAATTACTCCCTGACTTTTAGTGGCTTGCTGCAGTAAAGCTTAAATTTTTGCTCATCATGGTCCAGCATGAATGGCCTGGGGCTCTGCTCCCCACCGTTCCTCCAGAAGCCAGGCGCCTTCTACACTGTGGCTCCTCCCTGCTACAAGTCCCCAGAAACATCTCTGCTTAGATGCAAAAGAGTGTGAGAATCATGCCAGGGAGGTTTTTATGGCCTGGACCTCGTCGGGACACACCTCACTTCTGCTCATGTCCTGTTGGTCAGAACCCCGTTTTGTGGCCACACCTAGGAAATGTTGTTCAGCCACATGCCCCTGAAGAGAGAATATGGAGGTTGGTGAGCACCAGTCACGTCCACCAGAACCAATAGGGTAGAAATAGGGGCAGAGCTGTGTGTGGGAGGGATGTAAGAGAAGAGTCAGGAGCGCCTAATGCCTCTTGCGTGTTGGAATGGGGCATTATCTTTTCAAGTACGCCTAGGGAGCTTTCACTCCATGAAGTGCCCTGTGCTGACTCGAGTAGAGGGAAGCCCATCTTTGTTTGGTATCTGCAGAATCCCTACTGAGCCCCCTGGCAGCGTCCTGCAAGATGACTTTGTTTCTAGAACTTCCACCGGGTGCAGGAAGGGTAGAGCAAGGTACACAGCAGATGGGTTGCTACCTGCCAATCATCCCTCCCCCAGTGAGCTGATCCCGCAAAGTCCATATAGTAAATCTTTACTCCTTTAATTTAAGGACGAATTTAGTTGTCATCACTTGTTTGCACTTCAGCATGAATCTGTTTTTGATTATTTTTGCTGTTGGAAAAACTCGGATGGCGATAAAAAGGGATTATGCAGGCAAAGGGACCCAAGCCACATCTTCTACGGTCCTCAGGATCTTTATGTGTCTGCAACACTTTGGGTACAACCTCAAGGCTACATGTATGGAACAGGGCACTTGTTACTGAGCGGGTTTTGCAGGACTAGAGTTATGGAGAGCTGCAGGCTGGAAAATAAATTGGATTAAGGACTGTATATTCTATTACCAGCACAAAAGGGAGCCATAAACCAGCATAGACTTTCTGCTTGTGTTGAGTTAGGACTTCATGTGCAATGTGGGGTGAGTGAGGGATGTCTTTGAAGGACTGGACTGCCTTCTAGAAGAAGCTGGAAGGAAAGAGGTTACTACTCTGTTGCAGCTCCAGCCACAAAAATCCCAGGTCCTGGAACTGTAATAGTTTGCTAGGGCTGCCGTCACAAAATATCAGATTTGTTTTAAAAAACAAATCTATTTTTCTCACAGTGCTGGAGGCTGGAAGTCTCCAGAAGATAAAGGCATCAGTAGGGTTGGTTTTTCCTGAGGTCTCTCTCTGTGGCTTGCAGATGGTCCCCTTCTTGCTGTGTCCCCATGTGGCCTCCTGGTGTCTGTCTCTCTTTTTATAAGGACACTAATCCTATTGGATCAGGGCCCCATCCTTATGACCTCATTAAGCCCTAGTCACCTTAAAAGCCCCATCTCCAAATACAATTACATTGAGGATTAGGGCTTCAAATATACAAACTTAGAGGACACAATTCCATCCATAATGAGATCATAGGACTTATGGGGGAAACACCCAGGGAAAAACATGTAACTTCTAAGAAAAAAGTGCCTATTTGGAGAAATAACTACTGGAAGCACACTTCATTCTGAAAAGTATCTCATGAAAACATACTATTTAGCAAAAATTCCCACCAGGAAATAGTCTCACAAAAAAATGCTCCTTAGGAAAAATATCCTCTGGGAAAAACTGTTCATTGTGAAAATGCTCACCACAAAAATATTCACTGGGTGACATATCCACCGGAAAAATTAACTGCAAAAAAGGGGGAGATGATAGCCTCTGGAGAGATAGTCTTTCCAGAAAAAATGCCTACCAGAAAAATTTTCATTAGGAGAAATTACCACTCAAAAAATATGCACAGAAAAACATCTGGGGGGATAAATTACACCTAGTATGACAAATACCTACAGAAACATATCCTGCACTGAACAAATACTTAATGGGAAAATATATATAGGAAAATCAATATTCATCTGGAAAATGGCCTTTGCTTAGATAGATACTGTGAAAAACAGGAAACTGTCACTTATTTTGTGTATGTGTCATGCATTCTTCTAATGGCTTCCTGTCTGTTCACTCAATTATTGCTCACCTGAGCTCTGTGAAATAGGTACTATTCAGTGTCCTGTTTTACATATGAGGAAATCCAGGCACAGAGAGTTAAGTCACTTGCCCGAGGCTGCACAGGAAATAACTGCTAGCTCCCGACTTTGAACTCAATCAATGATTCCTTCATTCATTTATGGAGCACCTACTACATGCCAGGCACTGTGTTAGGCAATGGCATCTAACACTATAAGAAACATAAACCCCAGTTTTAATAAATCGATGTGGGAGAGACAGATTCACAGGCAGGCCAATGAAGTTACAGTGCACGGAGCCTCTATACATGAGCACCCAGGGGATCCCTCCCCCATACTCTGGGTAGATATATTCCCAGGGGAAAGCCCATCAAAACATGTACCTCTGGAGCACCTGTTTGGAACCTGGTCTCTGTACCCTCCAGTTCAGGTCTCTGTCCTTGACCCTGTGAGCCCAGCCAAGCTGACCAAGCCATGCCATGACCTGGCTAGTGAAATGGGCTGCAGGAGACTTGTTACGAGGGGGGCATTGGATGGAATATGGTGGGAGTTATGTTAGCTCTGAGGTTCAGGTCCCACCTGCATAGTTCATGTCAGCATCCCCAGTACTTACAGAAGTTGATGTTCACTAAATAATATTCCCAAAAGAAGGAATGTTGGCCATTGTATGGCAGAGATGTTAACTGCATGGATGTTGATGTCAGATGACCTCACTTCAAACCCTGCACTGCTATGTCCTGTCTGTCCCACCTTGGTGAATTCTGATGAATTCCTTGCTAATTCTGATAATTCTGAGCCTCAGGGTCTTCATCTGTGCAGTGGGGACGATTATACTTCTCTACTCTGGCTATTTGGGGGCAGTAGTTGAGGCAATGCCTGTCAAATAGTCAGCATAATGCCTGACACATGGTAGATGGTCAAGAAATCATTGGAACTGGTCTCTTCCTTAATGAAGTTAATAGGTGGGTCATCACCCAGCCACCATCCCTCCTTCAAAAATTCAGAATTGGACATAAGGGCCCAGAAAGGCTGATTATTTAAGTCCAGAATCTGCAACTCAAGTTTTCTCTCTCCTCTGTCGTCTCTAGAGAACATGTGTGCTGTAGGGTTCCATCTGCTTCTGTAATAAAACATAAATTATTAAAGCTATAAAATATTGATGAACTGTTTTATAAAACAGAGGGACTTTAATGTATTGATTATGAATTGAGAAAGCCTTAATGAGCTTCAAAAGGAGTAATAATTGGGAAATGATGGTGGGTTGATTTCCTTCTGTGCCCTTGAACAATAACTCCCCTCTTCACTGTCATCCTGAGTTTCTGCCACTGTACTCACCCTTCTGTGGACATTAAATGCCACTCAAAGAGAGGAAGAAGTTGGGGGGTGGGGTGGGGAATTCTTTGCTAAAAAGCAACAATGAACTTTGGTTGCAAACTTACATCCTTATGGGTAGTTCCCAGAGACTCTGGACAACTAGTGGTTACCTGAAGTTGTTTTCATTCTTAGGTGAATCATCCGGTAAGTTTCTCTCATTGAATTTCAAGAAGACTTTTCCCTCTCTTTCCTTTTAGGATGAAGGATCCAAGAACTAGAAGTGAACTTCTTATACAGCCCAGGCCTACATGCTCATTTTACAGATGACAAAACTGATACCCACAGAGGGCAATTACCTTGTTCATGATCTCATAGGTAATTGGGGTCGGGGCTTGGCTGGGCTCCCAGGTCCCCTGACTCCCGTGCTGCTGATTCTTCTACTTCCACATCCTAAGGTGTCTCTTGGGTGGTGAGAGCTGTTGAAAGGTGTAGCAGGCTCTTGGGGCTTGGTCTTGGCGAAAAGTGAGACCTCCAGAAATATGGAGCAGATGTTGGAAGGGGTTTTGAAATTCCATGGAGTGATGTGGTCACTCCTTCCCTGTCACCTGTGTGGTCCTGCTGATCTTCAAAACCTCCAGGTAAGTTTCAGGTTGAAACTTTAGACACAGCTGCATCTCTGTGATTCTCAGGAATGTTGAGGGAGGGCAAGAGTCTGCAGTCAGTTGACCGCTCCAGCCCTTGTACCATTATAAAAGATGGAAGGGTGAGTGTCAGTATTGATGAGGAACTTAGGATCAGGGATGTCGATCTACTTGCAAGGGTTCACACAGCCCACTGTTGGCAGAGCCAAGGGCTGCAAACATTATCTTTGAAGAACTGGACTGCCGTTCCTGTGGAAATACCACCTTGCCTTTTAATTCTATGTGGAAAGTATGGCTTATTGACATGGAATAATAAAAAAATAAGATAATTAGGGACTCACTGTGCACCTTGAGTATTTTCAGAGAAGGGCTGAGGCTTTATTGACAGCAGAGTTCACTGCCAAGACAAGAGAGATGTGTTTGCAATGAGGCCAGCTGCGGTGAGGGGTTGGTGCTGACTTCATTTTGCCTCCACATATTTTAGGTCTGATTCTTGCTTTTCCTAAGTTGAAAGGAAGGACACTGAAATATTAGCAGCTGACATGTACTGAGCACTTTCTGTGTGCCAGTGTTTTACTCCCGTTAGCCCATTTTTCTTTCATAGCAACTTTTGAAGCAGGAACTATTATTGGCCCATTTTACAGATAAGGGCATTGAGGCGCAGGGAAGGTTAAGGTAACTTAACTTGAGTTAGAGAGTGAAGCCAGGATTTGAGCCCAGTGGGATGGACTTGGAAACGTGCTCTTTTAAAAACGGATTATTTACCATTTTACAATCGATCCTTGAATAACAAGGGAGTTAGAGGCACTGACGCCCCCTGCCCCACAGTTGAAAGTCTGAAGGTAACCTTTCACTCCTCCCAAACTTAACTATTAGTAGCTTGCTAATAGTTGACTGGAAGCTTTACGGATAGCATAAATAGTGGATTAACGCATATTTTTTGTATGTTACACCGTGTTATACACTGTATTCTTATAATAAGGTAAGCTGGAGCAGAGAAAATGTTAAGGAAATCATAAAGAAAAAGCATTTAGAGTACTATACTATATTTATTGAAAAAAACATGTATAAGTAGACCTGGGCAGTTCAGACTGAGTTGTTCAAGGGTCAACTATAATCGACATGTAATGCTGTAAGTTTAAGGGGTACAACATATTGATTTGACGCATTTATGTTGCAACATGACTGCAATCGTAGAGCTCATTAATACTTCCTTTGCATCACAGATCCATGATCATTTCTTCTAGTGGTGGGAACAGTTAAGATCTATTCTTTTAGCAAGTCCAATGTTTATAACTCCATTTTCCTGTTGGTTTGTAACTTTCTCTGGAGGTTGCTGGGTGTAATAGTGAAACTGGCCCCCTGCACTTGGAGGGCAAGAGAGACAGAAGAAGCAGCCCATTCTAGGTTGTCAGGTGGCAGTGTTAATAGGCAAAGGGAAACATCATTGTCTCAAGGCCTTCCTTGGAGCAGCCTCTGGGGGCAGGAAAAGCAAGCGGAACCCACTTTCCAAGGCCAGCGGAAGGTGTAAAGAGCCAGGTCAACTGCCAGTCATGTCTTCTTGATGATCCTTCTCTACAATTTCCTCTAAGTGTGATATTGTGTATCAGCTCTCCAGGACTTAGGTATCCATTAGTTGCAAGTGTGCACCCCCTACACAGCATCTCTACTATTCCCTGCCTGGCAGTCCCTGGTAACTACCATTTCAGGATGGGTTCTTATTAGATCCCAGATACAAGGACTGTCACATGGTATTGGTCTTCTTCTGTCTTACCTGACTGAGTCAGCATAAATGCCCTCAAAGTCCCTTTATGCAAGTGGCAGGATTTCTTTTTATCTCATAGATGAATAATAGTATTTCATTGTGTGTGTATGTGTGTGTGTCTCTGTGTGTATCTCTGTATCTATATCACACCTTCTTTATCCATTCATGCATCAATGGTCATTTAGGTTGTTTCCAAATCTTGGCTATTATAAATAATACTGCAAAAGCATGGAAGTGCATAGATCCCTTCAATATTCTATTTTCATTTCCTTTGGAATTGTATTCAGAAGTGGGCTTGCTGGATCAGATGGTAGTCCTTCTGCAATATTTTGAGGAACCCCCACACTTCTCCATAGTGGTCGCACCAGTTTACGATCCCACCAAAGTGCACAAGTGTGCCCCTTTAGGGAGCCTGTGCCCGTCTTAACTGGGCAGTAATTGCGGACGCCTTTCTTCTTGTCTGAATCACACTACTTTATGGGATGGATACCATTGACCTCTCGTGTCTTTTTGAAGATGCCACTTCTCTTGTTCTCAACGCTGACCATTTCTTTGTCTCTTTCCTGGACATCCTTCTGTCCTGCCAGACCCTGGTGGTTCCCCAGTGTTCTCTCATGATCCCTCAATTCTTTTTACTAGATGTGCTCTCCTTGGGCAATCTCAGCCATTGCGTGAATTTCTACATGCACTGCTATTTGCTGCTACTGGGGTGACCTCTAATTTGGTACTGCCAACCCTGAATGCTCCCTCCTATCGGGGTACTGTGGTCTCATAAAACAAGTTGGAGAGTGTTTCCTCTGCTTATATTATCTGCAAGAGATTATACAGAATTGGTGTTATGTATTTCTTTAGTGTTTGGGAGGAGTTTCCAGTGAAACCATGTGGGCATGGAGATTTCTTTCTTGGAAGGCTTTAGACTCTGAATTTGATTTCCTTAATAGTTAGAAGTCTGTCCAGGTTATCTATTTCATTTTGGATAGTTTGTGGGTTTTCAAAGGAATTCGTCCATTTCTTCGGATTTGTCAATTTTATTGTTGAGGAGTTGTTCATAATATTCTTTTTGTATCCTTTTAATGTCTGTAGGTTGGAGGTGACATTGTCTCTTTGATTTCTGATATTGGTAATTTGTATCTTTTATAATCAGTCTTATTAGAGGTCTATTAACTTTTAAATCTTTTTTTAATAAAACAATTTTGTTTTCATTGATTTTCTCCTTTTAATTTTATCGATTGCTACTCGTATATTTATTATTTTCTTACTTCTGCTTACTTTGGGTTTATTTTGCTATTCTTTTATTTTTTTCTAGTCCTTAAGGTGGAAACTTAGCTTATTTCTTTGAGACCCTTCTTTCTTTCTTTCTTTCTTTCTTTCTTTCTTTCTTTCTTTCTTTCTTTCTTTCTTTCTTTCTTCTTTCTTTCTTTTAAAATATTTTATTTATTTATCCATGACAAACAAAGAGATGCAGAGAGAGAGGCAGAGAACGAGCAGAGGGAGAAGCAGGCTCCATGCAGGAAGCCTGACGTGGGACTCGATCCTGGGTCTCCAGGATCAGGCCCTGGGGGGAAGGCGGCGCTAAACCCCCGAGCCATCCGGGCTGCCCTCTTTCTTTCTTTTTTTTTTAAAATATTTTTTTAAAAATTTTAAAATTTATTTATGATAGTCACACAGGGAAAGAGAGAGAGAGGCAGAGACACAAGCAAAGGGAGAAGCAGGCTCCATGCAGGAAGCCCAATGTGGGACTCGATCTCAGGACCCCGAGATCAGGACCTGAGCCAAAGGCAGATGCTCAACCGCTGAGCCACCCAGGTGTCCCCCCTTCTTTTCTAACACATTTAATGCTATAATTTTTCCTCTATGTACTACTTTAGCTGCAGCTGACAAATATGGCATATTTTTGTTCAGTTTGGCATACTTTCCCCTTGAGACTACCTCTTTATTGATTTTTGAGAAGGATGTGAATTGAGGTTTTCCAGACTTTCTGTTCTTCATTAATTTCATTGGCATCAAATAACATATTCCATGTGATTTCAGTTCTTTTAAGTTTATTTGGTTTTGTGTTATGGCTTAGGATACAGTCTATCTTGGGGCACTTGGGTGGTTCAGTTAGTTAAATTTCAGGATGGTGAGTTCAAGTCCATTGGGCTCCACACGGGTAGCCTACTTTAAAAAAAACAAAAAATGAAAAAGAATATGGTCTATCTTGGTAAGTAGTCCATGTGCACTTGAAGAGAACATGTATTCTGATGTTGTGTAGAATGTTTTATAAATATCAATTAGATATTGATCAATTAGATCAATATGAATATCAATTGATACAAATATCAGTTAGACACAACAAGGCTGATGTCCTTGTTAAATTTTTTGTTGTTGTTGTTTTAGTTATGTCTATCGCTGAAAGAGGAGTGTTAAGATCTAAAACTATAGTTGTGGATTTATTGATTTCTCCTTTCAGTTTTCCAGTTTTGTTTTGTGTATTTTGAAAATCGTTGTTAGGTTGCATATACATTTTGGATTGTTATGTTTTCTTGCTGAACTGATCATTATGCTTTGCTCCTCTTCACTCCTGGTAATTTTCTTTGCTTTGAAGTCTATTTAGTATAGACTTCCAGCTTTCTTTTTATTGGTATCTGTATGATATGTCACTTCTCATTTTTTCCTGATTAACTTATTTATATCACTATATTCAAAGTGAGTTCCTTTCTTAATTTTTTTAAAGAGATTTTATTTATTTGAGAGAGAGAGAGAGAGAGAGTGCACGAGAGAGCACAAGCAGGGGGATTAGGAGAGGGAAAAGCAGGGAGCCAACACTGGACTTAATCCCAGGACCCGGGGATCATGACCTGAGCCAAAGGCAGACCCTTAACCAACTGAGCCACCCAGGCGCCCCTCAAAGTGAGTTTCTTATACACAGGATATGGTTAGGGCATATGTTTTTGCCTATTCAGAAAATCTCTTCTATTTAGTAAGTTCAGAACATTTACATTTAATGTAATTATTGTTATCTTTGGATTCAGATCTCTCATTTTATTTTTCATTTTGTTTCCTTTGTTTTTTCAATTTTCCTTTCCCTGCCCCCCTTTGGGTTATTTTAATATTTTTTAGAGTTTCATGTTAATTTTCTATTTAGATTTTGATTATACCTCTTTTAGAGTTACTTTAGTGTTCAACAAAGGATGTCAATATACATACTCATTTTTTGGCAGTCTGCTTATAATCAATATTTAGCCCTCTAAGATACATATAGAAAACTTCGCATCTTATAGGTCTCTTTACCCTCCCACCTTTATATTTATTTTACATATTACTTCTAAATTCATTTAAAACTCCACCAGAAAATAGTGTTTACTTTCAACTGTGAAATTCATTTTTAAAAACTCAACAGGAGAGAATTGTCTATTATTTCATCTTGATATTTTTCTATGTCTTTTGTTCTTCCTTCATTCCAGCAATATTTCAAGTTTTCTTCTGGTTTCATGTGCCTTCATGCCTAGAGAAATTGCTTTAGAAATTCCTTGAAAGCAGGGATGTTTTAAAGGTGCACTATCAAGAAATTCTCTTTGTTTATCTTCATCTGAGAGTGCCTTTATTTTAACTTCATTCTGTTATAGGTCACTAGGTTTAGAATTCTAGATTGGCAATTTTTCTCTTTCAGCACTTAAAAAATATATTAATACTTTCTTCTGACCTCTGTGATTTTTGATGAGAAATTCATAGTCATTTGAATATTTGCTTCTCTTTAAGTAATTCGTTCTTCTCTGGCTGCTTTCAGGATATTTTTGTCTTCCGTTTTAGCAGTTTGACAGCGAGGGGTCTTTGTAATGTGCATTTCCTTGGGTACCCTGTTTGGGGCTCACGGAGTATCTTCAACCTTTAGCTTTATGCCTTTTGGCCATTTTCAGCCTTTATTCCTTTAAACATTTGATCACACTCTTTATCTTCCCCCTTTGGACTCAGATTACACAAATATTAGACTTTTTGTAATAGTGCCACAGGTCTATGAGGATCTGCTTATTTTTAAAAAAGATTTTTTCTCTCTGTTCTTCAGATTGGACAGTTTTTATTAATATACCTTCAGGTTCACTGCGAATTCTTCTGTTATCCCTAATCTGCAATGGAGCCCATCCAGTGAATTTTTTTTATTAAAAAAATTTTTTTTTGTTAGCTCGTTTTTAAATTTCTATTTGATGTTTGGATATATCTTCTACTTCTTTTTTTCTTTTTTAAGATTTTATTTATTCATGAGAGACACACACACAGAGAGAAGCAGAGACACAGGCAGAGGAAGAAGCAGGCTCCATGCAGGGACTTGATCCCAGGTCTCCAGGATGACATCCCAGGGCTGAAGGCAGGCGCTAAACCGCTGCACCACCGGAGCTGCCCTATCTTCTACTTCTTTATTGAGATTTTCCATTTGTTTCAAGATGGTTTATGATTGCTTGTTGGAGCTTTTGTATGACCGCTTAATTCCAACATCTGTATCCTCTGTTAACTGCTTCCCCCCAGTGGAGTCGAGAGCATTCTGGTTCTTGTATGCGGAGTGATTTTGAATTAGATTCTGAACAATTTGAGCCGCATGTTATGCAACCCTGGTCCTTATTTACGTCTTGAGGAAATTTTTCGCTTTAGCAGGAAAATCAATCCGGCTAGATTCAGGCGGCAAGTTCCAAGATCCCTTTTGTGAACTTTGGTTCCAATAGGAGTTGGGTTTTCAAACCTCGGTGGTGCTGGTTAGAGCCGCCCCAGGGCTGCGCCACCTGGTGTTCAGTCTAAGGACATGGGTCATCCTCTAGCTGCGGTCAGTTCTCAGGGTTGGGGCGCCGAATAGGAGGAGCCCCAGGCAGGCACAGCTTGGGTGTGGGCACAGGAATTCATCAACCACTTCCTGAGCTCTCCCTCCTGGGCTCCTCTGTCTCCCTTCTGTCTCCGGCACTTCACATTGATTTGCCCGGGGTTCTCCTTTTCCTTCCTTCCGCTAGAAAGTTGGGCCTTTAGGTGGCCTGCGGGGCTGAGCACTTCGCGGCCGTGCCTGGCTCTGGGGCCAAGCTGCAGGACAGAGAAACAGACACTAATAATGTAAGAGGCTCACAGTAGGAGAAACTGCCTCTGGGGTGTATGGCAATTCTCCGTGCTCTCTTCACCATTGCCTGTAAACTCAAAAACTATTCTAAAATGAACAAGTGCATTAAAACAAAACAAAACAAAACACCCCAAAAAACCAACCAGGGATCTCCGCTGCACTGAGCAGAGCCAGGTCCCCTGCTTTAGCGCTTTGGACCCTGTGACCTCCCGCAGGGGCCTCTGCCACTGACAGCCCAGGATCGCTTTGGGTCTGGATCTGAGAACCGAGGGAGGGGAGACTGGGTGTTCCCACACTCCTTCTGTGAGTTAGAGACTCCCTGTCCTGCACCTGGAGCCCGGGCCAGAAGCTGCTCCTGGAGTTCTCAGTGTCCACTGGGGGCCTGCTTGCTGGTCCCCACGCCCCCATGCGTTGTTCAGGCTGGGCGCCTTGGAGGAAAAGCCACAGTAAACTCATCTCCCGTTTGCTGGCTCCAATTCTCATCTTCCTGTAGGTACCTGCTGCTGTTTACTTTTCAGAGTCCTTAAATAGCTGCCCCAGGCACTCTGCATCCAGTGGGAGAGAAAGGGTGGGATCTGTTTTCTCCATCTTTCTTTCTTTTTGAATGTTACCTCTTTTTAAACCTTTTTATTTTGAAATACAATATACATAAGTGCATCTATATATATATACACACACACATATATACACACATATATATGAGTGTATAAATTTGTACACGTCTTATGTATACATGCAATGTGTATACATATGATGTGTATATGTGTGTGTAGATGTGTCTATATACACATAAGTAAGATATAAATATATATGTAAGATGTATGCGTATATAGTTAAATGACTATGAATTGAAACCTGTGAAGTGACCGCCCAGGTTAAGACATAAAACATGATGGATATCCCAAAAGCATCAGTGATGACCTGCTCCATCTCTTGCTACTGTTATCTCCCGACTGTGTATGGTACCCACTTTGGAACATACATTTTGTGCCTCTGTACCACAGTGTGGTTTAGTTATGCATTTTTTGAACTGTATAGCCATTAACTCCTACTGTATGTATTCTTTTATGTCCGGCCTCCTTTGTTCGGCATTGTGAGATTCACCCACGTTGCGTTGCATAGCTGTCTTTACTAATTTTTATCTCCATATCCCATCATGTAAGTATATAGCAATGTGTTTGAGCACTTGAGTTGTTTGGAGTCTGGGGCTGATGGAACAATGCCCTGTAACATTTGTACACATCTCTTGGAGCATGCGCACATGGGTTTCTGTAGGATGTATACCCAGGAGTGGGATTGCTGGGTCATAGTGTACATCTTCAGCTTTATAATAATGGTAAACTGTTTTCTCGAGTGTTGTTCCAATTTAAACTCTCGCCAGCAGTGTACGAGAATCCTGGTGGCTCCATGGGGCCGCTCATAGTCATGTTTGTTTCCATCACGCATGGCACAAACGATGTTCAGTACACATTTGTTGAGCTATTGAACTGACAGCTGGCTACGACTGTGTTATGTATGACTGGGATGAAATGCCTTTGTTCAAATTTTGAAAAGCCTTGGGTTACACTCCACTTTCATTAGAAAGGAATTGAGGACATGTCACAACAATTATCTCCAGTGGAAATTTGCTAAAGAAAGCTAATGATGATTTGTGAAGGGAAGGAGAAACTCAGGCCTTTGAAGACAGAAATGGCATATCAAAGGCCATCATCCACTTAGAGCATCAGGGTTGGTGGGAAGCTCTGGGCAGGGGGAAGGATATGCTATAAAAGAGGGATTATTTCAAGAACCACAGGACAGGATAGGAACTGAGAAGATTCCATGGTTGAGGAATAGAGTGTGAGTCACTTGTTGTTTATTTGTCAAGCATCTCTATTCATTCCATCAAAGTGATGGTATTCAAGACCAGATGGAAGGAATTTCAACTGTGCAGTGTTCGAACAGACGATGCCTCTTTATTTCTGGACTCCAATTTTGGGTCCTGACTTTTTCCCATAAACGATCTGAAACTTGGATTTGGAGAAACCCTCACAGCCCCAGTGACAGGGAGTTTCATACATAGGGATGATCTCTTGGTCTTACAAGGATAAATGACAAAATTCATAAAAGCCTTTTGAATCTTGTATGGATGGAAAAAGTTGCTCTGTGAAATAGGATATTTTGAATTATGTGAGAATTACTGTTCGAACCCCCTGAAAAAGATCAGTTCTTGCATAACAAAGTAAAATCCATTTGATGTAACTAGTGGCTAAATTTAATGAGTGTAAACCTTTATTATTAGTATTACATTTCTTGTGTGTGCCAGGCTCTGTCTGAGGGCTTTTTTTTGCACTATTAATCATCACAAAACGTTTACGTGGTAGAAACTATTAGCTCTATTTTACAAATTGAGGAGCTGAGGCAAAGGAGAGGGTAAGTGACTCACTGAAGGTTAAACAACCAAGCCAGTAAGAGTTACAGCTGGGAGCCAGATAGCCGAAGGGACCCCAGAGCCTATGTTCTTGCTTGTTTTTTTTTTTTTTTTCATTTGTATGCAATATAACTCATTTTCTTTGGTGTATGGTTCTTTGAGTTTATTTTTTATTTTTTAACGTTTCAAAAAGATTTGTTTATTTATTCATGAGAGACACAGAGAGAGAAAGGCAGAGACATAGGCAGAGGGAGAAGCAGGCTCCTCGCAGGGAGCCCGATGTGGGTCTTGATCCTGGATCCTGGGATCATGCCCTGAGCCAAAGGCAGACGCTCAACCATCGAGCCACCCAGGCATTCCCGGTTCTTTGAGTTTTAATACATGCATAGGTTTTTTTCATTTTGAAGATTTATTTGAGAGAGACAGTGACTGTGAGACAGTGAGAGGGAGCACCAGTGGGAGAGGGGCAGAGAGAGAATCTCAAGCAGACTCTGCGCTGAGTGTGGAACCCGATGTGGGGCTTAATCTCAAGACCCTGAGATCATGACCTGAGCTGAAATCAAGAGTCAGCTCTCAACCAACAGAACCACTTAGGTGCCCCATTGTGCAGATTTTTGTAAACACCTTCACCATCATCACACAGAACAGCACCAACATTTCAAGTCTTCCTCATGCTGTTCCTTTGTGGTCTTCTCCTTCCTACCCCGAGCCTTTGGCAACCACTATAGTTTGGTCTTTTCTAGAATGTCCTGTTTTATCATACAGTTTGTAATCTTTTGAGATTGACTTCCTTCACTCTGCATAATGCCTTTGTGATTCATCCAAGTTGCTGTGACTATCAATAGGTTGTTCTGTTTTATCGATGAGGAGTGTGTCATTGTGTGAATGTATCTTAGTTTGTTTATCCGTGTCCTTACTGAAGGACATTTTCATTATTTCCAGTTTTAGGGGGGGTGATTTTGAATAGAGTTGCTATAAACATTTACTTGCAGAGTTTTGAGGGAACACATCTTCATTTCTCCAAGGTAAATAGAAGGAGCGTGAATTATTGGTCATATAGTTGAGTGCATGTTTACAGCTCTGTACGAAATTGCCAAGATATTTTCTAGAGTGGCTGTAGCATTTTACATTCCCAGTGACAATGCATGAAAGATCCAGTTGCTCCCTGTCCCCCCAGCATGTGGTAGTGTCAGATTTAAAATTTCCTGAACAACTTTAGCCATTCTAATAGGTATGTGGGCCATGTCTCATCATTTTCATTTTCCTTTTCCTAATGACTTAAGATGTTGAACATTATTTTTCTGTTCTTACCTGCCATCCACATATCTTCTTTGGTGAAGTATCTGCTCTAGTCCTTCATTCGTTTTAAAACCTGTGTTGTTTTCTTTTTTTTTTTTTTTTAAGATTTTATTTTACTCATGAGAGACAGAGAGAGAGAGAGAGAGAGAGAGAAGCAGAGACACAGGCAGAGGGAGAAGCAGGCTCCATGCAGGGAGCTTGACATGGAACTCAGTCCCAGGTCTCCAGGATCAGGGCCTGAGCTGAAGGCGTCACTAAACCACTGAGCCACCAGGGCTGCCCTGCCCCTGTTTTGTTTTCTTATTGTTGAATTTTGACATTCTTTTTAAAAAATATTTTATTTATTTATTTTATTTAAGATTTTATTTATGTATTTATGTATTTATTTGAGTGTGTGCTCAAGTGCAAGGGGGGAGAGGCAGAGGGACAGAGAGTCTCAAGCAGGCTCCACACTGAATGTAGAACCTGATGTGAGACTCAGTCTCATGACCCCGAGATTATGACCTGAGCTGAAATAAAGAGTCAGATGCTTAACTGACTGAGCCACCAAGGTGCCCCGTGACATTCTTTATGTATTCTAAATACAAGCTTATTTGTTGAGAAGTGATTTGCAAATATATGCTTACAGTCTTCAGCTTGTACTTCATCTTTTGAACATTGCTTTCTGCAGACCAAAGGTTTTAATGAAGCATAATTTATCAATTTATTATTTTATGGATTGTACTTTTGCTGTCATGTCTCAGGATTTTTGCCTCTCCAAGGCCACAATTGTTTTCTCTGATGTTTTCTTCTAGGAGTTTTATATGACTATATTTTCTATTTATATCTGTTACTTGTTTTGAGCTAATTTTTGCATAAGGTGCAAAGTGTAGGTTGAAGTTTATTTTCTAGCATATAGATACCCACTTGTTTCAATAACGTTTGTTGAAAAGACTATCACTTGAATTGCTTTAGCAGCTTTGTCAGAAATCAGTTATGACCATTGTTGTGTGTGTATATCTGGACTCTATTTTAGGAGTTGGCATAAGTTTTCTTTTAAAAAAAAAGACTTTATTTATTTATTCATGAGAGACATACAGAGAGAGGCAGAGACACAGGCAGAGGGAGAAGCAGGCTCCCTGTAGGGAGCCCGATGTAGGACTCCATCCCAGTACCCCAGGATCATGCCCTGAGTCAAAGGCAGATGCTCAGCCACTGAGCCCCCCAGATGCCCTGCAAAAGTTTTCTTAAAAGGCTGAATAGTAAATAGTTTATGTTTGTGGCTACATGGTCTGTTTTGTATGAAAGTAGCTGCAGACAATAGGTGTTTGAATGAGCAGGCGGTTGTCAGACTTGGAGGTGAGTTGAAGGTCACCTGCAGATTTCTACCTTGGGATCTGAAATAATTGGAATGTTCAGCTGTTAGGATCAGTGTATTAGCTGGGTCAGACACTCCTTGTATCCTGACCCACAGTTCTCTAGACCAGTGAGTCTCAAGTGTGCATCATGATCACCTGGAAGGCTTGGGGAAAAAGATTGCTGAGCCCACTCCCTGAGTGTCTGACTCCGTAAGTCTGGGCTGGGTCATGAGAATTTGTATTTATATTTGTATTTATGATAACTTCAAATGTGATGCTGTTGTTGCTCGTCCTCCTTTTGCTCCAGCCATTACAGAAGCAACTGTCTCTGTCCAGGCAAATGCACTGGCAATGTTTTCTGCCGTGGGGTGCGTCAGGATTTTTAGCAGTGGATGCTTGTGGCGAAACTGCTTGATACTCAAGCATGTGCTATGTGGAAGTGCCACACACTGAACACCTCATGGTGAACCCTTGAACTATAGAAGAGAAGAGCTGGTGGATAAATGTTGGTAGAGGTTTCTAGAAGGTGACTCCACAAAGGTCCCAGGGGAATAATGCCCCAGTTGCCCATCATGGTGACTGCCTTGGTCTTACTTTCCAAAACAAATTACCTGCATGCAATTTCTTGACTCAGGCTCTGCTTTCCAGGGGGAGATCAGTCTGAGACCTTGACTGTGGCTGTCCATCTCTTCCTCTGTCTCAATCAATCAAATGGCCTTATTGATATTTACCTGGCATGAGAAATACAGAGTTCCCCAGACTCCCTTAGACTCCGTGGTAAGGGACTGTGGATTACTCATTGTTGTACCCACAGCACACATGCTGCTGACTGGCACATGGTGGGTGTTGAGAAAATTATGAATAAATGATTCAGTAAAAGTATTTTTACACTTATTAAATGGGAGTGGGTGGAGGGGATAGAGCCGGAGGAGATGGCAGGTGCTGAGTCTGGCTGCAGAGAGAAGGCTAGCAGACACACAGTGACTGGAGCGCAGGGCAGGACTCTAGCCAACAAAGTCCTAAGTTTAGGGTGTGGAGATCCCAGCTGGAATCCAGCCCCACCAGAGGCAACTTTCCCTTTAAACTTCCATTCCCTATCTGTAAAATGGGGGAATAGCCGTATCTGTCTCACTGAATTGTATTGAGACGCAAGTGTGATGATGTGTACTAAACATCGAGTGCTTGTTCTGGTTCATAGTAGGTGTTTGAAAAATGTTGATTCCCTCTGTGGTCAGCCACCCACCCATTGGGGTGCAGGGACAAGAGGATGGAATGTAGGACCTCTAAGATTCTGTCCACTTCTACGATTTCAGGAGACTCTGACAGTAGCCAGATACAAGCTATTAATATTAATAATGAAAGCCACTATGCTTATTAATAGTACCTAATGTTAATATAGTGGTTGCCATATGCTGGGCACTGCTCCAAAAGTTTTATATTTTGACTCATTTGATTCTCAAGCCGCTCTAGGAGGTAGTTTCCATTATGGTCCCAAGTTTCCAAATGATGAAAACAAGGCACAGAGAAGGCAAGTGACCTCATCAAAATCACACAGCCAGTAATAGGTTCAGTTGGGATTTAAACTGAGGCTGTCCTGCTTTTAAGCTCGACACCATAATTCCAGGATTTAAAATAACCTGTCTGGTCTCGCCACAGAGTCTTGGGGTCCTGACAGTTGGGCCTCCCAGCTCTTGGACTAACTAGTGGGGTGCAGTACAGGTAACACAGTTTATACAGCAATTTCTTTTCTTTTTAAAGATTTTATTCATTTCATGAGAGACACACAGAGAGAGGCGGAGACATAGGCAGAGGAGAAGCAGGCTCCCTGCGAGGAGCCCACCCTGGGGCTTGATTCCAAGACTCCAGGATCACAACCTGAGCCAAAGACAGACACTCAACCGCTGAGCCACCCAGGTGCCCCTACAGCAATTTCACACATCTCGTCTGTTGAGCGTGTGTCACTGGAGAAGGAGGAGAGTGTTGCAATGATCTCCAGAGCTGGTGTGCTCACTGCAGTCCGTCCTATTTTATGCTATTATCACCCTCATGTATAATGAGCCAGGTACCGAGCTGTGTAGCACTGGGAAAGGCATAGCCCCTACCTGTAAGAAGCTGCCTCTACCTTTGAGGAGGGTGGGAGGGTAGAGCACACGAACAAGGAAATGCCATACATCGTTCCTGTCCTGGTGTGGGGGGAGTAAAATGGGAGGTGGTCAGGAGTGCCTGGAAGGCCTGGGGGGAGGTCTTGGGGGGGTGGCCTCTACCAGGCTAACATCTCCCACCCTACCTTCTCTTCCATCTCTTCCCTGTCCCTTGCAATTGCCTCCTGAGACTCTTCACCTTCTCCCAAAGCAGAACAGGTTAAAAAGAGAAGATTACAGCTAGAACATGTCAATATGTAAGAGGATAGAATGAGAATTATTGGTGTTTGCACAAAGCATTTGCCTCCTGTCCATTCCTGGCTGTTTGTTTGAAAAGTTGCCCTGAAGAATGTCAGGTTGTGTTAGGATCTAGAAGGAGTAAGATTGAGATGCTCAGGCATTGGTTGTCTCCTCTCGTATTATTTGTGTACATGGGAAATGCAGAAATCCAATGAAAAGTCTTTTGTTTTAAATTGGTCTGTTTGATGTGCCTGAAATTGATGGATGATGCTGCTGGCTTAATACAGACAAAAATCTCTGCTTCTGCTCTGCGCTGCGCTCATCTGGCCTGGGTTTCCTTTATGGTGGAAGTCAGGGGGCCAGTAAACAAAAGGAGGGTCATGGCTGAGTCCTGTTGGGGGAAATCCCCCCATTTTTCTGAGAGGGGCTTTACCTCTTACAGCCCTTGCACCCCTTAGGCCTCCAGAGCGGTGCAGTGAATTGTCTGGTGGGTGACCAGTCCCCTTTTCTGTTTGGACTCAAGGAACAAAGGGGACTGATTCAGCCTTTTCCTACTTCTCTTCCACATGACCAGGAGGAGGCTGTGGCCCCGGGGAAATGCACCTGCTCTACAGATGCAAACTTCCACCCAAAGGAAAGGGCTGGTCCTTGTTTGAGATTTGGAGGCTGAAAGATGGGGGATCCACTTAGTAACCCCCCACAAGTGCAGATGTTCCAACATGGATTTTGTGCTAGATGGCTTTTGTTTGCCCCTCCTGATCCTTTCTGTTCTGTTCTTGGTTGCATCCTGAAATACATGCTTCCCCTCTGGTTTCAAGCTGGGGAGGTATAGAAGGAGGTCAGAAGGAAGGAGGAGAGTAAGGCTGCGGTATCTCTTCCTGCGGCTCTCTCCCTGCCAGGTGCCATTGGGCAGCTTCATTCCTCAGCTGGAGTTTGTCACTCTCTCAGGTAGTCACTCCCTTCCCTTACCCCTTTGAGCCTAGGCGTTGTGACAGCTCCACTGTAACGAGGTCTAATTGCTTTTCCTAAATTCTTTCCCCTACCCCATAGTCGCTTTACTAAACCCTCCTCTGTAACTTAGCCTGACGGGTCAGCCAACCAGGGCCACACCAATATATATCCCATCCTACTTGTGTTCTTCTTCAAATGTGATCTTGATACTCCTCCATCAAGAGATGGGTCTCTATGTCCCCCCCCCCCCCCACCTTAAATCTGGCAGGGCTATGAGAATGACAGAAATGATGCTATGTGAACTCTGAGGCTGAGTCATAAAAGGCAATACAGCTCCCACCTGGTCCTCCAGGGATGCCCGCCGCTGGAGCCCTGCCAGCATGTGGAGAGCACAGGTATCCTGGTCCTGGCCGCAGGTCCCAGCTGCCAGCTGCCCCACATGTGAGTGATGGAGCCTTTGGATGATTCTAGCCCTGGGCCTGTGGGCTGCCCCAACCAATGTGAGAAGAGCGGAGACAAGATGTCTCTGTTTGGCTCTGTCCAAATGGCAGCTTTATGAGCTCAATAAATATAATTTTCAAGCCACTAAATTTTAAAGCAGTTTGTTATACAGCAATAGATAATCAGTAATAAAGTTGATATTTGGCCTCTATTTGTACTCTTATATTTTATTTCTCTCCTTATTTAGAAATTTAAGTGGGGAGGAGGGGTGTATATGTATTGGGTATGACTCAGAGACTCCGATATTCACCTGCTGTATTCCAGTCCTTTCAATAGGCATTTCATAAAGTCCCTTCAGGTACTTCTCACCTCAAACTGAGGTGGAAGATGTTACTGTCCATATTCTTCAGATGAAGACACCATACAGGCAGGAGAAAGATAGTATCATTCAGTCAACCGGAGAGTCTGAAGTTGGAACCTGGGTGGGCAAAACTCCAAATCCCAGGTTCCAAAAATCGTGCCCAGCTGTTCTATCTTATTCAAATTATGGTATAAAAAGCTACTCCATGGGGCACCTGGGTGGATCAGTCGATTAAGCATCTACCTTTGGCTCAGGTCGTGATCTCAGGGTTCTGGGATCAAGTCCCACATCAAGCTCTCTGCTCAGTGGGGAGTCTGCTTCTCACAATCCTTCTGTCTCTTCCCCCTTCTGCGTGTGCTCTCTCTCTCTCTCAAATAAGTAAATAAATATCTTAATTAAAAAAAAAAGCTACTGTCACTTAGGTCACCAGTTTTTGGGCAGTGGAATCTCCATTCTTTTCATTTCGAGGGGAAGAATACTTTCCTATATCCTGGTCATCCTGTCTCACCAAGTTGCTGTGAGCGCATTGCCCCCTTGGATGATGACCACTAGGTTCACTTGCTCATCGTCCAAGCTTACTCTGCAGGAAAGTGGAGAGATTCCGGGCATGGTTTCCAAGGTCTTTCCCACGTGACCCTGGGGGCACCTCCTGCACTCAGCGTTCTTCCCGTGCATGGACTGTGTGCTCCCTGAAGTCAGAAACTATGGTGGTTTGTTTATCTTTATACCCCCGGTGTCTACAGCTTAATAAGTGTCTAATAAGAATTTGTTGAATGTCTGAATGCATGCTTATTTTCCCTAGGCAAACTTTCTTTTTTTACAAGATTTTATTTATTTATTCATGAGAGACACAGAGAGAGGCAGAGATACAGGCAGAGGGAGAAGCAGGCTCCCTGCAGGGAGCCTGATGTGGGACTTGATCCCAGGACCCCGGAACCATGCCCTGAGCCGAAGGCAGGTGCTTAACCACCGAGCCACCCAGCATCTCCAGGAAGTTTGATCTCACCTGTCCCTTCCTTCATTTCTCATTTCAAGGACTCTTCCATTGCTGTGTCTCACCTGCAGGCAGACACCATTCCTCGTCTTTGGAATGTGTATTTCATTTCTGGACCCAAGAGCCCATCCTGCCTGGTTTATAAGCTGCAGTTTGCTGACACCATGGTCCTAATTTGTCTGTCATTTACCCACTTCTTATCTAATGAATTCTCTAATTCTTATCTTTTTCACCTTTTCAGGGACTGTCTCCATGGTCCCAACTGCTGCTAGGAGAATTTTCCTAAAAAACATAATTTGATGCGTTTTTTCCCTGCTTCAAGTGCCATTCACCTCTTGGTTTCCACAGGATAAACTCTAGCACTTGCTATACATCAGGCCCCTCATCCCTGGCCTCAGTGAATCTTTCCAGGCACAACTAACTGCTCTCTTGCACATGCTCCATCTGGTAAAGGCACATTGGGCTTTTCATTGTGGCCTGGACAAAACATGCCCTTCCATGCTCTTGTGACTTCAGACCTGCTGTACCATTTCCTTATTTTGCCCTCACCTCTCCCAATTTTCTCTGCCTGTTGAGCTCCTCGGCTTCAGGAAGACTTCCTCAGTGATTCTGTTCTGACTCCACCAGGCAGATAAGCTCCTCTTGCCCTTGTATAGTCACGGCATTTTGTCTGTGACTCTCTTCCAGTACTGAATGCATTGTTAAGTCATTTATGTGTTTACAGTGTCTGACTCCCCTGTCAGTCCGCAAGCTGCTTGGGGCCCAGGATTGTGGTTTAATTATCAACAAATCCAGATGTTCTTGCTTCTGCCACTGACCACGCTATCGTAGTAATTAAGACTTGCGACTTTGAAATCAATAACTTGAATTTAAAGCCTAGTTCGAGCCTAGACTTGCTGGATCTGAGAGCAAGGAATGTTACCTAGCTTCCTTAAGTCTAACGTTTCTTTTATTTTTTTAAAGATTCATTTATTCATTACAGAGAGAGGGAGAGAGCATAAAGCAGTGTAAGGGGCAGAGAGAGAGAGAGAGAGAGTGAGACAGAGAGAATCCTGAAGCAGACTCCCTGGTGAGCATGGAGCCCCACATGGGGCTCCAAGGCAGGACCCTGAGATCACGACCTGAGCTAACATCAACAGTCAGACACTCAACTGACTGAGCCATCCAGGTGCCCCCTGGGTGACTTAGTTGGGTAATCATCCGACTCTTGACCTCAGGGCCATGAGTTCAAGCCCTGCATTGGGTTCTACACTGGGCCTGGAGCCTATTTAAAATAAATAAATAAACAAACAAAGAGATAGATTTTTTAAATTATAGTATGTGTTTATTAAATGAGATAATCCACGGGAAGCACTTGGCACATTGTAGACAATATCAATAAATATTATCTATACACTGAGGAGGGCACTTGATGGGATGAGCACTGGGTGTTATACTGTATGTTGGCAAATTGAATTTAAATAAAAATAGATAAATATTATCTGCAATAATATCTTACTGAACAGTGTGGTTGCCAGACATTATCCTTAAATCTGCTAGTAATTCTACTACATAAGCTTCCTTTTTTTTTAAATACTTTATTTATTCATGAGAGACACACAAAGAGAGACAGAGACAGAGGCAGAGGGAGAACCAGGGGTGGGACTCGATCCCAGGACCCTGGGATCGCGTGACCTGAGCTGAAGGTAGATGTTCCACCAATGAGCCACTCAGGTGCCCCTGGAGCAGCTTCTTTAGCCTTCATCTCTTTGGGGGTCCATCCAAACTTCAAATCCCTTGGCATCTGGAGCTAGAGTTCAGCTCCTGAGGGGCCTGCGCAGTTCTCCTTTCCTACCACCTTCCAGGTTGTTCAGTTCTAAGCCAGGCTGCGTGGGGGCTGGCTTGTTTGTTTTTGACTCCCCTGAAAAGATGTCTTCAGGCTCATTCCCAGGTCAGTACACAAACTCATTCCATCTGCCTTACAATTAAGATTCAAAGGCAGGCAGCAAGAAAATCCCTCCCTGTGCACCGATTCCAATCAGCGATTATGCTCTTAATGACCAGCTAATAAAGAATTCACAAAAGCAAACCACACGATTAAATATAGAATTGTATTGATGCAGACCTGTTGGGAGCACTTTCTGTTCCTTTTCCAGAACAATGTCTGAGAACAAGAATATAATACCCCTTCCTTGAACATTTTTTGCCCTTTTAAGTAGAGACATCTTGAAACAAAGATTTGTAAGGAGGTATCCATTCCCCAGAAGCCAATAAAAGGCTGCTTTAAAAACACAGTCCAGGGTCGCATCATGTTCCCTGTGAATTGTTATAACATTGATGAAGCTCCAGGTTTGCCCATCTACAGACTGGTGATTAAAACATGGTGCTTTCAGATGAGTTCAAGGGAGATGTGCTCGTGCTAGCACATTTTGGGGAAATAGAAAAAGAGAAATTTGAAAATGAAACAAAACTAAACATTCTAATAACCTGGGTGATGATCATAATGACGGGCCAGCCTCCATGCTGAGAGCTTTGTGCGTGCAATATCATCAGGACCCAAGAGACATCCCTCCAGGGAGCCACTGTTTTTGTTTCTATTTTACAGCTGAACAGAGTTCAGAGAATGGACTTAACTCAGGTCACCTCATGGTCATCTAGGGATGTGTGCCCAGGTGTATTTAATGCTCCCATCCAGACGCCTGGCCGGGCCGTGACTCATAAGAGTTAAGAGTCTCCAAGTTGTAGTGATGGTGGATGCTATGTTTGTGTTCTGACTGAATGTATACTGACTGGGCCTGGTATGAAGTGCTTTCACAAACTTTTGACCAATTTAGCTCGATGAACACCTTGTTGGGCAAGCATCACCCATTTTCCTCGTTTTCTTGGTGGGGTCATTGGGGCTCTGAGAGATTGTCACTCCCTCAAAGTTTCTCAGCTGGTGAGTGGCACAGCCTTGCTTTGGGCACTAGGCTACCCCTTGCCAGGTAAGGTGCTTGAGGTCACTGGTGGGAATGGGCAGATTGAAGCTCCTGCTCCTTTAGAGGTTGAGCGAGTGGGTACCACCTTGCTTCCTTGAGGTCTGATTCTCCCTCTGGAAAAGACCAGCTGGGAATAGAAAGGCTCACTCTCCACTCCTTCCTATGGGGCTCAGTGACCCGGGGATAACTGCAGACAGGCCGTGTTAGTTCGCCAGGACCGCCATAACAAGGACTATGGTCCTGATTCCTGAGTGGCTTAAAAAACAAATTAATTTTTCCACAGTTCATTAGGCTGGCTGTCCAAGATTACGGTGTTAGGGGGTTGATCTCTTCTGAGTGAGGTCTATCTCCTTGGCTTGCAGACGGCAGTCTTCACAGACGCAGTCTTTCCGTAGACGTGTGTCTGTGTCCAAATGTCCTCTTCCTCTGAGATCATTACATAGGTTGGAACAGGAACCACCCTCAAGACTTTGTTATAAATATGTCATCTCTTTTAAGATCATCTCTAAATACAGCCACATTCTGAGTTTTGGGGGTTAGGACTTCAACATCTGGATTGGGGGTGGGGGAGACAATTTAGGCCCACAGTAAAGTTAAGGTTTCTGTTTTGTTTTTAACCCCATGACCTCATCAGATGTCCAGCTGGGTCTTCGGTAGGTCCATGCAGTGAGACACTCCACACCTGTCAGGCTCCTCATCTCTAAACCTGGAGGGTGGCCATGAGGATAAAACGGGACAACGCATTTGAAGCATAAAGCTGTTCGTGAGTTGGAAGTGTTTCCCACAGCACTGCACAAACTCTTCTCCCAACAGCACAACTCTTCCTAAAACGTGACTGGCTACTCTGGGCAGTTAAAGGGTCAGGGTCAAAAGGTTTGGGGAGAGCAGCCTGGGTGGCTCAGTGGTTTAGCGCTACCTTCAGCCCAGGGCCTGATCCTGGAGACCCGGGATCAAGTCCCGTGTTGGGCTCCCTGCATGGAACCTGCTTCTCCCTCTGCCTGTGTCTCTGCCTCTCTCTCTCTCATGAATAAATAAATAAAATCTTTAAAAAAAAAAAAAGGTTTGGGGAAAGTTGCTGCTTGAACTTGGGGCGGTGAACCTTCTCTTGCTTACTGTGTCTGCCTCATACCTTTAGAGTGGTACGTAGAGACAATGCTGGGTGTTAACAAAATCATGTTCTATGTTCTTTTTCCTGTGCACGCAAGGCTGATTACAGCTCCCAGCCACCCTTACAGGTGGATTAAGGATGTAGGACTAGTTTCAAGCCAATAGTGTATGAGTGGTGGTGATTTATAATCTACTTCCAGCCCATGCCAATTCTTTTGAAATAATTTCAGACTTACAGAAAGCTCGCAGATAGAATAGAGAGTCACCATGTGTCCTCCACCCAGCTTCCCCCAGTGTTAACATCTTGCATAGCTGTGGAGCCTCAGTCAAAACTAAGACATTGATATTGGGGCCTTCCTATTAACTCAACTACAGACTTTATTCAGATGACATCTGCTTTTCCACTACTGCTCCTTTTTTATGTTCCAGCACCCAGTCCAGGAGGCCACACTGCACTTGTGTACCACATCTTAGTGTGTTTTAATTTGTGACAATTTCTCATTCCTTGCTTGATCTTCATGACTTTAATAGTTTTTGAGAGGACTGGTCAGATATGTTATAGATTGTCCCTCAATTTTAGTTTTCCTGATGTTTTTCCTCGTGTTTGGGGAAGAATACTACTGAGGTAAAGGGTTCTTATTCCTTCGTGTCAGGGTAACAGGCCATCCATGTGACTTAAGTCTGGTGATATTAACCCTGATTGCTTGATTACAGTGGCATCTGCCAGGCTCTCCACTTTAAGGATTGTATTTTCCCCTTTCCATAATTTATTCTCTGGAAATGAGTCACTAAGTCCAGCCTATACTCAAGGGTTTATTCTACCTTTTTTTCCCTAAATACTTTATTTATTTATTCATGAGAGACAGAGAGGCAGAGACACAGGCAGAGGGAGAAGCAGGCTCCCTGTGGGGAAGGGAGCCTGATGTGGAACTAGATCCCAGGACCCTGGGATCACGACCTGAGCCAAAGGCAGATGCTCAATCACTGAGCCACCCAGGTGCCCTGGGTTTATTCTAGCCTTCTCTCTTTGCTGAGTTTTACCTTCTTTCTCAGGCAGCAGGAAATCTAGCTCTCATTATCTACAATTTCTTTAGATAAATTGTCAAAATACTGTAAGCAATCAAAATTACTTAGATGAAATACTTTTTCCCCTACTCCTATCAGTAAGGTTATGTGTTTTTTTGATACAGATAGGTTCACTTTTCACGGTCCACATTCCATCCTGAGACCCTTGGACATTCTGGTTGCTTAAAGAGTTTTTACATACAATAAAGTTCACTGTGTAAGGATTTGAGTAAATGGGGAATCATGTATCCACCACCTCAGAACCACGCAGGATAACTTTATCACCCTAAAAAATCCCCTGTGTGCTCCCCTATAGTCAACTTCTCCCCTTCTTCCAACCCCTGGCTACTACTGATCTGTTTTCTGCCCCTCACATTTTGCCTTTTTCATTTTATCATATAAATAGAATCATATTTTATGAGGGTTTTTGGGTCTGAACTTCTTTCGCTTAGCAAAATGCATTTAAGATGCATCTTTGATACTATTGGATCAATAGCTTGGTCTTTTTTATCACTGGGTATTATTCCAGTGTATGCATGCACCATTGTTTGATGGGGCCACTTAGAACTTTGGATTTTTTTCAGCCCAGTAAAAATGTTGCTGTCATTATAAAGATGATAAAGATTCCCCTCAAGCTTTATTATGGTATAATCAACAAATAAAATTATATATATTTAAAGTGTACAATGAGATCATGTGATATATGAATACATTGTGAAATATTTGCCACAATCAAGTTAATTAACATATTCCTTTTTTAAAAGATGAGAATGCTTAAGATCTACTCTCTTTGCAAGTTTCGAGGAAACAATATAGTATTATCATCTGTAGTCATGATGCTATACATTAGATCCTCAGAAGTTATTCATCTTATAACTGAAAGTTTGTACACTTTGACCAATATTTTCCCAATTCTTTTACCCACCCACCTCTCCAGCCCCTGGCAACCACCATTGTATTCTGTTTCTATGCGTTTGGCCTTTTTTTTTTTATTCTACATATAAGTTATACCATACAGTATTTATTTGTGCCTTATTTGACTTAGCATAATGCCTTGAGCATCCTTGTTTTGCTTTTCCTTAACTTTCAAGTGGGAATTATTACTTCTTTATAACCCACCCCATCATCCTCTCAAAACATTAATGTGCAATGTGTATTTCATTAAAAAATTTTGTAGGGGGAATTAAGAGATGTTTTACATGCTATGCCCTGCAACAAACATCAAGTTGTTTGATATTCCCAGATGCCCCACCAGTTGTATGTGTGTGTGTGTGTGTGTGTGTATACGTGTGTGCGTGTAAGCTTTGTTCTCCTTTTTCCCCTTTGGGGCTCCAGCTTCTAAGTGTTGCCTTCTAGCTCCTCTATCTTTTTCTTCCTTCTTTTCTCATCACTCTTCTCCTCTGATTATATAGCATAATTTACCTCTGATTCTTCCAAGCTTACATCCCCACAATCATCACGTTTCTCAGCAAACAGAAGAGCTGTAGTCAGAGAATTCACCTTTCTCAGGATGTAATGTCAGTTTTCCATCACATTGTTTTTATGACTTCATAAAGTTGATGGCAGGGCTACATGAATGAAGAAGTACTGTATATGAAGCCTTTTGCACAATACCTGGCATGTGATAAAGTGCTAAAAAATAAATTATAATTTTTGTTATTGTCACTTTATTTTAATACTACCGGTAAGAGATTGCCACTCTCGGAAACTACTAAATAAAGAGGTATAACTTAGATCTCTCGTGGCTTGTTTTACTTTTGACAAGAAGAGACTTCTGGTGAAAGGTCTTTTCAAGGTTGAAACTCAGAAATTCTGGAACCCTACTGCCAAAAGCCAATTCTTGAAAGCCCTGATAAAAGTGATTATTGATTAATGCTCTGTGGTCTGTCTGCCCCAGGGGCGACTGCTGCCTGCTTACCAAGGGGAAAACCTGCTGACCACTGGCCTTGGCAGACACTGCTGGGTTCCTGGAGAAGCCAGGGGAATCACTTTTCCTGGCAAAGGTTGAGAAGTGGGCACGGGCCCATCTGTCAGGGATCTTGCAAGCACAGCACAGCCCAGCCCAGCTTGGAGGCTGGGGCGGTGGGGGTGAGGGGAGTGGGGGGGTTCATTCACATCACCACCCTTCCTATATGCACTGTCAGTGCTGAGATTCTGCTTTGCTTTCTTGCAGCTGGACTGTACAGCAGCATGTATTTGTAGCCTTGCTTGATCCTTTTTAAGACCAAAATTGTCCCCATCTTTCCCTTGGGTGGCATTCTCCCCCTGTCTCATGCTCCCTTCCGGAGTGACAGTGGTGGCGCCATTCCTACCGCATTCCTGGAAACATCCTGGCCTCTCTCCCTCCCTCAGGCCCACTCTTCATTTCCCAGCCCTGCGGATTCCACCTCTGTCACAGCTCAGCACTGTTGCCTTCCTCTGCCTCTGTTCTGGTTTATACTCTCACCATCCCTGTCCTGGGCTCCCTCAAGCCCAGACTTCACTGTTCTTGCTCCTGCTCTACTAAAACAAAGCAAACCCCAGGAGCCCCCTCTATCGGGTTATGCTACTTAGAGAGTTAGTAACAGCCCCCAAATCTTGGTGGTGTGGAACAACAAAGGTTTTTTTTTTTTTTTTTTGGTACACGTTACCTACTGGCTTTTTCTCCTCTTCACATTACTCAGGACCCCCCACACTGTAAAGGAGCAGCCACTTTCCACTGAGCTCCCTGCCCAAGAGGAAAAGAGGGAACATGGTGAACTGTCTCTTAAAGATTTTTCTACAAGTTGACACAAAGGACTTTTTAATCCTGTTTAATTGGTCAAAGGGAGTCATACAACAAACCTGATTTCAATGGAATTATAATCCACCACCAAAGTGGAAAATCAAATGTTGGTGAGCAGTTAGTTGTCTTCCATACTTCTCTTATTTCATCATTAGTTTGGTACTAACTAGTAACGACTGGACTTTGGTATCAGATCTGGGGTTGAAAGCCTCACCAGTTTGATGTATTTTTCTATCTAATAATGCACTCACTTGTAACTGTTTTTCCATCCATTTCTACATGAGTTTATCTAACCAATATATTTTTATTCAAGTCTTCTGCAAATAACTGCAGATGCATAATACACAAATCCTGTCTCAAAAGTTTACAGATGGAGAGGTATGAAAAATAAATGCATTAAAAACCATATTATAGTAAATTACAAACATATACAAGTGTGAATAAAATAATATAACGAACTCCTGGAACCCATCACTCAGCTTCAACAATTATCAATTCTTTGCCAACCTCACCGATCTTATTTTGTTTATACCTCCATCAACGTCCTCCATTTATTGGGTTTTTTAGTTGGAACTTTTATTGAGATAATTGTAGATTTACACAAAGCTATAAGAAATGACACAGATCTGTACCTACTTCACCCAGTTTCCCCCAGTAGGAACATCTTGTAAAACTGTAGTACAATATCACAACCAGAATATTGGCATTGATACAATCTGCTGGTCTTACACCGATTTCTCTAGATTTACCTGTTTTCTCATACTCATTTGTGTATATGTGTTTGGTCTATATTATTTCGAAGCAAATCTCAAATAGTGCAGAATTATTCCCAGAATTATTACAGCTGTATAGCTTTACAAAATAAGGACTTTTTTTGGAAACAAATTCCACAATATCATTCTTACATCTTAAAAAATTTAACAGTAACTCTTTGTCATCAAACGCTAAGTTACTATTCAAATTTCCATTTTCACAAGTGTTATGTTTTAGTGACTTATTTGAATAAGGGCCACATCCTGCAATTGTTTGATATGTAATTTGACTCTTAAAGTCTAATATATGCTTTCTTTTCTCATAGAGAAATGTCTTTGGTCCTTTATAGCTTCCTATGGTCTGGATTTGAATGATTATACCCACCTGTCATATATATAAAATGATTCTCTGTCCTCTCTACTTCCTATAAGCTGTCAATGATCAGATTCAGATTTAATTGATATTATTGTTCTTATTATGTTTGGCAAGACTCTTCCATCAGGAGGCAATAGTGCCTCTCTTTGTGATCTTGGTGATAATTGTCAGTGCCTCTGTTTGTTCATTAACTAGAGGTTACAGAATGGCATCATTCTAAATCTATTTAGTTGCCCAAAAGTAAAGGAAAGTAGACATTTAAAAATGATAAATTGAGTTCTCTAATATCTTCTAATACGGACCAACTGGATAGATTTTTAAAGCATCATTTTATACTTGTGTGTGCAAATAAATTCAATGTTTTAACCCACTGAAGTTATTTTCCATTGATGCTCAAAATGTATTACTTTTGGCCAGTGAGTTTCCTCAGTTTGGTTCTTGACCTGTTTTGACATTACCCTAGTGGGTATTTGATAGTGTCCTAGGAACTTGGTATGGCAATATGTTTTAGGCTCACCTTGTCCATTTCCTGCCCAAGATACAGAATCAGTCATTTCTCCAAGAAGCCCTGATTTCTTCTACTGGGAAATGAAATTTCAAGAGTACAGTCTGTGCTTTAGGGATGCTCATTGCTTTTGGGGCTTTCATTGTTTTAGGTCTTTTCAGTGGACAGTGCTAAGACATTTTTAACAGATAAAATACATCATGGATTTATACTGGTATTTATAATCAAATGTCAGGACTAGTTTCTCTTTCATCTTTTCTAGATTACATCCATATCTCTTCTATTCTGGGCTTGATCTTATGAAAATTATGAATGATAGAATCAGAGTAACATAAAAATCTGCTTTATCATTACACATCCAACAGAAAAACAATACCAACACTAGCTCCAATAATGTAATGATTCTTAGTGTATAGTTTATGAAGGATTTACAGTTAAAATTACTGTCTCTTAAAAAAATAAAATTACTGTCTCTTAAAGTTATTTTGAATAATAATTCTCTGTGTGGCTCTGCCACCAATTGAATGTGCTTTTAGAGATTTTTGATATTGTTAAATTTCTTTATTTTTAATTTGTAGTCATTGCTTTTCATTTTACTTTACAATTCCATAAAGTAATTAATGATTCTAAATAAAAAAACAAGATAAATTACAAAACAAGATAAATTCAAGTAAGTGAAGCTTCTGTCTGTTTTCCCTATTCTTTTCCTCCCTTATAATTAAAAATATATGGTTTACCTTTTATTTTATTTATTTATTTTTATTTTTATTTTTTATATATATTTTTAAAAGATTTTATTTATTTACTCATGAGAGACACACACACACAGAGAGGCAGAGACACAGGCAGAGGGAGAAGCAGGCTCCACACAGGGAGCCCGACGTGGGACTCGATCTCGGGTCCCCAGGATCACGCCCTGGGCTGAAGGTGGTGCTAAACCGCTGAGCCACTGAGGGATCCCTGCTGAGCCACCCAGGGATCCCTATTGTTTTTTTTAATTGAAGCAAATATGTATAACCCCCTTTTTCAATAAACAGGAGCATATTATATGTGCTTTTCTATTTCATCTTCCATATTTTCTCTGAAGCATATATTTTGGGATTCATACTATAGTGGTATCTAGAGACACACTTCATTTATTTTTTTCCACCTGTATAAAATAGCTTTACACAATACCCATAATCCCTTGGTTTTGAGTATGGTCTATTTGTTCTCTGCAATGAACAATATTTCAATGAACAATATTGAAATCAGTGTATAACCTCTTCAGCCTCTGCTCATTTCTCCCCCCAGGCCATACTTTCTAATTCCAAATTAATTGTTGTGCATCAACTAGTTTAATTTAATTCTTTGTCACTCTCCCTATCTCCTATCCATTTTTAAAAAATTTTCAAGTATAGTTAACATGCAGTGTTATATCAGTTTCAGGCATCCAATACAACGATCAACAATTCTATACATTACCCAGTGCTCAGCATGATAACTGTACTTTTTATCCTCATCACTTATTTCACTCATGCCCCCATCTGCCTCCCTTCTGGCTACAGCCAGTTTGTTCTCTGTATTTGAGATTCTGTTTTTTATTTGTGCTTCCCACCTATTTTTGATAGCTATGCTGTCATACATATAGTCATTGCATACTGTACACTCTCTAATAGTCTTAGCTCTACAAGTATATATATTTACACAAGTATTTATATATATTTAATATTCCTGTGATTTTAGCAAAATGAAGTTCACACTCAAGAGTGTGTGAAGTTCACACTCAAAAAGGGCCTGTGGGAACAATACTTCTTGAGTACTGTCTTCATGAGAACCATTTGTTAGCTTTTATACCTAAAGGTTAGTTTGGCTAGGTGTAAAATCTTTGGCTTACATAGTTTTTCTTTTTCTTTTTTCATTTTATACCTTTATTGAGATATAATTCACATATCATAACACTTACTCCTCTACAGTGTACATTTCAGTGGTTTTTAGTGTATTCACCAAGTTGTGAAACTACCACCACTGTCTAGTTCAAGAACAATTTCATTATCCTCAAAAGAAACTCTGTACCCATTAGCAGTCATTCCTCATTCCCTCTTCCCTCCAGCTCTGGCAACCACTCATCTACTTTTTTGTCTCTGTAGATTTACTTATTTCAGATGTTTTAAATAAGTGGAATCATACAATTGTGGTATTTTAGGACTGGGTTCATTCACTCAGCACTCAACTTCTCTTTCTTTGAATATATTAAATATATGCCATTGTCTTTTGGCATATTGTGCCACTCTCAGAACATTTGATGACAATCTGATATTCTTTCCCTTAGAAGTGACTTAGTTTTTGTTCTTGGATGCCCTAAGGCATTTTTTTCTTCAAACTATTTTATTAGAATATGTCTCTCTGCTGGTTGTCCTGGGTTGATGATACCTAGAAATAGGATGTGGCATTTTATTTTATTTAATTTAAGATTTTATTTATTTAATCATGAGAGACACACAGAGGCAGAGACACAGGCAGAGGGAGAGGCAGGCTCCCTGTGGGTAGCTCAATGCAGGACTCAATCCCAGGACTGAGGGATCATGACCTGAGCCAAAGGCAGACGTTTAACCATTGAGCTACCTGGGTGCCCCAGTATGTGGCATTTTAAATGCAGTTTCAAATTAAAAAACAACAACAGTATTTTAGGACAGTCATTTTAAGCTAGAGTTTTAGAATTTGTTCTGTTACTTTCTTTGGATATTTTTCTTCTAGTGCTCTAGTTATATATGTGTTGGATCATCTTTGACTATCTTCTGCATTTGTCACTTTTGTGTCTAATTCTTATGACTATTTTTATTTAAAAGTTCCTCTTTTATATCTTCTATTTCTTTTAAGGTATTATATGTTGTGTTTCTTTAGCTTTTCTTTTTTTTTCAGTCTTAGTCTCCATTTCTAAAATGCTCTTTTGTCTTTGTTCCTAATTCTCTCTTGAGTTTAGTTCTATTTTCTAGTATTTCTTATTCTGATTTATGTTGTTAGCTCACATCTTCTATTATTGCTTCTAATTTCTTTTAAATTAAAAGAAAATTTTAAGTAGGCTCTATGCCCAATGTAGGGCTTGAACTCATAACCACAAGATGGAGAGTCACATGCTCCACCAACTGAGCCAGTCAGATGCCCCTGTTCTTTTACATCATTTGGAAATATTAAGTTATAAACAGTTTCATTGACTTCTTTAAAAACATCTTATTTTTTATTCATTCTTTCGTCATGTGAAAGAGCATTATTGTGTTCTTACTTGGCTGTATACATAATAATTTTGTGTGGAATTTGTGCATGCTCATTTGTTTGTTTGTTTGTTTTTTTTTTTTTTCATCTTTTTTTTTTTTTTTTTTTATTGGTGTTCAATTTACTAACATACAGAATAACACCCAGTGCCCGTCACCCATTCACTCCCACCCCCCGCCCTCCTCCCCTTCTACCGCCCCTAGTTCGTTTCCCAGAGTTAGGAGTCTTTACGTTCTGTCTCCCTTTCTGATATTTCCCACACATTTCTTCTCCCTTCCCTTGTTTTCCCTTTCACTATTATTTATATTCCCCAAATGAATGAGAACATATAATGTTTGTCCTTCTCTGACTGACTTACTTCACTCAGCATAATACCCTCCAGTTCCATCCACGTTGAAGCAAATGGTGGGTATTTGTCATTTCTAATAGCTGAGTAATATTCCATTGTATACATAAACCACATCTTCTTTATCCATTCATCTTTCGTTGGACACCGAGGCTCCTTCCACAGTTTGGCTATCGTGGCCATTGCTGCTAGAAACATCGGGGTGCAGGTGTCCCAGCGTTTCATTGCATTTGTATCTTTGGGGTAAATCCCCAACAGTGCAATTGCTGGGTCGTAGGGCAGGTATATTTTTAACTGTTTGAGGAACCTCCACACAGTTTTCCAGAGTGGCTGCACCAGTTCACATTCCCACCAACAGTGTAGGAGGGTTCCCTTTTCTCCGCATCCTCTCCAACATTTGTTGTTTCCTGCCTTGTTAATTTTCCCCATTCTCACTGGTGTGAGGTGGTATCTCATTGTAGTTTTGATTTGTATTTCCCTGATGGCAAGTGATGCAGAGCATTTTCTCATATGCATGTTGGCCATGTCTATGTCTTCCTCTGTGAGATTTCTGTTCATGTCTTTTGCCCATTTCATGATTGGATTGTTTGTTTCTTTGGTGTTGAGTTTAATAAGTTCTTTATAGATCTTGGAAACTAGCCCTTTATCTGATATGTCATTTGCAAATATCTTCTCCCATTCTGTAGGTTGTCTTTGAGTTTTGTTGACTGTATCCTTTGCTGTGCAAAAGCTTCTTATCTTGATGAAGTCCCAATAGTTCATTTTTGCTTTTGTTTCTTTTGCCTTTGTGGATGTATCTTGCAAGAAGTTACTATGGCCGAGTTCAAAAAGGGTGTTGCCTGTGTTCTCCTCTAGGATTTTGATGGAATCTTGTCTCACATTTAGATCTTTCATCCATTTTGAGTTTATCTTTGTGTATGGTGAAAGGGAGTGGTCTAGTTTCATTCTTCTGCATGTGGATGTCCAATTTTCCCAGCACCATTTATTGAAGAGACTGTCTTTCTTCCAATGGATAGTCTTTCCTCCTTTATCAAATATTAGTTGCCCATAAAGTTCAGGGTCCACTTCTGGATTCTCTATTCTGTTCCATTGATCTATGTGTCTGTTTTTGTGCCAGTACCACACTGTCTTGATGACCACAGCTTTGTAGTACAACCTGAAATCTGGCATTGTGATGCCCCCAGATATGGTTTTCTTTTTTAAAATTCCCCTGGCTATTCGGGGTCTTTTCTGATTCCACACAAATCTTAAAATAATTTGTTCTAACTCTCTGAAGAAAGTCCATGGTATTTTGATAGGGATTGCATTAAACGTGTATATTGCCCTGGGTAACATTGACATTTTCACAATATTAATTCTGCCAATCCATGAGCATGGAATATTTTTCCATCTCTTTGTGTCTTCCTCAATTTCTTTCAGAAGTGTTCTATAGTTTTGAGGGTATAGATCCTTTACATCTTTGGTGAGGTTTATTCCTAGGTATCTTATGCTTTTGGGTGCAATTGTAAATGGGATTGACTCCTTAATTTCTCTTTCTTCTGTCTCATTGTTAGTGTATAGAAATGCCACTGACTTCTGGGCATTGATTTTGTATCCTGCCACGCTACCGAATTGCTGTATGAGTTCTAGCAATCTTGGGGTGGAGACTTTTGGGTTTTCTATGTAGAGTATCATGTCATCGGCGAAGAGAGAGAGTTTGACTTCTTCTTTGCCAATTTGAATGCCTTTAATGTCTTTTTGTTGTCTGATTGCTGAGGCTAGGACTTCCAGTACTATGTTGAATAGCAGTGGTGAGAGTGGACATCCCTGTCTTGTTCCTGATCTTAGGGGAAAGGCTCCCAGTGCTTCCCCATTGAGAATGATATTTGCTGTGGGCTTTTCATAGATGGCTTTTAAGATGTCGAGGAATGTTCCCTCTATCCCTACACTTTGAAGAGTTTTGATCAGGAATGGATGCTGTATTTTGTCAAATGCTTTCTCTGCATCCAATGAGAGGATCATATGGTTCTTGGTTTTTCTCTTGCTGATATGATGAATCACATTGATTGTTTTACGGGTGTTGAACCAGCCTTGTGTCCCAGGGATAAATCCTACTTGGTCATGGTGAATAATTTTCTTAATGTACTGTTGGATCCTATTGGCCAGTATCTTGTTGAGAATTTTTGCATCCATGTTCATCAGGGATATTGGTCTGTAATTCTCCTTTTTGGCGGGGTCTTTGTCTGGCTTTGGAATTAAGGTGATGCTGGCTTCATAGAACGAATTTGGAAGTACTCCATCTCTTTCTATCTTTCCAAACAGCTTTAGGAGAATAGGTATGATTTCTTCTTTAAACGTTTGATAAAATTCTCCTGGGAAGCCATCTGGCCCTGGACTCTTGTGTCTTGGGAGGTTTTTGATGACTGCTTCAATTTCCTCCCTGGTTATTGGCCTGTTCAGGTTTTCTATTTTTTCCTGTTCCAGTTTTGGTAGTTTGTGGCTTTCCAGGAATGCGTCCATTTCTTCTAGATTGCCTAATTTATTGGCGTAGAGCTGTTCATAATATGTTTTTAAAATCGTTTGTATTTCCTTGGTGTTGGTAGTGATCTCTCCTTTCTCATTCATGATTTTATTAATTTGAGTCTTCTCTCTCTTCTTTTTAATAAGGCTGGCCAATGGTTTATCTATCTTATTAATTCTTTCAAAGAACCAACTCCTGGTTCTGTTGATCTGTTCCACAGTTCTTCTGGTCTCGATTTCGTTGAGTTCTGCTCGAATCTTTATTAGCTCCCTTCTTCTCTTGGGTGTAGGATCTATTTGCTGTTTTTTCTCTAGCTCCTTTATGTGTAAGGTTAGCTTTTGTATTTGAGTTCTTTCCAGTTTTTGAATGGATGCTTGTATTGCGATGTATTTCCCCCTTAGGACTGCTTTTGCTGCATCCCAAAGATTTTGAACGGTTGTATCTTCATTCTCATTAGTTTCCATGAATCTTTTTAATTCTTCCTTAATTTCCTGGTTGACCCTTTTATCTTTTAGCAGGATGGTCCTTAACCTCCATGTGTTTGAGGTCCTTCCAAACTTCTTGTTGTGATTTAGTTCTAATTTCAAGGCATTATGGTCCGAGAATATGCAGGGGACAATCCCAATCTTTTGGTATCGGTTCAGACCCGATTTGTGACCCCATATGTGGTCTATTCTGGAGAAAGTTCCATGTGCGCTTGAGAAGAATGTGTATTCAGTTGAGTTTGGATGTAAAGTTCTGTAGATATCTGTGAAATCCATCTGGTCCAGTGTATCATTTAAAGCTCTCGTTTCTTTGGAGATGTTTTGCTTAGAAGACCTATCGAGTATAGAAAGAGCTAGATTGAAGTCACCAAGTATAAGTGTATTATTATCTAAGTATTTCTTCACTTTGGTTAATAATTGATTTATATATTTGGCAGCTCCCACATTCGGAGCATATATATTGAGGATTGTTAAGTCCTCTTGTTGAATAGATCCTTTAAGTATGATATAGTGTCCCTCTTCATCTCTCACTACAGTCTTTGGGGTAAATTTTAGTTTATCTGATATAAGGATGGCTACCCCTGCTTTCTTTTGAGGACCATTCGAATGGTAAATGGTTCTCCAACCTTTTATTTTCAGGCTGTAGGTGTCCTTCTGTCTAAAATGAGTCTCTTGTAGACAGCAAATAGATGGGTCCTGCTTTTTTATCCAGTCTGAAACCCTGCGCCTTTTGATGGGGTCATTAAGCCCGTTCACATTCAGAGTTACTATTGAGAGATATGAGTTTAGTGTCATCATGATATCTATTCAGTCTTTGTTTTTGTGGACTGTTCCACTGAACTTCTTCTTAAAGGGGAATTTTAAGAGGCCCCCTTAAAATTTCTTGCAGAGCTGGTTTGGAGGTCACATATTCTTTTAGTTGCTGCCTGTCTTGGAAGCTCTTTATCTCTCCTTCCATTTTGAATGAGAGCCTTGCTGGATAAAGTATTCTTGGTTGCATGTTCTTCTCCTTTAGGACCCTGAATATATCCTGCCAGCCCTTTCTGGCCTGCCAGGTCTCTGTGGAGAGGTCTGCTGTTACCCTAATACTCCTCCCCATAAAAGTCAGGGATTTTTTGTCTCTTGCTGCTTTAAGGATCTTCTCCTTATCTTTGGAATTTGCAAGCTTCACAATTAAATGTCGAGGTGTTGAACGGTTTTTATTGATTTTAGGGGGGGATCTCTCTATTTCCTGGATCTGAATGCCTGTTTCCCTTCCCAGATTAGGAAAGTTTTCAGCTAGAATTTGTTCAAATACATATTCTGGCCCTCTGTCCCTTTCGGCGCCCTCGGGAACCCCAATTAAACGTAGGTTTTTCTTCCTCAGGCTGTCGTTTATTTCCCTTAATCTATCTTCATGGTCTTTTAATTGTTTGTCTCTTTTTTCCTCAGTTTCCCTCTTTGCTATCAACTTGTCTTCTAGGTCACTCACTCGTTCTTCCACCTCGTTAACCCTCGTCGTTAGGACTTCTAGTTTGGATTGCATCTCATTCAATTCATTTTTAATTTCTGCCTGATTAGCTCTAAATTCTGCAGTCATGAAGTCTCTTGAGTCCTTTATACTTTTTTCTAGAGCCACCAGTAGCTGTATAATAGTGCTTCTGAATTGGCTTTCTGACATTGAATTGTAATCCAGATTTTGTAACTCTGTGGGAGAGAGGACTGTTTCTGATTCTTTCTTTTGAGGTGAGGTTTTCCTTCTAGTCATTTTGCTCAGTGCAGAGTGGCCAAAAGCAAGTTGTATTGGGAAAAAGAGAAAAAGAGAGGAGAGAAAGAAGGAAAGAAAAGAGAAAGAGAAAAAAAAAGGGAAGAAAAAGAAAAAAAAAAAAACGAAAAAAGAAAAAAAAAAAAAGAAGAAAAAGAGAAAGAAAAAGAAAGGAGAAAAAAAAGGGGGGTGGGGGAAGGAAACAAATCAAAAAGCAAAACAAAACAAAAACAAACAAAAAAAGAACCACCGGGGAGTATCTTCTGATTCTGTGTACTTTAAGTCCCTTGGCTTCTCCTGGAAGTTGTCGGTCTAGCTGGTGTTCTGGGGGAGGGGCCTGTTGTGCTGATTTTCAGGTGTTAGCAGTTGGGGGAGCTGCTGTGCCCCTGCCTGGTGCAGGGCTCCGTGGGGGTTGTTTACCCCGTGAGGCCGCAGGAGGAACAGCCCCAGTGGCGGGGCAGCTCTGGAAACCTGGATTCAGCTCCGGCAGGAACTCCGTCTGCAGGGCCTGGAGGCTCCGGGCGGGGCCGCTGATGTGCTCAGCTCGGGGCAGGAGCGTCCTTGCTGTCCTGGGCCCTCCCGGCCTCTGCCTGTCCCGGGGGAGGCGGGATCCTGGGCTGTGTCCCGGCGCCCTGTGCTCCGGAGCCTGCGCTGGTGGATTCGCGCTCTCGGGCCGCGCAACCCCCTCCGCGGAGCTGCCGCCCGAGCCCCTCCGAGCTGCTCCTGGAACCGCGCAGCCCCCTCCGCACGGAGCCTCTTCCTCTGCCCGAGCCCCTCCGAGCTGCTCCGGGTCCCGCCGGGTCCCGCCGTGCGCGCTGCAGCCCTTAGGGAGCTCGGCGCACTCTCCTGGGCGCGCAGTTGCTGTTACTGTCCCCGGGAACCCGAGGGCATCCCCGCCCTCCTGGGTCCTGCTCCACCTCCCCGCGAGCCCCTTTCCCCCGGGAAGGTCGGTGCAGCTCCTGCGTCTCCGGGACGGGGCTCTCCTGTCCTGGGGACACTCGCCCCGGCCTCAGCCCGGCTCCTCGCGGGCCCCTCCCCCTTGGAGGCCTTTGTTCCTTTATTTCTTTGTCCCCGTCTTCCTACCTTGATAGATGCGCGAACTCTTCTCACTGTCGCATTCCAGCTGGTCTCTCTTTAAATCTCAGGCCGAATTCATAGATTTTCAGGATAATTTGAAGGTTTTCTAGGTAGTTTGGTGGAGACAGGTAATTTGGAGACCCTACTCTTCCGCCATCTTGCTCCTCGGGAGGGCCTGTTTGTTTGTTTTTTTACACAAGATGTATTCTCTGATACTTTTTGGTGGGGGCTAGTCAGGAAAGATTTTCTACATTTAGCTCCGGAGTTCTCTCTTCTGTTGTTTTGTGAAGTGTTTAAAAGTCAAGGCCTTATGAATTTTGACATCTCCTGGCTCCTTTTTCTCCCTCTACTTTTATCTGGATGTCTTTGTCCTTTCCTCCTATCACCTCTGTCCTTTTAATTTCACCTCTATTATCAGCAGTTGTCCTCAGCGTGGAACTTAATTTTGAAGAGTATATTATATTGACCAGTTAATTTGGAGTGTTTTTAGGGCTTGGATATCTTAGCCCTTCCAGCATGTGTGAGCCCCCTGGCATTTACTCATAGATTATGGGGGAAGTGTTTCCCAGTGTCTGTTGTTATTCTAAAATTGACTTCTTTACTTAAGGAATATGGGACTCTATTTTGGGGGGTTCTTCTGGTCCCAGTCTTTCAGATGCTCCACCACTTCCCTCTCCTACCTTATACACAGATCCACATGCTGATGCCATGCAGTGATCTGTCTTCACTGGGCCTTGTTATAGTGTTCATGATGATATCTAGTCACTTGGTTGTAGTGTAGATACTGTTTGTGGAATTTTAGTTTTGCTACTCCAGTTGCTCTATATGTTTTTATGGGAAGGGATTCAAAATATAGTATACCATAGTAGCCGTCTTTGGATGACTCCAAACTGTGGTCTTTAAAGTGCTAACATGGGGGCACCTGGGTGGCTCAGTGGTTTAGCATCTGCCATTGACTTGGGGTCCTGGGATTGAGTCGCACATAAGGGTCTCTGCAGAGAGCCTGCTTCTCCATCTGCCTGTGTCTCTACATCTCTCTCTGTATCTCTCATGAATAAATAAATAAAATCTTTTTTTTTCTTAAGTGCTAAAATGTGTGTAGGCCCAGGATGCCCTTGTGATGCGGAAGGAAGTAGAGGGAGGCTGGCCAGGAGTTGGCTAGAGGACATAGCTTCTGTCCGAATTGAGTCCCAGAAGGTGTCAGTTGAGTAAATAAGGGAGGATGAGATACTGAGGCAAAGGGAACCAGCGTGAGTGGTCAAGGCATTAGGATGGCAGTTCCATGTGGGAACCTGACAGGCCCTGGTACTTGCCCTGTGCTAGGTGGGTGTCCAGTGGATATGGCTTGTAGCACTTCCTAACTTTTGTACTGGATACTCCATTTTCCTGATCTGGCAGCCCTGTTTTCAAGGATGGATTGGTATTTATTTATTTATTTATTTATTTATTTATTTATTATATTTTATTTATTTGTTCATGAGACACACACACACACACAGAGAGAGAGAAAGAGAGAGAGAGAGAGAGAGAGGCAGAGACACAGGCAGAGGGAGAAGCAAGCTCCCTGCAGGGAACCCAATGTGGGACTCAATCCCAGGACTCTGGGATCATGCTCTGAGCCAAAGGCAGATGCTCAACCACCAAGCCATCCAGGTGTCCCTGGATTGGCTTTTGTATATTACGAGTTCTCACCATTCTGGTCCCTTGATAATTTCTCATTATTCATTGCTATTTACAATTCTCTCAGTTTAGAGCCATTTGTGAAGTTAATTTCAGTGCTGTTTACTTTTTCCTTCCAAATCATTAATGAAGATAAAACATTCAATGGAGTTAAGTTTTTCAGCCATTTCTAGAAAATTCCACTGAGGCTCACTGTTGTTCCAAATAATCATCTTTAATTTAAGCATGTTATCACCCCTTCAGTCAGTGATTCATGAAGATATGGGGTCAAAGCTTGTGTTCATTTTATTTCAATTTTTCGAAGATTCCATGAGGTAACTGCCTTATTCTTCAACAAAATAATAAAGAAGTAATCAAAGATCTGCAAATTAAGGCATTACAGCGGAGTTTGTGTTTTGCATGGATAAAATTTGTAAGTTTAAAAAAGTCACCACCTAGGGGCACCTGGGTGGCTCAGTTGGTTAAGCTTCTGCCTTCAGGTCAGGTCATGACTTCAGGGTCCTGGGATTGAGCCCCTCATCAGTCTCCCTGCTCAATGGGGGAATCTGATTCTTCTTCTCCCTCTTCTCCCCCTCCCTGCACCACTCGCTTATGCTTGTGTGCTCTCTCTCTAAAATAAATAAATAAACAAACAAACAAACAAATATCTTTTAAAAAGTCAGTACCTATTTCTGGCAGAGTTTGCTGGAATGGATATTTCTAAATAATTTTATAAATCAATATGGCAATTAAGTGAACACCAGAAGAGGCTTTATCCTTTTTTACCAGGATTGTGATTTTATCCTGAGAAAATACTTCTGGAAGAAAGAAAAAAAATGTTGCATGGAAATGGTTGTTGAAGGATTAACTTCCATGTTATAAAATGGGAACAACCCAAATCCACCAGCAATGGGAGAATTATTAGATTAATTAGGTGCATCAACTGAAGGAACGGGAAGTAATGAACACATAGGAGAATCTAAATAACTCATGGCTGCCGTTATTATTGTTAATTAGTACATATTAGTAACTTTGGTGCTGTTTATCTCCGACCCTAGGAACAGGTTGCTTTTCCCATGACACTGTGATTGTAACACCAGTTAACTAGAGAGAACATATTTTGCCCTAAAATAATTACCAAAAAATGAAATGAAGACTAATAGTTGTAACCTAGAGAATGCTAGAATGTGGTATGCTATAAATAAGAGCTTTGTAGTAGAACTAACACAGGACTGTCCGTAGCAGTGTTATTCATCATAGCCCCAGATTGGAATCAACCCACATGTCCAGAGAGTGGTATATCCAGAGAGTGGGATGTTATTTGCAATGAAAAGAAGTACTGATACACACCCCAACAGGGATGAACCTCGAAAATATTGTGCTAAGTGAAAGAAGCTGGGCACAAAAGTTCACATTGGGTGATTCCATTTACAAAGGTTCCCTGACTTAGTATGGTTCGACTTAGGGTTTTTTGACTTTATGATAGTGTGAAAACGCTAGGCATTTCACCATACTTTGAATTTTGAATTTGGATCTTTTCTTGAGCCAATGATATAGGCTCTATGATCCTCCCTCCCGATGCAGCCACAGCTGCCCGTCAGCCATGTGATCACGAGAGTCAACAACCTGCACCCAGACAGTCATCCTGTCTCTCACTTTCAGTACAGTATTTGGCAAGTTACATGAAATATCAACACTTTGTGTTAGACGATTTTGCCCAACTGTAGGCTCATGTAAGTGTTCTGAGTATGTTTGTGGCAGGCTAGCTTAAGCCATGACGTCTGGTAGGTTTGGTATAGTAAATTCATTTTCAGCTTACAATGGACTTATTAGAATATGATCCCATCATAAGTCAAGAAAGATCTGTATACAAAATGTCCAGAATAGGCAAGTCCACAAATATGGAAAGTAGGGTAATGATTACTTAGGGCTGAGGAGGGATGGGCGAGTGGGGAGTGTCTGCTGTAGGCATGGGGTTTCTTTTGTGGGATAATGAAAATGTGCTAGAATTGATTGTAGCGATGGTTACAACAACTCTGTGACTATAAAAACCATTGAATTGTGCACTTTAAATGGATGAATTGAATGGCATGTGAATTATATCTCTATAAAGCTGGTACCAAAAAAGGATGAAATAAACGGACTACACAAAGTGCAATTATTTAACCAGTTTCTATAATAGGCAATAATTCAACCTGTAGCAAGATCTAAAAGAATAGAATGCCTCAATATTGATGTAGATAATTCTTTCTTAATAAAATCCAAACTCCTCATAACTGTTCTGTGGCTTAGTACAATGCTGATTTTAACTTCACCTTGCAGTTTTCAGGCAGTGAAAGTAGTTTGAGAAAACTTATTAGACTCAGCAAACAACCTGAACCTTTAAAACCAAGAGGTTTTAAACCATTTGGTTTCCTTGTAAATTTAGGAACCCATGTCAGTTAAAATTAGGTTTGGCTGGGGGCACCTGGGTGGTTCAGTCTGTCAAATGCCCGCCTTCAGCTCAGGTCAGGCTTCAGCTCCTGATCTCGGGGTCCTGGGATCGAGCCCCGCATCAGGATCCCTGCTCAGCAGGATCCCTGCTTCTCCCTGTCCTGCTTCCCCTGCTTGTGCTTTCTCTCTGTCAAATAAATAAATAAAATCTTTTTTAAAAATTAGGTTCAACTGAAAATAAGAGAACCCTTTAGACAATAATGAATTAAACAAAATGGGTAGAAATTCACTTTCCCCCCATGTAAATATAGGTGAATATAGATGTTAGATGGACAAGGCAGTTACTTGATCACTGAGTCCGAGGTCCTTTCTAGCATTATTCCACTGTTTCAGAATATCATTTACCTAGTAATCTATGGTGGCTGCTCAGGTCTTGCCAACACATCAGCATTCCAACTAGGGGTGGGAAGGACAGAGAGACATTCTTCAACATATGGATTTGTTCTAGAAATTGGATGCAACTTTCTGCCTGTGTCTCTTTGCTGGAACTTAGTCACATGCCATAATTAGCTGCCAGGGAGGCTAGGACATGTTTTAATTTTGAGTGGCCAGGTGCCCAGCTAAAATCTGAAGGCAAGAATGGATCCTCCGGACTAGCATTCCCTGATACCAAGTGTCTCTGCCCCTAAATTTTCATGTGGGGATATATGGGACCATGTATTCAGAATACTTGGGTTTGGATCCTCTCTTTGACCTGGAAAATCACTGTGCATCTGTGAAACTATTTCTTTTCTTACAAAGTGAGAAAAAAATATTCCTGCCTCCTTAGATGGTGGAAAGGGTTAAACATGGTGATACATGGTGATAGGGTTTTACAAACTACAAAGCAGTACACCGCTGAAAGATTTAGACTGAGAAGGAGTACACGTAGGTAGCATATAGTAGCTATTTTGTTTTTGTTTTTAAGATTTTTACCTATTTATTTGACAGAGGGCACAAGCAGGGGGAGCAGCAGGCAGAAGGAGAGGGGGAGGGAGAAGCAGGCTCCTTGGGGGAAGCCGGACTCAGGGGCTCGATCTCAGGTGCTCAGGATCATGACCTGAGCCTAACGCAGATGCTTAAGCAGCTGAGCCACCCAGGTGCCCCAACAGTAGCTGTTTTTAAAAGTCTGAAGGAATTCCCCAGGAAGACAGAATGAGGTGTGTATGTGTGTGTGCATGTGTGTGTGTGTGTGTGTGTTTAGCACGTCTATCACTCCAGGGCACAAGCAACCAGGTGTGTATCAAGTAAGCCAGTGCCCTTCATCCTAGAACAACTCCCTCCCTGGTTGCCCTTCCTGGCTAATTGGCTTTCTCTTTCTACTCCCTCCTTTCCTTCCCTGAGCCTAGAAGCCCAGGTAAACCATTGAGGTGGCTTGCTGGAACGCAGGATATCTAGGCTGGAGAGCACAGCATGGAAGAAAGAATGGACAAGTATAAGGTGGAACTACTGTTTCCTTTCACATCACATAGAGGAAAGAACATGGGCTTTGGTAGAAAGTAGCAGGCCCCCTGGAAGCTCCTCAAAAGTAGACTTCTCATCTTACTGAGGCTGTCATCCCTAGAGCCTCACCTGGGCTGGGAGCAAAGCCTAGTTTCTTTTCTTTCTTTGTTTCTTTTTTTTTAGATTTGTATTTATTTGTTCATGAGAGACACAGAGAGAGGCAGAGACACAGGCAAAGGGAGAAGCAGAAGCAGGTTCCCTGAAGGGAGCCTGATGCAGGACTTGATCCCAGGACTCTGGCATCACAACTTGATCCAAAGACAACGCTCAACCACTGAGCCAGCCAGGCGCCCTGCAAAGCCTGGTTTCAGTGAAGACCTACTGAACTGCTGTTCTTAGTGAGTCTTGTTTGCAAGCTCAGCTGGCTCATTGGCAAGCTGTGACAGTAATGTCACTCTACTTCCTTGTATTTCTCTTTCCTCCTCTGTAAAAATGAAGACACTAAGTGTTGAGAGGAGTCCGTGGGAGAAAACCCCAGTGTCAGTGCCTGTATCCATTTCCCGAGGCTGCTGGAACACATGCTGGAACACACGCGGCTTGAAACAGCAACAATGAGATTCTGGAGGCCAAAAGTGCTGCACTTCCTCCAGAGGCTCCAGAGGAGGAGAGTCCTTTCTTGCCTCTCCCGGGTTCTGGTGTCTGACAGTCCTTTCTTTGTGGGCGCTCATCACTCATCTCTGGCTCCTTCTTCACGTGGCCTCTTTCCTCTTTGTTGTGTTATTCCTCTTCTGTCTCTTCTAGGACATCTGTTCTTGGATTTAGGGCCCGCTGGATAACACAGGATGGTCTCATCTCAAGATCGTTCACTAAATTACATCTTCAAAGACTCTTTTCCCCAATAAGGGTCATACCACAGGTTCCATGGATTTGGACTTCTTTGGGGAGGGAGGAAAAAACTGTCTGACTCATCAGGTGCTCTTAGTCAAGTTTCTTTTCCCAGCAGAGAGTCTAGCATCTTGGGAAATCCAAGGAGCTTTACGTGCAACTTTTCACTCTAATAAATATATAATTTTAAAGTATTGCTTTTGTTTTCTTGTTTAACAAACCTTTATTCTCCTGTGTCATGAGCTGTGCTAGTTCATTCCTGGGGCTACAGAGGTGAGGGTCACCTAGTCTCTGAGAGGCTCAGTCGGGTGGAATTGGCCCACTCATTTTGAAACTATGTTCTAGAAAATCTGTAGAAGAATATATGCTCCTGTGGAAACCTGAGCAGTTTACTTGCTGATGCATTCTCCAAATCCTTAGTGAGGGCCTCCTAGTGCCAAGCTCTTTGCAAAGCCCTGGGGGAGACCCAGAGGTGGCTGATATATAATATCTACCTTCAGGAAACTTGCAATAGCAAAAGGGGTTGAAATATATAAAAACAATGATTGCTCATAGTAGAAGGATAAATAAAACAAGGTTGGGCTTTAGAATGCCAGGAATAAAAAGAACATGTAAACATGGAAAGAAAGACTCCCTAAGCTTGTACCTTCTTAAACACACCATATAGTTTTTAAAATATTCTTTGAAGTTTGAACACCCTCAGCTCAGAGACAATCAAGGGACGACGGTTCATTCTTGAGAGTGTTGTGTTTCAGAATGTTCTGGCAGAGTGAATGCTTTTAGTGGGGGGAGGCAAATGTTGAAATGTATTTGGGGATTGAGGGAGGGGCAGGGTGGGGAAAGATACCAATTGTATTATTAATAAAATTGATCCAAGGTAGGCCAGTGGAAATGGAAGGAGGAATTGCATCAATAAGACAAATGGTGCCTCCTGTAACCTTGAACTTAGTATTGATAGAAGGGTGGATGGGGAGATTTGGGGCAATCAATGAAGCTATCTCTAAAATCTCAAGGTAATTGATTGAAAGAGAGTAAAGAAAACAGGTAAGAATAATTTCAGCCTTTCATCATTGCAAATGAGGCCATGCTGCCGATCACCTGCTCTTAAAATTGGACTCTCAATACAAGCTTCAGGAGGGAAAAGAAAAAAAGGTGTCACGCAATCTGAAAATAGGTTAGGCTGCTCTGTTGTATTAATAGGAAGAGAATGATCTAGTTCATGCATTCGAAGTAGTTCAACTTTGAGGCAGGAAATCAAATCAGCCCCATTGAGGATGATGGAACCCTTGCCTTCACCATCTTAAATACCTACCCTTATAATTCTTCTTGTGTAAATAAAGAAAATGAAAATATTTAATCAGCATATTCTGATGCTAAAGTGAAGTGCAGGATGGGGGCTGGTGCAGTTCAGCTTCACTGGCTCCATCTTCCACAAATGTGTTGTTCAGTTTTGAATTTCTGAATCCAGGCTTTATGTAGACTCACACCTTTGCCCTATTGTCAACCTCAGTAGTCTTTCTTGAACCTGAAGCAGCTCATAAATCTTGCATTTTGGATGAGCTAGGTAAAGGTTGGCTGGACTCTTCTGTGTGTAACTGTGTGTGGTACCTCTTAGTAGAAATTCTCGTAAAATGGGTTGATCTGATTATCAGGTATTTTTAGATAGGATGTATCGTGGGCGGCACCTGCCCAACATTCATTTCTCCTTAGTAATAAGGAGAAATGAGGGTAAATTTGCCCTCATTTTTAAAAAAAGTAGTTACCCATCCTTCACTTTCAGTTCATTCTTTACTTATTGAGCTCCTGCCATGTGCTTCATGCTAGGACAGGTATTTGGGATATAGTGGTGAGTTAGATAGATGAGATTCCTGTCCTGATGGAGTCTATATGCTAGTAGGGAAAATGGGAAACAAATAAATGTATAATTTATGGAAGAGATACATGTTATCAAGAAAAATCAGGTACAGAATTTGGCTGGGAAAGATGGGAAAAGAAGAATATGTGGCAGGGAAGTTTTTTCTTTGAGTAAGTGCAAGATGTAGAAAACTGAATAAGTGAGGGAGCAAGTCATGTGAGAATTCTTGGGGGGCAAGTGTTCCAGGCAGAGGGAAAAGTAGGTGCAAAGGCCCTGTGGTAGCAACTAGCTTGGCGTCTCCAAGAAACAGCAAGAAGATCAGCACAGCTGAACTACAGTGAGCAAGGGTGAATGAAGTGAGATCAAAGCAGGCAGGTGGCAATGGGGACTAAATTGTGTAGGACCTTGTAGGTCATAGAATATAATTTGGATCTTATTCTGAATGAATGTATGCCATTGAGGGGCTTGGGTAGGTGAGGGATTTGTGTCTTTTACAGATGATTCAAGCTGCTGTGTGGAGAATAAACTATGAGAAGAAAAAGAGGAAGCTGAGACTTCAGTTAGGAGGATACTATAAAACGTGAGAAGTGATAAGATGTGGGATGTGTTTTGCAGGAGGAGCTAAAAGGACTGTTGGATTGGATGAATGTAGAGGTAGAGAGGAATCAAGGATGATCCCTACATTTCTGTCTTCAGCAACACGGTGGATGGTGGTGCCATTTAATGAAATCGGGAAGACGAAAGGAAGTGTGGGCTTGGGGTCGAAAATGAACAATTCTATTTGGAAAACTTGCATTCAAAATGATTAATAATTAAGTTAAGTAGAGATGTGTGAAGGAAGCAGTTTGATACATGAGCCTGGAGAGAGGTCAGAGCTATAGCCGTGTGTTAGGAGTCTTTAGGATGTAGATGATATTTAAAGCTATGGGACCAGATGAGATCATTTAGGGAGGAATTGTAGACAGAAAACAGAGGAGCAAGGACAAGGCACAGAAGGCCTATATGAAGTTCAAGGTGAGCTGACTTGCCCTGAAGCTCCAAGTGTGATCATATAATCCAAAACGTCCTTCAGAGCTAATCTTGTGACTTCTGAGGGTGTTTGGAGGAAGATGCTCTCTTGGGCGCTGGGCTTGAACCCAGGAATATTATGTAAGCCTGGATTTCCGAAGGCCACCTGTTGAAGAGTCTGCTTGAGAATGAAGACAATACAAAGAAAAGTAGAGCCAATAGATGGAGAGAAAGTCCTGATCACCTATCCCAAAGGCCTGGATCCAGCCATACTTGAAGCTCGGTTTACTCCTGTTTTTTTTTTTTTTTCTATTCCGTGAATCAGTAATATCCCTCTTTTATTTAAGCCATTCAGGTGGAATTTTATGTCTCCTGCAGCTCTCCCCCAGCACCCTACCATGTACCCTCTGTAGGATAACTGATGTGCCGAGTTCACAGTTGTTAGCGACACAGCTGCACTCAATCCCAAGCCTGCCTGGTGGTCTAGGGTTCTCTTGCACATCTTCCTGCCCTAGGGCTGTACTGCTTGCTGCCATGTGTGTCTTTCACAGTTTCTGTATCAGTCTACCTTAGGTGATGTTCCGATGACTCTGGAGTGGTGTGTATTGTGTACACGTGTGTGTTGTGTGACTAAGTTCTCATCCCAAGAGCACCCAAGTTGAGTATCTCCAACCATCCTCACTCTGAGAGAGGAAGCTGGGAATGAAGAAGGTTCCAGGATGGCCACCACCAGAAGCTAAGAGCACTTATGCCAAAGGCTAGGACTTCTGCTGTCTTCAGTAGCATATTTAGGGCGGGAAGGCAACCACCTGAGATTCAAACTCTTAGTCTCTTGGGCTGAAAATGGCACTGGCTGTACAGATTTCTATGAAGGTAGCCTGTGAGTTACCATGTCAACCATCATCCCATACCTGGGCCTCAGGAAGTCTCCAAGGGAAGTCTCTAAGGTCCAAACATTCACTCATCCACTTACCACTTATTGAGCTCCTTCTATGTACCATACAGTATGCTGAGCACTGGAGAAATGAACAAGCCTGGGAGCCTGTCCTTCTGGAACTTCTTCTTATGGGAGAGGAATATACAGGTACAGTGGCCCATATGATAAACTCTAGGATGGAGTCAGATGCAAGGCTCTGGGGGGCAGAGAGGAAGGTTCTGACGGAGTCAATCAGGGCCACCTTCATCAAGGTGGTGATATCTTAAACTGGGCTCACAATCTCAGATCTTTCCAGGGGCCAGCAGGTAAAATAAGTATTTAAAGCGACCAGATATGGCACAATTGGGAGAGAAGAGGCATCCCCCAAGTGCGGAATACCCATCCTCTCCAAAGGCCTTTGGACTTAACCCTTTAAAGAACACTGTGCTGGCAAAACAAACCCACAGGCAGGATGCTCTGAGCTGTCAGATTTCAACCTGTGCCTTTGAACCAGTGACTATGAATGCTCCAGGCAGACAAGCTGAAGCAGCCTCCTGGGGAGTCCTTTAAAAAGCTGGGCAGCCCAAGTGGCTCAGCGGGTTAGCGCCGCCTTCGGCCCAGGGTGTGATCCAGGATCGAGTCCCATGGGGGGCTCCCTGCATGGAGCCTGCTTCTCTCCCTCTCCCTCTACCTGTGTCTCTGCCTCTCTCTCTGTGTGTCTGTCATGAATAAGTAAATAAAATCTTAAAAAAAAAAAAAAAGCCTGAGGACAGGATGCTTCTGAACTTAGAGTATACAGGTGGCCCAGGCTGAGGCCGATGTGGAGGTTCTTCTGGCTGGGTGTTCTCCTTGCCTGGATCTTGACACCTGCGACTCAGACTATCTTCATGCGTCTGGACCATCTTCCTGCTTTGGCCTGACATGGTGTCTTGATTCTTCACATCGTGAAGAATCTGACTCAGGGGGCCTACTCTGACCCTCAACCTGCCTGCTTTCTGAGACTGGCTCCTCGAATTTTGAATCTGGCTGAATGTATGGGACTATATTTCAGTGCTCATGCCATTCAGTGCTCATGCCTGCTCATGCACTGAAATACAATCTATATTCTCACTGCAGGTCTTGTGCCAGATTTCTCTCTTTGCCTCCATCTTCCATCTCTCCTCATGTGTGCCCTGCCTGCGTTCCCTGGTCTTGATGCTGACATGAGGAGAGGCGGCCGTGGATAAGATATTAAATCTGTCCATCAGAAATTATTCCGTGTGTGCTCATCTCTAGACAGAGAGAGCTCTAGATCATTCTGTTCAGACCAAAAAAAAAAAAAAAAAAAGTCCATCTTTTCCCTCTAGTGACCCTCTTGGTCTCCCCGCCAGAGCTCTGTCTTATTTTCATTGACAAACACCGCTCCCTATTGGCAACGAGACATCCTGGGCTGTGTTTCAGTGGGAATTGGTGAACTTCTGAAGTCAGTCAGCCTGCAGCCTGCCACTTTACAATCCCCCCCACAGTGCTCCATAATTGCCTGGAAATGCATGGTGTCTCCCATCTTGTTGCTTAATTAAAATTCAGTTCTGTTCAACAGAGTCACAATTAAGAGGTGTTTTTGTCTTTCTTTCTGCTGCTATCATTTTAGGGTCCCTGATCATGGTAATGCCTCCTTGCTTATTCGGAAAATTGTCTGAAATATTTTCATGGGCAGTGTATCGTTGGCGTGACTCCTAGAAAAGACAGATACTATGTTCTACTGAGAACATATCAAGCGATACTTCTTGTTAGCTACTTTATTTGATGGAGATTTGGCAGGTCCTTTCATCCTCATTCATCCTGGGAAGGAACGGAGGCCCAGGGAGGTGAGGTAGCTTACCTAAGGCTGCATAGCTTGTCAGGGCAGGAATGAGAATAGAAAACACAGAGTCAGCTGTTTCCATCGTGTGCTGGCAGGACCACTAATGCACTGAAAGGTAGGCTGATGAAACTGCCCTCCTGAGGGGTGACTTCTAGAATATCTGAAGGCTTTTCAGGAGCAATTAACTGTGATGATCAGAGGATGGGGGATATCCAAAGTCTGTAACCCTCAACCTCTGAAGTCTTTGAGAACTAGTGAAAGAATTGGTGTGTCTTACCAATTTCACTCAGAGTAAATCAAACATTGTGGATCAAGAATTCTGTGCTCCCAGCACTCACAGGGGTCTAATCAACTCTGTTCAATGAAAAAAAAAAAAAAAAAACTTTGCATATTGACTTGAAAATCGATGTCTCTAAATGTTGTTGAGGAAGGTAGCAGTCTCCACAGCACTGCAAGTGATCCCATTCTCTCCTCAATAAGACTCCATAAGGAGCTGAAAGTGGACTTTGAGTTTAAGCATTGGAAAATCATATAATTATTTTCCTGAACTCATCTCTTGTCTGTAGTCTCAGTGCTAAGTGAGGGTTGACCCTGGCTTCCCTTCCTCACCTCTTCCCTGTGTAATTATCTTGCCAGTTAAAGAGCAAAGGGTGGACCACCGAGCCAGAGGTTCTTCTGAATTACAGCTAATCGCACCGAAGAGGAGCGCCGCTCAGCCTTGACCTCATCGCTCTGCACACACAAGCCTTTCTCCACCAGGCCACTCTTCAGAGCATCGCTGTGCCTAATCAGACGTGTCACACCTCCACTGAGGTAAATTAGGTTTATTGGAGAAGGGAAATCAAATTAAGTCTGTTTAAGAATTAATTGTGACTGTCTAGGCGTAATCTATCTTATTATCCCATTGTGGTGCATCGGGATCAAAATCCACTGACCCAGTTTAAAAAAGATATGGGCACTGAGGGAGGCACTTGACGGGATGAACACTGGGTGTTATACTATATGCTGGCAAATAAAACTCTAATAAAAAATATACCAAAAAAAGATACAGTCTTTACAGCTAGAAAATAGGCATCGTGTTTTGGGCAGCAAAAATGGCAAAGTGAAAATGAAAATTTAGGAATTAAAGGGGATAGGATCCATGCATCAGCTGGTTCATTGTAGATGAGCATGAAAAACAGAGTAAGAGACCAAATACCCTGGACTTGGTCTGCCCACGAATAAAGATGTGGTGGCCAGTAGATAATGATAAAGTCAACCTCTGTGACATGAGGAGTTGGGTGTGGGCGCATAGTGTGTCCAGTGAGAAACTGAGTCAGGGCGCTGGGGGCCAATCACACAGCCTAAGCTGACTTGGAAAATGTGCAGAGGTCCAGGGGAGGAATATACAAATGCTTAAATCTATTATTGGTAGGGTTATTGATGGGGATGATCCTCGTTGCACTTGTTTTCCTGGTGTAGCTACCCACCGTAACTTCTCAAAGTGCCCTAATTTGGATGAGAAATGATACAGACACTCTGGTTATTGAAAATCTCTGTGGGCTGCTGATGGGTTCAAGAGAATGGTGATTGGTAGCAACCACCTAGAGGGTTCCTACAGTGGAGCACAAAGAGAGCTGCTATTGGAGCAGGATGGTCTGATTGAGAAGTCTTGTGTTAAACTCTAGGCTTTGAGAAAGGTAAATAAAGTGAATCTCTACTTCTACACATTGGGTATGTTGATCCTTTGAGAAACCTATATGTGGTGTTACTCTTTACACTCTCTGGTGTGAGTCTTTGTTTCTGATTTCCTAACAGGGTGAGAAAGAGAGAGAGAACAAGCAGATTATAGGGTATTAGGTCAGTGGTCAGTGGAGATCAGCAATCCAGCTTAAGTAAGCATTCATTGGCCACCTACAGGTAAGGATGTCTACAAAATAAAGGTAATTAGAAAGCTCCTTGTAATGCATCACCCAGCTGGAAACTAATGAATGATGGAGACCCAGTGAAGAAGAGAGAGAGCCTAATTAGACTAAGTGGGAATTCCTTCTGGAACAGGAAATTGTCAAGAATCAGGGAGAAATAATTTTTTCCAGCAGCATTTGAAACTAGATGAATCCATTTATCTTTTCTAGTGCAATCATGTAATTTTTTTTCACAAAGTAAAATATCAATATTTCCTTTGAAATAGGAAAAGACTCCTCTTCACATATACACACGCACACTAGTTAAGCAATATTGGGAATAAAAAGAATGAAGAAATCTGGACAAAGGCTTAGATCTCATAACTTAAAATAAATTTGCAGATAGGTTGTAGGTACTAAGGAACTCTCATTTCTTGACGAATCAGTCTAGGGTTTTCCTCTCAGATTTTCTCTCCTCTTTTTCAATGAAATCATTATCATAAATGAATACTAGAATTGTTAGTCTTCTTAAGACATCAGTGGGTGGTGGTGGTGAAGAATGTCGAATATTTCCATAGGATTTCAGAGCCCTGGCCATTACCTGTTCATCCACCCATCCATCCATCATCCTTCTATCCATCTGCCCACCCATAATTCATTCATCCACCCATGAGACCATCCACTCATTCATCTACCCTTCCATCCATCCATCTACCCATCCATCCATTGAGGCACTACATAACATGACAGGTCTAGCTTCTGGCTTTGGGCCAGTCACTTGGGAGTAATAAGACAAGTCACCTAACATCTAGAAGACTCCATTTATTCATTTGCAAAATAAGCATACCTGCCTCACCTCATTGTGAGAATTTTACTATGTACTCAATAGATGTAAGTTATTATGATAAAAAGCAATTCACTTGTTTATTTTAAAAAGTATTACATGATTACTATCTGTTTTATGATTTTTTTACTCCCAAGACAAGTCAACTACAATTGCCACCTTCAAGGAGCTCATATTCTAACCAGGGAGACTGATGCTTATCTTGATGTGTGAAACTGAAATTTACTTTGTGCTAAAATGAATGTGTGAAATTCATGGTTAAGGAAGCCATGAGGAGGAACAAAAACTCCATGTGATCATGAAGAGATGGGAAGCTGAGTAAGTTTTCCCTGAGAAGACGGTCAGAAGGAGTTTTTTGTTAGAGACGGGGTAGTTCGACTTTCAGTATAACCCACTTCAAATTTCAAGATTTAATCTTTTTAAGATACACCGTAACCTCCTTTGGGTAAATTTGCTAAAGAAGGGCAGAGTCCTATATAAGGTAGGTTTTTTTTTTTTTTTTTTTTTTAAATATCATTCACTGTATTGAATAAAGACTTGTAAGCTGCCTGGCACATACTCAGATGACAAAACTTGGGGATGAGTAGGATGTAGTTCTTATTCTCAAGGAGCTCCTGTCTGGAAGAGCAGAGAAACAAGTACACTTGTTATGGCAAAATATGGTAAAAGTCATGATATGCAGAAAGGGGAAAATGGAGGGCTGAAGAATTCTCCAGCAGACAGCTATGGATCATTGATTTCGGATGCAGGAGCCTGAGCCAAGACAGGGATTAAGGGAGGAGAGGCACACTGCGGGGAAACTCAACCGTGTTGGTGCTGGTGGCATATTACAAGTGAGGATCAGAAGTCTTGTGTAGGGTCAGGTCTCTTGGGACATTTTCAGGACCTTGGATTTTATCCAGAGATAAAAGGAGCCATCAAGAGGTTTTAAAACGGAGCAATATAGTCAAGTGTGCATTTTGAAAAGGTCATTGTGGCTGGTGTTGAGGATGGACAAGCGTGTCAGGACAAGAGATAAAGAGAAGAGAAACAAGACTTAGTAGGGGTCTGGGAGGAAGATAATGAGGACCTCATCTAGGGCGGCAGTGGGTGAGTCAGAAAGAGAACAGATTTCTGAAATACCGTTGACCTTTGAACAGCGTGGGTTTGAACTGTGTGGGTCAACTTTGGTGTAGAGTTTTTATGCTGCAGGACTGTAAATATATTCCTTCTATCTTGTGATTTCCTCAACGTTGTCTCTCTTCTAGCTTACTTTGTTGTAAGAATACGGTATCAAATACATACAACATACAATATAGATATTTATGGTATCTACTGTTTATGTTACAATAAGTCTTCTGGTCAACAGTAGGCTCTTCGTAGTTATGTTTCTGGGGAATCAGAGGTTATACTTGGAATTTCGACTGTCAGGGGAGTTGTCAGTGCCCCTAACCCCCCTGTGTTGTTCAAGGGTCAACTGTACTTAGAATCTAAAATCGGTTTCTAGATGTCTCAGCCCAGAGCATCTCATTATAGAGCTGCTTCTGCTGTTAGGCCATGGAAGGGCTGGACCCCCAGGGCAGCCTGATGCTAGCCCCGAAGCTAGAGAATTTTGTTCCCCCCCCCTTTTTTTTTTGAGAATTCTGTTCCTAAAGATCACCACCCTCTGGACACCATGTGTCTGAGCTTCTTGCCAACGACCCTTCCTCCTTCACAGATTTCAGTTCCTGGAGGACAGAGTATTGTACTGTAAAGCACAAATCACTAAACTCCAGCTTTCAGATGTTTCTGAGCACGCACTGTGGTTTTTCATTTCTGCAGCCTAAGCTTCCATATTTCTTACCAAGTGGGCAGGGTGCATGTGGCTGAGACCTTGGTGCCTGTGTTCTTTGGGAAAGTACAAGTAAAGTAAAAGGTCTTAAATAATTTAGAACAGTCCTAAATTTTTCCAGCTGTCCCCTTCTTTCGTTTCTCCAAGAGATGCAAAAAGCATCCCCTAGCACTCTAAAATGTCCATATTTCTAGAAGCTCTGGGAAAGGAGGAGAAAAACCACAACTGTTCCCTCTTGAAATATTCCTTGTATCATATTTTTTCCCTTTATGCCCAATGATGGCAGGTAATAGTCACCATTTTAGAGAAAAACGTGGTCTAGTGAAAAGATCTTGTGTTTTTGTTTTGGTGGCATTGCATTGTAGACCGTTAGAGCTGAAATTTGAATTTAGAAGGAATCTACTTCTGAGGTGAACACCTGGCACGTGCGTTGTTAATTCTGCTCGCCCGCATCCGTGGCAGACATCGCTAATCCATCATTGGAGTCTTTTTCTCTGCGCCCGGGTGTAGCCTCAGATTTTGTCAAGATAGAATTTAAGTGACTGCCTATTGATTGCAGTTGGCGTGTTGGAACATGTTTGTCACCCCTGACCTGGTCAGTTGTACAGGGGAAAGGAGTGGTGGAAATGACCCAACACCAGTGCTTTACTCCCAAACCAGGAAGTAAGATCCTTCTAGTCCTGGCTCTGGATCTTTCTCTCCTATGTCTTTATGTCTCTGCATCCCCCAGAATCTCTGTGTCTTTCTCTTTCTTTGAACCTCTGAGCATCTGTTTTCCTTTCTCTCTCTCTCTCTTTTTTTTTCTACCTGCTTTCTGATCATCTCTGAGCTGCTGTCCATCTCTCTGTGCATCCTTGCCTTGCTGTTCCTCCCCTTTCCCACTGCGTAGCTTAGCTTTGGGTCCTGGGAAGGCTTTTGACCTGTCCATATGTAAGGTGGGGACCGTGATTCCTGCTGTGCACTGGGGGACTTTCGAGTGTGGTTGCTAACAATGATGGGAAAGAAAGCTCAGGAAACATATAACCACAGGGGAAGACAAAGTCATTTGAATCGTGATCACGTTAGAGCAAGATTTTTCTGGAACAGCAGAAATATTGGAGCACAGTTGTGCACAGTTGTGCAACCCCCACTTGATTGGCCTTGGGAGAGGGCCCCATGCAGAGGTGTGGGAGGGACTGAAGAGGACAAGGATGAAATGGGAGTCACCATTCTAAACTATGTTTATATGCCAGTGGTGACTCCTGCCTGTTTGCTCACTTTGTTCTGGTTTGTTTGGTGTGGGAGGGGGGTGGGTATCCTCATACTGTTTTGCTCAGCTTCAAGGAAATTGTCTCACTCAGAAGGACCTGAGGGGAGCTTGGATTTAGGGGAGTGCTCAGAGCATGATCACGCTCAGTGGGCGAGGGAGGGGTCCCTGGGTCCAGCCCACCTCCCAGCTTCTATCTACCCAACTAGGCTTCATCTCCTAACTAGTACTTGGTTTCCAAGCCAAGGACCCACCTTGGTCTCGTAGGTCCCACCCTCTCTCTGAGCACTTCCTTCGTTCTCTCTCCTGAACCCTTCCTGCATCTCTGGGGTGCAGGGTTTCCTTTTGAAGACAGGAAATCAGAAGTGTGATTCTATAGAATGAGAGTGCTCAGGCTTGGCTGCACAATGGAATCATCTGGGGAGCTTTAAAAAAAATATTGACGTCTGGGTCCCCCCCCCCCCCACTGCCTGCACTGCCATGAGATTCTGATGTAGTTGGTCTTGAGAGTGGTCTGAAGTGCGGGAGTTTTAAAAAATCTCCCTGGTGACTCTTACATGAACTACACTGCTTTATAATTCCCAGCCCCTCTGAAGCCCACCACTTTTCCTCCTTTGGCTTACTTGGATGATTTCTACCACCGTGGGTGCTCAGAGCGCCCCCCCTCCCTTGTATCATCTGTCAGGTCAAGTCTGGGATGCAGTTACCCTGCAATTGCTAACAAGCCAGAAGCAGGTGGCTCCCTCAGTTAGTGGCCAGGTTGCCAGCATGTGGAACATCTGTATTTATTGCTGCAGTTGCCACACTGGCCGGCGGGGAGGGGGGGGGGAGCATTCTGGCGCTGGGGAAACATCTCACTCACAGGAGGTGAGGTTCTATGTATATATCATCAAAAGAGGAGGAAACATACCAAGTGGAAAAATGCATCCTTGTGTTTTCCAAAAGTGAATTACTAGAAACTCATTTACATGGAGAACCAGACAATCGCCAAGGTATAAGGGCTCACCTGCAGGAAAAAGAGTGTGGGTGACAGCTGAGGCACTTTAAGTGGCAAAGGTCAAATTGGTGTTTGGGTGTGCGCACCTGTATTCACACGTGAGACACACCTTGATGGCAATCACAAAGTTCTTTAACTTCTTGAAGCTGCCATCTCTTCCTCCATAGGATGGATTTAATGAAACCTACCTAACAAAATTATTTTTGAGGATTAAAATAAATTATGAATTTAAGGTTTATTGCACATATTAAGCCCTAGAGCTCTTAAAAGTCTGCAGAGAAATGTAAAACCTCAATTAAAAATCAGCAAGAACATGAATGGGCAATTTGTTGAAAAAAAATATGGGGCCATTAAATAAAAGGAAACACAGCATCGCTAGTAATCAAAATATTTCAATTAAGATGAGAATACTATTCTTTTATCTTAATAAATTGCCTATGACTTATGTTGTAGTGAGAAAGATTCTCTTATACTATGTTAATGGGAGTATAAATTGATTTAGTCTTTCTTGAAAGCAGTTTGGCAGTATCAGAAACCCTTAAAAAGTTTTTTTTTTTAAACTGGAATTTAAGTTCTCTAATCTATCTTAAGAAACTAAATAGGGTTGTTTATAGATATTGACCTCAATGTTATTTATAACGGTGAAATATGGGAATAATCTAATTCCCCCAAGGTATGTGAATAGTTAAGTAAATTGTGATGCATTTTCAAACTATAATAATGTCTCTATAAAATTTAATTTATAAAGATTATCTAGTGACATAGGAAAAATCTCTTGGTAAATGAAAAAGTAAGATAAACTTTATTTTCAATATTTTAATTTGTTTGAAAAATATTTTATATTTTATTTGTTGAAATGCTTTGATTTTGCTAGGATCAGACACTGACTCAAGCTGGCTTAAATACTAAAGCAAATTTATAGGCTCCTATGATAGAACATATCCCAAAACATGTCAGGCTTCCAAATTGGTTGGTTTAGCAGTTCAATATTTTTATTGAGGATCCAAGTTCTTCCTGAATCTCTCCTCTGCTGTCCTGGCTATTGCTTTCATCCTTAGGCTGAAGGTGTTATATCCAGACTCAGTGATGTCCGGAGAAGAAAAGAGGTTACATCTTTCTCTCCTCTCTCCCCTCCTCTTCTCCCTCCCTGTCTTTTTGGTTGAGGACATTATTTCTCACTAGCCCACCTGCAGAATCCCACTTTATGGCCCTGAATCAGATAGTGCTTGTTCTTTTTTTTGGATAGTGCTTGTTCTTGAGCCAACCCTAAGCCAGGGAAATGAGACTATACTCAGACCAATTAGGATTTGAACTCAGGGGTGGGAGTGTCCTGAGGCTCGTGGCTTATAGAGAAGGCAGGAGGAAAAGTGGACAGATACTGGTAGGCATCCAGCTATGTCCACCATTGGTATGCATCAATCCATGAAGATACACATCTTCCAAATGATCTGACCGCCAGGGGGAAGTTTGATGGAAAAATCCTCCTTAAGACATGGAAGAAGTTTTCAGGTCATATACATGCTTGGTACACAATTTTGACTGAAGCCTGGTTCCACGTGGAACCTTTTCAGAACTCATGGGAAAGAATCAAATGCAGAGAGCAGACCGGTTGGGGTGTGCCCTCTGATGACCAGCCTTTTGAAATGGGGACAGAGGCTGACCTATCTGGGTGTTTCTTTTCATTTCTCTGTGTGATATGCTTGTTGCTTGTCCTTGGATACAGCTTGATTATGGTAATGGGTGTAAAGTTGAAGCTCTGCATGAACGAGGAGGCATTAAAAAAGGAGCAGGCTTGGGGCGCCTGGGTGACTCAGTCCGTTAAGCATCAGACTCTTGATTTTGGCTCAGGTCATGATCTCAGGGTCCTGAGACTGAACCCTGGGTGGGGCTCCACACTCAGCAGGGAGTATGCTTGTCCCTCTCCCCACTTCTGCTCTTCCCCCTCTTCTCCTCCCCTCTCATGTGCGTGCTCTCTCTCTCTCAAAAAATAAATAAAAAATTTTTTTATTGACTTCTATGCACGTCAGTTGAAATTCACCTAGTGAACCAGGTTAAAACTATTCATGGCCTTGTTTCCAGGATGTCATGAAAGAATGGTTCTAATAAGTTCTCCTAAGAGTCTGCAAACCAGATTTCTTTCTGAATTCTTTTCATTACTCTGGGCTCTCGAAGGGTCCCAGAAACTCAAAAAGAGAGTCCAAAATGCACAAATTCATTCTTGTGTTCAATAAGCATTTAATACATGGTGCCTGCCTGGCTCAATCAATGGGTCATGTGACTCTTAGTCTTAGGGTTGTGAGTTCTAGCCCCATGTTGGCTGTAGAGATTACTTAAAAAGAAACTCTTAAAAGAGCACATTTAAACCACATACTAATAATGATTGTATTCATTTCTGTGGCTTGCCATGACAAGGTACCACAGATGGGGCGGCTTAAAACAACAGAAATTTATTGTCTCACAGTTCTAGAGAATAGAAGTCCAAAATTGGGGTGTTGGCAGGGGATGCTTGCTCTACAGGCTCTAAGAGAGGATCCTTCCTTTCTCTTTTTTAGCCTGTGCTCTACTTGCTGGCAATCCTTGGTATTCCTTGGCTTGTAAATGTTCACACCAATCTTTCTCCCTTGCTTCACGTCGTAGTCTCCCCATCTTTATATCATCTTCCCTCTGTGCATGTCTGTGTCTCTGTGTTCAGTTTCCCTTTCATATAAAGACATCACTCATACTGGATTAGGTCCCACCCTAAGGATTTCATTTTAACTTGATTATATCCATAAAGACCCTATTACCAAATAAAGTTACATTCACAGATACCAGGGGTTAGGACCTCAACACACATTATGGGAACAGAGTTCAGCCCATAATACTAATAATACTGTGTATAGGTATTGTTCCAAGTGCTTTGGACATATTTCCCGATATAGTTCTCACAGAAGTTCTTTGAGACAGTTACTGTTATTCCTAATTTATAGATGAAGAGGCTAAGTCCTAAAGAAGTTTATTCACCAGGATCAGGTCGAACTGTTAAGTAGTGGATTTGGAATTCAGACTTAGGTAGCCCTAGTTCAGAGCCTAAGAGTTAAACAACATCACTGTACTGCCTCTTTATCTTGTCCTGTGTCTTGCACCTCCTTACTGTGTGATGTGGGCTGTGTATGCAAGGGCACAGAGTTGAATGGGATCTACTAAAGTAACCAGCCCAAACGAGGTGGTTGATGAATGTTAAAAGGAAGGGAGAAAGGAAGGAATGGAGAGAAGAAAGATTTGAATTCTCTATCACTCATTTATTCAGTTGTTCTTCTAGAAAATATTACTAGAGAGCTGCTGAACATGGGGATACAGAACTGAATCAAAAAGATTATTTACCAAAGGGTTGTATAAATGGAATACATTAAATATATCATAGAAGAGAATCCCCATTAATCCATTTAACTATCTGGCACATTGGATATCTTCTATGCTTTAGAACTTGCAGGATTCTGAAATGAACGATTGACATCATTAAATCATATCAGTGATAAATGATGAATGGTCAATGAATGAATGATATTGTTGATGCAATTATATATTGCCTTTAAGGAATCTACTGTCTAGCAAGAGAGAGAGATTTCTAGAAAACATATACAAAATACTCAATAATATCCAATATGTACATTAGTTTATACTATCACAACCCCCAAATCCTCACAACACTAATGCAGAAAGTATTATTATCCTCATCTTGAAAAAGGAAATAGGTTCACAGAGGGGTGATGATATACCCAAAGTCATGCTGGCACTTTGGAGAGCCAAAACTCAAACCTAGGATGGCTACAAGTGCAGTACTCTTTTTCCCTTAACCACAAAGCAGAATAGAATGAATGCCACCAAAAAGTTATAAGAAAAGCCCATTAGAAGATCCTATTAGCTGGTGTGAGGGAGTGGAGTTCTGAGTAGACAGGACATTGGTCAAATACCTTTTGACCAACATCAAATGTCAAATATACAAATGGTTCTTGCTAATACCAGGAATATCTGATGTTCAGACGAATTCCAATAAAAAGAAAAAAAAAACTAGCAAAACAAGAGGAAAGTTTTGGGTCCTGGCCACTGACATTTATCAGAGGCTATTGCATGGAACTGGGCTAGGGAGCTTGTGCCACAAGAGATAGATGTTGTCATATTTATAAGAAGCAGGAGGAGGGAAAAGCATCCATGATTTATGATTAGTGCCTATCATATTCCAAGCACTGTACTATTGCATTGTCTCTGCAATCTAATGTCATCTTTAGAATGACCAGGTCTAGTTCCATTTATCTCTATTTTGTGGAAGGGAACACTGAGGCCAGGAATGTCTAAATTCCTTGCGCAGTGTCACACAGCCACATGCCACTGTAATGAGAGGAGTCTCCCCTCCAGCCCTGCCTCCAGGATGACAGAGAGAAAGAGAAAGAATGGCCCCAAAGCTTGGATCTGCCTGCCCTAATATTTCTTAATCTGCATCAGTAGCCACAAGGGGATAGACAAAGAAGGACAGAAACAGAAAAAGAACTGGGTTCTCTCACATCTGGAGGCAGCCCCAGCCCTTACCCTGAAGAGGTGAGGAGGAGGAGGAGAGATCTGGTATGTCTACACTGGCTTGCTCATCCATTTGACAGTTACATAGTCCAATTTGTGTCTTGCAATCAAATTCATCAGCTTGGCATTCTTCTGTTTAAGGAGATGGAGGTATTTGTCTTAGATCTTGACAGGAATGGAAAGGAATGGCCGGGCCTAGGGAATGTGGACCAAAGAATGTTGTGCCCCCCAGAGGTCAACGCATGCACTGTCTCATCTAACACTCACATCACTCCTGGCACATAAATGTTATTGCTTCTGTTTTACAGATGAGAATCTGAGACTTCTAAGAGGCTAATTGACTAGCCCAAGGTCATTGACTACTAATGGCAGATGTGGCATTAGAACCGATGCCTGTAAATCCCTTATATGCCCCTTTATATGGCCCCAAGGCTTATGAATGAGCAGGTAGGCAGCCCGTTTGCTATTGCAATGTTACAGTCAGTAGGGGAGGATGACTTTGACTTTCCACTGTAGTACTTAAGGTCATGCTGGCTCTCAGCAAATCTGAGCCCCCGCTGTTTCTTCTTTAGAGGATCGCTGCTGATGGATGCATTCCTGACCCAAGAGGGGTCTGAGGTGCTAAAGAAAAGAGAAGTAGGTCACCCTTTTGGCTGAGTCTCCAGATCTGCTTCAAAGATAACTATGCTTATAGGCTACCACATTTCTGTGTTCAGTGCAGAGAGTTGGACCCAGTATCTGGGGCTCAGATTTGGCACTGGGGATCTTTTAGGAGTCTACACAGCAGGTTAGAATTTTTTAAGTTCTAAGGAAGAGATAGAAACAGAATGAAGAAATTAACTGACTGGAGGACGCGAGAGGGGAAGAGTGGTGGTGGCAAATGGGTGCCTTTGGGATCTTTCCATAACAGAGTGGAAAGTTGGGCTCCTGATCTTGGTTGTGTTTGCCTGCATATTCCATCCTTTCATCTTCTGGTATCAGCTTCCTTTCTATACCCTGTTTGTGTGATTAATTGGGAGTGACCTCATCCTACCAGATCCAGCAATGGGCACATTGGGCAGGCCTGGCTCATTACTAGTGCCCTCTGGCCAAGATGATTGATTTAGGCTTGAACATCTGACTTTAGTCAACATGAATTCCCGAGATTTTGCAGGAATAATTGGCAAATAATAGTTCCTTTTTCTTCACCAGGATTATTACTTATAAAAATAAATTAAGCCTGGAGATGCAAGAATCTCCATGTGATAAGGGTTTATTTAAGGATGAAGCTAACACAGCAAGAAACAAGGCCAAGAGATGGGAGAGTGGTGAGAGAAGAAAGAGAGAAAGACAGACAGACAGACCACTGTGTAAGCAGCTGGACCCAACACTACTGAAATCAGCAACCATCTTTTTCAGTTACATGAATCAGTAAGTTTTCACTAGGTTGAGACTTTCTGTCAGTTGCTACTAAAAATAGCCCAGGCTAGCACAACACATGCCTGGTGTGTGAGAACAGCATGCCAGTTTCAAGATGCATGACCTTGGTCTGTTCCCTTTATCTCTGCTCAAGTGCTAAAATGAGGAATAACTGATATTCAAGGTCACTTCCTTCATGAATAATTGTAATGATGTCAAATATTCATTGAACACTTGCCATATCCAGATACTAGGCTAATATGTTTATACTATTTGTTACTCATCACAGTCTTAGGGGATAGATCCTATAATCATTCCCATTTCACAGGTAGGTAAACTGAAGTGCAGATAGGCAAGTGATGCTCCCAAGGTCAGAGAGCTGATAAGTGGCTTAGCTAAGATATGAGCCCAGTGGTGTGTCTGCTAAAACTGTACTCTTAACCACTATACCAAGAGAACAAAACATTCTTGCAGACAGAGAGCAGATAGTGGGGTGGAATGAGCCCTAGTTGGGAATCAGAAGATCCTGATTCAGGCCTGCCACCAAGTTGTTCATCTCCAGACAAGTCACCTTCCCTCTCAGGGTCTTGTTTCTAGATATTCTTTAAAATTCTATTATTTTATTTTATTTAAAATCAATTAATTAGCATATTGTATATTATTAGTTTCAGAGGTAGAATTTTGTGATTTTTCAGTTGCATATAGCACCCAATGCTCATTACATCAAGTGCCCTCCTTAATGCCCATCACCTAGTTTCCACATCCCCCCAATATTCTGTGATTTAGTGACAGAAGCTGTTACATAGATCATGTTCATGTTCCTCTCTGGATAGTAGATGTATTCAAACCACTGGTTACTGGGCCTAGAGGTGTTCTCATTCAGACTGCAGTTGGGAAAAGAGCAACTACAGGCAACTTGGCCTTGAACTTACTTCTTTCAAAATCTAGGACATTCATGACTTCAGGCCAATGCAGCACATAGTTCCATAATGATGGGGATTGTTTTGGGAAAAGGAAGAGTCAGGTTTTTGGTTGCAAGCAACAAAAACCAACAGTGCATTTCTTAGGTGCAAGAAGATTTACTGGAAGGGTAAGGGGAACTCACAGATCTAAGAGAGGCTGAGATTGGGCAGGAAAATGGGAAATTGCTGAGGGGACCTCAGGAGAACTCAGCCATGATTCCCAGCTGGGAAGTCTGTCATGTACACCTCCCTGAAATGATGGCTTAACTCTTCTTTCGACTGCTCACCTGAGTCCTAGGGAGAGTAGCCAGTTGGGTTAACTTTGTTCCCAAGCCCATCCCTTGGCTGTTGTGTGGCAGGGGTTAGGGGATCCTGTAGGTGGAGTAGTTCTGTAAGGAAAGGGCTCTTGGAGATACACACTTCACTAAGACACATGGGTACAGTGTTTCCTAAAAGGTAGTCAGGTGCTCTTAGAAGAAGAATGACTCCTGAGCAGTCAAAATGATAAACATCCTCTTTAAGGGTGTAAATCACAGTTATGCTGTAGAAATCTCAGTAGCAAATGTAGAAATATTTTTTAAAAAATACACAAAAGTCACAGAGCTCTTCCTTATTTCCTTTCTTCTATTTTTTTCTTTCTTTCAAGACTTTATTTAATTGCAAGTTAGTTCACATATAGTATAGTATTAGTTTCAGGGGTAGAGTTTAGTGATTTATCAGTTGCATATAACACCCAGTGCTCAGTAACATCATGTGGCCTCCTTAATGCCCATCACCCAGGTTTCCCATCCCCCCAGATCCCCCCTCTGGCAGCCCTCAATTTGTTTCCTAGAGTTAAGAGTCTCTTATGGGTCTCTCCCTTTCTTTCTACTTCCCATCCACAAGTATTTTTGTGAGCATTTTTTATATTGATGGATGTATTGCATGAAGCCTCTCTAGCCAGCCTCCCTGGATTTGAACCACGTATCTCCACTACTGCTTCATTATGGAACTCTAGATACTGAACCTCACTGAGCCTCAGCTTTTTCATAGGATCTGCAGTAAGCATCCTATAATGTTTGAATGTGGTTGTCATCACAAAGCTGTCCAGAGAGGAAAATGGGAAGCTTGCCCTCAGGAGTGCACCATCCAGGGAAGGAGATGAAATTGCATCATCATCAGTCTGTTTCTGCTATATAAAAATATCAGCAAAATCACAGTGGCAGGCAAAACAAGTATGAATTTTCACTCATGCAGATGCTAGACTGCCTGGGATTTGGCTGATCTAGGTTAGGCTCTGCTTGGTTTCAAGTCATAGTTTAGGTGCTTCTCATCCCCTTTGGACCGATATCTCCCTTCAGGATGTTCTCCTGGCACAAAGCAGAAATGCAAGAAGGTAAGCCCAGCTCTGCTGGTCCATTCCAAACCTCTCCTTGTATCATGTTCTCTAATATCCCATTGGCCAAAGCAAGTCACATGTCAAAGCCCAAGGCCAAATACTCCTGGTCAAACCAAGAATGCAGATCTATAATATTATCACAGGGTAGTAGAAGGTTTGGGGCCAGCGATTCAACTCACATCATGGTTATTCAACATCAAGTAGAAAGTTAGGTAAACAGAAGTATCAAAATAACTCAAAAGCCAGAGAACTCACTTTGAACTGGTTGAGGATTTAAGGGAAATATTGTGGAAAAGCAAGTGCTTGAGATCAGTCTTGTAAGAGGAGTAAGAGTTGGATACCCAGGCATTGGAGAAGAGAAGGAAAATCCAGGCAGAGACAATAAAATCAGCAAAGGCATGAAAACAGGGGCATGTCCAGGAATAATGAATGTTTGACTTGGCCAGGTTTGTGGAGGGAAGTTCCAGTTATCAGGGCAACTTGGAACCAGTGAGAGCCCTAATCAGTGTATTCACTGAACAAGGCTAGTGGCTTGGAGAGACCAGAAGTTTCCTTTTAGACTTTCAGGAGCAAGTGACCATCAATAACTTTTATCCATAAGGGAAATACCTGATTGATCATCCATACAGGCAAATACCACAAGCAGGAAGACGGCAGCCCCTACAGAATCAGTAGTATTATGTGTAGCCCTCAGCCAGGCTGGCAAGAGCATTAACCATCTGGCACAAGTAAACAGAAAGAAATAGTGATTAAGAAGTCTATTTATTTTACTTGCTTGAAAGAGGCTGGTGCCCTTCTCAGTTGAAAAGGAAACCTAGTCAAAGAAGTTCATGGATTTAACAGGCAGAAGAAAGATGAAGGGCTTTAGAGTTAGATCGTGGGGCTAAGTCTGAATTCTGTCACTTATTTGACTGGGTGACCTTGGAGGTGGTATTTCATCTTTTATGGGCTTCAGTGTCCTTGTCCGTGAAGTGGGGTTGATATTAGTTAGGGCTGTTATAATAAGCAGCTATGATAATATGTGATGTACAGTAACAAAGGTATTTGGGTGAGAGGAGGGAGCCAGTGCTCTAGCAGCTAACCCAACAGTGAGGTAAACCCAGGAAGGAGGTTGAGTAGTTTTCTGTATCATTTGCTCTGCTTTTATTCTTCTGTGCTTTTCCTTTCCTTTTAAAGATTTTTCTTATTTGAGGGAGCAAGAAAGAGCATGAGCAAGGTGGAGGGACAGAGGGAGGGGGAGAAGCAGGTTCCCTGCTGAGCAGGGAGCCCAGTGCAGGGCTTGATCCCAGGACCCAGGATCATGACCAGAGTCGAAGGCAGACACGCAATCCAGGTGCCCCTCTTCGGTGGTTTTCTATATTGGCCAGCTTGGAAACCTCAAAACAATATTCTCAGTTGAAGGCATAGTTTCTGAGGTACAGTTTTGCCAGCTGGACACAGGTGAGGCTTGGATTTGGAGCAAGATGAGCGGGAAGAGTCAGTATAGGTGAGGGGTCTGTATCACTGGTGTCTCGGCCACTCTGGTTCTAGAGAGGTCAACCTTTTGATGGCAGCTTCCCGACCTCCATGGTACTCGTTAGGTAAACTGTTCCTGGATCCAACAGCCATGGCACTGGGCTCTTGGGGCTTGGGTTGCCGCTATGTGATGTGATTCCTGGAAGCAGTAGTTATAACTCCAGCTTCCCAACCCCCAAAGAGCCTTATTGTTGGAGAGGGTCACTTCATGAGTTGGTTCTTGGGGACTCTTCTTTAGCCATTCCTCATCATTCCCTGCCTAGAACTTACTACTCCAGACCTTCTAATGATTTTATAAGCATTTGATTCCTCGCCTCAAATATCTTTTATTTTTTTAAATATATTTTATTTTTAAATAAAAAAGAAAACTAAAATAGCATTAGTTTTTGTTACTTCCAGTCAAGCCCTGACTGGCACACTGCAGTGGCTGCATCTCTAAAGGCAACGAAGGCTCCATTTGCACAATCCTTCTCTGATCTTTTCAGGCTCTAACTTCCATCAGCCTCCTGAACACCTCTCTTTGGACCATCTGCCATTACCAAATGGTATCTGTTTGTTTCCTATTTCCAATCCAACCTAAATACTGTGGTCAGATTTATCTTCTTAAAAGCAAAGTTTTGGGGCTCCTGGGGGGCTCAGTCAGTTAAGCATACAACTCTGTTTTTGGCTCAGGTCATGATCTCAGGGCTGTGAGACTGAGCTCTGCGTTGGGCTCTGAGCTTAGCAGGGAGTGTGCTTGAGATTCTCTTTCCCTCTGGCCCTCCCCCATTTGCACTCCCTCTCTTGCTCTCTTTCTAAAAAAATAAATAAATCTTTAAAAAAGCAAAGTATTAATCATATACCTATGATTTCTAGTTTTAAAATGGTAGAGAGAGATATTGTTTGTTCTTTCTCCACTTGGGAATTATTCTCAAACCAAGAAGGATTATGTGGAAAGAGATGAAATCTCCATTTCTGATGAAACCAAGAGATATCTGTAACCCTGAGCCATAATATCTAGAGAATGGCAAATGCAGTGAAGATCAGATAAGGTGAAGGAAGGTATAAAAGATGCTCACAGCTGCAGATCTCAGGAGAATATGGTCATAGATATTTCTCTCAAGTACCCAGCATATCCAGAAGGAAACGTACCAATCACCCTTATTTGGAGCAATGGGTACAGCTGTGTGGATTGATGGCAGGAGTTTCCCTGGACCCAGTTTGGCTTGAGGGAGATGCAGAAAAGATAGGACCAAAAGAAAAGTTCACACAGAGAAATCATAAATCCAAGAAGCAGCCAATAGTTGAGGCACGGTAGGCAGAATACAGTGCTTTTTGCTTGACCAAATTGAAGGATAGAATGACATTTATTAGGATGTGGAAGGGCAGATATGCAAATCCACTTGGTAAGGCCAAGAGAGAATGGGAGGTGAAGAAGTACAACATGAGATTTTCTGTAAAGCAGAACTGAGTGATGGGGTAGTAGCAGGAAGATGGAGTTGAGGACTGTGGTGGTTAATTTTAAGTGTCAACTTGACTGGGTCATGATGTTCAAAGATGCTTGGTTAAACATTACCTCTGGATGTGTTTGTGAGTATGTTTCTAGATGTGATTAGCATTTGAATTCAGAGGCCGTATAAAGACAGTTGCCCTCCTCAATGTGAGTAGGCATGATCTAATCTGTTGAGGGCCTGGATAGAACAAAAAGGTGGAGGAAGGGGAATTTACTTTCTTTGCCTGACTGAGCTGAGACATTCCTCTTCTCCTTCCTTGGATGGGGACATTGTCAGTGCTGCCAGTTCTCAGGCCTCCAAACTTGGACTAGAACTCACAACAGAGTTCTCCTGGTTCTTGGGTTTTTGGACTTGGATGGGACCCACACCACAGACTTTTTCTGCAGGGTCTCCAGTTTGCAGATGGCAGACTGTGGGACCTCTCAGCCTTCATGGTGCATGACCCAATGCCTCATAATAAATCTCTTAATAGGGATAGATTTTTTTAAATATACAAGAACTTTATTTTTAAAACTTTTACACTAGTAATGTGGGTTGGTTGGAGGGTTGTGTGCCTTTAAAAGTCAAGGCAATCTCTAGGACGTTTTTCTTTCTGTAAAGTATTACTATAAAGCACATTCTAAAAACATTTTATCACTGGGTTGAAAAAAACCTTTGTAAAATTAATCTAAAGTGGACATAAAATAGGTCAGGGGAAATATGGTAAAACAGTAAAAAAGCTTAAATGTGAGCTGGCAAAAAGAAAGAGTGAGCTGGTGGAGCTCAGGAAAAGAACGAGAAAGATAAAAATAAAGCCATCACACGAATGCAGGTTTTGTAGTATAAGAAGAAGCACATAAATAAAGAGTACACATTGCTGAAAACAATATGGGATGTGGAAGAGAGATTAAGAAAAGCGAATTAAGTGAAATGTCCTGGACAGAGGACTAGGATGGGTTAAAAATAAGACAATAGCTCCAGAAGGTGGATAAAGAAGATACAATATACACATAATGGATGGTCTGCATTTTTTTTTAGTTTCCTTTTAACAGTGAGAAAATATGTCTTTTTCAATTGTCAGATGGAAGAATAATCAAAACATAATTCATGAAAAGTTTCCAAAAAATACACATGCACATGGGCATATACACCCACGCACACCCTGGAGATAATGGCCTCGAATGATCAGTCCTATAATAATTAGGCCACCAGATTTTAGAGGTCAAAAATCAATACTTTCGGCAACCAGGAAAAGCATCAGGTCATTTGAGAGGCCTCGGTCTGGTCTGTGGCAATTTTCAGAGCAAGAAAGCAGTGGAACAGTGGTTATAAAACTCATTAGAAAAAAACATGATAAAATATTTTTTTTACATAGCTGGATTGTTGTTTGTGTGTAGAAGCAGAAGACTCACAGTCTTGAGCACACACTCAAATGAGGGGGCAGTTCCCAAAGTCCTACCACTGGAAGAAGCTGCTGGAGGATGCCCCTTGAGATAGCAGGAAGCATCACAGAAATAGGACACGTGATGGGTGGGCAATGCATCTAACTATGGAACTGAAGACTAAAGTAGTTTAGGATTGTGGTTGCGGCATAAAACCTTGTAAGGTTTCACAAGGCAGAAATGATTTCATTAAGAAAATTTGGAGAAGAGGGCAAAATGGTTGAAGGCGATGTTTCATATGCTGCCTTTGGAAGTTTTCGTAGTCAGAGGTCAAAAGTATTATTCAAAGCTAACAAATCATGTAACAGAAATCTACTCAAAGATATGATAATCTACTAATACTGGTGGGAAAAAGAGTGTGCAGGAGGAAGAGAAAATACGCTTTTGTCCTAGTTCATACTAGAAAGTCAATAGACACTGGACAAAGAGTAGAGAATTCCGGATCATATGTAATTGTCAATATGCTTGCTAGAACAACAGGAAAAATCAAACTTTTCAAAACAGCTGCAGAAAAATGTGCCCACACATTTTTTAAAAAAGGAAAAAAGGAAACCTGACTCTCTGATGAAAGATGTAAAAACCTTTAGTGATGAAGACAAAGAATCATATTAAAAAGGATTGTTTTGGGATATGCAACATTGGTCCTGTTCTTTTTTTTTTGTAATAAATTTATTTTTTATTGGTGTTCATTTTACCAACATACAGAATAATACCCAGTGCTCATCCCGTCAAGTGTCCCCCTCAGTGCCCATCACCCATTCACCCCCACTCCCTGCCCTCCTCCCCTTCCACCACCCCTAGTTTGTTTCCCAGAGTTAGGAGCCCTTAATTGGTCCTGTTCTTAATGTTTCTTTCCCTGTGGAAAGTTAGCTCCATACCTCCTGGCCTCTCTCTCACCCTCTTTAGACACCCTGCCCCAGGGGAGGTGAAGGGATTTATCTATTTGGTAAATTTAGAAGCAAATGAATCACATTCATCTCACCTCTGACTGGTTTCTCCTTCGGAGTGAGCTGCCCTTAGGGTAAATGAGTTCTAAGCCACTCCTTGAGGCAGTGCATCTTATCTTTGTTATTGGGCCTTAGGCCTATCCTGGCAGGTTTGTCTGTGTCTGAGAAGGTAAGTCTCTTAAATTCTGGGGTTCAGTTTTAGAGAGCCTACAAATAGAACTCACATTATCCAACCTAGTTTTTATCAATAATAAAAACAAAATTTTGGCTTGATATTCTTGTCTCTCCAAGTACTCTTGTTCTATACAGGTGTAGGAGGGGATGCCATTTATTGGACCCTCATAAGAGACCCTAACAATGACGATTTGGAGTTTATGAGGGGCCCAACTCAATAAGTGAATATTTGGAGTGCACTTAGAACAGTGTCTGGCGCATTGTGGGTCCTTCATAATTGCAGCGAAATGAGTAAGTGGTGGATTTTAGCACCTCAGAGGAAATTGACGGCGAGTCAGTCTCTGGTGTGGCAGAAAGCAAGGACATGGAAGTGCAAGAACTGTAGACGAGTCATCCTTCCATCTGTGCACAGAGCAAAGAGACAGGGATTTTGCAGATGAGAAGAATGATCCAATCCAGATACTGGGGAGGTCGGTGGAGATGAGAGACCTGGGGACACAGAGGGATGGACCTGTGGCCATCTTGCTTCCTAATAGCTTCCCAGTTACTGGCTCCAGATTCTTGTGCACAGAGGTGATCTATTCTCATGGGTTTTGTAACTCACCTACATATCCTGCTAATAAACACCCCCCACCCCCTCTGCTCCGACACACACACTTTCATTTTTGCTGGATAGGCTCCTCTGAAGTGGGTTGTTTTTACCTTCAGCCCAAAGATTCTTGACTAAGCCATGAGATGCTGAGGTCCAGAGCAGCTGGAGGATGCTTTCTATGTTTATGGAAGTTTTGAGAATTTTGAGTCTGGGCAAACACCCAGAATACTCGATGGGAAGAGCAAGGGCACTTTCCTGTTAAGGAAAGGACCCCTGGGTTTTCCTCAGCTGACTGTGGTGGGTGGGTCTGAAGTCCAACTGCCATAGGGCCCATCACACCTGGGGAGGAGCCACAAGTACCCAGGCTATTAAACAAAAATGCAAAGGCTAATACACAGCAGTTCAAATCCCGAACTTCCCAGCTTGTGAATCACCAACAAAGTGTAGAGCTCCTGAATGCTAACCAGTTGGGTATGACATTCATTCTGCTGTGTAATTCTCCAAAATCTACCAGCCTCACAGATTGAGGCCAAAAAACGAAAATAACAGCCCATTCCCTTCCCTTTCAAGTTCTCATTTGCCTGCTCCCAGCTTTCCCCAGAGCCCAGGGTGACTGATCGCAGGCCCCGGACTTCAGTGGGTTTCACCTAAGAGGTATGACAAGTGTATATTCCCGGATTCAGGGAACCAGGAAGCCAGCAGTTGGATGGGAGACATGTTTACCCACAAGCTGGGATTGAGATGAGCCTTTGCATGGGAAGCAGTCAATAATTCCAGTTAATAAACAGATCCAAACCCTTGATGGATAAAGTATGGGTGTAGCTTGGCACCCACAATGGGGTCTGGCACAAAGTGGGGGTGGGGGTGGGGTTTGCAACAAATAATTTGTTGAATATGGAATGAAGTCTGTTGAACCTCTCCTATCCTTATACCTTTCTCTCTTTGGTAACTTTAGCACAATAATAGTTCCTCTTATGTAAGTATTTATGAGACCAATGCCCATATTCCCAACTAGGGAAAAAGGAAGATGAAGGGAGAGTGCTTACATTTGCTCACTATTGTTTTGCAAGTGCCTAGCGCAGAGTTTGCATATTGGTTGATCTCAATAAATATTTGCTGGATGAATAAGCAATGTCTTGATTTGCAAAGTGTGTGCTTGGCAAATACTATGCTCAGAAGGCCTAGGGTTTAATTTTCATGGGGGTCAATATCCCTGCCCGTGGCCATTTGAGTGATTTCTTGGCAAAGCCCTGGGTTTTTTCTCTTCTCCCCTGCACAGATGCTAGGGGACTGACACCTTAGCATCAGGCCTATTCTTCCTCTCTGGCTTGGAATGAAAGAGTTGATCTTTATCAAATCAGGATCTGCCCAAACAAGATGTATCGATCCCAGCTGTCTCTTCACAAGAGACTTGTTATATAGAACTGCAGTGATGCAATTTATAGCAGGGATGCTGCCCAGGTCACCTGCAGGTATGCAGATCTTACCTTCTACTGTCCCTCTTGTATGGTCAACTGGGTCTTTTCTTGAACTTCTGTGGCAAAGCTGGAGAGGGACCGGAAAGGCTGGGCTTCGGCAGACTTAGCAGTGGGGCCTGTCTCTTTAGAGCCTCAGCTTAGGTTTCTGCTGCAGCAGGATGGGCTTCTCTGCCTTCCTCACCTTAGTTATCTCTCTCATCCTTCACTCCTGATCCAGAGGGGGCCCCTTTGCATGATGTGACATATTTGCTTCACTCTTGGAAAGGTGACCAACCTCAGCATGAGAGAGGTTTTCTGTCTTGTTGGTGTTTGTCTTGTGTCTTGATGGGACTTGATGCTGCAGGTGCAGGGGTGGCAGGTGCAGGATGTCTGGCTTGAACACAAAGGATGACATCAGAATGAAATTGGGCCCTTTGGGGAAGTGGTAGAAGAGTGAGGAGGGAAAATGTGACATTGTGGACTTTCAGGTGTTCCTGGAGAGAAGAATGAGCACTGATTGCATGGTGACTTGCTTTCACCAGACGTCTTTTGTTTGCAAGTGGCAAAAGCTTAATTTAACAACAACAACAAAATGTTTAGGAAAGAAAAAGAAGAGGATTTTATTGACCTAGGTTACTGGGGTGTCCCAGTTGGTGAAGGGAGCATTTAGGCCTCCCTGGATCCAGGCACTTGGAAAACTATTGCCAGGAATCAATCTTTGTCTCTTAGCTCCACTTTCTTCTAGAAAGTCTTTCTCCTCAGCTGACTTTCTACTTGGGGTAGACAACATGGCTGCTGGTAGTTTGAGGCTGATGTCACTAAGTTGTTGGATTTATCAAATAAAAATCTAAGAGGCTCAGTTAGATTAGAGTTTCAGATAAACAGCTAATACATTTGAAAATATTGTGTGTCACATGCATAAAGTATAGCCGATGCAATGTGAGGAATATCCTTAAACTAAAAAAAAAAAATGTACTAAGAGTTCTGTATTTTATCTGGCAACCCTAAGGTTTCATCCCCATAGCCAATAGCTTCAGAAGAAAGACCATGACTCCTTCTCTCACACAGTCTATTCTTAAAATGGTTCTGATTGGCCAGCCTTGGGCATACTTTCATCCTGTGGTTGACGAGTTGGGTCTGTGTAATTAAAGACCCAGTGGGGAGAGGCAGTTGTCAGCCAGCAAATATTTGTTAAATACTCTTTTGTACCAGGCTTCATTCTAGGTGCTGGAGATTCAGCTGTGAACAAGACAGAGGCAACCTGGCTATAAGGAGCTTGCTTTCTACAATGTGAGTGAGACAACAATGATACATACACTTCTGAGTCAATAGGATAATTTCATGTAGTGATGAGTATTATGAAGAAGATAAAATAGAGTAATGTGGTGAGAAGTGTCTGGGACTGTTGTGGGTTAGACTATGTACCAACCTCCCAATGACATGTTGAAATCCTCACCCCCAGGACCTTTGAGTGTGACCTTATTTGGAAATAGGGTCTTTGCAGATGTCATCAACTTAAGATGAGGTCCTGCTGTGTTAATGTGGGCCCTAATCCAATGACCAGTGTCCTTATGAGCAAAATGTAGACACAGACACAGAGAGGACAACGCCATGCGCGATGGAGACAGAGACTGGAGTGATGTATTTGCAAGCCAAGGAACACCGGGGATTGCTGGGCAATTACCCAAAGCTAGGAGAGAGGCATGACATGGATTCTCCCCTAAAGCTTTTGGGGAGACATGGTCCCTACTGACACCTTGATTCAGACTTTTAGCCTCCAGATGTGTGAGACAATACATTTCTATTGTTTTAAGACACTTCCTGTAGCAGTTGATTTTGGCAGCTCCAGGAAGATGTTAGGGGGCAGAGGGTCAGTTGAGTGGTTAGGAAAGACCTCTGTGAAGAAGCGGCATTGGGGTTGAGGAAATGAAGGATGAGCAGAGACAGCGGTGGGGGCGTCTAGGGCAGGGCAGTTATAGGAGAAGGGCAAGAAGGTGCAGAGCGTGGGATCAGGCGTGGTGATAAGTCAGGGTCCTGTGGCAGGAGCAGAGAGGGAGCGAAATGGAGAGTGAGGGTACGGCACCTAGATGACCCAGAAGCTCCCTAAGGGTGGGGAGCCTGGAAACAGCAAAAGCTGGGTTTGCATCCTTGGTCTGCCACTTCCTTACTATGTGATCCTGTTTCTTAACCTCTTAGAATGCAAATTTGAGTTTCTTCAAACACAAAATGTTCATGCAAATGCTTTGGAATCCAAGAGCTAGCTCCCGGGCCTTCTTGGTTTATTATTTCTGTGACCTTGGAATTTCTGTGCAATTTTATTCCTATTCTAAACCCACATGGACTTTCATTGCCTGTTATCATCATTTGCAATCTGCCTTGACCATACCTCCTAAAATGGTTTTTGCCTTACAGACTGGTGTTCTGCCCAAGTTCCCTTGGCTTCAGACAATATCCTTGTCCATTCCTGGCTTTGCTTTTATTGCCTCCTTCTGGATGTGGATAGCTCATAGCCCCAAGCTGAGATTCATGAATGAGCAAGGACAGTCCACTAGTCATTTAGAACTGGAAGTTAGTCTTGAGCAAATGAATTTGCACTGAGACATCCATCCTTTCCCTTAGGACTGAGTAGCCCACAAGTGCACAGTGGCTAAGGTTGGGTCTTTGGTGTATGGGTGAGAAATATCACTGACCTTGATACATGAGGTTGATCTCATGACCTTGTCCTCATAAGCATTGCATTGCAGTCAACTGGCCCAGAATCATGGAGAAACCTCTTCTCTGATCCTGGATAAAAATGGCATTTGCTTAACCTAGGAACAGGTTGGCGTAACCTCAAACTTGCACCAACATCAGAACATCTGGAGGGCTTGTTATTGCACAAAGAGCTGTTGGTCCCCCTCAGAATTTCTGATTCGCTGGGTCTTGGGTGAAGCCTGAGAATTTGCATCTCTAAGTTCCCAGGTGGTGCTGAAGCTGCCGGTCCGGAGACCACACTTCCTACTGCCCAGAACTAACATAGAGGGCTGAGTGCCAGAAGACCGCCAGGCCCTCTGGGGAGTGAGGGTGAGAGCCTCTGGGGAGATGAGGCTCAGTCAGTCAGAAAGCAAGTCTCAGTGAGGAAACCCATGTACCCAAGTCCTCCAGAAGCTTCTAATTTGGAAGACAGAATGGAGGAACTAAGAAAGGTTATGCAGAGGAGACAATATTTGGACTGAATAGGTGTGGGGGAAGATAGGGAAAGACATTTTAAGGGCTAGGATCAAAGTGGGTGAAGAAAGCATAGAGGCAGGGAGGCATGAGGGGCTGCTGGTCAGTCCTATGGTTTCGTCAGAACATATTTTGACCACAAGCCACAGTAAGATACACATTTTACGTTGTATACTCAGTGCGATGCACACTTCCTATTATGCTCTTGCCTGTATACATTTATATTTATCTGCAACAGACCTTCATGAAAGTTGTCCTTATGTATTGAGTACACCGTGGATTTTCTTTCCTATTCCACTCAGTTCTACAATATTTGGAGGCAGTATTGCATAGTGGTTAGGAATATGGCCTCTGATACCATGGCTGCCTAGGTTCAAGCCTGCCTTAATCCCGTAGGGCAACTTATTTAACGTCACTTCAAGCCAGAGTCCTCATTTGCAAAACAGGAATGACGACAGTGCCTACATCATAGGGTCAGTGAGAGAAATCTTTGAGAACAGCTCCTGGCATAGAATAAAAGCCATGTAAGTGTTTGCTTTTCTGCTGTAAACCACATTAAAAATTCTGGTCATAATACACTCAATTGATTTCAAGACTTCCTTAATGAGACATTGCCTGCGGCTTGAAGAACTATAGGATAGAGGTGTGGAAGCGTGGGTAAAGCAGAAGGGCGGATACAGGGGTTTGGATCCATAGCAGAGAGACTCTCTAATGCCAGAGTAAGGACTCTGGACTTTGGACATTGGGTAGCTGGGAATCTCTAATGGTTTTATTTGGACAGTGATGTGATCAAGGCTGCATGAAGAATGTGAAGCTGGGTGGAATATAAAAGCTGTCCAGGGTGGGGTGGAGTGGAGATAGGCTGTGGCCTCAGTTGACCCCCGGGAGGGCAGAGCAGTGGGAATGAGGAGAGGGAAGGAGCATGAGCCCTAGAGTCACATAGTGAGATCTTCACCACCAACACTGAATTGCTGCTTGGGGTTGGCCAGCAAACCAGAGCTCTGTTAGATCTCTACCCACTTGAAGCCACCATTTGAAGGTCCGCATCTCCCTTGTCACCCCAACTGAGAGAAACTCAAGTTGGGGGAGTTAGCTTCCTCTGAAGATGTAAATGAAATGGGAAGTAATTCTAATATAAAAAAGAGAGTTCTTTATAGCCCAGCAAGGGCTAATCTTGGGTCCACTCCTCAGCAGGTCCTTGGGGCTGGCAGCATTATTCAAATGAGATAAAATTCCTCAAAGGCCTAGGAAAGTAACTGGAGTCTCTCTGGATGTTGAAGAATAATCCTCAGAGATTTTTTTTAAAGATTTTATTTATTTATTCATGAGAGACCCAGAGAGAGAAGGCAGAGACATAGGCAGAGGAAGAGGCAGGCTCTCCATGCAGGGAACCTGATGTGGGACTCGATCCTAGGACCCCAGGATCATGACCTGAGCCAAAGGCAGACGCTCAACTGCTGAGCCACCCAGGCGTAAAGCAGCATCTGTGACCAAACCTTCACAAAAGATCTTAAGCCTGAATTCAAGTTGCTAATTAGATCCTTGTTTATAACGTTAGATTCTTTCAGAGACTTAGTAGGGGGTAGGGAACATTGTGGGGAGGGGGGTTGATGCATAAGAAGCTGGTAATTAATCTTCTCCAAGGCTTAATCATATCCTGACAATTTAAATGTTGAAATGAGTTTCAAGTTGATCTGTTCTCAGGAGCCTGTGATGGGGCAGGAGAGAACAAAACTGAATTCAGGCAGAGGACACATAATGCATTTGCACTAGTCAGCTATGCTCTGTGCTTTCAGCAGTGGTCTTTACCTGATGCTTCTGGAACCTTTGAAGTGGTTGTAGCTTGGTCCAGAGGGTGTGCTGCAAGCCTCTAAGAGCACACTGTCCCAGACACACTTTGTCTAATGAAGTGAAGTCACAACTCTTTGTCTTCACTCTGAGGTCTTCTTACTTGGGTGTCTTGTTGACACCTGCTCATTCTTCACCCTGAATAACCATAAACTGCAAAGATCGAATACTTACTATGTACCTGGTTCTGTTCAATTTCTTTTGTATTAACTGATTTCACAAAAGCCTGTGAAATATATTTTATTATCCCATTCCATATGAAGGATGAGGAAACAGATATTCATGATTGATGGGATTTTCCCCAGGTCACAGAGCACTCACCTGGTGGACTTGGGATTCAGACCTAGGTAGTAAGGACACAGAAACTCATTCTACTCTGACTCTTGTGCAGATGGGCTTTGATTTCCAATGGCTCCCCTCCAGATCTCCTTTAGTTTCTGAGGTCCCTTACTACTTGCCCACTTTAGCTTGTAGGTAGAAGGCTGATGGTTCTGCATCTGGAGGTGACGGGATGACTCCAGGACATAGCTCCAGTTCACTCCCCCAGAGCCTCCTCTTCAGCATTTTTGACAATAGGGACACAGAGAGTGTCTTCCAACATGGTTGTACCCAGGGGGTTGGAGGCATATCCTCTCAGGATGAATCCCAGTGAACAGGAGTTGGCAAGATTAGAATATGGATTTTAGAATATACATAATTCCGTATCACAGGTCTCTATGGATAATTTTTGAGAATTGAATAGACTGTTGGAAGTTCAATGGATGCAAGCCAGACAAAAATCATAGGCTCTTAGAAGTCCCCCAGACCTAGAAAATCCCATTCACTCATTTATTCATTCATTTGCCATTCATACACGCCCCCCCACACATTTATTTATCATTTACCATGAGCTAGACACAACTAGGCACTGTGGAAACATGGATGAGTAAGACTTAATTCCTTGCCTCTGTTGCTCAGTCTAGAGGGGAGAGAGAGACACTGTAAATATAAATAAATACAAAAATCACAAATTGTGCCAAATGCAACAGAGCATCACTTTTATTTTTTTTATTTTTTTATTTTATTTTATTTTATTTTTCAGAGCATCACTTTTAATTATTAATAACGGTGCGCTGTTTTTGTGGCTTTGTAAAGAATAATGTGGTTCATATTATATTTTCCATGAATTTTGCCAATGTTTTTAGCATGTTTTTGGATAAAAATGTTTTCAAAGTGTTTATTTGGTGTCTATGAGGGTAAGTTTCCAGAAGAAGCCCCAGTGGTTCATGATCCCAGTCTTAGGTCAGCCATGGTGGATGGATGGTGGTGAGATGGAGATGGTCCATCTCACCAATGGATCATGGTGAGTTGAGGACCTTCCAGGGAGAAGAGCCTGCAGCCTGGCTGGGCTCTCCAGTCCCTATAGGGACTGTGTATGTGGCAGCCAGGGTCTGGGAACATAAAAATGGGCAAAATAAAAATGAAAAGTATTTTGTGTCTCTGCATGCTAGGCTTTCTTTTCTTTGACTTTTCTCATGTATCAGATTTTCTCACAAAAGCCCTGTAACACTGGCATAGTTTCCCATCGAGGACCTCAGGGCTTAACGAGGTGAAGAACTTTCCAGGAATAGCCCAGCTGGAAAGTGGTGGTGCCAGGGTATAAAACCAGATCTTCCTAACTGGAAAACCAAATGCTTATATTAAGGATTTTGATGTTCAGCTGAATAGAATATAGAAAAGCATGGAATGAAAATACGCTGAACGTTGAGTTTGGCTAGCATTATCCAGGTGCTAGGTTGTTTTGTGTCATGAATATTAGGAAATATCAGCTATGTTGTATTTTCTGCTTAACGTTGTCTTTCTCATTTTATAATCTTTACACAGCCCTTTGTAGTGTATATTGCATTGTACTCCAGCTCTCTGTATCATTCCTTCCCATACCATTTCATCACCTCCCATTCCTTACACCCCATCTGTCCAATCCATCCATGCATCCATGCATCCATGCATCCATCCATCCATCCATCCATCCATGCATCCATGCATCTACCCAGCTATCCATGCATCCATCCATGCATGTGTCCATCCACCCATCCTAACCCAACTCACTTTATCCCATCCCTTTCTGTTCTTTTCCATTCCATTCCAGTCCTTCCCATCCCATCCCTGTACTTCTCTCTTTCTCTGTACCTATTGGCTTTATCATTCTATATCATTATGTATGTATGTATGTCTCAATTTCTGTTTTATTTTAATTCAATTAGCCAACATATAGTACATCATTAATTTCAGATTTAGTGTTCAATAATTCATCAATTGCATATAAAACTCTATGCTCATCATATCATGTACCCTCCTTCATGTCTATTTCTGAATGATTTAGAGCAAGTTGAAGCTTCATGCCCCTGCTTCTTTACCTCAAATATTTCAATGTGTATTTCCTAAAAAGACATCCTGTTATATAACCAGAGTATAATGATCAAAATCAAGAAATTAATATTGATTTAATTGTATCATCTAATCTATAGAACTTACGCAAATTTCATCAGTAGTCCTTATGATGACATTTACAGTTAAAAAAATTGTTTTCTGGTTTAGAATCCCATGTAGAGTCCCATGGTGTATTCAGTTGTTGCTCTCTTTGTAGTGTCTTTTAATTTGGAAAAGTTGCTCACTCTTTGTAGCTCATGACCTTGTTATTATGGAAGAGAACAGGCCAGTTGTTAGTTGAATATCCCTCAATTTGAGTTTGTCTGATGTTTTCTCATGATTTGATTCAGGTAATGAATTGTTGGCAGGAATATCACAGAGGTGGTCCTGTGTCCTCTGTGTGTCATGTTGGAAAGCATATGATGTTGAATCGTCCCCTTCCTGGAGGGAGGCTTCATTCTTAATGGCTCAAATCCATTTCCCCCCTCAGTGCAATATGCAGCAAGGGCAGAACTGCATGCAGTTTTGCAATTAGCCATCTCTAATAATTCCAAACTCACTTTGGCTTTCTTTTTATTTTGATATTATTTTTAAAAAATTTTATTTTTCTTTAAAGATTTTATTTGTTTATTCATGAGAGACTCAGAGAGAGGCAGAGACACAGGCAGAGGGAGAAGCAGGCTCCCTGAGGGAACCTGATGTGGGACTCGATCCCAGGACCCCGAGATCACACCCTGGGCTGAAGGCAGACGCTCAACCACTGAGCCACCCGGGCCCCTCACTTGGGCTTTCTTAAGAGACTTTGTCCAGCCCCCATCATTGCTTGAAGCATACTGTTTCCTTTATCTTCCAATGAAAGATCCTCAGAGCCTGCCTGATGAGGAGATGGCGAGGCTCACATGAGACAGTAAATGGGGAAATGGTTTGTAAACTGATGCGTGACAGACACCTGAGGGACCCTGGTTGTGATGAGGATTATTTTCTTGGATTTCACCAGGAACAAGGGTTTCAGGTGGTGACTAAGCAGGAGCCCCCTACAGAGAACTGTCCAGGGTCTTGAACTCCAGGGAAGAATGACTTTTTAATTCCTTTCTCAGGTTCATTGCTCACTTTTTCTTCTGCTCCTGATCATAGAACCTCTCGGTCTTCAAGAGTCCTCAAAGTTTGTCCTTGCTTCACCCCCGCCCACCGCGGGAGCCTGGCTGAGTCAGCATGTTTTCCAACCTTGCTGTTAGCACTTGTGTCTGGGTTATAAAAATACATGCCTGCACTGTGTGCTGCTGGCTTCCAAGTGCCAGAGGGCACGAAAATATTAACTTCTGTTCATGCAGAGAATTTGCTATTAACTCCAATGCTTCATTAAAAAAAATTCATTCACAGAAACCTGACAAGATTTTTCCAGCTTATCAATGTGGTTCAAATATCTTAGGGGTTATTTTACATTTCTTTATCCTCTATTTCCAGGTTTGTTTAAAAGTAAACCTTTCCCTGATGAAAAATAATTCCTCATGATAGAAAATTTGGAAAGATCAGAAAAGTATAGAGAAGAAAGTAATTTCTTAGGTTTTGATTCCCTGAAGCATCTACTCCCAGCCTTTTTGGATATGCAGATCTTTTTTTTTTTTCCTTTGTTGGATTTTTACAGAATTAGACCCTTCAGTGTTTACAATTCTGAACGTGCCTTTTCTTCACAATGAACGAACCCTGCCTCCACTTCAGGGTCCCATTCAATTCTCTGCTCATCTGTGAAATTACCTACTGGCCCCAAAGCATGTGGGAGATAAGCACCAACCTTACCCCTGCCTCAGACTGAGTGGGAACTTGCTATGTTGGTGGGTTTCTAATGGAACAGTGGAATTCAGAACACTGGGCAGTAGGTACTTTTGGGTGAGATATCTCCATCGTAGAGCCCCTGAAGCCCTACTTACTAGGTTTGTAATGCCTGGCAAAGTCTCCTAATAGCTCTAGGACTCAGTTTCTTTTATAGTAAAATAGGAGTAATGTTATCTACCTGGTTGTGTAGATCAAAAGATAAAATGCATGTAGCCTACTCCACACGTAGTATATGTTCAATTAATGGTAGTTTAAGGACTTTCCTTAGCTGTAGAAGAAATCTTTTTTTTCTCCCATCAGGGACCCATCCACCTTCTCCTTATTACAGTGTCCCAATGTTCCTCCAGGAAAGCCCTCTTGGTCCACTCAGTTCGTGTGGTCCAGGCAGAGCTGACTTCACCCCTGGCCTCAGGGAAGGATAGGAAACCCTGTAAGCATGGTCTTTCACCATGTAGTATCCCTTTCACCATGGTGGTTGGTTCAGGATGTGTACTACAGACTGAATGTTGGGGTCCCCACCAAGTTATATACTGAAGCTTTAACTCCCAGTGTGTTGGGATTTATAGTTATGGGCTTTGGGGAGGTAATTAAATTTAGATGAGGTCACGAAGATGGGGACCCCATACTGAGATTAATGTCCTTATAAGAAGGGGAAGAGAGACTAGAGTTCTCTCTTTCTCTCTCTACAATGTGAGGACACCTAGAGAAGGCAGCAGGCTGAAAGCCAGGAAGAGGGCTCTAACCAGACACCCTCATGCTGGCACCTTGAACTTGAACTTCCAGCCTCCAAAACTATGAGAAAGGAATGTCTATTGTTTGAACCCCCAAGTCTGTGATATTCTGTTAGAGCAGCCTGAGCAGATAGAGACGCTGGGTGTGTGACCCAATCTGGGCATCAGTGATATGCAGTTATAGAACTTTTATCATGACTTCCAGAAAGAAGCTTTCTTTTCACTTGAATTGAAGCTGGGATCACACAAACACCAGCCCATGGGAGCCTCTGCCCTCCCACCGGTGTGGAGAAGGCTGAAAATCATGCCTAGACAATGGGAAGCAGAGCTGAGGGACAGAGAGACCTATTTCTGTCCGCTGTGTGTGATCAGCTGGATTCAACCTTGCTGAAAGCTAGAATACACTACTTTTTTTTTTAATGAACCATAAACAGTTTACCACTCCTCCTTGCCCCTCTTTGCAAGGTGGTTTGAGTTGGGTTCTCTCATTTTCAATCAAAAGACATTTGACCAAGATACTTTTCTGGTCTCTGCTTTTCAAAAATTGAAGATCCTATTGTCCCTTCTTCGGAGCAGATTCACCTGTGTCAAGGGTGGCCCATTCAGGAGCCCACAAGTGCCAGGTGGTTCACATTCACTCAGGGCAACTTGCCACCTGGACCTGAGTGCACATCTTCAGCAAATAGGGGAGAAACGTACAGGTGCTTGATAAATCACAATGCAAGTTAACTTGAACTGCCCTAGACAGCTTGGTCTGCTGGTTTGCAGGATCAAAAGTTAATGTTCAACATGCAGTTTGACTTCTCTTTTTGTGGTTTATTCCTAATTAGTATGGAAGCAGTCTTTGTACTCATTAACTATCTCCCTCTCTCCATGTTTTCCTCTCTCCTAGAAAGCCCAGCTACCGATGCACCCCTTTTCTGCTTCACTTTTAAATCTTATTCTCTTATAATTAGAATAGACTTGCTCAGAAAAATAATGAGATCATAACTTTGCTTGTTCTGATAAAACCCTGTGATGACATATTTTTTCCAATCAGAATGTTGTTTTTAAGCTATTCAATCCCTTTCTATTTGAGGCTGATTATACGAAGTTACTTTTCATAGACTACTACTGTATTTATATATTCTTCTTAAGAACTCATTTCAAGTCTTCCAGAGAGGGCTTATTTTTTTTCTTAATGTGCAACTGATACAGTTGCATTGCTTCATTTTGCATTACTGACATAATGTACTTAAATATACAACTGAACAAAATAGAAGGGGTTTAAAATCTAGACATGTAGTAGTTAAGGTATAAGGCTTTTAGGGGAGGATATTATTAATAGCATTAAGGACTTTGTTGTTAATGACTTGGCTGCTGATTGATGCCATCACCCTGGAGGAAGTGTCTGGGCACCCGATATCCCTAGTTCTTTTCAGAATGTGGGGTACTGGATGCTACTTTGCCATTTGCTTTGAGTCTGAGTAGCTAATTCTGGTTCAACAGTAAAAGTTCCATTTGCTATCCTGCTACTCTTATTACCTTAACCTAATTAGAAATTATATAAGTTGATAAAATGTCCATGTAGAAGGAAATAGAGCAGTGTTTCCATAAAAATGAAATTAAGGTAGTTGAAAAAAACCTTGAAAAGCCAAGTCATTTAAAAATGCTTTCAGATGCATGTGAGATCACAATAAGTGGCTGGAGAACAATAGTAAAAATAGAGACTGGTCCTTTACTCAGACTGCTTTGTACACTCTCTACATTCTTCTCCTATTTGAAGGGATTTGAAACTGAAAATTGAAATGTAAAGGAGGTTTGTACAAGAGGATTGGGATTTCCAGTTTGCAAGCCTACATTGAAAGAAAGATGTGCATCCTATGGCACAAGGCAAACAAAGGTGCGTTGATATGTTTTAGGTTGAAACAAAAATCCTTAAGGTGGGCCTCTTTCATTTTTAAAGGTTTCTTCTCTTCTTTCAACTTGCTTTTTTTTTAAATAAATTTATTTTTTATTGGTGTTCAATTTGTCAACATACAGAATAACACCCAGTGCTCATCCCATCAAGTGCCCCCCTTGGTGCCCGCCACCCAGTCACCCCCACCCCCTGCCCACCTCCCCTTCCACCACCCCTAGTTCGTTTCCCAGAGTTAGGAGTCTTTCATGTTCTGTCTCCCTTTCTGATATTTCCCACTTATTTTTTCTCCTTTCCCCTTTATTCCCTTTCACTAAGTCAATCGGAGAAGGACAAAAATCATATGGTCTCATTCATTTGGGGAATATAAAAAAATGGTTTTTTCTTTTTTAAGATTTTATTTATTTATTTATTTATTTATTTATTTATTTATTTATTTATTCTTGAGAGACACACACAGAGAGAGAGGCAAAGACACAGGCAGAGGGAGAAGCAGGCTCTATGCAGGGAGCCTGACATGGGACTCAATCCTGGGTCTCCAGGATCACACCCTAGGCTGAAGGCGGCACTAAACCACTGGGCCACTGGGGCTGCCCAACTTGCTGGTTCTAATTGTTCTGGATAACAGGGCTTTTACAGCAGCTCATGGCACCAGCTGCCAGCCTCCAGGTACCTTTGCAAGACTATTTCTGAGCCGGTGAAGAATGTCAAGCAGATTCCTGCCCTTCTCCCAGGCTGCCCTCCTCTCATCTTCTCTTCTTCCCTCTTTCCCCTACACTGTCATTCTTCCTAGTAATTGCCAAGTTCCCAGCCTCCTTTTGCATCTCAGGATTCTTGCATCTGTTTCTGCTGCTGAGTAGTGGGGTGTGGAAAGCCATGGTGGTGAAGTGGGGCTGGAGAAAGACGGGAGAACTATTTGCCCTTGGCTCCCCTTGACTTTTTACCCTCCATTTTTCTTCAGTAGCCTGAAGTAGTAAAAAAGAAAGAAAGAAAGAAAGAAAGAAAGAAAGATCACATACCTTGTCCTGTAGGGGTTAATATTGTACCAATAGCCTTCAGCCAGGCTACATAGAAGATTCCATTTCTTACACCACCATAATTTTTAATCTAATAAGGTTGCCTGTGTCTATTTCTTGCTCTACATAGACATTTTCTATTAAATTTGAAAGCACTTTGCCCAATTATGGCTTTGAAGTCATTAGGTTTTATTTCCATATTAGAGGGAACAAGGAGACAGACAGTCCTGCTATCTATCTATCTCCTTATCGAGTTATCTAACCACATGTGTGCATGTGCGGGTGTATGTAGGTATGTGTCTGTATATCCATCTTCTATGAAATGTAGTGTCTGACACACAGCAAGTGCCTCATAAATACTTGTTTTTAATCAATGATCATTGCTAATGTAATCAGTTGGTAACAATAGTATCATTGCTAACAATCGTCATTATCAACTAATACTGATAACAGGGTTATCGATTGATTGATAACTGGTAACATTCTGTCTCCAATGGTTTGGTCCAATCTGTTACTGGGGTTGTGGGTTTTGTCTTTTGGCAACTTCACCTTCTGACGTCTTTCTACCCTTTAACCTGTGTTTTTCCCTACCCTGGTCCCTGACTCGAGGCCTGCTTTGAGCTCTGATCTCCACAAATTCCTGTTTCTCCTGGCCTTGGACCCTCTGAGAGAGTTCTACTCCTCTGCTTTGCCCTGAATCTGGACAGGAAAAATAACACAAACATGCCTGTCCTCTCTGCCCCTTTCTTTCACTCTTCTATCCTCTAGACCAACAATCTTTTGAGATAGTCTGAAATGTCACAACTTCAAAAAATAAAAAAGGCAGCCCATATACCTGTGACAAGTATTAACCCTTGGGTCCACCTGGGCTGGCTGTTGGGACCTGCTTGGGAATAGCGAGGATGTTACTGATACTAGGAAGTTGTAGGTGCTTCTGGCCCATCACTCTGGCTTCTTCTGCAGCCCAGAACACCCAGCTCCCACTTCACTGAGCTGAATTTTCCATCTACTTCTCCACTGGACCCACTTTTTCTTTCTAAGCGTGCCCCCTCTTTCAGAAGGTTCTCAGGCTTCAACGAGCTTGTTAGGTTTTGGAGACACCTCCTGCCAGAACCAGCCGTCTCTAGAATATGAGTAGTCAGGGCTCTCTCAATTCCTGGGAGTGTGACGTGCCGGGGCCTGAAACCCACACTATGAATGATGTAAAGGGGACAGATCCACTTCTTCCAGTGTCAATAACCTAAAATGGTTCACCGGTTTTTGCATGCTCTGGCCCTTGCCTACCATTTCGTCTTGTACTCTTGAGACCCTCCACACACACACACACACACACACACACACACACACACACAACCCAACTCCGTTCCCTCCTGCTTGCATTACACTCCAGCAGCAATGAGTCACTTGCAGTCCCAGAACAAGCCTCACTGTCTCTTAAGGTTTTCCCTTTGCCTAGAAAACCCTCCTCTTTTTCTACCTTGCCTTCATACCCTTTCCCCAGTCTCCTTGGCCTGGACTCCTATTTGCCCTTCCAGCCTCGACTTAGATGTTGATTTTTGAAGAAACCTTTTCCCATTCCCCAGATACCCATGTCCCACTTTGCTGAAAGCACCTTTCACAGTGCTACAGAATATTTGTCTTTTCACTTATTGGTGTCTCCCATTAGACAGTAATTTCCAACAACTTAAGAAGCATGTTTATCCTTGTGTCCTCATTGCACAGAGTAGGAGCCCAATACACATTAATAGAAAAAGTGATGTGAATGATCGACAGGTTACAGCTAAGCCTGTGCTAGGCTTATTCTGGTCACTCCAAGTGAGATCCAATCCAGCGAGGCCAGCGCTACTCCACTGAATGGAGGAGGACTTTCCAAATCAGGTCAGAAGGCCCTTTCAGCTCCAGCAAAGCTGTCCATTAGGGAGTGGCTCCACCTTCAGGGCCAGCTTGCCCAGTCCAGAAAGGCATTTGCAGGAAGCCAGAGATTAAGTGCCTTACCAGTGACTGGTGCCTGGATTTAGCACAATGAGAGGAGAGGGAGAGAAACAGACCTCATCACTACATGGGTATTAGGCTTTGAGACAGCAAATTTTAGGGAATTAAGAAATCTAATCAGCCTGGTGCACTAAGAGAGAATCTGCAAACTCTCGGGTATGGAAAAAAGCCCAAGTATCCTGAGGGAGATCCTAATTAAAGCACAGCCGATTACAATTCCTCTGAAAAAGGAAAATGAAAGGACTAAGAAACATCTGCTGTGGATTCATGAAGGACTGCTCAAGGATGCAGAATGTGAGCAAAAGAAATTCTTGACAGCGCTGAAGAGGCCCAGAGCATGTCTGTTCTCCATTGGGCAGAGCTGGTGGGGGATGGGGCCTGGTATACAAAGGTGGTGGTTTAAGATGATTTTGGCCAATGGGGCACAACCAGAGAGACCGCGGTTTGGTGGATATGAAAGGGGAAGGCCAGGATCCCTGTGCAGGCAAGAAGGGCTGAATGACCTCTCCAGCTTTCTCCAAGTGGCTTGGCAACCAGTGAGCTAGGTCTAAGCCCCGCCCTATAGTGGGAGGGGCTGTGCCTGATACCCATTTCCCAAGGTTTCCATCTGCTGGGCATCTGGTCATCACAGAGCTCCTCTAAAATGTGTGATAGCTAGGCTCGATGTTCTTGGTATCTGAGTCTAAAATGTTTATTTTCTTCTATGAGGCCACCCCATAAAAGGCAAAGCAACAGGTGGGGGTCCCTTCCCTGGAACCTAGACCCCCTGGATGTCTAGCTGTGCCCAGGTCTAAGCACACCTGGCTACAGGATGCAGAGATTACAGGAGAGCTATGAACTGTTGCTCTTCTGCTTATGCATTAGGGGACACCTAGGGGTTTGCCCCAAGCCCTGTCCCTGATGTATCTCCAAAGAGAAGTTGTTTAGACCTGACCAAAGTTAAGTATTCAGATATTCTCAATGTGACCTTGGAATGGCTGAATTGGAGGAGAATGCAGAGGTCATACAGCCCCATCTCCCACAAACACAAGAACATAAACAGTAAAAACCCAGGTAAGAAGATTTAAACAATTTCAGGCAAACAGTGATTTGGATAGAATTTCCAAAGGTGGTAGGGGACATACATATGATTGAAATGCAGAATGTAGACAAGGGTGTAGACAGACCGTGGCCTGGTCTACAACAAGGCAAAAATTTCAAAGGTCGACCAGAGCCAGGAGAGCCCTCTGGGAGTGAAGGGCAGGACATGAAAATTCTAAAACCATTGGAGAGAGACAACATCTCCAACAGTGGCACCCAGAGAAACGGATGGCACTTACCTCAGTGGAGTGGTTCTATCTGCAGCTGTTCGGGTAATCTGATGTATAACAAACCACCCCAAAACGTGGTGGCCTGGAAAAGCCACTGTTTATGGTAGTATCCAGTGACATCATTGCTCAGGAATTCAGACAGGGCTCAGTTGGATGATTCTTCTGCTGCACATTGCATCAGCTAGAGTCACTTGCGGTGTTCAGCTGGTGGTGGCTGTGCTGTAGGGTAGGATATGGCTTGTTCACATGTCTGGTGCTTTGATGATGAGGGTGGGAAGGATGGCCTTAGGTCACTCTCCTTCTCTATGTAGTCTCAGTGGCTGCCTCTCCGAATTTCTCTTTTGCAGAGTTGTCAGACTTCTTGGCTAGCTCCCAGGGCTACCAGACAGTGTTCCAAGAGACCCACACAGAAGCTGGAAGATGTCTTATGTCCCATGCTCCAACGTCTCCCATGTCATTTTTATCATATCCCATTAGTCAAGGGAGTCCTTAAGACTGGTGTGGATCTGAGGGGAGGGGAATTAGGTCCCACTTCTCAAGGATTTATTTCCATAACAAATATTTGCAGATTGCCTATCCTGTGCCATGCCTTGGCTAGCTACTACTGGAGGTTGCAGAAGTGAATCAGTCATGCTTCTAACCTGGGGAAGTTCTTGTTCAAATTGTGAGATACAAGCTAGCAAAGGAAGGAAGTAAATGACAAAGGCCATAGAGCAAAGGTAGCTTTCCTCAGAGGTCAGTTCTCCAACCTGATACTGTTTTTCTAAATAAAGTCATAGTGAGCACAGCCATGCTAATTTACTGATGTGCTGTCTGTGGCTGCTTTTATAGGATAAGGGCAGAGTTTAATAGTGGCAGCAGAAATCATGTGATCTGCAAAGCCTGAAATACTTCCTCTCTGATCTTAACAGAAAATGTTTGCTGACTCCTGAGCTAACCTAACAAGTGTGGCTGAATGCTAGGAACCAGAAATCCAAATTTGGGGCAATTGATCAGAATCCTAAAGGATGTTTGGATACTGATCCTTGATTTTCCCCCTTATGTTCATTTTCAAATATATTTTTACTTTTCTTTCATATATGTTTCATGTTATGTATATTCATGTATGTATATGCATATATGTTTCATGTTATGTATAAAATTTTACTTATCTAGAACGTCTATATGCAAACTCTGTATTAGGTCTTGCTTGTGAGGGACTTACGGTCTAATGGTGGAAAAATCAAATATAGATATAACCATAATACAAGGCAGAAAATAAGCAGAAATGTGGAAAAGGAACAAAGTTGAGATTAACCACATGCCAGGCTTCAGGTGTACTATTCTTTTAAATTCCACAATAACCTTGTGAAATAGCTATTAACTAGACCATCTTATAAATGTGGAATTTCGGTCTCAGAAATAAAAGAACTCCCTTACCCAAGGTTAGTTGGTAGGTGGTAGAGTTGAAATTCAATCACAGATTCATCATGTAAGCTATCCACTGTGGTTTTATTTACTTATTTATTTTCTATGACTGTATTTTCCATTTCCAGAATTTGTATTTGGTTCTTTTCCAATTTTGTGGGTAATTGTTCCATAGTTACATTATCGATGCTCCTTCTTCCTTTTTCTCTTTGAATATTTTAAACATTTTTAAGTCGAAAGCCACAGCCCCAATTTCACCTGGGCTCCAAAATTGTCAGAAATCTGGGCAAAGTGTAATAAATATACTGAGCTCTAGAAGGACAATTGAACTTCACTAAACCTGAGTTTTATGTCTGCAGAATAGTGGCTGTAAGTTTTTGTTTATTATTATTATCCTTGGTTCTCCCATGGGGTGTGATTCTGACTTTTGCCCTGCTGCCTGGATCATATTCACATTTGTTTCTCCTGTCATTTGCAGTTTTTTTTTTTTTTTTACTACAAGCTTATCTTTGTGGCAGCTGTTTTACTTGTGAATCCTAACATTTTTTGACTTATGCAAACATCTTGTTGAGTATTTTACCATTGGCCTCTAAGGGACCAATGGAATTGATATGTTCTAGATGCAGCCTTTCTGCACATTTCCCAGTTTGGGGTTCTGACACCACATGGACACGGCTAATTCAGATGCCATGCTTCATGACATGAATTGGAGCTTCCATTCCTCAGTGCTGACTTTCTCTTCCTTGAGCCCAGGTGATCAGCACGTTTTATTGTTCTTCTCCAAACAGTGGAAGGGAGTAAAGATCATGTGTTTTATTTTTGTTGGTTTTTGATTTCCACATATCAATCAATTTTATCTCCTTCTGTGTCATCTTTTGATTGATATCTTTTAAATTATATTTTTATGACTACAAATGTTAGTGGTAAACTATTTTAATTCTTTTTACAGTTCTCTTAGATGTTCAACATATATATTTAACTTAAAATAACCCCAAATTTATTTTTATCATCTTCCTGAACAAGGATCGGACGTTTTGTGCTGTTTACCCTCTAATAATAAAATGATGTCCCCTTTTAGTTCTTCTTAAACCCCACAAATAGGAGATTTGATTGATTTGTACCTTTCTAGGTTGTATCAATTCATGCACGTTAATTTTTTTTCTTCTCCCCCTCCCTCCTTGAATCTCATGCCTTTTTTGAGGTTTATTTTTCTTCTTTTCAAAATACATTCTTTATGAATTTCTCTTGGTAGCAAATAATTTTTTTTCCTTTGGTTTCTGTCTGCAAATGTCTTATTTCACTATTGTTCTGGAAGAAAATGGTTTTTCTGAATATACATATTCAAGATTGACAAGGCTTTTATTTTAGTACCTTTAAAAAAAAGATTTTATTTATTTATTTGACAGAGAGAGCACAAGCAGGGGGAGCAGCAGGGGGAGAGGGAGAAGCAGGCTCCCCGCTGGGCAGAAAGCTTGATACAGGACTCCCGGGACTCTGGGATCATGACCTGAGCCAAAGGCAGACACCCAACTGACTGAACCACCCAGGCGCCCCTATTTCACTACTTTTAAGATATTATTCCATTGACTTCTGGCTTCTTTTTTTGTGGATGGAAAGTCAGCTTACAGTCCACAGCTTATTTGATAGTAATATGCATTCTTGTTTTCTGGGGTTCATTAGATTGGGTGCACCTATGAAATTATGCCTTTCAGTGATTCTGAAAATTTCTCAGACAATAATCTTTTTTTAAAAGAAGATTTTATTTATTTACTTGAGAGGGAGAGTGAGAAAGAGCCAGAGAGAACACAAGCAGGGGGCGGGGAGAAGGAGAAGCTGACTCTCCACTGAGCAAGGAGCCCAACGCCAGGCTTGATCCCAGGACCTGAATCAAAGGTAGATGCTTGACTGACTGAGCCAACCAGATGCCCCTCCAACAGTAATCTTAATAAGGCTTCCATCTCTCTGGTCTTTCTGTCCATTCCTATGCATGGGCACCAGTTGGTTGTTTCTTAGACCTTCTTGCTCTATCCTCTGTGAATCTTTTTTCATATTTCCTTTCTTCCATCTTTATTGACTGCAATCTTGGTAACTGATTAAAATTATTTCAGCAAGACTTTCTTCATCTCTATATAATCTGCCGCTTAATCTATTCATAGAGTTTCTAATTTTCATTTGTTTATTATTTTCAAAAGTTCCATTTGATAATTTTTCAACATTTCCTGGTCAGCTTTGATAGTCATTTGGGGGGAGGGAAAATGGTCTTTTGTCATAGTTTCAATAACTTATTTCTTTAAATATATTATTTATACTTATTTTTATCTCCTTATGTAAGTTCCAACACTGAGAGTCTTTATGAGTCTAGTTCTGCAATTTGTGGTTTTGGTGTTGTTTGTGATTTTAATCTTAATCATAGGGACTTGCTTCTACATATTATGTAATTTGTCATTATCAGTGACTGTTCCTTGGAACATCATTCTTCAGGGGCCTTTCAGAAGAGGATTTGACTTCTCTTCGGCTAAGACCCTGGGGTACTACAACATTGGACTACTTTCAGCTACATTTTTGGTTTGGGCTATTTTTTGGACTATGTATCAGATATGGATTCTGGACCCAAACCCCTGTGTAGATTAGGCTTATGGATAGAGAGCCTTGAGGAGGTTTTAATCTGCTTTACTCTGAGATAAATAAACATTCCAACCTTGCTTCTGGAAAGTAAGCTTTTTTTTTTTTTGTAAGTATTTTTCCTATATATTTTTGAGAGTCTTGTCTTTAGATAAGGTTCCAGTTCATCTCCCCCAGTACCCTTCCTCCAATTGCAAGTCCTATGTGTTGTCTACTGTCCCTTGGGTACATGGATTGTTAAAATCTAAGTTCTTGGTTGCCAAAAATTGACAGGTAATCCTAGAGAAAGCAATACTTTCTCTTCTAGACCCTCTTTCTTTATTTTCTTATCATTTCTAACCCTGGAAAATTAACTCTTTTTCTATGAATTCTGTGCCAGGAAGGTTTCTCTGGCCACCCAGGAAAGAGTGTTTCAGTCCCTGTTCCTAGATGAATATCACAACCCAAAGCCCAGATCCTAAGTCTCATCTTTTGTTTTAATACCAATTTGGATGTTAACCTAAGCCCCTGATCACCTCTTGGTTTTAAATCCACTTTTTTTTTTGGCAGCTGAGGATTATCCCTATGCTTTCAAATGCCACTCCATTTTTGGTTTTGTTATCATTATTTTTACCCAGGAATTCTGTATGAGAGGCCGTGAAGTGTAGTAGTTAAGAGCTGCCTGTCTCATGCTGGACTGCCAGGCTGTCCTGGCTCTATGGCCTCCAGCTGTGAAAATTTGGAAAAGTAACCTCTCTGTGCCCTAAATCTCCTCAGGAATGGAGTAGACATAACATTGTGCTTACCACATAGAGTTTCTGTGAGGGTTCAGTGAGTCAGTCTACATAAAGCACTTAGAACAGTCTCTGGCATGTGATTTGTGCTGCATAATTGTTAACTAGTAGTATATTTAGACCAGGAGCCAGTCTTCCTGCTTCACTTCAGGTTTTCCCAAGCAAACCTAACTCCTTCCAAAGCTCATGTTCTTTCCATCACACAGTGATGTCTACCCAGGGCTGGGAGATGAGCTATGTGAATCTGGTGAGACAGGATGGAGACCTGTTTGCTAAATTGGGGATGTAAGGTAGAGAGAGGCTTGGCTGTTAAATAATGAAACAAAACACCACTTCATATAATTAGGGGAATAAAATTGAAAGCAAGAGGCTAGGTATGTTTGGAGGGATTTTTGTGATGGACCACTTACTTGGGTAATAAAAACTGGTCTTCATGTTCAAAGCAGAGTGGACCTGTGGGTAGGAGTTAATTGCCTACAAATTTAGGTTAATTTAGGTTGGAGGGAGAGCAGAATCTCAGGAGCTCAGCACATGTGACCTCATGTCTTTCATAAAGATGTGCACAGTGCCTCATACATCATATCAGTGAGTACTCGCTAATCAGATATCAAACACTATTTGAACCTATTCCTCTATTCCAGGGACCAGACGGATTTTTTCTAGACTCAGATTCTTGCAGTTAACTAAAAGAACATAGGCTAAGTTAGATGAACTGTCTTGTGAAATTCCCCTGGGTGTAGAAAAGGACTCTGCTACTCCATTTCCTCAATGTTTACCATACAGGAAATGTAAACTAAGTAGCAGACAACAAAGGTATCCAGTAGGGAGACACCTCTCATGGAGTGCCACCAGAGAGGCATTGGGTAATGCTCTATTTTAGATTTTTAATTAGTTATCTGAAGGAGAGATTCAGTAGTGCTATAGGGCCTTGCAGGTATATTTTACAGGAAGGATGGCACATGGCACAGGGGAGGAATGGAACAAAAGGGGCTGCAGCCATGGGTGGGAGTGACAGTAAACCAGGGGAGGGGAAGAGGATAGATGCCTTCTACCAGCTGTGGTCAACATGCAACCCTTAATGGATGAGCACTCAGTGAGATAGAGTCTTGTTCCTTCAAGATGTCTGGTCTACCAGTTGGTCCTAGCTCTTTGGTGAGACCTCCACTCTATTTCCATGGTATTTGCATCACTCACACTTGAGAGGGCATTATCCAGTGTTTAAGGGTGAGTCTGACAAACTGGGTTTAATGTAAATTTTCAGGAATGTAATTTTATAGATTATATAGATTATATAGATGATTGTCTCATCTATATAATCATGGTGATGATCATGGCTGGGGTGAGGCAGAGGTGAATGAGGAGCCTAGTGGGTAAAATTTAAGGAGGCACTCACTCTCTGTGTTACATCAGTACAAGAATACCACTGGCTCAGCCCTGAGGATGGGTGCCTCCTTAAATTTTTAGCCCTAGGAACCCTACTTCCTCACCCCTGCTCCCCAGCCCTGGTGATGATGTATCTGTGTCACAGCCCTGCAGTGAGAATTAAATAAAATCACACACAAAAAGTAATTAACAGAGTGCCTGATTCATAAGAAGTGTGAACATTCAGGTCTCTTCCTTTTGTAGCTCTAGTGTGCCAGTCTCACCAGACTCTGGGAAAGTGACCCCAGGAATCTTCGAAATTTCGAGCCTTTTGAAGGGAAAAAAATATCATCTTAGAGAAAATAGATGCCTGTCCTTCTGCAAGCAAAGAGGAAAATAGACTCACAACATGGACTTCTGATTAGCTGACATTTGTAAACAAGAGTATACATTGTTGGATCTAGAAATGGGGTATTTTATTGTATGTTTTTAACTAGTAGTAACTACATATGGCGAATACCGATTGCTTCTGCTCAGTAATCGTTCCCTTTTTACTTCCTTCTGAAAGAGACCATGTCTCACAACAGAAGCTGAAAATTATAAATGCTCACTTCCTCCGATTCCCTTGCAGCTTTAGTAGGAGTATATGAACCTATTTTAGGGTGTTTCTGGGGAGAATTTTCTTCCCTAATGAAGAAAGATGCCTCCTTGTCACACACCTGGTAGGTGGCCCTGAGTTAGGTTTGTTAAACACAGTACCTGTTAATACCATAGCATCGCTCTGCAGAATAATAGAATATCTGAGTTGGAATCTAATTTAGAAATTAAGCATTACTCTCTAGGAAACAAAATCGACTCAAAAGCTATTTTTTCTTTATACTTTTGCATTTGTTTTATTCCTCACTCTAGTTTCTGAGTTTTTCTTAAGAGAGAACTTTGTTATATGCAACTGAAGAAATATTGACAACTATATCTGAAACTGGTGCTGCACTATAGGTTGACAAGTTGAATTTAAATTTAAAAATGAGAGAATTTTGTCCTACTATAACTGGTTAGGACAGAGAAGAGTTTTGACAGCTGGTGAGTAGCATGAAGGTGCCTACAGGAGACCAGCCAAATCTGTAGCCACCAGCAAGGAAGGAAGGAGGGGAAGTGAAGATGGGAGGATTTGGCCCAGTTGTGGGCCTGCCTGAATCTATTTCCCTTATTCCCTTTGAATGTGAGTCTGGTGATTACATGGTCAAAAAGCTTCAGAGGGCAGTCCTTGGAAGCAACATTGAACAAGAACTGGGGAGTTTGTCAGCAGAAGCTCATGCTGGAAGCAGTCATAGACACCTACATATGGACAATGTGAGAAATGGTGAATCTTTTAAAAGATTTTATTTCGAAAGAGGGAAAAGAGAGAGAGAGAGAAAGAGAGAAAGAGAGAGAGAGAGAGAGAAAAAGGGAATGCATGAACAGAGGAAGGGGTAGAGGGAGATGCAGACTTCCCACTGAGCAGGGAGCCCCAGGTGGGGCTTAATCCCAGGACACTGGGATCATGATTTGAGCCAAAGGCAGATGCTTAACCAACTGAGCCATCCAGGCACCTGGAGATGGTGAAAATTAACAGCATGGTGCCTTCATCTGAGGGTGCAAGGCGGACAATGAGAGGAAATAATCAACAAAACCTGAGCTGGATGGAGTCAATTACAGAAGGTAACACGGAAGAGGTGAATTTAGAGCTGGGAATCCAGAAAAATCACAGAATGTGTTTGAGCCAAGAAAGGATATGAGAGATCTTCACATTTAGTGTTTTCGAATTTAAATTATACCTTAGAGATAGGAAATAATTTTCTGAAAAAGGCCCAATAGTGAACCTTTAGCTTCGTGGACCTCTGTCTCTGTTGTAACTACTCAGCTGTGCCCTTGTAGCATGAAAGCAGTCAGAAACAATGAATAAAGGAGCAGGCATGGCTGTGTTCCAATAAAACTTTATTAACAAAAAAGATGGTGGGCCAGATTGGCCTGGGGCTCCAGTTTGCCAACTGATGCTCCAGTATCCCAGAAAGACAGAGGTGTAGCCAATACTTTCTGCCAGTCACTGTCTGGGCCCTGGGAATATACAGAAGAAAAAAATCACTGACTTTTTCTAGGATTTTACTGTCTCTCCTCAACTGCTTTTAAGATTCCTTCTCTTTTATCTCAACCACTACCATCATCAGCCTCCTTCATTAAACATTTTCAATGGGTCAGACCCAATTTTAGGAGCTTTATGTATGTATTATTTTTAAGCTTCAAACAATCCCTCAATATAGGTATTATTATTTATATTTTGCTGACTAAGGAAATTGGGGATGCACCTTGTCCAAAGCTCTGGAGCTTTTAGGTGTCAGAACTGAAATGTAAGCTTAGATCTTTCATATTTCAAAGTACTTGCTGATTCTAAGACACATTATGGATTCAGAAGAGGGAATTTGGAGACACACTACCTTGAAGTGAATTCTGACTGTGACTTTGGGCAATTTATTCGATTAGTCTGTGTCTCATTTTCCTCATCTATAAAATGGGGACAAAAAAGCATGTCCTTCATTGGCTAGGTGATGAAAATGAGCTAATATAAGTGAATCTTGTACGGATATGCTGGGTATGTAATGAGTGCTACGTAAGTATTAGGTATGATTGTTCTTATTAATAGGGGATCTGGATTGTGGAGCAGAAAGTTACAGCACCATCCACTTGGGTGGATATCCCAAAGGCTCTTATAGTTAATGTAAGGAAATACTTCTTCACTGTAGGCAATTTTGCTCCCCAGGGGGGCATTTGAAAATGTCTGGATACATTTTTTTATTGTCATCACTGGGGGAAAGGGGACAGCTACTGGCATTTAGTGGGTAAGGTCCAGGATACTCCTAAATATACTACAATGTACAGGGCAGCACCCCCTCACACTAACAACAAAGAATTATCTTGCCCCTAGATGTCAATGGTGTCAAGGTTCAGGAACACTGCTGTAATATTTTGAACAATGAAAAAGAACAGATGGACCATGCACTGATGTATCTGGGCTCAGTCCAAGAATTGTTTTGGGGCGGGGGGAATGGGATAAGATCCTCTATCTCTACAATCCATGTCGTGAGTGCTTTCTCCAGGGAGAACTGTGGAATGATCAGTGCCAAGCCAGGCTATAGGAACCCTATGTTCAAAAGCTTAGAAGCAGGGAAAATAGACCACAAACCTTTGGTCTGGGACAGACAATTCATTTGATGTAGACAATCTCTGTGGGGGGGGGGGAGGAGTCATGAGAGGCAAGGGGGAGAGATGGGAAGGGTCCCTGGTGAAGAGCTCAGAGTTGGTAGAAGAGGCAGTAGGGAGCCCTGCTGGACATTTGAGCAAAGGAGTGATGCCTAGCTATCAGGACCAAAGAAGTTCTGTGCAAGAAGATACTAGAATCTGGTGGACCAGATGGCAAGTGATACGTACTCTTTCTGGAAGGTCCAGGGCCCCAAACAAGGTGGACAAGAGGGAAGAGATGACCAAGAGACCTGGAGGAGGGGCTTCTGTGGAGCTGGGACATGACACGTGCTCTGCCTTCAATCAGAGACAAATGGGAGCTAAAGGCCTCTGGCCATGCATACAAACCTTTTCCTGCACAGCCTTGATTCGGTGCCTGCTAATGAGGTTTTCTGGAGGGCTGTTAAAGATCATTAAAAAGCAGTTTTTGCAAACTCAATATTAGTTTTTAAGTGGTTAGCAGGAGTGAGCCCTTACTGCTCAATGTTAACCAAAGCAAGTGATGAGTTGCCATTCAGGAAAACAGAAGGAGGCAGGGGTAATCCCTCAGGTCTCGTGGGCAGTGGGGGCAGGAGGCATGCTTCAGAATCAGTGCTCCACCATTTATTTCTATTTGAGTCAGAAAAAGCTTTTTAAGCACCCTCTCCATTTCTAGAACTCTGCTAATCATTATACAGTAATACTAATAGTGATAATAGTGATAACAATAATTATAGTAATGGAAATTTATTGAGCACCTACTGTAGATTAGGAACTGTGCAAAATCCTTCGTAGAAACATAAAACATTCTCCCTAATCCTGCAACTCAGCTGGAAAATAAATATTATTAATCCCATTTTACACATGGGGATTTTGAGATGATAAAAAATCAAGGTCCTTAGTCTCTCATGATCTAATAAGACAAAATGCTTAAACAAATCAATGTTATGTCATATAAGGCTAGAAATCAATGTTCTTTTTTTTTTTTTAGAAATCAATGTTCTATCATATAAGACTACAAATTATCATAATTGCCGAATTACTCTCAGTGTGCCAGGTACTGTTCTATTCTCATTCCAGAAAGACGCTCATTTATTTCTCACAAAACACTAGGATGTAGCTACTACATCCATTTTCCAGATCAGGAAACTGAGGCAGAGGACTTTTAAGGAAACTTGCCTAAAGGTAGATAATGAGTCAAAGAAAGAGCCAGATATAAGCTCAGGTATCGAGTTAGTTCATCTAACCAACACTTACCTTATTCAGCTTTATAAGGACTTAACAACAATATTGATCTTGAAGACTTGTTGCAAGGACCCAACCATCCTATTGTCATAAAATCTGTAGTGGAGCACCTGGCATTATTGCATGCTCCATAATAGCCTCATCCGGTGTTTTGTTTACACCTTTATCCCCAGTGTCTAGGACTTGCCCCACACAAAATAGGCAATAATAAACATTTGTTGAATGCATGTCACAACGTCAGCTGTCAAACTATCCATTATTGTTCCTGCGGAGAGACAAAGGGTGGTTTTACACCATCGTGTCTGGAAGAGTTTGAGATGGCTACGAGGAGTAAGGTGGTTCAGAGAAGGCAAGGACAAAGTGGAGAAACTCCTCTGACATATAATTGTAGGCTTGCTGAGACACTACAGGTGCAAGCCACACCCCAACCTTGGGAAAGGTCTGGGGAAGAGATTGTGTGTTTAGAGGAGGTGGTTGCCATAGAAGCCGATGCATCCCCAGCTGGGGAGGTTTACACTTGGGGAAGAAGACATCTCTGTGCTAGAACAAAGGCTAGGGTTCCTCTACAGCTGATGTTGCTCCCTGTGTCCTTAGGTAGAAGACAGCCCATGAAGGGGAAGAATAGGGAGTTTTGTCAGAAAATGGGGAGGTCATCTCAGAAGCCCAAGGTAAAGGAGGTAGGAGGTCATCAACAGTGTCAGATGCTGTGAAATTCTGTTTCAGTACTCTGCTGGATAAGGGCTAACCCACTATTCTGCATAGTCCAGAATAGGCATATGTACATGTTGAGCAAACTTGCTGAAGATCAGAGTAAGTGAGTATCCAGGACTTGGACTCCGGTGTGTGACTGCAAGCCTGAACCACCATGCTCTCCATAAGTCACCTCTTAACACTTCCTTGCAAACACCCCAAAATTCACCTCGCATATCTCCTGAGCGTATCTGTGTCCCTGTCCTTAATTTTTCCCAGTGTACCCATCATCTACCCATATCAATCAACATTTCTGCATTTTGTTTTAAAGGATTCAATATTCTTTCATCATAAGTCCTATCTAATTCTTCCCAGCTCTAAGTCATCATAGATTTTTCTCTTGATTTTTCTTCTCCAAAATTGTCTCGTGACACTGAGCTTCTTCTACTTTTATTACACAATTAATTGTTGTTTTTTTTAACCTGCGTGGGACCTTTTAGGGTAGGATAGTTTTTCTTTAGTATCCCCCTTGACACTTAGCACTGTGCTTTTGACACAACACAGGATCGATACCCTTGTAAGTTGAAATAAGACATAAATGGGATGTATTCCTCTCCATGTATTACCTCCAAACTGGTCTTTTGAGATTCCCATTGTCTATAGAGCCAAAGTTTTCATAAAATTTACAGGAGGATCTAAAAATGCCCTTGGGCAAAAGGAAAGGTGCTCAAAAGAGTGGAAAAAGCTCAATGTACATCAATAGGGCACTAGTTAAATAAACCTTGAGATATCCACACAGATTTAACATGGAATATGTTTTCAGACAACTGTGGAGTGGTCTCTGGAATGTATTCTGGACCAAAGCAAGTAAATTAAGCAAAGTGGAGAAAAGCATGTGCAATTTAAGAAAATGGGAGTGAGGATATAGATTTTATATGCATATATGTATATAACAATAATGATGATAGGAAGAATAACCAAAAACAGATAAGATGATCACACATACCTATAAGGTCAGTGAAGAAACAAGATGAGGGAAATAGGGTGAATCGTGGAACCAGGAAGACATTTTACATAATTACGAAGCAAAATCAAAGTTAGAAAACAGCAGTCTCCGAAGATTGAAGGCAAAGTGAAAGAAATGAATTTGTGTTAAATAATCAAATAGAGAATTATTGTTTCAAGTGACTTCAAAACAACAGTTTGACTGCATCTCTAGCGGCATATACTCTACAGATAAAAACACTGGTAAAAATAAATGTAAACACCTGTAGTGGTCCTAATGTTGGTGTAGTGTGGATGTGGTTCTTCTGGGAGTTGTGAGTGTATGCTGTGCAATAAATTAAGTGCTCATGTTGGTATCCTTGAGAACCAGAATTATTAGAGTGGCGGAAAGGATGTGAAGAGATTAAGTCAAAGCTCCTTGGTCCTGAATTTGATTTGGAAGTTTGATTGTGACTCATAATGAACTTCTTCCTATGAGAAAAGAACACAAACACCCTGTTTTTCCAGCGTGGCCCACTGGAAACATCTAGATACAATAACCAACCCTGCAGCAATGAGCACCCCAAGTCCCTGTCGTGTGGTCTCCACATACTACTTTCCAAAAGAACAGAGTAGGGCTCTCTATCACCATATAGCATATTCTATATTTTATTCACTAAAAAAAAGTCTACCTTCTTCCGCTGATACCTGAGCTCCTAGAAGGCAGGCATATTTTGTCTCTCATTCACTGCTGTATCGCTAGTTCTACTAGGCACTTAATAAAAATATGTTGAATGAACAAAAGGATGGTGTGGAAAGCTAAGTGTTCTGGCCACAGATTCCAGCTTTGTTTCTCTGGGTTCTTTGCAGATTCATATTAACCTAAGCACAGTTTCTCCTACCTGAGAAAAATTTCTGAGTCCCCACAAATAGTAAAATTACTTTCTATTTCTTCTCTCAGGTCAGTGTGTTTGGTTCCTGCCTAGCCACTGTTGTGTTCTCAATTAGTTTTCCCCACAATTTTTAGTTGTCTTAGGGCATTCACACTGACACTTCATACAAAGAATGAGAGGATCATCACTGAGGCTGGAGGAGGAAAGGGGTCTCATCATTTCGTTTTTCTGATTGATAACAGTCACTAGTTCTCACTGGAAAGAAAAAAAACCCAAGCTTTTTCTATTCTTGAGTACCTTGATTTCTACTACCACCACTGCCCCCAATTCCTCACACCAGTGCTTTTGGCAGGTAGAGGCACCAAGATGCTCACATGTGACTAGGATTCACTAATATATATATATAAAATAACAGAAGATGTTCAAATTATGTCAGAAAGTTTCAGTAGGTATTGATTCCTAAAACTTTTGTTTTGGTTAAGTATGTGTTGTTTATGGGTTTGAGTGTCAGTTCTGAATGTAAAAAGCATTCTTCTTTATTTTATTTTTTATTTTAAAATTTATTTATTTAGTATATTTTTTATTGGAGTTCGATTTGTCAACATATAGTATAACACCCAGTACTCATCCCATCAAATGCCCCCCTCAGTGCCTGTCACCTAGTCACTCCATCCCAACTCCTGGTTTTGTTGATCTGTTCTACAGTTCTTCTGGTCTCTATTTCATTGTGTTCTGCTTGAATCTTTATTAACTCTCTTCTGCTTGGTGTAGGTTTTATTTGCTATTCTTTCTCCAGTTCCTTTAGGTGTGAGGTTAGCTTGTGTATTTGAGTTTTTTTCAACTTTTTGAGGGATGCTTGTATTGCAATGTATTTCCCTCTCAGGACTGCTTTTGCTGTATACCAAAGATTTTGAATGGTTGTGTCTTCATTTTCATTAGTTTCCATGAATCTTTTAAATTCTTCTCTAATATTTTGGTTGACCCATTCATCTTTTAACAGGATGTTCTTTAACCTCCATGTGTTTGAGTTTCTTCCAAATTTCTTCTTGTGCTTGAGTTCTAGTTTCAAAGCATTGTGGTCAGAAAATGTGCAGGGGACAATCCCAATCTTTTGGTATCAGTTGAGACTTGATTTGTGACCCAGTATGTGGTCTATTCTGGAGAAAGTTCCATGTGCACTTGAGAAGAATGTATATTCCGTTGTGTTCAGATGCAAAGTTCTGTATATATCTGTGAAATTCATCTGGTCCAGTATATCATTTAAAGCTCTTCTTTCTTTGGTGATGTGCTTAGAATATCTGTCATTCGCAGAAAGTGCCATGTTGAAGTCTCCTACTATTAGTGTATCATTATCTAAGTATGTCTTTACTTTGGTCATTAATTGATTGATATACTTGGCAGCTCCCACATTAGGGGCATAAATATTCATGATTGTTAGGTCTTCTTGTTGGACAGACCCTTTAAGTATGATATAGTGTCCCTCTTCATCTCTTACTACAGTCTTTGGGATAAACTTTAATTTATCTGATATGAGGATTGGTACCCCAGGTTTCTTTTGAGGACCATTTGAATGGTAAATTGTTCTCCATCCTTTCATTTTCAGTCTGGAGGTGTCCTTAGGTCTCAAATGAGTCTCTTGCAGTTAGCAAATATATGGGTCTTACTTTTTTATCTAGTCTGAAATCCTGCATCTCTTGGTGGGATCATTTAGCCCATTCACATTCAGAGTTACTATTGAAAGATATGAATTTAGTGTCATCATAATACCTATTCAGTCACCGTTTTTGTGGATTATTTCTTTGGCCTTCCTCTTTCTTTTCCAGGGTACTCCCCCTTAATATTTCTTGCAGAGCTGGTTTGGTGGTCACATATTCTTTCAGTTTCTGCCTATCTTGGAAGCTCTTTTCCCTCCTTCTATTCTGAATGAGAGCCTTGCTGGATAGAGTATTCTTGGCTGCATGTTCTTGTCATTTAGTACCCTGAATATATCTTGCCAGCCCTTTCTGGCCCGCCAGGTCTGTGGAGAGGTTTGCTGTTAATCTAATATTTCTCCTCATATAAGTTAGGATCTCTTGTCTCTTGCTGCTTTAAGGATTTTCTCTTTATCTTTGGAACTTGCAAGTTTCACTATTAAATGTCTAGGTATTAAACGGTTTTTATTGATTTTGGGTGGGGGGGGGGGACATCTCTATCTCCTGGATCTGAATGCCTGTTTCCCTCCCCAAATTAGGGAAGTTCTCAGCTATGATTTGTTCAAATATGCTTTCTGGCCCTCTTTCCCTCTTGGCACTCTCTGGAACCCCAATTATACATAGATTTTTTCCTTCTGAAGCTATCATTTATTTCCCTTAACCTTTCCTCATGGCCTTTTAATTGTTTTTCTCTTTTTTCTTCAGCTTCCTTCCTTGCCATCAACTTGTCTTCTATGTCACTCACTCTTTCTTCTACCTCATTAACTCTCATTGTCAGGACCTCCAGTTTGGAGTGCATCTCATCTAATTGATTTTTAATTTCAGCCTGATTAGATCTAAACTCTGCAGTCATGAAGTTTCTTGAATCCTTTATGCTTTTTTTCCAGAGCCAATTGTGCTTCCGAATTGGCTTTCTGACATTGAATTGTAATCCAAATTCTGTAACTCTGTGGCAGAGAGTACTGTTTCTGATTCTTTCTTTTGTGGTGAGTTCTTCTTTCTAGTCATTTTGCTCAGTGCAGAGTGGCTGTAAGAGTGGCCTGAGTCAAGAATATCAAACAGGACCTAAGTGAATTTCAACCTAGATGATTCTGCCAAGGTCAGAGACCAGAAATTGAAAACAAAGATCAGAACAAAATAAAACAAAAGGACCACTAAAGTGAAAAACAAATTTTAAAACAAAGTAGTAAAAAATAAAAGGCCAAGAATCCCAAGGAAGAAGAGAGAGAGAGAGAGAGAAAAAGAAAAAAGTAAAAAAAGAGAGAAGAAAAAAGGGGGGAGACGGTGGTGGTGACAAAGTTGTAGTGAAGGGAGAATGTAACCCGACTGAGGGGTCCTAGAGGGTGATCCTCTTGGTCCTGAGTATATTAAGTTCTGTATGTTAGAAGATGCTCAGTCACAAATTTATATAAACCAGAAATACTTGTAGAGGGCCCCAACACTGACCACCAAAACATAAATGAGATAAAAGAGGGGGGCAGAATAGGAATGAAGAGAGAATATAATCTCACAGAATGAACTAGCATGGTATGCCACTTGGTTCTGGGTGCATGCTGGTCGTGTTTTAGAAGGTATTAACTTTTGCCATTGTAGAACAAAATGAGGCAGAGAAAACAAAACACAAAACAAAACAAAAAACATTTCTTGTATATCTCCCAAAATTAAGTTGAGTATGTTGAAGGGAATCTAGAAGTGGAAAATATATCTAGGACCTGTAATTGTAGAAATGTGAAAGTCAAAAAGGAAGAAACTTAAAAATGAAAAGGTGGTAAAATATTGTAGTTAAGGTGGGAAAAGAGAAAAAAAATTGGAAATTTATGGTCTGATATAAAAATGAGTTGTACTGGAAAAAGGAAGAAAATAAAGTAGGAGGGGATAGCCTCTGGTTCTATATACTGGAAATCCCTCGACTTACCCTGGAGCTTTCCAGCACTGCTCGGCCAAGAGCCTGCCCTTCCCCTGTCCTTCCAGCTGGTCTCTGGGGGCGGAGCCTGCTGTGCTGCTTCTCAGGTGTGTGCACCTGGGGGAGCTGCCCTGCCCCCTGCCAGGTGCCGGGCTCAGTGGGAGCTGTTGACCCTGGGAGGCCCCTGTTCCCTGGAGGCCCTGCCCCTCCCAGGCACACAGTGACACCAGGAGGAACAACGACAGTGACAGCAGCAGCCAGCTCTCCAGCCCTGGAGTCAGCTCCCGCAGTAACCACCACAGCTACCAGTCCGCAGGGGCCTAGGTGCTCACGGGGCGGGGGGTGCCGATTTGCACAGCCTGTGGGCGCCCGGGGCAGGAGCGTCCTCACTGTCCTGGGTGCTCCCCGCCTCTGCCTGTCCCGGGGAAGCGCAGGGTCCTGGGCTATGTCCCCTGCGCCCTGGGCTCCGGGGCTTGCGCCGCTGGAATTGCGCTCCCGGGCCGCGGCTCCAAAGGCAGCAGGTGCAGCCGCCTCCCCGAGCCCCGCCTGACCCCCGGCTTCCCCCTGAGGCCCCGCTGCCCGCTCCAGCCCTTGGGGAGACGGGCCGCCGTGTGGGTGCGCTCTCCCCGGCGCACCTCCTCTGTTAGTGACCCCGGGAACCTGGGGGCTCCACTGCCCTCCTGCGACTCTGCTCGAGTTCCCTGCTGAGCGCCTTTCCATCCGGGAAGAATCCGGTGCGGATTTTTTAAAGTTCCTGCTTCTCCGGGGTGGGGCTCTCCTGTCCCAAGGCTCTCAAGCCCGCTGTGCCCGGCTCCTCGCGCCCCCCCCCCCCACTGGATTCTTTTATATCTTATTTGTTCCGCCTTCCTACTTTGTTAGAAGCGAAAACCCTTCTCTCTGTAGCATCCCGGCTGTTCTCTCTTTAAATCTCAGGTCAAATTCATAGGTTTTCAGCATGGTTTGAAAATTATCTAGGTAAGTTTTGGGGACAGGTGACTTGGGGACCCTACTCCTCTGCCATCTCGCCCTGCCCCTAAAAAGCATTCTGTATATTCATTCTATCTTTCTCCTTCCCTTCTCCTCCTTCTCCTCCTCTTCCTCCTCCTTTTCCCTATGTCTCTTTTCCGAATCACAGGAGGATCTTGTTAAGAAAGGATATCTGATTCTTCACTTCTCTGATCTCTTAACAGTGCTTCCTGTCATCCTAGTTCAAGCCAGCACCTGATCTAAATGTCAGTGAACAGAAGGTGCATCTGGGGAGATGGATGAGAGGTGCTTCCCAGGCCCCATGCACCCTTGGGACACCGACCTGATAGGTCAGAGTTGAGGCTCAGCATCAGATTTTTAGCTAGCTTCTGGAGATACTGATGCAAAGTCAAGACCGCACTTTACAAATACCCAGTGAGCAGGAGGGTGCAGGTGTTTATATTAATGCTAACGAATTGTGCCTGACTTGTTCAATGGTACCCATTCTTCCTGGGACCATAAGTGGCTCAAGGCTGACATACATATATCATGTCTGAAGAGATGAAGAAGACTCTACACTGAGACAGCTTCCTCTTTTCATGGAATTACCTATTCATCACTTCCTCCTCCTTTAGTGAAATTCAACTGTCACTAACTCGTGGAGGACTCATTCCCAGGCTTTGTCTCATGTAACAACGTTGTGGCCCTGCCTTCAAAGAAACTGTGCTGCTTGATTGTCCAGCAGTTGCCCAGCAATTTGGTAAGGCTCTTGTGAAAAGCAGAGCCCACAGACCATATGGCAGGCTGTCTCAAGAAGGTGGGATGCCAACATGTGAGGGCTGTTCTCAAACCCTCAGCCAGCCTTTGAGGGGGTACAACAGATGTGTTCTTGTTTTCTCTGCACACAAAGGTACATTCTGATGATAAAGCAAAGCACCAACATGGAAAAATCACCTACCTATTTTAAGGCTTAGAATTTAGCAGTCTCTGTGGCAGGGCTGGTTGGGAAAATGGCTGGGGAACACTCCCGGGTTCTCCAAAAAAAACTGCTACCCAAATACCTTGTACTGGTGATGTTATGAATATACTACATCTGCTTCACTGGCTTATAGTCTAAATTCCCCACCTCTTTGATTAATGATTGCTTACTTAACAGATATGTGTTACCGCTCAGAACACCAGGAAGTAAGGGGGGTCCAGCATTGATCAAGGCTCATCTTGGACCTCAGGTAATGGAAACCTATATCATTCATTATGAATATGAGTCAGGAACCATTGTAAGCTGATAACATGTGTTGATTCATGTAATTCTGCTGTGGCTCTAGAGGGAGTACCATTATTTTCAATATTTTAGAACTAAAGAAATTGAGCACAGTGAGGTTACATGACTTACTCAAAGCCACAGAACTTGTAGTCATGGAGTTGGGGGTTGACCACAAGTAAGTAATCTGGCCGCAGTCTGTGCTACTAACTGCTGTGCCACATTTCCTCTTAAAGGAATTTACAGTCTAGTGAGGGAAGAGAGGAGACTTTTTCCACGGTAAATAAAGTATCAAATGTTGTTTTGGATGAAGAAGGGGAAGTGGTAAATACATAGTATGAATGGAGCATGTAATTAGCCAGTCTTAAAGTTTCCAAATTAGAAAATGTATAATTTATTTCTGTGGTTTTATGATACTATTCTGACAAAGTGGTTAATAATAGATCATAGCTATGTAGAAGTGTGTCAGCTTTTGCTCACATTTCTGATGGGTGGATCTTCTGGGTTGGCTGGACTCCGTGAATCTCAGCAGAGTTTGCTCATATATTTGCATTCAGTCAGAAGACTGTTTGGTCCCAGAGGCCAGCTGGTACCAGATGATGCTAGCTGGTACTCAAATGTCTGTGATTTGCTGGTGGAAGCAATGGGGCAACTGTGCTGTATGTCTATAACCATCCAAGGGGCTAGCTCAGGATTTTTCACATGGCAAGCTAGCCCAGGCTTATTCAAAGGATGGCTTATTCAAGGGGAGCAAGAGAGGAAAAAGCCCAGTGTGTAAGCCTTTTCAAGAAGAATCTTTGGGTACCTTTACAATCTATCTCTTGCAAAGTTGCTTACATTCCACTCACATGTAAAATATTTTATACCATCTCTGAATCCTCTATAACATCATCCAGTTATAGCATCAGGACTAAAGTCTAGCAGGTCAAGATATGGATGAGGCTTGTTGACTGTGGTCCTTTGAATATGGGGCCCATTCATCTTGAGGACTTGAGTTAATAAAGAGTTATCTGACCTCAACCCACGCCCCCCCACCAATACCATAGTAATACAGGGCAGGACAGGCATAGAGGTGAAAATAATGGGAAGCACATAGCAATACTCATTCAGAACAATTCTGAGATCCCTCTAGGCAGATGTTGCATTGTCCCCCTACTGTAGACACAATAAATGTTCTTTGATCAAGACTAAGTTTAGCTCCTTTTTTTAAATTAGAAGAGATGGTCAGAAACAGAGGGAGAGACAGAGACTTTTTAAGATTTTTAAAATTTTTGAAAAGATTTCATTTACTTATTTGAGAGAGAGAGAGAGTGAGAGAGAGCACTAGTGGGGGGAAAGCAGAAGGAGAGGGAGAAGCAGACTCCCTGCTGAGCAGGGGGCTCAAGGTGGAGCTTGGTTCCAAGACTCTGAAATCATGACCTGAGCTAAAGGCAGACATTTATTTTACTGAGCCCCACCCAGGCACTCAACAGAGAGAGAGAGAGATCTTAAGCAGGCTCCATATCCAGCACAGGGGCTCCATCTCACGATGGTGAGATCATGACCTTAGCCAAAATCAAGAATCAGACACTTAACCAACTGAACCACCCAGGTGCCCCAGGACTCAGTTTAGCTCCTTGATAGCGACTTTGAGTCAATTGTCTTTCAAGGGTCCATTATCTCAGTTCTCAATCCTACCTTTTGAGATATATTTCCCTTTCCATAAGAAATGGTCTGGTTGGCAGCTGAATAGTTTTGCTGTTTGCTTTATGCTGATATAGAGTAGGGAGCCTAGAGGGTTTTTTGCAATTTGAGCAACATACGTCTTACTCAGTTAAAGCTGATGCTCCTTTTACTGATACAAGACCCTCAACACTTTGTGGGTTTCATATGTATCAAATTGTAAGTCCACTCCAGTTGACAAAAGCTTGCTTCTACTCTGGAATGGTTGCCCTCAGACTCTGATAAGCCCCTTTCTCTAGCTAAGAGTGTCTGACAGGCAGTGCATTAAGTGTTTGCAAAAGGTTTACGGTTTCTTGGAGTTACATCTTATTTTATCTTTACCTTGAGGCTCTTACTTTGAGAATCTTTTACCAGCTCAAGATAGGGATTGAGAAAAAAAATTATCATCCAGAAAACTCTTCTATGCCTTCAAAATTCTTCTTGCCAACTGAACAATTCTTCCTTTAACTACCCTCTTTTATTGTGTCTTAACACAGGCACCTAAGTAAGCTAACTGATTCTTTCCACATTATGCTTGGAAATATTTTTACCAAGGTCCAGAAGTTTAAGTACATTTGCTATCATATATTACCACAGATGACAGCATTGCTAATTGTTCCACTGCCATATATCACAGGTCAACACTTTTTCCTATTTCTCTTGCAGTTTCCTTGCTTCTTTTCCAGTTTCCACTAACAATTTGTCTATCACTTTGATCTCTTTTGTTAATATTTTCCTTGCCTCTTCTCCAGGCTCCATCCATTGGTAGTAAAGCCAATGCCACCTGTATAAGATTTTACTTAAGGCAGCACCTCAACCATTAGGTATCAATTCCTGTACCAGTTAGCTATTTTGCTGTGTAATAACACACTCCAAAACCTACTGGCTTAAAATAACAACCATTTGTTCAGCTTCTGATTCTGTGGGGGCAGCTATTTCTTTGGGTTTGGGCCAGCATGGCTGACTTCTGCTGGGCTTGCTCTTGAACCTATTGTCAACTGGCAGATTGGTAACTGAGTGACAAGTCTATGACCTCACTTACATACCTGGAAGTTGACAGACTATGAGCTGGGGCAACAGAGGTGACTTGTCCATGTATCTGTCATCATCCAGCTAGCTAGCCCAGGCTTTCTCTCATGATAGCAGAGTTTTAAGAATGTATAGAGCAAGCCCCAGTCTGAGGCACTTTCAGGTTTCTGCTTGCATTCCATTTTATGTTGTCCCATTTGTCAGTCGAGTTCTATAGCCAAGCCCAAGTCAGCATTGGAGGAGATAGCCAAGGCTGTGGTTACAGAAAGGGTAAATATGGCAGCCAGTTTTGCAAACTATTTACCACAAATATAAATATGGAGAGGTAGAAAGATGGAGAGATTTACTTAAAATCCTATCTGAATTACACTGTCACTCACAGATTTATATCAGTGCCTAGATGGGAGCAGCCAGTTGAGGAGAGTGAACTATTTGAAGTCTTGTTCAGTGGCTTTGTAGATGGTGCCACTCACTTTCACTTACTCTTGAAAGGCAAGACATACAAAGTGCTGGAACTCTAATAACTTGAGATTTAACACAACTTTTGGATTAGAATATTTGAGTCAATGCTCCATTCTGGACACCCTTGGGAGTGACTGGCATGGAGAATTACTTCTCATGCAAATACACAGAGTTGATTTCAGTTAAAATGGAAGGGTTGAGAGTTACAGCAACCTGGCTGGAGAATCTAACCTGTCTACCTGTGAAGGAGGGCAATTGACAGGGACAGTGGAGGCAGAGGTCACATGTTTACAATGAAAGCAGGTAAAGTCATCTCTTGGCACCTAAAGCTGTATTTGGAAATGCATTTCCTTATTGATGCAGGATCAGAAGTGGTGGTATGGTACAAATGAAATCAAACCCAGCATACTTCAAAGATAATGGAAAGATAATAGATGTTGATGGGGGTGAAGGTACTACTCTGGAAGCCTACAAATCTACAAATCATCATAAACATTGTGTCTCTAGATAAATGTATTCTCTGTTCCAAACAAAAAAATGACTTGGAAGCTAACTTTTAAGTAGAATAGAGTCCTAAATTGGTGAAAGTCTGTCCTTAAATGTTCTTCTCCCAAGGAATGGCATATTAAATTGTTCCTCTCCAAAACAATGGGATGCCTAATTATTTCTCTTCCAAATAGTTTCATGCTCAATTGTTCCTCTCAAGCAATGAAACATTCAATCAGTCCTCTCCCAAACAATGGAGTGCGCTCAATTGTGCCTCTCCCAACAGTTGAATACTCAATTGTTCCTTTCCCAAGCAGCAAACCATTCAATTATTCAGGTGAATGCAGCTGAGAAGCTTCCATTTCTAGCAGTACAAAGCAGAGCTGTGACCAGGGCAATGTTTTGGGCTCAACTTGCTTCATTGGAGTCAGGCAAGTTCATGATTATTATCATGATCCTTTGGATGATTTCAAAACTTTCTGAATGAGAGATTTTGTTGTCTCTCTTCCATCACCCTCACCAGAATAACCCATTAGATTTTCATGTTCTCTTGCCAACCATGCAGAGTAGATAAGAATGGCTTCTCCATTTACCCTATGAGCTGTGGATACCTCTAGTGATATATCATAGCCAAGGTAGAACTGAACAAAACGTATCTGATCTGTATTTACAGAGATGAGTTAGTACCACCCACGCTCACAGAAAACTCATATTCTACTTGTCTGGGAAGATGCATCACAAGAGAATCAGTTGGGTAGTTGCCAGTTGGCCTCCAAGGATGGGAAACTTCACTCTGCTTGGTGAATTGGAAAATCTGCACAGAGATGACAATCAATTTGGGCCTTAAACAACTAGGAAATATTTTTTTTTAATTTTTATTTATTTATGATAGTCACATCAGAGAGAGAGAGAGGCAGAGACACAGGCAGAGGGAGAAGCAGGCAGGCTCCATGCATCGGGAGCCCGATGTGGGATTCGATCCCGGGTCTCCAGGATCGCGCCCTGGGCCAAAGGCAGGCGCTAAACCGCTGCGCCACCCAGGGATCCCCACTAGGAAATATTTTGATGAAGGAGGAAAACTAGGAAGGTCTAGGCACAAACGTGATCTCAGTGTTCACAGCATGGGATGGGGCAAGCTGTAGCCTTGTATGTTTAGATATTGGACATCTGGAGCAAGGTGTGGATACTTGAATCCGAATTGTGACAGACCTGGAGTGACATTCTCTGGAGCTTTGGTTTTTTGAAACCCTCCAATCACACAGAAGCCGAGAGAGGGGGTGTGATTGACATGGAGAGCCCAGAGATTAGTACTGTCCTGGAGGTGTTGAACTGAGCCCTGATTACACAGAATGTGGGGTGAGTTTCCTGATGTCACTGGAACTGATTGTTCACACATAAAATTGCCAAGTTTGTCCATGAATGGCAAGAGCCAACTCTCTTGACTGACTTTTATTTCCTTGAAGTCTCCAGGTCTCTGTTGCTTCTCAAAATTCTTCTGAATTCAGGATGTGAAACAAAAGCTTCAAGTCATGCCCATACTAGAAGGACTCTTTATCTGTCTTAGATGTGCAGATGAAGTTTCTGGAGGTTGTAAGCAGTGCACAGAGAGGGAGGGCAGGCTGCCTCCCAGAAGGAAAATGGCATCTCCAGTTAATAGGGAAGTATAAACAGGTAATTGGTTGCAGATATGCTCCCATTGAACAACTAAAATCATCATTTAGGGGTGAAACTTATAAAAAATAACACATATCCATAGTGATTCAAAGGGGCAGATGCACCCCAGTGTTTATAGCAGCAATACCCACAGTAGCCAAAATATGGGAAGAGCCCAGATATCCATTGATAGTTGAATGAATAAAGAAGATGTGGTATATATATATATATATATATATATATATATATATATATATAACCATATATATAATGGAATATTACTTTATATCCATATATATAATGGAATATTACTCAGCCATCAAAATGGATGACATCTAGCCATTTGTGGTGATGTGGATGGAGCTAGAGGGTATTGTGTTAAGTGAAACAAGTCAGGAAAAAGCAAGTAGCATATTATTTCACTCATATGTGGAATTTAAGAAATAAAACAGATGAACACAGGGAAGGGAATGAAAAATAAATTAAGACAAAGTAGAGGGAGGCAAATAATAAGAGACTCTTAGTTCTAGGAAACAAACTGAGATCTGCTGGAGAGGAGGTGAGGGGAATGGCATAATTGGGTGACAGGCTTTGAGTAGGGCATGTGGTGTACTGAGCACTGGGTATCGTATATAACTGATAAATTGCTAAATTCTATTCCTGAGATGAAAAATGGGCTATAGGTTAACTAAATTGAATTTAAATAAAAAATTAAACACACACAAACAACACATATCTTTTTTCAACACTGGCAAAAGCAGAAACATTAAGACAAATGAACATATAATATTATATAATATCATCACCCAGAACCCACCAGGTTAACATTTTGTCACTCTTGATTGCATGTTTTCTTTTCTATGCATAGGAAGATATACATAGATCTTAAAAAGTATATTTCAAGCAAAATTGGAATTATATGCATAATGCCTAGTTTTGTATTCTGCATTTTCATTTCACCTTCTCTCATGAATTTTTTCATGTATAAGTATACTTTTAAAATATGTGGGATCTTTATCTTGTGAAGCACCTATTACTACGTCATGCTTATTATGTGCCACTGTACGTGTATTAACTCATTCATCCCTCACAGGGATTCTATGAAGTATATACTTTTCCCCCCATTTCTTTAATTGTGGTGAAATACACATAATATTTATCATTTTAACCATCTAAAAGTGTACAGTCCGGTAGCATGGAGTACATTTTCATTGTTGTGTGACCATCACTGCCATCCATCCATCTCTAGACCTTTCTGTCTTCCAAACCCAAACTGTACTCATTAAACACTAATCCTTTATCTCCCTCCCCCCAGCCCCTGCTAACCTCCATTCTACTCTCTGAATCTGATGATTCTACATCCCTCATATAAGTGGAATCATACAATATTTGTCCTTTTGTGACTGGCTTGTTTCACTTAGCATAATATAACCATGTATAAACCATGTTATAGCATGTGTCAGAGTTTCCTTTTAAAAAAACCCCTGAATAGTATTCAACTGCATGAATAGAATACATTTTGTTGACCAACTGATAGATAAATGGACACTTGAGTCCCTTCCACCTTTTGGTTATTGTGAATAATGCTTGTTGTGAACATGGAAATACAAATAATCTGTTTCAGTCTCTGCTTTCAATGCTTTTGGTATATACCCAGAATTGGGATTGCTGGGCCATATGATAATTATATTTTTAAGTTTTAAAATGAATTTAAAATTTATTTTTAACATTTTCTTCCCACTTATTGGACATACTGTTGTTTTGTATTTGTCAGAGTTTTCCAGAGAAATAGAACCAATAGGCAAGTGATTGATCAATTGATAATGAGACAGGAGGAGGGGGACAGATTTATTATAAGGAATTGGTTCACACAATTATAGAGGCTGACAAGTTTCAAGATGTGCAGGCAGCAAGCTGGAGACCCAAGAGAGCCAATATTTCACTTGAGTCAAAAGGCAAGAAAAACTTAATGTCTCAGCTTGAAGGCAGGATGGTAGGAGGAATTCTCTCTTATCCTCCTTTTTTTTTGTCAGCCTTTTTTTTGTTCTATTCATGCTTCAGTTGATTGGATGAGCCTCACATTAGAAGGACAATTTACTCAGTCTAAACATACCCAAAAATACCCTCACAAAAACACCTAGGATAATATTTGACTAAGTATCTGTGCACCTGTGACCCCATCATGTTGACATATAAAATTAATCATCACATATTTTGAGGTAGGTAATATTATAGCCATTTTACAGATGAAGAAGTTGATGCAGAGAGATATTAAGTGATTTGCCCATAGTCATGCAGCCAGTAATCAACACAACTGGGATTTGAACCCATCTAGGTTAGACCCATCACTGCTCTTGGACTTGGACTATACTGAATGCGTTAAAATATGCATCACCCCTCTCTCTACTATGTTGAACATTTCAAGGTGAAACACAACACTCTCAAACAACATTGTATATACACATATGTGTATATAAACATATGTTTATATACAACATGTGTATGTAAACATATCTTTCTTTTTTTTTTTAAAGATTTTATTTATTTATTCATGAGAGACACAGAGAGAGGCAGAGACACAGGCAGAGGGAGAAGCAGGCTCCATGCAGGGAGCCTGATGTGGGGCTCGATCCCAGGACTCCAGGATCACACCCTGGGCCAAAGGCAGGTGCTAAACCACTGAGCCACCCAGGGATCCCCATATGTTTCTTTTTAAAATTAAATTTAATTTTATTTAAATTCAGTTAATTAACATATAGTGTATTACTAGTTTCAGAGATAGAGGTCAGTGATTCATTGGTTGTATGTAACAGCCAAAGCTCATCACATCACATGCCCTCCTTAAAGACTGTCACCCAGTTACCTCAGCATGTGTTTCTGTTAGGATTTATTTCAAAAAATAGAATTAAGAAGAGGAAGGGGCAGGAACATTTTAAGGATCTTGAGGTGGACAGTATTGCCATACAATCCCGAATGGTCTTACTAGTTACTCTTCCACCAGCTATTATTTCATTATATCTTTATGCACATTGGGTATTTGATATTTAAATATATCATTGACAATGTCCTAGGTTAATATGCTATCGGTTTTTATCCTGTGAATTGTTAGTGCAGTTTAACATTTCCTTCCCCATTGGTGTACAAATGTAATGCTCCCATGTGTTGATTTGTCTTTATTTTTCTAAATGGCTTCTGTCAGGGACCTGTGTGCAGTGACACCTTCATCAGGAAATGACAAGGTAAAAGTCAAAGGCAACATCTGATGGTAAACCTCAGGATGAACCCACATGCCCAGGGCGCCTTCATAATTAAGATTTTGTCACTTGGTGGGGAATGGTGTCTTGTAGACCAGTGTGTCAGTAGGCTAGGCAGCTGTGGTTTGGCATCTTCTGGACCAGTGCTACTCAAGTGTGATCTGTGGACCAGCAGCATCAGCACCACCTCAGAGCATGTGAAAAATGCAAATTGCACTGAATAAGAATTTCCGGGGCAAAACCGAGGGCAGTCAGGTGTGTGGTTTTTTTTTTTTTTTTAAGGTTTATTTATTTATTTATTTATTTATTTATTTATTTTTGAGAGAGAGAGGGAGGGAGGGAGAATGTGTAAGCAAGGGGAGGGGCAAAGGGAGAGGGAGGGAGATAATCTCAAATGGACTCCCTGCTCAGCATGGGGCCTGACATAGGGCTCCATCTCACGAGCCCATAAGATCATGACCTGAGCCAAAATCACAAATTGGATATATAACCAACAGAGCCACCCAGTCCAAAGTCCAGGTTTAAACAAACTCTCCAAAAACCACTCAGTTAAAAAGGATCAAACTGCAGGCAAGTGCTATGTCATGGACGATCTTCAAAAATGTGATGTTCAGTGAAAGAAGTCAGACACAAGGGACCAGTATTGTGTAATTCCATTTCTATGCAATGTCCAGAAAAGGCAATTATAGAGACAGAAAGTAGATTAGTGGTTACCTGGGGGCGGGGATGGGAATGGGAATTAATTGTCAGTGGGCATGAGGGATCTTACCGGGGTGGGGGGGATGAAAATGTTCTAAAACTGGTTTATGATGCTGTTCAGTTAAAATAACTAAAAAAAATCATTGAATTGTACACTGGAAATTGGTGAATTTTATGATATGTAAAATACACCTCAGTAAAGCTATTAAAAAAACAAGCTATCCAAGTGATTCTGATGGTTATTGTGGTTTAGATGCATTGATCTAGACACACTGATCTACATGGTGTTTCCCAAACCTGGGATTAGCATCATCTGGAGTGCTTGGTGAAAACAAAAACCAACTACAAAACAAAACAGATTCTGGGGCCCCAACCTAACCCTACTGAATTATAAATTCCATTGGATGAGCATGGATTGGCATAGGGACTTTTGACATTCACTTGGCATTGTTGGGGAAACACTGAAGAGAACTTGAAATAATTGTTCTTAACCTTGGCCATACAAGGTAACCCTCACTATTAAAAATACAGATGCCTACAGAAGTTCTAATTTGGGGAAACATTGGGAGTTTTAAATTCTGCCCAGGTGATTCTAATGTACAGCCAAGTTGGGGACCACTGCTAATGGTCATTACTTCTGAATCTTTTCACCCTTGTGTCTGCCGCTGCTGGGATAAATTCAATCCTCATGGTTAATCCTAATCATCTAGGGTAGCTGCTCAAGTTCCAGCCATCACATCCATATTCCAGGAAATAGGGTTGAAGTCAAGGAAACAACAGGCATATCTTTTTCTTTTTCAATGGTGATTTCCCAACCACCGGGTTGGGAAGATGGTGATTTCCATCTTCTTTGGATAGAACTTAGTCACTTGGCCACAACTAAATATAGTCATTTAGTATAGTATATGCTACCTTTTCTTGCTTTTCTTACCCAGTGATTCCTTTTGGAAAGCTTTCCAAGACCTCAGGTAGCTTTAATTCATTTTCTACAATGGACTACCTAATATTCCATGGTGTTGAATGCTTCACAGTTTGGTCAGCCATTTCTCTATTGACAGACATTCCCTTATATTTCCATTACACTGCCACTTAGAACACTACTGACATAAACACCCTAGAATTCATGTCCTCGTGTACTGATGCTTTTATTTCTTTGAGGCATAATACCCTGAATCAAAATGGCTGGAGGAGAGGAAATATGTTTTATGAAATCTAATAGATGCTGAACATACCGTTTTCTATGAACACTATGGCCTTCACATTTCCACCAACAACATGTAGAAGTACACTTCTCAGTTCATCCCCACTGGTTACTCTCTTACTAATCAGAAGCCATAATATAGTTTGATACTTAGTGTTCTTCTTCCTTTTTTCATGGCTGTTCCTAGGCGTTTATTCTTTCATATGGTTTTTAAATTGGTATGGAGATGGCAAACTTATCAATGGAATGGAATAGAGAATCAAGATATCAATCCCAAAATATTTGAGAAGTTCAGTCAGTGGAATAAAGAAAGGTAATTTAAAAGGGACTGATTATGTTCTTGGGAGAAGAGAAGTATGGATTTCCCTAACAGGCTGTCTTAGCCTTCTCAAGCTGCCATAACAATACACCATAGACTGGGTGGCTTACACGAGAGATTTATTTCTTCACAGTTCTGGAAGCTAAAAAGCCGAATATGAAGGAAGAGTTTGGTTTCAGTGGGGGTTCTCTTCCTGGCTTGTAGACAACCACCTTTTCATTGTGTCTTCCTATGATGGACAGACAGATCATGTCTGTCATGTGTCTTCTTATAAGGGCACTGATCCTGCAGTGTCAGAGCCTGATTCTCATGACCTCATGTAACCTTAGTTACGTCCATGTGGGGCCTATTTTCAAATAGGTTATTGGGGGTTAGGGCTTCAACATATGAATTTTGGAGGAACATAACAGTCCATAGAAAACACTATGAATAATAATAAGTTCCATATAGATTAAAGTTTTAAATATATGTGAATATATTAATATACATATATATGAATAAATAAAAATCTTATAAAATGCTTGGGGAGCTACATGTACAATGTGATATTGAGAATCTCCTAACCATAGTTAGAGGCCCAGAAGCTTTAAAAAACAAGAATGTTTATCTATATAAAACTTAAAACTCTGTGTCTATAAGCTATCTGGATGTTTCTTTGGAAAAGTTTCTATTCATGTCTTCTGCCCATTTCTTTAGTGGATTATTTTTTGGGGAGGTGTTGGATTTGATAAATTCTTTTATAAGGATTTTATTTATTTATTCATGAGAGACACAGAGAGAGACAAAGACATAGGCAGAGGGAGAAGCAGGCTCCATGCAGGGAACCTGACGTGGGACTCAATCCGGGGTCTCCAGGATCACGCCCTGGGCTGAAGGTGGCGCTAAACTGCTGAGCCACCCGGGCTGCCCATGATTTGATTAATTCTTTATAGATTTTGATTATTAGCCCTTTATCAGATATGTTGTTTGCAAATATCTTCTTCCATTCTTTAGGCTGCCCTTTAGTTTCACCGTTTCCTTTGCTGTGCAGAAGATTAATATTTTGATGAAGTCCCAATAGTTCATTTTTGCTTTTGTTTCCCTTGCCTCCGGTGATATGTCTAACAAGAAATTGCTATGGCTGAGGTCAAAGAGGTTTCTGCCTATGTTCTCCTCTAGGATTTTGATGGTTTCCTGTCTCACGTTTAGGTCTTTCATCCATTTTGAATTTATTTTTGTGTATGGTGTAAGATACTTAACATCACTCATCATCAGGCAAATACAAATCAAAGCCATGATGAGATACCACCTCACACCTGTCAGAATGGCTAAAATTAACAACTCAAGAAACAACAGATGTTGGTGAGAATGCAGAGAAAGGGGAACACTCTTGCACTGTTCATGGGAATGCAAACTGCTGCAGTACTCTGAAGAACAGTTTGGGGAGGTTCTTCAAAAGGTTAGAACTATCTTATGATCCAGCAATTGCACGACTAGGTATTTACCCAAAGGATACAAAAATACAGGTTTGAAGGGGGTACATGCACTTTATTGTTTATAGCAGCATTATCAACAATAGCCACACTATAGAGAGAGCCCAAATGTCCATCAGTGGATGAATGGATAAAGAAGATGTAGTATATATACAATGAAGTATTACTCAGCCATCAAAGAAGAATAAAATCTTGCCATTTGCAATGACATGGATGGAGCTAGTGTGTATTATGCTAAGTGAAATAAGTGAGAGAAAGACAAATATACCATATGATCTTACTCATACTGTGGAATTTAAGTAAGAAAACAGATGAACATGTGGGAAAGTGGAAAAGAAAAAAAGGAGAGAGGGAAACAAGCCCTTCATTAAGACTCTTAATGAAGAGAACAAACAGGGTTAATGAAAGGATGTGGGTGGGGTGGGCTAGATGGGTGAGGGCACTTGTGATGAGCACTGGGTGTTGTATGTAAGTGATGAATCACTGAATTCCACTCCAGAAACTAATACAGCATAATATGTTAACAAAATAAAATTAAAATTACAAAAAAGTTTAAAACTCTGTATGATTAAAAATACCATAACAAAATCAATGGGCAGAATCAATAAATAATAGATCTGAAAAATTAAATATTGCTAATAGATTAAGGTGATATCTATAAAATAAAAATGTGCTTACAATTTGACAAGGAAAAGATAGTATAACAGGAAAATGGATTGGAAAGGGCAGTTCATTACTTCTTTCTTTTTTACTGAAATCTAATATACCATGAAGAACTCAAAGAGGAGCACCTGGGTGGCTCAGCCAGTTAAGCATCTGCCTTCAGCTCAGGTCATGATCTCAGGGTCTTGGGATTGAGTGCTGCATTGGGCTCTCTGCTCACTGGGGAGTCTGCTTCTCCCACTCCCACTCCATCTCCCTCTGCGTTCTCCCCCTTCAAATAAATAAAGAAAATCTTTGAAAAAAAAGGTACTCAATGGATCGACTTATCATCTATCTATCTATCTATCTATCTATCTATCTATCTATCTATGTAGCTGCCATATTGATTAAATCAGAATACCATCAACCCCCCAGAAGATTCCTTCCTACCTTTTCTGGTCAATACCACCACCCCAGAGGTAACTTCTGTTCTGGTTTCTATCACCATAGATTGATCTGACCTGTTTTTGAATGTCTATGAATAGGATCACATAGTACATACTGTATCTGTCAGAGTCCAACCAGAAGATGGAAACTAAAACCTGTAAGTTTCTTTCATTCAACCTAATACCTGTGAGATTCGTTCATGTTGTTCTATGTTTGGGTGGATTGTTCTTTATTATTGCTGTGTGGTATTCCATACCAAATATACCAAATTTTATTACTTTCTCTGTTGTTGGACATTTTTATCATTTCTAGGATTTGGCTGTTATGAATAAACTGTTATAAAATTTAGGTACATACCTTTTGGTGTACATTTGCACTCATTTCTCTTGTGTACATACACAGCAGTGGAATTTCTTGATCACTTATGATCCTTGACAAAATCTAGAATTGCCCGATGTTGAATAACTTTACATGGGCTCACTGGCCAGTTGGACGTTCTCATTTGTGAACTGCCAATTCAAATTTGTAGCCCATTTTTAAATCAAATTGTTCGAAGCTTTTTAAAAATATATTTTCTGGAGTGCTTGGGTGGCTCAGTCAGTTAAGCATCTGCCTTCAGCTCAGGGCATGATCCCAGGGTCCTGGGATTAAGCCCCTTGTTGGGCTCCGTGCTCAGCAGGAGGTCTGCTTCTCCTTCTCCGTCTCTCCCCCTGCTTGTGATCTCTCTCACTCACTCTTTCCCTCTCAAATAAAGAAATAAAGTCTTTAAAAAATGTATTTTCTGGAAATGAGTCCTCATCGGATACATACGTTGAGAATTTCTTTTAGTCTGTGGGTTGCCTATTTACTTTCTTGATCATTTCTTTTGATGGATAGTAGTTGTTAATTTTAATGAAGTAAAAATTACCTAATTTTTCATTTATGATTAGTGTTTTCTGTGTCATGTTTAAGGAAATTTCACATTTCCCAAGGTCATAAAAGCATTATCCTACATTTTCACCCAGAAACTTCGTACTTCTGCCTTTTATGCTTAGGAATGGTATCACCTCAAATGAACTTTTGATGTGGGATGGAAGTCAAGGTACTTTTTTTTTTGGACATATGAATATATAGTTGTTTCAGAACCATATATTAAAAAAAACATTATCCTCCTATTGAGTTGCATTAGATTTCACCCCATAAATTAATTGCAAATTTGCTGAGGATTTATTTCTGAATTTCTGTTGTCTTCCACTGTTGTATTTATCTATCAGTGGACCAAGACCACAAAGTCATAATTATAACTTAAAGTAAATATAGAAATGTGATAGTTGAAGTCCTCCAAATTTGGTTTTCAAGGTTTTCTTGACTACTCTATGTTCTTTCCACTTTCATATAAATTTTAGAATTAGGTAGTCAATTTACACATATACACATGCACCCATGCATGTATCCCATCTGGTATTTTGATGGGGATTATTCATTAATCTATGGATCAGTTCAAGGGAAATTGCTCTCTTTACTATGGTAAGTCTTCTAAATTATAAATATGGACTACCTATTTATTTAAGTACGCTGATTTCCCTCAGCAATGTTTTGTGGTTTCCACATGAAAGTGCCACACTTGCAGGATTTGATATTTTTGATGCTGTTGTAAATGTTTTAATTTTTAAAGATTTTATTTTTTGTTTGCTGTGGAATATAGAAATACGCTTGACTTTCATATACTTATATTGTATCCATTGTTTTTATTAAATTCACTTATTAATTCTAAGAATTTCATTGTGTTGGATCCTTTGGATTTTCTGCTTACACAATTTTATGAATTATTTTCATAAATAAAGGTAGTTTTAGTTCTTCTTTTCAATCCTTATACTTTTTATTTCTATTTTTTTTGCTTTATTGCTCAAAGACTTCCAACAAAATTGAATAGAAGTCACCATAGTAATTTTTGTCTTGTTCCCAATGTCATATTTCATTGTTAAGTATGTTAGTGGTAGTATTTGTTGAAAACACTCTTTACCAGATTAAAAACTTTTTAAAATTTTAGTTACTGAGTTTTTCTTTATTTTAAGATCATGAATGGGTATTGAATTTTATCAAATGCTTTTTCTTCATATTTTGAGATAATCATATAATTTTTGTCTTTCTTCTGTTTTTGAAAATCAGTGTTCCCTTCTTGGAATAAATCTTACCACATGATTTTCTCCTCCCTCTCCCACTCCTTCTCCTCCTCATTCTTCTTGCTATTTATGATTTTTATTTCTGTGTTCACAAGAGGGATTGACATGCGATTTTTAAAAGTGTTTCCTATAATCTTTAGTTCTTTTATGCATTCCTGGAATAAATAAAAATAGCCACTGAATTAGATTTGATAATGTTTTGTTTTGGATTGTAGCTTCTGTGTTCATGAAGGACATTGAATGTAATTTTTGTTTCTTATAATGTTCTTGTCAAGTTTTAGGACAAGATTATACTGAATTCGTAATAGAAGTTAATAAGCGTCCTCTGTTTTTCTATTATCTGGAAGAATTCATAAACTATTTTTATTATTTATTCCCCAACCATCTGATAGCATCTATCAGTGAAGCCGTTTAGCTATAGGATTGCTCACATTTTCTGTTTCTTCTAGTAAGAGTTTTTGTCGATTGTGGTTTTCAAGGAATTTGTCCATTTCATGTTTAAAAAATTTATTGTCCTAAAGTTGTTCATAGTATACTCTTACCTTTAAATGCCAGCAAATTTTATAATAATGTACCTTTTTATTCCTGGTATGTGTAATTCATGTTTGCTCTTTGTTTTATTTCTTTTTCATGCTATATTTTTATTTATTTTCTTGATCTATTCAGGAATGAGCTTTTGGCCATGTTACTTTCTCTATTTTATGTCTTATATTTTATACTCTCTTGTGGTTTTTCCTGCTTTATTTTTGTTCCCTTTAACTTTCTTTGGGCTTCATTTTGTGGGCTTTTTTATTTTTTAAGTTTATTGAGTTAGAAGCTTAGATAATTGATTTTCAACTTTTCTTATTTTCCTAATATATGCACATAAATATATATTTTCCCTCCAGGTCCCACTTTAGCTTCATTTCACAAATACAGATATTTAGTGTTTGAGATATTTTGTATTCAGATGAAACTATCTTCTAAATTCCATTCTGATCTCCATTTTGTACATGGGCTATTTGAGATGTGTTATCTAATTTTTAATCATTTGGAGATTTTCTTTCTTTATCTTTCTGTCTTTAAGTCTTAATTTAATTCTGGTCATCAGAGTATACCCATTAAGTTATTGCCTTCCTTGAAGATTTTTTGAGACCTGACTCATAGTCCAGAGTATAGTATGTTTTGATAAATGGTACATGTGTACTTGCAATAAGTATGTATTCAGTGTGGTTGGATGTATTCAGTTTGGCCATATTGTGCCACTCTTCTATAACTCGCTAATGTTTCCTGGTTGTTCTGTGATTTACAGAGATACACGTATAACAGCTTCTGACCTTATTGTGATTTTGTCTCTCTCTCTCTCTCTCTCTCCTATCGGTTCTGCCAATTTAAAGTTTATATATATTAAAGATATATTATTAAGTACTTTTTGATGGGGAGAAGAGCAGAGGGAGAGGGAAAGAGAGAATCTTAAGCAGGCTTCATGCCCAGCACAGAGCCTGATGTGGGGTTCGATCTCAAAACCCTGAGACTGCGACCTGAGCCAAAATCAGATGCTTAATCAACTAAGCCACCTAGGTGCCCCTTATTAAGTACTTTTAACTTGAGGATAGCTGTCTATTCCAATTAACTCTTTTGTTAATATATGTTCCTCTTTTTCACTCATCATAACTCTTTCCTTAAAATTACCGTTCTCTCATATTTATATAGCCACACACACCTGTTTTCTCTTGCTTAGTGTTTGTTTAGCATTTGTGTATTATATGACATATTTTCCATCCTTTTACTTGTGACCTATCCTTAATGTTTAAAGTGTGTTTCTTGGGCAGCCTGGCTGGCTCAGTCAGTAGATCATGCGACTCTTAAACTCAAGATTGTGTTAAGCCCCACATTGAGTGTGGCGGCTACTTAAAAAAATAATACTAATAAAATGTGTTTCTTGTAATCAGCACATAAGCAAGTCTTACATTTGTTTTTTTTTTTCACTCCAGTCTGACAACCTTTTAATTGGAATATATCATTTTAATTTAATACTGCTACTAATATAATTGAGGTTAAGTTTATCAAATTTATCATCTTGCTATTTTTTTATGTGTCCTTTCTGTTCTTTGCTTTATTACTCCCTGTTGACTACTTTTGGTATTATTCATGCACATATTTTCCTTAATCTGTTTTATTTCCTCTTATTTTTTTGTTCTTTCAATATCACTTTTTTGTGATTATCCTAGAAACTACAAAATGCATTTTAAACTTATTATGGCCTACCTGAAATTAATATTTTTATCACATCTAGAAACCTGCATCATTACTGTAGTTGGACTCCACTTATATCCTTCCTGTTTCTTTTTTTTTTTTTTGTTATATATTTCCCTCGATGTATGTGGTGCTTTTTACGAGGCATTGTTATTATTGTTGCTTTAAACCATAAATAGATTTCTTAAAGTGACCCATATATTTATCTTTTCTAATGCTGTTTGTTCCTTCTTGAACTTGCATACATCCATCTGGAATAATTTTCCTTCATTCTGGAAAGCCTCATTTCTGGTGGTGTAAGCCTGCTGGCCACACATTTTCTCAGTATGTGTTTGTCTGGGAATGTCTTTATTGTACCTTTATTTTTGAAGGACAGTTTTTTTTCTGAGTTGAATTCTAGTCTGGCTTTTTTTTTTCCTTTCAGAGCTTTAAAGAGGCCATTCCTTTGTTTTCTGGCATTCCTTGTATCTGTTGATAAGCGAGTTATCTTTCTCATTTTCATTTCTCTGAAGGCAGTTTCTCTTTTTTATTTGGAATTTTTGGATTTTTCACTTCAGCAATGGTGTTTAATGTGACGTTTCTTTTTCTTTTCTTTCATTTTTAAAAAAAGATTTTATTTATTTATTCATGAGAGACACACAGAAAGGCAGAAACCTAGGCAGAGGGAGAACAGGTTCCTGGTGGAGGGCCCGATGCAGGACTCGATCCCAGGACCCTGGGATCACAACCTGAGCCAAAGGCAGATGCTCAACCACTGAGCCACCAAGGTGCCCCTATTTTTCTTTTCTTTAATTTAAATTCAGTATGCCAACATGTAGTAGAACACCCAGTGGTCATCTCAGGGAGACATTTCTAAGGAGGCTTGAGGTGGGAGAGGAGAACCCTGAAGTAGCAATGTGGTTGTTCTTGTCTGTGTCACGGCTACCTCTCTTTGTGAGGTAGGTGGTCTCTCAGTCTCTGCAGCTCTAAGGGCTGTGAATCTCTGGGCCAGCAGGATGGTGGAAGGAGCACTGGACTGACAGCCTAGGGACTTGGATTAAAGCCTGACCTCCTTCCCTAACTCTATGTCTGATGGTGGGCAATTCAGTTTCCTCTGGGAGCCCCAGTTCTCTTGTCTTTAATAAAAGAGGAGTGTGGTTGTCCGTGCCCCTTGCTCTAACCATCTGAGGTCTGAGGGCAGAGTCATTAGAGTGGTCCAATTGATAGGGGACTTTTGCAGCCCTCGACCAGCGATCACAGATTCTGGATTCTGATCTTGAAGTGTAGTAACTGGAAGTTAATGATGCTGCTGCTGCTGATGGCAACTATTCATTACGTGTTTGTGGTGTTCAAGGCTCTGTGCTGTGCACTTTGCACTATCTAACTTAATCCTCAGAAAAAATTTCAAAGTAACTTTTATTATTACTTTCCATTTTATAGATGCAATCAAAGATTCACCAGGAAGCCAAGTAACTTACCTCAGGCCAAGTGAGGAGGAGGAGAAGCAGAGAAGGGACCTGGGGAGTATCACCCTAGGGTACTTACTGCCCTTCATGCCTTTGCTGACACTACATTGCTTCAACTGGAGCCACCATTTCGTAGTAGAATCACTATCATGGATCGATGTATATAGTATTTTAAAATTTATAAAGCATTTTAAAATTATCTTCATTTGATTGAGTTCTCCTAACACTGGTTTTATTACTTTGATTTTGGAGCTGAGAAAACTGAGGATTGAAACAGCTGGGGGACTTTGCACAGATTCACAAATTGATTAGTAGCAGAGACAGGTGCTCCTGACTCAGAGTTCAGGATTTTTTCTGCAGCATGGCAACCAGTTCTGTAAAAAGAGAAATAATCACCTCCCGATGGCCTGCTTCACATGTGAGAGTGTGAGAAAGTGTTTTGGAAGGTGTAAAATGTCTTACAAACATGCGTCCTATGGCCTTAGGCTCAAAAGCAGGTCCCCATCCTCCTTGTACATGGATCTGTCCACAGCACTTCCCAGCATGCTCCTTACTGGGCTGGTTGTGGTACTACAGATAGATAGAAAGTGACGCAGGCAGCCAATCTTCTATCCTTCTGGCATTTCAGCTGCTTGAGGCTCTGATACCCTGTGGGTCCCCATGGTGGGGCGGACATGATAAGTTAATTCTGCAGCAGGTGGGGCTGGAGCAGGCCTGGCAGCCATGTCATAAGAGGGGCCCGTGTTGCTGCCAGTAGGAAGGGAGGAGAGTCACATATGACAAGTAGATTATCAGAGACGAGTTGTATTATGAAGGAAGGAAGTGCTAGCTCTGGATTCCCCTGGAGAACTGTTCTGTCCACCTAGCACGATTTGCAGAAGGAGGGGCTGATCAGGGAGGAACCCAGCAAGCTGGTGACTGCTTTCTCCTCAGAAGATTTCAGGAAGATTCGAGGTTGATGACTGCACAAAATGAATAGCAAAGATGATTGCCCCTATGTTTTCAGTGTTTACAGAGTCACACAACCCATAGGGGTTTTGCAATAATGGACACAGAATCCTCTGTAGCTCTTGTCCACTTGTACCCTGATTCTTTAATCTAGCCCTTCACCACCCAGTCCCTGTGAACCATGCAACCAGTGACCGATAAGGGGGAGCGGAGAACATGGAATCTCCCTTGGTAACAATGGTGTCTGGAGGAAGCAGTCCAGTTCACAAAGCTTGAACTGGCAATCTTCCTAGAATTTTTCCTTCCTCTTGCCCTGCTTCTGTTCCTTTCTAATTTGTGCCTGAATTGTGACTCAGCTCTTCACCCTTAGACTTGCTGGTTGACTTCAGTTTGCATGGGTTGGCTAACTATGAACAGTAAAGGCTTTGCTTTGACTTGCTCATCCAGCTGTTTTCTTTCCTAATTCCTCTGATAAGAAACATCAGTTCGGCCATCCCCCTTTGTCACCCAGATAACGCCTCCCTCCACTGAACTGATGCTTGGCGAGGTCTTCTTCCCAGACACCTCTTAGATCCTGGGCTCTTCCCCAGACGTAGGGAGTATTTGATACAGAGTTAACTGACCTTCACCCAGTGACTTAACCCAGGCCACAGAACAAGAAGCAAATGAAGAATTTTCCCAGAATCAGAGTTGAGGATAACAATACCAATACTAATCCTTTTTCTTACTACTTAGGTTAAACACAACTACTGATGTATACTGAACACTCGTGTGCTGGCCTGAGCACATTACAAGTGTTGCATCTATTATTGTCCCATTTCACTGATAAAGAACCAGAGATATAGAGGTTAAGTCATCTATCCAGGGTCAGAAGGTAGTCCGCACTCCAAATGAAGGGAGGGAGGAGTATGGTGACATGACCTTCCTCATTTGGGCCCTTGTTGATCCAAAGTGTGAGAAGAGTAGGAACCACTAAATAGTAAATCGGGAAGGAGCACTGACGTTTTCAAGTTCTGAAAATCTGACGCAAGCCGGCTTCCTGGCACTGATCCAGAAGCAGAGTTGATTTCAGGGTCTGTTTCATTTAGAGACTCACAATGGATGTGGGGCCGCAGCTCCAACTCCCCCCACCTCTCTTGGTTCTCCTCTCCTTTGTAGTTTGCCTTTGGTCTCCAGCTGACTTCTCATGTTAATGATAGAGATGCTGACAGCTCCTGGGGCTACTTGGTTCCTCACTTGCATCCAGGAGTGGGGAAATGACTTTTCATCCGCCAGCCACTGAATACAAGTCTTGAACCTCATTCTCTTTTGACAGCATAGGTCCGGTGCCCACAGGAGGTTGCTGTGTGCTGGGGCACAGGCCTCAGAGAGTGTGGTTGTCTGGCCTCAGGACAAAGGAGCACAGGATTGAAGTGACAACATTTGAGTTTGCAATCCCTGGATTTTGTGATTTAATGCCCTTTCAGTTCTGGCATTATAAGTATCTAGAAAAAAAGGGTGAATCTGTGCCAGATGTACCTCCTTCTCGGCCCTTTTGTCATCTCTGCAGCTGTAATTCCTAAGAAGTGACTGTCATCTGTCTACCTCCTCCTGTGCGAGGTGGGGAGAAGAACAGAGGCAATAGTAAAGGGGAGAAAACCAGGCTGGAGCACATGGCTTTGAAAGGCTTGCTCAGGATGGGATGCAGCGGAGGTCTTACTCCACTTAATTTTTAGGGATTGAGGAAAAGAGCAGATAGAGAAGGTAGATAGAGCTTATGGGTTGTACCCAGAGCCACTGGTGAGCTATTGTGGCTCAGAGTGAATGAGTCCATAGAGAACTTCAACATCCCAGGACAAACATCCCTGCTGCCTCTGGCTGCTGGACCAACCTTACATGCTAGGGAAACAGAGCTGATGGGCAGGCTTCCTTCCCAGCAGGAAAAATACAAGAATGCAAAGGCTGGAACATGACTTGGTCTCAAGCTGACATCTTTCGAAAGCTGGGGCCTCTTATCTCCTCTTTGTTCTGTGCTTCCGCTTCCTATAGTCCTCCTGATTCAGATCAGTCATTGGGTTTGAATCCATGGCGTGGCTTCAGCCCCGCCCCCAGTGTTGACCCAATTTTCTTTTGGTTCCCTTCATTCAGCCACTTTAGGCTCATCTTTGACTTCCGAATTCTGATCCTCTGCTGTTTTCACTACTTATGGCTAAGAATGACCAGAGGCACCATTTACTGAGTCCCCACTCTTGCCTTGAGTTTTATAAGCATTGTTCCAACAATGTGCAACTTGGGTACTATTATTTACCACGAAAGCACGGAGGCTCAGAAGGGTTATATAACTTTCCTGAGGCCCCTTAGCTCATTAAGTGGCAGCATTAGGGGTCAAAGCCATTTCTGTCTGACATTCACGTCCTTTCTCTTTTCACAGCACTTTGCTGTCTCTTGCAGTGCAGAACCAGGTGGGAAGGCTGTCTGCAGGTTGGGGGGCACAGATGTACAGACCTCCAGGGTTTCACCTCCCATTTGGGTCTCTTTCTGGCTGGGTCCTCCTGGGACACCATGTCAAGCCCCCAAAGGCCACGGTTTCCCTTTCAACAGTAGAGCCCAAGCTTGACAAAACTCTCTTTTCCTCCATCCCTTTAACACAAACTGAGACAGGCTGATATTTTGAGAAAGATTTTTTTTACTAAACACTAAGGGAAGCTGGAGGGAAATAGTTACAGCAAATACAGGCAGTACAGAAATAGCCAGCTTCCCGAATACGCATTGCTGGCTCTAAGAATCGCAGTAGAAACAAGCAGAGAGCTTTTCTACTGCCCAAACCTGATGCTAAGGAAGCTACCTTTTCCCTCCCCAAAAAAAGCTGCCACAAGTATACATCTAGCCAAGGGTCTGGCAGGGAGGAAGAATGAGTAGGCAAGGCATGGCTGTAGGACCCACATCCCCCTGTGTAATCTTATCTGGTCCCATGGCCTTGATTGGCACCTGTATGCTGATGCTGCCAGCCCAGACTTCTCCTGGAAGACTCACTGGACATCTCTCTGTTTGGATGTCTCATGGAGTCCACTCCAACCCATCATTGATCTTCTCTCCAAATGCCTTCCTACTGTTGCAGTAGATGGCACCCCCATCCATCTACCCAGCTGGGCAACATCAATCCCAGGAGGAAAGCCATTCTTGACTGTTCACCCATGTCCAGCGGGCCACTCAGTTTTGTTAGATTTTATCCCCCCGTACCTCTTCACTTCTCACCTCCTGAACTACCTCTCACATTCAAGTCACCTGTATCTCTCACCTGGTCCATTCGCTCCACCTCACTCTTGACTAGTTTTACTACTGTTCATTTTACCTCCTTTGGTCTAGTTTTTGTGCTAAACATGAATCGGATTATGCCATTTTTCCTGCCTAAAACCCTCTAGGTGGTCTCCATTGGCTCAGAACAGAATATCAAATATAGTCTGACCCTGCTATTCCTCCAAGCTTATATCTCAGATGTTCCTGTACTTCTTGTACATGGTAACTTGGCCTTGATCCTGTCATTCTGAACCATGTTGGTTTCCTATGACTTGCTACTCTGACATCACGGCTTGGAGCCCATTCTTCTCTCTGCATGGAATACCCCTGTCTCAAGTTCTCTTACCTGCTGTCACCTGTTAGTCTTAACTTGGATATAACTAGCTCCAGAAGGTTTTCTCTATCCCATGAAACTGGGTTAAGTGCTAACTTATACTTATCACTTATAATGTCTTCTAGCTTTGGGGATTTCTACCCAAGAGCAGCAGCATGTGGGGTAAGTGACCACATCAGTAAATATCTGGTGAATGGATGAGCCAATGGAGGCATGAATGAAAGTGGAGTGACCAGAGCTCTGGAGGGGAATGATGTGGCTGGTGTAGGAAACAAAAGGCGGATCCGTTTCACAATAATAAACATTTCCAGAACACCTCCTCTATTTCAGGCTGTGTGATAAGCAGTATGGACCCAAGAGACAAAGGCCATACTTCTCTCGATTGGCAGGACCTTGACCTCACAACACTTGGCTCTTGTTACACTTTTATTGCTGTGAATCTCCCTTAGAGCAGGGGACCATTTGATGACCATTCACATAGGCTCATCTGGCCCACTTTACAGCCACAGAATTAAGTTTTAAAAGAAAAAGTATTCATCCTTCCTTTCCTCTTTTCTTCCTTCTCTTCATTTTTCTTACCTTTTATGTCCTGTCTTCTCTTTTCCTATTTAAATGAAAACCCCATGTCGTGCCTGTGTTTCCCTCCACTTTCATCTTCCTCTTTTAATTCATTTGTGATGCTCCAGATCTCACTTTTATTGTGATTTATTTAAGAATGTGCTGGTGGGACCAGGGCTAATGCATTTCTGAAGGTGGCGTGTTAGCATCCTAATTGATTACCCAGCATCCTCTGTGACTAACCCACTCCTGTGGTTGTCCAGGCGAGGAGGGGCTGGTGAGCAAAGCCGCCTAAGAGTTGGAAAGGGATTAGTGTTAATTCCTCCCAGACACCTCCCTGTGATGTTTCTCGGTCAATAAGAGATTATGTGGGGAGAAGGTTTAAACACACCCATGCTTCCTCTCATCACCTGCTAATCCCCTCTCTCCATTTCCACAGCAAACATGGGCATGGGGCCTGAGGTGTGGACCCGCTGACGTATGCAGGGCCCTTGAGAGCCTTCCTCCTTGTCCTGGACCTGTTGGGAGAGCCCTGAGCAGCAGAGCCTGCTGGTGGTGTTTCCAGGCAAATGGGCCCTTGGGAGGTATGATCAGGAGCTGCTGCGTGGTCTGATGGGTGAGGTGAGCAAGGAGTGGGTGTATAGGTACAACATGGAGAGAAAGTAGGAAGGCAGGCGAGGTTCTCAGCAGCATGGCATCACTATTGTGTTGGGCAGCCTCAGAGGTTGTGGCTGACAGATGTTCACAGGTGTTCCCTGTGAGCCTCACATCTGGGTGTTTTCAGTTTAGTGTGATGCCCTTCTTCTCTGTGGATGGGCCCTGTCCCTTATTTCTAACCAATCGTACATGGAAGGTGATGGGGCATCACTCCTGGGATCACATTGTGTTATGGAAGTCTCATTTTGTAAGCCGACTCACCCACTCTTTTTTCTTCATCCTTTGTGTGTGTGTGTGTGTGCGCGCGCACGCATGTGTACATGCACTTGTGTGTGGCTTTGAAGAAGCTAGCCACCATGAGTCCTATAACTAACTGCAAGGAACTGAATGCTACTGACAACCTGAATGAGTTTGGAAGAGGTCTTCTAGCCTTAGATGAAAACCTGGCTCTGGCTGCTGCCTTGGTGCAGCCTCATGACCCTTAACCACAGGACCCTGAGCCATGCTGGGACTCCTGATAGACAGAAACTTTGTGCTGTTTAAAGCTGCTAACTTTGCTATAATTTTTTTCTGATGATAGAAATCAATTGTGATATAAAACAAAGAGTGGTCCCTTTTCCCTCTTGCCTTGAGCACCAATGGATGCTTTTATCCTTTTCCATCACCAGAAAAGTCTCTCAGAAAAGGATAGTAAACCCATTCATACAAGCATGAACTTGATCGACCACAGCTTACGTTGCTTCTCTCTCAATAGGGGCTTCCACACTCAGATGAGCCTTAACACCTGGGGCTTCTTGCAAAAAATGTCTATTGGGTATTGCTAACTCCTTATCAAAAATATAAGGAACTCATACAACCCAATAGCAAAAAACCTAAAGAATCTAATTTAAAAATGGGCTAGTAGGATGCGTGGGTGGCTCAGTGGTTGAGTGTCTGCCTTCAGCTCAGATTGTGAGCCCGGGGTCCTGGGATCAAGTCCCACATCAGGCTCCCCACGCTGAGCCTGCTTCTCCGTCTGCCTGTGTCTCTGCCTCTCTGTCTGTTTAAAATCTTAAAAAAAATAAAAATGGGCAAAAGGTTTGAATAGATATTTTTCCAGAGTATGTCAGATGGCCAACAGGTACAGGAAAGGGTGCTCAAGATCACAAATCATCAGGGAAATGTAAATCAAAATCACAATGAAATATATCACCTCACACCTGTTGTGATAGCTATTATCAAAAAGACAAGGCATAATAAGTGTCGGAGGATGTGGAGGAAAGGAAACCCTTGGGCACTGTTGGTGAAAATGTAAATCGGTGCAACCATTATGGAAAAACAGTATAGAGGTTTCTCAAAACATTAAAAATGAACTACCACATGATCCAGTAATCTCACTTCCGGGAATATTTCCAAAGGAAATGAAATAGCCCTCTCCAAAGAGATATCTGCCCTCTTGTATTCATGGCCACATTATTCACAGCAGGCAAGACATGGAAGCAACCTAAGTGTCCACTGATAGATAAATGGATAAAGAACCTATGGTATGTCACAATGGAATATTATTCAGCCACAAAAAAGGAGAATCCTGCCATTTGCAACATTGATGGACCTGAGAGCAATATGCTAAATGAACTAAGTCAGACAGAGAAGACAAATATTGTAGCATATCACTTACATGTGAGACAGTCGAATTCATACAAACAGAGAGTAGACAGTGGGGAAAATGAGGTCTTGGTCAAAGGGTGCAAACTTCAGCCATTGGATGAATAAATTCTGTGGAATCTAGGGTACAGCAGGGTGACTGTAATTGTCAGTGCTCTACTGTATACTTGAAAGTTGTTAAGAGAGTAAATTTTTTTTAAAATTTTATTTATTTATTCATGAGAGAGAGAGAGAGAGAGGCAGAGACATAGGCAGAGGGAGAAGCAGACTCCCTGTAGGGAGCCCGATTCGGGACTTGATCTTAGGACCCAGGGATCACCACCTGAGCTGAAGGCAGATGCTCAACCACTGAGCCACCCAGGCGTCCCAAGAGAGTAAATCTTAAATGTTCTTGCCACACATAATTACACAGAGGTAATTATGTGAAAGGATGGAGGTGTTAACTAACCTTATTGTGATCATCATTTCGCAATTTATACACACGTCAAAGTAGCACATGCGTACCTTAAACTGGCATGGTCTGCATGTCACGGATACCTCAGTAAAGCCGAGGGGAAAGGCATATTGGCTCTTTCTAGTCAGTTGAGATAGTTCACTGTGTTTGAACTATGCTGTCCCCTTTCCGGGGTGGGCAGTTTGTGACAGCACTTTGAATTTTTCCCTCTTTCTTTTAAACTATTCTTTACTTGCCTAGGCTTTCAAGATCTGCTATTTAGGCTCCATTAGAAGGGAAATGACTTTCATTGTCAACTTCAAAACCCCTTTCTCAAAGCGAATCCCCTTTAGGCCAGAGTGACTCCACCCCAGGCCAGGGGCTCCCCACTCCCTCAGTAGATTCCCAGTTAAAAGACAGCCTGGCACCAGAGTCTCTCTGGAAATGAAGGCAGCATTCTGGGAGAGCAGGTCTGGGCGCTGGTTTTGGACATCTGGGTGAGAACAGCTCTTACTGTTTCCACTTAATTTGAAGGAACATGGGCTCTGAAAAAAGACAACTAAATTTTACCGTCTGTGAGCTATTTACTGGCTGTGAGCGACTTATTTAACCTCTCTTGTCCTGTTTCTCTTTTCAACATATGATTTTTGTGAAAATTGAATAAGATAATGCGATAAAGAGTTCTCAGTACCAAGCCAGCTCCCAGCTGTCATCCAATACCTATTGGGGGTTCTTCCTCCTGGGTCAGTGTTGGGGGAGGAGGTGGGAAGGGGAAGAGGGCAAGGACACAAGTTTCTCAGGGATGAAATGCTCAGTCTCAGAGCAGGGGGGCTGCTTCTCTTTCACTCTTCACTCTTTCCCTCTGATTCTTCTCATCTTCCTTCCTTCTCTGTCCTGAGTAAATCCATGCAAGGTGCTTAGGACAGTGCCTGGCTGTAAATACCCATCTTGCTGCTGTTGTTGTATTTCTATTATAATTGTCATCATCACCATTGTCTTCATTATCATCCTCATCACCTCCTGTCTCCCTGCTTACTCTCCTTTCTCTGGTAGAGGTAATAGACTTGTACCTTTTTTTCCCCCGTGATGCCGAGGCTGGGAGCCTGTGTAAATTGCATTTCCTGAACTCCCCTACCATCTGGCTCCTTGTTCAATTTTGCCAATAAGGAGATACCGTCAGAAAGAGAAAGGCCTCCTACTGGTTTCTTCTTTCTCTGCTTTTGGCAGTGTCTCTGGAAGGGGCTGCTTCCTTTTGGGATGATCCTAGCATCAGCCATGGCACCCCCATCTGGGTGATCATAGCTTCAGAAGGGAGCCTTCTTTGGTGCATGCACCAAGCGGCAGCCCTTCTCCACAGTGGGAGCACGGAGTGGGGCCTGCTCTCCCAGGCAGTTCCAGCCCTGACCAGGGGCATCGCAGCAGCGCTGCCCTGAGTGCACCCTGGGCTCTGCTAGCACCATGTCCTCCCCCTCTTCCTCCCGCCCTAGGGTGGTTGCTGCTTCCTGCAGTTCCTCATCTCCAGGCTGTCACACTTTTTGCTCTTTGCTTTCTCAGCCTTGGCAACACTTTGTAACTAGATCCCCGTGTTGCATCATTTCTTTTTGAATTTCCTACTTGGATTTCTGTTTTCCTGCATGGGCACAGACTCTTACAGGCAGTGACTTCTATCTATTCATTCCATAAGAAGAGGGATTACAAGTAATTTAGTATCAGAGCCTTTAGAGTTAACTGCTTTCTAATGGCTTCTGGTGATAGAGAATCGGCAGATGGGAATTAAAGCCACTTCCAAACTCACTTTCTCAAGGTTGTAGAAGGAGAAAGTGAGTATATGCCTCTCCCTTTTGCCCTCTCCGCCTCACCTCCGGATGTCTGTGGAGATCCCTGAAGCTGATTGTTTCATCCACTTATATCAGCGTAGGTCTTCAGAATGCCAAGAATAATTTCACCCATTCTTGAATTCTAAATGATCTTTTATACTTTTCCTCCTCTCTCCTCACCTCAACATCTGCCTCCTCCTTCTCCATCACTGTTGAAACAATCTCGAAAGAGGGTACTTCAAGATCCAATAAACTAGCTCCCACAATGGTTTTTGAAAAGTTAGTATTACTGAATATTCTCTGCCATGATGTAGGTAATATTTTTCAGATGAGAAAACTGTGGTATCGAAAAATTTATCATCTTGCCCATGACCACAGAGGTGGTAAGTGGTGGAGCTGGATTCCTAACCAATTCTGTCTGATTTCAAAGCCCATAAATTTAGTAACTATACAATTCTATCATTCATCCATCCATCTATCCAATAGTTAATGAGAGTTGAGTGTATGCCGAGCACAGTGACAAGCACAGTACCTGAGAGTGAGAAGGCCTAGCCAACATGACCTAACACACCACAGAGTTAGTTATGTCTAGAGCCATCCCTGAAAGAGTGAACACTAGGATTGAAGATGGAGTGATGAGGAAGGGGTGCTGGGGGTGCTGAGAAGCTAATAAGCAGAGAGAAGGGACAGGATGAAAAGTAACCCTGAGATGAGAGCCAGGTCCAAGTCAGCTGCAGGGATGCCATAGAGGATGTTGGTTTCCTTTTCTGCTCTCCAGAGTACTGGCCTGAAAACCTCCAACAATGTTTTAGACCACCAAAACCAAGAGCATATTCTATTTGATGAGAGACCAAAGTTCTCTCAGTATCTAATTTCTCTTTTTTCCCTCAGGGTCTTTTTGTTACTTTAACAAAAACAACAATTAAATAAACCGAATAATGAAATATGTAGCTTAACTACTGTATCTTTGACCAAATTTTAAATTTCTGGGAGAAATAATAAAATTGGCCCATCTTGATTCAGTGTAACATCACTTGGAGGAATCATAAGTGTCACTCTGTTAAGTAATGGAAGCCATTTAAAAAAAAATCTAGATAATATTCCAAAGGGTATAAATTTGGAGAGCAGAAACTCTAACTCACCTTCATGAATCTTGACACAACACTTAACATGGGGTCAGGGATTTTAACTCCAATATGTCTGATTCCAAAGCTCTGAAGTACCTTCTGCCTGAGTTGTTATTTCCCTGCATCTGTACAGAACTTATTTATTGGCTCTGTACCAATCAGCATAGGCTACTATGCTGTGGTAACAATTGTGCCCCTAAGTCTTGGTGGCTTAGAACAGTGATCCTCACGTGTGGTTCCTGAACAGCAGCATCAGTATCACCTGAGAAACTGTTAGAAATGCAGATTCTTGGTCTCTCCTTTAGACCTACTGAGTGAGAAACTTTTAGGATGGGGCCCATCAGTCTTCCTTTACCAAGTCCTCTGGGTGTTTTTGGTGTACACTGAAGTTAAAGAACAATAAAGAGTTGTTTCCCACTCGCCTTACTAGAGCATTTGGGGTTGTCTGTAGGTCTGTTCTACATCACCTTTCTTTGCCATTGTATGGAGCAGTCCCTACTGAGACTGAAAAGAGAGACATGATGAACCAAGAACTATCTCTTAAGACTTTGCTCTGAAGTTACACATACCACTTGCTCTCATATCCCATTGTCCTCAGCAAATCTAAGGGAAATGGGGGCAGAAACAGAATCCTGTCACAGAGAGGGCATACATAAGAAGGGAAATAGGACCATAGTATTAGTTTTATTTTTTCATTTTTCTATAGATTTACAAGTGCTAGTAAGAGGTATTGTTTTGATAAGCATTTTTCAAGGTCATGGAACAATCATAATTTTTTCCATTGTTAAGTTGACATTGTTCAGCTTGCATGGTCATTTTTATGGTTCTGCTCTACTGTGCACAACAAAGTTAACAAATTAATCTATAGTATGTCAAGTGGTAAAAAGCAACATGAAAAAAAAACTGAGCAGGGTAGGACAGATGGAGCTATTTTATATAATGTGACCAGAGAAGACCTTTCTCATCAGATGAGCCTTAGGAAAGATTGAAAAGAAGTGAGGGAATTAGGTACCCGGTGCAAGAGAATTCCAGACAAAGAGTGAAGTCCTCCAGGTGGTGATATGGTTGGCATGTTGGGGAAACTAAATAGTGATTAGAACAGAGTGAGCTAAGGTTTAAACTTTTGAAACATTATTCATAGTGAGATGTAAATTTTTTTTTTTTGAGATGTAAATTTTATATAGGGACCCAGTACACACACACACACACACACACACACACACACTCAGTTGCACACATGCTCTTGCTGAATTCTAAGTTCTACAAGATAATACTTACCTTTACTGTGTGCAATGCACTGTAATAGAGTCTATTCTATTTTATTAAAAAATTCTTATCCTAAGTACCTAAATTGATTATGTAATCTGCCAGTAGGTCAGAACCTACAGTTACACTAAGGTAGACTATGAGTGTTAGGAATTAAGACCGGAGAGGTAGTGGGGGTAAGCCAGAGGATGGGCTTTTCAGGTTCTTGAAGGAAGCTGAGTGAGCAGGAAGGCTACAACACTTATTACGAGGAATAACTTGTGTTTTTACATGACCCTGGCTGCTCTTTGGAGAATGTAATATGATAGGCCAAAGGTAGAATCACAGAGAGGAGCCCACAGAAAAGGTGGGCTTGGACCAGAGGGGTAGTAGAAGAGTTGGTGAGAAGTAGTCTGGTTATAGATTTATTTCAAAGCTAGACCAAATGGTATTTTATGATAGACTGGATGTAGAATGGTAAAGCAAGGTGGCAGCCAAGGATGATTTCAGTGTTTTGGACTGAGCAACTGGAAGAAGAGAATTGTTGTTTATGGAGAAGAGTCGTCTGAGGAAGAATGGGAAGAGAGTGGGATCAAAAGTTCAGTTTGGTGTGTGTAAACTCTGGAGACATCTAGGTGGAGATGTCAAAAAGTCACCTTTATATTGAGGTCTGGAATTTAGTGCTGGAGACATACACTTTGATTAATTTATAAATGGTGTTTAAAACCCTACCAGATAGAATTACCTAGGAATTGTTCTTGACCTACAGGAGAATGAGCCTTGAGACACACTGACAGTTGGGAGTTGTCAAAGATGAAGAAAAGCCAGCAGGGGAGTGAGATGGATTGACCAGAAATGTGAAAGGAAGACCAAGAATGAGCATTGTCCTTCACAAAGGAGGGAGTTGTCAAGTGTATTAAAGGCCACTGATGAGTTAAGAGTCAGGATTGAGAATTGACAGTTGGATCAGGCAATGTGGAGGTCATTGGTGACCTTCCAAGGAGCTATCTTAATGGGGTTGGTGCAAAACATAGCATGATTGCATTGGGTTCTTGAGAGAATGTCAGGAGATGAAGGAGAAACAGACTCTTCTGAAGAGTCTCACTTTAAAGGGGAGCAGGGAAATGGGTGGTGGCTCTTAGGGTCGGATGTTAGACTTGCAACTGCCACAGTATCTTTCAGCCACCAGGGAAAGGCCAAGGGAACTTCAGAGGCTTTGGCCAGAGAATTTACACTGATGAGATGCTGATGTTATTCAGCAAATACTGACTACCTTAATACCACCTAACTCTCAGGCAAGTAGTTTGTTACCTGTAACCACATGTGCACTAGAAGGAGTGGCATGAAGTATATGCTTCCGTTAGGCTTTTGTTCCTGGAAGCATGGCCATGTAGTTTGGGGTATGGGCACTGGAGTGAGTTCCTGGCTTGTTGACTAACTGTGTGTTCTTGGAGAAGTTACTTAACACACATGAGCCTTGGTTTCTTCATCAAAGCAATAGGTATTATAAGTATTCTGAGTCCATAGGACTATTTAGAGGAAGAAACGAGATAATTCATAGAAAACATTTATGTAGTGGCTTTGAAATTAAAATTTTCAATAAATATAAGTAATTATTATTACTATATATAACTTTTATTTAACAGTGCTGGTTAAAGAAAACCCTTTGCACACACCCAGTTTTTGGAAGACCTAAAAAAACCAACTCTCCTTGGCTTCCTTGGTACAGTCTTGATGACCTTAAATAAACTTCTAGATCAAGGCCCAGCAGAGGAACATTTTTCTGACAGAACAATAGGGCAGCACAGCTCCAATCCCGGCTGTGTCTCCATCCCTCCCTCGGCCCGCCTCCTTTGATAGAGTTATTCAGTTGTTCATCATGCCACAGTGGCCACCAGAACCTCTGAGTTCTCTCGAACCTCCTCAGTGTATTTACTGCTGAGCAGAGGTGCCTCAGAACAATTAAATCAAATGACAGTTGTCAAAAGTGTTGGCACTTCTTTGGCCTGTGAGTGCCAGACTCCACTTCCTGTGTAGGTTGGCACCTGGAATTTATAATAACCTGCCTGGCTCCCTGCCCCCCTCTTTCTCCGATTCTCTGCAGCACAGGCCATTTATCCCCACAGCAGGCCTGACTTGCCCCAGGCTCTGGAACTAACCAGCTTCTTCATCAGAGGGGGAAAAAAAAAATACCTGGATACACAGCCTTGTTGAGGATCTCATGGTGACCTGTCCTCCAGCCCTAGAGCGAGCTTGCCACTTCTTTCTGTCTTTCTAAAGATTTTTATTTATTTATTCATGAGAGACACATAGAGAGGCAGAGACATAGGCAAAGGGAGAAGCTCAATATGGTACTCGATCCCAGGACCCCGGGATCATGCCCTGAGCCAAAGGCAGACACTCAACCACTGAGCCACCCAGGCACTCCTGCCACTTGTTTCTTGTTCCAGTTTTTGTCTTATCATCCTCTCGAATCCGTCTGAGACCAACACCTTCTCACTTAGCCTTCCTTCTTTCTGCAGCCAAGGCCCCGGACTTCCATCTTCTGCTCAGACTTCCCCCTAATCTCTAGGGCTTGCTTGATCTGAGTTAGAAAAGGTACCAAGGCACCACCTCGGTAGAGTTCAGGCATTGCTTTAGAAACTTTCTGTATTTTATTCCTTTTATTGTTCATGTCAACCATCTGAGCAAGAATAAAGCAGGACCAGTGACTTTCCCAAGAGCATACAAGTGATAAGAGAGAGAGTTGTATTTTGAAGCAGGGTAGATTTTTAGGGTATGAGATACATCCAAACAATTTGACACTCACCTCCTAAACTTTGCTTTCTTTTTCACCCTCCACTTAGGAGTTCTTCATGTGATAGGTAAATTCTGGAAATCTGATGAAGCTTAGCATTCTACCAGGTAGGTGACTGTAAGACAAAGGGATGATAATGGCTTCTCTCTGCTCTCTCTCTTAGACTTGAATGTTGTCATCTGGTAAATATGGGGTCAGAGCAGATCCATCCCTCACAGACATCAGGTGAACATCTCTTCATTCTCCAGGTAAATTTACCAAAGAGCTCTGCATGTGGCTTTGGGTACAAGCTCAACTATTAATAAAATTTTACTGAGTTTTCCCATTTGTCATTGTCCCTTGTGGGTATTTCTCCCTTGGGATGAAGCCGGGATGGCTAGATCTGAATATTCTTTTTGGGTTCCAAAGACCAAAACTTACAATGGATTCCTGAACAACACGTCTGTCAGGCTTCCGATCCAGGGCTCTGAATGTACAGAACTAAGTATAACAAGGCATTAAATACAGCAATAAAGGCCTTTCCACCACCAAACAAAGCCCCAGTTCTGATGGGATCTCCTACGTACAATAAAATGCTAAGCATTTGCTCAAACATGCCTTTAATCCCAGGCAGAAAATTCCATTTGCAAACTTCCTCTGGATATTCTACAATGGCTTCAAATTTCTTATGTTTGACTGAATGAGACACCATCACTTCAATACTGGGAAATACAAAGGCTTTTCAAAGGAATGTACTCTACAAGAAGCGCTCTTTTTATTTTATTTTTTTTCCACTCCAAGAGTTGACTTTTAATATCTGATGTTTGAATTTGTAGTTAGCAAGTCTTTGCATCAGGCCTGTGCATTCCTGTGGCAGGAGAGAGAAGAAAGGGCTGAGGTTTATTGAAAGAACGGTAAAGCATGTCTGAGGCGTTGCTCTGGCCCCGGCTGGTTGGGCGGAAAAGGAAGAAGCAATCCGTCTGAAGGAAGTCACTCCGTGTTTCAAAGACATCTCCCTTTTGTAGAAGTGGAGATATTGCCCGTCCATGTGGAGAATTCCCTTCAGATCTGGCGCTGACCCCCCGTCAGTCTTCAGGCTGATAGGCCCCGTCTGCATTATCAGTATGACCCTGTGCCCCAGTTTAGCGCTGGATTTTCTGCACCACATTCATAAAACGCTATTTCCTTGAGAGCTTTAGATAAGCTCCCTTCCAGGCAAACACTCATCTTTGCTTCTGGGATGGAGATTCTGGTCCGAGTCCAGATCCCGTTCCCTTTTGTATCGAGGACAGGAAAGTATGGTAGGAGAGTGTGGGGCCGGAAGGAAGAACATGATTGTTGCATGACCTTTGGTAGGATGCCATTCGGCTCTGTGCTATGTGTGCTATGACACCTGTGCTATGACATCTGTGCTATGACAAAGCCCCAGCACTTACGTGACCATGTAGCAGATGCTTATTTCTTGCTCATTTACCAGTTTTGCCATTTGTGCTCCTTCTTATTGTCCAGCCTTCCCTGTGGTGATTCAGGGATTCAGACTCTGCCCATCTTGGGACATATCCTCCCCTAGGCCCTCAGAGTCCCTTTCCTTCAGTTTGCATGGGAAGATAGAGGCCGGTGAAAGTATAACCACTCCTTAGCCAACTCAGCCAGGAGGTGATGCATATTCCATCAGCCGGATCTTGCCACAGGACCTCAACTAGATGAAAAACCAACTTGATATGTGAACTTTGGCTGGTGAGCAGCTTTCATGCAATAAGCTCTAGTATTGAAGAGATAACTAAAATCTTTGGTGGGTAGCTAGCTATTTCTAAACCTCTGGAAATTTCTATTCCTTAGCTCCTGAGCTTCTAGAGACTAACATTGATTATTCAAGGTCACACAGTTGGTAAATGATGAGGTTAATACTAGAAGCAATATCTCATAGCTCGTGTTCCATATTGCTACTAACTACATCTGACAACACCATAAAAACGTTTCAAGTCAGTCTAGACGCTGTCCCCTTTCTTTTTCCTCATATCCTAATATGAGGCTTCAGAAAGACTATTTTGAGTTGACCAACATCAAACCATTTTTATAATAAATTTATTTTTTATTGGTGTTCAATTTGCCAACATACAGAATAACACCCAGTGCTCATCCAGTCAAGTGCCCCCCTCAGTGCCCGTCACCCATTCACCCCCATCCCCCACCCTCCTCCCCTTCCACCACCCCTAGTTCGTTTCCCAGAGTTAGGAGTCTTTATGTTCTGTCTCCCTTTCTGATATTTCCCACACATTTCTTCTCCCTTCCCTTATATTCCCTTTCACTATTATTTATATTCCCCAAATGAATGAGAACATATAATGTTTGTCCTTCTCCGATTGACTTACTTCACTCAGCATAATACCCTCCAGTTCCATCCATGTTGAAGCAAATGGTGGGTATTTGTCGTTTCTAATGGCTGAGTAATATTCCATTGTATACATAAACCACATCTTCTTTATCCATTCATCTTTCGATGGACACGGAGGCTCCTTCCACAGTTTGGCTATTATGGACATTGCTGCTAAAAACATCGGGGTGCAGGTGTCCCGGCGAACATCAAACCATTTTTTTAAATTAAAAAATAGATGATAAGGATAGGTTGAATAGTGTCTCCTCACAATTCATGTCGATCCAGAACCTCAGACTATGACCTTTTCTGGAAACAATATTTCTTCACATATATTTAGTTAAGGCTATTAAGGTGAAATCATCCTGGATTTAGGGTGGACCCAACATCCAGTGGCTGGTGTCCCTATGGGAGATCACAGGCACACAGGGAGGAAGACCGTGTGAAGACAGAGCGGAGATCGGAAGAACATGGCTGCAAAGCAGGGAACACCAAAAGCCACCAAAAGCCACCATAATATTAATATATTATAATAATATTATATATTATATATATCTTTTATATATATATAAAAGAAACTTCAGAGGGAGCATGGCCCTTCAGACACACCCTTTTTGTTTGTTTGTTTTTTAAAGATTTTATATATTTATTCATAAGAGATGCAGAGACACAGGCAGAGGGAGAAGCAGGTTCCCTGCAGGGAGCCCGATGCAGGACTTGATCCCAGGACCCTGGTTCATGACCTGAGCCAAAGGCAGAGGCTCAACCACTGAGCCACCCAGGCGCCCATCTGCTGACACACCTTGATTTGGGTTTTTTGTCTCCAGAACTGGAGGACAATAAATTTTTGTTATTTAAAGCCATCAAGTTAGTGGTACTTTGTTTTGGCAACCCTAGGAAATTAAGACTGGCTCTCCTCAGGAACAAATGGGGGAATCTTCCATCTCACACATGGGGGACCTGGGAACGGGAACTCCCCAAACCAAGAGGCTTTAGTCTGAGGCAAGAGAAGAGCAGCACATATGTTTAATCTGTGGTAAATGGTGTCCATTTCAGCAAAGCTCAGTATCAAATGAGGAATTTGCTTTAGCTGGCACCAGAAATTTGGGAGCCAGTCAGTTCTTCGGGCTCTGGATTCAACGTCTTAAGCAAACCTTCACACTGTAGCACTTGTACTACTACTGAAAGATCCCACACTTGAAGTTAAAAACTCAGCTCTATCCCCTTTCTATACTCTTTCTGTGATCCGGGGCCAGTCACTTGATGTCCTTGGAAAGCAGTGTGATCTTTGCCCCTTCCTTGTAGAGCTCGACCCTATCCAACATGCAAAGCGTCCTTTGCAGTGTTGTCAAATAGGGGGGCACTCAGATTACTCCTTTCCTCACTACTTATCTAGGCCCTGATCTTAGCTGTGGTTTTTCTCATTACTTATTTTCAGGAGCTTTTTAGATTTTAACCTCCAGGGACCCCTGGGTCACTCAGTGGTTGAGTGTCTGCCTTGGCTCAGGGCATGATCCTGGGGTCCTGGGATCAAGTCCCACATCAGGCTCCCTGCAAGGAGCCTGCTTCTCCCTCTGCCTGTGTCTCTGCCTCTCTCTTTCTGTGTCTCTCATGGAGAGAATAAATGAATAAAATCTTTTTTAAAAAAAGATTTTAACCTCCATCTCCTTAAGGACCATGTCTTTCTGGGTCACTGTTCTATCTCTCACACCTGACAATATTTGTGGGATAAATTATTGAATTTGCCTTGCCGCTGATCTAAGTTCTTTGAGAAGAGGAGCCCCATTCTCTTATTTACTTTGTATTCTCTCCAGGGCTTTCTTAGGACAGGGTGAGAAAATATACTCAGGGAGTATTGTTTTGATGGAATTATTAGGAGAGTAAGTGAGAAGGAAAGGAAAGTTCTTTGGGTTCACACACACACAAAAGAGTTTGAGATGAATGCATTTCTGTGTCTTAATTGTTGAGGACTGCTGGTCCTCGGAATCAGAGAGCTTTATTATCTTTTTAACTTGTACATATATAGATTTATGAGAGTCTGTTTCAGTGAATGTATTCAGGATCATTGACTCCAGAGAAATTGTGAAGCACAAACCATTTTCTCTTTGGAAGGACAGATTAAAAGGTCAGTGCTTTTAAAGTCAGTAAAATAATGTGTTCTCTCACTTTTTAAAAACTTTCTGGGAAGAAGATTATCGGAACTCAAGGGGACAGAGTTGAGTGTTGCAGCAGCTGGTTCCTAGAATTTGGGTTCTGACTTCAAGATCCCTGAAGGGCTCTGTCCATCGTGTCCATGTCTGTTCTTCCCTCTGAGGCCTGGGCTCCGTCCACCTGATGTGCCCTGCTGGCTGTTGCAGAACTTGATAGCAGCATGAGGGAGAGCTGACTGGTTGGCAGCCACTGGTGGAGAGGGGTGGGGGCCCCCTCAATGTCTAACTGGGTGGATATGGGGGTGGCAAAAATCCCCGAATTGATGCCAATCCAACCTCTGGGATTTGTTTCAACAATGCTGCTCTCCCACCTTCAAAATAATGGATATTCTAATCGTTATACAATGTATATGAACAGCAAAACAACACCCTATACACCTTAAGTATATACAATTTTTATTTGTCAATGATACCTCAGCAAAGGTAGAAAAAAATAATGCATTAGCAAACATCTATGGGGGGCTTATAATGTGCCAAGTACGATGTTAAGCATTTTAAACCACCTCTTTCACTCAGTCATCATTACCCACTAAAATAGGCACCATCACTATCATCTTTCTTAATTTTACAGATGGGAATCTGGGGCTCAGAGAGGTTAAGTGACATGCCCAGTGTTGCACAGCCCAGAAGGGCAAAGGCAGACCTTGAACCTAAGTGTTTCTACACTAAAAAAAGGGGCATCTCCATGCCAAGAGCTAAGCCCATTGCCCTAGAGGCCCCAATTCAAATGGTTTTACATCCCACAAAGTGGCTAAAGTTGGAAGAATAAAGCAGCACTGCCTCCAAGTGTCCTCATGACAGCGGGGTAAGGGAAGACATTTGCACAAGCAGATCTGGCCACCAACTCCACTTCTCTCCTTCCTCAGTGACTGCAAGGGCTGTCCCATTTGAAGTGGGTCATCCCGGGTCCGTAGGCTGCAGATTCATTGTCTTCTCCTTCTCTGTTTCCTATAGTGGGGCCACTTTGTCCTCACACCAGACTGCGCTGAATGGTTCAGAGTCAAAGTTGAAACTGTAGGGGACCCAGCATCATGTCTTACCCCTTTTCTTTAACAGCTTGGAGTCCAAGTCCTAGGATGCTGGCTGCTAACTGAGTCTGGAGAATGGGGTTCCTGGATCACCTGCCCATGCTGCGAACCGAATCACTCTGGCATGGAATCCTCTGGAACTGATTTTGACCTTCTTGATTGATGTTTCTTCACCTGAGTCCCAACTCCTCTCCAGCCAAATTCACCTCCTGCAAGCTATCACTTCAATCCCTCTACCTTCTGGACCTGCCCATTCCATGACAGCTAGCCTGGTCTGAGCTAAGGAAGATCTGAGGTGAAGCTTTGGTGTGAAAATAGAGCAGCCTCGAGTCTCGTTGGCATTGGTAGCATGTAAACTGATTTTAGGGGAGAAAGGATGCTGTGCTGCCCTGGCCATCTTGGCATAGGTCCTGGACTCCCAGCCCAAATCCCAGCTAATAAATAAAGGGTTATTTTGCTCTTGGTTAGCTGGGCACAGCCTATGCATATTTCCTCCATTGAGGGCTTAATGAAGTGATTATTGGCCGTGAGCTGAGAGAAGAAAGTCAGTGTGGCACACAGAGCTCAAGACAGGAGTTCTGGAAGTGGACTGTCTAGATTTAAATCCTGGCACTGTCACCAAGTTAGTGTTTGAGTCACTCAGGTTTTTTTTTTTCATCTGCAAAATGGGTATAAGTGTACCTTCTGCTTTCTAAAAGTTCACATCATGCCCCTTCACTTTTACAAAAGACCTATATTAGTACAGAAATGACTTTTTTTTTTTTTTTTGTAAAAGCAAAATCCCCTTCAGATTTCTTTTGGCTAGCAAAAGCAGGTAGTAATGTAAGTCCTTTGTGAAAGCCTGGTTCCTGCCCTCAGCATAGCACTTTGCCTGGGGAAAGGGTGCCTATTCTTTTTCCCCCATGCAAAATCCATTGAAAGATGGAGTTCTGATCATAAAACCTATTCTTGTGAAGTGGGTCTTAGCTGCCTTTGCAGAGGATGCCCAGATGCTAGCCATAAGCTGTGCTCCTCCCAGCCCCCGCTCCCTAGTGCTATCCCCACAGGGACTCCTGACTCTTGTTGAAACTGCCAGAAACATGACCTGGGCTTGCCTGGGGGACCCGCTTCTTGATCTGAGCCTGGCAGGTCTAGCCCTCATCTTCTGTTCTGACACATCTCTGCTCTGTGGAGAGAAGGAGACACAGACACAGCAATTGCTAGGAGGACGAAGAATGACTTTTTGCCCCCAGTAGTTTTGATGTCAGCATCACCAGGCCAGGATATTCTGACTGGGAGGACACCCAGATGTCATCTCCTTTGTCACTGGGATAACATTAAAGAGCCTTTGCCTCTGGGGAGTGCTGCTTTTTTTTTTTTCTTCCTCAACATTTTCTAGTTGTTTTGTTTTGTTTTTTATTTCCGTTTCACAAAAGCCTTGAAGAAGAGGAAGGGACGAGTTCTTATTGTGGAAATGGAGTCCAGTGGTCAAGCTGTACTGCTCTCTTCTACACTCTGACTCTGATAATGCATACTGTTCCCTCTGCACACACCATCTCTCCTGACTTCTCCTCTTTGTGTTTTATCTCTCCATTCTACTCCACCTCTCCATGCCTCCATTCCACCCCATCCCATCCCAGAACCTCTTACTGAAGTGACAGTAGTATCTTAGAAAAACCAGAAGCTTTTATGTCAGACCTACGTTGAGACACCAGATCTACCTGGCATGAGCTGTGTGACGTCACATTTCTCAGCTTCTGTTTCTTCGTTGTAAAATGTGGAGAGAAATACCTCATCCATTCAGGAATGGTTAGAACTGAATGATGGTACAGAAATGAAAGACTGTCCCCTATACACGTCACGATTATTGTTATCATGTGCAAAGCACTATGCTAGCCACGGGGGCAACTTCAGACCCTAGAGTCCAAAGGTGTCTGTCTGTGGAGACTTGCATTTCATAACAAAGGACACTATGCATGCCCTTATTGGCTGTATATGGCAAAGTGTGTTAAGTTTTATGAGAAGTATAAAATATAATGAAAGGAAATATTACAGCTAACCTGAAGTGTGTGTGTGAGTGCACATGTGTGTGCATGAGTGACAGAGAGCTTCACAGAGAAGGGAGCATTTGAACTAGACCAGGAAGTAGGGTGTGTCAGGCAGACAGGAAGGGGCCACAGAAACTTTAAGGTAAGCTATTGCACTTCTCTGAGCCTCTGAGTCCTCAGATATAAAATGAAAGGTAAAATGTATAGATCAAATGAAAAATAATAATTATGAAAGCACTTAGATAGAACTTAATTTTGCTTGGACCTGTTCTAAGTGAAGTATATACATTATTTCTTTACATTGTTATAATTTTCTGGAATAGGTACTATTACAAGTTTGACTAATTTTATAGTCAAGGCAACAATAGCACCAAATGGTTAAATAAATGTCCATGGCTACATAGTGTTTATGGCGAAATGGAATGAATAGGAAATGCTTATGCAAGGCCTGGGGGCTCCAGTAGGGAGGAGAGCGGGGTAGATCTAGAATCCCAGAACATGAACAATCTTACTCTGGTCACACAAATTTTTGGTTTTCCCTCACACGAGCTCTTCTTTTTTAAAAATTTTATTTAAATTTAATTAATTAACATATAATGTATTATTGGTTTCACAGGTAGAGGTCAGTGATTCATCAGTTTTATAGAACCCCCAGTGCTCAGTACATCATATTCCTCCTCAATGCCCATCACCCAGTCACCCCATCTCCCCTCCCCTCCAGTGACCCTCAGTTTGTTTCCCATGATTAAGAGTCTCTTACAGTTTGTCTCCCTCTCTGATTTCATCTTGTTTTATTTTTTCCTTTCTTCCCTTCTGATCCTCTGTTTTGTTTCTTAAATTCCCCATATAAGTGAGATCATATGAGAATTCTTTCTCTGACTTATTTCACTTGGCATAATATCCTCTATTCCGACCACATTGTTGCAAATGGTGAGATTTCGGCTTTTTGATGGCTGAGTAGTATTCCATTGTGTGGAATACTTCTTTATCCACTCATCTGTCAATGGACATCTGGGCCCTTTCCATAGTTTGGCCATTTGTTGACACTGCTGCTATAAACACTGAGGTGCTAATGCCCCTTCAGATCACTGTATTTGTATCTTTGGGTTAAAACCCAGTAGTGCAATGCTGGGCCATAGGGTAGCTCAATGTCCAACTTTTTGAGGAACCTTCATATTGTTCTCCAGAGTGGCTGCAACTGCTTGCATTCCCACCAACAGTGTAAGAGGATTCCCCTTTCTCCACATCCTCACCAACATCTGTTGTTTCCTGACTGGTTCACTTTAGCCATTCTGACAGGTGGAAGGTGGTATCTCATTGTGGTTTTGATTTGTATTTCCCTAATGCTGAGTGACGTTGATCATTTTTTCATATGTCTGTTGGCCATCTGTAGGGCTTCTTTGCAGAAGTGTCTGTTCATGTCTTCTGTTCATTTCTTGATTGGATTATTGGTTTTTGGGTGTTGAATTTGATAAGTTCTTTATAGATTTTGGATACTAGCCCATTATCTGATATGTCATTTGCAAATATCTTCTCCCATTCTGTCAGTTTTCTTTTGGTTTTGTTGACTGTTTCCTCTGCTGTGCAAAAGCTTTTTATCTTGTTGAAGTTCCAATAGTTCATTTTTTGCCTTGTTTTCATTGCCTTTGGAGATGTCTCTAGCAAGAAGTTGCTATGGTTGAAGTCAAAGAGGTTGCTTACTGTGTTGTCCTCTAGGATTTTGATGGATTTCTGTCTCATATTTAGGTCTTTCATTAATTTTGAGTCTATTTTTGTGTATGGTGTGATAAAAAGGTTCAATTTCATTCTTCTGCATGTGGCTGTCCAATTTTCCCAACACCATTTGTTGAAGAGACTGTCTTTTTTTCATTGAATATTCTTTCCTGCTTTGTCAAAGTTTAGTTGACCTTAGAATTGAGGATCCATTTCTGAGTTTTCTATTCTGTTCTGTTGATCTATGTGTCTGTTTTTTTGTGCCAGTACCATACTGTCTTGATGTTCACAGCTTTGTAATACAGTTTGAAGTCAAGAATTGTGATGACACCAGTTTTAGTTTTCTTTTTCAACATTCCTTTGGCATTCAAGGTATTTTCTGGTACCATACAAATTTTAGGATTATTTGTTCCAACTCTGTGAAATACGTTGCTGGTATTTGGGTAGAGATTGCATTGAACGGAGAGATTGCTCTGTGTAGCCTAGACATTTAAACAATTAAACAATATTTGTTCTTCCAATCCACGAGCATGGAACTTATTTTCCATTTCTTTGTATCTTCTTCATTTTCTTTCCTGAGTGTTCGCCCACATGAGTTCTGATGCCCTATTCCATAGACTAGTGTGGTATATCAGCACAAGGAATAGCTAATGAAACATTGTTGCTAAACTCTGTAAATGTGCAAGGTCTCTCTTAATGCTGATTTGTAATTAGAGGACTTCCAAGAAAGAAGATTCGTCACTACTTCTTAAACAAATGTGCTCTGTGAGCAGTTCTGCAGCCACGTGGGAAAGGAAGAACAGGAATCAATAGCCCCAAACTCATTCCAATCATAGCTATCCCGAGGTGCGAAAGCTATCCCAGTAGCTTTACCCAGTGGGAGAAGAAATGAAAGTGAATCCCGTAGATTTCTGCTTTGGGTTCAAATACTCACTTGGGCTGTTCCCCTTCCTTCTGTTCCTAACCTGAATGAGGTTAGGAGTTGACCTGATTGGGTAGACTATGATAGATAATTTCAGCAGGAAGTACTTGAAACAGGGCAGTTGAGTATTTCAAAATCATCGGGAGCATTGGAGCAGCAGCGGACAGTCTGGGGCTCTGCAGAAAAACCTGGTGGAACCAACCTGCCCACAGAGTTGCTTCCTCTGCCCGCATCAAGAATTTGGGAAATCGATAAGTACTGGTGTTGGAACTATTGACTCCAGTAACAAAATGACTGAGTTACTGTCCAGGGCTCAGCGAACTGGTTGCAGCTGCTGCTTCTGAGCCTGCTCAGAGGGCCTCTCCCGGTGCTGGTCTTGCGTGCCTTTCAGGTTCTGAAACTCTGCCCTCTGATTTTGACTGTATTGCTCCCTCATGAATGAGCTCATGGAAGTTACTCTACCTCTCCACCCCTCAGTCTCCCCATCTGCAAAGTGTGCCTAAGAATACAACTTGTCAGGTTCCTGTAAGACTTCAGGAAGGAAAGTCACGGAAAGAGCCCAGCAGAGTGCTGACCTCTGCTGTTATTTCTTCCTTCGCCTGACAACACGGTGTGGTTTCAGTATTGTTGAGCTGTGCTCCCAAATCCTGAAATACTCTCTTCTGCCTGTCAGAGGCTTACCATTTCCACATGATGCTCATAGATCGTTAGAGCCAGAAGGGAATTAGTTAGGATTTCATCATTTTTAACACCCAAGCAGCCCTGTAGCTATTTCCCCCTGGGATCTAATGTTTTAGAAGACTATGTCTAAAACAGTGCATCTGTTAAGCAATAATTAATTTGTACTCATGCTTTTTAAAAACCAAAGGCATTCCACAAAAAGACCTTCTGACAGGCATGAATTAATCAGTTTTCCTACATTGAATGAATATAGTTTGAGTCTTAAAAAAAAGAAAAGAAAACTTGACATTTCAGTTTGCTTGAGTGGCCTCACTTTGGGTTCATGTACAATTTGTATTTGGCTTTTGTAACTGAATGTGCACACACACATTCTTCCTGTGAGAACCATGTCATCTAGGGGCTGTGCACACCAATTGGCTTGGGGCCCCTTGAGCCACGCCTACTGAGGTGTATGAACAGAGAGTGGGGAGGGGGAAGCACCTCAATCGGAAGTTGAAGTGTAGTTACTCAAGGAAGGTAGAAAGAATGCTGGGAGGCCATAATCCAACAAAGGCCCTCTGTTCTAGAACTTTCCATTAAATCTTCACAATAAGCCTGTGAGGTTGGCCCTATGTTATTGCTATTTTAAGATGAGAAGACTGAGGCCTTATGGGGCTCTACATTTGCACAGCAAGGGTTTGAAGAGGTCCACATTTGGTAGCTACACTTGTGGTGAGCACAGCATAACCTATGGAGATGTCAGGTTGCTATTATACACCTGAACCTAATGTTACATTGCATGTCAACTATACTAAAATAAAAAAGAGGAAAGGAGGTTCATATTTGTACAGGAGTCCAAATTAGTTGCAGAGGTGGGTCTCCTGGCCCTGTGGCTGGTGTTCTTTCCACAGGTTAATATTCTCATGGCTGATGCCCTGGCCACCAGTTTGGTCTCCTTCGGCTCTTTCCTTCCTTCCTGGAACTCTTCCTCCCCCTCTACCCCTTTCATCTCTAGGCTCAGCTTTTCTTACCAGAGAGACTCTAGAGTCCAAATTGCTTCACGACAGAGACACAGCCCAAGTAGAGACCTTTGGAATTTACCATAGCCACAAGCTCAACAGCTTCCCACTGTGGATTGAGTAATTAGAACTAAAGTATTCTTGTGAAAACACACAACATCCCAGAACCAGCACTGTGGCATCTTAGATCCCTCTGTCCCCATTGTCTCTCTCTCTTTCTCCTCTTGGCTGAGACTGGTGTGGCCCCAAGAAATTCCCTCTATATTCTGGACTCTAGGCATCGGTCACAGTCACCCCAACTTTAGACCTAATCTGTGTGAGTTGAGGAGATTGGATTTCTGAGCTCCTGTTTCTCTAGATGGAGAGGCAGAAGGGAAGCTGGCTGCTCATGGCAGTGAGACAGAAGGAAACACAGATGCAGGTGGAAGGGCTATTGAGCTCCACAGGACCTTACATTTGGTAGAGGTGTCCTGCAATTCCACAGGCCTGAATAAAGACAAAAGTGAAAGACAGAAAGAAAGGAAGTGAGGAGGGAGGGAGGAAGAAATGGCTTCTATTGTTTCCTTCTGATTATGGCAGTACTATAAATCAGTTTCAGAAAATTGAGAAAATAGAGAAAAGTATATAGAAAGAAATAAAAATCATCCCCAATACCAATATGCTGGGGCAATTTGTATTCATGTTTGGAGTATTTTCTTCTAGTTAGATTTTTATCTTCCTCTGTCTGTCTCTCTCTCTCACACACATACACACACATGCACGCACACACAGAAGATAATTTGATTCTTCCCTAAGCTCATTAGGAAGTACTAAGTGGTATATTATTTTGCTTCTGCCACCAGCAAATGAAGGGTTGAATTTCACTTGCCCCGACATGGAATGACTGAAGATTTTTCCCCCAAGGGTGGTCTTTAGGGCTGGAATTCCTGCAAAGGAGAGAGGTGCAATTAGAGGGAGGCTGGGGAGATGCTGTCTAGAGGGAAGAAAGAAGAGTGCTCCCTGAAACATTTTCTGTACTGATTCTATCACTTTGAACTATTGGATGACCCTTCGGAGAAGAACCAATATCTACCCATTGCCCTAGAAGCCAGATTCCATTTGGTTTAGAAAAACAATGTATTATGAAATATTTTTTAAACCTGAAATTTGTGGAGTAAATTCATGCTTACTACCCTGATATTCTCATTGTGTTACAATCATTCTGAGTGTACAGGGTTGCTGTGTGCTGGCTTCCTCTGACCTGTGACAGTGCACCCTTCCTCATGCTGTTGCTGGGCTCTCCCAGTCCTTCCCCAGGAGCCTTATCTCAGAAGGTTGCTGGGCAAGTTGGGACACACAACTGTGGCCTTAGGAAATAAGGGCCCCCTGGGAAGCCTTTTGGCTCCTTTAAATCTCGTGGGAACTCCTGGGGCTGACAGAGGATTTGCTGCTAGAGTGAAGGCCCAAGACTGATGATGGCTATTGCTGCTTCTGTGAAGCACTGGAATCTTATGTGTACTTGGCTGCTGTTAAAAAGAGACAACAGACTCAAAATGGAGTCACTAGTGCTAAGCCTGTGTCACCAAACCAAGACTTCATACCTAACTCAATTATAGTTTCTAGCTCTCCCAGGAGTGGGATCTTAAACCAGTCAATCTGGAATCACCTGGTCAGTACTAGTGAAGTCCTCTGCCTGACAGATGCCTGGATCCCTTAAGAGAAGATAGCCTTGCCTGAAACAATCCACTCTTTGCTAGTAATTAGTGTGTCCCATCCCTTTCTGCTTGTGAAACTCTTTCCTTTTGTGCAGCTCTTTGGAATTTTTTTTTTTAATTTACTGTATGGGGGTGCTGCCTAATTCAAAAATCATTCAATAAAGACAACAAAGGTCTTTAAAACTGAGTTGGATTTTGTTTTGTTTGTTTTTAGCACTCTGCAATTTTTTTAAAAAAATTATTTATTTATTCATGAGAGACACGCAGGGAGAGGCAGAGACACAAGAAGAAGGAAAAGCAGGCTCCCTGCAAGGAGTCTGATGCAGAACTCAATCCCAGGACCCCGGGATCACACTCTGAGCCAAAGGCAGATGCTCAACTGCTAAGCCACCCAGGCATCCCATAACACTCTGCAATTACTAGTAGGGCAACCTTGTAAAGTTTACTTACCTGCTCTGTGCCTCAGTTTCCACTTCTGTACAATTGGGGCAATAGGAAGGCCAACTTCAAAAAATGAGTGTAAGGATGAGATGAGAAAAGGCTACTAGTGCATGAAACATAGCACATGCTCAAAAAATAAAGGCTGCTAGACCATAATTCTCTTTTTTTTCTGCCCCAGGAAATGAAGTGAGTATAAACCGTCACATGCCTATGATATGTTAATGGGAGTAACCAGGGAGGTTAGTCATTTCTGGTGCCCTGTTGTAATTCTGGTGCTTTCTCTCCCACTACAAAAGCAGCCTCATCCCAGGCTATTCGATGGCTCACCCTCCAACCCTCCAACCTTCACTCATCCTGGAGATCATAACTGTTACTTCCTAAGGATTGCCTTTCCTGAACTTCCCACCCCCGTCAGACCCTTGTAATAAGCTCTCATACCTCCTTCATGCTCTCTGAATTCCTTCCCAACATGAAACAGCTACTAAGCAAAGGTGAGTGATTACTTGATAAATGTATCACTAGATATAGAACTGATATAATAGAGACTACTGCTGTTTTCCTCACCATTTGTACCCATTGCTGGGCACATGGTAGATGCTGGAGAGAGTTAAATACATGGTGTTGGATTGTAAATGAGAGGAATATTCCTATAAGGAAAGACTTGCATCTTCTCTCTATTGGAAAAGGGAATCCCTTGGAGACTGGTCCTTTAATTATTAGGAACCAACTAATTTTGCAACCTGCCTCAATGTTCTTATATTTAAGAATCTATGCTTCATACCACAGTTTCTCCCTGTTCTCCCATTTAAATAATAAATACTGGACAGAGACCCAGATCCAGAAGCAGAAACTAAGTCATCTTCCTTGGGCAAGAGAGACAGGTAACGGGAGAAGCTGAGGTGCTGTCAGGGCATAAGTAATGGATGGTCCATTTAATGAGGGTTTCTACAGGCTCCCTGCTTCACATTCCAGCTCCAGGACCCCAAGCAGGGGCTTTCTCATTACTCTTGATACAGATGTTCTTGCCCTTCTGTTAACTGGAAGTTGAAGGTAATTACTAGCAGAAGCGCAGCTCCGCCAGGCACATTAGGCTGGTGGAGACTTCACTGGACCACAAATCGTGCCTCTAATTAGGCAGTTGCTGATACAGGGAGCTCAGAATCTAGTTTACAGGCTTGCTAAGGCCTGGAACAGCTTCCAACTGTGAGTGGACTGAAAAGGTGTGGGAAGGGAGGGAAAGGATGGGGATACAGACAGGTTGAGCAGGGAGTTTAGGGGATGGAAAAGGATGAGAGAGAGAGAAAGAAAAAGGAAAGAAGATAAAGGAAGGAAGGAGCATTCCATCTTCACTCTCAATGACTAGAGAGAGCACCAGACGTCATTTTAGAAGGCTTGAGCATCAATCCTTGGTGTAATAACTTTGAAAAACTCTATCTACTAAAGCTATTCAAACATCTAATCTATGATCCAGGTGATCCACAGCAAGGTTTCTAAAAGAAATGAAAACCTGTGCCCATCCAAAGACACATACAAGACCATTCAGAGCATATCTATTCAGACTAGACCCAGTGGCACAGCCCTGATGTCCATCAGCAGCAGAATGAAGAGACACTTGGGGGTGTTTCCTGCAATGGGGTACCACACAGAAAGTTTAAACAGAAGAAAGGCAACTACTGATAAATGCAACCCCCGTGGAATTTGTTGAGCAAAAAAGGCAGGTACAAAAAAGATACATTGTGTAAATTTTTGTTGTTATCAAGTTCAAGAACGAGCAAAACTAATCTTTGAAGATAGAAGAATAAGGGTTGCTTCTTCTAAGGGGAACGTGAACTAGGGAGAAGCACACAGAAACCCCCAGGGGTTCTATAGTTTGATCTGGGTGGGGTTACATGGCTATAAAAACTATGAAAAATAAGACTGCAGTACGCCAAACATTGGCATACTTTGTGTAAATTGTAGCTCAATGAAAACATTTCTAAAAGGAGAACACATATTTACCAAAGCAATAGGTGAAAAATGCTATCTTGTAGTTCAAGCTTTCATCTCTTTGACGAAGTAAGGAAGAAAATCTTTCACACGTTTATCTATCTTAAGCATTTATTTGGTGAATTGCCTGGGTGTCTTCCAGACCAGGGTGCCAACAGAAATCTGTGTTCTTGTCTCACTAACTTGAACAGCCTTGTTAAACAGCAGTGCCTTGGAATCCTTGTCTAGTTGTTTGTGGCAAATCCTCCCCCCATCCCGCCCCCCTGCCCGGTTCATCATCTGTCATCAGCTTACTCATGATGATTTCTTTAAGGATGGTTTTTATGTAGAGAGGGTTTAAAGTTTTAAGAAATCAAATCTATCAATCTTTTCTCTTGGCTCTTTCTTTCATTTGCCTGGTGTGGTTTTCTTCCCAAGCATCTTGCTTTTGAGAAACTAATGAAGCCAAGGCAGCTAAGAGCAGCAGAATGAGTGAGGGGACACCAGCAAAACTGGGACAGCAGAGGAGTGAGGGGATCAGATGACCCAGGTTTTTAGAGTGTGGAATGTATACTAAGTGCAACTGGTTAATCAGGAAAAAGCAGTGACACAAATTACCTTGTGTGTGATGAAGGTCACTTTGGCAGCCGGGTGGAGAATGGATTGGAGGAATGTAAAAGCAGAAGGACTGTGGAGACAACAGTAGTGTTCCAGGGGAGACAGAGAGATGGGGATGCATCAGAGACAAGCATTAGGACTCCATTCCATGGGCGTGATGATGGGCTGGATCTGGCGGGTGGGGAGGGAGGCAGGGCTTGATCAGTGTAGGATGCATTTTTAGTGGTTCAGTTGAGGCTGCCATTTTTATTCCCCTCACCCAGTAGTGAATCTCTCCATTACAATGTCCTGGGCAACCTCTCACTTCCTTGTTGATTTGTGGGCTTTCCTTGCTCTGTGAGGAACTCATTCTATTTCTCAATCTCCTCTTACAGCATTTCTTCTTTGGCTTTTATCACATAATTCTGGTGTTTGTAGGGTTTTATTTGTATATTTTTTTTAATTGGAGTTCGATTTGCAACATACAGTATAACACCCAGTGCTCATCCTGTCAAGTGCCCCCCTCAGTGCCCATCACCCAGTCACTCCATCCCCCTGCCCACCTCCCCTTGTTTGTTCCCCAGAGTTAGGAGTCTCCCGTGTTTTGTCACCCTCTCTGATTTTTCCCACTCATTTTCATTTATTTTTTTGTAGGAAAGCTCTTTCTTTCTTTCTTTCTTTCTTTCTTTCTTTCTTTTTTTAAGATTTTCATTTATTTATTTGAGGGAGACAGCAAGCAAGAGAGCATGAGGGGGGAGGGACAGAGGGAGAGGGAGAAGCAGGCTCCCTGCTGAGTCATGGGCTTGATCCCAGAACCCACAGATCATGACCTGAGCTGAAGGCAGACACTTAAGCCACTGAGCCACCCAGGGGCTTCAGGAAAATTCTTTCTTAATCACTCTTTTTACAAAGTCCTCAGCTGTTTTCTCATGAATTTATTTTGTTTGTATTATTATCGCTTCCCCCCAAGGTAAACTTAAGAATCCAATAATTAATTTCCAAACAAATTCCATTAGGAATGTAACTGGGATTTTATTAAGCCCATAAATTAATTTCAGAAGAATTAATATATTAATTTCTCATACATAAATATTTTTAGCTTATATATTAAAAATGTTTATTGTTATTTTTCAGCAAATTTGGGGGCATACCCTGTAGATCTTACCTATTCTTCAAAAATGTTTTTTTCCCCTCAGAATTTTATATTTTGGATACCACTGTAAAATTATTTTCTGGTTGTGTTTTCATGGATTATTATTGATATATATGAAATATACAGATTTTTAAAATATCCTTGGGGCACATCGAGGGCTCAGTAGCTTAAGTGGCGGACTCTTGACTTCAGCTCAGGTCATAATCTCAGGGTCGTGGGATTGAGCTCCAGGCTCAGCACAGAGTCTGCTTAGGATTCTCTCTCCTTCTCCCCCTGCTCCTCTCTCTCTCAAACAAATAAATAAATACTTTAAAAAAATCCTCCATGAAGTTAGTTTATAAAACTAACTTAAAATATATGTTTTAAAAATAGATTCTCTGGGGTGCTAGGGTGGCTCAATTGATTGAACACTGGACTCTTGATTTCAGCTCAGGTCATGATTTCAGGGGTGTGGGATGGAGACCTGCATTGGGCTCTATGCTGGGCAATCAGTCTGCTTAAGATTCTCTTTCTCCCTCTTCCTCTGCCCCTTGCCCCTCTCTCCTCTTAAAAACATTCTCTGGAGTTTTATAAAAATACAACAGCATTATTGTACAAAGTGATAATTTTCTCATCCTTTCAATGATCATATCTCTTCATATCTCATGCTAATTGCATTGCTGAGAGTTTTTGGAAAATGCTAAATGGTAATAATGACGAATATCTTGTTTGCTTGCTTTTGATACTGGTTTTAGTAAGAATTCTCTTTAGTTTTTTACTTTAAAAGATAATGTTAATAATTAGCTTAAGATATAAAGTCTTAACCATGTTAAAAACCTCCTATTTTTAATTTTCCCCAAAAAACATATTTTGGAATTATAAAGTGTACTTTGAATGCTATTGACTGCTTTTTTTCTTCTTCCATTAAAATGATTGTTCCTATTTTCTCCTTAAATATATTAATATGGGATGTTGCATTAATAGATCTTATAATGATGATCTTTGCATTTCTTGGCTAAATCCTATTGATCATTGTAAATAATTCTCTTAATTCTGCTGCTGGTTTGGTCTAATATTATATTATTTAGTGTTTTACATAACTTTCCAATTTTACTACAATTCCCCCCCGCCCCCACTTCTCACATTTTGGAATCGGGGTTATGGTGGCTTTACAAAATGAAAAATGTATTCATATTTTTCTAAGCCTGGAACAATTTTAATAGCATACGGATTTTAGTCCCTTGAAATTTTGAAAGTATTAAATCTCAGAATTGTCTGGTGCAGGAGTTTTTGCAAAGTAATTCTTTGATAAATTTTTTAGTCTCTCACAGTAATTTGTCTGTTCAGGTTTTCTTCCTTATCATGAGTGAATTTTTTAAAGTGTATATTTCCCCAGAATCTTCCCCATTTCAGTGAAATTCTGAAGTTTAAATTGTTTATAGTCTTTTACTATTTTATTCTTTCCTCCTTATCAGTAGCAAGATTTCTTTTCACACGTAATTATTTTTCCTGATTTAATATGCTAGAGGTGTCCACATCACCAGTCTTTGAAAGAATTGTTTTTTTACGTTTAAAAAAATCATAAAATATATTCTACATACAAAAAACTGCATTTATATGTATACATGTTTAAATGCTAAAACTAAACATTTTGTCCTGATCTTGAGGTGAGAGGACAATACTAGTCACCCGGAGACCTCCTCTCCAAACTGCCCCTCCCTCCCTTGCTAAGAAATAACCACATCCTTGAACTGTCTATGAGCCCATGGCATATTTGTAATATAGGTACTTTTCTCTAAACAAGATTTAATTTAGTTTTGCCACTTTTGATCTTTTTGTGAATCTACGAAGCTATATGATTTTTGTTGTTGTTGTTCCATTTCAGGTTTTTTTTTTTTTTCTTTTTCCGTTTCAGGTTTTTGAGATTCACTATGGTTTATACAGGTAGTGAAGTCGATCCTTTCTACTGCAGTATGGTGCTCACATGAATGGATTATAACGCGGATTATACATTCTGCTTTGGAGGGACATCTAGATAAAGTGTTTGCTATCACAACTAATACAGACATGAATATACTTGTACACATTTTCTAGTACCCGTGCATATTTTCTCAGATACATAAGAAGGAGAGAAACTTCCAGATCATAGAATATTTGGAGTTTAACCTTACTAGGGTCTTTTCTGATGGGGTTGAGTCAGTTTATGCAGACACTAGAAATGTGTTGGAATACCCCGTGCCCTCACCACACTTAGCATTTACCCAGCTTTTTAATTTTTGCCAAATTGGTGGCCATGAAAGAGTATTGTAGTCAGTGTGAAATTCAGTAGCATTTTAGAGATACACTTATGTTATTGGGAACAGGTAATTTATGCACATGGTTCAAAGGCAAAGTCTTGCTTTTACCTTTGCTCTCACTATATATAGTTTCTACCATCCCCAAAGTTAACCATGTTTTGTTAGTTTCCATAACTTCCAGACCTTCTTTATGCAAATGCACAGATATGATTGAATATTTTTTCTTCTTTTTATACACAAAGTGTAGCATATTATATACACTCTTCCCTGCTTTTTTCATTTAACAGTATGACTTGGAGATCTTTGCAAATCAGTGTGCAGATAGCTTCGTGCTTCTCTTATTTCTTTTCTTTTATCTTCTGAGCGGGATAGCTTATTCCATTGTATGGATTCACCATATTCTACTTAACCAGTCCGCCGTTGAGGGGTATTTCACTGTTTTCAGCCTTTAGCGATTGTAAGCAATGTTCCAGTAACATCTGTAGAGGTTACTTCCCTGAGTTGGGACTGCTGGATCAAACAGTCTAGGCATTTGAAATTTTTCCCCACAAACTTGATCATCAACATGTGTACTTCGTTTAAAAAAATCTATTGATATTTCTGTGGAGATTATGTTCAAGTTCTAAACTACAGAAGAATTAAAATCTTCGATGTTGAATTAGAATATGCAAAAACACAGTAATTCGGTTTATTTCTACAAGTCCTTTTTTTTAAAGATACATTCTGAATGACTTTTGTTATTCTATTTTCTAGGTAACTCATCTTTTGTATTGTGATTGTATATGGGGTCTGCTCTTGATTGCTGATGCATGTTGAAAGATACAAAGAGTTTGTTGTATGAGTATCTGACAGCTACGTTAATTTTCCATTAAGTGTTAACTCTAAGAAGCAGATGCCAAGACAGGAGTCAGGCATGCCGGACCTTGATTAGTGGAAACGCTCTGAGAGTGAGGGAGGCTGCAAGATGCAGGTATGACACCCAGCAGAGCAGGGAGGGTGGAGGAGGGGAGCACATCAGCCTCCAGTGCAATTCTGGGAAAGCTCAGCAAGACCACTGGGGAGTCCTGAAGCCAATGAAGGGGTTCAAGGGGTTCCTATGTCTTCCTCAACCCTTAGTGGGAGCAGCCTATAAACAGCATGGTGTGTATAGGCAGTAGTGATGCATTTTAAGCAGTGGGGCTTGCTGGTCAGTTATGCACCTTGAAATCTGAGAACCCGTCCTTTGGCCACCACAGTCCACCCTTGGCAGTGCACTTCTCCACATAGAGTTGGGAGCAGCTCCTCCATGGTTCCCGTGGGTCTTTCTTCCTGTGGAAAATACAGCCAATTTAAATGAGTGGAGCCCTTGTTGCTATAGCCCTTGTCGCTGTAGTGATCTTAGGTCTGCAACTGCACTCACCTGCTCCCCCCTCCATCCACTCTGAATTCCCTTCACTCTCTTTGGCAAGTCTTGATGGCTTCTCTGGTATTATGGCCCAAAACCTCATTGATGAGAATATGGGCTCTTGGTAATCATATCCTTCTTGGTCAGTTATAGTGAGGCAAGGGAAAGGCAGGAAGTGCCTGAATTTCATGTTCTTCCTCCCTTAACTCCTTGTGTGAAAGTCCTACCTCCTCATGCTGATGGAGATCCATGACTCCTGCCAAGGACTGCTCCCTTCATCTCCGGTCCCTGGTCACAGGAGTCCTAAGTATGGTGATAGCCATGCCTTGTAGCTCAGGAGAACCCCTGCTACTTTCCTGGTAAGTTTCTTGCTTGGGAGATCAGGCCCTCTAACCCTGTAGAGCCCATAATTGAGAGAATGGGAAGCACAAAATACCCCTGTGGGTCATTGAGTGAGACGGTCAGTACAGCCACTCCTCCTTCCACCCTTTCTTCCATTCTGGGCCTATTCTTCCATTTTGGAATCTAGTACCATGCAGATATTTCTGAGTTAAGATATGCACTGTGCATCCTGAAGAATGGCACCCCCTTCCTTTCACAGTATCAACCCCGGTACGGCACTCCACCTGAGCTTTAGAAAGTCACTGCAGTGTTCTTTGAGATAGCCTGTCTCTGGCTGGTTCAGTATATGAGCTGACCACTGGAACCCATGATCATGGGTACCCCCTGCACCTCCTTCACCTTGATGTGGGCACCCTGGCCAGATGCTATTCTGTGCAGAATTCTGTTCCTATGGATTGGCCATTCCAGAAGTCTCCCTCTCCCAAGAGTGATCTTCCCATCCCTGCCACACTTAGCCATTTTCTAGAAAACCTAGCCTCAAAACAAATAAGGAGATGAATTCCAGAGCCCAGCAGCTGTGTCCATAGTTACATTATCAGAGTCACTGGTAGAGTCACAGATCTGAGAGGCATCTATATACCCATGATCAATACTAAGCTACCTTCCTGCAGTTTCTTTGTATTTGTAGTTCCTTATTTGATTTTTTTCCTGGATTACCATAATATAATCTAAAACGGATGGTTTCACTTCTCCATTTTCATTGCTTTTTGTTCCATTGTGGCATGCTATATGTCCAGTGCAGTGTTAAGTAACAGTGAAGATTATGAGCAGACTGGTCTTAGTTTCAACTTTTGCCAGTCAAAACACCCTAGGTTTACCCTTTCTAATTCTTAACTCCCAGTCTACTCCTACGGTAAGAATGTAAAGTGGAAATTGCGGCCACTGCCTGGTCCTTCATAATCTAGGTTGGATACCAGTCATTTAAAGTTAGAAATTCCTGGGTTGCTTAGTGGTTGAGTGTCTGCCCTCAGCTCAGGGCATGATCTCGGGGTCCTGGGATCAAGTCCTGCATCAGGCTTCTCGCAGGAAGCCTGCTTCTCCCTCTGCCTGTGTCACTGCCTCTCTCTGTGTATCTCTTATGAATAAATACAATCTTAAAAAATAATAAAAAAATAAAGTTAGAAACTCCAACAGGATTCAGAGGCACACGCAGAACAAAGTGGTCCCACAGTTGAAACCCAGCAAATATCATTCCTCTCCCCCAGGCCTCAAAATCTGATAAAGTCTATGCTGTTTTCTTCATCATGGACTGTTTGCCACAGACACAAGTGCATGGTGGGAAAGCCTGCATCCTGGATCCTCCATAGTGCTGTAAGTCTGTGTATTCCAGAAGCTTTCCTCATTGCTGTAGACCAGTGGTTCTCAGACTTTGTTGTGCATCAGAATTCTCTGTAGGGCTTGTTGAAACCAAGATTGCTGGCCCTCCCTACTGCCAGAGATTCTGATTGGGTAGCTCCAGGGTAGAGCCCAAGAATTTGCATTTCCAGCAGGCTTCCAGGCCAGGCTGGTTCTGCTGGGCTGGTAACCTCATATTGAGGATGAGTATGATAGACCCACCTGCTGAAAAGAGGGGGTCAGTGCCTCTGTTTACCAGGCCATCTGCGTAGCAGACATTATCCTTAACGAGGTCTGTGTGGCCCCCTTGCTTTTACTTATGGCCCAATGTAAGGAACTTAGCTTAGAATGGTGGTCACAAATGGGTGCCTCTCAGATCTGTGATAGTATCAATGACTCTTACAATATACCTCTAGACCCAGCTCCGGGGCTCCGGATTCATCTCCTTATTTGTGCTGCTTTTATAGAAGGAGCCACTTGCCTATGGATAAAGTTGCCGTAGCTGAATTTGCCAGCCAACATCAAATACCATGTGCTCTCAGACTTAAGGGCCCAAGCCTTAGCTGTGAGAATCTGGCCCTATGCAAACCTCTGTAAACTGCCAGGTCAGAATGCCCTGCTCATGCAGTAAGGCTCAGTGCCCAATGTCACATGTTCTGCTTGCACCAAAAAAGCCTCTCAGGAGTGTCTTTATAATTTAGCCTGGTGACTCTATCTTTTATTGTGAGGGGTTAATCAAGTTTTGTAGGTGGTGATTACAATATTTGGATTTTCTTCTCTTTTTAAAAATATTTAATTAATTTATTTGAGAGAGAGAGCACACACACATGAGTGAGGGTGAAGGGCAGAGAGAGAAGCAGAAGCAGACTTCTTGCTGAGCAGGGATCCCAGGACCCTGGGATCATGACCTGAGCCAAAGGCAGATGCTCAACCAACTGAGCCACCCAGGTGCCCTGGATTTACTTCTGTAATACCTTTTCTGTGTACCTCTTCCTGGCCATCCTTGCCATCTTTTGGATTCATTATGCTTACCCCTGTTTCACTTCTCCCTTCTAATAATCTGGAAATTCTGTATTCTGTTTCTATTCTGTAGTGATTACCGTAGAACTTTTAACACACAACAAAGTCAAAAGTTAATCAGTATCGTTATTCTCCTTCTGAACAATGCATTTTAACTCCTGCACTCTTCTGCCGATGTTTATTTGCTCATTAGCTGACACATTAGTTCTACCTTATTTTAAATCTAAAATTTAGACATTATTTTTATTTAACCAGTGTTTGTTTGGATTTACACATATGCTGTGAGATATTTTACTTCTTCCTAAAATGAATCCTCTAAATTTGTTCTTTAGAAAGTTTAACAAGAGTCTATGTATAAAAGATTGTTTGTTTTTCCATGAAAATGTCTTAATTTTGCCACAGTGTTGAAGTGATATTTTTACTGGGTATACTTCCTAAGTCATCAGTAATTCTCTGTCAGAAATTCAGAAATGTTATTCCACCGTCTTTGGGCTTTCATTTTTAGCTGGGAGATGTCAGCTGACACCCTAATTGTCTTCTATGCAATTTATTATTTTTCTCTGTCAGCTTCTGCCATGTTGTACAGTTTGATCATGACCAGTTTAGCTTGTAAGTTTATTTTTTTTCATCCTGCTTATGTTTCACTGGGCTTCCTAAGTCTGAGCAGTTCAATTTTTTTTAAATTTTTATTTATGATAGTCACAGAGAGAGAGAGGCAGAGACACAGGCAGAGGGAGAAGCAGGCTCCATGCACCGGGAGCCTGACGTGGGATTCGATCCCGGGTCTCCGGGATCGCGCCCTGGGCCAAAGGCAGGCGCTAAACCGCTGCGCCACTCAGGGATCCCCTGAGCAGTTCAATTTTACATGTATTTGGGCAACTTTCAGCCATTACCTTGTCAAATATTGTACCTTCCCTTTTGACTTTATCACCTTCCTGTGAGACTCTGTCTGACTGGACACATAATAAGCTTTCTCTCTTTCCTCTATTCTTACAAGCCTCTTTTCTACATTTTTCTCTTTTTGTCCCTCTGTGCTACATTTTACATAATTCTACATAATTTCTTCAGTTCTATCTTTGTTTACTAACCATCTGTTCAGATGTGTTAATCTGCTCTTTAACTTGTTATTATTATATAGACATTTTTTTCTAGAAGCTCTTTTTGGTTCTTTTTCAAATCCGCTTGGTTATTAGTGATAGCGACCTTACCTCTCTGTATCATACTTTCAGAAACTTGGTTTGGTTTGGTATTCCTAATATTTTTAGTTAGCTCTAAAAATAGGATAATATATGTGTAGATCTAATCCATATTTTTTGTGTTGTGGTAAAGTATAAACAGTATAAAATTTGCCTTTCAGCCATTTTTAAATGTAGACTTTAAGGGCATTCCCATTGTTGTGCAACTATCACCACCATCCATGTCCACAACTTGTTCATAATTCTGAAACTGAAGCTCTGCACCCATTAAACAATAGCATCCCACTGCCTCTTGCCCTCTCTTCTTGGCCCTTGGCAAGCACCATTCTACTCTGTCTCTGGCCACTGTAGGTACCTATATAAATGGAATAATACAATATTTGCCCTTTTGTGTCTGGTTTATTTTACATAGCATAATATCATCCAAGGCTCATATCAGAATTTTATTCCCTTTTAAGGCTGTATAATATTTCTTCATCTGTCTATATGTATATACCATGTTTTATTTATCCATTCATCTTTTTATGGACATTTGTATGGTTTTCCACCTTTGGCTATGGTGAATAATGCTGCCATGAGCATTGTTATAAAAATATATGTTCAAGTCTCTCAGTGCTTCTGGGTGTAATATTCAAAAGTGGAATTGTGGGATCATATGGTAATTCTCTGTTTAATTTTTTTGAGGAATCAATGCATTGTTTTTCCAAAGCCACTACACCATTTTACATTCTCACCATCGATGCACAAGCATTCCAATTTCTCCACATCCTAAACCAACACTTGTTATTTTCTGATATTTCTTTGTTTGTTTAATAGCTGTCCTAATGGGTATGAAGTAATATTTCATTGTGGTTTGTTTTGCATTTCCTTAATGAAGAAATGATGTTGAGTATCTTTTATTGGTAATCCATATATCTTCTTCGGAGTAATGTCTATTCAAGTCCTTTGCCCATCTTTCAATTTCTTGTTGTTGTATTGTAGGAGTTCTTTACATATGGTAGAGAGTAATCACTTATCAGATATATAACTGCAAGCATTTTCTCCCATTCTGTGGGTTGTCTTTTTACTCTGTTAATACTGTCCTTTAATGTACAAAAGTTTTAAATTTTAATGAAGTTGAATGTATCAACTTTTTTTTCCTTGCCTGTACTTTTAATATCATTGCCACACCAATGTCACAAAGCTGTCCCCATATGCTTTCTTCTAAGAGTTTTAGAGTTTTAGCTTTTACATTTACATGTTTGATCCACTTAGTCAATTTTTGTATATGGTATAAGGTAGGGTCCAACCTCATTATTTTGCATGTGGATATCCAGTTTTTCCTGAAGCATTTGTTGACAAGATTGTATCTTCTCCTTTGAACGGTCTTGACACCTTTGTTGAAAATCATTATACCACATATGCAAGCATTTGTTTCTGGGCTCTCTATCCCATTGGTCTCTATGTCTACCTTTATGTCAGTACCACACTCTTGATTATTGTAGCTTTGTATTAAGTTTTGAAATCAGGAAGTGTAAATCCTCCAGTTTTGTTCTTCCTTCTCAAGATTCTTTTGGCTAATTAGAGATTCCATATGAATTTTAGGAAGGAACTTCCATTTTTGAAAAAAAAGCCATTGGCATTTTGATAGGGAGGATATTGAACTATATAGATCACTTCGATTTATTTGTTTTTTTGGGAGATTTTATTTATTTATTTGAGAGAGAGGGCATGAGCTGTGGAGAGAGGCAGGGAGAAGCAGACTCTCTGCTGAGCAGGGAGCCCAATGTGGGGCTCAATACTAGGACCCTGGAATCATGACCTCAACCAAAGGCAGATGCTTAGCTGACTGAGCCACTGAAGTGCCCCTGATTTATTTAGTTTTAACTAAATTACATAACAGATTATATCTCATCTGATAATTCCTTTATCTACAGTTATTGTAGGTATGAGTAGTTGTTTCTGCTGCTCCCTTTCATTAAGATGCCTCAATTCCCACATAGGTCCTGTGATTTATGATTATGAGATGATGGTTTGTAAAACATTACTTGTGGGAATTTTTGAGGCATGAATTTAAAGTATATTTCTCCAGAGGGGAATACATCTGCTATTGCCAGTGGCTCAGGGTGGATCATCATTCCTGGACACTTTAAATTATAGTTTTATTTTTGAGGGCAATGGTCAAAGTAGTTAAAATGGATGCAAATGTAAACTTGGTATTAAGGATTCACTGGGAAAAATATTTTATCTTTTGCTTTTGTTTTTATCATTGATTTTTTTCAGAAGCCTGAGACAGTATAAACTAGAATCCATATTGTCTATCTCTTAAGGGGTGTGTGTGTGTGCGCGCATGTGCGCGCGTAATTTTAATTCATTGAGGATGGTATAGCCATTAGAGGGGTTGGCTTTATGCCAGAGTCTCGCATCTGTGTGTGCCTCAGGTTTTGTCCTTTGATTATGTGTCTTCCTCCCATCATACATGGAATCCTTTAAAACTCACAGTGCAGGGCAGCAGCAGATGACCTAAGTCCTGGGGGCAAATGATGCTACAAGGCTCACTTATCTCTCTGCATCTGTTCTTTTTACTCTGGACTTTTTTTTTTTTTTTTGCCTTTTACAATTTCTATTACCTCCTAGCCAGGTGAATGGTGCATTTTAAAGCTCAAGCCCCATATTTCATCTAGCGTTTTGTATGTTATTCTGAGATGTCTCTCTGGACTTCTACTGTTGTCATAGTCTCGTTGTTAGAAGTCTGGGAATTCCTTTCAGAGTTTAATTACAAATTCTATTTTACTTATTTGTAATTCACAAATATCTACTTTTAACATGATCGTTTCTTCCTTTCCTGGTGTTATTTTAGTTCGTTTTTAAATATTAAATGCTTAGTTACTCTAATTACATGATTTTCTATTTAATAATGACAGCTTTTACAGGGCTTGACTTTAGGTAAAGGGTAACCTTTTTCTAGTGAGTTCGATAAATATTGTTTTCATTTTTGCTATTTTCTAAATAGCATGTAATTATAATTTTTATTTCCTCTTTGAACCAATCTTTATTTAATAGAATGTTGTTTAATTTCCAAGAGGTTTTTTCACATTGTTTTGATTACACTTTGTGATTACACCAGCTTTAATGCAGTGTTGCCAGAGAATATGGCTTCTACAATTCCTACTGTATAATTAAATTCTGTAAATGCCACATGAATGCTTACAAAGGTATATTTTCTATTTGATGTTCATATAATAGCATATATATTTTATTAATTTTATCACTTTGTAAATTATTAACTCTGTATCATTTTTTTCCTTTCACATCCTAGTCTCTCAAAGGCTGAGAGAAGTGTATTGAAGGATTTACCAAGAATTGTGTATTTGTAAATTTCTCATCTATATAAAAGTCTTCATATTTTTACCTTATTTTTTCATTTTAAAATGTATGAGTCTTTTATCTTAACTCGAATTAATATTTTATTAATTTAAAATGACCTTTTTGAAATGACTTTTGCTTTGAATTCTTTTTCTGATACTGTATTGTCATGATTCTTTTTTTAATAATAAATTTATTTATTATTGGTGTTCAATTTGCCAACATACAGAATAACACCCAGTGCTCATCCTGTCAAGTGTCCCCCTCAGTGCCCGTCACCCATTCACCCCCCACCCCCCGCCCTCCTCCCCTTCCACCACCCCTAGTTCGTTTCCCAGAGTTAGGAGTCTTCATGGTCTGTCTCCCTTTCTGATATTTCCTACCCATTTCTTCTCCCTTCCCTTCTATTCCCTTTCACTATTATTTATATTCCTCAAATGAATGAGACCATATAATGTTTGTCCTTCTCCGATTGACTTATTTCACTCAGCATAATATTGTCATGATTCTTGAGGGATTTTCCTTTCTATGGGCTCAAGCCTTCCTTTTTACATTATGAGATGTAATTTACATATCATACAATTTACCCATTTAAAGTGTAGAGTTCAACAGGTGCCATATGTTTACAGTCATACCACAATTTTCATAATCTATTTTAGAATATGTTTATTAACCTAAAAAAAGAAGCCCCACATCCATTAGCAGCTCCTCCCCATTGTCTTCCCCCACTCTGCACCCCAACCTTAGACAATCACTTATCTACTGTCTCTATAGAGTTGCATATTCTGAACATTTCATGTACATTGAAGTATATACTGTGTGGTCTTTGAGACTGATTTCTTTCTTTCAATTCACACAGTGTTTTCAAGGTCCATCCATGTGGTAGGATGTATCGGCGCTTCAGTGCTTTTTATTGCTGAATAATATTCCATTATATGGATACCACATCTTACCCATTTATTGGTGGACATTTGAGTTGTTTTTACTCTCTGACTATTACAAATAAGGCTGATATGAACATTTGGGTACAGACTTTTGCATGAACAAATGATTTCATTTCTCGCTGTGTATACCTACATAGCCATGCATCCCTACAGTATTGATTCAGTTGAGAAGTATCACTTGGTGCTGCCACAGCTATGTACTTCCTTTTCTCATACTCTTGATTGCTGTTTATTTAAATGGCATCAACCTTGATTGAGTTACTTACAATTAGTCCCATCTCTCTCTGGGTCCTTCCCATTTCATAAAGGTAAACATCATGAGACCTTAAACATATAAAAATATATTTTATATTAATTTTGAATTATAATTTAGTGGAATGTAAAACAGAAGTTCACAATTCCCTTCATACTACATTTAGATAGATCCTGACTTCTAGTATTTAGTGCTATTTTAAAAATTCTGATGTCAAATCTTAGCAGCAAGCACTCACATATCACTTATTACATGCCATGTATTATTCTAAGTATTTGGTGTGTATTAATTCATGCACTGCTTATAAAGAGCCCCATAAAGTGGGTATCACTAGTATTATGGCCCTAAAGGAAACTGAGACACAGAGAAGTCACATAGCTTCTATATATATTCTATGTTGCTAGCAACATGCTATATACCAGTGTAGCTTGATTTGACTCCAGTGAGGAGCTAGAATTTGACTGCTACACTATAACAGCATACACACAAACACACACATATTCTATTATTTCTGTTTCTCTGGAAAACCTGACTAATACATTCATAATTTCTCCAAATGTTTCCAATCCTCTGTTTCTTTTAAAGTCCAATTTGGGAGTTCTGTTATCCCTCTTGTATGAGTCAATAATTATTATATTCATGCTGCATCACTGTCCACCCCCAAATGGAATGGTACCTAATCATCATGTATGTCTCATTCAAGGGTTCTCAGATGGGCTGAGATGGCTCTGCTTAGTCTGCAGCTCTGAGTTTTGGTCATATCAGCTCTGTCCCACATATTCCTTTTTAAGGCATGGCTACCTAAGACATTCCTTCTCTTTAGTGATGTGGTTCAGAGAACAAGAGGAAGATCCAAACAAGCAGGCATATTTCAAATCTTGACCATGTCACATATGCTAATATTCCATTGAGTGACGTAAAGTCAAGGCACAGGAGGCCTGGATGCCATCTACCTTGATGCCATGGCAAATGTATGGATGCATAACTGCTAACGCTTCCATTTTTCACAGCCAGTCTTCTTGGTCACACATGTGAAATGCACTCACCGTCACCTGAAAAGTGCCATCCAATCCAGATCAAGCTCAAAGTTCAGAAAGTTGTGTTTTTTATTTTTAGAACCTGAACAGTACCTTTGTTTTCCTCGTCTGAGTACAGACATGATTGAAATATTGTACAAGGAATCAGAAATACTAGTTTCAAGCACAGTGGGATCAGGAAATAGGGCTTCAATGTAAGCTTTTGGGGAGTTCCCTTAAAAATGCTGCACACCTCACTCCAGAGAGTCTGAGTTTGCCACATGTTTTACCATGGAGAGGGGGAGCTGCCTGGAAAGAAACGTCCCTTCAGGCTGGTGGGACTGAGAGGTGAGTGGCAAGATGAGCCCCACACTCCAACGCAGTGGTTCTCAAAGTGTGGTCCCTGGGCCAGCGGTATCAGTAGGAACCACCTGGCATCTTATTAAAAGTGAAAATTAACTGTCTCCTCTCAGACCCATTGAATCAGAAACACAAGTGTGTGTGTTGGGGGCAGGGACGCAGCCATCTATTTTTTAAATAAATTCTCCAGGTGATTCTGCTGCCAAAATTTAAGAAACACTTTTCTAATTCCAGTAGCTCTCAACCTGGTTGCACATTGGAATCACCAGGGAAATATTTAAAAGTGTTTCCTGCTATTCCATGAGATGGTGTTTGGGTCCAGCCTGATATTTGTTCCTTTGTAGGTCCGGTTTCTTTGCTGTCCACCTAGACAGGCAGGCTTATCATTGCTGGTCTCCTATGAAGGAGCCCAGAACATGCTGCTCATAGTCCCCAGGGTCCTTGAGTTTCAAGTTTTGTGGGGACATTGATGGTGGGCAGAAAAGGGCTCTGGGTTTAGAATCAGATGACATGAATTTGAGCCCCAGCTCTGCCCCTTACCTGGCAATGTGACCTCATGAAATTCATTGAAATTTTGTGCCTTGATTTCCTCTTCATTAAAATCTGCCTACGTTCTTGAGCTTTTGAGAGAATCAGACGTGAGGCAATATAAGGGAAGTGCTTTGCCAACTAAAAAGTGTTTAGGGGGATCCCTGGGTGGCGCAGCGGTTTGGCGCCTGCCTTTGGCCCAGGGCGAGATCCTGGAGACCCGGGGTCGAATCCCACGTCGGGCTCCCGGTGCATGGAACCTGCTTCTCCCTCTGCCTGTGTCTCTGCCTCTCTCTCTCTCTCTATCATAAATTAATTAATTAATTAATTAAAAAAAATAAAGTGTTTAGGCCCTGTGTAAGCACTTACTCCCTTTTATGCAAGAAATTTGACTTGTCAGCAGCTTCTATGTGTGCACAGGAGGCTCGGCCACGGAGGCCCGGCTCTCCAGATCACTAAAGGTTCCCCAGGGAGTTGTCTGTTTGTTCTCCTAATTTGAAAGTAGCCTCAGGATGGCTTCTGCCCATCTCGCCACAATTCACCTTTCCCCTTATTACGGAATCCTCACCGGGGCTTTTTAATTACTCAGCCTCCACTCAGCCCTGCGTGTCTCTTTAGCTTTGTCTCTGACTGCTTATTTCTGCTGGTTTGAATAACCAGCTGTAGGCTCAGGGCTTCTTTGAGCCATTTTACATGGCTGCGCTGTGTGGTCACAACGCAGAACTTTCTCCCCTTACCTGTTGTATGAGTAGATAGCAGGGGAGGTGGTGAGAGTGTAGTTCTCTAGAACCACCTCATCCTCTCAGTGGCTGTGAGGACATCCCCACCCAGCACACAGCACAAAGGGTTTGTGGACAAAGATGAGCCTCGAGCACCTTCTTATAGTGGAAGAAACACTTCATGGATAGAATACTAAGAGAAAGGCCAGAGGCCCAGAGTGTGCAGCCAAGAATTGAACTCGGGTATTTGGGCTACCAAAGTACACATTCTCTACTCCTCTTTAAGTTACTCTCCAGGCCTATGATTTGATGTGGAGCCCATGGTCCATATATCCTCAGTCAGGGTGTCCCCAACAATGTGCAAACCCAGGATAAGCAGGTGTCCTTCCTGTGGGGTTGGTCAGTATCGCCGAAGCAGGATTGCTTGCTGTGCAGATGGGCCACCATATACGATCTATGGCGATGATCATTCAGCAGACATTTATTGACTCAACAGTGGGAAGGAAGCATGGTACCGCTGAAGAAAGAGGTCAAGAAAATTGCTCCTGCCCTGCAAAGGATTGTTGGAAAATATGTATGATAAATCTCTCTCTCACTCTTTCTCTCTCTGTGTTTTTTTTCTCTCTCTCACACACATATGTATATGTATATATTTGTGTGCATATGTATGTGCAATCAGTGGTAGTGGTTCCCTCCATGTATGCATACCTATGTCTACACTCACACCTGTATATGTGTGTATACACATGTACACATATATGTATACATGCTGGATATATATGTCTACAATTGATTCCTATTATTCGCAATAATATCTATAAAGCCATTGCAAGGGCTCAAACATCAATACATGACCTTGTTTTTTGTAAGTGTGTCTGTGTCTGCTTTAAGACATCTAATTTACTATATGTTGTTGATCCATTAACATTGAACTCACAGCCAACAGCGCCATAACTCTTGCCTGAATGAAGCTTATGAACGCACTGATTTCTCCCTCAGGTATATCGCTGCCTTTCTGTGCTTGGGAACACCAAACAGCACTTTGTGCCAGGCTTAGGGTCACTGTAAACAGCACATTTACCAACAAAAAGTACAAAAATGTGAAAAATATAGCACTACCTAGCCTGTGAGAAAGACACTTGTTTACAATAGGAGAGCAGAAGCGCGAAGGCAGAGTGTTGTCTTGTTCGACCTTAGCCGAGAACATGTGTGTCAGGAGACACATTTTCTTCTTTCTGCACATCTGCACATGTCTGCTAATTACTGCGGAGGTGCGGTGAGTATCGATTTGGGGTTACAAATAAATTTTAGCAACTAGGCAAATTTGCAAATACGGAATCCATGAATAATGAGGATTGAACGTACATATGTGCCACAAGATGGGTGGATAGATATTATATTAAGGTAGTTCAGTTACAGTAAGTGAACGTGGCAAGGCAAAAAAATAATTTGTTGCAAGGGTGTCCTGGTATCAGCTGAACTACAAAATGGCAGGCAGTGTAAGGGTGTAGCTCAGTTGACATGGAGGATTTGAGTATGCTGGGATTTCTCTGACTCAGTCTCAGTCTCTGCTTAGTCTTTTCCCAGGCACGCTGCTTTCCCCACAAGGCCCCAGGACACAGCCACTGATGGGTTCTGCATTTTGCATATAGTTGGTTCTGCTATCAGTCTCTCTTTTGTTTATTTCACCATTAAGCCAATCAACTGAGAGTGGAAAAAGGATGGGAGATGTGGCCTCATCATTGGCTGGCTTGAACTTGATGTAATCAAGGAGATTGGGTTCATAAGAAGATAGCAGTACCCATTTTAGCATCATGGCTGGAACTATAAGAGGAAAAGCTCCAGGAAAAGAAGATGCTACTCCCAGTGGAATGGAGGGATTCTGGGAAGACCTTATAATTTATATCCATTATAGACACAAACAAAATGCTTTAAAAGGAACTAGTATATTTGAGGCAGGGGGAATGACAAGATTCCCCTGACTATAATAACCCTGGCATGTAAAAAACAGAGGGATGTCACATGTAGCTGGGGGCAGAGGCAGCATCATGAAAGAGGCAGTGTGAGACTTCTCCTGGGTTGATGAGCAGGATAGGAAGGGTCCTAGTGTGGAGACAAGCCCCTATTCTTGCAGTTTAGAAGCATGATCTCTTGGAGACAAGGATATTGTCCAGGGTGCCTGGGAGGCTTAGTTGCTTGAGCGTCCAACTCTTCATTTTGGTTCAGATCATGATCTCAGGGTCATGAGATCAAGCCCTGCATCAAGGCTCTGTGTTCAGCACAGAGCCTGCTTGAGGTCCTCCCCTCTCCCTCTGCTCCTCCCCAACTTTGTGCTCTCTCTCTCAAATAAATAATATCTTTTTTTTTTTTTTTAAGGATATGGGGCAAAGCCTCTGAAGAGTTTGAATCCTCCTCTATTTGTCATCTACTAGCTATGAGTCCTCTGAGCTTAATTTTTACTCCTTGTAAATTGCAGTGGGGGCTGTGGCATGGGATACTGTCTCTCTCGTGGTGGCATTAAAGAGATGAAATAAAATCATGTCTTTAGGGGGCGGGCAGAGTAAGCAGTTGGTAGTGTTGGTTTCTTTCTGCTGTCAGAGTTTATCCAGTTAGTTAGTGGCAGGACTTGAACTCAGATCTCCTGGCTTAGAGGCTAAGACTCTTTCCACTGCAGGATCTGACTCCCTGAACTATTATTCTCTTAGATTCACTGTCTCCTGACCTGATTTGTACCCCCTGCCCAGTGGCTCCCAGGAGTGGGACTGCCTTGAAGGGCACACTAGGCCCTTCCCTTGCTCCTTTCCTCCCCCTCTTTAGACACATTAGTGATGAGGCTGGAGATAATCGAAGTGTTGACTCTGAGGGCCGCATAATTAATTATAAGCTGGTACCGTTGACACCTTCGCCAATCAATGCAGAACTGCATGAGGACTCTTGGCACACGGAGGTCCTGTCTCTCTTGATTAAAGGTGATCACTTAAAAAAAATGATTAGGACTCTCACAACATCACATAAACTTAAGCTAATTTGGCATTACACTAACAACCAGAAGAAAGATGGGCAAGATGTCAAAGCCAACAGATGCAAATTGTGAAATGAGTGTTTGCATGAGCTACATAACCTCCCTGGGTCTCATTGTCCTTCTTACAACAACAAATTAACAATAGGAGATTGCAACAAAACTGAAGAAACAGCAAACCTAGATAAACTTCACTGAGACCTTTCGAATGCCAGAAACTAAGTACTCTCCTATTATCTCATTTTATCCTCCAATAAGCCTATAGGAGGGTGGCACGGCTATCTATTATCCCTGATGCATAGGTGGGGGAGGTGCAGCCCAGAGAGGGACCTAATCTGTAAAAAGGGTCAGTAAAAGATGCTTATGCTCATGAGGAGGTGTGGAATGGTCTTAATTCCTGTTTGGCAGTCTTGTGATGGTGCTAGTTTTATGTCCTGGTCCAGAAAGGAAGCAAGGATTCTCTCCCCACCCCCAACATTAAAAGGAAGGGGTGTTTGACAGCTGGTGTCTAGGGATGCTCTTTGTGTGCTATCCAAACAGCCCATGTTTGCTCCCTTCCCTTAGCTGGTGTCTGCTCATGGGTTAGAAACTGGAAGTAGTTGTAGTTCTTGAGGGTTGTTGGCAGCAGTCCACCCATAATTCCCCCTCTTTCCCCTGCATGAGTTCTGAACTGATTGAGAAAGAAAAAGGAATCCCACAGATGGCAAATGAGGTATTACTACTGGTAAAGCTAGAGCAGTGTGTGGCTTGGATGAGTTTTGTGTGGGCTTCCTGATACTCAACTTCAGGATGAGACAGACTTCTCCACCTCAGACACAGCATGGTGGGAAAAGGTCCCACCAACAGGAGAGAGGACTTTATGGAGAAACTTACCACATGGTGGAGAGCAGGTCAGTCCCAAAGAGAAAGCAGCGGGAAGAAGCTGATTACACACACCTGGTTTGTGTTCTCAAACTCAACTGACAGAGCAAACACTGCCTCCAGCACCTGGGGGAGGAGTGAGTGAGGCATGCCAGAGGAAAGGGTCACACTACGGGATAGGAATTCTTGTGCAAGGAAGCTTTGGCCTACCAGAAAAAAAGATGTCTTCTCCAATAATTCTAAAGTAGAAAAGGGAATATAAAAAATAGGGAAAGGTAATAAAGGGGAAAGGAGAGAAAATGAGTGGAAAATATCAGGGAGGGAGACAACATGAGAGACTCCTAACTCTGGAAAATGAACAAGGGGTGGTGGAAAGGGAGATGGGCGGGGGGTTGGGGTGACTGAGAGACGGGCACTGAGGGGGGCATTTGATGGGATGAGCACTGGGTGTTATGCTATATGTCGGCAAATAGAACTCCAATAAAAAATATATACAAAAAAATAAATTCAATAAAAAAATAAAGTAGAAAAGGACGAGACAGGAATGGCTGTGAATGTGCGTGCGTGTGTGTGTTGCATATAAGCATGTGTGAACATGTACCTATAGCAATAGTAGTTGGCTAATACTTACACTATCCAAGCAGTCTTTCTACTTATATCTTCCCTTGAGAACAAACAGAAATTAAAACATCATCACAAAAATTATCATCAAAGGACAGAAATTCTTAAAACTATAAGCATACGGGTCAGTCATCTGGAAGACAAAGCTTTTGCAGTGTATAAACATTGTCTTTTCTTTTTAATTTTTTTTTCAAGATTTAGGCCCAGCCTACATTCAGTTGAGCTAAAATCTTGATAAACCTGCTCATGCTGATCTAAGAGTTTGACTGAAGTCTTTGTACTCTGGCCAAGGTCTTTGGGAAAAACCAATGGACTCCATAAGACTCAGCAGTGGTGTGAGCACTCAGTGATGAACAGAATTGTCGAATCAATATGTTCTATACCTGAAACGAATATAGCATTGTGTGTCAATTATGCTTCAATAATAAATAACAGAAGAATCAACCGGGGTGTGGAAAGTGATTAAACCATGATGGAATAGCTTGGGTTATAGTGAGGAAGATAGGAAGGGCAGGAAGCAAACACTATGGTCCTCTCCCCCATCATCCCACATCCTCAGAGAAAGCTGTTTTGTCCCTGTTCTTTTTTGGAATGAGAAAGAATAACAAATATACCTGATAGCACTTCCAGCATCCAAAGACAGCTTCTTAGGAGGAGGGAGTTCAGCTAAAAGACTCATTCATTTCAATTAAGTAAAAAAAAAAAAATCCATAGTAATGCAATATTAGCCTTGTAGTAAAGTCAACATTTCTGGAAATGGGAAAAAGGATACTCCTCAAAGAAATACCATCTCCCTCTCGACATGGTTTCTAGAAGGCATATATCGAACAGATAAACTGGAAAGCAAAATTCTGCCTTTCTCAGCGAGCTGGAGAAGAGGAGGATGATAAAACATGAGCCTGTTTGTCTGGGGTTTTGCACACATTTCCTTCTATCACTGCACAGTGAGTGGAGAAGGTACCAGCTTGGTAATGAGGTAGAAATAGGTTTGAGTCCTGGCTCCCCTCACAACTCTGTTGCTTGGCAATCAGTGCTAGAGCTCTGAAACTCTCTTTCCTCACTGATAGGATAAATGTGATGGTAATTGTATGTTTTAAATCAACAAGCTTCTAAAACAGAAATAAAATGAACAGAGACCCTTGAGGACAAGTGGTTGGATGAAAAGAAAGAAAGAAAGAGAGGAAGGAAGGAAGGAAGGAAGGAAGGAAGGAAGGAAGGAAGGAAGGAAGGAAGGAGGAAGGAAGGAAGGAAGGAAGGAAGGAAGGAAGGAAGGAAGGAAGGAAGGAAAGAAGAATGGAAGGAAGGAAAAAAGAAAAGAAAAAAAGAAAGAAAGAGAAAAAGCCTTGCTTTCTTTGGTTATATATTTATGACGCTTTGAATTGTACTTCGTTATTAAAGTATTGTTGAGAAGAACATTACAATGTTAATGTATTCATTCATTGCTTGACAGTTATTGATTGCATACCTACTGTTTATTTGGCAAGATGGACATTGTGGCACAATTGCACTTCTGAGAGCAGCTCAGGCTTTCCTCAGTCTTGTTTTTACTCCAAAGAACAGCTCCCTGTTTGTCAAAGACATAATCTTGAGCTGTGAACTTGGCAGTGGGTGGAGGGCAGTGGTTAGTGATGGTGGTGTAGAATTTTGGGATGGAAAATCAACTTTTTTTTGTATTTCGGTACCTTTCCATTTTGGATTTCTTATTTCAAATGTGAGGGATTTATGGTGCCCCTTTCCTTGTTTTTGTCTTAGATTTTTCTTCTTCTCTCTTACCTGGATTTTTCTTTTTTTCCTTCCCATGTGGCTGGCTTAATGAGACAGGTCAGGGGATAGATACCTCTTTTGGGGAGAAAGCTTCATCCTAAGGGACCCAAGCAGGAATGAGAGTGTGGTTCATAGAAAAGGAAGCTTTGTTCAGGTCATTTAGATCTCCCCTCTGGCATTGGATAGAGGTACCAATGGACTCACTTTGAAACTAGGGTGAAGATCTAAAGACCTCAATGAGATAATTTCCTGGGGCTCCCGACCTTGTAGGGAATAGGGTTCACAGACATATCAAGTTCTGTCTGGCTTCAGAACTTATACAGGATGGGAAGAGAATCAAGAAGCCTGTAAGTAAAAAAGAGAAGCCAGGACAGAAAGCAAAGAATGAGAGAATGTTTTAGCAAAGAGGAAACCCAGAAATGATTTAGTCCACCAACTTCTATTCTTTCCTGTTTTGTCTGCCATTTTATAGAAAGAGGTGGTTCGAAGTCCAGGAAGATGAATTCATTTTGCACAAGTTAGTGACTGCCAGGTCTGAGAAACCAAGTTTCTTGAATTGTTCCTAAATGTGCTCTCCACAGACTGACTTCGGGATATTTCCCATGGAGACTTTCTCAGAGACTCCCCTGTGTGTCTCTCAGGCCAAGCGTTCTTGTGAAATCGGTTTCTTCTCAAGATAAGATTATGGAGGATGGGGTAATTATTGATGACATATTGAAGGGGCAAAATCAAAGCTGATTCCTAAGTTGGGTGAGTGGAGGGGCCGCCGTCAGAGGCAGTATGGATGGAAAGCAGGCCTGGAAGGAGGTGAAGAGTATCAGACACGTTGAGCTGAAGTCCTGATAGTTGGCCAAGTTGGAGGGTTTCACAGGAATAAAGAGAAGCAACAATCTAGAAGGCTCTCCTCTTACCTGTAACCTTTCAAAGTCTGACCAAGTTCTTAGACCTTGTGTCCAAAGCTTCTCCATCTGGGAAGTGATCCCAATTTCCCACCTTCTCCAGATTTTCCCTCTGTGGCACCCACAACACATTGCTTGTGCCTTTGTAAAGCTCTCCTCCATCCAGTGGTGTGAGAATTGTTTTCACAAATGTTCTAGAAAACATAGGTGGCACCAAGAGACCATATGGTGTAGGAGTACAGCCTCTTGGTCCAAACTGCTTGGATTCAATCAGAGCCCTGCCAATGTTTTTGACTTTGGGTGACTTATATTTAACCTCTTCAGTTAGTCAGTTTCCTCCTCTGTAAAGTGGGGATGAAAATCTGTTATTTGCCCATCTAGACCATTGTGATGTTTAAATGAATGAATAAGTGTTAAGTGTCTTCGAATAGCACTGGACATGGCACATGCAGGACGGCGGGGCTCCCTTCCTTTTCTTCTTACAACAATTCTCTTGGTTCTCTAACTCCTCATCCATCTACTGGTCCCTATGTAGCATCACTTCAAGTGAGGAAGTTCCTTTATTCAAAATCATCTCCTTTTTCCTTTGGCTTAGGGAGCATCCTGTGCCCTCAACCAAGATTTTCTAGAGGCTGTTTGATGTTTGAAACTCTAAACAATTTCAGGGGAAAAATCCTGTTTGGAAAAAGCTATCTGCTAAGGACCCAGGGGTGACAATGGGGCAAAATGTCCTCCTTGTTGACCTGCGGGAGACCTCTGGAGAATTCCCTGAGCATCTTCATGCCACAGTCACAGGAACTTCAGATTCACTTGGAGAACAATGGTGGGGAAAAAAAAGTATCTTTTTTTTTGTTTTTAAATCCTTCTCTGCCAGTTCTGACTGACTGAGTTGGGGCTAAAACAGAAATGGTTTTGAATTATAAGTGGCATGTCCATAGCTGCAAATTCGACAGTAATACACTTGTTAAACTGAAGGAGAGGTGCGAGCTGGCAGCTTAGAATAGATTTTATTTTCACTCTTGTCGGCTGCCAGGAACACTGCTCACCTGTCTCCCGTGCTTTATTTCCTGTGGGATCCACTCCGTCTGCATCTGCTTTTCCAACCCAGAAGCTGACTCTCTTAACCCCTTGGTGGCTACAGAGTGGTTTCAGCAGCATCTTCCGTCCTGCTGTGGTTGATCAGGACCCAGCTGGCTAGCTTTCCTCTGGCACTGACAGGTGAGCATCATGGTGTCAAGAGGTGGAAATTTTCTGTCATTCTGGATGTGGAAGAGGTTGAGCTGGAGCACTGAACCATCACTGAGGTTTGGGGTCTGACCTGGATTAGAATGTTGGCCATGCTTCCTTGAGTTGAATGACATAGCCTTTCTTGGCCTTAGTCTTTTTCTGTAATAGGACATTATAACCTACCTTGCCGGACTGTAAGGATTAGGAGAGTCAAAGCACTTAAGTATCCAGTTCATTGCCCGGCACTGAGGATGCTCTCAGTAATAGTCTCTGGAAAGATCTCTCAATTTCTTACCAGAAAACAACCTTGCAGAGAAGACTGGTGGGTTGCTACGAGCTACTATTGTACTTTGCACAAATTATAAAAGGGTGGAATCTCCAAGACAACCTGTGTATCTCAGCTTTGGTCCCTGGCGCACAGACTGGGTTTCAGGCCCCACCTGTTGTGCAGCTAGGTTCCTGTGTGCAGTGCACAACTTCAACAGTAGTGCCCAGTCACTCTGAAGACGTATTTGCATTTTGGCCTGATTGTGGTTTAGCGGCATTAATCTCAGGACATCACAAACAAGTTCAGACTTTCACGGCATTGAAAAGGCTTTTAGCATATATCTTACAAGCTGGTGTTTTTACCTTTTCTTCCATTTCTTTTATTAAGAACTTTTGCTCCAAGCAAATGAGAACTCTTGTTAACACGACCTTGCCCCTGATCACGGTTTTGTGATGTGGCGGGCTTCATCGGCAATGCCTGATTGACCATCAGGGGGCAGTATAGCGTAGCAGCTAAGAGAGTAGCCAGGATGCCTGTGTTTGTAGCAAGGCATTGGTGCTGATCACCTGTGCCGCTTGGCCATTACTGAGTCCCTTTGTGCCTCAGTTTCTCATGGCCATAAGGAGGAGAAGAATAACACCTGACCTCAAAGGGTTGCTGTAAGAACTAACTAGTTAATACATGCAAGACACTAGGAACCGTGCCAGGTACATGGTGAGTGCTCAGTTAATGTACACTCTCAAGTTATCTCTGTCCATTGTTGTCTCCTGCCTATCTCGGTATTGTTGCTTTCTCTCTTCCACGGAGCCTCTATAGACGACCCCATGCACACGTAGTACCGAGGGTTGGTAACATCCATAGAATGATCATTTTAAGTCTGTGTCTTACTTCTCTGTCTCCCATTTAACAAAGAACTTCTAGGTATATTCTCCGTTTCCATCCCTTAGCAATCAGCTTCATGCCCCAGTCTAAGCCCAAAAAAGATTTCTTGAGTAACCTCTTAAATCGGAGCTCTTTGGTTGCATACGACAGAAACCTAACTTGTACAAGCTTAGGCCATAGAAATTTCCCAGCCTAGAGAACAGGAGGGAAAGGCGACAACAGTGCATACAAATGTTAATAGGATCCTCTCTCTTCACTGCCTCCTCATCTTTGCTACTCTCTTCATGTCGATATTACCTGCTCAGCTCTGCTTTATCCATAAGACTGGAACCATGGTTGCAAATAGCTATAGGCACATGTTTTTCCAGATGAGAAAGACCCTCTTATTCTAGGTCTAGGGATGAAACTTCCAGGGAAGCATTCTGATTGGCTCATTCTGAGTCAAGTTTTTATTCATTTTCTTTGTGATGATTAGCAAGTGAACAGATAGTAAATCACATGAGAACTATTTGGTATAGACAGTGTTTATGGGAACAGGTTGGAGCACTGGAGAGATGGCAGAGCCACCAGCTGAGGCCGGGAACACAAGAAGATTGAATGGGAAAGAGGAGCAGTACATGATGAGTTCACTTTTGGATACTCTAAGTTAGAACCATACATAGGACATTCAGGTTGAAAGGTCTCAGGGCAGTTGAATATATGAATTCAAGGCTCAGAGGAAAGTGCAGAACTAGAGATAGAAATTTATGAGTCTTGAGGATATAAGAAATGGTTGAATTTTTTCCAAAGAGGACTTTTATTTCTAAGTAATATGTGGTAGATTATAACAGCCTCTCTTTCCCATTGCATCAACTAGAAAAAAATTTAGTAAATTGCAAAAACATTTTAAAAAACATGTGGGAGCTTTTAAAGCAAAGAGCAGTAGATGAATGAAAATTCCAGAGACAGAAGAGCCTTTTCTAGGTGAGCTGGTAATTGCCAGCCATTTGTTCTCTGAGGGTCCTGCCTCTCGAGATTTGGGCTGAGGGTCAGGTGTGGCATACACAGATGGACTCTCCTGGGGGAGAGACTAACAGAGCACGCTCTACTCATGTGGTACTGGTACAATGGACTGGAAACTAGAGAAGGCTCAGAAGGAAGGCTTATTTTTCCCCGTGGAATAGAGTATTAGAAATACATGACTAATAGAAACATAAGAGTCAGGAACACTACAGGGATGTCAAATCTCACCACTGTTATTCAACATAGTACTAGAAGTCCTAGCCTCGGCAATCAGACAACAAAAAGAAATAAAAGGCATTCAAATTGGCAAAGAAGAAGTCATACTTTCCCTCTTCGCAGATGACATAATACTGTACATAGAAAACCTAAAGGCTCCACCCCAAGATTGCTAGAACTCATACAGCAATTCTGCAATGTGACAGGATACAAAATCAATGCCCAGAAATCAGTGGCATTTCTATGCACTAACAATGAGACTGAAGAAAGAGGAATTAAACAGTCAATCCCATTTACAACTGCACCCAAAAGCATAAGATACCTAGGAATAAATCTAACCAAAGAGGTAAAGGGATCTATACCCTAAAAACTACAGAACACTTCTGAAAGAAATTGAGGAAGACACAAAGAGATGGAAAAACATTCCATGCTCATGGATTGGAAGAATTAATATTGTGAAAATGTCAATGCGAACCCAGGGCAATTTACACATTCTATGCAATCCACATCAAAATATCATGGACTTTCTTCAGAGATTTGGAACAAATAATCTTAAGATTTATGCGGAATCAGAAAAGACCCCGAATAGCCAGGGGGAATATTGAAGAATAAAACCAGAGTCGGGGCATCAAATGCTGGATTTCAAGTTGTAGTACAAAGCTGTGATCGTCAAGACAGTGTGGCACTGGCACAAAAACAGACACATAGATCAATGGAACAGAATAGAGAACCCAGAAATGGGCCCTCAACTCTATGGTCAACTAATATTTGACAGAGCAGGAAAGACTATCCACTGGAAAAAGGACAGTCTCTTCAGTAAATGGTGCTGGGAAAATTGGACAGCCACGTGCAGAAGAATGAAACTAGACCATTCTCTTACACCATACACAAAGATAAACTCAAAATGGCTGAAAGATCTAAAGTGAGACAAGAATCCATCAAAATTCTGGAAGAGAACACAGGCAACACCCTTTTTGAACTTGGCCACAGCAACTTCTTGCAAGATACATCTATGAAGGCAAGGGAAACAAAAGCAAAAATGAACTATTGGGACTTCATCAAGATAAAAAACTTCTGCACAGCAAAAGAAACAATCAACAAAACTAAAAGACAACCTACAGAATGGAGAAGATATTTGCAAATGACATATCAGATAAAGGGCTAGTATCTAAGATGTATAAAGAACTTATTAAACTCAACACCAAAGAAACAAACAATCCAATCATGAAATGGGCAAAAGACAAGAACATAAATTTCACCAAAGAAGACATACACATATGTTCTCATTCATTTGGGGAATATAAATAATAGTGAAAGGGAATATAAGGGAAGGGAGAAGAAATGTGTGGGAAATATCAGAAAGGGAGACAGAACGTAAAGACTGCTAACTCTGGGAAACGAACTAGGGGTGGTAGAAGGGGAGGAGGGCGGGGGGTGGGAGTGAATGGGTGACGGGCACTGGGGGTTATTCTGTATGTTAGTAAATTGAACACCAATAAAAAATAAATTAAAAAAAACAGCAGAGGAAGGACAATTTTCTGGGAATCCTAAAACAAAACAAAATTAAATTTAAAAATATAATTCAAAGGGAAAAAAAAAGAAGACATACACATGGCCAACAAGCACATAAGAAAATGCCCCATGTCACTTGCCATCAGGGAAATACAAATCAAAACCACAATGAGATACCACCTCACACCAGTGAGAATGGGGAAAATTAACAAGGCAGGAAATAACAAATGTTGGAGAGGATGTGGAGAAAGGGGAACCCTCTTGCACTGTTGGTGGGAATGTGAACTGGTGCAGCCACTCTGGAAACTGTAGAGGTTCTTCAAAGAGTTAAAAATAGATCTGCCCTATGACCCAGCAATTGCATTGCTGGGGATTTACCCCAAAGATACAGATACAAGGAAAATCTGGGACACCTGCACCCCAATGTTTATAACATAGCAACAATGTCCACAATAGCCAAACTGTGGAAGGAGCCTTGGTGTCCATGGAAAGATGAATGGATAAAGAAGATGTGGTCTTTGTATACAATAGAATATTTCTCAGTCATTAGAAATGACGAACACCCACCATTTGCTTCAATGTGGATGGAACTGGAGGGTATTATGCTGAGTGAAGTAAGTCAATCAGAGAAGGACAATCATTATATGGTTTCACTCATATGGGGAATATTAAAAAATAGTGAAAGGGATTATAAGGTAAAGGAGAGAAAATGAGTGGGAAAAATCAGGGAAGGTGACAAAACATGAAAGACTCCTAACTCTGGGAAACGAACTAGGGATAGTGGAAGGGGAGGTGGGCAGGGGGATGGGGTGCCTGGGTGACAGGCACTGAGGGGGGCACTTGACGGCATGAGCACTGGGTGTTATACTATATGTTGGCAAATCGAACTCCAATAAAAAAACATACAAAAAAAAAAAAAAGAAACATAAAAGTCTATTCTAAGAATTCTTAACTACAATCCTACAGTATTGTGGAATAAAACTAAAGTGTTACACAGAAGGGAAGCATTGTTTGTAATGCTTATAGTCCAGAATAGATGGACATAAATGAAATAATAATCCAACCAAAGAAGTCTCAAATAAGATAAGTGCAAAAACCCAAAGAAAGTAGAAGGAAAGGAATGCCTGGGTGGCTCAGTAGTTGAGCTTCTACCTTTGGCTCAGGGCGTGATCCCAGAGTCCTGGGATCGAGTCCCACATCGGGCTCCCCGCGGGAACCCTGCTTCTTCCTCTGCCTGTGTCTCTGCCTCTCTCTGTGTGTCTTTCATGAATAAATAAAATAAAATCTTTAAAAAAAATAAAAAGAAGGGACGCCTGGGTGGTTCAGAGGTTGAGTGTATGCCTTCAGCCCAGGGCGTGATCTTGGGGTCCCGGGATTGAGTCCCACATTGGGCTCCCTGAATGGAGTCTGCTTCTCTCTCTGCCTATGTCTCTGACTCTCTCTCTGTGTCTCAGGAATAAATAGAAAATGAAAGAAAGAAAGAAAGAAAGAAAGAAAGAAAGAAAGAAAGAAAGAAAGAAAGAAAGAAAGAAAGAAAGAAAGAAGGAAAGGAAGGAAGGAAGGAAGGAAGGAAGGAAGGAAGGGAAAGAGAAAGTAGAAGGAAAGAAATAATGAACACAGGAAGAGAGAAAATGGAATATAATACAAATATACAGAAAAAGAAAATCAGTCTCTGTAAACACTAAATTTTTTAAATTTATTTTTTATTGGTGTTCAATTTACTAACATACAGAATAACCCCCAGTGCCGTCACCCATTCACTCCCACCCCCCGCCCTCCTCCCCTTCTACCACCCCTAGTTCGTTTCCCAGAGTTAGCAGTCTTTACGTTCTGTCTCCCTTTCTGATATTTCCCACACATTTCTTCTCCCTTCCCTTATTTTCCTTTTCACTATTATTTATATTCCCCAAATGAATGAGAACATATAATGTTTGTCCTTCTCCGACTGATTTACTTCACTCAGCATAATACCCTCCAGTTCCATCCACGTTGAAGCAAATGGTGGGTATTTGTCATTTCTAATAGCTGAGTAATATTCCATTGTATACATAAACCACATCTTCTTTATCCATTCATCTTTCGTTGGACACCGAGGCTCCTTCCACAGTTTGTAAACACTAAATTAATTGTCAACCTCTGGCAAGGCTGCAATGTCTTTCCCATAAAAGAGGAGGCAAAGGTAAAGGACACTGTGACAAGAGACCGTGACTAGAAATAACAACAATGATCTGAGAGTATTATGAATAACTTTATGCTGATAAATTTTAAAACTTAAGTGAAATCAGACTCTCACTCCCAAATATATATTACCAAACTGACTAAAGGAGAGAGAAAAAAGCCAAATGATTTTATGGCCACTTCAAAACACATGAGCATGATGAGATGAGCACTGGGTGTTATACCATATGCTGGCAAATTGAATTTATATAAAATTTTTAAAAATTGAAAAAAAAAACCCCACACATGAGCAGTTAAAATCTACCCACAAATGCTCACACAATCTTACATGCAATTTCTATAGAACATGAAGGAATTGATCATACCAAACTTGGATAAAAACATTTTGAGAATAAAAAGACTGTCTCTTGGTACAGGCTGAGGTGGAATTAGTTATTTATCATCTATCTCTCCTGCTGATTATAACTAAAAACTTTAGACAAAAAAAATCAACTACCTGAGGATTCTGAAAAATAATTAATAATATACCATTTGCAGCAGGAAGTCAACACTTTTTTTAGTGATTAGAATTTTTATTTATTTATTTATTTATTTATTTATTTATTTATTTATTTAATAAATTTATTTTTTATTGGTGTTCAATTTGCCAACATATAGAATAAAACCCAGTGCTCATCGCACCAAGTGCCCCCCCAGTGCCCGTCACTCAATCACCCCCACCCCCCTCCCACCTCCCCTTCCACCATCCCTAGTTCGTTTCCCAGAGTTAGGAATCTTTCATGTTCTGTCTCCCTCTCTGACATTTCCCACTCATTTTTTCTCCTTTCCTCTTTATTCCCTTTCACTATTTTTTATATTCCCCAGATGAATGAGACCATATAATGTTTGTCCTTCTCTGATTGACTTATTTCACTCAGCATAATACCCTCCAGTTCCATCCACGTTGAAGCAAATGGTGGGTATTTGTCATTTCTAATGGCTGAGTAATATTCCATTGTATACATAGACCACATCTTCTTTATCCATTCATCTTTCTATGGACACCAAGGCTCCTTCCACAGTTTGGCTATTGTGGACATTGCTGCTATAAACATCGGGGTGCAGGTGTCCCGGCGTTTCACTGCATCTGTATCTTTGGGGTAAATCCCCAGCAGTGCAATTGCTGGGTCGTAGGGCAGGTCTATTTTTAACTCCTTGAGAAACCTCCACACAGTCTTCCAGAGTGGCTGCACCAGTTCACATTCCCACCAACAGTGCAAGAGGGTTCCCCTTTCTCCACGTCCTCTCAACATTGGTTATTTCCTGCCTTGTTAATTTTCCCCCTTCTCACTGGTGTGAGGTGGTATCTCATTGTGGTTTTGATTTGTATTTCCCTGATGGCCAGTGATGTGGAGCATTTTCTCATGTGCTTGTTGACCATGTGTATGTCTTCTTTGGTGAAATTTATGTTCATGTCTTTTGCCCATTTTATGATTGGATTGTTTGTTTCTTTGGTGTTGAGTTTAATAAGTTCTTTATACATCTTGGATACTAGCCCTTTATCTGATATGTCATTTGCAGATATCTTCTCCATTCTGTAGGTTGTCTTTTAGTTTTGTTGACTGTATCTTTTGCTGTGCAGAAGCTTCTTTTCTTGATGAAGTCCCGATAGTTCATTTTTGCTTTTTTTTTTCTCTTGCCTTCTTGGATGTATCTTGCAAGAAGTTACTGTGGCTGAGTTCAAAAAGGGTGTTGCCTGTGTTCTCCTCCAGAATTTTGATGGATTCTTGTCTCACTTTAGATCTTTTATCCATTTTGAGTTTATCTTTGTGTATGGTGAAAGAGAGTGGTCTAGTTTCATTCTTCTGCATGTGTATGTCCAATTTTCCCAGCACCATTTATTGAAGAGACTGTCTTTCTTCCAATGGATAGTCTTTCCTCCTTTATCAAATATTAGTTGACCATAAAGTTCAGGGTCCACTTCTGGGTTCTCTATTCTGTTCCATTGATCTATGTGTCTGTTTTTGTGCCAGTGCCACACTGTCTTGATGACCACAGCTTTGTTCCACAGTTCTTCTGGTCTCTATTTCATTGAGTTCTGCCCGAATCTTTATTAACTCTTTTCTTCTGCTGGGTGTAGGATCTATTTGCTGTTTTTCCTCCAGCTCCTTTAGGTGCAAGGTTAGCTTTTGTATTTGAGTTCTTTCCAGTTTTTGGATGGCTGCTTGTATTGCAATGTATTTCCCCCTCAGGACTGCTTTTGCTGTATCCCAAAGATTTTGAATGGTTTAATCTTCATTCTCATTAGTTTCCATGAATCTTTTTAATTCTTCCTTAATTTCCTGGTTGACCCTTTCATCTTTTAGCAGGATGGTCCTTAACCTCCACGTGTTTGAGGTCCTTCCAAACTTCTTCTTGTGATTTAGCTCTAATTTCAAGGCTTTATGATCTGAGAATATGCAAGGGACGATCCCAATCTTTTGGTGTTGGTTAAGACCTGATTTGTGACCCAGTATGTGGTCTATTCTGGAGAAAGTTCCATGTGCACTTGAGAGGAATGTGTTTTCAGTTGCGTTTGGATGTAAAGTTCTGTAGATATCTGTGAAATCCATCTGGTCCAGTGTATCTTTTAAAACTTGTTTCTTTGGAGATATGCTTAGAATAACTATTGAGTGTAGAAAGCGCTACATTGAAATCACCAAGTATAAGTGTATTATTATCTAAGTATGTCTTAACTCTGGTTATTAATTGATTGATATATTTGGCAGCTCCTACATTCGGGGCATACATATTGATGATTGTTAAGTCCTCTTCTTGGATAGATCCTTTAAGTATGATATAGTGTCCCTCTTCATCTCTTACTACAGTCTTTGGGATAAACTTTAGTTTATCTGATATAAGGATGGCTACCCCTGCTTTCTTTTGAGGACCATTGGAATGGTAAATGGTTCTCTAACCTTTTATTTTCAGGCTTTAGGTGTCCTTATGCCTAAAATGAGTCTCTTGTAGACAGCAAACAGATGGGTCCTGCTTTTTTATCCAGTCTGAAACCCTGCGCCTTTTGATGGGGTCATTAAGCCCATTCACGTTCAGAGTTATTACTGAAATATATGTGTTTATTGTCATCATGATACCTATTCATTCTCTGTTTTTGTGGATTGTTCCACTGGACTTCCTCTTAAAGAGGAATTTTAAGAGTCCCCCTTAAAATTTCTTGCAGAGCTGGTTTGGTGGTCACATATTCTTTCAGTTCCTGCCTATCTTGGAAGCTCTTTATCTCTCCTTCTATTCTGAATGAGAGCCTTGCTGGATAAAGTATTCTTGGCTGCATGTTCTTCTCATTTAGGACCCTGAATATATCCTGCCAGCCCTTTCTGGCCTGCCAGATCTCTGTGGAGAGGTCTTCTGTTAATCTGATATTTCTCCCCATAAAAGTTAGGGATCTCTTGTCTCTTGCTGCTTTAAGGATCTTCTCTTTATCTTTGGAATTTGCAAGCTTCACTATTAAAGGTCGAGGTGTTGAACGGTTTTTATTGATTTTAGGGGGGGAATCTCTCTATTTCCTGGATCTGAATACCTGTTTCCCTTCCCAGATTAGGCAAGTTTTCAGCTATGATTTGTTCAAATACATATTCTGGACCTCTGTCCCTTTCGGCACCCTCGGGATAGGAAGTCGACACTTGAAGAATGATCAGTATTGAAACGGCAAGGGAATATTTGTAAACCGTGTATCTGATAAAGGACTTATAGCAAGATTATGTAAAGAATTTTAAAAAATCAACAATAAAAAAACAAAAAAATTCAAGGAAAAAAATGATTGAAAGATCTGAACAGACACTTTACCAGAGAGGATATATGAATGGCACATGGAAAGACATATAGAAGCATTACCACTTACTGGTTGAGGTGCCATCACATGTCTTTTCGTATGGCAGCTGAAATAAAAAAAATAAGCCCGTACCAAATGTGCATCAAAAAAATGAATTTTACTATTATAAATTTAAAGTAATTATTTAAAAAGTAAATTAAATGATGAAGATTTCCCAACGTTCTTTAAGTCTTAACCTAGACATCAAAATTGTACCCTGCTATTATAACAGAAAATTATAGCTCACTCTCCTTCCTGAATGTCCACATACACTCCAAATCTAACTATACATTAAACAGTTATATAACATGATCAAGTTGAGTTTCTTCTAAGGATGCTTGGTTTGTCCAAAATTAGAAAAAGTTATTATTATAACAAGTTCAAGGAAAATTATTAATAAATGATCACCTCCATAGATTACAAAAAGAAATTTATCCAAGTTCCATACTCATTCATGATAACATGAAAGCTCTTCTCAGACTAGGAATTGAGAAAAAAATTATTCCTACATAGACACAAAAACCCTGAAGCAAACATTATAGTTGTCATAAAATATTTAATGCACTCCTTTACAGAAAAACAGATGAGAATGATAGCTATCACCAGTTATTTCCAGTATTTCATTGGAAATTTCTAGTTAGCAAAATAGAACAAGAAAAGGAAATAAAAGATAAATGCACTGAAAAGCAAGAATCAAAGTGTCATTACTAGAAGATGAGATTTTCTATATGAAAAATTTCAGACTCTATAGGATATTATTATAATGCATAAGAAAGTTTAGCAAATTTTCTAGATGAAAAAAAATCAATATACAAAAGTCTCTTGCATTTTATACATTAGCAACAGTCAAGTTGAAAATGAAACACAAAATAATATTTACAAAAAATGAAAAAAATCACCAAAATGTAGGAGAAGTTGTCCAAGACTTACTGTGAAAAATGTAAAATGTTATGGGAAAGTCATTAAGGAAGATCCTAATGCAGAAAAAGGGATACTATGCTAGTGGGTAGGAAAACTCAATGTCATGAATATGTCAATCCCTTGCAAATTCATCTCTAAATTCACCAAAATTCCAATCAATATGCCAAGAAGAATTTTCATAGAATTTGATAAACTTACTCTAATAATCACACAAGAGAACTGAAAGCCAAGTAACAGTCAAGATACTTCCCAAAGACGGAGAACCAAGCCAGGAGATTCACCGTGCCAGATATCATGGCTTACTATAAATCTATGATAATCAGTAGTATGTCATACTGGTGTGGAAAGAGACAACTACTCTCAGGGAGCATAGTAAAGTACCATAGACATACCCTCATCCGTATACAGTCATGATATATGATGAAGCTGGTGTTTCTGACCAGTGAAAATGATGGTCTGGCTTTCAATATATGTTGTTCAGTGGAACAAATAATGGAAAAAATATGGAAAAATAACGATTTTTTTCTGCACATCACCCATAAAAATCACTTGCACATGGATCTAAAGATTTAAATGTGAAAGAAAGCTTTTAAAATTCCTAGAGGACAGTATAAGAGAATGATTTCAGAAAAGGTAAGATTTTTTAACAAGATATAAAAATGTGGAACCCATAAGGAGAAGTTTGATGGTTTTAACTACATTAAATTGAAGAATTTTGACTTATTAAAGGACATCACAAACATATGCCTCAAAGTTGAAGTAGGTATTTTGCAACATATATGATCAAGGAAGAATGTATAGTGAATGTATTCATGATATAAGATAAAAAATGAGTAAGAGACAAAATAAGTCATTTCCCAGAATAAGAAATGTGAGTGTCCAATAAGCATATGACAAAAGGTTCTTAACTTCATTATTAATTAGGAAAAGCCTAGAGAAGTATATTGAATTAAAAAAAAATAGAAGTTTGCTAATACTAAAGATGTAGTATTCACTCACAGAGGAAGTAGAAATTGGAAATAACTGCTTGATAAACAACCTAGCACTACTTATATAGTGGAACATGTGCATGCCATGTGGAATGTCCCAGAATTCTGTGTCGAGTCTACACTGTAGAAATGGCATATTTATGAATACTAAGAGGCATAGAAAGAATGTTCGAGGCAGCACTGGTTTTAAAATTGCAAAAACAATGGCTAACATATCTGTCTACTATGAAATGAATAAATAAATTGTGCTTCACTCAGACAACAAATAAATAAGCAGTGAAAATAAATACAGCTGCAAGCATCAACATGGATAAATCTCAAAAACTATACTGTTGAGGGAGAAAAAAGTTGAAAAGAATATATTCAATTTGGTGTCATTTATTCAACTTTCATAAGCAGGCAAAACTAAATAATATGTAGTTTAAGAATACATGCCTTTGGGTAAAATTATCAAGGAAAGCAATCAACTTGATTTTTAAAAATTCAAAACATTGGGGACCTCTGGGAGGAACACAAGGAGAAATAATCAGAGGAAAACACAGGGAGTACCGACAGTGTTAGAAAATTTTACTTTTCAATCTGAGGAGTGAGGGCATGACTTTGGTTCTATTTTCACTTTTTAACAGTTCAATAGCTCACTTTTTGTCTTTTACTCATAGGTTCTTTATGCAACAAATGCTAATTTTTCATTTGTGTTATTTTCATTTTTTAAACTTTACATCTATGTCATATCCCTCCTTTGCACCTATGGCATATTTCTCAATAAAAAGTTTTGAGAAGAGTTCACAAGGGGATCGAGGGTGATGGGTAAGGGATGTGGGATTCTTTTTGATGCAATGAAAATGTTCAAAAATTCATCGTGGTGATATTTACATAACTGTGAATATACTAAAAGCCATTGAATTGTAAACTCTAGATGGGTGATGTGTGGCATATGAATTATATCTCAATAAAGCTGTTAAAAAGAAGCAGAGAAATGTAGATAACATTTTTGGGAGTTTTAGATGAGGAGGGAAGGAGAGGATAGTGGTAGCTTGAAAGTGGCATGGAATCAAAAGTGTCTGGTGGTTTGTTTGTTTTGGAAGTTTGGCGATAGGCTGAATATATATATGCTAGTCAATAACTTAGGAAAATAAAATTACATGTGACAGAGCAGGATTTCGACACAGGCTTTTCTATTCAAAGTCTAGGACTCTTGCTATTTCATGAGGCGTCCTCCCATATGGCTCTTTCAACTTTAAAGGGCATGTTTATCACCAGTTTAGTGCTCAGCCCTGTGTAGTCATAGGTTCCATTCAGACTCTTGGGATAGCCTTACAGAAACATGGGGTCCTGGTAGTGCTGTCATTCTTGTAGTCTGGGTGATGAGATGTACTGAGCCACCACGTGGAATTCTGCATGTGTGAATTCCAACCAGGTCAGAGTGCTTGAATGACTCAATGGGGTTAGGCTGCCATGATAGGATGGGCTTTGGGACTAGGCAAATGCAGCTGGACAGCACAAAATCTGCCTACTTCTGTCTAACTGACCCATTCCTATAAGATCCATATAGTGCCTGTAAAATTGTTCTGACCTCTGGGGTCTCCCAAACTCATTCCAATCCTTTGTAGACAATAACACAGACCAGGTACACACATCAAGCAGTGATGCAATGGAAAGGCATCCCTGTTGTCAGTGCTTTGGCACCTACGCCCCATTCCCCTTGGAGAGCAAAGATAGAATCAATAATAAATTGATTGACCCACCTCTAAGGAAGTGAGCAAATAAAAAAAAAAAACATGATAACATGAGAATCAAGCAAACCCTATTCTAAATACAGTTTAGCATAAGGTATTTTAAACACCACTTAGAGGCCAGCTTCCATTTTAGTTCTTCCTCATTTTAAACTAGGATTCTCCATTCTACCTCTTTCCTAGGGTGTAACAGCCGTCTGATTTGGATGGCATTTTTTTTTTTTTTTTTACTTTTTTTTTTTTTGGATGGCATTTTTTTCATGTACAGGGGTAGGCCTTAACGGGTCCCAGCCAAGGAGGTTAATCTCACTTTGCTTTCCCAGTGATTGATTGAGAATATCATAGGTCTAAGCTAGTCAGCACATGGGATTTCCCTGGTCAACTGGATTGGTTCAGAAGTGGTCCAATCACCAGAGTTCAAGATATTGTTGGATGATTATAAGATGGAGCTCTCTGCTTTCAATTGGACATGAGATTTCTGTTTGCCACCATTCGGTGACCACAGTCGGGCCAGCCCTAGGATTCCACTGTCACTGCAGAGCAGAGCTGAGTTACAAGAGAACAGGTCTCTAATATATCACTGAGCTACTGGATTAGTTCACACTAAAGCTTGTCAGTTTTCACTCTTTTCTGTCACATGAGCCGACAATCTCCCCTACTGCTTAATCTAGTTTATGTTGGGACTTCTACTCCTTGCAATTTAAAGAACTCTTACTGTTTCATGGACAGAATGATATTTGCCATAGTTTTTTCATGGGGTCCGTAAAGTAACACACATGCAAGAGCATGTGAAATTGTATCCTTCGAGTAAGTGTGGCATCTGTTTATTTTCTCCAAACAGCTGGATGGACCCTGAAGGGGTAATATAGATTCAGAAAAGGGTCAGGAACAACAGACAGACTAGGATTTAGAACCCTCTTCTAGTCACAGTCACATCTAATTCAACTGATTTTGTTAAATCTACCTTGAGCAATTCACTCTAAATCTCTGAGGGTCAGGCTCCCCGCCTGTAAAAGGAATTGGAGCCGGCGAGATTAAATAACATGTCTAAGCTTGTGGCAGAACAGGGATCCAAATTTGGCTCTTCTAGATCTACAGCATATGCTTTTAACTGCTGAGTAAGGTGTAGTTGTACTCATTCACTAAGCAGGATGTGTGGGGACCTGTTCTATGCCAGGCCATGACACAGACCATGCAGAAGGAGAGATGAGCATTTAATTTAAATGCTTTCAATATCTAGAGAGGGAGATTGCCCAGAAAACAAATATACACTAATGTATAATCATGCCTTGTATCCTCTGCTTAAACACAGAAGCCACTTAATATATATTTAATAAAAAAAACTAATAAGTGAATATGTGCTATAAAATGAATATATGACAATGAAAAGTTTCTAAAAATCTAATTAAATTTCTATGGCAAAACTTGATCTTGAAAGAGTAACAGAATAGTTAAGAACCAGGAGCTCGGACAAGAGTCTTTTCACAACTTTCAAGGCTTCTCAGGTTTTCTGCCCACGATCACAGCAACTCTGTTGCCAAGGATGCTTCCTGGGGGTAAGCAGGGCATTGGATGTCCCAAGATGCCCTTCAAAAGGTCAGAGAAGGGATGGAAAGATGCAAGTAGTCAATACAGTTTGTTTTGCCAGAACATCTTTCATTGAATGAATCATCTCATATGTGATCAGTTAAGAGGGATATGTTGGTGTAGTCTGGAAATCATGGTGGTTCATTCAGTTTTTCCCAGAACATTAATGCTTTAGTGTGATCAGGAGCAAGTTTTCCAATTAATTAAAGAAGACCCTCCAACAGAGGACAACATTTCTTTCTCTAGTATGTGCAATGTCTAGTTTGAAGGTGCCTGTAACTACTGCGCTTTCCACATGTTAAGCTTCTAGAGAATCTGGGAGGACATATCCCCCATATTAAAGCAGTGGATTCCAGAAGAAGGCTACCATCTGAGTCATGTTTTTAATTTTGATGAAATTGTTAGTCAAAGGAGATAGAAGGCCCAGGGTATACAGCTGTTGAGGATTAATTGTGGTCTGGATGCATTTGCAGGTGCAAAGTTAACTGTGTTAGAATTTGTAGTAGGGTTTGATTGTTTTTTAAGGTCTCTGGTTACAAACTGTTTTGACCCATCTTCCCATGCACACTTTTATTTTTAGCACGTGGTATTTATGACTGCAAGGCATGAAGAGCAGAAACATTTTGATGAGTGTTTAATTTATAGGTGTCCCAGACTCCAGCCAAAGTCTTCCCATCCCATGTGAGCTCAATGGGATGTGTTTTGGCGTCCATCCTAGTCTGAAAATTCAAAGTATTGTCCTGGATTTCTAACAATTCCCAGGGGCTTTACACTGGGAGTAGCTAGCTGTCTTTGGCACTGGTCTGGCTTCCTTGCTTTGTGGGATATCTCACTCTCTGGTTCATGGTGTCTCAGTTGCATATGTGCTTAGCCCAAAATAGGAGCTCAGCCTCCCCCCTACACATACATTCACATACCATGGGCTCAGGTGAAGTCGTCCTTGTGGTGGTTGCCTTTACTGAAGACATGTACGTAAGAGAAGAAAGTTGGAGCACCGTTTACAATTTGAACACATCACTTTGCTCTCTTAATCACCTTCCTTTTCCTTGAAACAAAAAAAGAGTTTTTTCGTCTTTATATTCTTCTATCTCATGCACAATGGCTTCTTTTTTTCTTTGTTGCCAGAGCTCCTGCCAACAGCCATGTTTCCAGAGTCCAATCTTCTACCCTAAGAAACTTACAAAGGTATTCCCTTTAAAAGACCCCACAATTTCCTCCTTAAGAAAAATTCTAATACCAGCTATCCAAAGACTTGCCTTCCAGGTATTGCACAAAAGATTCAGATCCACTGGTGCCAGCTCAGACCAGAGCTCAAATGCATGTGATTCCCCATGCTCTTCCTATAGCTGCTGCACCCCAGAGTCTTGTGTCAAGATGGCATTGTTATACAGTGGTAGAGCCTCTGTTAGCCTGGTGCCCCAGGGGTTCCAGGAAGCAGGGACTCTCTGCAGACCAGCACTGCACAAATACCAAAAGTGGAAATAAAACTCCATTGATCTAAGTGGCGAGGTGTTTATTTTTGCTTTCTCCCCAACAACACAATCTGGCCAAACCTTTCTGAAGATATTCAGTTGGCAGCCACAACTGTGTTTCTTTTCTCTGTTTTCATGGGTTGCTACATGGTAAGCCCCTTTATCATAGACGATCTTCCTTGAATGTTAAGTGTTTGCAAGAACAAACATTGCCTGGTGTTTTTGCACATGCTTGGCAATTGCATTTCCTATCCCTACTATTTTTGCACCTCTCCCCCCCCCTCGGAAAGTGTCATTTGCTCATCCAAAAACTATTTATTTCTTGTCTGTGAGAAACCTGAAATTGTGCTAGGCCCTGGGAATTTTAAAGAAAACATGATAGATATTCTTGGAGGGGTCTGGTGTCACTTCAGTGTTTGTTGAAGATTTTCAATTCATTGATTGATTCACCCATTATTCAAAATCTATTCAGCCATTGATGTGCCCCACTAAGCAGTCATAATTCAGCAGCAAACAAGACAGACACACTCCCTGAACCTCTGGGATCTTGAAGTCTGGGAGCAGATGTGGATATTGAACAAATAACTCTGAGTGTCAAGAGCACAATAAAGAGGAATCATAATACAAATGACAATAACTGATAGATACAGAACTTTTGTTAGATGGCAGGGACTGCTCTGTGTGATTTACTGCCATAACTTAATTAATGCTCATGACATTACTCCCTTAATTTAATTCTAAAAAGGGACACTGAAGCACAGAGAGATGAAGTAATCTGCCCAAAGTCCTCAGCTAGTGGTAGCTATGGATAAAGATCCACACCTAGGGATCCTAGGACCCATGCTCTTGACCACGCCACTATTCTGACAAAAATCTGAGGGTCAAAGAGAGGCTTCCTGGAGGAGGTGATATTTTGGCTGAAACCACAAGTCCGGGCTGCAATGGAAGAGACCAGGGAAGCACATGTTGAGAATAAGAGAGTAATAACGATGAGAGCTCCTGAAGCACATTTGAGTCTCTAAGGGAAATCCTGGAGTCTGGGAATCCTGCCTGACTCCCCATGCCCAGGTACCTCTACACCCTCGATGCCAGCTACTTGGGCGAACCCCCTGGTGTGCTCAGCAAAAATGCTCAACATCCCTTTCAGTCCTAATCTTGAGAACTCTACTTCTTGAGGAGGGCTCTGGGTCCCCATTTACCTGTGTCAATAAGATGGGGCTCCCCCAGTGTTGGGTCATGTCTTGCAGTGACAGTGTAATTACTGAGGTGACAGATCAAGCCTTCTCTTTGAAGGAGAGGGGCTCCCAAGCTTGTGACTTGAAGGATAGAGAATCTCTTGTTTTTTCCACATCAGTGGATATTTGATAGTTTTGTGGACCTGTGAGAAAGAGCTTGAGAGTTTAGGATGAGCAGAGGGAGGCAAAAGAGGTCACTATTTTATTTCTTTTTGAATTGACAAAAACTGTGTCTCAATCCCAAGAATGGATGAACAGAACTGAACAAGACTCTGTCAACCCCTACCCCTTGCCTCCTCCCTCCCACCCCTATCTGAATTCCTCAGTCTGCTTCATTAGTCAAGCAACACTCTGGCAACTGAAAGGTACCTGAGGTTCTTGCTTCTTCTCAGACCCCAGGCACTCTCAGCTCATAGGGTTGGGCAGCTTTATGGCATTCATGGGTATGATAAGATCATGTCTGCAGGGCAACATTTAGGCTCCACTTATTTATTTACTTTCACATGCAAACATTCGCATATTTACTCTTACATTCATTCTGTGGATGTGTTTCAAAGTTAGGTCTTTGCTCAAATCTCAACTGGGTACTGCTTTTAAACTGGTTTCAGCTTTTTCTTCTGTGGGTTAAGGGATTTGCCTGAAGATAGCTTTCTTTGGCTTTATAAGCAAAACCCTCATCCAATGAATCCTCCTTTATGAGGCTGAACGCAGATAGCTGCCTGGCCCAGGTCAGCATCCACACAGGCTGTTTGCACCTCTCTCCTGCTAGCAGAGCCTTGGAAGCATATCCCTCTTTGCAGCAGCCCTGCCCTGGCTTCCGCTTCAGACCCAGTCGGCTGCAGAATGGAATAGCATCTCTCTACATCCTCTTTTCTCAGCTTCTCCCCCTTTTAAGGATTTCACTGCTGGTCATTGGTATGAAAACACCAATGAAAAAAAGTGTCAGATTTTAACAAACTCCCATGTTTCTCTTTCCAGGGTCCTTTATGACCTTCTTACTGAGACGATGATTCCAGCTCTTTGCCCATATTTCCGAGGAAGGATCATCAATTTCCTTTCCTTTTAGCCTTATCTTGAGAGCTGGGGGCCATACTGATGCCACCTTCCTCTACAAAGGGCCTCTTCCTAAAACTTCAGCCTCAAGAGCCAGCCCAGGGAAAAACATAGGAGCTTCTTCATTTAAGCTGGATTCTTAATTTCTTTTATTTATTTATTTATTTATTTATTTATTTATTTTTAATTTATTTTTTATTGGTGTTCAATTTACTAACATACAGAATAACCCCCAGTGCCCGTCACCCATTCACTCCCACCCCCCGCCCTCCTCCCCTTCTACCACCCCTAGTTCGTTTCCCAGAGTTAGCAGTCTTTACATTCTGTCTCCCTTTCTGATATTTCCCACACATTTCTTCCCCCTTCCCTTATATTCCCTTTCACTATTATTTATATTCCCCAAATGAATGAGAACATATAATGTTTGTCCTTCTCCGACTGACTTACTTCACTCAGCATAATACCCTCCAGTTCCATCCACGTTGAAGCAAATGGTGGGTATTTGTCATTTCTAATAGCTGAGTAATATTCCATTGTATACATAAACCACATCTTCTTTATCCATTCATCTTTCGTTGGACACCGAGGCTCCTTCCACAGTTTGGCTATCATGGCCATTGCTGCTATAAACATCGGGGTGCAGGTGTCCCGGCGTTTCATTGCATTAGTATCTTTGGGGTAAATCCCCAACAGTGCAATTGCTGGGTCGTAGGGCAGGTATATTTTTAACTGTTTGAGGAACCTCCACACAGTTTTCCAGAGTGGCTGCACCAGTTCACATTCTCACCAACAGTGTATGAGGGTTCCCTTTTCTCCACATCCTCTCCAACATTTGTTGTTTCCTGCCTTGTTAATTTTCCCCATTCTCACTGGTGTGAGGTGGTATCTCATTGTGGTTTTGATTTGTATTTCCCTCTTTCAGACAAGGAATCCCCACATCACTGAGCCTTGTCGCCCTTCCATATCCAGTCTTCTCATACCCCTTCCAAGGGCAGGCATATTTTAATCTTCCCCTTGGCTTGCATATCCCATTCAGTACACACACACACAGTTTGTCTATTTGTTACCAACTCAGATAGTTAAAATAACTAGTGATCATAGCATTCAAGGAAAAGATAGGAGGCGACCAAATGAGACTTCTTTTAAGAAGCTCTCAACATCCAGGTTGTGTGTTTGCAGGTCAGCACCGACCCAGTTAGGAGAGTGACAATCTCCCTTCTTCCAGCCATGATATCTCCTCCATGCCAAGTGCATTATCTGACCATTTGTAGATACTCAATAAATATTTGTTAAATGAACAAATAACAATTGAAAGTCACTCAAGGAACAGATGGATTAGGAATATAGATTTCCATGAATTCTAGCATCAAACATGTATCTATCTCTCTGATTGGATTTTAAGTTCCTGTGGTTGGAAGCTCACTCTTTATAGCAGTGGTAATGACAGCTTGTGCTATGTAGCACTGCTCATTATAAATCACTTTCTCTTTTACTGCTTACCACAACCTGAGGCATTACTGTTATTTACACATCAGAAAGCTAAGACCCCCAAAGGGAAAATAATTTATGCAGTTCCTAAAGTCTGTAATCTGGAGAGTGAATTTGAACCCAGGTTTATCAAAGTGCAACACAGGACTCTTTCCTTTATGCCTTGCCCTGCTCATCCTCTTCATCTTGAGTTGAATTTGTGTGTGTGTGTGTGTTTTTTTTTTTCCAGTAGAAGCAGGAAAAAGCCATGTTGGCCTCTATTCAGATCTGATTGTGATGTGCTAATGACTTGTATCTTCCCAGGATGGGGGTTTGGGGTGAGAAGCAGTGGGCAGGACTCATATCACTGCCCAGAGGCATTGCCACTGTTTTCCTACAGCTGCATATTAAGTTTCCATCTTGGATTGCCAGATCGAATCAAGTCTCTTCAAGCCTACCATCATAAAGTTTATTTCCCCAGGTGATCTTATTATTTTTCCCTTTGTTAACATATTTGAGAATAATCAGAGATTATTCCAGAGAATAATCCATAGGAACTTAAAATCCAATCAGAGGTAGATACATGTTTGATGCTGATGCAGTGTCAAGTCAGGTTTCAAGGATAATAGACTTATTGATTTTGACTTTGGACAAAATGTCAAGAGGAAGAGGCTGACTCCTGAGATTACTGCCTTTATTGGAAGTTATGGCCTTCCTGGGGCCTGAGCTTCATTCATTCATTCAATAGATATTTGGTCTATGTAAGATATGCCTCATGTTTATAATTATGTACACTCAAACACAGGCTTGAATGGAGACTCCATATTATTGTTGCCCAAAACCATGAATTTATTCATTGTATATAATTATTAGTACCTTCTCTGCATAAGGCTATGTGTGAACACAAGAGGTGGTATCCAGATTTAATGGCTACTGGGTGTGTGTGGGGGTGGTTTTTTTGATGTCCCTTTTTAGATGACTATTTTTGCAACATTTTCTGTTGTTTCCAAGCAGAAACAACAGATGTTGTTTGGGGTAGTGGGACAGTATGTGTGTGAAGGGTTCCTTCTGATCAAAAGCAAGATGTTCTCCTGACCCCTGAAGGTCAGACAAAGGTTATTCACTAGGGAACTCCTGGGGTTTGCCCCACAGCATGTGTCTTCTAAGCAAGGATATGGGGGATCCTGCTGAGATATGGCTCTCGAGCTTTTCTATTATAGTTTTGCTATCTGAGTGATCTCTCTATTGTACCACATGGATCAATTCTACTCCATTTATATCTACAAATACAAGATCTTTATAAGGTGGAAAAATTCTTAATATATTTGCAGTTAAAACTTCTCTTGTCCACCCCAGTGATCCCCTAAGGAGCATGTTAGAGTAACTGTATGGCATGCAAACTACTTTCTAAGGAAAATGGTTGAATTCAGGAAGCCTATTATAGAGCACATTAAGCAAACATGGTTGAAAAGGATGGGAAATTGGGACATCTCAATATCCTGTGCTTGCCCAGCTCTCACACCATCCTAATGCCAGAGGGAAATAGACCAGTTCCTTCTATTCTAGAGAGATCTTTCCTGAGGAAGGCTAGAGAGAACAAATTTGATGGGTGTGTTCACAGAAAAGGAACTCTCTCCTTGTCTGGTCTGCATGGTTTCAATCCTTATAGAGTTCATAGTCTGGCATGGGATACAGAGAGGCAAACAAACAAGTTTCATATTATATGATAGGAGGGGATCTGGGTGCCATGGGAACATATTTTAGGATCATTTTACATGGCCTCAGAGGATTGACAAAAAGCTTTTAGTATGAAGTTTCATTAAATGCTAAAAGATGACCAGAAGCAGATCACAAGAACCAGAGGAGGGGAGGGTAGCAGCAGAAAAAAAGGAGTCCAAGACTGGGGAAATAGCATGTGCAAAGGTCTGGAGCTATAAATAACCATGGAAGAGACAGGGAATGCAATCAGTTCCATAATTCTGGATTATAAGATAAGGTTGAAATGAGGCAGGTAGGAGGCTGGAGGGAGGAGATGTGGTTTAGAGTGGAAAAGACTAGCTAGTGAGCATGACCCCAAATCATTCAAGGGCTTTCAATTCATGCTCTTTTCTCACATTGACTTGGCTTAGCCATGTGACTTCCTTTGTTTGGGTCAATGTAATGGTAGCAAAGGCATGAAAGTCACCTTCACATTAGAGCTTGTTCTTTTTCAAGAACAAGCCACCCTATGTGATTAAGCCACCGTATGAAGGTATTCAGACTAGCTAGCTAGAGAGAGACATGTGGCCCAGTTGCCCCCATTACCCCAGTCAATCCTAAGGCATCTAGAGCCAGCCAGCCCTTGGCTGATCCACTGAGGATCAGAACACAAACATAAGAATGAGCCCAACTGACACCACGTGGAGCAGAAAATGAGCCATCCCAGATGAGCCCTATTCGAATCTTTAACCTGCAGAATAGGCAAATAAATGGTGATCATCTTTAAGCTTCTAGGTTTTGGGGTGGTTTGTTATGCAATAATAGAAAATAATACAACCTCCATCTCTACCAAGTTCCTAGGGAAGCAAAACATGTAAGAACCAATAGAAAGGTACGTCAAAGCTCTACTTTATAATTTGCAGATCCAGTACCCAACAACATAAAAGGTTGTAAAAGTTGTATTGAGCTTTTGGCCCTGGAGGCCCAAGAGAAACTCCTATTTTCCTCTGAATCAAGACTTTAGGAGCAGCATGTTTTCTAGTTTCTGTAGGGAAAAGAGAAAGATCATGAAAATGCCTGATTCAGTACAGAGTGGAAGTAGAGATGCAGAAGAAGGCAAGGCTCCTGGGTATCCTGACCTCTATAGAGAATATTGCAAAACCAAGATGTTGGGTACTGGCCAATCAGATTAGTAGGTGTCTCTCCTCAGGGGGACAGAGTCAGAGTTAGGAAGCAGTGAGGAGTGGTGATAACAAGAAGACAGAATTGTTTTCCTTCATTCAGAAGACATTGGGTGAATGCTTATAAAGTCCTCTTTTCTCTAAGCGTTCCTTCTAGTGGGAAAGATGTAAACAAATGAGTGTCAGTAAGAGGAGCCAGTCAGGACACAGAAGGGACTAGATATTTCAACCAAGAGAATGTGACTTCCTTTGTTTGGGTCAGTGGAATGGTAGCATGCAGTGACTTCATCCCTAACTCATGGACTGAGGAACCATCCTTAGGGCCCATCTCCTAGATTTGATACTTCCCAGAGCCTAATATTAAGGCCTGCAACAAGCAAACTGCCTAGGAACGGCTTTCTAGAAGTGGCACCGATGGGACTTGAGATGAGTGTAGGTGGTATGAGATGCATTCAGGTGGTATGCGGCAGTGGATTTACATAACACTGAGCAACAGACTGAGATCCTTAGTATTTTCAATTTCCATATTTCTGATTAAGGCAAGCAAAGTCCCAATGTAGTGTCAGCAAATCTTTAGCAGGATTCTAACTCTTACTATAATACATTTGAACAAAGACAGAGGAATCCTCAGGCTCAAAATCTTTAGCAGGCAGCCCGTTAGAATTTAATAACATTTTGTCTGAGTGATATTTATTCCCTATGCCTACTTTCTGGTTTGTGGAAAGTGTTTCTGCTTTTTTATTTACTAAGATATACCTGTTTAAGTAAATTTCTTTGAGGCAATGTGAGTAGATTTAAACCTATAGTGAGAAAATAATAAAAACACAGGTATATAGGTAGAGCAAAAAAGATTAAAAAAAAAAGTCTTGAAAGTGGTGTGGAAATTGCCCCCCAGGCAATACAGAGACAGCTTTTGATTGCAGATTAAGCATTGATACAATTAGAATGAAGAATGGTGAATATTGCATAATGGTGGATGTTTGGCTAGTAATTTTGAGCAGTGGGCTTCTTGCCCTGCATGGGAGAAGGATACCTGGACTAACCCATTGGAGCCCATTATGCCATTAGGGAGCTCCCCCTCCCCAAAAGCAAGGCGTTTGGAGCCAGATGGGCACAACTCTTTGAGAAACTGACAGAGATTTGGCTTCCACACCCTGATTTCACGTGTTCTCCAAGTGGCAGCCAGACTTGGTTTTTTAGAACTGATCCTCTCAGGGCTCCTGGGTGGCTCAGTCAGTTAAGCATCTGCCTTCAGCTCAAGTCATGATCCTGGGATCAAGCCCTGCATCGGACTCCCTGCTCAGGGTGAAGTCTGCTTCTCCCTCTCCCTCTGTCTCTTTCCCTGCTCATACTTTCTCCCTGTCTCTTTCTCTCTCTTAAATAAATAAATAGGGGAAAGGCTCCCAGTGCTTCCCCATTGAGAATGATATTTGCTGTGGGCTTTTCATAGATGGCTTTTAAGATGTCGAGGAATGTTCCCTCTATCCCTACACTCTGAAGAGTTTTGATCAGGAATGGATGCTGTATTTTGTCAAATGGTTTCTCTGCATCCAATGAGAGGCATATGGTTCTTGGTTTTTCTCTTGCTGATATGATGAATCACATTGATTGTTTTACGGGTGTTGAACCAGCCTTGTGTCCCAGGGATAAATCCTACTTGGTCATGGTGAATAATTTTTTTAATGTACTGTTGGATCCTATTGGCCAGTATCTTGTTGAGAATTTTTGCATCCATGTTCATCAGGGATATTGGTCTGTAATTCTCCTTTTTGGTGGGGTCTTTGTCTGGTTTTGGAATTAAGGTGATGCTGGCCTCATAGAACGAATTTGGAAGTACTCCATCTCTTGCTATCTTTCCAAACAGCTTTAGGAGAATAGGTATGGTTTCTTCTTTAAACGTTTGATAAAATTCCCCTGGGAAGCCATCTGGCCCTGGACTCTTGTGTCTTGGGAGGTTTTTGATGACTGCTTCAATTTCCTCCCTGGTTATTGGCCTGTTCAGGTTTTCTATTTCTTCCTGTTCCAGTTTTGGTAGTTTGTGGCTTTCCAGGAATGCGTCCATTTCTTCTAGATTGCCTAATTTATTGGCGTATAGCTGTTCATAATATGTTTTTAAAATCGTTTGTATTTCCTTGGTGTTGGTAGTGATCTCTCCTTTCTCATTCATGATTTTATTAATTTGAGTCTTCTCTCTCTTCTTTTTAATAAGGCTGGCTAATGGTTTATCTATCTTGTTAATTCTTTCAAAGAACCAACTCCTGGTTCTGTTGATCTGTTCCACAGTTCTTCTGGTCTCGATTTCTTTGAGTTCTGCTCGAATCTTTATTAACTCCCTTCTTCTCTTGGGTGTAGGATCTATTTGCTGTTTTTTCTCTAGCTCCTTTATGTGTAAGGTTAGCTTTTGTATTTGAGTTCTTTCCAGTTTTTGAATGGATGCTTGTATTGCGATGTATTTCCCCCTTAGGACTGCTTTTGCTGCATCCCAAAGATTTTGAACGGTTGTATCTTCATTCTCATTAGTTTCCATGAATCTTTTTAATTCTTCCTTAATTTCCTGGTTGACCCTTTTATCTTTTAGCAGGATGGTCCTTAACCTCCACGTGTTTGAGGTCCTTCCAAACTTCTTGTTGTGATTTAGTTCTAATTTCAAGGCATTATGGTCTGAGAATATGCAGGGGACGATCCCAATCTTTTGGTATCGGTTCAGACCCGATTTGTGACCCAATATGTGGTCTATTCTGGAGAAAGTTCCATGTGCGCTTGAGAAGAATGTGTATTCAGTTGAGTTTAGATCAGGAACAAGACAGGGATGTCCACTCTCACCACTGCTGTTCAACATAGTACTGGAAGTCCTAGCCTCAGCAATCAGACAACAAAAAGACATTAAAGGCATTCAAATTGGCAAAGAAGAAGTCAAACTCTCCCTCTTCGCCGATGACATGATACTCTACATAGAAAATCCAAAAGTCTCCACCCCAAGATTGCTAGAACTCATACAGCAATTCGGTAGCGTGGCAGGATACAAAATCAATGCCCAGAAGTCAGTGGCATTTCTATACACTAACAATGAGACTGAAGAAAGAGAAATTAAGGAGTCAATCCCATTTACAATTGCACCCAAAAGCATAAGATACCTAGGAATAAACCTAACCAAAGATGTAAAGGATCTATACCCTCAGAACTATAGAACACTTCTGAAAGAAATTGAGGAAGACACAAAGAGATGGAACAATATTCCATGCTCATGGATTGGCAAAATTAATATTGTGAAAATGTCAATGTTACCAAGGGCAATATACACGTTTAATGCAATCCCTATCAAAATACCATGGACTTTCTTCAGAGAGTTAGAACAAATTATTTTAAGATTTGTGTGGAATCAGAAAAGACCCCGAATAGCCAGGGGAATTTTAAAAAAGGAAACCATATCTGGGGGCATCACAATGCCAGATTTCAGGTTGTACTACAAAGCTGTGGTCATCAAGACAGTGTGGTACTGGCACAAAAACAGACACATAGATCAGTGGAACAGAATAGAGAACCCAGAAGTGGACCCTGAACTTTATGGGCAACTAATATTCGACAAAGGAGGAAAGACTATCCATTGGAAGAAAGACAGTCTCTTCAATAAATGGTGCTGGGAAAATTGGACATACACATGCAGAAGAATGAAACTAGACCACTCTCTTTCACCATACACAAAGATAAACTCAAAATGGATGAAAGATCTAAATGTGAGACAAGATTCCATCAAAATCCTAGAGAAGAACACAGGCAACACCCTTTTTGAGCTCGGCCATAGTAACTTCTTGCAAGATACATCCACGAAGGCAAAAGAAACAAAAGCAAAAATGAACTATTGGGATTTCATCAAGATAAGAAGCTTTTGCACAGCAAAGGATACAGTCAACAAAACTCAAAGACAACCTACAGAATGGGAGAAGATATTTGTAAATGACATATCAGATAAAGGGCTAGTTTCCAAGATCTATAAAGAACTTATTAAACTCAACAGCAAAGAAACAAACAATCCAATCATGAAATGGGCAAAAGACATGAACAGAAATCTCACAGAGGAAGACATAGACATGGCCAACATGCACATGAGAAAATGCTCTGCATCACTTGCCATCAGGGAAATACAAATCAAAACCACAATGAGATACCACCTCACACCAGTGAGAATGGGGAAAATTAACAAGGCAGGAAACAACAAATGTTGGAGAGGATGTGGAGAAAAGGGAACCCTCATACACTGTTGGTGAGAATGTGAACTGGTGCAGCCACTCTGGAAAACTGTGTGGAGGTTCCTCAAACAGTTAAAAATATACCTGCCCTACGACCCAGCAATTGCACTGCTGGGGATTTACCCCAAAGATACAGATGCAGTGAAACGCCGGGACACCTGCACCCTGATGTTTATAGCAGCAATGGCCATGATAGCCAAACTGTGGAAGGAGCCTCGGTGTCCAACGAAAGATGAATGGATAAAGAAGATGTGGTTTATGTATACAATGGAATATTACTCAGCTATTAGAAATGACAAATACCCACCATTTGCTTCAACGTGGATGGAACTGGAGGGTATTATGCTGAGTGAAGTAAGCCAGTCGGAGAAGGACAAACATTATATGTTCTCATTCATTTGGGGAATATAAATAATAGTGAAAGGGAATATAAGGGAAGGGGGAAGAAATGTATGGGAAATATCAGAAAGGGAGACAGAATGTAAAGACTGCTAACTCTGGGAAACGAACTAGGGGTGTTGGAAGGGGAGGAGGGCGGGGGGTGCGAGTGAATGGGTGACGGGCACTGGGGGTTATTCTGTATGTTAGTAAATTGAACACCAATAAAAAAACAAATTAAAAAAAATAAATAAATAAAATCTTAAGAAAGAAAGAACCAATTCACTAGTGAAATAAAAACCATGTTCCCTTCTGTTTCGGAATATAGCCCCACGAAGCCCAGGACCTCATCTGTTGCCTGTCTTGGTCACTATTGTATCCCCAGGGTCTAAGACAGTGCCTGGCATATAGCAGGATAGAATAAACATGTGTGAGTATGAGAATGGATCAATGGGAGAGCTTAAGGATTTTCAAACTTGGAAAAAAAAGCAGTTGGAGTTGCTCTGGACATTGTGGAGTAGAGGCCCAGAATATCTGTTTGGTTTCTTGGGACCCCTTCATTAGCAGAACCATAGTGACTCAAGAAACACATTTCTTAAGAATTTTTTGGGGGCGAGGGAGAGGAGCAGGTTTTGGGTTCATAGCAAATTGAGAGGGAAGGTACAGAGATTTCCGCAATGCCCCCACCCTTACACATAGGTAGCCTCCCCCACTATCACCATCCTCCCAGAGTGGTACATTTGTTACAACTGATGAACCTATACTGACACATAAGAATCACTCCAAATCCATAGTTTACCTTGGGATTCACTCTTGTACATTCTGTGGATTTGACAAATATATGATGACATATATCCATCACTATAGTATCACAGAGTACTTTCACTGCCCTAAACATCCTCTATGCTTCACCTACTCGTTCCTCCCCCACCCCTACAAAATCAACCCCTGAAACCACTCCTCTCTTTAATGTCTGCATAGTTTTTCTCTTTCCAGAATGTCATATAGTTGGAACAACACAGAATATAACCTCTTCAGACTGGCTTCTTCTACTTAGTAACATGAACTGAAGGTTCCTCTGTGTTTCTTCACGGCTTGATAGTTCATTTCTTTTATCACTAATGTTCCACTCTCTGGGTGGATCACAGTTTATTTATCCATTCACCTACTGAAGGATATCTCAGTTGCTTTCAAATGTGGCAATTATGAATAAAGCTGCTATAAACATCCCGGCACAGATTTTTGCATGGACATAAGTTTTCTGCTCCTTTGGGTAAATACCAAGGAGTGTAATTGCTGGATTTTATGGTAAAAATATGTTTAATTTTGTAAGAAACTGTCAAACTGTCTTCCAAAGTGGCTGTACCATTTTGTAAGGAAACACATTTTGAAAATCAGATCTTAATTATTCTTCTAAAAGCTCTACAAGGTGTTTAAAAAATTGCTGCTATCTTAGGGATAAGGAAATGGAAAGTCCAGTGTATTCCCATGACAAGCCCAAGGACATAGAACTCTGAGGGGTAGGGATGGGGCTGCAGTGTAGGATTTCATCATGAAGGTTTGCTTTGTCTTTAAGTAGAAGCGCCAACAGCAACATCCAAGACTTTGCATTATTCTCCCTCCCTCTAATAAACATTGGTTAGTTTAAGTCAATTCACAGAGAATAAGAAGTCAAACTGGTTGTTTTGGGGTTATATAAATGGTCAACTTTTTTTTTCTTTTTTCTTTTTCTTCTTTCCTTATTTAGAGAGAGAGGGAGTGGGGAGGGACAGAAGAAGAGGGAAAAAGAATTTTAAGCAGGCTCCATGCTCAGCACAGAGCCTGAGGTGAAGCTTCATCTAAAAACCCTAAGATCGTGACCTGAGCTGAAATCAAGAGTTGGACACCTACCAACTGAGCCACTCAGGTGCCCCAATGAGTAACCATTTGTTGAATGCTTTTTTCCTGTTCATGTTTTTAGTTGACAGCTGGGACACTGTGTAATCTCCACTTTTACACACTAAAGCAATTAATTTGATGGTGTCTCAAGGAGGTAGACGCCCTTGAGTTTAAATAATGTCAGTAGAACTTCCTTCTCATAATGAAGTCAGATGTACGGATATTCTTTCTCTGGGTCATAGGGATGTCTCACTATGAATTCCTGTGATGCCTTTAGAAGCAACCAGTTTCTCTGTTAGGGAATTTAAAAAATTCATAGTGACTTTTAAAGAATCTTGAATTCTTTGAATTAAAATGACATTCAATTCAACTTCCTATCTCATCATCTTTTAAAATGGCCATAAAAGCAGATTATTGGGCCCATGGCTGACCATTGTCAGCAAAGCAGGAGACAGTAGGAGGTGGGCGATTCTGCATTCTGTGAAGCTGTCTGTTTCATTGCTTGGAAACCCCTATTATTAGAAAGTTCTTCCTAATATGGGGTGAAAATGTGCCTGCCTATAACCTCTACCCATCAAATCATAGATTCAGAATGTTACAGAAAAGGGATGGGGTGCCTGGGTGGCCCAACTGGTTAAGTATCCAACTCTTGGTTTCTGCTCAGGTCATGATCTCAGGTTTGTGAAACTGAGCCTTACATCAGATTCCACACTCAGCTCAGAGTCTGCCTGAGATTCTCTCTCCCTTCCCCTCTGATCCTCCCCTTCTGCCCTGCCCCTTCTGTCCCCCATTCACACATATGTGCTATCTTAAATAAATAAATAAATAAATAAATAAATAAATAAATAAATAAGATATTTAAAAAAATAAAAGGGATCTAACACTTTTGAGTACTTACTATTTCTTATTATGGCTATGATTTTACATTCAATCTCCCTTCTATGAGATAGTGATCACCATTCCCATTTTGTAGTTGAAGAAATCAAGAGTAGGCCAACTTGAACAACCTTTTACTTTCACTAATAAAAGATCTAATTGGGACTTGAATATTACTTCTCCAGCATCTAAACCTATGCTGTTCCAATTGCCTCGCTTCTGAGAGCTTACCAAAGCTCTCAGAAATATAGTAATCAGTTGTCCTTAACATTCTCCCCTCCCCATGCTATTCATACCCTTATAAAACTCATTCTCAGTATTGGGAATGGGGGGAGGGAGAGTTACACCATTTCTCTCTTTCTCTAGGAAAGCAATGATCAGGATCCCCAAGAGGCTTGCACAGTTTGAAGAAAGCAAACCCACCCTGAAAACATTGAAAACTCCCCAATCCTCTTTCCATCTATATATTTTTTCATTCAGGATCTCTGATCATCTTGACTACATTTTACAAATGAGAAATGGCTGTCCAGATGGGTACATTTCAGAAAAAATGTTGGTAAATGGATATTCACTTAAGGTGGTTCTACACAAGGAGGAAGTTTGAGTGTCTCTTAAAAGTCAGCTAGATTAATTCAAAGTCGCCTTCCAACTGGCACTTCTGTAGGTAAGATAGACACATGTTTTGGAACTTCAAAAGCAACTTTTACTGGAATCCAAAGGCTATAACCAAGGTGAGTTATCACAGTACAACTTCAGCATCATTTATCTGCATGAAAGGGATCTGAGATGGATGAGCCTGTGACTCGAGTTTAGGGTCAATGTGGGAGAAGACATTTTCAGAATCTTCAAATCAGCTTAGACAAATTAATGTCAGGATAAATCATAACTAATCTATTCACTGGGCTTTAAAGACAAATTCAAAGCCAGCTCTCATTTCAGTTTTTTCCTTCCTTCCTTCCTTCCTTCCTTCCTTCCTTCCTTCCTTCCTTCCTTCCTTCCTTCCTTCCTTCCTTCTTTCCTTCCTTCCTTCCTTCCTTCCTTCCTTCCTTCCTTCCTTCTTTTCTTTCTTTCTTTTTCTTTTCTTTCTTTCTTTCTTTCTTTCTTTCTTTCTTTCTTTCTTCTTTCTTCATCTCTTTCTTTCCTTTTTTCTTTCTTCTTTTTCTTTCTTTCTTTTTAGAGAGAGAGAGTGTGCAAGCAGGGATAGAGAGAGGCAAAGAGAGAAGGAAAGAGAGAACCTTCAGACTCCATGCCCAGCCCAATGTGGGGCTCGATCTCATGCCCCCGAGATCAGAACCTGAGCAGAAATCAAGAATGGGACGCTCAACTGACTGAGCTACCCAGACGCCTCTCATTTCAGTTTTTTTTTCCTCTGATACCTATTTGACAAAAATTCTCTATGTGTTTTTCTTGTTGAGCTTACATTCTTAATTCAGGACATGGGGGAGAATCAATGTTGGCTGATTTCTAATGGAAGGAACAGAAAATTATTGCCTCTCTTCTGTATGATGGGCAATTTACAAACATCATGGTGTTAAACCCTCACAATAACCCTTTGAGTGCATATTATTACTTTTATATTATAAATGACAAAATTGAGGCTAAAATGGGTATGTTCCTTGTCAAAGACTAAATAGACATGGAAGGGTAGAACTAGGATTTGGGTCTCTTTGATTATCACTAGACAAAATCTCCCAGAGTCTAGAGAATATAGACTAGAACTTTCAAAACGGTAATCTAATTTGAAATATAACAACAATTAACATTACATAGCTTTTCCTTTGAACTAAATCCCAGTTCTAAGCACATTTTATATATATATATATATATATATATATATATATATATATATATATATAATAACTCATTTAATCCAGCAACACTTTAAGGTAGGTACTTACATTATTCCCCTTTTTACAGATGAGGAAACAGGCATAAAAAGCTTATGCCCACGTTTTAGGTCCCACAAGTAGTCAGTGGAGAAGCCAGGATTCACATCCACATAGTCTGGCTGCATGCTTTTAACTGCTAAGCTATATTGTATTTGGGTGAGAAAAAATATTTTGTTAATGGGAGCAGATTACCATATGGAGCCTAGAATATGTCCTTCATTCATGGAGGAGTAGGGTGCTCTGACAGACAATGATGCAGGCCACTGAGTAATGTAAGATGAGTTGTATGATCTTGAAGAATGTTACCAAAACATGCTTGTTTTGACATCAGAATCAGCAAGCAGTTTCCTGGGAGAATTTGGTCTCCCATGTGGCCTCCTAAAGGCAGAGACTGGCTCATGTGGATCCTTCTACATCACTACCCTCTGCCTATAGGCTGAGTCTAAGCTCTCCATACTCATGGTCCTCCCTGATGTGGCATCTCCCTTTCCCTTTCCCTTTCCCTTTCCCTTTCCCTTTCCCTATCCTGTTCCCTTTCCCTTTCCCTTTCTACTCCACCTTCCATCACTTGCATCTTGCCCTTCATTGCCACTAAACTTATGTCTTGAAAGGGCAGTTCCTAGAATGAGAAAGCTATTTCATGTCTCCCTAGCTTTATGAGTACTTTTCCCTCTGTCTGGAGTGCTCTTTCTCACCACTTCCATATGACAAACTCCTACTTTCCCTTCGCAACTCAGCTCAAGCAACAGCTACTCTCAAATCTCTCCTGATTTCCTCCAAGCTGGGTGAATTTCCCTCTCTTCAGTGGCACTGAGGTCCCAAGACTTGGATTTTTGTTTTCATCTCTAGCTTCATGTGCATTTACCATGCCTATCTCATGAACAGACTGTCAGCTCCAAAGCCAAGAGCTCATTTTTGTTCATCTCCGTATTCACAATATCTGACACATAATGCAACTAAGCATTGAATGAATTACTGAATAAATAAATTTAACCTGTTGAATATTATCATCAACAAACAGGAAAATTTTTTGAAAATATATTGGCGCCTGTGTTATCTATCAGATCTTTTATAACTTTGGGCTGTGTTATTCTATCCCCTTGAGTTATATCACTTCTAGGTATTCAAAATTGAGAACCCAGATCTACAAAATTGGAGACTAAACTATAGAGGAAAATTATTCTGAAAAGATATTGCTCTGCTCTAAGGGAGGCCATACTCCTAGTGTGATACTTTGGTAAACAAAAAGAGAATCTTCCCAGAAGGATAACAATATACTACCTAACAATATACTATACTACTATACTAACAATATTACTAATGAGTCATAGTCCTAAATTATAGTTCTTAGATACTTTTATGGAAGAGCATTATTGTCAGTAAACATACTTAGATAAAGATCATTTATTGAGCACCTGAGCTAGGTGCTAACATCTTCTCATATGTATTCTCACTGATATTTACCTAATCTGATTTGATTTCATTTGACTTGATTTTCACAACAGTCCAAGAGATATGGCCAATTATTTCCAATTCAGACATGGGAAATCTGAGGCTCAGAACAGTAAAATATTTATTCAAGGGGGTTTAAGAAGTAAGTAAAAGAGCTGGCATTTGAGTCCAGTTATTCTAACTCCAAGCCCAGGGCTCTTTTTGTCCTCATAGAAAAACGTATTTGAGGCCAAAGGACAGACTTTGCTGATTCAGCTTGGTTAGGATGAGGTGATCTCTCACTTACATCAGGGTGTGTTGTTTATCTGTTTTGGGTCAGATAAGACAAAATCTAAGAGCTGGGTATAGAAAACATCCATATGCTCTGACCCAGTCACTCAAATCTCTCCCATCTCTCTCTCTCTTTTGCTTGTGCTAGGAGGTCCCCAGAATGAGTTGCCTACATCAGCAGCCTCTACTTCTTCAACCCCCACTCATTGCTCAATGTCCTGACATTTGGATTTTATTGGAAGAGAGCATTATTTTCCCCCTCTCATTTTTGTTTCTAAAAAGGGAAGGCAATTTTCCTTCCCTTTCCAGAATGGAGCTTTGTGAAAAAGGCAACTTCATTGTGGATGGATAGACATTCTCTCTCTGGATGGATAGACTCATCTGACTGATGATACTGGAAGAAGCCTGAGGTTTACCTGTTTACCTGTTTAATCATCCTCCTCCTTCTTTGGGGCTTATCTGTTCATCCCTATGCAGTGAGCTTACTTGGACACATCCCACCCTGCAACCAAACTGGGGAGGAGAAGGTCAGCACAAGGGAGAAGGATCTCCCTGACACATCTCAGCCACATTTTGCTTTCCTTCTGATTTTTGTGTCTTGATTTTTCTGGTGATTCCATGCACAGGCAGGGAAGGGAGGGATACTATTGATCAGCTCCCACAAACTGGTCACACTTAATTGCAAACACTCTTCTCATCTGTGACTTCCTAATGGCCATGCCCAAAGACTATTACTGTAGCATTTGGTAGTAGTGACCAACTACTTCCTTCCATCTTGAAACTTCTTTCTTCTTGTCTTTTCTTCCCTGGCCATTCTTTTCCTATTATCTCTTTTTTTTTTTATTGGTGTTCAATTTACTAACATACAGAATAACCCCCAGTGCCCGTCACCCATTCACTCCCACCCCCCGCCCTCCTCCCCTTCCAACACCCCTAGTTCGTTTCCCAGAGTTAGCAGTCTTTACATTCTGTCTCCCTTTCTGATATTTCCCACACATTTCTTCCCCCTTCCCTTATATTCCCTTTCACTATTATTTATATTCCCCAAATGAATTATCTCTTATCTGCTGTATGACCTCCTCCTTCCCTTCGGCTCAGATTCTGGGCATGTGCACTTATCTCCTTTTATCCATCTTTGAGTTATCCTTGAGCAGTTGCACATGCTTCTGTGGTTTTAACTACTACCTCTAGTCTGTGACATGCCTCTGTGTTTTTCCCAACATAAATGCTTGTGGATGCAGCTACTTAATGGACATCTTCATTTAGATGTTCTATGAACATCACAATTTCAAACATATCCTAAACCACACTTACTGTGGTCCCCATTAAATCTGCTCCACCCATTTCTACAAACTCATTTAATGGTACCATTAGTCTCTGGAGTCAGCAGCCTGAGAGTTATTCTTGATTCTGTCCTCTCCCTCAGCTCTGCATTCAATCAGTTGCCTATCTGGCCATTTTTACCTTATATATATTTTAATTAATTCTCCTCTCTCATCCCTCCTAGAGCTCTGTCTTTATTCAAAACCTCATTATCTTTCACCTGAATTATTGCTCTAGCTTTCTATTTCCTACATGCGGGTTCACCTCTAATACATCATCCATGCAGACAACATAAAGATATTTCTGAAACAAAAATAAGACCATGGCACTCCACAAGGCCCTTCAGTTGCTCCCTAACAACTGCAGGATAAGATACATGTTCCTTAACACGTACCACACACTCTCAAGATATTTCCCCCTCAATAACCTAATTTCCACCTCACACTTAACCCTCTAATAAAAGAAATCTTTAAATAATCTCTACACACATTATGCTGCTTTATCACAAAATGGCCTTCCTGCATTTCTTTGCTTGGGTAACGCCAACTTTGCTTAGTGATTACCTCCTCTAAGAAGTGGACTTGAAATGCCGTCTTTGGCTGGGTTTGATACCACTCTCCCGTTCTTCCAATTCACCTGTGTTTCCCCTGTCATGGCATTCATAATGCTGCACTGTATTTACCTCCTTCATTCCTTGGAATTACAAGGATCATGTGTTACTTATTCTCACATCCCAGCTCCTAGCATAGGACCTGGCACAGAATAGGGACTCTGTGAATTTTAATAGAACAAAATTGAACAATGCTATGGAATATTTACAGAATAAGAATAAAGTATTTTAATTGAATCAATAAATTAAGTGAGGGATAGTCAAAAACAGAGCTGTCCTTTCTTTCTTTCTGGCAGGACTCACCAGATAACGTTAAATGCAAGAATCTGGTGTAGAAGATATCTCTGCACTCTAGTCAAACAATTCAGACCCCTCCATCTCCAATCTCTATTCCTACCCTTCCCATCTTTCCTTAAAGCAGGTCTGGATAGATCAGGACTATAGACCAGGGTCCTATAGGCCAGGACACTTGGGTGATGAGACACTAACAATAAGCTCTGCTTTCTGGATAGCCTTTGTTTTGTTGGAGTCCTTCCATTCTTGAACTCTTCTCAAGGGGAGTGAAGGAGAGGCTGTAGGATCAGAGTGACATACGATGATGGAGAGAGGCAGGCAGGACAGAGAAGTCTTGAGCCTGTTCTCTGTACTTAGAGGATCTAACAAAAGACCTTGGCATCAATGATAGCCTGAGGCTGCCCTTGCTTTTGGAACTGACTGCTTAAAGGGTTTTGCCTCACTGACCTTTCCATCTTAGGCCTTCAAACTGTCTTGAAGGCTTTGAGGGAAAATTTCAGCTCCTAGCTATTTGCACCTTGCCCATTTCTCCTTGTACTGGAACCAGCTTCATGACTCTTATTATTTCCTCTTATGTTTGCATACAGCTCTCTGGGTTGCAAAGTACTTCTACATACTGCATTTCTTTTAACTCTCCTAGCTGTCCTATGAGCCAGTATATCATGCCCTAGAACACGGATTTGGAAACAGAGGGGTTCTGGATTTGAATTTGGGCACTTACTCTTATGAGTGCTGGGTGTTGTATGTAAGTGATGAATCACTAAATTCTGTGCCTGAAACCAATATTACACTGAATGTTAACTAACTGGAATTTAAATAAAAGCTTGAAAAAAATGAACTCAGGTCTCATTATTCCAGAAACTATATGTTTCTATTCCTCAGTGTGGGAAGAAAAATCAAGAAAATCTCTCACATTCATCTCTCAGCTATGTGTGGATGCAGGTAAATAAAACATTAATATTTACTAAGTTAAGTGCTGGACATCTCTGAATTTTTATAAGAAAGTTCACTTTACCACCCAATTTGCAAGCAGTTCTGTCATCTGGTCCTAAATACCTGGAAAAGGAAGTGAGTAGAGACATCTGTTCCTGTCATCTGCATAGCACCCATTTTACCACTATACCTCCTTTTCTTGCTTCTCTTATTTCACAAGGATATTCTATTCTCCTTGCCAAAGTTATTTGTTTAGAGATTTGGAAATATAGCCTGAGCCAGACCAGTTACAGTCTTCCATGGGGCTTTCTGCTGGAATTTTTGGATGGACTTATTTCCATTGGAAATAAACTGTGTGTCTGGGGTTGCTAGTCACCATCTTTTCCTTCACGTGGAAAGACCCTCTGTGAGAACTGAAAAGAGTAACAGAATCTCAACTATTTTGACTGATTCCCAGGATCTTACTTGCCTAACTTTTGTGTTTTTTAGACTTTTTAATGATGTAAGTCAATGAATCAACAAATTCCTTTTTCCTTAGGCTTCATTAAGTTGGGCTTCTCTTATTTGTATCCAAAGTACTTTAATTTCTATTTAAAAGATAAATCAAGGAGGTTATGTAAACCTATAAATGTTTCATAGTTCATAGTGGTATAAATAATGTTGAAAAATTTCTTCTTTCAGATGATAATATCTTCTACTAATGCACAGGTGCCTCTGTAGAAATATGTATATTCATGGAGATCAACCCAGGGCACTGAGGCACACTCTTGGCCAAACGTATTATATGTAACCCTTCCTGATTCAGACAGATGACCTTGACACTGAGTAACTCTCATCTGGCTCCACCAGCCAATTTGGCCCAGACCCAGCATTGATCCTCCAGTTTGTCCTTTACCATATCTGAGCCTTTTAAGATTGGTTCCAGATTGGGCAGCTCCTCTGTCAAGTGCTCTGTACACGTGTTCACAGCGAGGTTGATGTTGTTTGTATCTGATCTTTCCTAGACATTCAAGAACCCATTGATCAGTCTTACTTCAGGTCAATCAGGCCACTCATATTTCTGCTGTATCTCTACCATCTGTGGACATCCATTTCCGAGGGACCTTGCAGAGCCAGCTTTAGAGGTAATTTGTTTCAGGGCAGGCTATGACCTGACAAATAGTGTGATGCTGTATTGAAAGCACTCACTTCCAGTTCAAGTCCAGGGCTACACCCGCACAGGTTTCTAGAGAGAAATTCTTTTGGAAAGTGAATGCTTATGTTCAAATATTTTGAAAAATGAATAAATGAAAAGACTTTCCTTGAGAGTCTTTTGTTTGACTGACTTCCTTAAGATATTATGTCCCTCCTGTTGTTATGCCAAACAGGAGCTAGCACCTAAAAATAAGCCCCTGACACTCTGACCTTTGTTACCACTTTAGTGTTAAACCACTTGACAAAACTTACCTTGCATCTCTGAAACTTTTCATAATTTTTGAAGATGCCCATCCTTTTTTCTATCATGTTTCCTGAAATAACCTGAATGTACCTGATACAATGCAATAAAAAGTGAGAAGCTAGAACCCTTGGCTTGCAGTCCTGTGGTTTATCTTCAAGAGTTGGTCTTGAGTCTTTCCAGTAGCTGATGGTCTAGCAGTTGCTACTGCCCTGAGGTTTGAGGACAATCCTGAGGTTTCTTGGTAGAAATTTGGATTGTGCCTCTGGCCTTACTCTTCTCCCCTGACTTCCCTCCACGTGTCCAGTCCATTCTGCCCCTGTACCTTGCATTATTAGAATAATGTTTTTGTTCTGTTCACGATGGCTTAGGTCTCAGTGTGAGTGTTTCAAGAGGGAGAATTTCTGAATATTGGCTTTGGGGGTAACCATGGCATATTGGTCAAGGTTCTCCAGAGAAATAGAAGCAAAGGAGAGAGACAGAGAGGGAGATTTGATTTATCACAAGGAATTGGCTTATGTGATTATGAAGAATGAGAAGTCCCAGTGTCTCAGCTGGCCCACTGGAGATTCAGGAGGGCCAATGGGTAGTTCCAGTCTGAGTCCAAAGTCCAGTCTGAAAGCTACAGGCTCAAGATTCAAGAATGGTTGATTTTTCAGTTTCAGTCTGAAGGCAAGAAGAGAACTGATGTCCTAGTTCATAGGCTTTCAAGTAGGAGGAATTACCTCTTATTCAGGGGAGAGTCAGTCTTTTCTTTTATTGAAGTCTTCCCTGGATTTGATGGTGTCTACCCACATTGGGGAAGGCAATCTACTTTACTCAGTCTACTGATTCCAATGTTAATCTCATCCAGAACTCCCTCACAGACACACCCAAAATAATGACCAAATGTCTGAACACCCCATGACCTGGCTGAATTGACACATAAAATTAACCATTGTGTAAATAGTACATTTCAATCTTCAAGACTCTTTCACCTTTTTTGGTTTTTAACCACATTTTGTCCTCAAAGCCATGCACTGAGATGAGATTTCCTATCCCCTTTGCATGTATGAGAAAACTCAAGCTCAGCAAAATCAAGTCCGAGGTTTGTGTATTCACGCAGTCATTTGCCTTCTATGTGCCACACACAGTTCTGGCCATTGGAGGTTCAAAACTAGAGTCAAACTCAGTTTCCCATCACTCCACCAATGGCCACAGGAGCTCAGGCTCCATGCCTGGTTGGCTGGCAGGTCTAGAAATGGCAGAGCATGAACAGTGTCTGCCAGAAAGGTTAGCAAAGAAGGGGAAGTGTTGGTTGGAAAATTAAGGGTGACGAGAAGCTTGACAGGGAGATGAATCATCTCGGGGTCTGCAGTGGTTACAGAGGAATGCTGAGGGCCATGGGTGCCCTGGCATGTGGGGGAAACTTTCACAATTTCAAGATGAGAAAAGTTGAGGTTCCAGCTGAGAGGACAGCTAAAAGAGCTCTGGAGAGCTGTCACACCTGCCATTTCTGACCTGACAGCTCAGAGCCAGCAGCTAAGACTCTTTTTGTCTCCTTCCCACTTTTGCTTTTATCTAATAAACCCTGTTTATTCCAGCTCTCATTTTTATAAACCATGCTTATTCCACCTCTCCTCTCTATTTTCTTCTTTCCCTCCCCTTGGCCACTTCTTTAATTCAGGCCTTTGTGCCTTGATGGATGAAGTAATATTCTGCTTCTTTTTCCACCTCCTCTGAGCTTTCTGCACTGAATGTACAGCAGTCCTTCAAAAATGTGGTACAGAGGTCAGACTTCTGAGGGGGCCAGACCTAGATGTCCATTTGCTTATTTTATTATATTAGAACTTCTTGATAGGGCTGGGATGGTTTCCTAAGCAGGATCCAGGCATTTCCTGGTTCCCTCTCTGTAATACTATGTGATATTGTCAAGCATTTCCCTTTCATCTATAATAGTGACTTTACATGAAATGTATGTAGATTGCTTAGCACAGGGCCTGCCACATTATTTTGGGCTTACTAAATGATTGCTGTTTTAATTACAGATTTTTGTTTTGCTTGTTTATTATTTAATGGCTCCTGGTGGCCTGTAGTTTGATGCCCTGTAGAATCCTACACCTTTTGTAATCTGACTTCAAATCTATTTTTCTATCCTAATCTCCATCTGTCAACCCTGCACTGCCTGTGTCCCAGCCATATTGAAGAACCTGATAGTTACTTGTTTCATTGTGGTGGCTCAGGCCTCCACATCTTTGTACATGTTATGGCCTCAGGCTAACCTTCTTTCAATTACTATTAGTATTATTACTTTTTGTGATTGAGGACATGTGTGGAAGACTCACATTGAACCATAAAAAAGACACAATTCAAATTTTACCTCCCTGAAAAGCCTTTCTTGATGGCTCTAAGAAGAATCAACGACTCCTCTGTTACCATTCTACCATATGTATAGTGTTCGGATATAAGATTGTCTTTCCTGATGATGTTTTCTGTATTTGATTTTATGTCTTTCTACCCTATTACATGGTGAACTCTGCTAAATAGGGAGTATTGATCACAAGGGAAATGTTTTGTATCAGATGAGAAAAAATTATCAGTATTAGTTGATGGAAGTAGAAGATGCATGAATGAATGTAGAAAAAAAGCACAGAGGTAGATGGGGCATCGGAAAATAAGGAAGAGGAACTGCTGCACACTTATACCCTCATGATCACAAAAGCAAGATCAGCTGTGTATATATACAGAATTTGCCTGACTGAAGCAGAAGGTACAGATATAATAAAGTTGTATCCTGGGAGTGGAGCCACCCCGTGATAATGATATTGAAATTAGGAACCCATCCATATGTTGATGAAATAAATCATAGCTAGATATAAGCAGCCAATGTTCTGCCCAATTCAATTTTGGGAGCAGGTCCAGGGAGGTATTTGGGAAGGATTTGTGCAACAGATAAGATGCTCTGGAGAAGAATCTGAGCCAGGTGTAATGGCAGTTACACGGGGCCAACGTTTTCAGTCTCTTCTTGGTTAAAACACTGGCTATCGTTATGATTAGTACTCATAATAAAATAAACATTTTGAGAATCCTCATGCCACAAATGCATCACCCAGCACCACCACTGTGTGGGGGCGATGTTGAGCTGGTGATGATCCTTCTCCTGGTCCATCAAGCTGCTCAGGAGTGGATCCACTGCAGAGGCCTGTTTTTAGTTTTTGTTTTGTTTTAAACCAGGAGTATCCGGACCTCTAGGAGGAGATAGAACTACAGAGATGAGTCAAAAGTTTTAATCTTCACATTTCTCGAAGTTAGCTCAAAAGCTGACTCAGATAGGGTCTTAGTAAAAATGAACATTTATGGCCAAATGAATGAATAATATATTACTATCTAGGAAGGCTAAAACTCAGATGTGTTGATTCTTACATAAAGAAGTATCTACCATTTATACGGGATCCCTAGGTGGCGCAGCGGTTTGGCGCCTGCCTTCGGCCTAGGGCGCGATCCTGGAGACCCGGGATCGAATCTCACATCGGGCTCCCAGTGCATGGAGCCTGCTTCTCCCTCTGCCTGTGTCTCTGCCTCTCTCTCTCTCTCTCTGTGACTATCATAAATAAATAAAAAAAATAAAAAAAAGAGAAGTATCTACCATTTATAGTACTCTGCTAATTATCAAGGACAGTCTGAAATGCTTTACACCTAACTGACTCAAACATCCTCATTTGTGACTCAAAGTAATTATTATCTTTGGAGGATGGGCATTATTATTCCTATCTTGTGGGTGAGAAAACTCAGGCTGTATGTAACTTGTTCATGGCGATGGAAAAAGCAAATGGCAGAGTTAGCATTCAAGTTGAGTCTGTATGCTCCCAAACCCTTGTTATATAAATGGACATAAGGATCATATCTTAATAATAAAATCAAGGAGAGGATAATGGAAACCTGAGGGTCAGGTTTAAGTTGATAACAGAGAAATCCTTGCAGGTCTCATTCTTTTTTTTTTTTTTTTTTTTTTTTTAAAGATGTTATTTATTCACGAGAGACACACAGAGAGAGAGACAAAGACACAGGCAGAGGGAGAAACAGGCTCCTTGAGGGGAGCCTGATGCAGGACTCAATCCTAGGACCCTGATATCACTCCCTGAGCCGAAGGCAGATGCTCAACCATTGAACCACCCAGGCATCCCACATGCAGGTCTCATTCTATTTTGCTTCTGCCTTATCTATTGCATGGTGAGTTGACTAGAAGCTACCTGCTAAGAAGAAAAAATGAGCCCGAAAAACACTTGAACTCTAAGTAGATATTTGTCTATTAGTTTCTAAGTAGATTTTCCTCACACATGTGCATAAACATGTGCAAAATCCATTGCTATAGAGAAAATTGCTCATGGTGTTTTTAAGCTACAATATGTTTAGCAGCTAAGAGAGCAGGTTTGAGATCTAAAAAATCTGAATTCAAACTGTACCCCTGCTGTGCCCCAGCCCTGTGAACCTGGGTGGGTTATTTCATCTCTCTGAGCCCCAGTGTCCTGGGAGGGTAAATGGGTATAATAGTACACAAACAGGATCTGTGTATAGATTTAAGTTCAAAAACTGTAGAGAGAATGGGAGTATGTGCTATATACCATAGTAAATGTTCAGTATGAGCTATTATTATTATTATTTTGTAACAAGATTCATTTTGATATCCATAGCAGACAAAAAGAGGGTCTTAGGAAATCCTAATAAAAATCAAGATCCAAGATAGTATCCACAGAGTGATCAAAACTATGGAGACATTGAGAATAAAAATTGGAAAAGACTGCAGAGAAAAATATTGGAGGGGAATATATCAAAGTTATTTAAGACTTTAGACTGTAGAAGGGGTGTTTCTTTTCACAATTTTGTATTTCCTGAATCTTCTGTGATCAGCATGTAATATTTTGTTAATGGAGAAACTTAATTTTATATACTTTTTAAAACTGTATGCTTAAGGTAACTTAATCCTTAAAGGAAATGAAAAGTTTGGAAAAGTATTTTTTGGGGGGCTTTTGTTGTTGTTGTTTTTGTTGCTTTTGTTGCCAGCAAAACGTCAGTTTGACTAAGTGTAAGCACATTTGCCTGGCAACTCATTCATGGAGTATTACAGGCTCCTGAAGTACCCCCTAGGTGAGTAGTGGAGATGACTGGAGCTGAGACCCCAGAAAGCACTTCCCAAGAGTCCTAGAAAGATGGAAAATGCAAATTCATCTTTGTGCTCAATCCCCTGTGATTGAACTAAGAAACCCCTGGGCTCTGAAGAAGTCTGGATGGGTGCCACATCCTTGTTCTGACACAGTTGAGACTGCAGGAAGCAGAACTCCTGAGCAGCAGCAGTTCTGCTTTATCAGCACCGATAGCTTGAGCAGCCATTAATTAGGCTGAGATTAGCTTAAGTACAGTAGTTAGTTAATTGCGAGTTTGACACAGAACTCCCTGTGTCACAGCATGCAGCCTGGAAGCTGAGCCAGAACAGTGGGAGGCTTTCCAGGAACATTGCAAGTGCATCAAGTGGAAATGAATACACAGCAAGGGTGTAGATAGAGTATAAGCGGTCCATCCTGGTTTTGGAGTCCTAGTTCAGTGTGGCTTGAATCCTGAATGGCTTTTTTAAAGAGTCTGAGTTGGTTGTACAAGAAGACTTGCTGGAGGTGGTAATGTCAGGCAAGAGTTCTGAATGTTGAGTAGGAAAGAGTCAAGCAGATGTTTTAGAAGACATTTGAGATCATAGGGCTCACTCAGAGACTGGGATGCCAGAAAGGCAATTGAAGTACAACAGGTAGGTCAGAAGATCAGGTGTGGAGCATAGTGAAGGACAAGTTGGGAGTGGCAAAAAAAAGCACAAGAAAGTAAAGAGACAAGACATGCAAAATGATAGGTAAAAGAATGACACAGTTGGTCCTGCAGGGACAATTGAGAGAGAGAAGTCTCTGAAGGAAGGGAAGGGAGGGGAAGTGAAGGGGAGAAGAGGGCAGAAGTCCATCCAGGAATTGAAAATAGTCATTCACTCATCCATCCATCCATCCATCCATCCATCCATCCATCCACCCATCCATCATGTTCTTCCTCTTTTTTCCCCCACAAATAGAAATTAAGCATCTACTTTGTGCCTAGTATTATCCTATGACAGTAAAGCAGGGAGAGGGGAACACACACACAAATGGATGGTCACAATGTGTTGTGATCAGAGCTAGAGTGAACATCTGTACAAAATGACATAGAAGCAAGGAAGAAAGACAAGTTGAGAAGGAGTTCATGGGGGCGGGGCACTTAAATAGGGTTTGAAAAGATGCATTGGAGATTAACAAGGCAAAAGGAAGGACATCTTAGAAGAGGGAAGTAAGGCACTCATATTTGGGGAATGAGGGGCAATCACAAGTAGATGGACGATGGATAGAGAACAAGAGAAGGGAAAGGGAAGTGGTGTTGAAGTGGGAAGAGTTTAGATTCCTGTGGTAGGAATTGGGAAGAGTTCCGTGGACCAGTGGCCTCCACGCTCTTTCAATCATGCATATTATCATTCATTTGAGTAATGCCCCCAGTACTCATTCATTCAATGAAACATCACTTGAACATCTGGTATATACCACACTGCTTTCCCAGCTATCCAATCAGGCTAAATTTCCTAGATAACAGGTATAGAGAATCATTTATTTTTTGCCACCTTTTATTATTCTAAATATATATGTACATACATATGTAAAATATATAAATTATATATATATATATATTTGGGGGAACATCTTCTGTGTCATAGACAGAAATTGTTTGTGTGATTTCTCCCTTTTAATGGAGCTTATAAAGAAACAGCCCTCTATCTTTATTTTCTGCCCAGTCAATAACCGCTGCCTATTTTTAGCCCCTTTTTCCTGGTAATTCATTGATGTTTGATTTACTTGTTGTTTGCTTCATGTATGTGATGGAATGTGTTTTCTGTATATATGCAGTAATCTCATGACCTGATAAAATGCCTTTTGCCCAGAGACACCTGCATGGCTCAGAGGATTAAGCTTCTGACTCTTGATCTCAGTTCAGGTCTTGATCTTGTGGGTTCAAGCCTTGCATTGGGCTCCACACTGAGTGTGGAGCCTACTTTTAAAAAAATGCCCTTTTCCCAAAAATGTTGATGCTGTTTTGGAAGTGAAGACAATATAATGGTTACTAAATCCTTATTTATGCCAGACATTATCCTGAACATTTTCCGCATTTTCAGCAACCACCGTGAAGAAGTTTGCATTGTTATCACTATGTCATGGGTGGGCAAGGTGAGATGCAGAAGAATCAATTTATTGCCCAAGGTTTCTTGCTACACTGTGGTAAGCAGCAGAGCCAGGTTTTGAGTTTGGTTTGGTTCTAGAGCCTGCACCCTTGATTAATGTATCTAACAACATGCTTCATGATAATCACAAGTAGCATACATCAAGAGTTTACTGTGTGCCATGAATGATGTCAATTGCCTGAGGTGCATTAGCTCAGTGAACTCTCGTAACTCCCCAGTAGTAGAGGCACTGTTTTATTGCCCATTTCACAGATGATGAAACTAAGCCTTCAAGAAATTAGCTTGCTGTAAGCCATATACCAAGTGAGTGGTTGGATTGGACAGAGAACCCTGATAACTTATGCCCAAACCCCACTAGCTGTACCACTTCTAACAGCTGGGGAAGGCCTTTCCTTTCAACTGTGTTGCTTACAGAATGTGCTGCTGTGATGCTTGGCATCTGATTATAGGTAAACCACTTACAACTAATATTAGTCTTATCATCATCAGTTAAGAAGGAAAAGGGGTTGTCTCCAACGAGCTTTGAATGTAATCATTTGCCAGGCACTGAGCTAGTATTTTATTAAACACAATTTTACTGAATCTCCTTGACAACTTTCCAAGGGAGATATTATTTATTATCATCTAATTTTCCTGTGGGAGGTACCCTGTGTCAGCAGTTTGATTGAGAGACGTTAAACAACTTCCCTAGGGTCACATAGCTCATAGGAGAAAAAGCCCAGATTTGGACCTAGTTTTCTCTAATTCCAAAGCCTGTTATCCCTTGGAGCTTCTGGGGACAGTCCCTGGGTTGCTCCCTACTTCTCCACCTGAGAGGAGAATATAGGACACTCTTGTCACACATAGATTGCTCTGTCATGAGCTACCTTGGCTCCCAGGGAAAGCTCCACCAGTGATGTCCCCAGTCCAGGTGATGGCATCTCTCTCCTCTGCTTGTCAGATGCAGTCTCCCAGGAAGAAGTGTGTGCTCTAGAAGAAGGATTTATGGCTCCAGCTTCATCAACTTGGCTCCAAGATGCCATGCCCTAGCCCAGCTGCCTCTTCCCCATTCATCTTCTCCAGCATCAGCAAGGCTTGAAAATTCACAATGCCTTATGATTAAGCTTTAGAAGTCAGTCCCTCTCCTCATCGCTCACACACACACACACACACACACACACACACACACATGTACACACACGTACACACGCACACATGCACACACGGACACGCACATCCTACTCAAATCTCTAAATTTCAACTATGTAACACACATAGTTTTTCTCTACTGTAGTGGTCAAAGCTATGGACACTGAAGGCAGGCTACTTGGGTTTATATACTGACCATGACATTTACTAGCTACATGATCTTGGGTCACCTCTCTGTGCCTCAATTTTCTTACCAGGAAAATAGATATACAGATCTTCCTTGACTTATCATGGAGTTGAGTCTTGATAAACCTATTGTACGTTAAAAATGTCCTAAGTAAAAAATGCACTTTAATACACTTAACCTACCCAAAACATCATAGCTTATCCTAGCTTACCTTAAACATGCTCAGGACACTTCCATTATCTTACAGTTGGGCAAAATCATTTAACACAAAGCCTATTTTTTAAAATAAAGATTTTATTTATTTATTTATTTATTTATTTATTTATTTATTTATTTATTTGAGAGAGCGAGTGAGCAGTTGGGGAAGGGCAGAGAGTGTAAGAGAGAATCTCAAGCAGACTCCACATTGATCTGGTCATAGAGCTCAATCTCATGACCCTGAGATGATGATCTGAGCCAAAACCACGAGTTAGAGGCTGAACCAACTGAATTACCCAGGTGCTCCAAAAAGCCTATTTTATTATAAAGTGGTAATAGTCTTGTATAATTTATTGAATACTGTACTGAAAGTGAAAAACACAATGGTTGTATAGGTACAGAATGGCTGTAAGTAAATCAGTTGTGACTCTCATGATTGCAGAGCTGACTGGTAGCTCTGACTGCTGCTGCCCAGCATCATAAGGGGGGATCGTACCACATATCACTAGTCTAGGAAAAATGAAAATTCAAAATATTAAGTACAGTTTCTACTGAATACATATCACTTTCACACCATTGTAAAGTTGAAACATCATAAATTGGGCACCATCTATCTATTAGTACCAATCTCATAAGGTTGTTCTGATTATCACATGTAAAGAACTTAAAAAAAATCCCTGTAGCATATTAAATTCTCAATCAGTGTTAACTATTTTATGATTATATCCTTGTCAGTGTTGTCGTTATCACATTATTATGCTTTGCTTCTCAGTCAGTCTAGTTCTCAGGAGTATTCTTCAACTAGAAACCAGGGACACTGTCCTGGAAAGTGACCTTGAACCTAATGGTGAGCCTTACTCTTTCTAGAGGTTTTTTTTCCCAAATAATAATAATCTCCATTTTTTGAGCAACCTATTTTAAAAAAGATTTTATTTATTTATTCACGAGAGAGAGGCAGAGACACAGGCAGAGGGAGAAGCAGGTTCCTCGCAGGGAGCCCCAAGTGGGACTCAATCCCCCAAACCCGGGATCATGACCTGAGCCTAAGGCAGGCATTCAACCACTGAGCCACCCAGGCCTCCCTGAACAACCTATTTTATGCCAGATACTATAATGTTGTCATAAGCTGTGACAGATCTATGCTTACTTCCACTCCCCTGCCCCCCACCCTGATCCATTCCTTGTTCTTCCCTTGCTTATCTCCATATCACAAGAAGGCTATAATTCCCAAGATCCTATATCAACTGGCTTCTGGCTTGGTGCAGTCAAATGGGAGGCATGGATGGAAGACTGGAGAGCAGGAGGAAGGGAGCAGCTAGGTGCATCCATCAGTTATTGCTACATACTAGCACAACTCAGTGTCATGCTATGGCAAACACTTCAGGCTCCCATGTCCATGGATCTGTTGGAGTGGCTCTGTTTTGACTTGTAGTGCTGAGGAAATCAGGCTCCATGCTTCAATTCTGCAAGTTTTCTGGGGTATCTCTTAGTGTGTCTCTTAGTCTTCAGACACTAGTTGGCTACTCAAGGCATGCTCTTTATGTGGCAATGGGAAAAGGGCAGGTGAGAAAGTCTAATTATGCAAGCACACTATAAGTCTCTGCTTAATGTCCTGTCTTCTAATATCTCTTGGTCAAAGCCAGTTATATGATCAAGCCCAACATCTGTGGAGTGGGAAGGTTTACTTTTTCCATGGTGGTGGAGGTAGGGAGTAATATTTTTGAATATTGGGTAATCTATCACACCAGAGTGTTTCTTCCTTCTCTCTGCCTTGCCTCTGCTTGGGCTCTATCTCCTTAATGACTCCAGCTTCCCCTGGCAGGCAGGTTTGGGTTCCAGCTTCTACTAATAACTCTGGCCCATGGGCTCTGGTAATGCTACCCCTTCTCTTTGTGCCTCCAGCCTAGAGCTGGTAGCGGCATTCTGCTTTTTTTCTAGTTTCTACTTAGTCTTCACTCTTTTCTGTCTTTAATTTTTTTTACTTCACTTGTTCGTGATATTGAAAGCTCACACAAATTTTACAAAGCACTAAATAATGTACAAGGAATATTAACCTCCCTGTCATCCCAACTCCCAGTCCCTTTCTGAAGAGTTGGCACTGCCAGTAGTTTTTCACATTTGAGCCAGAAAATTTTGCAACAACTCTTATAGTTTAAAACTCATTACACCCCAAGGAGGGAGGTGATGTCATTCCCAATGTACAGATGAGTAACCTGGCTGCTCTGCAAATTTGGGAAAGTTCCTGAGTTTTTCAGAATCTTCATGTTCCCCTGAATTATGGAAATTATAATAGTAACTGAATCTAAGATCAGCATAAAGAGACAATGTGCAAGGAATGTTTAGCACAGTATGGGGTATTTTAAATGTTGAGTAAGTAATAATAATAATGATAATAATATTACCATAGTAATAATTACTACTGGTAGCATTTGTTAAGGTCATTCAAATCCAGAGACGTAGTGGCAGGTCTGGGCCCAGAACATGTCTTCTGAATTTTCATGTAAACAATAGCAGTTCTCAAAGGGAAGGGTTGGGGCTTCTGAGGAAAATTTCTGAAGGCTTCTTCACTCTCCTGGACAACTGAAGGAGATGTGAAATGGCTGCTGTTGTCAACCCTTTTGTTATCTGGGTGCATTGGCTTTTCCTTGACTTCCATCCTCAGATCCATTTTTAAGAAGTCAAATAATAAATAGGGCACATGGGTGGCTCAGTTGATTAATCAACTGACTCTTGATTTCAGTTCAGGGTCTTGAGATTAAGCCCTGCATCAGGCTCTGAACTGTGTGGAGTCTACTTGAGATTCTCTCTCTCCCTCTCCCTCTGCTCCTACCCCAGCTCACACTTGCCCACTCTCTCTCTCTCTCATATAAAATAAACAAATAAAATTTTAAAAAAAGAAGTCAAGTAATAACTCTTTTTTCAAGAAGCCTGCCCTAATTACTCCATTCCACCAAAGTATTCTATCAGGGCTGTATTAGCCAGTATGCATTTAGTTATCAGGCTTGAAAGTAAGTAAGAATTCCTGGGCATCTTGCAAAAATGTACATTCTTGGGGATTGTCTCAATCTACTGAATTTGAAGACTTCCAGGTAGGGCCCAGGGTTGCCATATTCCAGAAGCATGCTGGGTGATCTTCTGCAAGGACTTAAGGACACAGTTTCAGCCACGCTTCTGTATCTTCATTCAGTCATTCAAGAAATGCTGATAGAGTGCCAGCTCCATTCTGGGCACCAAGAGAGTAGTAAAAAGATGGTTTATAATAGAGGGCAATAAATGTTATGGCAGAGGCAAGTACAGGTGCCTGTGAAAGCACAGACTTTGGAAAATGGTCAGAGAAGGTTTGGTTATTGCTTTTGTAAAAACTCTGGCAAGCAATTAATCCTAAGCTTTGTGGAGCATGTCAGGATACACATCAAGAGGGTTAGAGCAGGGAGGAGCTAATGTCTGAGATGGAACACCTTCTGTGAGCCTCCTATTGTTCCCTCACCTATGGTAGTTATCTGGTATATTAACAGCTGTTTCTACTGGCTCAATTTCAGTTTACATTTGGGAAATGAGACTAGTAGACACATTTATTTAAAAAAAATTTTTAGTAGACACATTTAAATCATGGAAGATGCTGAATAAAACACATATACTCACAAACATACACACATATACCATACACTGACATCAAAGATACTCTACATTTGGAAAGCAGTTCTTTTTTTTTTTTTTTTTTACAACAGGATGCTACAAGGTTAAAGACAAAAAGAACTACACACCAATACTGTATCCTTATAGTGTATGCATTACAGTTCTATTACTGCATGTGTATACTGTTTCGGAAACAAGTGAATAAATTTTAGATAATGAGCAGGTATTTTGTCAGAGAATGAAGTCACAAGGAAAAGAAAATAGCTAGAATAAACATAGTGGCATTCATTGGATTGGAATGGGAGGTATCCGTATGAACTTACAGTTCTACAATATATGCAGATAGAATAATTTTACAGAGAAGTAAATTAGATATGTATGAATGCATGCATACATTTCCTATCTCTGGCCCCTGACATAATTTAAGCAATGTCCCTGAATGCAAACTAATCATAGAAAACATCAGACAAACCCAAATTGAGAGACATTCTACAAAATAACTGATCAGTACCCATCAAAAACATCAAAGTCTTGAAAAACAAGGAAAGAATGAGCAACTTTTATAGATGTATAGATACTAAGGAAAGATCACTAATAATATATGGAATGTGGGATTCTAGATTAGACTCTGGAACAGAAAAAGAACATTAGGGAAAAGACGGTCAGACTTGAATAGTCTAGAATGTTAATTTCCTGATTTCAATAACTGAACTATGATTAAGTAAGTAGTTAATATTTGGAAATGTAAAACCTTTATGCTATTTTTGTAACTTTCCTATAAATCTAAGATTATTTAAAAATAAAAAAGCTTTTTTAAAGGAGAAAAATAGAGGGGATGCCTATGTGGCTCAATCATGTAAGGGTCTGTCTCTTGATTTTTGGCTCGGGTCATGATCTCAGGGTCATGAGATAGAACCCTTCATTGCATAGTCTGCTTGAGAAGCTCTTCCCCTTCTCCCTCTGTCTCTCCCCTTGCTTGGGCACATACATTTTCTCTCTAAATAAATAAATCTTTTATTAAAATGGGGGTGGGTGGGTAAAATAGACAATCTGGTTGCTTCCACCACAGTGCCTGACATATAGGAGAAATATAATAGGGGTGCCTGGCTGGCTCAGTTGTGGGCAACTCTTGATCTTAGGGTTGTGAGTTCAAGCCCCTGTTGGGTGTAGAGATTACTAAAAAATAAATAAACTTTAAAAAACCCCACAACTCCCCCCCAAATACTCCACTCTTTGAAACAATAAAATTATTTTTTTAAAAGAATGTCATGTATAGCTCATCCAATTTTTTCTGCAACATCCAGTTTCATGTTGCTATGTGTGACCATGAATGGTTTGATGTTGATGTGAACAACTGGTCAGTGTCATTAAGTATTCCAGAGTAGGAAGCTTTAGAGAAGAAAAAAAGGTGGATATGGGGTTTGAAAGACACTGCCATGTCCTTCAGGCCCAAAACAAGCATTGGGGTCTTGGGGAGTAGATGCCCAGCTCCAGCATCAGGGTCACATGTACTGCTCCACACTCCCCAGGCAGGGGCAGCAGACAACAGAGAACCATGAACAGAGGACAGCAAGTTGGGTGGCTGGTTGGGTCCCCAGACCTGTCCATGGTTCTGAAGTGTATGTAGTACCCAACCTGGCCGAGACATTGCTGTAGTTAGTTCTTAGATTGTGCCACGTATTTGCTGTAATTGAATATGACCCTTAGGGTACCAAGTACTGTGGGGAATGTGTGTGTGTGTGTGTGTGTGTGTGTGTGTGTGTGTGTTCCCATTTGTAAAGCCAGGCTCCAAAGAACTCCATAATTGTGAAAGGTAGAACTGGCTTATTCCAGAAGCTTGGACCTGGAGCAACTTGCCCCTGAAACCAACACTTTCTCTACAATGAATTTCATAAAATGTAGTTCCAAGTAGATCTACAACATAATTTCCAGTGACTTGTAAAAATGCAATTTCTAAGCCTTGCCTAATCATACCCATTAAATCAGAAACTAAGGCAAAGGTGGAGGAAGAAAAAGGAGAGAACTGAATAAAAATACTCATTTTAAAAAAGCTTCCTTGGTGATTCATATTCACCCTGAAGTTTAAAGATGATTTTATATGCAATATAAAGGGGAGTAGATAGTAATATTCTGAGGGGGGATGGAGGGAAAATCATGGGAACTGCTATTCATATTTATTTGCTTCTCTTTCTTGAGTTTTCCCTTTTTCAATAGGCATTGAAATTTGCACAATATTTCACTACATGAATATACATTAGTTTGAATGCATGAATATAATCCATAAATAAATACATGTGTATTTACTCATGTCTTTATTATTATTTCATTCAACAAATATTTATTGAGCACTCATTATATCCCAGACACTGTTCTAGGCTCTTTGGATACAATGTTGAATAAGAGAGTCTCTGTCCTCATGGAGCTTATGTTTTCCTTGTAGAAGTTGAGGGAGAGATAGGGACATATACATTGATGTTGCACACTCAACATTAAAAAAGCAACAACTTACAGAGTAGTTCATTTTTAAAACTTTAGAAACCATTTATTTATACTTTCTAAGAATCACAATACAACTGGATGTTCTTCTGTCCTTTCAGAGGATGCTGTCCCAGAGAACCTGGCTGATCCCAAGGGGGCTGGGCCATTTCTCCATCCTGTCCCTGCTCCTTCTTGCTATTAGTTCTCAGGAACTCTCCTGTGGCTTCATTTTCCTTCCTTAGAAAAACAGACATTGTGGAGTCCCCGCTGTTCTGCTGCTGTGACAATAAATGAGTGTGTGTTTTTCCAGCGCCACCTCCTTCTTCTATGGAAGGAGCTGAAAAAATGCAAAGTGATTTCCTCCCCCAATGTGCATACTTTTTTTTAATCAAAAATGCTGTTTTGTACTCATCAGGTGCCCTCTTCCCAGGAAGAAGAATTTATTATTAGATTGGCAACTCCCTCAAACACTGAATAAAAGAATAAAGGAGAACTGTTTGGGCTGCCTTGCTTTACTGGAGGCTCTCAGCATAATGTGTGAGCTCCAGTGTGTCACCATATTTTACAGTAACACTAATGTTTCACCGGGTGCTTTTGAGTCAGGCAAACAGAACTCATATTTCAACCCAAACTCAATTTGCATAGCACAGATGATAACATCACATCTTTCAAAGCTGCCTTCCCTTGTGGGATCCCTCACATTCAGTTCAAATTCTCTTGTTCCCTAAACAAAAGGATGTTCTATAATTAGTGTAAACAGGTCCTAAAGCCCACTGGAATTGTTGACTATTGTACATTCAGCAGGCAGAGTGATGTCATATCCAAGTTCTGACAAAGGAGACTGGTCATGTATTGTAACCTCTTTACCACCTGGGCAGCAAAGACATTCCCAAGTCAGGGGAGTGCAGATGGATCAACAGTTTGGCTTGGAGATTGTATATTCTATTGCTAAGAAATGATGTTGGGACAGGGAAGCTGTAGTTCTAGGGTATGAAGCAGAGAACAGAGATTATTTATGTACTAAGAGACACATCACTAGATGGAGATCATCCATTCATACATGAAGCCACTATTTATTGATCATCTAATCTATGCGAAGTGCTAGGCCTAAAGCAATGAGCCATAAAAATCCAGAATCTTATCTCATGGAGTTTCCACCCTATAGGAAAGCAGACAAGTAAACCAGCAAGTATAAGAGCAATATGACAAGTGCTAGCATAGGGAAAGCATGGTGTTATTGGGGAAATAACCGAGGGCATCATACGTCACTCATGGACCTCAGAAAAGGCTTCCTGAAGGCCATGTTTAAACCAAGACTCAAGGATGAGTAGCAGTTTTAGGGTTCTAACAGGTAATTTGATCCTATTTTAAAAATTTCTTTTTTTAATTTTTTTTTATTTTTAAAATTTCAATTATCTCTGCATTTGAAAATGTTACCATGTTCCAAGTTCTATACCAGACATCCAGTAGCCACCTGGCTACTGACTTTAGAACATATAGTGGAGTATAGGGACAGGCACACAGAAAGGTCTGGGCAGAATGCTATGCAAAGGAGTGAAGAGCTACTCCTGCTAGAAGGGATCTCATTGAGAGGGTTGAATCTTGAAAGAAAAGTCGAAATTTCCCCTGTGAAGAAGGATTAAAAAGTTTACTTTAGGCACAGCCTGTGTGGAAGCATGAAACTATGAAAAGTCCAGAAGTGTCCAGAGGATAGGGAGAAGTTCTGAATGAGTGGGACACAGGTGTGTGTGATGGAGTTGTGTGGGGGACTGGATGAATCATGCCAAATGAAATAGCACAGATGTACTCTTTTAAGCAAAGTGGAATTTAAAAAGGATTTTATGCAAAAGAATGCCACAATCAGACTTGCAGTCTGGAAGTACCATTAGAGCTAGTTTTCCAGGGTAAGTACAAGAGACAAGCAGGACAGCCAAGAGTCCATTATACTGGTTCAGGTGATGGGTGACAAAGGTCAGAAATAAGGCATTGGTATTCTTGATAGAAGGGAAATGTTTAACAGTTTTCTGTGGGTATATTTTAGGTTTTGGTTTCTGACTTAATGTGGGCCAAGGAGAAAAAAAAGAAGACAAAAGTCATGGACATTTTGGGATGCCTGAGTGGCTTAGTGGTTGAGCATCCGCCTTTGGCTCAGGGCATGGCCCCAGAGTCCTGGGATCGAGTCTTGCATCAGGCTCCCCTCAGGGAACCTGCTTCTCCTTCTGCCTATGTCTCTGCCTCTCTCTGTGTGTCCCTCGTGAATAAATAAGTAAAATATTTTTCAAAAAATGACATTTTATGTTCAAGGGAACAAGGGTTCTCCCATCTGACTGTATACTGGAATCACCTGGGAAGCTTTGAAAAATTGTGCATGCATGGGCTCCAGACCAAAACAATTAAGTCAAACTCTGTTGGGGTACAGCCTAGGCATCTTTAGCTTTAAAAACTTTCCAGTTAATTTTTAACATGTTTCCAGGATTGGGAAACAATGGTCTAGCTCAGTGGTCTGCAAATTTTGGCTCACAGGCCAAAATCCACTACTTGGGTTTTCTCCTTATTTTTCTAAAAAAATGAGATGTTTATTGAGATAGTTGTAGATTCACATGCAGTTGCAAAAACTAATACAGAGAGATCCCTTGACAGTGTGCCATTTTCTTCAATTTTTACAAAATGTAGTATCATATCACAACTAGGAAACTGACATCAAAATAACCAACCAATCTTTTTTCAGTTATTTCCCTTGTTCTGTTTTTGTGTGTCTATTAGGTGTTATACAATTGTATCACCTGTGTAGGTTCACGTATCCACCACAGTTGTGAAGATAATGAACAGGTCTGATACCACAAGGATTTGTCGTGTTGCCCTCTTATGACCACATCTATTTGCCTACCACTCCTAGGAAAGTTGGATGTGGTTAAGAGCAGGCTTGTTTCCCATCCTAGGGTGAAAACGTTCACCCTATCACCATTAAATATGATGTTGGCTATAGGACCTTTGTAGATTATTTTTATTGAATTGACAGAATTTCCCCCAATCCCTAATTTGCTGAAGATTTTTTAAAATTATGAATAGCAGTTGGATTTGTCAAAATTTTTTCTGCATCAGTTGATACGATCATGTGATTTTTTTCTATAGTTTGTTGATATGATAGGTTATATTGATTCATTTTCAAAGGAGCCCTGCATCTTTAGAATAAATGTCCCTTCCTCGTGGTCTATAAAATTATTTTTATACATTGTTCCATTAAGTTTACTGGTATTATAATAAGAATTTTTGTATTTATATTCATGGGAGATATTGGTTGATAGTTTTCTTGTACTGTTTTTGTATGGTTTGGGTATCAGAATAATACTGGCCTCATAAGATGAGTTAGGAAGTGTTCCCTTCTCTTCTGTTTTTGGGGAGAGATTGTATAAAATTGGCATTAATTCATATTTAACTATTTTGTAGAAATATCCAACAAAGCCATCTGGTCCTACATATTTGTTTTTCAAGAGTTTTAATTTACAAATTCAATTCCTTTAATGAACAGAGGGCTAGTCAGATTATCAACTGCATCTTGGATATATTTTGGCCGTTGTGGTTTTTTGAGGATCACTTTTTTCTAAGTTGTCAAATTTATGGGCAGAAAGTTGTTTGCAATCTTAATATGCTTTTAATGGCTTCAGAACCTACAGTGATTTCCCATTTCATTTCTGATGTTGGTGATTTGTGTTCTTTCTTGTTGTCAGTCTTGCCAGAGGTTTATGAATTTATTGATTTTTTAAAAAAGAAATACTTTATTTTATTGATTTTCTATTGTTTTCCTATTTTTAATTTTATTGAATTCCACTTTTATCTTTATCATTTCTTTTCTTTTGCTTGATTTGAGCTTATTTCACTCTCCTTTTTCTGGCTTTTTGAGGTAAGAATTTAGGTTGCTGATTTGAGAGTTCTCCTTATTTCTAATGCAAGCATTTAGTGCTATTAATTTCCCTCTCAGTCCACTTTAGCTGCATCCCACATAAATTGGTATGTTGTGTTTCAATTCCATTTTTAAATTGACTTTGAGACTTTTTCATTGTCTCATGGATTATTTAGATATATGTTGTTTAATTTTCATATTTACACATTTTCCTGTTGCTCTTCTGCTATGAATTTCTACTTAGGTTCTATCTTGGTCAGAGAGCCCATTTTGTTTGGCTTAAATTCTTTTAAATTTTTAAGAATTTGTTAAGACTTGTTTTATGGTCCTTGTATGGCATCTTGATGAAAATTCCATGGCCACTTGAAAAAAAAATGTGGATTCTTCCATAGTTAGATGAAGTGTTTCATATGTGTCTTTTAGGTCCTGCTGGTTGACTGTATTATTAAAAGCTTCCATTTCCTCACTGATTTTCAATCTAGGAGTTCTATTAGTTGATGAGAAAAGAGTGTTGGAGTCTCTGTGGATTTGACTATTTCTCCATTCAGCTCTATATTAATTTTGACTTCATGTAATTTGGAGCTCTGTTTGTTGTTCACACATTGTCTTTTCAGTAGTATGATACTTTTGGCATTATGATACAATGTTCTTCTTGGTCTCTAGTAATTTCTTTTCCCTGAAATCTACTTTATCAGATATGAATACACCTCTCCTGCTTTTTTTTAAAAAAAAGATTTCATTTATTTATTTGAGAGAGAGAGAAAGAGATAATGAGAGAGCATGAATGAGGGGCAGAGGGAGGAACAGGCTCCCTGCTCAGCCCATGTGGGGCTCAATCTCAGGACCCTGAGATCATGACCTGAGCTGAAGGCAGGCATTTAACCCAATGAACCACTCAGACGCCCTTACTCCTGCTTTAAAAAAAATGTTTGTATGGCATATCTTTTCTGTTCTTTTACTTTCAAACTATCTATGTTATTGAGTTTGAAGTGAATTTCTTGTAAACAGCATATAGTTGGGTGTTACTCTTTTTTGAATTCATATTGCTAATCCTGGTTTGTTGATTGGTGTATTTAGATCATTTACATTTAAGGTCATCATTGATATCGTGGTGCCTAGGTCTACCATTTTTATTATTTGATTTTCATTTGTTTCCTTGATTTCTCTTTTCTTTTCTTGAGGATTATGTGGCATGTTTTAAGATTTCACTTGGACTTATTTATAGTGTTTTTGAGTGAATCTCTTTGTATAGTTTTCATAGTGGTTGCTCTGAGCATTACGTGTACGTATGTGATTTATAATAGCCAACCAGTATCATTTTGCTACTTCAAGTGAAGGGTGGAAAGCTCACTTGAATTTAGGACCCTTTTTCTTCCTCACTTTTAAATGCCTTTGTTTTGACTATCAGATTATGTCATAATTTCTGTTTCAATCATTAAAATGATTTATAAGACTCAGGAAGAAAAGGACACTATTTTATGTATGTCCCTATTTCTGATCTTTTCTTCCTTCTTCCTTCCTGATGCTCTAATATTCCTTCTTTTTTCTTTTCCTTTCTGTGTGAAGAACTGCATTTAAGGATAAGTCTGCTGGAGACAAATTCTTTTAGTTTCCTTTCATTTTGTACTGTTTTTATTTCCCCTTGATTCTTAGAGGACAGTTTCACTGGATATGGAATTAGCTACTTCCTTCTGGGTTTCACATGAGAAAACCTCTTTTACTTGAATTCCACTATATGTAATGTGTCATTTCTATCTGCTGCTTTCAGGATATATTTCTTTGATGTTAGTTTTCACAATCTTACTGATGATGTATTTGGTGTGGATATCTTTAGGTTTATTCTGTTTGCTGTTAGCTCAGCTTGTTGGATTCATGGATTTGTCTTTCACTAAATTTATGAGGTTTTCTGCCATTATTTCTTCTAATATTGTTTTAGGCCCATTCTCTTTTTATTCTTTTCTTCTGCAACTCTGATGTATAAATGTTGGGTTATTGTTATTGTCCCACAGAGCCTTCTCTCTCTTTCCATTTTGTCTCTATTGTTCAGATGAGGGTGAATCTTATTGTTCTGTTCTCAAGTTCATTGATTATAGATCTGTTATTTCTACTCCTTTTTTAAAAAAAAGATTTTATTTATTTATTTGAGAGAGAGAGGGAGAGAGTGCAAATGAACAGGGGTGGAGGAGGAATCTCCATTGACCAGGAAGCCTAATGTGGGACTTGATCCCAGAACCCTGGGATCATGATCTGAGCTGAAAGTAGATGCTTAACTAACTGAACCACCCAGGTACCCCTGTCATTTCCACTCTCACTGAGCCCATCCTGGGTGGGTTTTTAAAAAATTTCTATTATTGAATTTTTCAGTTCTATAATTTTTATTTAATTCTTTTAAAATAACTTCTGCTTCTGTGTTGAAATTTTAAAAATTGTTTAATTTGTAATCAATTATTGAAGTATTTTTGTGATAGCTTCTTCAAAAATCATTGTCATGGGGTGCCTAGGTGGCTCAGTTGGTTAAGCCTCCAACTCTTGATTTTGGCTCAGGTCATGATCTCAGGGTTGTGGGACTGAGCCCCACATCAGTCTCACACTCAGTGTGGAGTCTGCTTGGGATTCAATCTCTCCCTCTCCCTCTGCTCCTCACCCTGCCCTCTCTTATGTTTCTCTCTCTCTCCAAAATAAATAAATAATTGTTTTTAAAAAATCCTTGTCAGAACACAAGAGACTCCCAACTCTGGGAAACGAACAAGGGGAGGTGGGCGGGGGGATGGGGTGACTGGGTGACAGGCACTAAGGGGGGCACTGGACGGGATGAGCACCGGGTGTTATGCTATATGTTGGCAAATTGAACTTCAATAAAAAATGTACAAAAAAATAAAAAATAAAAAAATCCTTGTCAGAGAAGTCCAATATTGAATTTAAATCAGTGTTGGCATTAAGTTATTATCTTTTTTCACTCAAGTTGTGATTTTCTTGGTTTTTTACATTGTATCTATTATATATAATATGTTGGGAGACAGTGGGTTTTATTTAAATCTTTTATTTTAGCAGACAGCCACCTTATTTTGGTTTTGCATGTGGGTCTTGGCCCACTTCTGTGGACTATGGTTCCAAAGGCAGTTTAATTTTCAGTCTTTTCAGTGTAATTTTTGCTCTACTTGATTTCTCTGGTGCTGCTAGGGTTCCCATTGGGTCCCTGCTTGTGCTGCCTGGTGTGGCAGGGATTCATTCAGGGTGAGGAGTGGGGTCTGCTGAATATCTCTTTGCCAGGGATGACTGTAGTGAGACTCTTCTATGATACTCATAAGTTACCCTGGTGTCTCTGGGCAGGTGAGTAAAGTCTCAAGTTCATGGGTACAAGGAGGCTTTCTGGACCTGGCATTTGCTGTAGCTATCTCCACTGCCAATTCTGCCTATCTCCTTGTTATCTCTCAGCAGCAGAGGGGAGTCTCTGGCCCAGTGAGAAATGAGAACACTACACCTGTGGTGGGCTTAGTCTTACCTGGTATTGTCAGAGGGTCTTCTGTATGATGTGGTGGGGGAATGAACCTACATGAGATAACCTTCTGGTATTATGTCAGGGGTCAAAAAACCAGTAGGTCTGGGTGCTCATCTCTGGTAGGTGGACAGGGTGGGGTACGAGATACCCAGCCATGGTCTTCTTTCTCCAGCCCTGGGGTACCAAATCTGCTTATCTTCTCTTCACCACTTGCTAGAGTTCTCCTTTGCTTGTCATTTTCAGGGCTTATAGTTGTGCTTAATGGGGAGGAGCAGGAAAAATAAGGCCTATGTCATCTCATCTAGATCAGAAGTTCTACCTTTTCTTGTAAATAGTGTTACATAGAAGCATAGCTGCTCCCATTCATTTTTTAAATTATTATTATCTATGGCTTCTTTTGTCTCTGTAGCAGGGTTGAGTATTCATGACAGAGACTATCTACCCTCTTTCCACTGAGGGACCCTGAAGTGAGTGGGTATAAAATATTTTTGTCTGGCCCTTTATAGGAAAAGCTTGCCAATCCCTAGTCTATATGATCCATTGACCAAGAGGTCATGATTGAGAAGTTTCAAACAACTAGCCAAGCCCCTTGCTGAGTAACTACTTAAGTAATATCTGCTGATCCAGACAAGGGCCTGATTAATAACTGAATACTTTTCAAAGTTCTTTCACATTGGTTATGCTCCTCACAGTAGCCCTATGAAGTGGAACATTAATAGATTAATAGCACCCATACTGTATAAATGAGAAAAATGAGAACCTTGGCATCCTAATGATGATTCTCTAGAATTATTCTGCATGCAAGATGCCGAGCCAGGACTAAAGCTCTGACCTCATGAGCCCTCGTTCAGTATATTGCATTGACTTTTAAGACAAAGCACATCCTTTGCTGCCTGATGCCCTCAAAGAGCTGATAATATACATGCAGATGTAGGATAAGACCCCAGAAAATACAAAGGGGTTATAAAAATAATGTGTGTGATATTAGCTCTATGGTAATACCCTAATCTTGCTATAATAGGAGGGAAGGGATTAACATAATTAAGTACTTCTTATTTTCTGTGCCACACACAGACTTGGCATATGTTTATGTTCCATAATTTTCAATTTTTACAAATATGGAAAATGAGTTATTGAGATATTCCCCCAAGTCAACAAACAACTAATGCTTTTAGATTTATTATGTTTTACAGAGCATTTTACAATGATTATTTCACTGAATTCTCCAGTAATTTTGTGAGGGGGATGTTAGTTCCCTGTTTTACGGAAGAGAGATTTCTCTTTCTCTCACAGTTTAGCAAAATGAACTATTTTACTTGAAATTGCTCAGTAAGCAGCCTAGCTAGAATTTGAATCCAGGCCAGTCTGACACTTACTTTGAAGTGGAACTAGCTTGCATAGGACATTGAATATGAGAAGGAGCCAGGAAACCTCTCCTTTGACCCTGTTCCATTCCACTGATGGGGAAACAGACGGGGAGGAGAACCATGTCTTAAAGCTAAAATCTCTGAAGCTATAACTATTTCTGTCCCCTTCCAGGAGCAGTTAGACTGGTTTACAATTCCATTAGCACTTTCTGTGGAATGAAATAAGTAATAATAATAAAAAATACATTGTTCTTATAAAAGAAAAGAGAGATTAGTAGCCTTCCATTTGCTTCTTATCTCCTGCTTTTCTGCTAAAGGGTATTTGAAGAGAGTTCATTTTGTTCAAGACAAAGGGAGAGGCCTTTTTATACTTTTCCAGCTGGCCGAGATCACTTGGTTTCCAATTTGGGAGACATGAATAATTGTTTATCTAGAGATTACCGACTTGGGCTCCTAACTAATCTCCGGCCCCAGGGAACCTGTGGCCGTGATGTTACATTTATTTGTAACAGGGGTGTGAGAAGACAAGAAGCACATGCTTCCTCTGATAGGCACAAGCAGTTTTCCCATCTGCTACCATATGTAAGGGGGCTGCAGAAGAGAGATGAGACTCTTTCTGACACTGAATTTGAGGAAAAATCAGGCAAGTTGAAGTACTTTTCTAACAGTAGTGGTTAGCAGTAGGTATGCATACACATTTATGAACATGACTGTACCACCTGTGTATATGCACTTGTACATGCTAGTGTGGGGGAGAATTCGGAAATGCACATGTGCTAGATATTGGTGATTGTGTGATTCCTAAACGTCTGCATTTAGGAATGGAGACAGTTGTGTGTGGGTTTATGGAATGTGCAACATGTTGTGGTTCTGTGTGTGTGCTCACTTGTGTGGAAAGTAAGGTGCACTTGCTAATTTAACATATACTGTGAGCACAAGTATGTACTGCTCTTGCATGAGGTCTGGTCATGCTTATGTCAATCTATGTGTAGGGATTTCCCTACTAATTTTAGATGATTAGTTCTTTAAGAAGAGAGGAATAGTCCACTTTCTTGACCTCTCTCCTTCTGTAGAACTTAGGTCTAGAATGAGATCAGCCTGGCCTCTGGGCCAGATGGATCTGCAAAATGGATTTGAGTCTGGTCTGTAGAAGGGTTTGTGCAGTACCCTTGAGCCAATGTGTTGGGATGGGACTCTTTACCTGAGAGGGGAAGAAAGAGAGCCAAGAGTCAAATCAGAGCTCTTGGACTTGTGACACTTGACCTTAGATGACCTTGGACAGGACTATGAGGGAAGAGGCAGTGGGAGGCTCATCCCCTAGGAACTGGCCAAGAAGAAGGGAAGTAGTTTATCCTATATTCTTTTTTTTTTTTTTTTTGGCATCCTTGTCAAAAATAAACAGACCATAGATATATAGGTTTATTCCTGGCCTCTCAAATTTATTGCATTTATCTCTATGCCTCCCATAGTATTTTGAGCATACTAGTTCTGCATAGAAGGCAACTATTCCAGAGACACAACCAGAGAATCTTGTGAATCCTGAAAGGGCTTTCAGAACCCAAATCCAACCTCCCTTCGCCTGTAAGATCCCACCACAACTTCCTAGACAAAAGATTTTCCAGCCTTGGGCCAAATACCACCTGTGATGATGCTGTCGAACTCCACTGTTACCCAGCACACATATTTCTAGGAAGTTCCTCCTCCTCTGGAGACTGGTTCCACCTCTTTATAACTTCTTACTTTTCTCTGTATTTTGGGCTCTTAAGTAAAAGATTCTTTTTCTTTTGAGGATAGTCTGATGTACTAGATAGAACATCAGTCTTGTCCTGAATTCAAGTTCTACTTTGTCACTGGCTAGTTATGAAATCCTTGATAAGGATAAGGGTTAGATCCCTATGATCTCCCTGAGGGCCAGTTTCTTCATCAGAGTAATGAACATGGGGATGATGCCCCATGCCACACAAGGATTGTTCAACAGATTCAGTAGGATGGAGACAGTAAAGCACATGTTTCTGGGATCATCCCCAATTTCCTTTTTTTTTTTTTTTCTAAGAAGCCATTTCCTGCAGAACCAAAGATCTCTGCATTCTTTAGAGATCCCTCAGGAGTTTGTTTTTCGTTTTCTGGATATGCTTCCATTTGTTGATACCATTTTTGAAAGTCTGGTGCTCAGGTCTGCACACAGGGCAGCAGCTGTGCTCTGAGTATCTCAGAGGGACCAGGCTGCTCACCTCCTTTGTAAAGAATGACACAGCTCTGCTCACACACTGCCAGGCTGCCTTAGCTCTCTGTAGACACATCCTGCTGTTGCTGTGCTGACTCCTGGCGCAGTCCCATCATTATGTCATTAAGGAAGTTCATGGTCTCTCCCATTTCTCCCTCATCCGGTATTTGAGCAGGTAATTTTTCAGCCTGAGGGAATTAATACATATTTAGTCACAAGAAATAAAGCTCATTTCCCCTCCCAAGGCTCCCGTGGCATCTGGTCACTGCTTTGTCTCAGTTTCTGCCACTCTCTTCCTCCTCACTTCTGGGGCCTCCAGGTCCTGTAACTCACCAAGGCCGTTGCCAGCTCAGGAATCTGGCACAAGGTAGTGCCTTAGCCAGGGATGCTCTCCCCACTCCCATAATTTCTCATGACTGCTTCTTTCTTATGATATGGGTCCCTCCTAAACTCCAAGCCACACACCTTAAAGAGCCCTTTCTGCCTACCTGCATTCCACTGCATCCTACTTCGTGGCACTTTACACAGGTGCTATTATTGGTGTACCTGTTTATAATTGGTTTCTTGAACTAGATAGTAAGCTCAACAGAGCAACAGTGGAGATCTTTCTCCTTTGCTTATTTCTGAATCTCCAGCATCTAGCACAGTGCCTGATATAGTAGATATCCAATAATTTTTGAGTAAAATAATGCATACATGAATGAGCCTACTCCCATTCCATGTAATCTAATTGGATCTGGTCGCTTTGGTGGAACCTCTAAATTGGATTTTTATTTGACTCATGCTTGCTCATCTAGCTCTCTTGGCACTATATCATCTCAGTGTGCTAGACATTCACTCAAGTTATTGAAAAAAAATATTGGTGAAGGTGAGGTCCAGGATGAGCATATAGAAAGACACAAATGATGCCGATATTTTGGAATATGCTGCAGGGAACAAGGAAGATTGCTGTAGGCTGAGAAGATAAGCCAATTCAAATTTAGCCTCTTTAAGGAAAGAAGAAACCACTGTACCTGTCCTACCTTGCATTTTGTTTTTGATGGACTTTTGTGAATTCAAAACTGACTGCACATTGACAGCAATACAATAGTAACCAACTTGTCTTCCCATCTGCTAAGTAGGGTTCATAGTAGATTGAACAGTTAAATATTGGTAATTCCATTTGGCTTACCTTAATAGTGATGCCTGCCTCCTAGGATTGTTGGAAAAATGGTGAACACACACAGGAAGTGCCTGGCATTGTGTCTGGCACATACTGCACACTCAGGAATATTCATGATTATGGTTGCTATTAATCTTGCTGTTACTTTTATTATGACCAAGCGCCCCCTGTAGGTCAAACACTGCTGTGTATTTTGCATGAGTTCTCCCGCTTAATGATTTGTGAGGGTGGAACATCTATCTCCTTTCTGCGCCTACTGTTCCTTCCGCGTGGATGGACATATGTTACTGCAATGTCGTTAGCTGCTCACCTTCCACGTCTATGTTTGCCTCTGTAGAAGTTGAGATTTTTTCCTTTGGTGACATGGGAAGGAAACACCATGCATGAGGAGCTCAGTCTTTTCTCTTTCCCTCTTGAAAGGAAATGTCCATCCGGTTGCGTGTTCTTCTCTGCTCCCCCAAGCTGTGGTCCTCCATGTAGCTCCCTTTCCCTGGCCACCCGATTTCATAGAGCATGTCCCCATTTCTCTTATCTTGTTTTATTTGTCTCCACAGCACTTGCCATATAACATTTTATATATTGATTTATTTTTATGATTTTAACTCTCTAGAGGGCCTCCATCGCTATATGATCCTCATTTCCTCTTTTTTGTTGTTGTTGTTGGTAATATTATTCTATATCCTCAGTGCTCAGAATGGACCCTGGAGAACAGTAGGAACTTTATAAATACTTGAACAAGCAGGGCTTACCTCATTTGTGATTTGTCTCAACTTAAGTGAAGAAACAAACAACAACAGCCAAAATCAATACATAAACCTTCTAAACTCAAAGCTTGACAATATTGCTCACTCACTCGTGGCCATCCTGCACTGAAACCCCCTCACTGGGCTGAGAAGTCCAACCAGCCCTCTGCTGTTCTGAACCCACACCAGTGAAGTGCTGCTGCCACGGCCACAGACACGGCTCTGGACACAGGTGAGGAAGTGGTCTATGACACAGTTCCAGTCCCAGATGAGTGTGAGAGAGAGATTCATGGTCTCAGGGGAAGGGTGGGAGGCCTTGTTCCCTCTTCCTCTGAGGGAATGTTGTTGCTAGCATGTTTGCTTCTAGAGGTTCTATAGACTAGGTCTAGGGGTAAAAACAAAACAAAACAAAAAAACCCCAAAACCCAACAGCTATTCAAAATGTATTGTGTTAATTTACATTCCACCACGGTTGGGATGCCACCTGATTTGCAGTGGGTGTGCTCCTCATTTACTTTTTTATTCACTCATTGAGAAAACATTTACTGAGAACCTATGTGCCTGCATTTTGTAAGGCACTTGGGAAATGATGATGAAAAGAGAGGAAAAGGGGAAAAAGAAAACACCCAGTTCTCCATGGAACTGACACTTCTCTGTACCCCACTGAAAGTGCTCTTTGGTGCTCCTCCCTCCTGTTCTCTCCCTCATCCACCTCTGTGCCCAAATTGTTTGGTGTTATGATGTTGCTGCCTTCCTCCCTAGCCCCTCAGACCTCTCTCTATGTAGCACCTACAGCTTCACTGCACCCAGAGTTTGCTCAGGGATGCCTTGTGTATTACATTCAGCTGCTGCCATGCGTGCTAATGGCATAATTACTAATGTGTTTTAGTCAACATACAAACATCCTAACTTCAATGACAACGAAACAGCAAACAACTCTTTGGTGTGGTTGTACTTGTTATAGCTCCTGTTTTTTCTATTTTAAAAAGAGATAATTTTTAAATTTATTTATTTATTATTAAAAAGAGATAATTTTTTAGAGTGTGGATGATATTTATTTTAATCACATTGTTTTGAACACAAATATGTTTGCTAGCCCTTAGTCCATGATCCCTCTAGCTACAATGTCCTGTCCAGGGTTTCAGTGAGGGGGGAGCTCTGGAAACCTGAGCCTGGGAGTGTGGACCCACTGGTCCCACTTCCCAACTCAGCCCAAGGGCAACCCACATTGCCATACACGTTGAATAATTATGTGGGTAAAGAAATGACTCTGGAATTACTGACACAGGGTCATGTTTATGGGTGAGCTCTTTTCCTTTGAGTTTCTGATTAGAGAGGTTTCATTTATTTGGGACTATGGAAAGGGGGTGGGGATTTTTATAGCTCCAAGAGAAAATTTTATCCTTCCTTCTGCATCTTGCCTCTGACTTAGGGAACTCACTTTCCTTAAAATAGCTAGAACTATGCCTCATGTTTAAATTTTTCACATTACTACCAGCTAATCTCACTGAATCATTGACATTTTCCACTGAGGCTAATATGACTATCTTTGTTGTGCAGATATGAGGCCTGTGGTTCAGCCTCACTTGCCCAAGTTTGCCCAACCTGAAAGTGGCAGAAAGAAGCTTTTCACAAATACTGGTTTTCTATTGCCAGACCATGAGCTCTTGCCCAGGCTGCATTCTTATCTTCATCCTATCCAGTCACTTCCTTGCCAGCACCTCGTACTTTCACTCCAGGTAGAGACTCCTGAGTCAGGAAGTTCCCTCTGCTGTGGCTTCTAACTTGTCTGGTAGGAACAAATGCTTGGCTTTCTCAGAGACTGTGAGAGTTCCCACCCACTGGTTCCACTGCTGGAGTCAGAGGAGCCATTTTGCTGGTTTAACTAGATGCTATCATCATAACACACGATTGCTAATTCCCCTCTGGAGTCCCCTAACAGCCAGTTTAGTGGAACACAGGGGCTGCCTTCCTTTTATCTTTTTAATTTTTATAAAGCAAAATGCATAAACAAAAGGAGAGAACCAAGCTTAGATCTGCTTTGGAAATGCCTCTCAGGTCTTCTCTGGCTCGTTTGTGTCCCTGGCAATCCTTGGCCAAGGCAGAGTCTCAATGTCTTTTTAGAGATAGCTAATTAAGATAAAAAACTGGATGAAAAATCAAAGGTGCTATGTTGGAACTGGTTGCTATGAAGCTAAGACCACGACATATCTGTCCTTCAGCCTCTACCATCAAGTTCCTTGGGCATATGACAACACCTGGACTTGACTCTATGGCCTGCAGATCCCACCAGGCTGCACTTCCCTGTCATCTCAGAACACTCTTCATGACCTCAGTCCCTCTGGTTTTTCCATGTACTCTCTGCTGTCAACCCTCCTTTCCTTATTTTTCTCCTTACTCTCCCACTTCCTTCCTCCTATGAGACACTGTTCCTCCATCCCTCGCTGTACTTCCCAGATTTTCCCATTGAGAGGTAGATTCTATTTCCCGTCCCCTTGAATATGGGCTGTCCTGTGACTTTCTTTGAGATATAGAATATGGCAAGAGTGACCTTATGCCAATTCTGAGCCTAGGACTGCAGAGACCTTGATCATTTCTGTTCATTCTCTTGGTACCACGCTGAGCCACTATGTCAACACCCCAGACTGGCCAGCTGGATGACGATGGATACAGAGTCCTATCAGTCTTGGCACCCTAGCTGAGCCAGTCAACCCCCAAAAGCAGAGCCACTCATTGACTGGCAGCTGACTATAGATTCAGGGATATGCCCAGCCAAAACCAGAAAAACCATCCACCTGAGCCAAGACCAATTGTCAACCTGCAGAATGGTGAGCTTACTAAATGCTGTTATCTTAAGCTACTAAGTTTGGGGGTTATTTTTTATACAGCAATAGCAAATTGATACGCCTCCATTTCATACATTTCCAAATCCTCCTCTAGAGCCATTTTTCACTGATACAAATTGGCTTGCCTTTCTAGCTCCAATGATGCCCCCAGCAACCATGGCTGTGGCAGCCAGGGGAACTGCCTCTTCTATCCATTCTCTACCCACATGGTTCAAAGGGAGAGCTGCCATCATCTTATTGACTCTACCTCCTCTGCAGGCCAGAGATGAGAAAATGGCCCAATTTGGACAAAATCAGAGTACACTACTCCCACACAACCATGATTTGTCCAATGTGAGGAGAGCATGTGAACCAAACCAGGGCAATCAAAGTCCTTCATGGAACTTCCCAACTGGAGAACTGAAGCAGAGCAAGAAAAACTTCTTTACAAACTAGAAAAGAGACTGTGAAGATATCAGCTGGAAGTTACCATTGACCAACTTCCTTGTTAAAAGGAGAAGCTGACCTAGGAGAATAGAGCTGGAGGAACAAAGCTGAGTCACGGGAGAGTGACTCTGCAGGTGGGCTTAGAGTCCCTGGTGTCAGCCTTCCCTGACCTTAGTGTGAATGGGGTGTGTAGACCAGTAATGCCCCCTATTTGCCTAAGCTAGCATGAGTTAGGCCTCTGTGATTTGCAACAGAGTCCTGACTGAGACCTGTTCCATGGCCAGTGATCTTCCTTGAGCTGTGAGACCTGGTGAAGATCTTGCTTGTTGAGTTGCTTATGACTCCTAGCTTGATTTAAATGCAGTTGATGTCTGGAAGCATTTATCATCATATACATCTCTTTACATGCTTCTCTCCTTTTATCTATTCAAAACATAGTGGCTGTGATGGGCAAGAGTTGCAAGTGTATTTGATATGTAAAGACAAACCACCTGGGCTCTGTCTGCCTTTAGCTAGTTCATGATAGAGGGTGAGAAATGAGTACCTGGCCGGTTCTTTCAGGCATGGTATATACTGCATTTCAGGAGACTGTACTTGATAGTATAGTGATAACACAGGAAAGGTCATGTGATCCAGCCACCAGAGTGGAAGGTCTGGTGGAATGAGGTGTGCTGGCTATGACTGCTGATCATAATTGGCCAGGTGAAAGCAGAAAGTACAGGGTGAGATCTTTTCCTGAAGAGGGTATTTATATGTGGAGGGAGATTGGAGAACCATAGGTTGAAGTAACAGATGGGAAGGGGATAAAAAGAGAGGAAACTACAAAGGTTTGTGGGGGCCAGGGCATAAATAGACTTTTGGTTCATGCAACAAGGTTGGGCTTTTTTTTTTTTTTCTGATATTGGTAGGAAATTGTGGAAAGTTTTCGACCAAGGAGTGGACTGATTGGACATGTGCTTTAGGAAGATAGGTTTGCATCTATGTGAAGAATAGATTAGAGACAGGAGAGTCCAGGCTGGAAGATGTGCTGATAATCCAAGAGGAGGATGGTGAAGATCTGAGCAACACAAGACAGCAACCTTGGGCTTTGGAGATGGGAAAAAAGGTGAATGAGATAGTACTAAAGAGGCAGAAGCAACAGGAACTGGACATTGAGGGGATATAGAAGGGGAGGGCAGAAAAATCTCTCTCCAGAGTTGCTTTTATCAGTGACAGATCAGCCCTGAACTAGAAGCACAATGGGCAGTGCTGAAGCCTTTGGGTTCAGAGTCAACAAACTGCTTGATTGATATAAGAAATCTTGAAACAGGAATGGCTGGAGAATATTGGCTCCCAAAGTCCTGGCTCCAATATTGGTCTAGTAGACATCAACTCTGCTGTTTGTCTACCCAGTCCCTTCGGACTGCTAAAAGTTTAGCTCCTATTCCAAATCCTCACTCCCCCATGGCAAACAAATCAACAGGTTCCTTCTCTTGTGTGCTGGGTACCTCAGTCACTGTCCAGTGCCCTCCATCAGCTGTTTTGATAGTTGTTATAGTTGTTGATTCAGCTTTTATAGTTGTTCTTGGCAAGAGGATTGGTCTCATAGAAGCTCCTCCGACTTGGGTGAAACTGGAAGCTCTAACCTCAACTGCATTTGATCCAACAACATGTTAAATGTCCACTTTAGTGCTATCAACATTTCTATTGGGAATAGAAGTGAAAATATTCAGTGAGTGCCTAATGTTTCCAGACAGTTTGCTAGGTGCTTTATATAAAACACAAGCAGTATTCTTTAGTAGTTGAGTACAGTGCTCTCAAGAGAGGCTGCCTAGGTTTAAATTCAGAACTTATTACCTAAACTCAGGCAACTTATTTAATTCCTCTATGCCTCAGGGTCCTCATTTATAAAACCAGGGTGGCAGATACCTATCTTCTGGGACCATTGTGAGAGGTTGATGGTATACTACTGTAAATACCAGAGTGCAATGCCTCCCTTACATTAAATACCTAGTAAATGAGAGCACTTGTTAATCTTTTCTCACTTACGTGGCACCATAACCCTGAGAAATGGTTATCACTGATCCTATTTCACAAATGGTGAAACTGAGACTAGGAGAAAATATGAGTATATGCCAGCATATTTATGAATGTGTATGTGTATACAAGTGTGAGATCATGTGTGTATATGAGTGTGTGAGGGGATGTGTGTGAATGTTGGGGATGAGAGAAATGTGTGAATGAGAGGACCAAGAAATGACCACATTAGTGCTGTACTAGTCAAGGTAAGAGAAAGGCAAGACACGAAGTCTACTAGGTTGCTGTAATAAACAAGGAGAGTGAGGGCCTGCAGTAGGTTAATGATACCAAGATAGGAGCAAATGAACAGAGAGTTGCTGTAGAGGGAGAAGCAAGTGGATTCAATGACAGCTTGACTATTGAATTTTAGGTAAAAGTCAAAGGTAGCCCTAAGATTTCACAGCTAGACCACAGAAAGGAGATAGGTGTTGGTGATTATCAGGTTTATCTTTGTGGAGGCAGAATTAATGATGAGACAAGGAAGGGGAACCAGGATGGAGTGTTGATGGAAAATAGATGCTCATCAAAGATACAGAATATAGGCAACAGAATAGAAAGGCCTGGGGATGTAGCATAGTAGGAAGTTTTCCTACATCTATAGAGGTGGGAGGATCTATGTTTGGTGAGAAACACCTACTGATCAGGGAAAAAAGTCACAAGAAATTCATTCAATTTTACAGTTTTCTCTAGTGTAACCCTAGACACTGCTTAGCACCTTTGCAAACATGACAGTAATCCTGAAGACAGATCATATTTTAAGAGATAGGATGGAGAAAACTTCCACCTGAAACCATCTATCCATCCATCCATCCATCCATCCACCCACCCTTTTATTGCTCACTCAGTTCCCATTACATGCTATGTATTAAAATATGGGCATTAAAAGGAAGTCTCTGACCTCTGAAAACTTTCATCCTAACAGGAAGAATTTAAGTATAACTATAAATTTAAATATAATTTATAGTTCTACAACATAGAGAAACATCACAGCTTCATATATAGATACTCTCCAGTAGACCTTGAAGGAGTCAACTCTGTATTTTAGCCTTGGCTCTCATACTATCTTGCTAGATGACCTTGAACAAATCACTCCCTCCATATATTGAAAGGTCAAAGGAAGAATTTTTCTCAGTGTCAGCTTCTATATCTGTGGATTGGGAGTAGATGGCCTCAAAGGTCTCTTCCAGCCATTTGACTAAGAATTTCCCTAGGGGAGACTCTTCAGTCCCACTGGGAGCCTGACCGGTGGTTCTACTTCTCCCACCTTCTTTCTCTACCTGGAGCAAACACTGATCATCTGTCCCAAGATCACAAGGGAGGAGACTTCAGGGAATAGGGCTGTGAATAAATCTTGGAAAATGACTGCCATGTGAGCACAAATGTACCCTGTGGAAGAACCCCAGGTAGAAGCTCTCTAGCAGCTCAAGTGGCTTGAGCTTTGTGATTTACTGGAGGGTAAGGCTCAACTTCTGCAGCCTGACAAATCTCCTGGCTCTTTCCTGAGATGACAGCAAATGGGCAAAGGAAGAGATGAAGAGGAGAGTGACCTCACCTAAGAAGTGAAGCAGGTAACAGTTGCCCCATCGTCCTCTCTTGGATCCCCATACTGTCATCTCGTTTTCTTAGCATCCTGCATTGGCCTCGATTGTTTTATGGAAGGGGCCAAAGTGTAAAGCCTAATGAGGGTTCCTAGGGATAATCTCTGCAACTGACTTTTTTGGTGATACAGTCTCTACTTCAGCAAAGTGGCCTTATTATGGTACCAATTACTATGATATCATGATGCCATATGCCACTAACACACCACACCTCCTTTCTATACATATGTTCCTTTTCCTCCCTGGAATGTCCTTTCATATGCTCTCCTCCCTCCTGAATTCCATTCACCCTACAAAGCACCCTTTCTGAACCCTGTTCAGTCACCTCTCTCTAATTCATTGCTAATGGTTAAGAGGGTGAACTCTGGGGCCAGACTCTATGCATCCAAACCTCCACTCCACTACTTACTATCAATAGGACACTTTGAAAGTTAGTTCCTCTCTTTGTGTCTGTTTCCTCAGCTATAAAATGGGAACAATAAGGGCACCTGTTACTTAAGGTTGTTGTGAGGATTAATATATGTAACCGGTTCAGAATGAAGTAAAGTGCTCAGTGATCTCATCTTTGGGCTCTGTCCCCTAACCAGTTTTCCTTATCTACCTTGACCCCCACCGTTTGTTCTACACACTCTAGCCCCCTACCCTTGCCCTGCTAAAATTTTCCAATGAATTTGCTGGCTCTTAGTATAAAGACTGTGACCTCACAAGGACAGGAGATGGACCTGGAGGTGCCCAGGCTCTGGTCCAGTCTCACACTCTGCCTTTCAGCCAGGTCAACTTTCTTTGAGTTCCTCAGACTGACTCATCTTCCTCCCACCTTGCTCTCCTTAAGCAGGCTACATCCTTTGCCTGAAAACCTATTCAATAACTCCTTCCCATCCTTCAGAGGCCTGCTGATGCTTCATTTCCCCCAGAAAGCCCCTGTATTAGCTTTCTAGGACTGCTGGAGAAAACCACAGCTAGGTGGCTTAAAGTGGCAATATTTCTTTTCTCTCTATTCTGGAGACCAGAAGTCCAAATCAAGGAGTCAGTAGGTGGGTTTCCTCTGAAGGCCCTAAAGGAGAATCCATTTATGCCTCTTTTCTAGTTTTGGTGGCTACTGGCAACCCTTGGCATTCCTGGGCTTGAGGATTCTTAACACCAGTCTTTGATTCCATCTTTACCTGACCCTATTCTCATGTCCATGTGTTTTCAATCTCTTCTCTTTTTTCTTACAAGGACAACAGTCATTGGATGTATCACCTACTCTAAATCCAGGATGATCTCATCTCAGGGTCCTTAACTTAGTTATGTCTACATAGACCCTATTTCCAAATAAAGTCACATTCACAGGTACTGGGGTTAGGACCTGGACATATCTCTTGGGGAGAATTCATTTCAGCCACCACATTGCCCATGATGCCCGCCCCATTCCCTACCATGGTGCCTCCTGATATGCACACCAGTCTTCCCTCTTTATATGCACTCTCCTGGCATCATGAATTTTGGCTTCATATCTTGTATGATACTTGTCACTTTACATTTATATATGTGATCACATGATTATCTCCTACTAGATGGTAATATCTGCAAGGACAAAAACCATGTATGTTTTGTTACTTTCAGATCTGCAGAGCCAAACCTAGTGTCTGGCACAAAAGTGGCACTCTAGTTTAAATACTTACAGATACAGAGGGCTTAGAAAATATTTAACCATAAAGGAAACAACACACCACAGAGTTTATGTGAGAAAATACAATCCATAACATCTTTATACTCTCACACATATAATCTATCTATCTATCTATCTATCTATCTATCTATCTATCTATCTATCTGAGAAATGAAAATATATACACCAAAATTTCAAGAGGTTATAACTGGGGAGTAGAATTAAATTTAGTATTTTAATATTCTTCTTTACAGCTTCTGCATTTCCTACATTTTATATAATGCACTTGTTTGACATGCTACTTAATTCACTATTACAAATATGTAGTACTTATAAAATTTAAGAACTCTTAGGAAAATTACAGACATCACCACATGGCCTTTGTGATTTATAATATATGAAGTTCTAGAATAAACTGCACTTAGTTTTCATTCTAAGTGTGAATCCAGTGATTCTCAAAAACCCTCTTGTAATTGTCAGAAAAATCACATTTTTTTTTGTCACAGAATGACAAAAATAAATCATGATTGTTTTTCCCTGCTAGAACCATAGAACTGGATTAGCTATCCTGTTGTGTTCAGTTTATAGCTCTACCCCTGGTTCATGTGTGGTGTCATGTCTTCACTTTTTTAATAGTATAAGTATCCATGAACTTCCTTTGATCACCACGTTCCTCACCTGCATGTTTGCTGCTCATATCTTGTCCTCTGGACTATCTATCTCACCACACATGTAATACAAACCCTCTAGGGACTTCTGCTTGTCAACACCTGGGTAGGTAAACCTGCACCGAGCACTAGAGCCAGGATTTGCCCAGGGTGTGAGAGCCCCTGTAGTTGCTTTCTTGATGAGGACTATTGCTCCTCCATGGACTATATTACTTATAAGCAGCATCTGGCTCATGATAAGTCCTGGATAATCATCTGTGACTTAATGAATGATTAAAAGAGCGAGACATTGGGTCTGGCAAAGGGTACATTCTACCTGGCCCAAATCTTCATTAGTAGGAGGCTTTGGTTGAAAAATGAAACTAGGAAACTTTTGGATTCCAAGAATTTGCTAGTTGGTTACAACAATGGTTTCCAAACTTGGCTAAACATCAGACTCACCTGGATAAAATCATTAAGAATGCCAATTCTTGAGGCACCTGGGTGACTCAGTTGGTTAGGCACCTGTCTTTGGGTCAGGTCATGATCCCAGAGTCCTGGGATTGAGCCTGGCGTCAGTCTCCTGACTCAGCAGGGAGTCTGCTTCTCTCTCTGCTCCCTGTTCATGTTCTCTCTCATTATCTCTGTCACTATCTCTGTCTCCCTCTCAAATAAGTAAATAAAATAATTTTTTTAAAATGTAGTTTCTGGGTCTTACTCCAGACCCACTGAAACTGACACCATTCAGGTGATATACAGGAAGGTTTGGCAGGCTCTGGGTTAGAACAAAACAGAAGAAACCAGAGCCTGTTGTGTGTCAGGATGATTTTTTTAACTGAGAAACCTTGATGCTGTGGCCACAGGAGGCCTCAGCAATGTGAACCTCCGTTCCCATGGGAACTAGGCCAGAGGAGTCCCTCTGAACTGAGGGAAGAAGCCCAGAAAATGCTGGGAGGAGGGAGTGCCCAGGCTTTGCTCAACCAGGAGGTCAGGGACACAGTGGGGTGGCAGTTTGGACCTCCAGAGAAGGAGAGGGAAGGAGAATGAGCTAGAAGAAGACTCCATCTCCCCTGAGGGAGGAGAATATGACTCCAGATTCTGGAGAAAAGACTGAAATGAAAGGACTTTGGAAAAGTCAGATGGAATGGCTCAGGCCAACAATCCTGCAGAGATGGGTTTGCCCTGCCACTGAGCAATTTTAAGTCAAATGACCTTTTTTTTTTTTTTTTTTTAAAGATTTTATTTATTCATTCATGAGAGACACACAGAGAAAGATGCAGAGACATAGGCAAAGGGAGAAGGAGACTCCTCACGGAGAACCCGATGTGGGACTTGATCCAGAACTCCAGGATCACACCCTGAGCCCAAGGCAGACGCTCAACTGCTGAGCCACTCAGGCGTCCCTAGTCAAATGACCTTTTTGTGTGACTTCTATTTTAGGACAAATAATATGATGAAAAGAAAAGTAAAGTGAAATGAGAGGTATAGAGAAGGAGGGGCTGGAATTGTCTTAGCGATTTGCTTTATATAATATGGCCTTAGGAGGGCTGAGTCTATGGATTCGGGGGGATAAGGATGTGCTCTGCTCTCCCCCCTTTTCCCCAGGAAGAAGGTAGGAAGCTGATTCCATCCATGCAGAAATACGTAGGTGCCCTAGGACAGCTTTTGGAGCCTGACAGAATTTTGGCTCTAATGTGTAACTATTTTGTATTTTTGGCACATTTCTTAACCCTTTTGGGTCTCTGTTTCTTCTTTGGTATGTAGCAAACACCCCAGATTCGGCCTGAAATGTCTGGTGTGAACTAAGAAGGACTAGGGGGAGACACCCCCCTGAAAGCAATTTTCACAAGTCCACTTGCTCAGGGGTTCTGGTAGAAGGAACAATGTCAGAGCCCGAGCAGAGGGGAGTGGGGCTGTGAGAAGCAAATAGAGCTTATTTTGCAAACTCCACTTCTAACTCAGACTATGCCTAACCCTACATCCAGATCCTAGAAAAAGAAACCATGCAGGCAGAACCTGAAGAAATGGTTTCTACTGTTGTTCTTTAAAAATCTCCTTGAGATACTGGTGCTCAGACAACACTGTTTGGGGGCTGAGGGGATCCAGGGAGATGCCAGGCTGGGAAGAGGGGAACACTTCTCTCTGGGCCACCTCATGGCTTTGGCCCTTTCTTTGTGAGCTCCCTGGGAAAGGAGCGCCATTTGGAAACCTGAAGGATTGCTATGCATCCTAAAACAATCAAGGCTGACACAGTGGCTAACAGAAGGGTGCTTGGCTGTAAGCATGAGAGACAGGGATAAGGTACCTTCAGGTATGTAGACATTCACTGTCCTGGCCAGGTAACATTTCTGGAAGGTCTGATGTGAAGAAGAGCTTGGTGAGTGGCTTGAGATGCAGAGAAAATTGTTCATAAGCACACATAAGATGACGTGGAAGGACATTCTTAGTCTAGATAGCTTATGGGAGTGGGAGGTTAACAGCCTGCATAACAAAGATAATCACTATGGTTATAGCCCTATCTGTCTAAAATAAAAAGTCTGGGCAGTCTAAGAATCATGGGAACACACAAAGTGTGATAGCTTTTGACTCAAAGCAGGGTTTCTCCACCATGGCACTACTGGCATTTTAGACCAGGTAATTCTTTGTTGTGGGGAGTCTCCTGTGCGGTGTAGTATGTTTGAAGCATCCCTGGCCTCTATCCACTAGATGCCAGAAGCACCCCCTACCAAGTTGTGACAACTAAAGATCCCTCCAGACTGCAAATGTCCTTTGGGGGACAAATCTGTCCCCATTGAGAGCCACTGACTAAGAGTGACCACGAGAATTAAAGATGTGATGTGTTAGATGCCCAGTCCTGGGGTCTGGCACATGGCGTGGGCTCAGCAAACCCCGAGTTTCCTCTCCCTTCCTGTCAGTAGCACCAGAACCCCTGTTCTGGTCTGTCGGGTACAGGGATCACAGGTAGCTGGGAATACTGCAGTTCTAATGCATCTTTGATGTGTAACCTTGGGTGGTCTTTTTGGTAACCTGAGCTTCCCTAATAGCAAAATGTGAGGCTTGGGCTTGGTGACTTTTAAAGACCATGTCTGGGGTGACACATTTCTCAGTTCTGAGCTGGGGGAAGAAAAACTGTCAAGAGAATCTTATGAGGAAAAATGAAAGGTCCTGGCTTTGTGAGATTAAGCAAAATGATGGCTGGGAGAGCTGTACTATTCGGGCCAAATATCTGAAGGCAGAATGCATAAGGGAGAGTGTACTCAGGCCTCAGCACAGAGGTCAGTGAAGAGTGGAAGACAGGAGTTACCATCAAAGTGGACATGGGGATGATTGGCTAAATACTGGGCAAGGGAAACCCTGGAGAGGTGAGCTCCTTACACAGGCCAGATACTGGGTATGGTAGGTGGAGTTCTAGGATGGCCCCAAGATTCCCAGTCCATGATAACTCACCCGTTCTCCCAGGTATTCAAACACTAGTCCAGGTACTACTAGCAAGAGATTATGTAGGTGGAATCAAGGTCCCAAATTAGTTGACCTTGAGATAGAGAGATCGTCCTGGTGGACCTGACCTAATTACCTGAGCCCTTTAGATCTGGATCTAGAGGTCAGATACAGAGGTCTGAGACAGAAGGTGCAGGAGGGGGCTTGATGGAGGCAGATGGAGGACCGAGAATGTGGTGCTTCCAGGAGCTGACAGCAACTGCTGGCTGATAGCCAACAAAGAAATGGGGGCCTCAGTTCTGCAACTGCAAGGAACCAGCTTCCAAGTGTGAATGAGCTGGGACAAAGCTCTTCTGAAGAGCATTGATTTCAGCCTTTGAGACCCTAACAGAGAAGGACCATGTTGGGGCTCCTGATCTGCAGATCTATAACACAATAAATGAGTGTTGTTTCCAGCCACTGAGTCATAGAAAATTGAAACACCACGAGGACCTCTGATGCACCCCTTCGTGCAGAGGTGCCACTGAAGATTCCAGCAGAGGTGTGTGGAGCTATCTTTGTTTCCAACAACGAGTGGCCACTGGTAGCTAAGAAGCAGAGGTCAGGGGGAAAGGAAGAGGCAAACTCCCTGTGGCTTTGACTTCAGGAGAAATGGCAAAAAAGTTCCTGTCTCAGGATGCCTGGGTGGCTCAGCAGTTGAGCGTCTGCCTTTGGCAAGGCATGATCCTGGAGTCCTGGGATGGAGTCCCACATCAGGCTCCCTGCTCAGTGGGGAGCCTGCTTCTCCCTCTGCCTGTATCTCTGCCTCTCTCTCTTTCTCTGTGTCTCTCATGAATAAATAAATAAATAAAATCTTTAAAAAAAAGTTTCTGTCTCAAGTCTCAATCAAATAAAGTTTTTTTTCTTCTATTACTGTCTACAGTACAGATATCACCTAGTCTGAGATCAGAGTAAACTCTGTCCCTTCTTAACAAAACTATGGACTGAATAATCCTTGGGGCTGGTGGAGAGAATAGTAAGAATTATTTCTTTTTTTTAAATAGATTTTATTTATTTATTTGAGAGAGAGAGAGAGAGAGAACATGAGTGGAGGGTAGGGTGGAGGAGTGGAACAGTGGGAGAGGGACAAGCAGACTCTACAGTGAGCATGGAGCCCAACACAAGGCTCGATCTTCACAACCCTAAGGTCATGACCTTAGCAAAAACCAAGAGTCACCCAGGTGCCCCGGGAGTTGTGGTATTTCTAAAAATAAATTTGTGACAAGACCAGATCCATACCCTTCTGAAGCAAAATGAGGCTAAATGCAAGCTCTGGGGTGTACATTTGTGTGTAAATGAAGTGTGTTTGTGAAGACAGAAATTTCAATCCACAGGTACCAGAATGTTGTGATGTGATGTGTGGTACTCATGGAGTCATGGTGCATGTTGGTGATATTGAGCTGTGGTTGTGGTGACTATGCATGGATATATCCATGTGTGAGAGTGTGTGATCAGCAGTGAATTGGGGAAGCTGTGATGGGGAGAGCACGTATGTGGAACTGTGATCTGGTATATTGGTAAGTGTGTGATGGGTGATGTGTGGTGGGTGTGGTAGTGAGAGAGTTATGCGGATGGCTATTTGCCTGCAGGAGCGATGAGGTGGAGTGGTTAGAGGGTGATGACATGGGATGGACGGGGAAAATACATTTGTATGCCATGTGTGGGGCATATTTAAGGGACTATTCATAATAGAAGGTCTGAAGAGTGATGCATGTGAGTAGCAGGAGTGTGGGATCATGGATCCTGCTCAGTGATTCTTGTCTCTGTGACAGTATCTTGTTTAAATTTTCTTTTTTTCATTTATGACTATCTTACTTATCTTAATAGAATCTATATTACTTATATAGTTGATTGTTTATCTGTCTACTGGATTATTTGCTTCATGAGGGCAGAGCCCATGTCTACCCTGTTCACTAATGTGGTGTGTACATGAGGGTATGTGGTTGGGACCAATGTACAGGGAGAGGGTATGGGATGTTTTCTGTTTCAGTGAATATCATTTATGATCTGCCTTGATTCTCTGCGGTGTACCTATCAGGCAGTAACTCCCCCAGGTTCCAGGGACCTGACCCTTTGTCGTGTCCTCCCAATCAGGAATCTGTCTCCACAGCTGGATCTCAAGAGCCATAATTGACAGTGGGCATAGATGGGGTTAAGAGAAGTTAGAATTCTATTTTCTTAACTGGTCCCTCAAATGAGAAGCAGGCCTTCTTGGAGACCTGTAAGATGTGGCTCTAAAACATGAGAGCCTATTGTCCAGGTGGTCTTGTTTGTTTGTACCACTTGTGTGCTGTGGCTCTGTGTGGATGTGTGTGCCTGTGCACACGTGTTCTCTCAAAGAGCCAAGGCTTTACTTCTCAAGCCCTGGAAACACTTTCTAAGATCTGAACAATTAAGTTCTGAAGGTATAAATGTCCTTGCAAGTTCAGTTCCTTATTTTTCAACTAGAGAGGCTCATTTTCCCCTAGTTATTTTTGAAGAATTATCCTTTTGCTTGTCTTTTCTAGTTTTGCTGATAAGAGCTCTAAGTGCCTGCTAATTCCTTTGGCCAGCTCTAGAATCAGAGCAGCTTTGGGTACCTTCCTCCTGGTCTGAATGACCTCAAAACTCTTCATCCCAATTTATCTTGAGTTCTATCTATTTTCACTTTTTGGAAAAAATGCTCTGGGCACTTCAGAGCTTTTAGGCTTAGGATCCATCTTTCTTTTTTCTTCTCCTGTGTCCTTGATATAGCTAGAGGGCAGTTGATTAACTGCAAAGAACTACACTAGAGTTTCAAGGATAGTATAATGCTCAAATCAGCTACCTGAGTAATGTGAAAAAAATAGTTTTTCCTCAAAATCTTCAATTACATAGTTTGACCCATAATTTACTAAGTGCCAGGCACTGTAAAAGTGACTTTCCCTTTCCTCATTTTTTAACCTACTATGTGGAAAGCATTGTCTTAGAACCTTGATGGGGGATGGGAAGTGGCAGAGAGAGAGAGTCAAATAAATAAATAAATAAATAAATAAATAAATAAATAAATATGCCTGGTGTAAGGGAAGAGATTCTTCAAAGGATAGCACCCAAATGACAAAGTTGGACCATCATCACCATCAGCATCACCATTACTATCATTCTCTTCATTACCAATAACCTTAACCTTAACCTGTAAAGCTTACAGGATGTGTATCATTGGTTTCTCCTCCTCTGCTGCTCTGAAATTATCTGAGCATATGCTCTGCTGCTCATATGGAAAAGGTAAAATATTTTTTAAAAGGCAAGAGATGATTGGCCTTTCCTAAATCTCGGCCCATCCAGTGTGGGTTTCGTAGACCACAAATCTTATGGGGTCACGTCTCAGCCCAAGATCGTTCAACTCCCCAGTCTAAATTCAGATCAAATCCAAACTCTTTTGATAGCCAGTGAGACCACATCCTGGCCTCATTTGGTATAAATCTTATCTCCAGCATGAATTCATCATCTAGCATACACCGGATGGTGCCAGGCTCTGCAATCTGGGGTTCAGAGGTGGGAAAGATGTACAGAACCCCATATGTGACCTTAAGAAACTCATGGTCCAGCAAGAGAGGTGAAGCGTAGCACAGATGGCAGCAGCCAAGTCTGTGTTGAGTGGAGGGTGGTCATGAAAGGCTCAAAAGAAGATGCTTCTGGGTCTGAACCTGGAGGATGGGGCAGGGGTGTTTCAAGAGGATATGTGGTTTCAGAAAGGGATGGGGTCCTCAGCCATGACCTCTGGCTTGGACATCACACATGTTCTATCCTCTAGCCATTTACTGACCTATTTCTATTACTAGAAATGTCTGCCTCCTCTTCCCTTACTTGTCTAAATCCTGTCTCCATTGCAAGAACCGTATCTAATGTCAGTTTTGCCACGAAGTCTTCCCCAACCACTGGGACCCATCCTCTCTCCCTCTCCTTCCTGAGCTCCCCAGTCCAGACCATCATGCTCAATATTACTTTTTTTTTTTTTTTTTTTGCAATAGTCTTGTTTCTCTACTAGGGAAGAAAACTCTGAGGGCAGGAGGCCCAGTTCTTGTCCTTGGTAAAGCTACGTAGAGTCTAGAGAGGGGAATAGTGAGATGTTTAAGAGCACGTTCTTGAAAGCCGGACTATGAGAGCTGAGACCAGGAGGACCTTCATGTTTATCAAATGCATCACTTTCAGAAAATTATGACACTCCTGTGCCTTAATTTATTCATCTGCAAAATGGGAATGATGAAATAGATTTGTTGCCAGAATTGAATGAATTTATAAGTGTAAGGCTGACTGAACAGTGCCTGAGAAGTGGTAAGGACTAAATAAATGTTGCTTGTTATTAATTATTACAGTCTGAATCAATGAGCCTCTCTGCTATTTTAGAGATGAAGGGGCCCAGAGGGGGAAGGAACCTTTCTAAGATCACCTAGACTTTCATGGCTGGGAAGTGATAGAGCTGAGATAGAACTTGTGTGTCCTGACTCCCAGCCAAGGCTCTTTGGACAGCTTTATGTCACAGGTCCTAGCCCAACCCTGAACTGACAGCTCTAAACATGTTTGTTGAGAAACCACATGACCACTGAGCCTGGCCAGATGCTTTCGAAGAACTGGTTAGATATGAGAAGAAAACACTTGATCTGGTCCAAATCCTGGTGGTCTGAGCACTACCCCACCCACATAGAACACAGCCTTCAGGGAGGACATTGCTTGTGGACTGGAAGAAAGGAAGAGTCAGAGTGGTTTGAAATTAATGCTCTCAGATTGGGCTTAAAAGCCCCACCTTCTCTCTCCATCTTCTGTTACAACCTGGAGGCAAGTTGGCTTTTGCCAGCTTAAGAAGCAGCTCCATTTAAAAGCCATTAGTTTTTTAATTGCAGAGAGATTGCACTCCTGCTGCCTGGCTGCAGGCCCTACTTTGTACCAGGTACCTGGGAACTGATGCGCCAGGCAGCCAGCCATGTCCCAATGTCTCGCAGAGCAGAGCTGGCCTGTGCTCCCCCTAACCCAGCCCAGGCCCTTTTCTTTTCTTTCTTTCTTTTTTTCTTTTAAGATTTTGTTTATTTATTCATGAGACTCACACACACACACACACACACACACACACACACAGAGGCAGAGACACAGGCAGAGGGAGAAGCAGGCTCCATGCAGGGAGCCTGACTTGGGACTTGATTCCAGGTCTCCAGGATCACACCCTGGGCTGAAGGTGGTGCTAAACCGCTGAGCCACCAGGGCTGCCCCCAGGCGCTTTTCTTACCGGAAGCTTCTCCTGTCTGTTACCCAGACAAGAGATCCTGCAGGCTATTCTCTCCTTGACCACAAACTTGCTGTGTGAACTCAAGTGAATTCATGTGATTCTCCAGACTGTAGTGACCATAAGCACCGTTTACTGGATGTCTTTAAGCATTCAATTCAGGCTCACCCTAATGCATCTAACAACCCAGCAGAGAAAATTTTATTATCTATCTCCTATGCAAGGAATCAGGCTCAGAGAGATGAAGTGACTTGTCCAAGGCCACGTAGGTGATATGCAGGGAAGCCCAACTCAAAGCGGTGTGGCAGGTCAGAAGAGTTAGAAATACCATGGTGTTAATGCAGATTCTGCTGGTAATTCAGGATGGGCTATCCTGGAGCAAATGCTTTCTGCCAAGTGGCAATGCCTTTCCTATGAAAAAGAATTTTATATTTAATATTCTTTGGTGTGGCCCTTCCCAACTCTGCCTACACATCTGACTTGCCACCAGAAGCTTCATAAAAATGGATCCTTAAACCTTCATCCAAGCTTGGAGCATCACAGATCTCTGTGGATGGGACCTAGGAGTCTGAGGTTGAACGAGCTCACATCTGACAGGTGGAAGAATGTGCAAACTACTGCCGATTTCCTAGTTCTTGGATTCGATGGGCCCCTGCCTGTGTTAGTCAAATGCAGCAGGATAGAGCAGTAACAGACAAATTGCAAATTTTGTTGCATGACTTAGCACAAGTGTATCTTCTGCTCCTGTAACGTCTGCTGTCAATGCAGGTGCCTCTCCAGAGCAGCTGTCCTCCACTTGGTGGCTCCTATCCCAAGCTGTTTGCTTGACCTATGGCACTATCATGACTACATGTGCTTCTGGGATGCTCCCTGGAGGGGAAGAGAGCCCTGGCAACAAGCTACTTTTACCCCAAAGTGATACACACCACTTTGGCTTATAATTTATTGTTCGAAGTAAGCCCTGCTCACTAGAAATAATGTAATGGAAGCAAATAAGGGCAGTCATCCCCATGTGTCCCAGAGTGGTAAACACTGGTAAGTAGTAGAAATGTCTGTTACTGTGACTTGATGGAGCTGCTTAGATAGTGCTTTCATGTTCACCTGGATGTATAGATGGGAGGTAAGAAGGAAGGTCAAGGGCCCAGGAATGATTCTCAGGTGAGGTAATAGCCACTCGTTCATTTATATTTTCTTTCTTTCTTTCTTTCTTTCTTTCTTTCTTTCTTTCTTTCTTTCTTTCTTTCTTTCTTTCTTTCTTTTTCTTTCTTCCTTCCTTCCTTCCTTCCTTCCTTCCTTCCTTCCTTCCTTCCTTCCTTCCTTCCTTCCTTCTTTCTTTCTTTCTTTCTTTCTTTCTTTCTTTCTTTCTTTCTTTCTTTCTTTCTTTCTTTCTTTCCTTTCTTTCCAAAAACACTCTCTGTACTCCTGCTATGTGTTTGGCACTGGAACAGGGAATAAAGAAACAAAGACAAGTCACATACAGGCTACTGAACTTATGACATCCAGTCAAGTGTGACAGGCACACCTGTAAACGGATAATGAAGATAAACAGCCACAAATACCAATTGAAGATAAGAGCAGAAAGGATTTTCCAGACAGGGAGAGGTGCGTGTGAAGTCATGGAAACAGGAAATAGCTTAGGGTGCTCATGTGTCTGTGACAGTTTTGTATGCCTAGGGCATGGTAAGGGAAGGAAAAGATTGATATAGTTAAGTCTGGATACGGCTGTGAAGATAAAAGGTCGGGGGGGTGGTGGAAACACAGGGGGGACAGTGGAGACTCTCAGAGGCACCATACCTTTTCATTGCTTTCTTTGTATGCTTTTGTTGTGATGGAAAACACTTTGGTTTGGGACAGACCTGGTTTACAAAAGCAATTCCCTCAATTATTGAGTGACTTTGGGCAGAGCACCCAATGATCCCAACCTCAGTTATACCCACTTGTAAAGTAGGCATCTGTAGAGTTATAGGAGGGCCCCACTCTGATCTCTCTTCAAGAGAGAACCTGCTATGAGGAGTTGAGATGACTGACAGCTCCAGTTGTCACACCTTCCAGGACCCATAGCAGAGGTTATGTTGAGCCATTCCTGGCCAAGGATTTTGAATGGTTAGCAAGGATTATAGTCGGGCACTCCTGCCCACTGTGGGACTCCTCTAATAGGCCGTCTTTGCTCTGGGCTGCCGTAGCCTTGCTGAGAGTTTCTCCTAGCTGCACTTTAGCTGTAAGCTCTTCCTACCCAGACCTCCCTCCTCCCTCTCTTCACAGATGCCAGACCTGCCTCAGACCTCTTGGTCTGAGACCCTCCTCATCTACTCCTGCTCTCTCTTCCTTTTATCCCCTATAGGCCTCTACCTCAGTGAATACCTTGTGCTTTTGGTTCCATCTTGGCTACTGCTTCTCAGAGAAGGCTAATTGACACAGAATCCTGCTAACATTGTGAGTCTCAATGTGAGACTCAATGCTCAATGTGAAAGAGCATTAAATGTTATGCAGTAGGGGGTGTGCAATGGGTAGACAACATGGGCTAGTCTCTTTTCTCATGAGCTCATTTCTCCTTGTACCTTAGAGGAACACATTGTGGTAAAAGGGGCATGAGACTTGGAATCCTCTGGTTTGGGCATCGCATTCTGTCTTTGTCGATTTTTAGCTATGTGAATATTGTACAAAAAGCTATCCTTTCTGAGCCACAGTTATCTTATGATTAAAAAATGGATAATATTGAGGCCCTGGGTGGCTGAGTTGGTTGAATGTCGGACTCTTGATGTTGGCTCAGGTCATGATCTCAGGGTCATGAGATTGAGCCCCACATCCACCTCTGTGCTGGGCATGGAGCCTTCTTAAGATTCTCTCTCTCCCTTTCCCTCTAGTCCTCCTGCCCCCTATCCACACACTCTCTCTCTCTCAAAAAAAAAAAAAAAATCTGCCCTCAAAAACAGTCCTGAATGATTAAATAAGAAGGTGTGTATTAAAGTGGAAGGTCAGGGATACCTGGGTGGCTCAGCAGTTGAGTGTCTGCCTTTGGCTCAGGGCATGATCCTGGAGTCCTGGGATTGAGTCCTGTATTGGGCTCCCTGCATGGAGCCTGCTTCTCCCTCTGCCTGGGTCTCTGTCTCTCTTTTTGTGTCTCTCATGACTAAATAAATAAAATCTTTAAAAAAACAAGAAAAAATAAAGTGGAAGATCAGATGGTTTTGTTGACCATCCCATTGTACTTTTTCTTCTGAAAAACATCCCTCCATCTTTCTCCATCACCTCCCTATGCCTCTTTCCTTTCTACCTGAAAATCACATACTCATTCAGGCCAGAAAAGCCTGGGCTTTTAGTAAGGCATTGGGCTTACACTCATCTCTCCACCAACTTATTGGGCAAACTTTGTGTCCAACTGCGAAATTTGCTCAAAAGTTGTTTTGAGCCCGGGACCTGGCCAGGGTTCTCAAGCAGAACAAGTGAGGTTCATCCAGGAATTGTGCACCTAACATTGTGCCAAGTTGGGGATTGGGGAAACTGACATGCAGGGATGTGGTTCAGCCTTCAAGTCGGTTACAGTCAAGGATAAGAGCTCAATTATCACTGTTGACACTCACCTCCTTTCTGTCTTTCACACCTGCCTGGTGTCTTTGCACTTGCTCCTCTCTTTGCCTGGAATGATCCTTTTTTAATTCATTGAATGATTGACTCCTTTTCCCTTCATGTCTCAGTTCATGGGTCATCTCTTAGATAGACATTTCCTGATCACCAAGCCCCAGGTAATCTTGGTCAGACCATGCTATTCATTATTCTCTTGGAAAGATCTTGAGTGTTTATCTATTTTTTTTGCTTCATGGCAGTCACCAGCCCTCTATACTTGCCAGAAGAACATGAGCTTCCTGAGGGCAAGAATCCTGTCTATCTTGCTCATCCCAGTATGTATTCTTTACCAAGCACATTAACTCATGAACAGAACAAGGTTAAGTAGGAAAATGCATCACATGTTTCCATTATGTGGGATGAACTGGACTTGATGAGGGCAACTATCATAACGCTTAGTTCTTTCTCCCACTGGCCTCTAAGACTGCTCCATGGGTTAGTTATTAAGCCTGACCCTGCAGGAAATCGTATGTGGGTATCATAGCTTTTTGAGTTCCTTACATTCTCAAGAGTAATTTCATTTTGGCAATTAAACTAATCCAGACTAGTGTTTTAAGTTAAACCATGAGAAATTGCCAATTTTTGATAATTTTTGATCTAGGTAAATGACAATGTTATATGGTTCAAACTAATAATGCAGTGTAAAGTTAAACATGATTCACATTTTATTTTTATTTTAATTTTTTTTCATGATTCACATTTTAATTCATCCCCTTGTTCAGTTTGCAAATTGGCCCCCAGTGGGGACAGGGGTTGTGGGTGACTTATTGCTTTTCTCTTGATATCTTTTTACTCCACTGGCTACCAGCTGCTTCTGTCACCATTAGGGTCAGCCAAATGAAGAAAAGTTCTGGGAGGGGAGCATAGTTTTATGAGGCTGACTGCATAAAGCTAGTGTTGGAGTCTAAGTTTGGTGAATAGTTAAAATTGACTTTTCTTTCTTAGACCACATTTGAGTGTCTTCCTTGGGATTTTCCAGCAGGGCAATTCCTTTATTGAAATCAGTGCATTCTCTGGAGGACAACCTTGTGTTTCCCATTAACCCTTAGTCCTCTGGGAGTCTATCTTCTGATTGCCTCCAGGATGCATCTCCCTGGACAGAATCCTCCTGAAATGCTCCAGGCAAGCTCCCCTGGTTGTGACTGGTGTCTGGTCTAAGAAAATCCACAGCTATACCCCACTATCAGCGAAAGGAGGGCTTTCATGTGCTAGAATTCTACTCATAGTCAGCTCACAACTGCTCATGCCACCCTAATCTTCCCTCAGTCTTCAGGGACACAGGCCAAGTTCTCTGTGTGGTCCCATTAAGTCTCTCTCATCTAATTTAATATCAAGAGGTGTAGCCCTTGACATTTCCACCTTGAAGGGAAAGAGGAAGATAGACCCTACAGCACTCCAACAGCCCTCTTCAAAGGGCTCTGTTCTCCAAATACCTCCAGTTTGACATTTTTACAGTTTGGAAGTAAGTGATCTCTGTGACAGAACCATTTTTTTTCACATCCTTTCCATGTCCCATGTAGGGGGTATGGCATCTTAATTTTAGGATATGAGGGTACTCATCATCCATTATGCATTCTAGGTCTCTGGGATCTCTGCTGAAACTCTGAGTCAACAGGGAGGGCTACCTTTGACATTGGGTTTTATTTATACACAGCTGTTGATCAAATCCCACCTTGCCAGTCATTCTGTTTCAGAAATGACAGCATAGCACAGGCAATTCTGCAAAGTACAGCTGTTTCTGAGCCCATTAGATGAAGATTCGGGAACAACTTGGCTCCCTGTTAGAAGGTTTTGATCAGCTTGGCCTTTGAAAAAAATGGATTACAAGAGCACTGTGTGATCACTACTGTGAGGGAGACCTTCAAAGTCAGTTTTCTGCTAGAAAAGGTCACACAGAAGTATATTGACTAACTGACCAACCACTCACAGGGCTGAATCACTTAAACATGGTAGCTGCTGACAGAATTTGACAAAGATCAAACCATACACCTACTTTTTCCTAAATGGTATCATACAAAGAATCCAGACCTCGTGAGGAACAGTGAAAAGCACAGTAAAGTTCTAGAGTTACTGACTTTCACCAACACATAGATGAGGTGGTGTAATTGCTTAGGGACCAGACTTTGGTGTTAACACAGAGCTGCATTTGAATTCCTGCTTCCCCATGTGCTGAGTGCTGAGTGTCAAATTTTATGTATCTGGAAACCCTAATTTATAGGGTTTATGTGAACATTAAACGAAGTAAGTTTCTAGCACTGCGCTTTGAACATATTAAGTACTTAATATATATTAACTATTATTATCAAAATGGTTATTATTGTCAACATGGTGACTATGGGCCTGAGAGTCAGATAACTTGGGTTTGAATCTCAGCTCTGCTATTTACCATCTATGTGTCCTTGTCCATAAAACATGGTATTAATAAAACCTGTCTCCTAGGGCTGTGAAAAATACTAATCCAAGTTAATAAATGTAAAACACATATATTAACACCTAGAACATAGAAAGCTCCCAGCAATTGTTAGCTGTTACTATTGTTACTAAGGCCCTCTTTGTCATCCTTTTCCCCAGGAAATCTATAGGATGGAAAATTTGGTCTATTCAATCATGTAAGGAATACTTAACTTCTTTCCTCTCCTACCATTTCATTAAAATGGATCAAAGACATTCATGGCTGCAAATTAGGATTTCTGATTAAGAGTAGAGATGGGGAAAGGCAGCAGTGTGATCAGACTAATTTTAGTCAAAAGCAAAGACTTTGGCATTTTTTTTAACAATGAAGAATTATCCTTCCAATTACCTTTTCTGAAAAATTTAAAACAACTCTAAACTTACCCAAAAAATTACAGACACATTTTCTAAACCATTTGAGAGTAAATTTGCAAACTAATGTCCAGTTTACCTCAATACTTTAGTGCATATTTCCTACAAAAAATGACATTCTCCTTATTGGAGTACAACATATCCCTCAAATCAAGAAATCAGCATTAATACACAATTGTCCACTCAAGTTTCTCCAATTGTCCCAATCATTTTCCGGATAACTAAAGGACTCGGTTATTAATCATGCCTTGCACCTACTTTTGTGTGATTTTTCTCTCCTCCAATCATTTCTCAATCTTTCTTTGACTTCCATGACCTTGACAGTTTTGAAGAGTACAGGTCATTTATTTTGTAGAATGTCTCTCAATTTGGGTTTATATTGTATTTCCTTATGATTAGATTTGGGTTATGCTTCATTGGCAGAAATATTGTAGAAGCAATGCTGTGTTTTTCTCATCGCATCCCTCCAGGGGGTGGATGAGTCCATTTGCTTCCTTTGATTCCTTGATTAAGCTGGCATCTGCCAGGCTTCCCCACTGTAAAGTCACTCTTCTTCCTTTTGTAATTGATATGTATTTTATGGTAAAGTACTTTATCAATATGTAAATATGCAATTGTCATCAAACTTTTAAGCTATTTTTCTCAGTGTAGATTCGTGGTTTCCTATTTTATTCAGTGTATTCAGCTATTACTGTTCTTACTTATTTGGTTACTCAGATTATCTCCAATTTGGCCAGTAGTGTTCCATTCAGGTTAGGTTTATGCCCCTTTAATATGCTCCAATTATTTCTCTCTGTCACAAGATATTCTCTCATAAGGTAAATTCATCCCTGATGCTTCCCTGAAATTAGCTAGTTCCCAGTGAGTTCCAGTTTCTCTTAATGGAAAATGGTATTAAGAAACCAAGATATGAGCTCAAAGTGTGCTCATTGCTATTGGGGTGAAGCTGCTCCCAAATCTTTGTAGTGGACAGAGCCAGGGAACATATGTATATACATTCACATGTTCACATTTCTATTTATCTAGATGAAAGACCATGAATTTGCTCCAACAGTACTCCAACACTATATTTTCACTGTAATTTTCTTTCTAGATTTGTATCTCCCTTTTTCAAATGGTTCCCCCTGTCCCTACTTTATTTACTTATATTTAGTCAATTCCTCCTATGAAACCAATCTCCCACCTCCACTGCCTCTCCCAAAGCAGATGGTCCCCTCATGCTATTTGAGTTCCAGCATCCCACGTGGGGCACACTGTATGAACACCTGCCTTATCCTGCTAGGTCTTAGAGACACATAGGCATACTCTTAAGGATCATGATTTTGTTATGACACCCGCTGCCAGGCACCCCTCCTCACTTTGCTCATGTTCTTACTCTCTGTTATAAGCTAGTCCAACCTACCCCACATGACACTCTCTGTGGACTGCTCTTCCTGAGGATTATGTACTTCATCCTGGTAAGGTTCTGACTTCCCAGGTCAGGTAACTGCTCTCTACCCCCTTGGATAGATACCTTTCTTACCCCATTTAGGCTGCTCCTCTTTGTGGATGCCTTCCTTAAAACACTTGGGATGACTCTCCCTGACATGGACAAACTTTCCACATGCTCCAGGCCCTGACACTTCACATCAGGCTGCTCCTTTGCATGGTCAAGCTCAACTTACTCTTCTTGGGCAGCCCTCACATATAGCCTTCTCCCATTCCCTGGGCTCAGTCCCTCGCTCCAGAGCACTGTGCCCTCTTCCCTGTAGATTCTGATACCTACCATCTTCTGTCCCATCTAATAGATTTAGGACTGAATTATTCAGCAAGGACAGGGAGATCAAAGGGGAGAGAAGAAGAGGGAGAAAAGAAAAATGAAGAAATATTTGAGGAAAAAAATTGATCCTTAACAATAAAACTCAGTGCTTTCACAAATATGTGCATAAATTAATAGCAATGTTAGATCCTCTAATACTTTGAGAAGTATCATTAAAAAATTTATAGACTTAAAAAAAGTTATATCAATATATTTTCATACTGACAATGTTTTCAAATATGTAAAATGACCTAAGTCTATTGATTCATCTTTCAAATGGGATTAAAGTCCTATCCCAACCAATGTTGCAGAGGTGGTATAAGGATCAAATGAGATAAAAGATGTGAAGTCCCTATTCAAAATTTAAAGTGCCATCTAAGGGGAAATAATAAAAGACCCAAATAGCACCTTCATTTTCCACACACACAGGAACAGCTCTATTCCAGTTACCGTCATTATTGTTCTCTAAAAAGCAAAGTCAAAGGCACAATCCCTCCTTCTTCCTTTCATATCTTCCCAAACATGTAGCCGGATCAAGGTCACTGTATTCCCCCATCGAGGAAAAAGAGTTGGAAGGAGGAGGCTGACCTGAATTGCTTCATTCTAGGCTATTTTGTGAGAACCAGGATCCTGATGGGTAGCACTTTCAAGGAAATATTAGGTGGTGCATATATGCTTCTCCTTCCTCCTGCAAGTCAGTGATGATACAGCCTCACATCTTTCTTTCTCTCTCTTTTGGATGCTCTCAATTATTTCAAGAGACAGAATGTGACCCATCGATGTGGTCTGTGGGCAGTCTTAGCAAGCTTGGCTCTCCACCGTGGGGCAAACATTCTTTTTACCTTTAGATCCTTTGCCTGTGGTGTTCTAGGTCCATTGAAATAAGTAGGATACCTATTTGAACAATGGGAAGAAATAAACATACTAGGCCTTCAGCTTGATTAGTTCATGGTATGTATGTATGTGTATGTATGTATGTATTTATTTATTTTTAAGTAGGCTGCCTACCCAGCATGGAGTCCAACATGGGGCTTGAACTCATGACCCTGAGATCAAGACCTGCCAAGATCATGAGTCAGACACCTAACAGACTGAGCCACCCAGGTGCCCCAACCGAGGTTATATTTAAAGCTTATAAGTATAGGAGAAAAAGAAATCCTACATGTGGCTGAGTGTTGCTTATTAGAGTTCAGCTCTTAAGTTCCATGCTTGTTCTTTCTTTGTATATATTGTTCTTCTAAGACCTGTGGGAAGGAGATGTGACTGGTCCAAGGTAGGGCTTGGATACTCTTAGGTTCTCTTCATTCATTCAGTAAGTATATACCAAGCTCCTACGTGCTAGACACCTTTTTAAGATGCTGATCTATAATAGTGAGCAAAAGAAATATGGGTCTTCTTGTATGAAACTTTGAGTCAGATGAAAGAGGCCTCAGACAAGGAAGTGTGTAATTACAAATCACATCACTTGAAGATATGGCATTTAAACTAGGTAGAAACTAGCCAGATATGGTTCTAAGAGCATATATGAGGCAGGAACAATAGCATGTGTAAAGGTCCTGGGGCAAGAAGAAATCGGATAGGTTTAAGGGACTAAAAGCAGGTCCAGTGCTTAGAAAGCCATGAACAAGGGGGGAAATAGAAGCATGAAACAAGGCTGGAGTAATAGGCAGCTGCCAGATCATTATGCTGGTCTTGTAGTCTGGTTAGAATTTCAAGCTTTATCCTAAATAAATGAGAACCATTCAAAGATCTAAGCAGAGGAGTGGCATAATTTATTTTAAAGATATTCTTGCTACTTTGTAGAAAATGAGTTGAAAAGAAGCAAGATTAAAAGGCAATAGGCCATTAAGGAGCTCTTGCAGTCATCCAGGTGTGAAATGATGCCAGCTTGTATGAGAGTGAGAGCAGAAATGCTCCCATCCTTCACCCTCAGCAGCTTCAGGCCAGGCTGAAGGTGGTAGGCCTGTAAGAGACTTGAAGACACAACTTCAGGCTCATTAGATCAATCTCCTAACTTTTGGTCAAACCAGCTACAGTAAAATATGATTTTTCCCTCATCCAAGAATCAAACTCATTATCCTCTGTAATAGTTGGGGATATTCACCAGTTCATCACCCTACATATTATAGAGGGCATCTGAGGCAGGTGGCCTCTGAGATGGCCTGTCATGAGCTATGTTTCTTTGTGTTCATGTTCTTGAGTCATCCATCATCCCCCACAGTTGAGTGTGAGCTGGACTCACTAATTCTCTTCTAGTGAGCAGAATACAGGAAGCAGGATATGAACCACTTCTGATATTGCTCACTCAGAGGAGCCAGCTCCCCTCTTGGGAGCCACTCTATGAAAAGGGCACATGTCATGGAAGTAATGTCTCCAGCCAGTAGCCAGTGAGGACCTGGAGCCCACCAGCAGCCACATGAACACATGAGGGATCTGGGAAACAGATCCTTCCCTGTCAAGTCTTGACTATGGGCCCGGCTAGCATCTTGGCTGCAGCTTTGTGATGGACATGAGCCAGAGGCATCCAGCTAAGTTGCTCCCAGAAGCCTCAGCCACAAGAACTGTGAAGTAACACGTGTTTGTGGTCCTTAATTGAAAGTTCTAGGGCAATTTTTTGATGCAGCAGTGAATACCTGATACAGCAGCATTATGAAATGCCTCTTGTATTTGGAGTTACCTCTGAAAATAATCTTGGTGTTCATATATCAGTCTTCTACAGCCCCATAAGTGAGTCCATTCCTATCAGGACAGTACTTAACAAACCACAGAAGCAAAACATTCCTGCAGACAGATCCAGAAGAACCCTAGAGACCAATGTCCAACCCTCTCAGATATCAGTATGTGGAGATTCAAGAGAGGAGATAGATCTTTCAGCTGCTAGATTTAGTATATGGATAATGTCTTTGGTCTCTTAATATCCAGATTGATTTAGCAACTGGTATTCTAGCTTTCAGGGCAATGAGCCATAATCTCTGATCAGAAACTTCCAGATTATATTCAGAGTGTTGGTACTGTATTCTTTTCCTATTGCTCCTGTAACCAATAACCACAAACTTAGTGGTTTTTAGAGCACAAATTTATTGTATTACAGTTTTAGAGGTTGGAAATCTGAAAGGAGCCTCACTGGGTTGAAATCAAGGTGTTGGTAGAACTGAATTTGTTTCTGGACATATAGGGGAAAATGCATTTACTTGCTTTTTCCAGCTTCTAAAGACTTGCCACACTCCTTGGCTCCTGGCCCCCTCCCATCTTCAAAGCCAACGATAGAAAGGTGAGTCTCACATTATGTCACTCTGACACACTCTCTCTTCTGTCTCTTCTCCATTTCAAAACTCTTGTGATTACATTAGACCCACCTGGAGAATCCAGGATAATCGGCCAATCTCATAGTCATCTGATCAGCAGTCTTAAATATTTTTTTTTTAATTTTTATTTATTTGTGATAGTCACAGAGAGAGAGAGAGAGAGAATGAGGCAGAGACACAGGCAGAGGGAGAAGCAGGCTCCATGCACCGGGAGCCTGACGTGGGATTCGATCCCGGGTCTCCAGGATCGCGCCCTGGGCCAAAGGCAGGCGCCAAACCGCTGCGCCACCCAGGGATCCCAGCAGTCTTAATTCTGTTTACAACCTTAATTCTTCGCCACATGTAGTAACATAGTCATGCGTTCCAGGTATCAGGATGTGGACATCTTTGGGGTGGGGACACTATCCTGCCTGCCACAGGTATCTTCCCTCCACCTTCCTTGATACCTTGTTGATTGTTATAGAAATGCTAAAGTAGCATCATAAGTTACCAAAGATGTATGTTCTTTCCTCTCTCTCTTAGATCTTCAACATGCCTCCTCAGGGGCATTACTAGACAAATCATTGCCAGAGTGTGTGACTAGGCTTCCACAGAGGTGTTTCCAACCTCAGGTACTGAGTCAGTAGGTGACCCAGTGGGACTTTTGTGAACATTGAGATCAACACTTGGAAACTCAGATGCATGCTGGCATATGCATACATTTGGACTTTCTGCTGGGAGTGGACAATGTCCAGGGAGGGAGTGGCCATCTTCTGCCATCCCAAAGACAAGTCTTGCCTTCATTTTCTGTGAGGTCTTTGTTAGTGGTAGAAGCTTATTGGGCCAGTGAGACAAAGTATAAGGTGGGAAAGGTAGAAGAAAATTTTCTTGGTTCAGGTGCATAATTCATGAAGCCTGAACATTAATATTAATGATCCTGTCCACCAAAGTCAGGCAAATGAAATATGCAAAGGAAGATAAACTTGGAAGCTCAGAAACTTCAGGTCTTTCAGACGTAGTTCCCCTGAGGGTATAGCTATAAGAATATAGCCAGATTTGTATAGCAAATTATAGCTTGCTGAGAACCTTCCCATTTAATAATTTGCATTATGCTCACAATAACCTTTTGAAGCAGGGGAGACAAGAAGGAACTTCCATTTTATGGATGGGGAAAGTGAGAACCCCACCCAAGTCATAGTTTGATAGAAGCAGAGCTTGAACTAGAATTTAGGTTCACCTGATTCCAAATCCCACCTTCTCTCCACAACCTCCCTCTGCTATGTTAACTCTTACATGATATAATTAAGATGACATTTAAAGCCCCATCAGCATTAAATAAAGCAAAAACAAGCAAAAGCCACTGTACCAAGAACATTTTACAACTTCTTTATCTTATACAACCACTGTGTCTATAAAATGAAATATAAGTGGGGCTCATTGCTTAAGTTTCTTGGGTGATTAAATGAAATAATGTACAAAGAAAAGTCAAATGGTGCCTGAAAATAGTAAGCACTTAGTGAATGGCAGTTATTACAAGAACTAAGTGGAATAAGATGGGTTTTAGTGGAAAATAGTCTTTATTTACTTATTCATTCATTTATTCATTAAACCAATATTCATCAAGCCTCTTTATTCTTACCAACTTTATTAACTGCTCATACTTAATGTAAACAATTTGATGAGTTTGAACATATGCATATGGTTGTGAAGCCATTACCACAATCCCAGTAATATGTAGATGTATTTGTTACCTCCCCAAATTCCTTTTGTGTATGTAAGAACACCTAATGTCATAGCATGAGTATCATTAAGTATAGACACTGTGCAGAGCTTCTGCTGCACAGTACAAAGCTGTTCTGAATGCCATGCTTACCAGAGTGAACAAAAGAGACAAAGATCCTTCTCCTTTACCTTTTAGTGCAAGGAGGTAACATTTAACAAATAAGAATAGTTGCCATCTGGTAATAAAATGTAGATGTTTAAGATAGGATGGGGGGGGGTATGAGTACCAAGAGGGCCAAGACAATCCTCTCTGAGGAGGTGACTTTTGATCCCCATGGTGTGCAGGGGTGACAGCCATAGGATATGGCTCTTAAAGAGGAGTGGTCCAGCCATGGAAAACGCCAATTCCAAGCTCTTGAGACAAGAGGTATTGAACAATCAGCATCTTGGCTTGGATCTCAGGGATTTTCACAAAGGCTTAAACTCAAGGTGCCATGGGCTTTCACTTTCCACTTCCCAAGCCTACTAGGATTTATGTCCCACATCTCTGCAAGGAGGCTCCCAGTGGAAGGTAGAATTTCATTTTTCAGGTCTTGTTTCAGGGCACTGGCTTTTTACCTGGAAGCTGTGTGACTGAGCACTCCTAAGCAGCTATATCCTGTCTCTGCTTAGGCTCAATTGAAAAATCTCTCCGATGTCCTTACTATGGCACTATTATATGCTAACTACCTGTTTATTTAACTCAACAAATATTTACAAGCACCTACTAGGTGCTGGCACAGGTCCCAACATAGATATACAATTAATTATCCATCTCATTTTATTTATGGTTAGTTTCTGGAAGGCAAGGATTGTGACTTTTTATGGTTGCATCCCTAGAGCCTAGAATTTCTTTGATAAAAAGCATGAGCTTCAGAGATATTTGGTGAATTAATCAAACCAAAATGCAATGCATTCATTATTCTTCATTTCTCCCTATCTTTCATATAAATAACCTTACATCCTTTATATTTTACCTCACTGAATTTCATAAGGCTCTTTTGTATAAATGATCCCACTGGGAGTTAGGAGACCTAAAAACGTTCATTCATTTCAATTCAGTAATTGTACTTTTAGGAAATTATTCCAACTAAATAAGAAGAATCTAGTCAAATATTTGAACAAGTATTCTTTTCAGCACTGTTTATATTACTTGAAATTAGTCACAGTCTATATATTCAGCCCTATAGTAGCAGTCATGTAAATTATGTTTCTTCCTAGACATGTGCAACTTTTCTCTTTTCCTCTCATTCTTATTCTAATCATCCAGTATATTTTCTTCTTTCAAAGAAAGCTGTATTATCCAGGACTTAATGTGAGCTTGCCATTTTGAAAGATGACAACTATGGAGTTGAGGGAGAAAGTTAGGTCTAGCCTATAAAAAAACTATGAAAATTTAGTGGTTTATTTTCCTGAAAAATGCACATTTTCCTTGACACTTTACCTCTGGAGATAATTTTGGCTGGGCTATTTCAGATAAGATTTGCCTAGGCTTCTATCAACTGCCTAGGAATAGGACCTAGTAAGACTAGGACCATTTTAAACTAAACTTTTAGCTAGATGTTCAACAGATAGAGTGAATTCTGACTGCAACTTATATGATGACTTGTTTATGTTTGTAACTTCTCATGGGATATTTTTCTTCTTTACTTATTGCTAAGGTTTGCTTAGGCAAACTTATTTTCATTGCAAACTTCTTTGCAATTCTCTAGGATATATATTTCTAATTCTCCTGTGCACTAAAATGTACTAACAATCTGCAGAGCCCAGCTTTATTGGGGAGATTCTACAACAGACATCACCTTGTTTTCAGTGGACTCTGGGTTTTGCCTTCTGTTTCCAGCTGTAGAGCTGTAAGAACTTAAAATTAAGTTTCACCAAGATCAGAAAATGTCCTGCAGGCACAAGGTAGCCTTCGGTGCTATGCTTATATTTCTAGGTCTTTATCATGAGCATCACTTAACTTCTTTCAGCTCAAAGAAGCATTCAAAAAGATGTAAAAATATTTTATCCAACATTGACAGATGTTTTCAGCAGGAGCATTGATGGGTGGTGCTGGTAGGAGGCACCTGGTTTACCATGTTGCTAGAAAAGAAACAGAAATCCCCCCCTCAACAAGGGAAAGAATTTAGGCACAAACTCAAATTTGCCTGCCTCAAAGGATTTTTAGGCATCATCCTATTTTATCACTTAGAAACCATATTAATCTAACACGAGTGTAGTGACCCTTCCAATTTAATCGGACTAGAACATGGGGGCTACATTTGATTCTAAGAATTAAATTAAAGCCCCTTTTCTTTATGACTCAGCTCCAGAATTGCTTCTGCTCATTCCAAGGCAGAGGAAACTGCTGAGCCTGGTGGCAGCTGCCTAGCAGAGAGCAGGTTAAAGGGAGCAAGCAGGATATGCTTCTTGGGGTGTTGTTTTGCCCCATGAATGATAATAAGTGATTAAATAGTCCATCTTCCTGCTCCATTCGCCTTCCAGCTCTTTCTTCCCTCTCTAGTCAATGTGGGCGGCATTACTCTCAGAATCCAAGAGGGAGGCAAGTCAAGATTAATGGACTGTCACATATTTATATAAAATCTGTTTTTCCTTTTCCTCTTCAGTGAGATACTCAAACACATTATGATGAGCAATATAAAAACTACAACAGGTAGACATTGTGCTTGCATTTTCTGACTCCATCTAAAGAAGGCATCAACTTGGTCCTGATATCTTCTAACAGAATTATCATGGAAAAAAATAAAACTAAGGAAAATCATTCCAACTCTATATTTTAGGGAACTAAAATTCTCTACGTGCCTGAAAGGGAAAGATGTGCTTTTAATATCTATCTAACCATCTCATTCTCTATCTACCCATTCACCTGCACATCCATCCATTGAGTAAACCATCCATCAGTCCACCAGTCTTGCAATTTTCCCCCTTCATCCATTTACCTTCATACATCCATCCTTCAATCCATTCAACCACAATACTATCCATCAATATATTTCCCATCTACTCATTTATTCATTTACTCATCCATCCATCCATCCATCCATCCATCCATTCATTTATATGTTGTACCTATCAGTCCATCTCTTGATCCATCCATCAATCTATTAAAAAATATTTTTGAGCATCAAATACTGAATTGGTCTGAATATGATTACAAAAATAAATACTGCTACCATAAAAGGCAAAACCTGGCAAGTACTTTCCTATAAACAAAGTATTCAGGGGAATCTGAGAATGGAGCTATTAGTGTTCTGTGGGAAAAGAGAGGGAAAGATAATGAAGCTTTGATTCTGCACTTAAATAATATGCAAATTTTAACAGGTGAAAATTGGGTGGGTAATGTTGGGGGTCCTAGAGAACATAAGGTTCTAGGAGTTCTCTCAGTTCTCAGAGAGATCTTATGTTCTTCCCACCTAAATGAACCATAAGTTCTCCTTTGGCTTAAACTATTTTGAGCTGTCCTACCACCACTCATACTAAAAATGTTTTCACTCTCAAAACACCGGGATTCTCTCATCTGATGAGTGGCAACCTTATGTAGTGGCTAGGAGCCTGAATTCTAAATCAGCCAGATCTTTGTCAAGGGTAATAATTATTGTCTCATAAGATTATCAGATACTATTTTTAAATATTTGCATAGAGGAGGTGCTCATTAAATAGTCTCTATTGTTTTTCTTTAACTTTTTGTAAGATCTTCAGTAAGAGGTAATATGGCCTTTGAATAAGCCTCTGATCCTATCTGTGCTATGCATCTGTAGCCTCTACTGCCATTATTCCCATTTATTAATTTATTAATTCATTTCATAATAATTTAATGAATACCTACTTTATGTCTACTTACTGCACTATGCAGTTTATATATGATGTCTTTTAACCTCAAGCCTTATCAGGGAAGTATTATGACCCTTGTTCTAAGGATTAAGAAACTGAGGTTCAAGGAGATAGCTGAAGTCAAAGTAGGAGGGGGAGCTGGGATTCAAATCCATGTTTTTTTAATAAAAGGTAGTAACACCTGCTATGTGCTAGCCTCTTGTGTGTCTGACACTGTGCTGCTAAACTGTTTCCATCCTCTGTCTTATTTGGCACCCATGGCACCTCTGATGTCATTGTTATAGCCTCCATGTTGTAGCTAGAGAAGCCAAGAGTTGGAGAGTCTGCGTCACTTGCCTGAAGTCATGGAGCTTGTAAGTAGCAGAACCATCATGTTGATCCCAGTTTGTCTGCCTCCAAAGTCCATTTAAATACCACAGTGCCTACTTCTTCTCCTGCAAAATCTTACAGGAGAGATGAGATGCATGTATCCTTGTTGTAATACAAGGTTGAAAAGGGCCGAGGGGACAACAGAAGGCAGGTAGAGGGAGAGATCATGTTTGGCTAAGCAGGATCAAGGAAGACTTCCCAGAGGATCACACATTCAAGCTGGGCATCCTGATGCCGTAGAGTAGAATAAACCAGAGAAGGTGACTCTGGGCATCCCAGCCTTTGGGACAAAAGACGAAGAATCACACCAGCAAGAATGCAACATCTGGGATGGAGGGTGAGCAAGACAGTTAGGTTGGAAGTGGGCATCCAGGATGCAGGATTCGCTTGCTTCTGCTTATACATCTCACAGATCGCTCTCTCACACAGCAGACAAAATGTGGAATATGAAGGTGGCAAATCAACTAATCAAAGTGGGGGAAAACAGTGAGATAATTTATTTGTTACAGAAGGTAAAACAGATGAATGGATAAAGGAGGTGTGGCATATATATACAATGAAATGTTACTCAGCCTTTTACATTGATGTGTTTGGAACTGGAAGGTATTATGTTGAAGGAAATAAGTCAATCATGAAAGACAATTATGTATAATAATCGTTTCACTCATATGTAAAATATAAGAAACAGCATGGAGGATCATCAGGGAAGGAAGGGAAAACTGAATGAGAAGTCATTAAGAGAGGGAGACAAAGCATGAGAGATGCTTAACTCTGGGGAACAAACTGAGAGTTGCTGGAAGAGAGCTAGGTGGGTGGATGGGGTAACTGGCTGATGAGCATTAAGGAGAGCACCTGATGGGATGTGCACGGGGTGTTACACACAACTGATGAGTTATTGAACAGTGGGGAAAAAAAAAAAAGATAAGACAAAGCTGCCTCCCTCCTGGTCCTGTACTTTTTCCTTCTGGGAAGCGTGAAGCCCAGGGCATCTTGGACTAAGTACGGCGGAGGGTGTTAAAATTAAAAGTCAGAGATGGATTGGCAAAACGGTAAATGGTGCAGTGGAGCTAAGCTGTAGAATCACCACTGGCACCAGATTCAGACTCTGAGTCCCAGTTTCGCTGCTGACTGGCTGCGTGACCTCAGACAGATGCCCTCAGCTCTCAGAGCTTTTGTTCTCTCCTCTTTCAGTTGGGACAATGGTGGGCACCTCAGAAAAGTGCCGTGATGGTCATGAGCATGAACCTCACACACGTGGTTGTCCAATGAGTGTTGCTTGGATCCTCCAGGGTGAGGGGAGAGGAGGATAACCAAAGAAAGAAAGGTGGGGGTAAAAAGGGAGGGAAGAACAAGACTACCAGTGTGGACGGCAAAGGCGGCGGTGCCTTCCTGGGTACTTGTAACCTTCGAGCGTCTTCCTGTTTTTCCCAATTCCACCCACATGATATCCTGCAGTGCTGACAGCCTTTGGAGTTAGAATATCAAGCATTTTCAAGCCTTTACTGCTGACAATTAAGGGCTCATAAAGCCATTCTTATGAGTGTATAATAAACTGAGCTACATTTGGGGTTGCCAAAGTGAGATTGCCATGTGGGGAGCTCAGCACTAACCACTGGAAAGGTGACTTTGAAGGCAGCAGATGTGAAGGAGGTTGTGGTCATAACTCTCTCCAATTAGGCCCGGTCTGGGCGCCCAGAAGAGGGAGCCTGGGGAAGACCCCGCAGTGCACCAGGAGGCTGGGTCTGGCCTCAACAGCTCCATCCATGACCCCTCTATTTCTCTGACTTGCCACATCTTCTCACAGAAAATGTTTGTTTCTGTTTTAACATTGTGAGACCTGATCTATAGACACGACTGAGACCTCAGGATTCTTCTACTACCACTCCTGTTGGCCATCTGTTGCAGAGGGAGGGAAACATGCCAGCTTCTCCCCATCTCCCACTCTGATACCAGCGCCCCAAGAAGATGCCTGGGCTGGAAGCGGTCCACCTGCAGCCCTCACTGCCCTCCCTCCCCCCCATTATTCACTCACACAGCATTATTTCTGCCAGGATACTCAGTAAATATGCAGAAAGAATGGAGGGAGGGAAGATGGATAAAGGTAGGGAAGCAAGGAAAGAGTGGGGAGAAAGAGGGAAAGAGAAAAGGAAAGAGGAGAGAGAATGCATGGTCCTTCTCTCTGATGTCATAAACACTCTCTCTCCTGTGGCCACATGGATGAGAGACAAAAACACTGTGACAGTAGAGCCACATGATGTACGGAGGCTGGTTCCCAAGTAAATCCTTGGTGAGGAGCTACCCACTTGATCCAGTTGACATTTATGGAACTGCGAAGCAGTGAGAAGTAAACTTCTGTTGTGTTGAACCACTGAGATTTATTTTGGGGTTTGTTGTTTTAGCAACTAGTGTTAAATATCCTGACTAATTAAAGCACCTACAATATGCCAGTTTATGCCCAACATATTTTGGAGAGTCATGAGACTTAAGGGGTTGTTTATACATTGTCGGTAATGAGCTGCAGATACTCTCTCTCATTCTCTCTCTTTTCTCTTCCTCCTCCTCTTCATTTCCTCATTTCTGAGAATCTACACCTTGTTCACCATGATCCTTCTAACTTCAAAGCCCTGAAAGCACACTCTCACTAGTGTTCTCTGTGCCCATATAGCCTTGGTATTCCACTAACCCCAATCAACCATCCACTGTAGGTTCTTCACTGGGTGAGAGATGGTGTTGGGTAATCTCTAAGACCACAGTGCCAACTGCTGTCAGGGTGGATATAGGAAGGGTAGCAGATAACCCTGAGAGTGAAAAACATATGGCTGAAGTCCTGAGAAGTCAATCTTCTTTCTAAGCAATTCTTAAGGTTTGTTAGTGTCTTGTTTGAGCCAAAGGCTCAAAAGGTCCACTAGAGACCTCTACTCATGTGTTGGAACGACCACTTGAATTGGCCATGGTCCAAAGGGTTGTGTTGTGGGAAGCCATCACAGAGATAATAGGGTGGAGACAATGCCAGAGACAGTTCTCATCAAATGGTTTGTGCTTCCCTGCCTACCATCCTCTGCTACTGTTGTACTAGAGCCACATGACTAGTTCTGGCTAATGGACTATGAGCAAGAATGACTTGTGAGTCTGTTGCTATGTCACCTACAGCACCTTACAGAAAGAAAGAAGTCCTTTCTCCATCTCAGTGAGGTCAGCTTTGGCCAGTAGACTGTGAGCAGAAGAAATCAACATATCATGTTCAAAGTAGGAGCCTTTTATGTTTCCCAGCCTCTCACTTAGGGGCTGTTCCTTTAGCCTGAATCCTAGAATGAAAGGAACTCATGGAGCAGAGCCACAGTCTACCTGCCACCCATACCAGAACTTTGCAGTGCTAATAAGAAATAAGCCTTTGTTATTATAGGACTTCGAGATCTTGAGTTATTCCAGTACAGCCCAAGAACACTGACCAACATGGGCCAAATGGTAGAAGGCTCTGCAAGGCTTGATGTGACTTTTCCCCCAGGAAGCCCCTATGCTTCTGTATGCACTGCAGCCTTCTAAAATCACAAATGCTTGGTGTGTGGGTTCCTTGTGGAGGACACCCTAGAGGGGGATATTCCTTGTGTTGGTTGATGGTGGATAAATGGGGAACGGGGCCCCGGAGGCACAGGAGCCTGAAGAATAAAGCTCCTTCTTGCACCACCTACATTCTTAGCAGGAATTGGGGACTTCCATGGACCATGGATTAGATATCATCCAGAAAAATGAATTTAAATCTCAACAGCTAAGGAGAGGCCTCACTGATGTCCATATCACATAAGAAATTGCTCTTTAAAAAAAAAAAGATTTTACTCATTTATTAAGAGACAGTGTTAGTGAGAGAGACAGAATGAGCGGTGGGAGGAGAGACAGAATGAGCTGTGGGAGGAGCAGAAGCAGAGGGAGAAGCAGCCTCTCTGTGGAGCAGGGACCCTGATGCAAGGCTCCATCCTGGGACTCCAGGATCATGACCTGAGCTGAAGGCAGATGCTTAACCAACTGAGCCACCCAGGCGCCCCAAGAATTTGCTTTTAATTAAACAACAAAAATACAACAGCGTGGAAGGACGCACTTTACTGAAACATTGGATTTGTTTTAGGGAATTCCTGTAAAAATAGAACTCTCTTGCATTCCCATATGCTTCCTCAAGGTGGGGGAGGGGTGGTGTTGTCAAGGGTGCAAGTTCCCTGCTGATTTTGTCTGTGCTACAGCCTAAGGGAGGATAGTGGATTTAGGGAAGTCTTTGGACTGCACTGTCTAATAGAAATGTGATGTGAGCCATACATGAAATTTCACATTTTCCAATAGCCACATTAGTAAAACACAATCAGCAAAAATTAATTTTAATAATCTATTATATTCATCATGATATAGCCAAAATATTACCATTTCAACATGGGATCAACATAAGATATCATTAATGAGAGATTTTACCTTCTCTTTATCACATTAAACTCTTGATATCTGGTATGTATTTTATACTTGGAGCACATCTCAATTCAGCTACATTTCAAGTGCTCAGGAGTTACCCATGGATAGTGTCTTCTGAACTGGACATTACAGCTCTGAGTTTTGCCGCTATGAAAAATAGCCATGGCAAAGCACTATGGACCTTTCCAGTGGGTTCTATGGTGCCCTGGTTAGTACACCTAACCTCTCACCTCTCCTACTTTTCCTTTACGAATTATTGTGCATGGAAATGGAGCAGATCTCATCACATGCCCATCTGACCAGGCCCAACAGAGCAGCTGCTGATGGTGGGGGGAGGTGTAGAAGATGCCAGATGCACATTCCACCTGTTACCTGCCAAGGCTGCAGGTTGCCTGAGGGCAGTTTAACAGCACTGCTTTCTCCATCTGCCCACTCACTTCTGCACACAATCACTAGGCATTCTTCTGCAAATTCTCTTGGAAGCTTACCCTCCCCTTCTCCCCACTCCACTCATCCCCACTCTGAGCAGAAGCAAGAGAAAGTAAGGCCCTAGTTATTTCAAATGGGGCTTGACGCAGCTTCACAAAGAACATAAAATCAAACCATTTTCACAGGCAATCACACCCGGGCAGTTAAAATAAACTGAGAACTCAAATTACAGTCCATTACTGTCGGATTCGGTGCTCCCTGTCTCTCTGTATCCTTTGGCTTCTGGAAAAAAGGAGTGGGAAGGGGCACAGGGCACCCACTCCTGTAGCCTGCTAATAGGTGGGGCCCACTGCAAAGACCTTGATTTCTCCCATCAATCAAGTAGAAGGATGAGTGAACAATTCTGTTGCTATTGAAGCAGCTGAAAAGTAAATGATGGTGTTGACAAGCTCTAAGCAAAGACCCTTTCAACATATGATTGGCAACAGGGACCAAAAACTGCATATACGGTACGCAACATGTGCATGCATGTGTGCGCATGCGTGTGCGTTCTCTTCTTCACACTGATGGGGTGTTTACAGACATCGCATTTAGTGAGAGTCAGAGTCAGAGTGAAACAAGAATACGGTTTCACAGGGGCATCCTCAACTTATCAAATTGATGCCTCTTCCATAAAATGAGGATAATTCCATCTATTGAATAGAGTTGTTATAACCAGCAAACATAGGAAGCCTTATGCCAGTTGCTTTCTGCTTGTTATTTACTTATTTCTAAATGAGGAGGGGGTGTGTGGTATGAACCTCCCAGACCCAGTTAATGGAAACGCAGGATGAGCAATGAAGATTACTCTCTAGGACAATTTGGAGATATGAGTATGTTCTGAAACTTCTCTCTCTGATCCAAATGCATAGAAATTATAGATAAAATATTTTATATAATAATATAAAATGATGAGGATGGAGACCCAGTGCATCCTGTAAATGGAAAAGATTATACCTCTGTTCTCCATGCAAAGCCAAGACCTGGATGGCCCATAAACTGAGACCTTAATACCTCTGACTTCCCACCTCATACTGTGACCAGGATATGCCAGCAAAATGTGGCTAGTGGGAGGGGGGGTCCCCTTTAGAGCCTGCTACCTCATTTTGCAAGTGGACCCAGGACTGTACAATCCAGGAGAAGGAGGAGTCTTCTTCAGAGACAAGATTATGCACTCTCCAGCTTGTGCATCCTTTACTCTATTAAACTCTGTTTGAAGACAAACTGGAATATCTTCTCCAGCTCAATGTCATTCCCACAGTGAGATAACAATGATAATATTAGTCATTCATTCACTTTTCCTAGTTCCTCTGTTGTTGGCCAGATACCATGCTAGGGAAACACGGTAAAATAAAGCTAGTCCTTCTGGCCAGTTAGAGCAAGAGCACAACCAAGTATGTACAACTCACAGCCTGCTGGAGCCCCACACCAACCCTATGGGGGATTGTCAATCCCTATGTATTGAACAAATGAAGAAATAGAGGCTCTTCCAGATAAAGTAGCTTCCTCTGAATCACCCAGGTAGTGTGCTATGTGGGCAGAGGCTGGAACTCAGAGCTTCTGATGCCTTAGAAGAACCCAGAAGGCATCCTGCAAAATGAAAGGACTTAGTCTGGAGTGTATGAGTCAATGTTGGCACAAAAGGCAGAAATTCAGAAGACTAAGCCCTTTCCAACTAGAGGGAAAGTGGGAAATGGGTTACAGAGAACATGTTGTGTAAGGATGAGATCCACACCCAGGGAGATAGCCATAATTTCTTTAAAATGACAATAACTAGTGGTGGTAAGAATGTGCAGAAATCCATCCATCCATCCATCCATCCATCCATCCATCCCTCCATCCTGTACATTGCTGATGTGAACACAAATGGTATAGCCATGATGGAGAATGGTTCCTCAAAAAGTTAAATGACCCAGGACTGTACCCCAAGGAATGATAACGGGTACTCAAACAAATATATGCATGTTCATAGCAACATAATTCCCAGTAGCCAAAAGATGAAAACAACCCAAACATCCATCAATGGATAAACAAATTATGGTGAGTGAACACTAATTCACTATAAAAAAGGAGAGAAGTATTGACACATGCTCCAAGGATGTATATATAAACCTCGAAAACATTATGCTAAGTGAAAGGAGCCAGAAACAAAAAGTCACATATTACATGATTTCACTTAAAGGAAATATCCAGAATAGAAAGGTCCATAGAGACACAGAGAGACAGAGAGATTGGTGGTTGCCAAGGCTTTGGAGAGGGGGGGATAGAGAGTAACTGTTTAATAGATACAGGGTTTCCTTTTAAAGTGATGGAAGTTTGGGAACTAGATAGAAGTGGAGGCTGCACAACATCATAAATATCACTGAATTGTGTCCTTTCAGATGGTTAATTTTGTCATGTGAATTTCATTTCATTAAAAAAATAAAATAAAAAGGAAGAAAGAAAATCTGCCTGGGTGGCTCAGTGGTTGGGCATCTGCCTTTGGCTTAGGGCTAGTCCCAGGGTCCTGGGATCGAGTCCCACATCGGGCTCCCTGGATGGAGCCTGTGTCTCCCTCTGCCTGTGTCTCTGCCTCTCTCTGTCTCTCATGAATAAATAAATAATCTTAAAAAGAAAAGAAAATCCCAGCCACTCGGTCTCAAAGCTTGCCGTCTTCTTGTTTTGCCACAGCCATGGTGATTTTCTCAGTTGGTTTTGATCATGAAACCAGCACCAAAATTGCTCTGTGCTAGAAAGAATGGAAGTTAAATGCAAATGACCTCAAGAGGGACGATGAGAATAACAAAGTGCTTTAAAATTCTTTTTCACTCTCTTCTTTGTTGATGAAGACATTTAATCAGCTCCCAATCCCTTCCTAATACTTAGTTTCAAAGTTTAACATAAGATGGGAAATTTCTGTCTTTACAGAATTGCTGGCACAGGTCCAGGGTTTGGGAGTAATTTAGGGAGGAGAGGCAGAAAGACAGAAACAGGAGGAAAGGAATGGGTCAGAAGACATGAGGGAGAAAAGTGGAAACAAATGTGTACACAGCTATTCTCCCTGATGGAAAGTAAACGTCCCCCAGGTCAAGGAGCATGTCTTATTTATCACCGGCAGAACCTATTATAGAATCTAATTTATGGCAGGCACTCAGTAAATATTTGTTTAATAAATAAACTATAAAGGAAAATACATTTGGGTTCCACCCTGCTGGCCTACCTCATGAATCATAACACTTAGAAAAAAGCAATGCTTCATAACTAAGTGAGTTCTTTTGTTCATTTAATTCACCCATCCCTCCATCCCTCCATCCATCCCTCCATCCATCCCTCCATCCATCCACCCACCCACTTTCCTTCTGTTCAATATTCGACAAGCTTGTATTGATTGCTTATGTTATGCCTGCCACTATTCTAGAAGCTGTGGCTACAGATCTGAATAAGACCCTGGTACCCTCCAGGGGTTGAGCAGCAGTAGATAATGAAGCTGGAGAGGTAGGCAGACGCTGGCCAGTGAAGGTCTCCAATCGGATGGAGAGGTTTCCTTGGACTGATCAACCACAGAAGAAGACTTGTTAGGACAGGTGATATGGGTGAAAACCAGGGAAGCCCCATTTTCTATTAAGCTCAAGGGACAAAGGAAGAATTAGAAGGGAGAGATAAAAACAAGAAGAGCAAAATTCAGGCAAATTCAAGAATGAGGTGGGGAGAGTCAAAATAATAGCGATAGTTAAAATATGGGGCCCCACCCTCCTCATGACTGGGTGCCAGTTGCACAGATAAGGGGAAGGTCTGCTTGATATAAAAGTAAAGGTGATGGGGAATAGTCACTGTGGCGGTGGCTGTGCCCGTTGCCTTAAACTGCCTACAGAAGGCAGACTGTTCCCCCCAAAGATGTCCTAATCCTTGAACCTTGCAAATATATTATATTACATGATACAAGAGACTTTAGCATTGTAATTAAGTTTGGATCTTAAAATAGGATCTTAAAATTATCCCAGATTATTGGGTGGCTCCTATCCAGTCACCGGAGCCCTTAGAAAGCAAAGTCTAGAGTAAGAAGCATGTAGCAGAAGAAGTCAGGGAGATTTAAAGCAGGAGAGGGCTCAGCCAACTGCTTTTGGAGGGGAGAGACGATTGGAAAGCATGAGGAGGAATGGAGACAGCCTCTGGGAGCAGCGAACTTAAACATAAAACAGCTATTTCACCAGCAAAATGCCTTCATTCGGCAACAGCGGAGGAATTGCAATTCAGGACAAGCAAACTATGGTGAACCACAAGCAAGTCCAAAGAGACAAAGGGAAGGTCAGCTTTTACTAGGTTTTAGGAGGAAACTGGGGAGGGCTGTTTTGAACCAAAGTTCACCCAAGAGGAGTTGGAGGTTATGGCGGTTTCTGATTGGCCGCCAGCGGTGCGTAGTGTGTTGTTGCTGGGCAGAGAGGGATCTTCCTTCTTTTTCTTAAAAGCAAAAGATAAAATACCTGTGTGCAGAGTATCCTCCCTTGTCAAGATAAGAATTATTATCTTCCTTCGGCTGAAGAGAGGGATGTGGGGAGGGTACCTGCAGACAGTGCCCCTTGCAGGGCTTCCCTTCGGCCTTCAGTGAGATTTCCTTCCCTGGCTTTAACAGGGAGCAAAAACGGGTCCCCCAAGGCAGCCAGTGGGGAAACAGGATCTTAGTCTTAAAATGTTAAGGAACCAAATTTGGCCAGCAACCTAAATGAGTGTGGAAGATCTGCTAAATTTGTGGTACTTCGTTAGGGAAGCAATAGAAAACTAGTCACTACCTTTAGCAAGAATGTGGCTTACATCTGAGGAAACTGATTTCCTCCAGAGCAGAGAGTATCTTCTATTGTCCTGGAATTTCAGAGCACAGACTCCAGAGTCAGAACTCCTGGGTTCAAATCCTGCCTCTGACATGTTTTGTTGGGTGGCAGTGGGTCGATCTTTTAATCGCTGAGTGTCCTCATCGATAACACTTCCTGTAGGACTGTTTTAAGGAATAAATGAGTTCATCTCTGTAACTTGGAACTGTTCCTGGAATAGAGTAAATACTGGAAGTATTTGATTTTATTGTGATTCTGTGTTTGGAACACAGTGGAAGCATTCGATGAATGAGAGAATTTCTCCTAGTAGATGCGATGGTTTGCCACCTAGATCCCCACCTTGGGCCTACATGCTCCTTTCCCCAGACCCAGGGAAAGGTTGGCTGCCGAGGTTGCCTTCTCCAAGGTCACATCTCCCTGGGGCCATAGCCTGCTTCCAAAAGTCATTCGTCAAGCAGGTCTGAGTCCTTGCTGCAATTAAAAACAACTCTAAAAGGGCCATCTCAGCTTCAGAGTCCCCTTGAGATTGGCCAAGGCCTCTGTTGCAATATGACAGTCCCCCTAACCTCTCAGAGATACAGATCCTAAAACCACCCCCCAGTAAATTTTTTGTACACACTTCTCTGCCTCGGTTTGTTTCCCAGAGCACTTGACATAATACACTTCTCCTTTCTCTTTTTCCCTCTTCTTGCTATTTGCAGACTGTGCACTGTCTTACACTTAGGCTTGACACCTCTAACTCAAGGCAGACATTAATTGTTGTCTTGAAAGGAAGACTCTGAGGCACTGAGTGGTTGCACACTTGCCCAAGATCAAACAACTGGCAAGAGGCAAAGCCAGGCTGAGAATCCAGGTGCAAAGAGAATTCAAAGCCAGAGACATCCAGTATATTGCATCGAACTCATCAGATTGCCGTTGGATCCTCCCTTTGGACATGAGCTCCATTTTTGCTTGGACTTGAGTTGGCACCCCTTTGGATATGAAGTCTTGAGCTACTTCTGCTTCCTCAGAGGGCTTTCCCTGTTCCTTGTCCAACACAGTTCTGGTTTGTCCCCCACATCCCTGGGAGTGGGAGCAGTCAATGGGCCTGTAGCTGGGGCCCCACCTATCCCAAAGAAGGTTGAAGCTCCTATGTAACAATATGGCATTTCCTCTTCGAGGACACTGTGTAATATTCTTCTGGGACTGGAGCCCCTCTTTTGGAACCTAAGAGCCTTGCCACACATACACTCACACAACTGCATCACCTGAGGGGTTTGTTAGCCAGGTCAGGAAAAGGCCAGCTACAAGGCTTATTCTTATTCTTAACTCTAGACTTTTCCAAACTGGTCTGGACAATAAATGTAGACTGTAAATTTATACTCACCTTAAAACAGTACCCTGCTACTTTATGCAAGCTAGTCCTGGAGACTTTATGTTCCACTGTGTGTATCACAGTATTGCTTATAGAAGCAAAAGAATGAAGGAATGAGCCAAATATGTAACAAGAGTATATCTAAGTAAATGTGAGTGGATAGTACTGTGTTATAAAAATCATGTTTTCAAATAATATTTAATGGCATGGAAAATAGCTCAAAATGTATTAAGTGAAAGGAATAGAATAGTAAACACTTTCATTGAATTTTTTCACTAATTTTTAACTTAATAGGCTAATAGGAAAACAGGCTAGACTAAAACACTTCAGAGTGATTATTTGGGGGAATGTGGGACTATATGTTTTGAGTTTTTTTCTTCTGCATACATTATTGTATTTTTAAGTTTTGCACGAATAGTGGGAACTACTTCTATGATTGAGATAAATAACTATTTTAAAACATACTATAGAGGCACCTAGGTGGCTCAGTTGGTTAAGTGTCTGCCTTCAGCTCAGGTCATGGTCCTGGGATCCTGGGATTGAGCCCACATCTGGCTCCTGGCTCAGCAAGGAGACTGTTTCTCCCTCTCTCCACTGCTTATGCTCTCTCTCTCCCTCTCTCTCAAATAAGTAAATAAAATCTTTAAAATAAATAAATAAAAGATACTGTAAAAATCTGTTTTTTAAATTACCTTTTTAATGTTGGCATTAACACACTTTTGGGTCTTATAATCCAACCCAGTAGAATTTAGGGAGTTATGACCAATACTTATCCAAGGTTTTTGAATTCGTAGCTTGCTCAATATGTCAAGTGTGTTTTGTGCTTGGTTGTCAGTCAGTAGTTCATGGATGGTATTGGATGGCTACATATCCAAAGCATCCAGATGGTTCTGATTACTGAATATTAGGATTTTCTATTTGCCATTCTTTACCAGCTTGATTTTTTTAAGGAAATGAAATCAGTGCCATGATTCAAAAAAGATCTCATGAATACATAGCTCATGCCATATACCGCCTTAGTGAGAATGAGTATGTATCTTTTTAAAAATCATTATGCATTATGTTATATGCTGACACTACCTTATGCACCAAGAATTATGGGAGAACAGACTGGAATAACCAAATTTAGGCTCATCAATAAATACTGCATGGAAAAAGTCGTTATTGATCTAGGCTTTGAAGGATAAATAGGAGTTGTCTGAACTGAGATAAGTGGGAGACAGCCATTCCAAGAGGCAATAATATAAGCAAAATTCAAAGTTGTAAAAATATATGATATATTAGGAAAATATGTGCAACTAGCAAACTGGCTGGAAAAGTAAATGGGCTAGACTGCGAGAGTATTTATTTTAAAGATCTTATTTGTTTATTTATTTGAAAGAGAGAAAGAGAGCAAGCATGTGCATGCAGGAGTTGGGGGAAGGGCAAAGGGAGAGGGAGAGAGAGAATCCCTAGGAGGCTTCACACCCAGCATGAAGCCTGACTGAGGGCTCTATCTCATGACCCTGAGATCATGACCTGAGCTGAAATCAAGAATTTGATGATCAGCTGACTGCACTACCCAAGTGCCCCCAGATTGGGAGAGCATTTAAATGTTGTATTAGGGGGATGCCTGGGTGGCTCAGCAACTGAGCGCCTGTCTTCTGCCCAGGGTGTGATCCTGGAGTCGCAGGATCGAGTCCCACATCAGGCTCCCTGCATGGAGCCCGCTTCTCTCTCTGCCTATGTCTCTACCTCTCTCTCTCTCTCTCTCTCTCTCTGTGTGTGTGTATGTGTGTGTGTTTCTCATGAATAAATAAATAAATAAATAATCTAAAAAAAATAAAATAAATGTTGTATTAGGGAATTTATAGTTTGGACACTTCCAGTGTCAATACAGCACATGAATGGAGTCAGATGATTCAGTAACAGCATAAATACACTTAGATCCTCACAGCTTGATGCACTGGGTTGATAGAAATACCCTAATGAGTCACAGTACAATTATTTATTACTTTATTTAGCATATGTCTTATGTGCTCAGACTTGTTTTAGGCACTACAAATAATATGTACAAATTTTAAAAATCCTTTTTCTCTATTAAGTACATTTGCAGCTTGCCAAATATAGGCCATAGGGTAGGAATGCTGATACTTTAAAAAGTAAACGTCAATGGGAGAGAAGACCAAAATATGTGAATCAACCATAAAGAATAAAAGAACTGGAGTCCTAAGATCTTTCCACAGTGTCAGTGCAATTTATAACAATTGTGCATGGACCGTGATTTCCAATAGCAGTAGAGCAGGTGATACAGGTGGCCTAGTGGACAAGGAGGGAGGTGTGACCCAGTGACCTACTGAGAAATCACTCTGTAGGTTTTCAGAGCTATAGGAGTCCTTCTGCCAACCTTTTTGGAGTTGAGGTAACACAACATCAAAAAATGTTCTACAAAGCTACCTGGAAGTAGCTTCTATAAAGGAAGGAAAATTTCTTCAAAGGAAGAGAAAACAAGTGATTTTGTAGCATGTGTGAGCACGTGTGTGTGCGCGTGCATATTTATGTGAATAATGCAATGGTTAAAAGAACAGACACTGCATCCATACTACTAAGCTCAAATCCAAGCTTTGCCCCATGTACCAGTTCTGCAGCCTTTGCAAATTTAGTCATCTCTCTGTGCCTCAGTTTCTTTGTAAAGTAGAGATGATAGAAGTATCTACTTCATAGGATTGTCACAAGGATTTACTATAAAACACTTAGAATGGTCCTGGGCATAGTATTAGTGATGACTGTTACTGAGGTCACAATTGTTTGCTAATGAGCTAGGGAGTCAGAAAGAAAGAGACTTCACAGGGAAATGTGCCCCTGAGACAATGCTGGGAAGGAAAGGGTCGGGAGAAGGGGCAATGGGTCTGAAGATTATCTCTCCCTCTCTTCCCCCTTTTTCTTTCTTCTATCTTTCCTCCCTCCCCCCCCCATTTATTTATTCAGTGACTCCCTTCCATAACTATTTATTGAGTGCCTACCATGTGCCAGACCCTCTTCTCGATACTGGGGAAATTGCAGTGAACAAAAGAATTAAAGGTCTATCTTTGGGGTCCTCATATTCCAGTGAAGAAGATAGAAAAAACACATTAATTTAATGCCAGGTAGTGTTGGCTGCTAAGAAGAAATGGGATAAATTGGATAAGAGATTTGTTTCCTGGGAATAGTCCTAATGTTGGTAAGGAAAGAGAAAGTACTAGACCTGTGGGGGGGAACACGTCTACTCTGAGGGACCATAAAAGACTGTCCATAGCAGGGATGTCCCCTCAGGTTAGTCTCATCATCCAGAGCAACAGTGTTCTTTGCTTTCAGATCTCGCACATGGAACATCTGGGAATCACAGGAGAAGAGATATCACCCTGAATTTTGAGACCTTGTCTACCAACTATCTCTCATCAAGGAAGTTTAATCAATTTTCTGTATATGCTAAGAGATTTCACACACCAAATGACCAACTTCCATGTGAGAATGCCTCCTGGCATCCAGGTCATTGGTGAGCAGCTCTAGAGGACACCAGATGCTAAGTGGAATGGGCAGTATGTACCCTGGTTTTGTCTGAGAGTAAGACCAAGGCATGCGGCATGCTAGTATAGTCTGTGTCCTCTAGTACACAGGGAATGGAGGGTATGATGGTTAATTATATCCATTAACTCAGCTAGGCCACAGTACCTAGATATTTGCTCAAACACTGGTCTAGATGTTGCTGTGAAAATATCTCTTAAATCATTTAAATCTATAGACTCCAAGTAAGGCAGATTACCTTCTATAATGTGGGAGAGCCTCATTTAATCAATTTAAGAGAAAAAAGACTGACCTCCCCCAAAGAAGAGGAAACCCTGTCTACAGTCTGCACTTGGGCTCATACTGCAACATCAATTCTTCCTGGATTTCCAGCCTTCTGGCCTACCCTGCAGATTCTGGAATCGCCAGCCTCCAGACATGTGAGGCCAATTTCTTAACATACATCAACCTCTAGATGATGGATGGATGGATAGATAGATAGATAGATAGATAGATAGATGGATAGGGAGATGGAGGAAAGGATGGATAGATAGCAGTAGTTTTCTCACCCACATACATACATACACATCCTATTAGTTCTGTTCCTCTGGAGAACCGTGACTATTACAGAGGGGAATGGGCACCTCAGTTATATTTGGATAAGTCTCATTCCTTCTTCTTGATTTATTTCAGATGTCACTGGCAAAGTGATGCTTTCTCTGGTGTCTTAACCTTATAGTCGAATTTTCTCATTATTTAATAATTGTTCATATTTTTTGCAAAACTAGGGTCTCTTCTTATTCGTATTTAGATGCCTAGGTCCTGGCTTTAGTGGGAAGCTCACTAAACAAGATTGTGACATGGATGCAATGACTGCTCAGGGCCAGTCATCTGTAAATATACTTAGTGACTTATGGATTGCTAGGTTTTCACTAAATTTCAGTAGAATGAAACTAAATTACCTCATTGTCCACTCCTTATCAGTGGCTGGCTTTGCCTGTAAAGGAATACGCTATGGGTTGAGTTATGTCTGCCTCCAAAATTATATGTTGAAGACACAGTGCCTCAGATGTGACTTTACTTAGCAGTGGGGTCTTCATAAGTAGTAAAGTTAAAATTAGATCATTGGGATGTGTGTGAAGGGGTGCAACCCAAATCCAGTATGTCCTTATAAAAAGGGAAAATTTGGATACAGAGAGATACATGGAGGGAAGACAGTGTGAAGGGACACAGGGGAAGATAGTCACCTACATGTCAAGGAGAGTGGATGGGGACAGATCCTCACCTTGTATCTTTAGAAGGAATCAACCCGTCTAACACCTTGACCTTAGACTTTTAGCCTCCAGAATCATGGGACACTAAATTTCTGTTAAGAAATTTGGTTTGTGGTATTTGTTGCAGTAATCTTAGCAAACAAATACAGGTGTATCTCCAGTAATGAATGCATCTTTTTCAGTGTACCCAGTCACCTAGGCAGCTGTGTAGCTCCTTCCAAGTTTTAATATTTAAGAGAGAAGCTGATTGGTTAAGTCACTGAGCTATCACACAATCTTGGTTAACTCGTTTCCTTTTAGATTCCTTATTACAACTAGAAAGTGCATTCTCTCTGAGAGCAATGACTGGCACATGTAGGCATTCCATAAGCGTTTGTTGATATGAATCGATAAATAATGGATACATCCCATACTACTGCCTCCCAGCATAACAAAACCAACCTTCCACTTCCCATTTGACTGTCTTAGATCAGCCTCTATGATCTGCCTTAGCCCCAATCCCCTTTGAAGTTGTTTGTTCCTTCCTAGATGCCCTGATTCATTAGTGGCTTCCATTAAAGCCATGGTCTCATGAAAAAGACACTTTCATTTGAAACCCTCCAGTGTGGTGCTTTTGTTGGCTGGCTTCTCCTGCACTGAAATAATTACTTTTCTGGAGGTGATGCATTTTCTCATGTTTGCCTCTCATCCCTGACAGCCTTTGCTTTGATTCGTTCTGGAAGGACTTGCCTAAAACCATTTAGGAATGCCAGAGGATCTTAAAGGAAAATAAATCCTTGATCATCAAGGTTGACAAAGACCTAGGGAGATGCCTTTGTCCAGATCCTTCACTTCTGCATGAGGCCACAGTTTTCCAAAGAAGCCATGAGAATGGTAGCAGTAGTGACCATTAGTAATAAGAGCACGTCATTCACCTTGCCATTTGTAAACAATTTTCACTCATGCATTTCGAGTTAACACAGTATCTTACAGAGGGTGAAGTAACTCCAATAGTAGAACGGATCACTGGCCCTGGTGTCTGGAGGCCTTGGCGTGGCCACTTCTGCTCAGCTGTGACCCTGGGCAAGTCATTTCACCTTTGTGAGCCTTTATTGTTCTGACCATAAAATGGGAATGAACAATGCTCCTCAATACAGTAGCCAAAAGACTCAGAATCTACACAATCTTTGAAAACTGTCAAGTTCTGCAAAAACAGAAAACATAGCCATTTTTTACTTCAGCTTTCTCTTAGTTGATTTTTTCATTGTTATCAGTAAAATAGAGACAGTTTTTTTAAAAGGAATTTTATTTTGTAAGTGAGAAATGAATAAATTTCTGCCAACGATTGAAAGTGCCAATTGAATTCACAGCGAGGAGCTTAATACATCAGAGATGTCGCTCAAATCATGGCAGTCATTAATATGGTCCTGAAATTTGAGATGTCTGTATGTGAGTATCTGTCTCCACCACTGCTAAGTGCTTTTTTTTTTTAAAGGCACATGTTCTTCTCCAACACTTTTTTTTGCTTTTATTTACTCTTTCTGGTTAAGAAAAGGTTCACGTGTACATTCACTCAGCAAATATTTACTGATCCATGTGCTGGATGCCAGCCGAGGCCCTGGGGAATATAGCTGGTAACAAAACAAAGTTCCTGCCCTCATGAAGCTTACATTTTAGTGGAGGAGATAGATGGTAAATAGAAGCTTATAGTGTGTGTGATATTAATATACAGTATGGAGAAAAAGAATGGTAGCAAAGAAGGAGTGCTTGAAGGTAAATGTGGGACACAGGAACTCTGCACTAATTACAGGGATGAGATGGAAAAGCCATGGGACTATCTGAAGGAAAAGCAACAAGGGAGTGGAAACAAATGCAAAGGTTAAGAGGCAAGATTTTATGTATCATTCCTGGGGAACAGCAAAGAGGTTAGTGTGAATGTAGTTCAGTGGGTAGAGGAGAGTCTAAGGGTAGTGGTGCTGGGCTTGGAGTGGCAGAAATGACCCTATAAGGTCATGTAGGGCCTTGTAAATAATTATCTAAGAATGTTGTCCTTTGAGTAAGAAGAGAAGCTGTTGGAAAGTTTGGGTGGAGAGGTGATGTCATTCATTAAATATCCAAGTACAAATTTCAAGGATGCAGTTGGATATGTGAGTCTGGAGTTCAAAGAAGTTCGAAGTGGTGATATAAATTCGGGAGTCATGCTCAGTGTAGAAAGAATGAAAAACACAGAAAAGTCTAAAAAAAAGAAAAAGGAAATATTCAGAACATCTGAATTGAGGTATAATTGACATATGAGGAACAGCACATAGTCCATGTGTACAATCTGATTGGGTTGGTCATATGGAAATGCCTGTGATACCATCACCACACTCAACACTTCCCCATGTTGCCTTATTGTGTCTTTGTTTTGTCTTGTTTTGTGGTAAGAACACTTAACATGTGATCTACTCCCTTAACAAATTTTGGAATGCACTGTACCATATCGTTAACTATAAGCTCTGTGTTGTACACTGGATCTCTAGAACTTATTCACTTAGCATAACTGAAATTTTATACCCATTGAGCAATAACTCCACATTTCTTCCAGGTCCCAGCCCCTGGTAATGACTATTATAGCCTCTGTGTCTATGAGGTTGACTATTTTGGCTATTTCATGTAAGTGAAAATTCTGTAGTATTTGTTCTTCTTTGAGTGATTATTATTTCACTTAGCACAATATCCTCCGGGTTGATCCATGTTGTCAGAAGTGGCAGGCTATCCTTAGTTTTAAGACTGAATGGTATTCCCTTAGATGTATATACCACATTTTCTTTATCTACTCACCTGTCAATGGACACTCAGGTTGTTCCTGTATCATGGCTACTTTGAATAATGGTGCAATAAACATTAGAGTGCAGGTATCTCTTTAAGGTCCTGATTTTAGTTTTTTTTTTTTTCAGATAAATATCCAGAAGTGGGATTTATCTATTTGTTTTTGAGAAATTTCATGCTGTTTTCTACAGATGCTGCATTATTTTACATTCCCATCAGCAGCATAAAGGGTTCCAGTTTCTCCACACCCTTAGCAAGACACATTTTTTTTAATAACCATCCTACCATATAAGAGACGATAGTAGTATTGATTTACATTTCCCTTTTGACAAGTGATGTGCAGCATCTTTTCTTTTTTTTTTTTAATTTATTTTTTATTGGTGTTCAATTTACTAACATACAGAATAACCCCCAGTGCCGTCACCCATTCACTCCCACCCCCCGCCCTCCTCCCCTTCTACCACCCCTAGTTCGTTTCCCAGAGTCAGCAGTCTTTACGTTCTGTCTCCCTTTCTGATATTTCCCACACATTTCTTCTCCCTTCCCTTATATTCCCTTTCACTATTATTTATATTCCCCAAATGAATGAGAACATATAATGTTTGTCCTTCTCCGACTGACTTACCTACGACCCAGCAATTGCACTGTTGGGGATTTACCCCAAAGATACAAATGCAATGAAACGCCGGGACACCTGCACCCCGATGTTTATAGCAGCAATGGCCACGATAGCCAAACTGTGGAAGGAGCCTCGGTGTCCTTCGAAAGATGAATGGATAAAGAAGATGTGGTTTATGTATACAATGGAATATTACTCAGCTATTAGAAATGACAAATACCCACCATTTGCTTCAACGTGGATGGAACTGGAGGGTATTATGCAGCATCTTTTCATGTACCTGTTGGCCACTTGTATGTCTTCTTTGGCGAAATGTCTCTTTGAGTCTTTGCCCATTTTTTAATTGAGTTATTTTATTTTATTTTATTTTATTCTATTTGCTGTTGAGTTATAGGAGTTCATGATACACTTTGGATATTAACTTCTTATCAGATATATGGTTTTCAAATATTTTCTCCATTATAAACATTACCCTTCTTTTCTGTTAATTATTTCCTTGTCTGTGCAGAAGATTTTGGGTTCGATATAATCTTACCTGTCTATTTTTGCTTCTGTTGCCTGTGCTTTTGATGCCATAGCCAAGAAATCATGCCAAGACCAATGTCAAGAAGGTTTTCCCTTACGTTTTCTTCTAAGAGTTTTATAGTTTCGTTAATCTACTTTGTGCTGATTTTTGTGTAGAATGTAAAGTAGGGATCCAATTTCTTTTTTCTTTCCTTTTTTCTTTTTTGCACATGGCTATCCAGTTTTCACAACACCATGTGTTAAAGAGATTATCCTTTCCCCATTGTGTGTTCAAGGCACCTTTATCAAAGATCAGTTAATTTATATTTATGGGTTTATTTCTGGGTTCTTTATTCTATTCCATTGGCCTAGATGTCTGTCCTTGTGCCAGTACCACACTGTTTTAATTAGCTTTGTAACATATTTTGAAATCATATTTTAATATATGATTTCATATTTTGAAATGCCTCCAGCTTTGTTCTTCTGTTTCAAGATCACTTTGGCTATTCTAAGTCTTTTCTGGTTCTATGCAAATTTTAGAATTTTTATTCTATTTCTGTAAAAATTGCCATTGGAACTCATTTTATGGGGCCAGCATTATTCTGATACCAAAACCAGACAAATATACTTATAGGTCAATATCCCTGATGAATGTAGATGCAAAAATCCTCAAAAAAAAAAAAACAAAAAACAAAACTAAGGCGACGCCTGGGTGGGTCAGCTATTAAGCACATGTCCCTGGCTCGGGGTGTAACCCGCAGTCTCAGAATCGAATCCCAAATCAGGCTCCCTGCCTGGAGCCTGCTTCTCCCTCTGCCTACATCTCTGCCTTTCTTTTTCTGTGTCTTTCATGAATAAATAAATAAAATCTTTAAAAAATACTAGGCACACCAAATTTAACAGTACATTAAAAGGATAATACATCATGATCAAGTGGCATTTATCCCTGGGATGCAAGGAGTTTCCAACATACACAAATCAATAAATACAATACATCACATTAATAGAATGAAGGATAAGAATCATATGATCATCTTAATAGGCGCAGAAAAAGCACTTGACAAAATCCAATACTCTTTTATTATAAAAACACTCAATCAGTAAATTCTACTCTTGAAACCAATATTATACTATAGGTGAGGTAATTAGAATTTAAATAAAAACTTGAAACAAAAAAATAAATGAAAACAAAAGAAACACAAATAAATGGAAAGATATCCCATGTTCGTGGGTTGGAAGACTTAATATTGTTAAAGTGTCCTTACTGCCCAAAGCAATCTAGATATGATTATTTAAAGCTACTTATGGCTGCTCAGCCATGAGAGAGAAGGAAGGTATTACTTGGGAATACTCAAATTATGACCATAGGTTTGTCTCATAGTGTTATTATAACAACATCTATGGAACCTGTTTCTGGCTTGGATGCCATCCAACCTGACCCTCCTTCATCTCTGATCACTCATCTGAACTCTACCTGTTTTGTAGGGGTAGAACTGGTCTTCTGAACCAGGCCAGTTCAATGCACCAGCTTGGGCAAGTTTCCATTACAACCTGTCACCTTCTATTATCTCATTCAATCATTACTACAACCCAGATCTCTCTGACTTCCAACCCAAATTTTTCCTACCATTCTGGATAATCTCTATTTCCCTCATCAATTAAAAACCTACAACAATGACTTTAGAAGATTCATTTTATTGTTTAACTAGTGCCAGGGCTCACAATAAGCCTGATCCCTCTTGAAATACACAAATAAACCACTGACTTTTACATATGAATGATTTACAGTCTGTGTAATGTGATGACCAATTTCATGTGAGAAGCTCTTCTGGAGCCTTCTGAATGGTCTTCTGGCCTTTGTGGTGATCTAGTCAGCCCTAATTCAAAACACAATTCCCCAACAACAAAGTTTTTTATTGCTCTACAATAAGCCCTGTGATAAATACCCGGGAGTATACCAAGATAAGAAAGAAAGTGCCCCTGCTCTAAGAACTTGTGCTGTAATAGGCAACCTGTTCCATTTTGGAGCAACTACATCAGAAACTCCTCCCTAAAATTCACTCAAAACTTTAGATAACTGCAGCTTCTACTCATTGGCTCTTCTATAGTTTAATATATTCATTATGTGCCAAAAGGAGTAGGTTCAAATGGGAGGGCAAGTTTCCTCTCCCCTGTCCCTGCCAATGTTCCACAAGGACAGGGGAGTTACCAATGATCATCCCAATCCAGACCATACATCATACTGCATTTGCTAGGACACAGTGTCATGTGCATCAAAACACTGCATAAATGCACATGGGTCTCCTCTCCATGCATCTGTGTTGGAAGCCAAGCTAGAGGCCAGTTAATATCTGGCTATTGTGATCTGCTCTCCCTTATTCCTTGGGCATGTGTATGTGACAAACGTGTCATCAGATTGTTTTCATGACCAGTACACCAAGCCAGAAAGTTTTTAAGATCCAATGGGGCTTGAATAAAGGTAGAAATGGGTGTTTAGGTGAGGCTTTGCTATACTGTAGGGATACTAGATTTGTTTCCTTTGGAGTAAAACATGCCAGCCCAATCAATTATATAGTATTCATTTTCTTTCTCATTTGCCATTGTTCCTTATAAGTTTTCTCAAGAACTTCACAGGGATGGAATCACTGAGATGAGGCTACGATTTGGGTATTTCCAGGATTCTTGGCTATAATGCTATCAGAACCTTGTCCCTGTTGCAAGAGAAGGAATTTGTAGCAGTACAGCCATTTATCTATTGATTGAATGTTATCTTCAACTTCTGAAAGCATTCATGCAAGTCATATTTATATACTTCCAATGACAGGGACCTCTCCACCTTACACAGCCACTCTTTCTACCTTTGCACTTGTGATGAATAAGAAGTTCCTTTGTGTATCAAGTCAAATCTGACCCCCAGTAATTTCATTCTCATGGCCCTGTTTCTATCCCTCAGAGATAAAATGGAATGAACTTAACAAAGCCTATTCTTTTTTAGTGTAACGACACTTTAACTTGACTACAATTCCCTCTAGTTACGTCAAGGTCTGATAACCCACGGGAAGGAGATATTCCCAAGTGTTGGCTGTTTCTCTGTAATTGACTTTTCTGCTCAGTGTTCAGCTCAGGCAAGCCACCGTTGTTTTGCCAATCTGAAACCCCCTCTGTGTACACAGCCAAATGGACTGCAACATCTAGAGGACAGGTAATGGCTATGGATGAAAGTCATGGCTCCTGGAACATCTCCATTTCATTTGTGAGTGAACAGCCCATTCTCGGAGCCCTAAAGGAGACCTGGCTTTGCTACCCAATGATCCTAATATTCTGAATGTGAAGTTTGCATGCAAATGGCACCCTCATTTAGGTGCCAGATGGTCAAGTGGTCCTTGGTATATCTGGGGCATCACTGTATACACATAAAGACAGTGTTTGTACATCACAAGGAAAAAGCCTTGATATGTCATCTGAGAGTGAGAGAAAGTGGTAAATACACAAGAGCTGGAGCTATGAGACCAGACAGACCTGGTTCAAACTCTGTTTCTATGACTTACTGTCTTGTAGGCTCTGAGGCCCAGCTACTCTATCTCCCTGAACTTCATTTTCCTCCTATATTCGCAAACCAGAGAAGCAATATCCTCTCCTCAGCGAGGTTGTTAGGATAAAACAAGTGAAGGATCTCATATAGTGCTTGACATTTAAATATAGTGCTTTGACACTCAAAAATGTAAATTATCTTCTACAGTTACTCTGTTTACAAGGTTTATTTTATTTTATTGCCTAATAACACCTAGGACTCATTTGATCTAATTTCAAGCTCTCATGCAGGGCCATTGCATGTGTAAATCCACTCTGTTCTAGGAAGAAAAACAAAACATAGAGGAGATTGTGCAGCCTTATCCTTGGAAAGTTCTCTGTTCTGCCTAGCTGGCATTTTCATGCTTCCACCTGTCCTTCTACCAAAATGCCTGGGTTGAACTAGATGATCTATAAGGGCTTACGCTCTGTTCTTACTCTCATCTATAATTATTACAGCAGTTGGCAGCTATATCTGTTCTGTTCCTGAAGGAGAGGTGAGGGGAGATGAGCAGCTCTTGAGGATCTACTCACAGGCAAGGGCTCTGTTAGACACTGTTTAGTATCATGTTAGGCTCACTATCACTCTGTGAGTGAGCTACTATGATATGATTCTTTTCTCACAGAAAGTTAGAGAAGGTTATAGAGATTAATTAGAACTGGCCAAATTCCTCTTGATTAGTAAGTGGCAGAGCATCCTAATTTAAATGAGGACATAGACTCTGGGAAGGGGATGCTTGTCCTACTATTCAGAGACACCAGGGTCCCCTACATAACTCAGTACTCTCATTCCCTAAGAGAGAATATCATGGCATAGAGAAAGGGTGCATAGTCCCAAAAGTTAGGAAACCAAACTTCTACCTTTCTTTTACTTCTTTAGGGCATGTGAACAGCAAGGGTGTATTTTGTTTCTGTTATTTTTTTTTTTTTTACTGTTGTTTTTTAACTAGCAGGAACCAACTGATGCTTTCAGCAAAATAAAAGTAGAAAGAATCCTGATACACGACATGGATGACAATCCCAGGCCCAGAAGGTGGTCACGTCCTGGTTGGGTAACAGATACCATCATCCTGCTCTGGCTTTGTGGGTATGATTTCTCCATTCTCTAGGCCATGGTGAGAAATAGCCATCCACAGCTCTGGAGTTTCCTGGCTGCCTGGCCCTATGCCTCCTGCTCTGCTCTTCAGCTGTCTTCCTCTCCTATATCCTAGTCCCTTGAGAAGAGAATACCTGGCTGGCTTGGGCTAGGGACCTCATATCCCTTTGTTCAATCATTTGTGGCCAGAGACACAGGATCACCTTATAATCTTAGTTCCTGAGAACCATCTCTTGGGCGAGAATGAAGTTTAGAAAGCTATTAGGAACTGAGATGTTCATTTTGACAAAGTTGGAAGAGAAATAATTTGAATCTTCCTCAAGAACCAGGGCTGCAGAATTGCTGGCAGGTGCAAGGTATGATCAAGACCCTGCCATTTTGTGTTCACAGTAAAGGATACACTTTTCTAATGCTAGCTGCTCTTCTAAATTTTGCTGACAAGAAAGGTTGACTCAACAGACACAAAATATGGAAAGGGAATTTTTTATTCTATAAACACTGAACTTCACTGTAAACAAGGCGATATGACAAACCATAAATTACTATTATCTTCAGTGCATGTTATACTTAATAGCAGCTTATTGAATCTCTATGTTATGTAAGGCAGTTCTGCTTTGATGAAACCATCCTTTTTTTTTTTTTTTTTTAGTTTTACAAGAGGTAATTGAATAAAAAAAAAAAAACCCTGTTATTTTTACTTAAGGCAAAAATGGGTATAATGCTGTGGATATACTCTGGTTTAAGAGTCTTTTCTTACCCAGCCACAGCTCAGCTGTGATGTGGGCTTTAGTTCCTTCAAATGCACAATGACAAAAGTCAGACCTAAGCGATGTCCAATGCCCTTTTCACTGCTGATGACATCTAAGCTATGATGTCTTGTCAATAGGGATTTTGTGACTATGCAAGGAGGATATTATGCTGAGTGAAGTAAGTCAGTCGGAGAAGGACAAACATTATATGTTCTCATTCATTTGGGGAATATAAATAATAGTGAAAGGGAATATAAGGGAAGGGAGAAGAAATGTGTGGGAAATATCAGAAAGGGAGACAGAACGTAAAGACTGCTAACTCTGGGAAACGAACTAGGGGTGGTAGGAGAGGAGAGCGGGGGGTGGGAGTGAATGGGTGACGGGCACTGGGGGTTATTCTGTATGTTAGTAAATTGAACACCAATAAAAAATAAATAAAAAAAATTTATAAAAAAAAAACAAAAAACAAACAAACAAACAAACAAAAAAAAAAGGATGCTGGCTCAGTCCTGGCCTTGGCAGGAAAAGAATGACACATTTGGAGAGTTTTCTGGAAAAGTTTAATGAGAAGATTGTTCACAGAGATTTGGGTAAAACAGCCTGACTGGCAAGGGTGGGAATCTACTGTCCTGTAAGCTCAGGAGGCTGAGGCGAGCAGGGAGGGAGCAGGGAAGAAATGCCTGCATGCATCTTTCCTGCACCCTCGGACTCCAGCAGGTGCCTCCTGCTGATCCCAGTGAGAAGCCAACATAGTAACTTGTCCAGGGATACTGTACTGTCTACTTGCTACAGGGAAGGGTAGATACCAGACCTCGGGGGACACACGGAAGCCAAGGGCAATAGGATGGAGTGAAGTGGGTGAGTCTCCACCTTTTGTGCTGCCAGCCCCAGACAAGTGCATTTTCATGTGTGACAGGGAATCCACACTGCCTCTCTGACCTTGAATGGTCAATAGGGGTATTTCTGTCTGTGTCCTGAGCCCTGCTAGATAGACTTGAAGCCCTCTGGGCTGGGCAAGAGAGTTCCTGGTTGTAGATATCCAGTTCCTAGAGGCAAGAGAGGGCATAGGCCTCCACAGCACCAACTCCCCTCAGGAGGTCCTGGGGCCGAGGATGGGCTTCCTCACAATTCTCAAGGCCATTCTATTCCAAGCTACTCCATCAGCAACCATAGTCCTGAAAGTGGCCTCGTGCCCAGCTCTGACCAGCACTGCTTTGTTTGAAATTCTGCAGTGGGTCACCAACACCTGTTCAAAACCTTTCTTTGAGTACTTGCGCCCAAGTTACCTGAAGGGACAGGTGTTTCCCCTATTACAGTGCCTTCTCCCAGGCTGTTTGTTTCCCCTGAGGTATGCTTTCTCTCTATCTCCTTGGAAAAACATGGCCTGATCTCAGGCTCTCTGTCAAACCTGAGAATCACCTTGAATGGAAGTGAGCTCTGCTTCCTTTGACAAACAACCTCCCTTTGTAATCTCTCTAAGTGTACCTGTGTCATGTTAACTGGGCCTTGTCTTCCTATGTCATCACTGCTATCTTAGCAGACATTTTGCCTGTTTTATGCCTGTTCATTCTCACACTACAAGGTCATCTCCTACTGTACTCATCACCAAAAGGAACTGCACTCTCCAGGATCCTTTCCACTTTGGTGTCCAAGTGGTTTAGGCCAATGGGAGACACTGGCTGAAGACTGGAGAGGAGAGAAGCTGGCTATTTCTCTCCCTCTTTCTTTGGGCTTCTGGAAGCATCTCCCACTCTAGCACCATCGCTTCTAGAATTCAGCTCCTGGAGGGCAGTTCCCACTGTGGTTCCACTGGAGCATCCTACGGAAGGCTCTCCACTTCTGGGCTCTGGTAGCACCATCATGACCCTAAAGCCTTAAGAGGAGGACAGCAGCTTTTTACTGTATAATCTTTCCATTCTTCTATCACCTATGTAACTGATTCCCTGTGTTAAATTTCTTCTGCTTGAAGTAAGAGGTATAGTTTCTGTGTTCTTGACTAGGCCAGACTGATGCATCATTTCACCCCAAAATGTAGAAGGCAGCATGAGATTGCGGAAAGTGCATTCATCTTCCTCACAAAAGATACCCAGGATCAGATTTGAATTCTGCCTTTTCTACTGGACTAACTTTGGGCAAGGTCTGCCTCTAGCCAGTGATAAAGGTACCTGTTTCCCAGGACTCCCAGAAAGATTCGAAGTGAGTTCACATACACAAAAATGGTACAAAAACAATCTGGCCCATGATAGATACTCACTAACCTAGAGAAACATTCCTCAGTATCAAGAAGAAATTACTCAGCTATTAGAAATGACAAATACCCACCATTTGCTTCAACGTGGATGGAACTGGAGGGTATTATGCTGAGTGAAGTAAGCCAGTCGGAGAAGGACAAACATTATATGTTCTCATTCATTTGGGGAATATAAATAATAGTGAAAGGGAATATAAGGGAAGGGGGAAGAAATGTGTGGGAAATATCAGAAAGGGAGACAGAACGTAAAGACTGCTAACTCTGGGAAACGAACTAGGGGTGTTGGAAGGGGAGGAGGGCGGGGGGTGGGAGTGAATGGGTGACGGGCACTGGGGGTTATTCTGTATGTTAGTAAATTGAACACCAATAAAAAAAAATAAATATAAAAAAAAAAAAGAAGAAATAGACTCATCTCTTTTCTTGGTCACAGTAGTGAGTTATTGGGACTTCAGCCATTTGTGGGTAAGCTCTGCAGCATTTGTACGAATGGAAGGATCAGGGTGCAGTGAGGAAAATCAAAGAAGGCAAAGAAGAGAAAAACACCAAGTGAATGGCTGGTCCATTCCAGGAATTGTGCTAGGACCCCCAAGTATGTCTCCTGGTTTGACATCCTCTGCAGAGAGGACCTCCAGGAGAGCAAACTGGGCCTCTTGGGGGTGTCTTAGCTTGACTTGACTAAAGACACACAACTGGTGCAGTGGTTACATTCCAGAACTTTCCATACCAGGCATCCGAAGTTGCCATTGTGATGGAAGGGAAAAGGAAAATTGCTGAGCTTCCCTGAAAAGAAAGAAGACACCCAGATGCCACATTAGGTCTCAAGACAGGAAACTCACTTCGTTTTAAGCTTGTAAAGCAAACCTGAGACGTGTGGAGAGGGGGAGGGCAAGGAGAAGAGAGAAACTAAGAGAAATGCTGGAGTTGGAGACCTGGAGGGGCCAGGAGAGATAAGAAGGGAGGGGCGAGGCGGAGGCTGCAGTGACAGGGCTGAGATAAGCAGCTGAATCTCTCTATTAGAGATTCTGCCCCAGTTCTCAGAAAATTCCATCTTTAGAGCCTGTCAGGGGAGACGGAATCCACCTCTAAGGTACAAGTGGGAAGGAAAAGAGATGCGGAGGTTGGGGAGGGGGCGGGGAGCGGTGGGCAGAAGGGAGCTGTTGTCTCAAGGACGTTCTCAATTTTGGAGGTCGCCTTGCTCCTGACCTCGGTCTGCCCTCCTTTCCACCGGAACTGTAAGAAGTAGACAATTACGTGGCAGATTCATGACTTCACTCTTCAAGGAAAATACTTCTGTATCCAGCAAGGAAGGCAGTCATGGGCCATTGGTTTCTAAAATTGCTACTTCTTCTTCAAAAGCCCTCAAATGAAGAAGCTGCCCACAGTTGACCCCTCTCACAAGGTAATGAAGACATAATCTGTCTTTGGGAGTTTCAGACTCAGCTGGACTTGGCTGCACACCTGTCCCGTGCCAGGTGCAAAATCTCCACGCTCTCCCACACACTCCTCATCTGTTCCTCTCTGCACACCCTGGTTTTATTCTTACCTTGTTTAATAGAGGTGGAAACTGAGTGTCAGAAGAGAGAAATAGTGCAGGCTAAGACAGCAAGTAATTAGAATCAGCGGGTTCTGGTCCTCCGTCAGGTATTTCCTGAAGCAGGGGGCATGTGTGCTGCTGATGTACAAGATGATTGCAGGTGTCACAGGTGTAATTTTAGGACTAAATATTTTAGGACTCACAGCTTATTTTATTATAAATTATATTAGAGGCAAGGTTATATATAACTGGCATACCAAACCTCACATACTACCAACATATAGACACAATTACCTTGGAAGAGGTTAGATATGTGTTTTATTTCATTAAAAAAAAATAATGAGTTTATAATAATAAAGGATTCCCCAATATAATAATAGTAAACACTCTCATTGTGCTTGATATAAAGTGACCATAGTCTAAGCTACATACAGATTTCTGTGTATAATTAATTCTTTTGAGTTGGATTATTTTTTGCATTTTACAAATGAGTAAACTGAGGCACAGAGATCTCATGTAATTTGCCCAAGGTCACACAGCTAAGTGAACAGCAAAGTTGGGATTTAAACTGAGGCAAGTCTGGGTCCAGAACAGCTTCCTTAGCCTCTAGTTATGCCCTGATGCTGAAATTTGGAAATAGATATTCTATTGTGAACTCCAAGAATGTGGCACGACATACATGCTACCCTTCTTCCAGAATAACAGAATCTGAGGTCAGGCACAGGACCACAGAGAATTAGCATACCACATGTGGGCTCGGGACCGCATCCTGGCCCATGGAGAGAGGGCAAGCAGAGTTGATGACCACAAGCTCATGGCTTTACCTTTCTCTTTCCCACTGCTCCCTAACTGAAAGGGGGAGGGTGGTGACCACTGTCGGCCATTTAGTCATGGGCTACACCCCAGGGAAGCCAGAGTAACAAGAGAGAAGAAGCCTGGCTTTCTGCTGGCTTTGTGGAGAAATAATTCCAGCTCCAATCATTATGTGAGAAAGAGTAAGTAAGCCTCCATCCTGCTTAAACTACTCTTGTATCAGGTCTTTGTTGCATGCAACCAAATCTGTACCCTGATACTTACCGGAGGCCTGTAGCCCCCTCGAAGATCTGGAAGGGCAGCTTGGTATTCAAATTTATCTAATAGACTTACGGAGAAGCAATGTAAAGTTAAACTCCTCCCTGCACAGAATAATAATAGTTATAAAACTAATGGCACTTACTATGCGCTGGGCAATTTTCTAAGCACTTGATACATTTTAAACCATGTATCCTCCACTATGAGGAACGTAGTGTATTTGCAGATGAAGAAGCTGAGCCACAGGAAATGTAAGGTGCTCTCCCCAAAGCACACATGTGTAAATAGCAGCGATTTCATGTATGACCTTTTTGAAACTTAAAACTAAACAGAAGTCTAATAATGGATGGAGGTCACCCTCCCCTGACATTACAGAGAGCTGGAGAGAAGATAGGGTTTACTTTCCTCAAACTTAGCTTCCAAAGGGCAGATCTTGAGCACACAGTATGCAAGGGGGACACTCCACAAAACTAACTTAGCCTGTTCCTCTGGCCCCCCCGCCCCCCCCCTCCGTCTTCCTTAACTGTGTGGTCCCCGGGGGTGGGGGTGGGGGTGTGGGGTGTGGAGTCACCACTGCTTGGCATTCCAGCCAAGGAGCCGCCTAAGCTGAACAGGTGCTCACTCATTGTTCCTGCTGGTGTTTCATGCCCCTGATTAGGGCCCCATGGGATCGAGGGAGGAGGGAGGTGACAGCTCTGAGGAGCCAGAGGACAGAAATAAACATCAGTATTTCATAGGACACTTGAGCAGGCTGGGGGGGTCTGGAAGCCAGATTCAAATTGTGAATGCCCTGCAGGAGGACTCTCAGGTTCCAGTGAGAAGGAGTCAGGCTCCTGGGCCTTGGGCAAACTCTGAACTTCCCCCCTGCTCTGGTCCAGAATGATAAAATTCAATCATTTATGCAGCATCTACAGAGCAAAGCATTGAGGAAGAAGTGAGACTGAACGGGAAGAGAAAACGGAGTGTCAGTTTCTGGTCCTGGGAGAATTACTGTTTGGGGTGGAAGGGGTAGCAGGCAATGAGAGAAATGAGACCCTAGAGGTGGACTGAGGTCAAATCATCCTGTACGTTTTGATGTCATGTTAAGGACTTCGGATTCCTGCTCAAAAACAATGAGCCTCTTGATGGATCTTAAGAGAGGAACGTGCTCAGACTTACGTTTTGTAAATGGCTGGAAGATGACAGCTTTCCTGTCTGGCCGCCTCAGGGTTCCTGCCATAACAGATCAGGATGAGTCTGTTCCAAAGCCCACTACCCAGCATTCCACCTGCTGCCACTCCCGCCTCTGCACGGAAGCTCTTCAAGTCAAAGTTACTGACAACTACCACATGGCCAAAGCCAGTGGTTGATGCTGGATCTTCATCTACATTTGCATATCAGCGGCATTTGACACACGTGGTGACTCACTCCTTGTTGAAATATTCTTTCTTGGGTCTTAGGACTGCAGAACCAAATGGATTTCGTGCTACCTTCATAGGGGCATTTTCTCAATTTCCTTTATGGGATCATCTGTCACTTCCCAAACTCTATGTGTTGGGGCACCTCCTTCCCTGAGACCCTCACTCCTACTTGCCCTCCACATGGTTTCAGTGCACTGCCAAGTCCTGTCAGCTCTACCAACGTACTCTTCACGACTGCTTCTCACCGGCTCCACTGCCTCTGGACTTTGGCCGTAGCCCCTCTTGATTGGTCTCCCTGCTTCCACTCTTGCTTTCTTAGAGTCTAAACTCCATACAATAAGCAGAACACTCTTTCACAGTTTTTTGTTTGTTTTTTTTAAAACTATCCTCTGATAAAACTCTTCTCACTTTCCATAGCACCATCAGAATAAGATTCCGAATCTTGACCTGGTTCCTGACCCACCTCTCGTTGCTGCCCTTGCTCCCAGGCTCTCCCTGCCATCACTGTGTGCTCTAGCCACACCTTGGCTTCCTTGTACCCCTCCTCTTATGCCTTCCTCCCTTGGGGGTCTTTGCACTTCCTCTGCCGGGAACACTTTCCCCAGCCACCCTATAGTTTGCTCCATCCCCCAAAGAAGCCTCTGCTCTGATGTGACCTCCCCAGAGAAGCCTTTCTGGACCTTCTTATATAAAAGAGTGCTTTGTATAGCTCTCTATTCCCCTCATCTGCTTTATTTTTCCTCTTAAGCCTCACCATCTACATGTTGCTTATCAGTTTAATTTATGGTCTGTCACACGTCACTAGGACCTCAGTTTTAGGAGAGCAAGAACTGGCTCTTCTATTTACTATTGTTTTCTAGTACCTGAAGCAAAGCCTGACACATCAAATTTACTCTCTAAATTCTTACTTACAGAAGAAGTTACTGGCTCTCGCACACAACTTACATGCAGATTTAAGTACACACACACACATCAAAGTCCTCACATACCCTCTGGTGTACACTAACTGTTTCTCACTTTTACTTTTACACATCTGTGGGGTTTCCACAAAGTGCCTATTCATGTGACTGCCCCCAACATCAGGTGAAAGTTAAGACCAGCTTTTAGAGACCACAGACATAAAAGAAGATATCTAGATAAGCTTTGAAATCTATGTGGGAAATGAGAGGGAGGATATGGAAATTTTTAACTAGTCTGCATAAGGACTTTAAGGCCACCTAGGATGCTCTGGTATACACCCATGCACACTCCAACCCACACACACATTCTCATCAGCCATAGGCACAGATTCACACATGTTTATCACCACACAGGTATACATACAGACACATGCCTACTCACCTATTCATACATACTCATGACTCATGTACCCTTAGGGTCTTCACTACACAGATGCCCAGACATTAAATTTTCCTCTGGACATACCATAGTGCTAATACACTCAAACACACTCATGCCTTAAGGAGATACTCACACTCACTTGCTGTCTTTCTATCTCCACACACCAGCACACAAAAATGACTCACGTTCTCTTGCAAACTTACTTATCCACATGCACAGTCACAGAAATACCTACTCTAATACTCTTAGATATTCCAGCCCATATTTACACACATTTACTAGAACACTCAAGTTCATTTTTGTGCATCTACCTGCACGCACACAGACACATAAACACTTTAAGAACTAAAATGCTGCATCCTGTTGTTATAGCAACTGAAGCCCTCCAACCACCTAGGAAAGAACAAGGACACATGGAGGCAAAAACCCAGAGCAGCTCTGTGGAGGAGGGTGGGCCTTGTGGCTATGAAGATGGTACTCTGAATGGAGGCCATTCTTTCCCACTTCTTTGAGAAAACTGATGGGGTCAGATGGAACCTCCCCACACTGCCTGGTGGGCCCCCTAAAATATGCCTGCATCTACAGTTTTACCTCCTTTCTCTCAGTCCAGTGGCAGTGGTCTTCTCTCTTCTTATGTGGACATTCTCTGCCTGTGCTGAGGATCTCATGCCTTTTCATCTCAACCCAGATGCCCCTCCAAATGTATTTGCTCTTGGCTACTGCTTCTCAGATGCAGAACCCACTCCAATGTCTTCCATGGTGAGAATCCCCTCTCCCAAACATTCATTTCCCTCTGGTCACCTCCTTTCATCTTCAGAGCCAGGTTTCTCAAAAGAATCCTCTACACTTGCTGCCTTCACTTCTGCACTGCACCATACAACCACTACAATCAGGATACTCATCTACTGACTAGTGCTGTGCTGGCAGAGCCACCATTAACCACTGTTTTGTTAAATGCAGTGGATACTTGAGTGTCCTCAATGATGTTGACTTAGTTTCCTTCTGCTCTGATTCTCCTTGGACCTCTGGCCATATACCTTCCTCATTCTGTTTCTTTTCTAGTCTTGTCTTTCTCTTCTTGCCTCATAAATCTCCTTGTTACCCCCAGGGCCCTGTCCTGGATTTTTCTGCTCTATTTATTCTACATGCACTCGAAATCATTTACTCTTCATGGGTTCAACAACTGCTCCCAGCTGTGCTTTGAGTTTCACATTGATGTATTAAAACCTTGCTGGGAACTTCCAAACAGATGTTTCTCAAGCACCTAAAATTCTACTGAGCTTAGTATGTCTCCTCTCCCATCCTACCCTTCTAGCCATGTTCTCTGTATCAGGTTATGGTTCTATCACACACCTACTCCCCTAGGCCCAGAATCTGGCCATCATCTTAGACTACTTCTCACTCTTCTATACCCAACTAGTTAGCAAGTCCTTGAGATTCCATATGTTTTCCATCTCTCAAATCTGTTTTTCAAAAATTGCCTTCCTTCTCATCCCAAAAAAATTCAAAAGCATGTTATTTCCCACCCACCTATTTAAATCATCTTGTATCTAACCTTCCTGCTCAAGTTACTTGTCATCTTTAAATCCTTCTTTAGCCCACTGGGGAAATTTTGTATCCAGACAAAACTCTTGCTTGCCTCCTGTTCTACTGTCCCTTTCCCTTAGTACCTATAGATGCTTAGTTCTGGCCATATGGATATTCCTGAATTTCCAGGACAATTCCAGAATGTTCAAGCCTCCATGACTTAGTTCATGCTGCCTGGAATGACCTTATCTCTCTGGTTTCCCCATGACTTCACTCGATGGGTGGTCACCTAATTATCTTTAAAGACTCAACAGTCCCTGCTTCCTTAAGGACTTTACTGACCATTTTTACCCCTTTTTTCTTTGTTACCTCACATCTCCTGAGCAGGCTTCTATTATCACAACTGTAATACTTGAGTACCATTAGCATGGATCTTTCTTTTACTGCATGAAGCTTCAGGAAGGCAGGGTATTTTACTGTCTTAGACACCACCCTATTGCATATGTCTGTGCTAGTCCATTGTGTGTTAACAACCTGCTCAGTGCTTCATAGATGAAGTACTGTGTACATAAAGGCCATGGCAGCACCTGAGAGAGTGACTAACACTGACTTTGGAGATATATCTATAGCATTGTTGCTAATTCTCAATGTATGGACCAAATCCAGTGGAAACATGGTTTGGTTGACACATACAGGATTTGTAAAAACTGGCTAAGTCCTGAATTCACTACAGACCTACAATTCCCTTTCATTTCACTCAACACTTTCATGTATTTTTGTTACTCGCCTGGTTCCTGAATGAATTTAAGTTCAAGACTTCTAAGTTAGACCAAGATAAGATTTGGGGCATATAAAGAATAGAAAACGCTGTTGTACAGCGGCTAGAAAAGGTGATATTTTAGGATCAAATGTCTGTGTTTGAATCAAAGATACCTGGCTTACCAGCTACCTGTCAATAGGCAATTTAATTCACTTTTCTGAGCCTCAGTTTTCTTTCGTTGTAAACAAGGATGCTAAAAGTACCTAAATCACTGTTTGTAATGAAGACCAAGTAAGAGAATACATATAAAGCCTTAGAAGAACACATGGAATATATGTTAGGTATTATTCAGTACCATTCATTGGGCAGAGGAAATCATAGAGGCAAAGGATTCAGAATTTGAAAGAACTTTGCATGTTTGGGGAAAATTAAGCTAATGAGGATGGAGTATAAAATGAATGGGGGATTACAAGGGATAGAAATCAGGCCTCATTGCTTGTTTTGCCTATACCTAGCTAAGGACAAAAAGCAAAACAGACACTCAGTATATCTTAGCAGGGGTGCATGATTGAAGAAATGCATAATATGCCCAAGACTATCATTGGCTGGGGAGTCTGGCTACCTGTGGCCTGGATAAAAATTAAAGGGATTCATTCATGGTTCATGTTTTGAGCTCCTCTTGTGCCCTAGGTACTGTACTGGGTGCTTATGAGATATCATTAAGCAAAATGAAGATCTCTGCCCTCCTTCCTGGTCATTACATTCTAGCAGGGGAAGATAGGAAATAAGTAATATGTATAACCATTAAGTGACTTTTATATAATGTATTAGAAAGCATTAAGTTCTGCACTCCCTGGGGATGCTTGGGTGGCTCAGCAGTTGAGTGTCTGCCTTCAGCTCAGGGCATGATCCTGGAGTCCAGCATCAGGCTTCCTGCAGGGACAGTTCTCACACCCTGGCTCCTATGGGGAATAGATGGGGTGGGAAGGGTACAGAGATGCATCCTATAGGAAAAATCTGTGAGGTAATCCAAAAGAGGGTAGTAACAGTAACACAGGGAGAAGAGACTCAGGTCTATCTTTAGATTTTTATAACCATTCAGTTTTTCATTGTGTCAACATTTTATGATTTTTTCCAAATTATTTGGACTATCGTAAAGATATAAAAATTATAAATAAATTATATTATGAAATATAATATTTTACTTGTCAATGGTATCCTTAGTTCTTAGGATGTGGGAATAAGATTGTATAACATTGTGATTTATAAGAAATATATATTTGGTCATCTGAATGATGTATGTTTCTAATATATATTTGAATGTTACATCCGAATGTAATATCTAATATATACTACTATACATAGTAGTACACATACTAACTAGTATATATATACTAATATCTGATATATACTAATATATATTTGGTCATCTGAATGTTTCTAAAATGTATCCAGTCTTTGTCCAGGGTTTCTGGCACACTCCTAAAATCCTTGGAATTATCAGTGATAAGGGCCATGAAAGCATCTTGTATTATGTTAATCAGGTGACTTTTGGAAAGCCCTTAGGTAACCTGAGAGTGGGAGGTGGCCTGGAGAACCAACCTAGTGATTAGAGGTTAGAACTTCCAGTCCCAACTCCCTTACCTCAGGGGAGGCGAGAGGGTCAGGAAAATGAATCAGCCAATGGTCAGGGATTTAGTCAGTCTTGACTATGCAATGAAGCCTCCATAAAACCCAGAAGGAGTGCAGGGGCTCCCCAGTTGGTGAACATGTGGAGGAGCGGGTACCCTGGTGCCCCTGGAGAAGGCAGGAAAGCTCCGCACCCTTTCCCAGACCTCATGCTACACATCGCTTCCTCTGGCTATTATTTCGTATCCCTTATCATGTCCTTTAATAAACTAGTAAACCTAAGGGAGTGTTTGCCTGAGTTCTGTGAGCTGCCCGAGCAAACTAAAAGAACCCAAGGAGGAGGTGGTTGGAACCTCCAATCTGTAGTGGGCAGGTCAGAAACACAGGTGCCAGCAGGGAGTTTGTTACTTGCATCTGAAGTGGAGGTTGGCTGCTCTTGTAGGACTGAGCCCTCCCCCTGTGGTATCTGCAGTAGTCTCTGGGTAGATAGTGTTAGAATTGACATGAAATCTTTAACATCCTGCTGGAGTCAAGGAATTGCTGGGTGTTGTGTGTGGAGAAGCTCCCAGACATTATAACTGGGTTTGGGAAACTTAAAAGAGGTTGGATTGTTATTTTTCTTGTTATTTATTACAAAAGAAGCAAAATAATTTTACTCTCTATTCCTATAAGCAGGAATGTCTTGGTATCTTTGTGGATTTCTCTAGGGAAAAATTTTATTACAAATTTCAAGCCAAAACACCTCAGAGAATCCTAAGACCCTACCATTCAGACACTCATTTCCTGAAATAATTGCAGTTTTTAACTTTTTAATGGAATTATTAGAAGGATAGAAAATTGCTGAGAGTACCTTTAATGGGTTAAATGAATAAAACCAATTTAATCTTACCAACTGCAGCTTTTATCTACCCTTAATGTGTTTGTTCAATCATAACACGTACCTATGAGTGCCCAAATCTGAATGGTTTCAAGAAAACTGGACTTTTTTAACTGAGTTCACATTCTTTGGCCTTAAAGTAGTGCTTATTAAAAAATGGTGGTGAGAGGGTAGGTGGTGGTGAGAAGTGTGTATTTGTGGGTATATCTGCATGGGTGTATCTGTGGGTGTGTAGGTATATCCGTGTGTGTGTGTGTATGTGTGTGTGTTGTGTGCATGTGTGTGTCTGTGGGTAGGTGCATCTATGAGTATGTGGATGTGTCTGTGGGTGTGAGTGACTGTGGGTGTGTCTATGTGTTTATGTCTGGGTGTGTTTCTCTGTGAGTGTATCTATGTGTGGGTGTGGGTGTGTCTATATATGTGTGTCTACCTGTGGATGTCTATCTGTGTGTGTATGTGGTGGGAAGTGTGTTAGGGTTTCTCAGCCTCAATACTACAGACATTTGAGGTCAGATAACTTTTTGGGGGAGACACACAGGAGATGTCCTGTGCATGTAGGATGTTTAGCAGCAGCCCTGCCCTCCATTCACTAGACACCAGTTCCAGCCCCCTCAGCTGTGACAACTAAGAATGTCTTCAGGGATTTCCAGAAGTCTCCCAGGGTAGCAGAATCAGTCGTGGTTGAGAACCATTGCTCCATCTCATGACTCTGTGAGCAGTTAACACCGACTTTATGTTACGCATTTCTTCAGTGGGTCTGTCCTCTGGACCCCTAAATTCTATGATTCCATGAACTCCGTTCCACTAGAGCAAAGCTCTGTAGAAGTGAATGCTGCCCCTCTTGTTTGCTGCTGAATTCCAAGTACCTGGCATGAAATAGAAAACCAACCAGTATTTGTTGCATCCATGAAAAATGTCTTTCAAAACAGGCAAATCTGAAATATCACTTATCAGATAGACCTCATGCCCCTGGTTAAGTAGCTTAACTCCCCAGCTCATCAGTTTTCTTATCTACAAAGCGAAGACAATAATAGTACCTACCTCATGGGCTTGTTATGAAGATTAAATGTAGGGCAACCCTACGTTCTGATTTGCGTGGAACAATTTTGCCTGATGTCTCAGCATAGTTATTAATAACTATTTCCACTCTCAAACGTGTCCTGGTTTGGCTGATAAATCATAAGGCAACTATCTTGTGCTGGTCTCAGCCTGTCAAAGAGCACTGTCATGGGCCTGGCTCCATGGTTCTTATTAGGACTGCAGGGTGCCCTTGCAGTAACCCTTAGAAATAGTGAGGTGGCGGGGTGGTGCGGGGGTGGAGGGGTTTACTTAAAAGTCCTGAAATTTACAAGGCACCAGGTCACAGGTAGAGAGAGAGAGAGAGAGAGATAGTACACAGGCCTGGGGGTCAGCTTTTATTTTTTTATTTTTTTATTTTTATTTTATTTTTTTTTAAATTTATTTTTTATTTTTAAGGATTTTATTTATTTATTCATGAAAGACACAGAGGGAGACAGAGGAAGAGGGAGAAGCAGGCTCCATGCAGGGAGCCCAATGTGGGACTTGATTCCTGAGCTGAAGGCAGTTGCTCAACCACTGAGCTACCCAGGATCCCCTGGGGTTCTGCTTTTATTGGGGTCGAATTTAGGGGCTTAGAGTTTCTTGGGCTGATTCTTTATTGGTGAATTTAAAGCATAAGGGTGAAATTTGAGCATAGGAAGAGAAAAAATGAGAGGCCCAAATGGCCAGTTACCAAGTCAAATCAGATCTCTGAAACAAAGAAGATGGGTACGGGGCTAGCTCCTCTCTAGTCCTATATTTGTGGAGAGAACCCTCTTTGAAATGGATCCCTGTGCAATCAAAGCTCAAGTCGGGCACTGGCATCACAAAAGGCCGGTCTCAGGGCTTACCCTACTGCAACTAAAGTTATCGCGTCTGTGTGCTGTTTAGAAAGTGCCTGGCCCATGGCAGGGAGGCCACAGTCCTTAGTTACTATCAGGGCTGCTCTCCTGATTGAAAGTCCTTGCTGGCCCTCCCTGTGGTTAACAGGATGTCCAGCTGTGCCCAGAGGCTTACATGTTTCTCCATGATCTGATTGTTGTGGATGCTTCCAGAACCCTCTCTCTTTACTCACTCCTGTTTACTTTCAAAGCTTCAGGTTCTCTAGCAAAGTCACGATCTTCTTCAATTCCAGGACATTGAACTAGTTCTTCTTCTATCTGAAAAAAAGCCTTCCCTAGCTCTCATTGGTCTAACCCTGATTTGTACTAGGGATCTTGGTTTAAATGCTACTTCTTCCTGGAAGCCAGCCCTTAATCCACAGACTAGCTTTCTTGGTTCTATGTTGTCACCGTACCTGGTACCCCAGGTTATGGTAATTAATGCTTTATAGTCCATCATTTTTTATTGGGCTGGAGGTTGTGTGATACTGTGGCTTGTAACTACTTTGCTCGCTATTGTGTCCTTAGGATAGAACTTACACTAGGTAGTCAATAATTATTTATTTACTGGATGAATAAGTTAACTTGTTCATGTCAGATCCTGTCTCTGACTCTGCCTGTGAGTTTGCCATTTACTTACGCCCTTGGAGACTCATTTTTCTCATTATGATAATGATGATCACACAATACCTCATCGTTAAGAAGAAATTGTGTACAGTTTCTTGTACACAGTAGGAGATATATATATACCTCCTCTTCTAAGTCAAATCTTAAGCCCCTCTCAAACAGAGTTGCCATTGTATTTCTCCTGTTTGACCTCAAGAAGTGGGAAACAACCTCAAATTCTTCCTAATCGTACTTGAAGGATGAGATTCTGATAATGAATGAAAGATGATTTTGTCATAATGGGGTTTCATTTTCATACTGCTAGGTTGAAAAGCAATTTAAAGGAAAAAAAATGTCATGTGTCCTAAATGGTTAATGATCCTCAGCAGGCAATCTGTCTGGCATGAGAAAGACTTCTTTTGCAATCTGACAGCTGATCTATAATCAGGTTCTGCTAGGCTGCTATCCCGACTCCTCCCCTAGCTCTCCACGGGGCTCAGCAAACACCCTATGGAAGAAAAAAGCCCAAACCTTTTATTATATGCATTTCTGATTTCCCAGAAGCTTCTCAACAGAGGGGGACTTGCAGATGCCTGCCAGATGTTGCTTTATCTTGTGGGAGAAGAATGCCTTTCCAAGTGTTTTGAGATTTATGCTTGTAAAATTAGAGCTGATGTATTCTTTCCCTTCTTCCTTTATTCCTTCAATAAACGTTAATTTAGCAACTACTATCTCAGGGACTGTGATTGCAAAGATAAGCTATATAGTTTTTGCCATGAAAACTCCCAATGTAATAAGGGATATTGAAGAATCAAGCAATTGTTGTAATAAAAAGTGATTGCTGCTCTAACAGGAAGTGTTCAGGGTGATGTAGGAACCCAGAGGATGGGTGCCTCATGTATTTCTGTGCTGGACTCAGTAAGGGCTTCCTAAAAGAGGTGTTGAGGAAGATACCCATAAATTAAACAACGGAATAAAGTATTTTAGGCAGAAGGACCGGCACTGGAAAAGGCACAGAGAGCGAAGTAGCCTAGCATGGAGAGGAGATATTAAATTACTCAGGAGAGGGGCTTTATGTGCCAACCAAAGAGGGTTATAGAAATGAAGATGAAGAGGTAGACAAGATTCAGGTCAGGAAAGCCTTAGAGGTCACATTTAGGTGATGAAGCTTATTTCAAGGCTATGGATAAAAGTTCTTTATTTGAGTCTATCCATTGGTCCATCATCGGTCGTCTATCGATTTACCCATCTAACCTCTCTCTCGGCCTTGCTTTTTTACTTTTTCTAATACTATCTTTTAATTAATAGAAATTCTAATTTCAACTTAAATTATCCAAAATTATCCAAATGTTTCCAGTTAGTTTTTTTGTATCTACTTTATGTATTCCTGTTTCAGTTGAAGTATAGATGACATGTAATATTAGTTTCAGGTGTACAACATAGTGGTTTGACAGTTATATACATTACAAAATGCTCACCACAGTAAGTAGTTACCACCTATGGTAATCAGCATACAAGATTATCACAATGTTATTGGCGAAATTCCCTATGTTGCACTTTTCATTCCCTCATTTATTTCATGACTTGAAGCTTGTACCTCTTCCACCTATTCCGCTATCCCCCTCTCCTCTGGCAGCCACCAGCTTGTTCTCTGCTTAAGAGTCTTTCTGATTTTGTTTGTTTGCTTGTTTGTTCATTCTATTTTTTAGATATTGCATATAAATAAAATCATATAGTATTTGTCTTTCTCTGTCTGACTTGTTTCACTTAGCAGAATACGTTCCAGGTCCATCCATATTGCCATGAATAGTAAGATTCCGTTCCTTTTTAATGGGTGAGAAATATTCCATTGCGTATATGCCACATCTTCTTTATCCATTCATCTATTGATGGACATGTATCTACTTTAACATAACCTTGCCTATCCCAATGTTATGGAGATACCTCATAGATTTCTTTTAGAAGATTTATTTATTTAATCTTCCACATTTAGATGTACTATCCATTTTTAATCAGTTTTCTAAATGATTAAAATTGCATTCAATAAGTTACAATTCATTACTGTCATTTTTTTGAAAAATTTTTACTTAATCATCTCTAATGCAGTGTAATTGATATATAGCAAAATGGATACAATTGAATATATCCTGATAAGTTTGGCTTACTTGTACACCCATGAAACCATCATAGCAATCAAGAAAATGAACATATAGATCATCTCTAAAAGGTTACTAATGTCCTTGGGAATCTCTCCCTCCCACATCTCTTTGCCCCCAGGCAACCACTGATCTTTCTGTCGTGACACATTAGCTGACATTCTCTAGAGGCTTATATAAATGAAGTCAATGGCATGTACCTCATTTTATCTGGCTTTCTTAAAACTCAACATAATTATTTTGAAATGTATCAATGTTGAACATACACATAGCTCAATCCTTATTTTTGAGTAGTAGCCATTTGTATAGATAAACAATTTGTTTATCCATTCACCTCTTAATGTATATTTGAGCAGTTGTCAGTTTGAGACCATTATATATATAACACTGCAATGGACATGAGTGCACAAGTCTTCCTATGCTCATATGCTTTCTTTTATCTTGGGTAAATGTTCAGGTATTGAATACGTACTTTGCAAATCTTTACTTCCAGTCAATCATTGGTCTTTTTGTTGTCTTAAAAAATATCCTAAATTTAATTTTTTAGATTTCACATTTAGTTTTATAATTAAAGTTAATTTTGTATATAAATATAGATAGATGATGGATATCTAATTGCTCTTGTACCATTTGTTGAAAAAACTGTACTTTGTCCACTGAATTATTTTTGCACTTTTGTTGAAAATCAATTGACCATGTAAGTACAGTTCTATTTGTAGAAAATATATACTATTCATTGATCTATTTGTCTGTCTTTACACTAGTACCATGCCATCTTGATTTCTGTAGCATCATAATAAATCTTGATATCAAATAGTTTATATCCTTCGGACTTATTTCTTAAGTATTTTTATATGCTACAAAAAAATTGAGAAGTTTTTTTTAATTAGCATTGTGTTTCATTTATATATAAATGTGGAGAAAAACATCTTTTTAAATTATTGGGTTTTTCAATTTAAGACACAGCCTTTCATTTATTTAAGTCCTCTTTATACTTTCTTTGCAAGGTTTTATAATTATCCATGAACATGTCTTAAACACCCTTTGCTAGATTTATTCCTTATGTTTTATATTTTTGGTGCCACTGAAAATATTGTTTCTGTGATTTTATTTTTTTGATTGTTCACTGCTGCTATGTAAGAATAGAGTTGATTTTGTATATCTATGTTGTATCCTACAACATTGCTAAATTCACATATCTGTGGTGGCAGTTTTGTGTAGTGCAGGTGATTTTTTTTTAAATTTAGATGATCATGTTACTTGTGCAGGGAGTTTTACTTCTTTCTCTCTGAGTGGGAATTCTTTTATTTCCTATTTGCACCTTACACTGACTAGAATTTTCAGTACAATGTTGAGTGGAAGTGTTGAGTGTGGACAGCTTTATCTGGGTTTTGATTTTAGGGGAAAACTGTTAGTCTTTCACTGTTAAATATTCCTTGTAGAGTTCCCATAGATAGTTGTTGCCAGGTTAAGAAACTTTTTATTCCTAGTTTGCTGAAGGTTTTTTTTTTTTTTTTTTTAATCAGGACTGGATATTGAATTTTGTAATGATTTTCTTCTTTTTTTTTTTTTTGAGATGATCAAATGATTTTTCCATTTTAGTCTGTTAATATGTGAATTATTTTCATGATTTTCAGATGTTTAAGGCCAGCTGATGAGCAGTTTTGATTTCACTTGTAACCTTAATTCCCTTTTGCCATATGTACTAGTTTCTTATTACTGCTGTAAAAATATTACCCTCATTTGGCCTAAAACAATAAAATTTATTCTTTTACAGTTTTGTATGTTAGAAGTCCAAAATGAATCATAAAGTACTAAAATCAAAGTCTCAGTAGGGCTGATTCCTTCTGGAGGCTCCAGGGGAAAATCTGTTCCTTGTCTTCCAGCTCCTGGAGGCTGCTGGCATTCCTAGGCTCCTGGTTACATTAATCTCTGTTTCTGTTGTCACATCACTCTTTCCTTTGTCTTTGACCTTCCTGTGTCCCTCTAATAAAGATCTCTGTAAGTACAGCAGGACCACCCGAATAATCCAGAACAATCTTCCTCATCTCAAGATTCATAAGTTAATCACATATGCACAGTCCCTTTAACCATATCAGTTAACAGTCACAGGTTCTGAGGATTAGAATGTGGAAATAACTGGGGGAGGCCATCATTCAGTCTGCTGCATCATGTAACATAATATATTCAAAGATGTTAGGTTGGGCCATAAACATTTTGGGGTGACTATTATTCTGTCTACGATACCCCCTTTACCTGTGATTTGTTTCTCCTGAATGTATGAAGATATTAGAAGTTCAGTATCTGTTCCTCACACCCCTCAACTCTTATCTCATACTTCATCTCTTTGTCGTATTGTGTTATATTCCTAGGCTAATTACTTGGTTCAGTCTTTTAGCTCATTAATTGACTCCTCAGCTGTTCATGTTCTGCCATTTATATATTAATATATTTTTTCTAATTATCCTACTTTTAAGTTCCGGCACTATGCTTCTGTTTCATGGCAGATGTTTTTTTTTTTAACCTCCCTGAGGATATAACTATATTTATTCTGAAGCATTTTCTGTATTCTCAACTATATTCGTTCTTTGGGAGAGGGGGAGGGTTAATTTTTCAGATAGTTTGATCCTTTTTCAAGGTACATGTTTGTTCAAATATTTAATCACTCTTGGTTGGTCCTATTTGCAGTCAAAGGGTAGACTGAACCATAGTGGCAGCTGGCACACCTGTTGTTACACCAAATATATATCTCCGTTTACTCATCAATAAATCTAAATTCTGGACATTACAAGAGCATTTCATTAGTGATGACAAATGAGTGGAAAGGTGCATATCTAAAGTTTTTTTACTTTACCATCTGGGTGTTCTATCTTGTTTCTCTGGACATAGAACATATTAAGTCTCCCAAGATAAACCTATACTTCTGAATGTTCTTACACATTTACCTCAGATTCTGCTGTATCTATTTCTCCAAAGCCAACATTCATGCTAAGAGCCTTTCCAAGATAAGTCACTTGTTTAGTCTATATATTGGTTTTCAGGGCTTTTCCCCCAGGGCAGAAACCATTGCCACCAGATGTTCAATATGGAGGAGGCAAAGAGGGTCAATGGGAGCAGCTATTCCAAATTTAGTTCTTTAATTAATTTCTCTGATTCTTTTCCTGTGCTCCCTGTAGATCTTTGTATTTAGTAATTCTTAGTTTGACATTTCTCTGGAGAGTCTTTTTTTTTTAAAGATTTTATTTATTTATTCATGAGAGAGATAGAAAGAGAAAAGAGGCAGAGACATAGACAGAGGGAGAAGCAGGCTCCCTGTGGGGATCCTGATGTGGAACTTGATCCCAGGACCACAGGATCACACCCTGAGCCAAAGACAGATGCTCAACCACTGAGACACCCAGGTGCCCCTTCTCTGGAGAGTCTATGGGAAAACCAGCTTTAACATCAGTACTTGTTTCTCTCCAAAGGTGAATTTTTGTATCCTTGTTTCTCCTTTAGACCAAATCACTCTAGCTTCTTTTTCTTTCTCTTTGATGTTTGTTTTTCTAGATTTATAAGTGGAATTGCTGAGTTATCAAGTATGTTCTTCAGCTATACAGTAATAGATATTGCCACTTTATTCATCAAAGTGTTTGAAACAGTTTCTATTCCCACCACAACATAGAAGAGTCCTTGTTTATTGACATCCTCATAGTCCTCAGTATTGTTATACTTTCTAAATTTTGCTTAACTGACAGGGATAAAATGGTACTTCATTTTAGCTTTAAGTTTCATTTTCCTGTATATTGGTGAGATAGAGTATCTTCTCATATTTTATTGGGTATTTAAATAAAATTAAAATTTTATTAGTTAATTTACCTTTTCATTGATAAGGAGTTTCTTCTATGTTCTAATTAGTAATTCTTATTGATCATATTGAATTCCAGATATCTTCTGGAAATGTGTGGTCTCTTTATTTAGTTTTGATTTTTGAGTTTTGATTTTGATGTAGTATAATTTAACTTTTCTTTATGCTCTGTGTGTTTTTTTAAAAAAGATTTTATTTATTTATTCATGAGAGACACAAAGAGAGAGGCAGAGACGTAGGCAGAGGGGAGAGCAGGCTCCTTGTTGTGTCTGCATTTTTTTTTAATAGAACTATGCTGCCATGAGTTGATATAGATAGCCTCTCAATGTGATGTATGTAACAATAATAATTTTGTGAAATTAGTTGAGACTGACTTATTGATCTAGTAGCCATTAACTTCTGTAAATGTTAATTATATACTCAAGAAGAATATGTATTTTTTTATTTGGGCAAAGGACTCCCGTAAGGACTTTTAGATCACACATATCAATCACATTGCTCAAATCATTTGTCAATTGTCTTGTCCTATTCCTTTATGTACAAAGTTTTTTTGTCCGCTTTTCCTATTGACTATTAGGAATGATATATTAAAATACCCTATAGCTATCCACTTTAATTTTTTTCTATTTGATTTTATTATTCTCTTTGTTTTTCTACCGTTAACTATGTATGCATGTATATACAGGTATGTAATGTTCATGAAGTTTATTTTTCATGATTATATAATAATCCTTTTTGTAATCGTAAGGTTTTGGTTTTGAGGTTAATTTTTTATTCTGCTATTACTATAAAGCACCAGTTTGGGTTTTTTTTTTTTTTTCTTTTCCCCAGAACTTACCTAATACATCTTTATTCTGATTATTTTACTTCCAACATTTTCTTGTCCTTATCTTTTAGGCATGTATTTTGTCTCTTGTAAAACACATATAACTGAATATATCGGTTTGTTAAGTCTGTCATAACAAAGAACAATACACTGGGTGGCTTAAACACAGAAATGGATAGTCTCACAGTTCTACAGGCTAGAAGTCTGAGATCTAGGTGTTGGCAGCTTAGGTTCCTTCTGAGGGTTGTGAGGAACAATCTGCTCCATACCTCTTCCCTAGTTGCTGGCAGAGGTGATAGTAATCCAGGCATTTCTTGGTTTATAGAAATATCACCTGATCTCTGACTTCATCTTCACATGTGTCCTCCCCAAAATGTCTCTTGGTCCACATTTTACCCTTCTTCTATGGACACCAGTCATATTGGTGTGAGACCCACCCTACTCCAGTGTGACATCATCTTAACTATTTATATCTGCAATGATCCTACTCCAAATAAGGTCATATTCTGAGGTACTGGGGATTAGGACTACAACATATGGATTTTAGGGAAACACAATTCAACCCATTTACACTTAGTTTTAAAATTCAATCTAAAAATACATGTGGGGGTTCCTGGGTGGCTCAGTTGGTCACCTCTTGATTTTGGCTCAGGTCATGATCTCAGGGTTGTGAGATCCAACCCCACAAAGGGCTCCACATTCAGTGAGGATCTGTTGCTCTCCTTCTCCCTCTGCTCCTCCACTCACTTGTGCTCTCTCTTGCTAAACTAAATAAATAAATCTTTAAATCTTTTTTAAGAATTAAAAAAAATACATGTGTATATGCACATATATTATCATATACATATTTTGTATACAATTTTGGATACAAAAATTTTGTGTACATATTTTATATACAGGTATACTGTATATAAATATATATTTGTGTATCCGTATATATTTGGATTTATATCTACTTTTTTCTTTCTATTTGATCTATTTTATACTTATATTTCTCTTTTCCTGACTTATTGATCAAATAGTTTTAATTCTTTTTTTCATTTTTTGGAAGTTACACAGTGAATTTTGTTTCTTTTTGTGACAATCTTTAAAATTTAATCAAGTGTATAATCTTTTCCAGAACTACACAAGCAACTTAGATGAATTTTCCCAACATATTCTCATATTACTTTCATTATTACTAAGCATATTTTTATTTACAACTTGTTTTGAACATGCTTCCAAGTTCATCATTACTATTATCACTGTTTAGTACAGACAATACTTCTGAAAACCTACCATCCTTTGTCATATCCAAATCCTCCCTCTGGACTGAAGTTTTTTCTTTCTGACGTGTATTTCAGACTTTCATTTGGTATAGAAATTTAAATAATCAACTCACTTCTGTTTTCCTGAAAATAATAAGTTAGTGATTTTAGATGGAAAGCTGTTCTATTTTCCTCTTGACTGCTTTAGCAAATTCCCTCCATTTTGTGTTTTTCAGTGTGTTTGGATGTGAATTTTAAAAAAATTTATCCTGATTGGTATTCATTGTGCTTCCTAAATCTGAATACAGGATTTCTTCATCAACCGTAGAAAATTTTTACCCATTATATCTTCAACAATTGCCACACACCCCCATTGTTTCAATGTCTTCCCTAGAAATCTGATTAGATGTGTGTTGTAAATTTCTGTTTGTTCTCTATGCCTGATATGTTCTCTCTCTTTTACTGTCTGTGCTGCATTCTGAATAATTTCCTAATACTTATTGCACACCAAACATTTGTCTACTATCTTTCTAAAATCACTTCTTAAATTGCTAATTTTAATCATCTTTAAGAAGATCTGTTTGGTTCTTTGTCAACCCTGTGTTGCATTCTTTTATTGTATGTTGTTTCCTTCTTGTATTTTCAAATCTGCTTTTAATTTGCCATCTATTTATCATTTGAATCCAATAATTACATTAACCAAGGTTATTGAGGGTCTAATTCTGGTATTTATTCTTTCTGCTGAATCTTGCTCTCTGATTTGATTTCTGGTGTTTTTATGTTATCCTTTTGAATTTAGATATTTTCTTCAGTACATTTTGCAGCTTTGAAAACCCCCATGAAGCCTGGATTGAAGACTTTCTCTCCAGAGAGGATTTTTCATTCACTATTGAGAGGGGACCCTGATGTGTTTGGGGTTTCTCAGTACCCCAGTCCCTCCTAATGGGCAGCCTGTGGTTAGAAATATGCAAAGAAGACTTTTTCCTTCCTGAAGCCCCTGCTAAGGCAGGCATAGTCCCACGCAGTCTCCTTTGTTACAGGACATACTTTATTCCATTATTCCCACTATTTTACCTACACTGTAGCCCCTTGAGGGTCTCTGGTTTATGCAGAGTTTCAGTTCCACTTTCTACCTTTAAAAAGCCAAAGGCCTTCTTTTTTTCTGTAACAGACAACTAAAACTCAAACCTCATGGTTAATAAGCATAGCAAATGCTTCCAGGATAGTCACTGCATGGGTGGCAGCTTAAAACTTGAATTTTCATGTTTCCCTCTGTTTCAGGTCCCTGGAGATTTATCCTTTCTCCTCAAAAGCTCAGCTCTGCATTTAAAAGATGCTTCTTACATTTTATCATTCATTTCCAACCATTAATTTTTTTTTTTTTTTACTTGGGAGTCTTTCCAAAAGTTTGTCAGATAGCAAAAAATAGAGATAATCTAACTGCTTTCTAAATTTTGCATATACATAAGAAGTGGTTCAGTGATGATATCCTCTTATATTTTCCATGTTGTTCAGTGTTTATTGTTTGTTTGTATTAAATAATTCTTTCCTATCATTCAAAGGGATTTTTATGCAAAAGGTATAAAAAGCAAGTAAGTTTGGTATACTATCTTGACCCACTTTTTGAACTGTGTTTTGAAGGTTGAGTAGACTTGCCAGGTGGAAATAGTGACCAAGTGATGCTAAGGCAAAGCAGTCATGAAAAAACAAACTTTTCAGAGGGAATGATGAAAAGTTAAATACAGTTGATTCTTGAACAATATGGGGGTTCGGAGCCCTGGCCCCCGTGGAGTTGAAAACTCACATATAACTTTTCATTATCCAAGAGCTTAACAACTAATAGGCTACTATTGACTGAAAGCTTTACTGATTATAGTCTATTAATATATATTTCATGTACTATATGTAATATAGAGTGTATTCTGACAATAAAGTAAGCTAAGAGGGAAGATGTTAGTGAGAAAATCATAAGGTAGAGAAAATACATTTACCATATTATATTGTACTGTATTTATATAAAAAAATCCATGTATAAGTGGACCTGTGCATTGAGATGAGCACTGGGTATTATTATACTATATGTTGGCAAATTGAATTTTAAAAATATTAAAAAATAAAACAACAAAAATAAGTGAACCTGTGCAGTTCAAGGCTGCATTGTACAACTGTTATCAACTATATAGCTGGAGAGCACTATCCATTAGGACAGAAACAAGATTAATCAAGGGGCACATGGGTGGCTCAGGCGGTTAAGCATCTAACTCTTGATTCCAGCTCAGGTCATGATCTCAGAGATGTGGAATTGAACCCCACATCAAGCTCTACACTCAGTGCAGAGTCTATTGGGGATTTTCCCCCTTTCTCTCCCACCCCATAGCCCCCTCTCCTCTCTCTCTTTCTCATAAATAAATAAATAAATAAATAAATAAATAAATAAATAAAATCTTAAAAAAAAAGAATCTAAAAGTGAGTTAAGTTCAGATGATATTTTAAAAAGACTCGCCTGATACAATAAGGAGTCTGGATTCTGCTATAGAATTTAGCAAAACTTGTTGCCTTTCATTTACTACTTATGAGTGGTAGGTGCCATACTGGAGATTTTACACAGGATGCTATTATTATCCACATTTTATAAATATGATGGCAAGGATAGATGTGATTTCCTAAGGTCATACAAACCCCAGGGGGTGGAGCCTGATTACAGAGCTCATGAATTAAATTAATTTCTGCAGTGTTCCCCAATAAACAAAGATAAGTTGGTAAACAATTTTAAAACAAAAGGTAAGTAATAAAACTGGTTACTTAAGGAAGATTATTCTGATGGCTGGATAGTGTAAGGAATGAGGGAATTATATACCACTCTTAGTTACTTATCAGCCCACAGGAGAAAACAGAGGGAAAAACAAAGGAAGACTTTGCAGCTGATTGTAAAGATTTGTACTTCTTCGTAAGATGGGAGGCTGTTGGAGAATTTTAGCAGAAGAGTGAGATCCCTATGAATTTTTAAAAGGACCACTCTTACGACCATATAGAGAACAGAATCATGAGAAGACAGGAGTTAAAACAGAAAAGTCCACAATGCCGTGTAACTCTTGCTTTTATTTATGAGGATAGAATATTTGAGCCTCCCTGTTTAACAGCAGAGGAGAGAAATGCGAGACAATTAAAAGAGATCCATTTTTGGAGGATCAGCCGAGTAGAGTGGCCCATGGGTGACCATACTGTCTTTCTGAGAAGAAAAGGAGATAGGAGAGATCTTGGTGAGGTAGAAACGGCAGAGATTATAAGGATGAGAAGCATCAGTGGTAAGAATATAAATCACATTCCCTTTGGTAACATTTATATTCCATACTTTAGAAATTTTCCAGGAAGCTGGAAAAGAGAAAGGGATCTCTCCATTTGGAGATCTTCTATGCAAATGAGAAGTGGTTGACACCTGCGGATTCATGTTACATGTATGCTCTCCCAATTAATGTTTTAAACAGCTTTGGAAAACAAGTATCACTACTTCCAGTTTGTAGGAAAGAAACTGAGGCTTACAGATGTTAACTAACCTTCTTAAAGCCAACCACTAGTAACTGAAAGAGATGGAATTCAAACAGTTTTATGGCCCTGAAAGGTGTACTTTTTGAGGACACCATGCTGGGAAAAAAAATTTGTCTTAATCAAGGTGAGAATTATTCTGCTCTGGATTGAAACTCAGAGGGGAGCCCAAGAAAATTTCAGGAGCGGCCCAGACACATCCTGGAGGTGGCTTTCATGCTCTCTGATGTTTTCAATGTATCACTCCAAGACCATTCTACCTGGTCCTAGAGACAGTTTCTCTCCCCAGAATTCAAGTTCAGTTCTAGTTCTTGAGGCTCTTTTTTCCTCCTGTGGGTCAGAAAGCAGAGCTCCTGAGGGTGCCCTAGTCTATTCTCATCAAGGCAGCTCTGTGTTCCCCAGGGGCCCAGGCTATTCTGAACCTTCACCTGCCCTTGCTGTTTCTTAATAGTGGAGCCTGCCAATGCCACACTGGGAGGGATGCATTTAAGAGGTGTCCAGAGGTTCTGTTAAGCAGCTCTGCTTTCGTAGCAGGCATGTTGGGGCAAGGATATGGAAATCGCTTCTCTTCCCTCACCATGGGCCCCGAGTAAAGGAGTGTGTGTGTGTGTGTGTGTGTGTGTGTCCATTTCTTTAGATAACAATATCCAACCACCTTGTCTTTTGCTTCTATTTGCTCTAAAACTTAGAGTTCAACATCTTGTGTATAAAGAGAAGAATCAGACTGACGTAAGAATTCCATGGGTCCAGATAATCACACAGGAGCACTAAAGGAAGGAAAGGTTGGGAAAAGAGTCTAAAAGAGAGACAAACAGAAAAGACAAATTCCATCAGCTAATGCAATAAATAAAGTAGGAAAGCTGTAAGGTCATACATAAAGTCAATCAATTCCTGCCAATTAAGATAGGTTCAATTTACATTTACAAAGTACCTGCTCTGTGTTGGGTGTGGGGTAAGGAGGTTTTCCTCTGGCTTTCATCACAGGTAATACTAATGCAAATTTCAGAGGTAGCCATTGTTACTTGCTGCCTTTTGCAAATGAACAAAGTGACACCCCCAAAGTAAATGCCATGGCCAAGTTTGTTCAGCTGCTCTACACATCAGAAGCTGGGTTATAACCCAAGTCTTTCTGGTTCCCAAGTTGGGCTCTTTTCACGTGATGCTGCTGCCTTTTCCAAGAATGGCTGGAAATTGGAAATGAATTGAAGGAAATTGAGCTCCTATGGAAGGAAAAATGGTGCAGAAAAATGAGTTGTGTCATTTATCTCTGCATCCACCTCAGCACTAGATCTGGTATGTGCCATTCATGAGCCATCTCTACTTTGTCCTTTTGTGTGCTCTCCCCAGGGTCATACTCCAACTTGCTCCAAGGTACTCTTGATCTGCTTTCATGGTGGTCCCCTCTCAGTTTGCCAAGACCTTTGGAATTTGATTCTATTTCTTGAGAAAGCATTAAGTGCCTGCAGTGTTGCTGACTACTGAGACACCAGTGGACATAAATATGGCCATGGGTTAGAAGGAAAAAGGAGCAAGAGATGGGATCAAATCTAGAGTCTGGTGTCTGCTTCAGATTTGGTTGTCAGGCACCTAACTGATAGCAGTAGGACCATTGAAAGATGTTGGGATTATGGATATACTTTGAAGTTAGAACTAGCTGAATTCCCAGGCAGACTGATAATGGAGTGTGGGATAAAGTGTAAGGAATGGCTCCAACAGTTTTGACCTGAGCAGATGGAATAATGAAGTTATGAGTTACTGAGGTGTTGGAGATGGGGAATGAGACCAAGAGCTCAACTTTGGACTTGTTAACCATGAGAGGTCTATTAAATAAACAATGTAAAGTCTGAGCAGGTTTGGATATATGAGTCTAAAGAGGAGAGAGGAAGTCCAGGATAGAATTATAGCTGGGGATATGGAATGCCAGGAAGCATTAGCTATAGCCACGAAATGAACTGACATCATTTGAGAAATGGTTGCTGCTGGAGAGGAGGTCAAGAAGTGAGTCCTAGAGCATAAACTTAGCATTTAATCACCAGGAAGCCGGGAGAAACCAGCAAAAGATATTAGGAATAACTGGTGAGTGGCCAGAGGTGTACAGGAAGCAAGTGAAAAATGTACTTCAAAAAAGAGGACATTTCTTCTCTCTTTTTTTTGTTAAGTGTACTTGATATACCATATTATATTAGTTTCAGGCTATAACATCGTGATTCAGCATTTATGTACATGACAAAATGATTCCCATGATAAGCAAAAGAGAAGACATTTCTACCACTGCATTGTGAACCAACCTATTCCAACATCAGGAGGAATAGTACCTAAGATGATAGAAGGATAGTACTCTTGATACGGCTGTTAGCGTCTCCAGGGTTGACTTAACCATCTCTCTCTAGTGGCTTTCAGAAAAGCAGTGGCATGGCAGGAGAAGAACAAGAGCAAAACTCAGAGGGGATGTGAAGGGACTTTGGACTGTGAACCTATGGGAGGCATCCTTTCATGAACACCTAAATCAATCAGGAACTAGCTTAAAGGGACCTAAAATTTATGGTAATCAAGTCACTGGGGACTTAATTTGAAAACAAAATTGAAATGTGTTGAACCTCTGAAATTGTATTTAAAGAGAGATTTGGTTACTTAAAAGTGTTTAAATTTTCTGCATAGTAAAGAAAAAACATAGAGTGTCAAAACAGTCTGCAAAAAAACTTACAAACCTCTGAAAGGAAAGGGTTAATTTTTTTTTACCATACTAAAAGCTCTACACCAGAAAAAGGCAACAACCAGTTTGAAAAATGAGCAAAGGATAGCAACGTACTGCTGTGGAAAAAAGAAATGTAAATGTCCAATCAATGAGAAGAAGGGTGCTAAATCTCATTCGTAATTTTAAAATGCAAATTTAAGCAATGAGATATCATTTGTCACCTTTCAAATTTACAAATATTAAAAGGATTGATAATATTCACTTTTGTCAAGGGTACCAAGCAACAGAAATTCTCATGCATAGTTGGTGGAGGTGTAGATGAACACATTTTAATGTGGTAATTTGTCAATATCAATCAAAATTTTTAAATAAATTTTTGACTTTAGAGTTGTTTTAGATTTTCAGAGAAATTAAGAAGACAGTATAGAGAGTTCCGATATACCCACACTCACTTTGCTCTGTTAATATCTTACATTACTATGGTACATTTGTCACAATTAATGAACCAATATTGATCCATTATTACTAAGTCATTACTTCACTGAGATATCTTTAGTTTTTACCTAATGTGCCTCTTCTAGTCTAGGATTCATCTAGGACACCATATTACATTTAGTCATCATGTCTCCCTGGGCTCCTCTTGGCTGTAAAGTTTCTCAGATTTTTGCTTGTTTTTGATGACCTTGACAATTTTGTTTGAAGAGTGCTGGTCAGGCATTACAAAGTCCGTCTACAAAGACTCAGTTGGGATATTCTGATGTTTTTCTCATGTTTTGACTGGCATAATATTTTCTTGGGAGGAAGACCAAAGAGGTCAAATGCCATTCATATCCCATCTTAGTAAAGGCACATAATATCACCATGAATTCTCCCTGTGGATATAGTGTTTGCCAGGCTTCTCCTCTGTATCTTCCCCCTTCCATATTGTACTCTTTGGAAGGAAATCACTATGTATGGACACCACATAAGGAGTGGAGAGATGTGCTCCAACTCCTTGCTGGTACATTATCTGCATAACTTATTTAGAGTCCTTCTGCATAAGGAATTTGTCTCTTCTCCATTTGTTTACTCAATAATTATTTTACATCAGACATTTTTATTTTATACTTAAAGTAAGAATCAAATACTACTTCATTTTGTGGCTCAAATTGTTCCAGGGTTTCCTTCGGGAGCCCTTTCACTAGGCTGCCCTGTCTCTTTGACATACCCTCATCATTGTACTTTAAAAACAAACAGGGATCCCTGGATGGCTCGGCAGTTTAGCGCCTGTGTTGGGCCCAGGGTGTGATCCTGGAGTCCCGGGATTGAGTCCCTCATCAGGGTCCCTGTGCAGGGCCTGTTTCTCCCTCTGCCTATGTCTCTGCCCCCTCTCTCTCTCTGCCTCTCATGAATGAATAAATGAATAATCTTTAAAAAAATAAAAAAAAAAACAAATAAAAACTTTCTTTTTTGCTGAAACTACAAGGTGCTCCAGGCTCATCTTGTAAATTCACTGCCCCAGTCCTAGAATCAACCATTTCTCCAAGGAGCACTGGTTCCTTTTATTAGCAAATGTTATTAGAAACCAAGATCTGGGTACAATGTATTCTTACTACTAAGATAACTTTGTTTCTAGGCCCTCATAGCTGACAGAATGAGTATACTATTACTCTACAGATACTTATCTATAAATATTTCTATATGTAAACGGCTGCATCTATATTGTTAGTGGTGTGTCTAATTCTAATCCATTACCACATGGAACATTCTAGTCTTCTTCTCTCGCTAATTTGTAACATCACATTCCCAACAGTGAGGAGCCTGGCTCCCCTCATCCATTTACTTAATTGCCTATATGTATAGTGGTTCCAGAATCATTATCCCTTATCTCGTGGGGAAACAACTATCGACTAGAATAGAGGACTTGTGTGCAGCTCATTTTACCTTCAATCTTACAGAATCCATTCATTTCCAAAGTTAACTTAATTCAGCACTTTTTTTCAGTGAGATTGTTTCGTACATTTTTTAATACAGTTAGATTATTTTTATCACATTCTTCATTCTGGATTCCATTCTGGGATTTCCTGACCTCCTAAATTACTTTTATTTTTTTCATATTTGTCTACATTTGACAAATGCAAAATGTCATGAATCCACAATTACAGGATCATACAAAATAGCTTCACCACCTTAGATCCTGTTTCTCAGCCTCTTCCTTTGACAAAAAGGTAACAATGACTGATATGCTCGCCATAGCTATAGTTTTACCTTTTCTAGAATGTTCTATAAATATCATACAGTGTGGAGTGTTTTCAGATTGTTTTTTTTTTTCACTTAACAGTATACATTAACATTACCCATATCTTTGTATGGCTTATTGTTCCTTTTTATTGTTGAATAGTATTCCATGTATGGATATAAGGGTTTGTTTATCCTCTCACCTATTAAAGAATATTCTGGATGAATCTAGTTTTGTCCATTATGAATTAAGCTGTTATAAACATTTGCATTCAGAGTTTTGGGTGTACATGATGCTTCAAATCAGTTTGGGAAATACTAGGAGTGGATTTTTTTTTTTTTTTTTTTATAAAACTATGCTTAACTTTGTAACAAATTGCCTGTTTTCCAAAGTGGCGGTACATGTACATACGGCATTCATACTAACAATGAATGAAAGTTCCTGTTGCTCTGTGCCCTTGATGACAATTGATATTACCAGGTTTTTGTTTTTGTTCTTTTGGATTTTAGCCTAACAAGTATATGTGGTGGTATTCCATTATGGTTTTAATCTTCATTTCCCTAACAACAAATGCTGTTGAGCACCTTTTCTACTTCTTTGCCACCTATATATCTTCTTTGATGAGTGTTTGATCTTCTGTCCATTTTTAAATTGGGTAGTTTCCCTATTGTTGAGTTTTATGAGCTCTTTATATATTTTGGATACAAATCCTTTACAAATATTTTCTTCTGTTTTGTGCAAATATTTTCTATTTTGTGCCTTGGATTGTTCTTTTAATGTGTCTAAAATCTCATCACCAGACTCAAAAATCACATCAATTTTCCCCTTTCTTTTTTTAAGCCTTTATTTATTTATTTGAGACAGAGAATGAGAGCACAAGCAGGATGAGGGGCAGGAGAAGCAGACTCTCTGTTGAGCAGGAAGCCCAATGTGGGACTCAATCCCGGTTCTCAGGTATCATGACATGAGCCGAAGGCAGATGCTTAACCAACTAAGCCACAGAGGAGCCCCTCTTCTTTGTTTTCTTCTACACATCTTTATAGTTTTACATTTCACATTTTGGTCTATGATATCTTTTAGCTAATCTTCTCTTAAAGTATAGGGTCTGTTTCTAGGTTAATTTGCTTATTTGGATATCTAATTATTCCAGCACCATTTGTTGAAAAGACTATCCTTTCTCAATTGAAATGTCTTTACTCCTTTGTCAAAAATCAATTAGCTATACTTGTGTGGGTCTATTTCTGGGCACTCTGTTCTGTTCCACTGACCTCTGTGTCAGCTCTTCTGCCAATACCATACTGGTTTGATTACTGTAACTCTATAACGAATCTCGAAATTAGGTAAGGTGAAATTAGGTTTAGCTTTGTTTTTCTTTAGTATTGTATTGACTAGTCTAGACATTGTGCTTTTTTTTTCCACAAAACTTTTGGAGAAACTTCTGCAGTTTGCCAAGACCTGCAGAATAGCTTTTTGTCGGAATTTGATTGCTATTTGTGTTGGCAATCAAATCCAATTGGGAAGACCTAATAATATCATTGAGTCTCTTGATTCATGAGGTTGGAACATGTCTCAATCTATTTAGAACTTTAATGTCCTTCATCAGTGCTTTATAGTTGTTGTTTTGTTTTGTTTTTGCATATAGATCCTGTACATATTTTGATAGATTTATGTCTAAATACTTTATTTTTGGTGATTTTATAAATTTCAAATTCCACTTGTTCACTGATGGTAAATACGAAAACAATTGATTTTTTTTTTTTTATTGACCTTGTATCTTTCCATCTTGCTGTGTTCACTCATTAGTTACAGGAGATTTTTGTAGGGATTGTCTACTTTGGGATTTTCTACACAAAAAATCGTGGCTTCCTGTAGCCTAGCAATTCTTCTCCCAGGAATTTTATACCACAAATATTCTTACATAAGAGCACACAATATATGCACAGGGGTGAAATGGTGAAATCCATTAGGTCAGACATAAAGTCTGAATCTGGGTTTCCTCATTGTTTCATAAAGAAGTTGGCTGGCCTTTGTCCTCACAGTTGGGGAATAACCTCTTAATCCTTGTAATCTGATGAGTACTAGGAGTGTCTTTGCTGTTCCTGTGAGTGTCTCTGACCACACCCGATCACCTGATAGTTTTGTTGACAAGGTCCCTCCTGACGGGCCTCTGAGTGCTTTATGCTAATGAGATCAGTCAGGGTTTGGGGCTGGCAGGGTGAGAAACACCAGCCTTATGAGTAGAGAGGTGGGGCTTTCTGCCCTGTGGTAGCAGAACCACCTCCAGGAGGATAGAGCAGCTGAAGATTGAGTTCAAGTGCATGGCCTGTGATTCAGTCAATCATGTCCACTGAAAAGTTCTAGTGTGCTCCCTTTATTGGTAATACCCAATAATGCATCTAGAGGGTATACAACACGGGATGACAGAAGCTTCACTTCTGAGACTCTCCCAACCTCTCACCTTATGTTTCTCTCCATTTGTATCTTTTTGCTATAGTAACACTGTAGTTATAAGTATAGCATTTTCTTGAGGTAAGTCATTTTAGTGAATTATCAAACCTGAAGAACTAGTGAGAACCCTTAAGTTTGTAGACAGCTGATGAGAAGTGGGGGTATCCTGGGAACTCTCAAACTTGTGGCTGATGTTTGAGGTGAGGGTGATCTTATGGAGGACTGTGAACTTAACCTGTGAAGTCTGGCCTCACTCTGGGTAGTTGGTACCAGAAGTCATTGCACTCATGTTCCTAAGAGTCTAGAGTTTTAGGGAGGACAGGGATAAGACTGAAAAAAAATAAGGTCAAGATAATCAGAAGTAATCCCTGCTTTATTTTCTGCACAGAAGACCCATTACCCCCATTCTGCAGCCCTCACCAATCCACACCCGTGGCACTTGCTATAGTTTCCCAAGGCTCCCGGCCCACTATCCATTCTTTGAAATATCCTGGAAATATTCCCAGTGCAGGACATAACACAGCAGTGATTTTTTTCTTCTCTTGGTTATTTTGAGAGCAAGATAAAAATCATTCAGTCATTTCTCTCATGCAGGCAAAAAAATCAGGCAAGAATAAAAACCATTTCACTTCTTGTCTTGAGTAATTGCTGGTTTCCTTTTTGCCAAGTAAATTCAGGGATTACTTGAATGCTGGAATGAGTTGGCAGCCAAGATGGCTGCCTCTTTGCAATTCAGGATATCGGGCTTGTTCTGCTTCATCTTTCCTCTTTGGAACAGCAAATTTTTAGAAGTCTTTTCCTGAGTCTGCTTGGTGCCCCAGCATGAATCTTAAAAGATTGAGAGAATAGAATGGCTAAAGGAAAGTTGAGTTGTGATATTGAGGAAGTAGAAGTACAGGTGTGTAGCAAGAACCCTTCCTGGTGTGTACACAGGAAGCCAAGGGTTACTATTTTTGTTTTTGTTGTTATTGTTTGCTTATTTTTTAAGGGATATATCTTGTAATGACAAGGTCTAGAAAATACAGTTAGAAAAATGAGGTGAAGCTCCTTTAGGTTTCTAGAAGGAGAGGGGTCTCTGACTCAGCCTGATTCAGCTAGATGCACTAAGATCTCCCTGGCAGACCAGGCCTTTCAAGAGCAGCAAGCCCCTTGGAGCTTTATCCCCTCCAGGCAGCAGAGTGTGGAGGTGGTTCAACAACTTTTGCCTTATGGCTGGAGTGCCTGAAGAGAACCGTGGACTTTGGCAGGGTGGGGGCAGGGGGGGGGGAGTTGGCGGCTTAAAAAGTTTGTTCTTAGAGAACAAATTGGACTGATAAGGGAGATTTTCTTCTCCCTCACAATTTATGTGTCGCCCTCCACACCATGAAAGAGAATATGATTGATAATTCAAAATGTAGGAATTTAATTAGTTTCTTTTTTTTTATTTAATTAGTTTCTGAAAGTATCTATGGATAGGTGCTAGGTATACTGGACACTGAGCCAAGAATGAAGAACAGAGGAAGAAGAATAAAACATTTTCTGGCAGGTCATAGGTGAGCAAATGAAAGATGAGCACCTCATATGGTAAGAGCTATTGTAGACAGATGCTTGTGGGAACTGAGATGAGAGCCCAGTTCCAGAGTGGAGACAGTGGAGAAGGAAGAGGAGAGAACATCTGACCTGGAGGCAATCAGACAGTGTGGAAAGGGCAGGGGTTTTAAAGTCCATCAGGTAGGGTGCAAATTCCTTTATTCAGTGCTCCAATCCTGGGAGTCACTTAGCCATCCTGAGCTTGTATGTCTTCACTACAATATAAGTTGATATGCACCTCATGGGGTTGTGAGGATTAACTGATATCTTTCACACTAGTGCACCTCGTGGAGGCGTTGTGAAGATTAGCTGAGATCTTTCACACTAGTCATCTAGAACAGTGTATGACCCATGGCATATCTCTCAGCGAATGGTAGCTCAGTGGTTAGAATTAAGGGTGTGTTGTATTTCTTCATTTCAGTGAAGTTGCTGTAGCAAAGTAGAAGATGACTCATCTCTCACTTGGACGAGGCAGATACTGAGGACAAGGACAATTAGGTTTGGAGAAAGGAGGAGAAAAATGAGCATGGTTTGGAATATTGCAGCTGACATGCCTTTGACTGTGAGGAGGGAAGAAAATCATGAAGGGTGGCAAAGGGACAAGGGAGGAGTTGCTGACTGCACCAAAGGTGCCCCAGCCATCCAGACAGCTTAGAACCTCCTCTGCCTCCATCTTTGCACTTCCTATTACTGGAGCAGATGACCCAGTCTCCCCAATGACTCACTTCATTTGCTTCATCTCCCTGAACTCTTTGAGGACAGCTGCAGGCAGGCATGAGCCCTTATTTGACTCACTGACTGGATCATTCATTTTTTTATTCAGTAAATATACTGAGGTACCTCCTATATACCAAAAGCTGATATAAAATCCAGGGAAACCACATCGAATGAAACCATTTAGTTCTTTACTCAATGAAATGGACTCTCTGACAGTTTAATTTCAATAGGGAGGAGGCGGGGCCAGATGGTGGAGGAGTAGGGTCCTCACCTCACCCCGCCCCACCAACTTACCTAGATAACTTTCGAACCATCCTGAACACCTATGAATTTGACCTGAGATTTAAAGAGAGAACAGCCGGGATGCTACAGAGAGAAGGGTTTTCGCTTCTAACAAAGTAGGAAGGCGGAACAAATAAGATATAAAAGAATCGGGGGGCGGGGGGGGGGGCGCGAGGAGCCGGGCACAGCGGGCTTGAGAGCCTTGGGACAGGAGAGCCCCGCCCCGGAGAAGCAGGAACTTTAAAAAATCCGCACCGGATTCTTCCCGGATGGAAAGGCGCTCAGCAGGGAACTCGAGCAGAGTCGCAGGAGGGCAGTGGAGCCCCCAGGTTCCCGGAGTCACTAACAGAGGAGGTGCGCCGGGGAGAGCGCACCCACACGGCGGCCCGTCTCCCCAAGGGCTGGAGCGGGCAGCGGGGCCTCGGGGGGAAACCGGGGGTCAGGCGGGGCTCGGGGAGGCGGCTGCACCTGCTGCCTTCGGAGCCGCCGCCCAGGAGCGCGATTCCAGCGGCGCAGGCCCCGGAGCCCAGGGCGCGGGGGACACAGCCCGGGACCCTGCACTGCCCCCGGGACAGGCGGAGGCGGGGAGCACCCAGGACAGCGAGGACGCTCCTGCCCCGGGCGCCCACAGGCTGTGCAGATCGGCACCCCCCACCCCGGGAGCACCTAGGCCCCTGCAGACTGGGAGCTGCGGTGGTTACTGCGGGAGCTGACTCCAGGGCTGGAGAGCTGGCTGCTGCTGTCACTGTCGTTGTTCCTCCTGGTGTCACCGTGTTCCTGGGAGGGGCGGGGCCGCCAGGGAACAGGGGCCTCCCGGGGTCAACAGCTCCCACTGAGCCCGGCACCTGGCAGGGGGCGGGTCAGCTCCCCAGGTGCACACATCTGAGAAGCAGCATAGCAGGCCCCGCCCCCAGAGACTAGCTGGAAGGACAGAGGAAGGGCAGGCTCTTGACCGAGCAGAGCTGGAAAGCTCCAGGCGAAGTCGAGGGATTTACAGTATATAGAACCAGAGGATACCCCTCCTACTTTATTCTCTTCCTTTTTCCAGTACAACTCATTTTTATACCAGACCATAAATTTCCTTTTTTTTTCTCTTTTCCCACCTTAACTACAATATTTTACCACCTCTTCATTTTTAAGTTTCTTCCTTTATGACTTTCATATTTCTACAATTACAAGTCTTAGATATATTTTCCACTTCTAGATTCCCTTCAACATATTCTTTTTGTTCTTAAAGAAATGTGTAGGTTTTTTTTTTTTAAGAGTTTATCTATTTATGAGAGATACAGAGAGAGAGAGAGAGAGAGAGAAAGGCAGAGACACAGGCAGAGGGAGAAGCAGGCTCCACATAGGGGCCCTGACGTGGGACTCGATCCAGGGTCTCTAGGATCACACCCTGGGCCGAAGGTGGCGCTAAACCGCTGAGCCACCGGGGCTGCCCCCCTTCAACATATTCAACTTAATTTTGGGAGATATACAAGACATGTTGTTTTGTTTTGTTTTGTGTTTTTTGTTTTCTCTGCCTCATTTTGTTCTGCAATGGCAGAAATTAATACCTTCTAAAACATGACCAGCATGCACCCAGAACCAAGTGGCATACCGTGCTAGTTCATTCTGTGAGATTATATTCTCTCTTCATTCCCATTCTGCCCCCCTCTTTTATCTCATTTATGTTTTGGTGGTCAGTGTTGGGGCCCTCTACAAGTATTTCTGGTTTATATAAATTTGGGACTGAGCATCTAACATACAGAATTTAATATACTCAGAAGCAAGAGGATCACCCTGTAGGACCCTCAGGTATGTTACATTCTCCCTTCACTACAACTATGGCACCACCACCGTTTCCCAGGCCCCCCCCCCTTTTTTCTTCTCTCTCTTTTTTTCTTTTTTCTTTTTTTCTCTTCTTCTTCCTTGGGATTCTTGGCCTTTTATTTTTTACTACTTTGTTTTAAAATTTGTTTTTCACTTTAGTGGTCTTTTTGTTTTATTTTGTTCTGATTTTTGTTTTCAATTTCTGGTCTCTGACCTCGGCAGAATCATCTAGGGGGAAATTCACCTAGGTCCGGTTTGATATTCTTGACTCAACCCACTCTTACAGCCACTCTTCACTGAGCAAAATGACTAGAAAGGAGAACTCACCACAAAAGAATCAGAAACAGTAGTCTGCCACAGAGTTACAAAATTTGGATTACAATTTGTTTTTTTTTTTTTAATTTTTATTTATTTATGATAGTTACACAGAGAGGGAGAGAGAGAGAGGCGCAGAGACATAGGCAGAGGGAGAAGCAGGCTCCATGCACCGGGAGCCCGACGTGGGATTCGATCCTGGGTCTCCAGGATCGCGCCCTGAGCCAAAGGCAGGCGCCAAACCGCTGCGCCACCCAGGGATCCCTGGATTACAATTTGAAGTCAGAAAGCCAATTCAGAAGCACAATTATAAAGCTACTGGTGGCTCTGGAAAAAAGCATAAAGGAATCAGGAGACTACATGACTGCAGAATTTTGATCTAATCAGGTCGAAATTAAAAATCAATTAAATGAGATGCACTCCAAACTGGAGGTCCTAACAACAAGGGTTAGTGAGGTAGAAGAAAGAGTGAGTGACATAGAAGACAAGTTGATGGCTAGGAAGGAAGCTGAGGAAAAAAGAGAAAAACAAAAGACCATGAGGAAAGGTTAAGGGAAATAAATGATAGCTTCAGAAGGAAAAAAAATCTACATGTAATTGGGGTTTCAGAGAGCTCCGAGAAGGCCAGAGGGCCAGAAAGCATATTTGAACAAATCATAGCTGAGAACTTCCATAATTTGGGGAAAGATACAGGCATTCAGATCCAGGAGATAGAGGTCCTCCACCTCCAAAATCAATAAAAACCATTTAACACCTCGACATTTAATAGTGAAACTTGCAAATTCCAAAGATAAAGAGAAAATCCTTAAAGTAGCAAGACACGAGATCCCTAACTTATATGGGGAGAAATAATAGATTAACAGTGGACCTCTTCACAGAGACTGGCAGGCTGTCAGGATATATTCAGGGTACTAAATGAGAAGAACATGCAGCCAAGAATACTCTATCCAGCAAGGCTCTCATTCAGAATAGAAGGAGAGATAAAGAGCTTCCAAGATAGGCAGAAACTGCAAGAAACCAGCTCTGCAAGAAATATTAAGGGGGACCCTGCAAAAGAAATAGGAAGCCCAAAGAAATAATCCACAAAAACAAGGACTGAATAGGTATTATGGTGACACTGAATTCATATCTTTCAATAGTAACTCTGAACGTGAGTGGGCTAAATTATCCCATCAAGAGATGCAGGGTTTCAGACTGGATAAAAAAGCAAGACCCATCTATTTGCTGTCTGCAAGAGACTCATTTTAGACCTAAGGACACCTCCAGTCTGAAAATGAAAGGATGGAGAACCATTTACCATTCAAATGGTCCTCAGAAGAATGCTGGGGTAGCAATCCTATCGTTAGCAAGACCTAACAATCATGAATATTTATGCCTCTAATGTGGGAGCTGCCAAGTATATCAATTAATGACCAAAGTCAAGACATACATAGATAATAATACACTAATAGTAGGAGACTTCAACATGGCACTTTCTGCAAATGACAGCTTTCTAAGCACAACATCCTCAAAGAAACAAGAGCTTTAAATGATACACTGAACCAGAGGGATTTAACAGATATATACAGAATTTTGCATCTGAACACAACTGAATACACATTCTTCTCATGTGCGCATGGAACTTTCTCCAGAATAGACCACATACTGGGTCACAAATCAGGTCTCAGCTGATACCAAAAGATTGGGATTCTCTGCTGCATATTTTCATACGAATAATGCTTTGAAACTAGACTCAATCATAAGAAGAAATTTGGAAGAAACTCAAACACGTGGAAGTTAAAGAGCAGATGAATGGGTCAACCAGGAAATTAGAGAAGAATTTAAAAGATTCATGGAAACTAATGTTCAAAATCTTTGGGATACAGCAAAAGCATTCCTGAGAGGGAAATACATCGCAATACAAGCATCCTTCAAAAAATTAGAAAAAACTCAAATACACAAGCTAACCTCGCACCTAAAGGAACTGGGAAAGAACAGCAAATAAAACCTATGCCCAGCAGAAGAAGAGAGTTAATAAAGATTCAAGCAGAACTCAATGAAATAGAGACCCGAAGAACTGTGGAACAGATCAACAAAACCAGGAATTGGTTCTTTGAAAGAATTAATAAAATAGATAAACCATTAACCAGCCTTATTAAAAAGAAAAGACTCAAATTAATAAAATTACGAATGAAAAAGGAGAGATCACAACCAATACCAAGGAAATACAAACAATTTTAAAAACATATTATGAGCAGCTATTTGCCAATAAATTAGGCAATCTAGAAGGAATGGAGGCATTTCTGGAAAACCACAAACTACCAAAACTGGAACAGGAAGAAATAGAAAACGTGAACAGGCCAATAACCAAGGAGAAAATTGAAGCAGTCATCAAAAACCTCCCAAGACACAAAAGTCCAGGGCCAGATGGCTTCCCAGGGGAGTTTTATCAAACGTTTAAAGAAGAAACAATACCTATTCTACTAAGGCTGTTCCAAAAGATAGAAAGGGATGGAATACTTCCAAAGTCATTTTATGAGGCCAGTATCACCTTAATTCCAAAACCAGACAAAGACCCTACCAAAGAAGAATTATAGACCAATATCCCTAATGAACACAGATGCAAAAATTCTCAACAAGATACTAGCCAATAGGATCCAACAGTACATTAAGAAGATTATTCACCATGACCAAGTGCGATTTATCTCCAGGATGCAAGGCTGGTTCAACACTCTTAAAACAATCAACGTGATAGATCATAGCAACAAAAGAAAAAACGAGAACCATATGGTCCTCTCAATAGATGCAGAGAAAGCATTTGACAAAATACAGCATCCATTCCTGATCAAAACTCTTCAGAGTGTACGGATAGAGGGAACATTCCTCAGACTCTTAAAAGCCATCTACAAAAAGCCCACAGTAAATATCATTCTCAATGGGGAAACATTGGGAGACTTTCCCCTAAGATCAGGAACATGACAGGGATGAGAAGAATTAAAAACTGCTATTCAACATAGTAGTAGTAGTCCTAGCCTCAGCAATCAGACAACAAAAAGGAAAAAAAGGCATTCAAATAGGCAAAGAAGGGATGCCTGGATGGATCAGCGGTTGAGCACCTGCCCCTGGCTCAGGGCATGATCCACAGTCTCAGGATCAAGTCCCACATCAGGCTCCCTGCCTGGAGCCTGCTTCTCCTTCTGCCTATGTCTCTGCCTTTCTCTCTCTGTGTCTTTCATGAATAAATAAAATCTTTTAAAAAATAGACAAAGAAGAAGTTAAACTCTCCCTCTTTGCAGATGACATGATACTGTACATAGAAAACCCAAAAAACTCCACCCCAAGATTGCTAGAATTCATAAAGCAATTCAGCAATGTGTCAGGACACAAAATCAATGCCCAGAAATCAGTGGCATTTCTATACACTAACAATGAGACTGAAGAAAGAGAAATTAAGGAATCAATCCCATTTACAATTGCACCCAAAAGCATAAGATACTTAGGAATAAATGTAACCAAAGAGGTAAAGGATCTATACCCTAAAAACTACAGAACAATTCTGAAAGAAATTGAGGAAGACACAAAGAGATGAAAAACTATTGCATGCTCATGGATTGGAAGAATTAATATAGTGAAAATGTCAATGCTACCTAGGGCAATTTACACGTTCAATGCAATCCCTATCAAAATATTATGGACTTTCTTCAGAGAGTTAGAACAAATGATCTTAAGATTTGTGTGGAATCAGAAAGACCCCGAATAGCCAGGGGAATATTGAAAAAGAAAACCAGAGCCGGGGGCATCATAATGCCGGATTTCAGGTTGTACTACAAAGCTGTGACCATCAAGACAGTGTGGTACTCGCACAAAAACAGACACATAGATCAATGGATCAGAATAGAGAACCTAGAAATGGGCCCTCAACTCTATGGTCAACTAATATTTGACAGAGCAGGAAAGACTACCCTCTGGAAAAAGGATAGTCTCTTCAGTAAATAGTGCTGGGAAAATTGGACAGCCACATGCAGAAGAATGAAACTAGACCACTCTCTTGCACCATACACAAAGATAAACTCAAAATGGATGAAAGATCTAAATGTGATACAAGAATCCATCAAAATTCTGGAGGCAACACCCTTTTTGAACTTGGCCACAGCAACTTCTTGCAAGATACATCTATGAAGGCAAGGGAAACAAAAGCAAAAATGAACTATTGGGACTTCATCAGGATATAAAGCTTCTGCACAGCAAAAGAAACAACAAAACTAAAAGACAACCTACAGATTGGGAGAAGATATTTGCAAATGACATATCAGATAAAGGGCTAGTTCCAAGATCTATAAAGAACTTATTAAACTCAACAGCAAAGAAACAAACAATCCAATCATGAAATGGGCAAAAGACATGAACAGAAATCTCACAGAGGAAGACATACACATGGCCAACAAGCACAGGAGAAAATGCTCCGCATCACTGGCCATCAGGGAAATACAAATCAAAACCACAATGAGAGGTCTGCTGTTACCCTAATACTCCTCCCCATAAAAGTCAGGGATTTCTTGTCTCTTGCTGCTTTAAGGATCTTCTCTTTATCTTTGGAATTTGCAAGCTTCACTATTAAATGTCGAGGTGTTGAACGGTTTTTATTGATTTTAGGGGTGGATCTCTCTATTTCCTGGATCTGAATGCCTGTTTCCCTTCCCAGATTAGGAAAGTTTTCAGCTAGAATTTGTTCAAATACATATTCTGGCCCTCTGTTCCTTTCGGCGCCCTCGGGAACCCCAATTAAACGTAGGTTTTTCTTCCTCAGGCTGTCGTTTATTTCCCTTAATCTATCTTCATGGTCTTTTAATTGTTTGTCTCTTTTTTCCTCAGTTTCCCTCTTTGCTATCAACTTGTCTTCTATGTCACTCACTCGTTCTTCCACCTCGTTAACCCTCGTCGTTAGGACTTCTAGTTTGGATTGCATCTCATTCAACTGATTTTTAATTTCTGCCTGATTAGCTCTAAATTCTGCAGTATACAATGGAATATTACTCAGCTATTAGAAATGACAAATACCCACCATTTGCTTCAACGTGGATGGAACTGGAGGGTATTATGCTGAGTGAAGTAAGTCAATCAGAGAAGGACAAACATATGGTTTCATTCATTCAGAGAATATAAAAAATAGTGAAAGGGATTAAAGGGGAAAGGAGAGAAAATGAGTGGGAAATATCAGGGAGGGAGACAGAACATGAGAGACTCCTAACTCTTGGAAATGAACAAGGGGTAGTGGAAGGGGATGTGGGGGGCGGGGAATGGGTTGACTGGGTAATGGGCACTGAGGGGTGCACTTAATGGGATGAGCACTGGGTATTATACTATATGTTGGCAAATCAAACTCCAATAAAAAATATACAAAAATAATAATTTCAATAGAGGAGGACATGTTTCCTTTCACATCAACTCTGGATGACTTTGTGGCAAAAAGAAAAAGAAACAAATAGAAAATTGTTAAACAGAAACCCCTTTGGATGGATTCATAGAAATTATAAAGTCTAGTTTCCTCAGTTCAACAAAACTTTATTGATTGTGTATTATGTACCAGGTATCCTTACTTTCAGATGAGTAAAAGAAACCTAAGTGGGGTTTTATGGACTGAATGCTTTTGGGTCCCCTGCTCCAGAGTCCATATGTTGAAGTCCTAACCCCTAGTATGTGGAGATGAGGCCTCTAAGGGTGTAATTAAGGTGAAATAAAGTCATAAGGTTGGGTCCCTGATCTGATAGCATTAGTGTCCTTATAATTAGAGCCCCCTGAGAGCTTGCTCACTCTACCCCACCTCCCACACTTGCACAAACACTAGGAGGAGGTTGCATGGGCACAGTAGCAAGAAGGCAGCTGTCTGCAAGCCATGAAGAGAAGAGGGCTCTTTCCAGAAACCAAATTTACCAAAACCTTGATCTTGGACTTCCCAGCCTCCAGAACTGTGAGAATAGAAATGTCTGTTGTTGAAGCCACCAGTCTATGCTATTATGTTATGGTAGCCCAAGACAGCTAAGACAGGAGGGTCAGTGTTTTGCCTAGGGTCACCCAATGAATATATGAAAAGGCCAGTGTATTCCTAGTAGCTCTTATGATCTGACAAGCAAGTCCAAAATTCAGGAATGTAAACATCAATCATTTATGATTTATAATGTATCTTTGGGTTTTCCAAGGGTGAGCCAATCTAGGCTGGCCTCTGCTATGGGTAAGTTTGTTCTATGTATCTCTGATCTTTGTCCTGGGATCAGCAGGCTAGCCTGGGAAGGTCCTCCTCATGGCTATAGCACAGGTCAGAGAGAACAAGGAGAGACATGTGCCTAGTCTCGCAACTGGCACATAGTCACTTCTCTCTTATTCTATTGGCCAAAACAAGTCTTGGAGTTAGAATGTGGTTACTTACACCTCATTCTGCTGGAGAAAGAATGTCAAATTGATGAGTCCAGAATACCAATAGGGAGATAACACTAAGTTTCATGATAAAGGGTGTGGATACAAAGAAGAGCACAAAATTGGAATCATTAAGGCAATCTAACACATCCAGGATCCTAAGGCAGGTCTCAGTCAGAAGTTAGAGGGAGCAGTGATCACAGCCAACATAGGCAGTGCTCTTCCCCACCTAAGCCCCACTCATAAACTACCACTTCAGTACCATGACCAAGGTCTCCCCATACTTCTAAGCCTGGGGTCTTGATATTTTCTTTGCCTTTTCCTACATCATGAAAACCTACTCTCAGGGGGCTTATCTGGGAAAAAAAGTGCTAATCACTAAATTTTGATACTTGTGTTTGCTACAGTAAATATTTAATCTGAGTGTTTAATCTGTATGTGGCTCTGTGCCTAGTACTAGGGTATTAGTTTTAGAGATAAATTATAGAACCAATTTTCAAAGATTATGCACTCCAGTGGGAGAAATAATACACACACATAATTGTTTTCATCTCTGTGCAAAAAAATCATTGAATTGAGTGCCAAGCACTACCCTCATGGAGCAGACATTTGAGCCTTACTGCATTCCAATGAGCTTTTTGCTATCCTACAACATGGAGGAAAGAAAAATCACATCCCTTGAGTGATAGGAAATCTGGGAAGCATTTGAAATGGAAAGCTTGTGAAAGATGATAGTCTCAACTGGATAAACAATGCTAATAATGATAACGCATATCTCAAGTCTTGCATAAGCCTCGTCCTGTGCTGAGAAGTCACTCTCCTTTCCCCCCAGGTCTACCTAAAATATGCCAATTCACCAAATACTGGGTCAAATCACATTCCCTCCATGACACTATTCCTAATACTAAGGCATTCCACACAAATCACTCCTGGTGTCCGCCTTCTTATAGCAGGAATGGGGAATTGACCGTAAGAGCCGGGAGCCAAGTTTGTACTCACTTGTGTTTTTTCCTAATTGTTTTATGTGGAAATGTTTCGTCTTCATGACAGCAGAACACATTCCTTGAGGAAAAAGCAATATGTTTTCTCTTTATTTTGTCCCCTAATGATGGTTAATATATGTAGGCAAGGCTCAGAAATAAATGTTCATACAATACACAATGCCATAGCTTATGCTAGGCTCTGCAGGCAGGAGATGAATGGAACACTATTCCCACCCTCAAAAGGCTGCCATTCTTCTGAGAAACATATGTATAAAGAGATGAAGAGTCTTGTTAGAGAATAAAATTTTGCCACCCCACACCACCTGACCCCCAAGTCAAAGAAAGCACCAAAGAATAACAGACTTGCTGAAGTCTGAGGTAAAGGATAGAGATGGTCAGAGGTAAAGACAGATGGGAGGAGACAGCAGGGCACCCTGAGTCCACTGCACGTGGTTTCTTATTTCAAACACAGTCTCTAGTAGCTGTCCTCCAAAGATTATCAGACCCTTTGTGTATTGTGGTCCCAAAGATAACTAAAGCCCAATGAGCCCGAGAAGAGGACCCAGGGGAAAGGAGAACTATCCCCCTAGGGTTTTTGACTGGACTTCAAGCCCATCCTGATCTGGAGCCAACCCAGGACTGACTTCTTCCTCAGAATGTGCTTGCATAGGTGGATCGAAGGACATTGTTTCCAAGCCCATGGCAAGATCAGGAAAGGATGGCCCAGCTTCTGCCTCTGTGTCCCTGCCCTGCTGGGAAGGAGAAGGCATCTCGTTAGCTTCTACTTCCCTATGCGGGAGGATAACATATATCAGTGTCCCCCGACTCCTCGGATACAACTCACCTAAGCTGTCTTCCATCACTGCCAGAGCCTTTTCCCATGAGCAAAAAAGAGAGGCAGAGCCAACCTGGACTTGCTCTGAGATGCTCTGTCATTAAGAATGCCATGATTGTCACCACCACAGATGAGCCAGCTGAAGGATATTACAAATAGGATCAGGGGAAGGTTTGAGCGTCTACAGAGGCTGATGACAAACCAAGAGGCATTAGATATGCCCCTACCCAATCCCCAATTATCGGGATTCCCAAAGAATGGGAAGAATACTTGGTTATGGAATAGTAGAGAGAATTTTTAAATCAAATTTCTTTAAGTGGACTTTAGGTAAAATAAATGAATGCCCCCGATTTAAGTGAGCTATAGGAAATATTTTGCCGTATGTATACACTCACACACCAATACCCCATTCAAGACATGGAAACTTCCCATCACCCCAAAATGTTCTTTCCTGCCCCTTCCCAGTCAATTCCCCTTGCTTTTCAGCCTAGACAATCCCTGATCTGATTCCTATCATGGTTAGTATCCAAATGACTTGGTCCTGTCCTTCAGATGGAAAACCAGTAAGTCTAAATAGCATAATCTATGTCATACTGGGAAAAGCGTAGCAGAAATGTGGAAGTACATAGGCAATTCTTTCTTAAAATGACATTTAAAGATGATGAGGAATTATCCAAGTAAGAATGTGCTGAAGGCTGGGTAGAGGGAACTGCATGTACAATGAAGCAGTGACAAAGGGGGCTTGACCTATCAAAACACTATAAGAAGTTCAGTGTGGTGTCTTATGGGGAAGATGGGATAAACCATGAGAGAATAAAATAGGAGCCTTGAAGGCTTGATAATAAGGCTTTCTCAGATCCCCATTTACTTGTTTTTTTTTTTTAAGATTTTATTTATTTATTCATTCATGAGAGAGAGAGAGAGAGAGAGAGGCAGGCAGAGACACAGGCAGAGGGAGAAGCAGGCTCCATGCAGAGACACAGGCAGAGGGAGAAGCAGGCTCCATGCAGGGAGAACGATGTGGGACTCGATCCTGGGACTCCAGGATCACGCCTTGGGCTAAAGGCGGCGCTAAACCGCTGAGCCACCTGGGCTGCCCACTTGGTGTTGTGTTTATAGTAACTGCCTCTATCACCAGAATGTAAGCCTTAGGTCTGCTAGTTCTTTGCTGATTTTGTTAACTATTGTATCCCCAGGACCTACAACCATGCCTTACTTGCAGCAGGAACTCAATAAATATTTGTTGACTGAATGAAATAATTCATGAATCCCCAGATTTGTCACTATTAAATATATATGCTATAAAGATTAAGAATAAGCTGAATCGAGATGGAAGCCCTGGGAGGTTGGTCAGGCTGCCCACTGACCCTCATGTCCTGATCTATCGAGGTGGGTGGCTCAATCAGTGCAGAGACAGTCACAAAGTCCCCTGTTCTGAGGGTGGCACGCCCAGGCTTCTATATGAGGTATAGAGGAAGGCTTCTGGTCCTAGGTTTCTCATCATATTGAAATGCGCTGATAGAGAAGGAGAAAAGGGGAGAGTATGCAAGTAAAGGAGGAAGTTAGTAAATTTTCCCTGCTCCAGTTCCAAAAGCCATAGAATAAGAGAAAACCCATAGTGGTAAACATTTCCAGCTTTACCCAACTGTGACAATTACAAAGTCATAGAATCTCACCACCACTCAGCAAGATGGTCAAGGCAGTCCTACCCATTTGGCAGGTGAGGAGACTGAGGCTTAGAGAGATGAATCACCTTGCCCAATGTCACACGACCACCCAGATTAAGGAAGAGATGACTTTTAGGACTTCTGATTCAGTAGCCAGCAATTCACAGCTCAAGATTCCCCTTCTTCATGACCTTTCCTCTCTTCCCTCCTAGAACTGTCCATTTCACTCTGTGTCACCTTCCTGTTCATATTTCAACAAGCATTTATAATACTTGTTTATAAGCCTGTCTTCTCAAGGTCAGGGACAGTATTGCTCCTGCTTAGCACAGTATCTGGTCGTCATATATCATGATGGTTAAGGGACACAGGAATCAGAGGAAGCTGGACCTGAATCCCATACACGCTGTTTATTGGCTGTAACGCATTAAGCAGGTTGCTTAACCTCCCTGTGCCTCAATTTCAGCACCTGTTGCATTATGCACATTGAAGTCTAATATATAGGTAGCCTTCAATAATTGCTAGCTGTTATTACTATTAATAATAAATATTCATTTACTATGATCTTCAGGCAAACATGCTAATTCCCCAAAGACACAGCCATTTGGTGATCCTGACTTGCTGGTCCAGAATCCCATCTGGACTCGTGCTGGAATGGAGTTGGAGGAGAAAAGAAATTACTGGGCAATGTGTGCTAACATGTGGGGGGCAGAGATAATTCAGCCTTCTGCAAATGAAAATTAATCATCTTGGCTTTACTCCGCAGGCAGGCAGCAAAAATGCCAGCTTGCCCCCTTCCTAGCCACTGGCAAGATTGCTCAGGAAATGAAGAAAGAAGACAGGATTTGTTGGAGGAGGCGACCCCATGGACCACATTCTCCCCATCAGATAACGGCATTATCAGCTTCCTCTCCTTCCTCTCTCTTGCTGCTGAGCTACCCAGGGTGACAGGCTCCCAGCACAACAGCCTTGTGCTTCCAGCATTGTTACTTCTTGATTAATCTGGCTTCAATATGTTCCAACAATACATACTTTATCTACAAGTGCTAAAAAAAAAAAAAAAGAACCTATCTGTTACAATTGGAAGACAGTCTAAGGCATTAGATGCATATGCTAAAAATGCCACTGCGAGATAAACACACATCATGTATGTCCCCTTAGTTCCTTGGAGAACATTTTCCTGAATGGATGGTAGTCCATTTCCTGAGTCTCCTTCTCAAAATGATTAATAGAATACCGCAGGGCTTCTTCACAGGTAGGCAGAGCTGTTAACTTTTTGTCCGGAGCACTTTGCCATGCACCTTCCCACTGATGCTGCTGTCAATCATGTGACATGAGAGGGGGGGTGTTATCACTGTCTGTTTTCCACAGAAGGAAAAATTAGGACACATAGTTTTTTATCTGGCTTGGCTAAAGTCATAGTTACAGCCAGTGACATGTTTTCCCATCCTCCAGACCCACAATTTTTGCAGCAGTATGGTAGACACCTGTTACTTACCCAACCTCCATTCCTCTTTATTCTCACTAAGAATAACAGCATGCCCTGTTGGCAACCCTCCCTTCTCCATATTTTCCTATAGCTAAGGTGTGACCACATGGGCCTGCACTGACCACATGAGGTGTTTGGGAAACTGCTATAAAGGGCACAGATTCAGGGCATCGCTCCAGCCTTGAAGGCCTTTCTCATCATTTTTGCCTGTAATGTAAATGTAGGAGTCTGGAAGTACAGCAGCCATCTTGGGACCATGAGGTAACAAACGATGGGACAAAATGCTAAGGATGGCAGAGAGGAATGATGAAAAAAGAGTCCAGTATCCTTATGGCATTGGGGAGCCACCACCCCAACACAAGATTGCCCCTGTCTGCCTGCTTCATGTTGCAGCCAGCCATAGTAGTTGCTGACAATGAATCCTAATTGATCTAGAACATATTTCCCTTCTGACTGGAGTGTCCATTATTTCCCTATCAATCAAATCTTCTTTTTAATCTCTGCTCAAGTTTTCCTACATCTGTAAAATCTTCCCTGGACATCCCAGAGTAATTTAGGAGAACCCTTCTGTGGCCTTCCATGGTACCCCTCATACATCTCCTCTTTCACACACATTGTATTGGGTGGCTCTGTGTTTGTACATCTATTCTCCCCCAGTGAACACATTGGGTGCTCAATGACACGTCATATGATTAATTGTTTTACCTGTGTGGTCTTGTCCACATTGCATTTTTGTTACCTTGTTGGAGGTCTCCTGGCTCAGCTTTTAGATATTGATGTTTTCCAGAGCCACAAACTCAGCCCCCTTCTGATTTCTTTCCTTAAATAATCTCATTTAGTCTGAGCCCAGCACGCTACAAGTTGTTGATGCCACCCAGCCCAGCTTTCTGCTGCAGAACTGGGGATCCAGCTGGGGTATAAAGACCTTCTGGCTCATGTTTGTGTGCTCTAGTGATGAGGACCACTGACTCAGAGCCCATTCACCAGGATTCCAGTCCTTGCTCTTTCACTTATCAGATGTGTGACTTTGGGCGGGCTACTTAAACTCTCTGTGCTTCTCTTCCTTTCTCTGAAAATGGGGAGAGTAATCATATCTGTGTATTGTTGTCGTGGGGCTAAAGTCTTCACTATACACATACAGCACTTACAACAGTGCCAGGCTTCTAGTAAGAGCTGGTTGTTGTGACAGTTGTCACTAGACAGGCCCCCCTTGATGCCCCACAAACCCTGCCCCTCAATACATCCATACTCAACCCATCTCTTCCCTCCCAAACGAAGGAGTCTGCTCACATCCCTACATTGCCTATATCACGCCACCATCATCTTTTCAGTTCTCCCCACCCACTCAGCCAGAAACCTAAATTAAACATTGCTGGAAGGTTTAGTCCTTGTCCTGGCAGCTGTTCACTGGGGGAGAATAGATGTACAAACACAGAGCCACCCAATACAATGTGTGTGAAAGAGGAGAGGCCATTTTTTTCACTTTTAGAGCCCCAATACATACCCCAATATCTGAAATAGTTGGCACTTTGTAAATACTTGTAGAATAAATAGCTCTGTATCATAAGTAACACTGATTCAGAGACCACCCAGGCTGGAGTGGATGTTATTATTTCTCATCCTCCCCCTTTTACTTCACATGAAAGTACTCTGAGATTCAGAGAGTAGTGACTTGCCTGAGGTCACACAGTTAGTTAGAGACAAAGGATAAAAAGGTTTCCTGATCCCCAGTCACAAGTCCTTTCTGCTATCCTACCATTTTTACATAGATGATATTTTGGCAAGGATATATTTTGGTAAGGTTTGGGTTCCATTGTATATATCAGAAATCCAAAATAATGAAGACTAAACAAGATAGAATTAATTTTCCTCCCACAGTCTGCCAGTAGCAAGTTCCAGGCTGATATAGGTCCCTAGGTGACAGAGGCCCATGCTCCTTTGGTCCTGTGGTTTCACCATCCCTCAGATGTTATTATCTCAGCCTCCTGGTCACCACACACCTTTGTTCCAGTCAGATGGAAAGAGAAATAGAGAAAGGGGAAATTACATCTTCCCTTTAAAAGTCTGACCATAAATTGCATACAATGCTTCTCCTTACATAGAACTTCCTCATATGGCCACACTTACTGTCAATTCTATGTGTGCCCAGGTGAAATTAATACTGTTTTTATTTGATACTAACAACAAGCCCATTAAAAGGTAATGTTATTTAGTTCTTCCTGTTTCACAGGTCATAAAACTGCAGTCCTGAGACCTAAGCATACCCAGATATTGTGTCAATAGATGTGTGTTTGAACCTGACTGTGCCATTTACTGATTTCTAGATTTGGGGCCAACTGTGTAACTTTTTGAAACTTTAGTTGTCTTACCAGGTGACATTTTTTTTTCTTCATAGGGTACTTGTGAAAGTATTTGACCCTGGTCCCTGTAACAGAGTCATCATTGCTGTTCTTATGGGGCAAGCTCAAGGCCTTACCTGAGAGCAGCAGCCTCCCTTGTCTGGTTCAGCTCCATATTGTGTCCTCACACCTACCACAGTCCCTAATATAGAGTAAACCATGAGTAAATATTTGTTGGAAGAATAAATTAAGTTAATGAGTCAGAACTGGAACCCGATGGCTTAAGCTCCATGCTTCACGCTTGTTTCTATGCCACCAGAATGCTAGTTCTCCCTGTGATTCTTCCCTCTGAAGATAAGCCACAAAATCCACATCGAATCTGTATGGATTCTACCTCAAAACCATGTATCAGTCAGTAGCATCCAGAAGCTGGAACAAATACGAAGGCTCTAACACAAATTCACTCCCTTTCACCTGAGCTCTGCCTGAGGCAAAGAGCCTTTGAGAAATCATATCCTTCGTGTTTCCCAGAGTTGGGTGCCCGACTTACCTCCCGTTATCAGCAAAGGCCACTGCAAGCCCAGGACTGAATCTGGCTGGTTGTCTGCCACAAATCCATTTGCATTTCCTCTTCCAAGCGAGAGGTCACTTCTGTGTTTTCTTTTATAAAGACCCTGCCCCTTCCTTTTCTGAGTCTTCTAATTTGTGCCATTCCTGGGATGGACAGGTATGGTCAATCCTTGTTTCCAAAGTAAATCAGCCAGCAACCAATGACAAAATCAAAATGCTAGTTCTGCAATGGGGATGGGAAGAGGAAGAGCAGGATCCGGCAAAAATAAGAAGTGGCAAGAACACTCATTTAGCCTAAGATGCTCTGCATTGAATTTTTCACTACATGCAGTGTGCCTTCTTCCTACCAACTACTTCTCTCTGTATATATGATGACATTGGCTTGAAGTGGATATCATTTTATTCGTATATCTGAAAGGTTGAAAGAGAAATAAAGATTAAGCTGGTTTGGTTAACTTCAGAAATTATACCCATGACCAAGAATAAACTGAAAAAAATGCTTATGGTGGGAAGAGTTGACACCTCAAAGTGCTGCCCTGGAAGGTAATGATCTTCCCATCACTGGAGACCCAGGCACATTAGTGAAGGAGGTCAAAGAATTCATGTTTCCGTTAGAGACTTCCACTCCAACACAGTTAGAGCCCTTTGCATCTCTAGCCTCTTTTCGTGTCTCTAAATGTGACCACCATGCTAGCAAGGATCTGCCCCTTAGTCTGAAATATTGACTTTTACCTCCATCCCACAGATTGACTTGCCAGGTGCTAAACATAAAATAATAAAATTTGTATGATTAAAGAAATTGGAAAGAATAGAAAGTATGAGTAACAGGAGATGGCCAAAAATGATCTGGTGTATTTGCAAGAGAACCAACTGGATTTTGATCTAAATGTGTAGTATTTAAAATAAATACCTCAATGAAAGGATAAAATAGAACTTATGTGGTTAAAAAAATCAGAAAAAATAGCCTTTTCAAATTATAAGCTAGATCTGAAGAAATAGTGTAGAACGTGGCACAGGCATAAATAAATGCAAGTTATAAAGGAAATGTGAAGAGACAGAGGAGAGACATTTTATTTTATTTTATGTTTTTAATGATTGTATTTTATTGTTTTTTTCTAGTTTTATTGAGATATAATTGATATATAACACTGTGTAAGTTTCAGATGTACAACATAATGATTTGTTATATGGGTATATTGCAAAATGATTACCTCACCAAGTTTAGTTAACATCCATCACTTCACATAGTTGGGGTTTTTTTTGTGATGAAAAATTTTAAGATCTTGCTCTCTTAGCAACTTTCAAATATGCTATTGTTAGTGATACTTCACATGCTATACATGGTATCTCTGGAACATATATTCAGAGGGAATGTAAACTGATGCAGCCACTAGGAAAAATAGTATAGAGATTCCTCAAAAAAATTAACACTAGAGGGGCACCTGGGTGGTTAAGTCAGTTAAACATCTGCCTTCTGCTCAGGTTATGATCTTAGAGTCCTGGGATGGAGCCCTCTATCAAGCCCCATACTCAGTGGGGACTCTGCTTGTCCCTCTCCCTCTTCCCCCACTCCACTCATGTTTTTTTTCTCTCTCTCTCAAATAAGTAAATAAAATCCTTAAAAAATATTAAAACTAGAACTACCCTATGACCCAGCAATCACATTCCTGGGAATGTATCTGAAGAAAATGAAAACAGTATCTGCACCCCCATGTTCACTTCAGTGTTATTCACAATAGGCAAGACATGGGAGCCACCTGAGTGTCCATCAACCCATGGATGGATAAAGAAAATCTCACACACACACACAGAGGAATATTTTTCAACTATAGAAAAGAAGGAAATCTTACCATTTGTAACAGCGTGGATGAGACTTGAGGGCATTAGGCTAAGTGAAATAAGTCAGAAAAAGATAGTGTATGATATCACTTATAGAAGGAATTTTAAAAAAACTCATAGAAACAGAAAATAGACTGGTGATTACCAGAGGTGAGGGGTAAGGAGGAGTAAAGTGGTCAAAAGATACAAATTTCCAGTCATAAGAGACATGTTAAATATGTTACCTGCAATGTTGGAGAAGTATTGGAGAGAATGAGGAGGAAGATAATTGGAGAGTTAAAAAACAAGACAGAACTCAAGAATTTGGCAATAATATTGTACACCCAACAGAAGAGTTGGTTAAATTTAAACTTAAGATTAACTTTATTAAGTATACAGTAAAATTAATTAATTAATAGAATTTATTAAGTACAGAGTAAAATTTCTAGGGCAATTCTTAAATAATATAAATAGAATTTATAACATCCAAAAACTACAGGGGGATATTGTATGAGAGGGAAAACAATGCCCCAATATTTCTGTCACCTGAGCTTCAACGTCCTGCTATGATGTGTGACTCATTGCACCACATGTCTCTTCTTCTCTCTTCCCATTCACTCATTTTAGAACTCTCTTCACATATGAGGTCCTTCTACCTGCAATTAGCAAACACAGGGTCTGTTTTTATCTCATAACGAGAAGACTGCAGGTAGGCAAGCCATGACTGGAGCGATGGCTTCATGGTTCCCTCCAGCTTTCTACCTTACCACATTAACATTGCATGTTTCCACCTTTGGATGGCAAGATTACTGCTGAGATTTCAGACCTCACATCCATGTTTAAGACAGGAAGGATAGAGAAACCATGGCACATGTAACATATATCTTCCTTTGCAGGGAAGATAAAAAAAGTTCCCAGGAATCCCAGCTGAATCCAGTCAATGCCTCTTTGTCATCTGCCAAAACTGGCTTGTACCAACTTGCAAGAGTTGCTTGTCAGATTTTTAGGGACTTTATGTGCCAATTGTTAACCATTGGTGGCTTAGTATCAACCATGGTAGAAACATTTGGATCATGGAGATTGGTAAATGCTACTTATTTTATTAGAGTTGTCATTCTTAATTTTAAGAACTGTATCACAGATCAAGCCTGGCTAGGTGGAGACTAGGAACAGGAATTGTTTGCTGAGTGCTTTGCATTACTTAACAAACAGGCATTCTAATTTGCAAGGAAAAAGACAATGGATTTTTAAGTTATATTTTGTTAGGGCTTGCATAGTTTGGAACTCTTCAGTGCACGTGGTTTAATTTTCCCATTTGCCAAGTCATGGATGAGTGAACTGGTGAGGCACAAGTTTAGGTGAGGAGGTTCGATGTCTATGACTGTAATGAACCTGAGCCTCTGATCATCTTTACACTATTTAAGGAAACCACCATCTTTCTGAAGCCTCTCTGTAAACAGTTCAATATCAGGCCAAAGCTAGGGAAGGGTGTAGGGTCCCTTGAACAGTAGTTTTATCCAAGGATGGTTCTCATCAAACATCTAGATCTTAAGTTCCAAAAGAAACTCAAACAACAATTCTACTTTATGAATGCATAGATCCATGGCCAGGGTTTTTGTTTTTGTTTTTAACTGGCAGAAGAAAAGCCAAACAAATTCCTGATTTGACAAAACTAATCTAAACATTTTTTTATACCTGAGGAGCCTCCAGGTGCAGACTCTCATCTGGTGATGGGTTCTTTGCAAAAGTGAATTAATCTCATTTATGCCAATGAATGCCTAACAGTCTAGGAGATTGAGTAGCAGTGAGTCTTTTGACTTAATGGCTATAGATAAAATCACCTCCAAGAATAACAGACTAATTGAGAGGTAGATAGATAGCCTCAAGAAGGTAGACCAAGACCAAGGGATACCTGACCCACTCATATCATGCTCAATTCCACCTGCATTCCAGATTCTCTGAGATTGCCATGTGTCTGTATATCTAGGTGAAGATATCCTGAAGGTGTTTTTTTTTTTTTTCAGTTGCTTTTTGTCTTCTGTTCTGCTTCTCTATGATCAGAATTCTTCCAGAAAAGCCTCCCCCCACCCCATCTGATTTGCTCTCTGATCTGAGCTGTAGGATAGATTTAGTGGGAGCTCAGTAAATGTTCACCGCATGGCATTTCTCTTCTTGTAGAACAAGATGAAGCCAATGAAAAAGTGAACCACTCTTCTCAGCCAGCGTTCTTCGACTGCAGGTGGTAAGTGGAGAAGCTCGGATATGAACCCAGATTTTCTGAAGCCAACACCAATACTCTTTCTCCTATGTAATTGTACCACCCAATTAATAGTACGTTGTAACAGGAACCAATGTAGTGTACTCATGGAGCCCAACTCTATTCCTGGTTACACACAAAACAAAACAGATATCAGTTGCCAAAGTGACCCCATGACCCCCCCAAAAAAATAGAAAAGAAAAAGTTCAACATTGACTCATTTCTCTTATAGTATAAAAGAAAATCTAATTTAGAACACAATAGTTCTTCCTAAAAATTCCCTCTTTAATTTTTCCACATTCTATAATACTTTTAGGCAACACTGTCTGAAAGAACTCTCTGCGGTGCTGGAAATGTTCTACTCCAGCTGTCCAGGACAGTAGCCACTGCCCACATGAGACTGGTAAGCACCTGAGCTGTGGCTAAGGCAACTGAGGATGCAAATTGTTACTGTTATTTATTTTTACTTAATTTAAGTTTAGATTCTATAGTTGGTGGTGTCTAGTGGCTACTATATGGACGGCATATCTGTAGAGTGTCTCACCCTGAATCCTCCACATGCTCACCCACATCCCTGTCTTATTTTTGCCATATTTACCCTCCCTTCCACCATCGCCCTCTCTGGATGTTTCTTACTTCACCCATTGCTCACAGTGAAGCCCAACAGCAAATATCTCCTTTCCTCAATCTTTCCAGTCCCCAATCTCTCCTTTATTAAGACTTTATCAAGACTTGTTTTGTGGCTGCACATCTGACTACCCTGGAGAATTTTCCATGTGTGCTTGAGAAGAATGTGTATTCTGTTGCTTTGGGATGGAATGTTCTGTATATGTCTGTTAAGTTCATCTGGCCTCAAGTGTCATTTAAGGGAGATGTTTCCTAATTGATTTTCTGTCTGGGTGACCTATCCACTGGTGCATGTGGGGCATTCACATCCCCTGCTATTGTATTGCAGGCCATTTCTTTCTTTATGTCTGTCACTATTTCTTTATGTATTTAGGGACTCGTAGGTTGGGTGTATAGATATTTACAAATGTTATATTCTCATGTTCGATTGATCCCTTTAGGAATCTCTGTTCTCAGATTCCTGATTCTGCACAGTATGTTTGGAGACCTCTGAGCAAATGCAGAACTCCTTTAAGGGGAGGGGCAGGAAGGAAAGTTGAGTAAGAAAATTCTCCCAAATGAGGGGCAGGCGTGAGAAGAAGGAATGAAATTCTGGGGATTCTTAGAAATGAATACATCATACCTTGTCACACTGCAATGCTAATAGATTGTACAGCATCTAGTGATTCAATTTTGCCATATATTCACTTTTTGTTTTCACTGGGAAGGAGGTGGTTTCAAAAAACTCAGTGTGGGGGGTTTCAAAAAACCCAGTGTGCCCCCAGTGTGGGGGTGGTTTAAAAAAAAAACTGTCGTAGAGGAGGTAGTTTCAAAAAACCCAGTTTGGGGGCACCTACATGGCTCAGTTGGTAAAGTATCTGCCTTGGCTCAGGTCATGCCTGGGGTCCTGGCATCAAGCCCCAAGTCCAGCTCCTTGCTTAGTGGAGAGTCTGCTTCTCCCTCTACCTCTCCTGCTCACCCTGCTTGTGCTCTCTCTCAGATACATAAAATCCTAAAGAGTGGGAAGAAAGTGTAAGCAGATTGGAGAGGGTGGACATTGGGACAATCCACAGGCAAGCACCCACTTCCAAAGAAGTAAAGGTGGGGCCTGAGTCCAAAGGCTGCTTCAGGGCCCGAGGAAGCACAAAGGTCAGTGAGAGCTGGTTCTGAGGGCATGCATGATTTAAGTCCAGTTGTGATCAGTTCTTTCTTCTAGGGCTTAGTGCCTTTTGGGGTCCTACACTAACCCCTCATTAACCTAAATGCAGTCCCCTTCCGAGCCTGGGATACCTGCTCTGTGTGGAATGCCTCAGGGGGAGTGAATGTTAGGCAGAAACAATGAGGAGAGATGTCCGTGGTCAACTGGAGGTGACAGCACTGTAAGTGTGAATCCACTGCAAGCAGCTCAGAGTGGGAGCTGCAGAGAAGCCATTGCAGGAGCAAAGTGGAAGAGTGGGTCGTCTCGAATGACGATTCAGTCATTGATACTAGGGCACAGGCTATCTTCCTTTTCTCACGTTCTGTTCACCCTAAACCACCTTCTAAAGCCCTTCGTTTCTGAATATCTTGAGGTAAGGGGAATCTACGCTGTTCTGGGTAACAAAAGGAGAAGAATTTGGAGGTTCTGAGTTTATTTTGGAGGGAGGAGCTGAAAGGCAAAGAAAGGAAACAGAATTTTGCAGGTGGGAGGTTAAGCAAGGTGAGGGCATGGAGAGGGGCAGGAAGAAGCGCCGGAAGGTGTTGAGACAATGTTGAATATGAGATTTCTAGTTAATGGCTCTGTGATGCCAAAGTCTCCAGCAAAATCCACTGTACTACACATGTGCTTTTTTAATTTGATCTTATTTGGAGAAGAAAAGAAAATTACAGACAAAGGGTATGTCCCACCTGCAGGTGAATGCTGGGGAGGAAGGTGCATCAAAGAATACTGCAAAATTCCAGGGACTCAGAGAGCCTTGGGAGATGCAGGAAAAGGTAAGTGACGGGGCGGAAGAAGAGATCCTCTAGGTCTCTCATGTAAGGACATGGCTGTGGGGGAGCACAGCCAGGAGGCAAACCCAGGAACCTGTACTTTCGACAGACCCAGACACAGATGTGGGGTTTTCAGCTTGAGAAAGGGAATGAGCAACCACCAGCATGTGAGTTGTGCTGGTCTGCTTGTGCTGGCCACTCGGAGTTGTCACACACAGATGTTCCGACTGTCACTCTGCTGGGGCTTTGCTGTTTATTATTTTTGTGTCTCTAGGCAGCGACGTTCCTGTCAAATGGTGATGGGGTGTCAGGTCAGATTACTCCCAGTATGATGTGAAGAGACAAGCACTGATGGGAGGTGCCACTTCCTTGGTTCAGATGTGCACACCAGTCACCAGCAATTAATGCTGCTCCACCGGGCTTGCCTTCCTATTGCAATAGGCCTAAGTGTGCTAGAAAGGCATCGAAAAAGCAGTTGCCAGGGCCTGAAATTTACAGGCCACACATCTCTGTGTTAGCTGCAGCCATGACCAAGGAGTAGGGTATAGAAGAGTGGGAGGAAGGGATTTATCTTCCTATGAGGGCCCAGCACCATGTGGGTGGTTCACATGTCACATGCTAGTTCAGCATAATGGGCAAGAGGCTGGTCTTTGGCTTGGGAAGACCTGATTCTGAATTCTGAGTCTGCCATTCATAAGCAATAACTTGCCATTAACAAATTATTTAAACCTGTGAAAACAATTTCCTAATCTGTGAAACTGAAGTGGGTATAGCTACCTTATGGTTTTGTGTAGGACTAAATAAAATCCCTCATTTATTATCCCAACAAATATTTAGGGGAATATATATATATATATTTTTTTCTCCTCCTACCTCCATGAACCCTGTATCCTACTGAAAGAAAATAAGAAATAAAACAAATAACCATATGTCTCTAAAGGACTTAGAATTTCTGCCACATAGTAAACACTTTATAAATAGTGTAATTTAATCGCCTTATTTTGCCAATTTCTCTGTGAGATTTGGCTCTAGAACATGTGGGCAGTGAATAGTGACCACCTGGTTAAGCATCTTGTAACCATTTCAATGACTACGGAAGGTTAGTAACTCTTTAAATAAATGCACCTCTTGGCTGTTTGCTCTCCATATCAATAATCCATCCTTGAGCTCAGGTTCAATCCTTTAGAGGAACAGGCACTGAAAGGAATGCTGAGCTTGGGGTTCAGTGTCCCAGCCCTGCTTCTCAAGAGCCGTGTGCCCTTGCCAAGTCACTTCATCTTTGGAAGTTTCAGATTTCTCATTTGTAAAATGCAGACAGATTTTTACTTACACTAAATGAGAATCAAATTCAACAATGTGTCTGCTTTTACTTTGCAGCTTTGAGTTTGAACCTCTAGGGAGGGTCTGCCAAACTTGAGCCACCTACCCTCACATCCAAACCAAACTTTGATCTTTGTTTTATTTCCATAAGAGCTAAATTGTGTGATGATTCCCTGCCCTGTTTCACTCTCCTTTTATTTCTTATTAAATGCAGTGCAAAACATTATCCAAGTACAGCCTGCACGTCAGCAGCCTTCTGCCTGCAGGTCTCGGTTTTCATACCTGAGTATTATAGAAATCAAATGGCTCTAGAAGATTTACTATGACAAACAGTAGTTCCTGCTCCTGCTCCCAACTTCCTCATTCCTATTCCTCAGACATAATCTTTGTTAACTCTTCTCATTGTGTGGGGGGTTTGTTTTGTTCTGTTTACAATTCACCTTCATGTCCCAAAATAATGTCCCTATATTACAAAATCTTACCCTCCCAGTTTTGGTCACTGTATATTGATTTCCCAGTATTAGAAGATAGGAATCCATCCCATGATGACGTTATGTGATTGTGTGAGCACAGTTACAGCTGAACCACGTAGGATATTCTGATTTCTTTTCCTCTCTTGTTCCTGCCCCCACCCCCTACCCTGGAAGTAACCTTTATTTTTCCTTCAGGTCCAGAGTTTCTCATGTCCCCATCATGCATTCCCCAACTCCATCGCATGTGTAAATCTCCTTTCAGTACACTCAGAAGCCTTGGGTTTTACCAGCTTCTTCTCCCTGGAGATGTTTTTGCTGAAGTCGGCCTCAGCCTGTGCCTGCTATCCCACTGGTCCTCAGAACCAGCCTTTCCTATCCTCCCCAGTCCATGCACCTGTTTCTTAGCTCCCACATCTATTATTTCTGGGCTCATTCCCTTATTTCGATGCTGCCTTGTTCCAGCAGCTCCCTAAGGAAAACTGCAGGGGAAGGAAATTTTGAGAAGTTTGCATATCTGATCATCTATGGTACACTCATACCTAATTGATTCTTTTGCCAGAATATGGAACTGGAGGTTTGCTCAGCATTGTCGAACTCCTTCAGAATTATAAAAGGATTCTTACTTTGTCTTTACCTTCTTATGCTGTTGTTGTGCAATCTGATGCCATCTTGATGCTTGGTCTTTTGATTGCCTTTTTTTTTTTTTCCTCTAGAGGCTTGAAGGATCTTCTTTTTTGTCTCCAGAGTTCTGAGATTCCATGACTTTGGTCAGTGGACCTTTTGGTCTAGGAAGTCACGCTGTGTGATTCTGGAAACCTTCCTTTTAGTAATATATTTATTTTTACAAATTATTTCCCTCTTTATTCTGTATTTTCTCTGCTTAAACTGTTGCTAGTGCCCATTTCTTTTTTATCTCTGTTCTGGCATATTTATTCACATTGATCGTTCATACATGCTACTGAGTCTTTTGTTTCTGTCATATCTTTGGTTTTCCAGAGCTCTTTTTGGTTCTCTGAACGTTCCCTTCTATAGCGCCTTGGTTTTGCTACGTGGACACACTATCTTTCCTTATCTGCCTGAGCAGTTAATTTTCTTCCTTGTCTTCTTTGTAAAGAGTCGCTTTTGAAAAGTCACTGTTTTCATCTTACTCTTTTCCTTGTCTCTTCTTTATTTTTCTCTGCCTTTCCAGGCTTTCTTCAAATGTCTGGTGACATTTCTCTATATATTCATACTGAGAGCTTGGTATCGAAACCTGATGGGAAGCCCTGGGGGGAGCAGGGCCGCAAGGCTTATCCAGTGGAGGGCTATGCCCCTGAAGCAATCTGCTAGGCCACCTGGTTAGGAGACCTTCCCAATTAAATGGAGATCAGACCTGAAAACTCCCCAAGCAGACAAAATCATTTAAACTACATAAACAAAACTAAACCTAGCTTATTTCATGCACAGGAGTGAAACATAACCTACATTATTTCTTGTACATGCCTCTGATAATCATAAATGCAACATTGGTTGTCTTCCTAAAATCGTGCAAGATAATCCCTTTTAACCGCTCCCCTGCTTTCTGGAAGCCCCCATTGTAATAGCCGATCACTGTAAAGGTTGAACAATTTCCTCATTTTCCCTGTGTAAGCCAATCTGTAACGTCACCTCTGAGCTTCATACCAGGTTTGGGTGTGAAGTATCTCTGTTCATGAACCGTTTATTTCCCGTGCAATAAATTATTCATATCAAGTAAAGCTCTTTCAGTTTTTCTTTTGACAGTGTCTTTAAATATTTCCCTTGGGTTGCACAGGTTCCTGAGAAGAATCATGGCATCTCCTGCTGAGGCATAGAATAGCCTGGCTTCCAGTTTATAGGTCCCCAAAGTCAGAATGGGGGGAGAGCTCATGATCTAGATTCCCCCTCAAGCCCCAGGTTTTCTGGCAGCACCTGCCATCTGCTGAGCCTCCCATTGCACCAACCAGCTCTCCTTCACCCAAGTGGAAACAGCAGTCTTCTATCAGACCTGGGGAGGGATGGGTGTTGACTCCTCCTTGCACAGACTCAGTGACCCCTCTGTGGGCAACCTCACACTTGGTCCCATATTTGCTCAGACCCCGTCCATGCTCTGAGCCTTTCTGAGGTGATGCACTTGCTTTCAACACTGTTTCCCTGAAACTTTCTTGTATCTATTGGATTCCCAGCTCCCAATGTGCTGTCCTTTTCTACTTTCTCTGCCTTTGTAGGTTTAAGATTTTAAAAGAGCCCCATTGTCAGTTGAATGCAGTGATGGAGGGAGCAAATGCTGACATGCGTGTTCAGTGGCCCTTCATCCCCCAGATGCCCTGTGAAGGTGGGAATCTTCCCCTGGAGACACACGTCACTCCTTATGGGAAAATACATTCAGAATCATCCTTTGTCTTATTTAAATTCCAAAAGACACACATTTCTTCCTAATGTAACAGACAAGCAGGACACACCAGTGAGCATGCTTGCAAACAAAGAGGCATTAAAGGGGAGGTTGCAAATACTACATGCTTTTCTCTCATGTGGCAAAGGGGATGGCACATCTCTGAGATGGGCAACCAGACCCTGGGGTGCCTTTGCTTACAAATAATTGATAATAGCTCCACTCTGTATATCTTGTCAAAAATCCTGGAACAGTAAAAATTACAACCAGATCAGTAAAAGAGTAATTAGTAAGAGTTTATTGTGTACAAAAGAATAATTCTCAAACTGGGAGTCTTTAAGCCCAAACCCAATATGAAGCTCAGAGATGATCTTACAGAATGGCTTCTACAGGAAAAATGAAGAAATTGTTAACCTTTACAGTGATTGGTTTTTACAATGGGGATTTCCAGAAGACAGGGGAGTGGTTATAAGCGATTATCTTGTACCATTTTAGAAAGATGGCGTCAATTTTGTTTATGATTATCAGAGTTACTTGCAAGATACAACCTAGTTGTTAAGTGTCTCTCATATCCTTGAAATAAGCCAGGTTTAGTTTTGCTCAAGAGGCTTACATGGTTTTCTCTGCTTGAGGGAACTTTAAGCCTCCATGTTACTATAACAGTCTCATATGCTTCCTTGGGAGGGAAAAATATTAGCCACAGCTTTAGGTGGTGGGGATGGGGGTGTCTTAGGCTGCACATAGGGACATTTCTGGAGGGTGTTCAGTTACATTTGATCTAAATTTATAGGTTTGGATTTCAAATGTACAATCCACCAATCATACATCTCTCTCTCTCTCTTGCTCTCTTTTAAGATTTTATTTTTTAGAGAAAGAGAGAGAGAGAGGGAATGAGAATGAGCAGTGAGAAGGGCAGAGGGTGAAGGAAAGAGAGAAGCAGACTCCTCACTGAGCAGGAAGCCCAATGTGGGGCTCGATCCCAGGACCAGAGATCATTATCTGAGCCAAAGGCAGATGCTTAACCAACTGAGCACCCAGTTTCCTCCTCTTTAAAATGGAAATAAAAGCACAGATCTGCGTGGTTGTTACATTAGTTAAATGAGTTACATTCTAAGAATCTCAACAACTGTGCATTGACACTGACTCATAAGTTAACTTCCCAGTCCCCTCCTCTGATGGCACAACAGCCCTGACAGGGATGCTCCTCATGCTCACATATGTCTTGTTTTTGCAATAACACTTTACTTATTAAAATGCTTAAGAAAGAAGTAAGATCAATTGTTAATACAACTGAAGTTAAGATTTATTATTATGGGCAGCCCAGGTGGCTCAGCAGTTTAGTGCCACCTTCGGCCCAGGGTATGATCTTGGAGACCCAGGATCGAGTCCCACGTAGGGCTCCCTGCATGGAGCCTGCTTCTCCCTCTGCCTGTGTCTCTGCCTCTCTCTTTGTGTCTCTCATGAATAAATAAATAAAATCTTTAAAAAAAGATTTTTTATTATTATTATTTTGGTTTGACATTTTTCATGGAAATAATTCTTAAAGGGAACAAATACACATTTCCTTGCCTTCTTAAGCGGAGGTTTGGAACACATTTTCATTCTTCCTGGATGTACTTAGGTTCTTTGTTCAATTGCTGTGCATTTTGTTTGATTTTAAAGTGACTTCCTTTGCAAAATGGAAAAAAAAAGTTTTTATTACAAATGTAATCTAGTCCTAGTGAACAGAAATAAAAATTGCCAGTGAGAAAAAAAAAAAAAATCCCACCAGCACAGAAACAATCAGAGCCTTCACAACACACACATAGATCCCAAGAGGCTGAAAGAAAATGACTAATAGATTGACTACATAGAAATTAAGTTTCTCCATGTCAAAATCCACATAAACAAAATAAAAAGCAAATAACAAACTGACACAATATTTGCACTAACATGACAGATCATATGGTTAAAATCTTAAATCTGTAATTACTCCTTGCGTTTCCATCTTGTGTCTGCAACCAAACTTTGAGCTTCCTGAAAGCAAAGAGGATGTCTGGTTTTACAGTGACTCTACTTCCAGGCTACCTTGCCTCTCTTCAAGTTGAACAAGGTTGAGTTGAATAAGGCTATCTTTGAAGTTTGTTTCTAGTTCTGCCTCACAGCATCTCATGCAACATTGATGTTCAATAAATATTTGTTGAATGAATGAGTGTGTAGAGAATAAAAAGACATTTCTTCCCAATGAAGTTCTGTTGCTGTATATTGGGTTTCTGTAGCCAGTAGAGCTATGTGTCCCTCTTGACCTCTATGCCAAGCCATCAGACATTGAATCTCCGTCCGTCACTGTGTCTCCCCTTCTTCTAGGGTACTATTTCCAATCTCGTGGCCACAGGAAATCAGAACATTTATTATGTACCAGGCGATTCGCTCAGTAATAGGCATACAGAAACAAACACAATCCACGGGTCCTTAAATAACTCTCCATCTTGGGAGGGAGGCCAGAATGTAGCTCAGCCAACCATGATTGACTTTGCTAAGCACTAGGCTGGGGGATCTGCAATGTGAGGACTGAGTCAGAAAACTGGGGATGAATCTGGCCTGTGGGCAAGAGCAGAGCTGCATACCTTCCACCAAACACCTGGATTGAAAGCAGTAGGGTTGGAGGGTCAGGACACAGTGAAAGAATTGTGTATTTGAAGCTGACCAGTTTGACTCACAGCAGTGATCTAAGTAACAGACAAAGGGAAAAGAAACATAACTTAGTGATTGCCTCCAGTATCCCCAGCATGCACTTCGCGTGGGTGATTTAATGATTCTTACAAAGGCTCCTTTGACAGAAGAAGAAACTAGGTGTTAAGCAATGTGATCAATGTCCACATTAGCATAAAAAGAGGGTTCAGGATTCAAACTCAGGTCTGTCTGTCCCCAAAGCCCCTATGTGCCATTGCTTTCAGTAGACCCCGGGAGGCCTGTTCTCAGCTCAGATGTGTCTTGCACGGATATAGATATAAGGACAAGGAAGTTAATTCTGATGTCTTTCATTCCAATAAGTGGGCCCTGGAAGAGGTGGATGGAGTGTCAGGCCCTGGGCTGGTTGCACTGTACACTCTTCACCATGACTGTCTCTGCAGCTCCACATTCAGGAAGACGCTCAGGTGGAGCAGGTTCAACTTGGTATTGGAAGCTCTTTTCCTGTAAGTGCTCAGGGAAGCCTGATATTTAATGACTTCTCTGATCCAAAGGTGCTGTTAATCTATTATCACCCTCAACCTGACACTGGGGCTATTTGTTTGTTTTTCAGAAATGGCCACATTGATTTCTGCCCCATGTTAAACGTTGCCCAGCTGTCCGGGAACACCGAGGTGAGAGAAGACAAGGGCTAATCAGAGGCAGAGCAGAATGTTCCTATGTTCCAGTATTTGAGGAAAGGCAAAAAGTCTGCCCCAGGTATTCCTTGTCTCCTCTGGTCCAACACAGGGCCCATCATTCCACTATGAGTGTCAGAGTATTTTTAGAGCCAAAGGACAACATCCAAACACCCACAGCAGTGGCACACGAATCCAGTGAGACCTGCTGGGCAGGGGGGAAGTGGGTTCCTGAGGTCATCCAGGGAAGTATGGGCATCTTTTTCAGCCCTTCAGCCCTAGTCCCAGGCATCTACAGGTCAATCACTAAATATTTCTATATGTGTGGATGGAGTCTTAGATGTGGCACTTTCAAAGGAATAAAATTATAAGGCAGGTAGGAATTCTTAGAGGGGAGATTCCGCTCTGCCTCTGATAGTTTAAGAAAGGTTTTAGAGGCAAGAAAAGGAGGGGTTCAGAAAGAGAGAGTGCTTAGCAGAGCACAGAGTACATGTAGGGTCCTGCTTTTAGGTTTCCAGACCCAATTCCAACATGGGGGTGTGTCCCCCACCACACAAAACCCAGTAATTCTGAGACACTCAAGTCGATTCTGACACTATCTACCCAGAGAAAGCAGCAGATACTGCAGGGGGAGGGCTCAGTCCTACAAGCATGGCCAACCCCCACTTCATACATCAGTCATACCCCCCCACTGGCACCTGTGCTTCTAACCCGCCCACTATAGATTGGGGGTTCCAACCACCTCCTCCTTGGGTTCTTTTAATCTGCTAGGGTAGCTCACAGAACTCAGGGAAATACTTCCTTAGGTTCACTAGTTTCTTAAAGGACATAGTAAAGGATACAAGTCAATAGCCAGATGAAGAGATGCATAGGGCGAGGCCTGAGGAAATGACCCTGAACTTCCATGCCCTCTCCAGGGCACCCGTGTCCCCTCTCCAGAGAGCCCCTGGGCTTAGTCTTTTTGGGTTTATGGAGGCTTCATTGCATAGTCTTGATTGACTAAATCCTTGGCCATTGGCTGATTCAATCTCCAGCCCTTCTTCCCTCCTCAAAGGTCAGGGGGTAGGACAGAAAGTTCCAATTTCTAATCATAAGGTTGGTCCTCCTGGCAACCAGCTTCTGCCCTTGGATGGGGTCCAAACGTCATCTCATTAACATAAAAAATAGATGCCTCTATCACCCTTATCATAGGAAATTCCAAAGGCTTTAAGATCCCTGAGCCCAGAACTCTGGGCAAAGATCAAATACATTCAAGAACTATATTTTGGTCATCTGAATGACAAAATAAGTATTTCTTATAAATCAATGTATTGCAGGACTGATGAGAGGAGAGCCAAAAAGTTAGATTAGGGCCCCATGGTGGACAGCCCTGAGTGGAGTGAGGCATGATACCTCTGACTCTGCCCAGTCATCTGGTAGCCCCCAAAATTTTGCTCAGGATAACATGTATGACTTGACTCCTCTTGACATCGGTCATCTTCCTTGAACACGGTAATGTTTGTTCATCCATTCACTTAACAAATGTTTACTGAGTATCTACTGTCAGGCACTGGACTAAGATCTGGGGATTCAGAGGGATTGAGACAAATAAGGCTCATTACCTCATAAAGATTATATTCCCAAAAAAAAAAAAAAAAAGATTATATTCCCATTAGATATAACACACATAAGTGAACAACAGCATGATTACAGAGTGTGCTCTATGCTCAGAGGAAAAGAAGCAGAACAATGTGGTGGGTACCGAGCTGTGGGAGAAACTTTAGATATGATAGTCAGGGAAGGCTTCTCTGAGAAGATGACATAAAACTGAGATCTGAAAAACGTGCTGTGGAGCCAATGCAGCAATAGGGAAAGTCTGGCTTGGCTGGACAAGACTCCACATATAAAACTCTAGGTATAAAAGAATAAGATAGGGGTGTCTGGGTGGTTCAGTTAGTTAAGTGTCTCCCTTCAGCTGTCATGATCCCGGGGTCCTGGGATTGAACCTCATGTTGGGGGGGGGGGGAGGGTCCCTGCTCAGTGGGGAGTCTGCTTCTCCTTCTCCCTTTGTCCCTTTCCCCATTCATGCTCTCTCAACAAATAAATAATATCTTAAAAAAATAAAAGAATAAAATAACATCACAAATACCCTGGGTAATCTCAAACATGGATAGAAATAAATTGTAGTATCATAAGAAAGGGGTCTTGGGCACTGGGCAAATTAAAAACAAGACTGATCCAAGCTACAGTGTAAGAACAAAATCCTCTAATATCTAGGTAATGCACAACAGTTGTCAGACTTGAATGAATATGAGAATAATTCAGAGAGTTTGTTGCAAAAGCACATTCTGGGGCTTCACCCCAAGAGATTTAGAGAATTTTTCAACAAACACCTGAGTTGGTTTTGATGCAGACCATCCTTAGAATACATTTGGAAAACCACTGAATTAAAGAGACAAGAAAGAGGCCTGCGTTTGGGCAAAGGAGAAGCATAGGCAGTGCAGGGTGCTGGAGGAGACAGTGAATGTGCAGGTACTAGGTGAGGTAGTGAATCAGAGGGAGGATGGAGGCTATATCATCAGCATACCCAATGCCTTGCCATTACCTGCTTGTATCTGGTTCTTTGTGCCCAGATCAGCAAGCTAACTCATAATGACAGCAATGAATACTAAGGAACTTGATTCTGGAAGCCCAGGAATCCCTGAGGATATCCAGATGAAGATTTGGTATGGGATGGAGGGAAATTATTGCTAATGGGACCCCAGTGATAGCACACCCACATTCTCTTTCACCGAGTCCTCTCCAAGATTCAGGTTAGAAGATAATGCATGGGTTTCCCAAAAGGATAAGGAGTTAAACATAACGCATTTACAACAGGCTTGAAGTCCCACTGGACCAGCTGGGTGTCATTGTTAGCATGGCATGGCCTGCTAAGGAGCTCTTGAAAATAGGGCAAAGCCAGTGGTGAAACAATTGGCTGTGTCATTCCAAACCCATTGAAGCAAATTACATGGAAAGCAAGCAAGAGTCATTATGATTTATATAAATATATGTTGCAGATTTCATTAAGATTAGGTCAGCTTTGCAGTTATCACTTGCTGAGTTGTTTGCTTGGTCCTTAATCTTCATTTGCAAATGCCGATTAGCCTCCTAAAGGGCTCATGGCGGCCAGGAGTAAACCCAACCCTCACCTCATTTTTTTGCTTTCTTCTCTCTGGGACTTCAGCCAAAGGATTGCCTACTTGGGGACCCATCCTGGAAAAGACCTCAAAATAGATCTTCTCAAGTTACCCTAAGGCAGACATAATAGCATAAAACCTTCTCAACTGAGTCCTTGCTAGGGCTCCAGGCAGGGCAGAGGACTAGATTGTCTTCTCTCTGCACTCCTGCCTGTAGCTGGGCCCTCAGCCAGATGGACACTGGGAGGAGGTGAACAGGACAATGGTGAGTCTCCATGTTGGCTGGACAGTCATTCAACAATGCATTGAAATTCAGTCATTAAGCCATAGGTGGCAGGCAGTGAGATAGACATCAGGGACATGAAGACAAAAAATTAAAATACCCTGGAAGAATTTGTTCTTAGAGACTGGAACATAAACATGATCACAGGTTAAAATGAGGCAAAGAAATCATCATAATGCTGCACGTGAGGACGGATTTGGGGTTTTGGCAAGCAGCCTGGAGGTTTTCAGATCTTCTAGAAACATCATCTTTTAGTCCTCCAAATGATGTCTTATGCAGAACACCATGCAGTTTCTAGAATGATCTTCCCAAAATGTCAATCTGACCATGTCACTCCTTGGCTTAAGGCAAGCATCTGCAAACTCTTTCTATAAAGGGCCAGAGAGTATATATTCTAGATTTTGAGGCCAGGCAGTCCCTGTTGAAACTACTGAAATCTGTTCTTGCTTAACTAATGAAGCAAACACAAGTAAATGAAAGGCTATGATTGTGTTCAATAAAACTCCACATAGAAAAACAGGTGGTAGGCCAGATTTGGCCTGTGGATTCCACTTTATCCACCTTTGCCTTATAATCACATAGAAGCTCCCATCTCCTTCGTTTGAGACCCAGATCTTTTCATGATCTGAACCCCAGCACCCAATTGGACCTTCTGTGCCTGCCCCCCACTGCATCCTCTGCCCCAATCAAATGGAAATTTAGTGGGGGAGAAAGCAAGGCTATGGATTGCTAAGTGTTACAATAGAATGCAAGAATCAAGGAAGCAGGAGCCTCTCAGCCAAACCTGGGACGGCAGGAAGGTAGAAAGTCAGGTCATTCTTCCTCAATGAAGTGACATCTGAGGCAAAGACTAAAGCAGGCAGACTAAGTGAGAGTTAACGACTGGGCAGGGACAAAGAAAGTACTAGACAAAGAAAGTACTAGACTTTGCCCAGAGTACAAAGACCTCAGGGCAAAAAAAGGCATGAATTCAGGAATGGAGAGTAGTTCCTTTTCAGGGAAGTTTTTACCATGCTCAAAGTTCATGGCAAGCTTGATCAGTGTCAACATCACTCTCCCTAGGGCTGAATCTGGTAAATGTCCCCTCAATTCCCCAAAGCCCTGGGAAGGGGCAGTACTCTGAATCATGCTAATGGAAGCCATGTAATTTCAACCATCCTGGAGGAGAATAGTCTGAGCTACAACCCAGGTCCTCAGCCAAGTTCTAGCACTGAAGGGTCCATCAGAAAGTGAGGCAGAATGAGGAAAATAGAGGAAAGGTAAAACCTCCAGTTGTGGGCCTCAGGGAAGCAAAACACCAATTCTAGGGGCCACCCCTTGGCACATTGCTGTCCATCATTATTCTATTCTGCCCAGCTTGGGTGCCACTGGTTCTTAAAGTCAGTTCTTAAAGTCAGCTTGACATCATCTCCGATGTGTAGTCAACTGACCCTGCAGACTACACACTTACTTGGTCCAGTTGAAGAACTCCAAGCCCTGAAATATTCTAGAGACTAGCCTTCATTAGGGTCCATTTTACCAGTGACAGCATGGGCTGCCATTCTGGCCTTTGAACTGAAAGAAAAGAAAAGAAAGAAAGAAAAGAAAGAAAAGAAAAGAAAAGAAAAGAAAAGAAAAGAAAAGAAAAGAAAAGAAAAGAAAAAAAGAAAAGAAAAGAAAAGGAGAAAAGAAAACCCACCATAATCAAGGCCTTTACACTAAGATTGCTTTTAGCTTTCTTCTTTAACCTTCAATATTTTCTCCATGGACACCTTACAGAGCCTCTTCCTAAGGCTTTTGGGCTCCAGGGTTAGAGTTCAGCCCTTAATTGAGCTTCCCCATACCAAGAAGAGACAATAAAGGCTGTCTGCCAGGGAGGATTTACATATTCAGCAGTCCAGCTTCTCTTTCCTGCTTCCATTCAAGACAAAGGGCTGCAGAAGCCTTGATCTCCAAGTGGTTTGTGGCCAGGAGGTGGAGGAATAAAACTGCTTTGTTGAGGACCCAAGGGAAGACTGAGCTGTGGCTGCTTGAGTCTTATCAAAAGAAAAATGGTTACAGCACTTAAAAAAAATAAGTAATGTCAGACAAAACTTGTAAGTAAGAATATGGAATTAAATGTGCCAGATATGCTGAGAGTCAGAGAAACTTTATCTCCATTGCATCAACACATCAACTTCAGGGGTGCTGGCAATTACTTCGAGGCACAGACTCATTTTGTTCTTGTGTAGACAATGTTGTCTGGCATCAGGAACAGGAAGCCTCAGTGCACATTACAGTCGACAGGATTCCAAATTGGGAAGAAGGATCTCTGGGGGCTTCTCATGGATGCCGCCAACAGGACCAGTCCAACCGTCCCAACTGGTGGGACTTGCCGAGCAGCAGGGGAAATGGTGAGGCAGAGAGAGCATGTGTCCTCATGTGCCCTTAATAGAGTGGCAGTTCTCAAATTTGAGGCTGAATAGTATGTGGAAGAAAACTAAAACATACTAGTGTGGCATATCCATAAAGACCATAAAGCCAGTTGTGGTTTCCCTAAAATGAATGTTAGTTATTTTAGGGAGTAATTTTTACTCACTTGTATTTGTAAGCACATACTTGCTCACTTACCTAAAACTGTAATAATTCCATTTGGAAGAATGAATGCATGGTATAGTCATGGAGGGCTCTGCCAATTTCAGGGAAAATGTGCAATTCTGGTAAGGGAGAGTAATGTGATGTTCAAATAAGTTGCCCTGTTGGGAGAGGAAGGCAAATCAGACCTACTGTCCCTTTTACTATCGTAGTTCATCATGCCTCCATCAGATGCCAGATACTGGGTTTTGGCAGAACCAAAGCCGCCGCCACTCTGCGTGCCAAAGCTATATCTCCAATAGCTGCTTCATTGCAGATGACCACAAATGAGCATTTAAGTACTGTTTTACCACTGGGTACCACAGGCTCCTAGTTTTATATTCTCTGATGGTAACCAGGGCTTTGCTACCTTCAATCCAGCCAGGTGACAAAACCTGTCTTAGATTTTCATCCTTGGGAGCCTAATGCCTACAGCCATTTCTGGTACCAAATATTGTATCCATCAGGGCTTAGATGTAGATAGCAGGACTCCTTTAAGTTTTTTTGAGATTTAATACGGGGAATTATTGGAGGAGCCAGAGGATATGGCTGTAGAATTGACTACCAGAGAAACTACTTCCTCTATCTTAAGGAGAAGGCACTGCAGAGGCTCTTGTGTGCAGGGTCATATAGATACTGCAAGGTTAACACCAACAACACAATGCCATGTATGTTCCAACTGTCCCTGCTTAACCTACGACTGATTCAAGTCTTGCCAGGTGTGCCTGACTGTGAAACCAAAATCACATCCAAAAATCTTAGCTTCAAGAGTACCTAGGAAATTTTTAGTTTTCTAGTCTGGGCAGCACAAAAAAAAGAATACTTGAAAGGGGTGGCCAGAAGACGTGGAGGGATAAATCTGGAGTATTTACCTCCCCACCACCATAAGCTCCATCCAAGTTCTCAAATCACGAATCAACTAGCTACATGTTTGAGGAGATCTCTCTGCACACAAGACACTTTGGAAGGTACAGCGATGCATGAGGTATATCTAAATGAAGACGTTCCCTGATTTCACAAACTACCTAAATTAGTGCACTAGAATGAAAGTTCTCCTTACAGGACCTTACAGGATGCAGTCTTGCCTCAGATTTTTTTCTGGATTTCTGACTAGGAACGGCCTGTACTTCATGAGCACACACTCATGTGCACTTGAAAGCAAGGCTTACAATTTTAAAGTCATACCTGCCAGAGTACTACCTCATGTTTACTATGTGCCAAGCCCTGTGCATATTCTTTGCATACATTATCTTATTTCAGCTGCACAACAAATTCCACTGGAAAGTAGATGTTATTATCATTTCCATTTTACTATAAGAAATAGAGGCTCAAAGTTAAGTGATTGTCCCAAAGTCACGCATTTTTGAAGGGGCAGGGAAGAGATGGGAACTGAAGGCTTCATGGCTTCAAAGAACGTTCTCTAACTGTAACATTGCATTTAACTTCTTAATTAAGAGAGTGGAGCTTTTCTTCTTGCTTCATAGCCCACCAGGTGTGGATCCCAGTGACTTTTGACACTTTCCAAATAGGGCACCTTCTCTTAGTGCACGAAGATGTCTTCGAGTTGGTCTCTTGCTGAAGAAATTCAAGTGAATATGCTCTAAGATTTGCAGCTGTCCTAGGGAGAAGGAGCAGGAATGATCCCAATCATCGCTTTGTTACTCTGGTATACCTCAAGCTTCCCCAGGTGGCTATCAAGATTTATAAGGTGAGGCATGCTTACTTAAAATTTAGATATGTTACTTCATTAGTATATCTTAGTAATATTCAGCCCCTGTTCTCATATTACGTATAATTTGTTCCCTTTATGCTTGCTTCCTTCCTGATGTAATATAATTTTGAGGTTGAATACATGAGATCAGTTTAGTTTAGATTCCTGGCTCAGCTGCTTATTAGTAGTAGAGACCTTGAGCTAATCCTCTTAAATTTCATTTTTCTTATAAGCAAAATGGGCATAATAGTAGAACCTACCACATAAGGTTATTCACAGAGTTGTTGAACAGATTAAATCTGATGATCCATTTAAATATTGGCATGGGATGCCTGGGTGGCTCAGTCGGGTAAACATTTGCTGTCATCTCAGGTCATGATCTCAGAGTTCTGGGATCCAGCCCCGCACCGAGCTCCCAGGTCAGTGAGGAGTCTGCTTCTCCCTCTCCCTCTGCTCCACCCTCCCACATGTGCTCTCCCCCACTCTCTCTCTCTCTCTCAAATAAATAAATAAAACCTTAAAAAAAAACATTGACATACTCTCTGGTAAATAGTAAACACTGAGTAAATGTGAGATATTATTAATTATTAATAATTTATAAAACTCTGTACTAGGTGCTCTGAAAGTACTCACCTTTGCAAATTCAACAAACATTTACTGAGTGTTGGGGATTAAAGAGGAATCCAATATGAGTCTCAGCCCTCTGGTTGCACTGTGTGGTAGAGGACACAGATCTGTAAACAAATCAATAGAGATAAGCCTATAGCATCCGTCATGGAGCATATCTATCCCAGCTACAGTGCCAGCCACAGAGCAAGTGGACAGTGCTATTGGCTAAGATGTCAGCCGACTTCAGAAAAGGTGGTGCTTCAGAAAATTCTCAAAAGATGGCTTCCAGAGGCATCTGGGTGGCTCAGTCGGTTAAGCATCTAACTCAATTTCAGCTCACGTCACAATTTCAGGATCTTGAGATTAAGCCCCACAACAGGCTCTATGCTCAGCAGGAAATCTGCTTGAAGATTCTCTCTTCCTCTGCCCTGCCCCCCCCCAACTGGCTCATGCTCTCTCTCTAAAATAAATAAATAAATCTTTTGAAAGAAGAAAGAAAGAAAGAAAGAAAGAAAGAAAGAAAGAAAGAAAGAAGAAAGAAAGAAAGAAAGAAAGAAAGAAAGAAAGAAAGAAAGAAAGAAAGAAAGAAAGAAAGAAAGCAGGCTTCCAGAGCATGGGAAGAAAAGGAATTTCAGGCAGAAAGAAAAGCAAGAACAAAAGCAAACTGACATGAAGGGAACCATAGGCAATGGGGCAAATCTCAGACCTGGAGTGGGAGGCAGATGGATTTAGAGTCTGGTGGGAATAGTGTCAGCTAACATCATTGCTGTAAACCTTATAATCCCAGTGCTCCACATGGCCCAATCTCTGTATAGTCACATTCAAAGAAAGAGTCTAGGGGCAGCCCGGGTGGCTCAGCGGTTTAGTGCCACTTTCAGCCCAGGTCCTGGTCCTGGAGATCTGGGATCAAGTCCCACCTTGGGCTCCCTGCATGGAGTCGGCTTTTCCCTCTGCCTGTGTCTCTGCTCCCCCTCCCCCCATGTCTCTCTCTGTCATGAATAAATAAAATCTTAAAAAAAAAGAGTCTAGTTACCAAAAGGCAATCAGTGGTAATCAAATTTCCCCCAGTATTCTTACTTAAAAATGCCAAGGGATAAGAACACCATTGATTCCAAGATTTCCTAATATTACTTTTTAGGTTTGTATGCCTCTTCCCAAAGTCTCACACTCAGTGCCTATGAACCATCTCACCCCTTCCACTGTTCTCCAAGTCTTTACACACACTTCCTTCATTGTCATGCTCCTCCTTCCTCCACCCCAGCCACAACTACCCCCTGGCCATCTGCTTTGTTCACATTTGCTGGCCAGTCCAAGAGAGCAAGCATGGGATTCTCAACCTTGGTGTGCTACAGGATAGCACAGAGAAGGCACTCATAGGCTGCTAGCTCACATGGTTTTGAGGAAAAGGAGGCTACCTCTAGTTCAGGGGCTCATAGAAGGCCTCAGGAAGCAGATGGTCCATGACTTGGGATCATGCTATTTGAGAGGATTTGGACAGATGGAAAAGGAGAAAGAGGCCATTTGTGGGGAGAAGGACAGAGAGTAATAGACCCAACATTAATACACCATTGCTGTGCATCGGGGATGGTTGCATTCCCTTTGTTTCCAACATGGCTGTGGTGCAGATATTCTGAGAAATCTTAATGTTTGGGAGGTAGAAGGGACTTCAGCTATTCTATCATCCTGTCCTCTGGATTTAGAGATGAGATTAAGGCCTAGAGAGAGAAAGAATACACAGATTTTTGCTTAAAATTCCAAAACTTACTCTGAGAATCACTTTTTTGACCAGAGTCACAAGCTAGATTTATCACACCTGGGAAACTCCACTATTGCTAGTCATGGGTGTGAATCTATGGGCACAAAAGCATATGCAGTAGGCAGAAGTGCTCTTTTGTGTGTTCTTTTTAAAAGGGATTGGCTGTCTGGGGTATGTGCTTCAGAATCCACTAAGCCAGGGATGGAACTGGGGGAAGGCAGTGTGGAGAGACAGTTTTTAGGATTGAGGCTGATTCTTACCCTACCTGGACTCTGCCACTCACAATATTTTGGGTCAGGTTACCTGGCCTACTGGCCTCAGTTCCCCAGCTTGTAGAATGGAGTGTGAAATCACACCTTCCTCCCCATGTGGTTGTAAGGATCCATTGAGAGGTTGTGCACAAAGCACTTAGAAGAGGGGCTGGCACTGAGTCCCAGCTCAGTCAATGGTAACTAATATTATTAGTTCTATTGAACAAACACATTTTGCAGGCGCCTTGCAGCAAAGACATTCTAATATGCTCAGTGTCCACTTCAATCTTATTTATTGGGCTTATCTTGTCTTATGAGCCATGGTCAGTATTTACAGGCAAGGGGTTGTGTTGGCAGCATTAATATTGATTGTGGGACCACTTGGCGCCTTTAGTCTGTCCCTTCCTCAAGATAGCCATGCCACAGAGCCCTCGGAGGGGGTAGTGGAAAGAGGGGGGACAGCAGAGCCCTGCCAAGTGCTTCTGGCGTGGATTGCGTGGGCAGCAAGGCTGGCATAGCCCCTGTCCTGGCTGGGCAAGGTAAGCTGGCAGATGTTGGCTCCGACACAGACGTTGCCCAGGAGAGAAGCAGCCACTGGTGTCAAGATTCGCTAATTGCGTTGCCTCCTGGCACAGCATTCTCACACAGCCCTGATATCGCTCTTCCAGTTAGAAAAGGACCCTTCCTGCCTTTCATTTTGTGGCAATTTCTTTCCAAGGGACAAAGCCTGGCTCAGTTGTGAAATTTGGTTTTCAGAAAAGACTCTTCTGCTGTGCCCAGTTTTCCAGCTGGGCTGCTCTCTAGACTAGAAAGAAAATTGACTTGGCCAAGTTCACCTGGCAAGCCTATTCGCTCAGTAGGGCTCTTCCCCCCGCCATCTCCCTTTGGACACCAGTTTCTTCCACTAAAACTTTTCTCTTAAAGGCAAGATACACTGATCATTTAGTTCTTTCCCTGCCAGAGAACTCACAAAAACACACATGCATCCTTTCATCTAGCATGTTTACTATTTTTTCCCCTCCATATTTAAGCATAGCTGCATTTCACAGTGAAAAGGACATCCTTTGCTATTAGAAATCTTGATTATGAATATCTTGCCACACCCTAGTTTTGTGACCTTGGACAAGTGATTTAACTTCCTGGGGCTCAGTCGCCTGGTGTACAAAGGGTGGATTATACAGTTTACCCCTTTGTGTCGCGAAGATTAAAGGAGTTATGTAAATTACTTGACACTGTGCCTGGAGCACTGTAAGTTCTCATTAAATGTCCCTGCTACTATTTCATGTAACTAGTTGCAGAACAAATAAAGTCACATCTCTTTTAATGGTACGATTAATTTGTCAAGCTCCCCATATGCCCAGATTACCAAGAAGCCCAGAATTTCCTACTGGGGCTCTTTCGACTGCCCTGAAATGGTCCAAGAATGTTTAATCAGCACAAAGGAGGCAGCTCTGCTGCAAATGCTTCATCTAGACCTGGAGAATCCAGTCAGCAGGTGGACCCCCATTTCTTGCTCTTGCTTCCTACAGACTCGATGTTAAATCCTGGCCCCGCACATCCAGTGAGCCAGTAGATTGCTGCTGGATGTCAGTGCTGGTCCAGCAGTGGTTTTTCCAGAATGCAGAGGTGGAGGGCAAGGCAGTCTCCTTCCCCAGTGGGATGCAGGTCAGTGGCCAGTATTCTACCATGGGCTATTCTAATGATACAGCCACACTTGAACTGCATGTACTTGTGCTGCTGATCTCTGTGTGGGCTATAACTGGTTAGTTCAGACTTGCTGGTGCCTGAGGGACACTGTGATGGGGGAGTGTACAGACTCAGAAACCAGGTGGTCAATGTGAGTGTGCCCTGTGCACCCTTAGGCAATTTATTTGACCTGTCTGTTCTCCATCCCCATATCTGAAAACTGGGAGTCTTAATAGTTAACTCATAGGGAAGTAGGGAGGATTAAATGATCTGATACACACAAGGCACTGAGAACACTGCTCAGCATATACCAAGTACACCGGACATGTGAGTTACATACATAGATATGAGTCCTAGATCTATCACTATTGACCTATGTGACCATGGGCAACTCATTAGTCTCCAACTTTGACTTCTTCATATATAAAATGCAACAGATGGAAATACAACCATATCTGAGTCAAGAGATCTGGCTTCTAGTCCCAGTCTGCCCTTAATTAGCTCTGGATATTGGCAAGTAATTCTGTTTCATAGTACTTTAGTATCCTCAGCTATAAAACAAGAGAGCAGGATTAAATCATCTCTAAAATCCTATTAGTCTAAAGATAGATATTTCTATTATCTTAGTAGATTGCTATGTATTGCTCAATATCAGTGATCATTTAAATTCATAATGCAGTTTTTATTGTTGATATATAATTATGACTACTTCTTGGGGTTGGATCAATTGGGAAAATAAAATCTCATTTTCTATTTACAACAACCCTATGAGAGAATAATATTGATTAGAACTGCTCATGGGGCTTTCGTGTTTACCATGTGCCCAGTTTCTTCTGAAATATGGGTTCTACTTCACTTCCTCTCCATAGTAGCCCTCTGAGTGAGGGAGTATCCTAATTCCCACTGTTCAGATAAGGAAACCAAGGCTCAGAGGTTTAAGTAACATGCTCAGGGCTGTACAATTGGCAGGTGGTGGAGCTGGGGTTCAAGGATGGGCCTGTCAGACCCATAAGAATATGACTATTCTGCAGACAGTTATTAATGAACCTGCCTCATAGAGAAGACTCTCAGACTCATTCAGCAAATAATGTGCCCAAGTTCACTTATAAGTTAGAGGCACAGCCGAGACCTGAATTCTGGCTTTCTCCCACCTCATCTGGAGTGTGCTACACCCTGCAGCCTCCCAAACACGCTTGCTTGTGGAATCAATGAATACAAATGAGGGCTGATTTGTATTCTTTTGCAGCTAACCAGCAGATTTATACTCTCTGCTGCACACCTCCAAGAAACACATCCTCATGCATATACCATCATGGCTTTAGGGATCTGCTCTCTTTCTCACAGACTCACTCACAGGCCCTGGGAAAGATCACAGCCCTATCTGTGAGCATATCAGAACCAGACTCCAACAAGGGCTACAGTCAACACCAGAGGCACAGCACTAAATGCTATTGCTTTACCTGGTAGAAAAACCAGAGACAGGGGTCTGTAAGTGCAGATGGCACAGTCACTCAAGACAAAACAAACCATCATCAATCCTAGCATTGGTGGAAGTTGTGAGAATTCGAAGGCTGGCATGTTAGCTAACTTAAAAAGCATTGTGCCATGTCAGAAGACACCCATTCTTAAACTCTTGAGTGGTGGAAATTGAGCCAATGGACAGATGACAGAAGGATCCCAAGAGGTTGCACCTGCCTGTCAACAGCCACTCCAACATCCATTCTACTTGTGTCAATAAGGACAACTTTGACTTCAACAAAGGGAAATACTCAAGAAGAATTGAATAATGAGGTTACTGGGAGCTACTGGTGGGAGGGGTTCAGTCATAGAAATATTAGAAGCTCAACAGTAGTATTGATAACCAGATCCTTTCATCTACATTCTGCTGCTTTGTCTGAAGTCTGACCACTTACTGTTATTGTCACAAAGTGGTTGCTGGTGGCAATCAGAACTAAACACTTTCCTCTTCATCTCCATGAAAGAGAGAAGAAAACCTCTTCTCCAGCACAGAATATAATCTTTGCATCTTTCATCTCTATTTGATTGGTTCAAGTTAGGTTATGGCCTACCCCCAGGCCAATAGCAGTCACCAGGGGGTTTATGTACTATTATGTTAGGCTAATCAGAGATTAACCATCGAATTTATGTATGGATAGAGTGGCTTCCTCTGAGTCACTTGGACTTCATGGCCAGTGAGTTGATCCATGAATAAAATCTGGTTCCTGTTGGAAGGGTGGAAGGATTGCAGGGTCGCCAATGTTGTACATTACAATTGCCTTCCCAGATCATGCCATTCCTGGAATCCTTGACTGACACTCCATCAGTCACCATGTTTCATTATCCTGGACCCACAAGTTAATCAGGTTTCAGTCCTGTCTCATCAGTAAGCCTCACGACTTTTGCTTTATTGGTTGGAATAAAAGCTCTTTCTTTCTTCCTCTGTATCATGGTAGTATGTGGCTAGAAGGTCCTAGATGTGCTCTTACTATTTTTTTCCCATCACAAAGTAAAAGTATCCCAGGGAGGATTTCAGGGCGCAGAGATTGCCCACAAAATGGGTCAGAACTCTGAGGACACTATGGATCTCTGACTCAAACTATACCTGGAACTCACCTGAGCACTGAACTTCGCAATTATTGAGTCAATCAATTCTCACTATTTTAAAATCCAACCTCAGTTTTTCTTTCTGCTTTTTGCAACATGAAGAATCCTTACTGACATAGCAGAATCCAGTTCTTTTCATTGAAAATGTTTCCAATCACCAGATCTGCTTCCAAAATAAAGCAGGCCACCTCCTGTTCTCTTCTGTCTTCCGTCACTGGAGGTGTTCATGCAGAGACTGGCCAACCATCTGTCCAAGATGCTATAAAAAAGATTTCTACATTGGTGGGAGGCTGAAAAACCACCTTCTAAGAACCCTTTCAATTCCTTTCCAATTCCAATATGCTAATACCCCTATTAAGCCAAGAAGAAAGTGGAAGGTGTGCTGAAACATATATAGGAGAAAATAAATCAAAGTCACTTGGATGAAAGATGAGAGTCTTTCTCTCTAAAGTAGGACTAGAGACAAAGCATGATTCAATTATTTGTCCTTTGATTAGTTTTATTCAGATATACATTGACCTCCAAATATGTGCTATGCACTAAAAATGTAGAAATAAACAAAAACCAAGAACCCATTTTCACAGTGCTGACTTTCTAGTAGTCATGCTATAGGGGAAAGATGTGGATTTTGGATTCGGGAACACCTGAATGACGGTTATCGCCTTTACTAGACAGAGAACCTTGGGCTGGCTTCCCTGATCTTCAATTTCTTAATTGGTTAAATAGGTGCTATAACATCTACTTTGTACAGTAGCATGATTGTTATATGAGATAATGCATACATGTAAAATACCTAATGAAGGCCAGGAACAAAGCAGGTAATCAACAAATGGTATTTCCTTTCCATAGCTAGAGCACTAATGGCTATGTGTTCAGGGGAGAATTCCAACATTTCATCTTCAGCATGACCTCCAAGAAGCTCAGATATAGCAGAGAATGGAAGGCCATGCAGAGAGAACTCTGGAAGAAGCGATTTTAAATGAACTAGATCACCAAAATTTGAGTGAGAGAATGAGAAGTATCCAAGTTTACTCATTCATTCAACAAAAATGCATTGAGTATTCCCAATGATTTAACAACTATTTTAGGTGCTTGGGACCTGGCACTGACCCAAACAGAAATGTTGCTTCCCTCATGGGGCTTATACTCTACTGGGAGTAGAAATACAAGAAATAAAATATGGGGGAAATTGTCATAATGCTGCAGGGCACTGAATGCCAAATAGATCATGCTAATAACTGGTGCTAAGGCAAAGAGGAAGAATTAAGGGATTCAAGAGTTTGGGTAGCCAGAGAAGCCTTGATGGGGAGGGAATTTGGGGAAGCTGGAGCACAGGAAGGTATCCCTAAGACACTGTGGTACCACAGTGAGAGGGAAATTGTGATGATGATGATGATGATGATGATGATGATGATGATGTGGGAGTGTGGCACCTGTATCTAAGAATTCCGCAAAGAGATTGCAGGCCAGCGGGATGCCAACGAACCAAGGCAGGAAAGTATGGGGAGTAGGATCATTTTATATTTCAACATAAGGCCTCAGCTGAGTTCAAATCCTGGCTTTACTACTTAGTAGGCCACTTCGAGCAATTTGTAACCTAGGTCATGGAGTTGAGCTGAGAGTTAATTGAGAAAAGTCCTATAAAGTGCTCAACAGGTAGCAGGCTTGCAATAAATTACTATTTCTGTTGTTTTTGTTGTTGTTACCATGATATCAAGGCACATTAACCAAGTGTGTTCATTTTCTATGAAGTCTATAACAAATGACAAAAAAATGCAACAACTGAAAACAATGTTCAGATGTTAACTCAAAGTTTTGTGGTTCAGAAATCAGATGCGTTTAACTGGATCTCTGCTTAGGGTATCACACGGCCAAAACCATGATGTCAACTGGGTCGGGCCATTATCTGGAGACACTATGGCAGAATCCACTTCCAAGCTCATCTAGATTAATAGAAGGATTCAGTTCCTCTGGTTGCAGGACTGGGGCTCCCATGTCTCACTGCCAGGGTCACTCTCTGCTCCTGGAGCCTGCCCACATCCCTTCTCCATCTCCAAACCAGCCACATTGCATCAAGTCCTTCTCACACTTCAAGTCCCTCTGGCTTCCTCTTATGCCACCAGCCAGAGAAAGCTCTGCTTTTAAAGAGCTTATGTGATTATGTTAGGCCCACCTGAACAACCTATATCAAAGACAACTGATTAGTAACCGTAATTACATCTGCAAAATGCCTTTTGTCTTATAACCTAACATAGGGTGATATCTCATCGTATTCACAGGGGAGGGAATTGTACATGGGGAGAAATCACTGGAGATGATCTTAGATGTTTTTTGTTTTTTTTTTTAATTTTTATTTATTTATGATAGTCACACAGAGAGAGAGAGAGAGAGGCAGAGACATAGGCAGAGGGAGAAGCAGGCTCCATGCACCGGGAGCCCATCGTGGGATGCGATCCTGACTCTCCAGGATCGCGCCCTGGGCCAAAGGCAGGCGCTAAACCACTGCGCCACCCAGGGATCCCGATCTTAGATATCTGACTACCACACTAAATAAAGATCTCTTGAGCAACTAATGTGTGTGACACAGAATGTGGTGGGGAAAAGAAACAAGCTGGAAGATAGGACAGCTAAGATTGCAGCAGCCATGCTGTAGTCACAATCGATTAGCACTTAGCCTTTCTCAAACATATTTCTGGTCCTGATCCAGTACTTGAGCTGCCTATGATATTCCAAGTCAGTTATATGGGTCCACTGATCAATCTGCTGAGAATGATTTGAGTTCCTATTACCTCACCCTATGTGTACTTATGTTTCCAATGTTAATTTCAGACACAATGAATGTACCTTCCTCAGCCTCATCCAAGTCATAAGGGAAAAAATTAAATAGGGCACAAAGACAGAGGGAGATGGTCATCTAGCCCCTGTTGACTTCCTCCTGGTTCACAGGAACTGTTAAGTGGCATCCTTTGGTTATAGTTAAACAACTTCATTATTATTTTCCTAATTTTATTAGCATCAGAACCTGTGTTTTGTCTTTGCAACTTGGATATCCTTAGGGATCCAATCAATTCCTTGATTAAGCCTAGTTATCCTCTTTCCACTGCAGGTGCCTCATCTCTTTCCCCCCAGACCTGCTCTATTTCCCTGAATATGAGGCATGAGCAGCCTAGGCTGAATATTGGAAAGTTTCAGCATAATTGATGGTGTCTTGGTGGAGCATAATCAAGATTATTGGAGCAGGACAGGAGGTAAGTTCTAAGTTGCCATCTGGGTGATGAGAGGACTAATCATAGAGCATACCACATAGGCTGTGGATTCCACTGGCTTATTTGTAAAGAATGTGAAGAGTACTGTGGTTCTGACATTATAATTGAGGATAAAGCCAAAAAAAAAATAGTGTGTTCTGTCTTTGTTATTGGGAGTCTATTTTGAATCATGGTTGGGTTGCCCAAGCCTGAGAAATTCTGGAGATGTGACACACAGGAATAATAACACATGTCCCACGAATGAATTATTTGAGGATTAATGAGATCATGGATTTTAAGTTCAGACACAATTCCTGGATCATGGAAGATACCAGTAACTTGCTTAGTAGGCCAGGAGACTTGTGCTCATTTAAAAAAGATACATGAAAATTTTTATTCTTTTTAAAATAACTTTTACCCATTTTTAGCTTCCACTACCCTGTTGACTAATATTTGACCTTTCTTTTTTAATGAGGTATTTTCCTGAAAGAAAAGAGAAAAAGGAAAAAATAAAGAGTATGATTTTTTCATCATAACATCAAATTTTTACAGTTGACCCCAAATAGCCTGTCTCTTCCTTGTATATCTTCTTATTCCATGCATATCTAAAGTAGTCCTTTTTGACTAGAATAGATAGGAATAGGTAAGAATAGACAGACAGGAATAGATAGATCAATGAAACAAAATAGATAGTCTATAAATAGATTCCAGTATGTATGAGAATTTAATATATGATAAAGGAGACATCACACATAAGTAAGAAAAAGAAGGATTATTTAGCAAATGTGGCTAGGACCTCTGGGTAGCAATTTAGAGGGGGGAATCAATTTTAGGCTCTTACTTCACATCTTGCAGAGAAATCAATTCCAGATGGGTTAAATAATTAAATATAAAAATATCAAATCTTAGAAAAACCAGAGAAAAAAGAGAGTGAATAAGAATTAAATCCCCAGAGGAGGAAGAACTTTTCAAGCTTAGAGCAATAGAATAAAGCATGAAGATTAACAGATTCAACCACTTACAATTTAATTTTTAAAATCCTGATACACAGACATACAACAGCTAAGACAAGACTTTATATAATAGTTGCAGTGAGTAATAACAAAGTGTTAATTTTTTCTAATAATGGCTCATATCAATCAATATAAAAGAATACCAATACATAGATCAATAAATGGGAAAGATACAGAAAATTCAAATATGAAGAAGCTATATCTGTTAATGTGAGAAAAGATATAAGCTCAATAGCAATTAAGATAATGGAAAATTTTAAAATAAAATATGAATTTTTAAAATAAAAATATTTGATATTGGTATAAAGAAGTTATCACACTTATCCACTGCATGGAGTAGCAGGAATTTGTGTAATGCTTTTATAAAACATTTTCATAATTCATACTAAGACACTTGAAAAGACTTCAGATAATTTTAAGGGGCATTCTCAATTTTCAGAATCTAAACTAAAAATATTTTTAAATATTAGAGTGAGAAGAGACATAGAAGGAGACACATTAGCAAGAGGCTCTCTGTAGCATAATTCAAAATAATCATTATAAGTATAATAATAATAGTTATTATTAGCTCAAAATAATAGTTATTAATAGTTCAAAATAATAATTATAAGTATAATAATCATTATAAGACGAGAAAATGGTGTCAATTATAACATATTCATCTATGCTTTATATGATGTTACTAAGTATATCAGTCAGGGTTCTGGAAGGAAATAGGTGATGAGGTCACATTAGATTGATTTGAGACAGGTTTAGGAAAGAAATTATTTACAAAGTTTTGGGCAGAGTATAGGAAAACTTATGACATGTAGCTAATAAAAGAGCTCCTGCAACCTCTAAGTCTAATGAGGTGTGGGAAAGGAGCAAGGAGAGTTGTGTGGTGAGGTGCACCTTGATAGGACTTATGACTTCTTTAAGTCAAGGGACACAGCCATCCTGAAGCCAGTCTCCATGGAGTGATACAGGAGAATATTTTATTATCATTCCCCTTCTTCTCCCTATCAACCTTAAAAATAAACATAGTTAATTAGTTTACCAAGAAAATGAGTTTATTCAGGAATGGCAGGGGATTTACAACTCAGGACATGCAAACCATAGCCAACCAAAGGCAAGTCTTCAGAACAAGAAGAGGGGCTCACCTTTATAGAGAAGAAGGAGGAAGGTGGGAGGGACCGCTTGAAATGAAAGTCCGTTAGAGAAGAGTGAGAGTTTAGGGAGGTGGCAACTTCTCATTGGCTGAGTTGTGGTGGTTCTCATTGGCTACGTTATTGCTGGGCAAAGAGGAAATCTTTCCTCCTCCTGAGACTTGTAAAGCTTATTTTCTGTTGAGGTATTAAAGGTAAGCTATGACAAATGGAAGATGCATGAGAACACTTCAGGACTTTTGATAAGGTTATTCTTTGTTCATTTTCATATCCTCAATAACTTTCCAAGATCCCCCTTTGGCTAAGACCAGTGAGAAGCTAGAGAGTAAGTGGATTTTTTTATATCATCTACTCACATCAACCGTTCAAGGAACAGAACAGGGGGAAAGGAGACATAAAGAGATCAGGGGAGATACAATGAAAAGACTCAGTACAATGGAGAAAAGCAGTGTTTAAGTTTATCCTTATGGTGTGAACCAAGGGAAAAGAAGAAATAAAAGAAATACACTAAAATAGTACGTTTTGTGTTGAGGTCTTAATGTTTTTAGTAAATTTTCCTTTTCTTCATATTTTCCAAATTTGAGGTTGTTGAACTGGGGCAGGAACTATTCTCTTTAACCTTTGCATCTCCAGCACAGAGCATGGTATTTGGCATATCACAGGCATTTAATAAAATTTAAAATACCACTTGTACTTTTGTCATATGCTTCACAAGTTTTTATCTCCAGCCCAGGAGATGCACAGACCTCATTTCTTATTGTATCATTGCATAGTTGTGTTAACTCACTTTCACTAATATTTAAAATGTTACATAACAGTATCCTTATATTAAGGTATCTGGGAGCAGGGAGGAGGTAAAAAAAAATGTACCATTAACTTAAAATATATCTCATTCCTTGCCTCTGCACTAGCCACCTTCTTCCACTACTTTTTTTACTTCTCTGACATTCTACCAGTATGCTCAGGAAGATGGGGATCTTAAGGAAGCTTTCATTTCCATAGGATCTGAGTCTTGAGAGGTTGGAAGTTTTTCACTGACCAAGTACTAAGGGGCACCTCAGCAAATCCTCCCTAAGCTAAGCATGGCCTTATTTTGTAGCAGAAATATAATTTCCAATGGTCCCATGACAATTGGGGGCAGTCATGCAGTCCAATATGGGGATCCTTCCTCTTCCTATTGATTTGTTCACAGGAAGACCCCAAAAAGGCCAGACCTTAGCTTACAAATCACTGGAACCATGATAGTGGAAATACTACTCCTTGGGTAGTACTACCTACAAAGCCACCAAGCCCTAGATTGCTGGGACAAGAACCAAAAAGTCTTCAAATGAGTTTGTTCCTACATCCACATGAACCAGTGCATTCTGGCTTTGTGGTTTATCTACTGGTTTATAGTATTTCTTACATTCTGTAGGTTAGGACCCCATGCACCTATAGTAGGCTCCCACATGGTGCCATTCTGAGACCTTCATAACCATTCCCTCATTCTGTCAAGCTGGTTGCTTCTGAATAGTGGAGAGATGGTTGGATCAGTGAAGACAATGGATATGATTCCATGACTACACTTTCTTTGCTATAAAGTGAGTTTCTTGGTCAACAGAGATAGTGTTTCAGATAGTGTTTCATAATGTATTTTGAACTAAGAACACTGGTACTAAAAGAGCAATTTGAGCTGGGAAGACTAATCCACACTCAAAATTTGTGCCTATCCCTGTAGAACAAAGAGTTTTCCTATTTGTGAGAGGAGGGGTACAATGATATGTTATTTTAACAGATACCTAACCACTTCCCTCTGGAATGGTGCCATATCTGAAACTTGGAATTGGCCTCCGGTCTTGCCAAGTTAAGCACTCAGCATGGTGCAGCCAGGCCAGGATGAGGGGGAGTGCATGATGCTGAGACCATGCATAGCCTCCATCTCGGCTGTCATGCCCACATGGGCCCACTGAGCAAGCCCTAAGGTGTGTAGGGACTGACATCCACAAGACATTCTTTCTTGTCTACCTGATTGATAAGAGCTTCCTTTGCAATGGATGTCCTCAGATAGGAATCAATGTAGGAGATAAATGACTTCACTCTCTTTACCTATTCTAGGTGCCAGTTTATCTCTTCCTTACAGATCTTTTTGTCCCCAATTTTCTAATCTTGTTCTTTACCCTAAACAGTCAGCCAACCCAATAGCCACTACTTTTGTGTCTGTAGTGTACATCTACAATTCAGATCATTTTTCCTTTCCCCATGAATTGGACAACCAGATGTAGTGCCTAAAGTTCTTCCTATTGGATTAGTCTCCTTCATTTCTTTCTTTTTTTTAAGATTTTATTTATTTATTTGACAGAAAGAGAGAGAGAGAGAGAGAAAGAGCACAAGCAGGTGGAAGAGCAGAGTGACAAGCAAACTCCCTGCTGAGCAGGGAGCCCAATGTGGAACTTGATCCCAAGACCCTGAGATCATGACCCAAGCCAAAGTCAGATGCTTAACTGACTAAGCCACCCAGCAGCCCCTCATTTCTTTCTTTCAGAGACATCTCAGAGTGGGGTAAGTGCAGCAGTCATCCACTTCCAGCATATGCTCTCATACTTTGCAGACCCATCATTAAACCAGGCCCATACTTTTTCTTCCTCCATTAACTGATCACCAGGGAACCTTTCATGAAGCCAGAGGTGTGAGTTGAGGGAGAGGCAGCAAAGCAGTAGATGAGGCTCTAGGGGAGTCTTACCATCTGTAAGTGCAGTTTATTTGTATCTCTTAGACAATTGAGGCCTGGTTCCATATGTCCCATTTATACTTTGTAATGCAATGCTACTGTATGTGCCAATTTTATGCTTCAGTGTATCAAATAACATCAAGGTCATGATGAGCAACTCAGGTCTCATAGTCACTTGGTGTCTCATGGCTAGACATTCAGTTTCTACCAGGGTCCAGTAAATGCTTTTCAAATAGAGAATAATTGTCACAGAATAAGTCCTCATTACAAACACTAGGAGTCAAGCACCTTTTGGGGCTTGCCAGAGGCTTCATATAGTATCGCTGTTTGCTATAGATGTTTTCAATACCATTGGGCCTACAGCATCAAAAAGCTTTGAAATGCTTTACACTACAGACTGAACTTGTTACAGAGCATTATTATGCTCTAAGCCCCATTCAAAGCTGTCATCATTATGAGTTACTCAATAAACAGGTCAGAGGAGCATGACCAAATACGATGTATGTTGTCTGCAACACACAAAAAGGCCCACAAGTGCTGTGCTTCTTTCTTCATGGTGCATGATGAAAGGTACAGCAAGCAGGCTCTAATTGCAGTGGCATAATGCTGATAAGCATAGGGCTATTGGACCCCAGAAACCTCATCAATATGCTAGGTATCTGAAATTTAACAGGATTTATCCCCTATCTTCTAACATGGATATATCTTATTAAGACATTTGGGGTTCCTGTTAACTGTAACCAATTCGCATAATGTCATCAATGTAACAAACTAGGGTGATATTTGGTAGGTTATGAGAATTAGTCACAGTCCCTCTAGATTACAGTGACAAAGACCAAGAAAGCAGACACAGCCCTGGGTCAAAACAGTAAAGATATATTGCTTTATTATACACACAGGATGATTTTGATTTTGCTTACTAATTGGTTGGGACAAAAAAACATTTGCTAGTTGTGGCTACATGTGGCAGGAACTGTGTTGGGTTGATTCAGTAAAGATGGTAGCTACTTCCAGAACTATGGCTGGGAGTAGCAGCACCATTTGGTTAAATTTGTGATAACCAACTGTCATACTCTGTGATCTAAATGCCTTTTGTAGCAGCCAAACAGATGAGTTAAATGGAAATTGTGTAGGAACCATGATTCCTGCAATCTCTCAAATCCCTGCTGGAAGCACTGATTTCTGATTTATGTGTCTTATTCTGGGGATAGTTGTCAGTTCACATTAGTTACAAGGCCTTTCACTTGGTCTTGGCCCTCTCAACTATCATAGCCCTTACTGTGACAATTCTGTAAATATATTCCTACTATATATTCCAGGATTGGGGAGAAATGACAGGTGGGTGTTTGGGCCACTGGATCCATATAAGACATTCTAGATCCAAGATCCCATCTATTACCTAGTCTCTATGAGGCCCTACACTGAAAAGTGAACCATGGCAATATTTCAGGCCTCTGTATGTTAGAATCAGTTAGGAGCCAGTATTTAATGACCATGGAAGACATAGCTACTATCCTTTTTTTCAGTGCATAACACCCTAATAAATGACTGCAGATCCCTTTGGAGAAGTCTTTGAGGAAGATTTACATTTATACAAGTGGAGAAACACAACAGGATCCTTTTTTCAAGGAGGGCCAGTCTCACCCATGGCTGAGAGGTTGTGGATATGTGAATTGGTTTTGGTCTAGGGATTAAGAAAAAGCTGAAAATCCCCACTGCAGATCTCAAGTCATAATCCTACCCAATAGTCTTAGAATTCTCCCTGTATATATAAAGCAGCACCTTAGTAGATTATTTTGTGTGTAGTGATACTGATCAATTAATCACCTCCACAGATACCTGAGAGGTAAAACGTTTTTGTGACCACTCCATCCTTGTGTCTATCCTGTTCGTTACCTGTCTCTAATGGTGAAGAGCTGCCATATAGCTTATGCTGTGTGGAATCCCATTAACTCCACCAAGATCAGGATATCCAGTTCCCAAATCTCCAGCCCACAGGAACTAGCCAACACAAAGTGCTGTAAGGATGCTTCGGCTTCTTTCATTAGTGAATGTGTTAATGGCTTGGAGAAGGGCTTGTCTCCAAGCTCTCCTGTGAGGATATGGTTAGGGGCAAGCTAAAGAGATGGCATGTAGTAGATCCATTCTTACATACCCATTTCCTTGAGCCTTCAGACTCCCTTCTCTGAAACATTATCAAGGAAGTTCCAGTATTTAAACCTCATTAACTTAAACTCTTTGAGTCCAAGCTTCAGTGATCCAACTTAGTAGATCATGAATATCCAGGGTACATGGCTTAACCAACACATTCAATCCCAAATCCTAGAAAGATGGTCCCAAGTTCACAAATTAGGCCCATCAGAACTTAATATTCTCTCCACCTTATACTAATATCCTTATAATTCAGTCCCATGCCTGCTGTTCAGGCCTTGAAATTCTTATGGTGAATAATTTCTTTCTTGTAGGAACAATCTTCTGTTTCTCAATCCTTGCTCTGCTGGGTCCGGTAACAAGCCTAGAGACAAGGCAATGTGCTGATAGTGAGTTCTGGGATAATCAACTTCAGCTTCCAATGCAACTGCCCCTCAGATGGCAGGGTGGCTGATGGTGACTGCCCGGTGGGACTCAAAGGGGGTGCATAGGTAGAATTGTGTCATAAACAACGGAGGCTCAGAGGAATTTGAGAAATTCAGGATTTAAACTTGTAGTCTCAGCCTCATCCATACCCACTGAAATGTCATCATCCCACATCTCAGGGTCACATACTTTTTCCCCACCAGTCTTTTGTCTATGGTGTAGTGTTACACCAAATGTGCAATGATTAGTGCTACAAAGACATGTGGCTTGGTCCTCAGCATAGCTGCCTTATGACCGCTACCAAGGGGCTTCTTCAAACACAGCATGCAAGCTCCTAAGTGTCCACCATGTTCTCAGTTCAATGTTTACAGCTTGCAAATTCTCCTTTCCCCAAAGAATACTTCCTAGGGCCAAGAGGAGAGGCCATGTGAATTCACAATATTTATGACATTTATCACCACAGCAACAAAGTATCATAGGCACTGCATTTGCCCCCACTTACATGTCATCCATGCTACTGCTAATGAAAAATTAAATAATCATGATGCATGTCACCACTTACCATGGATAACCCATATCCTATCTCCCCCTTAGCAAGGAGGTTATCCCTACATTAGTCAAATATGAGCAACTCAATCTCAGAATCCAATATTGAAGGTCTCTGTTCTGGGACTTCATACAATACCATTTATTGTTTTAATCAGGATCCCAACAGGAGATAAATGGCAAGCTATAGCTAGACTAATTTGATACAAGCTTAATAAATGGACTACTTTACAAAGATGAGAGAAGAGTGCAGTACGGCCACATAGTATATTACCCCAGGTGGTGGCAACCCCTAAGTCTGGAGGGTGGATGGAAGGAAAAATTTCCTGGCACCTGGAAGGAGAAAGTCACATGGACAGGAGTTCCTTGACAGGAGCTTTGATCTTCAACTGAAGAATGAAGTCTGCCTGCAGTGAACCTGTAGGAAGGGAGCAAGGAGAAAAATTAACCCAATATTATTCTATTCCCTCCTTCTGAACCCTGCTGGGATTTCCATTAGCCAAATGCCAAGTGGGAATGAGAGGGAAGAGAACACGTTAATGTGTCCATACCCATCAAAATCCCAGAAGACAGAGTAAAGCTAAGGGGAATTGATGTAAAAAGACAAAGCAAAGGTATCTAACAGAGTAGGGGAAAAGCATTGTGTAAGTTTGCTCTAGTAGTATGATTCAGATAAGTAATAGATGCTTGGGATGGAGTGGGAAACTAAAATAAAATAAAAAATGTTTTTTATTAGATTACCGTTAGATTACAGATGGTTTTATTACCTTCATAAATCTATTTTTCAAATTGCAATGGGGTCTAAGCTCTTTAAGAACAGCCACCAAGACGGGCAGCCTGGGTCGCTCAGCGGTTTAGCACCGCCTTCGGCCCAAGGCGATCCTGGAGACCTGGGATCGAGTCCCACGTCGGGCTTCCTGCATGGAGCCTGCTTCTCCCTCTGCCTGTGTCTCTGCCTCTCTCTTTCTCTGTGTCTCTTAAGAATGAATGGATAAATAAAATCTTTTAAAAAAAGAATAGGCACCAAGTCTTTTAATAAAGCTCTTTCCCGGGATCCCTGGGTGGCGCAGCGGTTTGGCGCCTGCCTTTGGCCCAGGGCGTGATCCTGGAGACCCGGGATCGAATCCCACATCGGGCTCCCGGTGCATGGAGCCTGCTTCTGTCTCTGCCTCTCTCTCTCTCTCATTCTGTGACTATCATAAATAAATAAAAAAATTAAAAAATATATTAAAAAATAAAAAATAAATGAAAAAAAATAAAGCTCTTTCCTGGCAGCACCTACTATGATAATTTGGAAATAACAGGTACTTATTTAATTTTAGAAATAACAAAACATACAAAACATGCATTTAGAAACTGCAAAATATCTACTTTTTCAAGGGCATACAGGAAAAAAAAAAACTTACTAAAATTGACAATATGCCGGGCCATGAAGCAAGCCTGACATCGTGTGATTAGCTGCCACTTCTTCCTCCCACGTTTCCTCTATTCTTTCCACTGCTAAGGAGCCTTCTCCCATTCTGATCATCATTGTGGGATACTTTCCCTTTAGTGAGACTTTGAAAAGAAGAAATAGCATATCTTTTTTTTTGTACATTTTTAAAATTATAATTCGATTTGCCAACATATAGTATAACACTCAGTGCGCATCCCCTCAAGTGCCCCCCTCAGTGCCCGGCACAGTCACCCCAACCCCCACCCACCTCCCCTTCCACTACCTCTTGTTCATTTCTCAGAATTAGGAGTCTATCTTTAATGCCAAAGCCTTTGTGCACTAAAAAATAGTTGAAATTATATTTTTTTTCTTATCACTTTCAACAATGAAACCATGATTACTCCCCTATATAATGAAGACAGGAGCAAACATCTCTCTCCATGAATGTTTCTCTGCCAACTTTCTTGTATGGCTTATAGAATTTGCTTATAAAATAGTCCTGGAGTATTATTATTAAATATTTCATTTATTTTTAAACTCTCTTTATATTTACATTTTGTGAATACATTTGAGCTCTCTTTTGTGACTGTATATATATATTAAAGATGTTATTAATTTTTAATTAATATAATTTGTATTAATATATAATATGAATATTAATATAGCAATAATTGATGTTAATTTATATATTAATATATTAATGAATTTATTTATTCATGAGAGACATAGAGAGAGAGGCAGAGACATAGGCAGAGGAAGAAGCAGGCTCCCTGCAGGGAGCCCAATGAGGGACTCTATCCCAGGACCCCAGGTCAGGGCCTGAGCCAAAGGCAGATACTCAAACACTGAGCCACACAGGTGCCCGACTTTTGTGAGTATATTAACTAAAGTCACTAAGAGTCATTTTGATTTGTAAATAGTTTTAATCTCACAGAACCTTGTCAGGAGAGAGGCTGAACCTGATAGTTGATGAAAATCCTGTAGAACCACTGTCTGGTTGATGGGGATGAGAAGAAAGAAAAGCAAAGTTTCTACACATGTCCAGTCAGAATGGTACCCTGCCCTTAAGTATATCTTCTATTTTTTTCCACATCAGGCAACAAAACTACCAACAGTGAGGTGATATGATAAGGGGCATGAGCTTTGGAATCAGACCCTCCTGGATCCAAATCCAGCTGTAATATGACTAGCTATGTGAATCACTTAAACAATATCCTCAAGCTTCAATTTCTCCATCTATAAAATGGTGACATTTTATACCTGCCTCAGAGGGTGCTTGTGAAGATAAAGTAGATAATGCACAGAAAACACTTCTTGCAATGCTTACCACATAATAAATCTTTAATAAATGTTTTTCTTCTCATTAATTGTGGTTGTGCACTAGGTACAACAACCCTCTGCTCATTAGAATAAGAACCTACAGGGGTGCTTGGGTGGCTCAGTCAGTTGAGCATCTGCCTTTGGCTCACATAATAATCTCAGGGTCCTGGGGTCAAGCCCCATGTCCAGCTCCCTGCTCAGCAGGGAGCCTGCTTCTCCTCCTGCCTCTTCCCATGCCTCCTGCTGGTGCTCTCTCTATCTCAGATAAATAAATAAAATCTTTAAAAACAGGAAAAGAACCTACCCAGAAGATCTGAGTAATACAGTGATAATGGAGAGAATGTAAGGCCCAGAAGGGCAGGTGCTTGTCTTTCTGATTTGCTGAAATTTCCTAAGCCTGTAGAATGGTGTCTGGCATATGGTTAGTACTGAGTAACTATCTATGGGGTAAATAAAAAGAACTCCTTTAGGATACAAACTCCTTTAGGATACAAACTCCTAACTCCTTTAGGATTAGATACAACTCTGCTTGAATCCTGGCTCAACCATTTCTTTGCTTGTAACTTTGGGCAAGTCATGTAACTTCTCTATCCCTTAGTTTTTTCAGCTATAAATACGAGAAAAATATAATCATTTCTAATTAGCAGAACTGGTCACACACAATAACACATGTTAAAATCCTTCATAAATTCTATATCAAGATTTGAATGTTCATGTGACTGTTGTTGTGGTCACACAGAAATATCAAAAGTTCTTCAAAAAAAGTGATTATTCTCCTTGCTTTTGGCCCAACTCTCTCATCCTCTGCATGAGCAGTCTGGCACCAAAATGCTGAGAACACTCAGAATCCCATCCTGATCTCCTGCATCCCACCCCATCTAAACTAGTCTGTCAACTCTTGGCTTCGAGACACTATCCTGATCTCCGATTCTGGAATGCTGGATTTGGGGGTTTGAATTAGTGTGCCTGATGTTTTTAATTTATGATGCCCCAGAAAGACTGATTTTGTATGACTCTCTGGTTCTCAGTACCATTGGTTGAGTCAATTAGGAACTTCTCACTCTTATTTCTGGCCTGTGAAACCAGTACCCATTTCTAACCTCCTGAGCCCACCACAACCCATCACTCCCACATCCATGAGTGAGAGTAGATCAAAAGAGTGGGGCCAGTTAGCTCATGTTCCTAAAATGCAGACTTATGTGAAACTAAAAGTTTTCTATTTGGATAAAAAGGATTTGGGGCAAAGGAAGAATATGAGAACCTCTAGGAATTTATTTTAAAGTGAATAATTACTCAATACAGCAGACAACAAAATAGGACACAGACAAGTGGTTGGTAGAATGTGCTGGAAGGAAAAACGCTAACTCTCTGTGCATGTTGTAATGGGCAGAATTAGTGGCTGGCTCCCAAAGGAGAGTCAGGTCATCCCAGAACATTCAACAGAGATGTCTGCACCAATGAAGACATCTGCTCAAAGGCACCACAGTGGGAGTGTGAAAGAAGAGAAGGTTAGAACGAATTAAAATTGAAAGTCCTGAGAAAAATTAGTACATTATTGAATATCTTATTAAATGCTGTTGGAACGCCTACTCCCATAGGCTGCATGCAGGTGTTGCATATCTTGTACTCAGCTCAAGGCACAACCTAACAGTAAAGATCCAGCAGAGCTCATTCTGTCCACAAATGCTATTGTGTCCTCAGTGTGTACCCAGCTCTGTACTAAGTCCGCTAACCATCTTCTGGTAATGATTTCTGTCCTAAAATCAAAACAATATGGAAAATGATAGGAATAAAATGTAGAGATGATCACAAGAGACATGGTACATAGCAAATGTGTGATCAAAACTGCCATAGTACTTAGTGCATTGAATCTTTAACAAATATTTCCTTAGCACCTGTTGTGTGCACTGAAGACACAGAGGTGAAAAAGATACCCAACCACCTTTATGGAGCTGATATTCAAGGGTACTGAGGTAGATAATACACAGGTAATGGTAAGTACAGGATGAGAGAAGGGAGAGTATAGGAGCTCACTAGAGGTAGCCAGGGGAGACATCTGCCAAGGTCTTATTTGAGCAGAAACCTACATGAAGTGACTGAGCCATGTAACAGTCTGAAAGAAGAGTGTCTCTAATAGAGGGAATACAGAAGCACAGACTAAAAGCCAGCTAAGCATGGCGTGTATAACCCACAGTGTGGAGCAAGTATAGCTAGAGCAGAATATGCTAGGGAAGTGAGGTGGATGATGAGTTCAGGGAGGAAGCCAGGGACCTAACTGTAGAGTCTGAATAAGTTATGGTAAGAAACTTGGGGATTAAAAAAAAAGAAAGAAAGAAAGAAAGAAACTTGGGGATTTGGAGAAAAGGACTCAGATGAGCATGTTTGCTTATGACTGGATATTACTTGGCAGTTTCTCTGTGGTCTCCGTATTTGACTAAAGGCCAATAGTTAAAAACAATAGGATCAAAGTGTGTTCACCTTCTAGAAGCTGCCACATTTCCCCTCAGGGGTATTATTAAAAGATAGAAGACCTGATCCTTCAACTCCTACCTCCATTGTCCCAACCAACCCATGGAAGAGAAAATTAACATTTGAAGAAATTGTTGGCCTCATCAAGAGCGCAGTTGCATTTTTCCTGTCCTCAGTGTGAGATAGGACCACTCCTATTCGAAGGACAGTGAGAGGATTTCTAAAGAAAACCCCATTGTAATGCAGGTTTTCTCCCAGGAAGGAAATTGATATCTAACTCTCCAGCTGGAACATTATTTGAGCTGCAGGTATCATATCCTCATCTCAATCTGCCACTAGAACATAGACGGAGGAAAATTCTGGAGGAGACAAGAGACTCCAGAATTTCTATATATGGAGAGTAACCAATTCTCACCAGAAGATTTCCAAAAGGGAAGTGGTGACTTGATTAGTAGTGAAAGATGAGTGGGAGAGTCAGGGAGTGAAAGAGACTCAAAAGATGTGTGTCTGCCATTGCGGATATTCTCACTAACTCATCCCTATGAGAACTGTTAGTTGTCACAGACACCTGTGAGCAACCCCATTTAGTGATGAAAAGGCAGAAAACTTGGACATCTTCTATAAGAGTGGAAACCTTCATGCAGTTTCTTCATATTGAGAAGGAACATATTGTTTCCTGGGTAGGGTGGAAGAGAATAGAACTTGTTTGAAATTTTCCTACAGAACAAGTTGTTAGGCTCTCCCACCCCCCTCATATTTGTGAGGTTTATCAAGTATCCTTTAGGAGTCAACCTTCAGGATGACTGGTGTGCACTATAGGGCTGTCAAAACCACAGAACAAAGAATAACAATCAGAGGACTCACATTACTCGACTTCAAGACTTACTATAAAACTATAGTAATCAAGATAGTGTGGTATTGGGAAAAGAATAGACCAATGAAACAGAATAAAGAATCCAGAAATAGACCCATACAATTAGAGTCAACTGATTTTTGACAAAGGAGCAAAGGCAATACAATGGAGAAAGGGTAGTCTTTTCAACAAATGGTACTGGAACAATTGGACATCCACATTAAAAAAAAAAAAAGATCTAGACACAGACTTTCATAAAAATTCACCAAAACGATTACAGACCTAAATGTAAAATGTGAAACCATAAAATTCTAGAAGGTAACATAAAAGAAAATCCAGGGGATTTGATTTGGTAATGAGTTTCTAGCTACAACACCAAAAGCAAATCCATGAAAGAAAAACTCGACAAGCTGGCCTAATAAAAATTAGAAGCTTCTGAGATATACTGTTAAGAGACTGCAAAGGCAAGACATAGACTAAGAAAAAACATTTACAAAATACATATCTGAGACAGGATTTGTATCAAAAATTACAAAAAACTCAACAATAGAAAACAAGCAACCAGATTAAAAAATGGGCAAAAGATCTGAACAGATATCTCATTAAAGAGATATATAAATGGCAACTGAGCATATGAAAAGATGCTCAATGTCATGAATCATTAGAAAATTGAAAATTAAAACCACAGTGAGATACCTCTGACATACCTATTAGAATGGCTAAAATTCAAAACACTAACAACACCAAACGCTAACAAGGATATAGAACAACAGAAACTCACATTCATTACTAGTGGGAATGCAAAATGGAAGAGCTACTTTGGAAGATAGTTTGGTGGTTTCTTACAAAGTTAAACATAGACAATTCACCAATTGTATTCCTAGGTATTTAGCCAAAGGAGTTGAAAACTTATGTCCACATAGAAACCTGCATACAAACGTTTCTATCAGCTTTATTCGTAATTGTCAAAAACTAGAAACAACCACAATGTTCTTTAGTAGATGAATGGCCATACAAACCACATTCTATCTATACAATGTTATATTATTCAGCAATAAAAAGAAATGAGCTATCAAGTCACAAAACTATAGGAAGGAGCCTTAAGTGCACACTGCTAAATGAAAGAAGCCAATCTAAAAAGGCTATGTACAGTATTATCTCACTTGTATGGCATTCTGAAAAAAGAAAAACTATAGCAACAGGAAAAAGATCACTGGTTGCCAGGGATTTGGGGGAGGAGAGGAGACATGAGTAAGTAGAACATTGGAATGTTTGGGGGCAGCAGAACTATTCTGCAGTGGATGCATGACATTTTACCTCTGTCAAACCCATAGACTAATTCAACACAAAGAGTTAACCTTAATGCAGATTATGGACTTTAGTTAATAACAATATATCCATATTATTTTATTAATTTTAACAAAATTTTCCCACGAATGATAGGGGAGACTGCGTGGAGTGAGGGTATATATAGGAACCCCTAGTATCATATGCTCAGTTTTCCTGCAAACCTAAAGCTCTTGTAGAAAATAAAGTGTATTGATAAAAGTGCATTCCCCCCACCCCCAGAGCCCTGAGCTGTAAGCACAGTGAACAGGCCAGAACAGTGGATGGATTATTGAGATATACAGGACTGTGGTCAGAAATTCATCAGCATGTATGGGGGGATTGCATGGGTCCCAATAAGAAGCTGGCTTCAAAAGTGCATCTGGCTGATTGTGAGAAGTGGATTAGAGATGGGCCAGAGATGATGGGGAGAGATCATGAGGGGTTTCAAGAGAGACATGGTGATTCTCAGGCTAGCATGATGGCAATGGATATAGAGGAGAATGGAAAGAATAAAGATCTTTGGGATCCCTGGGTGGCGCAGTGGTTTGGCGCCTGCCTTTGGCCCAGGGCACGATCCTGGAGACCCGGGATCAAATCCCACGTCAGGCTCCCGGTGCATGGAGGCTGCTTCTCCCTCTGCCTGTGTCTCTGCCTCTCTCTCTCTCTCTCTCTGTGTGTGTGTGTGTGTGTGTGACTATCATAAATAAATAAAAATTAAAAAAAAAAAGATTTTTAGGAGGTGGAATTAATGGGATTAGTGATGGTACAGCAGGAGAGAGGGGGAAGATCTGGGATTGTTTTTGGCCTTTTTGACTGAGCAACTGGATGGGGATCTATGCTGTTAACTGAGATAGGGGAGCCTGGGGATAAGCTGGTTTGAGAGGAAGACCATTAGAGCCCTTGGGATCAGTTGAGACCAATGTGCTTATAAGGCTTCCAGAAAGAGATATTGGATGGGTAGATAGGTAGGTCAGAAGCCCAGCTAAGGAACTGGGCTGAGATACAAATGCCCTGAGGACTTTAACATATGAGCACATCTTGGAAACACAGGCTTCTAGGTCCTAAGCTCATGCTAATGGCAGCTAACCTTTCTGAGCTCTTAGTATATACCAAACATTACGAAGAACGGTCTAGACTAATTGCCTTATTCAATCTTTAATCCAATCCTAAGAGGTAGATGTTATTAGTATCACCACTAAAAAGAATTTTAAGGGATCCCTGGGTGGCGCAGCGGTTTGGCGCCTGCCTTTGGCCCAGGGCGCGATCCTGGAGACCCGGGATCGAATCCCACGTTGGGCTCCCTGCATGGAGCCTGCTTCTCCCTCTGCCTGTGTCTCTGCCTCTCTCTCTCTCTCTGTGTGACTATCATAAATAAATAAATAAATAAATAATAAATAAAAATTTAAAAAAAATAAAAAAAATAAAAAGAATTTAAAAAAACCCAAAAACCTCAAGCTCTAAAAAAACCAAAAGATCCTGCAAGAAAACCCCAAGAAACAAAAAGACTAAAGCTCCAAAAGTTTAAATGACATGTCCTATATCACACTCCTGGTAAGTGGCAAAAACAACTCAAAACCTAGTCCAAGAGCTCCAATCTTCATTCATTCATTCATTCATTCATTCATTCTTAAGATTCTATTTATTTGAGAGAGAGAGTGTGTGTGTGTGCACAAGATGGGGGAGGGGCAGAGAGAGAAGCAGACTCCCTGCTGATTAGGGAGCCAGATGTGGAGCTTCATCCCAGGACCCTAGGATCAGGACCTGAGACAAAGGCAGATGCTTAACTGACTGAGCCACCCAGGTGCCCAGTCTTCATACTTTTAAACCCAATATTTTCAAGTGATGATATTTTGAATATTCAAATATGTCTTTAAGTTTAACTCAACCAGCTTCACTGGGTTCATATACCGTCTAACCTTCCAGAGGTCTCAGCCTCTGTTAAGATCTTCCTCAGGGAGAAGATAAAGGAACTGATACTCCTTTATTACTCCAATCTCTGCATGTTTCTTTAATTTCTGTATTGTGGTACAAACTGGGAAATGGGATCACATAATTTCCAAGTTTCATTAGTCAAATTAATATTTGTACTGCAAGCAACCTGAAATTTTGGCAGCTCCAATTAAAAAAAGTTTAGAGAAATTAGGGACAAAGATTGCTGTTGGAGAAGAAAGTAAACAGACTGCTTCATTTGGAAAAAGAAAAACAACTTTCAATTTACAAAATAATATGTTTTGGACTTTTTTTAAAGGTTTTCCTGGAATGGGATGAAAATCAGCCCAGAGATAATAAGTGAAAATCCAGAGACTCGGAGGCCCTAGACCTATTGGCGAGTCACTTCTCTGCTCTAGAACTCAGTTTCCCCATGTGTCAGGAATTACAAGAGCTATTGCCCTGGTTATGTCAGAGTTGTGACAAGCTGCAGGTGAGGTGATGGATGTGGAGGCTCTATGAAGTGTAAAAAGTGCTAGACAAATACAAAAGTTAATTTGAATAATGATTATGCTTCATATAGAGGCAAGCCACAATTATTCAAGACTGCATATCCCAGCCCAGGAGTGAAGGGGAAATGGATATTAGTGATTGCCAGGATGGAGATCCTCACTTGACAGGTAAGGAAAGTGGGGCAAGACAGGGTAGAGGGCTCACCCAAGGTCAGTGACAGAGCTGAGATTAACATTGACATTTCTCCCTCTGGTCTGTTGATTTCTCTCTTTTTCCTTTAGCAAAGAGACCTCTGGACCATTTTTTGGGTCATTGCTATCTCTCGCCAGAAAAGGATCCAGAACAATCAAAAGAGAATAGTCTGACTGTCAGTTTGGGTCTCAGTAAGATAAATGGCTTTGCCCAGGAAGAAAAATATGCTAACCTGAAGCTTAAAGAGGATTAGTGGTTCCACGTTTCTGAGAGTACAGGCAAAACCACCAAAGCAGCTCCTATTCGCCAGCTGCTCAATACACATCTGGACCTGGGCTACTCACACAGTAACTCTGAAGGGCAATCTTTACTGCCTCTCTGTTGTCTTGTCTCTGAACTTTGCTCCCAATGTTTCCCCTGTCCCAATGATCCCCTGCCTGTTCAAATTGCACTCTTTTGGTAAGGATCCCATGAGATTTCCCCTCTGGCAGGTCTTCCTGGCCACTTAGTCCACACTGGATTCTCTTCCCCCTTTGAGTCCCTCTGGCACTTATTTCTATACCATCCATGTGGCTCCAACAGGGCTCAGCCTTTTGGTGTCTCTTGTTTTTTTCATTTGCTGTGCAAATCTTTAGGAATGTTTATCCTATCTTGTCAGCCACATCAGAAGCTCCTCAAGGGCAATGTCAATGGCTATTTCTCTTGGATCCTCCACAGTGTCTAATGCATGGCCAATGAATCACCAAAAGTTACATTTTGACATGGATTTTTTTTAAATGAATAAAATAAGAACCAGAGGAGGAAGCTACTAAAGGGTAACCTTCAGTTAAATGGAAGGATAACTTCCTGCACTGACAGATTTTATTTTTTAATAATGGAAAGAACACCCTTGAGATGTAAGTGTTTAGCCATCATTGGAGGTGCTTGAACCTAGAATGGCTCAGAAATATTTTAGGTGGAATTCCAGCTTCAGGGAGGTGGTGGAATGAGGAAGTGGTGGAGTGAATCTTCAAGGCCCCTTCTAGCTCAAAGAGTCTATGATCCTGTACCTGAATGCATGAGGGAGCGAATGAATGAATTTGCAGATGTCAATCATTTACACCTAGGCTCTCCCCCAGAGTGATGGAGACATGGTGTTCTGCATAACTTGGTCTTTTATCTGAAAAACACTGAAGTGAAGTAAGTGGAGAGCAGATCTTATTTCCTCTATTTTCCAGATGAGGAAACAGACTTATCGAAGTAAAAAAAATTTGCCTGAAGTCAGAAGTTGGTTGCACACCAGAGCCAGCATTCACGTTCCCATGCCAGTTCAATTTTTGCTTCAAAGGCTCAGACAGCTCACCACAGCCCCCACATCTGCTCTCCTCCTTTGAAACATAGAGGGGAAGCTGGAAGAAATCCTAGAGAAATCTCAGCTTCTCCTTGTTTTGCACCCTCAGCCACAAAGCCATTTGGGTTGTGCCTTGAGTATTTCTCAGCTTGGTCCCCTTCCCTCCATAAATACTGTACCACCTTCACGTTCTTCTATGTGAAGGAAGGCTGTGGAATTGGGTAGGCTGGATTCACTTCCTTTGGCCATGTCACTTAACCCCTCTCACTGGCAAGATGAGAGCCATAATTAGAGCCCATCTCATAAGGCTGCGGTAGGGATGAAATGAACAAATAGTGGGTAGAAAGAGCCTAGAGCAATGCCTGGCACATAATACACATTCAATGCATGTCCAATTGTGCCAATGTATTAGTGGCTGGGGATGCTTTTTCCTGACCTTGGGTAAGTTGTGTAACAACCCGGAGGCTCCATTTCTACATCTGTAAAACAGGGGCAATGCTAATAGTGGCCCCCACCTTCCAAAGACTTTTGTGAGAAATAGACATGTTAATGTGTATGCAGAGCATTTTGAAATTGTTTGGCAAGTAGCAGGTACTCTGAAATTGTCACTGTCATTGCCTTTTCTGGCGAGTGATGACTCTGCACACAGAGCCTCTTCTGTATGCTTCATGGTATGTGTTCTGCCCTTGGGAATTACCTTTACCTTTACAGACAAATCACCCCATGTAGACCTCAACATCTATCATTTCCTGACCACAATTTTTCTTCCATAATAACAGCCCCTTTCGTGCTAGAAATTTCCATACTCTCTGCTCTTTCCTTTACCAGACATGATGGTGTTAATCATGTTTGTACGACACCTCAAGATAATGCATGAACACTCCAAACATGTCAGAACTACTAATGAACAAGTAGAATCTGACCAAAAGTGATTCACCTGGGAGGAAGCAACAGAGTGCTGGTCTCTGTCAGAAATAGAGATGTGGGAGTATGTGGGAAAGCCAGAGGTTAGGGAGCAGATGGCTCCATGTTGTGATGGCCTTGGGGATTTTTTACCAAGGGATACCAGCCACTGCATCTTTGTACCCTATTGTGCAGCTTGGCACCGGCCTCACCGGAAAAGTGCTCACCGAAAGTTGGTCTATTACACACCTAGAGGAAAGCTTCTCCATCTGCAGATCTGGCCAGAAGCTGTAACACAGAAAGAATAAGTTACATGTTACAGATGATGTCCCAAGAGTTGTTCAGTCCCTTTCCATTCTTCAAGGGCCAATTCAAAGGCTAGCCCTTCCACAAAGACTTCTTGATTTACCCCAAACTGAAATACAAATTAATTGAGTTGAATGCAAGACATCACTAAATTAAGTCTCCATACAACTATCATGTCATTCCTGCAGAACTTCAAGAATCCTTGAGGGCAGGGTCCATGTCTGCACTCAGGAAGTATGAGGGCAAACCCTTTACATGAATAAGTAGATGAGAAGTGGCATGATGAGAACCAGAACCCGAGGTCCCGTCTCTTTCTAGGACACCATGCTGCCTCCCACTGAAATGAACTCTCCTGATCACCCCCTTAAAGCCCAGGGCTGGGTGGAACTGCTTCCTGAGGGTGTGTGTCTGAAAAAGCCATCTATGCTAATATGCTCTTTAGCTAATGGGTTACTCCAGACAGGTGATAATGCTTCTGTGACAACCAAAAGTAGAGGAAATTTTGGGGGAGGGAATGGGAAGAAGGGCCCTGACCCCATAATTCAGTGGGCCTTTCCCATGGCTCAGCTTTAACACAGGCAGAATTTAGATGTATGGTAAGTACCTAAGGAGAATGGAGAGGCGTAGCTATAATGGGATAAATTAACGGGTCCCTGCAAGAGAAAATGCCCATCGTAATGACCTTGGCCAGCTCTCAGCTAGGAAGATCCTGAATGCAAATGCACTAAAAATAAGGAAATGGGCCTCCTCCTCTGTGCATTTTACATAAACTTCCAACAGCTACTCTGCCTATGCACCAGTACTTCCATCTTCCACGTTCTTCCTCCTCCTTATCATCTTCCCCTCCACAGATCTCCAAAGACAGGATGAAGTGCAGGTCCTAATTTCAGGCCCTAAACTCTTTCATGGCCCACCCTGAAGCACTCCAGTCCCAAGCTAGTGTCACTTGACCCACACCTGCAGACTGAGTTGTTTTTGTGCCTGCACAGGCCATCACTGACCCACTCCCTAGGAAGGAGAGGTGTGGTTGCAGGAATCTCTAGTTTAATCACAACCTAAGCTGCCTTGTTGCTTTTCTTGCTAACCTGTATCCCAGTCCTGGAAACCAAGTCCCTGCTTGCTTCCTGGGTCCCAAGACCCACCTAGTGCCTGTTACCTGGGGACTGAGCTTTGTCTGGATGAATGTCATGTTCCAGCCCTCCTTCTTCTTCTTCTTCTTCTTCTTCTTCTTCTTCTTCTTCTTCTTCTTCTTCTTCTTCTTCTTCTTCTTCTTCTTCTTCTTCTTCTTCCTCTTCTTCCTCTTCATCTATCTTCTTCTTCTTCTTGTAAGATTTATTTATTCATTGAAGGGGTGTTTTTGGAAGAGGGAGAGAGAGAGAATTTCAAGCAACTCCTAGCTGAGCACAGAGCCCGATGTGGGGCTTGGTCCCATGACCTGTACTGAAGCCAACAATAGGACGCTTAACCAACTGAACCACCCTGGTACCCCTGTTCCAGCTCTTCTAAGACATCCTGATTGTAGACTGCCATTGGACTTAAAGCACTATCTCCACCCCTCCCCTTGCTTGAAACCTATCAGTAGGCGTCCTACTTGTCTTGGACACTAAAATACTACACAAGAAGTTCAAGGTCCTGCAAGAACTGGCCCCTCTCACCACATCTTATACCACATCCTTCAGTGTCCAGCTGCTCTAATCTTCTTTCAGTTACTGTAGAGCATGCCCATCATAGGGCTTTTGTATGTCATCATCCCTCTGATGGAGCCTTACCTTGGAAATACCAACCTGGTAGGGTGGGGAGATGTTTTAAAGTCTAAGAACGTAAGACCAAGAGCTTACAAAAGGTGACTTATTTTATGTACTTTCTGCCCAGTACCAACATGTATCTGGGGTGTGGAGGGTGTAGAAGGAACAGTTTAGGAAATAGGGGCAGAGTAATGGACCCTATTAGACCCCTGAGAAGACACCTGGGATAGGAGATGGAGAGGTCCCTGGGATCTGATTGTCCTACTGAAGTCCTACCATCGACCCACCTCTGTTTGGGGGTGAGGTGATATACAAGGAGTGCCCTCCTTTTGGCTTTTGATATATGGGAGCCTAAGGGTAGTTGATTCCAGACACAGCAAGTGGAGGCGCAAGCTGCCCTCTCTGCCCTGTCTTGCAATTACTTTAGTCAAGCTCTTGGCTTATGGGAGATTTATGAAGCTTTCTTTCTGTCTATCCCATTTTAAAGGTACTATGAAGAGAAGAGAAAGCTTTGAGCTGTAATGGAATGAGATTTGTTTTTTGAGGTTTGTTTGTTTTTTTTTTCTCCCCTTTCTATCTGACCTAATGGAATTTAGAAGGAAGTTATTGCTTGGTAAAGCAGAAGATGAAAAGTATGAGATGTCCTTACTAGAAGGATCCATCAAGCCCCTTGTACAGAAGCCCATAGAAGGAAAGTTGCCTGCCCAGCAACAGCATGTTGGTGGCAGGACCAGATCTAGAATCAGGCTAGATATTCTTTTTTTTAAGATTTTATTTATTTATTCATGAGAGACACAGAGAAAGAGAGAGAGAGAGAGAGAGAGAGAGAGGCAGAGACATAGGCAGAGGGAGGAGCAAGCTCCACGCAGGGAGCCCGACATGGGACTCGATCCCGGGTCTCCAGGATCACACCCTGGGCCGAAGGCAGCTAAACTGCTGAGCCACCCAGACTGCCCCAGGCTAGATATTCTTGATCAGAGAGCCCTTGCTGGCAGTGGGAAGACTCCTAAAAGTGGGAAGTGATACTTTGCATCTATGGGTCCCTGAGCAGGAACAGTTATGATTTTGCTCAGATTTCCGAAGAGATCTATAAACCAACCCAGGTAAAAACCCAGCAGTATCCTAACTTAGCATAAGAGAGTTTATAAAATATAATCAAGACACCAAAGCTTGTCCTTAAGAAACAATCAGAGAAAAACACCAGACAGCCAACGGTTTGGTGTTAAAATGTGTTGCATGTACTATTAACAAGCTTAAAAAGGAAGAAAAGAAGGTGCTGTATGGTCATTAAGAGAAATAATGACTAATACTGATAGAGAGCTTCCCTGTGCCAGGTACCACTTTTTGTCTTTATATTTACTGACTAAGACTAAATTAAACCTCACAGCAATTCTGTGAGGTATATGCCATTATCACCCCTTGTTTTACAGATGAGAAAACAGGAGTGAAGTCATTTGCCTAAGATCAACAGCCAGTAAGAGGATTGAAATCCTCCTATGAAATTGCCACTATCTGGACATACAGGACTTCATGCAGAGCACAAGGCATGGAGGTACACGTATCACCCAGCCCCTGCCTCTGAGGATGCATAGTCTATTGGAGGAGGTGGGAGCACAAGCACTGATCATGTTTACAGGGATACAAGCTATTAGCAACTTCTAAAGATGGGCAGACTAGGGGAGAGGTGGACACAAACAGAAGCCCACTGGGAGGCGTGAGTTTAACTCTGTTATGCAGGACAACCTGGCTGTGTCTGTGGGTTCAGTCTGGGCAGCCAGATGAGCCCTAATTTCAGAAGCAGATCATATCCAGCCAGTGGGTGAGGTGGACCAGGTAGCAAGACCAGCCAATGACCCAACACCTGGGAACTGGCTGCTCTGTTCTCATCCCAGAACACCTGTCTCTACAGGCAGCAAGACTCTCAGACTAGACCAAAGACTGGCAGTTGGGGTCATCATTTTCCAACCAAATGGTCTGGGATTTGGTACAGATGGAGGTTGAGTAATGAAAAGCAATTTTCCGGGCTTAGAATGAAGCAAGAAAGCCAAGTACCAGGGAGGACCCACCCGAGTGACTGTGGACCTTGGCCACATAACCTATGCCCCCCTTGGTTTTCTCACCTGTGAAACCTCCCAGAGGGTTGTTAAATGAAGTGGCGCACTTCTCACAGTGCCTGCACAAAGTAAGCACTCAAAATCTTTTTCGTTTCACTCACTTAACAGCTGTCTGTTGAGTACCTACTCCATACCACGTTCTGGTCCAGACGCTGCAGATCTGCGAGTTTACAACCCGCATGGCTTCTGCCCTTATACAATTCACCATCGATTGCTCTCCTCATTGCAGATTGTTATTAGCAAAAGGTGCAGTGTTACCATCATCTATTATTACGAATCACTAAGGAGAGTGAATCAATCACGTTGCTTTCTCTCCTGTCCCCCTGTTCCCTCCATGCAACCTCCAAGAGTACCCATATCACTCTGTATGTCACTGAATTTTCATATTCACCTGAGGCTAGGACAGGCTTGTTATTCCTATTCATTGTCACTCACTCTTGCGTTCCTAGTGCTATAACCCACTCGGTGTTCGGTCCCGCATCCTGGGATAAGCCCCAGGTTTGTGTGTTGGCTTGAATGGGATCAAGCCTGGACAGGGGCCCAGACTCCTGAGCTCTGTCATTTCTGGTGGGGAGCCAGGGAGGAGAATAGGGAGTACGTGCATGGTTGGGAGAGGGGCTGTTGCCCACAAGAGCAGGTTCACCACTATGCTGCTAGATCTAGACCTGGGCGGGATATGTGGGGGCTCCCGAGGCAGCAGAGGCCCCAGCAGTATATTGCGCCCCAGCCAAGATCTGAGAATGAGACTGCACCCCAACTTCTGCAGATACAAGGAAGGGAAGCAGCTACGGTGCCTCTGCTGGCCTGGTTCCAGGAGCAGGTGTGGGCTGCAGGCTGCTCTGGGGGCACTGGAAGCCACACTGAAGTGCTGGATGGATCCAGGCTTTATGGGGTCTGATGCCTATATGTTTGGGGTCCTCCTTTAAGAAAAGGGATGCAAAATTAGGTTTAAAATGGAATTTCAAATATTTGTTTAAAAAGATGACACATAGAAAAATCACAACAACATCAGAGAGATAAATATTATTATTAATCAACCACTTTTATAATGCTCCATTTGGCTACATAACTCTTCAATGAGCTCTCCATGTGATAACAATTTTGTACTATTATTCCATGGAAAGCACAGGGAGATAATTAAGCTTCGCTCTAGCTCAAAACAATTTATTAATAGTTTATAAAAAGGCTCTTCTAGGTTCACAACTCCATATTGTAATGTCATGTAAATGTTTATGATTGTAGTCAAAATATGGTAAATCTTCTATCACATATGCTTTACATATGAGCTGTTATGGGTGTACTCATGTTTGTGCTATGACTATGAATTTTCTCCCTAAAAAACATGAGAATTATGATAAACAGCATTTTCTACAATTCCTTTCAAACCCCTCAGCCCCTAAACAATTGATATTTGTTCATGCTGCATTATTGAGTATATTTCTTTTTTTAAGATTTTATTTATTGATTTGAGAGAGAGAGAACGAATGGGGGTAGGAGGAGGGGAGGAAGAAGGCTCCCTACTGAGCAGGGAGCCTGATGTGGGGCTCAATCCCAGGACCCTGGGATCATGACCTGAGCTGAAAGCAGACACATAACCAACGGAGCCATCCAGGTGCCCGTTGAGTATATTTCTGACAAAAGAACTTCCCTATGGACCAGATATCGATAGGAAATGAATCAGTCCTCCAACCTACAAATTTACAACTTCTAACAAGGGAAAGAAAAGGCAATGTACTAATTTCTGGCTCAGCACATTTCAAACCTTGTTTTCTCCTACTACCTATGAACCTCCAGTGCTGAGTGCTCCAGTGCATATTCATACTATAATCAGACCTAGACCCTGTCTTGGGGTCATACTGAAAAGTGAATTAACACAGTGGAAAACAATTCCTAACCAGGATGGCCAAGAATACAGTAACTATATATAGAACTGGCCTCAACCACATAAATACAGCTCACTAGTCCCAAACCAAATGTGTCCCCATCTCAGTGTCCCCTTTGTCAGTACCATAGAGGCCTAGGGCCACTTTAGAGAAACGACCACCCAGCATGAGAGGGCAACTGCCTTAACTGATTGTGATTAATACATCCTACCCTTGCAAATTTTACAACACATTGTTTGGGGCTGAAGGTTTGAGTTCCAAGGAGTCCATATTGTGACTCTAACACTTAGTGTGATGTCATTTGAAAGTGGGGAATTTGAGAGGTAAATAGGTCAGAAGGGTAGGGCCCTTATGAATAGGATTCATGCTCTTCTAAGAAAAAGCCAGAAAGCTAATTGGCTCTCTTTCTATCTGGTGAGGATACAACAAGAAATCAACAATCTGTACTATGGAAGAGCCTCACCAGAAGCCAGCCATACTGGCACCTTCATCTTAGATTTCCAGCCTCCAGAACTCTGAGAAATACATTTCTATTGTTTTTAAGCCACTTGGTCTACGGCATTTGTTATGGTAGCCCAAATGAATTAAGGTAGACTTGCTCATGTGAACACACGGATAGAGCTTCCTTCAGAGCCTCTATAGGATCTTGTGCAATGGGGGGTCTTGAATCTTCAGCTTCCTTTATTGCTTTCAAGGTAAACCCACCTCTGATGATGATCCCTCCAGGAGAGGGGCTCTGCCTGGAACAGTCTCCGCCCTTTGTCTGCTGTATCTCTATTTGTGGCAATCTGTCCCCATCTCTGGGAGAAGCTTGAAACCTCCCTGAAAGAAAGACAAGGAAAAGAGTAAGAGGGCAAATCATCCTGTTCAAGGAGGCAGCATTCAAATTTGAAATAGCCGTTTCCATTTCTCTAAGAAATGATGCATTTACAATGGGCTTCTTGGCTGCACCCAAGGACTCTCCCCCCCCCCTTTTAAGTGTGAAGTTGATTAGCCAAGTGTCCAATTGGCCATCAGCCCTGTAATTAAAGCATCACATTAGTCTCACTAGGGATGGTGAAGAGGTCTCTAAGTTGGGAGAACAAATGCAGCAAATTTCAGAAGATCTGTAGAAACATCTGCTATCACATCCTAGGGAATCAGAGTGTCTGCACTTCACAAATTCCATCATTCAAGCTGCATTCTGAGTCTTGAGTACAGAGCCTGGGTTAAGAGGGAAACAGAAGCAAAAATTTGATGGAGATCTCTTTAGCCCAATGGCACCACCCAGTGCCATCCCTAAGTGCTATGTTTTAAAAACTTTTGGCAAAAGCATAAGTTTTCTACTGAGAACAGGAATCTGGAAAGACAGGTGGGATTCCCCCCACCCAAATGTCTGCCCCCACCCTAGATATGAATGAAGGCAAAAGCAGAACTGAGCAAACCTGGGTTAGCTCTTCAGGGACACTCAACCCTCAGTTGACAGTGCTTCAGAAGCATCCTTAGGTGTATGTCTCACCTTTCAAAAATCATATTAAACCTCAAAACAAAAATAAGGAATCCTACAAAGTTCTGATACCTCCTCATGATAGTGACTTAGGTGCATTTGTTGAAATACTTGACATATTAAGTTATTAGAAGAATAAGACTCAGCTCATAAAGTGCTCAAACTCCAAGATCAGGGCACCTGCCAGGATAGAGGTAACTCAGCTCAAAGCCCTATTTTTACAGGGAGAATAGGCCCAGAGAGAAAAAAATGACTTAGCCAAGATCACACAGTAAGCTGGCAGCAGAAGTAGTGTAAATACTGAGGTCTTCAAATTCTTGATCCATGACTTGAACAGCATTTTTTCCCCACCCGTTTTCCCAGAAACTTAGCCAGAGTTCTTTCCAAAGACCCAGCCTCCCACACAGCCTTCTGGAAGAGGCTTCTGGTCTTCTGGCCAGCAAAGAGCCCCTCTGCCTTCTGCTGTAAGCTTCAACACCTCACCCACTTCAAAGACATCTGGTTACATATTTGCTCCCTGAGACTTGGCTCCCAGTTCTGGCAGAATTAGGAAATACACGTTCACCTGCTCAAAGCCCAGATTGCCTATGTGTATCATTAAATTCTCAGCTGGAACTCCAGGCCAATGAACATTAGCCAGAGACAGCTGGGACTTGGGACAACTTGTGGCAAGCTGGTATCCAGGTCAGCTATGCAGGAAGGGGAAGGCTTCTGGACCATGTTGGGAAGCAAGTCAGTGCCCCATTCCCTCTGATGCCACTTGGGCTTAAGAGTCCTTTGAAAGCATCTCTAGCTCAGCAGTCTCTTGACTTGTACATCCAGCCAGGAGGAAATTTGCATTTCTGTAGCTTTTCTCTCCTTCACTCTCAGTGGTCCAGTGGAGGCCATTGGACCCTGCTGTTGGGATCATTTCATGGCCAGATCCTCTCCATCATTCAGACATCATTCAAATGTCATTTCTGGAATAAGGTCTTCGATAGCATCCCGTTATAGTGGCACCACCCCACCCCATCTCATTAGTCTCTATCCTGTTGCCCTGTTTCAGTTTCTTTATGGCACTTCTGGTTCTCCGGAATCTCTTTATTTGATTCATGAAGAGGTCATGTGGCCCTGTTGCTAAGACCTTTCTCTCTGGGGTCAGGCAGTCTGGGTTTGAATCTATACCACTTATTAACTATAAAGCCTCAGGAAAGTTACCTAACTTCAAACTCTATGGCTCAGTTTCCCATCTGTAAAAGGGGAGAATAACCACACCCACCTCACAAGGTTGTTATGAAGATTAAGTGAATTCATCAAAGGTGCTGAGAGTGATACCTGGCACACTGCCAAGAATGGAGTGTCAGATACCATTGCTATCATCTGTAGTTTGTCTCTTTCCACTTTAACATAATTTCCATGCACCTCTGTCTCCCGTGTCCACAAAAGCACTTAGCACATAGTTTGTGTTCAATAGATGTTTGCTGGGGCAGCCCGGGTGGCTCAGTGGTTTAGTACCGCCTTCAGCCCAGGGCCTGATCCTGGAGACCCAGGATCGAGTCCCACGTTGGCTTCCCTGCATAGAGCTTGCTTCTCCCTCTGCCTGTGTCTCTGCCTCTCTTTCTCTCTCTCCCTCTCTCTCTCTCTCTCTCTCTCTCTCTCGGTGTCGCTCATGAATAAATAAATAAAATCTTTAAAAAAAAAAAGATGTTTACCAAATAAATGAATAGCCTTCCTAGTGTCCCTTCTGCCTCCAAGTCCCTTGCTGTTCCCAGTTATAATTAGGTGTCCCTTCCTGTCATTTCCCATGGGGCCCTGTCCAGACTTCAACCATAGACCTAGGGTTCTTTCTTCTATTCTACTTCACAGTTTGTATACACATTATGAACAACTTGAGAGCAGGGGCCCTATGTTACTCTCCTCTGCATTCCCCAGGCTTAGCATGCAGGCTGACACATGGAAGATTCTATGTAGAGGGAGGGAAGGAGGAAGAAGTATTCCACGTGTAGGTCAGATCATACCGCATTCTTCCTCATCAGCAATGACTTCCCATCTCCTACACAGTGAAAGCCCAAAGTCCTAGGAGAGCATTGCTGTCCATCCATGGCTTGGCTTCAACTGTCTTTACTATGTCCACTCTCTGTGTTTTTCTCCCTTTTGGTACATAAAATCTAAGGTCTGCTGTTCCTCTCTCCTCTTTTTAAGAAGTCTCAGTAATTCCCATCTGTGAGCATTCTGTCTTTTTTTACCCCTGCCCCTTGTTTTACCTCTTTTCCTATCTCTTCCCTTAGGGTCAGATTGTTCCTCATATCCCTATTCCAATCCTGTCTTCTTGATGATCTCACCAGACAGTTCATCTTCTCTCTTGTCTCAAGATATTTTTGACTTATATTTTACCATCTGCCTTAGTCTTCCTTGAATTTTCCACACTGTGTGGAAGGTGCCAAAGGCCAAGGACCACTTCTTTTATTCCATATGGTCTGCAGAGCTTCTGGGCTATGCTTTAACACAGGAGTGGTTAACGAATCAATAAGTAACTACACTGTGTTTGTTGATATTTCTTATGACTCCCCATCCCAGCCTGAAGTGGTATTCAGCTAGTTGCTAACATTTTAGTGTTGATTCGACAAGTATTTGGCAAGTACCAATTCTTTGTGCCCCTCTCTTTAAGGAACCAATAATCTCACTAGGGATACCAAACATGAGAAATGTCTATAAGACAAAAGAAGTCACCATGTTGGGAGCATAAATGCTTCAAACACCCACTGTATACAAAGCTCTATCTAAAAGAAGATTTTTTTTAATAAAATAAAATATAAAAGCATCAGTCACTCCCCTTCACTTAACCTATCTCATAAATACGTTTGAGACCAGTCAGAAGCAGCCTTAGAGATCATCCTACCTAACCCTGTCTCCCAATTCATTTTATAGAGGACAAAACTGAAGTCTGGAAAGGAGGTATGGCTTGCCTAGTCTCAAGAACAGAGTTAAAATGAAGGCAGAGTGGCAGCTCAGAATCAATACTCTTCTAACTACCCCCCGATCCCTTCTAAATCAATCTGGAAAATCAGAGAACACATCCCAAATCTTCTTTGAAGTAGGGTGAAATATCAAATTAATCAACAGATACCATACAGCATTATGGGCCAAGGTGCTAAACTACAGAGGAAAGCACTACTGCAGCTTGTGGTTAAAGAGGAGGTAGGACTTTACCTAGGACGTCTCACTTATGGACATGGACATTTAGGGTGTTTCATTTGTGAAAAGCTTTGGGAAAGCTTCTATGGAGGCCTCAGTATGTGAAAAACCAGTCATGATGAAGATGGTCCCCAGGACCCTGAAAAGGCCTACCTAGTACCACACAGTTTGAATAGACTTCATACAAGCCTCCACTTTCATATATAACTAGAAAGGAAACAATACTCTCCTCAACATCACAGAATTAGCTCTTATCTAGACTAAACCCAGGATTCTTAGTCAAAGATAGCATAGAGAAATAAAGAATACATAGCGTTGCATCTGTGTTTAAAAACCCACTCTGTTGATGCCTGCCCGCTTCTCTCAAGAAGAGGTGTGTCCAGGTGCTCTTCTCTTTTTTCTGTGTTCTGTAACTTCTTGACCAATGGGAGATGGTGGAAGTGATGTTGGGCCATTTTTCCAGGCTCATACCTTAAAACTAGCAGTTTCTACTTCCTGCATCTGGGGACAAGCACTCTTTGATGTAGCCATCTTGCTATGAGGAAACCCAAGTCACCTAGGGATGCCACAAATACATGTTCTAACTGAGAGTCCCAGATGAAATCCAGTCAACAGCCAGAAATAGTACCAGACATGTGAGTGAGGGCATCCTTTGAGGTGACTCCATCACCAGTGCCGGCTTGAACCACATGAAAAACTCTGAGCTGTAACCCACTACCTGAGCCAAATCAACTCTATGACTGTGAGACATAAGAATAAAATCATTGTTGGGCACCTGGGTGGTTTAGTCATTGAGCGTTGGCTTTTGGCTCACATTGTGATCTCAGGGTCCTGGGATCCAGTCCCACATCAGGCTTTCTGTGGGAAGCCTGCTTCTCCCTCTGCCTATGTCTCTATCTCTCTCTTTGTCTCTCATGAATAAATGAATAAAATCTTTTTTAAAAAAGAATAAAATCATTGTTATTACTGCAAGCCACTATGTTTGAGGATGATTCATTACCCAACAGCAGACAACTGGAACAGAATATATAAGTCTCAGTAATGGCACTAAGAGGGTCACATCTTACAGAGCCAGGGTAATGTCCTCCTGCATGTTGTAGTACATGCTCTTGGTTAGAAACCAATGCATAGTGTGTGTCCCTACAGCCAGGTTTCACAGATGGAGAGTCAAAGAATAGAAATGGCAGTGGCTTCTCTTATGATCCACAAGTTAAATTTTTGCTTCCCAATCTTGCAACTGTAGACTATGCTGGTCTAAAAGTCTTAGATATCCATGGTATAGCACTGCCACTGTGGACAAAAGATTGGCTCAATTAAACTGGAAGTTAAGACTTGTATTCAGCCACGTGGAAGAGGTTAAGAAGAGGGTTAACACATGGGGTGATTGATCTAGATTATCAGGAGGAAATTTGGTTATTCTTATATGATCTGGGGAAGGAAGGATACATCTGGAGGAAGAGACGCCCTAGGGTGCCTCTTATACTTTCATATCCTATGATTAAAGTCAAATGTAAAACTATGACCCAATATAGGCAAGATGGCCAGTGACCCACACTCTTCAGGAATAAATTTTGGAGTCACCCACCAGGCACAGAACCATAAGGAACTAACCTGCTTGCTGAAGGCAAAGGGAATATGGGATGTATGTGCTAAATGGAAGTTATAAATATCAGCTACCACTACATGACCAGTTGCAGAAACAAGGACCATAATAGTTGTGTTTCCCCCTTATTTGGATGTGAATCTATTTGCATATATATTAGCCAGTTTTTCTTTTGCCTTCTCATTTGCACACCACTTAACATAAAATGTGTGTAACAGTGTTTAATCTTACATCTCAATATTTAAGCTACACGTTATCTAAGGAGAAGTGACTTAGCTGGAAAAAGAATAGATAAAGGTGGCTCAGTGGTTGAGGGTCTGCCTTTGGCTCAGGTCATGATCCCAGGGTCCTGGGATCAAGTGCCACATCAGGTTCCCCTCTGCCTGTGTCTCTGCCTCTCTCTCTATGTCTCTCATGAATAAATAAATAAAATCTTAAAAAAATAAATAAAAATAAAGATGAGTAAAGAACTTTGTGTTCTTTTTTGGAGACAGTGTTCATATATTTTTTATTGTACATAAAAACATGTTAGGTAGAAGCAATACTCTCCTATTATTTTTATTGAGAAGTTAAATATAGCTAAAAGAGATATGTGGGTGCCAAGTTGACCTAGAGTGAAATATTTACTAATCTAGTAATCTGGAACAAAGCTTCCAGAACTCTCTATGCAGTTCCAGGATGCATTAGCCATAAGAGGCATTTGGAAGTGGAAGGGGAAAAACAATGGCAGCTCTTTTTCTTTTTTTTTTAACACCACAAAAGTCAGTATAGAGCCCAGTGCTGTGACTTCTCACAGACATATTGCTGTTCCACTGCCTCATCTTGATGACATGGCTTCAGCAACTCTAGCTCACACTCCATGTCCTCCTTCAGCCACTCCAAATCCTGCACCAATGTGGGCACCTCCATGCCAAAGGGTGTCAGCTTCTGCAGGTCACACATGATGTCACCCTCTCCCACTTCATATCCATATTTCCATCCTAACTGCCTGTCTGCTGACTTCAGGCCCAACACCAGATGTAGAAGCAACAATCTTCCATAAACCCTTTAACTAGTTCCCATAACTGCACAAAGCTGAACCCCATAACAAATAGCTTGTCCATATAATTTGTAGTGTTCTTGCTTTTTTGATCAAGCCCTACTTGAGGGGCCACAGTGATCCCTTTCTCATGGTGCTCCAACCACATTGGCCTTCCTGTCCCTTGAGTATGACAAGCCTATTCCCCGCCAAGGGCATTTTATACTGGTGGTCTCCTGCCTGAAATGTCCTCTCTTAGATATCCCTATGCCTGGCTCCTTCTTGTCAAGCATTCTCAGCTCAAATGTCACCTCTGTTGGGAGGCTTTCCCTGGCCATAGCACCTAAAACAAACTCCAGCCATTCTCAATCACACTACACCATTATTGTTTCCATGGCACTCATCACTCTGAAATTTTATTTTTGTTTATTTGGATACCAGTTCTCTGTCTTTTGAAGCTTTTTGAGGGTAGAGATCTTGCCTGTTTTGTTAACCACAGTATCCCCTTGCCCATTGTAAAGCTGAACAGAGGTCACTGGTATAGAATGAATGATTGACCTTGTCCAAGCTACTTTCCTCTGGGAACTTCAGTACCATGTGCTGTCCATGGCATGACAAGACCTTTCTCATAGAGCTGTCAGGAGGTTTGTTGAGACTGGAGATGAAGAGCACCCTGTACAGCACCTGGCAGGGGATTGGCTCTCAGGGCTTTGGTCACCTTCTTTGCATGCATGCCTTGCTAGGGGCCATCTGAGGCACCTGGGAGCTGAGCTGGAATCACTAGGGTAGAATCAAATCTCTGAGATTCCTGGATTCCAGAAGGATACTTTTATTTTCCTCTTATTTTTTTTCTGTCTTTGTAAGATGCCAGAGTCCCCTTCTGCTAATCGCGTTGGTGTGCTATGTGCCTTCATCTTAAAAACACTTTTACAGCTTCTGTGCCTGGTAACTCTCCATTTTTGGTCTTTTGCTTCCCTATCTACCCATGGAATCAGAGACAATCCCCAGCCTCTGCCTAGTGCGCACTGAATCACACTGACATTGGTATCCAGTTGATTTCCTTGCCTCTGCCTTACAGACACAGATGAGAAGAAGCACTATTCTCATCTAGCCTGGAGGGAAAGCAGGTACTGAAGGCAGGTACTGATGCAGAGGAATGTTCTGGACGAAGATGCAATACTCCTGCCCATCAATAAGATCTAAATGGCAGAATGAGTCCAATTTGTAGATCTTATGTATGGACCTAGAAAAAAAATATAAAAGCTTCCTAAGTAGAACCATGGCTAAAATGAGAGCCAGTCAGTGATACTTTAATTCACTTTCAACTCCTAATTTGGGAAGTAATGAACTTGTCTCCTCCTCCCAAGCTGCATTAGGCATCCAGTGGACTACAAAGTGGAATAAGTGGCTCCATAAGAAATACCCTTCTTCCCTCAGCTCCCAGACTATACACATGGAGCCATTTAATGGAATCTGAGGGATGGAGACAAGGGGCTGATTTGGCCACAGGGTTTCAAGAAGACAGGAGAAAATGCCCTACAGAGATGAGCAAGGTTTCTTTGCATTTGTTTGCATATTTTCTTTGCAAGGGGGAAGGTCCTTTTCTCACTGTTGGAGATTATCCTCCCCTATTCAATTCCTTTCTCTCTTTCTTCCTTCATCTCAATATACTTGTTACTAAGTCATATGTTAGGCATTGGGGCCTAGCTATCCTTGGGAGTCTCACACTTCCACAGAGAGAAAGAGACAAGTCAGCAGTCACTTCCAGTACAGGTTAGTAGGTACTGGGAAGAAGGAAACATGGGGTTCATTGGGAGTCCTGTGAAGAGCCGCCCAATCTGTTTTATGGGGGAGATGGAGTGTCAGGGAGGGCTTGGCTAAGAAGGCCTACTCAGCCAGGGCTTGATGAAGAACAGATGTATGTCAAGAGGACAGAAATGATCCTGGGCACCCCCTGACAGAGCATTCTCATGGACGGGCCAGCTAGACAGGTAATATGTTAATCTGGCCCAGGTTAAAGCTATCAGGGGCTTCCATTGCTCCCTCTCCTAGAAGACCCAGCCCCTTCATGGCAGCTCAGACTTCCTGATCTGGCCCCCATGAAAGGAGCCACAATGCACCCCACATTGTGCCAGCCAACCTTGAGGCTCTGACCTCTCCCACGCTTCTCCCAACTCACACTCTTCCTTCTCTCTGGATCGCTATCCCCTCCAAACCCCTTTGCCTAATGCACTCTTTACATGCTTTTACACTTAGCTCATGGCTCAGGGAAGCTGGCTGAGGGGGGGATTCAAATAGTACTCCCCAAAATTGATATCCATCTCAGAACTTTAGAATGCAGTCTAATGGATGCCTAATATAGCTTGGGAAGAAGTTTAGGAATAGCAGAAATTGCCACCTAATTCAATAGTTTTGCAGATATAATTCCTTAAGATAAGATCATCCTGAATTAGAGTAGCCCTAAATCCAGTAACTGGTGTTTTTTTAAAAGGGGGATGGGGATGCCTGGGTGGCTCGGTTGGTTAAGCATCTGACTTGATTTTGGCTCAGTCATGATCTCAGGGTCATGAGACTGAGTCCCATGTTGGGCTCTGCACTCAGCAGGGAGTCTGCTTGAGGATTCTCTTTCCCTCTACCACTCCCCCCACTCACTTGCACTATTTCAAATAAATAAATAAATAAATAAATAAATAAATAAATAAATAAATCTTTTAAAACATTTAAAAAGAGGACAAGACACAAAGAAATACACAGAGGGACAAAGGCCATGTGACAATAGAGGCAAGGATCTGAGTGATGCCACTCTGAGAAAAGGAACAGCAGAGATTGCTGGCAACTTCCAGAAGCCAGCAACAGGCCCCTCCCCAGAACCTTTGGAGAGAGCAGGCTCTGCTGACACCTTGATTTTGGTCTTCTAGCCTTCAGAATCCTGAGAGAGTACATCTCTGTTGTTTTAAGCTATCTAGTTTGTCACAATTTGTTAGAGTAGCCACAGGAAACGAATACACCTTCCCTCATGCACAGCCTCTCTCTCCAGCTTCTTCAGAAACACCTCACTGCCTCCCGTGCACAAATTGGTACACCTTCCTGGAAATCTAAGCTCCTCTTTGGGATCACTCATCACAGTTTGTAATTATTTATTTGTGTGATATTTTCAGTGATGTTCGTCTCCCCTACTATACTGTAAACACTATTATGCCAGGGAATCTTATTGAAGTCACTTCTGAATCATCAATGTTTATGGTGATGGGGGCAGGGGGCCTCCATGAACGTTGTATTAACTAAATAATTACCAGTAGATTCCACATAAAAGTAAGTAACTGTAACATTCATTTTAAAAGTACCAAAAGAATGGAAGAGAAAAGAGGTACCAGGAGTAGAAGAGAGAGAGAACCAGATGGGGTGGAATCAATAGGGAATGTTGGGATTTGAGTTGTATCTGCAATGGATTCCAACAGAGGAAACCCCTAAAGTCTGCTGCTTCAAACCAGCAGCTCTTCAGACTCTCTTGATTGTGATGCACGGTGAGGCATATATCTTACATCATGGGCCACTACATGGACTCATACATGGGTGCCATACATGAGCATTTTAATGAGGCAATTCTTACTCCCATGATGTGAGATGTCACCCTATATTTCCTATTCTCCTCCACTCTGTGCCATGCTATTTAACTGTCTTCCTTGTCTGTCCCCTTCCTCCTCCTCCCCTTTATCTCCTTCTGCTTCCATTTCTCCTCTTCTCCTTCCTCTGCTGCTGCTCATGGACAAAACCCATTAAATTCACTTCACAATCAACCAACAGGCTGTGCTAGTACATTCCAGACTGTAAGTGCCACTAGGGCAGGGCTCTCAGCTCTTGTTCATAGCTCTTTCTCCAGAACCCAATACATCCTCTGACACATATTTGGCACCTGGTGACACTTTGTTGAATAAGTGAATAAATAAATGTATCGAGAGTTACGTTTTGTAGAATACCCTGACAAGTTCTCCCTTGTCACATCTGAACCTGTAAGACCACTCCTATCTTTTTGGGGACCCTTTTAAAATCTACTATCTTCAAAGCTAAGGAAAGCAGATTGTATTTTATTAGTACAGCCCTCCCATCCATGCCATTAACCACTCAGTTGGCTCTATGAGCTAAAATGCAAATCTACTCGTTTAATTCCTCCATTTAAAACCCTTCTGTCTGTTTCTTTGCCTCTGTAATTCACATTCATCTGACACATAACAACATGTGTGAAGGCAGACACTGTTTACAGGCTCACATTTCCAGCCTTACCTTGCTTTTTTTTTCTTTAATCCTCTTAATTCAGCTACCCCATACAGTTATGATTCCCCTTCATATATATTGCCTCTCCCTAAGCTGTCCCTTCCACTGGGAATTCTTTGAAAGCCCTTTCCCTATCCCACTTGGTCGAAGTAGAAGCTCCTATACATTCTTATAGGTCAACTTCAAAGTGGACGCAGCCCCCTGGCCAATGCCATCAGATGCATATAACTCCTTATAGATAGTGCACAATTTGAACCCAGATATGTCATTTCTTATATCACTTTTTAGTTGTGTTTTGCTACTGTTTTCTCTCTGGTCCCTGAGCTCCTCGAGGACAGAAAAGAATGGAACATTATTAATCTTCATCTTGTATCTCTGGCACTGAGCACCCAGTAAGTGTTGAAGAAAAATAGGAGAATAGGAAGGAAGATGAGGGGAGGGCTCACATAAAGGTCCTCCACTTGCTTATCACTGCCCTGTCCTGTGTCCATTGCTATTAAGTTCTATCCCCTTTATTGCTTACTCCAGCTTCTGAAAAATGAAATGATTATTAGGTTTTTATAACAATTTATCAGTTGGTGTGTTTTCACAGAGTTAGACCTCCAGCAGATGTCTGCTTCATTGAAATTCCTACTGGTACAAGATCTTAATTCTTTGCAGATTTTGAGACCTATATAGAAAAAGCATCATCTGTTATTTTGAGCCTGAAAATCTCTAACCCCTTAACCCTTTTTTCCCATTGAAATGATACTTTAATAATTTGAATTTTTATCAGATGAAGTTTTTCAAGAACATTACATTCTTATTCTCAAAACAGACGCATTGTGTCCTCCCTTTCTTTGGTTTCTAAATACTTGTCCTCTGTATGGAGCTCTTTTTTTCTCCTTTCCTTTCTCTCTTCCCCACCCCGGCACCTCTTCAATTCACTTGCTCCTGCTCATTCTTTGTGTCTTGGTTTGGCCAAATGACCTTTTCCAGAGTCCTGCAAGACCTCATCTGTTCCTTCTCCCTTTTAACTTCACTGAAAATCTGCCTTTTGTCAAGTCATTTATTCAATCACTATTTACTGAAGGTCTGTTTTATGTAATAAGAACAGTAAACAAGGGCAGCCCTGGTGGCTCAGCGGTTTAGCGCCGCCTGCAGCCCAGGGTGTGATCCTGGAGACCCGGGCTTGAGTCCTACATCGGGCTCCCTGCTTGGAGCCTGTTTCTCCCTCTGCCTGTCTTTGCCTCTCTCTCTCTCTCTCTCTCTCTCTCTGTCTCATGAATAAATAAATAAAATCTTAAAAAAAAAAACAGTAAACAAGACCCTTTAGGAAGGTGAAGACGTGGCCAAATTATAAATAAACAATAGCCCACGGTGATATGGTCCAACCTTGGAATGGAGATGGGGGAGGGAGGACTTCCCAGAAATGTGGCAACCAAGGTAAGACACTGATCAGAAAAGAATAGCCTGTCACATAACAGGTCCTGTGAGCACGTTTTGTTCTCTTACAAAATGTGAAAGTTGTGTTCTTGAGAAAACACAACTTTGGTCAGGAAATCATGTTACAATAACAATCGTTTCTTTTAGGAAGGAAAGAATTCAGAGTGGAGAATTTCAGACTCAAAATAACAAAGCTGTTTTTCTTCCAAAAATTCCAGAGTTAAAGGTGTTTTTAATAGCTCAAAGTTGGTCTTGTTTTTGCAAGCTAAAAAGAATAAGTTGGCTTTAAAAAATGTTTCAAAACCAAACTACAATGCAGCTGTGTTTGCCCTGCAATGCACAGGTAGTCTCACTTGTGATCCTTGACCATGATCTGAACAGTTTTACGTGTAACATATACCTAACTAAACTGGGAGGCCAAAGATCACAAGAGTTAAAAAACAACAACAACAACACACACACACAAAAAAAATACCTACAAGAAAACACAAAAAACCAACAACAAGAGAAGTTTAGCAATGATTATATCTTACATGCATTTCTAACTCTCAGTTGTGTTATAACCAATAGAGATCTATGTAAGACAAGTTATGTATTCAATTAATGAATGAATTTATGGCTTTATGCCAGCGCGCACCTTGCAGATGCCTGTTGAATGAGTTCACTATGACAGAACCTTTGCTTCAACTTGAGCGTTTAAACTTCTTCACTGTGGGGTGCCTGGGTGGCTCAATGTTTGAGCATCTGTCATCAGCTCAGGTCATGATCCCGGGGTCCCAGGATGGAGTCCAGCATCGAGCCTCTGCAGGAAGCCTGCCTCTCCCTCTGCCTCTCTCTGTGTCTCTCATGAATAAATAAATACAATCTTTAAAAATAAATAAATAAACTTCTCCACTGCAGGTGTCATTATAATGGATAGAACAAGTCCATGTTTTTAGACTTCTTTTGTTAAAACAAGTTGCATCCCTCTATTTCATATTTGGGCATAAATACCATCCTGAATCCTGTAACTGCTGAAGGCCAAGGTCCCCCTCTGGCCCAGACAAACTTGGACACCCCATTCTTCCTTGCTATGGATCCCACAGCTCACTCTGTCCCTGGGAATCCCCTCCCTCCAAACCCAGTTGATCTCTTTGTTTCTCTCCTAGAATTTGCCATTTATGAATTTTACTATTACTCATTATGGAAAATAGAAGAATCCCTTATGGAGGAATATTACAAGCATCAGAATTTCCCAGGTCTCAGAGCCATGGCTCCCAGTGCCCAATCTTTCTGCCAAGAATCTTTAGAATCCACACTGAGTTTCTGACCTCCCTGTTAGCATCTCAGGACATACCCAGCTCACTTTCTTTTCTCTTCACTGCATGTGGTCCTGGATATGCTGTCAAGATGGGTCCACAAGTATGAACTAGTGTACATTGAAGTGTTTACTCTTAATGAGCTCATTGGAGTTTCTGTGAGCAGACTGGGAGACACAGGTAGCCTCTCACAGATTTACAGTCAGCAGATATTTACTGAGCACAAGCCATGCACCAGGTCAGGCCCTGAACATCCACGAAATCACTCTTGCTTTTCTTTGTTTGATTTCATTCCATGGTCACACAGGACATCAGTAGCATTCCAAATGCTCCCTCACTAGATAACTTTTCCTTTGGTGAATGGAAAACTTAGGAGGGAAGAGCACATTCTCATTCATCCCTAATGCTGCCTTCTACTCTCCACCCTCCTTGCCCTAAGGTAGGGTGTATGACATATCTAATCAGTGAGTTTGGGAGGACCCACTTGGCCTATATGGCAGATCTGCTCACCTGTAAGGATTCTAGTCAGTTCTTAGCCAAGTTTAGCCAAGCCAAACTTCCTCATGATGGAAGGTTGCATTTTTCCAGAGTTCTTTATGACTGATGGCGTAAGTAGAATTCATTTAGGGAAGCCACATGTCTTAATGGGCTCAGACCAACCTAACAAGAAACCACAGTCTGGATGGCTAAAATGTCACAGCTGGTGGAGGCTGCAAGTCTGAGATCAGGCTACCAGCATGGCCAGGCTCTGATGAGAGCTCTCTTCTGGCTCGCTGGTTGGCCACCTTCTCCCATGTCCTCACATGGCAGGGTCTGGGGTTCTCCTTATAAGGGCATTATCTTCATCATGGGCTTATCTAGTTATCTCCCAAAGGCATCATCTCCAAATACCACCACACTGGGGGGTAGGGCTACCACACAGGAATTGGGGGGGGGAGGACACATTTCAGTCCATGGCACCACATGACTAAAAAACCTTAAGCCATATTGTCCACCCAGCTCCAATTAGTAACAAAGGGACTTCTGGATGTTCTTCCTTCTGGCTTAGCTGTTCACATTGGATCAGTTCCTAACTCTGACAGAGAATAGGACTTTATTTATTGAGCTCTCTTAAATGCCAACTGACCTACTCCTTGTGGAAGGAGATGGAGAGAATTCTATAGAGTTGCTACATGCCTCCAGATCAGTGCTTCCCAAATGGGGTGCCATGGATCATCATTATGTTTTGTTTTATAAAATATTAAAAGGGGGACACCTGGGTGGCTCAGGCCTTCAGCTCAGGGTGTGATACCGGGATCCAGGATCGAGTCCCACGTCGGGGTCCTTGTGGGAAGCCTGCTTCTCCCTCTGCCTGTGTCTCTGCCTCTCTCTCTGTGCCTCTCATAAATAAATAAAATCCTTTTAAAAAATTAAGAGGTTTAGTGAGGGGAAAAAAAACATATTCTGTGGTCAAAGAAGTTGTGGGACACTTCTCTCTAATCCCCTTTGAAAGACCACACATGTAATATGAGTTGCCCTTCCCCAAAGAAACTTGAGAGTATAACCTGGGGATTCCCACTCCTCCTTCATCACAAAATCCTTTTTACCTGAACAACAATTAACCTCATGCAGAACTGAAGCTCCTATATTTGGGGATAGCTGTTCTAGATGGTACCCTTCATCCTCCATGGTCTCCTGACACACCTTTTTATCTGGGTCCTTCCTACATCCCTCTCAAATTTCAGTTGAAAGCCTCCTTGATCAGGGGAGAAGTTCACTTTTAACAAGACCCTTTCTTCCCAGTAGCCTCTAGCGGTAGCAAGCTCATTATTCTGGCTTCTCAACACACAGTCTAGAAGGCCATGACTCATTTCTTTGAATTTCTACCAGGTTCACTCCACACACCTTCCTTTCTCCTCTAAATGACCATCCTTCTGTGGGAGGAAGAAGAAATGTCAATACCTGCATCTTGAGGGCCTTCAGTCTTCTTTCCCAGGCATCAAACTATTAATACCCAGGCAAGTTTCAAGCTGCTTAGGGCTGGATCAATTTCACCCACACAGCCTGGAGGAAGTGGGAAGTGATGCTGGGTCTGACACATCTGGGCAGATGGGCAGTCGGCACAGGAGTCAGCTCTCCTCCAGATCAGGCATGTCGGGTCTGCATGCAGACACCCTGTGCAGCTCAGCAGACTTCCAGATCACCCCTGGAGTCACAAGCCTCCTTCAACCTGTTTCCAAGCATGAGCTGCAGCAGCTCTTTTAGAAGACACAGCTTTCCCCAGACCTGCCAGCCTGCCCACCTCAAAGCCTTTCCCTTCCCTTATTCCTCCACACTGCCTTCTTCCTCTGGCCAGCCTCATGACAGTGGTTTTAATCCCTCCTCTGCCTCTCTGAATCCTTTTTTTGTTTTTTTTTTGTTTTTTTTTACTGCTTTGTTGGAATATGTCTCCCACCCATTCAGGAACTGCTTTATCCTCTCTAATAAGAAGGAGCCCAGAGAGAAATCCCTATGGACCTTTCACCTTCTCCCCAGCAGGGCACCCAATTTACTTTTATAGAACCTGTAATTGATGAGAGCCTGCAGGCAGAAAGACAAACATAACTTATTCTCTGCAGGTCACTGGAGCTCTGTCCACACCTCCTGGGCAGCAAGATAAATGACAATCTTTTGTGGCACCTTCTAAAACTCCCACACTCTTAACTGCTAAGCAAATTCTGATTGTTCATCCTCTTTGCCACAGAGACCTTAGCACAGTGGACACATGATTTTGAAACAACCTGACCAACCTCCATCTGCCTCCTACTTACCAGCCCCGTCTCATCTACTAATAACAGTATTTCTTGAACTATTTGGTACTTTATAAGCTGTCACAACTTTTTTTGCATTGATGGAATGCCAATAACGGCTCATGCATTATTAAGTGCAATTGTTTGTCTTCGCTTGGGGTTGTGTTCTGAGTTTTTGTTTGATTCACACAGTTTGAGGGCCATGAGACTCCACAATTGGTTCAAGGTTTCCTTCTTTTTGCCATAGATCTACAGGGAATACGTTGGAATCATGGAAATATTAACTATGCAATACAATTTGAATATTACCATAAAAGTGTGTTGAAATGATAGGAAATACGCATAACAAAGATGATATTAATGTGGTGGTCAATTGGTATGGTTTTTACATACTATAATACATTGTAAAGATAGTTTATCACATAACAATTAAGGCAATTACATAAATATATTTAGCTTCCTGAGTAAAAAGGCAGTCATAGATAGTCTTAACCCTAGAAAAAGCAAATTTTTTATTGGCTTGCTAAGTTGCTGGGGCCAATATTACACAGGAGTGGTTGGTGGTAGGGCACTCTCCTGAAGGAAATTAACAATTACCTTGCCAGTCATCCTGGAGAAGCAGTTAATCTGGGGTCAAGAAATAGACTGGTTTTGGAATAGGGAAGAAAGAGACTCCCTCCTCTCTGAGGCTGGGAGCAGTGGCGATATGTGGGAAGAGTTGGAGTGGTTCAGGTAGCTGAGGTGAGATATCTTAGGATATGCAGAGATAACTAAGCATAAGTGGCACCACTGAACATTCTGATTTTGCAGGAGCTCTCAAATTGGTGGCAGTATCAGTACCAGGGGCATAGTGAAATTCTAGTTCCTAAAATAGCAGCTGTAAGACTTCCTGTTTCAAGGGGAAGATTGGATTTCTTGCTCCAGAGTAGCCATCTGAGCACACAAGGTTGATACTGTGGACATGAGGAAAGCAGTGCCTTGTCACCTGGGCCAGGGAGGAGTCACCAAGGTCTGTTCCATTGAACCAACAGAAAGTAGCTATTTTTCATAAGAACCAACAACAGGAGGGACAGCAAATTGAAACAAGAAAATTGGAATATGGGGGCCAGAAAAATGTACCCTTCCATGTAAGGATTACAATTCCACAAGAAAAGAAAATCCTCAGAAATTATGAAAGAGGGGCACTTTGATGTGAAATCATCTCCAGCAAGTAGGATAGTGGGTGCTCCTTCTATAATATCGTTGTAAAGGAAGCATGAGTCAAGGCTGCTGTTATCAGCAGGTGAGATCAATAACCAAGATTTTACAGTTAGACATCCATAACCAGCCAATCGAATGAGCTGAACCTGGTAAGACAAGAGCAGAAACTCACTGGGTTCTTTCACACCACTTTCCCTTTGAACCCCTCTCTTGACTCATTCCTCCTTGTCTGTGGTGAAATCTCAGGAAGGTCTCTTAGTTTTATAACTATGTTGTTGAACAAGTAGCCTTTGCCCCAGTACTAAAAAAAAATAAAATAAAATAAAGTCCAGTGAAATGTTGAAACTCCAAACTTTAGACAATTTAAAATCTTTCTCTGCCCCCTGTTCATGTCAATCTTAGTCAGGGAAGCAGAGATGTAAAAGGAAAGTATAGTGTATAGTGTCTTTTCTGTGTATTTTCTCTCTTAATGCTACCTTCTCCACCCACCAGCTACCACCTGAGACTCCTGCAGGTGTGAGAAATTCTGATAAGCCCTGTTTCTGTTTCATGTTGGAACCTTACGGATAAGATTGTTGTCCAGAAGTGGCTCTTCCTGTCTCCCAGTGACTTTGTCGGTTCTTCATAAACTCTCTGGGTCACTGGATCTTCTCAGTCACTGTTCCCTTGGTGACTTTCTCCTAGGATCCCTGGTCTTTTCTGGCCCACTCCCCTATTCTACTTCCCTCTCCACACCTGCAGATGGCCTTCTTAGGGAGAGTCTGTCTTGTGATTTGATGCCACATGCCCTTCCTAGAGGTCCACATTTGAATCTCCAGAAATATGCATGCATTCTTGGACCACAAAACCCTAGAAGTCAGACCCTTCCCAGAGCAGCTGTTCTTGCTCTCAGGCCAGCTGGAGAAGTGTCTACCTCAGCTCTCATTTCCTGAATTTTTGAATGTGAGTCAGATGCCAGGCTCTGAACCCCTCAACTCCAGGGAACACATGTCAAGTTCTTGAAATGTCTTTCTGAAGCTTTCCTTGCTTGGCTGGAGTTGTGGGGGAAGCACCCCCGCTCTACTGGTGAAGAGGGGAGCAGGGACTCACAGGTCCCTGGCAGCTCTTACTCTGACCAGTGTTTACTTTTTAATCTCTCCGAAGTCCTTTATCCACCCTCACCTCTCCTATTACTGAAGCTAGAAGGGGTTTGCGGAAGCAGTATAAGCAGTGATGTGTTCACATCCTGGGAAGCACACTTTTCAGCATGTAGGAGCCCCACAGACCATTAGGTTGTTCTTGACCTTTGAGGACTCTGAAAAAATAGGAAGCACCTAATTTAGTATTCTTTTATGTAGATTTTAGAACAAATCATAGTTCCATCATCTATTTGTGAATGTGTGGCTATAAATCGCATTAACATCTCACAGAACTCAATTTGCAAAACCTGGGCTAAGAACTTTCTGATTAATTTGCACAGATAGAATCAGCCCAGCTTCCTTCTGAGAACAACACTTACTCAGAGTCTTAACGCTGAACGATCCAAAACACCTACCATGTTTCACTGCGATCAAACTTTAGGCGCAAAGTTGCCACTGTATTTGGCGTGTCTTCATAGCACAGGAGATTGGATTTGAATCGTTCCGCTCTATTTGGAACCAAAAAGCACAATTACACAACAATTGTTCTGGGCTTCTAAATGATGTCAGAGGGTGAGGAACATGTAAAACACAATTGTCTCATTTAGATAAATTACTTAGGACCCCAACCTCACCATTATAAGGCTGATCAACTTACTCACCAGCTTCATATTCTGAGATGCCATTGTTCTTTCTAACAACTCCATAAGGATTGAAAAAGATGCCTCCTCTGGGCAAATAAATGTGAAAGAAGTGGGACCCTGAGCAAGTGCACCTCTATGCCATGGCCAGGTGTGGTCTGAATTTCAGCCCCAGGTGCCCCCAGAGCCCTGGACAAACTCTGCAATTTCAAGTGATAACCCTAAACCTATTTTAAATAAAGTAAATATTTACACTACCCATGTGATGCATACTCTTTAAAATATTATTTCTAATGTATATTAAAATTAACTCCATTTTCCACATCCCAAAGGCCTGTAGGATATTATATTTCCTGAGCATATTTTAAGGGGTTATGATCATACTGTATAGATGGCATTGTACAGTTCTTTCCTAATATAACATAACGTAAGCTCTTTACACATTCTACAAATCTCTATCAATCTCACTTTAAATGGTTCATCCATAGATATCAATCAGAAACACCATCAAATCTTAGAGAACTCAGAAAACATCCAAAGATAGCTGGAAATAAAAAGCTCCAGGGACGATCTTTCTGAAGAAGATTAAGAGAGAAACATAGAGACAGATGGAAATTTTGAGACCCAGATTTTGGCAGGCCCTTTCCAGGGGTCAGGGTACAAGTCTTGAAGGGACTTCAGAACAGCTCAAGAATCTGGTGCTCACTGGGGTCCAGGGCTCTCTCTACTTGAAGAAAGCTGGATCAAACAGTGCCTCACTGGGCCAACTCACGCCAGCTTCCCAAAGCCAAAGATACAAACTATTTAGCCAAATATGTTGCTTTAAAGTCAAGTGAAAGTCAAGTCTTAAAAATAGTCAAAGGCATTCTGCAAGTCTAACTAGTCCTCTCTGAAATGTTCTGATGGACACTGAGTGAGTAGCATCAGCCTATGTTTGGCAGACAGGAAGTGAAATAACTCACTTATGAGTTTCTAGTCACTGGAGGTCCAGGTTTGATGGCTCTTAGGGGACCAGAGTGGAAGTTCAGAGATAGACTTGGGTAGCTGTTATTTGCAGAAGGTTGTGTTTAAACTTTTCAGCCCTTTCATCAGAGAAGGTCCTCATCCACCATGCTCTCTCCCTCTTTCTCTCCTTTTTCTGTAAGAGGGCAAACTTTGGCCAGCTTCCCTTTTAAGGAAAATTCAGGATTGTACATCCTATACTTGAGCTCTCTAACTCATTGAATGAACTCTGATCAGTCACATAAATCCTTCTGGACTCTGGCAGTGACTTGTTATAGTTGAAGTTTCCTTAGCTTTTTGTCTCTATGAAAAGGATGATCCTGTTAGATTTCAGGTCACAATTCACGCATTTCATTCACTAAGTGTTTGCTGAACATCCTTTGTGAAATACAAAACAAGTTTTATAATAAAAACTATACTAAATAATTCATGAGCATAAACTTAAATTGTGTATATTTTCTGAATAGAAAAAGAAAGAAAAGTTGTTCATGAAAATTGTGGCCCCAAAGTGAAACAGATGGTTCACACAAAAGGATAGAGTTTGGAGAAGAGACTATTTATAAAAGCCTGTGCAGAAAGGGAAACCCACAAGGGACAATGAAGCACCCTGGGGCCAGCAACAGTGAAAATTTTTACCTCCCCTACACCAACGAGGCAAGGGAAGAAGCTCCTATTAGAACTGAAGAGAGCTGTGGTTGTTAGAGATTATGGCCTCCCTGAAACTGTGGTTTTCATTAGAAGAAAGCACCCATTCCCAAACTGTAACCCAGAAGGAACACAAGGAGGTAAATACTCAAAGCCTTTGTCTCCTTCCTCTTCCAGTCTTCTGTAAATGACTCTGACTGAATCCCGCAGGAACCCAACAACCCTTAGAATCCAGTCTCTCAGGGAACAGAAGAGCCATGGAAGTGTAGGGAGTGCAGCTGGGAGAGCAAATGAAGAGCATCCAACACAATCCAACTCAATGCCTTTGTCCATTTGCATTCACTTTTATTGTTTGGATGGAAAATACCTGTCCTTAACAGGTGGGACACACAAAATTTTTCCAGGTATTGTATCATCACCTAATAATGCCAATTCAGTCAGTCATTCCCACCTTAAACCTAAAATATTAACACCAAGAGGGCTCTTTGTATAAGGTAGTGGGGCAGGAGAGGAAGAAGACAAGGGAATAATTAATTCACCCAAAATTTAGCTGTTACAGTCCACACTTCTGTAACTAGTCACAATGCATGGATTGATAACCATAGCTTCCTTCTATCACGTCAAAATTACTATCTACAAAACATCTCTTGATCTTTCTACCTGGTGGAATGATGAAACCGTCACTTTTTTAGATTCTGAGTAATTGATCACCTTTCTTTATTGAACAGGACCAGCTTTCTACTGATCAAGACTATTGGGCAAGGAAGTACTAAGAAGGACCCAGAAAACTTCCTTGGCTCCCAGATTGGTCTTCAATTTAGTCCTTCTGGGTGATAGGGCATAATGGATAGAAGCTTATTGCTTCAAATCCTTTATCATAAAATGAGTGACCAAAATGGTCCCCAGTGACCTCTGCCTCCTGGAGTTCACACCCTTGTGTAAACCCCTCCCCCTAAGTGTGTGAGTGTGGGCTAGACTTTGGAGATTTGATTCTAATCTATGGAATTATATTCCTGACTAATCTCACAAGGCACACTGAGATTATTAAGGATTTGATCTCTTTCCCTGTCTCCCTCCCTCCATTTTTCTCACTTTTGGCATACTTGTTCTGATAAAACATGCTGATGTGCTGTGAGGGACCCTATGGAGATGATCTGAGGGTAGCCTCCAGTCCACAGCCGAGGAACTGAGGAATGAAAGCCCTCAGTCCAACAGCTATTGCACAACTAAATTCTGCTGACAACCATGTGAGTAAACTTAAAAGCAGATCCTTCTCCAGCTGAGCCTTCAGATGAGATATAACCCTGACAGATGCGTTGACTGTAACCTTATGAGAGACCTGAAAGTCTAAGATTCAGTTAATAAATTGCCTGTTGTTTTAAGTCACTAAGGTTCAGGATGATTTTCTACGTAGCAATAGATAAATAATACAACAGATGGTATACTGTGGGCTATCACCAGGATGGATAAGACAGCACACAATATTCTCATTGGTGATCAGGATTCAATCTTTACAGTGACACTTTTTGTGCCTGTTGATTGAGTAGCATAAGGAGTCCAAAATGTCTAGGAAAATTCTCAACTTCAAATTTAACAGAACCATGGCTGTGTTTTCTGGTAGTAGCATTCTTCCCTTGGGCACAAGGACCTCTAAACACTCTAAGGGTAAAGTTGTTGGGAAAGGAAGCAAAAATTCCTTAAGTACACTTTCACCTCTATTCTTTTGTAGAAAGGGAGACTACACAATATACAGGCAGCTGATTTAAGGCACAAACTACACCTAAGAAATTCTCACTTCCTAGAGTATTGTCTTTCAACTGGCACCATAAGTGTTTCAACAAGCATTCCCTCAGTTTATCAAATCATCTTCTCTTCCGTGATGGAAATAAATGGATGTAAGTGTAGTGGTGTTCTTCTTTCATCATAAAATAAATTTCTTTGTCAGAGGCAGAGGCAGTAAGTGTGGGACACCATGGCAATAGATAAAACCTTCATAAGTCAATGACTGGTGGTGCGGACAGAAGCACTGCAAGCCAAGAAGGTTAGTTTATATTTATACTATATCTACCTACCTACCGACACATACACACATACACACACACACACACACACACACACATTCTCTTGTATATAAATTGCTACTTCATCCACAAGAAAAGAAATCTAATGGAATCTATCTGCATTAAGGTAGATGACTTATTCTCCAAAGAAAAGTGCCAAATCAGAAGCTCAGCAATGGTTTCTGTTTCAGAGTGGAAGTAACCAACTAAGCCTACATAAGAGGAAGATGAAGGTTCTCCACTTGGGGTCTTACAAGTTCAAAGTCAAGGTGTTGCCTGGGCTGGGCTCTTCTATGGAAGTTATGGGGAAGAATCCAGTTCTAAACTCATTCAAAGTATTGGCAAGATTCAGTTCTTTGCCATTTGAGGGAAAGATGCTAGAGGATGCTATTGAATCCATGTTCCATTACCCAATCCAGTAGGCAGTTACCGTCGTTCTCTGTCATTTATGTCAATACATCAATCTCAAAACATAAATGAATGTCCCTCATTGACAGATTTCTTCTGATATAATCATATATATTGTAATCTCTCTGATCTATTACTCTTAGAATCAACACCCATAATCTCTAGACTTTTGTTGAAAAAAGTCAGCAAGATACTGCAAATCTAGCAGGTCATATAGATCTGGTGAAGATGACTGCAAACACTTTGCTGTTTGTATTAGTTTGCTGAGTAATAATCCACCCTAAAACTTAAACTACAATAATAGTCTCCCTCCCTTTGGAACAGGTGTTGTACTTCTCTGAATAGGACTCTGTCACCTCAAGCCTGGAGGCAATGAGATTGTGCACGCAGGTCCTGAGAATTCAACAGTTCCTAGGATGAAGGAATTATGGCTAGAAAGTCTTCTCCACAGACAGGGACAACAAGGAACGTTCAAGGAGAGCTCTCAGTTGCAATTCTTTCCAGCCAAAATCCTCATCCCATATCTTAGGGCCTCATTCTGTCCTCTAGTCCCTTGCTTTAGCATAAGATATGTGGCAGCCATAGCCCTTATAATCTGGCCCTGAGTTTGACCACCAGAAGCTATTCATGGACATAAGAGACTCATTCAAAGTGACCATAGGGGCTTTCTAATTTTACCCCCATGCCTTCTCAAGGACATTCAAGTCTTACAATTTGTCCTTTTCTCTGTATACTCTCTCTAGTGCCACCAGATGCAACCTGCCCACATGACATCTCTGAAATCTCTATTGTTGCCATAGTGACTATGTATATCAGTCCTTCAATCTCCCCAAGTCTTGGTCTCCACCAGCACTCTCTCCCATGTTGTCACCAGCAATAATTTGAGTAATTGACACCAACACATGCCACAGATAACCAGTGTCTCATTCTGATAGCAAGGAAATTGTCAGAGGACTCATCAGATATGTGAGCAAACCAATTCCTGAATATTATTTGACGAGTTCTGGCACAATTGCTGTATGAACCAGGGTCCTGGCTAAGACTTTCAGGAAGGAACCATTTACAAATGCGTGCACAGACCTAAGGAGCAACAGTAAGAGAGGGTGAAGCACCTGGGGTCATCCACAGCAGGTAGCTGTAACCCATCTTAGGTCTAGAAGGGACATGGGATGGTGAGAGCCATCCCCTGAGAGAGGCCTGGCCCATTAGAGCTGGCACTTTCAGGACAGGAGCACAGCATTCTTAAACAAAGACCTGGTGGGGAGGAACCCGGGGAACTGGACACCCCAACCTCTCCCTCCTCATCCTGCTCATCTCCTGCCAGCCTCTCCCATTGACCAAAACCACCAGGAAGCCCAGGGCAAAGAATCCAGGCAGATGCTCTTTATAGAAGTCCACTTTCTGGGTGCAAAGCAAGTGTGGGCAGCAGATCTGGAGAGGCACACAGAAAATTCCCAGCACCATGACCCAGCTCCAGACCATATGTTCTCCACACAAAACCTGACCGTCGCTTCACTCTGATTGAGGTCCTGCTTCCTGCTCTCTCCATATGTTCTGAATCTGCCCAGAATACAAACATAACATGATCCCGTGTGGGTCACTGGTTGTTGATGGCAAGACTCTTACTTATATTGTCCTTGCTATATTGTCTCCCCTTTCTTGACTCTGGTGTCCTTTTAAAAAGAATTTCCATTCCCAACTCATTTTGTTTCACTTACCCTCCTGAACTGCCATCCTGATGCTTGTTAGCTATTCTTGAATGTACATATAGCTTTGTAAATATGTAATTTTGTTGTATGAGCATTGGTGTCTTTAACTTGCAGGAATGGCATTGCATGAATAGGGTTCATTACATTCCTTACCTTTTTTTTTTCCTTACCTTTTTCATTCTATATTTATCAGACCCATTTGTGTTGCTATGTATATAACCAGTTGGCCTCTTCTAACTCCTGCTAATTAACATTCTCTAGCTAGCATCCATTCATTACTTGTAGCCATTCCCTCCAGCAATGGATCCTAAGGAGGCGTCTACCTCCCAGACACTGCAAACAACACTACCATGAACACCCTTTCACCTATGTCCTCAGGGACAGGCATGAAAAATACTCAGAGCTGCATATTCAGAATTGGTGTCCCGGGTCAGAAAGACTCTCACTTTTGGATCTCCTGAATGTGAGTTCTAGCTCTCTCTTTAAATGTGGCTCAATTGTTTATGATCCTTCCATTCGATCCAGATTTTCTTATTATGAACTGTTTTAGTACCGGCTTCTTAGTTACGATTGTAGCATGGAAATGAAGGACAGCAATGAAAGAGACCTAAGCTGGCCCAGCTCCTTGTTTTCTAAGTGAGGGAAGTGGAGGCTGGAAATGTGACTTCTAATTCATTGAATTTTCTTTTTCGTTTGACTGCAAGTAACTTCAATGAGTAACCTATTTCTGATGTGCCAAGCACCAGAGAGAAGAGCTATGGGACCCTGGCAGCAATGTGGCAAGGCTGGCATCTCTAAACTCATCTCACAGACATGATAATGGAGGGACAGAGAGACACAGACTGCCTATGACACCAGAGTTGATGAAGACAAAAGTTGTGCTTTCTGACTCCAAGTTGCCCACATTTGCCTGCAACACGCCGCCCTGCAAGCATAAGAAATGGTCGCGGTCCCTCTGTTAAAGGTAAACTGAGACAAACAAAGGGAGATGGTGAGAAATCCAGGTGTGTCTTGTTGCACTTTAGCATGTATCCCCCAAATAAATTGAGTACCTGAGTGAGACCTTTTGACCTCATCCAATAGCTATAATTGGACTGCTGACACCTCTGCCTTTCTAAAAGTATGTTTTTTGAAAGTTAAATTTATTTGGTAATAAGGAAAAGGTTCTCAATATAAAAGATTTAGGAAAGCATTAATCTTTTCTAGGAGAGCATGATCCTAGATCAAATTATCACTCATAATAGCTACTATAAATTGAGCTTTTTACCCTGTCCCAGGCATTGTAAGGCTAAGTACTCACAACTACATTATTCTTCACCCTGTGACTTGCTGGACAAATGAACACAGATCCCCTCTGCTCCTACTGACCCTACAATTCAGATTATGGGCATCAATAGGATATCACCCTGGGTTCTGGGGCCTTTGCCAGTGCTGCCTTCACCTCGGTAGATGAGCTCTCAATAAAACAATTCCATGGTTCTTATTTGCTTCCTGCTCCCTGTGTATAAATTCTTTCCCAGAAGAAAGGAGAGATCACTGTAGAAGAGTGGAACCCTCCCACCCTGAGCCCCTGATACTTGTAACCACCCATACGCATCATTTGTAAGCAAGAGATAAGGTAGCAGGCTGGGAGATGGTAAGTGACACTTCCAAGTGGTGGAAAGGAGTATCCAGCTGTTCTGCGAGTCATTCTAACGTGTTAGTGTTGGCCCATTGGGAAATGCAAGCATTTTGAGGGGAGAGAGGGGAACGGCTTCTATCTAAAAGACAAAATCATAATACCTGGCACCACTGTTGGGAAATGTTGGTGTGGAATTTTGACTGCTAGGTTACAGGTTTGCTTACACTGATACTTGCTTGTACATAGAATTTACCCATGCTGTAGTTCCTTGGAATGCTCTCCTAGTTTTCCTGATTAAACCCTGCTACTCCGAGTCTGCTTTGCATCAACAGTAGGAGAACTTGAGCTCTAATGCCCAGCCACTCAGTCTGCACAGGGCACATTCTTACCCATGAGGGCACAGCAGACCAAGCTCAGGCCCAAGGCCTAGAGCCCTCTCCCATACTCTTTGACACTCCTGGTACACCAATTTCTTTTCAGATCCTCCAGACTCGCCCATTCTTCTCCCTCTCCCTTTATAAGTCAGCAAGCTCTTGCATAGACATCAGCAATTCTTATCAAATCTTAAATGAGATGAGGCTTGTAGATTTTATTTTTTCGAAACACCCACCTGAAGTGGGGAAGCTATCCCCTGCACACCAGCAGTGGGTCCCTGGCTTTACCTGGAGAAGGTCTCACTCCTGCCTTGTCCTTTTTGCAGTTGCCTCTAGGGAAGTGCCTGCCTGGTTTTAAGCTGGAATCACCCTTCTGCATCTCCTCTGCTTTGTGCATCACAGCTCCAGAGACTGCCCAGACCAAGGCACTCCTCCTGCCTCCTGCCAACTGTCCAGCAGTGCCAGACGGTCACCGCGGCTTGCCTTCTTCTGATAAACAGCCCCATCTCCTTCTTGTGTGTCCTTTCATAAGTAAAGTCAAGTCAAAGGGTTTTTGATCTGTGGGATATTTTCCCCTTTACCCTAAGGCCTCCTTGTGGAATGAAGGATTCTGAACTCTAAAGGCACCTCACGAATTTGTACAAGTATTTAGAGTGTGGTTAGGGGCTAAGAGCTTCTTTCATTGTCCCTCAAAAAAGACCAGGTAAGTAATCTCATATTCCTCTCACCCTTTATGTGCTGTGGACTCCAGAGTGACAGGCACAGAATGACCATGAGGTGGGAAGAAGCTCCATGCCCCCCAATGCACACACACAGGAAGGCTCTGGGGTTTGCCTGGGCAGGGGTTTGAGATCCCCATCAGTACTACATTAAAAAACAATAAAACCTTTCATGTCAAAGAAGCCAGTCCAGGCAAAACCGCCCTGCAGAGGGCAGAGATGTGCAGAAATGCCAGGGGTGACACGCAGGAACTGAGTCTGAGCAGGGCAGGTTTCTGAGTCTCCTGCCACAGGATGAGGAGCTGCTCCTGCCAGGGAATTAGTTGCTTCATTAGTTACGGCCAGGCTCAGCCCAGGGAGTTAATTGTGGCCCTGTGCTTTCAGAAAGCAACCTGGGCACCACAAGCTGTAGTCACAGACAAGACATGTTCCTGGTAGCCGGGCCGGTGTCCTCCCTTCTCTCCAGCCAGACAGAGGGGCCTCACATCACTTCAGAGAGAAAGAGAGCTTGATTTGCTTGGGAACTTCCGTCTTGGGTCCTCAAAAAGCAGAGGGTTTATTTTCCCAAAGGAAAATTAACAGAGGACAATTTCCTTGTGTGTGTGTGTGTGTGTGTGTGTGTGTGTGTAGATGACGAAATGATTTAACCAAGGGAAGTATGTGAATGGTATGGAATAATGCCTGGAGAAGGTCACACATTTGCCCTGGAGTCAAGGAAGGCTGCATGTTATTTTGCTTGGAGCTCATCTGGCCTCTCCAGATTGGATAGCTCCAGGCTCCCGAGGCATGGTTGAACTATACAAATCTGATTTCATTTAAAATTGTGTATAGGGATCCCTGGGTGGGTTTAGCATCTGCCTTTGACCCAGAGCGTGATCCTGGAGTCCCAGGATCGAGTCCTGCATCAGGCTCCCTGCATGGAGCCTGCTTCTCCTTCTGCCTGTGTCTCTGCTTCTCTCTCTGTGTGTGTCTCTCATGACTAAATAAATAAAATCTTTAAAAAACTAAAATAAAAAAATAAAATTGTGTACAAATGAATGTATTTATAAAATAATAATTAGTTCTGCAATTCTTGGAAAAGAAATGTGTGTATACATATATGGAAATATATATAAAGAAAAATATATATTTATATAGGCATATGTATTTTATATATATCAAATCCAATATCACATCATACGTGTGTGTGTGTGTGTGTGTGTGTGTGTGTGCATATAGCCCTTCTGGAAGAAGCCCAGGGATAGATGTTATGTAGAGTTTTCAATCCACAATGTCAGTAGCAGAAATGGCAGTTCCTCCTCCCCAAACCATCAGCTTGCATCTGATAAGACCAGCCAGTCACCAATATTATTCTGTAAGGGCCCTTGTCAACTGGCTTATCATAATCCAGTTTTTGGGGTGTGGTACCCTTTTGCGCTTGCTCTACACTGGAGCTAGGGCCCCCAAATGATCTTTTCTAAAGCTGTCTGTAAAATCTTCAAACAAGTGCAAAGTTGAACAGATCTGACTGCCCAGCTGGATGCTTCTATCACATGCCTTCCTTCTCTGGAGCTCATTGGGATCCCCAATAGGGAGCAGACCACAGCACCTGCCCATACCATCCCTCACCTACTTGCACTTTAGAACCAGCCCCCACCTCACCCCTCCACCTGCTAGTCCCATTCTCAGGAGGCTTCAGAGAAGTCAAAAATAGCTTCTCATCAGAAAAATTTCAGGCCCTTGCTTGAACATAAAAACCTTTGAGAATGGCCTTTTCAGCTTCAAAGCCACCGTGGTGGGCAAAGCTTCAAAGATAGGGCAGTGTTCACCTTTGATGGTCTGGGTCTTTAAAGCAGTGGTCTTAACCTTTTTCTAGGTCACAGAACCCTCTGGAAACCTAGTAAAAAGCTATGGAGTTACATGCCATTAAAATCAACAAGTTTAATGGAAAAGTTGCCTGCTGTTGCCATGGGCTTGTAGGCAACACCCTGAACACCACCCACAGACCCCACACACAATAAGGATTCTTACTCTGAAATCATGGCCAAGATGTCTACATGAAGGTATCTTTTCCAAGTCTTGTCTGAAGGACCAGAGTGAGCATCTATCTCTCTGATCTCATTTCTCAGTATTTTTACTTTTCCCAATTTCTCAGAGCTGTACTCCATCCATCCATCCATCCATCCATCCATCCATCCATTCAACCAACTATCCATCCATCCAGTGCTGACATTCAGTAAGTGCATATGATGTGGGTGGTATTTTTTATGGTCAGCATCTACTCTGATTGGTAGGGGCCTATGTCTCAGGCTTATTTTGAACATAACTCCTACATTTGTCATTCAGCTGTCCATCTATGCATCCTTCCATCTAACCATCTATCCACTGCCATTCAGTCATTGCAAAAGAAATTTCTATGTTCCAGAAACCATTCAAGGCAGTAGGAAGACAGTAGAAAACAAGGCAAGATTCCTGCCTTCCTGTCATTTGCAGTTGAATGAAGAGAGGGACAAACAAATAACAGTTACAAGACAATGGGAAAAATATGCTAGAGAAAGAGCAGAACACTTTGAGAGCATGTAGAGGGGAACTTTGTCCAGATTTGGGGCCAGGGGTTAAGGAATGCCTTCTGAAGAAAAATATGTATTGTTGAGAATAAAGGATGAGAGTTACCCTCAATATAGGGCAGGAGGAACAGCAGATGAAAGAATATAAAGCTGTCCAGAGGCCTGAGCTTTATCCTGAAGGCAATAGAGAGTCACTACAGGGTTTTAAGCAGAATAAATAATGATCTGATTTAAGGTTCCTGAAGATCACTCCAGCTCTCCAGAAGAGAAGATGCATTGGAGGAATCAAGACAAGGCACGAAGCCAGAGAAAGGTGTTGCAATGTCCCGAATGGTGGCCTAGATTTTTTTTTTTTTTTTTATTGGTGTTCAATTTACTAACATACAGAATAACACCCAGTGCCCGTCACCCATTCACTCCCACCCCCCGCCCTCCTCCCCTTCTACCACCCCTAGTTCGTTTCCCAGAGTTAGCAGTCTTTATGTTCTGTCTCCCTTTCTGATATTTCCCACACATTTCTTCTCCCTTCCCTTATTTTCCCTTTCACTATTATTTATATTCCCCAAATGAATGAGAACATATAATGTTTGTCCTTCTCCGACTGACTTACTTCACTCAGCATAATACCCTCCAGTTCCATCCACGTTGAAGCAAATGGTGGGTATTTGTCATTTCTAATAGCTGAGTAATATTCCATTGTATACATAAACCACATCTTCTTTATCCATTCATCTTTCGTTGGACACCGAGGCTCCTTCCACAGTTTGGCTATCGTGGGGTGGCCTAGATTTGATAATAGCAGCAGGGTTGGAAGAAAGTGGTGGGGCCTTTGGTGAGACATAGAGGGTAGGTTGGGATGGGTAGGTAAGGTTGGGATGACTTGCTAAATTAGAGGGTTGGCTAGGGGAGAAGGAAAATAAGGATAATGCTTTGGTTTTGAGTTTCAGCCATGAGGTGGCTGCATGTGCTGCTTATAGGAATGATGAGGAAGAGTGCAATTTGGCAGGATTATACAATAAAGGCAGCTTTGGACATGTTGGGTTTTAGTTGCTGGCAAGACACTCAAGCAGAGGTGTCTAGCAGCCAGTTGGGCTTAAGATGCAAGAAAGGTCCACCTGGCAATACAGAATTGTCACTAGAGTATATGTGATCTTTAAAGCCTAAAGTAGAGTGTGCAGAGCAGAGATTTTTCAGAAGGGAAATGTTGTAATCCCCTTCAGGGGACATTTTGGAAATGTATGCAAGTACTTTTAAACTGTCACTGTGATTGGGGACACTGGTCGGCTTTTATTGGGTGGGGCTCAGGCATGTTAAATGTCCTACAAAGCTGGAGACATTCCTACGTAAAGAATCCTTCATCTTGCATGACTCTCTTGCTGTTTATAATGACCTGTGTTTAGACACTAATTCCAAATAAGCAAAAAGCAATTTTTTGCATTGCTTTAATACACATTGATTTTTATATACATTGAATTTAATATACATTGATTTTCTAGGAATGTAACTATAGGGTAAGATAAGGAAAGATTTTTCCATAAAGACTGCTCCCATATTTGTATGTCCAGGCCAGACTTCTCCCCTGAAATTCTGCCTTGACTGTCATCTGCACGATCAACATCTCCACTTGGATGTCTAACAAGTAGAACAAACCAAAATTAAGCAAGACTGGACTGCTGGTCTTTCACCTGACTTAACACCTGCTCCACTCACTCTTACCCATCACCATGGGGAGGGACTTCAAGTTGCTTCTCCCACACCTTCAACTCATCCTTGACGCCTCTTTTTTCTCACTGACATCCAGTTCATCAGGAAATCCTGGTGGCTCTACTGTTGAAATACCTCCAGTAATTGACTATTGCCCATCTCCATCCCATTATCTCTGGCACTTGGTTTATTGCAATTACACTCACCTGGGCTCCCACTCTCATTCTTCCACTTGTATTCACCAGCAATAGAGTGATCCCATTATAACCTAAGTTGGACTACATCCCTCTTCTGCTCCAACCCCTTCAATAGCTTCCCATTTTGCTCAGAGAAAAAGCTAAAGTCTTGACAACAAACTATAAGACCTCTCAGATTCCTCTCCTGGACCCTGCTCTCTTGTCTCATCTCTCTCCCCACCCCCACTCACTCCTTCCAGCCTCAGTGGCCCCCTTGTTGTTTCTTAACATAACCTGCAGAGCATAATCTCATATTTCAGTCTCGACATTGGCTGTTCCTTCTGCCTACAGCACTATTCCCTCAATTATTTAAACAGCTAACTCCCACATCTTCAAGGTTGGGCTTAGATCTCAACTTTTCAGGGATACCTGAGTGGTTCAGCAGTTGAGTGTCTGTCTTCTGCTCAGAGTGTGATCCTAGGGTCCCAGGGTCCAGGGATGGAGGCCCGCATCGGGATCTCTACAGAGAGCCTTCTTCTCCCTCTGCCTGTGTCTCTGCCTCTCTGTGTGTCTCTCATGAATAAATAAATAAAATCTTTTTTAAAAAAAAGATCTCAACTCTACAGTAAGGTCCACACTATCATTTTTAAAATAGCAATTCACTTTTAGCCAGCACCTCTGAGCCCACTTCCCATATTCCCCATAGTCCTCCTCACCTTCTAACATATATATCATATCATTTGCTTCTTAGGTTTACACTGGATACATGTCCATCCTACGACATGTAACTTATTTTTGTTCACTTTTAATTCCCAAGTGTCTTGAATAAAACCTGGAGAATAATAAGTGCTCAATAATAATAATAATAATAATAATAATAATATTTAATAATAATAATAATAATAATAATAAATATGTATTGATCATGTCTCCTGCACATTTCTTAACTGGATTTTTTTTGTTTTTTGGTTATTGAGTTTGATAAGTTATTTATAGATTTTGGATACCAGCTCTTTGCTAGAGGGTAATTATTCTAAGCAAAATAAGTCAGTCAGAGAAAGACAAATACTGTATGATCTCACTCATATATGGAATTTAAGGAACAAAACAGATGAAGATAGGGGAAGGGAAGAAAAATAAAATAAGATGAAAACTGAGAGGGAGGCAAACCATAAGAGATGCTGAATTCTAGGGCACAAACTGAGGGTTGCTGGAGGAGAAGTGGGTGAGGGGATTAGGTAACTGGGTGATGGGCATTAAGGAGGGCACATGAGGTAATGAGCACTGGGTATAATACACCATTGATGAATCACTAAATTCTACCTCTGAAACTAATATAACTCAATCAATCAATCAATCAATCAATAAAGAATGAATGAATGAATGAATGGTGGTAAAAATCAGCTCTTTATCATCATGTATTCCTCTCAAACTACTGATTCTGGTTTAAATTCCACAAGAGCTTTCCTTCTTGATATTCAACATCTAGCATTCAGAACCAAAAAAACAAAAATGAACTCACTGTCTCAGAATAGTAATGACAACAACAAAAGCTTTGTCTTTCAAGATTGTTGTCTCTTCTAGTTCAGATCCACCCAAAACCTTGCCTATGTCATTGGTGTCAGACCATGATTGTGATAAAGTTGGGGAATGAGATTGAGGTACTTCAAGGTGAGTGGAAGATATCACAGTAAATAACCCTCACCTGATATCTCAAATTACTATCTGTATCTTTGAGCCACTCTGGTCTTTGGGACATTCTTTGGTTAAGTTATAATCTTACTTTCTCTGAACTTCATTGCTTATCCTTGGTTCCACTTTCTGGAAACTAAAAGGACAGGACTCCACCTTCTTGCATATGGAGGTCTTAGAGAGATTTGAGGACTGGGCTAAGTCCTCAGCCTTTGCTTCCCCTGTCATTGTCCTAGCATCTGGTCTTCTCATTTAAACATCTCCAGGCCCTTTATCTTCCTCCTATGACATGAGCTTAAGTCATATTAATGTCCTCATAATATCCTCTGCATGGGCTCAAATTTGTCTCTGTCCCTCTGCAGCACAGGCCCCGTGATTGGACACAATTATTTGAGTTGTTATGTAGCAGGTGCATGGTTGAGCAGGAGAAGTCGTACCCGACATTTTAGTTATCTATTTCTGCAGCCACTTCACAAATGTCCAGAAGCTCAAATGTTATCCTAAAGGCAACAGAGGGTGACTGAGGGGTTTTAAGCAAGAGAATAATGAGCAGAATTGAGTTTCACTAAGATCACTCCTGCTCTTCAGAGAAGAGAATGGACTGGAAGATTCAAAACCAAAGGCAGAAAATCAGTTAGTAAGCTGTTACAGTGTTCCAGATGGTGGCTGGCTCATTTGGAACGTCTGGCCCTTAAATTCTTTTAACACATGTTTTGTGAAGCTAGATTACCTCTGTCTTAGGCTTTTGAACTCAGATTTCAGTCTCCTTATTCAGGGTTTGGGTGACAAGGACCCTCATTACCTTTTACTTAAACCTTTAGTCACTCATTTGAGTGAAGACAAAATGGTTCTTCATGCTTCTATAATGTGCTTCTATGTTTTTACTTGGCATCATTTTTCTGTGTATTCAGGTTTTACATTCCCCCACGCCTGCTCAAGAATCTGAGAGTCCTTTGAAGAGACATTCTGGGTTGTTTTCACCTTTTGTCTCCCCACATCACGTAGCAAAGTGCCTTGTATGTAGCAAACAGCGAACCTCCTTGTATTTGTTGAATTAAGCCAGGGTGAATGGGGCTGAATTAAGAGCTGCTGTTAAAATGCAAATATGCTCACCGGGCTCCATAAGACATTAAGGTGCCCAATAAAACTGTGGCACAGGGCAGCCCAGGTGGCTCAGCGGTTTAGCACTGCCTTCAGCCCAGGGCCTGATCCTGGAGACCTGGGATCGAGTCCCACGTCAGGCTACCTGCATGGAGCCTGCTTCTCCCTCTGCCTGTGTCTCTGCCTCTCTCTCTCTCTCTCTCTCTCTCTCTCTCTTTCTCTCTCTCTCTCTGTGTCTCTCATGAATAAATAAATAAAATCTAAAAAAAAAAAACTGTGACACAGATTACTTTATTGGATCGGATAATAACCACCCAGTAGGCAGTGAAGGGTTGTGGCACGGGAAAGTGCAGCTGAGCCTTGAGAGGCTCTTCCAGGGATAGTTGTAGGCATAGAAATGAGACACGAGCCTAGCCCAACTGAAGTGGCAAGCAGTTAAAGGCAGTGTGGGTTGAAGCCAGAATAAACCAAGTTCTAGTTCCAACACCACTACTTACTGGCCTTTGACCTCGGGAAAGTTAATAAAGCCCTCCAGACCTTGGTCTTACACAGTCGATGGCTAAGACTTGCCCAACTCACCTTTCATCTCTGAAAGTTACACACACTGCAATGTAGAACACATGTCCCCAGTATAGGGTGTAGACTTGTGCCTGGCACACAGTAGGCACTCAAAGATCTCAGCTGAATGAAAGGATGAAATTGTGAGACATTAGCTGTGCATGGATGTGAACACCAGCACCACTCTTTTCACCCCACTTGCTCTGGTTACTCATGTCAGTTCCGGAGCCTCACTTTTTGTATCTGTGAAACGGGAAGTACAATATCTTCTTTTCCGTTTATTACAAAGATTAAATGAGAAGACATGTAAAGCACCTTGCAATGAGTACCGATTCTCTCCGTGTCCTGTTGCTAACACACCAAAGGCCATTACCACACATTTCTGGCAAGAAAAGAAATTGCTTGGCCTCCAACTTTACCTGAAATGTTCCCTTCCAAATGAATTTCCAAGTGAGCCACACATGAATGGCTTTCGGTGGACTTCTTCTAGCTGCATGTGAACTTGGACTGAAGTTTTATGCACTCAGGTGCCTTCACTTGCCTTCCCCACAAAAAAAGACACAAAAATGTGCATATGTGCACTCACCCTGCTCTGAACAATAGCAGTAAACAACCCAGAGGCTGCAGAAGCCAAGCATCAGGCCCAGCATGGCTATGAATTTTGAGCAGCCTTCACATAAATGGGCATGTGGCCCCCATCTGAGTGGAGAGTTTACAGCTCACAGGTGCAAGAACAATTTTTCAATTAGGGGTGATATTGTTCTTCATCATGTTTTCCAGGAGCCCTGTGGGAGGAGGGGCTCAGGCCAGGTGGTAAACCCAGCACAACAGTTTCAGTTTAGCAGACTGAGATATGTTTTCCCAAATAAGCTTCTGATCTGATGGCTTTGTGGTGTCAAAGTGTACGGCATGATTGATTCCACTTGAGTGGAAAACCAGGCTCCGTGATAATCTTTTAAAAATTCTTGCTACTGTATGGACTTATTCACAGGCCACTCTCTATCTGATTTTGCTGAATTGTCCTTTTGGTTCAATTGTCAGTCATTGGTTTTCTCTTTCAAAGTCTCTTCTATCTGTCTTGTCCTTTCCAAGCAAGGCTTTGTTCCTCCTGGTTGGAATGATTACACAAGGCAGTGGAGCTTGTGCTGAGAATTTGAAAGCATGGAGGCGAGGCAGATGGGTGGTCCACGTTGGGAGACCCACGTGGGAATATGGAGAGAGGACAATAAAGAAACTGGGATGTGCAGAATTGGAGATTGATCAGGATGCAAAGGGAAATGAGGCTGGAAACAAGTCAGAGTCAAGTTGTTGAGTAACTTGATTGCCTTATAAATGAATTTTTGACTTCATTATGGGACCCCCTGGGGAGCCATGGAGAGTTGTAGGGAAGAGGAATTTTGTCATCTGTCTGGTGTCTGTGTGCAAAGGACAGATTGGAGCAGGGACTAGCAGGGACAAGATTAGTTAGGTTTATTTAGGTTTCTTACTGGGTGGAGAACAGAGGGAATGTAACTCAACACAATGTGTTTTGAGCCCAACTGTATTAACAGGCACTGTGCTAAAGCTGCAGAAAGCCGAGATATGAACAGTATCACAGTCTACTCTCAAGATGTGCAATGCAAGATGGACTCATATCCGGCAAGCACTCATGCATATTTGCACTGTCAGGAATGCTTTTGACTGCACGTAACATCATAGTGGCTGAGTGATAACATGGAATTCCCTCCTGGGACAGGAAGTCTGGAGGTCGCCACTACTCTGTGTCCCGTAAGTAGCCATGCTGTCATCTTCTCTCATTTTCCCCTTCTGTTTCCACCATGAGTCACACTCCTCAGCGTAGCTACTACACAGTTGGGAGGAAGGGTGTGTGGCTTGAAGCCAGGTGGGAACCTACCATTGACGATTTTGTTGTTGTTTCCCCAGACTTGCAACCTTTGCAGTGACCTTAATTCATATCTATAAAACTGGCCAGCAATTCCCAGGAGGAAAATACTTAGTTCTCTTGGCATTCCCCATGCCCAAATGCTCCAGCACCCTTACTCTTTCCATATTGGAAATTGCTTCCCAAAGATTTCAAGTGCAAAGACTCTTCTAAAATCTAAAAAAAAAAAATAATAATAATAATGTGTAGCCAACCTCCTCCCTCATGGTAAAAGTCATATATTTAATGCTCATTAACCGAGAAGCCGTATTATGGCTAAAATCTGTGATGAATTTAGAGGTTGCTTTTTTAAAAATTTCTGCTTTATTACCCAAAATAGAATTTTGTCTGTGCAGAGGTAACTACACATTTCATGAAAAGATGAACATGTGAACCTGTGAGACATCCTATCTATCTACTCTACAGATAAGTCTAAAACATTCATGGATTTGAGGACCCATGGCCCCATGACTTCTGGGAGGTGTCTAATTTCTGATTTAAAATATTTGGGGTTCACAACAAATCTGTGGAGACTTTTTAAATGAGGAAAACAAACACCTGGTTTCAAAACATATATTCAAACATAATAAAAGTAGATCTGCCAAGGCAGGGACTTCAGCATCAAACTGTATTTACACCTATTCCCATGCCAACATGCCTTGGGAATTCTTTCTTTTTTTTCTTCTACTCCCTGCCTCTTAGCAGAAGTGAAGCTAACCTCTGTTGTTCTACTTCTGACCCCTTCCATGCCCACATGCTCTACTCGGCACAAGGTTCTGGCCTGGAGTGTACAGGGTGATTTGTCATTTTACAAAACAAATATGGTTTGGGCAAGAAGAGAGCCAAGTGATAAATAATCCCAAACCAGAAAGCTACTGTGGAAGTTTTGGAGCAAGAGAGAAAAACAAAAACAAACTCCAACAAAACATAAAAGCTCAGGATGATTTATTTCATAATTTAAAAATCAAAATCGCCTTCGGGCAGTAGGACTTGTTTGCCCAGTTTTACCCTAGAGTGAGTCATAATAGCTAAGTTATATACCCTTGGAAAAACCAGGGCTTTTCTAGTGGGAGCACTGAGATGTCATTAAGCCTGGAACTGTGTGCGGCAGTGCCAGAATCAAATGTCCTTTGAAATCGAGACCAGCAGAGAGAAAGCCTCAAGGCTGGTGCTACGTTCCTTCTGACCAAGTCTAGTCCCCATAGTCTCATCTAGGAGGTGGCAGAGAAAGAACTGGGGGGGAGCAGAAAATCACTTTGGCCTTAGGGGCAGGGCTCTAGACAGATGTGGGGGAGATTTATAAATTCAGAGCTGGGTGGGTAGCAGGCTGTTAATGACATGGGACAGATTGAATTCTGTCTAAAATTGGGACATAGTCTGGATACAGCCACCAATAAGTCCAGACCTGAATCAGCTATCTCCTGCCCCAATAGTGCAGTGTAACAAACAGTCCCCAAACCTCAGAGGCCTACGACAAGCACTGGTTTTCTAGCACAAGTTTATGAGCCAGGTTGAGCTGGCCTTACTGTTGTGTCTGTGATCAGTGGGTGGGCCCCCCCAGGGCATGGCTCATCTAGAACATTTTTGTTTACAGGTCTGGTAGTTGGCTGGTTATCAGCTGAAGCAATGAGGGTGTAGGGAGAAAAAAGTTTCTCCTGGCCCTCTTAGGGGCCCTACCTGGGTCTGAAAATTAAACTGGCAAAGATTAGCAGGAGAAAAGCATATAAATTTATCTAATCATGCTTTATGTGACACAGGAGACCTCATAAGGAAATGAAGACCCAAAGAAACAGCTAAACCTGAGTGTGTTTATGCTGGGTTTGATGAAGAGTGGACAGTCATAGAGAAATAGGAGAGAACAAAGATGAGTATAGGAAAGTGTAGGAAACTGAAGGAAACAATAGTAAGGCCTGATTGTTTGGATACTTCTATCCCTTTGCCTCCAGATGGAAAGATTCTCCTTTCCAGCAGGTACGGGAAGAGTACCTCTCATATGAGGATTCTATGAACTGCAGCTGCAGGGGGAGAAGGACAGAAACAAGGTCAAGGTGACCTTTCTGCTTCTGCCATTTTTCTCAAACTCCCTCAGCTTAAGATATTATATATGCCAAGGTGCCATATTTTGGGGTACCAAGTCCTGAACCATATAAGACAGAACTGGCCCACACGTCCACCATCATCCCACAGGCTAGCCTGGGGTTGCTCGTGCAGTGGTAGCAGTTTCAAGAAAGAACAGAAGCAGAAAAGACCAAGCCACAAGGCCAGCTCAGATTCTTGGGATGGGAAAAAGAGATTCTAAATCCTGACGGAGGAGAAATCCAATGGCAATGGGCACAGATACAAAGGCAGGTGGAGAACGGGGATGTGTGTCTTCCACTCCCCCATAAGAAAAGCCCACCTGACAATGTTGCAGAGGAGAGTTTATGAAGCCACAGGGATTAGGGTGAAGATTTATTTGTTAGAAGACAGATTTCATCTCAGCACATGCAAGAGGAAAGAGTCCAAACTATCCCATAGTAAAACAAGCTGCCATAAGAACTAATATTTTTACATCATGATAATTACTAACATGAATTAAATAAATGCTTCTTATGTGCACCAAACAATGTTCTGAGTGGCTCACAGGAATAATCGTCACAATAACACCACAAGCAGAATGCCATGGCCTCTCATGCATGTGTGTTCTGCAGAAAGAGGTCTGCCTGGCTGAGGGACCACAGTGCCTGACAAGGCTCGAGCCCAGGTGTGGAGCTGTGTTCACTTGGAGGAATGAGAACCTTTTTCTCATTCATGTCCAAGTGATGCATGAACTGGCAGTAGCCCTGCCTGCTTAGGAAGTTGGCATTGTTCTGGCTCTCATTTTGGAGCTAAACAAAATGAGGCCTTAGGGAGTTTAGGTAAGTTGTCCAAGAATACATAGGTTTTGAGCAAAGCAAAGATTTGAACTCACTCTAATTCCACAGCCATAGAACTATCCTGCCTCACAAGGTCCTTGCAGCAACCAGCTAGGAAGAGAATGGGATTTGCATTTTATAGATGAGCCATTCGAAAGCACAAATGAAGGAACTTGCTGGAAAATTAAGGGGCTCAGGTACTAGATGGATCAGTACAGGGGCTTATTCCCATATCCATCTAATTCCAAAGGCTATTGGCTTTTAGCCATAACTTGTCTTCTCTCCATTAATAGTCTAAGAAGTTCTCTATTACTAAGGGCATTCAAGAAGAGACTGGGATGCTAGGAGAGATTAATTCATCCACTAGGGAATTATAATTTAATGTCCTTTTACCTTTGAAATCCTGTAAGATTGGCAGAGAAGATTCACTTGGCTGCTCCATTCAGGACCTGGTCAATCCCAGTGTTCTAAAGTAAGATCAAGACAAGGAGCTCCCTTGGATGAAAACAAGTATCCAAAGCAAGACAGGCATGGAGATCTGGTGAGGACATTTATTATCTTTCATTATATACCTAATCCAGACTAGGGGACTCTGGGAAGACTCAGGGCCAGTGGTTTCACCTGGATCCTATTAACTGCCCATTATCTACAATGGATGCTGGCAGACACTCTTCCTTCTGGAAGTCATCCCCAGACGTGCCAAACTGTTCTGATGTCATGACTGTGTCATACAGAGAACAATCTATGGTAAAACGTCTGGCTCTGTGTGTCAGACTCACCATTGTGGCTCTGGAAGACTCACGAGGAGCAGAGGGAGTCTGAAGCTGGACCACCAGAAGTCAGGATATCCAGAGGCCCCCCATAAACATTCCTCTTTCCCACCTCTATCACTCTCTGGTCTAATTCCAATCCTTCTAGACTCAGCCTAGCAGCCTCAGGTTCCTTTGGATTGGGTACCTAAGTCGTCCCACCTATACCAGCTTATAGTGTTTCTTCGATGCTCCAGATTTTTAAGTGGCCCTGCACCACCCCCACCGCAACAAACCCTCCTTGCCCCCAAGCTCTGTCCCAGTGCAGTATAAAGGTTGACACTATAAAAGTATAAAAGGTTTATACTTTTTTAAAGCATAACCCAAGCTTAGTGGACCAATTCCCCTAGGACTTACTGTTTATCCCACAGTGACATTGAGTTTGAGATCTGGTTGCATAACTGCTTCTTTGCATGACCTTGGGCTAGTTGCATGAAACTCTGTAAGCCTCCATTTCCTCCTCTGTACATGAGGAAACACTATCTTCCAGGATTGCATTAAGAATTCAGTGGGACAAAGTCTATAAAATGCTTAATACAGTGCTGGCAATTGGTAAGTGCTTGTTAATTCATATCTCCAGTCCAAGCCTCCCTCAAAATCTGCTCCCACGCTAATGAGATTCTAGGCTTAGGTGAATAACCATCCACTCAGCTTCTCTGCTTTGATGCCTAATGGGCACTTCCAAAGCTACACAGCTTTCCCAACCTCAGTAGATGGTAACACCAACCTTCTAGAGCTCAAGCCAGCATCATCATCCCCCCTTTTTTAGCATATCCCACTCCCAATCTCACTGGTTCTGCATTCAGAGCATACTCAGGACCTGACCATCTCTCACTACCTCTATGACCCCAAAGAGCCAGTTACTTCCATCTCTCACCTAACTGAAGTGAGCTTCCTCACCTATCTCACTGCCTCCACTTTTGATGGAATCTGAGGATAATCAATCCTCTCCAGCTGTAAGTAAGACCACATCCTCCCTCTGCTCAAAACCCTCCATAGCTTCCCATTTCACTCAGAGTCAAAGCCGAAGTCCTGGCAATGGCCTACAAGGCCCTACATACTGTGCTCCCCCACTTTTCTTTTTGACCTCATCTCCTACTCTCCCCCTTGCTCTTTTCTCTGCACCCATAGGGACCCCACTGCTGTACCTCAAAACCTACCAGGCACACTCCACATAAGAGCCTTTGCATGGCCTGTGCCATCACTTCCAAGTGTGTTCCTAAGATATCCGCGTGCTCATTCTCTCCTTCATGTTTTCCATCATGGGCTGCTTCCTAAAAGATAGCCACCTTACCACCTTTTGCAGATGCAAACCTCCCTCTTATCAGTACTTTCCAGCTTTTTAACCATGTTTCCCCACCACCATCCCATTTTATTAAGCATGTATCATATTCTAACATATTACATAGCTTACTCATTTGTTGTATTTTTTACTACTTCTCCTCTCTAGCTAGGATGTAGACTCCAACAGGGCAGGGTTTTTTTTTTTTTATCTAACAGTCACTGATAGACTCCAAGTGCTTGTCATGGTGCCTTGTGAAAAGTAAGTAACACAGATATTTGTTGGAGGAATGAATAGACTAATCGTAGCTGTTAGTGTTATCATGTTTTGAGCCCCGTAAAACCAGGAGCCATGTCTGTATTCCCAACACTTACCACAGGGCCTGGCACTGCTGGGATGCTCAGCATAGATCTGCTAAAAGTACGAAACCAAGAAACTTCTCCTTCCTTGAGATGGAGATGCCCAACACTACGCTCATATTGGCTTCCCTAAAAGGACAACCCCTCATGTCACGTCCAGAGAGCAAGATTGCCAATGACATGTAATTTAAAACCTGAGATGCCTGTATATAAAGTCCTACTCAGGTAAATGGGATCAAATAGCAGGACATTTCCACTCTACCAAGTGGATATTCTGGATTCAATATGGTCTCACATTCTCTCCCAGGCTTCTCACGTGACTCCCCTGGGTGGGGTAAGGGGGAGATAAATTTGGCAGTATCCATCCAAAGGTTGGTGGTCTTACTTCAGCCAGGTAATCCCAAGCCTCATCAGAGTCTTGCTTTAATATCTGATCAGTGAGAAGCCATTGCCTCCCTAATATCTATTGTGAGCCTCCTACATGTCTCCCAGACCTGGAAGACCTGACAATCTTCTTGTGACACTCTCAACCCTGCAGAGTGTGCATTCCACCTGGGGCTATAGGAGTCTTCAGATCACCATATCACAGTTAATCGTGCATATGAAGTAGTGGGAAGAATTCCAGCTTCTACTGGAATCTCCAGTGTGCTAATTATTCATGGTGTGACCTCAAGTAAGTGGTTTAATCTCAGTGGGACTCAGTTTCCTCGTCCATAAAATGGACATAATTAAATTTACGATTTGTTTTTTGTGTGGGGATTATAGAGGAAATAAATGTTCTTTCCCTCTTAGACCCTAAATTCTCTATGACAGAGAAACTTTTTTTAAATCGTTTTATTCATTCATTTATTGAGCACCTACATTTATTGAGATCCATACAAGATCTCCAAAAGACAAATATTAAGTCACTATCCCTGTCTTGGAGGGGGTTCTTGTTCTATAACAAACCACTATAACTTAAAGTGCTGTGTTAAAATGAGATTACGAACAAATGCCGTAAGAACACAGGGCAGAGAGTAATGATACCTAGAAGGATCAGGGAAGCCATGAAACAGAATATGATGTGTGAACAGAGTTTTGAAATATCAGTTTGCCAGGCAGACAAGAGGGTTAGGAGGAAGGGTGTTTGAGGCAGAGGGAACAGCATAAGAAATGGCACCTGTTATTCACCAATGTAATTGTGACTCCTCAGCCTCCAGTATAAAAGTTCAACACATGGAGATTCCAGGTAAATACATGTTAGATGAACAGCTCTTTATTAAGAACACCGTACAGCCATTATGGTCTGTTTGGGTCATCCAAGGGGCCAGTCCAACATTTTGGGAGTGCAGGGGGATCAGCACTCAACAGTCCTGCCACTGCTTGCTTGATTTGTGAAATAACTATGAGCCTTGGGAGGGCAGGAAGTGGATACCAAGAAACTGTAGACATGAGGGTGAGCCTCTGCCTTCCTCTCGAGTTAGCCATACTGGGATGATGATCTGATATTTTTATCCACACACTTGGCTTCTAATCTCCTCCAGTTTAACCCTACCTTTACTGATGACCAAAGGCAAATACTGGAAAGAAGTATGAACCAGTTTTCAAGGAATAGAGATAGGAAATGACATCTCTTGAGCATGCAGATATCACTAAAAGCATTAACATAAGTGCTTATGGCCCCACTTCTTAGAGAAGAAGCTGAGGTGGGAGACTTTATGTTTTGTGCTAGTAAATGGCAGAGCTGGGATTATAAATTGGGGTGTGAAAATAGTCAGCCTATTTTCCTTGCTGCTAAGGATTGAATGGATGTGTGCCCCCAAATTCATATGTTGAGGTCCTGATTCCAGTGTGAGAGTATTAGGAAATGGGGTCTGTGGGAGGAAATTCAGTTTAGATGAGGTAATGAGGATGGGTCCCCCATGATGGGATTGGTACCTTTGTAAGAAGAGGAAGAGAGACCTGAGCTTGCTCTCTCTCTGCCATGTGAGAGAACATAGCAAAAGATGCCTGTTTGCAAGCTAGGAAGAGGGTTCACATCAAGAGCCAAATCATCCAGCACCCTGATCTTGGACTTCCAGCCTCTTGAGCCATGAGAAATGAGTCAGACAGCCCATCTTATTTTGTTATGGCGGCCTGACCAGACCGAGACACTTGTCCTCAAGAGACATACGTGCCTGGCAGCCCTAAGCAAAAGCACCTGTCTTACCCTGTTCCACCAGCAAGCTCCTCAGGAAATGATGGGATGACTGGGTCTTCTCTGTCTGTCTCTTGTGCCTCCTTTAACATTTGTCAGTTTTGGTTCCTGGGCCACTGAGTTTTCTAGAGTCCCAAATAGTCCTGAGGAAGGTGACTAGTTGTAAGATGTCTGAGCACACCATAAGTGCAGGAATTGCTCTCTGCTGTGGGGAGCTGACCAGGGATGAGGGTCCTTGGGGCAGGTCTGGATGGTAGTATACACAGAAGTCACCAGGGGTACCTAACCAGAAAGAATAAGACAGCCAGCAGCAATGCTGAAAACCTTGGAAGGCATAGCCATGGAAAACAGACCCTCCTGGCTATGTGTATGTGACAGAGACAGAGACAGACAAGAGACAGACATGGGGGATGGGCAAAAGCACATGATCATGGGGTGAACTTGAAGAGGGAGTGTACAAATAAAGCAATGTTCACTGGAGAAACATCCAAGAATTCCTTCTTCGGCAGACATTTCAAATACCCTCAGACACCACGTCCATTCATTCCACTAAGGCCCTCTAACAAGTCTTTAATTTTGATAAACTGAACTATTTGTTTCACCAAGTACCAGAAATTCAAACCTGTGTTAGAGACCTAAAGGCTTTATATGGAATATGACATAGGCTTTTCTACCCAACCACTCCAAACAATATTAATCTGGGTAATGTAGTTCTCAAGGTCAATTAAATTGTCCACTCTAATATTAAAAAATGACATTTTTTGTACACATAAACTAAATACTAGATTGAAGATAAATGATGTGGTGTGTGGATGACAAGCTAAAGCTTATTACTCTTTAGAGGCTCTCTGTCAAAACTGTGTCTATCTCTTCATCATTTTCCTGGAAGGAAGCATAAGATGACAGAATCAGGCGGTGACGATCTTGATTGGACGGTATGGGGAACTAACTGTCATTGTATGGAATTGTACAGAGGTGTTTGTTAGGTCCTGCACTTGTGTCTAAAAAAACCAGCGTAGGCTGTCCCAAGATGGGCCGCTTTGGCATGAAGATTATTTTGAGTTAAAAAGCAATCAAAACCCAGCAGATTCAGGAAAAGCTCTTTACCTCCCCCTCAACTGCCTGAAAAGAATTTGGATAGAAGACTTGCTCCAGAAAGAGAGCTATCATATCACCACAGATAACTACATTTTACTGTGAACTAGGTATGGCGGACAGGGAGAAACCTAACAAGACCTGTTTGATCAAAGTCCTTTAGATCTCATTCTTTCCAAGTGATCTAGCAAACATTTACTCGTTTTCATCTTCCTGTACATTGCATCCCTTCCCTCTGTAGTCCCAGACCCCTACCCCCTTCTCTTTACTACAGAATTACATATATACTTCATTTTACCTGTCTTTGGAATTTACTTATCTGCACGGATTCTCTATGTGTACACATCACTAAATTTGATTTTCTCTTGTTGATCTGTCTCATGTCTATTTGATTCTTTGTCCAGCTAGAGGGCCTTTGAAGAGGACAGGAATTCTTGCCTCCCTGACTCCAGCTGGCACTCGTCCTCACAGAACAGTGAGGACAATATGGTAGCAGCCCACAGAAGGCTCAGAGTAAATCAGCCATGCTAAGCACCTACCGAAGCCACACCTATTACCTCCAAGCATCCTTGAACACAGAAAAAGCTGGATAAATGTTTGTTGAGCTTAATATGAGATGAATAAATACAAGCATAGAAATGAAAATAAGAATAGCTATCCTGCTATTCTCCAAGTTGGGCAAAACACATATGCAAGGTTGGGATTTGTCCTGAGTCACCATACTTTGAGGACTATACACATCCTGAAATACGGTTGGGGATTTGGTGCCTGGATCTCAAAACAATGTCATAAGAAGAAAATTGAAGAAATGGAGAACATTTAGCCCAGAAGACCACTTCTGGGGCAGGATCATTGTCCTCAGAAAATAGAAGGCTCTGGATGTAGGAAAGAGAATCTCAATGACTTTATATGGTCTTAAGGAGAATGGAACCCTGCATGTGAGTTACTGAGTTACATTTACCTTAGAATTACCTCAGAATTTAAATTTTATCAATTTTATAATGGTAGAACTTTAGGGATGACTTAATAGGAAGTAAGCCAACTACAACTAAATGTCTCCAAGAAATGTTCTATCAGGTGATAGATTCAAAGTTAGCCTGGATTACCTTTAAAGGCAAAAAAAAAAAAAAAAAAAAAAAACCACACAAAAAACCTTTGATTCTATGAAAGAGGCAGGTGGGTATCACTATATTAGTTGGAATAAGAGGTAGGCTGCCATAAAAAAAGAGACTCAAACTTTCAATCACTTAAAGAGCAAAAAAATTGGGTGCCTGTGTGGCTCAGTTGGTGAAGCATCTGCCTTTGGCTCAGGTCATGGTTTCAGGGTCCTGGGACTGAATCCAATGTTCAGCTCCCTGCTCATTGAGGAGTCTGCTTCTCCCTCTGCCTCTCTCCCCACTTATGCTCTCACTTTCTCCGTCTCTCTCAAATAAATAAAATCTTTTTAAAATTTTTTTTAAAATAAAAAAGCAAAGAAATTTGTGACTCTCTGCATAACAGTGTAGGGGGCAGACTGTCACCCTCTGCTTAAAATCAGCATGGGAACCAGACTGGGGTGGGATTGGAGTGTAGCTCTGCCTTCAGCATGAGGCTCCCAACACTATCCCAATAATCACCATAGCCAATCAATGGGGAGGAAATAGGTAAAGTCCAGGACTGAGGCTTCTTATTATCCAGGGGATACAGAAATCACACACATTACTTCCACTCCTATTCCATTGGTATGCCTGGTCACATGACTCTATCTCACTGCTAGGGATGCTAAGAAGTGTAGCCTGAACTGAGCAACCAGGAACTGCAAGGGAAAATCAAATGGGAAGCCAACAGCAGAGTCAGCCCCGATCATAATCCATCAATTTAATTATTTGTCATTATCTGCCAACTAACCTGTTTATCAACAATATGCTTATATCAATAATACATATTAACACATTAACATTAATATTAATACATTAATACAGTTAAAAACACAGCTTTGGAGCCAATCTGCCTGGTTTGATACCCAGCCCGACCATTTAATAACTGATGGCAGGCCAGTTAATGTCTGTATGCCTCAATTTCTCTATCTGTTACATGCAGATAACACAGTTAATAAATAAGGCTTTCATGGGGTTTAAATGAAACAATACAACTAAATTCCTTATAACAGTGCCTGGCACCTAGTAAAAGCTCAGTAAGTATTAGTACTTATTACCATGTAAATCTGGGAAGGAAGAAGTACATTTTTCGGAGTATGCTCTGGACACAGTAGCCACTGACCTACGTGAGCAGAATGTAAAGTGTTTTCAGGGTAGGTAACTGAAAGGGATGGTTTGGCCTTTTCACCTTCAGAAATAGATCCACTCATATCCTCTGGTCCCCACTTATTTACCAAATCCGAGAGAAATGATTGCTTTATAACATTTCTTTGTGGTCCACTTTCCCACATGTTTGGAAAAGGAAAGCAGCCTAGAAAAACTGCAAGGTGCCATGCCTGGCTGTTCTAGAATGTAATTAGATTCTAAGCAAATAAACATACCCCACTTGCTGAATGAGTTCCAATCAGTCTTCAGAAGAAGGGTAAAAAAACACCATCACAAGAACAAACACCGAGCCACAAATAAATAAATAAAAATGTCACCCCTGTCTTGGCGCCAGCTTGCATTAGCAAACGGGTAATCAGAGTTTTCAAATGGAAACATACTTTTGCCATCTCATTTGGGTTTTTATGATGAATTTTGCACGATGCCCGAGGCTGCCTTATAGGAGACCTGGGAAGGCCTGCTCTGATTAATGGGGCTGATGATCCCCTCGGAGAGGCTAAGGTTGCTTGAAAATTCAGCCCATTAATTAGCAAGAGCCTTGGCTGCCTGGGGTGGTCCAGGCCCTCTGGGGAGCCAAGGAGTTGGCTGTGCAGGAAGGTTTTTACAGGAAGCTGTGGGACCTTTGGTAGGGGGTGCGGGGAGGGGTGGAACTGGCAGTGAGGGAGTTTGATCTATTGTTTTAAGTACCTCCCTGTGCTCAGCACCTTCAGTGGAATTGCATTTAATCTTCACAATGAACCTGGGAAGGAAGTGGTTTGACTCCTATTTTATGGACAAGGACACCGAGGTCGGGATACTAGTCACATAGCTAGTAAGGGGGTAGAACAGATTCACCCTTGCTTTCCTCCTTAACCTGAGGGTCACTGTTCATAATTCTGATGTAAAATCAGGGTCAGGTCCTAGAGAAGCAGGTGACAATGGATGAAGGCTATCACCTGAAGTGCTGAGAGCCTGCCCCAGGTAGCACTCTTGCAATGTGTGGGACAGGGCATGACACAGGGGCTCTGAGACAGGAGGCGGCAAGGTCACCTAGCAAGTAAAGGCCAAGGGCAAGACTGTAACCAAACTTTAAGAGATTTCAAAGCATGAGGTCAACAGCCTGTGAGGCGGGTGGGACAGAGCCAGGAGGAAGATGGAGTGTTTAGAATGGAGGAGGAATCATGGAGGTAGATGGGTGGGTATCCAACACAATCACAGGCCGAAGTGAATTTCCTTATACATTATGACATGCACCTTCCCCATTTTGGCTATGAGCACTCACACCTTCCATTCCCATATCCCAATCCTCCACCTGCTGCATTTCTCCTGCACTTCCTGGCCTCCGTGCTTTTGCCCCCACAAATGCTTCCTTCTGGAATGTCTATCCATTCAACCCCATCCATCCTTCAAGGCCAGCCCAAGGTCTACCATCTGCTGGCAACCCTTTGTATCATCTACCCATTCATTTAACAAGCATCAATTTAGCATTGTACTGTATGCCTGGTGACCTTTGAGGTGCTGGGGAGTCAGCAGTGCAAAGAATAAATCCCTGCCTCGACAGGACTTCGCTTCTAGTTGGAGGAGACAGAAAATAAGGAAATATGCAAATGAACATCCATAACATGTCAAATGGTAACACATGCTGTAAGGAAGAATAAGCAGTGTATGGTGATGGAGTGATATGTGTCAGGTTTAATCCGATTGGTAGTGAAATGAAATAGAGAGGCCAGGCAAAAGTTGGTTGAGGCAAGCTTTTAATGGGACAGGCTCTCAGGAGAGGTTCCACGGCCCCACAGGGGAGGGAGAGAGCGGAGAAGTCGCAGGCGGGGAAGTCGCCCCCAAAGGGAGCACATGGGAGCTTTTTAGGGGGGGGAGGGGTAAGGGCTTGTGTCTGTATGGGGAGATAACTGCTTATGCCCTTGTATGGGGTTTGGGTAAGGTGCAGTTCGGGTTTCCTGCATAGGCCCTGTCTCCCCTGATGACTGTCCTTGGGCGGTCTGCTGGTGGTGGGAAAGTTCCAAGGCAAGGGTAACAAGATGGACAGTCCGCCACCATTTTGTTGGTGCCTCCCAATCGCCCTTGATCCCACCGGCCCAACAATATGGAGGGAAGGGCAGCACCTCTGCAAGACGAGTGGTGAAGGGAGGCTCTCTCATGAGAGGGCTGAGACTAGAGTGGAAGAGGCCTGAATAAAATGAAGGAGGGACCCACACAGACCCGGAGGAAGCAGATCCCGCCAGGCACAGTCAGAATACAGCAAGGAGGCAGGTCACCTGGAACAAGGTGAGGGGAAGGTAGAATGGTAGAAGATGGTGGCTGATGGACAAAAGGGAGCCGGGGCCTTGCTGCCCTGCTTGGAACTGACTACTGTCTGCTTTCCACCTACTCCACACAAGCTCCGGGACATTTAATTCTACCTCCCCTGTTTTGACCAACTCTGAACATCCTTCACAAGTCTGTGACCCACTGGGACTGAGGACCTTTTCTCTCTCTATCATGGCCTAGTGCCTGCACAGAATGGCTCCCATGTCCCTCCCTCACAGCGATCGATCACGGAACAGGAAGATGCAGCTGCAAGGAAGGTATTTGGGTAGGATGATGGGCCTTGGCAGTAATAGGGTGTAGAGGCAGTCATCATGGCACCCTGTGGTCCAGTCCATCATATCTTTAGGGGTTCAACAACCTAGTCTAACAAGTCTAGTTCTGGGCATGCTCAGAGTCAGGTGGCATGTCGCATCTGTGATCTTCGAAGGGGTCATCAGAAGGGCTCCAGCAACAGGATCAGGACCCCAAGGGACTGCTAAAAGGTAGAGGTGAATCAAGGAGTCAGGAGGCCGGAGTCAGGATGGAGTTTTGAGCACGGCTGAGAAGTGATGTGTTCAACAGGAAACTGAGGTAGGAAGCATGTCCTCAAGTCTGGGCTAGAAGACTCAATGCCCCACAGATGCCCAGGCTCACTCTTCTTGTACCTGCGGCCCTAGACTTGTAGTTGTTACAGGGCAGAGCCAACCTTCCTTCTGGCTGGAATCTGGGTCTGGAAGGAACCACCAACAGACACACAGCAGGTGCATTGATTTCCGGCCTTTTTAGATACCAAGAGGTTGAGCTGCAACCTCGGATGTATGAAATTGTTCAGATAATGCTAACTTCCGGCTCTCCAACACACATCTCATGCACATGGTCCCTTGGTTGCCTTCTCTATCAGTTCCTTGGAGACATGACAGTCTGGGAGATGATGGCAGGGAGTAAGAACTTAATGTGCAATAGGTCCCTCCTTAGAGCCAATTCTGAGTCCAAAAAGCAATTTGTAGCTGCAAATGCATTAACAACTCCTAGGCTCACCCTTGTTTTTCATCCTTTCTCCAGTGATCAATCAAAAAGCTTTTAATTAGCTCCCTTGGCTTTCCTGTTTTTCTCCAGGCTGGCTGTTGAGTCTCTGGTGAAGCCCCAAGAGTCACTAAATGTGAAAGTGGACTCTTCTAGCAAACAGTAGACTCTCCTCTCTATCTATGCCAGCAGCAAGCAATCCAGAACCATATGGAGTAGCTTGGTGCCCCAGACACTGGGCAGAAGGTGGGCAGAGCTCAGAAAAACCAAAATCGGAGGTTTTCCAGAACCCTCTGGTCTTAAAAACTTCACTTTACATATGAAAAAGCTGAGATCCAGGAAGGAGGAGAGAGAGAGAGAGACAGAGACAGAGGGAGAGGGAAGTAGAGAGGATCTGTTTGCAGCATTCAGCTTGATTGAAAAAATGGCCTACATACCTATTGATTTCTGGATTTTATTTTAAGCTGTATTATTATTTTAGCACTTTTGGTTACTTTATATGAAACATGAGCATTCTAGAGCACTGCTGTGGAGACAGCCCCTTACAGTTCGAAATGGGCAAGAGCCTGGAATAAGAGTTGAGAAATGAATGTTCCTCTAGTGCTCCTCCCCTTTCTGGAGATACCTGCCCAGTTCCTGGCTCATGGACACCCAGATCCCCATTTGGGCATCTCATGAAACAGAGGGAAAGTACAATTACTGCTGCATTACACGGCATGGTTGGAGAAGCCTCACAGAGAAGATGGAATTTGGACTGAGTCATGAATGGCAAGGATAAAGCAGACATGGAAGACCTGAGAGCAAAGGGCTCTAAGCAAAGTCCTGAGATAGAAGCATATCTGACATTAAAAAAGAGAAAGAGGGCTCCCAGTCTCTCTGACCTCAATTTTTTGCAAGATCCTCCAAACTGGCTCTGCCTGCTTCTGTCCTTCATTTCTAGACTGTATTTTAACCCAATAGCTAGACAAAAAAAAAAAAAAAATTATGTAAATTAGATCATTTTACTTATTTCTCCTAACCTCCTGGCCCCTTGACCTGGAATAAAAAAGAAAGTCACCCAATCTAAGTGTTACCCATTTAACCCAATACCCATCACTGCTTTGTTATTTCTATTTTATTGCCTTCATAAGTGCTGATCACTTGTTCATGTGTTATTGATTTTTCTCTCCCCACCCCCTAAAATGTAAGCTTTGTCCAAATAGGGACCTAGTCTACCTTGTTTAGCATGGCATCCCCATTGCCTAAAAAGTAGTAGAGTAAGCAACACATAAATATTTGTTGAATGAATCAATCAAAGAATGGGCACCAAATGTGCTGTAAATTAAAGTTAGAAGAGGCAGAGGCCAGAATATGTGGAGTCTTGCAAAGCACACTAGGAAGTTAAACTGTTCCACATTTGACGGGAAACTGTTGGGGAAGTAAAGGGGGGGGGTCATTTTGTTATATTTATACAACACTTTGTAAAGATCACTTTGCTGGGTGAAGAGCATATTGTATGGAGGAAAAAGACGAGGCAGTGGATGACAGGTGGTTAGTGCAATGGCCCAGAAGACAGAAGACCATGACTTGCACTGAGTGCAGCTATGGAAATGGAGAAATATGGGTAAATTCTGGATAAATTTTGGAAGCAGAGCTTTCGGGACTTAACTCTGGAATGAAGAGGATGACAGAAAGTGAGTAATCAAGTAAACAACCCCAACATCTGTATCTCCGGGACAGAATATCTCTCTATTCATTCAAAATCTACTCCTGAATATTATATGAGAAATCCAAAAGTAAAATCTTTATCTCCTTTATACTGCAAGGACGTCACCTCTTCTTTATTTATATCTTCTGATGAGGACCCTGATTGGTCCTTTTAGACCACATACCCAGGCCTTGAGCCACGAAGAGTTCGGCGGACTGTGATTGGTCAGGCCTGGATCACGCCGGTGGAAGAAGGCTGTGATTGGCTAGCTCCCCAGAACCGTGGGGAACTGAGAAAGGCAATTTGACCAGAAGATGGGCAAAAGGAAGCCATCTCACAAGAGAAAGGAAATGGAATGCGTGGCAGACAGAAACAACAGACAGCTACTACTAATGGTACAACACTGCCCCCAAGATGAAATACAAGCCCGTTGGCATGACATACAAGGGCCTTTACCATCTGGCCCTATTTCCCTCCCCTGACTCATCTCTTAGGACTCTAACTGTGCTCTGATGGTGCGGAACAACCTGCAGTTCTTGGAGAAGGCCCCGCTTTCTGTTTCACCTCTAAACCTCTACTGGAAATACCCCCTGCCTGTTTCTTTGCCCAAACCGTGTTTTATTCTGCTTTGATGTCATCTTTTAAGAGAAAACCCTTCCTGATACTCAGACTGTCATGAATTCTATGCTTCCATCTTTCACGGCCAGCAGCCTGTGTGCACAGGGGTTTAGCCCTGTGTGTGCACTCAGCTGGGAGCTCCTTAAGAAAACAGCTGTGCCTTTCATCTTGATGTCCATCTACATTTTAAATGCCTTTGTGTTTGCTTCCTTAGTGAATAGGAAGGAAGAGAGAGGCAAGGATTGAGGAAAGGAGAGATGGAGGGAAGGAGGGGTCTAAGCAATGAATGAGAGAGCATTTCTTAATATAACCGAAGAATACAGACCCTGGGGAAGGTCAATGGTTTACTGTCAAGTTCTCATACAAAATTTGTAGACAGGAGAGATGCACAAAACACCTGTGCATACCCTAAGGCAGATATGTGGAGGTATCCAGTTAATACATTTTTTTCTGGAAACTCCCAGGTGTGGAGTAATCATCATGGTCATGTACTGCTGGTGGAAGTTTGCATTCGGACGAGCCTTTTGGGGAGCAATTTGGCAGCATCTTGTAAAGTTGGAGATACATATACACTAATGACTGAAGTCCTAGCTGTAGAGGATCTCTCACACACTCAGGGATACGTACAAGACTGTTAACTGCAACATTATTTGTAAATGTGAAAGATTCAAATCAGCCTAAATCTCCATTTACAGGAGAACAGGTAAACAGACCCTGCTATGTTCATTTATTGGAGTAGAATACGGAGGCAAAAGAAATGAACTAGTGCTATCTATATCAAAATGGATGAATCCCAAGGGCATATGGGAAAAACAAGTTGTAGAAATATATGTAAAGTATGATATAAGCCAAGTTTAAAAATGTGCAAAACACATCAACATCTTGCTTATGGATAGATATTTTGTTCAAGTATAAAAATGTGCATGGAAATGTTAAACTATGCTCAGAAGAGTGATTATAACTGGTGAGGAAAGGATGTAAGTGAAATGGGGGTGGGGGATGCAGACAGTGATTATAGGGGAAATTTAACTGCATCTGTAACTGCATTGTTTCTTTTTAAAGTCTGAAGCACACATGAAAAATCTTTGATAAATCTGGGTGGTAGACACAAGGGGCTTTTCAATATTATCCCTTACAACACAGCAATTACTAGCCACATGTGGCTAATTCGTTTCAGGTTTAAATTCATTAAAATTTGATGAAATTTAAAACTCAGTCTCTCAGTACACTAACCACATTTCATGTGCTCAATGACATATGTGACTAGTGACTACTGTACTGGAAGGCTAGTGACTGCCATACGCAGTGAAGCAGATTATAGAACATTTCCATCATTGTAGAAAGTGCTATTGGACAACCCTAATCTACACTCTTGTATAATTGAATATTTCATAGTTAAAATTTTGAGATTAATTCGACTAAAGCATCCTCTGCTGTCAGCTATCATAATAACAGGATCACAGTAATTAGTTATATAAAATCTGTTCTATGCCATATTGAGTTTCTCAACCAATGAAGGTAGTCTTTGTTCGGAGAGTCCCTGACCCCGTAATAACCACCATAAATTAAGAAACTGAGCCCTCAGTCAGTAAACACACAATAAAAGTCAATGAAAGCGTATGAGCTAACTAGCTGAGAAATTTCTTAAATCTAAATAGGTGTAGTATATTAAAGAACTCTCACTCCCTGATATCATCAGATTGGAGCTAGGATCTCAAACCAGACCTGGATTTGAGATTCAGTAGTTCTATAAATTCTCTCTTAAGGCAAAAGGGAGGAATATTAATGAAGAATAAATGTTTGAGCAATCACACCACACACACACACGAGCATTTCAGAAGAGAAATACTAAAGAAGAAGAATCAGAATTACATGTGTCTGCTTGGTTAAATACACTATCATCCCCATCTTACAAAAGAAGAAAACAAAGCTTCAATAAAGAAGTTAAGTAATCTTCCAAGGACTGCAGTCCAGCAATAATGATAATAATGACCATTTACCTAGTGCTTTCTAAGTGCAAGACACTCTACGAGGTACTTTTCAATAGCTATCTCATTTGGCTCCCATAATCACAACTCACAATTTGCAGTCAAGATTTGAACTCAGGTCTTTGTAATTTCAAGTTTCATGCTCTTTCCATATCATACTGACTCTTTAGTAGTAACCATTCTTGAATAACACAGCCTCTAGTTTTAAAGATTTCTTTCTGTTATGTAACAAGACCACTGTAATATGATATGATCAGTGATGTGGTAGAAGAAAGTATGAAATGTTATGGGAGCTTTAGGAGTGGCCCATAACCTAATAGGATACAAGAAAGGAGGGGCATATGAGTTGAGTTTTGGGGAAGAGTGGAGTTGAAATAAGGAGAGAAGATATTGGGAAAGTCTATGTTCGCAGATAACATTCAATTTTATAAATTGAAAACCCTAAAGAGTCCACTTATACACCCACACATGCACAAAAAAACCTGTTTGAACTGGCAAATGAATTTGGTAAGTTTACAGAATACAAAATTGACTTACAAAAATCAGTTGTGTTCTATGTTAACAACAAACTACCTGAAAAGGAAATTGAGAAAACAATCTTATTTACAATAGATTAAAAAAGAATAAGATACTTAGAAATAAACTTAACAAAGTAAATAAAATACTTGTACAGTGAAAACAACATAACATTGATGAAAAAAATTAAAGACAAGTATATGAAAAGATATCCCATCTTCATGGGTTGCAACAAGTAATATTGTTAAGATGTCCACATTAACCAAAGCAATCTGCAGATTTGATGCAATCCCTATAAAAATCTCAATGACATTCTTTACAGAAATAGAAAAAAAAAACCCTAAAATTTATATGGAATCACAAAAGAACCCCAGTAACCAAAACAATTCTGAGAAAGAAAAATATGCTGGTGGCATCATACTTTGTGATTTCAAAATATATTACAGAGCTTCAGTAATTAGAACAGTATGATTTTGGCATAAAAATTGACATACAGACCAACGGAATAGAATAGAGACCCTAGAAATAAACTCACACATACACAGTCAACTGACCTTCAACTAAAGTGTCAGGAATATACATACAGTGGGAGAGAATAGTTGCTTCAAAAAGTGGTGTTGGGAAATCTGGAGATCTACAAGTGAGAGAATGAAATTGGATCCTATCTTACATCATACCCAAAAATCAACTCAAAATGGGTTAAACATTTAAATATAAATATAAGACTTGACCTGAAACTTTAAAACTCCTAGGAGAAAACATACAGGGAAAGTCTCATTGCATTGGTCTAGGCAATAATTTCTTGGTTATGACTCCAAAAGCACAAGCCACAAAAGTAAAAATAAGCAAGTAGGACTATATCATACATACCCTGGATTTTGATACCACCAAAAATCTGCTCTACCTATAATCCTATCCTCTTATCCTTCTAGATCCCACTCCCTCATTGAGGTCCCTACTTCCTTCAACACCTGATTTTGTCCTCAATCTATTAGAAGAGTCTTCTGTTATCACTACATTCCCTACCTGCCCTAGAATCAATGATTTGGTTACTCTTGTGATATTACCCTCAATCTCATTTCTGCCTTTTGATCTCTAATACCTGCCTGACAAGATCCTATCTCTGCATTAATCCATCAAGGGACCCTTGTTCTACAGGATATAAGAGCATAATCATTTTATTGAAGATGAGAAGTGCAGGACCTCAGCTGTACTCTATCTCCTAATGTAAGCCACCAAGCTCCTCCCAACTCCATTCCAGCATATGATCCCCTTCCTAGTTCATTTCTTACCTCACAGAAGAAATATAGCCAAGGATAAGAAGTGCCATCAAATCCTCTGCTCTAACTATGATCTCATTTTCATCTAATGCCATCTGAAATTCATTTAACTTTTTTAACAGTAGAAGAAATATTCCTCTTCTCCCTAAGACTATCCATTGAAAAAAAAAATTCCTCTCTGTTCCAAAAACCTCATTCTTTGACATTGGCCTTAACAATGGCTTTTTGAGGGGTGCCTGGGTGGCTTAGTTGGGCATCTGATTCTGATTTCAGCTCAAGTCATAAGATAGAGCCCCATGTCTGCCTCATGTAGGCCTCCATGATCAACAGAAGATCTGCTTGAAATTTTCTCTCTTCCTTTGCCCCCCCAACAAGCTCTCGCTCTCTCTTTCAAATAAATAAATAAATCTTTTTAAAAATGACTTTTTGAATTTCACACTAAAAGCAAAGGCAAAAAATAAATAAATAAATAAATAAATAAATAAATAAATAAATAAAAGCAAAGGCAACAAAAAAAAATAAACAAATGGGCTATATCACATTAAAAATTTTCTGCACAGGAAGGAAATAATCAACAAAATGAAAAGATAGCCTGGGGAATGGGAGAAAATATTTGCAAACCATATACCTATAATATGTGGCTATTAATCCAAAATATAAAGAGCGCCTACAAGTCAATAGCAAAAATATCCAAATAACCTGATTTAAAAATGTATAAAGGACCCGAGTAGACATTTTTCCAAGAAGATATACAAATGGCCAACAGATAACATGAAAAGTTGTCCAACATCACTAATCATCAAAGAAATGTGAATCAAAACCATAATGAGATATCACTTCATATTTTTGGGGATATCTACTATCAGAAAGATAAGAGATAACAAATTCTGGTGAGGATATGGAGAAATTGGAGCCCTCAGGCACTGCTGATAAGATTGCAAATTAAAACAGCTGTTATGGATAACAGTATGGAGTTTCCTCAAAAAACTAAACTAACCTACCATATCATCCAGTAATTCCATTTCTGGGTATATGTCAAAAGAAATGAAATTGTTATCTCAAAGAAATATCTGTACTCCCATGTTCATTGCAGCATGTTCACAACAACCAAGAAATAGAAACATCCTAAGTGTCTATCTACGAATGAATGGATGAAGAAGATACATATATATATATATATATATATATATATATGACATATAATGCAAAATCATTTGGCCTTAAAAAAAGGAAGGAAATCCTGCTACTTTGAACAACATGGAAGTAGAGGACATTATGCTCAGTGAAATAAGCCAGACAAAGCCAAATACAAATACTATATGGGATCTCTTACAAGTGGAATCTTAAAAACAAAACCAACTTCAAGTCATAGAAACAGGTAGTAGATTGGTGGTTGCCAGGAGCTGTGGGTGGTGGAAATGAGATGTACTGGTCAAACAGTACAAACTTTCAGCTATAATATGATAAATTCTCAGGATCTAGTGTACAATATGGGAAACAATAATGTTGTATTATATAGTTGAAATTTGCTTAAAGAGTAGATCTTAAGCATTGAAAGAAAGAAAGAAAGAAAGAAAGAAAGAAAGAAAGAAAGAAAGAAAGAAACTATGTGAGGTGATGAATTATTAATTAACTTGATTATTAGAATCATTTCCTAATGCATACACATATCAAATTATCATGTACACTTCAAATATATTACAATTTTGTCAACTATACTATAATAAACCTGGGGAAAAGATTAATTTACAAGTCTACTATTAATATAAACACATTAATACAAATAAATATAACTTTTCCCCAAAAATAAACCATGGCAAGTGAAAATTAAATTCAAAACATTTTAAAGGGACGCCTGGGTGGCTCAGTGATTGAGCAAGTATCTGCCTTCAGGTCTTCAGTCTCCTGCATGCAGCCTGCTTCTCCTCCCTTTGCCTATGTCCCTGCCTCTTTCTGTGTCTCTCATGAATAAATAAATAATATCTTTTAATTAAAAAAGTTTTTTAAAGACGGTATCAAGGAAGCATGCCAGCCTCAGGATATAACATGTGGAAAAGCTCCAACAAAGGGGACTCGACCATTATAGAGATGACATGTTGGAGGCACATCAAATGGCCCATTGTAGCTAAAGTGTAGGTCTGGAGAGTGATAGCAAGAAAGGAGCCTGGACAAGGAGGAGGTGCCAGGAAATGGCATTGTTGGTCATGCTTAATAATTTGGGTGCAAGGTGAGTCACTAAAGATACATAAGAAATTGCCTAGATTTATTTGCGTTTTAGGAATATCCCTCTGGCTACTGTGTGGATGATTATTTGGAGGGAAATTGGTTAGACTGTTATAATAATCCAGCCAAGGAGTAATGAGAGCCTTAACTAGGTAGAGATAGAACAAATTTTAAAGACAATCTGGAGAGAGAATTCACAGGACACAGTGACTAATTGCATGTGGAGACAGAAGGAGAAGATGAGGTTAAGAATGATTGCTGGCTGTGCTTTGTGCTTGGCTGACAGTTAAATGGGTGTTATCACTGAAATGAGGAGCATGAGAAAACAGAGCCAGTTTGGAGAGAAAGACATGAGTTAATTTTTTGACATGTTGTATTTTAGATGCTCATAAAATTCACAGGCTGGTGGGCATTATTAATGAACAGTTGATTTTATAGGTCTGAAGCTCATGAGAGTTCTGTGTGAAAAGTACAGAGATTAGTGAGTCATCAGTATGGAGCTGCAGCATTATCTACAACAGCTAAGATATGGAAACAGCCTAAGTGTCCATCCACAGATGAATGGATAAAGAAGATGTGGTATGTTATTCAACCTTAAAGGAGAAAATCCTGCCACATGTGACAACAGTGATGAAGCAAGAGGACATGATGCTGAGTGAAATATGCCAGACATAGGACAAATACTGCATGATCTGCTTACATGAGATATCTAAAATAGTCAACCGCACAGACACAGAGAACAGGATGATGGTTGCCAGGAACCAGGGAGAGGGGGAATGGAGGATTGCTTTCAACAGGTATAAAGCTTCAGGTATATAAGATGAGTAAGTTCTAGAAATATCTGTACAACATTACACCTGTAGTTAACAATACTGGATTTTGCGCTTAAAAGTTTGTTAAGGGGGTAGATCTCATGTTAAGTTTTTTTTTTTTTTTTGAACCACAGTAATAGTTTTTTAAAAACCTAGTGTATGTCAAGAGAATGAAAACTTAGGTTCACATAGTATATAGTTCTTTGTTCATATTTCTCAAAACTAGAAATAACACAAATATCTTTTAACCAGTCAGTGGATAAGCAAAATCAGTATATTGACACAGTGGATGCTACTCAGCAATAAAGTAGATGCCACAACATGGGTGAATCTTCTGTACGTACTATATGATTCCATCTATATGATATCCTCAGAAAGGCAAAATCACAAGGACAGAAGGCAGCTGTCCTTGTGATTGTCAGGAGGTTGTCAGGTTGTCAGGAGCTGAGGAAGGGGAAATGTTGACTATAAAGAGGCACAGAGAAATATTCTGAGGAAATGGAACTGTCTCGCATCCTGTTTGTGGTGGAAGCAACAATTCTTTGGCAAAATGCATAGAACTGTACTCCAGAAAAGGTAAATTCTCTGTATGTAAATTACACCTCAATAAAAAAATAAAAAAAAATTGGGGGGAAAAATCCAGAATGTGGCCATAAGAGTGTGTGGTTAAAGTTTAGTGAAGGTCAAGGTCACTGGAATTGAATAGACCAAGGATAGTGAGGTGGGGGAGTTGGAGATTGGAGTCACCAGGATAAAAATCTAGTCGTGGAAGTTGGAGCCAGGGGCCAAAATGGGAGCTGAATTGCTTCCTTTCCATACTCATTTAGGTACCCAAGATTAAGAATATTCCAGGTTGATCATATCAGAAACATAATATATATATATATATATGTGTGTGTGTGTGTGTGTGTATAAAATCAAATAGATGATTCTTAATCTAGGGGTATATGTATGTATATAGATGTGTGTGTGTATATATGTAATTATTAATTCTTATATAGATCCTTATATCTATAAGAATGTACACATATTCTTAGCATGATTCTTAATCCAGGGATATGTGTATGCTTGTGTGTTTGTGTGTATACTTATATATACTTATATATATATGTGTATATATATATATATACACACATATATATATATGAGAATATGTATATATTCTTAGTTTGACTCTTAACCTAGGGACACCTAATTGAGGTCCCAGATTCTCAAGCCTTCACCTCACAGAAGAAGCAGCAACACACCCATATGTGAGAGTGAACACATTTCCTAAAGTGACCAGTCACAGCTGTAAATTGTAGCCTGGGTGTCTGCATGAAAAGACTGGCTCGCTTACAGTCTGGCACAGCAACCCCCAGGCATGGGGGGACAAGCTGCTTCTGAGTCACTGCACTTTGGAGGAGCCCCTAATCCACATGTACAGGCCGTCATGTTACTTCTATCTCAATAGGAATAGTAGCAGCCCCAGGGTTACCCTGTGCTCTTGTCCAGAATACTCTTAGTATCTTTTTACATAACAGTATTGGGCAGACAAGGTTCATATTCTAAGTAGAGTGAACAGAAGAATACAAACTTGTCTACAGTTTTCGCTCTGGTGATTGAAATCCATCGCCATACCTATTAATAACCCACCTATGTGGTTGGCCTTATAGGGATGGGACCTTGGATCCTGAGCTCAAATCCTGTTCTTCCATAATTACACACCTGCACTGCAGATAAGGCCAAGCAAGTGGTCACTGGGACTTTGACCCCAAAACCTTATGTGGAAGCCCTGTCCCAGTGAGCTAAGCCAGCCTACAGGAAACCCCAAGGCTATATGCCCAAGACTAGGCCCAGAGTAAATCAAGTTGTCTCCTTTCCCTTTTCCCTATGGATGCACCATACATTTCTACACTCTGTCTTTGTTCTCCAGTGGATAGGAGACATAAGCCAAAGAAAAGCATTCCAGGGGAAGAAAGGGTGAGGGGGCTGGCCTCGGTGGTGTGCTGGAGCTGACTCCTATTGACTCAAGGGAGCCAGAGTTTACATCTCTTCCCAGCATCCCCTTCAACGACTTTAACTGGTAGCTTGAAATTGGCCACAGAGGGAGTATTTACACCACAGAAATTGGCAAACACTATAAGAACGTTTTGTTCTATTATATTTTGCTTTCCAGAGAGCTGTAGTTAAACATTTACCAGACAACACTGGCTCATCTGGATATCTAAAGTAGCTGTCCTGGTCATCCTGGACTTCATAGAATGAAAAAGTATTCAAAGGAACAATCTCTAGTCCATCACACTGTACTTGCTTTGTGAGAAAAGAGAGAAAAAGAGAATTAAAAGAGATGGGGTGGGGGGAGAACATCCCCATGCTGAGATCAAAGCTATAATCACTTTATCACATGACCTTCTTTCTGCACTTCCTCCCACCAAGTTGATCTTGAACTTGTGTCATCTGGGCCAGGTTTTCTTTTCTTCAGGGATTGTATAGGGAGAAGAGAAACACGTCAGAGACTTCAGATCTCTCAACAGGACCACAACCTAGCATTGGTACACATCTCTTAAATGTTTGCTAGCTTTCCATAACATCTCATTATGTCCTGTGGACAGACAAAGTGGGTATTAAACTTGTCAATTATAGACAGACACGCTGCACATTGAAAATCTTGGACGCTCAGTGATAGAGCCGGGATGGAAACCAGCATCCCTCATAATCATCTCCAAAATGAAATGGACACATCTCTCCCTGCATGCAAGCAGCAGTCTAGTTTCACCTAAGAAACACCAGAATTGGGTCACAGGGAATTTACCTGTGATGCAGAGTGAGTGGCGCAGGAGTTAATGATCTGGCAGGTAGGACATGGTGCCAGGGTAGTTGAACGGTTAGCACCATGGTCGTGGGGTAATTGCCAGATTGATGGTAGAGACTTTTGTTTCGGGTCCAGGCAGCAATTAAAGACCCTGGCACAGCGCTCATTAACCAGACATCCAGGTGGCTACAGGACCATCCACACGTCGTAATCTGCTGCAGACGCTCGCCAGCTCCCTGAATTGGCCAGCACTGGCTCTGCCAACAGCCCCCCAGAGACGAATGAGGGTACTCCCTTCTCTGCTCAAAGCCGAACAGTTTTGTCCAACACGTGACATTCTGCAGTTGGGAGCCACAGGAATTTTTTTTCCCTAACAAAGATCTAAAAGTCTAATTTAAGAAGACAATGGCATGATTGGCTACAAGTTTCCCTGCCAGGTGAAGGAGCGGCCTGGGGAAGTGAGGAGTTGCTTTGTCGGTGAGCTTTTTTTTTTTCCAATTTCCTTGTCAGCAGTATTTCTACCTCCCTGTTTTCAAACGTCGCTTTGTTCTATCTTTTGAAGACTCCAACCTATGCCTGTTTGTATGGTAAATTCCCGGGAGAAAATCAAGTCTTATCTGTCAGTTCAGGATGCTTTCCACTTATTTTTAAGGAAGAAAAGTCAACAACTCAAAAATTGTTAAAAGGGAGGGAGAACAACAAAATGGCAGGTAGCTGCTTTAATTTTCTTTCAAAGGCTTCCTGGCTGGGCTGCCCGGAGGAGGCCAGTTTCAGGGCTGACATTCAGGATTATCTGCGGGCAGCTGTACAGTACATTGCCCTGTTTCTCAGACCTTAGTCATCTGTTCACTACCAGTAAGACCAACCATTTACTTGTCATTTTTTTCTTTACATTGATGCATGTAATTTTACTCAGGGAAATGTGTTTTAAAAGGAAACCCTGAGTCAAGGGCAAGAAGAACTCTCTTTTATACCTCCAAGGGATTTATAGCAATTGAATTTGGGAAAGGAGCAGAAGAGGGCCGTGGCAAGGTGAATGCCCAGGAAATGCAGCTTGGGAGTGCAGCAGGCAGAGGAATATATGGGTGTGAATGGCTTTTCACTACCATGCACAACTGCCCCCAGTCCCACCTGCCTCAAAGAGAGATTGCCTAAGTCATAATTTCAAGAGCTGGACAATAGAAGCCCATTGTCCCCATGCAAAATATACATATACATACAAGTGTGTGCATCCCTTCTCCTAAGTGCCTTTTCTCCCTCTGCCCACTACAACCCCAAACTCTGGGCTCTACGCTGACTCATGCTCCCAAGGGAAGTAGCAAATTCTTATGAACAATAATATAGCCTACCACAGAACTAAAGTTAAAAATGAATGGATTCTTTATGGGATGCCTGGGTGGCTCAGTGGTTGAGCGTCTGCCTTTGGCCCAGGGCATGATCCTGGAGTCCCAGGATCAAGTGCCACATCAGGCTTCCTGCATGGAGCCTGCCTCTCCCTTGGCCTGTGTCTCTGCCTCTGTGTGTGTGTGTGTGTGTGTGTGTGTGTGTGTGTGTGTCTCATGAGTAAATAAATAAAATCTTTAAAAAACAAAATGGATTCTTTATTACTCAGAAACATGGATTACATGGCTATTCCCTTCTAACACCATGCAAGATATCCACATATTACTACTTTGTGCCCGATAACTTGTAGACTATGTGAACATTGAGAAAAGGGAAATTAATGCTACAGAAATTAACACTGTAATTTCAGAGAAATTACAGAGAATTTTAAGCAGAATGCATTTGCTCTGCTCTAACTTTAGAAGGATGGATTAAATTTTGATGGGACATCATGGTTGAATGGGGGAGGTTCTGTTTGGGGGAACAGCGTGAATGAAGCTAGGAAGAGCAAAAATGTCCAGGAGCAGCATACTGGGTATGACTGCATGTTGAATAACAAGTGTAGTGGGCAGTGGAAATAGTCAAATTATGAGACAATGTTGAAAAATTAGGTTGGGAATAAATAAGCTTTGTGCTCCATACGATGGAGAACCATCAAGTAGTTTCTACAAAGAAAGAATAACAATCATATTTATGATTCAGAGTTAACTCTAGTAACTGTATGCACAACTAGAGGGAAAAATCATTTTAGGGGCTATGACTATAGCTTACATAGCATGAAGGCCATGTCCGTTCATTTATCAGCCACCCAACAAATGTTTGTTGAGTTCCTTCTCTGAGTAGAGAATGGTGGACAATAAGAACTTACAGTCTACTGGAGAAAAGACCTTGATCAAACAGTCATGCAAATAAATGCAAGGTGGCATTTCCAATGGCTGTAAGTGCCCATTTGGAAGCTACATTTGGAAGATTTGACTTGGTCTTGGAACTTTTCCACAAGGAAATGACAGTTGATCCAAGGCCTAAAAAATTAATACAATTAGCCTGGGATAAAACAGGAGATTTTTCCCTGTAGAAAGAATATGCAAAAGTCCTCTGATGGTAGAAACATGACATTTAGAAAGAAATGAGAAAAATGTAGCACTGGGAAATAATAGTTGGTGGACATTTAGAGCCAAAAAAAGTCAAATGATATAGGGTCCCTTAGCCTATGTTAAATTATTTTTGCCTTTATTCCAAGAGCAAATGGAAGAAAGACACTGAAGGATTCTAAACAAAAAGGTGACATGATGGGGTTTGTGATAGATGATAGATAGATGATAGATGATAGATAGATAGATAGATAGATAGATAGATAGATAGATAGATGATAGATGATAGATAGATGCAAGAGAGACAACATTCAGTGTGAAGAATCCCACCATGAGGCTATTGTCATGCAACAAATGAGAGATGATCACAGCCTGGACAGGGTAGTGATGGAGGAAACCAACAGAAGTGGATAGATTCAAGGATATTTACAAATGAAATCAACAGGATTGATGACAGATTGAATATGGAGAGAGTAGGAGAGGGAAGCGTCAACAATGGGGTCTGACTTATACAACTGCATACTTGTTATGTTCTCTGAGACAAGGAATGACGGAAGGTGTGCATGCACAGATGATGGTGTGTGTGTGTGCGTGTGTTAAGTTCAAGCTACTTCTTTTCAGATCAAGAGCTGTTAAGTCAACAATATGTAGGAGGGTCTGGAGTTCAGTGAAAATAGTAAGGAAGGAGGGCATCAGGGTAGCAAGGCACCATATAAACCATTTTGGGACCAATAAGGTTCAGGTCTCCCAAGATAGATATCCCAAAGATAGCCACTGTATCCTGATTATATTGGAATGTTTTTATTTGCAAGTAACCAAATGGCTTAATTCAAACTGACTAAAATAATAAGGATGGTATTCTCTCATGTATTTGGCGGAATTAAGGTAGGGTGGACATGTGTGTTGTTCATCCAAAGACTCTATAATGTCAACATTTCTGTATCTGTGCATTGCCATTCTTGGTATTGTGTCCATGCTCAGAAGATGAAGGCTGCTATAGGTTCCAGTGTTGCCTCTAAACTTGACAATGCCCAGAGGAAGAAAACATGCCAATTCCTTTTGTGTTTCTCCCCTCAAGTCTCATAAGTTGGGATTTGCTCACATGCCAAGACCTGAGTCAATCACTGGCAAGAGGATGGGATGACAATGATTGGCTTTGACTAATAATATATGATAATATGTATGTTGGAGAGTCATCTACTGTGTCTTTTAAAACTGTGATAGATTAGATAGATGATGGGTAAATAGATAGATATGCATAATAATAATAGGCAATCATTGAAAGGTATGTCACATATTATAGTAAATTATTTACATACATAGCTTCATCTAATCCCCATCACAGTCTAAAAATACAAGCTGTATTTTTTAATTCCCATTTTACTGATGCAGAAACTGAGACTTGGAGAAGTTGAATAATTTGCTCAAGATTTAAACCACCAGAAGGTCGTTCAAATTTCATTACGTGTTTACTTCTCAAACTTATCAACTATGCAACACTGCCTTCCCTGACCTCTAAAAGAAATTTTAATATCGAGATTTTTTTAAATGCTATTTTGTAAACACACATATACATATGCACGGAAGACATGTATGTATACAACAATCTTTTTGCAAAGATTCTCATTCTGAGTTATCTCCTCTAGTTTTGTCATATGCATTTACATGTATGTGTTTACTTTGTAATTACAGTTTAGATTTTTAGCCTCTTTTCCCTCTTAACACTGTGTTGTACACATTTTTATTGTTTCTCTATTCTTTAGAATCACTTTTTAATAACTATATTTCAGGGAGCGACTATGCAATGATAATGTAAGCAATTATTCTCACACTGTCGCAGGGTATTTCCAATTTTATGTAGTACAGATTGCACTGTCTGTGCGAGTTTAGGCATGTCAGACAGTTTTCCCTCTTTCATTTGGGTTATTTCCTTATTTTCCATACAGACAAGGAAAAATGCTGGGCCAACAGGTATGAAGCATCTTATAGTTCTGGAAATGTCCCAACAAATTGCCCTGCAAAAATGTTGTACTCATTTGCACAGCCACACACAGTCTGTAAGTGTAGCATTAACATAACTATCTAGCCAGTGTGGGTTGTATGGACGACGACTATTTTTCATTACATAATAGAGATAAAATGGAACCTCTGTATTTTCTTCTGACAACCGAGGTTGAACATTTTCCTGTATATTTAATTCCTATCTGTTTTTCCTCCTATGAGGAAACTCCCTCCTTCTACCTCTCCTCCCTGTCTCTCATGTGATTAAGGATTTCTAAGAAGTGGGGGCTGGGGAGGTAGGGTTCCATAGAAGGGAGTGCCCCTGTGAGACAGAAAGTTCTCTCGAAGCATGGTCTTTTTAAGGACCCAGGAACCCATTCTGAGCACATGGGCAGCAAAGCCAGAGATGTGAGGGCCCTTAATGGGGCTCTTAGGGGAGATGCTGTTACTGAGATTTATTTGGCTCCTACCAGGCTGTAAATTCATTTCGTAGTTCAGTTTCACCATATGCCATAAATAACCAGAGCTGTGTAAACAAATGTCACCCAGGCATGGGAACCAGCCAAAATTAAACTTAAAAAAATGCTAATAGCCTGGTGCAATTACTTGTTTTTTGTGCATGTCATGCACCAAGGTCACGCTTGACCCTCCCAAACCTGCACACACACACACACACACACACATACACATGCACACACACATGCATGTACACACACGCACACATGCACACATACACACTAACACATGAGCAAACACACACACACACACACCATTGCCTGGGAAGAAAATGGCCTTGTAGGACCATTCTAACCACATGCAAGGGAATGAAGAAAGATGTTGACAGATATATAATTGCTAGAAAAAACTAACGTTTTTCCTTAAGCAATTCTTCAGCTCTAACAGAGCATTTCCGGGGAGGTATGTGAAAAAATAAGTAGAGTCACAGAAAGAGGGGCTTGCCGCCAGCTTTCCTGTCACCGCCATCATCTTAGGTGAGGAAGCATGTGGCTTTAATCAGGTGTCTCAGTGGGAAGTGAAGATTAATAGGAACACACAACCAAAATCAAGAGGCACCAATCAGGGGCACAGTGTAGTGACCCAGGTTTGCAATCAAGGGCTTCAAAAGCAGCCTCAGCCCCACTCAATTCCAAGTGATTCTTAATGATTCAGGGACCTAGAAGTTTCCATACAAGTTTTGGAAATAAAAACTATGCCACTGGACCATGCAAGATGAATGCAATCAGGAATTTTAGGTGATTATGTCTGTACCATGCATCCCTCCCATGTGCCTGACAATGAAGATGAACCCTCAGAGCAATCCTGGCTGTTTCCCAAAGGCGTGGCAGGTCCTGATCTCAGGTCAGCTTAACTCCAAAACCCTGGTCTTTTCCTCCCTTGTGCTGATGATGCTGTGGTCACCATGTTAGTATCATGATTTGGGAGATTTCCCCCATGCACTGTCTCATGATATTTTTACTCAACAAACATTTGAGAGTTGTTCTGGACTGAATATTTGTGTTCTCCCAAAGTTCCTGTGTTAAAATCCCAATCCCCAACATGATACTATTAGATAGAACGTAGGGCCTTGGGGAGGTGATAAGGTCATGAGGGTGAAGACCTCATGAATGAGATCAGTGGCCTTATAAAGGAGACCCCAGAGAGATCTGTCTCCCCATCCACCAGGTGAACACACTGCGAGAAGATGGCCATCTATGAACCAGGAAGCAGGCCTCACCAGAGACCAAATCTGCCAGCACCTCATATCTGTATTTCTAGCCTCCAAAAGTATAAAAATTAAATGTCTTTGTTTAGAAGCCACCCCATTTACGGTATTCTGTTAGCAGCCTAGAATGGACTAATACAAGGACCTACTCTATGTTGGGCACTGTGCTTATAAATAACACACAAACCATACCCTCGATATGCTTCAGATCTGGTGTAGGGAAGAGAAGAATTTTTTAAATTAAACTGTAGTATGAAACACACAACAATGGGGATAATCAAAGGTGCTAAGTGGACACTTAGGAGGAGCTTGACTTGCCCTTAAGAAACTGAGGCTCAGGGGGAGGAGCAAGATGGAGGAAGAGTAGGGTCTCCAAATCACCTGTCTCCACCAAATTACCTAGAAAACCTTCAAATTATCCTGAAAATCTATCAATTCGGCCTGAGATTTAAAGAGAGACCACCTGGAATGCTACAGTGAGAAGAGTTCACGCTTCTATCAAGGTAGGAAGACGGGGAAAAAGAAATAAAGAAACAAAAGGCCTCCAAGGGGGAGGGGCCCGCGAGGAGCCGGGCTGAGGCCGGGGCGAGTGTCCCCAGGACAGGAGAGCCCCGTCCCGGAGACGCAGGAGCTGCACCGACCTTCCCGGGCGGAAAGGGGCTCGCAGGGAGGTGGAGCAGGACCCAGGAGGGAGGGGATGCCCTCGGGCTCCCCGGGACAGTAACAGAAACCTGCGCCCCGGGAGAGTGCGCCGAGCTCCCTAAGGGCTGCAGCGCGCACGGCGGGACCCGGAGCAGCTCGGAGGGGCTCGGGGGCGGCTCCGCGGAGGGGGCTGCGCGGCCCCGGGAACAGCTCGGAGGGGCTCGGGGGGAGGAAGAGGCTCCGCGGAGGGGGCTGCGCGGTTCCAGGAGCAGCTCGGGGGGGCTCGGGCGGCAGCTCCGCGGAGGGGGTTGCGCGGCCCGGGAGCGCGAATCCACCAGCGCAGACCCCGGAGCACAGGGCGCCGGGACACAGCCCAGGATCCCGCCTCCCCCGGGACAGGCAGAGGCCGGGAGGGCCCAGGACAGCGAGGACGCTCCTGCCCCAGCTGAGCAGATCAGCGGCCCCGGCCCGGAGCCTCCAGGCCCTGCAGACGGAGAGCTCCGGAGTTCCTGCCGGAGCTGAATCCAGGTTTCCAGAGCTGGCCCCGCCACTGGGGCTGTTCCTCCTGCGGCCTCACGGGGTAAACACCCCCCACTGAGCCCTGCACCAGGCTGGGGCACAGCAGCTCCCCCAACTGCTAACACCTGAAAATCAGCACAACAGGCCCCTCCCCCAGAACACCAGCTAGACTGACAACTTCCAGGAGAAGCCAAGGGACTTAAAGTACACAGAATCAGAAGATGAGAAAAAAAAAAGATTCTTTTTTTGTTTTGTTTTGTTTTTTTGTTTTGTTTTGCTTTTTGATTTGTTTCCTTCCCCCACCCCCTTTTTTTCTCCTTTCTTTTTCTTTCTCTTTTTCTTCTTTTCTTTTCTTTTTTTCGTTTTTTTCCCCTTTTTTTTCTCTTTCTCTTTTCTTTCCTTCTTTCTCTCCTCTCTTTTTCTCTTTTTCCCAATACAACTTGCTTTTGGCCACTCTGCACTGAGCAAAATGACTAGAAGGAAAACCTCACCTCAAAAGAAAGAATCAGAAACAGTCCTCTCTCCCACAGAGTTACAAAATCTGGATTACAATTCAATGTCAGAAAGCCAATTCAGAAGCACTATTATACAGCTACTGGTGGCTCTAGAAAAAAGTATAAAGGACTCAAGAGACTTCATGACTGCAGAATTTAGAGCTAATCAGGCAGAAATTAAAAATCAATTGAATGAGATGCAATCCAAACTAGAAGTCCTAACGACGAGGGTGAACGAGGTGGAAGAACGAGTGAGTGACCTAGAAGACAAGTTGATAGCAAAGAGGGAAACTGAGGAAAAAAGAGACAAACAATTAAAAGACCATGAAGATAGATTAAGGGAAATAAACGACAGCCTGAGGAAGAAAAACCTACGTTTAATTGGGGTTCCCGAGGGCGCCGAAAGGGACAGAGGGCCAGAATATGTATTTGAACAAATTCTAGCTGAAAACTTTCCTAATCTGGGAAGGGAAACAGGCATTCAGATCCAGGAAATAGAGAGATCCCCCCCTAAAATCAATAAAAACCGTTCAACACCTCGACATTTAATAGTGAAGCTTGCAAATTCCAAAGATAAAGAGAAGATCCTTAAAGCAGCAAGAGACAAGAAATCCCTGACTTTTATGGGGAGGAGTATTAGGGTAACAGCAGACCTCTCCACAGAGACCTGGCAGGCCAGAAAGGGCTGGCAGGATATATTCAGGGTCCTAAATGAGAAGAACATGCAACCAAGGATACTTTATCCAGCAAGGCTCTCATTCAAAATGGAAGGAGAGATAAAGAGCTTCCAAGACAGGCAGCAACTAAAAGAATATGTGACCTCCAAACCAGCTCTGCAAGAAATTTTAAGGGGGGCTCTTAAAATTCCCCTTTAAGAAGAAGTTCAGTGGAACAGTCCACAAAAACAAGGACTGAATAGATATCATGATGACACTAAACTCATATCTCTCAATAGTAACTCTGAATGTGAACGGGCTTAATGACCCCATCAAAAGGCGCAGGGTTTCAGACTGGATAAAAAAGCAGGACCCATCTATTTGCTGTCTACAAGAGACTCATTTTAGACAGAAGGACACCTACAGCCTGAAAATAAAAGGTTGGAGAACCATTTACCATTCGAATGGTCCTCAAAAGAAAGCAGGGGTAGCCATCCTTATATCAGATAAACTAAAATTTACCCCAAAGACTGTAGTGAGAGATGAAGAGGGACACTATATCATACTTAAAGGATCTATTCAACAAGAGGACTTAACAATCCTCAATATATATGCCCCGAATGTGGGAGCTGCCAAATATATCAATCAATTATTAACCAAAGTGAAGAAATACTTAGATAATAATACACTTATACTTGGTGACTTCAATCTAGCTCTTTCTATACTCAATAGGTCTTCTAAGCACAACATCTCCAAAGAAACGAGAGCTTTAAATGATACACTGGACCAGATGGATTTCACAGATATCTACAGAACTTTACATCCAAACTCAACTGAATACACATTCTTCTCAAGCGCACATGGAACTTTCTCCAGAATAGACCACATATTGGGTCACAAATCGGGTCTGAACCGATACCAAAAGATTGCGATTGTCCCCTGCATATTCTCGGACCATAATGCCTTGAAATTAGAACTAAATCACAACAAGAAGTTTGGAAGGACCTCAAACACGTGGAGGTTAAGGACCATCCTGCTAAAAGATAAAAGGGTCAACCAGGAAATTAAGGAAGAATTAAAAAGATTCATGGAAACTAATGAGAATGAAGATACAACCGTTCAAAATCTTTGGGATGCAGCAAAAGCAGTCCTAAGGGGGAAATACATCGCAATACAAGCATCCATTCAAAAACTGGAAAGAACTCAAATACAAAAGCTAACCTTACACATAAAGGAGCTAGAGAAAAAACAGCAAATAGATCCTACACCCAAGAGAAGAAGGGAGTTAATAAAGATTCGAGCAGAACTCAACGAAATCGAGACCAGAAGAACTGTGGAACAGATCAACAGAACCAGGAGTTGGTTCTTTGAAAGAATTAATAAGATAGATAAACCATTAGCCAGCCTTATTAAAAAGAAGAGAGAGAAGACTCAAATTAATAAAATCATGAATGAGAAAGGAGAGATCACTACCAACACCAAGGAAATACAAACGATTTTAAAAACATATTATGAACAGCTATACGCCAATAAATTAGGCAATCTAGAAGAAATGGACGCATTCCTGGAAAGCCACAAACTACCAAAACTGGAACAGGAAGAAATAGAAAACCTGAACAGGCCAATAACCAGGGAGGAAATTGAAGCAGTCATCAAAAACCTCCCAAGACACAAGAGTCCAGGGCCAGATGGCTTCCCAGGGGAATTTTATCAAACGTTTAAAGAAGAAACCATACCTATTCTCCTAAAGCTGTTTGGAAAGATAGCAAGAGATGGAGTACTTCCAAATTCATTCTATGAGGCCAGCATCACCTTAAGAGAACGAGTGACAAAGACCCCACCAAAAAGGAGAATTACAGACCAATATCCCTGATGAACATGGACGCAAAAATTCTCAACAAGATACTGGCCAATAGGATCCAACAGTACATTAAGAAAATTATTCACCATGACCAAGTAGGATTTATCCCTGGGACACAAGGCTGGTTCAACACCCGTAAAACAATCAATGTGATTCATCATATCAGCAAGAGAAAAAGCAAGAACCATATGATCCTCTCATTGGATGCAGAGAAAGCATTTGACAAAATACAGCATCCATTCCTGATCAAAACTCTTCAGAGTGTAGGGATAGAGGGAACATTCCTAGACATCTTAAAAGCCATCTATGAAAAGCCCACAGCAAATATCATTCTCAATGGGGAAGCACTGGGAGCCTTTCCCCTAAGATCAGGAACAAGACAGGGATGTCCACTCTCACCACTGCTGTTCAACATAGTACTGGAAGTCCTAGCCTCAGCAATCAGACAACAAAAAGACATTAAAGGAATTCAAATTGGCAAAGAAGAAGTCAAACTCTCCCTCTTCGCCGATGACATGATACTCTACATAGAAAACCCAATAGTCTCCACCCCAAGATTGCTAGAACTCATACAGCAATTCGGTAGCGTGGCAGGATACAAAATCAATGCCCAGAAGTCAGTGGCATTTCTATACACTAGCAATGAGACTGAAGAAAGAGAAATTAAGGAGTCAATCCCATTTACAATTGCACCCAAAAGCATAAGATACCTAGGAATAAACCTAACCAAAGATGTAAAGGATCTATACCCTCAAAACTATAGAACACTTCTGAAAGAAATTGAGGAAGACACAAAGAGATGGAAAAATATTCCATGCTCATGGATTGGCAGAATTAATATTGTGAAAATGTCAATGTTACCCAGGGCAATATACACGTTTAATGCAATCCCTATCAAAATACCATGGACTTTCTTCAGAGAGTTAGAACAAATTATTTTAAGATTTGTGTGGAATCAGAAAAGACCCCGAATAGCCAGGGGAATCTTAAAAAAGAAAACCATATCTGGGGGCATCACAATGCCAGATTTCAGGTTGTACTACAAAGCTGTGGTCATCAAGACAGTGTGGTACTGGCACAAAAACAGACACATAGATCAGTGGAACAGAATAGAGAACCCAGAAGTGGACCCTGAACTTTATGGTCAACTAATATTCGATAAAGGAGGAAAGACTATCCATTGGAAGAAAGACAGTCTCTTCAATAAATGGTGCTGGGAAAATTGGACATCCACATGCAGAAGAATGAAACTAGACCACTCTCTTTCACCATACACAAAGATAAACTCAAAATGGATGAAAGATCTAAATGTGAGACAAGATTCCATCAGAATCCTAGAGAAGAACACAGGCAACACCCTTTTTGAACTCAGCCATAGTAACTTCTTGCAAGATACATCCACGAAGGCAAAAGAAACAAAAGCAAAAATGAACTATTGGGACTTCATCAAGATAAGAAGCTTTTGCACAGCAAAAGATACAGTCAACAAAACTCAAAGACAACCTACAGAATGGGAGAAGATATTTGCAAATGACATATCAGATAAAGGGCTAGTTTCCAAGATCTATAAAGAACTTATTAAACTCAACACCAAAGAAACAAACAATCCAATCATGAAATGGGCAAAAGACATGAACAGAAATCTCACAGAGGAAGACATAGACATGGCCAACATGCATATGAGAAAATGCTCTGCATCACTTGCCATCAGGGAAATACAAATCAAAACCACAATGAGATACCACCTCACACCAGTGAGAATGGGGAAAATTAACAAGGCAGGAAACAACAAATGTTGGAGAGGATGCGGAGAAAAGGGAACCCTCATACACTGTTGGTGGGAATGTGAACTGGTGCAGCCACTCTGGAAAACTGTGTGGAGGTTCCTCAAACAGTTAAAAATATACCTGCCCTACGACCCAGCAATTGCACTGTTGGGGATTTACCCCAAAGATACAAATGCAATTAAATGCCGGGACACCTGCACCCCGATGTTTATAGCAGCAATGGCCACGATAGCCAAACTTTGGAAGGAGCCTCGGTGTCCAACGAAAGATGAATGGATAAAGAAGATGTGGTTTATGTATACAATGGAATATTACTCAGCTATTAGAAATGACAAATACCCACCATTTGCTTCAACGTGGATGGAACTGGAGGGTATTATGCTGAGTGAAGTAAGTCAGTCGGAGAAGGACAAACATTATATGTTCTCATTCATTTGGGGAATAAAAATAATGTGAAAGGGAATATAAGGGAAGGGAGAAGAAATGTGTGGGAAATATCAGAAAGGGAGACAGAACGTAAAGACTGCTAACTCTGGGAAACGAACTAGGGGTGGTAGAAGGGGAGGAGGGCGGGGGGTGGGAGTGAATGGGTGACGGGCACTGGGGGTTATTCTGTATGTTAGTAAATTGAACACCAATAAAAAATAAATTAAAAAAAATAAAAATAAATAAAAATAAAAATAAATTAAAAAAATAAAAAAAATAAAAAGAAACTGAGGCTCAGAGAATTTTCCTCACATAGCTAGGAAGCAGCAGAGCTGGCACCAGCATCACACTGGGTGTCAGTTTTCCCAGCTGTAAAGTGGGAATGATGCTAACATAGGCTTCTTGTAAGGTCTCAGGGAATGCATGAAAGTATTTTATGAAATGTAAAGAACAATAAGGGTTTGTGATCCTCTTACTGTTATTTCCAGGCTATGACAGACCAGCCCAGGTATTTGGAGGGGAAGAGTAGAAAGAGGGTTATAGAGATCAAAACATGGGTGCAATATGGTCAATCTATCTGATTTAACTTCCATGTTCATTCATATAACCAATTAAGATATATCAAAGGCCTACAATGTACATAGCACCTAAAAGGCTCTAGGGATATAGCAGTGAATGAAGCAGTGAAACCACCAATTCCACATCCCTTAGACAGCAAATAATCTTCACACATGCCACAAAGGCAGAGTCTGGGAAACATGAAGGCTTATGGAAGGGAGGTGGCCTTGCTCCGGAAGGACAAGGAATACTTCCCTGAGGAGGTATGATCACATTGAGAGCCAGAAGTTGGATAAGAGTTCCAGGTAGAAGGAAGAGCATATGATGGAGGCCCTGAGACAGGAAGAAGCTTCGCTGCAAAGGCCAAAGTAGCTGGAGTCAAGGAGCAAGGTCAAGAGTGAAGGAAGCTAAGATCTTATAAACACAAGGGTGGGTGGGGGAATGGGTAGCTGGTAAAGGGCTTAACACAAAGGTGCACTGTTGAATGATTTACCTTCTTAAAAGCTCACCGTGGCTCTCTATCCTGGGATCAGATGGAAAGGATGCAAGATTGGATGTGGAGAGACCAGTGAGGAGGTGATCACTCTGGCCCAGGAAAGAAAGGATGGAGCATGGACTATGGAGTTGACAGTGGAGATGGAGCTCCTTCAGGAACACATGCTAGAGGAATAGAAGATCTTCCAGATCATTAACCTTTCCCATCAAACTGAATATCCCCACCCCTCAGGCCAGTCCCTTGTACATAAAGGAGTCCTCAATCTATGTGTTTCTTTGAACTGACTTGTGGATGGGATGTGCCAGCAGTGAGCATCCCTAAGTTTTCAGATGGGTATAAGTTGGAAAGCATGGAAAAGAAAAATGCTTGAATCCAATCCAGACTGTTTTTCCTCTTCTTAAATGTCAGCCCTTCTTGTCACCTAATTCTGAGTGATTTTCAGATGAAGGCAACTTAACCTGTGTCCTGCCTTCTAAACCATATCTGCCTGGAGGAAATTAAACTGCTGTGTCCATGCAGCATAACCCTTGGCAGAAAAGAGACAGTGCTTCACAGGCTTGTGCTGGCATCCAGTTTTTTAATAACCATGTCTATTCAGTCAAGACATCCTCATTGCTCTCCCAGAGAAATGCCTCCCCCCATCTCTGCATCTTATATATTTCAAGGGCCTGCAGTGCTCTCTGAGGGTGACAGAGAACAGGGATGATGGCCACCTCTTTGTGTGGACTTCTAAGATCCTGCAGAGGGCATTTGTAGTATGACCTGTGCCTGGACAATTTCAATAGACATGTAGTAGGCCGACTACTTCATTTAGGGGATGGGGAAACTGGGCATCTGGGTGGCTCAGTGGTTGAGCATCTGCCTTTGGCTCAGGGTGTGATCCTGGGGTCCTGGGATTGAGTTCTGCATCAGGGTCCCCACAGGAAGCCTGTTTCTCCCTCTGTCTGTGTCTCTGTGTGTGTCTCTCATGAATAAATGAATAATTTTTTTAAACTTTTTGAAAAGGAGATGGGGAAACCGAGGCCCACCAAGGCAAGTGAGGTGATAGCACTTGTCATGCATCAGGTTTCCTAGAAGCTGGGCCTGAGGTAGGGGAGAGACCTGGAGGGGAGCGAGGTGGGTAGGAAACTAGATCACAGCATGGCTTCATTCAAAGCGTACACTCAGCTTGATTCCTCTGGGAGCTCAGAGTATATAAACTGCAGCACAAAAGTTGTCCTTCCCAAATGCAAGAGAGCTGGGGACTTAGTGCCACACAATAGTCATTGGTCTTGGGCTGCACCCTGAGGTGGATGGGAAATTTGATCCATGTTTCTGACATGGAGCCTAAAGTCCTATTAAGTCAGAGTTGGCTGGACAGTTTCCACACCAGAGATTACAACTTGGAAACATGTTAGTCTCTGCCACCTGGAACACCAGAAGTGTGGGTTTGGTGGAAAACTCAGGAATGGAATGTGGAGAGGGAAGTGGAGTAACGGGCACGAGCCACAGACTGTGATGTCCTCCAGGTCAGTGGCAATGCCTCCTCATGTTGGCATGTCCAGTGCCCAGCCAGCAACTGGCATTTAAAGTCCGTAAGAAGAGGGGTGCTTGGGTGGCTGGGTTGGTTAAGCATCTGCCTTTGGCTCAGGTCATGATCTCAGAGTTCTGGGATCGAGCCCCACATCAGAATCCCTACTCAGCAGGCAATCTGCTTCTCTCTCTCCTTCTGCCCCTCCCTCGCTGCTCATGCTCTCTCTCACTTGCTCAAGTAAATATATAAAATCCTAAAAAATAAAAAAAATAAAAAAATAAACATAAAGAATGAAGACAAAGGGAGGGAGAGAGAAAAAAAAGGGAGGGAGAGAAAGAAAAGGGGACAAGGCAGTTGGGCAAGTATCAGGGAAGTACCATAGTTATTTTATTTTAATTCCTGTGATTCCCCAAATTTCCTAACTTTAGGTAGCAATGAGAATACTCCTAAAGATGTATAAATGAACCTGCAAAAATGGCCAGATGAAGAAGTTTCCAAAGAAAGAGGAGAAAAAGCAAGGGAAACCAATGTTCAAGAAGCCAATTGAGGTCAAGGGGACATGGCAGCAGTGTCACACCTGCCAAAAAGTCAGGCATAAAAGGATGGGGGATGCCTGGGTGGCTCAGAGGTTGAGCGCCTGCCTTCGGCCCAGGACATGATCCTGGAGTCCCGGCATCGAGTCACATCCGACTCCCTGCATGGAGCCTGCTTCTCTCTCTGCCTATGTCTCTGCCTCTGTGTGTGTGTGTCTCTCATGAATAAATAGATGGAATCTAAAAAAAAAAAAAAAAAAAAGAGAAAGAAAGAAAGAAAGAAAGAAAGAAAGAAAGAAAGAAAGAAAGAAAGAGAAAGAAAGAAAGAAAGAAAAGGATGGAAGAGTTCTTTTTTTTAAAATTTTTTATTTGTTTATGATAGTCACACAGAGAGAGAGAGAGAAGCGGAGACATAGGCAGAGGGAGAAGCAGTCTCCATGCACCAGGAGCCCGACGTGGGATTCGATCCCGGGTCTCCAGGATCACACCCTGGGCCAAAGGCAGGCGCTAAACCGCTGCGCCACCCAGGGATCCCAATGGAAGAGTTCTTATGGGATATGTCACCAAGGAGATGACAAGCAACTTTCTTCAGCAAGAGCAGTCCTTGATTCCGTGAGCTGCTATTTATTCATTCCCATGGCTGTGACCTCCCAGGGGAGGGAGGCAATGCTGGAGAGAAGGGACCCACGGATCTTTCATGCACCCCCCCATGTGGGGGATGGGATCCTGCTTAAAGAGCACCCCCAGCGCACCCCCTCCCAAGTCAGGAATTGGAGCTAAGAGTAAAAGCATTCCATATGTTCCCATTAGCTACAACCTCATTATCGTGCCTCGCCTTGCAACATAGCCCTCCAGTTAATGAAATGTGGTGCTGGGACAAATGAGTCCGTGTGGGGAGGGGCCCTGACGGTGGTACTGAGCTTGAGGTTTTGTCACTAGTGATTGCTCGCCACCGCCCAGCCCGTCCCAGAAAGAGAAAGAGCTAAGAGAGAAGGGGAGAAGAGAGACAGAACTTGAAACAGCCTCCAAATCCAAACAACAAAAACAGCAATCGCTATATTTCAAGCCAGTGCAAATTAGACTAAGCGGCCACAGAAGCCAAATGGAAACCGTAATTCTTCTAGTCCCTTGCTGCTCCAACACGTGTAATAGGTTTGGCAGGGAGTCAAGGAAAACGGGGGCCAACCCGTGGTATGTTTCAAAGAATCTAAAGGCTGCTCGCTGTGGGAAAGACAGATTTCTGCCCAGCTCAGAGGAGGGATGTCTGGACCGGGCTCCAGTGGTCCCCTTCGCCATTGGAAGAGGGTCCCGGGTCTCCTAGAGACTGGAAGCCCACAGGAAGAGGCTGGCATGTTCAGTGCCAACAGGAGTCTTGCAAGGCCAGGGCCGAGTTTGAGTGGGAGAGCCTGCAGACCACCCAGGACCAGAATGCTATGAAACTGCCTCCTTCCAGGAAGGCTGAGAATGGTGCAGAGGAGGCTGCCAGGAAATGCTCCCGGTTAGATTTGTCACAAAAGAGAGGGAGGAGAGGAGAGGACATGGGAGGGAGCTATCTGTTCTCCGTTCAGGCACTCTGCGGGGCATTCTCGTGAACCCTGGGGACAGCTGTCAGCCTGCTTGCCCCCCAGAAGAAAGTGAGGGCCGGAGAGCTCACAAGCCTCACCTCGGTTTACAGACCCTTGAGAGTCTGGACTTCGACCCAGCTCTTTGTGACTGCAAAGCTCTTGCTCGCTTCTTTATCCCAAGGTTGGCCAACTTTTTCTGTAAAGCTCCAGAAAGCAAATATTTTCAGTTTTGTGGGCCAGATGGTCTCTGCTGCACCTACTCAGCTCTGCTATTGTAGTGCAAAAGCAGCCATAGAGCCATAGACAATATGTAAACGAATGGGCATGGCTGTATTCCAATAAAACTTTATTTACAAAGCCAGGAGGTGGGCCAGATTTGGCATGCGGGCCATCATTGGCTACCCTTGCCCCCACACTAATGCAAAAAGAAACAAAAAGGATATTGCAGGGGCTCACAGTTGGGGTGAAGGGGGAGGAAGTGATTTTAACACTCCAACAAATGCTACTGGAATAAGTGTGCTGACAAACCAGCTGGCCATATGGCATAAGAGTTCAAGTGTGGATTTTATGTAACTGAGCCCTGCATATCAGTCCAGATTTGCCTCTGTACTGGTTAGATAATTTGTGGCAGATTACGTGACCTTTTCTTGTCTTTGTTTCCTTTTGGATTGCATGGAGATGATAGCTGAGGCTATCTCAACAGTTTCATAAGAATTAATGAGATAATCCTTGCAATGTGCTTAACATAGTCTTTGACACATAATAAACACTCAGTAAATTAAATATCAGCTGCAGTTCCATCAGTGGATACTTAATCATCAGTGGCCCTGCAAAGCGGTGCTCGTCACTTAATCTCTGGTAGGATTAAGGATGGTGCTGAGGTCATGAAGCTGGGAAGGGTCAGTGCTAGATAAGGAGCTGACATCTCTCCATGTCTTGGGTTCCTGTGTACTTCACCCCACACTGAGAGGCAGAAGTACCCCAAGACAGGACTTCTGGGAGACAGGAATATGATCAGAAAGACCTCACTGCCAGCACCAAAATGGGGGGACCTGACTCTTCCCGTGTTGCCTGCAGAGTCCCGAAGGAGCATTGTCCAGAGCTTTTGCCTGGACCAGGGACCAGTCCTGGTCTCTGGAGGCCACACTCTTGATTTTGCCAGCCTCAGAAACACCTGGGTGTGAAAGGCCTCCTCCTCTGATAATGCTGCGTGATTGTGGAAGCTGTGGGTGCAGAGCTGGCCAGCTGGCTAGCTTCACTGGTCCGCGATCTCCGGAATGTGGCAGAAAGGAATGGTGGCATTCTGTTCTTCCAGACGAGGCAGGCAGCAAAGCCACTGGTGTCCAAGTGTTTCAGGAGCTCAGTTATTAAGTGCTCATGCTCAAAGCACACTGGGCAGAAAAAGCCAAGGGGTTTTAATCAGAAAACTTAAACAGAATTTGAAAAATCACTTCTTTGCTTGCTTCCTGGCACAGGCCTCTCTTTCTGCAAATTTGGGGGATGTATATTAGCTTCCTGTGGCTTCTGCAACAAATTACCACAAACGGGGTAGCTTAATAAAAAAAGCAGGACTTTATTCTCTTACCGTTCTGGATGCTAAACGCCTAAAAATTCAGGTGACACCAGGGCCGTACTCCACCTGGATGTCTGGAGGGCAGTCCTGTTCCTTGCCTCTTCCAGCTTCGGGTGGCTGCCCTGGCATTCTTAGACTTGAGGCCCCAACTCGACCATCCTTGCATCCATCTTCACATAGCCTTCTCCTCTACCTGTCTCTCTCTTAAAAGGTTGTTGGATGTATGGCACACCCAGGTAACCCAGGATGATCTCTTCATCTCAAGATCCTTAATTTAAACACATCTGTAAAGACTCTTTTTCCAAATAAAGTCACTTTCACAGGCACTGGGGGTTAGGACGTGGACCTATCTTGTAAAGGGACACTATTCAGTCTCCTTCTGGGTGTCTCATGGTCTGATTCAGAACAAAGCAGTTTTTTTCTAATTCTGGAGAATCCTTAAATGTCAGAGTGTGATGGGGCAGTAGACAACATCCACTGCCCCCTCAATACTACTCCTCCATTTTTCCCACAAGAAGTGCAATACTCTGTCCCAAGATGCTCTACTCCAAGCAGCAGAACTAAGCCTAGAATCTGGCCTTCCCAGCCTAGCTCCCTCTCCTTGTACTTTTCCACTGTTCTCTCTGGGGAATAAGCTCACCTCCAGGGCTCTACCTCCCATGCTTCTGCTTGCTTTGACCAGGTCAACCCCAGCCAGCTCAATGCGATTGTGCTTTTAGAAAATGCTTCATGCTGTCATGCCAGGCCAATGTCACCTTCTCCCTAGAACTTGCGTTGCTATGGATTTCAACTGAGTTTCGAACATAGTTTTTGGAGCAGAGTTGTGTTTGAGCAAACTGATTCTTCTTCCTCTGTCCTCTCTGATCAGGTGATGATTTATCCAAATGCTCACAGGAAGAGGTTGGCTTGAATCATGGGCATGGTGGCTGAAGACAAAAGCAAAAGGCCTCCATTCCATTGTTCTCCTGTGAGTATAGTCACCATCAACTACTGACTGCAGAAAATAAACAAAGGAGACTTGAGGACTTTAGAGGGAGCCCGCTGTCAAGCCTCTGGAGTTTTACAGAAAATTGATGTGTGCATATTGTGTTACAAACACCGCGTGAGCACATTTTTATGGAAAAATAAATGGTAGATCAATAAATATCTATTAAGTGCCTATCATGCGTTCCAGCCATGTAAGTGGAGCTGATAGTTTAGAGGAGTTTACATAGGGCAAGCATTTCTTTGTTTATCTACCCAGTGATGATGGGAATTTAGAACGACAATGGCTAAATTCAGGTCACGAATACAAGAAATCTCATCAGAAGATGGGGCTGTGGTCATAGTGGGAGTTAGTATGTGCTCATGGCTCTGAAGGCTTAGGAGCCAGACCTGGTGTGTGTCAAAGCAAGGATGTGCTGCTCCATAGTCCATTGCCTGATGGGACCCCCGGGGTGCTGCCCAGCCACAGGAACACAGAGCAGCCTTGAGGCTGGCTCTTGAAATAGCTACACTGTCCCCATGTCGTTGAGGTAAATGGAGTTTTGCTGACTGAGGTCGCCCAGACATTCCCACTGCCTGTCAGCAGCAAAATACTTAATGAAGCGACACACTTAATGGAGGATATGTATATGCCATGGTGTGTTCTCTTAATTAAAATTTTAATATGTTTGTGGTAAGAGGGCTTGAGAAAAGGGAATTCAGTGCATTCAGAGTGCTTAATCCAAAGATGGGGTAACGCCCAGTAACTGGCAGCCCTTGTTATGAAGAGGACTCTAAAGCTGACTATCTCGGAGGATCCCCTGAAGGTGGAACCAAGGGGTTGTGGGTCTATGGAGGGTCTGACCACCCCCCCACCTCAATTCAATGTCATGAGAGTAAAGGCTCCCCTTTCCTCCCTTCATAGTCTCCAGCCCCCAGATCTCTGCCTGAAAAGGAGCAGGCTCAGGATGAGCACCTGGCTGGCACAGCTGACACTGCCATGGTGCCTTGAAAGTGCAGAATGAGTTCTAACTAGTTGTGGGATGCTGAGAAAGACACAGCCCTTGCCTCCGCTTTGGGGTTTTCAACTGATAAATGTTTTTTTTGTTTTGTTTTGTTTTGTTTTAACCACTTGATCTCTGTGATCTACTCTGGCCCGCATTCATGTAAATGATTCCATGACTCCTTGTTCAAAGCCAGAAATCTTAGTTAAATTGCATGGGGATTGGTGTCATCACACTAGACTTCTGAAGTTATTTAACAATGAAGATGATCCTTTACCATAATGTGCTTTTCATCTAATAAGGGAGATAGAGCCTACTCTCCCCAAGTGGAAACTATTAAAGAATAAGTAAAGAGTTCAAAAATAATATATTTTTTATGGCTAAAGGTAATTCTAAACAAGACATTACTGTTCACAAAATAAATAGTCTAGGTCAGGGGTTAGCAAATCCCTGCCCGAGAGCCAAATTCAGCCCCCACCTGATTTTGAGAAGAACATTTTATTGGAATACGGTCCCCCCTGTTTGTTTCAGGATCCTCTCTGGGTACTTTGCTAGCACAATAGCAGAGTTAAGTAGCTGCAGCAGAACCATGTTGCTCACAAAGCCCAAAATGTTTATTGTCTGGCCCTTTACAAAGTTTACCAGCCCACGTTCATATGAAAAAAGATATATCCTCAAAAAAGGCTACATTAAGGTGAGCTTCAGTGGTCTGGGAAGGCTCTCTGGGGTGGCAGGGAGCCCTAAGAAGTGGCCAGGTAATGGAGAGGGACAGAGAAAGGAAAATCTCATAATTAGAATCATAGTGTGGAGGGAAACTTAGAGGCATCTGTGTAGCTTTCCCTCAGGATGGAATCCTCTTCAGATCACGCCTGACAGATGCCTGTTGGGACAGCTTGTGCTGGAGCTCTTGCAGCTGCAAACATACCACGCAGACAACAGCAGCCATGGTGTTCCACTCACGGCGGGCAGGCCATGATGGCTGTGAGCGCTTCCTTCTAAGACACTGAAATCCATTTCTCTGACTCCTGCTTGACTGTCCTTCCAGCTGTCAACCCTCAGGTATTTGGAAAGGTAAATTAGCTACTTCCAAAGTCGTCTCTACAGCAGATGAAACTTCCCATAGAGCAGTTCCCATATATGGTTCCCAGGCCCTTGGCCATCATTACTGGTCTCCTCTAAACACAGTCTTGGCTGTGCCTACCATTCCCAGGACAGGACCACAGGCCAACCTCACTGATGCAGGGGTCTCAGTCTTCTGTGGATCTCTGGCTCTTTTCTCTCTCTTTCCCAACTACTTCCCTCAAGTGTCTGAAAGAGCCCTGTCTTTAGCATCTTACAGACCTTCATATAAATCCTGATTCTCATTTCTACATCCAAGCTTCCATTCCCTCATCTTTTTAATACAGATAGACAGCAAGATTACCATAAGGACTAGAGGTGGTAGTTGTTGAGTGTCCAGGACACACTAAATACTCACTAAATAGTGGTTATTGTTATATTTTAGGCGGCTGCTTCTACTAACGAAGTCTGATAGCTTAGGGCAATCTGTCTGTAATGCTCACCAAAAGTCCTTGCATCTGTTCCCATAAAAAAATGTCCAGTCTCTTTTTCTGGAAAAAGCAGGTGCTACCTGCCCCAACAGAGGTCTGAATCCAATCATAAGCCACCCTTCTAGGTTGTATGGATGTCTTTGCACTCATTCTCCTTGTGTTCACAAGAGTAGCTTCATCTCTCTATGTATTTCCATGATCCTGGCATCTTGGCTTTGACTTCCTTTGACTCCTGCCTTGCTGGCTCCTCAGTGAAGCATAATGGGCTCTGGCTGGAATTCCTACTGTGGACCTCATTCTGCTCCTGCATGGGGCTGAACACAAACCTGGCAATGTTCCCCAGCTAAGACAACATGTAGTCTCTGAGATACTGGGGACCAACTTCATCCCTTCATCCCTTTATGCTCCTTCTATCCTAGGTAACTCCACAGAACAAACTTTTCCTTTCTTTGTGAGGCTGTTTTCCCAAATACATAGCCCAGAGATAAAACAGATTCCAGTTCAAAAGGGAAGATGAACATGAACTTAGAGATGGACTCCAGAAATATCTATAAATCATTCCCCAGGGGTCCAGTAAAATAATGGCTCCCTAAAGATATCTACACTCTAATCCCTGGAACCTGTGAATATCTTACCTCACATGGCAAAAAGGACTTGCAGAAGTGGCTACTTGAATTAAGGACTGTGAGATGGAGAGATTGTTTTGGATGATCTGGGTGAGCCAATGTAATCACAAAGATCCTTAACAGTGGAAGAAGGGGGCAGAAGAAAGGTCCAAGAACTGTGATGAGGACTTGACCTCTCACTGTTGGCTTTGAAGAAGCCAGGAGGGACCATGAGCCAAGGAATGTGGGCAGTCTCTAGAAGCCAGAAAAGGCCAGGAAACAGATTCACTCCAGAGTTTCCAGAAGGAAGCACAGTGATACCAATACCTTGATTTTAGCCCAGGAACACCTATGTCTGACTTCTAAACTATAGAACTTTAAGATAATAAATTTGATTTGTGTAAAGCCTCTAAATTTGTGATAATTTGTATGGCAGCAACAGAAAACTAATACACTCAAGAAAAACAGGAAGACATGAAGACCAAGAGAAAAGTTTTGACAAGAAACCCATGGAGGTTAGAGGTTCAGGAAGTAACAGGTGGCTGTTATAATAACTACCAGAATATTAAAGGAGATTGGAAATCCTGTCTTCTCTGTGCTAGCCCGTACCTTCTATTTCCAGTTCCATTCCCCATCACAAAAGCTAATAGCCACTAAGATGGTATTTCTAAAGTAGAGATCAAATCCCATCATCCTCTAATATAAAACTCTCTCCTAAGTGCTCACAATCTCTATAATAAAGTCCAAAATTGCTTGTGAGACATACTCTACACACAACCAGCTCTTTGATTCCTCCAGGTTTCAAGACACACTCACTGCACTGAACACAATGACACTCTACACTCTGTTTGATGAAGGTGATGCATCCAGTACTCTCATGCCCGACACACTCTCATGCCCTGGGCCTGCCCCTGACCAGCTTGCGATCTCTGCACCAATCCTCAGGAATCAGCTTCAGCATCTGCCTTTCTTGGGATGCTTACTCTGATCCCTACTCCTAGCTTTGCATTTCTCTGACAGCAATGATAACTTGTATATTCCTCCATTATATAGATTTTTCAAGGCAGAGCTTGTTTGGCCCCCAACTCCCCAGGACATGGTGTTTCAACTCCTCTCCTTGGGTAAGGAGGAGGTCTCGTATCTGACCTGTGCAATGTTCTCTTTGAAAGCCAAGCCTAGGAAGATGGAACTGACCTGTGACTAGCAGACCTGTAGTGGAGGATTACAGGGAAAATGGAATCTAGACCTTGCCCAGAACTTTATGAGATGATGGAAGTGTGCTATAGCATGCTGCTCATTTGCCACAGGTGGCTATACAGCACTTGAAATATGGCTAGTGTGACTGAGGGACTAAACTTTTCTCTCTTTTTTTGTTTTAATTAAGTTAAACTTACATCTAAATAGCCACATGTGTTTAGCTGCTACTGAATTGAATAACATAACTAGTAGATAAGGTAAATAGCAAATCCAACAGGATTACGGATTATAGATTTTTAAATTTTTTTTTTGAGAGAGAGAGGTAGAGGAGAGGCAGAAGGAGAGGAAAAGAGAGAATCCAAGCATTCTCCACTCCCAGCACAGAGCCTGACACAGGGCTCAATCTCACAACCTTGAGATTATGACCTAAGCCAAAATCAAGAGTCAGACACTTAACCAACTGAACCACCCAGGTGCCCCTACAGGTTACAATTCTGACATGACTATCCATTTATATTGGACTTGAACACCAGGTAAATAGATGGCAGATGGTAGAAACCAAGTTCTTCACTGTTAGAGTGGAAGGTTTCAGAGAATCCAGGAGAAAAAACTGGAATAACCCATATAATTGATAATGGATCAGTGTTCAACACATAAGTATGAGCTCATGTTTTTCCTAATACAGATTCAGATGGTTACATATAGAAATCTTTATAGATACGTGTACACACACCTGTTAGTATTCACACATGAATTTCCTCGTCCCGTCACTGAGAAGGCCTAAAAGCATTGGACATCTCAGAAACAGCAAGCACATCTAACACCCAGATCTTGGTCCTTAATTCCATTCTACAATAAAAGGAACCAGGGATTCTTAGAGAAATGACTGATGCTAGCACTGAGGGAAGAAATATACAAACATGCAAACATGAGCCTGGGGCACCTCAGAGTGCCACGAAGCAAAAATGTGTGGGACGGAGGGGGGAGACACACAATGATGGGGTAAGACAAAGGATCGTATGAGTCAACTGCAAGAAGACCCCTGCCAAAATCCAAAGCTGGAACAATTTGAACTAAGTATATAAGAACTGGATTATAACCCAAAGTATAAAACAGATATCTAGGAGCCCATACTGACATGAATGATTGAATAAATATAAATGAGAAGAGACAAATCTTCTGTTCAGAAAAATTTCAAATAACGTGGGCACTGTACCCTTGAGGTGATGGAGAGTAATTTTCCATTCCTTATGTGTAGACTGTGTCTAGCATCTTTTTGCCAAAGAATACTATGGGGAAACATAGGAAAATGAATATCTTTACAGCTGGAAAGCCTGACAAAAGCAGCCTCAACTAGGTAATCAAGTCAACAGTCACAAGTCATGTTGATAGAATCTTAATAGGTTATGAAAGAGGTAAAACCGTACTTTACATATATGGTCTTCCTCCAAAAAGACCTCCCAGTCTAATTATGAGAAAAACATCAGAGAAATTCCAGGTGAAGGATATTCTATAAAATACCTGACCAGTACTCCTCAAAACTGCCAAGTTCATCAAAAACAAGGAAAATTTTGATAAACTTGTAACAGTCAAGAAGAATTTAAGGAGACATAGTTCCTCCATGTCATATGGTATCTTGAATTAGATCCTGGAACAGAAAAGGAACATTAGCTAAATGCTAAGGAAATCTGAATAAAATATCTGAATTACTAAATATAATATTTAGTAAATAATAATGTATCAATATCGGTTTATTAATTGTGACAAATGTAAGATGTTATTAATTGAACAACATTATATGGGGTATAATGTTGTGTGGGATATATGGGTACTCTCTGTACTAGGGTATATGGGAGTGTGGGGTATATAAGAACTCTGTACTGTTTCCTAGATTTTTTAGATCACTGTTTTTTATATTTTTCTTTAAATCTAAAACTGTACTAAAATTAAAAGTTTATATTTTTAAAAATCCAAAAGGATCAGTAACAAGATAAAAGACTGTGATTCCCCTTCTTGGGGAATCCTTTCTCCAATCTTAGTCCACATGGTTTTAATTATTTTCCCTATATCCTTCCTTGTTCTAGTGGGGAGAAAGCCACGATCCTCCCCTAGCCAATCAAAGTGTCCCATCACTAGGGCCCCTGTGATGTGACCCAGCCAGGCCCATGAGACTCCTCTCCGGTATGTGTGTTGGAATACTAGGGAGGAGATACTCTCCCCCACCCCAGCAGGATCGTTGAACAGATGTAAGCTGGCAGCCCTCCTGTTACCACAAGTTGACATCTTACTTGAGGCTAGTGTCAAAACAGAGGTTAAAACAAAGTTGAGACAAGGAAAGATACAGATACAGTTGAGACAAGGAAAGATATCCTTTGAGCTCCTAACATGCCGTGTGCAAGGTGAGTGGAAGCCCCAGATTTTGCAGTTTGATGAACCACTAGAGTTCCTTTGCTTAAGCAAGCTTGAACAGGGGCTTCAATCAATTGCAACCACAGGAGTCTTGACCGACACTGGGTCTGAAGGTAATAGTCTGAGGCCAGAATCTACAAGAGAGACATTAGGGGTCACCCTTCTCCCCAGCCCTTGTGTTTCCATAAGGAAATTTCTGCTCCCCTAATGAAAAAAAATATGTAAGTAACTCTTCCACCTCTCCTTTCTGGATGTAGTGATGACTTATCTGACAGGTGATATAGGACATAGAAATAAGTATATGTAGATTGGTCCCATCTAAGCCACCCTTTCTGACCAACCTGCCTGCAAACTGGATAATTTGTAGTCCACAGCTGCCACCATGGGAAACACTTATTAGGGTCAGGGCCCAAGCCTGCATTCTGGTGTCAGGTCTCAAGACCCATCCTTCTCTGGCCTCACTCATCAACCTCCATAGGTTTAATGCACCTATTCTGGGTGAGAGAGATAGCCTCAAAGACCCCAGCCTTCCCTTGGATGCATCATCCTGAGATCTTAATTCAGGAGTAAAAATTAGGATGCCTGAATGTCATTGCAGATCCAAGACACACTCTCCAATTTACCATTATCCATAATAAAAGGGGCATTTTGCCCTTTGTTTGTCTGACATCTAGTTCTCATCTGTTCTGGAGTCAAAGCTGAGAGAAATGTGTTATTAATTCCCACTTTCCAAATTGAGGCAACAGAGATGGTTAGAGGATGGAGTGTAGAGAACAATGCTTGCAGACATGCCATGACAGAAGTCATTTTATGCTCCTTATAGAACTCCTCACCTGTGTGTGTGTACATATAGAATGTTCAGGACAGCATGTCTTCTTAATACTGTAAAGGGGGCCAAGAACTAGTTATTGAAAGAATAAACTCCTCTTGTGACTATAAGCAACAACCCAAGTACATATATATGACTAGCAGAAAATTCCTTGATATCCTTTCTGCTTCCCTGAATGACAACTATGTTGACATAGAAAGCAACAATTACATTATACCCTAAATAGGCTATCGGGAAAATGATCTCACCCTCCAAGGCTTTCTCTAGCCACAGGGCTTGAAAGGCATCTTCCCAAGACTCACTCTATCTCTGAACTAGTCCCTTTATCCATCAGTTCAATGGGAACAGAAACTTCTCCTATTTTTATGGGAGGTTGGCTGTAAACATCAACTTGGTTAATGCTTCTAAAGTGCTAGGCAAATACTAAGAATTGCAATTGAGGAAGTTAGAAGGCAGGAGTGAAGTCTGAGAAAGCTTGCATTCCTTTTGCATAAATAACTTGTGCCATTATCTTAGCTTTTCAAGTCAGAATTTCTTCTGTAAATAATTCACAGTAATAGACGATGAGCTAGCTGTGAGAGTACGTGGTAAATTACTTACAGTAGTGGTGGAATGTGAAACCTAACACAATCTGGATGGAGAATTAGGGATGTGTTAGGGATAATAAGACCAAGCTCTATTGTAGGAGAGGATGTCACAAATAAATTCAACAATATTAGCCCACTTCTCAAACAGCTACGACCTGCAGCACTTAGCCTTTGGAGCAGAGTAGTAGCCAAAGAGTAGAATTCAAAAAGTTAGAAGTAATTTCAAGTAGCACTTGCTTGGGTGCCTTACACCCTATACAGGGTACACATAGCAAATATGTGCACTGCATGTTTCTTCCATTGGATGAGATGGGGGGCAGGGAGAAACTGAATGGGGCTAAGTTAGGATTCATTTTAGCAACAAAAAGGAGGTAGAAAACCTGAGAGCACTCAAGCCCTAATAACTTTAATCAGTTCACCATGTAATGACCTTTATTAACAGAACCCTTATCTTGACTTTTATCAGCACTGCATAACTTCATTCTCATGACAACCTCCTGATGACTACTCATCCTCATTTTGTAGAAAACAAAAGTGAGTTTCAGAGAAGTTAGGTAACTTGACTATGGTCACAGAGCTAGAAAATGGAGAGCTAGCACCCAGACTCAGGTCTGGCTTCATCAATGTGTTCTCACATCCAGTCTGATGAAAAGACACCATCAGCCCAAGAGCTTCCTGCAGTTCAAGTGGGTACAATCCTTCAATCCCTCTTTCTTTTTGCCCAACAATACACAGACCCAGTGTCACAGAGTCGGCTTAACAGTGGCTCTGGTTGAGACAAACCTGGGCTCTAGCACACTTGTGCTTTTGTATAATAGTTTTGTGACTCCAGTTATTCAACCACTCTAAAGTGGTTTCCTGGAATCATTCCACAGATTTTATTTAGCACCTAGCATATACTGGGCAACTTTCAAGGTAAAGAAAACCAGCCTACCTCCTGGAGCTTACATTCCAGTGGTGTGTTGAGGAGATAGCACAGGTATGTGTGTGTGGGGGGGTGGGGGTGAGATGGCCACAAGCAACATAAATAAGTAATCTATAGAGTATATTATATTAGTATGTTAGAAAGCGTTGAATGCTGAAGAGTAAAAGAAAAGGAGTAGAAGTTATGCACTGAAGAGATCCAGTTTTCAGTATGCCAGTCAAATAGGATCTCATTAAGACATTTGACACAGGGCAGCCCAGGTGGCTCAGCGGTTTAGCACCGCCTTCAGCCCAGGGTGTGATCCTGGAGACCCAGGATCGAGTCCCATGTCGGGCTCCCTGCATGGAGCCTGCTTCTCCCTCTGCTTGCATCTCTGAGCCTCTGTGTGTGTGTGTGTCTCATGAATAAATAAATAAAATCTTAAAAAAAAAAAAAGACATTTGACACAGACTTGAAGGAGTGGGTGCAAACCATGAGAATATATGGGGGGAGGATTCCAGGCCAAAGGAAGACTGAGGGCAAAGACTCTGAGATGGTAACAGGAAGTGGTAAGTTGGAAGAGAAGCAAGCAGGCCAGAAAGACTGGAGCAGAAGAGTGAGTGGGAGGAAAGAATGAGACCAGAAATGTGCCAGGGTGGAAAGAGTGAGACCAGAAAGGTGCCGGGGCCCAAGGAGCAGGTCCTACAGAATGTCTGAGCTGAGGGAGCCAGCCATTCTTACAGTGGGAGACAGGGAGCCACAGCTGGGTTGTTTTTTTGTTTGTTTGTTTGTTTGTTTGTTTTTCTTGATCATATCTAGTATCTTTATTTTAAATTTTTTTTTCAATGTCATTTTTTTATTTATTCACTTTTTTCATCTTGATAAGTGTACTTTTTAATCCCTATCGCCTATTTCCCCTATCCCCAACCCACTTCTGGGTGGAAACCACCAGTTTGTTCTCTGAATTTCCAACTTCCATTTTAAAAGTGCCTTCTTGACTGTCATTAGGTGAATAGTTTGAGAGATCAGGGTTTCCCTTCCACCAGACACAAAACAATGCTGGAAGATGACAATACTCCAGGGACTCACCTGTGAAAATTAAATCAAGTGATGTCTGCAAAACACCCCGCATGCCGTAGGACCCAATAATGACAGCTTTATTACACAGATCCCTTTCCAAGTGAAGATCTCTCTCACCTTGTTCCAATTCCGATGTCCTGTGAGTAGACTTTATCATGTGAAGGGTTGAGATTTCTAGGAAATCGGGTCTATGTATTTGGGGTTTTCTTTGCATAGCTCCACCTATTATTAAGAAAAATAAAACTATACAAGATCACCTTCCTGGGAAAAAAGTGTAGAATAAAATAATGTGAGCTTCTCCTTTAAGAACTGAGTTGGCTTTAAGCAGTAAAATGCTTTGCTATCTGGAATTGTTTTGCTAAGAATAACAAGTCCCAAATCAGATCTCCTTTCTACTTTGTGCTATTCTTTCTGACTCCCTAAACTTCTTGACACCCAAGGAAGAAAACAATAACAACCACACAAACAAAAAGTCATTTTGGCTTCGACCTTGTTTTTCTCTAAGAAAGAATGCACTTTAGGACCTCTTTGCTTAGTTAGCTTCAAATTTCTAAAACATTTTTAGGTAACTACTTAAGTCATAAAACAATGACAGTGTGAAAATGTGTGCATATTCATAAATCTTATCAGCTGTACTGACTACGCTTCTTTCTATAGGAGCATTTTCTTCAGAGCTATAAAAAGCTCACTGATCTCCTTCTGGTGAAGAATGATGATTTTCCTGGTTCCTATTCTGGCTGCACAGAATCATTTAATAAAGAAATTTCTGATGGTTTTCCTGAAATTGATATAAAATGCTAAGCTTTTCTCTTTATTTTTATTTTTGACACCAGAGACTTAAGTGAAGTTTGTGATCATGACATTATTGTTCTTGGATATTGTGACAATTCCAAGATCTATCTTTTATTTACTCATTGATTCATTCCACAAATATTCACTGACTGTCCGCCATATGACACCCATTATGTTGGATGTTGAATATACAAAGGAGAAGAAACACAGCTCCTGCCCTCACAACACTCCCAGAGAGTCAAGCCAACTGCCCATTCAACACAGCAAGGCAACTGGCACCTTGGTGGTCTGTGCAAAGCCTGTGGAAACAAGAGTGGATGAACTCCAAATCAGAGGACCAGGGAAGCCTTCGGATGTGAAGCTTGAGAGATGAATGGGTAAAATGGAAATAGGAGCCAGGAATCTGGCCCCCTCCAGGAGAAGGAATAGCTTATGCAAGAAGAAACAACAAAGGCATGAGGGGATTTCACCTAGGGAGAGAGCTACAAATATTTCTGAACAGGTGTAGTGAGGTCATTCCTTTGAAATTCATATAAGGTAAGGGATAAACTCCATTCCACATCTTCAAATGTGTGTTCCCACCCCGAGAACCTGGCAACTGTCCAATCACCCAGCATGTGTAGAACTCTTAGTATGTGCCAGGTGCCAGGAGTTCAGAGATGAACAAACCACAGCATCTTCCTTCCAGAGACTCATGGGCTTGTCATCTAGGACAATATTCTAGCAGCATAGATCAAAGGATTTTTTCCCTTTTTTTTGCTAAATTATAGAGACATCATTCTGCTTCTCCACAAGCTTGTTATTGGGCAATGGGCTTAGCCTTAGCGTGCCCCAGTCACCTCATCTGTAAAAGTGGGCCAGTATATCAACTCCCAAAAGGTTGCTGAAAAAAGGTAAAATGCAAGGAGTTCTATAACTTCACATCTAACATGTGGCAGTACTCAACAAATGTGAATTATATATTTTAGCTGGAGTTCATTTTTTTCCCAAAGTCAGGAAACTTAACTTGGTGTGTTCTAGGGTTGGGGAGAGGAAAAATTGGAGATAAAATGATCAATTCTGGGCAGCCCTGGTGGCCCAGCGGTTTAGCGCCACCTTCAGCCCAGGGCGTGATCCTGGAAACCCGGGATCGAGTCCCATGTCAGGCTCCCTGCATGGAGCCTGCTTCTCCCTCTGCCTGTGTCTCTGCCTCTCTCTCTCTGTGTCTCTCATGAATAAATAAAATCTTTTTAAAAATTATCAATTCTATTACTTCTTTCATTTTTCTCCACTCAGCCTGTCCAATAGAGGGGAAAGAGCATGGGAGGGGGAAGCTTGTCAATCCTAGACCAAGATTCAGACCATGGGGTGTGGGGAAGTCTTTGCTTGTTGCATATCCCCAACATCTAGTATGGTGCCTAACCCTAAACCAGTGCTGCATAAGTATTTCTTGAATGAATATATGATCTGTAACTTGGAATCTGCCTTAAGCAACTACACAGAGATGTGTAATTCTGGAAATGAATGCACTTGCCCAATGGCCAGAAACCACTAAGGATTGAGGAATGCTTAAAGGAACCAAGAATTTGTGTTAGCCCGGGTAAGAAATGCCCCCATGAAGATGCGATTTTCATGATCAAATATTTAGATCATCATCTCTTGAATGACAGAATTGACTTGATCTGTGGGGCTCCAGAAGAATGCACAAGGGCTACAGGAGTAGTCACATGCACTGAGATTTCAGTCTGTTTGGGGGTGGATTCCCCCAAATCTCCATTTGAGGGTGGCCTCAATGTTATTGAGTTGTCTGTCACTGGAATGTTTTAGTCTGTACTATGTATCATGTGGTGGGCTCCCAAGTATCAAATGGACAAATAGACAAGATAACTTTCAGTTCTAGGTTTCTCTGGTGGATATTTTGGGGTTTAGTTCAGCAGCATTCCTCCTTTAGGAGAACTTCCCTTTCTCCCTTCTGGTGGCTCTGGTGAGGTTGCAGATCTTAGGGCTCTGATGAATGCCACACACCCAAATCCTCTATGGCCACCACTGGAGGACTGGGTTTGACCTAAGCTAAGATAATCAGCATCTCTTTCTGAGGACTTTGAATCTTAAACAAAGGCTCAGAAAGCCAGAAGTTGCTTGCCATTGGTCACATGAAGACAGAAACCCATGAGACCAGTTCCCCTGTTTTGAATACTGAGAGGTCCTGGTGTGCCCTGGTTCCCGGTGTTTCTGCCAGCTGGAGGTTCAACAAGTCCAATATTCTGGGAGATATCCATCCAATAGTCTTCAAATAAGCACCCTTCATTATGTCAGCTAATGGGTCGGTCCCTATTGCTTGCAAAGAAAGAACCCTTGCAGAGAGGATTCGTTTGTTAGTTCTATGACTAATTGTGCAACCCATAGCTTAATATGCCTCCCTGATGCTCTACCAAAGAGATACCACAGGGAAAAAGGCATCCTCAGGATCCCCCCAGCCATGTGATGCAGTGTCAATGTGTGGTCTAGGCTGAATGTTGTATAGAATTCATGTGTCAAAACTTAACCTCCCATGGGATGGTGCTAGGATGCAAGTCCTTTGGGAGGTGACTAGTTCATGAGGGCAGAGTCTTCATGCCTGGGCTGAGTGCCCTTATAAGAGAGACCGCAGAGAGCTCCCTGATCCCTCCACCATTTGAGGACACAGAGGAAAGATGGCTATCTCTGAACCCAGAAGCTGGACCTCCTCACCAGACTCCAAATCTGCCAGCACCTTGTTCTTGAACTTCAACCTCCACAACTGTGAGAAGTAATGTCTGTTGTTTGTTAGTCTATGATATTTTGTTATAGCAGCCTGAAAAGACTAAGACAATGTGGTCAGGAGGAGAGACCTGGAAGGGAAGCACGCATTGAAATTACATTTTTTTACAAGTATATAGTCTCTTAATCTTCCTCCTTCTCTCTCTCTCTCTCTCTCTCTCTCTCTCTCTCTCATCTTATGATCTGTATGTCAGGATGAGAAGCACGGCACTCTAATTAAGAAAAGTGCAAGAGGAAAGGAGAAGGTTCAGAAGAAGACACAGGAAGAAGAAAACAGAGGGAGGAGGTGTGTGCCTTGCTGAGTAACCACCCCCACAATGGCCTCACAACTGTTAGCATGCACCTGCACCAACTAATTACCAATTATCAGGCTGTCAAACCATAAAAGCTAAACTTGCCCACTATGGCTGTCTATCTCAAAAAAAAAAGTTATAAAAGGCTGGTGCCACAGCCCCTCAATCATGGTGCTCAAAATAGAAGCTATTTTAATTTAGCATGGACCACATGGCAGCCTCTCAAAGGGTGTCAGGTATGACCCCTGGGGCTGACCGGGAGGGACTTCTTAGAAAGGCTTTGTACTTCACACTCTGCAAATCAGTGAGGATAAGAGAAGATGGTAGCGAGAGCCCCAGAAGTCAAGCAAATCATTCCCTGATGCTAATCTTGCCTACTAAGTTTGGAACAGGAGACTGGGCTAGCAGGAGAGGAACTGGCATGGGATCACACAGGCCTGGGTCCAGACTGGGGGCCTGCGGTGGACCAGCATGAAGCTGCAGCAAATGTCTACCGTCTGAGGGCTACTACTCAAAATCCACTTCCTTTCCTCTTCCTTCCCTGCTGGCATTCTTTTTCAGCAGAGCCCAGTGCTTTTCGCCAGAGGCATGTGGGAGTGATTCTGGTTGTCTTGTAATGGGAACACTAGGGGGCGATCCCTGGTGTGCTTATTATGTTCTGCAGTGGTCCTGTTAGTGCCACACAATGACAATTGACCCATGACCCCCACAACCTCCAAACATTCTGGAAAGGAAACAAAAAACAAAACACAACTTTATAATTATCTAAGCTGAGAATCCTTCTCTGTTTTACAGAAAAACAGAAAGTAAAATTTTCCCTAATTATATGCTATTTTTACACTGAATTATCCAGGAGTACAACTACCATGTAAATCAAGATAATCTTGGATTAGTTTTGTTCAGAATTTTCCCAAGAGTTGATAGCCAATTCACAAAATATTCCCAGTAGCAAGATGGCTGGCAGCATTCAAATTCCAAAACAACACTCATGCATGCATCCCTCACCCTCATGGTGATTTTATAGCACAAGCACCTGATTGCTTCTTATCTTCTGATGTAGTCTCACCTGATACATTATCACCTTATTAAATATTAAATGCATTATTATTTTATTAAACAACGTTTTGCTTCTTATGATTAGAAAATATATCTTTTAAATTTCATATTCAGGTAGTATATTATCTATAAATTTCATAAAAAAGGGGCATAATAAAATATATGTAATATAGTAATAAGTAATATATGTAATAAGTGTCTTTGGCCAGGCGTCCAGGAAGCAGACTCTGTGATCGAGATTTGCATGCAGGAAGCATATTGAAGGGTGCCTCTGGGATCAACTGTGGGAGATCAAAGGGATAGCATAGGGCAGAGGGAGATGCTGAGCTGTGCTCTAGTTGCAACAGAGGCCTCAGCCCATCCCACAGGGAGCTCTGGGTCTGGATGGCCCTTCAGAGTTGTCCTGCCTTGAGGCAAAGAGATTGGGCTTTTATATCCAATATATGAACCTGTCATTAGATGCAGGCTGTCCTGTAGGTGGGACAGGTGGGACACAAGCTTAGGTGAGGACATGAATTTCTATTCAGGTCAGTGTTTGGAGAGACACTCATCTGTGAGCTTTCAACATTCCCAGTTGAAGATTGAAGGCCTGGGGCCTGAGGAAGAATCTGAGTAGCACAACACAGCATGCATTATAGTCCATCCTTGCTCTGTGCAGATATGTGTGGTTCCTGTAACAAGTTCGAAGAGTAGCTCTTATGTGATTCTGGGTGGTCTCTTTCCCCAGGGAAACGGAAAAGTGTGCCCATCTGCTTGAGCTGCAAGCACATGCTCAGGGGAGGGGGGCCATTCCCATGTCTCTACTTAGGAGGGCACTAATATCATCATAGCAGAGCCCTGCCTTTATAACCTCATCTATCTCTAATTCCTCCAAAAGGCTGAGGCCTTTTGGTATCTCCAAATACCATCACCTTAGGGGTAGGGGTTCAACATATGACTATGAGGGACATACATTTGGTCCATAACATTAAATCTGTATTAGTTAGTGTTCTCCAAAGAAACAAAATTAACAGGGTGTGTGTGTGTGTGTGTGTGTATAAAATAAATTTCTTTATATATGTATATGCATATAATAAATAATATGTGTAAAAAATTTCATCATCTATATAGAAAGATTTATAAGGAATTGTCTCTCACAATTGTGAACACTGAGAAATCCCAAGATCTGCAATTAACAATCTGGAGATTGAGTAGAGCCAATGAGTAGTTCTAGTCAGAATCTAAAAGCCAGAGAAGTAGAAGAGCTGATGGTATACACTTCAATATAAAAACCAGCAGGCTCAAGACCCAGTAAAAGTCAATGTTTCAATCTGAGTCCAAAACCCAGATGAGACCAACGTCCCAGCTCAAGCAGACAGGCAGGCAGAGTTTGCTCTTCCTTGTAGCCTTTCTGCTCTATTCAGACCTTCAACTGATTAGATGAGGCCCACCCACGTTGGGGAAAACAATCTGCTTTACTTGGTCTACAGATTTAGATGTTAGTTTCATCCTCACAGACATATCAAGGATGGTGTTTGGCCACATTTCTGGGTGCCATGTGATCAGTTCAAGTTGACATAAAATTACCATCACAAGAAATTACCATCACAAGAAATTTGGACATAAACAGTGGCAGACTCCAAATGTCACACCAGGAATCCCATAGGTTCTGTTGGGAAGGCTGTGGTGTCCTTTAATATAGCTACATGGAAGGTTCTGGAAAGTGATCTAGACACAGTTAGAACAACCTAGAGGAAGAACATGCTTAATGAGGAAAGGCAGACCAATACAGCCATGACAGGTCTGTGGTCTTTGAAAGCTCCTGTGATTATCACCCCTCTGCATGTATAGAAACATTCCACCTCATCCACTCAGAGCTCTCTATGTACCTAATTTTCGTTGTGAGTCAGCAAGCTATTCAGCCCCCTGCTGGGGTACAAGACACTGCGACAGATGGCAATGCCCAGGCTGGGAATAAGTTGTACATTTCTGCCAATAAAACTAGCCAGGAAAACAGAGAAGTCGTCACTGGTGGGCAAATTAAGCTGGTGTCCTTGGATTCGGTTTCAAATGCAGAGGCAAGTGGAATGAAGGCAGCAGCCTCGTTTCCCCACAGTGGGAATGGGGAGGACCCCAACCTATGGCAAGTACGGTGCAAAAATCCAACAAGTCCCACTGACAAGCAGTCCTGCACAGGAGAAGTATCTAAGGAGATTTAATTAAGATTGTGTATGTCCAATAATCAAGCATGTGAAGCAAATGAATGAAGAAAAAGAGTCACAGACAGATTTGTGGAAGGATGAGAAAGACTCATGTGTTGATTCATCCGGTAGCCCTAGAGCATCTCTACCCATCCCATAGACAGCAGGAAATCCAGAGTAGTGACTTAGAGGACCTCTGAACTCCAGAAGAAGCTGCAGCCACTTGGAAGACCAGACTCTGTGACTGAGCTCCACTTCCAGCTGCTGCAATCTCTTCCCAGGACTTCCCTTGCTTTTGAAAGCCCTACTCACAGATCTCACAGCTTACAAACCAGTAAAATGCACCCACATTCCACATTAATGTTCTATATGTATAACTGTAAGAGTAAAGCTGCAAGGAGCAAGCTGACCTACTGTCATATTCTGCACATACTTAACTAAATACATACTTGTTTTGATGGCACAGTGTTCTTTTGCTATATTTGAGCTCATCATTTTCCAGGTCTCAAATGTTTTCTGAGGCTCTTAAAAAGCTTATACACACCAGGCCCTGCACTCAGGATACCTAATGAACAGATCAGCTCTATGACATAGTGACTGGGTGACTTCGAGCAAGTGGCACAATTGAGCCTCAGCTGAGGGAGTAATACCTGCTCCCCACTGCTGCTATGGAAGGCCCCACAGCGAGAAAATGCTTCATACAGAACAACCATGGGAAAAAATTGTCTTTGGTTTAACTCTGAAGGTCCTTGGAAAGCCAGGAGGAAATGCAGAAAGAGGGACATAACACATGGGACAGAGACTCTGTAAGTCCCTTGGTATATGACATCTCTTTAAGCATTCCCTGATGATCCCAAATATGGGGTAAGAGGCCGTATTATCCCTGTGTAGTAAATGGGGGCACTGAGGTCCATCGTGGCAATAAGACTGAGCCAGGTTCATCACTGCTGGGAGGCAGAAGCGGTAAAAGCTCATGGAAGGAATAAGGAATGAGAGGAAGTTGAGTTTTTCTCTCACATCCTTGCACCCAAGTGGTGATGGTTAAATGTCCATCCCTGTGGTCTTGAGGAGGCAAGAATGGGGGACAAATCCTTGGGGTCTTTAGAGGGGCAGTGGACCGAAGCACATCCCAACCTCAGCCCACCCTGTCTCTGCATCAGATTTACAAATGGTACAGCTGATCCAAAGGTCAGTCACACATATCTATGTGTGACTTAGCCAGTGACAGATCACAGGTGGAGAGAATAAAAGGGATCAAAAAGGTTTGGGAAGAAAAAGGAAAAGCACACACATATACATATACATTAATTTATTAGATATATATGGAAATCATCAGGAAAAATTCCTCCAGATGCTTGATCATCTTCAGATTACCAAGTCACATGACCACCTTCTCAGATGACCAAATATCAGCCATATTAATTGAAATGATCCACACAAATGACAGTCAAGATCAAAGAAAGAGGAAAAATCACTAATAGTTTTTAGATGTATGTTATGTACTCCGTATAATTATTCCTGTTTTACAAGTAAGGATTCCAAGTCTCCAAATCTTTGCAGGGCATTCAAGGTCTAGAAACTGGTAAGTGGTAGTCTTAAACACAAGTCTAACTCATTCTGAAGTTTAAGCCCTGTTCTCAGGAACCCATGCCTCAGCATCCTCCAAAGGTTTATAGTTTTCTAGAAAATTATTTTGAACTAGTAATGGAGCATGCTGTAGGCATTAATACTCAGTACTTTTCACCTACTGACACCCTAGATCCTCTCCCAAACACCAAGAATTAAGTATTCTACCTTCCAGTTACAGGTGAGAAAATGAAGTTCCCAGGACATGATATAACTTGCCCAAGATCATACAGCTAGTAAGTGATGGTGCTGGGACTAGAACTCAGGACAATCTGACCTCATCCCTTTCATTGATTCTTCTCTGGAGAAATGCCTCCTCGTCACCCTGAAGCGAGCTATGGCACCTTGGAAAGCCAAGAAGAACTGCAGGAAAAGGAGGAAGTCACCACTAACTCCACATGTCACATGGGAAAGATTCTCTGCATGTATTGAGGTCAGGGTGCTGGGTGGGTGACAAGCAAGGTAAAACTCTAAGAACTTCTAAGGAAAACAATGCAATGTGAGGTAGGTTCCCCACTGACATGAGTGGACTTCTCAACTCCCACTTCTCAGAACTCCTATGAGGCTATGCTGCCCTCTGTGCTGTTCTAGTCAATGAATTTCCATCAGCATACACTGAATAGAGGACAGGGAGGTACTGACCGGTGACTTTCAGTCTTAATGATGAAGCTATAATTGTGTCCCTGGGCCAGACAGCTGCCAGCTTCCCGAAGAAGGAGATGACATCTTTTAAGTTTTAAGGCTGTTTTGTTTAAAAATAAACATAGAGGAAGTCTTGGTTTTACTCACTCTCCTCCACCTTGTCCAAGGGGGAAGAAAAGGCAAAGGAATTGTAATTGGTCCAGGCAATTGCTAAATAAAGTAACACAGACACAGCTTTCCATAGCCATGCAAGGTGCAAGGTGAGATTCAGAATTTGATATAAGTTGGTTTAAATGTGACAACAGAAATAGACTACAGCATACGGAATAAAGGTCATAAATAAAGCAACAACCTCACGTTAACGGACGTGGCATGGGATGTGAATCTTGATCCGAAATCTGGCGGGCAGACGCAGGCAAGAAGCATCTCTTGACTTGCTTTTGAGTGATGTCTTGGAAATGGTTCATAACAACCATGAATTTCAATTTGGCCTAGTAATTCCATCCAAAGCAGAACCTAATAAGGGAGTAATCAGGACATCAGATTGCAGCAAACCTTAGAAGACTATGAGTGAATCTTATGGAAGCTAATCAATAAGTGGATAGTCGTGAGTGTTTCGGCAGGCACAGCACACCATCCACCCTGAGATGAGTAGGGACTGTTAGTAAAGACGGTGTCTGAATGAGAAGCAAACCTAGTGAAGATACACAAAGAAAGGAAAGGGGACAGTGATGGGAAAGGATGCACTGAAAATTATTTTCTGTGCTATTTTTAGTAGGATTGCTATTTTACAGCCCCCCACACTCCTGAGCAGATGTATTTCCAAAAAAGCATCTTGGTAAATGGCTGAGAAATACTGAGGCTGCAGGGTCCCTTTTCAGTCTCCAGCTTGGTTGCTAGGTTCCTCTGGTGGGGGTGGGATCCACTATTTTCCTTCTACTCTGAAAGCTGCTGTCCCCATTCTCTCACCAAGGAAACTCTGTCCTAAGGTCTGGTGCAGTGGGACATAGGGTCCCCACATTCTTCTTCCAGGCTGTCTCTGAAAGCGATCCCATGGACCCTTCTTGTTTTAGAAGTTTTACCACTGGCCACCAAAAAGAAAGCTGTAGGTGAGAAAAAAAAAATAACAAACTTGGGGAAAGTACAGAGAGGCCTTCTTACCACTAAGGTCCTTGGTCAGAGGTGACCAGAGGATTGAGCCGGTAGGGGGCAGTGCAGTGTTAGGCATGTCAGCTCTGGGGCCAGTTGGCCAGGAGTTTAAATTCCAACTCTGGCACCTATTAGTGGGGCAGCTTCAGAAGTCACTTAAGACTTCTGAACCCCATTTTCTATGTTGTAAAATGAAGAAGATAGAACCTACCGAGAATGAGTTGTTTTTAAGATTTAAAATTATAATCTACTGTGCATGCACACATGTATATGTGGGTATATGTATGAACACAGAGATAAGAGATAGAAATGGCATAAATATAAACACAATATAGGTACAGATGTGTATCACATATATAACATTGTCGTGTTCGTATGGTAGCCGTAGCCACCTTTGTTCCTGGAGGAGGCATTGAATGACCACTGGAGGTGAAATTCAACAAACTTTTCCTTTCCTCTCTACCTCAGTTAAACGTGAACAACACATTTCATCCTGATAGTTTCCCTTCAGATCTTAAGATATGATTCTACCCACCACAACCATGAGAAAAACAGCAGACAACCACACATTGAGGGACATCCTAAAACACCTGACCAGTACTCCTCAAAGTTATGAATATCATCAAAAGCAAGGAAAATCTGAGAAATTGACACAGACCAGAGAAGCCTACAGAAGCATACAATTCACTGTAATGTGGTATCTTAGATGAGATCCTAGAACAGAAAAGGGGCACTAGGTGAAAGTTAGTCAAGTCCAAATAAAGTATGGAGTTTAGTTGATAGAAATGTACCAATAGGGCCATCTACTTGTGACAACTGTACGAGGGAGCCATGGATGTGAACAGTGGGAGAAACTGGGTGAGAGGTATTTGGGAACTATGTACTATCTTTGCAACCTATTTATACATCTAAAACTACTGTAAAATAAAATATTTTATTTAAATTTTAAAAGTTACCCTATTTTGCCCATACCTCTACCTCTCTCCCCTTCTAACAACTATCACTCTGTTATCTGTATTTATAGGCTTGATTTTGCTTTTTGTTTGTTCATTCATTTATTGTTGTTTCTTAGATTTGACTTATGAGTGAAATCATATGGTATTTGCTTTTCAGTCTAACTTTCACTTAGCATTATATCTTCTATGTCCATCCATGTTGTCCCAAATAGCATGAACCCACCCTTTTTGTGGATGCGTAATATTCCATTGTAGATAGGTACCACATCTTCCTCATCCATTTGTCTATTGATGGACACTTAGGCTGCTTCTGTATCCTAGCTACTGTCAATAAAGCTGCAACAAACATGTGGGTGCATAAATCTTTTCCAATTAGTGGTTTTGTTCCTTTGGGTAAATACCCAGTAGTAGAATTATTGGATCATATAGTATTTCTTTTAACTTTTTGAGGATCCTTCATACTGTCTTCCATGAGTAAATCACAATAAAAGGCACTTCATGAGGAATAGAATCAATGATATTGTAATAATGATGAAATCAGGGCAGATAGTAGCTGCATTTGTGGTGAACGTAGCTTAATGTATAAACTTGTTGAATCACTATGTTGTACATCTGAAACTAATGTAACATTGTGTGTCAACTATAAATAAATATATTAATTAATTAATTAATTAATTAATTAATTAATTAATTAAAGTAACCTAGCAGAGCAGTAGGCATCCCTAGGTATTGTGGATAATTTGAATCATTGTAGTAATAATTAATAATTTCTGAGCATTACCGTGGCCCCAAAGCTGAAACAAACTTATTACCTGGCATATATTCATTTAATCATCCAAATTGCCCCATGAGATTTACCCCAAAGATACAGATGCAATGAAACGCCAGGAGACCTGCACCCCAATGTTTATAGTAGCAATGTCCACAATAGCTAAACTGTGGAAGGAGCCTCGGTGTCCATGGAAAGATGAATGGATAAAGAAGATGTGGTTTATGTATACAATGGAATATTACTTAGCCATTAGAAATGACAAATACTCACCATTTGCTTCAACGTGGATGGAACTGGAGGGTATTATGCTGAGTGAAATAAGTCAGTCTGAGAAGGACAAACATTATATGGTCTCATTCATTTGGGAAATATAAAAAATAGTGACAGTGAATAAAGGGGAAAGGAAAAAAAATGAGTGGGAAATATCAGAAAGGGAGACAGAACATGAGAGACTCCTAACTCTGGGAAACGAACTAGGGGGGGGAGAGGTGGGCGGGGAGAGGAGGTGACTGGGTGACGGGCACTGAGGGGGGCACTTGATGGGATGAGCACTGGGTGTTATTCTATATGTTGGCAAATTGAACACCAATAAAAAATAAATTTACAAAAAAAAAAGTTTATAACAGAGAAAAAAAATTGCCCCATGAGGTAGGCACTAATATCCCCAAAATACAGTTTGCGGTAGGGATTCACTTCATATTCACATTATATTTTCTTATAATGTGACAGTAGTTTGGAAATCTAAAAATATTCCTTCTTGGAAAAAAATATATAAATTGAGAGGCTATTTAGAACTCTGGTAAACTGAGCTGATTTACCTCTTCCTCTAACTCCCCAGTGTAGAAATGCTAGATGGAACATAGCAATAAAAATAACTTAATATATATTCAGCTTGAGAGTAGAGAGTAGAATAAGAAATTCCTCGATTCTGGAAGCAAATAGATAGCCCAAAATCAATTAAGAGTTTGAGTTTATGTCACAATAGTCCAGAAGCATCCATCCCAGAAAATATGACTAAAGGTTGGGACTTGAAAATAAATACTTAAGACTTCGGAAAATAGGGCTTAGAAAATGAAAAATGTAAGCCCAAGAAAGCAAAAGGAGATTGTCTTCTGCCTAAGAATCTGAGTAAAGAAGTAAAGAATCTCCTATGAAAAGCCAAAAGTTCAAGTTTAAACCACAGTTTCCTGTGGGTCAGAATTGACATTACTCAGGTAGTATGAGAATCCCAGAGCAAGAAATTAACGTGAAATCTGGTCTAGAAACAGAAAACCTCTGAGTCATAGAAAAAACACAAATCTATTCTATAATGTTTTACCACCAAAGGTTAAACACAACACAATACAACCAAACCTAGCAATCTATTTTACCACATTAACAAATTCAGGGGAAAAAAAACAATTTGATAATGGTAGATTGCTTTCAAAAATTGCTACAATTTATGAAAAGTAGAAGTCTTAGCAAGCTAGGATTTGAGGAGAGGTTTCCTTAAAATCATAAAGGGCATTATGAACTCCTACAGCAAGCCTCAAACAGGATGGTCAACATTAGAAAGTTTTCTGTAATGTCTACAATAAGGCATAATCCTAGAGGTCTTAGCCAACACAATAAGAATAGAAAAATAAGTAACAGATAAAAGACCTGGAAAGGAAAAAAACAAAGGATACTAATTCAAAGAAATCATTTTCTACATAGAAAAGCCAAGATACCCTACAGCCATAGTATTAGAACTAATTAGAGTTCAGCATTGCTAGTTATAAGGTCAACATGTGAAAAATGGAACTTCCATATCTAGTTTTATAAGAAATTGCCAAGGTATTTTCCAGAGTGACTGGACCATTTGCCATCAGCAATGCAGGTATCATCCAGTTTCCGTGCATGCTCACCAGCATTTGATAGTGTCATTCTTTTTTATTTTAGCCATTCTAATAGGTGTGTAGTGACAGTTCATTGTGTTTTTAATTTGCATTTCCCTCATGGCCAGTGCTACCAAGCATCTTTTCATGGGCTTATTTGCCATCTGTATATTCTCTTTGGTGAAATGTCTGCTCATATCTTTTCCCATTTTTTAATTAAAATGTTTGTTTGGTGTTGTTTTGAGAGTTCTTCATATTTTCTAGATACTAGCCCTTTGTCAGATACGTGGTCTGCAATTATTTTCTCCTGCTCTGTAAACTTGTTTTTTCATTCACTTAACAGATCTCTCATGGAGCACAAGTTTTTCATTTTGGTCACGTCCGATATACCAATTTTTTTCCTTTTATAGATCATGCTTTGGGTACCAAGTGCAAAAATTCTTTCCCAAGCCTACACTCTGAAGATTTTCTCCTGTGTCTTCTCCTCAAAGTTTTATAGCTTTGCATTTTATGTTTAAGTTTATGTCCATCTTGAGTTAACTTTTGTATGAGGCATGAGGGTTAAGGTCTGCATTCATTTTCCCCCCTCTGGCTCTCTAATTGCTCCAGACCACTTATTGAAAAGACTATCACCCTTCCACTGACTTGGAAAGACAACTGAGCCAAAATAGCTAAGACAATTTTGAAAAGGAAGAATAAAGTGGAAGGATTCACTTTACCCAATTTGGAGATGTATTATGTAGCTACAATAATCAAAGTTGTGTGGTCCTGGCAGAGGGAGAGACACATACATCAATGGAATAGATTAGAGAACCCAGAAATAGCCCCACACAAGTATGGCCAGATGATTTTTGACAAGAGTGCCAAACCAACTCAATGGCAACAAAATTAAGTAAGACTTGTCCTAAACCTTACACCTTATACAAAGATTAACTCAAAACAGATCATAGATGTAAACATAAAACTTAAAACCATTAAACTCTGAGAAGAAAATACAGGAGAAAATCTTCAGGACCTAGCGCTCAGTTAAGAATTCTTAAATATGACATCAAAAGAACAGTCTATAAAAGGAAAACCTGATAAACTCAACCTCATACAAATTAAAAATCTTCACTCTGAGACAGATCTGTGAGGAGGATGAAAAGATAAGCTTCAGAGCAGGAGAAAATATTTGCAAGCCACATCTCTGACAAAGGACTAGTGTCTAGAATATTTTTTAAAACCTAAAAACTTCAGTAAAAAACAATGCAATTAGAAAATAAGTGAAAGACATGGATGAATGTTTCACCAAAGAGGATATATGAATGGCAAATAAGCCCATGAAAAGATACTCCACATCAGTAGCCACTAGGAAATGCAAATAATTAAAACCATGGTGAGATTCACTAACACCTGTTCGAACACCTAAAATGAAAAAAAAAATAGTGATAGTGCCAAGTGCTGCTGATTTGTGGACAAATTGGATCTCTCATAGATTGCTAGCAGGAATGGAAAATGTCTAGCCGCTTTGGATAAGAGTTTGACAGTTTCTTAAAAAAACTAAACATACACTTACCAAACGATCCAGCAATTACAATCACGGGAAGCTTCTCTTAGAATAAGTGAAAGTATACACAAATATTCATAGCATTTTTATTTATAATAGGTAAAAATTGGAAACAATAAAAAAACACTCAATAGCAACCAATCAAAAAAACATATAGGGAAATACTACTGAAAAATAAAACAAACTATTGATACACACAACTTAGATGGTTCTCAAGGGCATTCACTTAATGAAAAAAAGCCAACCTCAAAAGGTCACATAGAATGTAATTCCGTTTATACTCTATTCTCAAAAATGACAAAATTGTAGATAAGGGAAAACAGATTAGTGGTTTCCAAGAGCTAGGAATCACATGGGGGAATAGGATAAGGGTGACTATGAAGGCATAGCATGAAGGAGATCTTTGTAGTAATGGAATAGCGTCATGTCTTGATTGCAGCAGTAATTACACAAATACACACATGAAAAATGGCATAGAATTATATACACTCATTATGCTGATGTCAATTTCCTGACCTAGATATTAATAAACAGATAGATATAGTTATGAAACTGAGTGAAGGATACAGGGAGTTTACTACCTTTGCAGCTTCCTGTTAATTTATAATAATTTCAAAATGAAAAGTTAAGAAAAAGTCTATCAAGCAACCAATACCTATTCTTCTAGTATGTGAAATCCCTCAATAAATGCAATATGACTATAATAGCAACATTATTATAATCAAATATCTAGTCAGCAATGTAAATGACAAAGTTACTTTTCTACTGGGTTAGGAAATACTGAGGTTAACTGGAAGTTAAATGGTAAATCAGAGTTCTCAGCTAAGAGAGTCACAGATACCAAAAGCAGTATGGTTTCCTTGGTCTCTAAACTGATTTTAAAGCCTGACAGACCAGGGTGGGCATACGGGCTCTACCACTTACTGAGTATGTCTTTAGGCAATTCCTATAAATGTCACTAATGGTAGTGGCACGAATGACTTGCTCATTTCTGAACCTCAGCACCCGGCACTGCATCTGGTACTGAATAGGGTCTCAATAAATAATTATGGAATTGAGTGTCTGGATCTCTCTGAACCTCCATTCCCTCTGTGCAAAATTATTGGGTTTTTTCCCTGTTTTCTGTTTACCACCTGCTGCCTCCAAGAAATTGACATTTTCAAAAGCCACATTTACATATGAGATTGATAAGATTAATACATTTTATTGGCCTATTGTGCAAAGGAAGATAATCACAATGCTAAAAAAAAAAATGGCAAAGCCAGATTTTTAACCACAGATGTCTTGAAGTGCAAATAGCGTTTCTAACCCACAGTCAGAAGGTCAAGCATTTTGACTTGGGCTAAAGGTGACTGACTATCCACTCCCTCTTGGAAAAGTTTTCTTGGAGTGATTGCTGATTTGGGTAACTAGTCAACCCCTGGCAAAGCATCCATCAGACCCTGGATTTTTGTTTTCCTTTTGGTTTGTTCCTTTCCTCTCCTTATTTTTTCTTCTCTCTATTCTTCTATTTCTTTATTTCCCACTTGAAAAGAATAATTATTTGTATAAGTCAGAACCACAGAACTAGAACAATTTTTTTGGAGCTTCGGTCTCATTAAACTTATAAGAATTGATGACCTGACAGCAAAACAGTTTTCCAAACTCATACCTCAGGTCAATAGCAGGGTTGGAAATTCAACTTGGATCTCTAGCAACAAATCCATAGCTCATTTACTCTGAATCACCTTCAAGAATCTAATACAAAATGCTCTTCTGGAAACTGGTCAGGTTCATTCCTTATAAAGTTAAAAAGGTGTCAAGCTAGGTTCATAGCAGCCTTTTTTTGGAGGTGAGAGAAGATAAGAGCTATCTGTGCAATGCAGTGTACAGGATACACATTCTAAATTAAACAGGATAGATCTAAAGAGAGTTTGAAGAAGATGACTCTGTCTACCATATAAAATAAATCACTTTAAGATAAAAATATATAATGAGCAAAATTATTTTTAAAATTGGCAATATCCACTGTGGATAAGAATGTGGGGAAATGGATACTCTCAAGTAAGAGTAAATGGATAAATTAACACAGTCTTTTGAGGGTGCTATCTAGTAAAAACTAAAAATACGTATGATTATAAACCTAGCAAAGTACCTATAGGATCTGTATGCTAAAAACAGAAAGAAAGAAAGAAAGAAAGAAAGAAAGAAAGAAAGAAAGAAAGAAAGAAAGAAAGAAAGAAAGAAAGAAAAAGAAAGAAGTCAAAGGAAGCCTTAAAACTGGAAAGATAAGTCATGTTCATAGATAACATAGTAAAGATGTCAGTTCTCTTCAAACTGATCTATAAATTTATCACAACTCCAGTCAAAATCCCAGCAGGACGTTTTATAGATAGATGAACTTATTCAGAAATTCATAGGGAAAATAGTTAAAACAATTTTTAAAAGAAGAAGAAAGTTAAGGAATTATCCAATTTTAAGACTCCTTATAAAACTTCAGTAATTAAGACACTGTGGCATTGGTGGAGGAATAGACACAAACATCAATGAAATAGAATAGATTTGAGAAATAGACCCATGCATATATAAAAAAATTTATTTTTAACATATGTACAAAAGCAATTTGATGATATTCTAACTGAATATCCATACATAAAAAGAAATTTTGATCCATACCTCACACCATATATTAAAATTAATTCAGAAGCAATCACAGACCTAAATATAAAAGATAAAACTTTAGGGGTGCCTGGATGACTCAGTTGGTTAAGCAACCAACTCTTGATTTTGGCTCAGGTCATGATTTCAGGGTCATGGGTCATAGATGGCCTCCATGCTCAGTATGGAGTCTGCTTGAGATTCTCTATCTCTCTGTGTTCCTTTCCCTGATTGCAATAAATAAATAAATAAATAAATAAATAAATAAATAAATAAATTTTTTAAAAGGTAAAACTTTTAGAAAAAAATCATGGAAGAAAATCTTTGTCAGCTGGGTTAGGCAAAAATTTCTTAGATATGACACCAAAATTATGATCTATGAGAGAAAAAAAGGATAAATTGAACTACATTAAAATTTTAAAATTTTACTTTGCAGAAAACATTGCTAAAAGATTACAAAACAACCTACCTACGAGAATAAAATATTTTCAAATCATGTATCCAACAAATAATTTTTATGCAGAATATGTAAAGAACTCTCAAAACTGAAGAGTACAAAAACAAATAACCCAATTTAAAAATGAACAGAAGACTAAAAAAGACACTTCACCAAGATGTTCAACATCATTAGGCACAAGGGAAATGCAAAACCACAATGAGATATCATTACACATATAACAGCTAAAAATAAAAAAATATTGACAATACCAAGTATTGGTGACAATGCAGAGAAACTCGAAATCTTTTCCATTACTGATGAGAATGCAAAATGGTACAGCCATTCTGGAAAATAGTTTGGAAATTTCTTATAAGCTTAAAGATACATTAACATATGGCCCCGTAATCCCATTCCTGGATATATACCCTGGAGAAATGAAAACTTATACAAAAACTATACATAAATATTTATAGTTTCTCTTTTCATAATTGCACAAAACTAGAAACAATCCATATGTCTTCAATGGGTGAATGAATAAACACAATATGGTTCATTTATACAATAGAACACTACTCAGGAATAAAAAGGAATGAACTACTAATATGTACAATTTAGATGAATCTCAAAAACATTACACTAAGTAACAAAAGTCAGTCTCAAAAGATTACACACTGTGTCATTTCATTTCATATATGTCATTCTTGAAAAGCAAACTCTACCTATGAAGACAAATTATACAGAGGTGGAGGAGGGTGTGACTGTAAGAGGATAACAAAAGGGAGGATTTGGGGTTGGTAGAACTGTATTCTGATTGTGATGGTTATACAAATCTATACATGTGTTAAAGCTATAGAAAATTTACTTTTTAAGAATTAAAAATAAGTCTTAAAACTGTATACCACTCATGGGCCTAGCCAATGATCATCAAAGGATTACAGGAAAGTTTATAAAAGATACTTGGACTGTCAATTCCTGAATCCAGCCAGCGGTGAGGGAAAGGGCAAGTCAAAGGAATGAAAAAACAGGCTAACTTTACCTTTCCACAGAACCTTCAATATGTAAAGTAATAGAGCAATATCTACAAAATCCTTTGAGAAAAAAATATGGCTCAAGAATATTTACATTACAAAATCACCATTCAAGTATAAAAGACAAAATATTCTTTAAAATCCTTTCTTTCTCTTTATAATTCTGCAATTATGTCTTAGCATAATCTAATGCTTTTAGTTTAATGTTCAGCATTTGTGCTTGTTTAAACTGAGAATTTATGTCTCATTAAATTGGAGTAAAGTCTCAGTCATTGATTCATCAAATATTGCTTCTTTTATTCTATGTTCTTTCCAATTACATGTACATTGAACTTTCTCACATTTTTTATTTTTCTTAATTTGTATTTAATGTGTTTTATCCATTTTCTTTGTACACAGCATTCTGGGTAATTTCCTCAGAATAAGTTCCAGTTCACCAATCCTCTCTTCAGCTGGGTCTAATCTGCTGACTGATTCAACCATTGTTTTTTGTTTTTGTTCCTTTAATCTCTCACACTTTTTTTTTCATTTTTAGGAGTTCTGCTATTTTCTCTTTCGAATCTACTAGGACTTATTTTTTTTTCATTTTCTCTTTCTTTTATAGCTTTAATAATTTTAAATATATTTATTTTATAATTACCATCAGAAAAAAAACCCAATTATTTAAAGTTTGTGGTGACTAATTATATTGCTTATTGTGTCTACTGACTTGCTTTGACTTGGTGTGTTGTTTCTTTGTGCGTTATGTAACTTTTTGTTGTGGACCATCTTTATTGGAACTTTGTCTGTGGTAATCCTATGTTGTTTGGGTCAGTGATGTTTCCTGCCAGATTTGTTCACAGATGACCTGTCACTCCCCAAAGCCATTTACATAATTTCTCAGTTTGGCAGATCCTAGAGGACACGGGTAGTACAAATGTTAATCCTATAACTACATGAGAGTAGTAGGTCTCTGATTACAACTTCTTAAGGGAGATATTCCACATGAGAGCAGAAGCCAGACAGTTTTCCTTAATATCTCCTTAGGCTCATGGGCAGACTTTTCTAATACACATTTTCACTGAGGATCTAGTTATTTGAGTGTCCCAGCTTTAGTCTGTCTCATTCATAACTAACCCTCTCAGGGTGACAAAGGCACATATTTTATCTCCACATGGCCATTAAAACCCAATACTCTTAGTAAAGGGAAGCAAAAAAGAGAAGGAAGACTGCTTCACACTCCGGTTTTCAGTTCCATGTTCTTTTTAACCTCAGAGATATCCTTTTAAACTCAGCAATGCCTTTAAATGGATGTCTGACATATTTAATCCAATATATTAAATGACTTGTAAGTCAAAGATTTTCAGATTTTCTAATGTATCAAATTGCTAAAAATGTAACTTCTCAGGAAAACAATATCAAATATAAATTATCAAATATAAAAATACAATACTAGCTCTTCTTTTAAAAAAACATTTAAAAACTAATCTGTATGTGTAGGTATGTATATATGTCTAAAAATTGATATGCCAGACTCCTAGTGATTATTTTGTGAGAAAATAATAAGAACTCGGGGAGTAGTAGGACTAGATATAGGGGGGCAAACTTTTATTCTTCAAGTATATGTTGTTTAAATGTTTTAAGAATGTTTTTATGTAATGTAAGTACATTTTAAAAATCTTCACAGTGAATTTAATCAAAGATAGGCAATATATATACCACCAGTGGGGCATCTTTGGAAGGAAAAAGGAATATTTCTCCAACCCTTTAACTAGGTGATAAAGACTTTTGCAGTTCTATGAGCCAGTTATGTTTTACCTGTAATAAAGGAAATGAGCATTTATTTACCAATAATCTTTTTAGAGCATACACTTACTTCGTTTAGAAAAATATCTCAATATATATTTGGGGATCCCATAAACCCTCACACAAGCCTTTAAACGGGAGGTGACACTTTTACGTAATAGCAAAAGAGCACTTTGGAGCTCCTGAGAGAACCCAGAAGTCCTCATGTGTAAAACAGGTATGCAGAATGCCTCATAAAATGGTTTGAAGATTTAGAATAATGCAATAGCTCCTAAGCTTTAACGTAAATCAGAATCACCTGCAGTGCTCATGAAACATCCAAAACTTGTGAAGCAAAACCAGAAGCCAAGAAACCAAATGAGAGGTGGCAGGGCCTGGGGACAAGAGACAGGGTGACTACCAAACATGGTTCTGGGGAGAGATGAAACTGTTCTCAATCATGATCATGGCTGTGCTCACATCATGGCATGAGTGTGTTAAAACTCATAGAAATGCATACTGAAAGGGTTTTTGCAGTATGTAACTTGTACTGTAATAAAAATAGGCATAAAATATATACAGAGAGAGAGAGAGATACACACATTGTAGACTGCATCCTCAGAGAAGTTCTGAGGTAGGGCTTGAGAATCTGCATTTCTTTTTTTTTTCTATTTTATTTTATTTTATTTTATTTTATTTTATTTTATTTTTTATAGTGTTTTTTTTATTGGTGTTCAATTTACCAACATACAGAATAACCCCCAGTGCCCGTCACCCAATCACTCCCACCCCCCACCCTCCTCCCCTTCTACCACCCCTAGTTCGAGAATCTGCATTTCTAAGAAGTTCCTGGTGATTTCTAAAAAGCTTGCTGCTGATCTGGTCCTATTTTCAGAACCACGGATGTGGCCCAGGGTAGCTAAGCATTATTATTATTGTTGTTATATTCTTTGCAGTGCCGTTCCCTCTCCCCAAATGCTATTCCCCAGATATCCACAAGACTCACTCCTTCACTTGCTTCAGGTCCCTATTCAAAAATCATCTTCTCTGTGGTGCACACACCACAATGGAATATTACTCAGCCATCAGAAAGATGAATACCCACCATTACAACCATGTGGATGGAACTGGAGGGTACTAGGCTGAGTGAAATAAGTCAATCAGAGAAAGAGAATTATCATATGGTTTCACTCATATGCAGAATATAAGATAGAGTGCAGAGGACCATAAGGGGAGGAGGGGAGACTGAATGGGTAAAAATCAGAGAGGAAGACAAATCATGAGAGATTCTTAACTCTAGGAAACAAACTGAGGGCTGACAGAGGGCAGGTGGGTGGGGGATGGTAACTGGGTGATGGGCATTAAGGAGGGTGCATGATGGGATGAGCACTGGGTGTTGTACTATATGTTGGCAAGTTGAATTTAAATTTTAAAAATGTTAACCATAAGCAAAAGTTAGGGAAAAAATCACATAATAAACCTGAGCCCTTCCTTGAAATTTAAAAAGATCAACTTTTCAGTGAGGTCTTTCTGACCATTCTATCTAAACCTGTATCCTCACCTCTAACATGTCTCCCCTTCCTGGTTTATTTTCCTCCATTAGCCCCTAGTAGACCATGTACTGTACTTATTTTTCTTATTTATTAATTAACTATGTTTCCCAACTAGAATAAAACCCCCATGAAGTCAGGGATTTTTATCTGTTCTTCGCTGCCTCCAATGCCTCCAATGGCGCTTGCCCTGTAGCAGGCACTCAGTAAAAATCTTGAATTAATGATGAAATAATTTTTAACACTACTACCGATACTGATACTAATCATAATTCACCTGCCTCCATTTGGGACTCTCAGGTATAGGATTAGATCTCCACGCCTCCCCATGTTGAAAGAAGATCCCTGTCAAAATACAAGATAACACTGAGAAAAATTGGCTTGGGGTCAAACAGTAAGAGATTTGTACTTTAGCTCTGACCCTGAGCACTGTTGAACAATACATTGAACGTTGGTGAGCTTGTTTTTCTCATCTATCAGATGATGTTGGCACTACCTCCCTCATTGGATGAGCTAATGTGGAGGCATCTGGGTGGCTGTCAGTTGAGTGGCCAGCTCTTGATTTTGGCTCAGGGCATGATCTCAGTCAGGGTCCTGGGATCCAGCCAAGCACTGGGCTCTGCGTTCAGCAGGGTGTCTGTTTGAGGATGCTGTCTCCCCCTCCTCCCCTCCCCCGGCTCGTGTTTTCTCTCTCTCTCTCTCAAATAAACAAATATTTACAAACGTTTTAAAAATCTAAAAATTAAAAAAATAATAAATGGGTTCATGTGCATAGCATTACAGAGGGATAAAACGTAGCTAGTACTCAACAGTTCCTAATGACTATTCTTAACCTCCCTCCTGCACTTGGGGCTGGAACTGGTTCAGAGTGCCAGTATGGGCTAACTGAACCTCCCAGGGCCTGTTGTTCAGCCTGGGGGCAGGGTGTAGTCAAAGGTGGGTTCAAAACAGAGAACACATTATTCTCTCTCCATGAACATCCATACAAGAGTCTCCTTTCTCTTTAGTATTGAGTGAGCCATTTGCCTTCTGTGAGCCTTCTTGTCATTTCTTCACCCGTACAATGGGGTTAATTGCTGGAGCCAAGATTGAGTCTTGTGGACTCAACAAAAGGGGGAAAGCAGCCAGTACCTGGTAAATCAACATTGATAGGCTCAAAGCTTGCTCACTCCAGCCACCTCCTCAGGGGTCCTGAGATGGTCAAGGAGGCCGTGAAAGCTGCATGCCAAAGGGGTAGGGCAGTGCCCACCCTGGCCAGCTCAGAGGCCTCCCTGGTCTCCTCCTATGCTGGGCATGAGTGCAGGGAGGATGCTCCTGGCCCCTGAGAAACACATGTGCCCCCCACTCCCCACCTGTGCCTGTTCCAGGACAGTTCTGGAGCTCATCAGAATCAGAGCTTTCCCCTTTTGAATTTGTATCACGAGCTCTGGAGCCCTCTGGAAGTACAACACGGGTGCTAAATCACCCATTTAGACTCTGCCATACTGCTCAATCTTTTCTTCTCTGCCAAGATTCCCGACGAGCTCAAGCGATGTTGGGTGACTCATCACCCCAACCCGAGCAGGCTCAGGAGATAGTGCGGGAGAGTCCCCTCTGTAAATTGGGGGACAGCTGGCTGGCATCTTTTTCTGTGATTCCTGAGAGATAAGAAGCCAATCCCCCTTAAATCCCTCACTTTTGTTTCTGCTCCCGGGTTTGTCAATCCCGGAACTCAGCAGACTCGAATCAAGTGTCCAAAAACAAATACCCAGCGAGAGAAGAGAAGTTGCTGGTTTTTCTTCCCTGCCTGTAAGACGGTCCACCCAATCTATGGCCTTTGAGGGAAAAAGAAATAAATAAAATATATTCCCTTCCTGACCCAAGTTGTGTCGGTTCTCTGGCAAACAGGAGACAGTCAGGGAGGGTATGAAATACTGCAAGTGGTGAGGAAGTGATGGTGGAGTGTGTGCTGTGACCACATGTGCAATCTTGCTCCACTCAGCCCTCAGCCCAGCCTGCAGCTGCCCTGGTTCCTTCTCATAGAAAGTCCTGCAGGGGATGCTGAAACCGGGATGCTGGGGTCCCTTTCATGGTCTTTTGGACTTAGATGTGTAGATATACAGAGTCACTGTTGTCCTTCACAGCTGGGACACGCCTGCTGACAATGTTATTTCCCACACAGGCAAATTAAAATATTGGGGATACTGATGCATCCCAGCAGCAGACCTGAAATGCCCCTCTGGCTTGTAGACTCAGAACAAAGTGCGGGCCTACAGAAGGGCTCTGGTGTGTGCCTCCCATTCTCAGGCCTCCCGGGAGAGCAATTTCCTTCCTAAAGCCTCTCCTGCTTCCTTAGGCCACAGGAGGGCCTGGTGGTTGCTTTTCTGCCCACAGAAGCCCAAGTGAAACCAAATGTGTAGCTCCAGGTGTACCTTGTCTCTTTCTCCTATGCTTGTGCCCAACACTGCCTACTGTTCATGCAGAGAGAGCGTGCTGAGTTGAGTCAGTTGAGGGGGCGTGGGTTCTGACTTGAATCATTTCTCACCCCCTTCCTTCTGCCCTGCAGGTCACTGCCCCTTTGCCTGGTGCCTGCCCCTCCCACTACTTTTTTTGCCTGGCTCTCTATTGCTTGCCTTTCAACCAAAGCTCAGGGGAGCCTTCTCCAATCCCCTCCCATCCCCTTAGTCCAGCTCGGGTCTCTTTTCTTTGCACTAAATTGTGGTCTGCAGGCCAAATCAGGCCTGCCATCTGTTTCTATAAATAAAGGTTTACTGGAACACAGCCACACCCATTCATTTCTATATTGTCTAGCTGTTTTCATGCTATAACAGCAGAATCAAGTGGTTGCCACAGAGACCATATGTCTGGCAAAGCCTAAAGTCTGGCCCTCTGTAGGAAAAGTTTACCCACCCCTTTTCTAAAGCCCTACACCATCATACGCACCACATTGTATCAAATCACTCCCTTTCTATATTTATCTCTGTACCAGGCTGTAAAATTCTAAAGTGGATGATCTCACCAGAGCAGAGTGGTTAACTGTCAGCCTCTGAAGTCACACTGGTTGAGTTGGTACACTGACTTCATTACCAGCTCCGTGAGCCTGAGCCAGTTGCTTAACCTCTGTGTTCCTGTTTCCCCAACAATAATATAGAGATAATAACAGTACCCACCTCAAAAGCTTGTTAAAAGGATTAAAGTTTGGGGAATATAAATAATAGTGAAAGGGAATATAAGGGAAGGGAGAAGAAATGTGTGGGAAATATCAGAAAGGGAGACAGAACGTAAAGACTGCTAACTCTGGGAAACGAACTAGGGGTGGTAGAAGGGGAGGAGGGCGGGGGGTGGGAGTGAATGGGTGACGGGCACTGGGTGTTATTCTGTATGTTAGTAAATTGAACACCAATAAAAAATAAATTAAAAAAAATAAAAAAATAAAAAAATAAAAGGATTAAAGGAGTTAAATGTAAATTTCATGCCTAACACATGGAATGTACTATATAAGTACTGATTATTGTTACTGTCATCCTCATTATTATTTTCAACCCCAGACGCTAGAAACAGTAGGTGCTTAATGGATACATTTGAAGATGAATTACTCTGCCTTAGTTTATGTCTGCAGAAAGTTGGCAAATCAGAAATCTTTCTAGGATTGGCACCTCTAGCTTTTAACCCAAAGGCCATATTATCATTGGCTACTCCTTAATTCATTAGTACTGTCCTTACTCCTCTTTCCCTCATTCTCGTTGCCAATCAACATCAAACCCTGCCCATACTAACTCTAGTACATACACCAAACCATGTTATACCTCCCCATACCAACTGCTATCTTGGTCTTATTCACTAACATCTCTGAGCTACCTCAGCAGCCTCTGTATCAGTTAGCTTTTGCTGTGTAACAAACCATCCAAAAATTAGTGGCTTAAAACAAAATCAATGATTTAGCTTATAATTCTGTGGGTCAGCAATCTGGGCTGAGCTCAGCTGGGAGGCTCTTCTGGTCTCTTGCTGGGCTCACTTGTGCATGTGTAGTAAGCTGGTGGACTTGGCTAGGGACTAGCTGGTCTAGGATGGCCTTAGCAGGGAGGCTGTGTGGCCATCCTTCCTCCAGCAGGTCAGCCCAGGCTCATTCACATGGCAGTTGGGTCAGGTTCTAAGAAGGCATGCATGGTATCTTGAGCCCTAAACTTGAGCATACTGTAACTTCCACCCCATTCTATGAACAAGGGAAGTCACAAGGCCCACACAGATTCAAGCAGTAGAGAAAGGCTCCACCCTTTGATGGGATGAACTGGAAAGTCACACCATAAGAGGCATGGAGACTGGAAGGAGGAAGGAACAAGTGCACCCATTTGTGCAAACCATTAGTCACAGCCTCCTCACTGGTCTCCCCATTGTCTCTTTACGGTGACTCTAATCCAGGTTCTGCTCAGGAGCCAGAGTGATCTTTCTAAAATGTGGGTCAGATTGGGTCACACCCCTGCCTAAAATCCTAGGTTGGCTCCCACTGCTCTCAGAATAAGACTCAGATTTCCTGCCTTGGCCTGCACGGAGCACTGTCCTCATCTCTCCATCATTCCCACCTGTTCCCTCTGCTCAGCCTCGCCAACATCCCTCTGCTCCACCAGCAAACCCACCTTGCACAGCCATACAGGCTGGGGCTTGGCTTTTTTGGCCTGGAGCACCCATCCTTCACTCATGTGATGGGTTCCTTCTGTCCCTAGAGTTTCTATTTAAATAGTTCATCCTGAGAGATGACCACCCAGTTTAAAGGAGCCTCGTCATCTTGCTTCATTTTCCTCCTAGCATGATTTTATTCTCTGAAGTACATAAATACACTTTGTGTATTTACCCATTCTTCCTCTCTGTCCACTTAAAATGGAAGCTCCATGAGAATGGGGGTCTCCTTTATCTTGGTCACAGGCTTAAGCCTAAAATGGTTCCCAATTCATAGTAAATGCTCAATAAAGAATTGTGCAAAAGATGACTTGCCTGAGTCACGCCATATGCCAGTCTCTAAATTAGGTGCTTTATTCTCATCAGCTCATGTAATCCAAGTAGCAACCCTGTGAGGGTTGGAAAAAACAAAACTCAGACAGGTTGATGCTCATTTTAAACCCCTGTTCATTCTTAGTAGTGACTCTCAATTCTTCTCTGCTGCTTTACACTTACTTCTAATGGTGTATTTTTCCTGTGTGGTGTGTCCTTTTTTGGTTTTGTTCCATTTTGTATTTTAGTGCACAGAATTGATGGAACCTGACACCTGGTACATGATGGTTTTTCTTCAGAGTGAACGTTTTCTTCTTGACTGTTAGCCATTTAAAAGTTAGCCATTTAAAATACAAATTCTATATATTATTGATTGAATACATCCTTCACCGCCAGATTTGAGGGTGAGGCTGTCCATGACACTGAGACATATAATACGTGTTGGTAGAAATGATGCATATGTTAGGTTACTTTTGGTTCTTAAAGAGGTTAGTTCACTGGAGGTCATTTAATCCATCTTCCTCACACCACAGATGGAAAAGCAGAGAGCAAGATATGGGTGATAACATGCCCAAAGCCACTCAGCAACCCCAGCCACTTGCTGGCAGACTATACTGAAAGCCAGGTCTCTCCTGCCATACATAAGTCCTTCCATTCTCTGATGTTCCCTTCATTTTCCAAAGCAAGTGAAGGTGATCAGAGGACAAGACAAGCACTGAGGTACGCTAAGTATTTTCCATTTATCCCTCCCTTAAAATGATCCATTTCCTTGAAATTCCCTCCCCTGCCAAACAATAGGCTCTTCTATGTAATTAGAATCCTTTAAAGTACTTTAAAGCTAATGAGTCCAAGTAAGCTTTCCATGCAATAGAGAGCACCTCTGTTGTAAGAGATGCTCTGCACTTTGGGTCCTAAATTATAGCATAACATGAGGTTACTGCCAGGCACCCATGGTGCCACACTGTTGGATCATCCCCTTATCTTTGTACTACCATGACCCTTCTCATTCAAGACACCAATATCCTGAACCTGTACTCAATGCTCACTCCTCACCATTGCTCCCCAACATTCTGCCCCCTTCCTTACTCACTCCTCAAAAGCAAGCATAGCATCTCCATTATGCCTCTGTTTATAGCCTTCCATTGGCTTTTCTCCCTGAGAGTAAAGGTAGAAGGTCTTGGCGCAGTGCTGGAAGCCGGGTAAGCTTGTCCTCCTCCACGATGAAGCTACGTTTTCCACCACTGACCTCACTCTCTGCTTGGAGGCTGCAGGAGCCCTTCTGTAGTCTTCTGTAGTTTTCACCATGTGTTCTGTTCTTCCTGACTCAATCCTCCATCCGTGCTGTCCTTTCTGCCATCACCTTGCCTTCCCAGCCTTTCCCCAACTCCTCATGCCTTAGAAAATTTGTATTCAACCTTCTGCCCTCTGCTCAGTGTCATCTTCTCAAGGATATCTTCCTTGAATCCCGAACCTGGATCAGTATATCTACTCATTCCATGTACAGTGCTTACTGTAACTATGTGTTTATTCCCATGATTATTTGCTTAATGTCTGTCTCCTCCATTAAGTTGTAAGCATTTTGGGGGCAGGGACCATGGATCTTTTGCTGATCAATGTATTTCCAGAGCCTAACACTCTACCTGGCACACAAAAGAATTTTAATATTTATGGAAGGAAAGGAAAGAAGGAAGGCAGGAAGGCAGGAAGGCAGGCAAGAAGGAAGGAAGGAAGGAAGGAAGGAAGGAAGGAAGGAAGGAAGGAAGGAAGGAAGGAAAAAGAAAAGAGGAAAAGAGCAAGGAAGACATTCCCTTTGGGGCTTTTCAACTACTGTAACCTGTTCATTTGACAGGAGCAACATGTTTATAGGCCAATCAGAATAAGGAAAATGGACAGGTCCCAGGAGGAAGACGGTAATGCCCAGTGGTAATAGTAAGCTTAGAGTTGTGTGCTCTCTGTGTTTTCATTAAGCCTTGGCTTCAACATCCATAAAAAGAAAACCATCATCATCATCATCATCCCACAAAGGATCATTTTTCTAAACATGCAGAGAGCACTATGGAAACCTTTCCTCAAAGCCTTGTTAAAATCCTCCTCAAGTCTAAGGACAAACAGCAGTCATGCCTTATAACACCTTGGAATGCTAATCCTGTGCTTACTGAGAGTTCCAATCTCCCATCTCCTTCTCTGGACTCCTCTGCCCCTTCTCCCCATCCCTTTCCCCACCTCTCAGGTACTTACTTAGCAACCAAATCTATCCAACAAATGGGTACAGCTTCAAAATCATTCCACATGTCTCATCTTACTCAGTTCTCCTTCTCCTTCCCAACTGCCCACGCCATTGCCAATTAGGCACTTCCTTTCCTGAAGGCTCTTTACTCCCCAGGAGTGGGACAGAAATATCACTCCCGTTTCAAAATCTAGAGCACCATTTCACCACCTCCACCAAAGACACATACCAAAACTCCTCTTCATTTTCCTTTCTCCCCTTCCCACACATCCTTGCCCCATTTTACCTCCACATCATCCATTCCTTTCTGCTGCTTTGAAATTTGGAATTCCAAAGCAATGTGGAAAAGGCAGACAAGCCATCTTATCTATGTTACTTCCCCTCACTGCACCCCAGTTTGCTCATCTGCAACACAAGCTGTCAAAAAAATAGAACTAGCTCCTCACATGGTAGTTACAAGGATGAACTGAGATAAGATGTATAAAGTGTCAAGTATGTTTGACACATAGTAGATGCTCAGTAAGAGTTGGTTCTCATCGCTTTTACAGTGTAGATATTTTCTAAAGTACCAGTCATTAATTATGCCTAACAAATGAACAGAATATCTAACAGTGGGGCTCTTCAGCAAAACCTGTGCAATCACCCATCTGTGGCTTCTGGCCAGCAATGGGATGCAGCATCCAGCCTATGTCAATTCTGGGCCATTCTCCCTATCCTCTCTCCTCCCATCTACGCTCAGAAAGATCATTGGATGAGATTACAGTCTTTCCAAGGAAAGGAATCTTGTCAAGCTCAACTCTGTGCCTGGCCCAGTGCCTGACAGGTACTATGCTCTAAAAAGGTTTTCTGGGAACCAGCCCAAAGTTGACTGGTATCTCCACAGTCAGCCAGAAGGGATCAGGACTCTCATTACAGACTTAGCAACGGAATTGTATGATTGTTTCCTGGGACAGAAAACAATTCCTTGGAAAGGTTCTTTGCCATATCCTCAGTGAACAATAACAAGGAAAGCCTAGCAAGACAGCATTGAGTCTGGGCAGAGGACCCTAAATACTCACACCACTATCCACCCTATACTGTCTCTCTTAGAGTGGGCATTCAGGCAATATGCCCTCCCTTTTTTTTCCATTAAAATCAGGCTTTAAGAAGGCCACATGTGAGTGAATTTGTAAATACAGAGAACCTACCCTCTAGAGGTAAGATTCTTGTGGATAGACTGGGCCACACCAGTCATCAGAATCCTGCCTTCTTCAACTTTTACCTGTCAGCCTTTACTGCATGTTAGTCAAGGATCATGCTTGCAGAAACATTAAACTCATGAATTTAACAAACCAAACTTTTTTGCTCTTACTGACATCATTCATTTCTTGTTTCCTTCCTCGGCCCCATCTTGCCAATCCCTGCACATAGTTTAGTTGTGCACCTGGGAAATGAACAGCCAGAAGTTTAATTTGGGGCAAGGATATTTCCTTTGGTGTGTAATTCTGTCCCCTGCCCTCCACCCCACCATACACATCCACAACTCACCTTCTAGAGTCTATGAGGATTTGAAAGCAGTCATTTCTACAAAAATGTGTTATTTACCAGAGCAAACCAGAGCAACTTCATAGTCACAGAGTGGGGGAACCCAGTGCTGGGCTCCTCAAGAGTCCCATTAACGGGCACCAATAAGAAGTTCATTAAAACAATCTACTATCCTTAATGTAGCTAATGTGCTCCCTCCTGTTCTAACAAGCTCATGAATAATAGATGAAGGCAGCTTCATCTGTTTTAATTAATTTGGTCTTGAAATTAATTCAATCCAGTACAAAATTAGCAAACTATTAAGTCTCATTGGCCCAACTGGACAAAAACATGCCAACATCATTGGCTAGAGAAGCAAACTGAAAATGGACAAGAGGCCATGGTCCACTCCCCCAAACTGGAACACCAGAAAAGACGTATCACCAATTCTTGTCAGTTCTCCCTTCTGGATCTCCTATTTGAATCAAAAACCTCATCACTAGGAATTTTAGTTTTTATATGTTAGGATATTCTGGGGGTGAATTTCCAAATGCATAGCAATATTGCTTTTATTTTGGTTGTACTTTATTTATGAAACCTCCAAATAATTGGTGAGAATTTGTTACGCACTAAAGCATAGGATATAAGAGCAATTATCAACTGCAATCCTTGGGTACATGCAATAAACACATTTGGTTCTAAGAAATTATCAGTTTGTTATGTACATGAGTTTAGCAAAATCTTGGTTCCATTATCCACTTGGCAATTATATATAGTGTTATAATAATAGTTTATCTTAAAATAGTGCATTTCTTCTCTGGATCTTGGCGTGCTTAATGAGCACTTTTTTCTTAACCCTCACAATGCCCTTTAGAATTGGGAAGATATAAATACCGTTAAAATTACTTTGGAAACAAAGATACCAGGGTACAGAGATGGGAAGAAACAATCACAGAATTACAAGTAGCTTTAAAAGACATTGACTCCAGTTATCTATCTACCTGTCTTTTCTTGAACACCTCCAGTGATGAGGAACTCATTACTGAATGAAGCTTCCTATTCCATCTCTAGGGAATGAGATTGTTAGATTGATCTAAATTTATCTCCAGTAGATAAAGACTATTTTTACCCCAAACAAGTTTGACTCTTCTTACATATGGCATCTATTCTCCAGAATTAGTCACCAACACCTCCTCCCCAACTCCTCCAGTCAAACTTCATGACATGGCTCTGAGCCCTTCACCATCTTAGACATTCTCCTTGGAATCAAAACCAAGGGACAGTGCAATAGTAGTTGTGAATATCAGCTTGGGAGCCAGGCAGACCCAGAGTTCAGTTCTCAGGATGTCACTTCAAGGGTATCTGTGAACTGATTACATGCATAGCCCTTTAACTTCAGCATCCTCATCATATAAGGAGAAACCCCCTATCATGCAAGATTATTATGAAGATTAAATGAAATAATGTACAAAGAATATTTGTCGTGGAGTTCAGCATGACAAAGTGTTCAATAAAAGGTAATCAAAAGGATGCCTGGGTGGCTCATGGTTGAGTGTCTGCCTTTAACTCAGGACATGATCCCAGGGTCCTGGGATCAAGTCCCGTATTGGGGTCCCCCCAGGGAACTTGCTTCTCCCTCTGCCTATGTCTCTGCCTCTCTCTCTCTCTTTCTCTCTCTTTCTCTCTCTTTCTCTCTCTCTCTCTCTCTCTCTCTCTCCCTGTGACTCTCATGACTAAATAAATAAAATTGTTTTTTAAAATGGTAACCAACTAACAATTATAGCTAATTCCTACGGTGCATATACTAACCACTTCATACATTAATTTACTTGCATTTCACAAGTCATGAAACTGTTATTATAGACAAAGCAACTGATGATGTACAGAGATTAAGTACTTTGTCCAAAGTCATGCAGCCAGCAGAAGACAGCTGTAAATTGAACCTAGATAGTCTAGCTCCAGAGACTGTATTTGGTAGCCATGACTTTCTTAAATTGTGGTGCTCCCAAGACTGAATGCTCTTCAAATGTTTCTGATTAAGCAGAATAGCAGATTAGGACCTTCATCTTCTCCCAGTACAGCTCAAGATTATGTTACTTCTCCTTGTATGGGCTTTTATCCATTTAGATACCCTTTACCCCTATGGTGTTCTCACTGTGACTTGTGTATCCTTGACTCCCCAGGTCTTTGATTAGCTGCTTTGTGAATCCAAGGGGAAAGCTTTAGCTTTTAAGACACCTTCCCCTTACATTTGGTCCAGAATTCTAAGCTGCTGGGATTTCCTAGGGTCCTGACTTTCTCATTCAACATATTATCTCGGCTCCCAACTTCTGGTCCTTCACACATTTGATGAGAGTGTCTTCATCAACTTCACCCTGGGCACTGAGATAAATATCAGCTCAGACAGGGCACCATGCCATTAGGGTCCCCTCTCCAAGATGGCATCGATCTATCAATCAGCACCCTCTGGATAGGGGTCAGTCCTACATAAAAACAGAACATGGGTCACCTTCTCTTTAAGGCTATCGCTTCTTTTTTGTTGTTATTTAATCTTTTCCTCTTATCTAAGGTAATTCTGGTTAGTAAAACATGTATAGTCAGAGTAGTAATCAAGCTCTAAAATTAAGCTATATCCCTTTTTTGGGCTTTCGTCTGCCCATGTATAAAATGAGGAGGAAATTTAATTGGTAATCACCAGAACACTCCCAGCTTAATAATCCAGGAAAATGCTGGGGCATGACAAGCTTTCCGTAGTCTGCACTTTGCCTCCCGTGAAAGCCTAAAATCCCAATATTCTCCTTTCACATGTTAGCACTCCAGCCAAACACAGAACTCGTAAATGTCCATAGGCAAAAAAAACAAAAAAACAAAAAACAAAACAAAACAAAACAAAAAAAACTTCAATAATCCATACCTCACACCGTAAAAAAAAAAAAAAACTCCTGACAAATCACAGCTCTCAATATGAAACAAAAACATTAAAATTCTAGAAGGAAAAAAACCTGTGACTTTGGATTAGGCAAATATTTTTTAGTTGTTACACCAAAAGCATGATCCCTTTTAAAAGTGATGAATTGGACATTATCAAAGTTAAGAATATTGTTTTCAAGAGACAATCATAAGAGAATGAAAAAACATGCTGTGCACTAGGAAAATGTGTCTACAAATAACATTTTACATACACTCTTAAGTTCCACTGCCAAGCCGGTTTCTCCCATATTCATTTCTTTAAAAATTACTGAGTACCTTCTATGTGTGGGGCACTCTTCTGGGCACTTGGGACTGAATACAACAGATGAAAATGTCTGCCCACATGAAGATTATATTCTAATAGAAGGAACTTATATTCTCCTTTGGAAATGGCAAGTATGACTCACACTTGGTTCATCTCTTTCTCTCAGACCTTGTCAGTATGTCCTATCACTTCAGCCCTCAGAGTATATCCAGAATCTGAGGCCTGCTCTCTGTCTGCAGTGTTAACAACTTGGTCCATGAAACCACCTTTCCTTTCTGGATGAGCATAGCAACCTCCTAATTGCCCACCTATCTCTATCTTTTCCCTACCCAGAGTTTCTCACAAATAGCACCCATTGTGACCTTTTAAAAGTCAGATTATGTCCTGTCTCTTCTCAAAAGCCTCCAACAGCTCCCTCCCTCCTCAAAGTGAAAGAATCTTAGGATAATTCCTGACTAGGCTCAACCCAATCTTTCCCTCTGCTATCTCCCAAATATCTTTCACAATCACTGTCCTCTCACTTTCTCTGATCCAGCTATGCTGGCCTTCTTGCTCTTCTCAAATAGACCAAGCAAAGAATCTGCTTAAGGATATTTGCACCTGATTCTCCCTCTGCTTGAAATTCTTTCCTCCCAAATATCCATGTGGCTTATGCCCGCATTTCTTTCAGCTCTCTGTCCAAATGTTACCTTATCACTATGGCCTCCTCTGACCTTTCTATATGAACTGAGAACTCATTTCCCCAACCTCTCCAGAAGATACCCCATCTTCTCACCTGCTTCACTTTCCCCTCCCCCATAGTATTTATCTCCACCTGCTAATTTTAATTAATTGATTATATTTTCCATTAAGCTACTGGAGAGCAGAGGTCCACCTATTTTTTCACAGCTGTATTCCTGGTGTCTAGAGTAGTGCTGGCACTTCACAGATATTTGCTGAATGAATGATTTTGAATGATAGGCTATTTCTTTCTAGGAACTCTCTAGGAACTCACACACCAGAGTTGGGTTATCAGCTCTCAAGAAATCCAGCATGTGCCGCCCTCATAGTAGCATCTGCCATTTATTGAGGCTTTCCTTTTCACTGTCCTTCCTTCATTGTTGCTTATATAAAGATATTGGAGTAGTTCTGAGACTCTAAGTAAGAGTCATAAGGATCTCAGAGACTGAGGCTACCACTTGCCAGGTGTATGACCTTGGGGGAGCCACTTGACCTTCTAAGCCTCAGTTTCTATAAAATGTGCATACCTTGGAGTGGGCACTAAGCACAGTGCCTGGTATTGTGGCAGCTATTATTAAGGAAGGCTCAAAGAGAAGGTGATGATGGAAGAGGCATTTCAGGTTAAGGATGATGAAGGAAGAGCACCAGTCAAGGCACATTTTTGGTAAAGAAAGTGGGATGTTGTGGGAGCAGCAGTGAGACCCAGGATGGAGACACTTCTTAAAGCATATGCTATCTGTCCCAGACATTCTCAGCTACTGGGTGCAGAAGTAAGAGGGCTCACAGTGGGGCTAAACATAATAAATATGATATCCCACTACTCTACAGCCACAAACAGATGATATTTAGCATGTGTGAATGAACTGGCATTTAAAGACTTAGACTCAGACTTAGATTCCTGTTGGGGAAATATATTTATATATATCGCCCTCCTATGAAAGATGTGATGGGTAAGAAAAAGGAGTTTTCACCAGAGCTTGTTCACTCCCAAAGACATCTTTTCCAGAATGGAATGACTAAAATCCAGCCCAGGGTTTCATAAAGCTCTCCAGTCTTAAGAAATGTGATCCATGATGTTGTAACTTCTAGGGAGAATGGATGTTTTCAATAAAGGGGCAACCTCTTCACCTTTGTAGAAAGTTAAAATATATTCATTATCAGCTCTGAAGTTCAGACAGAGTCAGCAAAGATAACATTTATAAGCAAGAAAATTTCATCAGAGACCGGAAACCCTGCTTCTCCTAATGATTGTGTAGCAAATAATCATATAAGCTCACTTTTGGGTCTCCACAAACAAAGTTGAACACTTTCTCTCTGCTCTCCCTTGTAGAGAAAGCCTAGCATATCAGCCTTCCGTGGGAGGTGTTTAATGGAAATTTTCCCTGAGTAAAAATCTCTCCCTCTTCCTATTTCCTCCCCTATTTACTAATGTACTATCAACCATTCTCTATCAAAAGTACACACACACACACACACACACACACCAGAAGGCCTAGAATTCCATCAAGAATTCATCCTTTCAGGCACCTGAGTGGCTCAGTCAGTTGTGTCTGCCTTTGGTTCAGGTCATGATCTTGGGGTCCTGCGATCAAGCCCAAATGGGGCTCCCTGCTCAGCGGGGATTCTTCTTCTCCTCTATCTACCTCGGTTCCTCTCCCTCCCCAGTTTGTGTGCTCTCTATCTCTCAATAAATAAATAAATAAAATATTTTTTAAAAATTCATCCTTTCAAGTTATATTTGGCTGTTTTCCAGCCATGGTCATTTAAGATGCAAATATTCTAAAAGGAATAATAATACTGCAGTTTACATTTAGCTAGCAACTTAGAGTTTGGAAAACACTTTCACTTCCCTTATGTCTTCCACCTTGAACCTGGTCTCAAGCTCCTCATACCCAACACCAGCTCAAGACAAAGGCTAGGTGCTCAGAATGTACTTCTTGAATGAATGGATTAATTAACTAATTAATTAACTGACGCTATTAGATTCACAAAATAGAAATTATTGTCTCCACTAAAACCAAAGTCCATAAAGGTAAATGAATTGCTCAGATTTCAGTGAGTCTGAGCTCTGGCCACAGGCCTCAAAGCCACCCCTTGCCACTCCCAAGGTAAGGGCAAAACAGAGAAACTATTGAAAGTGGGGTGGAGGGAGGTATATTGTGAAGGAGTTGCATTTTGTGTGTTGGTATCATCAGCTTCCTGAAGACACTACCAAAGTGGATTTTAAGAGCAACTTATTAAGAGCTATATGGTTTTAAGCACTGCAGAGGGGAAGAGCACATTCGCGTGGATGCAAGATGCTCACTCCCCAAGTCATGGTAAATGCTGTGATGAAGAGGGCCCCTTGGGCATTCCATATGACCTTATTGCTGCAAAACCAAAAAAAAAAAAAAACACTTCTGGTGGGACACCTGGACGGCTCAGCGGTTAAGCACCTGCCTTGTGCTCAGGGCATTATCCTGGAGTCCCAGGATCAAGTCCCACATCGGGCTCCCTGCATGGAGCGTGCTTCTCCCTCAGCCTATGCCTCTGCCTCTGTGTGTGTGTGTGTGTGTCTCTCATGAATAAATAAATAAAATCTTTAAAAAAATACTTCTGGAAGCCTTATTGAATTTGCTACCTCAGCCTCCCCTCCTGGGTCTTACAGGCACTAATAACAATTTTAGGTTAATTAACAAGAGAATAGGAAGAGGCCAAGGGGAGTCAAGGGATTTTACCCAACAAGGTGGAAAGTTTTAAAAGGTCATTAAGAAATAAGATGAATAAAGCAAATGTTCAAGAAATGAAACAGAGGGAACAGAAAAGGGACAGTCACAGGACTGGTCCCAGCAGGGTAGAAATCTTTAGGTCATTACTGAAGAAATGGGATGACTGAAAATCGACATTACTGAGGCTAAAACAAAGGTGTTAATAGTGCATAACCTAAGATTGGGAGAGCCGTAGGGAGCCCCCATTAAAGGGCCCCAAAGAAGTCCACTCTCTATGTTTGGAGAAATATTAAAAGCCTGAAAGCAGGGATTACAATGAGAGACCTGACCAACAATGGCTTGTGCTTCTGGCAGTGGTCAGGCAGATTAACCAAGACAAAGTTGACCTGGTATCTTGGGTCAACCTCTCTCTGGGAACCCAAAGCCTTTTGCAGAAGAGTGGGTAACATGGTCAGGGGGTATAGAGGAGAAGTTTCCGGGATCCCTTGATATGGGAGCTCCATAAACTGGGGCTCCAAGAACCCATTGGTGAAGGCTTGACTCAGGCTACATTGACTTGAGAAAACATAAAAGTATGAGCATTGAGACAATTACAAAAAGCTGGATGATTACGTGGGTATTGCATAAAGCTGTGCCAACTTGATCTGAATGTATTATGGGAATGGATATCATTTCTGACTGGGGATACTTTTCCTACCTAATATTGTGAAACCAAAATCTGTCGATGAAGTCATAATGGACGTTGCATGTAAGGGTTGATGGAATTAAGATAAAAATTGGTAGGAGACCTGGTATGTTTGAACAGACTTCATGTGAAGTGGTTGTGTCTCTTTTACCTGATTGTATTTTGGAAGGACGGACACTGTATCTCACTAGGGAACACTTCCTCTACCTAGTATTATAAAACAGAAGGAGTGTAAATCTGTCCTTCAAGCAATATCAATGGGACATACTAAATGGGAGCCAGTAAGATTGCTTGAGCTCACATAGTGTAAAATAGAAACTGGAACGCTGGTAGGGACACATTCTCTGTGCCATGGAGCACATTGGGTTTAGCAAAAGGCTGTGAGTGCCTCCCGGTGACAAGCCCTGGGACTTTGAACTAAAGAATTTCCATTTGAGAGGCATTTACTATCCAACTCTTGGGTACCCTTGGTGATTGAAGGACAAAGTGATCCTAAAACCTGAATAGCCATGATATCTGGGATGATATTGGAGAAATATCCCAAGGGATGGCAGTGCCCAGAAGAGTTTCATGATAATATGGACGTAGTTTTTATAAGATCTTGCTCTTGAGAGGACATACTCAGAAGCAGGACTTTTCCCTTAGGACTGACCCTGGAACTGTGTGAGGAGCTAGAGCCATGGATTCATCATTACTTGGACAGCACCCTACAGCTTTCAACAGATAAACAGCTGCTTGGTTTGTGTATGGCACTTCCAGAGTGAGCAGACTGCATCCTGTTTGGAAGAACCCTACCTTGTTGGAAGAAGGGGAAAACAAATTAACTTGGTAGGCTAGATTCCAGGCTGTTTTCTTAGCAGTGGTGGAAAAACTGAACAGTGGTCAAAGCCCCTGTGTTTGGGTTTTTACTGACTCATGGGCAGTAGCCAATGGTTTACCGTGTGATTAGATAGAATGGCAAGAGAAAGCTAGCCAATTATAGGGATACCGGTATGGGGCACAGCCTTATGGGGAATTTGAGAGACTCATTAAAGTAGGACATGTTAATGCCTATCAAACATTCTTCTAGGTTTGAAAGGTGTCTAGAATTGACAAGCAATATCCCTGTGTGCTCAGCGGAGGTGGAGACATGGCCCATGAGGAGAGTGGACATGGGGGAACCACAGCAATACAGAGATGAGCTAAATCTAGACATATTCCTCTTGTACCCTCAAATGCACAAAATGCCAGTAAGAACTCTTCTGTCTGCCAGCAAAAGAGACAGAGAGTGCAGACGGCGATGTGGCAGATTCCCTGGTAGGAAGTCCCTCAACATAGCTGACAAGTGACACTGGATGACTAGTAGCTCTAAGAGGCTACAGACAGGTCCTAACAGGGATAGACACTGACTCTAGACCAGGCTTTAATTACTTAGTGGTGGATGTAAATGCTCAGAGTGCTATAGCATTTTTATAAAAGAACCAGACCAGAAGATATTGCACCAATCTGGATGGCCAACAGTTCACAGTTTATAGCCTATGATGTCTAACAATGAGCAGAGAGGTATATTATTCAGAGTACTAGCTTGATAGGAAACTGGAATGGGCAAGGAAAACACTGGTTGTTTAAAGTGGGGAGAGAAAGGCATAAAAGGCTGGAGGAGCCAGGAGTCCTGTGGTAGAGGGGGTCATTGGAACCTTCAATATATACTCGGTCCATCAGAAGCACAGGTGACAACTTGGGTTTGCAACTGGTGTCTGTATGTGGGGGATTGAGGGAATCTGTTTTGTCTCTGGGTCAGTAGTGTCAGGACTGAGTTGAACTGTTGGACACCCAGCTTGTATCTGGAGAATCCATTGTTGTTGTTGTGTGAAGAGGCCCCCCATCCACCCCACATACATTGGAATTGGGCCCAAGAACACCCAGAAGAGTTGATGGCAGTGAAAGGATGGCATGAGGTGGAGGTGGAGTATTGGATGGGGAGGCACCAGAATTAGGGCTGAAAGGTCTAGGATTACCCTTCACTTGACCTCATTTTCCTAACTTGCAAAATAGAGAAAATAATATCTTAATGTGCAGGGTTCTTATGAAGATCTGCATAAATAACAGCTATAATAGCACTTTGCAAAACAGCAAAGAGTCATGCAGATGATGATAATAAATAGGAGGTGGTCAGAAGCTGAGCAGCTCATAGTTCAGTTTATCTCATTAAAAATCAATCCTCATAAAGCTCTTTATTAGTTAAAGAGAATTTCTTTTCCACTTGCAGCACCCCAACTCTCTCATCATACCCCATCTTCCATGACCTGGTCCCCTGGGGCATACTTGTGTACCTGTTTTTGGATGATTCTCTCTGGCACCCCCTCTATCCATTATTTTGTATCCATTGCTTTCCTTGCAACCTTGCTAATTTATATTGTTGCAGATTTCCTTTTCTTTGAAAATTAATTATCAGAAAAAGCAAATTTTACAAAATGAGCTGCGTGAGTGAGAAAGTCACATGAGGCAATCACACGTTTGCTAAAACAGATTGTTACAAAAGAGCCTGGAGCAGCACAGCCCAGTCACTGAACTCCAGCTTGAGGAATAATTCTGGTTCCAGGCTTACAGTCAAGCATCCAAATCCTGGCTATGCCACTGAACCATCCTGTATCTTAGATATTCTTACCTCAAGAACAAAAAGCCCTTCACCACCGTCTGTTTGGAGCCAACAGATACATTTAATTCACATTTTCCTAAGACACCGAGATTTGCATCACACTACTCTATAGGACTACCTAGTGATCTTTCTTATTCCAAAAGCCCAGCACTTCCCATCATAATCATCCAGTTTTCCAGATTTTAGACTTCTTCAGTCAGTTAGACTCACAGAATTCCCACTCTAGGGAACTGTTGGATGGCTAGGAAACTGGGGCCCAGAGGAAGGGTGGTTCAGCCTAAGTCACACAGGTAGACTCCTACAACCTGCATAAGGTGGAAAGGAAATTAGAAGGCCACCTAATCTATTCACCACTCATCCTATCTCATCACCTCACCCCTCAGCCTGTAGGATTCCTGTCAAGCCTCATTCACCTTGCCTCTGCTTGAATATCTCCAGCAATGGAGCACTGATCATATCCCTAGCCAACCCACTCTATCTTTGTTTATCTCTGACTGCTGGGAAGGTGAGCTGGAATCAACGTCTCTCCCTCCTTCTCTCCCTCCCTGTCCCCCAATTTTGCTGTTTTGCTCTGGCTCTCCATGGTGAAGAAGACCTCCTCACTGTCCCCCCCGCCAAAGCCAGTTGCAGAGCCAGAACTAGAACCCAGGTCTCCTGACTTCCATTCCCTCTTGTCCCCTTATACTGTGCCACCCCCTTCTCCTAAGAGGAACACATGAGAAGGACAGGCAAAGCATTTCCAACAATATTTTTAACAACACATGAGTATTTCCCTATTTGTATTATGAAGATAATCTTTGGTCCACCATTCTCTCACTCGTTTGTTGGATTTCTTGAATATTTTCTCTGTACTAGGCACAGTGTACTGAGCATTAAAGACCACAGGGCCCTTGAAATCAAGAGGCTAAATAAAAGTACCTGAAATTTGACGTGGTAAGCACTACATGAAGGTGGTTCTGCAAAATACTATGTGGGCACAGAGAAGAATGTGGCTAATTGACTAGGAGGAAGTTTACCCAGAAAATCTTATTCATTTTTATAACCACTGCGTAGCCTATAGCAGACACTCAACAAATGTGTAAGTGAAAGAATGAGTGAATAAATGAAATAATATTTTACCAGGCTTTGAACCTATAGAAATAGCTTGCAAATTCTTTATGATGCTAAGAAAGGACTTTATTTAGGACACTGTAATAGTTTGCTAGGGTTGTCATGACAAAGTACCATAGCTCAGTACACAGCTTAAAGCAACCGAAATTTGTTCTTACAGTTATGGAAGCTTGAAGTCAGAAATCAAGGTGTCAACAGGGTTGATTCCCTATGGAGGCTCTGAGGAAGGATCCGTCTCCTGCCTTTCTCCCAGCTTCTGTGGTTGCTGGTAATCTTTGATGTTCCTTAACTCATAGACACAACACTCCAATCTCTGCCTCACTCTCCATGTGGTGTTTTCCCTCTTTGGGGTGTTCCGTTTATAGGACATTAGTCATTGGATTACGGCTTATCGTACTCCAGATTGGCATCATCATACCTTGACTAAATCTGCAGAGATTCTATTTCCAAATAAGGTCACATTCATAGGTACCAGGAATTAGGGCTTGGGCAGACCTCACCCACGACAGACACCTTCCATAAAATAGGAGAGTTTTCCTCATAAAACCACTTGTTCAGTGCCTGCTATGAGATGAGCACTATTCTATATTCAAGAGACACAGACACAGGCAAGGAATCTGCCCTCATGGGGCTTACATTCTAGAGGTGGTGTAGGGGAAGCTGCCAGAACTGATGATTAACTCACAAACACAAACTGGTTATGGGCACTGAGGGGGGCACTTGATGGGATGAGCGCTGGGTGATATATGCTATATGTTGGCAAATTGAACTCCAATTAAAAAAAAATAAAGTCTTCATAGAAAAAAAAATAAAAAGTGTAAACAAACACAAACTAGAAAACATAGATAGTGTTTGTGAAGGATGAATGTCCTAAGGCAATCAGGAGTGACTGCTTTCAATGGGGTAGTCATGGAAGACTTATCTGAAGAGGTGACATTTAGGGTGAGATCTAAATGAAAAGCAGGAATTAAGCAGAGGGCATGTCCATACTGTAGGGGTAGTCCTGGAATACCAAAGAAGTGGAGAGAACACGAGTGTCAGCTCTGCCTCTCCCTGTGTGCCCATTGCCTTATCACTACTCTTTTCCATACTCTTTCTTCCAATTTCAGAGCCAGGCAGATTGGCTTAGCTGCTCACTCCAGGCCATGTCCGGAAGCCAGGGTATCCCTGATTCACTCTACCCTAGAGCAGCCCTCTTTGTCCCAGACCAGCTGCCCTCAGATCAGGATGGGAGGCAGGACCAGTTTCAGATAAAGCCAGACAAGAGGTCTCCCAGAAACTCTGACCCCACTGTGCAACACACAGGTGCTATAGACAAGGCCCTGCCAGCAATGTGTCCACATCGAGAAGCATAGTAGCCGTTGGGGATTTGGTTGTGAACAACAAACAGCAACTCTGACTTGAGTGAAAAAGAATTATTGGAAGAGTATGGGATAGCACACAGAATCAAATGGAAAACTGCAGAAATGGGTCTTGGAAAAAATGGGAACCAGGGCAAATCTGGGTCTCTGGGAGACAGGAATAAACTGATGGTCTCTTTGAGCAGTTGTTAGAATGATCGATGCCACCATGCCCAGAGTCAAATTCCAGGGAAAGAGCATTTGATTGGCTGAACATGAGTCCTGTGCCCACCCCTTCACTGGGTGTGGCACCTTGATTGACAATCTCACAGGCTGCATTCAATGGGCAAGAGAACAATTCCCATTTTAAAAAATATATCTGGGGGATCCCTGAGTAGCGCAGTGGTTTGGCGCCTGCCTTTGGCCCAGGGAGTGATCCTGGAGACCTGGGATCAAGTCCCGCATCGGGCTCCCTGCATGGAGCCTGCTTCTTCCTCTGCCTGTGTCTCTGTGTCTCTCTCTCTCTATGTCTATCATGAATAAATAAATAAAATCTTAAATATATATATATATATATATATATATATATATATATATATATATATATGGTGTAATAATCCATATCTGGGTGTAATAACAAGAAAAAGAGATAATGTTCATCAGGCAGGCAAAACCTTCCGTTGTCCTTCACAATTACCAGCAAATGCATTTCACAGGGCAAGGTCTGGCTTAAATAGAAGAGTTCACAAAGGCTCTGTAGAAGTTTCTGGATTTACTGATTAGCACCATGGCTTTTTGCCTATTTATTTAAAATTTTTAAATTTCCAATAGTCATACAGCAGTTCATTTTCTCCAAGAAGGCTTATACCAAAGAGCTAGCATGCCTCCTTCTAGTCAAACAATCTGATAAGCAAGCACACTGGCATTTGAAAGGCCAGGTCTGCAAATGGTCTCTTTTTTCCCAAGAAGTAATTCATATTAGGGACTTGGTGAAAGATGAAAAGAAATAACATGCCCTGGTGCTGAATGAGTTTGAACCTTAATGCTGTCAGCAGGGTCTGGATGTGACAGGAGCTGATCTCAGATTAAACAGCTCCTTCAGGATAAAGGAAGGCGCTGGGCCCCAGGAATGCCTGGAGAAATGGAATTGCCAGAAGTGGATTCTCTTTCTGCTTCTGAGGGAAATACCCAAATGTTGGCCTCTCCTAGGGAAAATATTCATGGTGGAAGAGACAAGTTTCTCAGTGGAGGTCAAATCAGGGAGGTCCCTCTGAAGCTTGGCAGCTAGCCTGGGCAGGGTCCCAGCCAGAGGGATGATTCTCACCTCTTCTGATGAGGGTGGAGCCGAGCAGGGGCTCAGTTCCAATGACTCCATCCAGCGGGTCCACAGAACTAAGTGGGGCTCCTGCCTCAGCCACAGGCCTGCTGGATGGCCACGATTTGTTCACCTGTAGAATGAGAGTAACAACAGGCATCATAGGGTTGTTAGGTGAAATGAATTAGCTCATGGGACAAAAGTGCTTGAAGTAACACCTGATGTGTAACCTGATGTGTAGTTAGTGTTGAGTAAATGGTAGACATGATTGCCATAATTATCACCAAAGGATGATGAGCCACTTGTCATTCCCTCTTGACCCTAACTTTTTATTTATTGAACCAAGCCCATCTCTCCTATGAAAGAAGAAATAGCTTGACTGATAGTTCACAAACAGGGTCCCATGCCAGGAATAATTTTTGCTGGTACCACTCCTTCCTCAGTTTACTAGCCACACACACTACCCTCATCAAGGCAGTTTCTACATTTTTATCTGGAATCTGACTAAAACCCCCAAGAAGGGAGAGATTCAACCCATTGTGGCTGTTGCCCAACCCTGGAGACCAACTTTCTTAACTCAGCTCAACTGGCATCCTACTCTGCATCAAACAGACCACCTGAGAGGTGGCTGCCAGGAGGAGAAAATACCAACTCTGGGCTGGATATTTCTGGTTAAAATCCCTAGCTAACAATGAAGGCTTGGATCAAACGTTTCACCTCTCAGGCTTGCATTTGACTTTCAAAGGTGTTGCAGGGGGTTTTTTGTTTTTGTTTTTTGGTGTTGCAGGTTTTATTTTTTTATGTATTTTTTTTACTGGAGTTCGATTTCCCAACATATAGTATAACACCCAGTGCTCATCCCGTCAAGTGCCCCCCTCAGTTGCAGGTTTTAAAAAGAATGCATACAGTTGTGGTTGGGGATTGAAGGTATGGTACATCTTTCCATGCCAGATGCTTCTTTCTCTGTGTGGAGAATCTCCTACCTTTCTCCTTCACTCACTTACCCTTCCCAGGAAAGAAGAAAGAGAATCTTATCTAATGATGTGTTGAAGCATGTGTGTGTGTGTGTGTGTGTGTGTGTGTGTGTAGTGCGAGTGTGTGTGCGTGAGCATGTATATGTGTGTGTTTCTGCTGTGAGCATGTGTGAGTGAGTTTCTGGTGTGTGTGTGTGTGGTATGGGTGTCTATGTGTGTGAGTGTATTATATGCACAGGTGAGCGTGAGTGTGTTGTGTGCACACACATGAGTGTGTTTGGTGTGTGAATGTGAGTGTGTGAATATGTTTCTGGTGTGAGTGTGTATATGGGTATGAGTGAGTATGAGTGAATGTGTGAGTGTGTGTGAGAGTGTGTGCTGTGTGCACACTCAAGTGTGTAAGTGTGTGTGTAGTGTGAGTGTGTGCTGTGTGCACACTCAAGTGTGTAAGTGCGTATATGGAGTGTGAGTATGTATATGCATGTGAGAATATGTGCGTATGAGTGTTTGGAGAGAGAGAGATAGGGATGCCATCTTAATTCTTCTACTAGGAGCTGCCAAAGGAAACTCCTATTTCTTCTTCTTCCCAGTGATGTAGATTTTGCAAGGGTCACAGCCCCACCAATCGTGCTCTGTCCTCCTATGGGCATTAGATCTACCATTGGTTGAGATCCCCAACCTCTTGGACATTGAGCCATGAATTTTAGGAAAGAGACAGGAAGAAAAATTAGGGGAGCAAAATAATGTGGAAAACAAGCCACATGTTCTGGAATGCCAAGGTGGTGACTAAGGTTTATGGTGCTTTGAGGTCAGTTGAACCTCATTCTGAGCCGCACACTTTGAATCCTGGCTTTGCTGATGACTAGCCACGCGACCTCAGCAAAGGATTCTGCTTCCACCAGAGGGAAGGATGAGAGCTCCTCCCTCAGAGAGTCTGTCTTCAGCATTTGAGATAAAAGACCAGTGCATTCGCCTCTGGATGCCGAGAGGCAGGGACCAGGGATGCTAGGTCCCCTCCACCGGCAGCGTTCTAGGCACAGGTGTGCAGAAGTTAGAAGATGTTCATCTAGCCCTTTAATGATGGCAGTGCTTTGATCTGCATAAGGCTATCAGCTTCCTGTATGTCTCTTTTCCATAAACCAGGCCAGACTATGAAGAGGAAATTTCATTTGTTCACTCAAAAAAAATTTTTTCTGATAGGAGACTTGTACTAGACATTGTTCTAAATGCTGGAGATAGAGCATTACAAAAAATAAAATTCTTGTTCTCCTACAGCTTCCAGTCTAATGAAGTAATGCCATAAAGAAAGATCATATTTATTTCGGAAAGAGGGAAAATAGAATGTCAGGTGTCAGTTAAGTGCCCAGCAGAAAAATGAAGCAGAGAAGACAAATAAGGTAGGAAAGCAAACAGTGGGGCGGGGGGACATGGATGGCGGTTTCTATTTTATTTGTAAACCTTCAATGATAACCAAGCATACACATGCTGCAAAGGTCTTGAAGCTGCAGTCAGTGAAGGGCAGCTTTAGTCAGCTGAGGTCAGCCCTGACTAGGTCCCTGAGAGGTGTCCTGAAACACCTACACTTTCACAGACGCGCTCAGGGTGTTCCAGGCAAGGTGAGCGCACGCCCGGCCCCTCCAGGCCCAAGCTGGAAATGAGCCGCAGTCACAGAGCAGAGAGGGGATTCAGAGAGATCCTGCACACTCTCCAGCCTTGAGCCCCTTGACTGCGGCTGCAGGGTGGAATCATCTGGAAAGATTTTTAAATATGGGTTCCTCTTGTTCATCTCCAGTGACTCAAACTTGATTGGTCGAGGGTGGGAAATCCCAAAGTGACTCCAAGTCGAGCCAGGTGCCCTCAGAGCGCTGCTCTGGTTGAAACCAGAAGTGGGGACAGGATTGGACCCAGTGCTAAAGAATGAAGCTCTGGGGAGGGGACTCCAGAGAAGTTGAAAGCTCTATTTTTTTCCTGGAATTCTCTCCTGATGCAGCTGTGGGGTCTGTTCCATCCTCTTGGAACTGCTCTCCCAAGAAGCAGAAAGAGCCATGAAACACCACAGGTCCTACCCCCACGGACTCCCATATTTGAGGAGAGACTGCAAAGATTGAGGAGTCTGGGGAAGAGGAACAAAGTCAAACCTCCCCAATTAGCCTGTTCTCCCCTTGAGTCCAGGCAAAGACAGCTCTCAGGCAGTCACCTGGCCCACCTCTTGGAAATCGGAAGCCTACACCCCGTATGAAATCAAAGCCAGGCCTTGCCTCAATGGTTCTGTGCCCTATTGGGTGGTCATGGATTTTAGGGGATGCTGGCCAAGTCTCTCCACTGAGGACACAGCTAAGAAACAAATGACAGGAGACAAGCAAGTAGACGACAATTTAAGAAAAGATGAAAACAACACCAAAAGCTGTGCTCCACTGAGCCAGGCACCCCTTTACAGGCTTTATATGCATCATCTTGCTCGGAACCCCGTCCCTCTCAGACATGGGTATTTTAATCTCTATTTTACAGATGAGGAGGCTGGGTCAGAGAGGTATGTAAGTTGCCTGATGTCACACAGCTAGGAAATAGCAGCAGAGCCTGATCTTTCTAACCAGCCTCTTTTAACTCCTAAGCAGTCACAGAGATGGATGTTTGCCAGCCACACGAGTGTAGAATCTCTGGGACTGAATTTGTGGGATGTCTCTGCTGGAATGTCCCTTATCCCTGCCACCCTGGAGCTGGGCTCTGAGGGCCAGGACCTCACAGCAACAGTAGGTGCAAGGCCATCTGACCCAGCTGCTGGGAGCAGTTTGCATCTGCCAGGAAAGCCCAGGGGAAGTCCTTTTATTGCTTTTTTGCCAAGAAGATTTTGAAGGGTTAAGTTTTCCGTCTCAAGAGGCTAATCAGAGAAATTCTTTTCACTAGCTGATAAATCACAGAACAAAGTCAAACCAGTGGGCAGCCCTGCTGAGCATGGAGCCAGGATTTGATTCAGGCTCCAGGGAAGGAGCAGAGGGCACTCAGGGTGGCAAAAGGGGGGCTAAAGGAACAGCTCATGCCCTGCTTCCTGGGAGCTGCCCTCAGAAAGGGTTAGGAGGGCACCCCAACGCTGACAGCTTTTGCCTATGGATCTAGGCCACACAGTGATCTTTCCCCTTCCTAAGCACATTTTTGATACATGCTATGTTTGTGTATAATAAAAATTGAATGCTAGGGTGGATTTCCTTAGCTGCATGTGATCTTCTGACCTCGCCTGCCAGGTCCCAGCAGGCCCTAATTGCACAGTGTGGGAGATCACACAGATGTACCCTTTGTCTCTGCTCGTCCAAGGTCAGCAGCAGTTTGGGGGATCACCCAAGCCCTTCTTGGGAGCTTTTGCAACAAACTCTCTCCCATGGAGATCCTAAGTAGCTGCTCTGAGTTAGCAGGAAATGTCTTTCTGGCTAGAGGAGCCAGTACCTCACTCATGAAGGTCCTTTATTATCACTAGACTTTCTAAAATTATCTGTTTACCAAGAAGGGAAAGAAGGGAGCTCCCAGTTTCCTTTCATCACACCTGCTTTTCCTGGTTGCCTCATTCAAGACAAGTAATAAATCTACCAGGATGTGCTCACAGTCCTCAAATCCAGCCTGCTGGCCCTGTTTCCCTTGGTGCTGCCTTACTCATGCTGACTCTCACTCTATCTCCAAACCCCTGATCTCGGCCTCACCTCTCCACCTTGATGCACCAACTGGCCACCTGCCCAGTTTCCCTTCCTTGGCATTACTTCCTGCGCTCTCTCATCTCTTCCCTCTGGCAGAGCTCTGCCCAGACTGATAATTCAGTAATAAAGCTTCAGTTTGGCATGTACAAGACACTTACTCATGTTATCAGATTTGAGAGGGAACCCCCTGAAGCACAGGTCCCATTGCTTCTTGTTCACCATTATAAATGGATAATTTTGAGTGCAGAAGACTTTTCAATTCATTTGAATGAGTGCCTGCTGTATACTTATTATAGATCTGTTATACAGCTAGTATGTGAACAGCCCTCGGCTGGGTGATCTAGGGGATGGGCGAATGGCTTGAGATGTCAGCACTTAAAGAGATCAGCAAAAGGAATTCTTAATATGGAACCTATGGAGCCCTGGGATTACATGCATGGTTCCTAGTTACTTGAAAACAATCCTGGATTATAAGTTACTTATCTGGAAAAGCTTTTTTATGTCACATTATATTAAGATACTGTTTCTTTTTATTTATTTAAATAAAAATAGCCAACTTATAGTACATCATTAGTTTCAGATATAATTTTCAATAATTCATCAGTTGTGTATAACACCCAGTTATAACTCATCACATCATGGTACTGTTTCATTCCTAAAAAGTACTTTTATCGTGGTCACTATTTTATGATATCTAGAATAGGATCTCAGCTGGGAAAGAAGAAAGCCCAACTGCCATTATGATTCCAACATGGTTGGTCTACATCAGCCCTAGCTTGACCTTGAAGATGTCGACACAGCTCACATGCTCTTTGCTCATGCTCACATCACCAGATGTGGTGGGGCCCCAATATTGCTGTCCTTTCATGTGACCCTGATCTAGTCAAGGAACACTTAGAGCCACCCTAGCTGATGTGGCACCTGACCCTTGTCCAACCATAGTCTGACATCGGACGGTGGAAGTCACTGGCAAAGAACAAAGACGGGCCCAAAGAAAAATCTACAGTGCTCTCCTAAACAGCAACAATAATAAACATTTAAAATGACACAGCAGGAATAATAGTGAAGCTTATTAAGTACAAGGCATCCTGCCAAGGGCTTGACACCCAACAGTTTATTTAATTCTCTTAACAAGCACACGTTTGTTAGATTCTGCTTCATCTTCACATTTTTAGACCAGAAAACTGAGGTCTAGAGAAATTAAGTAACTCATCCAAGGGCACAAAATTGGAAAGGGATAAACCAAGATTTAAGGTTATTTTCACCAGCCTCAGAGCACTGCAGCACAAAGCTATGGTACCTCGCCACCACTGTCCTTATCCTTCAGAGGGGAAGGGTCTTGTGCTCCATTACTGATGAGGGAAAATTTCTCACTGCACAATACTGTAGGTCACATGGAACTGCGGGGCTAACATGAGTGCTCCAGGCTGCTTCGTAGTGAATCCAGGTCTCTGTTCTCTTCAACCTCAATGGTAGAGGCATCAACTCCTTACCTGATGCCACACTGACTCGTCTTTCCTCTTTGATGACCTGCCTCCCAGCCATAGCTCTGCCAGTCTCTTTCCCTTTCCTGAGAGTGACTGTATTGGTGTACTACTACCCCTAAGGGGAATCTTCTGGGAAAGTGATGTTTAATTTGAAAACTCTATGCTAGTAACAAAACTTGGATTTGCCCCAACACAGATGCCTGATCTGGAAGATGTAGAAGGTTCTATGAAATAATATTAACAACATGCTTTTCTCCTGTACTTCTCAATTCTGCCCTGTACTCTCAACCATGTCAACCAGCAGTAAAAACCTTCTCCATGTCCTGCCCTCACTGGGGAAGGATGATATAACCTAACACAAAAACTCAGTTGATTTTCAGAATGCCATAACAGTGACAGCAGTCTCAAATGCCTGAACAAAATAATCAAGAGCTAAGCCCTCAACAAAACAAAGCACAGGCCTGAAATAAAAGATAAAGAAGACTAGAAAGGAGGTAAAACATATCACCTGAGCTGAGAGGAAGAGGTAATTTACCAAAAATTTGGGGAAAGGGAATGAGAGAGTTAGTTATTTGGGGTAAATCTTGGAGGAAGGGACCACATTTTTTGCCCTAGCTCGTGGTTGAAAGTTGGAAAGAAAAGAGGGTTCATAGAAAGTCTAAGTGATTTGAGGAGCTCTCAAAATAGAGAAAACATGTCTCCTCTTCCTGTGTCCCCTGGAGAATCTGCAAGCTTTGCAAAGAGGCTCTTCCCAGCAAGGCATGAGAGTGATAGTTAGCAAAGGCAGAGGGAGGAGTCTTGCTGGATGGGTTTGAGTGTGGGGTCCTGTGTACTCCAGTGACAAGGACGCTGAGGGTTTCGAAGCTGTCAAGGGGAGAGCAGAAGTTCTGAGCGATGGTAGCTCACCCAGTAGGACTCAGGGTCAGAACAAGGAAGTTTCATTGACTATGGTCTATCAATGGGAGACCAGATAGGACCACAGAAGCAAATGTCAACACATGATGGCAAGGACCTTGTTAAGATATTTCATCCAAGGTCGGAGGGTGGTCATAAAGCAGATGCCCTGTGTTCTTCTGATGCCCATCCCTTGAGGAGGAGCAAAGGAAAAAGGAGAAGGCAAGCAGTCAGAACTGTGTTTTTATCCCAAAAACGACTGAGTTTTAAACTAGACTTGGTTGAGCCTACTTGGTTTGGGGAGATTAAGTTTTCTACCATCCTTGGAATTGGAGACATGAGAGCTAAGACACTCTTCTCTATAGAAATAAAGCAAGTTATCACATTTTACAAACTTGAGTTTTGAGGACTGCATGACTATGAAAATTCATTCTCTACCATTTGCTCATGGCTTTGCCAGCAGGGGAAGAGCCACACAAACAAGCTCATTGCAATACGACAGTTAAGCTTCCTTGGGTCTTGGAGCACTGGAAGAAAGTGGAAGAACCCCCTCCACCAAATGGTACCACTCCCAAAACATTAAATTTCCTCTAGTCTTTGGGAGCGGGTCATGGAATTGGCAGCTATTTCTTTTTTTTTTTTTTAATTTTTATTTATGATAGTCACACAGGGAGAGAGAGAGAGAGGCAGAGACATAGGCAGAGGGAGAAGCAGGCTCCATGTTCCGGGAGCCTGACGTGGGATTCGATCTTGGGTCTCCAGGATCACGCCCTGGGCCAAAGGCAGGCGCCAAACCGCTGTGCCACCCAGGGATCCCTTTTTTTTTTTTTTTTTTATAGTTATTTCCCTTCAACTTGCAACAGGATGCAAACACTGATGTCTTTCAATGCAGCCAACTCTTGGCTTTCATCTGTTTTCACTCACTCCATCAGAGAAAAATTCCTATTTTGCAAGTCCCTTCAGGAAATTTCACTGGCCATCCACATCTTCAAAATGATCAATAGTTTCATTGTCAAGCAAAATTTCTCTTAGAGAGAAAAAATGGTACGGAGGGTACAAAAAGAACGCCTTTGTTGCTTGGAAACATGTCTGGGTTAAGGGGGACCATTTTTCTCCCTCTCACAGCATCCCCACCTAGGCCCATAAAATAGTCACTTTTGCCCCTCCTTCCACATTTATCCTGATCTCCTCGATGGAAGAGGAAATGTCTAGCATTCACCGGTCCACTTTTCTCTACAGAGCAGAGGATAAAGTGTTCCCGCCCAGCCTCATTTTTCTGTTTCTTTCTCTCTGGCATCCACCTACCCAAAACACACATTTTTTAAAGCTCCTGCAGGGGGACATCTCAATTCCAGATGGTTACTTTAATTCCAGGGGAGAGGGGGTTGTAGAAAGTCTGTTCAGACTACAAATGCAAGCCATGTCTTCATTCCAATGTCACCAGCAATAAAGCTGATATCTGATCTGCCCTGTTTAACTCCCATGTACTTCTCTAAATTGTTCTAAGCTCAGAAGTGGGAAAAAGGACATAATTTATTGGCCCCCATGAACCCTAAAAGACCTCATTTTGTGCTTTTGATTGTGATAAATTGGGGAAATGATCATAAATTCTTCTCTTCCCTTTATTCACATTCTCACAAGGTAGCTATTCTCACTGATAGCTGCAGTTTTGGTCCGTGCTTTGAATCTGGGCTCACCATGTGACTTGCTTTGACCAGTAGGACAGGAGCAGAGGTCACACACACACACATACACAGACACACACACTTGGAAAGCACTTAAGCAGACTCTTGCCAGGTTGCTGTCTGACTGTTCTTAGAATGTAGCCACCCTATGAACAAGACCAGGCTAGTCTGCTGGAGAGTAAGAGACCACATGGAGAGAGGTCTCAGATAGCCCAACCATGAAGACCGGGCTGGCCATTGCGAACCAGTGGGTTCTGCCAATCTGTCACATTAACACAGGTGCATGAGTGAGCCCAGGAGAGATCCATTAAGCCCAGTCCAGACCAGAAGACCCACCAGCTCACCCTGCCTACACTGCCAATCTACAAAATCATGAGCCAAATAAATGGCTATTGATGAAGCCACTAAATTGTAGAGTGGTTTGTCATACAGCAACTGAGAACAGATACTGTGAAGAAAGAAGAGGCAGCTGACTTTGCCCCTTGTCGCCTTTTACATCAGCATGCTTGAGTATCAGACCCAGCCAATCAGCCTCAGAGAACTTCCTGTGTCTTCACCTGGAACCAACTTTTCCATATATTTTCTCCAGAGCAGAAAAACAAGACCAGATCGGAAGTCCTTCTCCAGGGAGGTTTACTGGATTCCAGAGGACGAGTCTTGAAGCACCTGATGAACTTCTGGCAGACAGACCCATTTGCTGCAAACTAAAGAATAGTCCTTCTCAGAATAATAATCTGAGGGAGAAATTCTCAGTGGACATCTTTGGCAAGTTGAATGAGGAAACAAAGAACTTAAACACAACACTCACGATTGTGGACACTGCCCCAAAGCCCAGAGCTTTTCAATTATTTTCACTGTTCTGGAAGAGCTGAGAGATGAGAATTATCCAGCTTCGCAGTCCAGAAGAAATGTTTCTGTAGACCGTTGTCCACAGTGACAGAGTCTTGTCAGTTTCTCTACAAACAAATCTGTAGACACCTGGCAGCAGGGTAAAATGTTTGTGATGTTTACTATTGTATGGATTGCCTTACAACTGAACTGGAGTCATGGTCCTTGCTTGCTAACATAGCATCAAGAATGCAGAGAGCTGGCCAAAGCTGACCTCATTAAGTCTAGGACAAAGGAGATTATACAAAATAAATTAAACTCAAAGAGTCTTAGGAAATTCTTGGGCTTTTTGACACACATCTGAACATGTCTGGCAAAGGAGCTCTGGAACGATGGTGCAGTTTGTTACTTACCTTTGTGAGTCACCATCTGGGGGACTTGTTGCCAACAAAACAACACTGAAATCGATTAGACAGCAAAAATAATGTCATAGGAGCACAGCTCTGAGCTTCTTTTTCTCATTTAGCCAAATAACAGCAGGCTTCTCACTGAAATTCACATTCCAACAGAACTTAAATTTACATTTTTATTCATTTGCAAAATTTGGATTTATTGCTTTTTTTTTTTTTTTTTAAGGAAGTGGCCACCAATGTTTTGCAGGGAGAAAATTGAGAGAGAAAGAATTCTTTGTAAAATTTGTTTTTAGAGTCTGCCGGTATGAAGGAAACCAAATTCCCATACAAGTAAATAAATCACAAAGTCTTATTTGTATTTCCATGTGTATCAGGACCAATAGCTTTTATCAGATGATCAGAAATAAAAAAATTAAAAATAATTGTCTTACAGAAAGAGTAGAGTGGAGTATGGGAGAGAATGTGCTACGGAGCCAAGGGTTTTTTTTTTTCCTTTTTTTCTTTTTTCTTTTTCTGCTACTTATTAGTAGTATGATTTAGGGAGCATAGAGATATATCTGAGTTTTCTTAGTAAGAACATGACTCATGATGCTTATCAAACAAGGGAGGTTAAAGATTTCATGAGATCAGGTAAACACTGGGTATACAGTACGCACTCATTAAACACAGCACCCCGTCTGCTATCTAATTCTGGGTTTAATTCAAATATGCAAGTTTTCTCTCCCATCACTTCACACATTTTGCATACATATATCCTAGCAGCCTTGGCCTGCTGCATGCATAGCTTCCGGCAAGTTCTTTAACTTTCTGACCTACGAAATAGGTACCCACAACACGGAATCATCATGAAGATTGAATGAAGGTGTGTAGTTAAGTCCTTGGAATAGTGCCCTCTGTATAATAAGCACTCCATACCTGCTAAATAGATATAATACTTCTCCTGCTCATTATTATTACATGCTAGCTTCCTACCTCGCCCTGATGTCTCCTTTCTCCATGTTGTCATAGATACCATTTTATTCTCTGCTTTTCTAAATCCTGCTCATCCTTACCCTTAGGTCCCAATTCAGAGTTGCCTGTTCTGGGCCACCATGGTGCTCTCCACACGCGTCTTCTAGTCATCATATTATGGTTCCTTGATCATCTGTCTGTATTTCTAGCTAGCCCATGAGTTTCTGAGGGCAAGGATGTGCTTTATTCATCTCTGTATTGCCAGGACCCAACAAAGAGCCTGGCTCACTACAACTGCTCAGTGAATATTTGTGCAAGGGAGAGAAAGGATAAATGCATGGCTTCTGTCTCCTTCCAAACAAACCATAACCCTTCTTTGATTTCTGTATAAATTGTTATTATTTTTGTGTTAGCAGGAAAAAGTGATATAAGAAAGTTAAAACAAAAGGGAACATATCACAGTTAAGAAGCCCAGGTGCCTAGCTTCTGGCAAAGCTGGACACAGGTGCCATATCTGCTTTCCTCTGTATTGCTTTCACACTGATACGTATGAGCTGCATTCTCTTTTGGTGGCGAGATGCCCACTGGTGACCTCAGACTAGCATCCACCCAGCCTACTAGTCCCAAAGCAAAGTTTCCCCTTCCCAGTAGTTCCATAAACTTCCCCAAATTACAATTCCTTTGCCTGGTACCCATGCTTAGAGAAAGGTAGGAGGAGCCCCACACGCTCTAAAAAACAAATAGCTTTTGAATGGAAATTGCCAGAAGTTACCAGAAGAAAGAAAAATGGATGCTAAACAGGCAAAAACACATTTGTCTAATATAGGTTCCCCACCTGATTTTCCTGTCCTCCTTGTTTCTGAACCTTCACTTGGGGACTTGGGTTTCCACCAAATAGTTATTATCTGCTTTCTTCAACAGCAGTTTGTGGATGGTATCTCCCATACAGTGTTTGACACTTTGAGGGGACCCTCTAACCACCTCAGTCCTCCTGTGAACTCTTCTATCATGTGAACCTTTGCCCAGAGCTTACTGTCCTTGTCATAAAGCACAGCCCCCAGCTTATGGTTAGTGTTGGGGTTTTAGGGCTCCAAATATTGGATTCCCCTTCCCTATTCTGGGACCAGGAAGGAATAAACCAAGTAGTGAAGCAGTAGGAATTTGATCACCTTCCCTGCTGATTCCACTGTTGGAGATCAAGGTTTAAGTGACTGGAAACAAGTGACATCCCAGAACTGGGCAGACTTGCCTATCCGCTCACAAACAGTGCAGAACTGTGGCAGGGTCCTCCATGGTGCTACCCCAAAAAAGCCTACAACACAGAGGAGGAGAGGTGTTGTGCTTCCTAAAGGGAGGTGGAATGGAGACAACAACAGGAAGGAGCTGAGTCGAGGTTGCCCAGTTCCTTCTCCAGACTCACCAGTTGGGTAAGTCTCCACCATCCTGGAGGAGAAGTGTTGAAGGTATGAGAGAGAGGAGGGCTGGGGTGTTACTCCAGCAGATGCCCTTCCCCATGGAGCGGGAGTTAAATGTCCCTCCAACCACTAGCCTGGTCTGGCTCATTTGTGCATTCCGGTGCTGTCATTCTGAAAATGAAATTTCCCCTTTCCAGCTAAGCTTTCCTTGCAAGCAGTTGAAAGTAACTAACAGGGTTGTTGTCCCTCTTGGAAATGAGCAACCTATACATTTTGCACATCCCCTCCCCTTCTGCTACCTCACATTCCACAAATGGCACGACAGAGGTAGGGTAAGAAGAGAGGGAAGGGAAGGGGGCAAATAGCTGACCCATAAAACCAACCTGATGGCAGTTCCTTTTGTCTTCCAGAAAACAAAATGTGCAAACTGCCAAAGGTTTTTGCTGACTCTTGGCTTCTCTACTTTTACATCTAGTGCTATTGTTTGCCCTTGGGATTTATGGTAATTCTTCCTCCCTAAAAGATATCTCAGTAAGAACGCCCATAAATTTAGGGAGCATTGTTTCGATTTTCCTCGCTAATTATTTTCCCTCTCAGTTACCCATCAGCAATTTTTAAAGTCAGAGGATCTTTCTTAGATAAAATAGAGTATACGACACAGGATGCTGAGACTTTGTAAACATCTAATTAAGGGTCACCAGGCAATAGGATTGACAGGGAATCTACTATGCACAGAAGACCACTCTAGGTGCCACAGGTGACCCCAGGGGAAATAGAACAGTAGCACCTGACCTTGAAGAGATGGCCATTCCCAAGGCTACTTCCCTTGGGTAATATGAAATGACCTACCAAAGAAAGCACATCTTAATAGAGTAATTTTGTTACGGAGATTTCCCTCTATATCAGCCAGGGTCCTCTTGATGAGTACACAAGGGAGGCATTTCTTTCTCATCCACATACAAGAAAAATCTAGACTTCAACTGACAAATTATTTTGTTTTCAGCCCATGAACTATGAAAATCTTGCAAACTAATCATGTTTTCCCTCTTTATTTTGGCTGCCAGGGAGCTCAAAGCAGATATTTAATCCATTTATAACAATTTTATAAAATCTTTTAGCGGCATTTTATATACTAATCTTAGTTTTATTTGATTTTCCAATCCTCATTGTCCCTTAGTTCCAATTTCTTCACCTAGTTATATAGCCTGCTCCCTGTGTTATGGACTTCCTGGCTTTCACTGATCCACAGCTTCAGACAGAGGCCCCAGTTATCCTCCTGCTTCTTTGCTCAGGATTTCAGAAGATGTTTATCATTAAGTAGAGCTTGTGGCTGCCCACACGAGAAAATAGATAAGAGATCCCTGAGACAAGGTAGGACAGCCAAGAAGGATAATTAGAATTGCAGAACGGGGTAGGTATCATACACAAGGATTTGTCCGAGCTGAGGCAGGGGGGACCAGAAAAAGATGGGGGCACTTCATATCCCAAGGAGTGTGGAATCATTGGAAGGAGAATGTATATATCACAAATGCAGGCACATGGTTGGCACTCAGCAAAAACATGTTCATAAAATAGTATTTGTAAAAAAAAAAAAAAAAAAACATGTTCCATGAATAAATGCCTACACAGGGATGGTTAATCAGTAATGTGATTCTCTGCTGGATCCTCTCTAGCTTCCTATTGTCCTTGGTGATAGGGTTGGAGAAGGCAGAGGAAATTCACTGGCCTCTGATGCACATGGTTCTCCTATCAGGAGCCCTCAGCATATTGGGCTGGCTGGCCAATATATCTTTGTGGGACAGACCGAAAGCACATGACTTTTTTTGCAGCACCTCGTAGTTTCGCACAGAGGCTCCAGACCTGGATACCTTGCTTTCATATCCCAGCTCCACAACTTGGCCTCTATGTGACCACAGGCAAGTCACATAAACACTCTTGGTCTCAATTTCTTCATCTGTACCATGGGGATAATAATATAACAGGACTGTTGTGATGATTGATTGAGCTAAGATGTAATATGTATTATATCTGTCAGCCACTGTTATTTCTACCTTGAGACCCGGTCAGCTATGACCCGTACCTGTGGTGGTGATGCTACAGACTCGGCCTGTGGAGTGGACAGACACTGAGGACTGCAGGCAGGGTAAGAGGGGGCAGTGCAGGGTATGGGAACAGACTGTAGAGGAAGGGAGGAAATCTGGCAGTCCAGTGTGGCAGCCAGAATAGGGTACAAATGGGGAAAGGGTCAAGAAGGACAGATGTATAGCAGCAGAGCATGTATCTGGAGGTTGTACCCCGAGTCTCCATAGGCTGACTCAAAAGTGAACACTGGGTCTCTGGACCAGAATGGAAAAGGCAAATCTGAGGCCCAGAACTGGAAGGTCTAGCACAATAGGAAGAATTCTTGATTCTTGGCTCTTCCCTGACCTGGGGGGGTGGGAAATCCCTGTTCTTCCCCCAGTGTTTTCTAAAATACCACATTTACCTATACACGCAGACCAAATACCTTATGCCCAGGCTGGCGTCCCCCCTTGCCTCACCCCTAAAATCCACCAACAGAACATGATGTAAATCATCTCCTGCCCCACCACCTGGACCAAGCCACCATCACTGCATGACTGGAAAGCTGACAGGACCCTCCTCACTGGTCTCCCAGGAGCACCCCTTTCCATCTGCTACCTGTTCTCCCAACTGGCAAGCAGATCTTTTTAAATGTAAATGTAACCACATCTTTAAAACTCTCATTACTTTCTATTGTCTTTGGAATTAAAGCAAACTTCTCCTTTTTTTAATTTATTTTTTTTTAATTTAAATTTAGTTTGCCAACGTATAGTATAACACCCAGTGCTCATCTCATCGTGCACCCTCCTTAATGCCCATCACCCAGTTACCCATCCCCTACCCACCTCCCCTTCTGCAACCCTTTATTTGTTTCCCAGTATTAGGAGTTGCTTATGGTGTCTTTCTCTCTTATTTTGCCCCACTCAGTTTCCCCCCCTTCCCTACGGTCCTCTGCACTACTCCTTATATTCCACATATGAGTGAAACCATATGATAATAATTCTTTCTCCAACTGACTTATTTCACTCATCATAAACTTCTCCTTTTAACCTTCAAGGCCCTTAGTTACCTGGGCTCTGCTATCTTCATCTTCTTCCCCATTCCTTCTCATGTCCCATGGGCTAGCCCCACTGTTCTATTGCCCACATGTGTCAGGGTTTTACCACATCGTGGCTCTTTGCATGGGCTTCTCCCTCTGCTCAGAACTCTTTGCTCTCCAGTCTTCCTGTGGCCAACGCCTCCTCATCATTCACCTCAGCTCAAGTGTAACTCCTCCCTTTATCACCTATGCCAGAGGAACACCCCCTCACGTCACTCCCTTCACTGTACTGAAACCTACCAAGAGAACCAGGGTCCCCATCACAATGGGAAGGTGAGCCTATGGAAGTAGGGCTGACCTGCCTTGCTCACAACCAGTCTTCCAGTGTCTGGAACAATGCCCGGCACATGGTGCTCAGCAAGCCTTTTGTTGAGTGAGCAACTTAATTAATCAGGAGATATACCAGGGCCTGGAGTAGTTCTGAGCCCACAGGTGAGTGTGAGGGAAGCAGGACCCAGGCCAGAGGCCAGATAAGAGGTAAGAGGGAAAGTTCAACTGAAGGTTACAAAGCCACTGGCTGGGGATGGGAAATCTATGTGTGAGCCATGACGGATAGGCACAGCTACTCAGATGGAGCAAGTCAAAATGACAAAGGGTCCATCGGATCTAATCACCCTGTCAACAAAGCTCTAGTGACCTCTACTTGAGCAAAGCACTAAGAAATAGGGGCACAGAAATGAGTAAAATGTGGTGCCTGCCTTAAGGGAGCTCCCGGGTTAATGGGAACACAAGCAGAGCTGTGGTTCTGTGTGCTAAGTACCATGATATGGTTAACATTCAGAGGACAGTGGGGGTGCACAGATAGGAGTTGTCACCTCAACTCTACGTGGAGCCCAGGAGGACTTCACAGAGGAGGGGACACTTAAGCTGGGTCTTGTTGACTGAGAAGGAGTTCCCAGGAAACATGCTGGATCTGGCAGTGTAGAGCCCTAAGACCCTGTGAAGTCCACAAAATCCATCCCTCTGCTTTCTCAGCTAAACCTCCTCGCCACCAGTTCTGCCAATTGTCTCCCTCTCTCCTTGATATCGCCTTTCAAATCATGCCTTTTATCTGAAACACCTTTGAAGCTCCCCAGGCTAGCGCTCTTCCACTGTTCAAAGTAACTCCTGAAAACGCTGCCTCTCGGCAGTGAGCGGGCACTCTGATCCATCGCTGGTGGGAGGTTACATTGGTGCACCCTTTGGGAGAGTAATTTAGAAAACTGTTCCAGAAGTCTTTTTTAAATGACCATAGTTTTATTATTCTTAAAAAAAAAAAAAAGAATCCTGGTTTTGGAAATCTATCCCAAGGAAGAGATCCTAAACTTGGAAGGAAAAAAAATAAAAAGCTTTATATGTAGATATTCACTATATATACTAGTAACATCAAGAGCAACATGAATGTTCAATTATAAGGAAACAAATATTTTTAATTTTTTTCATTTGGTGGAATATTATGTAGCCATTACTAAGGGCATTTTCTTAGAATATGAAAGAGCTCTGGGGAATTCTGTGAAATAATAAGTGAGAGAAGATTTCAAGATTGTGGACAATATGATCATAACTATGCAAAAAGTTTCCATGCCTTTGGCATCTTGTGGGCAGAGCTGAGAATGGTTGAGGAGGGCTATGTGCTATGTTGCTATAGCTTGCAGGTGCTCAGTGGTGATGTGCAGAAAGCACCAGGTCTGCTTCAAAGCAGTGGTTCGTTGTGCTATTAAAACCCAAACTGAGGGACGCCTGAGTGATTCCGTCGGTTAAGCATCTGCTTTCAGCTCAGGTCATGATCTTGGAATCCTGAGATCAGGCCCCACATCCAGCTCCCTGTTCAGTGGGGAGGCTGCTTCTCCCTGCTTGTGCTCCCTTTCACTATCTCTGTTGCTATCTGTCTCTCTCTCTTTAATAAATAAATAAAATCTTAAAAAAAAACTGAAAGTGGCTCTTACATTGAGTTTCAAGTGCCCACACCCCTGGTACAGCTTGTCTGCCCCCTCTCCTACACTCACCCCACTTGGAGAGTACAGGCTCAGGTCCCCTGAGGCACATAAGGAGACAAAGACTAAGAGTCAGAGAGGATCAGTAGCAACATTAAAGCATCACTGATGATGGAGATCTCAGACAGGAGCACATTAGGATCACCCCGCAGAAAGCAGCACCATCCACAGAAATTGGCAGGTGGAGATTGGACTCTTGGTTTTTAAACCAGGCATATTTCACAGGTACAACTTGTTGAGTTTGGATAGAAGTACATGAACCTGGAAGACACTATACTAAGTGAAACAAGCCAAACAGTACATAATCCTTATGTACCTATATGAGGCATCTAATGTAGTCAAAGTCATAGAAACAGAGGGTAGAATGGGGATTTCCAGGAACTGGGGGGTCAGGGAGGATCAGAGGGTACAAAGTCTCAGGTACACAAGATAAACAAATCCTAGAGATCTACTGGACAGTGTGGTGCCTATAGCTAGCCAAACTGTAGATCTCACGTTAAGTGTTCTTATAACCAAATTATATATAATTATATATAATTTTATAGATAGATAGATAGATAGATAGATAGATGATAGATAGATAGATAGATAGATAGATAGATAGATAGATAGTGATTGACTTTGGGTGATGAAACTGGGCAATTTGCTTTACTTTCTTTGTCCATTTTTCTGAATTATGCCGATTTTCCTTTATTCTCATGTATTACTTTCATGGTCTTAAAAGGGAACCTGCCCCTGGCACAGATTCCATCACAAGTGAATTGGCAGAATGGGTAAGAGGGAGGGGTACAGAGCAGCCCCATCACCAGCACACGGGGTTGCTTACAGATGATTCTAATCACTCAAGAGCTATCCCCTGGCTGTCCACACATCATTGCTGACACTTCATTTCATGGTGGTACTTGATCTACTTGGATGTGATTATGGCGTTTCTCCAGTACCATCAGCTCAGATGCCTCCATCTCAAAACTTAACTTCTACTAGTGCTACCCTACTCCTAGACCTAATCAGGAGCTGGGTCCTGGCTGCTGCTCCTCTCCTGCCCACCGCCCCCCCCCCCAATCCCTACACCTGATAACTAGGCTATTCCAGCTAGGAACTGTGCAGGTGGGTTGTATCAACGGCCCAAATCAGTGGCCTTCCTGGATCTGTGCACTTTGCAGTGGATGTTGCTGGCCCCCTCCCCCCCACCCAGCCCCACACATACATCTGAAGATGGTGCCTCTTTCCTCATGTCCTCGAATCTGGGCTGGCCTTGTGAATTGCTTTGGCCAGTAGAATGTGACAGAAGTGACAGAGCACTGAGCTTAGGCCTTAAGAACCCCTCATCTATAAGACAAGGATAATCAAACCTACCTGAAGGTCATCTTAGGGATTAAAGCAAATGTCACTTGCACTTGAAAGTACCTAACGCAAAGCAGGTACTCAATACATGTCCATTTCCTCTCCTTTTCTTTCCTTCTTGGACAGAAACAAATGGCCAGCCTGTATTTATCCACATTCAGGGCAAAGTCCCAACAACTAACCTCAAAGAGAATGTAGGGGAGAAGAAAGATTCAAAGTGTGTCTGTTAAAAAAAGGGGGGGTGTCTGTTTCCTAGAACCATGGTTTTCATTTTGGGAATAAAAACAAATTGATATTTTGAAGGAAAAAAAGTGTCTAATTCTTCCCATTCTAGAGATGGAGGAAAACTGATGCCCAGGTAAGCAAAATGACTTGAACAAAGTCACAGAGTTAGAAGCAGGTCTTGTTCTGGAATCTGGTGTATTATTTTTTTTATAAATTAATTTTTTATTGGTGTTCAACTTACCAACATACAGAACAACACCCAGTGCTCATCCCGTCAAGTGTCCCCCTCAGTGCCCGTCACCCACTCACCCCCACCCCCCGCCCTCCTCCCCTTCCACCACCCCTAGTTCGTTTCCCAGAGTTAGGAGTCTTTATGTTCTGTCTCCCTTTCTGATATTTCCCACACATTTCTTCTCCCTTCCCTTATATTCCCTTTCACTATTATTTATATTCCCCAAATGAATGAGAACATACACTGAGTGGGGCTGAGTAAATGCCGGCTTACCATCTCTACCATCATCCGGTTTAGTCATCCAACATGAAGAAATGAAGATGAAATTCCAGCAATAAGAAATGAACAAAAGATTGGAGCTGAAGACCTTAGCTTGCTTTTTGTCCATTGACCAGATAAATAGAACTATCTGCATTATCTATGCAGCATGGGGTTTTTATTATTTTTACCTAAAGACGTCTCTTTTTGGTAATGATAAACGTGTTTGTTTGTTTGTTTGTTTGTTTGTTTGTTTTTAAAAAGCCTGGTTTTTCTCAATACACCTTTAAAGGTTTTTAAATTGTTTCATATCTGGTCAAGTTGAGATTTTTAAGAACCTCATTTTTAATTTGTAATAAAAGTTTACAACTTGATTTTTTCAAAAAAGTCAACAAACGGCAAGCACCCATTAATAAAGGTCTTAAATAATTGTTTTTGTGTAAAAAAAAAATCATTTGGGGAACCTGGTGTATTAATCAGCTACTGCTATGTAACAAACTTCCACAAGCCTTGGCAGCTTAAAACATCCATCATATACTCACATGCACAGACCTGTAAGTTAGCTAGGGCATGCTGGCTGAGGATGCTCTTCTCAGGAGAATGGCAACTGCGTGAGAGCACTATGGCACAAATATATTTCAAACTTGGAGCACCTGGGTAGCTCAGTGGTTGAGTGTCTGCCTTCAGCTCAGGTCACAATCCCAGGGTCCTGGGATTGGGTCTCACATCAGGCTCCCTATAGGGAGCCTGCTTCTCCCTTTGCCTATATCTCTGCCTCTCTCTGTGTGTCTTTCATGATTAAATAAATAAAGTCTTAATATATATACATATATATTTTTTCAAACTTTTTCTAACATTCATATCTACTAACTTCCCATTTCCAAAAGAACTTATGGCTGAGTCCAACACCAATGGGGTGGAAAAGTATCTGACTCAGAGGAGACTGACTCAGCCTGGGATGTTCTCTCAGGGTGGTAGAAGATGGACAAAGAACATCAATGCTTCAGGACCAGGCATCATGTACAAGGGTCAAGTGGTTTTAAGATCTTTATAAAGAAAGCTTCTTGATTCTTAAATCACTGAACAGGCCAACAGAATGAGTGCACAGGCCCCATGTCCACAGGCCCTGCTCTTCACCATGGTACCTGTCCCTAAGGATCCCATTGGTCTTTTTGTGACTAAGGATATCAGAGTGAGTCCCTGGGAACATTCACAACAGTCAGATCATGAAGACAGGTGGAACAGCAGCCTCACCATCCCCTGACTTGAGGTCAGGAAGCAGGTATCCTTGGATCACATGGAAGCTGAGTGGTCTCAGAGAGATGGGGAACAGAGAAGAGTCACAAACTTAATTCTTAGCAGCAAGCATCTTCCTTCCATCAGTCCTCCAGCTACAGAGATCTGCAAAAGCAGTATCATTTTCATCCCATCTATCTTCCCAGGTCAAACATTTCTATTCTGAGCTAAGTTGGCAAAGACTCCTACCTCAGCATCTGGGTTTTTTTAGTGCCCCAGATCTTGTTGTGAGGAACTTCACTGTATTCACCAGTTGGAAAGTAACAGAATTATTACAATAATGATTATAAAAGTTACCATATACAGTGCTAAGCCCTACTCTTTTCCAGGCATCATTGTAAGTATCTTACATGTATGAAGACATTGAATCTTCTTAACTGTCCTATGATGGAAGTATTGCTATCCCACTTTACAGAAGAAATTGAGACACAGAGATAGGAAGTAATGCACCTAAGGGTTAGACAGGAAGGCATCCATCTGTCTCAAAAAATAACTGACAGAGCAAATGACCCAGCCTTCAGAAAAATTCAGATAGCATCCCAAGTCTCTTTTCTGAATCCCAAAGACATTTATCAAATCTCTACTCTATAGTCAACGGATGTTACTGAATCCTCACAAGAGCCCTCTGAGGTGTATCTTATTCTCATTTTCACCAGAAGACATGAAGGCTCAGAGATTTGAACTGATTCACTCCACTGGCTAGACTATGGAAAAAGATTGGAACTCACCGCTGTCTGGCTCCACCAGAGGGCAGAGCCTCCGATTCAGGATGAGGCTCTTGAATTCTCACTTATCTTCCCTCCCAGTGCTCCCCCCCCCTCATCAAAGACCCAAATTCATCACAGCCTCCCCAGAGCCTAATCTAGAGACCTCAGAAGATAGGTCCTGTCTTCTTATCCTGTTTCCCCCACCAAACATTGTGCCTGTTACTCCAGGATTCTGGAGAAGGCTGTGCCCAGGACAAGTCCTCCTTCCTTTTGGCACCCTCCATCTCCCCGCAAAACCCCAGATTCAGGTTGCCATTTAATGCCTATATAAGGTCCTTCTCCTAAAACCTTAGGGCTCTAGAAATTATAGCAGCATCACAAAGCTGAGAGATGAAATATTCCACTCACATTTTACAGAGACGGAAACTGTGAAGCTTTGTGAGAATGCCAGCCCTCTGACCTCTGGTGGCCCTCCACCCTCACTTGTGTTTGGTTAGGTCCCACTGCTAGGATTGTTGTTTACACCATGCACGTGAGGACTATATTTGTCTTACATGTTCTCTGGTCATCTATCGTGTATCTCATCTTTCAGTACATCAAATAATCAGGCACTCAAGCCAAAGGGGCCCTCAAGAACTCATCAGGCAGAATGCCTTCATTTTCCTGCAGAGGAGCTGAGTGGACAGAAGAGTGTAAACTTGCCCAAAGCCCCCTACTTGTTCTAGCATCACTGGAGGGAGGCACAGACCCCCGAAGTATAAGACCAGCCTCTTCCTACTCTACAAAAATAGGTGACAAATGTCTCATCCTCACTTCCAAAGTTGTCCAATAAAAACCAGCTGGATAGAGTAGAGATCATCATACATGCAAAGTGAGCAGAAAGTAAAACTGATGCCCCAGCCAACGAACTCATGGCAGTAAGATAAGTTGGGCAGAGAAATACATAGGTGGGGAATGAATAGATTAAAATAATAGCAAGCTCACGAAATGGGCAAAAGACATGAACAGAAATTTCACCAAAGAAGACATACACATAGCCAACAAGCACATGAGAAAATGCTCTGCATCCCTGGCCATGGAGGAAAATACAAATCAAAACCACAATGAGATACCACCTCACACCAGTGAGAATGGGGAAAATTAACAAGACCGGAAACAACAAATGTTGGAGAGGATGTGGAGAAAGGGGAACCCTCTTGCACTGTTGGTGGGAATGTGACCTGGAACAGCCACTGTGGAAAACTGTGTGGAGGTTCCTCAAAGTGTTAAAAAATAGAGCTGCGCTATGACCCGGTAATTGCACTACTGGGGATTTACCCCAAGGATACAGATCCAGTGAAAAGCCAAGACACCTGCACCCCAATGTTTATAACAGCAATGTCCACAATAGCCAAACTGTGGAAAGAGATTTGGTATCCATCAAAAGATGAATGGAGGGGATCCCTGGGCGGCTCAGCAGTTTAGTGCCTGCCTTTGGCCCAGGGCATGATCCTGGAGTCTAGGGATCAAGTCCCATGTCAGACTCCTGCATGGAGCCTGCTTTTCCCTCTGCCTGTGTCTCTGCCTCTCTCTCTCTCTCTCTCTCTCTCTCTCTCTGTGTCTCTCTCATGAATAAATAAATAAAATCCTTTTTTTAAAAAAAGAAAGATGAATGGATAAAGCTGTGGTCTATGTATACAATGGAATATTACTCAGCCATTAGAAACGACGAATACCCACCATTTGCTTCAATGTGGATGGAACTGAAGGGTATTATGCTGAGTGAAATAAGTCAATCGGAGAAGGACAAACATTATATGGTTTCACTCATACAAGGAATATAAAAAAATAGTGAAAGGGATTATAGGGGAAAGGAGAGAAAATGAGTGGGAAAAATCAGAGAGGGTGACAAAGCATGAGAGACTCCTAACTCTGGGAAACAAAGGGTAGTGGAAGGGGAGGTGGTTGGGGGGATGGGGTGACTGGGTGACGGGCACTGAGCAGGGCACTTGATGGGATGAGCACTGAGTGTTATACTATATGTTGGGAAATCGAACTCCAATAAAAAAATATACAAAAAAATAAAAAAGAAACAGAACAACACAGAACTGAATGAGTGAAAGATAATGATGACTGTTTTGAACGACTTGTTCAAAACATTGTTGATTCCTTCATGTTTACTCTTCCAGATTGAAGGAAACTTTGTCTCTAGTGATATCTATGACATATAAATTTTATGAAAATATTGTTTTGTAAGCAAATTAAAATATTTATCTTTTCTCCCAAAATAAAATAAAATAATAGCAAGAACTAAAATGGGTTGCATTCTCAATAGTTGGCACGTACTAACTACTTTGATCCTCACAACAGTCTACGAGGGGAGCATTATTGTTACCCCTATTTTACAGATTAGGGGTAACAGTAGAACCAAGGCACACAGAGATAAAGTACTTTGCCCAAAGTCACACAGCCAATAGGTGGCAGAGCCTAGATTCAAGCCCAGACTCTCTAGCTCCAGAAGGTATGCCTGTGACCATTGCATATGCAACCTTAGGTAATGCCTTTCTTCTGGACAGTCTGCTCCTTTAGGACAGGTGTAATGTCTCATTCACTTGCCTTAGTCCATCCGGGCTGCTGTAACAAAATATCACAGACCAGGTGACTTATCAACAACAGAAATCTCTTTCATACAGTTCTGGAGGCTGGAAGTCCCAGATCAGGCTGCCAGAATGATCATAGATTTGTGTCCTTACATTATATGGAAAGGACGGGCTCACTTCCACACAGCCTCTTTCATAAAGGTATTAATCCCATTCACAAGGACTCCACCCTCAGGACCTAACCACTTCCCAAAGGCTCCACCCCTTAATATCATCACATCAGACATTAGAATTTCAATTAGGATTTCAACGTATGAATGAAGGGAAAGAGGGACCTGAATGTTCAGACCATATAGCCATTCTATCCCCAGGACCCAGTAGGGCACTCAGAACTGAAAATATGTGGACCTCTTGTAAACAGAATGGAAGGCTTTTTATCACATGGCCAGACAAAAGCTAGCTTACCTGGGAGACCCAGAGGAGATGGCTTACTCTCAAGGAGTGTGTCTACAAATGGGGGCGGCAGTACCGACACCATTGTGTTACTGAGATTGTTACCTAAGACAAGGTGGGAGGAGAACTTTCCTGTGCCTGGAACATGATGAGCTAGCTGTCAGCAGTGATAACTATCATTATTAATGGGAGGAAAGGAAGCAAGACACAAAAACAAACCCTAATAGTGTTGGCCAGACTGTGCACATGCCCAGAAGAGTTCAAAACAGAGATGCAGAAAGACAGCGACCACATCTGCTCACACAGAGGGGAAATGTCATGCCTGTAGCTGGGCCCTAAGTCAAAAAAAGCATTTTAAGCAGGTGACTCGCTGATACAGACTCTGACCTGAGTCTCTGAGGCCATGTAGTACAGGTGCTGGAGGAGTCCTGCTCTGGGATCCAGTGACCTCTGGATTACCTGGGCCTGGCTCTGATGGAATGACCTTGGACTAGTCACTCAGCCTCCTTGGGCCCCAGCTTCCTCATCTATAAAATAAGGAGTTTGAATTAAATGATCTCCAGGCCTCCTTCCAGCTTTAAATAATAATCACACTAAATGACGGGAAACAAAATGTCTTTCAGGCCATCTGGCTGGTTGGTGGGGAAACCAGCACAGGGCTTTATGAGTCAGGGGTTGGGAACAGGCTCTAAATTACATTGATAGCTTTGGGGAGGTTTTGTTTATTGTGACAGTAACTCACACAGTTCTGTGTGTTCTGCTTGCAGCAGCATCCTGCATAGAGTCTCATTTCTTCTATGCAGCGCCCCTCTCGCCCCCCACCCTGAATGGGTCAGCCACACTCTGTACAAGAGGCAGCACCTTCCAAGAGCAGATCAGAAAGTTCAGCAGCAAATCACACAAGCTCTGGCCAGTTGGTTTAAAAAAAGAGGAGCCTAGAAGTGGGCAGTTGCCAGCAGGGTGATAGCAGCTAGGCAGGGGTCCCTGTGATCCCACTCTCTTCCACTATCTTAAAATGGCCCGGATACCCCATCTGCAGTCAGGAAGGAGGAAGGGGAGATGGGTGCTGGTGACACTAGCCGCCTCTTCCCAGAAGCCCTCCCGGACCACTTGCCCCTCACATTTCACTGCTAATGTCGTGTCACTTGGCCAGTCCTAGCTGCAAGGGTATCTGCAAAAGTCCTTTCTCCTGCCTATTCTGGTGCTGGGACTGTCATAACAAAGTATTACAGACCAGGTGGCTTATATAGCAGTACGAACGCTAGACGTCCAAGACCAAGGTGTCCTCCAGTTTGCTCCTCCTGAGGGCTGTGAGGGAAGGATATTCTATCTGTGACTTCAAGTAGCTGTCCTCTCCTTCTCCCTGTGTCATTTTATGTTATCTTCTTTCTATGCATCTGTGTCCATATTTCCCTGTTTATAAGACATCAGGCCTATTGCAATAGGGACCTTTTTAACTGGATTACCTCCATGAGACTCTATTCCAAAGAAAGTCACATTCTGAGATGTTGGAGGGGTAGGACTTCAACACAAGAATTTAGGAGGACAGAGTTCAACCCATAGCATGGCCTTTAGAGTGTAGGTGTCAGGGTATTGGTCAATAAGCAGTGTCTGTCCCTGAGAGTTGAGGGATTTGCTCAAAAGTTAGTAAGCGGCAACACTGGGGTTCAAATTCAGGTCTTGACTGTAAGTTTGGGGATCCCCCTGTAGAGACTTCCTACCCCTTTTTAACCCTCTGGTTAACAGGAGACAGTATTGTATGATGGTTAAGAGAACAAACTAGATTTAGATTCCCCAGGGAAAAATCAGTGCTTGCTGCATGTCCTTAAGCAAGCTACTTAACCTCTCTGGCTTCCATGAAAGAAGAGACTCATTGAAGATTTAACAAATACGAGCTGAGTCCCCTTAAATCTCTGAGGCACTGTTCCGTGCTGACAGTGACATTACAGAAATAAAAGCACCTATTGAATAGTGTTATTTTGAGGCTTTGATGAGACAACCCAGGTAAATAAAATCCTCTACAGTGTTTAGCACTAGCAAGCAATCAGGAAATGGTATTATTACCATCAAAATAATTGTTATTAACCACTCTGCCTCTGTCCATCCCTGGGCTGTTTGAGACTATGCTTTATAGACCAATCTCTGCACACTGGATGTAGGTTAGCCGTGGATAGGGCAGCTGGTGGGCACAGAAGCTCACTACCGAAGATGATCTGGGACCCTCCTACTGTCCCCAGGTGAGCCGCATGCTTGCTGGCCCACAGGTCTGGCTTGCTGGCCACTTTTCCGGTGATGCCCTGAAGAGCAAGAACAATGGTGAGACCAGACCAGGAGCCTCCAGCAATGTCATAGGAAACTGAGCAGGAGCAAGAGGCATCGGGGGCCCCTCTGGGAAGATAGAAATGGGAAATAAACAATGTCCTTCGAAAGATTTGGTTCAGACTATAATGTTTCAAAAGGAAGAGTTAAGGTCTATATCAAAGTGGGAAAAGCAGGACCAAATGGTCATGGCCTTGAACAGATTGAAGGGGAAAACCTAGCATGTAGCATCATCCTACCAAGTGTCAAGCACTTTATGGACTATGTTTCCTTGGGTCCCTGTGAAAACCCACAGAGGCAAAAGGCACAAAGTTCAAGGGGAAAGTAAACAGAATGGCCAGATAAAACTCAGATGTGAATCCCAGCTTGGCTGTTTGCTTCTAAATCCTGTGCTGTTTCTGGCAAATCACTTAGCCTCTCCGAGTTGGCTTCGTTATTTATGAAGAGTGGTGAGTGCCCAACATACATACTGAACGAGAAATGACAAAGAAACTTGCTCAATAAAGAGCAATCACCACTCAGGTGGTTTCTTCTTACTCTTATTTCTGCTGCCATCCCAACTACTAAGTAGATCATGATGCTAAAGGAATTTTTGGATAATCCTGACTCACTCTGCTAAAAGGCTTCTTGGCTGTTTGCATGTGATGATCCATCCTTCATCTCTGAACATATAGAACAGGTATACCAGGAGACCTTAAGTCATTTTGTTCCCCAAGATAATTTATATAAGTTACAGCAAGTGATTTGGGAGGGAGGAAAATGTAATAAAGGAAGCCCTGACTCTTGGAAACACAAATGGTAAGGCTCCTGTTGTCAGCTGACCTTTTCCTGCCCCCTCCCCTGGCACCCCACCCAGAATGGGGAGAGGTCTCCAGGCTGCTCAGATGAAGAAGACTTCACCAACAAGGGGCTAGTGATAGCTTCTTCCTGACTACTATCTTGAATAAGAAACAATTTCTTAAATTAAAAAAAAAAAAACCTTTCTAATAAATGTCTGTCTCTCAGTGTTCTGAACTTTTTATGCAATGCCTTCTGAAACGAATAAATTTTGTGACAAGCAACAAGAATTTTTGCCCAAAATTCTCCCTAAAACATAGCTCTCTCCATTTTCTGTATAAAGAAACCGAGGGACAGCCAAGGTAGGCCATGTGTCAACACATGATAGGCCTGGATTTTGAGGTCAAATATGGCTATCCTCTGAGGCCATGTGTGTACCTCACCCCTCTTCTTCCTTTAGACAGAGAACCTGTATATTCAGCAACTTTGAGGTCTAGGACTGGAGTCTCCCCCCTTGAAAGGCAAGTCTTGCTCAGCATGTGAGAATAATAGTAATTGGTAACCTGCAGACACAAACTTTTCAAGTCCAGTCCCAATGCTAACGTTTGATGATATTTACTTAATCTCCAACAACCCTTTGAGCTAGGTACTATTATTATCTCCAATCTGTAGAGGAACTTGAGATTAAAGAGGTCAAGTAGCAAGTCAAAGGTCATTCAATTTTGGCAACTAAGTGGTAGAGATAAGACTCAAGCCCAGACACAGTGACATGGAGACCCAGCCTCCTAACCAGCACATACTGAAGTCTCTGACCATAAGGCACCTTTGAGGCACTGGGGGAGGCCTGTACAGAGATTGACAGGACCTATCTCCCTGAGACTTTCTTCATTGACTCACCCTAACCAACAGAGACATCACTGATGAATACTCCTTCATTTTTACAGAGTACAGGCCCCTAGGCTGGAGAAGCTGGGAGAAGGAGTGAACCAGGGAAGGAAGGAAGCCAAGGTGGCCCTGAGCTGGCCACTGCTAAGGGCAACAGATTTCTCCACCTTACAGGACCATTTTTCCGTCAGCCATATCAAGTGCATCTTAGGATAGTCTACCCCAGGATGGAGGGGTGAAGGGGGGAAAAATTATTTCTCCATTTTCATATTCCATTGTTCAAGAGTTCACCCTAAGGGGGGCATAAGCAATACCCCCATTTCTAAAGGCACCTGATACTTCAGCTTCAACAGGGAAGCTCTAGAGCAGGAAGCAAGAGTCCCACAGCACTGGACACGAATGAGGTACAGTTGGATTATGTGTCTACATGAACTTGGTCAAAATCCACATAGCAGGAGCAGCTGGGCCCAGTGCAAAATGAAAATCCAGGAGCCCTTGTTCACATATTATTAAAAATTTCAGGCAGCTACAGCAGAACATTAAACCAAACGTGGAGCCCTTCTAAGTGCAGGGTCCCTAAGCCCTCTTGGTGTCCATGTGCCCGTTCAATTTGTTCAGAGATGATGAAAAGTGGATTATTACATGCAAATGACCAAGAAGTCTTCCAGCAGAATAAGTCAGGATTATCTAAAATTTCCCATTTGACTACACAGATCTAGCTGGTAGATCTGCTAGAAAAGCTGGAACAAAGGCCCCAAAAAACAAGTAGACAGGTGAAGTGGAGGATGTTGGAAGTGGCTTCCGAAATGGGTCCAATGCAGGGTCTGACAAGTGAGTGTCAGGAGATAAGCTCAGAAAAATAAGGTGGAGCCAGAACAAACCAGGACATGGAGTAACTAGTTTCTGTCTTGTAGGTTATGGAGCATGATAAGAGAAATAGTGGTCTGGGAGAGCAATCACAAGGTCATGTGAGCTTATATGAGTCCAGGCAGTAAAAGTAGAGATGACCAAATTAGGGGAGAGATCATGAAGATTGCATTAGGCAGAAAGGGCCTTAGGGAGACAATGAGACACCGTCTAGGGAGTAAAAAAGAATGAGAAGGAAAGCAGGTATTTCATCTTTGTTCTACCCAAGTACCAGGTGAAATCTGGAGGCCTGGCTGCCAATGGAAGTAAGTCCCTGCCACAGAAACTACCTAGGGAAGGGATTTGTCTGTGTGCAGGAGGCATGGAGAGCAGCATCCATCTGTGTCTGGAATCAGAACATCCCTAAACATCCTTAAAGTCACACCATTGTTTCATGGGGGTGGGGGGACTCTTTCCCCATTATCTAGAGGTGAGGATCTCTTACCTTCCCATTGCTGTCCTTACCTACCAGCCATGCTGTACCAGGCACAGCCATCTGTTATTTCTCCATGCAGCACTTGGTTCTGTACTACTTGCTCTCCTTCCATTATTCATAGCCAGGGGTCTTTATCCCTCTGGGGTTGGTCCTCTTTCACTCCCCTATTTCCACCTTGTATAACCTCCTCAGACGTGATATTCCACATTGCCACCTGATGCTGATATCAGATTTGAAATGCCCTCCATAATGACTTAGGGTCTTACCAGCCTACCCCATGCTATATTCTCTAATTAACACCCATCATTCTGGGACCAGACCTCAGAAGCCCTATTCCACAGCACTACACTTCTGAAACTCACCATGGTCTCATGAATCTGTGGTCTCCAGCTCAAGAAAATGATGATCTTGGAAGACTCCGAACCCTGGGAAATGAACTAGGGGTGGTGGAAGGGGAGGAGGGCAGGGGGTGGGAGTGACTGGGTGGTGAGCACTGAGGTGGGCACTTGACAGGATGAGCACTGGGTGTTATTCTGCACGTTGGCAAATTGAACACCAATAAAAAATAAATTTATTTAAAAAAAAGAAAATGATGACCTTAAGCTTTTGGGTCAAGTAAGCCAGTCCCAAAGGGAGGAAGTCATGTAGTTATAATCCCATCTCTGTATAATTCTGTAGCTGAGATGTAGATTGTATGCATCAGACTCAGAATGCTGAGGCCCAGACAAGACCACTGGAATCAGGAGCAGATGAGGACCCTTGATTCCCAAGCCAAAGCATTCCCCACCCACTCACCCCCACATCCACCCCTGGACCCCATTCTAGTGGTATAGTCCAACTCTACCTGGATCCACCCTCCGGTTTGCTGGCTGACCTGCATATGTCCCAGTGCTGGAAATGGGGCACTCAGCACACCTAGGCCTTATGTAAATCCTTACATCATTCCTAGTGTTTGTTGGTTTCCTCCTCCCTGGTCCCAGATCTGCCCTCCCTGTACCTCAGGCTGCTGAATGAGTCGTCCCCATCCAACAGATCCCTCACCAGTAACTTCCCCCAAAGCCCGCATACTTCTTGTGAAGTCAGGCCCAGCCTATAACTGCTCTATTCCTCACCCATTCAGCTACTTCGACAAGCCTCACTGCCAAAATTGGGTCTAAGATAGATACAGCCCTTCAGACCCTATGCCTGCTCATTCCTTCCAGAGCCCAACTCTGTGGCCAGCTCCCATAGTGCATGGTCCCAGCTCCCTCTCCTGCCAGTGGGGCCTAGACTGCCCAACCCCAGTGAGTTGATTTCCAAGCTGCTCAAACACAAGCAAGTACCTTCCTGCCCAGAAGGTCCTATTCTTCGTGCCCATATGAAGCACAGAAATCAAGACAAGAGGGAGTGCCTGGGTGGCTCGGTCAGTTAAGCAACTGCTCTTGATTTCAGCTCAAGTCATGATCTCAGTCATGAGATCGAGCCCCGCATGGGGCTCTGTGCTCAGTGGGGAGTCTGCTTGAGATTCTTTCTCTCGCTCTCGCTCTCCCTCTCCTTCTCACACTCCTGCTCTATCTCTCTCAAATAAATAAATCTTCAGGCAAAACAAAACAAACAAACAAACAAACAAATCCAAACAAGAGAGAGAGTTAATGCAGGAAGGAACCCCCACCAGCTCCACGAGATTCTTCCATGTGGGCTTTATCCATTCATTCATTTCATCATATTTAACGAATGTTTGTTGACCAAACTCCATATGCCAGACACTGGAATGTTGCAATGAACAAGAGACAGAGGATCTGTCTTCATTATGCTTAGAATCTAGTGGGGGATCAGACTTCAGAGGGTCACACAAGGCACACCAGGGCCCTTGAAGTTGCAGAGGAAATGCACAACCCTGGTTTACAGAACACAGAGGGGCCTATGACTAGCCTTCCTATGACTAGCTTTTTCTCAGCTGAGCATGACAAGGAAATTGAAGCCAATCTTGTCTCTGGTTCAGAAATTCTTGGGCATTATTTCTTTGTTCCTACCTTTGGGATAAGCCATAATTTTGTGATTCAAATACAAATAAAAAGCAACCTACCATCTTCTGAATTACCACCATCAGTTCTTAACAGCTTTCAGCTTCTCAGAAAGAAAGGGAAAAAAACAGAAGAGAATTCTCTGGATAGATAAATGCCAAGTATTGTTTCCTGATTGCTGTTCACATTACAGGGAAGAGCCAGGAAGCAGAAGTCAGGTGCCTTTGGGATTTCACAGGCTAGAGACCCCATGCATTTTTCTAATTCAAATAGGATAAGCCTCAGAGGCCCTTAATGCAAGATGGTTTTTAAGTGTTTCCAAGCTTCCTGAGAAAGATAAAACTACCTTCCTCATCAGAATTATTCAACTGCAGCGCTGCTACTCAGCATGAGGATGGAGGATGCTCAAATTTTTCCTGTGGCCTCACCCACCTGTACTGACCGTCTTTTCTCCCAGAGTGATTTGCTTTTGGCTAAAGCCACCCTGAACTCCCTCTCACTTCCTTTCTTGGCCTTTTCCCATCCTGCCTTCTCATGACCCATCCCCCATGCCTCTAATGATGGCACTGCCTGCAGCCACCTGCCTCTCCCCAAGAGTGGCCTGAGAACTGGGGCAGATGACAAAAGCTCTCCATCCCTCAGTTGCCTGAGTGGGAAAAGAAGGATAACAATTATATCTCCCTGTGAGTGTTTTTGTGAGGATTTAATGAGTCTGGATCAGCACCTTGGACAGTGCTGGCTTGTCTGCGCAACATAGAAGGTTAGCCTTCTTTATAGTAACAGTCGTCGTTACACACACTTTGCAGGGTTTGTGTAAAAAACAAATGCAAGAATATTTGGGACAATGCACTTTGTACTCCAAGGGCTGAGAGAAGTTTCCAACTCTGAGGTCAGTGAGCAGGTGTCATAGGACCAAAAGAGCAGGGACTGGAAAAATAGAAGCTGAGATCCAGTAATTACTGTGAGAAGGAAGGGTAAGAGGAAGGGAGAAAGGGAAGAAGTGATAGAGGGAAGGAATGAAGGAATGAAGGAAAGGAAGACAGGCAGGCAGGCAGGTGCTTACACAAAAACCCAAGAGTAACAATGGAGCAGCTGAGGCCAGAGAATGTTCTAGGATGCTTATCTCACAAGCAGCTCCTCGTGCAGATGGGAGGTGAGGGGCATCTGTAGGGGGCAGGCAGCCCCAGCGAAGGGTAGCAGGCAGACAGAGCTTCCAGGGAAGCAGGGTGGGTGCTTACCTGAGTCATAGCCAGAACAGGATGGCCACAAGTTATACATGTAAGTGCGTAAACTCACTTCAGTTTTATACTGCCCATACTTTATTTTAACAAGCCTCTATTCCTACTTGACAGTAAGAAAATTAAATTTAGTACAATTCAGTCCACCCAGCCCCGTGTAGTCATTTAGTCATTTTTCCAGAGTCACTTTTGTTTTAAGACGTGGTCTTCTGTCAGGCAGGTGTTTGACATAATGTAGGTATTAATAGTATTATTGTTATTATCATCATCAGTAATTAGAATGTGAGCTGTAAGTGAGCAGGGACGCAGACTGATTTGTTTACCCCTGTAGGCACAGCACCTAGATCACTCCCTGGTTCATAGTGTCCAATAAATATAGATGGAATGGATGACCATCCAGTTCAAAGTCTCTAGCCCGATACACACTCTGTCCCCACTGTGAGGGGCTCTGGGCTGCCCATTCCTCCACAGTGCCACCAGCTGCTGCATCTATTATGTGGCACATTGGATGGTCCCTTGGTCCCCAGTGGAGACTTTGGTGCAGCCTCCCACCATGGCTAGTGGGTAGTCATATCAGCATAGCGGCCTTCCTTTCCCAGAGGTGATGGTTCTTCATCCCACCAGAAGGTGTCAGGGAGGGGGAGGGGGCGGTGAGCCTGCTCTGGCCCTACCTACTTACATGCTCACTCCAAGCCCTTACAAGTGGTCACCTCTTGCCGCAACAAAGCTGCGTGACAAAGTACCCCAAACTCAGGGGCCGACAGCAATAAGTGTTACCATGACACACACAAGTCTGTGGGTAGGTTGGAAGGCTCTCCTTCAAGCTCAGGGTCTGTGGGGTGGTTGGCAGGGTATTGTTCCCTGTGTCTCTTGAGCTCTGGGCTCAGAAGTGGGTCACTGTTACTTCACCCACACCCCACTGGCTAACACAGGCCCCAGGGCCCTCCCCACCCTGATCTTGCTGGAGTAAATAACACTCCACCTCCCATGGGAAGGACTGCAGTGTAACTGGGCAGAGGGCATTGAGACAGGAGGGCATGTTGGAAACAGTAATGCACCCCACCACTGCAGCATTGCCAACCACACAGTGGGAATGTGGCCATACCTGGGTGCCGGCCTCTCTCAGCCATGTCCCTCCACATTGCTCTCTACCCAGCTCATGCAGGGGTCTCTAGAGGAGCCATCAGCTCTCACTTAGGTTCCAGACAGGAAACAAGCAACAGATCAGGCTTCCATCTCTGCTCTTCAGGGGAATACATGTGGCCTCCCAACGATTTCCCTATAAAGTTGGGAGGGCAGGATGACTTCTCTCAAACAGAATCCCTCCCCTCCACCTTCCAAATTGCTCTATTTGTCTTTCCAGGGAGGGTAATACAAACCAGCCATTGTCACAGTCCACAGGGACCCCTTTCAGGTTCATCTTGGGTAAGCTGGCACCTTTATTTTTAGTGATCTGGATGGAAATAGAGAGAAAAAAAGCACAACTCACAGTTCATATTATTGCCACAGGGATATCCTAACTGTTCCATGACTTTGCATAGGAACTGGGGCTCCAGAGGGTGGTAAGAGAAGCACAGAAGGCAGAATGGAGATGAAAGACAGGGGGGAAATAATGCCCTCTCACAGGGCTTCGAGGAAACTTGAATAAGAAAAGGTGGGTGTTCAATAAATATTTGTTCGATTCTGTTAAACTTTGCTCCACCTCTAGTGAAAGAGCTCTGGCCAGAAACACAGCAGGGCGATGTTATAGAAAAATAGCAGGAGCAAGGAATGTGGTCTGAGAATGATAGCGTGCCAGCGGATAGGGGGAATGTAGCCAAGAAAAGGCATTATTCATCTTAAGCTTCTGTAAGCGCCAACCTGGTCCAGGCGCAGTTTTTAAGTGGCTCGTACACACACACTCACACACATAAACAAACCCTGTTATTATCCACAGCAAATAATATACTAAACAGATTTCTCACTGATAGGAAATAGCATGAAACAAAGAAAAAGTAATAATGCCTAGAAAATGTGGTTAATAAAAGCACAAAGCTGGCCAACTTTTGCTCTTTAATTTCCATATTAAAATTATTACAAGGCATATGCATTAGGTGGGCCGTAGGCGTAAGCAGCATTTTATCCACCACATAAAAGATTAAATCTTAGCTGAACCCACAGGCGGCATCTCCTACCGCTAAAGCTAAATCCGCCCTGTTGTCAGGTACAGAGGCCTAGGGAAGAGATGATTTAAAGAAGCCAGAACACTGCTGCCTCCTGCTGGAGGTGACTGGGGACACCAATGAGTCTGGTACATTTGAGGAAATGAAAAGGGCTTGTGCAAAGGCACTGAAGTAGGAATGGCGCTTCAGGAGTAAAAAAGCCAGTAAGGCTGGAACACTCAGAGGGAGAGACGTGCCCAGAGGTGAAACTGGGAAACCATCAGTGGCCAGACCATGCTGGGCCTTGCACTTCACATTATTTACCCCTTGATTGGTGATACCAGCTCATTTCAGCTCATCTGGTGGACAGACATGATTGGTTGTCATACACAGAGTCCAATAAATCCTCAAACCTTCCCAATTCATGTTAGTTGGCCTTTCCTCCTGTGTTTTTCTTTACTTACATTTTAAGAGGCGTGGAAAGCCATGCCCTGGGCCAAGACAAACAAACAAGAAAAATCTTACCGCAGCCCATTGGCAATATGGATTCTTTATAAAAGCACAAGTCTATTTTCTTACCTGACAGCTGAGGGATTAATGGTCTATAGCAAGGACTAATTAGCCATTGGCCAAATCCATGTTCTTTTCACCTTGAGAGCACAGTTAGGCTAGGTTTCCAGAATTCTCTGCTGTTAGTTGGGGATATGTGGCTGAGTCCCACCCAACAGAGTATAGGTAGGAGCAATGTTGCTGCATCCAGGGGTGGCCCACAGAAGCCTCCCAGGAGAACCTGCAGTCTCTCTATTCCTGTCTTCTGGTGGATCTCAATGCCCAGAGCAGCCAAGGAGGCCACCTGCTGAATGAAGATGGCAGTGCCACAATCAGCCTGGGTCCCTCCATAACCGTGTGGAGCAAAGCCTATTCCTACCTTCCCCCTCCCTTTGATTAGACTTCACATGAGGGTAAAAGACACTTGTATTTTATAAGTCAACTGAGTTTGGAAGTATATGTACTAACAGCAACTCACATTACCTTAATACCATACAGTCTGGCATCTGATTGAATTCTTGAAGGACAATTTAACTTTCTTCCCACGTAGAGTTGCAGAAAGCAAGACTCGTGATCTTGGAAATTCTCTTTCAAAAAGAAGATGCACTAAATTTGTTGGAACTGGCTACAGTCACAGCAGGAGCCCAGTTATGCAACCCAGTCACCCATCCTGGAATCCCTGATTATATTTTTATCATCCATTGCTGCATGGCTGTTCTCCACCTCCAGAGCCAGTGAGGGAGCAGAGCAGAGATGTGTTCTCTGTTGCTCAGGAACCACTCAGACCTTGGACTCCATCAACTCCTTCATACAGGTTTTCTTTCAGGGCCCATTTGTAGATCCTACAGACCACCAGTCCTTGTATTGTGGGCAAGTCCTGTGCATACCATTCCAATCACTGACTTACAGAGACAGAAGGCTTTTCTCAACGGGCATTAGGCTGTGTTAGAAGTCAGCAGAGGTTTGGGATTGGCTGCTTCCTGGACTTAATTTCACTTTGGGAAACTTCCAGCAACTAGGGAGGAAACTGGATAAAGGGCAATATTAGGAGAGCTTTGCCTCTTTCAGACCACTGGCCACTTGTCTCTGTCTTTGGTTCTGGGTATTAAATCTTTTCCCTTGTTAGGAGTCCTCTCTCTAGAGAAAAAGACTGAGTATAAGTTCCGCGTTGGGTAGTTGCAGGGAAAAGTAAAGTGTGCCAGTGTATATGCAAGTGGATGTGTCCATCTGTGTGCATAGGTGTGTCTGTGTGATGGCTATGCCTGTGTGTGTCCATCTGAGTGTATGTGTGTGTGTCTGTGTTGAGTGTGTGTGCATACATATGTGTATATGTAAGCATAGCTGTGTGCGTCTGTATGATACGTGTGTGTGTCCATCTGTGTGTGTGTCTGTGTGATGAGTGTGTGTGCATACAAGTGTATATGTGTATGTCTATGTGTGCATGTGTGTCTCTATAATGTGTGTGAGTGTATTCATACATATGTGTGTGTATATACTGAAATAAACTTCTGTGACAATCACAGTTCTACTATTTGGACTTGACAATAGCAAAGCCTTAAGTGTTTAGTAGAATCTATTGTCACCCAGGAAAAAGGAGGGCAGTGATCGAGTGAACTGTTGAGCACCCTGTGTAAGGATGGGCTCAACTGTTGGAAGCCTGAGTGGTCGAAGAACTACCCATGGATGGCAAGGTCAGGCAGCCCTGAGTTCCAATCTAGACTGCACCATGCAGCCCAGATAAGTAACCCAAGCTATCCAACACGGACTTTTCCTGCCTGCTAGGTGGAGATAAAGCAGCTATGCAGGGCTGTTGGGAGTATAAGATGGGATCATGGATATAAGCCTCTGGCACAGAATAAATATTCAACAAATGGTCACTATTATGGTCTTAGACTCAATAGATGCTTTGGTAGCCTGTTTGTTGTCTAACTATTTCATATGTGCGAGTTTTTTGGTTTGGGTTTTGGTTCAGCCAATGATCTTGGTGATTTCCTAACTGTGCCTAAATCCCCAGAGCAAACCTCAAGAGCTGCACTGTCCCGTCTGATAGCCACTAGCTTCATGTAGCTGTTTAATTTTAAACTTAAGTCAATGAAAAGTCAATTAAATTAGAAATTTAGTTCCTCAGCTGCACTAGCCACATTTCATGTGTTCAGGAGCCTCATGCAGCTAGTGGCTACTGAGGGGATAGTGCAGATGGAGAACATTTCCACTGTCAGAGAAAGTTCTCCTCGACAGCGCTAGGCTACAAAGTAATACAAAGACTTATGAACTATTTTCCAGTCATTCCAAAGGCCTAATGAAAACCATACATTTACCTACAACGAGACTGCCCAGGTTAGCAAATGCACCCGGGAGACTGCCTGGGCTGGAACCAGAGCAGGCTCGGTGAGAACACTATTAGTTTCCTCAACTGCAAAGACTGAATAGGTGGGCTGAGGAATGAGCCAGAGCTCCTGGCCCTGTGCTCAGACCCCAGTGGGCTGACTTTGCTGTGGGTACAGTGTCTAGTGGGCAGGGGTGGTCACCAGATCAGCTTCAGTCCCTAGAAGCCCTACAGAGGGAAGTATGCAGGAGTCTGGGGCTAGGAAGCCCAGGTACAGGTGGCAAAGCCAAAGGGCAAGATGGGGATGGGAACAGGGACAAAACCAGGTATCAGGGATTTGGGAGGAAAGGCAACTCTGATCCTAAGTGGAGCTGAAATATTTGATGGTGAAGATCACTGGCTGAGAGCAATTCAGTGTCCCCGCCCTATGTGTGGAGCACAGGCTCTAGAAAGAAGAAGGAAATGGTTTAGATATTACTTGTCAATACCTAAAAATGTTCTTAGGAGTTGTGCATTTGGCTCACGGAGGTGGAGAAGCAAATTATATATTACTTTATATATGGAACTTATTTGCTGGGTGTGGCTGACATTGCTAAGAGCTATGGGATGTATTTTCCCCTTTTTCCTTCCTAAGGGAATCTGAATTGTGTCCAATGTGATAACATCCCTGGTTATAAATAACCATCTCCCATATTCACCTGAGGCTAGGTGTAGCCATGAAGCCCAGTTCCAGTTAATGAGATTTAAGGATATAGCCTCTGAGAAAGTTACAATTTCCTGATATTTTTATTAGGACTGACATGAGACTGACTTTTTATTGGTTCACTCCTTTCATCCTTTGTATTTCTCCAAAACTTCTCACCTGGAATTCAGATGTGAAGATTGGATGTGCAGCAGCCACCTTGTGACCCTGAGGCTAGGAACCACTCCCTAATAGAGGCAGACCAGGGAACTGGAAGAACCCTGGGTCCTTGATAAGTTTGTATCTGCTCTAAACCAATTAATTTTAGACTTCTTATTCATGAAAAAAGCAATCTTCTATTAGTTCAAGCAACTAAAATCACATTTCTTTCCACAGTATCGTACACAATGAATAAAATATATCAAAAAGCACTTTGTGGGGGGAACACAAGAAAAAGGCATGGGAAAAATAATGACCAGGTCTGCAGGCTCCAAGAGCTGGCTCTGAATCAGACTGAAGGGCTTGAACACTGATTCTACAAGGGCCACTCTCCTATAATAAGCCTTGGTGCAAATCAGAAAAACCAGCTCCTCTGAGCAGATGCATTCTCAGTGGGCCCATAGCTTGGTGAAAATTTATCTTTTATTTAGTCAGGGAAAAAGTCCCTTCATCTGGGCAAACATACCCTCATACTAGTATCCGTGATTTGCTAAGTTGAGTGCCAGCTAGATTTCAGCCCCCTTGAGTAGACATCATCGAGCAATGAAAAACATCTACAACCATCCAGAGTGGTCCTGGCTCCATCACCTACTGATATGAGGCCAAGGTACCTGACCTTCCTTTGCCTCATTTTTCTTATCTAAAAGATGAGGCTAATAGTAACCTTCCTTGTTCGATTGCAAATTGGGGCATTGATCCAGAGACTTCTTTGAAGCATTGGATTTGAACCTTACTTCCCCATCTTTGTAACTATATGGCCTGAGCAAAATCAGATCAGCTTCTGTCCAATAGGGATAACAAGAGTACCTCCCTTTAAGGAGCATTGTATGTATTGAATGTCTGTGTATATCAGTGTCTGAAAGATAGCACTCAGTAAATAAAAGCTATTGTAACAATATGATGTCTGTCACCATCATCATCACCTTTACTTTCTTTTTTTTTAATCATCTTTACTTTCTTTCCTTTGTAATTTGTTTATAAACTGTATTAGTCTGCTTGAGCAGCCATAACAAAATATCATAAATTGGGTGATTAAAACAACAGAAACTTATTTTCTCACAGTCCTGGAGGCTGGAAGTCCAGGATCAAGGTTCCAGCTGATTCACTTTCTGGTGAGGGCTCTCTTCCCAGCTTATAGACAGCTACCTTCCCACTGCATATTTACATGAACTTTTTGTTGTACGTGTGGATAGAGAGAAAGCAATCTCTCTTCTTCTTATAGGGTCACTCATCCTGCTGAATTAAGACCTCATTCTTATTACCTCATTTAACCTAATTACATCCTACACATTCCATCTCCAAATAGAATCACATTGGGGGTTAGGGCTTCAAAACATTAATTTGGAAGGACATAATTTAGTCCATAGTATAAACCCTGAAATATTGGCCCCCAATTAAGACTGCATTATTTTTAAATGTAGGATTTGACTGAATAGTGACCCATCCTCCACTTCCATCCATCCTCACACCTCTCAACTAATCACACCATTACCTCGATTTCAAGTGAGTGGACTTGTTGAACTTTATCCATCTCTCTCTTATTGGACATGGATGTAGAAAGTATCCTAGAATTTGAGAGTCTTTTTCAACATTTATTTCACATTTAAGTTAACCTGTACAGCAGAAGTCTACAAACTTATTCTATAAAGGACAAAATAATAAATATTTTAGGCTTAGCAGACCACATGGTCTCTGTCACAGCCACTTAACATTGCTGTTGAAGCACAAATGTACACATAGACAATATGTAAATGAATGGTCATATCTATATTCCAATAAAACTTTATTTATAGCAATAGACAGTGGGTCAGACTTGACCACAAGCTATCGTTTGCCAACCTCTACTTTAGAGGCAGCATGGTGAGGTAGAAGAGCATGCATAGACTTTGAAATGAAACAAATTTAGGTTCTTACCCTGGTTCTGGAACTATGATGTTGAATGATTTTTTTTCCATGTCTTTAAGCCTATTTTCTTAGGTATTAAATGGAAATATTCATCCCTCCTTTGGAGGATTGCTGTTTCATTATGTAAAAAGCCTACACATAGTAGGCATGCACCAAATGGTCTCTGCTTAGTTTCCCTCAGGATGTTTGAAGCTGCAGTTGTTCTTATCTATCCCCAAACAGATGAAAGCCTGGTCATGCAACCTGTGTTTCCCACCTTGTGCATGTGCTGTTTGACCCTTTGTGAGGAAGACTTCACCCTCCACCATGACTATGTGTCTGCCATCTCCATAGTGGCACTGGTCCAGAAATGGAGCAACTGCCAAAAGTTACATTGGGCCAGTTGAGGAAGGAGGACTTGCATGATGTCATGGTAGACATATTGTCACATAAGCATAAGTAGAAGTTTCTCTCAGAGTGAGAGGAAGGGGCAGGCATCCCAGGATGCCCTAAAGGCAGGAATAAGTCTGGGAATTTAAGTTAGTGTTTCATTGCTGAGAAATCAATAAGACAGGACTGGGAGTCATATTGCTGCTCTGTACTTCATGCTAGGGCAGCGCCTTATGGAATGTGGAGCCACCAAATGCCAGATCCATGGGCAAACAGCTGTGTGATCTCTCCTTTACCCCTTCACTCCCAGCTATCACAGATGGGGTAAAAACAGGTTGGGAGAATCATTGACAAGATGTCCACTTGGGAAGAATGCCATTGGTGTTTAGAAGAAAACATGGATGATGGGTGCCTCAGGGAGCTCTAATCCCTTCTTCCAAGCAACCTCAGCCTGAGTGTGTCTGGCACCATGTGCTCCGTGGAAGGAAGAAGAGGCTCCAAGGAAAGGGAACAGAGACAGAGTGAAGAATGAGGTTGGAGAAGACTTAGAAGCCAAGTTGAGGACATATAGAGGTTAACTGAGAGAGCAGTGACACTTCACAGTAGTGGGACAGCCAATCAATAATGCCACTATGTCTCACCACAAAATCTCCAACTGGGCCTCCAATGCCCATGGATTCGTGATTCAAGTGGCCTCACCCAAGGACACGAAGAGGAAATGAGACACACAGCTCCGTCCTCACTGTGCTGAACAGAACAGCACAGGATACTGGAGCAGTCTGGGAACAGCAAGGCACTGGAAGTCCACAGAAACCCAGGGGATGGGCTCTGGACTCCCTGAGAACTGGCAAGGTTTTCCATCATTTCTGCTTTGGAGGGGCTAGGAAGACCATGAAGACCTGGGGTAAGCATGCAAGGGGAAACCCACAGGAACTTGCACATTTTGTCTTCACCACAGCTACTGGAGGGAGGGCTGAAAGCACTCAGAAATGAGACTCAGAGCATAGCCATACAAGCCCTGGCTCTGCACTTCCAGGCTGCTTGACCTTGAGCAAATTCCTTGACCTCTTGGAGTGTCATTTTCATCTTTCACGGTGCCTGGTTCCTAATAGCCGTCAACCACTCTTCAATGACTTGCAAATGAGCCTGGTGCTAACAGCAGCCCTAATGCAGAGATAGTACACAGACTTAGCCTGTGCAAAAGCAGTGATGAGCAGGAGTGACAGACTGTGTCTCAGAAGAGGAAGGAGGTGCAGGGGTCCAACCCGCCATCTGTCCCAGGATCTCTGGAGTAGTCTGGATTTACCCCCAAATATACATCTCTGTGTCATTTCATGCATAGGCATAGAATATAAGCTGGGGTCATATTGAAAGTGACTCACAACTGGTACAGTCAAAATGGACCCCACCTTGTAAACTGGTGTGCAGTATAGAGGGCATTCTCTAGATACTATGAATAGAACCCTTGTAGCAGTGGGAAAACATTGTGGTCAATGGAATATCAATGCATGCTCTTTGGAGGAAGATTGACTCTGTTGTCCACTGCAGAGCCTCAGTTACTACCATGTGACATTAAAAACACTCCTTCCCTCCATAGGATTCAAGTTCCTTATCTATAAAATGGGTATAGGAATAGCCTGAAGGCTGAGGTCAAGATTGGACATAATAAATAATGACCAACTCTTTAGGTCATATGTCCCAGAAGCTGGCTCTGGGGCAAGGATTGAGAGAAATGTGTTTTATTAAGAAGAAAGCAGACAGGTTTGGAGGGATGTAGGACAGAGAAAGAAGGGAACCACATGGGCACATTTCAAGAGTCCCAGCCCAGTCCTGATGCCCTGGGGGAGCTTTGGGGTATAAACAGCAGCCCAGACTTGGATGGTGTTTTTCAGCAGGTGGCTGAACTGGGTGTTTTACACTCACACTGGCTACAAGCTTCTGGGAGCAGGAGTCCATAGACTCCCAGGCATATTGTCTCTCCCTGTGGTCAAGAAGGCTCCAGTGCCTGAGGATGGTCCTCTGAAGGTGACAGGGACACATGCCACAGCAGAGCATGCAGTGGCTGGGGGTTGACATGGGGGTTGACATGTGGAGCCATTAAAGGGATCGTGGGTATGGGGCCAGGGGCCAGCACTGCCCACCACACTACCTTGCACTGTTTTGTGGGATGCTATTTATAGCATCAGTATATATTGGGTTTTTCCATCTTCCCACCTATAGGTGTGACAATACTGATAACCACTTATATGGCTCTTATTATATTCCAGGCACTGTTCTAAGTCTATTAACTTATGTAGTTCTCATCCAACCCATTACTATCCCCATTTTAAAGATATGAGGGCTACCTACAGAAAAGGTAGGTAGCTTGCCCAAGGTCATGCCACCAATTAGTTTCAGAAATGGTATTCATGTCCAGAAAATGGATCCAAGCCCTTGCTCTTAAGCACCATGCTACACTGTCCAACATGCAAGCTACGAGGCACATGTAGCTCTATGAAATTAAAGCTAAAGCATTAAAATTAAATAAAATTAAAAATTCAGTCCCTTAGCCACACTAGCCACCTTTTAAGGGCTCAACAGTTCCATGCAACTGGTGGCTACAGTATCAGACAGTGCACACCAGAACATTTCCAATAGCAAGTTCCACCCAACAGCCCTAGAGGGAACAGAATCCTAGGGAGAGGGAGAACAGGTGTTATGACCCTGGGATCTGAACTAAAACTAATGTGGTCCACAGCCCAGCTGTGACACTATTAGCTGTGTGATATTGGCCAGCCTCTGTTTCACTGCCCCTTAAAATGGGCATAGTAATAGCATCTCAGGGGCACCTGTGTCACTCAGTCAGTTAAGCATCCAACTCTTGATTTCAGCACAAGTCATTATCTTGGGATCACGAGATCAAGCCCCTTCATCAGGCTGTATGCTCAGTGTAGTCTGCTTGTCCCCCTCCCTCTGCTCCTTTCTCTGCTCATTCTCTCTCTCTCTCTCATAAGTAAATAATTTTCTTTAAAAAAAAAAAAGGAAATAGCATCTCTTTCTCTCTTTCTCCTGCTTATTGTGAGAATGAAATGGGATCAGGAACATAAAGAACCTGACACAGTGCCTAGCACAAAATCATCATGGAATAAACAGTAGCTATGGTTACTCTTGTTAGACCTACTTACTTTTGTTGTTGTTCTGGCCACTGTTACTATAGAGCTGGAGGGAACTCCTTAGGAGCTCACACCACATCACAGGTGGAGAAACTGAGGCACACAGAAGGAATTCAGCAGGAGGTGGCAAAACTGGGGCTAGACTCTCTCTCTCCATTCCCTGGACAGGAATCTTTCCACTGGTCTGTGCTATAAAACAATTCCACGGCCGTTTGAGCTCTTCAGCTTCAAGCTTTGTCTATTGGATTTAAATATTCCATCTCTGACCAACCGTGAAACCATGGAAACTGAATGGCAAATTGAAAAGGCAGCAAACAAATTAGCTTGCAAAGCCCCACAAATGATATAATCGCTCCTGTATTTAAGCTGCAGATATTCTCCGCGTTTCAGCCAAGGCCTTTCTCAATTGCTTTTGTAAACCTGCACTGCGTGTCCCGCGTTCAGTGTCACCCCACGCAATATGGGGGCCGGGCTCTACATCCATCCTCAACCCTAGAGATTCAGAGCCGAACTCCAAGGATGAAACCTGTCATTGACCCAGTGGGGTGCATTTGCCTTCCTCCCCACCCTCTGCAGGAAGGCCAAGCCACATGAGCAGGTCTCCAATTCTGATGTCCCTGTCTTCCTCAGAAGCTCCAAGAATAAGCAAATAAGAATGGTGTTCTGTGGGTGGGAAGAGAGAAGAATTGTTTGGAGTGAGCCAGGTGGGAAATTATAGCAAAAACTGCCAGAAGCATGGCAGACATCTGTGGTGGACTGCATTAATGGCCCAATTCTTTAGCCCGCACAACATCCAAACCTTTTGCCATTTATGCTGAAACATAATTCTGTAGTCCTGTGGGACTATCATTGGCCAATGGAATATTAGCAAATGTGATGCAGAGTCTTGAAATGCTCTTGTGTAACAGAGCTTGCCTGTACCTCTGCCATTACCATGAGAACAAGCCTGCTCACCCAGAAGGAAATGGAATCAATTGGGTCAGACATGACTCAGCAGTGTCCAGACAAGTGTAGATCAAAATACAGCACACAGTACTCCCACCCCTGCTGAGCCACAAAAGCAAGAACAATTCTAGCTGGGATTAATGGGGAGCCCATCCTAGACCAGCCAATCCATAACTTATCCACAGGGGCATGAGCTGTAATAATAAAGGATTGTTGTTTTAAACCACTGAACATGAGGTGATTTGTTACACAGCAATAGCTAGCTGATACAGCATTCTTGATTCCTCTCTCCCTCACTTCCTATACCTAGTCCATCCGCAAGCTTCAGATAAATCTACCTACCTCTTTTCCAGTTCTTCAGCATCATTTCCCATGCACACCACTAGAGTTGACAAACATCTGGATCTTACCTACACTCTTGCCTCCACTCCATTCTCTACACAGAGGTCAGGATTCTTTTCTCAAAGCAAAATTGAATTATATCTCACTAGACATGGAGTTGGGATACACCTGAGGATAAAATCCCTGTTGCCCCTGCTGATGTCTCTCAGCTCTGCCCATGTCACTCTTCTCAAAGTCAAATTGATCTTCTCTAGGCTCCTGGAGCATATCAAGCTCTTTCCGACCCTTGAGGCTCTCAGACCAGCTGCTGTCTCTGGCAGAAATGCTTCCCTCGCTTCTCTTAGCATGGCTGGCTCTTTATCTTCCTTGCATCTCATCTTAAACTTTCCTTCCCTGACCAGAATCCTAAGGGGAGACTCCCTCTATCTTCTCCATCCCAAACTAGTTACCTTTCTTAGAATTACTGGAACTGGCTATTGTTTGATTTGTCTGTTTACTTTTTTCACTTACCCCAAGATTATTTATTGAGCTCCTCTTGTGTGCCAGGCTTTGTTCTAGGTGCTGGGAGATAGCAGTGAAGAAGGAAGACAGGTCTAAGCCCTCACTGAGCTTTCCTTCTGGTGCAGGAGACAATGGACAGGAGATCAACTGGCTCACACACCTTGTTGTCCCTGGATGTCTGGTCAACACACAAAACAGCAGATGCTCCATAGGCATTAGTCGCTTGACTTTCTGGATTGGCTGCAGGAGGAATATGGGAGAGATAACAGGTATGTGCAGACCCTGAAGCTCCAGGTCTGTCTCTTCTATAGACCATTCAATGTCAATCCTTCATGACCACATGCTTATTGTGTTGTGTTCTACTTCTTCTGTTGTGCTCCTCTCAATCCAATCCCTAACCAAGCCTCCAGCCATCTTGCATTTACTGATGTCCACTTCATGTGCACGGGGCTTCTCTCATTATTATTTGAATACCAAATTCCATACCTGAACAACTGAGCATGGAGAGGAACCTCCAGGCACCCTCCATCCCCTCTATCAAACCCCAGCTATGTTCTTGCTCACCTCACCCATGTGCTCATCTGAAAGCAGACCTCTGCTGGGTTGCAATCTCCCTTTTATTTTTTTGTCTGTTCCTCCACAAGGTCATGATGATACACACCCTTTCCTGTACATCCACAAACTTCCCACATTTCTTCTTGCAAAACTTGCTAACTTTCCATTCTCCAATGCTATAAATTTACCTTCAGGTGAATACTACTCCACTCAAGAGCGATAATATAATTGTAGATAGTGATATGTGGGATGAAGAAAATAGAGCAGGGAGAGGACATAAGTGGCTGGATGGCATGGATACTCCAGTATGCACTGGATAAACATTTGTTGAATTAATAACTTAATACATTTGTTTATTTGTTATGGCTCCTGCAGCTTTTCTCCTCCTTCCTCAGTCAAGTTTCTCCCTAACCCTCCAGAGAGCTGGACTGAATTAACTTGGCGACTCTTCCTCCAAATGTGTTCCAGGGGGAGCTCCAGGATACTCGTGTACAGACTAAGTGCTGTAATAAACAAGCCCCAAGTTGTATCTGACTAAATAAGATAGCCATTTACTTCTTTCTGACCCAACAGTGAAAGATGAGTGGTCCACACTGACAGGGCAGTTCTGCTCCATAAAGTCATGCAGGAGCCCAGATCATTCCACCTTCTTGCTCCACCAATCCCCAGTGTGTTGCCTTCACCTTCATGATCAAAGCTGGATCATTACCATGCCCATGCTTTGCTCCACAGGAAGGACATAAGCCATTTCTTTCTAAAAGAATGACTAGTGGGATGCCTGGTGAGGCACCTGGGTAGCTCAGTTAGTTAAAGGTCCCATCCTTGATTTTGGCTCAGATCATGATCCCAGAGTTGTGAGATCAAGCCCCACATCAGAATCCAAGCTCAGCAGGGAATGTTTGTTCCTCTGCCCCTCCCTCCCCAAATAAATAAAATCTTTTTTTTTTTTTTAAAGGAGAGACACCTGCATTACTCAGTTGGTTAAGCACCTGCCTTCAGCTCAGCTCATGATCCTGGGGTCCTGGGATGGAGCCCCACATCAGGCTCCATATTCATCAAGGAGTTGAAGGAGTTGCTTCTCCCTCTCCCTCTACCCGTCGCTCCCCCTGCTTGTGCTCTCTCTCTGTCTCTCTCTCTCTACCTGTCAAATAAATAAATCTTTAAAAATGAATAAATAAATATAAATAAACAAATAAATAAGCAAAAGGGGGATTCCTGGGTGGCACAGTCAGTTAAGTGTCTGACTTCAGCTTAGATCACGATCTCAGGGTCCTGGGATTGAGCTCCATGTTGGGCTCCCCACTCAGCAAAGAGTCTGTTTGTCCCTCTCTGCCCCTCCCCACCAGCTCATGTTCTCTCTCTCTCTCAAATAAAATCTTTTTTAAAAATGACTAATAAGTTACACATTCCACTGGTGAACAATTAATCAATTGACTACAACTGGTAGCAAGGGAGTCTGGGAGCTGGGTGGCCATGTGCCAGGATAAAACTGGGGATGTGCTATTTCTAAAAGAAAGGGAGAATGAACACTGGGGACCTTTTGACAGCCCTAGCCACACCCAAACCTTTGCTGAAGATGGAATCCTGGCAAAGTACCCCTGATCCTACTGCTTCTCTTCTCTGAAATATCCATTTCTTCTTCTTCATCTATCAAACTCCTACTCTTCCTATAAAGCCCAGCTTCAACGATCCTCTCACAGTTCAGCCACTGAGAGCCATTTGTGCTGAGGGCTGCAGAGGGAGTGCTCAGCCCTGTCCTCTGGAAAGTCTTCTGTGAGATTCTGCAGGTAAAGCTCTAGCACACTGCTGGCACTTGCTGCTTAATAAGCAACTGAATGATTAATACACATGCAATAAAGACCAACCACTATCATCACTGCTACAGTTCTTTTATTCTTTTCCCAAAGTTTTCTTGGGAAGAGACCACATGGTACAGTAGAACATGTACAGGCACAGAGAGCACAGGCTTGGGAGCCTGTAGACCTGCATTTGAATCCTGGGCCCACCACTTTCTTACTCAATGAGACCACAGGTAGGGCTCAATCTCTCTAAGACTCAGTTACTTTGTCTGTTAAATGGTGATAATAGTGGTGCTGCTTTATAGAGTTGATATATTTATTAAATTACATGATCCATGTAAAGAATGTTTCAATAAATAGTGGTTTCTGTTGTATTTGGTATCATCAGCCTCATCATCAGAGAAAGATAAACATGTACATCAACCAGGCATGGATTTAGCTGCAGAATAACAGAACCTCATCACAATGGCACTAAAAGATAAGAGCTTATTTGGCTCCCAAATCAAGGACCCCAGTGGTGGAAAGGCCTGGAATGGAGGCTCAGAAATGGCTCAAGGACCCAAACCTCTTTTCTCTGTCCTATTCATCAGCACTAGTGTGTTGGCTTTCCTCCTTGTATGTGCCCCTCGTGGCCATCAAAGACCCCTGTACTTTTAATAACAGGTGCATGTTCCAAACTGGAAGTGAGAAGAGGCTTGACAGTCAAGTGTGTTCCTATGTGGGGAAACTAAAGCTTTCGTGGATGCTTCATCCCAAAGACCCCCCATATGGCTGCCCCTACCTGTCAGGTAGCTGGGAGAAGGGGGTTGTGAACTGGGGCTGGTTCAGCACCAGCACTGACTATATCCTAATGGGCTGAATTGTGTTCTCCAAAGATATATTCAAGTCCTAACCTGGTACCTGTGAATGTGACCTTCTTTGAAAATAGAGGCTTTGCAAATGTGGTTAATTAAGTTGTGGTCCCCCTGGAGTAGGGTAGGCTCTTCATCCAATATAATCAGTGTTCATATAAGAAGAGAGAAACATGAAGGGAAAAGATGGGCATGGGACACCTGAGGCAGAGATTAGGGTGATGCTGCCACAAGCCAAGGAGTGCCGAGAGCCACCAGAAGCTAGAAGAAGGAAGGAAGGATCTTCCCCTAGAGACTTCCAAGGGAGCACGACCCTGCCAACACTTTGATTGCTGACTTCTAGCCTCCAGAACTTTAAGAGAAACAAATTGCTGTTGTATTAAGCCAGCAGTTTGTGGTACTTGTTACAGCAGCCCTGGGAAACCAACACAAGGACATTGCTATACCAAGTAATAAATGGATCACATTGTGTGAAGTGCTAAAATTGAGGGTTGGGCTAACCACACTTAATTGGATCATTCATTCATGCATGCATGCATGCAATCATTCATTCACAAAATGTGAGCTTGAGCTGAACAGTTTGCCCAAGCTCATGTTACAGCCCCCTGAGTGCTGCGGGTGGGTCAGAGGGACTCCATTAGAATCTTCTCAGTAACTCTGATTCTTGGGGTCTCCAGAGCCCCTTGCTCAAAAGCAGGTTCACTTGACCACATGTCACTGCTCAAGCTAACATGGAGAGAGGACGCAGCCCCACCTGCCTTCTGTGCCTGCCCCCGGCTTCACCACTGAACAAGTAGCGGGTGATGGGTAAATATGACCTGCAGCTAGAAGGATCCAAGATCCCTCAGCCCCTCTGAGGAACTGCTGAAACAACAAGTTTGGAAAACGTGCTAAGAGCTGAGGCAGAGGGAAGCCACCTATGCCATGAGTTCGCAAAAAAGACATATTTCTATGTAAGTAGGTGGACTTGAACCCTGGATGATCATGGTTTATCAGAATGGCTTCCCTGCTTTGCAAAATCTCTTTAATGACAAATCGTGCTTCTTGCCCAAAGTGGATCTCTCCTGTTACTTACATTTTTTTAGTTTATTGAGCAAGTATAATGCATTATGACCCATGCATAATTATATTTCTATAATCATGAAGATAAGAAGCTAAGAAAGCTGTAATTTTAATCTTCACCTTACAGACAGAGAAATCAAATAAATTGCCAAGGTCAGTCAGCAAAAGGCAAAGCTTGAATTCAAACCCATTTCCATCTGGTTCTGATTCATGAGCTCTTGACCACTAAAACAATTCCATGAGCCCAGAAATTGTGCCTAATTATCTCAGGAAACCAATTTCTTTATTCACCTCTTGCAGATTTCAAATAAGATAGTTCTGCCATATATAACAAAATAATATATTAATCTTCTCACACTTAGGCTTATTTCCCATAATCTTTCCTCAAAGTATCATACATCTTCTGGTCTCTGTGGGCAAAATACAAACAAATGAGCAAATAGAAACATGTATTGCAAAGAAAAAACTGACCATGACATCTTTAAGATTCTCTATGTATTATTTTTTAGATTTAAAGACTACCATACATACAGTCAGGTTTTAATCTGACTATATTATTAGAAATATCACTCCTGGTTTATAGAAGAAAAAGCACCTGTGTGTCATAGTATTCTGCACACAAGTAAATATTTCTCAGTACTCCCACCCCTGAATAAGTTAGGGTACAGAGAATTCTGGATTCAAATCCCAGTTCCCCTACTCAGGTGAAAAACCAATCTGAAATTTTTTAAAAAGATTTTATTTATTTATTCATGAGAGACACACACACACACACAGAGGGAGAGAGAGAGGGGGCGGGGCAGAGACACAGGCAGAGGGAGAAGCAGGCCCCAAGCAGGGAGCCCAACATGGGACTCAATTCCAGGACTCCAGGACCACGCCCTGAGCCGAAGGCAGGTGCTAAATCGCTGAGCCACCCAGGAATCCCAACCAATCTGAATTTAAGATAGGAGAGACTTTAATAGAAAAGACTATTGCAATTGAATATTTTGACTTTGGGATCTTTATGCATCTCAAAATCCAACAGAGCACATCTTTTCTTTTATAGGGTCGGTTACAGTGCTAGCAAGGACTTTGGGGGAGGCTGAGCAGACAGCATGACTTGGGCAAGTTAGTAGGACTTCTTTTTGTGTTTGGCACCTCACAACAAGCTGCTCTTCACCTTGGTGTTTGCCTAAACTTGGTTATGGTCAAAGTTTAGGAGCCTGTAGAAAGGAGGTAAGCTTGAGTAGGTTTGGTTAAGTCCAGTCCAGGGATAATCATGAGCACTTGGTCACCTACTTCTGATGTATGACCTTGGATGAGTTACTTTCCTTCTCTGAGATATTTTTTTCAAAGCGTGGACAATATCTGATCCCTACCTCACAGCAGCATAGTGAAGATTGGATGAAGCCCTTTGGAGGGAGCCTTGGATTTCTACTCCCCCAGGGTTTAGAAGTGTGCCCAATGACATTGAGTCCCTGTCCTCATTAGCTGCTACCCTTACACACCCCTTCGCCGAGAGGACTGGGAGAGGCCACATGCACTGATATTTGGAAAGTAACTCTACCACTGCAACATGAGAGCAAGGCTGTTGCCACATTCTCTGTGCTTGAGAACTCTTCACTTTCTTGCAATGACATTCAGATGCAGGCTTGGTAAATTTGTTCTCAGCTTCAGAGAAAAATGGATTAGAAAGTTCAAGAAAAAAGGATATTCTCCTTTCCGTTATTTTTTTTTCATGCATCTGGTTAGGAAAACAAATACTTTTTATCAATGAGGGCAGTCTTCAGACCCATTTTAGATTGTGATACCAGAACTGAGCAAAAATGCTCAAAATCTGGAAATCTCCCAGATGGTCTTCAGTTCTTAGGAATAAAGTCTAGGAATTGGGAATGGAGGGAGGGAAAGGAACGAGGTGGTTTGAAAAAAGGGGAGTGTGGCTCACCCATCTCTGCCGCCTTGCCCATCACGAGGTCGGGGAGATGGTAGGCGGCAAGGAACTACTTCTCTAAGAGAGCCGTGAGAGCCCACTATGTCAGGCACTTTACATGAACCACCTTGTAGACTCTAATTCAGGACCCCACACTGAGCTCCTGGGCTCTTCAAGACCCAGCACTGCCCTTTCTCATCTCATTTCCCACCCCACCCCTCAGTCCCCAACCTCCATCCACTATAGCTACATCAGCTCCTGGAATATATGTTCCTCCCTGGGGTAGGTGGGCTCTTCCTTCAGGCTGTTGCAACAGGCTACTCCCTTGGCCTGAAATCCCCTCTCCTCCTCACTTGACTCAAATGTATGCTCCAATATTACCTCTCCAAAAAGAGCTCCCCAGATCCCATGTAAAATAGTAGCCCCACTGTCCCTGTATCCTCTTGCCATGATTCCTTTTTGCTCACAGGACTAATTACAATTGAGATAACCTTTTTTTTCCTTAATTTTGTCTTCCAAGTTCTTATCAAGCCCCCCTGAATGTAAGCTCCATGATGTAGATGACTTGGTCTTATTCACCACCAGCTCCCCATTATCCAGAACAGCACCAGGCACATAACAGGTGCTTGATAAGTATGGCTCCACTACTTCATTTAATCCTACCCAGGAAGTTGGACTGTGGTCCCCATGTGCCAGATGGGGAAATGAAGATTCAGAGAAATGAAGCCACTGGTCCAGGGCTATACAGCTAGGAAGAGGCAGCCCTGGCTTTGAGTCCATGTCCATCAGCTTCCTCTGCCACCTGCTGCTACCTTAGAAATAATACTGTTAAAAGTGACTCTGATTTCCCCCACAGTCCCTAGAGGATAAGAGCTCAGCTTAAACTCTGCAATATGGATGGGCCTAGAACTCCACCTCAACAAGGTACCAGCCACTTACACAACCCCAACCACACCTCTGGGATTTGATATCAGAAGACTCATTTGCTAGGTTCAAATGCGTTGAGACTGTCTGCACTGCTTTCAAAATTATTTATTTTAAGCAGTTGATAATGGGAACACTTATAAAGAAGATGCTCACTTTAATGCATCTTAAAGTGGGAGACAGCAGGAGCAATGATTCACATGTCATCTGGTCTTTGCTAACCACTAGCTTAAATAGCCAAAATACTCCTTAATGGGCAGTCTCCATTAAAGTAAAGGGGTAGGAGAGAGGAAGAGGCTTTGGTTGTGCCAGGCCATAGCTTGAGACCCCAAGTTCCAAGGAGGCAGCATAAGACTTGGCAAAAAACTCAGTTTTTGGAGCCAAATGAACATTACAGTCTCTCCTCCCACTTGCCACCTGCAAACTTAATGGGAAGAAGGGTGTGATCAACCTCTCTGAGTCTCATTTTCAACATCTGCAAAATGGGGGCTGGGAGACACAATAGTGGTATCAAAATCCATGGGTTACTGTGGAGAAGAAATAGTCGTATGCATACAAAGTGCTTGTCACATTCCCTAGTACATAGCAAGCATTTAATAAATGATGGTTGACACATTTCTCCTCAGTGCACCTATTTCCCTGAAACAAGTTGCTCAGCAGTGGGATTTTGGTTAACGTTTTATTAAAGAGGATATATGATTACCTCCAGGCCAGAATATACTTGGTCATTCTTTGAAAAACCATTCATTGATCACCTGCCTGTGCCAGGCCCTGTGCTCTACTCTAAAAAAGACATATATGCATAAGACATGAACCTCCAAGAATAAGTCCCTGGTGAATATGTCCGTGTAGGTTATATTGCATTTTTGCCTTTTAGATTAAGTTTGTTTCCTCATGCTTAATTAGCATCATTTCTTCTATGTGCTTAGCAATCAGTTCAATGGATTGTTAAGACTATGGATAATTATGGGGTTGTAAGTATTTTGAGGAGTTGAACTTTAGCATATTTTTAACTATTTTATTCATCTGACAGATATTTATTGGGCATTCCCTATGTTCCAGACTCTGTTTTAGGTGCCAAAGATACAATAGCAAACAAAGCAAATTCCTAAACCTGTGGAGCTCAAATCTAGCTAGGAGGTGTGGTGATTTTAAGACACATCTGAACATTCTTTGATCCTTTTCCCATCAAGAGTTGGGGGTCTACATCCCTCCTCTTGAAACTGGTCCAACTTTAATGACTGGTTGGTCGATAAAAGTCAATGTAGCTTCTCCCTGCTTCATTGGACTACTTTTGCTGGAACCACTTTGCACGAAGTATGACTATCCTGAGGCCACCATGCTGTGAGGAAGCCCAAACTAGTTCACATGGAGAGGTTCCTGAGTCTATGAGAAAAGATGGAAATGCCAGAGCAGGTTCCAGATGCCCCAGCCACCATCTTATAGCAACCACATGAAGGACCACAAGCCAGAACAACCCAGCTGAGCCTTTCCTAAGTCCCTGCCCCAAACAGACTATGAGAGATAATAAAATTATTGATGCTGTTTTAAGACACTAAGTTTTGGAGTGGTTTGTGATGCATCAATAGATAACCAGAATAGAGGGAAAACAATCAGCAAATAAATAAACATATTTATTAAATTGTGTTAAATGGGGGGAGGAGCAAGATGGCGGAAGAGTAGGGTCTCCAAATCACCTGTCTCCACCAAATTACCTAGAAAACCTTCAAATTATCCTGAAAATCTATCAATTCGGCCTGAGATTTATAGAGAGACCAGCTGGAATGCTACAGTGAGAAGAGTTCGCGCATCTATCAAGGTAGGAAGACGGGGAAAAAGAAATAAAGAAACAAAAGGCCTCCAAGGGGGAGGGGCCCCGCGAGGAGCCGGGCTGAGGCCGGGGCGAGTGTCCCCAGGACAGGAGAGCCCCGTCCCGGAGACGCAGGAGCTGCACCGACCTTCCCGGGGGAAAGGGGCTCGCAGGGAGTTGGAGCAGGACCCAGGAGGGCGAGGATGCCCTCGGGTTCCCTGAGACAGTAACAGAGCAACTGCGCGCCCAGGAGAGTGCGCCGAGCTCCCTAAGGGCTGCAGCGTGCACGGCGGGACCCGGCGGGACCCGGAGCAGCTCGGAGGGGCTCGGGCGGCGGCTCCGCGGAGGGGGCTGCGCGGCCCCGGGAGCAGCTCGGAGGGGCTCGGGCAGAGGAAGAGGCTCCATGCGGAGGGGGCTGCGCGGTTCCAGGAGCAGCTCGGGGTGCTCGGGCGGCGGCTCCGCGGAGGGGGCTGCGGGGCGGGAGCGCGAATCCACCAGCGCAGGCTCCGGAGCACAGGGCGCCGGGACACAGCCCAGGATCCCGCCTCCCCCGGGACAGGCAGAGGCCGGGAGGGCCCAGGACAGCAAGGACGCTCCTGCCCCAGCTGAGCAGATCAGCGGCCCCGCCCCGGAGCCTCCAGGCCCTGCAGACGGAGTTCCTGCCGGAGCTGAATCCAGGTTTCCAGACCTGGCCCTGCCACTGGGGCTGTTCCTCCTGCGGCCTCACGGGGTAAACAACTCCCACTGAGCCCTGCACCAGGCAGGGGCACAGCAGCTCCCCCAACTGCTAACACCTGAAAATCAGCACAACAGGCCCCTCCCCCAGAAGACCAGCTAGACTGACAACTTCCAGGAGAAGCCAAGGGACTTAAAGTACACAGAATCAGAAGATACTCCCCCGTGGTCCTTTTTTGTTTGTTTGTTTTGCTTTTTGATTTGTTTCCTTCCCCCACCCCCTTTTTTTCTCTTTTCTTTTTCTTTCTCTTTTTCTTCTTTTTTTTTTTCGTTTTTTTTTCTTCCTGTTTTTTTCTCTTTCTCTTTTCTTTCCTTCTTTCTCTCCTCTCTTTTTCTCTTTTTCCCAATACAATTTGCTTTTGGCCACTCTGCACTGAGCAAAATGACTAGAAGGAAAACCTCACCTCAAAAGAAAGAATCAGAAACAGTCCTCTCTCCCACAGAGTTACAAAATCTGGATTACAATTCAATGTCAGAAAGCCAATTCAGAAGCACTATTATACAGCTACTGGTGGCTCTAGAAAAAAGTATAAAGGACTCAAGAGACTTCATGACTGCAGAATTTAGAGCTAATCAGGCAGAAATTAAAAATCAATTGAATGAGATGCAATCCAAACTAGAAGTCCTAACGACGAGGGTGAACGAGGTGGAAGAACGAGTGAGTGACCTAGAAGACAAGTTGATAGCAAAGAGGGAAACTGAGGAAAAAAGAGACAAACAATTAAAAGACCATGAAGATAGATTAAGGGAAATAAACGACAGCCTGAGGAAGAAAAACCTACGTTTAATTGGGGTTCCCGAGGGCGCCGAAAGGGACAGAGGGCCAGAATATGTATTTGAACAAATTCTAGCTGAAAACTTTCCTAATCTGGGAAGGGAAACAGGCATTCAGATCCAGGAAATAGAGAGATCCCCCCCTAAAATCAATAAAAACCGTTCAACACCTCGACATTTAATAGTGAAGCTTGCAAATTCCAAAGATAAAGAGAAGATCCTTAAAGCAGCAAGAGACAAGAAATCCCTGACTTTTATGGGGAGGAGTATTAGGGTAACAGCAGACCTCTCCACAGAGACCTGGCAGGCCAGAAAGGGCTGGCAGGATATATTCAGGGTCCTAAATGAAAAGAACATGCAACCAAGGATACTTTATCCAGCAAGGCTCTCATTCAAAATGGAAGGAGAGATAAAGAGCTTCCAAGACAGGCAGCAACTAAAAGAATATGTGACCTCCAAACCAGCTCTGCAAGAAATTTTAAGGGGGGCTCTTAAAATTCCCCTTTAAGAAGAAGTTCAGTGCAACAGTCCACAAAAACAAGGACTGAATAGATATCATGATGACACTAAACTCATATCTCTCAATAGTAACTCTGAATGTGAACGGGCTTAATGACCCCATCAAAAGGCGCAGGGTTTCAGACTGGATAAAAAAGCAGGACCCATCTATTTGCTGTCTACAAGAGACTCATTTTAGACAGAAGGACACCTACAGCCTGAAAATAAAAGGTTGGAGAACCATTTACCATTCGAATGGTCCTCAAAAGAAAGCAGGGGTAGCCATCCTTATATCAGATAAACTAAAATTTACCCCAAAGACTGTAGTGAGAGATGAAGAGGGACACTATATCATACTTAAAGGATCTATTCAACAAGAGGACTTAACAATCCTCAATATATATGCCCCGAATGTGGGAGCTGCCAAATATATCAATCAATTATTAACCAAAGTGAAGAAATACTTAGATAATAATACACTTATACTTGGTGACTTCAATCTAGCTCTTTCTATACTCGATAGGTCTTCTAAGCACAACATCTCCAAAGAAACGAGAGCTTTAAATGATACACTGGACCAGATGGATTTCACAGATATCTACAGAACTTTACATCCAAACTCAACTGAATACACATTCTTCTCAAGCGCACATGGAACTTTCTCCAGAATAGACCACATATTGGGTCACAAATCGGGTCTGAACCGATACCAAAAGATTGCGATTGTCCCCTGCATATTCTCGGACCATAATGCCTTGAAATTAGAACTAAATCACAACAAGAAGTTTGGAAGGACCTCAAACACGTGGAGGTTAAGGACCATCCTGCTAAAAGATAAAAGGGTCAACCAGGAAATTAAGGAAGAATTAAAAAGATTCATGGAAACTAATGAGAATGAAGATACAACCGTTCAAAATCTTTGGGATGCAGCAAAAGCAGTCCTAAGGGGGAAATACATCGCAATACAAGCATCCATTCAAAAACTGGAAAGAACTCAAATACAAAAGCTAACCTTACACATAAAGGAGCTAGAGAAAAAACAGCAAATAGATCCTACACCCAAGAGAAGAAGGGAGTTAATAAAGATTCGAGCAGAACTCAACGAAATCGAGACCAGAAGAACTGTGGAACAGATCAACAGAACCAGGAGTTGGTTCTTTGAAAGAATTAATAAGATAGATAAACCATTAGCCAGCCTTATTAAAAAGAAGAGAGAGAAGACTCAAATTAATAAAATCATGAATGAGAAAGGAGAGATCACTACCAACACCAAGGAAATACAAACGATTTTAAAAACATATTATGAACAGCTATACGCCAATAAATTAGGCAATCTAGAAGAAATGGACGCATTCCTGGAAAGCCACAAACTACCAAAACTGGAACAGGAAGAAATAGAAAACCTGAACAGGCCAATAACCAGGGAGGAAATTGAAGCAGTCATCAAAAACCTCCCAAGACACAAGAGTCCAGGGCCAGATGGCTTCCCAGGGGAATTCTATCAAACGTTTAAAGAAGAAACCATACCTATTCTCCTAAAGCTGTTTGGAAAGATAGAAAGAGATGGAGTACTTCCAAATTCGTTCTATGAGGCCAGCATGACCTTAATTCCAAAACCAGACAAAGACCCCACCAAAAAGGAGAATTACAGACCAATATCCCTGATGAACATGGATGCAAAAATTCTCAACAAGATACTGGCCAATAGGATCCAACAGTACATTAAGAAAATTATTCACCATGACCAAGTAGGATTTATCCCTGGGACACAAGGCTGGTTCAACACTCATAAAACAATCAATGTGATTCATCATATCAGCAAGAGAAAAACCAAGAACCATATGATCCTCTCATTGGATGCAGAGAAAGCATTTGACAAAATACAGCATCCATTCCTGATCAAAACTCTTCAGAGTGTAGGGATAGAGGGAACATTCCTCGACATCTTAAAAGCCATCTATGAAAAGCCCACAGCAAATATCATTCTCAATGGGGAAGCACTGGGAGCCTTTCCCCTAAGATCAGGAACAAGACAGGGATGTCCACTCTCACCACTGCTGTTCAACATAGTACTGGAAGTCCTAGCCTCAGCAATCAGACAACAAAAAGACATTAAAGGAATTCAAATTGGCAAAGAAGAAGTCAAACTCTCCCTCTTTGCCGATGACATGATACTCTACATAGAAAACCCAATAGTCTCCACCCCAAGATTGCTAGAACTCATACAGCAATTCGGTAGCATGGCAGGATACAAAATCAATGCCCAGAAGTCAGTGGCATTTCTATACACTAACAATAAGACTGAAGAAAGAGAAATTAAGGAGTCAATCCCATTTACAATTGCACCCAAAAGCATAAGATACCTAGGAATAAACCTAACCAAAGATGTAAAGGATCTATACCCTCAAAACTATAGAACACTTCTGAAAGAAATTGAGGAAGACACAAAGAGATGGAAAAATATTCCATGCTCATGGATTGGCAGAATTAATATTGTGAAAATGTCAATGTTACCCAGGGCAATATACACATTTAATGCAATCCCTATCAAAATACCATGGACTTTCTTCAGAGAGTTAGAACAAATTATTTTAAGATTTGTGTGGAATCAGAAAAGACCCCGAATAGCCAGGGGAATTTTAAAAAAGAAAACCATATCTGGGGGTATCACAATGCCCGATTTCTGGTTGTACTACAAAGCTGTGGTCATCAAGACAGTGTGGTACTGGCACAAAAACAGACACATAGATCAGTGGAACAGAATAGAGAATCCAGAAGTGGACCCTGAACTTTATGGGCAACTAATATTCGATAAAGGAGGAAAGACTATCCATTGGAAGAAAGACAGTCTCTTCAATAAATGGTGCTGGGAAAATTGGACATCCACATGCAGAAGAATGAAACTAGACCACTCTCTTTCACCATACACAAAGATAAACTCAAAATGGATGAAAGATCTAAATGTGAGACAAGATTCCATCAAAATCCTAGAGAAGAACACAGGCAACACCCTTTTTGAACTCGGCCATAGTAACTTCTTGCAAGATACATCCACGAAGGCAAAAGAAACAAAAGCAAAAATGAACTATTGGGACTTCATCAAGATAAGAAGCTTTTGCACAGCAAAGGATACAGTCAACAAAACTCAAAGACAACCTACAGAATGGGAGAAGATATTTGCAAATGACATATCAGATAAAGGGCTAGTTTCCAAGATCTATAAAGAACTTATTAAACTCAACACCAAAGAAACAAACAATCCAATCATGAAATGGGCAAAAGACATGAACAGAAATCTCACAGAGGAAGACATAGACATGGCCAACATGCATATGAGAAAATGCTCTGCATCACTTGCCATCAGGGAAATACAAATCAAAACCACAATGTGATACCACCTCACACCAGTGAGAATGGGGAAAATTAACAAGGCAGGAAACAACAAATGTTGGAGAGGATGCGGAGAAAAGGGAACCCTCATACACTGTTGGTGGGAATGTGAACTGGTGCAGCCACTCTGGAAAACTGTGTGGAGGTTCCTCAAACAGTTAAAAATATACCTGCCCTATGACCCAGCAATTGCACTGTTGGGGATTTACCCCAAAGATACAAATGCAATGAAACGCCGGGACACCTGCACCCCGATGTTTATAGCAGCAATGGCCACGATAGCCAAACTGTGGAAGGAGCCTCGGTGTCCAACGAAAGATGAATGGATAAAGAAGATGTGGTTTATGTATACAATGGAATATTACTCAGCTATTAGAAATGACAAATACCCACCATTTGCTTCAACGTGGATGGAACTGGAGGGTATTATGCTGAGTGAAGTAAGTCAGTCGGAGAAGGACAAACATTATATGTTCTCATTCATTTGGGGAATATAAATAATAGTGAAAGGGAATATAAGGGAAGGGAGAAGAAATGTGTGGGAAATATCCGAAAGGGAGACAGAACGTAAAGACTGCTAACTCTGGGAAATGAACTAGGGGTGGTAGAAGGGGAGGAGGGCGGGGGGTGGGAGTGAATGGGTGACGGGCACTGGGGGTTATTCTGTATGTTAGTAAATTGAACACCAATAAAAAATAAATTAAAAAATAAATAAATAAATAAATAAATAAATAAATAAATAGTGTTAAATGCTACTAAGAAAAGGCTGCCTTGCTTTTCCTTTTCATGGCTGACATGTAGGCATGATTTCTTGGGCTGCTGTGTGGAGAGTAGACTGGAAGGAGGCAAGGATGAGATCCAAAATGCCTGCTAGGAGCCTACTGCCCAGGAAAGGGATGGTGGTGGCAGGAGTTGTGCAGGAAATGAGGAGTGTGAAGACTGGGGACACAGCTTGAAGCAGACAGGACCTACTGATGGATAGAAGTGAAAGAGGAATCAAAGGCAACTCTCTACACATTTTAACATGAACAACTGGGTAAACAGCAATGCCATTTAATGAGAAGGGGCAGATTCTAGAATCAGTTCCTCTATGACATAATTTAAATTTTAGTCCTTTCTACATCGACCCGCCCATCCCCAGCACAGTGCCTTGGTGCATGAGAGGCACCAAGCAACACTGCTTGGACAACTGATCTACTAAGATCTCAGTTGACCTTGCCAGAATATGTTCTATGCAAAGACTAAAAGACTCAACTTCTCTCTATAATAATCAGACTACAAAAATAAATAAATAAAACAAAATAAAATTATCAGACTACACACAGCAAAAGAAACAGTCAACAAAACTAAAAGACAAACTACAGAATGGGAGAAGATATTTGCAAATGACATATCAGAGAAAGGGCTAGTATCCAAGATGTATAAAGAACTTATTAAACTCAACAGCAAAGAAACAAACAATCCAATCATGAAATGAACAAAAAACATGAACAGAAATTTCCCCAAAGAAGACATACACATGGCCAACAAGCACATGAGAAAATGCTCTGCATCACTTGCCATCAGGGAAATACAAATCAAAACCACAATGAGATACCACCTCACACCCATGAGAATGTTGAAAATCAACAAGGCAGGAAACAACAAATGTTGGAGAGGATGTGGAGAAAGGGGAACCCTCTTGCAATTTTGGCGGGAATGTGACCTGGTACAGCCACTCTGGAAAACTGTGTGGCAGTTCCTCAAAGAGTTAAAAATAGAGATATCTTAAAATCCAGCAATTGTACTACGGATATTTACCCCAAAAATACAGATGCAGTGAAAAAATGAGACACCTGCACCTCAATGTTTATAGCAGCAATGTCCATAATACCCAAACTGTGGAAGGAGCCTCAGTGTCCATCAAAAGATGAATGGATAAAGAAGCTGTGGTCTATGTATACAATGAAATATTACTCAGCCATTAGAAACAACGAACATTCACTATTTGCTTCAACATGGCTGGAACTGGAGGGTATTATTCTGAGGGAAGTAAGTTAATCGGAGAAGGACAAACATTATATGGTTTCATTCATTCGGGGAATATAAAAAATAGTGAAATGGATTAAAGAGGAAAGGAGGGAAAATGAGTGGGAAATGTCAGGGAGGGTGACAGCACATGAGAGACTCCTAACTCTGGGAAACGAACAAGGGGAGGTAGGCGAGGGGAGGGGGTGACTGGGTGATGGACACTGAGGAGGGGCACTTGATGGGATGAGCACTGGGTGTATGCTATATGTTGGCAAATTGAACTCCAATTTAAAAAATTTATAAATAAATAAGTAAATAAATAAAATTATCAGACTACAAAATCTTGGTCATTTGTAACTTAGTGCGAATGATATTTTTCACACCCTCTCCTGGAAGCACATTTTAATAGCAGGGGAAAAAGGAAGATCAGTGAAGGGCCTAGATACTTGAATAAGAGATGGGACCATGACCTCTGGAAGTTCTCCGGACAAGCTCCAAAGCCTCCTGACTCCTTGTAGACCTCAAGGTATGTGCACAGCACTGAAAATAAAACAACTGCCACTGATTGAGAGGCTATACTGTTTGGGGTCCCACACCAAGTACTTATCATACATTATCTCCTTTGATGCTAACAAGGCTGTGTGACAGGAGCACTATTACCTCCTTACAAGTGACCCAACTAAGCTCAACAAATTATTTGCTGGAGATCTCACCACTTCTAAGTGACAGAGGTAGTATTTAACCCAAGGCTTATTCAAAAGTTGGTGCATTTCCAATGTGCCACCCTATGAAACAGACTGGCAAGGTACAAAGCACCACAAGGGGTCACTAACATGGTGTTCTCCAACTAGCTCTACTCTACAAGTGCTGGGGACCTCAGGCCAATGGCTTCCTTTTCATGTGCCTCAGTTTCCCCATCTTTAAAAAGGGGATATTGATAATAGTACCCAAACTCATCATGTCTTCTGAGGTTATAAAAGCTAAAGTGTTGGTAGATGTTCTTGTTATCATAACGACCATCATGGCAGGCCCCTCGGAGGAGTGGGAAGGCAAAGAGCCAGGGACAGAATTGTGTTGCTCTCCCAAATTCCTTTGTTGAAGCCTTAACCCCCAATGTGACTACATTTGGCAATAGGCATTTCGGAGGTAATTAAGGTTAAATAAGGTCATAAAGGTGGGGCTCTCATCCAATAGGATTAGTGCCCTTATAAAAAGAAACAACAGAGAGCCCCCCTTCTCTCTCTCTCTCTCTTTCTCTCTCTCTCTCTCTCCACCTGCACCTGCAACACGCTCAGAGGAAAAGCCATGTGAGGCCAAAGCAGCTGTCTGCAAACCAGGAAGAGAGTTCTCAGAAAATCAGCCACCCTGATCATGGACTTCCCAGCCTCCAAGAACTATGAGAAAATTAATTTCTGTTCCCTGTGCCGCCCAGTCTGCAGTCTTCAGTTATGGCAGCCTAAGCCAACTAAGACAGTTACATACCGTGCTTCTCTCTCACTGCCCAGACTTTCCTGACAGGGCTTCCTGTCTCCTGTTCTCCCAGTGCCCCCTCCTCTGGACACATGTGTGTTCACTCTGGTCCCAGCAAATGCAAAGCAAACAGCTCTGGAATTCAAAACAGCCTGCAGACTGCAGCCTCTTATTTTAATGATTCTAATTTATCTCCAGCATTATCAATAATAAATCAAACTAAGTGGAATTAAAACAACTTTCCCTACGGCTGTGTCATGTTCTGTTGGAAAACACGACCCCTTTCGAAAGGCTGTACTGATCCCCAGACAGCTCAGTATGCCATGAGGGAGCAGGTGCCGTGGGATGGTGCTCAGTGGCCTCCCTCCATGGAAGCAGATGCCTCCCATTTGTGCCTAGCATCTACTGCACGTGCACCATTCCCGGCACACATGCATATCGCCTTGTTTAAGCCTATGGAGTTGGAATGAGTAGAACCCCATTCTACTGGTGAGGAAACGGAGACACAGGGACATTCCTTAACCTGCTCACACTCACAAAGCTGGGACACAAACCCCAAGTCCCCCCCCACCCCCCGCCCTCAGCCTCACTCTCACATCCCCTTCCATGAAGAAATCACTCTGGTCTGCACATGGCAGCCTGGTATTCCGGCAAAAACTCGGGCTTTGGAGAGAGAAGTCTGGATCTGGGTCCCTCCTCTGCCTTTCATGAGTAGGCATTCGGATATTTCGGCATCTTGCTGACTTTCCTGTCCTATCCTTAGAAGGGGCAGCCTGTATTGCCTGCAGGGCCTCCATCGACAGGACCACGCACAAAGAACACATGAACAGCACCCCCTGCAGGTGAATCATGAGGTGAGTGCATCCCTCTCACAGTTTTAGGGAGATTCTGAATTAATGGCTGAGCTGCAGAGCACATAGCAAAATGTCACTTAATCAATAATCACAATTATTATTATTTATCTATTAGGGTGTTTCTCTCGGTTCTTATCGATACTTAAGAGCTGAACTTGAGATGGAGTAAGAATGGCATTGACTGTACTGCTTCCTGCTCAGCCAGTTGAATAATTGTAAATGATGGTCAATAGAGTGAAATGTTCTTGAAACCACGAAACTTAAAGGCATATCATGAAGCCTGAAGGCCTCATTTGGAAAATGAGGAAGCTATGGTTAAAGAGGTTGTAGAGTCATCGGAGGTCACACTAGGACCCTGCAGCAGAATCAGAGTGAGAAGCGAGGGGTTCCTTCGCCACCTCCCTTCTGGACTTCCCTCCCAGCAGAAGAGCATCACATGAATTGCACTCTGCCATTCAAACAGTGCTTTTGTCGAAGTCACTGCTCTTTGGTCCCTGCTGAAGGTTAAAATATGCCCTCCCCCCCAAAAAAAAAAAAACGGTGGTACACGCCCCCATTACCTCTGGATGTGATCTTATTTGAAAATAAGGTCTTTGCGGATGTCATCGAGTTAAGATGAGGTCCTAATGGATTTGAGTGGGTCCTAGTCCAATACAACTAGTTTCCTTGTAAGAAGAGAAGACACATGAACCACAGGGAGAAAACAGCCACGGGACCGCAGAGGCAGACACTAGAGGCATGCGTCTACAAACCAGGGAATGCCAACAATTGCCAGCAACACCAGAAGCTAAGAAAACAGACTGTCCCCTAGAATCTTTAGAGAGAACATAGCCTTGCTGCCCCCTTGATTGCTGACTTCCAGCTTCCAGAACAGCAAGGGAATAACTTTCTTTTGTTGGAAGCCTCCCAGCTCATGGGACTTTGTCACAGCAGCGCTAGCAAACAAAGGCCATCTCCAGAGCAGATGTGAGAGCTTTGCAGGCAGAGCTGAAGTTCAGAGGCATGAGTGGCAAGGCTGTGGCCAGCTCTCCTCCTTCATTTTTCCCCAGCACGCTCTCCAGTCACCCTGGCCCCCACTTCTCAAACAGACCCAGGCCTTGGCACTTGTTCAGCTTTCTGGGGACACTACTCCTCCCCCCCACTCAGGTCTCCACCCACACCCTCCTCGGAGGCCCTGGGGGCACCACACAGCCAGAGTCCCACTCCGTGCCATCACTCTTCCTCCTTCTGCACCACACATGTCAGCACCTGCAATGGCCTTGCTTATTGCTGGTTCATGTGCTCAGTGTGCCTCTTCCCATGGGAATGTTTCTTTCTTGAGGAGGTGGGATTCCATCAGCCCCATTCATTGCTGTCTTCTCAGATGGAGGCACATCATCAACGCTCAGTAAATACCTGCCAACAGATCATAAAGAACAAAGCTCTGAGATCAGAAATGCGTTCATAATTCAGCTCTGCCCTTGTCAGTTTGGTGACCTTACTCGTGTTATAAAACCTTCCCGGTGCTCAGTTTCCTCCTCTGCCCAATGGGGCCAAGAATAGCCAATGTCTGATGATCTCTTTGCAATGCCAGTGTTGTTCTCGTCACTTTAAAGGCACTAATTCATTTAAAACTCACAAACCCCTATGCTGTAGGGACAGGTATTATGCCCATTTTGCAGCAGGGGAAACAGAGCGAAGTGACTTGCCCAGCACTCACATGGTGGGCTGAGATTTTGCTTGTCGTTTGGCCAAAGTACCCACACTTGAGCATCATGCTTTGTTTTCCCAAGGATGTCCCCAGGGATTTTTCTTGTTAGGTGGTGGGGAGGACTGGAAGCCATACATGTCTGGCACTGAGAGCAACACCTAGCATATAATTAGTGCTTGACAAGTAGAAGCTTTGTTGGTTTTGTTGCAACCCTTCTTACAACACCCAAATCCAATAGTTTCCTACCCCCTTCATCAGTTCTGCAATGATCTGCCCTTTATTACATCCTACTCTCCAGTCATAAAAGTTAGCAGGTAATTTCTCAGGTCCCCAATTTAGCCCAGGGGGCCTGGGAAGGCTTACTCTATGCTGGGCTTTACATTGCTCTGTTCCATTCAACAGACTCCATCTGAGCACCAACCACGCCTCCAGCACCATGGCAACCAGGACACAGAGCACAGAGCTTCAACCCCATCTGATCTGCCTGGCTTCTCTTTCCTGGTCAGCATGAGAGGAGGGAGAAACCCAATCCTGAAGCCACCGGCCCTAGCACACTCTCCCTCACTCATGGTCAGAGGCACCAGCTCTGGTCTGGGAGCCAGAAGACTCAAATCCCCAGGAGAAAAGATAGGATTGTAGGAAACCAAGGGCTTTAGGGTCATACATACATGGGTTAAATCCAAATCTGCTTACCGGCCATATTGTTTTTGTAAGTCTTCAACCTCCATGAGCCTATTTCTTCATTGTAAAATGGGAGCAGTAATAATGCCTACTTTTAAGGGCTTCTAAAGGATTATGTGTAACATGCACATGTAAGTACTCAATAATCGGTGGCTGTTATTACTACTCTTATTACTAGAGATGTAATCTTGAGTAAGTCACTTAATCTCCTTGAGCTCTGGTTTCTCATCTATAAAATGAGGATAATAATTCTTAATTTTTAAAGAGAAGTTTGGAGGAATCTAAATGAAAGATGTATGTTAAGAGCCATATATACCATAGAGTGATTGGTTACCCAGTGTTGTGAATGAACTTAATCCCACCTAATTATACACTTGAAAATAGTTAAAATGGGGTGGGGTGCCTGCCTGGGTTGCTCAGTTAGTTAAGCATCTGCCTTTGACTCAGGTCATGATCCCAGGTCCTGAGATTGAGCCCAGCATCAGGCTCCCTGCTCAGCCAGGAGCCTGCTTTTCCCTCTCCCTCTACTGCTCCCCCTGCGTGTATGCTCTTTCTTTCTCTCAAATAAATAAAATCTTTTTTAAAAATGGTTAAAATGGTAAATGTTATGTTTACTTTACCACAATAAAAAGATTAAAGATTGAACAAAAACAAACATATCCATACCCAGTTGGGATTCCTGATTATAAACAACAGAGCCCACTCTGGCTAGTTTAGCAGAAAAGGAATTTGTTAAAGAATGTCAGGACACCCACTTCTGGGTGGGCCAGAGAATCACTCTCAGAGACTACATAGCCAAGAACAACACCCACATCATGGTACAGATCTGCACTGCAAACACTCCACAATGTCATGTGGGTACAAACTGTAGAAATCAGGTCTGCTAGAACCTCCACCAGACTGGACACTTCATCCACACCTGAGTGCATTCTACATAGGCCCCTGTTTCTCCATTCCACTCCCTTGAAAATCTAGGTTTTGCATAGGCACTTCTGATTGTCAGCATCAAGGTCACATGCTAGGCTGCAGGAAGGCTGGGATAGCAAGTCTCCAGGTCCAACCTTAGGTAGGCATGAACTCCTATGATAGGAGTTCCCCAAGTTTAGGGCAAGTGTATAAAGATAGTGGGCCACAAATATCCCCTTCAAGTCCACTTCAGGGTTTTGAAAGCCAAGCAGACCTGGGTTTCAATACCAGTTCTAGCACAGTAAACCACATTAACTGTAGTAAATAACCCTCTGATTCTGTTTTCTCATTCATAATAAAGGAATATTACCTCCTTCCAGAGGTTTTTTTAAAGATTGATTGATTTACTTGAGAGAGAGAGAGAGGGGGGGGGGTGGGGCAAAGAGAGAAGGAGAGAGAGAATCCCAAGCAGGCTCTGTACCAGTACAGAGCCCAACATGGGGCTCAATCTCACAACCCTGAGATCATGACCTGAACCGAAATCAAGAGTTGGACACTTAATGGACTGAGCCACCCAGGTGCACCCAGAGTGTTTCCTTAAATATTGAAAATAATACATTTTAAATCTCAGCATGTAATAGTTTCTTCCTTCATAAACTCAGCAAATCCAGTTAAGCAACTGGACAAGAAAGCTTTTTGACAATGTACTAGCACAAATGGCCAAAATCCTGGAGATCCCTGCCATGGGCTATGTGTCCTCATGAATGCTCCAGATATCCTCCTCACAAAGACAGGGGCAATCTTGGGGACATCTTCAGACTTCCAGTGGAGGATGCCATGGCAGACACTGCAGACCCAGAAGAGAAGCAGAGATGGGTGAGAACAGCCCCACTGAGATGGAGGCTGAGCAGGTGGGAGGCTCTTCCATCAGCTGACACATGCCCATACACCACCTGGAAGCAGAAAGAATTCCAGATCATGCCTCAGCAAAGTGACAAATTACTATCATAACCTTAATTAAGTGTCAGAGCTCTCACAGTCTAGTCTTGGGGTGCCTTGCATGGAGTCCTACAGTCTGCATCTGAATCTCCCAATGAGCGTTACAAAAGACTCAAATCCTAATAGCTATGTTCTTTAAAGTTCCTCCCCATCCTTCCCCATCTCCAAGCCTCCATGCTCAGTAGCAGCCCGGAAACCTCCTCTTCCATCCCATGCTCTGCCTTCAGGACTCCCCAGATCACTAGCAGGGGTTCTCCTTCTCCCACTTATTTTCCTGTTCTTCTCCCAAGTCTCTCTTAAAGCTTTCCAAACCAAATCTCTCAGCCCATCTCCTCTATTTTCTCCAGATGAGAAACTAGATCAGTCTGCACAGTATGTGTGTGTGTGTGTGTGTGTGTGTGTGTGTGTGTGTGTGTGTGTTTATGGCTGGGGCAGAGTTGCAAAATAACCTGCCAGACAATGCTAGATGTTTCCTTAGTGCAGAGAGAAAGAGGGCATGGTTATGCATCCATTACAGTTTTGTCCCCGTTATATACATTTTCATGATGATAAGTAAACCTGAGAGTGAAGTTTATCAATGACAAGACTCCAGCAACCACCTCAAGGTAGGGTTTGCATGTCAGAATTCTCTATGGTATAATGAGAAGATGGCCACAATGCTTTCCAGCTTCTCCCATGAAGAAGAGGAAAGTGCTTCCCACCTCTTGATCTGCAACAGCCCCTATGGCTGAATTTGGCCAACAGAGTATGGTGGGCATGATATTGAGTGAGTCCTGAGCCTAAGTCTCAGTTGATGGTACAGCTTTTGCTTTCATGGCTTTAGCAACGTTGAGACATGTGTGGGCAAGTCCGGGGGGCCTGCTGGCAGAGAAGAAGCAGTGTTGCCCAGCCAGCAGCCACCCAACCCCCAGGAACAGAGCCACCCAGCTGCCCAATAACTGGCCACGGCACATAAGTGAGACCAGTCAGAACAAGAAGAAATTAAATATGCGCTGGAGCCCAGCCCTAAATGCCAGTCCACAGAACCTTGAGCCAACACATGACTGCTGTGTCAAGTCACTAAGTTTTGGGGTCACCTGTTCCATGCAAAAACTGAATGATAATATATGGTACCTACAAACATTAGGGATTGAGGCTCTACAGGAGGCATCTGAACCAGGGATTGCCTGCCATGGAAAAAGGCTCCCTGCTATCTGTGGGTGTGGGGTACTCACAGGTCTCCCAAGAGACCCCCTCCCCGGACCAGCCTGCCTGAACCCCTGGATGTGGCAGGAATCTTCTATCTGCTGCTTCTACAGCCCTGTACAAGCTGGTACAACACTGGGTCAGTTTTGTTTCCATCCCTCCCTCTTGCCATTTCCCATTATCACACAAACACATATCAAAAAGGAAAAATGGTTCATTTCTGCAAGTCAGCAAAGTGTTAGGCTTGGCAATTGGTAAGGTGGTTTTGCAGCAAAGGCTGCTGCTGAGATTGTTGCCTTCCATGGGGTACAGAGATGCAGGATGCCTCTCCTATAAGAGAAGCAGCGTGGGACCCACTGCAAAAGGCAGCCCCATCCTCACTGACAAATATTAGGGCTTGAGAGTCAAGGACATTTTATGGGATTCCCCCCAGTGGCATTATGGGAGCTGTAGTAAAGGTCCCAGATTCAGAGATTGCATCTTCCTCCATCCACAAACTGTCAGACTACCACCTGAAATTCTACCTTCATTTTGTGTCATGAAAAATGCTATGACATTAAAAAGCACAGACTGAGTGGGAAAAATTGGAGAGGGAGACTAACAATGAGAGACCCCTAACTTGGGGAAACAAACAAAGGGTTGTGGAAGGGGAGGTTGGTGGGGGGATGGGGTAACTGGGTGATGGACACTGAGGAGGCCACATGATGGGATGAGCACTGGGTGTTATACTATACATTGGCAAATTGAATTTAAATTTTTAAAAAGTAAGAAAAAAAAAAAGCAATAGACCAGAACATGTTTGCAAAGCACATGATCTACAAAAGACTAGTATCTAGAATATGTAAAGAGTTTCTACAAGTCACTAACAAAAGGACAAACAATACAGTACAATGATGGATGAAGGCCATAAGCAATAATTCAAGGACATGTTCACTGAATGACCAATAAACATATAACAAGGAACTCAGCCTCATCAGGAGCCAGGGAGAGGTAGACAACAAGCAATTATAAGATATCAACTCACTCTCTATCAGATAGAAATATTTACAGAGAGGAACACAAATTGTAATGCACAGACACTTTGATGAGAAATTCAGTAACACTTAGTAAATTTGAAGATGCACATACCCTAAGACCCAGCCATTCCACAGCCCAGATCTAAAAAAAACAAAAAATACCTCTCTCACACATGTGCACAGGCAACATGCCCAAGGGGGTCCACAGTGGTACTGTTTATAGTAGCAAAAAATTGGAAACATGTAGATACCCATTTAGAGGAGAAATAATAAATAAATCATGGTATATTCATACAATGGAATTCTATACCAATCTTAAAATGAGTAGATTAAATTTGCATGTATCATCATGAATAAAGTATAATGTTGATATAAAAAGCAAATTGTAGAAGGCTATTTAGCTTATGTAAAATGTTAAAACCCCAGAACAGTCCTGGATATATAATAAAAGTATGAAATCATGGGCTATCTACCAACATCAGAAGAGGGTCCCCTCTCAGGAGGTAGGAAGGGGACAGGGACAAGAGACAAGAGGACTTTTGGCAGGATCTAGAGCATTTTCTTTCTTTAGAAAAGAAAGAATCAAAAGAAACAGGCAAAATGCCAGCCCTCATTAAACTAGGTGATGGAGGCACAGCTGTTTTTAATTTTATTCTCCAGACTTTTCATTCATTCATTCACTCACTCATTAATTCATTCTGCAAGTATTTACAGAGCACCTGCTGGGTATCAGGCATTGTCCTAGACACTGAGGACACAGCTGTGAACAAGACATGAGCACTGACATTTTGGAGCTGACATTAGTGGAGATGGGCTGACACTAAATGAAGGGGTGAGATTTATTAAATTGTTAGGCGGTGATAAGAAAAATAAAGTGAGGAAGATGATACAGAATAGAGGAGTCAAGAAAAGGGGGAAGAGGGTCAAAAGTGGAAAGCCAGGGAAAATGTGGAAGAAAAAGAGATGTAAGAGTCAAAACCTGCAGGGAGAAGAGAGTGAGTGTCGAGGTGGCCTGGGGCAGTGGGGGGCGGGGGAGTCCTCCTGGGAAGAGGAACAGCAGGTGTGAAGGTTCAAGGCTAGGACAGTTGCCTCAGAGGGGGGCGGAGCAGAGGGAGGGACAGGAGATGAGCCCAAAAGGCAACCGAGAGAGATGGGGACATCACATATTGTTTAAATATTTCATAATTGTTTGACAGAGAAAGGAAGACAGGAAGAGATAGAGGGCTTTCCAAAGTATGTCTGGTTGAGTGCAAACAAAACTACTATTAGAAAATACAAATTCAAGAGCTATGCTATGACCCAGCAATTGCACTACTGGGTATTTACCCCAAAGATACAGATGTAATGAAACGCCGGGACACCTGCACCCCAAAGTTCATTGCAGCAATGAACACAATAGCCAAACTGTGAGAGGAGCCACAATGTCCTTCGACAGATGAATGGATAAAGATGTGGCCTATATACAATGGAATATTACTCAGCTGTCAGAAAGGATGAATACCTACCATTTACAATGATGTGGATGAAACTGGAGGGTATTATGCTGAGTGAAATAAGTCAACCAGAGAAAGACAATTATATGGTTTCACTCATATGTGAAATATAAGAAAGTGCAGAGGGAAAGAGGGAAAGGGGGAAACTGAATGGGAAGAAATCAGAAAGGGAGACAAAACAAACCATGAGAGACTCTTAACTCTGGGAAACCAATTGAGGGTTGTTTGACGGAAGGTAGGTGGGGGGATGGGGTAACTGGGTCATGGGCATCAAGTAGGGCACATGATGGGATGAGCACTGGATGTTATGCACAACTGATGGATTATTGAAAACTACATCTGGAGATCCCTGAGTGGCGCAGCGGTTTGGTGCCTGCCTTTGGCCCAGGGCGCGATCCTGGAGACCCGGGATCGAATCCCACGTCGGGCTCCCAGTGCATGGAGCCTGCTTCTCCCTCTGCCTGTGTCTCTGCCTCTCTCTCTCTCTCTCTCTGACTATCATAAATAAAAAATTAAAAAAAAAAGAAAACTACATCTGAATCTAATGATGTACTATGTGTTGGCTAATTGAATTTAAATTTTAAAAAAAGCAAACAAAAAAAGAAAATACAAGTTTAAAAACTTGATGAAATCCTTAAAGCTTTGAACGCTCCGCTAAACACAGTGATGTTTCAAGAGGAGGATAGAGCCACAGTCCCCACTCTGCTGCACACTCCAGTCGCCTGGGAGCTTGAAAACCTCTGAATGCCTGGGAGGTACCCTGAGTGCTTAAATCAGGTGCTCTGGAGCTAGAGTCAAGCACAGTAGACACTAAAGATGCTTTGGGCATCCCAGCCTGCAGTGGAGTTGAGAAACCATGGGGACAGAGTATACAGGGTATCCCCAACCTCGTTGACTATGGAGCCCTTCTTTTTTTTGTTTTTTTTTTTAATAATAAATTTATTTTTTATTGGTGTTCAATTTGTCAACATACAGAATAACACCCAGTGCTCATCCCGTCAAGTGCCCTCCTCAGTGCCCGTCACCCATTCACCCCCACCCCCCGCCCTCCTCCCCTTCCACCACCCCTAGTTCGTTTCCCAGAGTTAGTCTTTATGTTCTGTCTCCCTTTCTGATATTTCCTACCCATTTCTTCTCCCTTCCCTTCTATTCCCTTTCACTATTATTTATATTCCCCAAATGAATGAGACCATATAATGTTTGTCCTTCTCCAATTGACTTATTTCACTCAGCATAATACCCTCCAGTTCCATCCACATTGAAGCAAATGGTGGGTATTTGTCATTTCTAATGGCTGAGTAATATTCCATTGTATACATAGACCACATCTTCTTTATCCATTCATCTTTTGATGGTATGGAGCCCTTCTTATTTTCATTTTATTTTATTTTTTGAAAGATTTATTTATTTATGCATGCATGCATGCATGCATGCATGCACACCATGAGAGAGAATGAGCGGGGGTTGGAGGAGAGGCAGAGGGAGAAGCAGACTCCCCGCTGAGCAGGGAGCCTGATGCAGGACTCGATCCCAGAACCCTGGAATCATGATCTGAGCCAAAGATAGATGCTTAACCGACTGAGCCACCCAGGTGCCCTATTTTCATTTTATTTTTCACAGAGATTTTCAAATCATGGGACTAGGTTTCCCAAAAGAATATAGGTTCATGAAATGTGACTCATTTGTTTTGTTTTTGTTTAAAAATCAGCCTATCTGTTGTTTTTAAAAAGCGGCATATTCCCAGTTGTTAAATAAAATCCAAGTAAAGCACTTAAAATAGTGCTTGGCATGTTGTAAAACTTCAATAAATAGATATTACTATTATGTTGTTATTGTTGTAGTCATTGTTATTTATACACTATTAGGAAGAAGTTATCCACTCCATTCCTGAAAATAGATCTTAATTAGGACATCAAAATGTTTATTAAAAACATCAGTAGAGTCCTAGGATATGCCAGGAACTTTATATATTTGCAGGTCAAAAGACCCCAGTTTAAAGATGAGGGAATACAGGCTCAGAACGGTGAAGTAATCAGCCCAAAGTCACATAGCTCAGCAGTGACTGAACCCAGACCATGTGCATGGCTGTCGCCCGCCTCTGACTTGATAAGATCTTCTAGCTCATCCTTGATATGCAAGGTCGTTTTGAATTTTATTCTTGTGTGAAGAAACATAGAAATAAGAGAACCAGATGCTTTTCTGGGCTCCTCTGGAAGAATTCATCTCTCCCCTCCCTGGGCCATCACGAGACTTTGACATCCCTCCACGGCAGCCCCTCGCATGTCATTTGACAGGTGGGGTTAGGACTCAGCTGACAGGGGCTGAGGCTGCCTCCCCTGCACACATCTGAGGACCAAGGCACTAAGTCATGCTGTGTGTACGGGCCACGATGCACAGGCTGTGGATTTGCTGGGAATGTTACCCTCATGAGAGGGACGAGGAGGGCAGCCCATCCCATGGTTAAGACCGTCCCAGGGTTTGGTTGCTGTGTGACCCTGGAGGATTTTCTGGACCTCTATGTGCTTCCATCTTCTTACCTATAAATCAAGGTAATAACAGGACCCTCTGCCCAGGATAGAGAGGATTAGTCCACGTGATGTCTCTAGAACACTGCCTCCCATACATAAGCACCAAATAGATGGCAGCTGTGAGTGCTCTGTTATGGTTAAAAACTGACCAGCCTAAATGTGCAGAGACGGAACACAGATCCCTGGTCACCAAGGGCTGCTGCAGGGCGACAATGAGGAGTGACTGCTTAATGGGTATAGTGTTTCCTTTTGAGGTGATAAAATGTTTTGGAACCAGAGAGAGATGATGGTTGTACAACATTACGAATGCAATAAATGCCACTGAAATGTTCACCATAAAATGGCTAATTTTATGTTATGTGTATTTTTCCTCAACAGCAACCAAAAAAGGTTTGAAAAAAAAAAAAACTAGCCAATCTGTCTTCTCTTCCTAATTAACTACATTTTAACCAAATCTCTATTTACTCATCTGTCAAAAAGAATGATAATAAGACCTTGACCATAGGTCACACATAAGAGGTAAAATAGGTAATTATGTAGACAGTGCCCTTGGCATGTAGTAAATGCTAAAGAAATGACACCGATTATTCTTTGAGTTTCAGGGCTAAAGAAGTGAGCGCTTTGGAAATGACCATCTCTGCCTTTTTTTTTTTTCCCATCTCTGCCTTTTCATGGTCAGGATGGATACATGCCCCCCGCCCCCTTACTGTCAGGTACATGTGTGTTCTGCAAAAGTTAAGTAGGGAGCAGTCTCCAAGACCAGCCTTCTGAGATTCATCTGGGAAATCCATGCTCTGCAAGTCAAAAATTCTCACCCTTTGCCCCTTTTGAATACACAATAAGTTGCTTAACAAATATTTGAAAGAAACTTGTCGATGACAATAGAACATGTTACCAGATAAAGGGATTTCTGTCCTCCTTTACTCAGGTACCAGGAAACAGCTCCTACTCCAACGTTTGAAGTCACTGCTCCGGCAACACCTCTGATGGGAGCCACAAGCAGAAGGAATTTCTTGCATGCTGTCTGCGTGCAGCGTTCAGTTTTGTTTAAAAAGAAGTGACCCAGGAATTTCTATAACACCTGTTCTGGCCTTGTGGGGAGGAGGACGGCTTTAATTAAAGAGACAAGTGTCTATACTGTCCTCTGTAATCTGGTCAAATTGCAACAGAAGGATGAGGGGGGGAAGCGCATGGAGAAATATTTAAGATCTAAATCATAAAGCCAACAAAAAAGACAGAAATATTATAAATGGAAGACCAGGTGCGCTCTTTCCAAATTATGCTGAACTGAGCCCAAATCCCTAACGTCTCGTTTTGTACCGGCTATCCAAACAGATGTCTTAGCCTTCAGAAAAATTACTAAAAATGGAAGTACAAATCCTCGCTGAGCTGCTGCTTTGCCCAAACCTCCTGCCGACATTAAAAACCATCAGCAACAGACAGAAGTTGAAGTAGAACGCCAGAATGTGTCATGAAACTTTTCTTGCTCACCTACTATGTAACAGGAAACATGCTTTTAAAAGCTAGCCATTATGAGTCCACTTAATCCTTAAAATGAGTCTGTGAGGTAGAACTTATCAGCCAGTTTTTTTCTGACATACAAGAAAATGACCTCAAAGCCCACAGCCACGGCTGGCTGCATGGATGTGTGACCTGCGCAGTCACACGGGGACTGGACTTGGTTTCACAATCTGCTGCCAACTGTTTTCAAATTTTTAATTTTTGCTTTTTTTTCTCAAAGTGTTATTTTTTCAAATTCTTAATTTTTGAATGAAAGCCCTGTGTTTTTATTTTGCACTGGGTCCTGCAAGTTATGTATCAGGTCCTGCCATGAGACACAGTGACATTTCCAAGGTGACAAGATCCACTACCCCTTTATGTATGTCACAAAGCACGAGGACCGCCCCCTGTGGTTGGCACTCTTTCTCTCATCTCAGAGATCAGCTTGCAGTGAGGATAAAAGGAAACCATGTAGTGACACCAACCGTCGACAATTTACAGTGTGGCACGCACTCAGGAGGGAACTCTAGGGCAGGGTTATGGCCCAAGGGCCCAATCTGCCTCACTGCCTGAGTTTTACAATCCAAAGCTAAGAAAGTCCAATAATCGGAGAGTAAAACTTTAAATAATATTTCGTGACACATGAACATTCCATGAAATTCAAATCTCAGTGTCCATATGGAAAGTTTTCCTGCAACACAGCCATGCATGTTCATTTACGAATCACCTATGTATGGTTTGGTAGTTACAGAGGAGACTGTATAGTCCAATAGCCTAAAATATTTACTATCTTACCCTTTACGGAAAGAGTTTGTCAATCCCTGTTCTTAATGTTTGGTGAGTGAATGGACGCATGAACAAATGGTTTTAGGAGATCATTGTTAGTATTATATTTATACAATGTCAGTGCAACATAATAAAAAGTCCAAAACTCAGAAATACTACCCAATCCCTTAGAGTCACCCAAATGGTTTAGAAAGCATACCATTTAAATCCCAGATCCCTTTCCTTTCCCATCAATGGTTGGTTGGTTGTAAAAACGGTGCCTCTTCCCATCTGTAGCCCTTGCACTGTGACTTTGCAGCTCTTCCCACAAAGGAGTGGAGTCGAGTTCCTTACCCCTGGAGCCTGGGCTAGATTCAGGACTTCCTTAAGCCAGGAGAAGGGACAGAAGTAAGGGGGTACCAGTTTGGAGCCTAGGTTTCAAGAGGCCTCACGGGCTTCCACGTGCTCTCTGGGAAGCCTGTCTGAAAGGGCTCGCTGAGAACACGGCTGGCCTAGCCCTCCGCAGAATGAGAGCCCACGTGCAACAGAGACAAGGCAGTTCAGTTGTTCCCTTTGGGGCCCCAGGGAGAGCCCACTCACAACAGGAAAGCCCCCCTCACTGGCCTGTTCTTGCCTACTGACACAGAAGTGAACCCTACCAACCAGCCCAGATCAGCAGAGCCTCCAAGTTGATCCGTACTTATTTTTGCATGCAAAAGTGTTTACTGCAAGATGCCACTGTGCCTTTGGGGCTATAAGTTATGCAGCATTATTGTGCCACTAGGTAACTGATACACCATCCCTTTTCTTACCTACTCATGCATTTCCCTTCCCCACCATCATCGGTCGAGGTGGGGATAATAATAGCAGTACGAACTGCCTCAGACATTTACTATGCACCAGACAATGTGCTAAAATTTTTTCTGAATCTTTTTATTTAATCCTCACAATGGCCCTAGCAGGTTATATACTGTAGGCAGCTCCTAAGATGGCACCTAGTGGCATCTGCTTCCTGGTATTCCTGCCTTTATGTCATCTCTTCCTCTGGAGTGCTGGCCAGGCCTAGTGACACACACAGAGATAATAGGATGTCACTTGTAAGATGGAGTTACAAGATGATGATGACATCCATCATACTTGCCCGCTCTTGCTCTCTCTGACTCACTGTGATGAAAGCAGCTGCTACATTGTGAGCTGTCCTGTAGTCCATGTGGGAAGGAACTGAGGGAGGTCACTCACCAACAGCCACTGGGAAATAGGCTTTCAATCTAGCCACCCATGAGAAACTGGATCCTACCATCAACCGCTTGATAATTAGCAGATTCTCCCTTCAGTCCAGTCTCAAGACGGCTGCAACCTCAAATGACACCTTCACTACAACCTCGTGAGAAACCCTGAGCCAGAGGAGCTGGGCCCTTGACCCATAGCAGCTGTGAAATAGTGAGCGTCTGTTGTCCTAAGCTGCTAAATTTGGGGGTAATTTGTTACACAGCTCAGATAACAAGGACGCTGAACAAAGCCGTCTTTACAGATGAAAAGGACAAAGCGTAGAGGTTAAGCCAACCCACCTACACTACACAGTTGCCTCCATTGCTGGCTGCCCACTACCTCCAGAGACATGAATTTTATTCCCCTTCCCTCTCCAGTCCTTGTGCCTCTCACCCTCACTTCCCCTTCCTCTCGGCCTCATTGCCATGTCTGATCTCATTCTCTTCCTCTGCCTCTCGTCTTTTCTGTTTGGTGTCTCTGGCAGAGTCCTTTGTCTCAACCTTTCCTCTCTCATCCTTTCTTCCTCTACCCTTCCTCTTTCCAGGCCTCCATAACCCAAAGCACAGCATTTACAGGTAACAGCCTCCATGAAGACTCAGCTGCTGGTGTCCAAAAACAACTAGAATGACTTAGAAATAAACTAGCCAAACACCCCATCTCTGCAGTTCACGTGGGGGAAATTCTCGTTACCTGATGTTATACAACATAATAGCTATTTTCCTATTCATTAACTTCTGTGCCCAGTATCTGTAAGCTCCCAGAAGCCAAAGAATTTGACTTCGCTGCTCTTTTCTCCAGACTTAAAAGAGATCTCACTCCAGAGTAGGCAGGCAAAAAGATATTCTCTGAATGAATGAAAATTTTGTGAGGAGGAGGAGGGGAAATAAAGAGGGAAAACTGTGAAATCCCTGCGCATGCTATTTTACCAACATTATCTCACGTAATGATCACAACTGCTTTATGAGACCCCCTAATCTGTTGGTGGGAAAAACAGGCTCAGAGAAGTCAGTTAATTTACGCAATGTAGCACAGCCAGCAAATGACAGAGCAAAGACTTGAACCCACGTCTCCCTGGCCCCAGAGCTTGTTCTCTTTGACCCACATGCTACTGCTGTCACCTTATAGATTTCTAGAATGGTACCCCACACCCTCAGATTAGAATACATCCTTAGACCTGGTTTTCTAGCAACTAGACTGGGTGACCAGAACTGTTACCTTGGTCCTTGCATGACAGCTTTAGGGACACAGTCAGATGTCCTAGCAGCACACCTGGCTGATCGCAAACAAGCAAATCCCATAGAGATACAGGACAGGGCTTGAGAAAGTGTAAAAGCTGGATTACGATCCAGTTCACCCCAATTACTAATTGCATGACCTTGTGCAACTTACCTAACATTCTGTGCCCCCATTTCCTCATGGGGGAAATGGGGATAATACCCAGACCTAATACCAGGGTGAGCTGGGAGGATTAAGTGAGCTAATACCTGTAAGGTGACCCAAAGAGTCTGAAACATAGTAAGTGCTCACTGAAACTAAGCCACAAGAATTATCCATGTTTCTTTTTTTTTTTAATTTTTTTAAATTTTTATTTATTTATGATAGTCACAGAGAGAGAGAGAGAGAGGCAGAGACACAGGCAGAGGGAGAAGCAGGCTCCATGCACCGGGAGCCCGACGTGGGACTCGATCCCAGGTCTCCAGGATCGCGCCCTGGGCCAAAGGCAGGCTCCAAACCGCTGCACCACCCAGGGATCCCGAATTATCCATGTTTCTAACCTGTACCGAGTCATCCTTAGGGTCACAGCCAGAGTTTTTATGGGTTGCTCAGTCTTCCCTTCTTGAAATGAGCTTTTGTCTAAGAGAGCAGAGAAGATGGGACCCCAGATGAGGGGGCTGAGCAAGAGGCAGGGAAGAGGAGCAATCAGGGGCTTCCAGCCAGGCCCCTGTCCATCTCTGGGATGCTCAGCACATTCATTTCCCCGCAGAAGACTTATTAGCTGCAGAATGGAATGGGGAGCCCACAGTAACGAGCCTTTAATTATGAAACTCTTTTACCTTATTGCTTTTGTGTGGCCCCGATGAAAATGAGCAGTGGCAGTTTCTATTAGAAATGTTAATTACTTTCCCGGGTAATTAGACTCACTGTGTACCGTGAGCACCTGACCTCCCTTCTTAACGGCAGAGACAGGAGGAAGAGGAACAAAACGGACTGGTGGGGGGAGCAGAGGGGTGGCGACAGGGGAGGTGGGGGAGAAAGTGAAAGTGGTTATGAATGCTGAGGAAAGCGAAATCATCCAAATTAGTTGAACAGACAAGGAAGCCTCAGAGGCCCCCAAGGAAGGCTGGGGGAAGAGGAGATCTCCTGGAGAGCTGGGGGGCTCTCCTACACCGGGGCCCATCATGATGATGGGAACAGTGACAGACCCCTCTGGAAATGCAGTGTCCCACTGGACGGGTTCCCACTGGGCCTCTTCTCACAGTGGGGCTACAGAATCCCCAGGCTGCTCAGAGACTTCCCAAGGTCACACAGCAGGGGAGGCACAGCTGGGCCCAGAGCCCACTGAGAAATTCCTCCTTTGATCCTTCTAAAGCATTTGTTGGCCACTCAGGGCTACTTTGGCTGGAAGAACAGAACAGACCCTGTTCCAGTTCCCAACGTGATTAAGGTCTGGGTGTACACACAGGTCGCTGCACCATCACCGTTCACAGCACATGGGAACACAGCATGTGGGAAGCACGCAGGAGGCTGCGATGAAGAATAATTGGGTAAGAGGCACTCAGTGTGGCAGGAGTGATCAGGGAGGGCTTCTCTAGGGAGGTGGCTTTTCCTTGACATCTTTTTCCTGACACTGCTATTTGCAGAGTTGGGGTAAAAGAGCATATCACCTGGTGTTGTGGGTTGAATAGGGTCCCCCCCCAAATTCACATCTGCCCAGAGCCTCAAAATGGGACCTTAATGGAAATAAAGGTCTTTGCAGATGCAATTGGTTGAAATCACAGTGAATTGGGGGTAGGGGGGCAAATCCAATAACTGGTGTCCTTATGAGCAGAGGGAAATCGGGCACAGAGACACAGGCACATGGTAACAATGCCAGGCGACAACAAGGACAAGAGTAGAGGGATGCAGGTGCAAGTTGGGGAGCTCCAAGGACAGACAGCAACCACTTGAAGCTGGAAGAGGCAAGGAAAGCTCCTCTTCCTAGGAGCTTCAAGGGGAGCACAGCCCTGCTGACACCTTGATTTTGAACTTTAAGCCTCCAGAACTGAGAAAATAAACTATTTTAAGCCATCCAGTTTGTGGTCCTTTGTTACAGCAGCCCAACAAAACGAATATGCTGGTTTCTATAATCCCGTACCTATAGCACTATAGACTAAAGTCCTCAAATAATATAGGGTGAGATCATGGAGAGAGCACTGGACAAGGAGTCCAGTTCTCCAGCTAACCTGCCTTGTGACTTTGGGCAAGTCACTCCCCACCTTGAGCCTATCTAAGTCAGGGAGAACCTGGGGTTCCCAAACACATGGTCAGGGACAAACCAAAATCACAATCACCTGGGGCTAGCGAGTTTAGAATACAGATTCCTAGGCCTGCCCCACATGAGCTTATACAACTGGTTTCTCTGGGTAAGGCTATGGAATCTGGATTTCTAACAAACTCCCCAGGAAAGGGATCCTGACATGCCACCCAGTTTTTAGACTCTCTGGGTTCAAGCACACAACCTAAGGGCCCTTTGAAAGTAGAGTGTCTGTCACTCTAAGGACTGTCCACCCTGTCCTTGGCCATGAGCCACACCTGCCCATCCATGCTGACCTAACTCACTGCAGATGTCTGTGAGAAAAGCCAGGCGTCCAAGAGATCAGGGGATGCTTGTGCCAAAGGAAATTGGGGGATGCTTGCTCCTCAGTCATTAAAGAAGCTGTTTACAGAGCCCTGCTCTTCTTTTAATTTGTTTGTCTTTTTGATTGTGTAATTGAATCCCAGCCAGAGGGCTCAACCGAGCCTCGCCAGGGAAGGCAGAGAGCCATCAATAGCCAGGAGTGTCACTTCCAAGGCCCAGAGGGGCTCCAGGGCGGCAGTGGAAAGCCTCAACTCTTGCCATTCTTCTCAGGTCAGACACTGTGGGGCAGGGGAGTGGGCCTGGACTTTACCAATCAGACAAACCAAGGTTCAAATCCTAGCTCTGCCATGAGCCAGCTGTGTGATCTGGAGCAAATTCCTAAGCCTTTCTGTTCTTCAAATTCCTCATCTTCGAACCCAAGGGTAGCACACTCATCTAGCAGGGCTGCTGAGAGAACTGCAAGAAACAATACCGATGGGGGGGCCCAAGCCATTGTGGGTGCCCAGCAAAATACAACTGTATTGTTGGTATTATTACTATTTTATTAGTAGTATTAAAAGTAGGAGGCTTGCACTAAAGGATGCTTATCCGTTTGGCAGGGCTAACCCCTTACCTGTTAGGCCTGCAAAATGCAATGGAGAGGGCCACTTCGTGTCGTTGAGAAGAGTCATAATTTGGAATCAGAATGTCTCATTCTAAAACCCAGCTCTGCTACATTCCCCCTGTGTGGCCGTGGGCGAGACACTTAAGCCCTCTAAGCACTGGTGTCTTCATCTCCTAAGTGGAGCCCAGAATCCCCATCTTCCCATCTCTTGTCACAATCAAATAAGACAACACACACAAATTGGGTAAACTCCCAGTCTTTTTACTAATCCAAAGAAGAAATTACTATTATGTAGCCAGATTCATAAGCCTGGCTGAATCCCCTGCGGAGATTCTAAAAAATATCAGTGCCCACATCTCTTCCCTGGGCCAACGTCTCTGTGTAGCCGGCAGCCTTTAGGATGCTGCTGATCTGGCCCAAAACTCCCTGTTGGCAAAGGAGGAGGGCAAAGCCCAGGGCGGTGGGGAGTTTTGCTCAAATTTCTACAGCAGGCTATTTACCCTTTGGAGCATCATTTACTCTCGCTATGTCTGTCCTCTGCCAGCATGAAATTCCAATAGGCAGGTTCTCAGGGCCAGTCAGGAAGGCCTCTGTGCATTGCGTAGCCTGCCTGGGAAGCCAGGGAGTACACAGTACATAGCTGGTGTTGGCCAAGCGGGCTTTCTGCCAAGAAGCTCCTCAACAGTAGGCATGGACTCAGCAGAGGTGTCCCTGTTCCCGGATGATCGAGAGAGACCAGGACCTTCCTGCAGAGTGTCCTGGCAGGTGACAGGGGATGAGAGATGCAGACATGGTTATTGCAGACCACCACTGAGAGGAGCCTGTGGGAGGGAGCATGAAGATGGGAAGGTGAGCAAGCCTCAAAGTCAAACCCATCTGGTTCTGAGCTCCCCTCTGCCACTGACTGGCTGCGCACCATTAGGCAGAAAGAATAAATGAGAATTTTGCTATTTAAACACAGTGTTTCCTGCCAGGCTGGCTCTGGCTTCTGCTTCTTAGAAATGCTTCCTTCAGCCCTTGTGTTCATCCCACTCCTTCGGATGAATCAGCCCTTTGTGGGCAAGAACAGTGTCAGGCGGGCTCCTTCGTCTATAGGGGCACAGCTGGGGAGTCAAAAGAATAAGCCTGGGTCTCCAGGAGAAGAGCAGGAGCAAAGGCACTAAATCCTTGGCTCCTGAAAGCCTGTGCAGGGGGGAAGCCCCAGGAGCAGAGCCAACACTCTAGGAGGAAAGCCCAGAGAGAGAGAGTCAGCCCACCGAAAAGAAGAACTTTGTCAACCTAAGTTGCATAATACAGGAGCCAGCTGCCTGGTGAGGTAGTGAGCTCCCCGTCACACTGGAATGACATTTGTGAAGGCCATGTGGCCACTTGTGAGGCTGGTATCAATGGGATTCCTGTTTTCAGTGGACACGTGGGCTGAATAAACTCCAAGGGCCCTTCCTCGCTTAGATTCTGACTAAGACTCAGATATGACTCAGAAGGCCCAAGGATGAGATTTGCAAAAGCAGAATTAGGTGGACGGCCAAGTCCTAACTTCTCTCATCAGTCGTTTGAACTTGAGCAAGTTATTTAACTTCTCTGGGGCTGTTCCTTCATTTGAAGTATTGAAAGAATTATTGTATGCATTTTGAATAAGCAGGGTGGGAATTAAACCATGTCCTGTACACAGAGTACCTGGACAGCCTCATACCCAGTCAATTCTGAAAAGACAAAGCCCCCCGGCCACCCTCCTAGTTTCCATCAGCAGCTCCCCGGTGGTCCCCAGGTTTTCCAGGAGATGCACTCGTTAGGCAAATCAGCATATAAAACCAGTTGTCGCTCCCATCCTTGGATGCCCGCGATTAAATACTGTCACAGGATCTCTCCCCATTAAGCTCATGCCTTACAGGGCCCAGGCTGTGTCACAGGGAGGGAAGTCTTCACGGTGGCCATGCCGAAGGGAAGCTGCCATGGAGAGGAGCTAAACTAGGTGTAAAGGACCATGACAACACAGGCCCAGTGTTTGAGCGAAAGATGCATATCACTGAGTGCTGCTGGCCCGGAAGGCCACTTCCTTCTAGATGTGGAGCAGAAGCTAAACACTCTAACCCCCAGGGCGCCAGCTGGCTGTCTCCTACGCCTCCCCCAGCCTCATGCTAAAGATGGGAGGTGAGCATCAATCTGCTCAGCCAAAGGAGCCAGGCCCAGAGTGACACCACACACCCCTCCCTTCTACGTGCATGGGGGAAATAGAGGTCTCTGGGTGGGATTTGAGGGGTCCCAGAGCATACCCACCTTGGTACCTCAAACGCCTCCCCTATTAATTTACCACCCATGCTTGGAACTTAGGACTTCTCCGTTTTTAAAGTAACATTGCTTTTGTCTCCTACAACCGTGTGTCCTCAGCTCTCAGGAAATTAGAGCCTAAATGCAACTAGGAATTCCCAGTTGGCTTGGAAATCACCTCTGGGTTAACCCAGTTACCTGAGAAGCTGAGAAAGAGATAGACTTCATCTCTGAAGAGAAGAAATGCATAAAGTGTCCAGAAGCCCTCTCCTCCTTCCCCTTCTCAACACACACACACACACACACACACACACACACCACCAGCTCTCAAATGCCTAATTGGCTCATCCATTCAAGATGATGGCAGCTAACACTCTCATTTTGCTCATACACCAGCGATAGTGGCCAAGTGTCCAGGTCCTGTACTACCTGACACTATCTAAATGTACTTTGAACTTCAAAGAAATTCATGACAAACCTTCCAACCAAAACACAAGAACAGATGCTTCCTTGGACAGATCCAATCAGGGAGGGTGAAGGTGAGGATCCGCTAGGTATCACCACACCCATTTGACAGATGAGGAATTTGAGGACATAAGAAGTGACTTGCTTATTACAGCCAACAGGTCTCAGAACCAGCTCCCAACCCAAATCTGCCAAGCCCTGGAAAGTGGGCTATTTTCATTATGTCACATGCATCCTTACCAGAGAGCCTAACTTTGCTTACTCCACAGTGTGGGGAGACTTGATCTGGGCCCTTTGGAAGCAAAGTTGCTCCCTTAGGCCTGTGGCTGTCAAACCTTGACAAGCATAAGAACCACCTGGGAGCTCGTTAGCCATGCCAAATGTAAGTTCTAGCATGGATGAGATCAGCTCTTCTCAAACTTTCTTGCGCATATGTATCATCTGGGGATCTTGTTAAAATGCAGATTCTGCTGCAGTGGCTCTGGGGTCTGGCTGAGACTCTGAGCTCCCGGGGCTGCTGCTCCATGGACCTGACTTTTGAGCGGCCCGTGAGTGAGTCTTCTGGTGTCTGAATCCTGCCATCACCACCTTCCCAGCTACAGAGCGCTGGGCAAGTTACTAAGCCTGTGTCTCCATGTCTTTATGTGGAAAATGTGCATTGATACTGCACCACCTCACGGGGTTGCTTCTAGGGTTAAAGATGATCCACATAAATTGCTTAGCACAATGCCTGGTGCATAGAAAAATTACAATGAAGTGTGATTACTATCGGGGCTACTAGTAGCAGTAGTGAGTTTTGTGGTGCACCATAGGATTTCAAAAAACAAATGCAAACTGCTAGTATTATATTTTCCCACTAGCTTACATTTATTCAGCTTTCCCGAGTCCTGGAGCTGCTTCTAGAAATGAATTTCAGAGCTAGCAGTAGCATGGCAATTTACATTTGTATAATGCATTTTCGCGTATGTGGTGCTTATGGTATTAATGCTAACTCAATGCTTAAAACAACCATGATTTAAAAAAAAAAAAAACAACCATGATTTATTACTTCTCTAATCTCATGGCTGTCTGAGTCTAACTGGGTGTTTATTCTGTTGTCCACGGAGGAGCCCAGGTCCCTCTGCATTGGCCTGGGAGCTAAGTTGGGAGCCATCTGGGGCTGAACCATCCAAATAGCCTCTCACCCTCCAGCTACACTGTCCACCTGGATTCTCAACATTCAGCAGTTTCCCTAACCTTCTCCCACAGCACAAGGCTGGCTTTCAGAGTGAGGGTCTGGAGTAGAGAAGCTCCAACATACACGTGTGTATCAATTCTTTACCTGCATTTTACTTCCCAAAGTCACATCAGCCCAAGTGAGCCACACGGGTACAGACTGCACAGGGTGTGGACACCAGGGCATGTGGTTCACCAGCAGCCACTGATACAAAGTTGACCACAATTAACCAGCTGGATTAGGAGTCCCTTGTATACAGCTCACCTGCCATGCGCACTGTGGTCTCCTCACTCCTAGGACATTGTTGAGTGTATCTGACCCTATAGCCAGCCTCAGGTGCAGTGCAAGTCAAAAGATGTCCCCGTTTGCAGGTGGCTTTGAGAACTTGATGTCACACAGCTAATTAGGGGCTGCTGCTCAGAACATCCAGCTCCAGGCCTGTCATTCTTTCCCATCCACTGTCCTCCTAACCTTGCAGCATAAAGCTTTTCTGCCAGCTTCTCCTTACCCTGTATGTCTCTGTTCGCCAAGCTTCCTGGTGACATAGTTAATTATTTATAAATGAACATTTAAATGCACCAGAAAGAGTGCTATTTAAAGAAACCCTATGGTGACTCACTGAGTAATTAAAATAATCATTTATTCTGTAAGCATTTATTGGGATCTTGGTATGCACCAGGCACAGCAGGGGCAGGGGTGGGGATGGAGGGACAAGGGAGCCGTACAGAGTTAGGAGTCAGGGCTCTTGCCCTCAGGGAGCTAAGTCACATAGGCGTCCAACAACAGATGTCGATTAGGCCTCTACTGTGCGTCCATCTCAGTGCTGGGCTCCAGAGGCAAAGTGAACCTCATTTCGGGGTGGGGGGGTCAGGATGTCACCAACTGGCAAGGAAACCAATCAGTAAGCTGTCCCACACCATGTGGTCATGATGTGATGGATGTGTTCAGAAAAGGGCTGAAGGTCAAGACAGGGGTCAAGAAAAAGCTTCCCAAGAACAGTGCCCTACAAACTGTCCCTGGACACACAAGAATTTAACCCAGTAGACAAGACCAGGAACGGGTCCTGCAGGCTGAGACGAGAAGTCAGTAGAGACAATACAAGTCACGGGGTAGGGGGACAGAGGGTCTCCTGCATCCTGTGTGCAGCCTGCTTTCCTAAGATCCACAGCCCAAGACCACTTTAGCCAAAGATGCCTCCCCTCCTCATCCTTCAGGACTCTGGGCAAGGCTGTGTGTTTACATAGGTCTTCCCCTGTGACCAGTGCGGGCCCCTCCCCTGCTCTCTGTGTTTATCTTCCTCACAGGGCTTAGTGCTGACCTGGCCTACTTGCTTATTATCCATAAGCTCTGCTCAGACTAACTGAGAAAGCAAGAACATGGCTCCTCTCTGCCATTCTACTGGAACGTGCATTGTACAAGGACAAGGACTTGGTTTGGTTCATGTTGCACCCCCAAGCACCTAAGAGTCCCTGGCATCTGGAGTCAAGGTCCCTGGCAGGAGGAATGAGCGATGTGAAGCGGGGGAGTAAGTCCTCAGAGTACTGTGGCTTCAGAAGTCTCTGTTCCAATCTTGCCTCTCAAGGACTGTGGGAAAGCCATTCTCCCCACAGACCCTGTTTCTTCATCCTGCCGGCTGTCAGGCAACCTTTACCAAATCGAATTTCAGAACAGCTATGAAGGTTCTATTTCTTAACAGAACCTGGGATGGTAGAGGTGGCCTTGGGAGTCTACCTGGGTGGCCAGGCCTGGCAGGAGCCCAGCCAATGCTTTATGATCAACAGTGTGACCAGGTATTAGTTCAAAGCCCAGTTGGGCCTCGTTCCAATTCAGGGTCATAGGATCCGGGTTCCAGGGAAGCTAGCAGAGTTCCATCTAAGCTGATGGAGCATCAAGAACTGACACCTGGCCTGTACCACGCAGGGGTTAGTTGCTCGGCACATTCATCAGGAGCTTCAGGCTAAGAGAGAGGAGTGGGCAAGAGAGATTTCGAACAGGCCCCTGTGCTTTCATACATGCTAATCCCTCTTTAGGAAAAGACTGTCTAGCCCTACACATGGCAGACTCTTATCCATCCTTCAAAACCCCATTGAAATGCCACCCTTCTCTGAAAACTGCCCTGCCTTCCTGTGCAAAGTTAATCACTCCCTCTTCTGTCCTATCATGGCTGAAACACGCCCCTACAAATACTTAATTATCTTCCCCATTCACTCAGCAGCTTTCCAAGAGCAGAGAGTTGGCCTTCTCTCCCTGTAGCTTCGATGTCCAGCACTGCACCTCCTACATACTACTCCTGATAATAACTACCACTGATTAGGCACACATTTACTTTTGGACTTTGTGCACAGAGCTCTATGTTCGTTGTTTCATTTATTCCTTACAACAGCCCAGCTGAGAAAACTGAATCGTGGAAGTGGAATTCACTACATGTCCAATAAGTGTGTCTTAGATCAATGAGCAAATGAAGAAGTGACTGAGTGGAATAATTCATAGTAAAGTCATTTTTATGTTTTGACTCTCTTTGTCTTCTGGAGAGCAGATAAGCACTAGGACATCCTATTAAATTGAGTATCCAACATCCTGTCCTTAGGATCCCCGGTGCCCATCATGGGAGGGAGGCTGAATTAAAGGTATGAAATAAAAAATCCCTGGTTATGAGACATAATTTCCCAGCCCTCCTGGAATGAAAGACAGGCCCTAGAAATCATGGCCTGTGGGTAGATCATAATCTCTTGGGGAGCTGGTCGTTCTGGAATCTCTTTCCTTCTATACTACATGCCCCCAGGCCACCTGCCTGGTCCTCCAACCCCCTTGCAGACAAATCTATCTGTGATTTATGTGTCTCCTGACCTGAGTTATGTACTCCTGTGGTGTCAATGCATACACATTTCTTCTCTGTCCTTTGCTGGCGAGAGCCTTTGACAGGAATTCTGTGGCCAGTGTCCTCATAGACTGAAGTAGATTTCTTCATCCACAGCTTCTCCCTGTAGCCTTGGGCTGGGAGACAGCATGCTCTTGTAATGATGGCAGATTGGTGTTGGTGTGTGAGGACAAAAGCTTGTGGGCCTCGGTCTCAGGGCCACTGTTTAGGGCTTTTGCGTCAGTTAGGGGTCAGAGATAAAAAGTGGGTGAGTTCCAGAGCTTTGCATGGGCCCAGACCCCAAAGCTGCATGTTAACTGTCCCAGGAGGGCAGAAGAGATGCCTCCTCACGGATGCCAGCTGGAGCCACAGAAACCGTTTCCACATGAAAAATCGAGAAGTTGAATGCATGACATGTTAAGCCCTGCGGCTGACTTAGGCATTCATTTCAGATCAAGATTATGTAACATGAATAACAATCAGAGTTTGGCATATTGCGAAGTCTTGCCAATTAAATCACCTCTAATAATAGCTAATATTTTATTGGATGCTGCTTGCCCTGTGCTTACACTCCACAGGCATGATTTGATAGATCTCAACAACCCAAAGAGTAGACCATTGTTAGTGCTACTCTCATTTTATAGTTAAAGACACCAAAACTCAAAATGGCTCACACATGGTTTCCCAAGCATTGGTGGTGGGCCAGGGATCTGATCCCAAGTCCGTGTGACTCCCAAGACTCTGTATTATTCGGGCAGAGAACGAGAAGCCCAGATTTGGTTAGCCCAGCCGCTTAACCCATTAAGGTTAAAAGCCAGGGATTTCCAAGTCACTGAATTACACCAGAGCTTCTCAGCAAGTTCTAAGAATGCAGATGCAGGCATCTCATTAGGGGAACCTCTCACAACCAGTTGTCTGAGCAAACAACCTACCCTCCCCAACCAGCCAGGCAGGTGTGTCTACCTCTCCCATCCCTATGCGCACCTATTCTAACTCTTTCAGGATTCAGAATGAATGAACTCCCTTCTCTTCCCTTCTTGAAAGACAAGCTAGCTCCAGCACCCAAAGCATCTATTGATTATTTAAGATCCTAAAGTCACCATCCAAGTACTTTCAGCACCCTGTACCCAAGGACAATTATATTCTTTGAACTTTAGTTACTTTCTCAGTAAAATTGGGGATCATATAACTTGGTCAGCTTTAGCAGTGCCAGATCTTCTAGAATAGTATGGTTCAACACAACTTCCTGCAATGATGGAAATGTTCTAAGTGTTCTTCTGTCCAAAATGGCAGCCACTAGCCATTGGCACTTGAGTGTGGCCTAATGTGACTAAGAAATTAAATTGTTAATCTGACATAGTTTGATAGATTTCCATTTATTTGTTTTATTTTAAGTAGACTCCACACACAATATGAGGCTTGAACTCACAACCCTGGGATTAAGGGTCATATGCTCTACCAGCTGAGCCAGCCTGGCACCCTGATAGATTTCAATTTAAATAGCCACAGGTGGCTAGTGGGTATTATATTGGATACTGCCATTCTAGAATTAATATTACGATAACCTCTGAGTCCCACAAAATATGGAAGCCTATTCTGTATTATCAGTAATATTACTATAATAACCAATAGGACACACCAGGTTGGCCTGAGGTGTTGATGCATCAGCCATCCAGCAAAGCCAGGGGAAGTGGTGGGGCCGGGGGTGGGGGGAGGAAATATTCTCACAACAAACCAAAAAGCAATGCTCCCTGTGTAAACAGCTTCAAAACTACTTGCCTGGCTGCCCTGCGTGATGACCACTGTGCCCCTGGACCTTCTGTAAGCATTTGGTTGCCACCACAGCCTCTTACATTGGTTCGTGTATTTTTTTTAAGTTTCCGTGTTAACAAAGCCATTAGCACAGCAGCTCTCTAAAGCAAAATCATGATTCTCATTTCCTAGACCAAGACATTGAAGTTCGCAGAGTTAAATGACTTCTTTGAACCATAGAAAACTGTCATTCCAAACCACAAGGCTCAAGGCAATTAGCCTATCCTCCCACATTTAGAAATGATGGAAACCTGAATCTGTGACCCTTTTATTTTTATTTTTTATTGAAATATAATTAATAGAATGTTATATTTGTTTTAGGCATCCAACATATTGACTCAACGGTACCATACATTACTCAGTGCTCACCATAAGTGCGGTCACCATCTGTTGCCACATAACATTATTGCAATATTATTGACTGTATTCCCTATGCCATACTCTTCATCTCTGTGACTTATTTACTTTATAATTGGAAGTTTGTACCCTTTAATCCTCTTTATTTCACCCATCCCCCCACCTGCTTTCCCTCTGGCGATCACCAGTTTGGTCTCTGTATTCAAGAGTTTGATTTTTGGCACATTTTTTTGTTTCTTTCTTCATTTGTTTTGTTTTTTAGATTCCACATTTAAGTGGAATTGTATGGTATTTGTCTTTCTCTGCCTGACTTCACTTAGGATGTAATACTCTCCAGGTCCACCCATGCTGTGGAAAATGGCAAAACCCTTTTGGATAGGTAGGCTGTCTATACCTTCGTGTCCTACAAATGTTTACTGAATACACAAAGCATAGGGACAAGCTCCAGGCCTGAGCGAAGAACAGATGGAGCCTGGTTCAACAGAAGGGAGAGAGTGTGGGCATGTCACACTTGGTACCGTAGGGACCCTTTGTGGGGCTCTGTTCAATTCCCCTATGCTGTGTGACCTCCAACACATCTCTCTACCTTTCTGGCTTTGGCGACCCTCTCTGGACAATATAGGTGGGTATACCAAGTGTCTCTAGGGACTCAGAAGCCTAGGACTTGAGAAAGTAATATAGTGCTTGCTGCTTGCCATGTGCCTGGCACCGTGCACCAGAGAGATACAGGGAGACAAGACTGCAAGAAGTTTTGTTCATTGGTCCTCACCATCTGCAGAGTCTCCTGACCTGTGGACCTGTGTGTAGAGGGGACATACAAGGACATGGATTCACCATCTTAGGCCTGCCAATTCAAGCTGTGTGACCTTAAGTAGGTCACATAATCTCTCTGAACCTTAGTTAGGTCAATTATAAAGTAGGGAAACCACCAACACCCACCTCAGAAGTTGGAGTGAGGACCACATGAGACAACCAAGTTGTGCCTATCTGTGATATTTGTACCATGAATGTCACTTCCTTCCCCTTCCCTTTCTCAGCCAACTGAGAGAGAGAGCACCCATTGTCTGCCAAGAAGCTTCTGTCATCAGTCTAGATTCACTACAGATTCCCGCCTAGCCTGTCTCCATCCCTAACCTATGCTTCCATGCTTCCAAGCCCTGCTCGATGCCCCAAACATACCAAACCTGCCTAGGGAGGCAGGAGATCGAGATAAGAGGAGAAACTCAGGTCAAAATGACTGGGAGTGAGTCCCCTTCCCTCAGGATCAGATCCTTGGCCAAAATTTCCCCCTACTTGGCCCTGACAGGCTGGAAAGCTGCACTTCTAAAGGTTCCACCCAAAGATCCCACTCATACATCATCCTTCAAGCAGGAACAGCTCCCACAGCTACAAGAGAGAGACATCTGTCCCTCTCCTTCCCACCAACACCCAGAATGAGCCTAATTAGACAGTATCTTCTTTCAGCTGCCACTGTGATCAGTGCCACGGAAGTATAGAAACAGGGTGGCTCCAGGCACAGATGCCCAGAAATGCCACACATTCCCCTACCCCAGGGCCACAGGCACCTTGGCCAGTGTCAAGAGTCTGGAGTCAAACTGCAGAGATCTGTTGAGGGCACAGTGAGATGAGATCAGGATAAGAACTGTTTTTCTGGAAGGAAGTAAACATTTTCTCAAAATGGGCTCTGAGCCAAGCTAACTTTTGAAATTTTATTCCTGAATTTTGGATCTCTGATGAGAAATTATATCAGTCAGGGTCTTGGCAGGAAACAGAAGCTCACTCAGCTGGTATTTTTGAAGAGATATTTAATGAAGGGACTAGGGTGGCACATAGGGGTGGGCAGGATTCAGAGAGCCCACAGGGTATGTTGAGGCACCCAGGGATCAGTAACAGCAGGAATATGGGACCAACCTTAATCCTAAAGGGACAGGGAAAGAAAAAGCTACTATCAGAGTCTGTTTAAGAATTGGAGTCTGGAAGGGGGCCACCTACATCCACTGTAAAACCAAACCAAAGCAAACTTCTTTCCTCCCAGTGTCCAACTTTCCCACTGGCTGAACTCAGACAGAAGTCAGAGGTCAAGAGCCCTGAAGGTGCAGCCCAGAGGAGCAGGTCCTAGGGCATAGAGCAGAGCAGGGAAGGAATGAAGATGGAAACAGACAGATGAAGAGTATCCAGGGCAGAGGAAAAAGCTCTTGGTATCATATCTCAACACTTTCATGTATTAACTAAGTAACACCCATCAAATTCCTTACTTTTTCTTGACCCTCAGTATCTTTATCTATAAATGCATATCACCTGGTTTAGAAAGTTTCTAAAGCACTTTTATAAAAGCTAGCACAGAAAAGTCAGAGAATTAGTGATACAAAGGTGGTTGGAAAATCATAGGCTCTGGGTTCAAATACCTGAGTTTCCTATCCTGGTTCCATCAGTCCTAGTGGTGTGACCTCAGGAAAACAACTCAACCTATGTGAACCCAAGTGCATCACCTACTAAACAGATATTGTAAGAACACCTCCTTCAAAGGGCAATATATGTAAAGTGTTTAGCACAGTACCTAACACAGAGAGTGCCAATAACTTGTTGACATTGTTTTTCTAGTTGATAAAAATTGAGTAAAAAGTACCTCTCAGGTATGGCTAGAGGCATGTACTTCCCTCATCCTGACTTTGCTTCCCCTAGGAGGGGGTGCTAAACTTAAATTTCTGTGCTATCCACTCAGCAGAGCCTCTCTCCTGCCTATGATTGTTTACAACCTCAGACTTCCAGGCCCGGGAAAGATATAACTTCCCATAAACTTGGCTCCCACCCTCCACAATTCTACTGTTCCTCCACTGAGAGAGGAGAGCTGCACTCAGCTGATGGACTGTGGAAGGAGGACCAGCTAGATGAAAGGACACTTGTCCCTTCTGCACCTACAACAAAGGTGATGATCTCCCTAAATCATGATGAAGCTGGAGAAACAGCCCAGAAAACCCAACCTGCTGCCCCAGCACCTGGCACAGGGCCTCAATGATACATCTGAGCACCCACAATGTTCTAGGCCCTGGGTGTACTTCATCAAACAAATCAGACACTTCATGCCCTCTTGATGCTTGCAGACTGGCAGAAAAGTTATGAATTCTACAAACACAAATTTTCACAAATGAGATACAGCTGTTGTGGAACGTAATATAGGAGATCCTTGCTGATTAGGATATATAAGGTTGCAAAGGATCCTTTCCCCATGATTAATAGAAGAAAACATCAGAAAATCCAGATATAATACTTCTCCTTATCATCACCAGAGTGGTGGATGCAACAAAGTTTAAATGAACCAAATTCCAGAGAGGCATTGCCCATCATCGCTGAGGAAATAGCACCCACCATCCTCATACCTGGCATCTGTAGCCCAATCTGGGTATATGCAGACAGAGCAGGAGGAGGCTTGCCATAGGCAGAGGAACTTTGCTGAAACAAGGATAAACTAGCAAACTTTAAGTGACAATGTGGGCTGGAATGACAGATTGGAAGAGTCCAAATGCAATAATAAATCTCTCGGGCAAACAGTTCTCTCCCACAGGAATTGTGCTGAGTAAGCAGCTGTGGGAGTGGAGCTGGAAAGCAGGCATGGATCTTGCCATTTTGTGCAGTGCTTGGGTTGAATCTAGAGATGACTTGAAACTAACCAAAGCTGTAAACCAAGACCCTTCTATCCCTAATCCTGATAAGATCAAAGAACCTGTCTCTCAGCAGGTGGCAGTGTAGAAAATTCAATATCGGGATGATAGAAAAAGAGAGACCTCTGCTAGCTCCTTTGAGATAATAGGTAAACTAAAATAAATTAATTAGGTTTCATGTCCTCCCAGCTCAGCTTCATCATGATGGGATCCGAATGATCACCTCTTACCCTAGCTTCCCAACATGGAAAAGTGATATGCCCTCCCTGGAAAAACAAAACAAAATACATTGTCTAGTTCACCCTCTATAGTTCTTTTTATCAAAATGTCCAACATAGAACTTAAAATTACAAAACAATGCAAAGAAGCAGTAAATGTAACCCATAATTAAAAGGAAAGTTAGCCAATGTAAATAGACCCACAGAGACCCAGACCCAGGAATGAGCAAACAAGGACTCTAAAATAATTATTATAAACATGTTAGAGATGTTTAGACAAAAATCTGGCAGAATGAGTGAACAGATAGGGCATTTGAAGCTAAAGGAGAGATTTATAAAAACAAATTGGAAATTCTAGAACTTGAAAACACCATATCTGAAATGAAGAATTCAGTGAATGGGCTTAACAGCAAACTGGACTCAACAGAAGAAAGAGTCAGTGAATTCAAAGAGCAGGCCAGACAAATACCCAAACTGAGACAGAGAGAAGAAAATATGGAGGCAGAGAGAGACAGAGAGAGACACTTGTAAAATTACATCTAATGATCTAACATATGTATAATTGAAAAAGAAAGTAGAATGTAACTCACATGCATGTTCCCATCTCGGATCTTTAAATGTGCTATTCCTTGTGCCTACATATATCATTCTATCACATTCTTCAAGGTGTTGTTCAAATTTTTCTACCTCAGTGAGGTGTTCTCTGACCACCCTATAAAAAATTTATTTTCACCTGCTCTCCCACTCAGAGCTGGAATTCCTTCTCCCCCTTTTTGCTTTATTTTCTTTAACTCCTATGACCATTAATAAACTATATGTTTTATTTATTTGTTAGTTACTTTTATCATCTGCTGGAACATATGTTTCCTGAGGGCAGGCATTTTTATCTATTTTGTTCACCAAGAACATCCATAGTAGGTACTCTATAAATATTATTGATCAAATAATAGTGAGATTTAAGCCTCTTCAAAAATGAAAGAAGGCATGAAGAAGAACTTTCAGCTGTAATGGAAAAATGAGCAATTAGACAGATCTCTCTTAAATGCAAGTGACAGAGATCTAGTTCAAAATAGCCTTAGCAAAATCTATAATGTACTAAGTTCATGTAACTGAAAGGTGTGTAGTTTCATCCTTTAGGCATGACAACATCTAGTTGCTGAAGTGATATTGCAAGAAATGGTCTCTCTTTGTCTCTGGGTTCTGTTTTCCCCAGTGTGAGTTTCATTCTCAAGTAGGTTTTCTCCAGCAGGTAGTAAAGAAGAACCCAGGAGCTCCAGCTCTGTGTGCTTTTAACTTACCCACTCAAGGAGAAGAAAACTTCTTCCCCAATAGTTCCAGGAAAAACCCCAGTGCTGGCTAATTGGCCAGGCTTGAGTCATATTCATCTCTGGATGGACTCACTTTGGTGAGGGAGATATAGAGCACTGATTGCTCAGACCTGGGTTGTGTGACCACCCTTAAAATTGGAGCATGGGCTTACTCTTATCAGACCACACAGCCTGAAAGCAGGGACTCCTCAAAGGAAAATCAATGTGCAATCTCTTGAAAAGAGAAGAAATGCAGGGCAGATAAAAAACACATGTCTACTTATGTAAGCATCATTTGGAGTGCAGGATAGGATAAGCAAGAGTGTACCAAGAAAATGCCTGAGGCCAGGGAAACTGTGAAGCATTTCAGGAAAAGAAAGAAGTTAGAAAGAGCCAGGAAGGAGTGACTAGAAAACAAGGAGGTAAACAGAGGCTTAACCTTTCAGAGCTTTATAAATCAAGTCTAGAAGTTTTGATGTAATACTAATAGCAAAGGGAAGCCCTTGAAACATTCCAAGCAGGAGATTTAATGTCAACCTGTTTTAAAGACATCCCATTAACTACCCTCCTTGGGCGGATCAGGCAGGAATAAGACTGGAGCTGGACATGCATTAAATGTTATGCTGAGTGAAGTAAGTCAATCAGAGAAGGACAAACATTATATGTTCTCATTCATTTGGGGAATATAAATAATAGTGAAAGGGAATATAAGGGAAGGGAGAAGAAGTGTGTGGGAAATATCAGAAAGGGAGACAGAACATGAAAGACTCCTAACTCTGGGAAACGAACTAGGGGTGGTGGAAGGGGAGGAGGGCGGAGGGTGGGGGTGAATGGGTGACGGGCACTGAGGGGGGCACTTGACGGGATGAGCACTGGGTGTTATTCTGTATGTTGGCAAATTGAACATCAATAAAAAATAAATTTATTATTAAAAAAATGTGACCACTGTCCATAGGAGGAAGATGATGGAGATCTATGAAGGTGACAATTGGGATGGAGAAAGTAACAATATTTGAGAGACAATTGGAAATACAATTCAAGCATTCTCTAAACAGATTAAGATTTATGAATAGCTTTCAAAGCCTTGCCTCTCTTAGCTGTCTGCTATTCTCTGCTCCTCTGACTTAGGTTATAAGAAGTCTTGGTAGAAAGGCAATGTTCCTATCTCCTTCCCTTCCTCTCTCCTCCTCCAACCCCACTCCAGGACAGATCCAGCCAAGCTTTCCCAGCAGTGAGCCTTTGCTGTGAAATCATATGTAGATGAGCTGTATAAAATTGTGTGGATAACAAAGGTAAGTGAAGAGAGCTCATGCTGGCACCACCTGGGGCAAGCACATTGCCCTAGAGTCAAACAGAGTCAGGTTTTATTCCTGCCTTTGCCACTTATTAGTTGTGTGCCCATGAGCAAGTTACTTAACCTCTCTGAATTTCAGCTTCCTCATTTGAAAAATGAATAAATGACATTAGCCCACAGAGAAGTTATAAGATTTAAAATGATTTTGTGCTTCTGAAGGCCAGGAACAGTGCCCGGCACACAAAGTAGCTCAACTGAGACGGGTTCCATTTTCCACCCTATCCTTCATCCTTAGGTGCCTAAGGACTTATTCGCACCTATTTCCCTTTTTGACAGCAATCCTTCATAATGCCCTAGTTTTGTGATATAATTTTGATAAATTAAGTGCAAATACTTGAGAGTCATCTAATTCATTGCATTCAGCTTCAATGACAATTACTAAGTGTCCCAAGTCTCCTGCCAGGACATTGTAGCTGTTGGGTAGCCTCAGGGTATTGATTAGATCCTACTGGACCAGCAACTCATATGTTTGGGCTAGTAAGGAGGAAATGTCATTTGGACAATAGAAAGTTAATATACCTCTTTGGTTGTTTGGGGCATTGGTTAGACCCCCAGACATAAAACAAATTACTGTCATTCCCCCAGACACAACCAGCTCCCCACTACCCATTTTTACTCATACACAGTACTTACTCAGCACTAGTCATCCCCACTACAGCTGGTGACTAAACAGTGCAAAGGAAGTAAGAAAAAAATAACTCAAAACCCTTGAGTGTGAGTATAACCCATGACTTGCTTCCAACCAATAGAATATAGCAAAAGTGATATATGTTTACATATAACTGTTTATGTGATTATGTTGCATTAGATTAGCACTCATCTTGGTAAAATCTCTCACCCTCCTGCTGGTTTTGAACAAGCAAACAGCCATGTTAGGGCATGTTATGTGTCAAGGAACTAAAGAGAGGTTCTAGGAGCTGAGAGCAGCCTTTATCAAGAGCCATCAAGAAACAGAAGTCCCATGTCTCATAGCTCAAAACACCGAAATCTACCAAGAGCTATATTAGTTTGGAAGTGGATCTTTCCTCAATCAAGCATCAAGATGAGAACCCAGCCCTTCCACTACATTAATTACAATCTCCCAAAACACCCAACTGAGCCATGTCCAGACTCCTAATCCACAGAAACTGCAAGATAATAAATGTGAGTTGTTTTAAACCACAAGTGTATAGTAATACTGTTACACAGCAGTAGAAACCTGATTTATAAGGTAAGTGCTAAATGAATGAATTAATGGCTCAGAGAATGAAAACTTCGAAAAAAAATTCTAATAAGGAAAGGGGCAGACCAAGACCATTTGATTCAACACAAAATATTTATTTTAAGCTCTATTTATGCAGAATATTAGCTAATTATGTTGAGTGCTGGTGGGGATAGTTCATTAGTCAGGGTATGCAAACCACTATAACAATAACCCCAAAACATTAACAAGGTTTATAACACACTAAAGACTTATCTCTTCCTCTTATCAGAATCCAAGGTGGGTTGTAGAGGAGTAGAAAGGGAACTGACTTCCAACCACTCCATGCAGTCATTCAGGGACCCAGGTTTCTGCATCTTGTGGCTTCTCCATCCCCTAGGCCTCAGGTCTTCCCCTGGGTCTTCCAGCTGGCAGACAAGAGAAAAGAGAACACATGGAGAAGCATATGGTATCTTTTTAGTTAGGGGCAAGTTCTGAAAGTAGACAAGTCACTTCTGTCCTCATCCCTTGGCCACAATTCAGTCACAGGGTTTCACCTGACTGCAAGGGATGCTGACAAGTGTCATCCAGCTCATGTCCACAAGGAAAAGGGAAGGCTTTGGTGAACCCACACTCATCTCAGCTCCAGAGGGGAAGAGTGAATATACAAGGATAATTAAGCACAGTCTTGACCTCAAATGATTCATAATATACTGATGAAAACAAGCAAGTAGCAACTAATTATAACACACAGCCCAATAGGAAATACTCTTTTTTAAAACTTTTTAATGGAAGTTCAATTTGCCAACGTATAGTATAACACCCAGGAAATACTCTTAAGAGAGGCAGAGAGAATGAGAGACAACCTGATGTAATAAAGACTAAACTCTACCTTTTGTTGACTTTTGATCCAGATCTATTTACTTACCTTTTCCGAGCTTCTGTTCCCTCCCCTATAAAGTGGAAATAATATTGCCTCCCTCAAAAGTTTGCTGCACAGATGAGATAATCCATGTAAATAAAATGTTTAGCATCGTATCTGACACGCAGCAAAGATTCTACAATAGCTATTATTGCAAATTATCATCATCGTTATGATTATTGTACATTGCTGGGACCCAAAAGGATTTGGAAGTATTTCATAAAGTATAACGAGTTTTTCTCTGTGCAGCAGATGGTTGTTTGGTTTTTGTTTCCCCCCCCCCCCCCCCGACATGCTTTGGAAGCTCAGAATAAGAAGGGATTCTGACCTTTGAAGATTAGAATGGGCTTCCTGGAGGAGGTGGCATTTAAAATGCAAGCTTTGAAAGATCAGAACCATCTTCATGCCATGGGCTATTTCCTGACATCCAGAACAACCATCTTCTGCATCCCAGAGAAATACAGACTGAGTGGGAAAGGATGAAGCTCACAGAATTCAGGAAAGATTAAACAGTGACAGTGGCACATCTATCACCTCTTGATTCAAGGCAGGGACCCTGCTCCCTCCATCTTTTCTGTAGCTTGGATGATTTAAACAGGTATTTTAAAAGAAGCACCAGGTGATGTAGCAGGTAATAAAATTATGCAATTCATTTCCCTGGGGGGCTGCGTGGTGTAACTCTTAAATCATTTCCCAAAAAGCTTAGTTAAATTCATGTGTGATTGATTCCTAATGGATTATCAAAGCCTGTTAGGAAGCACATTCTTAACTTTAAGTTTGAAGTCTTAGAAAACAGGTGTACCTTCCTATGATACTTCTCTCTGCATCTCTGTCATAGACAAAATATTAGGCTGCATATATTCCTGGGTTGACTTACTGTGAAAATTCAATTAGAGAATCCTGCAAGGAGCTGCCTGAAATAGCACTTGGGACCAGGAAGGGCTAGTCCAGGGCACCTGTGCCATAACTCCTCACAACAGATTCAAGGCAGGCACCACCAGCCCATCACAGCACCATCACCCACTGAGCTCTATAATAGCTCCAGACTCTGCTAGCACAGCCCCTGGTGGAGCCCACCCCTTTATGTTACATGAAAACAAGACCCAGGTCATAGAAACAATTAGCCCAAGATGTTTGCCCCAGAGTTACCCCTTTAAAATCTCTAGCTTGGGGCACCTGAGTGGCTCAGTCAGTTAAGTGTCTGCCTTTGGCTCATGTCATGATCCCAGAGTCCTGGGATTGAGCCCCACATCGGGCTCCCTGCTCAGCAGGGAATCTGCCCCTCCCCCTTGCTTGTGTTCTCTCACATTCTCTCTCTCAAATAAATAAAATATTTTCTAAAAAATAAAATGTCTAGCCCAGCCATTTAGTATGGGGAGCCAATAAAATCCAGATGCCAATCAAGTGTCTATGCCTCTAGGCCATGCGATCAAGAGAAGGCAGTCCTGAAGCCCCTTCCCACCTTCTTTATTCATAAATCTGCTATATGCTTTATGTAATGGAGGTCTGGGCTTAGGAGACAATTGTACATGAGAGTCAGGAAGAAGAGGAAGAGGGAGGATGACATGGAGGAAGAAGGAGTGGGTGGGAAAGGCGAGAATCATGTCTGCATTCCAGTTTTTGATGTTTGACATTTTACAAACACCTTTATATCCACTGTCATTGTATTTAACTCTTATATATCCCCAGCTTCATAAAGAATGGAAAAATGAGGCTTGTGGTGGTAAAGTGACTGCCTAAGACCATATAGCTCTAAAGTGGTGAAGCTAAGACTCAGATCAGGCCTCCTGTACCAACTGAGCTCATTCTCCTCTACCACCAACTGGAATTCATTTGGAAGGAAATCTCTTTCTTTCTCTATATCTCAGACGCCCCAGTCCTCCACATGGATTGAGAGAGCAAATCAGCCCAACTAGACCCTGCCCCCTGATAGCATTATTCCCTTGGCTCATGCTATTCCATCCCTGGCTCTCCTGCTGCCCAGAGAATGAAGATGTATTTGCTGATGCGCTAGCAGAGAATGTCAGTCTGTGACAGCTGAGGGTAGCACTCAGGATACCAGATGTCCACTGTCTCCCAGGCCAGATCCCTGTCCCTCTCTAATGTTGGTGCCACTAGAAATAACCTAATTTACCAACTGCCTATTATTGATTCACCCAACAAATATTTATTGAGTGTTTACCATGTACTGGGCACAGGGCCAGGCCCTGGGGACACAGCAGTGACAAGCCAGTTCATGGAGTTGATATTGTAGGGGGAGAGGATAAGTAATGAACATGTTTATAAATAAATGCAGAAAATCATTTCAGAAGTAACAAATATGATAACCAGGGTCACCTGAAGGATAGTAACTGGAGAATTTAGTAGGGATGGTCTACTTTATATAAGCCTCCTGACAAGGTGACTTCTAAGTCAGGGCCTGAAGGATAAAGAGGAGCCACCTATGTAATAAAGAAGAGAGAAGAACATCCGACGTGTATGGAAAGTCAAGTTGAAGGCTTTGAAAGAGGAAAGTCTTTGTGAAAGGAGTAGAAGGCCAGAGGGAAGCTAGGGCAAGAGTTGTTAGCCCATCTGAAAGATGAGCAAAATGAGGCCCAGAGAGTTAGAGCAGCTTGCCCAAGATCTCACAGGAATTTTTGTGGGGCATGAATTACACAGACAAAAGGATTATGATGTTGTAAACAGTGGCCTGTGTCTTTGTAGATGACCAGCCTCTCTGAAAACTCCATATTTACCTCTTCCCCTTACCCTGTGCCCTATCAGATCCTAATCTTCCCACAGCAACATCATAATCAACCCCCAGGCACCTGCCTGCAGGATCGCCAGCTGGAAATGGCATTCTGGGCTGAGGTGGGCCACTTGAAAGGAGGGGAGCTGCTTTCTGTCTGCAAACGTCCTTCTCCAGTGGGGAGAAAAGCTGAGGAGGAAATAACAGTGAATGACATGATCTACGAGGCAGGTGGCTGGTTTGTTTTTCCAAAACCATCAGCTAATCTAAGGAGCTGGGCTAGGATTCCAGCTCATGATGTCTTTTGGGGGAAAGCCCTCTGTGTTCTGTTCATTGTGGTTCAGCAAACTATTCCCTGAACAATTATTTTAGCCCTTGCTCTAGATTCATCTCTAACCTCGATAACAATGCCTGCACCCAGTCAGCCCTGAATACATATCAGTGGAATGAGTGGATGGGTATTACACAGTAAGAGAAGGATGCAAACATCTATAATCACAGTGACTCATTCATCTAGTTATTATTTACCAATAAACACTGCATGCCATATGCATGTCTAGGACTCTGCTAGACATAAAGTGGCAGTGTATGAAAGATGGAAAAGATATGTGTTTGATGATTCACTCATTCACCTATGTTGGGCTCCTGGATTAACATTTTGGAATGCTTTATATGCACATGGATTTAAAAGGCTTTGGAGCCAACTCTGAGTTCAAATTAGGCCTAACCATCTGTATACCCTTTGGCAAGGGACTTAACCTCTTTTTCTCCATCATAAAAGTAGGAATAATAATAATACATTTTGTCCTGGGGTGCCTGGCTGGCTCAAGCAGTGGAGAGTGCTGCTCTTGATCTCAAGATTGTGCGTTCAAGCCCTACATTGGGGCATGGTACCTACTTAAAAAAATACATTTCATCCTGTCTCGTATAGTAACATGTGAAGGAGGATGAGTAGAGATCCTAGCACATGATAAGTGCTCAATAAGTAGTAACTAGTCTCATTATTATGATATATGTTATTTCTGACTCTGCTATCAATACCTTGCAGTAGAGATTTTGTCCCCATTTTACAGACCTGAAAGTTGTAGAAAGTAACATGCCAAATATCTTGAGGAAGTAGAATTGAGCTTGAGCCTTTGCTATCCATGGCATTGATCCCCTCAAACTCATGCCTTTTGATTCCAAGTAACGGAGGTTTATTAGACTTTTCAGTGGAAATTTTCCCATTTGATGCTCACTTCATGTTTGGGGTCACTGAGACTATATAGATTAAGAGAGTTGCCCACAGTCAACACTCTTGCTGGAGCTGGGATTCAAACCAAACTTGTCTGGGTCTGAGATGCTCACTGTATGTCAGACAAGGTGCTCAATCCAAGATGTGAATTAAATATGGCCCAGGCCCTGTCCTTGAGGACACTCAGCCTATGGAAGAATGGACAATTAGAATGGAGATGCGTCTCCTGAGAAGAAAGACTCCTGGAGAATTGACTCTGTCTTCACAAACAAACGAAGGCTTGGGGCATCTGGGTGGCTCAGTCGGTTAGGCATTGACTCTTGATTTCAGCTCAGGTCATAATTTCAGGATCATGAGATTGAGTACCATGTTAGGTTCCACACTGGGCATGGAGCCATCTTGAGATTCTTTCTCTCCCTCGCCCTCTTCTCCCTCCCTCCCTCTACTCTCTAAAAAAGAAAGAAAGAAAGAAAGAAAGAAAGAAAGAAAGAGAGAGAGAGAGAGAGAGAGAGAGAGAAAGAAAGAAAGAAAGAAAGAAAGAAAGAAAGAAAGAAAGAAAAAGAAAGAGAAAGAAAGAAAAAGAAAGAAAGAAAGAAAGAAAGAGAAAGAAAGAAAGAAAGAAAGAAAGAAAGAAAGAAAGAAAGAAAGAAAGAAAGAAAGAAAGAAAAAGAAAGCAGATGAAGCCCTGTTCTTTGGAAAGGGAAGGAAGCATAATAAAGCAGCATAACACATAGCCACTGGAGTCAGGCAAATCTGGGTTCAAGCCCACCTATGCCACTCTCAAGCCTTGTGAAATTGGGAAAGTGATTCAATGTCTCCAAGTCTCAGTATCCTCCTCTCTAAAATGGACATAACAACACTTACCTTCATAGGGGGCTTCCAGCCAACCGGAAGTGGGCTCCATCCCTAGAGTCTCACTCCTTCCCAGAGGACAGAAGTCAAAGGATGGCTAAACCATACTTTCCATGAGGCAGCGACACCATGGATCTCATTTCCCGTGGTGTTCCCTGTGGCTGGCATATAGCCCAGGCACCATGTCAATAGAGAGGTGGGTCAGGTCAGGCATCTAGGCAAAGAGGAAAAGCACAAGAAAAAATCATGGAAATATGAAACAAGGGAGAGTGTCCAGAAAATTGAAAATAATATAACTAATAAGTATGGCTGCACCTATGAAGGTATAGGGGAAGCTAGACAGGGGCCTTTACAGAAGAGAAGGAAGGAGCCTGTAGGCCATATGAAGGACCTGCTCCTTCCTCCCTGGTTCCTTACCTGGGAGTTGTGTGTCAAGTTTGTTCACCCCTACATTTCTTACAAGAGATCTGGGCTGGACACTTTGAATTGTCAACCCAAAGGCTATTTGAAACCAATTTATCCTTGCCTTCCTCTATCACAGAGGTTGAAAAGCTAAAATAACCTATGTGCCACCTGCCTGGAGAGCTATATACACAGTTGTGTCCCGTGAGAGGTAGCAGAAGCCCCATGGGGATCTTTTCCTTTCTAGGAGAAGTCATGTGTGCACAAGTGTATGTGTGGGTCTGTGCATGCATGTGGGTGTCCATGCAGGAGGGTGTGCATGAGTATGTGTGTTTCCCCCTTTTTGCTCTTTACCCCTATCCTCTTCTTTCTTTCCCTTTCTTTCCCTTTCTTTCTTTCTCTTTTTCTTTCTTTCTTTCTCTTTACTTTTTTCTTTCTTTGTTTCTTTTTAAGAGAGAGAGAGAGAAAGTACGAGCCAGTGGGGAAGAGGTAGAGGGAAAGAGAGAATCTCAAGCAGGCTCCATGCTGAGCACAGAGCCATATCCAGGGCTCGATTCCACAACCCTGAGATCATTACCTGAGCCGAAATCAAGAGTCAGACACCCAACAAAATGAGCCACCCAGGTGCCCCTGACCCTATCTCCTTCTAAGCCACTAGAAGACTCCAAAGGACATAGTAGCCACTGGGCAGCTATGAGGTGACAAGCATGAAGGTGTGTGTCTCTCTAGTATGGGAAGAGGAGCACTTATTCTATTTGATAATGTTTTATTTGTCTAAGTCACGCTAGGGGGTTTTCTATCATTTGCAGCCAAAAGCAATCCTGGTATATATAAGAATTTGCTAGCCATCCTAGGTAGCCTTCCTAGGTAGCCTTGCTCTGGACAGATCTTTGCTGGTTTCCTTGTCTCCTCATCTTCTCCTTAGGCCAAGCTTCTAGGAATTTCCAACTGGAGTCATTGAGATACTCCCCTGTCTTACACACACACACACACACACACACACACACACACACACACACACAAGAGATTTAGGCTTTCCTTCTAAACCATGATCCTGTCCTCAGGACCAAGATATTTCCTTTTGCCTTCTGACGAGGGCACAAGGAATAATTTCCTTATCAGGGTGAGACCAAGGTAGAAGTGATTTATAATGATGTGGCCTCAATTTTGTGATTTTATCTAATGCTGTTTCAGGTCCCCGGCTTCCCGGCTGCTCCGTCTGCCATGTTGAAAACACCACAAGTCCTGAATATCAGGCTTTGAAGGGGCCTTCCGGGAATCATGCTGTGGCAAGAGCAAATCTCAATATGTTTATCCTTATGCTTTTTCTTTTCTGCATTGCCTTGAGGATAATTAGGATTATGATGGCCTTTTTACTGTTATCTCTTTTACTTCCTCAATGAGCTCTTTAGCACCAAAGAGACAGACCCAAGGGAAGCTGGACATGGAGCTTATGCTGTAACAATAGACAGAGGACAGAGAGAAACAGAAAGAACAGAGAGGACCAGACCACCTTGTCACCAGGGAGACCAGAGGAGGGTTCCCTGGTGTCAGGAAAAATTTACAAAGACATGGAAATGAACAAAATCAAGTACCTGGTGTCCTTTTAGAGGAGGTCTGGGTATTATCTAGTAGACCTAGAGGGATTGTCTGCTCCTACCAGGATGAACACCTTTGACAGATTTCAATCAACTAGGCTATTTTATAGTTCTGTCAAGATAAAAATTGTAGAAAACTCATAGTAATGCAAATGACTCTTGTCCATAGCAATGAAAATGAATTTTATCAGTAGAGATATAATTGATTTCTACCTGGTAGGGAAATAATAATTCTAGCCCAATAGCATTATTGCCCAATAGCAGTGGTGCTCAGTGTCATTTGGGTACATCCTGGGGATTGCTCAAGATGCTTTCAGGGAGTCTGTTAGGTCAAAACTATTTTCATAATAGCAAGGCATCATTTGCCTATTTTTCCTCTCATTTTCTCACAAGCATATAGCAGAGTTTCTTGCTATGATGTTACGATCATTGTTCTGATGGCTAATAGAATGTGTGCTTGTATACTTTTGTGTTTTAAATTTTTCTCAGTTTTAATTCCTAATATGGCAAATATTGCTAATATAACCCACATAAACAAATCTTTTTGAGGTCCTCAATAATTTTGAAGAGTGTAAAGGGGTCCTGAGGGACACTTGGCTGGTTCAGTCCATGGAGTGTGTGAGCTGGGGTTGTGAGTTCAAGCCCCATGTGTAGTGTGGAGTTTACTTAAAATAAAATTTTTTAAAAAGAGTATAAAGGGGTCCTGAGACCAAAACGTTGGGTAATTGTTGCCCTATAGAATATTAACAATTTTCTGTCATAGCATATTCATTTCCACATCCTTGATTAGAATGTGTGTGTATGTGCATGTGTTTGTACTGATTTTAATATCTTATTAGTCCCTTCATTAATTAATGAGTTAAATAAATTATTCACTTTATATCTGTACAAGGATCATATCTTTAACTTTTAAAAATTACGCTTTAACACTGGGCTTGAAGCAGAAGAGGGGGAGGTGAGGTGACTGGAGGAGAAGTTTGAGGGTCCCTGGCCAAATTGAGGACACCAGGCAGCTCTGAGATGGCTACCATACTCTCCCTGAGTCAAGCAGCCCAGAGCCATGTGGGAGCCAAGTCAACACCCCAAACTATCCCTCATTGCTCACGCCACAGCTGCACATGAACCAGGCACAGTGGTCCCATGTCACCCATGGACTGTCCTACAGCAGGACTCCAGCCCATGCTCTAAGACTGGCACAGCCCATCCAGAGTTTCCTGCGTGGAAATCCCTCTTTGCAATGGCCCTGTGTTTTTCTGAGTCCCTCCAAAACAAAGGTTGAGGTTCTAGACACCCAGAAGCCTGATGGTGATGTGAGGAGAAAATTCTACTCTTGGATCCTACTCCTTCTCCTGGTACTAGGCTAGGATTGAGCAATGTCGCACCATCTATCTCCATGGCCAAACCTTCAGAAAAGCCTGGGCATGCCCAAGGTGACACCAGTTGTCAGGGGAGATAGGAAAGGAAGGTGGGGACCCCACTTCCCAGCCCAGCACTCTTGCTACTGCTCCTCCACTGCCTCGTTATGTTGACAAATCTACTCCTTCCTGTGCTCCACTCCCCTGGGAATAAATACATTTATAAAGGTCTTCAGTGCTCCCAAGAGGAAAATGGGTATGGATTTTGTCCCAGACTGGCCTCTTGTCCTCACAGAGTTTCAGTGTCTTCCTCATCAGATTGTGGAAATGATGAGAGGAATAAACAACCCAAACAATGAGGGGCTCATAGTGGAAGCCAAATGAAACTTTGGTGACCCAAAATGCATTCCTATTTCAAACAGTCCCTGCTTATTGCTCTCCAACCTGAATGGAATCTGGGTGCTGGCCAGTAGCTGAGCAAGGTAATATGGGAGTGAGGAAGAGAAAAAGGGGTCCCTGCGAGTCAGTTGGAGGCAATGGTCCAGGAGGTTAAGGTCATCTCCTAAAGCCCACCAGGGCACGTGTACATGATATCCTCTAGCATAGCAGGTACGATGTTACAAATATGTGAGCACTCCCATGATCCCCTCCCTCTGGATGTTAACAGGGGAGGATTCTTGCCTGCAACCTCAGCCTACCCCATTCCTTCACTGGGTAGATTTAGGGTAAGGTGCAAAGCAGAGAGAATCCTAACAAAATCTGAGAAGCTAAAATAATCTATGTCGGGGTTGCCAACCCCTGAGCCAAATACAGCTCTCTGCCTGTTTTTTATACAGTCCATGAACTAAGAATGGTCTTTAAATTTTGAAATGATTGAAATGAAATCAAAAAGAGAATGCTATCTCATGACCCATGAAAATTATGTGAATTCAAATTTCAACATCCGTAAATAAATTTGCATTGGCCGACAGCCACACTCACGAATATGCTTACTGTCCAGGGCTGCTTTGGGGCCACAGTGACAGAACGGAGCAGTTGTGACCAAGGATACATGATGAGAAAGCCTAAGGAGTTTCATCCATAGTCCTTCACAGAAGTTTGCCAATCCAGATCTACATAATACCCCAAGGAAGAGGAAATAATGAACTGGGGCAGATCAAGAGTCAGGAAGAGCATAGGGGAGAGGGGGAGGCAAAGATATTTGGGGGTGAGGGGAGACTGCCACCCTCTTGATAAAGACACAGAAGGCGTTTGAAAGGACATTCAGAATAGTTTTGTGTTTTAAGAATATTCTTCATCAAAAGTCAGTAACAGGGCAGCCCTGGTGGCTCAGCGGTTTAGTGCCGCCTTCAGCCCAGGGCGTGATCCTGGAGACTGGGGATCGAGTCCCACATCAGGCTCCCTGCATGGAGCCTGCTTCTCCCTCTGCCTGTGTCTCTGCCTCTCTCTCTCTCTCTCTCTCTCTCTCTCTGTGTCTCTCATGAATAAATAAATAAAATCTTCAAAAGTCAGTAACATTTTTTGTTATGGATACAAATACACACAGTAAAAATATAAAAACATATATGAGAATAATATCCACTAAGTTCAAGATAGTGATTCCCTCTGGGAAAGAAAGGGGAAGATATGAGGAAAAGAGCAGGTGAAGCTCTACCTATAATGTATGACTCATTAAAATTTTTAAATTTGGGACGCCTGGGTGGCTCAGTGGTTGGGCATCTGCCTTCAGCTCAGGTTATGATCCTGGGGTCCTGGGATTGAGTCCTGCATTGGGCTCCCCACAGGGAGCCTGCTTCTCCTTCTGCCTGTGTCTCTGCCTCTCTCTGTGTGTCTCTCATAACTATATAAATAAAATCTTTAAAAGAAACTTTTTTAATTTAAATACCTGAAGGAAATAAACTGATAAGCAATAAAAGATGGAAAGATCATTTTGTAATAGAGATGAAACCGTTAGAATTGATTTTTTTAAAATTGTGCCTGGCATGAGGTACAAAAAGTATGAAAGGCCAAGCAAGAGATTCTTGGTCATAAGCTCTTTGAACACCAGTATTTTTATTGTTTTATTTGGTTTGGGATTTTGTTTGTTGTTGTGTTGGGTTTGGTTACTATAACAAGGACTACTATTTTGCCCTGAATCTAAGATATGCATTTTTTTCACATTTTGGTAACTCTAAAATAAGCCTGCCTTATACGATTGATTGTAAAACATAGTTAAGTTGGCATTTTTTTCTTTCTTGGTGCTACAGAAAATAGTTCATCTTATAATTTATAATCAACAGGATCTTAGATCCTCTTTCAAAGGGACAAATAAAGTGGATTCTCATCTTTGGCACTCCATTGAGAGACCAAGGGAGAAATAGAGTAATTAATTTCCTCTGGGTTCTGTTAAAAAATATAAACTGAGGCATATGAAAAATTTTAAGAGTTTATTTGAGCAACGATCAATTCAAAGGGAGTAGCACCAAACCGGAAGTGGTTAGAAGGGCTTCACCAACAGGAGCTTGGGGAGATACTTTTATATAGAAGAGACGAAAGCAAAACAAAGAAACTATTGATTGGCTATAGCTTAAAGCCTAGTTGGCTGTTTGTGATTGATTGTCCTTAGGTTTCAATTTTATAACCTTGAGGCATTTATAGGCTAGGATTTGGGGTTTGCTTATGTAGGTTGCCAGGGCCTTGGAGCCACCCCAGTCTAATGGCCTCCTTGTTTAATTAATTCAACAATTGACTGAAGATGTCCCTGAGTGAGATACTGCATTGAGCCGGGGCCCCGTGCAGCCCCAGGATCTGTGTTTAATTACCTGAAGGGAAGGGAGCAGGACAGCCTGGGTCACATGCATTGTTTATGATCATCTCTTCTTAGAAAAAGGAGAGAGTAAAAACCATATTGAGTCTTTTTGATGTGATGAATCAGAGAAAACTTTGTGCTGGTCAGCAAAACCTGACCTGGAAAAAAGATTGTCCTAATTCCTAAGTGTTATTAAACTCCATCTCCCAAAGTAAAATAAAATACAGAGCCCAGAGCAATTAAGCCCTCTTTCCCGTGCTTTAGTCATAGAAGCAAGGGGTTCTACAAGAAGTAAGTAATCTCGTGGGAGACAGAGCAGAGAGCACGCCATGCTCTGTGAAGTAGAGGTGGGGGCACAGGAGATGCTTGTGACTGATTGGAGCTCCTGGCCAGAGCCCAGGACTACAGGTCAGTGTGCAAAATCCACCCTGTTGAGATGAACCCTGAGACTCAGCCCAGCTCTTCCCATCATCCTTCCCACCATGCAAGACAACACAACATTGAGGAGGCAGGCAGCCCCTGGAGCCAGATAAGGAGAGCTCCTTCCCTCTATTTATGTGGTGAGTTCCAGAATGTTGACTTCTGCAGACTCCTGTGGGTAATTTAGGTATTCTCTCATTCAACAGACATTTCATTCAACATTTTTGGAGCAGGTGCTGGGCACTGTCCTGGGTACCTGACATAGAGGTCTCTCTTAAAGCTTTTGCATTCCCTGAACTTAAACTCTGTATAAATTATCTCCCTTAATTCTCTCAATAATCCTATGGTGTAGGTACTGTTTTTGTCATACCTATGTTTCAGATGATGAAACTGAAGCTCAGAGAGGTTAAGTGACTTGCCCAAGGTCACACAGTTAGTAAGTAACAGAGCTGGGATTTGAGACCACAGCGTTAAGGCTCAGAGTGTGTGCAATCAACCGTTATGCAATAGCACTCCTATAGGTAGAACTGAAAATTGAATACTATTTCTGAAAATTGCTCTGCTTTCTTAGAAGTCATTCTGAAATGGGATAAAAGACTGGGTTTCAGAAATCAGACAGGAAGTAGCATTCCCTGCTGCTGGCCTATATCTCCATGATGTTGGGAACCATGTCTGGCTTGGCACTATTGGGTCCCCTGGGACCAAGCCTAGTACATAGAAGGTACTCACTAAAGGCTGTTTCCATGACACAACTGGTGTGTGGGCCCCAATTATGCTGTGGGTCTAGCCGCCTGTTGTTATCAGAAACCTCCCTTAATATCTTCCAACAATTCTTTTTGTTTGTGCTTGAACCAGCTGCTTGGGGGTTTGAATGCATCCCCTCAAAATTCTTTTTTTTTTTTTTAAATCACCAAAGACACACACAGAGAGAGACAGAGAGAGAGAGAGAGAGAGAGGCAGAAACACAGGCAGAGGGAGAAGCAGGTTCCATGCAGGGATCCTGACATGGGACTCGATCCCAGGACTCCAGGATCACGCCCTGGGCCGAAGGCAGGTACTAAACCGCTGAGCCACCCGGAGTTGCCCTCCCCTCAAAATTCTTATGTTGAAGTCCTAACCCCCAGGACTTCAGAATGTGACTATTTGAAGATGGGGTTTTTTAAGAGGGGATTAAGTCAAAATGAAGTCATTAGAGTACGCTGGGCCCTAATCTGGTATAATTGGTTTGGTATCCTTATGAGAAGAGGAAATCTGAGACAAACACACATAGAGGGACACGGGGAGGACAGACATCTACAAGCCAAAGAGAGGCCTCCGAAGAAACCCAACCTGCTGACACCTTGATCCTGGACTTCTAGCCTCCAAAACCATGAGACAATAAGTTTCTGTTGCTCAAGCTCCCCCAGTCCATGGTACTTTATCATGGCAGCCCTAGCAAACTAACATAATACCCATGATCAGTTTCCATTACTTGCCATCTGTGAATGGTGCAATTCATGACTTCCTAGTCTATAACGAGGGCAGGCGTGCTATGGTGCTGAGCTACGCACTGTGGAAGATAAAACCTGGGGCCTTAGGGCCAGGATACCTAGGCTCAGATGCCAGCCCTGCCACCTCCATGTGTAGGACCCTGGGTGAGATGCTTCAGCTCTCCATGAGCCTCAGTTTCTTCACTGGTAAAAACAGCTAATACTCGCCCTTCCCTCTTAAGGCTGGTGTGACTATAATTGATATATGGGGAACACTTGGAACAGTGCTTGGCACAAAATGAGTGCTACATGGGTGCCACTTATTATTTCTATGGTTCCCTTGGTGGAAAAACAAATGCTGTGAGAGAACCAGAAAAGTCCTGTGTTAGAGATGGACTTGGAGCTGGCCTCTAACCCACCTTCCATGAGGATGTTCTTTCCCTCCTAGGGTTCTGGCCGAGTGACATTTTTCTCCCTCTGCACGCCCAATAATGCAGGGGGGCCTCTAGTTCATACATATCTATGATAAAGAGTCTACATCTACATGAAGGCAGAGCTGGACGTGTACCCTGGCTGCCCGCCATATTTCAAGCCACAGAACCATGTAAAGGGGCTAGAAGAACCCCACTCTTTACCCTCCCCACCCAACCTCACAGTGAAGCAGGCTTTAAAAAACGACCATTTGGTCTGATCCACCCATTTTACACAGGAGGGAAATGAGGCTCCGAGAGGACACGTACAGCAGCTTGTGGCAGGGCTGCCACAGGAGGGTGGCATCTGTTCTTGACTCTGAGGATAAAAGAACCATCAAAAGACATTAATGGCCTCTGAGAGCCAGGGAGGGAAATGATGAAGGGTGAGAAGAGCAAATGGAACTTCTCGGTACCCAGAGCAGCCCTGGGACATCAGTCCTTGGAAGGAACAGAATAAGCATGGGGAGACTTGGAAGCTGGGTTGCAGGGCTCCCCAGCCTGCATTTTCATCCTCTTCTGTAGACAGCCCCACTCTGGGGCTGCTGGCCCAGTGAGGTGCTCCCCACAGCTTCTCACCCTCCCTGGCCTTTCCAGCAGCTGTCTCCCGTTATCTTCTTCTCCCTCTCACCATGATTGAGCACGCTGTGGCTTCCTTAAAGGGACATCAGACAAAACAGAAGGAGCTGGGTGCACGGGGACCTTTAACTCTTCAGTCAAGGTCCCAGGACAGACCCTGGCCAACCTGCTTCCCACTGGCCAGTGCGCTGGAGCAGGGCTGTACCCCTCCAGTTGCTCTTCCTGAACCGGGACTTCTCCCAGAGTGTCCAGGGTACTCAGGCTGTGAAGAGAGGCCAATTAGGTGCTTGAAATACCAATGGCTATTTATTTACCACCAATATGAAAGTGTTTCAATATTAATTAATTAATTAATTAGCGTTAATTATTAGGGCCAGCTGAAATTCAGCATTGGTTAAACCCAGAGACTGATCACCAACCAGCATCCAGCTGGACACCTCTAGGGCCCACCATGGGCTATAGAGTAAAGACGCATTATCCTCTGGGCTGGCATTCAAGGCCTTCTAAGTAAGATCCATCTGACCCCTGCATCATGTTCCAGGCCCATCTCCCACAACATCTCTCTGTATGCGACCCTGTGATGTCATGGAAAAAGTAGATGTGAAGCCAAAAGATCAGGATTAAAATTCTTACTCTGCCACTTACAAGCTTACCGATAACATTAACTTAGGCTAAGTTTCCTGAGCCTGATTTGGAACATAGGACAAACAACCATCAAATGCCCAACACCCATGCTAAGCATTCATCCTCACAGTGCCCCTATAGAGTAGATCCCATCCAAAGCCTTGTTTTACAGACAAAGAAACTGAGGCACTAGGCAGATTTAGGAGCTTATCCAAGATCATCGGCCTCCAAGGCATAGGATTAGAACCTGCTCAAGGTCAAGCCTGTGCACTTGACCACATCATTTCATGGCCCCCATCAAGAGGAAGTAGCTAACATAACCTGTGAATGAGCACTGATTACCATGAAGCTTCTTCATTGCAGGTTGATTCCCTCCCCACACATATCCCATAGGTACTTGCTGTCCCTACAGCCAACCCCAGGCTCACCAGGTGCAACCCAGTTACCCCTGCCCATTGAGCCCCATAACTCACTCTCAACACAAGCCCTTCTGTCTGCAAAGCTGCAAGAGGCTGATTGAAACAGTCCCATGGGGGTGCACACAGAATGGAGCATTGGGGTGAGGGAGCATGTTCTTTCTTTTCACTGAGAAAGCACATGACCTTAGATATGCGCTCCACCTCAATTTCCTTATCAGTAAGGTCAGAAGTCATAGTTTCCAACTCACAGGATGGTAGTTAAGGAGAAGTCTGTGTGCTGAACACCTAGCACAATGACAGGCACACAGTAGATGCTGAGGAAACTCTGGCTACTATGGACAAGGCTCACCTACAAGCCAGAAAACTAGCCAGTGGAGTGTCCAGCAGGTATCAACTTGGATCATTCCAGGAATGTTTCCTGACAGGATCCACCTAAGCAGGGGACACCAGTGTGGGAATCTGCCAGCCTAGGTTCCTCAGGGAAGGTGAAGGCTAAGTGAAGGCTACCTCTAAGGTAGTTATACCAGCTCACCTGGGGCTGCCCAAGGCCACCCTGGGCCACCCTGGGCCACCCTGGGCCACTCTGGGAAATGAAGTGATTGTCAGCCCTCCTCTCCAATCATCCCAGGACTTCCTGGGGTGCCCAAAGACCAATGTTCACCAAAAGTGGCCGAACCAACCTAGTAGCCTCAGGGCCTCTGGGAGGACAGCTGTCCACAGAGATGGTGGTGTCCAGATGGTTTCAATGCCCAGGTCTCAGACTCACACCTCCACCCTGATGGCCACATTAGCTACCTCCTTAATGAGAAGAGAGGCCTTTGACTCTGGATTCAAAACAAATGTTGCCCCACCTATGTCTTTCATGACCTTGTTCTTCCCCAAGTCAGCCAAGCTAGCTCATAGTCCTGGTAGCCGGGCTTCCATCAGCAGCACTCGGCCCACTCCTTCCACAGCCATCTAGGGCCAGGCCCCCTGTGAACAAGACGGAGGGTGGGCAGGGTAAGCCCGAAGGGAACTTACCTAAGGGAGGGACCCTAAGACTCAGTGCTCACCCTGAGCCTTGTCTCAAGAGGCAACCTCCAGAGTGTGGCCCATCATTTACAACCACCATCTTATCTTTCAGGGCAGAAAAATGGGGCCCCAGAAGAGAGGGGTGACTTGGCCAAGAGCTGGAATGATATTCCTGGCAGAGCCCAGCCTCCCAGAACGATGCCTTTCCATACAGATCCAATCTCACTGCCAGCCTTCAAACTCACCCAGCATGCACACAGCAAGCACTGCCAGGGGGCCAGACCAGTTCTAATTTGGACAGAGCCATGGCATTTACAAGACATATTCACATCCGAGATCTCCTGAGTCCCGTCAACAAAGCTTTGCCTGCTCTGCAAATGTGGGCCAATGCACATTTCTCCCCAGTGCCTGGGGTCCACACTGTCCTTTGAGAAACGTAAACATGGACTGAGATCTGACCTTCCAGGGAAGCTACCTAAAGTCTCCAAGCTCAGCATCTCTGAAGCCACCAGCACGAATGGCACCTGGCTGGCTGGATCAGCACAAGAATACATTTTTTTCCAACACGTCATCTGTGGTTTTAAAAATAAGTTGAGGGCGTTGGTTTCCAAGCATGAGGCTGTTCTCTGCCTGGTGGGAGGAGTACACAGGCCTCCCCTCCCTGTATGGGCTTTTCCACTGGAGCCACGTCAAAGGTCTGAGTCCTTATCAATGTCCTTATCAAAACCCTTGCAGCACCTTCCAAAATCCTGGTCACATTGCAGAAATGGAGGCAACACAAATCTTGTTTAGTTAAGATCACAGGCTTTGGAACCAGGCTGTCACTTACTCTGTTGTGACCACTGGTAAGGTAGTTAACTGCTTAATGACTCAGTTTCCTCCTCAGGGAACCAAATCAAAACAAACAAACAAAAATCTTTCAAAGGCTTTTGTTTGGGTTCTAGTGTAAGAATTATGTTAGTAGGGTAAAGCATTTGGCTCCAGCCCAACCTAAAAATCTACAACCCTGGGCATTGAGGAAAGGATGAGGCACCACCACCTACACAGCTCAAACTGCTGATTATGGGATGTGGGTTGTCAGGGTTACAGGGACAGGACAGGATTAACAGGGAGAGGGTCGTGAATGGCCTGCCAGTGTAGGAAGAGATCAGGGCTCTATAGCATGGAGTACAAGCAGATTCCCCGCAGCAATGGCAAAATAATTGATTTGTTATTTATGATTGCCTGTGTCTTCTAAGAAGTGAAATCCTGGTGACCCTAAGGATCTTCCGTTCCTGAGCATGGTAGGGTGTGCCTCCTGAGAGGAAACCAGGCTGAGCCTCACTGCGCTTTGCCAAGGGAGAGAGCTTCGGAAGTTGGGGGCGGGGAGGGGGGAGGGGCTACCTGATTCCAAACATGAGATCTGGAGCCAGTTAACCTGGGCAAATCCCTTAACCTCCCTATGCCTTAGTTTCCTGCTCAGTAAATGGGGACCCTACTAGTCCCTTGCCTCTTTGGGTTGTGGTGGGAACAAAATGAGTTCCTACACACAGAGCACCCAGAACTCTTGCCTTGTTCATGGCAAGAACTCCTGAGGATCTCGAATGCCCAAGGCATACCATCTGGATTGAATGCTTCTTTCCCTCAGAGAACCCCAAAGCCCTTTCAGTAACAGCAGGGCTCAGTTACAGCAGCACTCCACACAGCTGTTCCCCCAAATCGTAGTGCTCCTCTCCATGTTACTGTGGAGTCAGAAGTATGGAGAAGCATCCTCCAAAAACATGTGAGTGTCAGGCAGGGAGACCAATGTCCTAGAGAAGGGCACCCAGGAAGAATATGCCCCCCCACCGACCCCCACAGACCACCCTATGGCAAAGTATCATTCCTAACAGGGACAATGGGCCTGAACCAGGACTGGGAAAAAGTTAAATGAAACAAAATGGTCCATAATTAGAATGGCAATAAAAGCAGAGGGGAGGAGTAAGGCAGTGAACTCTATTAATAGTGCTAATAAATGTTCTGGGATGATACTGCTGTGTTCTGAACCTGCCCGTGGGAGGTGTTGCTTACTCTCATTTGCATATTAATTTGGAAGGAAAATGCCGGGCTCTTTCTGCTGGGATAAATCAATTCCAGTGGAAGTTCTCAGATAGGAAGCTGTTAATTCTTCTTCCGTTTTCTTCCCAGCAGGAAGACACCCATTTGCTGCAGGAAAATATTTTTAAGAGCCACCATGGTGTGAAAAAAAGTAGGCCAGCAAACCACAGGCAAAGTGCAAACTTTGCAGATGGCCCGAGCCATAATGAGCTAAGTAATGCCCAGCCTAGTGGTTCTCATGAGCCAGTGTGAGCCTAAGAGGCTCTGGTTTCGAATGGAACACCACCAATGAAGTAAAGATGGCAACCAAGCCCAACAAAGGAGGTAGGCATGTGAATAGGGGTAGGACATAATGAGATATCACTCCTCTGTTCTTCTCATTGCTGGGCTGCCTTCCCCACATCCCCACTCCAGTCTATTCCTCCACCTGTCCTGGCTTAGTTCACTTTGCCAGCAATCCTCCTTGAGCTATTTAGCTCCTCTCTTCACTGTACATACTCAGAGCCAAGACTCTTCTTCTTCTTTCCAAATTGGACTTCCTCCTCAGACCCATGGATCCTGAAAGTCTATCTCAAGCCAGTTTCTTTCCCCAACACCATTCCTAGGGGCACACCAGGTATCTCCACCAGTAGAATCCCCATTTCCCAGTTGGGGAAACCAAGGTGCAGCAGGATTCCGTAACTGCCCCAAAGTCCACAACCAGGAGGTGGTCATGTGAGGATTAGACCCAGGTCTATGTAAGCGTAAACCTGCCTCACCTGCCCCCAAGCCATTCTGCTGACCAGCTCACACTGCGTGTGACAGCATCACGATGGACCTCAGGAGGAATCTTGCCCATAGGACAAGATGCCTAAAGACAAACAGGGACACTATATTGACCACAGCTGCTGTTTATGGGATGTGGGCTGTTATGGTTCAGGATACTGCATGGGACAGGATGAACTGTGGGAAGGTTGGGAATATTGGAAGGGGTTAGGGCACTATGGCTTTAAGTAAAGACAGATTCTTATGTGGTGCACATTCTGGTAACAGGACATCTATGACTCTCATGCATCATGAGGTCAGCAAGGTCACTAGACTTCTCCAGGGACCCAAATACTAAAAGGAAGGTCCTGGAGAGGTGATAAGATCCTCACCTCTTTGCAGACGAGTTGTTGTGGCACAGAGGACTCAAGGACAGTCCCATGACTGCACAGCCAGCCCAGCAGCAGAGCAAATATCCAACCTAGGGCTTTTATGCTTCCAGCGACACTATGCCAAAATTCTCCAGCTAGAACAGGCCAACAGTCATGTGGGGGGTGGGAGGACAGAGTTTGTTAAGCTCAGAAGTAGAAAAAAAGAAAGAGTAGTAAGAATAATTTGCATTTGGAAGATGAATTTCGTAAAGGATCTAGTTGTTGAAGAAAATAGTTGGTGCTTCGTGTCATGTTCGCTGGTGCTGGGCAGGAAAGGAGAGGCGTCTTGGGCATCCGAGGTCATGGGCCATTGTTTATGTCCCATGGCTCCAGCCTTGGATGAGTGGACATGCCATCCATCACTCTGCCAGAGATAGGTGAGCCCTGTCAGCATCACCCCTGGACGCCCCTCACTCCCACCAGCCCTTACTTGCAGCTCCATCCTGGCAGCTGCCCACCTGCTCTCTCCTTGGGGCACTGTCCCTTGCAGGGGGAGGGTGTGAAGTGGGGGCCAAGGATGGAGGTTCCAGGACCAGAGGACCCATGTTCCAATCCCAGCTGTTTCCTATGGGTTGGGTGGCCATGGACAACTAACCCCCTGTGCCCGCATGCCCCCATCCCTCACATGGGGAACACCACAGCACCCGCCCCACAAGGTTGTCCTGAGGAACGCACGAGGTGAAAGCCGTGAAGGGTGAGAATGGGGTCTGGCACATGGCAAGAGCTGGTCCTCCTTAGACTCTTATCTGCTACTGGCTGTCTTCCCCGCTAGCATGGAAATTCTCCCAGGGCGGTGATTCTGTTTTGTTCATTGCTAAATCCTCAGCACCCAGAATGGCTGCTGGCACTGATCAGAGAGGTCATTTTGTAGAATATTCGTTCAACACAAACCCTTCCAAGAAACATGGTAGAGGTAGAAGGATTCGAGAGGTGGCGGAGTCGAGGTCCCTCTAAGGGAGGAATGGGAACAGGTGGTTAGAACGTGAAGTGCAGAGATCCATGACCCGAGATGCCTAGGCTCTGGGTCAGACAAACTGGATCTGAACCCTCGTGGGGCTGTCATCTGGCAGTGGGCCACTGTGCTGGCCTTCACCCCTGGGAGCATGCTTGCTCACCCAGGAAGTGGGGGTTCTCAGCCCACAGGTAGGGGAACAGCGAGGCTGAGGAGGTCACCTGCATGCCGGCAGGTGCTCAGGAAATGTGTCCGTCCCCCTGGCTCTCCGCTGAGCCCTCTCCCGCCAGTGTCGCCCCCATGCTCCTGACTGGGCAGCAGCCACCTGCCCCAGCAGGGTCCCACATCCATCTGCCAGACCTCACCTCCGCTCTGCCACAGGAGAGTTGCGCTGTTTCCGTTACACTCTTTAGCAGGAGGAGGGAGAGGGTTAAGCTCCTGTTTTTGTTTCTACAATGCAAAATTTGTCAACTTGGCACAGTTGACAGACTGCCTCTGTGTCACTGCGCTGGTTCTTTTAATTGCCTTCCCTGCGTGCAAGCAACTGTATATATGTGTGTGCAAGCATGTTCCCTGCGAAGGGCTTGTTTGCTTACTTGCTTACACAGAAAAGGAGCTGATTCCAGAACGTGGTCCTATCCCCTGAGCATCTGACCATGACCTCAACTTCCAAGAGACAACGTTGGGTGGAGGGTCCCCTCTCTGGGAGACAGCAAACTGGGACTCTAGTCCACACTCTGCCCCTTACATTATAGTAGTAGCAACAACATCAGTAATAGTAACATGACAGGTGCTAAAATGGGGCTCTTTCTGTGGCTTGAGTTCAAGTTCTGCCCCAAGATATCCACATTTCAGGGTAGGCGCTGGACCTCCTGTCCAGGATGTCTGAAGGAGGTAGCTGAATGCCTGTTTCACAGTGCTTCAGTGCCCACCACCTCTGATGTAGTAAACACTGGAGCAGCCTTGGGAGGGTTTAGACATTCAGAGGCTTTTATTTGGACAGTTGTCAGGAAATGGGAGTGAAGGCACCAGGATAGGCTTCAAAGAGACCAGCAGGAGAGCCTCCGTTAGATCTAGTTGGTCTGCGCACCATGGCCACTGTGTGACACATGCCTAAAGAATCTAGGACAAGAGGCTTAGCTCTTACCATGAAGTTCTTTCCAGGAAGAAGGACATGAGCTACATCAGGCGTGGGCAAAGCAGGGCCAGATGTGGGCCACGGGGAGAGAGTCAGCCCAGAGCCTACTCAAGGTGACCCCAAGAGCAGCATGGACCACCAGATTCCCAGGTAGAGAGGGAGGAAATCTAAGTGAGCAGTGGGTCATCTTGTAACCCTGGTGCGGCTACGATAAGCTAACGCAGGAGAATGACAGGACAAGAAAGGACCTGAGTCTCCAATGAGCTCACTGAGCCACTGAATGAGCCACTCTTGGCCCCTCCAACCTCAAGACCTCTTATCATGTAATACACCACCTTTTTCTAATCATTTGAGCCTTTGGAGTCTTCCATTTAATGAAGCCAAGCCAATATGAGTAATTTTCCCTGATGTATGCAGCTAGCAAGTAGAAGAGTTAAAATTTGATGACAGATCTTTGAATCCAATGCTTGTTGCTAGTCCCTATGCCAAGATGTGATTGTGAAAAGTGCTGTGTGAGCTGGAGTCACAGATGTGACAGCCTAAGTCGCACCGCAGACATGGCTGCACGGGAAACCAAGGAAATAAGATGCAAAGATGCTTTAAGATAGCAGGAGCTCTGGGCATACATCGGGCTATAATAAGGACTGGATAAAAGTATATTCTAAGAAATCGTCAAAGGCCCAATGGGACTGGGGACACAGGACAATGAAGCATGCACAGGAACTCTCTGTGCTACCTTTACAACTTTCCTGTAAATGTAAAATTATTCTAAAATTAAAAGGCTATTTTTTAGAAGTTTAGTGGAAGATGAATATATAAGAAATCTAGGTCCAAGGACAAGTATAATACATAGCTCTCATTAGAGCCATGGTAGTAACTGTACCTACACCTGGCCCTTTGCACAGCTTTTTTCATCCCCTCCTTAAGCCTGTGAGGTGTGCATCACACAGTGCTTGTCACATAGTAGGTTCTCAGTAAATATCTGTTGACTGAGTGAATTAAGCCTCTTTGCACATAGGGAAGCCAAAGCTCACAGAGGCCAAGTCCCTGCCCCTGAGTTTATTTGATTCCAAAGTCCAAACCCCTTGGACTCCACCACTTACCTGGCTTTGGGGTTAAAGCTGTGTCAGAGCTGCGGTGGTGGGGGGTCCCCAGGCTTCTCTCTGCCACTGCTCCAGGCTCCAGCCACTCAATATCCTGGTTGGTGCCTGGAAAACTTAAAAGCAAAGCACTATAGCCTCTCCATGCCCCTGAAATCAGCACCATAAATCTCAATTCTAAAATTTAATAATATTTGTTTTTGCATTTATGGCTTCATTATTATAGAGCAGTCTGCTTGGGCTCAAGGTGGCTGTAGGAAGTGATTTCATATGATGGACTTACTCAGGTCACCCACCAGGCTGTGATCTGGCTTCTCATAATGGAGAGACAACAAAGCTACAGGAGGGGAAAAGCTGACCAAAATGATTCAGAATGGCATGGCCGAGTGGGGGGGCTCCCAATTAATAGCGTGCAGGGGGATGGGGGCACAGTTTTTAAGGATCATAGATGCTTCCTGAGGGCTTAGGTGGGTTCCTAGGCATTTGGAATGTTCCAGTGTTTAGGAACCCACCTGCTTGGGTGGCAATAATTCTAATAGAAGAACTCAAAAGAAATGGGGGAGATGGGGTGGAAAAGTGAAATTGGTTAGTCCCTTCCCTTCCACCCAGTCCTCCTCTCTAGACCTGCCAATTTCAAACACGAAAATCCCATCTGTCCCCCAGAGTCCATGTCAGAGTCCACCCTATCTCTCCCTCTCTCACTCCCTCTCTCACATACATACACACACATCCCCAGGGACAGTGAGTCTCTCACAACTCTAAGCTCCTGTCAAACGCTGCACCTGTATTTCAATCACAGTGCTTGCCAGGGTCCACCTGGATTGGACAGCCAACCCATTCATTCATTCATACAACAAATATTTATTATGCACATACTATGTGCTATGTTCTGAAGATGTCTTTTTTTTTTAAGATTTTATTTATTTATTCATGAGAGACACACAGAGGGAGGCAGAGACACAGGCAGAGGGAGAAGCAGGCTCCACACAGGGAGCCCAATGCGGCACTCAATCCCAGGACCCCGGGATCACAACCTGAGCCAAAGGCAGACACTCAACCACCGAGCCACCCGGGTGCCCCTGAACACATCATATTGACCAAAACAGATGTGAACCCTACCCTCATAAGCAGCAGTCTAGTTGCTCCTATGTGAGTTTGTCCACACCTCCTTCCAATGCATTGGGTGTTTCTAAAGGTAGGAACCTATCTCTTTTTCATCTCTGATCCCCAGTGCTTCCTCCAACCCCCATCACATGCTTGGAGCATAGTGAATGGATGATAGAATCAGTCAATCAATGAATCAATCAGTCAATCAATGATAAGTACTAGACTGCTTGTCTCTGACTTAGAACCTTCAAGTAACCCCCCCCCCTCCATTGTCTACATCAGGGCTAGCAAACTATAGCCCGTGGACTAAATCTGGCCCATCACCTGTTTTTGTAAATAAAGTTTTATTGGAACACAACCACACCAATTTTTTAAAAATATATTGTCAATGGCTGCTCTCATACCAGAATAGCAGCAATGAGTAATTGAGATAGACATGGTATGACCCATAAAGCCAAAAAATACTTACTATCTGGTCCTTTACCATAAAAAGATTTGCTGATTTCTGGTATACAGGATAAAGCCCAACCTAGTTAAGAGTGGCCTCAGGGCCTGTCCAGCACACATCTCTCCACTCCTTCAGTGTTCCAGCCACACAAAACTGGCCACAGTTCCTTGACAGGCCCAGCCCACTTGGGCCTCAGGGACTCTCCAGCTGCCCAGTCCACCAGTGCCTAGGAACTCTCACCTGTTCTTTGCCCTGTTAGAAATAGTCTTGTCATATAGACATGGCCAACAAGCACGTGAGAAAATGCTCTGCATCACTTGCCATCAGGGAAATGCAAATCAAAACCACAATGAGATACCACCTCACACCAGTGAGAATGGGGAAAATTAACAAGACAGGAAGCAACAAATGTTGGAGAGGATGTGGAGAATAGGGAACCCTCTTGCCCTGTCGGTGGGAATGTGACCTGGTGCAGCCACTCTGGAAAACTGTGTGGAGGTTCCTCAAAGAGTGAAAAATAGATCTGCCCTATGACCCAGCAATTGCACTGCTGGGGATTTACCCCAAAGATACAGATGCAGTGAAACGCCAGGACACCTGCACCCCGATGTTTATAGCAGCAATGTCCACAATAGCCAAACTGTGGAGGGAGCCCCAGTGTCCATCAAAAGATAAATGGATAAAGAATCTGTGGTCTATATATACAATGGAATATTCCTCAGCCATTAGAAACGACAAATACCCACCATTTGCTTCGATGTGGATGGACCTGGAGGGTATTATGCTGAGTGAAATAAGTCAATCGGAGAAGGACAAACATTATATGGTCTCATTCATTTGGGGAATATAAAAATTAGTGAAAGGGAATAAAGGAGAAAGGAGAGAAAATGAGTGGGAAATATCAGAGAGGAAGACAAAACAGGAGAGACTCCTAACTCTGGGAAATGAACAAGGGATGGTGGAAAGGGAGGTGGGTGGGGGGGTGGGGGTGACTGGGTGACAGGCAATGAGGGGGGCCCTTGATGGGATGAGCACTGGGTGTTATGCTATATGTTGGCAAATTGAACTCCAATTTAAAAAAAAATTAAAAAAAAAGAAAAGAAAAGAAATAGTCTTGTCTCCAAACCACGCGGCTCCCTCCAAGACTTCACAGAGAATCTGCTCAAGTATCTCCTCTGGACTGTTTGCCTCTTCCTCCTCTCTCCCACCCCACTTCAGGGGATCCCCCAGGCTCCCAACACATCCGTAGTTCTCTCTACTATGACCATTATCACTCTGTGCTGGAATTCTCTCTACTAGCTTTCCTCCCGAACTAGTTCAAGTTCCTCGCAAGCAAGGACTTGTCAAGGATGCGGTTGTTCTGGTGATGTCTTATTTATTGCTGTCTTGCAGCAGCTAACCCAGGACCCACACAGGCCAAGTTCTCAGTGAATGAATTGAATAGAACCGGCTGGTCCTCCATGGCTTCTCTCACTCCCATATGCTCCCCTCCTCAAGTGCCCAGCTTCCCGCTGACTAACAGAGAACAGAAGCACAAAGTTCAAAGAGAAAATTCCAGTTATATAAACTGAGATGATCTGGGTTTTGTACCTGTGCATGGGACTGGGGAGCAGTAGGGAGCCTGCATGTGGTGGTAACACAGCAGAGCCCAGGAATGGGCAAGAGCAGAAACCCTGAAATCATGCTCCCATTGGCTGCCTCGACTGCCTTGTTGGGACCAGCTGAGGGTCCTTTCGATGGCAACTCAGAGCCAGAGGTGTCACCAGGTCCTGGCTAAAGGCCAAGGGGACACACTGGCTGGCACAGGGGGCCACTGAGGTTGCATAAGTGCTCTCTGCCTACAGAGTGGCCTCACCTGGAAAGCAAGGCTGTGGAGCATGGCAGCAGGAGTGGGAGGGTGCCCAGTGGGCCTGGATGTGGGACATTGTGGGGGGCAGGATGAGATGGAGAGAAGACCAACCACTCATCCGGGAGCACCAGCATAGCCCATGGTCCCCTGTTACCATGACATCACAGTATCAGCTACCTCTTACAGGTGCAGAGCCACCTCCTTATCACTCACAGGCAGCCCACCTCTTCCACCCACCACCACCACCCTCCCACCCCTGCCTCGGCTCACCACACCATGATCCTGACCTTCATGGCTTCAAAAAGCAAGAGTGAGATTAACACCAGGCAAATGGGGAAGGAATAACCTTGAAGGCTGCAAGAAATGGAGGCCACCTGTTAGACCAACCCAGAGTCACCGGAGGTTGGCAGGAGGGCAATCTCGCTCTGCCTGAAATCCCCAAGCTAAGAGACCAGAAGGTGTTTGTCTGATGAACTCTCCGGCGCTGACTCCCCTTGGATTCCCTCCTTCTTCCAGTTTAAATTCTGTTCCTGCCCAAGGACTTAGGGGGCTTTCAATCTGGATTGTGGCTTCTGTTTGGGATCTAAATAGACTTTGGTTGAAAATAACTATATGCACATGGTCCGGCACCAGGAATGCCCTTCCGGGAGCAGTGGCCTTGGAAGGATCCTGGAAGAAATGGAAATGAGAGAGATGTCCTGGCTCACGGCATCTTGGGAGATTTTCTCATATGTTAATGACTATTGGCAGGATAGGAGTGAGGCTACAGATGTTTCTCAGGGAACCAAGATGGACCAAAGTTTTATTTCATTTAAAATAAAACTTGCTAGAGGCTCCTGGGTGGCTCATACAGTTAAGTGTCAGACTCTGGATTCTGGCTCAGGTGGGATCTCAGGGTTGTTGGACGAAGTCCCACATAGGGCTCCATGTTGAGTGTGGAGTCTGCTTAAGATTCTCTCTCCCTGGGATCCCTGGGTGGCTCAGCAGTTTAGTGCTTGCCTTCAGCCCAGGGCATGATTCTGGAATCCCAGAATCAAATCCTGTGTCAGGCTCCCTGCATGGAACCTGCTTCTCCCTCTGCCTGTGTTGTGTGTGTTTGTGTGTGTGTGTGTGTGTGTGTGTGTGTGTCATGAATAAATAAACAAAATCTTTAAAAAAAAAAAAAAGATTCTCTCTCCCTCTGTCCCTCCCTACTTGTGCACAGAAGCACACACTCTTTCTAAAAAAAAAAAAAAAAATTAAAAGTTTTTAAAATCTCCTTTCATTCCACACATTTCACAGACCTCACGCAGTTCCAGCCCCTTCCCGCACCTCTATTCTCAGAACCAAGCTGCACCCCATTAAGTAAAAAGGGGTGCATCAGGTAGGAATGATATGATGGCCTCCTTTCAGGGTTCTTATTCTTTGGGGGAATTCTCAGCCTATTAGGCTGTCACTGTGAGCTCTGAAGAGTTCCCATGTGTTCTACTGAACAATCACTCAACTTCTTGATGTAGAAGAGACTGCTTGGCCTCTCCAGCTCCAATCCCAATAGCTCAGAGGATCCCTGAATGATGTGACTTCTGCATATGCTCTGGGACTGTTTCCCAGAGTATGGTCTCCAGGTCAGCTGCCACAGGACCTCCTGGGGCTCTTACTGCAGATGCTTGAACTGTCCTCAAAACTGATAGAATAGGGATCAGGGATGGTACGGACCTTCTGCACTTTCACATGTTCCCTGGTGAGTCTGAGAACCATGAAAAATAATACCCTTAGATGAACGGAAATGTGCATTCTCCCTGGGGAATATAGGGATGGAAATTCCGACAGAAGCCATCATGGCCCTCACCACCCACCATGTCAACAGAAGCACTGAGTCTCCTCTCTCCCCATCGATTCTGTAGTGCCCCAGAGGGAGCCACCATGAGCTCCCGCCTGCAAGGAATTGCAGCAGCCTCCTGACAGGTCTCCCTGCCTTGTCCCTCACCCCTATGGTCTCCTCTCCACAGAGAGGACAACCTGTTTTGTAAAATAAATGACATCACATCACTTCCCTGCTGTCTATCCTCCAACGGTTTCCCAGCACACTAAGAATCAAACTCCACATCCTTACTATAAGATGTAGGATGTCACCTGCCTCCACCTGCTCTCCAGATGGTTCCCTCTCCACTCCCTCTCCACTCCAGGCGCAACGGCCCCTGCTGTTTCTCGAACACATGGGCCACATACTGACTTCAGGCTCTTTGCATCTACTGGCCCCTCTGCCCAGAAAGGTCTTCCCTCTAATATCTACTTGGCTCACTCCCTGGCTTCCTTCAAGCCAGATATCACCTCTTCCAAAAGTCCTTCTCAGTCCTCACTGCTTCCCATCTAGAAAGCACCCCCATCACTTTCTACCCCTCCGCCCTCCTCAATATTTCCACATAGTGCCTGATATTATGTCATACATTGTTCATCATCTGTTTTCTCTCTTCTCTGCTGGAATAGAATCTTCAAAAGGACCATGTGTCAGTCAGGATTCACTAGGTTCTGCTGCATTAACAAACCACCCCCAAAGCTCAGTGCCTCAGAAGCACACAGGTTCATTCCTCACACACTGTCCAACAGGGGTCACCCGTGGGTTCTACTCCTGCATCACCTTCGTCCTCACCCCAGGCCTAGGCTGAAGGGCAGGCACTGTCTGGGATTATAACCGGGATGGAATAGATAATGTGGCAAAGCATGAACTAGCTCCTACACATAATTCCATTCAGATTTCATTGGCCAAACCTGAAATTGGTGAGATGGGCAAATGTAATCCTTCTCCAGAAAAGGGAAGTGGAGTTTGGTGGACAATGACCAATCAGCCAGAGGCTAGGAACTTTATTTTGTTGGCTTCTCATTGCTAGTGCCTGAGACAGGGCCTCGCTTGACTAGGTGCTTGACTAGTATTTGTCCAATGGAAGGTGGAGTGAATCCCAAGTTCGGATGGCAGCTGCACTTAAATCGAAGGCTGTATGTGCCAGAAGTGAGGCTGCCCCAGCTGAGTCAGGCTTGGAGGTTTGTGACACAACCCTGGATCCAGCCACAGGAACTAGAGAGATGGTGGCAGAGCAGCAACCTCGAGTGACCTGAGCCAGGGGCAGCATAGAGACCGCTACTCCAGATGCCCTCCCAATGAAGAAGTCCCCCTGTCCTCCTCACAGGATCCCTCAGGGAAGCAAGGATGGGGCTCTGGGCTTGGGCAGGGTGGACCCCGGGGTACAGATCAGCTGTGTGTACACTCAGGGACCCAGAGACTCTGAGCTCAGATGCCCAGGCCAGGTCGGGTCTCTCTGGAGACCTGGGTCAGGAGCAAGCTGGTAGGCCAGGACACCAGAGCTTGGAAGACAGAAAAGCAGCCTCTAAAGGGCTTCTCCCAGGAGCAAGGGATGATTCTGAAGCCCAGAGAGGGGCAGTGACTTACCCCAGGTCACACAGCTTGTAAATGGCAGAGTCAGGGTTTTAACTCAGGATCTCCCTTTCTTGGTCCACTGCGAACGGCACACAGGGAACAGCAGTGGTGAACATAACAGTGACACTAGGCAACCTTTCCCATACCCTTACTCTGTGCCAGGCAGTATAAGTACTTGTTATGGATTTCCCACATAACTTCCATAATCACTCTGTGAAATAAGTTTTATTCATACCCATTTTTCTAAAGGAGGAAACTGAGACCTAGCAGGGTGAAGATATGGATCCCAGAGCACACGGCTGCTAAGTGGCAGCACTAGGATTTGCACCCAGGTCTCTTCTGACTCCAGAGCCCATGCTCTTATTGATAATAGGCTAACAGGCCATGACACCAGCAGCCAGCCTTGGCCACTACAGATCCAGGGGGAGAAGCCAAAGGACACCAAAATGAGGGTTGAAGACCCACCTTGGGAACTCACATATCTGGAGGCAGGAGACAAGCCCTAGAAACTCAAACCAAGGGCCAGAGCAGGTCAGGGACAGGGCCAAGGGACTGAGGGCTAGAAGGAGAGGATATGGATCACTGAATAACAGCAGTGGCATTCATGTAGTGCCTTCTGTGTGCCCAGCAGCCCAGACTCTCACCGTGTACTAGCTCATTTAATCCTCACAACACCCTGCGAGGTGGGGACATCATTCCTCCACCTTAGTGATGAAGACCCTGAGACAGAGAGAGGTTAACCAACTTGCCCAAGGTCACACAGCAAGTCAGCGACAGTCAGGTTTTGAACTCAGGTCTGGTCCCACTTTTCGCTGCTGCTTTGCAAGCGCAAAGCTGCATGGACAGTCAACTGGCCTCCAGGACCCATGTCAAACATGTCTGGGGACAGCAGTGCACTGCTTCATTAGGTGGTTTAGTCCTTCAGGAAATGTGCTAGTGTTTAGAAGCTTCTGGTTTATCTTGAGCTGAGGCCTGCCTCTCCTTGTAAGTTCCCCTCACTGGTCCCAGCTCTGGCCTCCATGACCCAGGGTCACAAACACACATCCTTGAGAATTGCTCTCCTCTCCGTTTTCAGCACTCCCCGCTGACCTCAGCACATACTCAGACCCTCACCTTCTCTCCCCAACCCCTGGATGAAGACTGAAATGCCAGCATCCCTCCAAATCCGGCTGGTCCTGGCTCCCCAGATACCACTTCCCAGCATGTGTGGCCTCAAACCACACACCCAGGCTGGTCAGCATCTTCTAAACGCACACCCTGATTTTTCACAGAAGTCCTGCCTGTTTTCTGTTAGGCCGGAGCTTATTTTCCCAGCTCCTCCAAAAAATGCCCCTGGGCATATGCTGTCTTGCTCTTTCCAGGCCTCATAAAATGTAGTATTTGCACAGGTGCAAAGGAAGTGCTGTCCAGCTGAGCCTCCCCTCCCCGCTGGCAGGTGTCCAGGCTCCAGGCCTGCTGGCAGCTCTGCCCCTCAACTTTGTCCAGGGCTCCCCAACCCTGCTTTTCAGAATCTTTGCCGTCAGACATCCCCCGGAGGGGTCTGGAACAGAGCAGCGACTGTCAGAGTGAGTTCTGCAGGACAAGCATAGTCACTGGGGGATGAAGTGAGAGACGGAGCAGGATCCATGGTCAAGTGAGATTGAGAAACCCGGATAAGACAAAGCAATACCAGTTTCTTTGCTGTGGGGTTCCTCAGGACATTGTGTGTGCTCAAGTGCATCAGAAATCCACTTACAGGCATCATGCCAGTCGTAAATATTTATTGAGCATCTATTATATGCCAAGGATTGTTTAGACACTAGGAACACACCAGTCAATCAGATAAACCAAAAAATAAAGTCTTTTTTGGAGACAGATGATAAATAAGAAACAAAAACAACAAAAAAAAAAGGCAACATACACAGGATGCGAGAAGGTAGTAAATGCTATGGATTTGAGGATTTTGTTTTTTTAAACTTTTATTTCTTTAACAGAGAGAGAAAGAGAGGGAGAAGCAGACAGAGGGAGAGGGAGAAGTAGACTCCCCACTGAGGAGAGAGCCCAATGCGGGGTTCAATCCCAGGACCCTGGGATCATGACCTGGGTGGGAGGCAGACGCTCAACTGACTGAGCCACCCAGGGGCCCTGGATTTGGGTCTTTTTAAAGCAAGGTAAGAGGGCAGAGGAGGACCAGGATGAGGGGCAGGTTGCAACTTTAAATAAAGGTGATTAGAAGAGGTCTCGTCAAGGATGCAGCATTTGAACAAAATATGAAACAACAATGTGAAAGACGTGGAATGAGTTGGCAGGACCAAACAGCCAAAGGTATACCTGGAATATTGGAGAATAAAAGAGGAAGAGGCACCAGGGTCCTTGGCACTATGGCATTTGGGGCCAGATCATTCTCCTTTGGGGGGCGGGGGGCTGAACTGTGCATGGTAGGATGTTTAGCACAATCCTAGCCTCTCTCAGCAGACACCAGAAGCACCCTGTCACCCAACTGAGACAACCAAAAATGTCTCCAGACGTTGCCAAGTGTTCCCTGGGGGACAACCTCCCCCTCTCCGGTTAGAACTGGGCACTAAGGGATGAAGCCACTCCCTTCGTCTCACATCGATCTCATCCCACATGAACCTGCAGGTGGGCAGCGGGTCCTGAAGTGTTTGAGCAGAGCGCACCCAGACACCGAGCATCCTTGGGCCTCCGCCCAGTCCCACCGCTGGGCCTGCTCCTCCTGACAGTATCCTGAGTGCGTGTCCCTCACCCTCCCAGCAAACGTCGATGTCCTTGGTCTCACTGTTCTCAAGGCAAGCTCCCGGGAAGCTCTAGGGCCATGGAGCACTGAAGCAGGTAAATTGATGGATGGCCAGTATGGACTCGGTTCTGCTGCTTTCCAGCTTCAGGACCCTGCAAAACAGGGATGTTGGTGTTCACCTGCCTCATCCAGCCTCCCGAGGCCTGAATGAGAAAACATTGGTGAACGCATCCAGCGAAGTGCCTGACACAGAGTAGCCTCTTGCAAGCTGGTTTCTGCCTCAACACCTTGTATTAATTTTCTGTGGCTGCCCCAACAAGTGGCCACTAACCTGGTTGGCTTAACACAGCAGGGATTTTTTCTCTCGTGGTTTTGAAAGCCAGAAGTCTGAAATCCAGGCCCTGGCAGGGCCATCACGCTTCCTCCGGGGGCTCTCGGGAGAATCCTTCCTTGCCTTCCCGGGTTCCTGGTGGCACTGGGGCTCCTCGAGTGGTGGCATCACTCCGGCTCTGCCTGAGTCCCCGCATGGCCCTCTTTCCCATACACGCGTGTGTCTCAGTATCCTCTCTTCTTGGACGGATGTTAGTCCTTGCATGTAGGGTCTACCAGAAATCAGGAAAATTGCGACCTGAAATCCTTAACAAATTGCATCTGCAAATACTCTATTTCCAAACAAGACCATGTTCTGAGGTTCTGAGCGGACATGAACTTGGGGGGATGCTACTCAACCCAGTACCTACCTCACGGTGGGGAACGCAGGCGGGGCCTTTGCCCTGTACCTCTGCTCTGATGGCCGCAGGTCTTTGGCTGACAGCCAGAGCCTCTGCTTCCCCACCTGCAGACGAGACCTTCCTGGGGTTCGGGGAATATTCCAGGGCCGACCTGGGCCAGGAAAAAGAAGTTCGCTCCCTGACATTTCCTGTCCTGGGTTGGCCGGGGGGTCCCTGGGGACTGTGAGGGGCGCGGTGGGAGCCCACGTGGAAGAAGGCAAGGTGGGTACAGGGGAAGCCTGCCGGGCTTAAGGCTCTCCTCGCGCGCGCGCCAGCCCTAGGCCAAGGCGGCCCGTGCAGGTCAAACCTGGGCCCACAGCGCCCCCTGGCGGTCGGCGCGACGACGCGCCGGGTCCCCGCGCTCACGCAGCCGTGCGCGGCGGAGGTGGCTGCAAATGAATTTAGCATCAGCACAGTTATTTAAATTGTTTTAATTAATCACAGATTGAGCAGTAAATGAACCACTAAGTGGAGTGAGAGAGGAGAACGAGCGAGAAAGAGGTGTAGGGAGGAAGGCAGCCCTCGGTGTTGGCCTAGAGAAGCACACTGACCTGGGGGGGGGAGGCGGGGGGAGGGGGCCCGGGGCTGGAGGCGCGGTTGCGGGGCCCCTGCTCCCTGCGCGCGTCCTCCCTGCGCTCCTCCCCGCAGGCCTCGTCCACCCGCAGCCCCCAGCCCCCCCAGCCCCCGGCAGGACTGGAGGAGAGGAGCGCAGTGGGGTGCTGCTCCCCTTCGGGAGGACGGGAGCTGGGCTAGAGGGCAGAGCCCCAGGACGGGGAGGAGCACTTAGTAAGAATTTGGTGCTTGCGCAGCGCCCAGCGCGTTTGCACCCATTACTGTGTCTGAAACACGCGGGGTGTGACACCAGGCGACCCGCCCCGGCGCTTCCCGCGTGCGCAGCGCCTGGATCCGGCCTCTCCGTCTGCGGGTGGAACTGAGGGAGACAAAGCCTGAGGGCGCCCAGATCTGCGAGGCTTTTCTCCCTGAGCAAGACGTTTCCGAGCTGCTCCTGGCTTCCCCATCTGTAAAACAGGTTCCTCACCGTTCGCTGGATTTCATACAGGATCCAGCACCCTGCAGCCTGCAGGCCTGTTTTCCTGCAACCCATGAGCTGAGAGTGTGTGTCTCTGTGTGTGTGTTACGTTGTTATGTGGTTGGAAAAAATCAAAAGAATAATATTTGATGGCATGTGAAAATTATGTGAAATCTCAATTCCATAAATAAAGTGCTCTTGGCATTCAGCCACGCTCATTCCAAGTACTGTCTGTGGCTGCTGGCAAGACTCCGCAGCAGCTAAGAAGTTACCACAGAGACTGTATGGCCCCAGAAGCCTGGAATATTGACTATCTGACTGTTTACATAAACAGTTTGCCAACTCCTGGTATAACACATCATCGTTTGTAAGATGCACGGTTTTTATGTACCAGCAGCAAGGGAAAACGCTATCAAATCAAACTACACCACAATACCTTTATAGGATCTAGATTTTTTTTAACGTGATATTTATTAAACGTTATTTTAGACTATTTAGACATAGATTTTGTATCACACTTGTGAATACATTGAAAGGAACAAGTGCTCAAAATAAGGTAGATAAGGTACTCCCAAATGTCTTCCTAGCCTGAGACCAGCTCTGGGGAGTCACTTTTTGGCTCAGAATGACTTTTGTTCTGGGTTTGCACACAATATTGTCCTCAGTGTCTCTGTGTAATGCAGCAAGCATGTCTTGAAAGATGGCTTTGCTGTTGTCTGGGGACTTTCTTCCCAGCTGCTGACACTTGATCTGGAAGTTTCAATTCCAGTGTACAGGCTGTGACATCTATGTCCTGACTGCTGCCTGGCCAGTGGTAATTTTAAGACACATCCCAATTTCAGAAATGGTAGAATTGTTGAGGGTGGGTAGCAGAGTGTGACATGAACCATAAACGTTTTTTTAAGATGTTATTTATTTATTTGAGACAGAGAGTGCACGAGCAGGGGGAGAGGCAGAGGGAGAAGCAGGCTCCCCACTGAGCAGGGGGTCCCACATGAGGCTCAACCCCAGGACCCTGGGATCATGACCTGAGCCAAAGACAGATGTTTAACCAAGCTACTCAGGTGCCCCGAATCATAAACTTTTTCAGAATTATAACCATTGACAACTGGCTAGGATACAACAGAAAATAAAGTAGATCCAAGTTCTATTCTCAAAAGCCTACAGTCTAGTGGGTTCGGAAGACAATAGATAAAAAATGTATATATATGGCTTGTATCAGTGGCTGGTGAGTGCTCTGAAGTAAAATAGTGGGATAGGAGGAGGAAATAGAGAGGAAGAGAAGGAAGAGGTAGCGAGGGAGGAGAAAAGTTAGGTGCTATTGAGTGAGGTTGTATCAGGGAAGGCCTCCTGGAAGAGGTGATAATTAAGCAGAGACCTCAGGGAGAGAGGGGATGAGCCACAAAGCCATAGGGAAGAATTTTCAGCAGGTCAGGGGGAAGGAGGGAGGGAGGTAGAAAATGAGGTCAGAGAGGTGGTCTCGAGCCAGATGAAGCATGAAAGAATTCTGGATTTTGGTTCAAATTTTTTGGAAAGCAACTTGGAGACAGGATAGGGTTAGAGCAGAGGAATGGCATGATCTGACATGTATTTTTAAAGGGTGGCTCTGACTTCTGTGGTGTAGACTGCAGGGGCTGAGCAAGAGCAGAAGCCAGGAGACCAGTTCTTAGTTAAGAGGCCAAGGGTGGTTGTGTGGCAGGAACAATGAGAAGTGGTCAGAATTTGAATCGATTTTGGAAGCAGAGCCAACATAATTGCTGATGGGCAGGAAGGGGGTGCAAGAAGAGGAGGGATGCCAGGGATGACCCCAAGGGTTTGGTCAGAGGGATTGGAGGGGCAGAGTCACCATCTCCTAAGATGAAGATGCCTTCAGTCAGGAATCCCACAAGGGACCCGCTCAGTTTGAAATGTCCGTTAGAGAGCCGTGCAAAGACCCAAGTAGGCATCTGAATGGACAGCTCTGTGTTCCAAAGGAAAGGACCCGACTAGAGACAGTGACCGTGAGCCTGGAAGGGGTCACACAAGGAGCAGGTGTCAGTGGAGTGGAGGGAAGGCTCCTCGTGGGCCAAGCCCTGGGGCCCTCCAGCAGAAAGAGCTCAAAAAGAAGAGAAGGGACTAGCAACAAGGCAGAAGAAGCCACCAGTGAACAGGCTAGGCCACTGTCCCTCATGGGTCCTGGAGCAAAATGAAAATGTAGGACCCCTTGCTCGAAATTTTAAGAGTATCAGGAAGGCCGCAGCAGGTGAATGAAGCTCGGGGTCCTGTGAGCATCAGTGGCTGTGCAGATGCTCAGGTCACACATCTGTGAAGCTGGCCCTGCAGGTGGGGTAGGATGCAGAGTCATGTGGAGTCCCAGAAGCCAGGAGATAAAAAGTATTTCAAGGAGAAGAGAAAGGGGTTGAGTAAATGAGGACAGAGGACCAACCAGGGGGGTGGGGTGGGGTGGGGTGGGGTGGTAAGTTCCTTGTGGGCAGGAGGAAGGAGGCCTGCCTGGAGTAGGCGGGACCGTGTGGAAGTGCTTGTCATCACAACTACTATCTCTGTGAAGTGGGAAGCACGGACATCCCTGAGATGGGAGATGGAGGGGGGGTTTCTGAGGTTGAAGAGGGAGAAGCAAATATGAAACAGTCATCCAGGAAAGTGTTTGGGAATGAGCCCTGTCCTGTACTCCAGTCACTCTCTGCAGTAAGAAGGAGGAGGAGGAGGAGAAAAAGAAAAAGATCATTTTGTATCAAGACCTAGAATACACACATCCCACAAGATGCCATTTAACCATGTCATGTTCAGTGGGCTCTTGCTTTTTCTATTCTGTTTCCTCTCCTTCCTTAATGCTGGTTAGAACCACTAAATTGGTTTCTTGACCTACAGATGGAGCTCGACCTGTAACATGGAAAACAGTGGTCCAGGAAGCACAGTTGCCTTGAACACAGCCTAGGGGCTGGCTTGAGTTAGTGGCCATTGCTGGAAAGGAATACCTGGGTACAGGTGTGGAGGGAGAGAAAGCTGGATTGCACCAAGAGCAGAGTTTTCTCGAGCAGGTGCCACTGAGCAGGAGGAGGGCAAGCGGAATGGGGTGGACGCCAGGGAGGGATTTTACTTTGGGTCATAGCATCTAAGGAGGGAGTTAAGGATGCAGGGCAAGAGGCAGGGATAGGATGGCAACGTGGGCAGGACAGAGGTTACGGGCCATGGAGACAGGCACCCAAGGGGAGTGACCAGGAAAACAGGATCAGTGGCTAAAGCGTGGAACTGGGGGAGGGACAGTTGCCAGGTATTGGTGAAAACAGGGTCTGGGTGTAATTATGGGGATGATAGCTAAGGTAGGGGTGAGGACAAGTTCGCTTGGAGAAGAGAGAAGTTTAAAGGACCAAGAGGCTGGGTGATTGGGGGGATCCTCTCTGCAGACTAAATGCCCCCAGATTAGGCCCCCGGAAGCCCTTGTTGGAGACAAGGTAGGAAGCCGGGGCTAAAATAAAAGCTTCGGCCCCTGAGACATGAACTTGGAGTCTAGAGATGGCTGTAAGGAAGAAGGGGCGGCAAGAGGCTTTAAAGGCCTAGTCTGTGGCCTACCCTGGGCAACAAGGATGGGCAGGGAGTCCCCGCTGTGCACGGGGTGTGAGTGACCGGAAAAGCCAACTGGAAAAGCAGCCAGGGGCCCTGGGGCACTGGGGGGTGGGGAAGGCAGGGGATGCAGGTGTCCTCCAGAGCAGGGGCGCTGGGAATGCACTGGGAGGAGGCTGAGTTCCCGGGGAACCTCGCTGACAGCGTCGCCAAGTTCCAGAAGGTACAGCCAAGGGGTCCAGGTGGTGGGGTCCTCGGGGCATGCGGAGGTGAGACAGTCTGCCCAGGAGGGAGGAATAGCTTATCACTGACCTTGTTTAGACTCTGTAGGTGCATGGTGATAGTAAGAAGCAGGCTGACTTATATTGGGGGGGGGGTGTCTTATTTTTAAATTCTCTCCAGTCGTTCTTGTCTGAACCCGGCTAACAGCTGCCTCCGACTCCCTTGGGTGTGCTGCAGGTTTGGGGAGGCCAGGGATGTGTAGCATGGAGACAGATCTGGGACCCCGAGAGCAGTAAGGTGGGTTTAGCCACTCCGAGGCTGGAGTGGCTAATGCCCCAGCCCCCGTGGAGCACCCCCACTGTGGGGCTTCTGCACAGCTGCTCCCTGAACCTTCACAACCAGCTTGGGAGCTGGGCTCTGAATAGCACCATATTGCACAAAAGGAAACTGAGGCACTGGGAGGTCCATAACATGCCTGAGTGTCCACAGCTTCCAAGTAGGAGGGTTGAGGCTCCCACGGAGGCTGCTGGCTTCAGAGTCTGTCCTCCAGGCCCTGTGCGGCCCTGCTTCCCTCAGGGCTTCCCCGTGATAATCGAGGCTTCTGACTTCTTGTCGTGGCTGCTGTACATGGGGCTGTGGTTCCCTCCTGAACCACACCAACGGCTGTGTCCTTGAGCACAGAGCCAGCTCCGCAGGCCCGAGGACCTCAGTGTGCAGCCTCAGGAGCACCCCCCCGCCTCACATCTAATGAGGATGGAGAGGGACGGGTTCCCGAGACACAGCAGGTGACCGCTGGACACAGGGTGAACACAGGAGTCCACACCTGTTGTCGGAGATGCTAAAGTTCCTCATCTGAAGCAGATCAAGTTGGGGGATCATAACTAGCATCCAAAGTATCCCAGCTGAATGTCCAGGAGGGCCTGCTGGGCACAGGGTCTGGGGCAGAATAACCCAGAATGTGGGGAGAAGCCAGCCTCGCAGGGTCGAGCCTCAAAGAGATCTGGCGGCCAGGCCGTAACCCCGGGGGTGGGGGGGTTCAGAAAGTAGGGCAGGGCCCCGTATGGGACCACTGCACGTAGAGCAAGGGCTGCGGGTGCAGCCTCAGGCCGTTTCCGTCCAGGCCCGTGAGGAAGAGTCAGGCGCACCAGCCTGAGGTGGACCAGCCCATCCGGGCCTGACCTCCGCCAGCACCAGCTGGGTCCTTTAGACCAACATCTGAACTCCCCTCCGGGCCAGCTCCCTTCTCCACAATGTGGGGATGGTAAAGCACTTGCTGGAGGGCTGCCACACAGACACGGGACGTGATTCTTGGAGGCACGTGGCACACCTCATGTTGAATAAGTGGCAACTTGGAATATTTTTGGCCTCCTTTGCTCCCCTAGGCTTGGCCCACACTCCATGCCCTTCCATTGCTGCGTGTCCAGCTTATGCACATCCTTGAAGTTGCAAGCTAAGACATCATCTCCTCCAGGAAGCCCTCCCTGCTTTCTCCCCCTCCAGGTCTCAGTATATGTCTCCTCTGTGCTTCTCCCTATCAAGCTTCGGTCACCTGCCTCTTCAGCCCCTATTAAAGCATGGGGCAGAGCTGTATTTACCAAAACTGGAGGCCAAGGGAGTGGTGAGAAGGGCTCATGCTACATGCTCTGGTGCCTTCTCCCACACACATTCAGATCCTACTGGTCCCCAGACCTGTTTTTTGTTCGTGCAGCAAATTTGTTGGAGCTCCTGTCATATCCCACATCCTGCTCTTGACATTGAAGATACAAAAGTGAACAAGGTGGTCGTAACTCCTAATATCTTTGTGTCTGTTGTGCTCGGGCAGCAGAAAGAGACACACTAGGAAATATATAAAACATAAGATAACTGTGGATCAAGGTAAGTTTTAGGAAGGAAATGAAAGCATGCAGAGAGACTAGGGCAGGGAGTTCCTTTAAATGAAGCAGTCGGGAGACACATTTGAGCAGAGAAAGGAATGGGTGGTGAGGGGGAGGAGGAAGCCAGGCCAAGACTTCCCCTGTAGAAGGAACAGGCAGCAAGTGCAAGGGTCCTGAGGCAGGGCCAGGCTTGTGTTGGTGTGTTGAAGAAACTGAAGGAAACAGGAAGGTGTGCTCAGGGAGCAAGGGGAAAAGGTGGTGGAGAAGCCGATCAAAAGGAGCACATAGGTCAAGGTAATCCAAGTGCAGTGAGAAGATGTTAGAGGTTGTAGACAGGTTGTAAGCATGATCCAGCTAATGTTTTTAAAAGGATGGGTAAGGGACGCCTGGGTGGCTCAGTGGCTGAGCTTCTGCCTTTGGCTCAGGTCATGATCCCGGGGTCCTGGGATCAACTCCCGCATTAGGCTCCCCGCAGGGAGCCTGCTTCTCCCTCCACCTGGGTCTCTGCCTCTCTCGCTGTGTCTCTCACGAATAAATAAATAAAATCTTTAGAAAAATAAAATAAAAAATAAAAGGATGGCTGATGGAGGGCAAAGAGAGAAGCCGGGAGGCCGGTCAGGAGGCATTCATGGTTGTCCAGGCAAGAAGCAATGGTGACGAATAAGCGAGTGCTGGATGCCAGATAAGCGTGGGTTGGGATGTATTTTCGCATCTGAGACGACAGGATTCTGAGTGTGGAGGGTAAGGAGGAGGTCCCAGCTGCAGCCAGGAGGTGGCTGCCTTCTTCCCAGCTTTGATCCTGCTGGAGCTGCCCACCTGAGCCCTGCCTTTCATCCCACAGCCACCCAGTGGACGGATGACTGCGGGCCTGGTGTGCTTTTTTCTCCCCGCCCTGCCATCCGGAGCTAACACCAGCACACGGAGTTATTCATGAGCCCAGTTCTCCTCTTCCCTGAGAATTCCCACAGCTTCTGCCTCTGTCTGAAGTCACTTCCCGTTAATATAAATAAATAAAATACCCAGAGCCAACCACAGCTCTGCCCCACGCTTTGCCATTTGCAGAGGGACTTAACATACTTTATATCCTTCAAGTCTCAGAAGCCACGATAACGCCTGATATGTATTGAATACTTACAAGCATCAGGCTCAGTGCTTCACTTACTGTTCTGTGCTGAATCGTGTCCTCTCCAGAAAAGGTGTTGAAGTCCTAGCTCCTAGCCACCAGGACCTTATTTGGAAATAGGGTCTTTGCAGATGTCTTCAAATTAAGGCAGAGGTCAGTAAGGCAGGTCCTAACCCAATATGACTGTGACCTTCTAAGAAGGGAAGAGACCCCAAGACAGATGAGCAGAGGAAAAAGTTTCATGCCATCAGAGGCAGAGATTGAGGTGATGTGTCTACAGACCAAGGGACACCAAGATGGTACAAGCCTTGGGGGCAAGGTCGTACTATGACCAGAAGACAGAGCCCGAGATGGGTTTCTCCCAGACCTTTGGATTCCTAAATCCCTTGGCTCTACAAGCTTGCCTTGTTCACATTCTTTGACCTCAATGCCTCACTTCTGAGCAGTGATCACACTTTTTAAAGGGTCCTTGGGAGCACCTGGGTATTTTTGCTGGTTAAGCATTGATTCTTGATTTTGGCTCAGGTCATGATATGGAGCTCCACGTCCAGCCCCATGCTGAGTATGGAGCCTGCTTAAGATTCTCTCTCTACCCCCAACCCCAATCATGCACTGTCTCCCTCTCTAAAATAAATCAATCTTCAAAAAAGAAGAAGAAAAGAAGAAGATGAAGGAAAAGAAAGAGAAAGAAAGAAAGAAAGAAAGAAAGAAAGAAAGAAAGAAAGAAAGAAAGAAAGAAAGAAAGAACGGAAGGAAGGAAGGGGAGGAACGAGGAGGAAGTCATCCTATGGAGTTGAGGAAAGAAGAAGGAGGAGGCAGAGGGAGGTCCCAAATCCAGTGCCAGCCTCTGGAGTCCATCTCCACGCCTTCCTGCCACGTGGATTCCATCTGTCTGCACTGGGCCACGTGGCGGTCTGTGACTGGACAGCTCATGCCCAGCCGAGAGGCCTGGGAAACCCAGCTCTGTTACTTACCAGGCTCTGCCCCCAGGGATGCCTCTTCCCCACTGGCCGCACGCCCTGCGTGGGTGGCAGCAGCTCTGGCCGCGGAGGAGGGAGGGTACAGGAGACCCAATCATCTTCCACTTCTCCAGCCCAAGACCCTACTCAAAGGACCTGGACCAAAAAAAGGATGCTTTTGACCTCCCCAGCCATGAAAGGGAACTCCGGGATGGGGAAGAGATCTCCAACCTGTGCAGAGTGACTCTGACGTGTGTGTGGCCCTATCTCCAGTGATTCCTGGGTGTGCCAAAAGTATTGTCCACTTCATCAGCCTCCAGGGGCCCGGCCAGGAGGTGGCCAGCCAGGGCCGAGCAATCCAGAGGCCTGTGTGGGCCTGGGCGCAGACGGATGCTCCTCTGGTTTCTTCCCTATTAGCCCTGTAATGTAATACACCGTGCGTAATTGGTACATGAATCCAGAGACGCACTCCCTTCATGTTCCACGGGGCTTGGTGGAAACCTCCCTGTGTCCCTCTGCCTCGCTCGGGCACTTCTCCAGCTGGACTCCCTGACATTTAAGAGCAGATACGTTGTTGCAGCCTCTGAAGTGGGGAGTGACACGTTCTCAGGCTGTGTAAGTGGCAGCGATTCAATCACCGGTGGGGCCAGCCTCCCTTTTCTTTCCTAGAAAACAGGTTTGTTTCTAGTAACACAAGGAATGGGAGAGGCCAGGCAGGTGCCAGTTGGGACAGGTGCTGGCAAGCGGGGCCCACTGTGCTTATCCAGGGCTGTCTCACTCCCTGCTGCATCACCACCCCGGCGGCCTCCCAGCCCTGTTCTGCCGGTGGGCCCCACAGCGTCCCTCAGCCAACGCTTCTGTTCTAGCAAGGAGGCAGTGCAGTGGGAAAAGTCTGGGTTTGGGAGGTCCACAAACCCAAATTTAAATCTAGTTCTGAGTTCCCAAGCCAGGTGACTTTACCTCTCTATACCTCAATTTCTTCCTCTGTAAAATGGGCATGTCATACCTCCCTCCCTGGCTTGTGGTCATGGAATCTCCCAGAAGATCTGGCACAGAGTAGATGCCCAACAAATGTCCATCTGATGATGCATCACTACGTCTCCCCGCTCCAGCCCTGGCCCCCACCCCATCGAACAGTCATGACCTGTTTTCCATTATGTCAAAGAATGAACCGAGGAAATTGCCCCGGGGGAGGCCTGGGCTCTTCACTCCAAACACACAGCTGTGAAGTCAGTGATCCCCAGGGTGGTTCTCATGCAGTTCCTTCCATGAGCAAAGACAAGAATCATCAATGAACTGGCCACTTACAGAGACATCCTGCCTCAAATGTCCCACTCCACTTGACACCAGGGCCCCTCGTGGCCCAGCGCACCACTGGGCCAACCAGCCATCAATTCCACAGACTGGGGGGTACCCACCTCCCCTGATGCTGTGCACATGATGTGCACATTAATTTCATGTGAAAATGCAAATCTCACAAATGAGGCGGGATCTCTCGTGAGACCAACAAGTGATATTAGAGGATGGTTCAAATCACACACGATGTCTTTGACAAATGCGTAATCAAAGCAGGCTCTACAGCTGAAGTCCCTACTTCTGCATTTACTAGTCGCACAACACAGAACAGCCGACTTTACATCCTCCCTCGCCGTGCCTCAATTTCCTTAGAGCACACATGTAATGACGTCTCCTACTGCGTACAGTTGCAGCAAAAATAATTCCAAGAATATAAACAAAGAGCCCTGTACATGGCGAGCACTCAAAAAATGCTAGTTATTAGTACTGTGTAGAAGGGTTAGGCCTGATAATAATGAAAAAAAAGAGGAATTGAATGAGGATAATGAAGAAGTACCTCAAAAGAGAATAATTTCAATATCAAAGTACAGAGAGAGGCCCTTAGGAAAACTTATGATGCCCTCAAGCATTTTTGCAAAAATGACCCTCTCTATAGTGGTGGCATGAAAATCTAATAAGAGGTGAAGGTTGTCCTAACAGACCATTATACCATTTTGTCAGAAAAAACCCACCAGAAAGAGAAAATGTGGTTCATTCTTTGTTCATTCTAAAAATTAGTGCTCTCTTTTAATTATAGTGAAATAGTGTTAAACATAAGATACAATTTTCTGGCTTTCATTACATTGAGCTTCATGTTGCAGAGACAGGTTGGTCTCATCCAAGAGGGTGACACATGCAGCTGGCATTGAGCAGAAATGGAGCTGAGGTCCTGATGCGGGGTTGAAAACTTGCCCTTGTGTGACATAAATACCCCTATGTGGCTGGAGAGGGGGCCCAGGCCAGGGGCAACTGCAAGCAGGAGAATTTCCTTTCTTTCTCTTTCTTTCTTTCTTTCTTTCTTTCTTTCTTTCTTTCTTTCTTTCTTTTTTTTTAAATAATTATTTATCTATTTGACAGAGAGAAGGAGAGAGCACGAGTCAGGGGATGGGCAGAGGGAGAGTCTCAAGCAGACTCTGTGCTGAGCCGGGAGCTTGAGCCCAGGACCCCAAGATCATGACCTGAGTGGAAATCAAGAGTTGGCCACTTAACCGACTGAGCCACCCAGGCGGCCCCTCTTTCTTTCTTCTGATGGATAGATATTGTGCCAGATACTGGTCTAGATGCTCAGGATACTGTCATGAACAAATAGACAAAAAAATCCCGACCTTCATGGGCTTACAATCTCATCGGTGACAGTGATAAGGGATAAGCTCTAAACCGCAGGCATACTAATCAAGTAAATGACACAGCACGTAGGAAGGAGCTAAGTGCTCTAGAAAAAGAAAAGGAGGCCTGGGGATACCAGAGCAGAGATGAGCAGGGAGGGCCTGGCTGAAAAGGTGATGTTGAAGCAGACGAGAAGGAATTAAAGAGCCAGCCTTGAGGCCATGTGGGGAAAAGCATTCCAGACAGAGGGAACAGCAATTCAGAGGTGCCAGTGTGCCTTGTGTGTTCAGAGGAACTGCAGGGGTCCTGTGTAGCTGCAGAACGGTGGCCACGGGGGTCAGATTTCACAGAATTTGGGGGGCTGTTGGTTCTCCTCTAGATCCATGGGGAGCAGGACAGATGCTGGAGCAGGGACATGAGCGATGGTGTCTGTCTGGAACATTCAGACCAGAGAGGAAAGGAGAAAATCTGGGGGCCCAATGCAGAGCTGTCCATGGCAGGGCCACAGCTGGCATCCCCCAGAGGACAGCCGAGACGGTGGCAGGAAGTGGCGGGTTTCCACACACGTCTGAAAGGTCTAACCGACAGGATTTGCTAAAAAGTTCAATGTGGGATGTGAGGGGAAACAGCTGGGTAATTCCTAAGATTTTGGTTTTGGCCAGTTTGGGCTCAGGCCTGGAGCCTGAGTCAGTTCCCCAAGCTGAAGCGCCAGCACCCAAGTGGGCAAGGGAGCAATGAATGATGGAGTCAGTGCCTACCGCAGTACGACCACCCGCCACAGGAGGCCTTGAAACACTGGGGACCTCTGTGCACTGGGCACCATGCTATGCTCGATGGTCTCATTTAACGCTTACAAGCCCGTGACATGGGCATGATGAGGCCACTTAAGAGAGGAAGGACACTGAGCCCAGAGATGTCACCTAATGGTACAGCTGGCAAATGGCAGAATGAAGACATGAACGCAGCCTTGTCCGACTTACGGTCTGTGTGTCTTGAGCTGCCGTGTAGCCCTGCCCTGCCCCAGGCCAGGCAGCTCATTTCTCCTCTCTGGCCTGCTGCCATGTGCAACAGATGACACCAAGGGGCTCCCCAGCTCTAGCATTTTCTATGCTGTGAAGTCAGGAGTCTCCTGACTCAGGTGCTGGCGGCCTTGGCTTTCCCACTAACTGACCCAGGGACCTTGGGAAGCTTGCTTCCTCGTAGGCTGAAGTTTCCTATTGGAGCCAGATGGTCCCTCCAGGCCTTTTCTGCTCGAAAACACTTTGTCTTTTCCAGAAAGTTCCAGAGGGCACCACGGTCCCTTTCAGAGTGAGCAACAGATCGCACTGCCTTCTACACAGAAAACCTCCCAGAGCAGCCCTGTGAGGCCAGCGCCACTCCACCCGCCCTTCTGCCTGTCGCCGCGCGCTGGCAATGGGAGGACCTGCGGGTTGGTGGCATCAGGTCACACACACTCGGGGCTCCTCTCAAACCCACCTCACGCCGGGCCTGCTGAGCCCCAATGCATGCTCCCTTCATCTCTTCTATTTTCCCTTCATCAATCAGGAAAAGAGCAGCTCAAGTCAGGGCTTCATTCCAACCACAACGAGGTCTACAAATACCGCCAGTCCCCGGGCACCATCCCCGGCGCTCCCACGACAGCCACACACCTCGTCCCCACTGGCCCTCACAACAACCGAGGAGGGAGAGTTGTTTTATGAGGACGTGGCAAGGAGGGTGTAGCCAGGCCCAGAGACAGGGTCCTCTGCAGAAATATCCCACCTCCCACCACCCCATGCCCAGCTCTGGGCACACTCACCTGCATCTTTTCTTCAGCCAAACCCCACTGTCCGCATTACTGTCCCCACCTCCACAACACCTCCTTCTCCCCATCCTGTCAGAGACTGCTCAAGTGCCACCGCCTCCAGGTAGTCCTCCTTGATTTCCTAGGAGGGTGGGGAGCAAATCTAACCTTCCATCTGAAACCACAGAGGTAGTTTCATCTTTTTTTAAATAAATACTGTATATGTTGAAGATGTACAATGTGATGATTTGATGTGCATATACACAGTGAAATGATTACTAGAATCAAGCAAATGAATGGGTCTCCTCACTGTGTGTATGTGTGTGTGTGTGTACATGTGTGCACATGTGTGCATGCACGAGTCTATGTGTATGCATAAGTGTGTGCATATGCGTGTGTGTATGTGTGCATGTGTGTGTCTATGTATATGCATGTGTGTGCACGTGTGTGTATGTGTGGGTGGGTGTGCATGTGTGCGTGTGTCTATATATGTATGTGTGTGCGTGTGTTGAGAGCACCTGAAATCCACCCTGCTGGCCCATTCCCAGGACCCATGAGGGCGCTGTCCTCGGTGGTCACGGTGCTACACAGCGGACTCTGGACGCCTCTGTGCTGCATAATCGCAGGCCTGTACCCTCTGAGCAACAGCCCGCCCGAGCCGCCCTCCTGCCTGGGAACCACGGCCCCTCTGCTCCTGTGTTCTGTGGACCTTCAAATTCCCCGTGCAAGGGAGATCGCACGGTCTGCTGGGGGTCACACTCAGCATTGGTTTTGAGGACGAGAGGTGGAGGTGGAGAGGGCTGTCTGGTAGGGTGGGGCTGCGTTCACGTCACCCCGCCCCTGCCTTTCTGTACTGGCAGCCAAGGCGGGACACTCTCTGGGTGTCCTTTTCTCTTGAGGCCTCTGGGACTTTAAGTAACTGATCCATTGTGTCCTTTTCTCTTGAGGCCTCTGGGGCTTTAAGTAACTGATCTGTTTGGGGTACAGTGCTAGTTGCAGCAGCCAAGGCGGCCGGAGTACGTTCCACAGGCCGGCCACTGCCCCTGTGTGTTCAGTCCTGGTGACAGCCCCGTCACCTGAGTTCCGCAGGCAAACCCACCTTACAGGAGAACAGACGGCCAGGAGCACAGTGTGGGAATGACTTGCCTGAAGTTTCCTGCCTCCTCTCCTTTGCTGTGTGGCTTTGGGCAAGCCATTGAACCTCTCTGATCTTCGACAAGTTATTTGACTGCTTGTGTGCCCTGGTTTCCTTCCGGAAAACCCCGTGTGTATATAATACTCAAAAACAGATAGAGGATTTTTTAAATCAGTATCACCTTCACCATCACTACTCGATACAATTACAGACTTGCCCAAAGAGATAAGAGGGTCTCAGCAAATATTCCAGGAAGGAGGGAGGGAAGGTAGGCAAGAAAGAAGGAGTGAATGAAGAATGAACAAATGAATGAATGAATGAATCAACACCACCCCCCAGAGAAATTTCTGGATTGCAGAAGAGGGGCAAGAGGACATGAAGTGTATTTAAATGATACTCCCGAGAATAGAGCCTGTGGGTGCAGAATAAACAAAGCCCCACGTGGCTGTAGCTCCTGCACAGCCCTTCAGCCCTCCGCTGATGTCTCCCTTCAACCCCCAGAGCACCAGTCCTACAGCCATTTGTGCCCTGATGGATGGGGATGCAGATGGAAATGTCAATTGATCATAATTGGTCCATAAATGGACCCCATAACACAAGCTATCACTTTCAGACCCCAGGGATGTGTTATTAATATTTCTAATTTATGGGCTCATTTGAGAAGTCATCGGGGGTGACAAACCTAATAAATCGTGGGTTAAAAGGACTCCAGACTGCAGCGCACGGGGCCTGCCGCGCGATGGGTGGTAGCCGTTGAACTTTTGAGACAATCATAGCAACTGTCGCCAGGGAGACAGGCTGCAAAAGCAAGTCTGGAGTTGGCGGCAGTGACAGCTGGAAGCAGATTATCAAGAAAGGACAGGATTTCCTGGTCCAGCCAGGGTGGCGGGGGAAGAAATCGCCAGGGGCTTTGCGCCTACCTGTGCTGCCTGGGTCAGCCTTCCGCAAGCACACACACCAACGCCGCAGCCGCCCTCGCCCCATTTCACAGACAAGGCTCAGGGGCAAGTCACTCGCTCAGCTAACAAACACTCAGGCTGGGATCCCAGGGGGGCAGCAGCCGCTCAAGGGTCGGTGCTCTCACCCACGTACCCCTCTGGCCACTGGGTCCCATGGCCCCATTCCACGAGGGGGGCACTGAGCCCCAGTGATGCAGCCACCGGCAAGCATGTCAGTGACAGAGCTGGGATGAAGACTCGGGCACCTCAGTGTCTGTCTCTCGCTCTTTCTGAGGGGTTTCTCTCCGGCACGTTCCCTCCATTCTTGTCTCTGCTTTTATCCCCACTTCTTTTTTTAAATAAAATATATTTATTTGTTCATGAGAGACACAGAGATAGGCAGAGACACAGGCAGAGGGAGAAGCAGACTCCCTGTGGGGAGCCCCATGCAGGACTCGATCCCAGGACCCCAGGATCATGACCTGAGCCAAAGGCAGACGCTCAACCCCTAAGCCACCCAGGCGTCCCTCCCCACCCCCCAACACATTTGTCACCTGCCATGCTTACATCTAATTGAACTGCAGCATGCTCACATCCATGAGTTGAGGCTTGGGGCTTACAGCAGCTTGTCCCCAGGAATGAGGACATGGACATGGACTTGCAGGCCGCTGGTGACACCCACACCACAGTGCGCTTGCTGAAACTCTCCCCCTGGCCACACTCCCTGACCCCGCCAGTCACAAGGCCGTGGCACCACCTACCTTTGCACTTGTCCAGGCTTCCTCTGCCCGGGGCCGGCCAGCTGCCCTCACACGGATACATTCCTGACGGTCACGGGCTTTGTGCCTCACCCAGCCGTTGCACATCTCTGCTTCAGCGTGTTCAGTGTTCATAATTGAATCTGTCACCAGAAAGTCCACCTGACTTCCCTCCTCTGGGTTTTTAGGGGGCCTGCTCATCATCGCTCCCAACTGCGAGCTGCAGTGCAGGCTATGGTTGTGTACCTCATATTCACACTTCCCTTCTTGTTACCGATAGAATCCTGATTTTATTCGGGCTGGCAATATTCCCGGGTTCTTAAAGGCTGCATTTCTCAGCCCTGCTTACAGTTGAGAGGGGAGATTTAAGGGGGTGAAAGAGAAAGTTTCTCTGAGGGGTTACCTCCAGAGAAGCTCCTGATGGGGACTTGAAGCAGATTAAAGAATGCTCCTTTATCCCTTCCACCTGGAATTTGAACCTCATGCCTGGAGCCCCAGCAGCCCGCTTGGACTGTGAGGCAACCTTGCCAATGGAAGACGATACTACGGCAGTAGACCCTGATGACAGTGAGTCTGCTGAGCACAGCACTGGCCTGACAACCCCGGGGGCTCCATTAGCATGACAGAAAAAATAAATTTGTATTTTTTAAGACATGTATTTCTGTATTCTGTGACATCCGGCTGTGCACGATGCTGTCTAATATGCTAACTCGTGCATTTTCATTCAGCAGACGCTCCCTAAGCACCTGCTACGTGCAAGCCACTGTGTTAGGCGTGTGGTATGAAAAAGGAGGCACAGCCCTTGCCTTCAAGGGTCTCATGGTGAGCGGGATTCCACAGGCAAACTATGGTATGATAATCTGCCAATAGAAAAACCGAGAGAAGTTTACTTGGTATGAATATTTTATTGAGCAAGAAAGTGTGTTTGTGAGCAGGAATCCTTCAAACCCAAAACTGGCATGAAGCTCAAAGGCACGATGTTACAGGATGCCTTAGACAGAGGCAGTGAGGAAGCTGCCCCACGTGCACAGTGATTGGTTATTACAACAGGGTTTCCAGAAGCTGGGGTGTGCTTAAAGATGATTATCCCCGCCATTTCAGGGAGATGACTTACATCCCTTTTATGGCCGCCAGAGACGTTTACAAGAAATCACCTCAGTTGATTTTGCTCATGTTCATGAAATAAGCTAGGTCTCATTTTGCCCACACAGCAGGGGTTTTGTCTGCGTGAGGGCTTTAAAGCCCAGTCCCCAGTCATCATTTTATTCTAATAGTGGGAAGTTTGGAGACTGAGGGACACAGGGGAGTAAGAGCGGCCACGGGAGGGGACAGGGCCCAGCTGAGGAGGGCAGAGGAAGGCGCCTGAAGTGCGTGCTCATGCTCAAGGACAATGAGTCAGGTTTGAGGCAGATCACGGGGAGTTTGTTTGCCAGGCTGAAAGGTTCGGATCTCCCACACCCACACCCGCACACATACACGCACGCACACGCGTGTACACACAGGCGCTGCAGCCATCCTGAGCCTTGTGAGGGTCTCCCTACTAACCAGGCTCCCTCCTGCCCCCTGGCCTTTTCCCAGGCTGTCCTTTCTGCTGGAACGGTCTCCAGCCCCTCCGGTTGGCGAGCCCCCAGGCAAATGTCCACCGTCCTCTCTGGGTTGGGCTGTCACCATCCCTCACGGCGTGCTTCCTCACATGGTTCGGTTTCTCACAAACACTTCACACCTTCAGCTGACTTCTGTGCCGCCGCCATGGGCAGTTTTTCCTTTGCCTCTGCTGAGGTCCCTGGGGTTTCAGCACCTCGAGTTTGAAGTTCATGAGTGTATCAAAAAACCTATGGCTATGTTTTATCCAGGATTCCTCTGTTGGAGCAGGAACGCATTGCCTCCACAGCAGCTAACGTCCTCTTGTTGAACTCATGTGCCTGGTTCAGGGCCAACTGGGAAAACGCCAGCGAGGTCACCAGGAGTCCCAGGCCCCCATCCTTCACAACACTTGTTATTATTTGGGGATGACAGGTGGATTGTCCCGTTCCTCATACCCATGTTCATTTACATCCCAGCCTCACCCTGGAAAGGGTTTGAAGAGACTCACCTAAATACAGACAACCCAGCACATACTTCAGAGGAAGGAATGGATCAAGAAGCCAAGGTGAAGGAACGCAATCCCAGCGCACTCCAACATCCAAGAAGCCAGGGAGTTGTTTAAACTCCTTCCTAGGAGCCACAGAGAAAGCAGAAACACAACTGCAGGTGGTCAGGATGACAGTGACTCTAAAATTTAGAGAACTACCCTGTTGCTCAAGAGAAGTGGACTTTTTCTGGATTGGTGGTCTGAGAAGAATTCTATGGTGCGTTCTCACAAGGAAACACCAGGTGAGCCCCAGCAAAAGCCAATTCCTCAGAATTCTGGGGAAAACATTTCTCTCCATTTCTTCAGGTGTGTGTAATGTGGACAACAGATAGTTTGATGCCATAGACTATAGTAGGAATCAACCTGTGGCAGAGACATTTGTTACCAGCTCAGGAAAGATCTATGAGTGTTAACAATCAAGTGAACCAACTTGAGAGAACCAACTGAGAGAACATCTGTAGAAAATACCTGAGGGAACACCTGTGGGAACACCTGAGGGAACACCTATAGGAACACCTGAGGGAACACCTATGGGAACACCTGAGGGAACACCTGTGGAAAATACCTGAGGGAACACCTGTAGGAACACCTGAGGGAACACCTGTGAGAACACTTGTGGAAAATAGCTGAGAGAACACCTATAGGAACACCTAAGGGAACACCTGTGGGAACACCTGTGGAAAATAACTGAGGGAACACCTGTAGGAACACCTAAGGGAACACCTGAAGGAACACCTGTGAGAACACCTGAAGGAAAACTTATGGGAACACCTGAGGGAAAACCTGTGGGAAAAACTGAGGGAACACCTGTGGGAACACCTGAGGGAACACCTGAAGGAACATCTGTGGGAATAATGTCCTAGTCCATCAAGCTAAGCCATAATTACTTTAGTTCAAATTTTTTTTCAAAGTATGTTTTACAAATCTCCCAGGAAGGCCTTGGGAAAACCCCAATTTTGCACCCCAGACACCTAATGTTAAGCAAATACCACCTCCTGGTGAGTCCCCCAAATGGCTCAGTCGGAAAATGTAGCCCTAAGTGACTAAATGAGTGAATGCAATTCACAGGTTGTTGAATAAAAGCCAATTCAATGTTGGAGGACATCTGCCAAAAATGACAATTGAGGGGTTGGAGCAGTTCATTCTGAGCCAGTTTTTTCTGACAGTAATGAGACCATTCCTGATCTGTGACAATAAAACCATGTCATCTGCATAGAAAAGACTTTTAACTTTCTGTTCCTCATAGCAAAGGGCAATTCATTCAGCTCATCCAAAAATTCTTTCAAGCCATAAACTACCTGTTAAAGGGTACGACTGTAACCGATCTTACCCTACAGATAAGGAACCAAAGAACACTGGAAATTGTGGTCTGACTCAGCGAGACAGTTTCTCCCTGGGCTGGTCCTCACTCTGCACTAAGGCACATGGTTCTATGGAAACACCTGTGGCAGGATGGGGCTTAGTACTGAGTGCCTCTAGTCTAGACCATAATTGGTTTCTCTCCACATAATTAGTTTCCCTCCACTGAGTCAAAGGGCAAAATCAGTCATTGGTGTTGCAATTTTTATATTGTTCCTGACAAATTTTTGCACAAGTAACATAAAAAGGTCAAGAGTGTGGAATAAATGTGCTGAAAACCCAAGGGCTTCCTTCTACGAAATATCAGCCTGAGAAACCCAGACTTGTGATTTATGAAAGAGAAAATTGACAGACAGCTTAGCTAGAATATCAAGTAAACCAATCAGTCAATCATTTGAGGGGGAACAGACGATAGGCCTTTACAGAGTAGGTTAATCTACCCTTTGGGTCCATCCAGACAAGACCATATGGGTAGAATTAAGGAAAGCGGCAGCTTAGCTATTGAGGACTCAAAATGTGATGAATCTTGAACTAAGATGAGCTGTAAGTTTGAAATACACATCAGAATTCAAACTCAGCACACGCAAAAAAAGAATGCAAAATATCTTATAAATAATTTTATATCGTTACTTGTTGAAATAATATGTGGATGTGTTAGGTAAATAAAATATACTATGAAAATTAACACCATTAAATGTGACTACTAGGGAACTTCTTTTTTTTAAGATTTTATTTATTCATGAGAGACACAAAGAGAGAGGCAGAGACACAGGCAGAGGGAGAAGCAGGCTCCCTGCAGGGAGCCCGATGTGGGACTCAATCCCAGGACCCCGGGGTTCACAACCTGAGCCAAAGGTAGAAGAAGCTCAGCCACTGGGTCCCCCAGGTATCCCGACTACTAGGGAACTTTTAAATCACTTGCACACACCCTGGGGTAGACACCTCCAGGAAGGCCCCCAATATGCCCTTCCTCCTGGTATTCACACCTTGGGCAGTCCTCTGTAGGAGGGTTGCAGGAGGCTTGGTCTGTGTGACCAACAGAATAGGTCAGGAGTAACGACACGTCACTCCAAGACTAGGTTGTAAAAAACCCTGTAACTTTTGCTTTGTTCTCTTCCTTGATACCAATCTCACTCTCCCTCCCTCCCACTCCCACTCTTGTCACTTATTCCAGAGGCATTTAGCTTCTATGTCATGAGCAGCTCTATGGAAAGTCCTACCTGATGAGGAACGGAGGCCTCCAGCCCACACCTGTGTAGGAAAACCATCTTAGAAGCAGGTCCTCTGATCCCAGTCCAACCTTCAGATGGACTGCAGCCCAACCCACATCTTGATACAGCCCCATGAGGGACTCTGAGCCAGAATAACCCAGCTACGCCATCCCCAGATCCCCGATACTCAGAAGCTGTGTGACATAACAAATACTAAGTCTCACATAATTTATTATACCACCATCAGTAACTAATACATGCAATATATTTCTATTGAACACCACTGATCTCAAACGAACAAAAAATTGTAACCCTGAAGAGCAGAGGTCCTTAACCCTGGTTATACATTCAGATCACCTGGAGAACTTGTTGACATTCTTGATGCCCCAACCTTACCCCAGAACAACTGAATCGGAGTCTCTAGGGATAGAGCCCTGGCACTGGTGTCTTCTAACAGTTGTCCAGGGGACATCAAAGGCAACCAGTGTTGAGCCCATTGCTCTGAGGAAATACTTCTCTGTCATGGTGCTTAACCCCACTTTTTTCCCAGGCCCTGGCCACTCCTGGTGTGCACCTGAGTCCCTGGGAGCTGTTAAAAATGCCAAGTCTCCAGGCCCCAACCCAGGTGCATGGAGTCAGAATCTGCAACTCAATGAGCTCCCCAGGGAACTGGATACACTGAGGTTTGAGAAGCTCTTATTTTGGGCATCTGTTCAGAACTGGTCCTCAGAAATCACACACTCCAGATTCCTGCTAAGAGAACTGGATCCCAGAATCTGACCTCCCTAAGCTTTTCTAGGCACGAATTGTCCTTGCACTCCCACACTAAGGGATTCAGACATGACTGGTGTGGGCAGGGCCCACCCAAGGAGAATTTTGTGAAAGATTCCCCCCCAAGATCCTAAGTTACAGCCAAGGTTGAGAGGTACTGACCAAGGGCAATGACATGGGAGATGCCCTCCATTGACCCAGTGGGTCGTTCCCAGAATCCTCCCATCCTCTTCTCATGTCACAGTAGGAGCAGGAATTTAAAAGTATTGTTTCCATTCAACATGAGGCACATGCAACCCAACTGCCCTGTCGAGGTAGGTCTAGAACCTTCCTGCGGAAATAGCAATATCTTCCAACCTTAGAGAGAAAACTTACCATGTGAGTCTTACCCTGAGCCCACGTGTATATCTCAGCAAGACGCTTTCCCAAGGCAGTTTCAAGAGTACAGCAGAGGACTGGCCATGCTCCCCTGCATCACATCCTTGAGAGCACTCCCCCCATATGCTGCCCCGCCACCGTACGACAAGGTTTATACTTCAGGATAGCTATCGTGGTTGCCCCCAAAACCCTCTTTGCACCTCAGATCACTTCTCTGGCCACAGTTCAAGAATTATATTATTTCTACGCTCATTGAGTTTTCTTGGTGCTTTCTGATGGTCTTTATCAAACCAAGAACCATGATGACAAAATCCACGTTTACTAAGTCAAAATGAACCAACGGAGCCAATTTTAACTTCGTCAATGAGAAGTGATAACGGATGAAAAAGTGATAATGGATGAGGGTAAACCCAAGGCATCTCTTGGCATTTCAAGAGATTCTCAAACAAGCAATTTCCACCAACATGGAAGACCCACTCCCCTCCTGGCAATAGCCCCATCCTTTGAGGTATAACCTTGAGTCCTAATAGCCTCGGGCACGGCATTACCCACAGTTGAAGTAGGAAGAATATTATCATTTTGTCTCTGCTTAAAAATCACCTTCCTGAACAGAGGAATAAATAAGAAAGGCTAACCGTAGTACGATTTACAGTAATTATTTTATCTACTTGTCTGCTTGCTAATCATGGCTTGTCTCCGACCTATCACCCTATCAGGCAGGAGCTGGTCTTCATATATTTCTCCTACTTAACCTCGTATCTGACACCCAGTAGGCACCAAATGAATGTTCACTGAATGAAGGATCAGATAGAAAATTTCCCCAGATCCATGCCACGTATGAACACCCAGAAATACTAGTCTCTACATCCATTGGTGAGGAGTAGTCCTCTCACTGGATACAGACATCCAGAAGGAAATATGTTCCAGGGGCACCCGGGTCACTCCATGGGTGAGCGTCTGCCTTCAGCAAAGGGCGTGATCCTGGGGTCCTGGGATCGAGTCGTGCATCAGGCTCCCTGCATAGAGCCTGCTTCTCCTTCTGCCTGTGTCTCTGCCTCTCTCTCTGTGTGTCTTTCATGAATAAATAATCTTTTTTTTTTAAAAAAAAAAAGAAGTATGCTCTAAATATAGGAAACAGTCACTTATATATGCAACCATTCATTGACTCCAGAGCGGCTGAAGCAGGACCCTGCAAGCCCTAAGCCAATCCTGATAGTCTGGTCTTCAGAAGTTATAATGACTGGTTATAAATATATAATATAAATGGAGGATTTTAACCATCACACACAACCCAAGGTCCAAGTGGACCGCACAAACCCTTCCGGGGAGATGTGACTCAACTTGACCCTGGCCCCAACCTCGCTGGTCATCAAATCCCTGGGGTGGAGGGTGCTCTGTGGTTTATCCTGAGAACTAGATGTTGTCTTTCCAGCATAGGGTGCCTCTAGAATCTGCCCAGCCTGCTCAGAAGGGCAAGTTCTCACTCCCAAGAGGACTCTGCTCAGAGGCCCCCGGGAAAGGCTTTCCTCCACGATAAAAAGAGTGGGGCACGGCAATCCCACTTGTGCGCAGATGAGGCCAGAAGCCCAGACCTGCTGGAACCATCTACCAGCCATGTGGGGACAGCACAGAGACAAGAGCAGGGCACAGGGGATGGCAGAGGAGAAAGCTAGAAAGTGCCTGGCCCTTGACGTTATCACACCTGAATTGACCAGCCCCAGATCCTCCAACCTGCACACCCTACCAAGTGAACTCACAAATGCCTAGTATTTACATCTCTCGTGTTAGGCGTTTGGATACTTACAGCTGAACACATCCTGATACACACTCCTTCCTGGACACCAGCACACCCAGCCCATAACATCTCTCCCCTTTGTCCCTGAAGTTTGCTTTAACCCCACAGCTCGTTTCGTGAACCATTGCTCCCAGAAGCACCCCTGGTTCTGTACTGCCTGGGGGAGGGGCGTTCACATCTGAGGGAACTAAAGTACCTTCCCTCACCTGGCCGCTCTCTCTGGCTCATCATCCTGTTTTGTTTTATTTATAACATTATCTCATGTGGAAATTATATTGGGCATATATTTATCGTCTCTATTCTCAAGGTAAGCTCCAGGAGAAGAGGAAGCCCATCTATTTGGATCACAACTGTTGTCCCAGCACCATAGTCACGGTCTGGCACATCGGAGCGGGTGCTTAAAAAATATTTGATGGATGCATAAATGAACAGATGGCTCCAACCTACTTTTCCAGCATGTTCTTCCTAAATACTTTTTCGCAAAATGAAATCCTTCTCCCATCAATGAAAGTCGGAACAGTGCACCATGCAGGGTGCCTTTATTTGCTTGTGTGTTTTACAAGAGAATAAATGAAGGAGCTCGTGTATGATGACTCCCCTGCCTCTCTCCTTTCTCCACGTCACAGCTTCCTTTGATCCACACAGCCACTCAATCTCTGACTCCTCTGCAGTCGCACCAGAACCACCCCCCTGAGCCCTAACCACTTTCCACCTTGTCTCACTGGCATGTCCGCCACCATGCTCCCTCCTCCCCACCCCACCCCACCCCCCAGAATGTAAGTCCTTCGGGGCAGGGTCTGTGTCCTGTTCGTCTATGTGTCCCTCCTGGTTGACACACAGAAGATGCTCGAGGCATATTGGTGGAACGAGCAGAGTGCAAATGCCAGGACTGTGGCTAGTCGTGGGTGATGGGCTGGAAGGAGAGCAAGTGTCCAGGTCCACACCTCACGGGGTGTTTCCTTAACCTACTGGGGAGTGAGGCAAAATATTAGGAAATCAAATGAGGTGCTGAAAATGACAGGTGTAGTGACTCTGGCCACTTCTCTCTCTGGGACTCGGTCCATCTGTACAATGACAAGGTTGGACCAGATGGTCTCTGGGGATTATGGCAAAGGGAGCAGGATTTTAGGGCAGGACCAACTTGGGTTTCATCACTGCTTCTTCCGCTGGTTAACTGTGTCGCCTTATATCCATCAATCCACCTCTCTGGGCACATCTCTGAGGTAAAACAGCATGAATGACACCCACTTGGTAAGACTGTTGGGTAGATTAAATGAGGCGGTGAGTGGAGCTCCTAGCTCCACAGCCTCTCCTCTCATCCTTCCTGCTTCTACTGCTTCGGCCCCTGAAGTCCCTGTCCCAACTCTTGACCAGCCATCGCAAGCATCCCCCACACCTTTCTCTGCCCCAAGTGGAGGGAAACAAGTTCTGCCAATCAACGTCCCCTGTAGCCAAGCAACGGCAGCCTGACCACTATGGGACTCTGGCCTCCTGGCCATGAGTCTGCAGCTGGCATCTCACTGAACATTCACCAAGCTGGTTCATCTTCCTCCTGACACAGGGATAGCTTCCATTTCCCAGCTCCCTTGCACATAGGCGGGGTCATGTGACTCATGCTGGCTCCAGAATATGAGCAGGAGTTACATTAACCACTTCCACGTCTGACTCATTAAAATTCCTTCCTCTTCCGGGCAAAACTTGGAGGGTGACACTATCACTATTTGGAAGGGGCTGGGTGTCCAACTACATCTAGACCTTGGCATGAGTGAGCAATGATGTGCCCAAGACTGGAGGGCCCGCTCGTTACTGCCGGGGAGCCCAAGTGCCCCTAGCAGCATCGGATAGCCTGATGCTCCCGGGGGCACCATGTCTAAAGCAGGACGTGTGATCTTTACCCTCTCCCCATCTCAGGGCAAGTCCCTCACTCTCTGGACTCACCCTCCATAAGGAGTGGAAGTCAGCCTTCCCCGCCCCCCACCCTCTGCAAGAAGATCCAGCTTCTAGTGTCCCAGTGCATGTTCCCAATCTCTTCAGGGGCATCTGGTGCTCTTGTGCCAACTGGCAACTTGTCCGCAGCATGGCATCCTGGAGCCCCCACTGGAACATCCACTATGCCTCCTTGATCTGGGCCACAGTCTCCTCACATACGCCCTAAGAACTCAGAAGGCTCCCCTGCTCTAACATCTACAAGCCCAAGGAAGTGTGTCAGACGGTGACACCCAGCAGATTGCACCCTGGCCCAGCCACCACACAACCCATGAACTCCCCTTACTGAGCAAACACGTTTTATTGGGCCGGGGGACACTTCCTGGCCAACCTGTTCCCATCCTCCCTCGTCCTCCTCCCACCGGGCCAGTTCCCTATCATGGCACCTCCCCGAGGCCCCCTTGCCCACCCTTCAGCTCCACTCTGCCCCCTGCCCCCTGTTCCCAACACCTGGATCCCTGGCCTTAAGGAGGGTGGAGAGTTCCTTTTCTTATCAACTCTTTTACTGCCCCCTCCTCCCTGATTACACAGTAATTGGGAACAGAATTCCCCGTAAGGACAGGTGGGTGCCTTGTCAGGTCCCAGCCAACAGTTTACAGGACAGACCGAGAAGGTCTCCTTGGTGCTGTCTCGGGAGACAGATCAGGGGCATACAAGCCTGGAAGAAGCAGAAAGGACACCAAAAGGAAGGGAGAGTCACCCTGGGACAGGAGCCTCTGAGAGGCTTGTGAGGTGAAGCCAGGGAGACTGGAAGGCAGGCCAGAGACGCCGGCACTCCGCCCAGCCCCGTCCCAGACAGCCAGCCTGTGGGGGTCCGGAGACCCCCAATCTAAGCCCACACCTGCCAGACCACAGAGGCCCAGGTGCTCCAGAAAGCCTACTCTGGAGTCTGGAAGCACCAGACCTAGAAGTCCAAGAGGGTTTCTGGGAACACCTTTCAAGCTGCCGGGTGGCCCGGATCTCAGCTGGCCCCTGGGGCCCAAGGGTGGCACTCGAGCCTTCCAGAGACTGCCCAGAGCCAGCAGGAAGGGGCCACAAGTGGAAAAAAGGCAAAAGTGGACGTCTCCTCTTCCTTCCAGCTCTTTACCTTGTTCCCCACTGACAGCGACCTCAGGGGCCCCAGCCTAGCCTGGAGATTTTGAAAGCGACCACGCCGGAGAGGACCCTTTGCAGCACAACTGAAACCAGCGGTGGCCATGGTGGCTCCCTTCCTGCAAGAGCTCTGAGCCCATGGGCATGGGAGACAGCGTATTCCAGCTCTCCCAATGTGACCTGCCTCCTCCATCCCAGGAGTGTCCCCGTGGAGACAGAGCTGTGCTTGGATAATTGGACATGAGGCTCTCCATGCTCCACCTCTGCTTGCCCTTTTGATTCCAGGATTCTCAGGGGAGGAAGTTCGCCACCCTCCACCAGCATCGCCCTGGGCGCACACAAGGTCCCCCTCTGCCCCTCCTCACAGCCACCCACGGAGGGCATCACGGCAAACCCTGCCCTCTGCAAGATATGGAGAGGAAATGCCCGGGGCACTGTGGGGCCCCCAAGAAGCTGGAGCTGTCCTTCTCCATCGAGGAGATCTTAAAGAGGCCCACTGAGAGCAGCCGCATGGTCAAGACAGAAGGGGCAGGTGGACAGGACACCCGGCAAGCAGCAGGTGTAAGCTCCGGACTGGAGAGGCCCCCACAGGCCCAGCCCCAGGGTAAGTGTCTTCTGGTTATTTCTCTCCCACTCCTAGATCCCCAAGAGCCAGCTGGGCTCAGGCAGAGAAAAAGCTGCTCCCTATCAAAAGGGAGGACCCCAAAATTCAAAGAGAGGTCAGGTGCTGGGCCAATAACCTGAAGTACTTTTTTGTCTAGCCAGGACTGGGCTTTTTCAGATTCCAGACCCCAAGGTTCTGTCGGCGCAGAGCAGGGAGGCGGGTTCCTGTAAGCAGGCCACAACTCAGATGCCGGGTCCCATTTATTTACACAACATTCCCGCTGGGTGGGTGCTAGCCTAGAGCCTCCTCTTTCATTTCAGTAGAAAGGCATGATTATCATAACCTGACAGATGAGGAAACTCACCTGTGAAAGAGAAGAGGTGGATTATGTACCCAAGATACACAGCCCGTGATGGGAAGACCTGAGAGCAGGACCTGGCTCTGGCTGCCCCCCAAACCCCTGCTCAGCCCGAGACGGTCTTCTTCAGGAGCAGGGTTCAGCCTGCACGTCTCCTGGCGGCTGAAGCTTCGCCTGGGATCTGCCCACCCTGATCACCCTCCCAGGCCAGCAGCCCACCCCGGGACATGTCCCCAAACACCAATGACAAGACAGATCTCAGAGCTCTCTTGAGAAGCAGTTTGAGGAAGGGCACCAAGGTGGACATGTGCACCTGCGGGGAGGCAGGAGTCCTGGGTGGCCCTCCCCGGCCTTCCCTGGGCTGCCGCATGACCTCTGAAAGGTCTCTTTCTCTCCGGCCTCAGCGTCACCTCAGGGAATGGGTTGAGTGAAGGAAGAGGAAGCAGTCAGGGAGGTCAGGAGGGTCTGCTGGTGCCTGGTTGTTAGGGAAACTGGAGTATTGTGGGGTTTTCTCAGTCTCTCCCCTTTTACCCCCTTTAATCCAAGGAAAGGAAAGGCAGCTCCAGGGTGCTCAGGATGTCTTCTCCTACCATTACTGAGCCCCACCACCTCCCCCAAGTTCAGTCTCCCAGCTCCAGGCAAGGGGAAAATCCTGGAGGACTCCCTGTCCCTGGGTAGCTGGCAGGTTTCCCCTGCTGCTGAGTCTCTCATAGGAGAGGGTCCCCAGCTTCGCATCTGGAAGCTCACTAACACCTTACAGTGAATTGAATGAGCATTAGAAACAGTTCTGAGCGTCTAACCCGAGTCTCTCCTGCTGCAGCTACACAAAATCCATGACTGTCTTCCCTGTCCTAATGAGAGAGAAAGAGGGGTGGGGGAGCGGGGAGAGGGAGAAAGAAGGAGGGAGAGAGGGAGGAGAAGCCCAACCCCCCTACCAGAGCAGCTTCCCTTCCCCTAGCCTGACAAGGCTGATGGCAAAAAGGGAGGCACTCGTTTGGAACCTGCCCCCGAAGATGCTGGCAGGCTCACATCAGAAGTCCCGCTGAACCCAGAGCAGGTTTGCAGAAATAGCACCGGTCAGGGTGGGGTGGTGCCCGGTGGCTCTTGTGGCACATCCCTGGCTGTTTCTCACAGAACTGCCACAGTCGTGAGCCCACCTTATGGATGATGTCCCCAAGAAGAGCATCACCTGCACACACCACGTGAATAGTTAGCACTAGCATCGCACCCCGGTGGCCTGAGACTGTCCACTGGAGGTTATTCCTGGATGCGGCTTAAATCTATACATCTCCCGTCACAATGCATTCGAGCATTTCCAAAAGGCTAGTGAAGATCCCACTGGTGGTTTTCTAGATGAGTTTGAGGACTACGCAGACAGAGCTTATTCGTGTCAAGAGTTCTGTAGTTATTCCTACACTAACTTGCTATTTCTGACACGCAAATAGTTATCCATTTACGGTCATGATGTGAGGCTTTCTTTTAAGATGGATTTATTTATCTGGGTAAAACAAAAAGCCTATTTGTGAAAATGCTAAGCAAATAATAATACGGATGGGATGCCAACATGTCAGGAACTACAAGCCTAACGTGCAGACATGGCCCACGAGCTGGAGTCTGTGATACTCTGGGCAAGGAGGATGGGGAGGCGGATTCCAGAAATCCGGTCTCTGAGCCCCCATCTGGTACCACTAATTCACCGGAGGACCTCGGGCAAGCTGCTCCCCTCCCTGGGCCTCCGTTTCCCCATCTGGAACATGAAAGAGCAGGACTAGAATGTTTCTAAGGTCCCTCCCAGCTCAGGAGTGCCGTGACCAATTCCACAACAAATCGGTGGCTGGAAAGCCTCAGTGGTATCAGTCATGGCCATTTTCTAGCAGAGGCTTCCTCCCTGCAGAGGGGAGTGGAGGCTGTCCGAGCCAGGCAGGAGCAGGGTAGCCGGGAGCAGTGAGCAAGAGGGCTACTGGCCTCAGCAGTGCCGCCTCTCCCAGCCTTCCTGGGGCCCCCATCCCCACCCAGTGCTTGCTGGCCCTGCTAATGCCCCCTCCACGTCTCTGTCCTGCTTTCTTCCCTCAGAGGTGGAAAGCAGCAGGACCAGAAATGGTGTGCCCAGGGCCCCCAACCCCAGAAATAAAAACAGAGAAATAAAATTAACACTTGAAGGGCTTCGCAGAGTGGCTCACAGAAGGTGACTGGCAAGCATGACCTCTCTCTGTCCCCATCACCTGGACAGCTGGTAAACATAGAGAGCTCTTCAGGCTCAGCACCCAATGGGCCCAGGAATCAGCATTCTAGCAAGCTCTCCCAAATTACTCTGATGTCGGTGGTCCAAGGACCATGCTTTGAGAAGGCTGAGGCCCAGGGAGGCAAAATGGCTTGTTCTGAGCTACAGGGCCAATACATGTGAGCGTGGGGCCAGCTCGCTCACCTGGGCCAGGGCCAGTGCTCTTCCTCCCCGGCCTCTCATGGCAGTGAGCGTAATCATCTCAGGCTTGGATCCTCCCACGTCTCCAGTAAAAATCCAAGTGGTCTACCTGCTTGAAATGATGCTAAGCCCCAGCTGTCCACTCACTCCTGAGAGAGGAAGCCCCCTGAGGCTCAGGACCCTCTGAAGTCACAGGAGGTCCAATCACAAGGAAGCCAGACCCGGGGAAGAGAGAGGTCATTTGTGCCACCCATGGCCCCATGCAGGGAAATCGTGATGCCTGGGGCAAAAGGGAGGGCAAGGTGAGGAAGAGGCTACCCCAATGGCTTCTGATCTTTCTCTCTCTTTAAACGCCTCCAAACCTTTGCCCTTCCAAAGCCACTGCTCCTCCTCCCCTGCTTCTAACTCCTTTTCCTCTTCTTTCTGCTCCCTTCGCACACCTCTTCTTCTCCTGGTCCTGTTGTAGCAAATCGCGGCACACTGAGTGGCTTAAAACAACAGAAGTTGATCCTTATAGTTCTGGAGGACAGAAGTCCGAAGGAGCCCCTGGTGTTCCTCCTTCTCCTCTCTCTTCCCCGTCCTCCCTTCCCAACCACCCCATCTGGAACCCAAGGCAATGGCACTGCCCAGCTACTGGCCCTGGGAATTGGGATTCCTGGCTGAGACTGCAGCCAGACCCAAGGGTGTCTCGTTGCCTTGTGATGAGCAGCTCTGTCCCAGGGGTTCCCACCAGAGCAGACAGGAGTGGGGTGGAAGGAGGAGAGCTGAAAGCCTGGAGTCCCCTAGGATTAGTATGGCTTTGGTCTCTCTCTGCCTGGGCCCCTCTATCAGTCCCCGCCGCCAGAGCCACAACCTTAAGAGACCATGGAGACGCTCCTACGGGGCACCTGCAGGCTCATTCTAGAATTGAGAACCTGGCTGAATCTTAAGCCCTGTGGGAGTATAAAACAGAACAAGGCTTGGTCCCAGCTTGAAAAAAGCATTGTCTTCCTGGGGTTTCCCTGCAAAAAGCAGACCAGAAGGAAAGGATTGGAGCACCAGGGGTTTATGTGGACATGCAAGGACACCAGCACGGAGGTAGCGAAAGCATACAAAGAAGGGATACGTGATGAAGCCAGTGACCATGGTGGGAAATTAAGCTTAAATCCTCTGAGAAATGGAGCAACTATACTCCCCAGAATTATCTGGGCTTTTGAGCTCAGAAATACACATCGTGGCAGTAAGAAGTTGATCTGAAGCATGGAAAGGTCTGAGGGACGCAAGCAGGGCATGGACAGCTTTACTCTAATGATAGGGCCCCGGAATATCAGAGCCAGGGGAGATCAGAGTAGACACACAAAGCATTGGCTGTCATTTAAATTTGATCTATCAATTGTATTCCTCATCCAGGCATGCGACAAAGAGTGACTAAAGTCTACTGAGTGGCAGGCATATCTACTGCTGCACAACGAACTATCCCCAGACTCGGTGGCTTAAAATAACCATAAACAATAATTGTCTCACTCAGAGTCTGTGGATCGGGAATTTGGGAGTGATTTCACTGAGGAGCTCTGGCGCAGGGTCCCTCATGGGATTGCAGGAAAGATGCCATCTGGGGCTGCAGCCACCTGAAGGCTGAGCCACAGTAAAGGACTGGCTTCTAAGGTGGTCACTCTATGGCTGTTGAGTTGGTGCCAGCTCAGTTGGCTGAGGAGGAGACCTCAGTTTCTCCCCATGCAGGGCCTCTGCACGTGCCACTAGAGTGTCCTTGCAAAGTGACAGTGGCTCCTCTCAGGGCGAGCAATCCGAGAGAGAGAGAGAGAGAGAGAGAGCAAAGTAGGAGCTGCATCCTTTTATGACCAGCCTGAGAAACTTGATAGCAGCAGTCCCATTGCATTCCATTTGCTGTGCAAGTCAACTGAGTTGGGTCCCATTAAAGGAGAAAAGAATCCCTAGGGAGGAAGTGTCCAAGAATTTGCAAACCTATCTCAAAGCCACCACAGGAGCTCATTTGGGAGTGGGATGATGTAGGGAACAAAACACAAGCTCAGCCTCTGCCCTCACGTAGCTTCTAGTCTAGCAAGGGTGACAAATAGCCATCTGATAATCACAAGTGAAAGCAGAGACAGCTGTGTTGTCAGGAAGAAAGTGACATGGTACCAAGGGCCTATGCTGAGGGACGTCTGGTCTACCAGTGAAGGCTTCCAGAGAAGGTCATGGTTGAGCTGCAATCTGAAGGTTGAGTGGGGGGAAATGTGGATTCTCCCCCACTCTTCCATGCAGAGGGAGCCCCAAGGACAAGGACTTAGCAAGAGATGAGATGTTCAAGGGAGCAAGATGAGGTCTGAGAGCTAGAAAGGAGCCCAGCCATGCCGGGCCATTGAGGCCATGGTGGGTTTTCCTGTTTTTGCTTTATATCCCAAAAGGAATGAAGAGCCATTGCAGGGTTTTAAGCAGGAAATGGCGCAATGACCCATATTAATGAGAACTCCTGGGCTCCAACTGATGAAAACCATCTTGGGTTAGCTGAAATAGAGAAGGAAATGTGTTGCCTTGGGGAACATTAAGAAGTAGTTTCTCAGACCGAGCTGAGAAGTAGTTTCTCAGAGAAGGTGGCTGAGAGAATGAGGTATGTTTGGGCCCCGTCTGGAGTCTACTTCTTGCTGTTCCTCTTCTTCTCTCACACTGTTCCATGCTGGGATGATGGTTTCTTATTTCAGGGCCCTTATAACTCTTCATAGGTCACCTTCAGCCTCCAGATGTGGAACTCTCTGTTTTTGTTTTGTCTGTTGATGTTGTTTAATCAATGGTGTGTTCCCAAAGAGGTCTGCTTCTGGGAAGGTGGCAGTTGTTAACCCATTTGGGGCCAGAAGCAGCCCCTCCACTGTTTACAGGACCCTGTAGCTTTGCATACCTCTCATCTGAGCATTCTGCATCCCTGCACTTGGGCTGGCCACGAAGAGAACAGTCAAGTTCCTCCTCAGTGCTAGGCGTGCAGGGCAACTAAATACAGACACCCCCACCCCATTGCCTAGGGACAGCACAAAACATGTTCCAGCTCCACCGCCGTGATGTCTGACTGTGCCCCTGCATTGCCACAAGTACAGACTGGAGAGGAATGGGGACAGGAGGGAAAGCCCGTGAAATCAGCCCCTTGCTGCCCTGTGCCAGTTCTCTGTGCCGCCCCCCTTCAGTGGGAGTCTCACCAGACCTACGCATGTTGTCACAAGAGTCACATTGTCACGACACAGATAGTACATACAAACCTGACCATGTGCTCCCAGGACACAGGGGAGGGAATAGTGAACTGTATTTGAGGCCTCCCAGGGAGGCTTCAGAAAGGTGGTGACCTCTGAGATGGAGTCACACAGAGAAAAGGAGAAGACATGCCAGGCTGGAGAAAACATGGACAGGAGGCCTGAGGGATTAAAAAAAAAAAAAAGAATATGCCTTTTGAGACACAAAGAAATCCAGCATGGCTAGTCTAAAAATCCCAGAGCCATGGTAGAGGGGAGGAGGGAAATAAGGAGACTGAAGGTCAAGTGAGCCAAGCCAAGAACTTTGGCCTTTATTTACACACATCGGCATCTTTAAAAACCTATGTTTAGGGGATTGGTGGGCTTCCCCGGGGATGCATGGCCAGAGCTCCATGGACGAAGGGGAGCTGAGCAAGTAGCACTCCTGGTGCCCCCCCCCACCCGACAAGCATCAACAAAGGAGCTCCACCACTATCTGTATTGTGGGGCTCCCCACACAATTCCCTTTAAACAAAGGACACACCTGCTATTTAAAAAAAGGAAAAAGATATACAAATGAAAAGTGAGTGAGTGTGTATGTGTGTGTGTGTGTGTGTGCACATTGGCTGAGATCCATAGATAAAAAGCACGAAAGTGAGGCCATGCACGGAGAAGATAACAATCCTCGCTCTGCTGAGAGAGAGCTTACCTAGTGGCAGGTTGGCAAATCCTCTGCCAATCGGGTTCTCCGTGGTCTTCCCGCAAATGTTTCCCTGAGGGATTTCTTTATTTTCATCTCTTCCCACCCTGGCTGTAGTCTCTTCACTGTTGTTTACTCACACAAATAATCCATGTATATTATAGAAAAATAGAAAACACAGATGCACAAAAAGAAGGTAAAAAGAAGTGTAGCTGTAACTCTACTGTCTCATCATCTAGAATTAACCACCATTAACACTTTGCAAGAAAGATACATAAACACAAAAAGAAAAACTAAGGGAAATTTTTATTTTTACCAATACGGAGGCTGATAGTTCAAGCCAAAAGTGCTCATTATTTAAATTTATTACTTTAAAAAAATGGTTGTGCTTTTCCAGAGATTCACAACAGCCCTTGGAGAAAAGGAAGCATTTGATTGGTTTGAGTTTTGACAGATGAGTAGGAGTTCACTAGACAAAGAAAGAAGACAGGCATTCCAGGCAGAGGGAGCAGTGAGCACCTAGAGAATCAAAGGGCATGCCCAATTTGTGGAATCGAATCTAGAAGTCTTTGGGTGGGACTGAAACAATGGAAATAGGGGTTGGGAAAAAAGCAGAGGATTCTGGAAGGGGAGGACTCGAAGAGCCTTGAATGCCATGCCAAGGAGTTTGCCTTGTATGCTGTGGACACAAGAGAACTGTAGGAAATCCATGACCAGACTAGAGAGAAGAGCCCAGCCCAGGTCTGCCCTGCCCTGCGCCCTGCCCATATGTCCCCGCCGTGTCCCCAGCCTGCAGGAGGGCTCCCAGGGTTCACCCCTCCAGGCTGAACCCACTGCCATTGAAAGGCAAGAACAAGGCCCATTTCCAGAGACTTCAGCCAGTGGCAAAGCTCCCTGGGGCCTTTAGCTGAGCAGCCAGGGCCAATTAGCAGACCGCGGAGAAGGAGCAATCAGGGGAGGGAGCCGAGCGCAGAGAAACATCGGTTTATAATTAGGTGGCCTAATCACCTGTGTAAATTGTGTATTTCTTATGATCGATGTGCTAAATGGCTCAGGTTTAATTAAGTTCTGCTGACTCGTTCTCTTTGAAGACTCACTGAAGTGTGATTCACAGCTCACGCAATTAATAACAGGGAGAGGAGCAACTTGAAAGGGGTGGCAGTCCCTGCCACCTACCTGCACCCTCTTCCCACCCATCCCCCGCCTTGCCCTGGTGCCCTAGGCCCACTGCAGTGGGTGGGCTGCACTGTGGCCACCGGCTCCTTGGCTTCTCTGCCAAGAACCTGGTCCGCAGATGCTGGGCCTGGACAGAGCTCAAGGACTTTCTCACTCCCTGTCCTGGGCTGGAAAACGGGGATCCAGCACCCCCATCATCCTCTCCTCAGGGGCACCTAGGACATCCCAGTCCTTCCTGATGATCAAGAACTTTATCCAGTGCATGGCACACTCCCACATTGAGCTCCTATTTCCAGCTTCTTATTGAATGAGTTTCCTTCTAGTTCCAAAATTCCACTGGCCAAGTGCCATCTTCTATCTTCTTCTCTGCTCCATATCCATCCATGCTATTCTCTCTCACCTCCTTCATCCACTGTGGTCTGTAACCTGTGTCTGCCATGCTGGTCCCTCCCGCTCTTTTCCTGGAGCAACCCCCTCCTGCATGTGGTGGGAAAACTGAAGAGCGGGCCTTCATCTTTCCTTAGCCAACCTCTCAGACACTTCTCTTCCCATCCCACCCTGCCCTGTATACCTTGGGCAGGTCCACTCTGCTCCTAGTCACCACCCAGAGCTCCTGGGCCTGTCCCCAGCCACCAACAGAGAAGTGAGCGTGGGCCAATCCACCCTCCTTCTTATTTGCCCTAAACTTCCCATTTCCCCAACGCCATCAGAGTTGACTCTATAGCTGATGGATCCTCTCTTTCCCAGAGATATGTGGGAATTACAGGAAATTGCAACACTGGGGGAAACTTAAAGTTAGACCCAGAGTACGACTTTTCCATGAATCCAGTGCAGAAAACCTCTAAAGTAGCACTATCCACTAGAACTTTCTCCAGGGATGGAAATGTTCTGTACCTATGCTGGCCAATATGTTGGCCACTAGCCACATGTGGGTCATTGCACTATGGCTAGTATGACTGAGGAACTGAATTTTTATTTTATGTTATTTAAATAGCTACATGGATATGGTAGCTACCATATTGAACACTGCAAATCTAAGGAGCTAAATTTTTAACAAGTCCTACCTCTGATCCAAACCTTGTTTCCCTGAAGCCAGATCCAAGTCTATCCGTCTCCCCCGAAACTGCTCCTCTGGTTAGGTCTCATAAATCAAATTTCAGGAAGTCCCACTCACTGGGAGTGATCTCAGCTCCAGGACCCCTCTATCCCTACCACTCCTTTTTACAGTCCTCCAATTTGAGGCTATTCAGTCGAGAATAACATCCCTAAAAGGACTAGGGGACAGACAGTGTTGACTATCTATACCCCAAGAACCCACAGTCAGTCTTGAGGGAGAAGCTTTGGCATTCTGAGTCCTACAGACTGGTGGACTTGAGGCTCAGCCTCTATCTTTCTACCACTACAGATTTGGGGCATGTCTGTTTATTCCCTGGAGAAGTCACTATAGCCACTGGATACACACTTGCACACACACACATACACATTCATCGCCATTATTGTCATCATCACCACCACCACCATTATCATCACATCAGCATGACCATCATACCATCATCATTACCACCACCATCATCACCATCATCACCATCATCACCATCATCATCATCATCATCATCAGGATTATCTCATCTCCCAAAGACAAACATCTATCCTGAGAAGATGTAGTTCAGAACTGATATGAAAACATATTTTTCTAGCTGGCCTGTAATTTGCCAGGCAGCCCACTATCCAGGAAGTCAGAGGTCATTTATTATGTAGAGAAGACGTAGATCCTTTCCTTCTTCAGCCCACCTCCAAATCACAACCTCTGGTCCTGCCAGAAATACGGAAAGGCCATATACATCTTAACAGTTGCTTGCTTAGTTCTACAAATGGGAACATGGAAAAAATTATTCTATTAAGGACTCTATTCTTAGCCATGAACCCTTGTTTTCCCAAGTTTCCTTCTAGAGAATGGAGGAAGCACCTTCTTTTAGTCATCCTCTACAGTCTGTTTCTAATCCTCTGGTCTCCATGCTGCTTGCTTTCCCGTGTTCTGGTTCTGGTTCTGTGTTCTCTGGAACACATAGTACATAGCTCTGTACTCCCAGAAGAATCTTAACTCCATACACTCCTGGGCACCACAGTTTGCCCAGCCAACCTGGAATCTTCCATCCTGTGAATTTCTGTTTGCAATGTCTTATAAAGCTATGCAGTACTACTATCACCTAAAATGCTGACTTTGTGAATGAATGACTGCAATATTGTCAGCATGGCCTTTACGTTTTTGTACTCCTGCAGACAGGCCCTCAGTGCCTACCCAATGCTGGGCACAGAGGACATATTCCATAAGACTCAGTGATGGATTGGCATTGCCATCTGTCTCTGCATCAGTTCTGATTGGCTTCAGTTCTACCCCTAAACACACCACTAGTTCTAAAATAGAATAAATATGTCTTCTCAAAAATTTTAAAAAGAAAGTAGACTTGAGGAGGGAAAAGAGGTAGGGAAGGAGAGAGATCAGTTCCGATCCGGTGGTTCACAGTCTAGGAGCTTGCTCTGGTGGGTGATAATGTTTGAGCCCTCACTGCCTGTGACTCCAGTGAAGCTCCCAAGAGTCAGTGAAATGAGTCCATGTAATTTGAGGGAATCAAAAATTATTAACAACAATCTTGAGGGGTCACAGGGAGGGGTGAGGCCAAAGGCAGACTCTGAGATGCCATTTCTAACACAGAGGCCACTGGGCCTGATTAATCCCAGAGATGCAGGAGCAGTTTCAGCAGAAACCTCCCCTCCCTGGCCTTCACCAAGCAAACTGGATCCCCAGGCAGGCCTGGGGCAAGGTGTTTTAAGCCATTCAGCTTCACCTGAAAAGAGAATTTCAGTATGTCAGGATATATTTGGTCTGTTCTCCCCTATTCCACAGGTGGGGAGACTGAGGCCCAGAACATAAATGAAATGTGACCCACGTTGTAAAATTCAGGAACAGAGCTCAGGTCTCTCAACGTCCACTTCAGTGGGTTCCTTCTAGCAAATGATAGCAGAATGGAAAGCAAGTGCATACATGCACACACATGTGCACACAACACACACATGTGTGCACACACATCACACACATGCACATACACCACACACACCACACATGCATGCACATACACATGCTCTTCAGTCGTTAAACCATCAAAAGTGAAATCCATTCTTCACAGTGTCTGCTCCAATTGTATGCTTGTAGCAGTTTTAACTCTTATTTGGGGGGAGAGGAGAAAGTAAGCTGGGTGGGAGAAAGGACATCTTAGCAGGATCTCAGATCCACATCCTCTTTCCTAGTCATCCCATCTGACCTATGACATCTGACATCGGTCCCCCAAAGTGAAGGGGATTTGGGGAGAGGGTTTGTACTTCTCCTACAATTTCTAAAATTACATCAGGTAGACTTACTCTTCTGATGTCCCTGGCCCTTCTCCAGAACAGCTGCCTCAAAGCCCTTCTTCATCCCTCCTGCCGTAACCCGTCCACCTCCCTCACTCTCTGCTGGAGACCTGGTCCAGCTAACCTGCCCCAAGACTCACATGATATCCTCACCTGTGTAGGGAGCATCACTGCAGTCACCCCATCTGGTGCCCTTCCAGAGCCCTCTCTCCTTGGTCTTCAGACATGCTCCAGGCAACTCTCTGAAACTTCCCCAGCCTTCTCCTTCCCTTCTAGCACCTTCTCAAGATATGAATCCTTCTCCTACTGCCTCCACTTCTCCCCAACCACTCACACCTCAATCCATATTAATTCAATGTATATTTGTCAGAGTCTCTACAAGGTATCAGATATCACATTGGGTGTATTTTGGATAATGCAAACACAAGTCCTCATTCCTTGGCTTCTGCCATCATAATTCTACCCAAGGAGCCTTCCTGTGGTCCTCAGTGTCCACCTAAATACCAAATTCCTGACCACATGCCTCAAATCCATCTTGGAACAAGGCAAAGCTAAATATACATGTGTGCATGTGTGCTTGTGTGCAGGCCAAGGCCAGGGTCCAGCACCACACCTGGAACATAATAGGTATTTGATAAACACACTAATATTTTCTGGCTTTTCTTTCTCTTCACCCTCTCTTGTTTTTAATTCTTTTTTTTTTTTTTAATTTTTATTTATTTCTGATAGTCACAGAGAGAGAGAGAGAGAGAGGCAGAGACATAGGCAGAGGGAGAAGCAGGCTCCATGCACCGGGAGCCTGACGTGGGATTCGATCCTGGGTCTCCAGGATCGCGCCCTGGGCTAAAGGCAGGCGCCAAACCGCTGCGCCACCCAGGGATCCCCTCTTGTTTTTAATTCTATGGGCACTCTTTCCTTTCCAAATCTCCCTTCCTCTGTGTTTACTTGGGTACTGCTTGTGTCTGAGCTTCCTCTGGCTCAGGTCAGGTTTTCCAGAAAACAGACTGATAGAGATTTGCTGGAGAACATTTACTGGGGGCTTTTCATGATGTTATTATGTCTTTTCTGTTTTAGTCCCAGAGCCATACACTCCCTCTCCAGCTTGCAACTCCCATTCTTCCTCCACGTGCCCAGCATACCTTTGCAGACTTGTCTGCAGTTGCTGCCTCTGCTTTGCCACATCCCTCCTCCCACCACTGTCCACTGAGCCCTCACTGCCTATTCCGTGGGACCACTATGACCATCCTCTGTCCCTGTTATAACGAATCTATCCCTAACATGGACACAGATGAGCCTCTTTCTCGAGATAGTTTCTTTACCAGGTGTCCTCCTTTTCCTCCTACCTCAAGGACCTGCCTGTCATGGCCTCTCTTGCTGATTTATCTTGGCTCCCTTATGGGCTGCTGAGCCTCTACTCAGTGGAGGGGCCCCCCACTCTTCTCCACATGCACTTCCTGCCTGAGTGATCCCAGCCATTCCCAGACTCCCAAGGCCAAATATATAATGACCCTCTTCAAATTTGAGTCACAGTCCCAATACCCACTTTGAGCTCAAACATATATTTATCTGCCTATTAAAGAGCTTTTTTTTTGTTTTGAATACCCAATAGGCATCTCAAAGTTAATGTGTCCTAGTAGAATAGCTGATTCCCCTTCATACACACACAATGCGTAGACCTGGCTTCATGGGCACAGGTGTGATCAGTGTAGTTGCCCACAGTACTGCACACAGATGGAGACCTGGCACTTGGGGTTTAATGTTTATGGTCATCTCAAAGTTCTTAATAATTTAACATGTATCTGTGGGTTTTTTTAAAGATTTTATTTATTTATTCATCAGAGACAATGACAGAAGCAGAAACATAGGCAGAGGGAGAAGCAGGCTCCCTGCAGGGAGCCCAATGCAAGACTCAATCCCAGGATCACCCCCTGAGCTGAAGATAGATACTCAACCACTAAGCCATCCAGGTGCCCTGGATCTGTGGGGGTTTTTTGTTGTTGTTGTTTTTTTTTTAGATCTGTGTTTTTTAAGTGAGGTTCAGTGGGCCTAGGAAGCAAGGACCAGGACCCTGGAGCCTTGACTCAATGCTCAGTGCCCCTCTTACCGTCTCTCTGCTTCTCTGGGATGGGCTTGAGGCCACTTGTTTCCCCATCCCTACCCACTGAACACTGCCTCCTCCATCCTGTGTGACTCTGGGGATGGGATAGGTGTCAGGGTATGTATGGGAGGAGGGTCATGGTCAGGTACATGCATCCTGGTACCAAGACAAAGTATGGGCCCTGGGTCCCTGTGAGAGTCCACAGTCACCCTGTTAGTATCCCTGTGCCCAAGGGAGCATGACCTTACACAGTAAATTTTAAAAACTAAGCAAACAACAACAACACAAAAACACACTGCCAGGTTGAGAGACTGCAGAAGAACAGAAATAGATTTTTTCCTACTTTTTTGAACAAGAGAACTCACATTTTCATTTTGCATTAGGCCCCAGAGATGAGGTAGCCAGCCCTGAGTGGACGCAAGTCTGGACAACTGGACTGGAAACAGGTTGTAAGGGACTGACTGCTGGGAAATTCAGTCTTTGCTTTGTAGACCAAGACTGGCAAGATTTTCCTGTAAAGGGCCAGATGGTAATTATTTTAGGCTTTGCAGGCCATATGGTCTCTGTTGCAACTACTCAAAGCTGCTTGCAAAAGCAGCCATAGACAATACATAAACCAACAGGAGGGCTGTGTTCCAATAAAACTTTATTTATAAAAACAAACAGTAGGCCAGATTTGACCCTCTGACTATAGTTTGCCATGTCCTGTTGTAGACAAAGGAGAGTCATTGAAAGCATCTGAGCTGCAAAAAGGACAAGCACAGGAGTTTCTAGAAAGTTATCTTGACCTCACTGTTCAGGATGGATTGAAGGAGTCAACCTAGGGTGACCTGGTTTTGCAAAATGTTGCAAGACTCTCAACAAAGGAGCCAGTGGCCAAGATTCTGTAGTGGGCAGTGAAACCAGGTAACACAAAAGCGTCATCAGGGTGCCAAACCACAAGATCAGTAAACCACCTTGAACCTTCTGCCATCCAGAGGAAAGAAAGAGCAAGAGGAGGGTCCGAACCACCTTCACCACCGAGCAGCTGCATGAGCTGGAGAAGATCTTCCACTTCACCCACTACCCAGATGTCCACATCCGCAACCAGCTGGCAGCCAGGATCAACCTCCCAGAAGCTCGGGTGCAGGTACAGCAGTCCCCACCCTCAGCCCCCAACCTCAAGGCTTGGGGGCCATCGGTGAGACCCCACATATCATGGGCCCTCTAGGGCTGCCCCAACTGGAATTTCCCATTGCCTTTATCCCTTGAATACAGTCATATTTGCCAAAGATTATTTCCAGAAAATGAGGTCACCATAGTTACAAGATGGTTTCTCTCTCTGGGAGGTGGAAATGAAGCAAGGGGGCATCAGTGATGGCCGTTGGTATCGGCTTCCTGCCTTCCTTCCCCACCTGGCTATAGCTCACCCTGAAGCCTCATTCACAAAATAAGTGTTGACAGTCTACACCAGTGATCATCAAAGACCAGTGGTCTTTTCCTGTAAAAGGCCAGATGGTAATTATGTTGGGCTTTGTGAGGCCATACGGTCACTGTCTAAAACTTTATTGAGGAGCTCTACGATTTGAATTTTGTATAATTTGCATGTGTCACAAATATTCTTCTTCTTTTTATCTTTTCCCCAACCTTTTAAAAATGTGAAAGCCATTCTTAGCTCATGAGCCATCCAAAAACAGGTAGGAAGGCCAGATTTATCCTGCAGTCTTTAGTTTGCCAACCCCTGATCCAGATCTCATGGGCATCACTTTGAAAACAGTATAGAGAAAGAAAGGACCATTCATGGTCAGACACCTGATTTAAGTACCAGCTGCCTCATCTAGAGGCTGTCATTTCTTCACCTTGGAGTGTCTGTGGCTTCTTCTGTGGTTAGAGATACAGTAGCCCCTTGTCAGTCACCAAGTGTATGTATGTCCCACCTCTCTGCACACCCCTAATTTTGCAAGTACCATTCTAGCAAATCCAAATCCAATGGTTGCGCTGTTGGCTGGCTCTAGAACACTTCTCTACATCACTCTTTCTTTTTTTTCAATCAAATATGATGGACTCATTCCAAATTCAAAAGCTGAGCCAGGGCCCATGTCAACATTTTACACTTGATTTTATCCCAACCTACTTTTCTTCTAGCTAAGGACCACCCGTGTTGTAGACATCCCCCTTTCTCCTCCCATTTAGAGTCAGTCAGGAGCTAAGTGAATAGCACCTGCATCTGCTGTAAAGCTGCCTCGGCAGAAAGGCCAAATACAAATGCCCACATGTCAGGGACAGCCAGGGCACCCGTGAATACAGAGAGCTGCCAATATTCAACCTATAGATGCCAAGGGGCCCACAGGGGCTGCAAGCCGGTGGAACTGCCAGCAGGAAACAGCCCACGATGAGTTTTATTTCATCTGCACAGTGTTTTAAGCCTCAAAGCATTCACATAAAAATCGAGATTTCCGCCTTAGATATTGGATGGGCCTGTAATGCCAGGCTCACATTTCTGCATAATGACTGCTAGCTGAAGCCGAGAAGCTGTGCCCTTTGGGCTCTGTTCACCACAGACCCCGCCTCTCCTGCTTATAGGGCATCCAGCTGCTCTGCTCGTGCGTGAGCCCCCAGCCCCACAGGCACTGAAGGTCCTGATGCCTGGTGCCCTCTCAGAGGGCAGACCTCCAAGGAAAATCCTGATGCCATGGAGCTTTCTCAACTGTAAAGTGCCAGTCCCTGGGGGAAGCAGCAGTATTAAGCTTAGGGGAAGGTAATGGATGGAGAAAGGCCTTGCTACACATCTACATCTTCTCTCTCGCCCATCCCAGATCTGGTTCCAGAACCAGCGTGCCAAGTGGCGGAAGCAGAAGACTGGCAGCCTTGGAGCTTCACAGCAGCTGAGTGAGGCCGGCTTGGCCCTGGCCACAAACCTGGACGTGGCCGTGAGTAGCTGAGGCTCTAAGTGGAGCTGGGGGCACTGTCTGCAAACATCCCACCCAGACCCAGAAGTGAGGAACCCCGGGGGCTCTGTGTGCAGTAAAGAGTACAAGGGAAACTCTTCCAGAAAGAGCATGGCTGAGGGCGCTCTGGATGTCTGTGGGACCTGCGACAAGTCGCTATCCCACTCCATCCCCATGTCCTCATCCACTGAGGGACAATCCCGGTGCCTCTCCTTCCTCCGGGGACTGGCTTGTATTATTGTGCAGGACTTCACAGTCTGAGGAACAGGCAGGCGGGGAGTAAGGGACAGCGCACAGAGGTTGGGCAGATAGGCTCGGAGTCAGACTGCCCGGATTCGAAGCCCACCTGCGCACTTAGCAGCAGTGTGGCCTGTCAGAGTCAAGTCACCCCTCGGAGGACAGTAGTAGTTCAATGAGGGTGAAATTGCTGAGACATGAAAAAGCTTGGCACCTAGGAAGTGCGCCCCGAGCATGAGCTGTCTGTGGGGTCCACACGTATGAGAGGGCGTGCCAGACGCAAACCAGCGGGGACCCAGCAGCATGCAACACGGGCAGGCCCATGCTTAGAGGTGTGTGCATGCCCACAGTGACACTATCAGGGAGGATTTCTTTCTTTATTCATTTTTTGCTAATGCAGAAACTGGGCACCAAGAAGCAAAGTGACTGTTTCACATCAAGCAAGTCCTGTAAATGCCAGGTTTCGGACCAGGTTTCCCGGACCCCAGGGCACACATCTCTCCCCCAACATGGTCCATGCCCAAATCCTGGAGGGAAAGGTTGGGAAGCCTCAGGACAGCCCCAGGTGAAGCTTAGGACTCACTTGTCTCTCCTGACTTTCCTCTTGTGACAGGGCCCCATGCTGCCGCCCTCCATTCCACCCTGGCTGGCCCTTCCCACGGGGTGTTACCCACCAGCTCCAGGCCAGCCCGCCTCTGCCTGGTTCCCCGGCCAGATCACCCTCCTGCCAGGCCACCTGTGGGAGACACAGCCTCTCCTAGGCTCTCTCATTCAGCAGACCTGCATCCCTGCACTGTGCTGCCTTCCACCTGCGAACTCCAAATGGGGCAGCCCCTGTGCCACCTCCACATAGGGATGGAATAACCTCTCACCAATGGAGCCGCTCCCCTCTCCAGGTGAAGAGGAGGGCAGGAGGGTGCCCGGGACTCTAGGGGAATCAATCTCAGCACCCAAAGATGGCCCACAGCCCAGGAAGCTCCCTGAGCACACCCCGGAGGGAAGGTTGCATTGCACTCAGAGCAAAGTGAGCAATACGGGAGCTCTCATCGCTCTTCCCAAGTGGTCCTCCGGTCTCAGAAGACAGAGGCTGCGTGAGATCCCGAGATGAGCTCTGGAACAAGGAGGGCATCATCTTCACTCATGCTTCCTCTAACTCGCTGTGTGACCTCCAGCTCATTACTCATCGTCTCTGGACCTCATCTACAACACAGGCAGTTGGACAAGGAGACTTCTGAGGACCCTTCTGGCTCTTCTTCAGTGAGGTGAACTGTGGTGAGAACAGGGGATTAGAGGAGGCCCAGGAGGGGTTGTCTGGTCATTCCTGATACATTTATTGAGCACCTACTGAATAATGTATAAACGGAACTGGATCTAGACACGAATAATCGAGTCTCGCCCCCAGGAGCCCAGTCCAGGTTGGCCCAAGGGGTCACGCTGAGCTTCCCCTACAAGCAGAACACGCGCTCAGTGACCTTGCAGTTGGCCCATGGCTAACAAATTCTGTATGGCTTTGACGTGAATGTGCAAAGTGGAAGATAAATATAGGGAAAGTTGGTTTTTTGTTTGTTTTTTAATTTAAGACAGAACATTGTATCTTTGGTTATCCTGCTAGACTGGGGAGGGATGTTGTATTTCCAGTCTGAATAAAGACTATGACAGTAAGCTCTTTTCAGAGTTTATTTTCCAGGACTAGTGCAAGGAGCCAGCTGGAAGGCCAGGCTCCTTCCCTTGGGATTGGCCCTGGGGAGCCTGAGGACTCTGCTGTTTCCTTGTAGTGAGACCTTGGACAAATCACATGCCCAGTGTGAGCCTCAGTTTCCACTTCTGTAAAACTATGGTAGTAAGCCCCATCCTGCCTGCCTCGAGAGCAATGGGGAGGCTCTAAAAGGGAGTGGAAGTGCTGCCCCAAGTGTGAGGTCCAGGCCCATTGGGGATGGTGGTATCCCCAGATCCCACTAGGACAAGGGCTGCTTTGGGTCCCAGCTCTGGAACATGCCACTCCTACCTCCAGGGAGGCCACCTCCAAGCTTCCCTTTGGCCTGAACACTGCCGAGAGACACCCTGCTGTGGAGGATGGGGCCTGCTCCTCCTCACTGGGCCTGCTGGGCTGAGCTCTGTGCCACAAATCACAAGTTTGGGCAATCTGTCCCAAATTCCAGAACCTCTGCAATCTGGCCCTGTCCCCGCTGCAGCCAGGAGTTGGACGGGGAGCCTCCCCTCGCTCTGATCTACTGTAGAAGCTTGCCACCCCGTCACTCTGGCCTGAGCTTTCTCATTTGTGAACCGAGGGCAGCTATGCCAGCTCCAGCCTCAGCCACGCACTCTGCCAGAATCAGACTACGGCCCACAAATGTGACCGGGCTTGGCAACCTTACAAGTGCCAAATCACTCAGTGCCCAGGAGTGTTACGCCAACACCTAGTCTCCAGCAAGTTCTAGGTGAAAGGAGAAGGCTAAGGGCTGGGGGAGCCAAACAGCCCATCTACAGGGGGTAGGGCTAGGAAAGTGCTCCTACAAACACCAGGTCCCTGGCTGGAGGGGAGGGACACCTGCTTCCCTGAGAGCATCCACTGGGGGCGCCTCAGGCGTGACCCCTCTGCTCCTCCCAGAGCTGCACCACCTCATCCCATCCCCTGCTGGAGTTCACTCCATACCCTCTGCTGCAGCACCCCCTCTCACGATGGGAATGCCCCTGCTTCTTCTCTCTGGCTCCCAGCCCATTTCTCAGGAGCAGGAGAAGTCGACAGCCCCCCTACATCTGCAGGGTCATGAAGCCCTGGGCCAGGCAGGGCACTCTCCTTTTAGACCCCTTGCAGCCATTTCTCAGGCCCTGGTGGACATGAGGATCAGGGACAAGATCGCAGATGCCCCTTCCAGATGGAACAGAAAGGCAGAGATATGCTCCGACCTGGGCTCCTCCTGTAAGGCTGGGTTCTCCAAAGAAAAAGAACTGTATGTATATATATTTTTTTCCTTAATATGAGGAATTGGCCTTCATGGTTATGGAGGCTGAGAAGCCCCATGATCTGGAGTGGGAGAGCCAAAGACCCAGGAGACAGCGGACGGCAAAAGCTCCAGTCGGAGTCCGGAGGCAGGAGTAGACCAAAGTCCCAGGTCGGAGACAGGCAGAGAGCCATTCTCCTTTCCAACCTTTGGTCCATTCAGGCCTCATGTTCACTCACTCAGGGTAGAGCAATCTGCTTTATTCAGCCTACCGTTCAAACATTAATTGCACCCAGAAACATCTCTCAGCTGCACCCATTATATCACTTAGCCAAATATCTGGTCACCCCATGACCCCAGTCAAGTTGATATAAAATTAACCATCACGATCCGCATCCCCTTTCCCCGTCACATATTCTCCTTCCCCTAGAATCCTCTAGAAAGAGGGTTTCTTGTCAACCATAAGAGGTTCAGGTGACCAGAACGTCTCAAGTTCAATACAGATTTAAAGTTGATTTGGGGGGAGCAACTCTTCCTCCCTAAGGATTTATATTTTCCCCATAAGAACTATTTTATTCACTTACCTTATATCTGTGGTGCAAAGGAATCACTATTATTATTATTATTATTATTATTATTATTCATGAGAGACACAGAGAGAGAGAGGCAGAGATACAGGCAGAGGAAGTAGCAGGCTCCCTGCAGGGTCCCAGGACCCCGGGATCACCACCTGAGCCAAAGGCAGACGCTCAACCGCTGACCCACCCAGGCACCCCCAAAGGAATCACTTTAGAATCCATACCAGCTGTGTGACTTTGGGCTAGTGACGTGCCCCCTCTGTCGAACAGCTTCTGGTCTTTCAGGGTTTCTGTGACAATTAAATGAGTTAGTACAGCTCAGCACATGGCAAGTGTAGAGAAAAAAGCCATACTCCCAACTCTCCCTTCCACTTCTTTCTACTTCTGATCTTGAGCAACTATTCTGACCCCAGACTCTATGCTAGGAGTTTTTTTGTTGGTGGTGGTGGGTTTTTGTTTTTGTTTTTGTTTTTGTTTTTGTTTTGAGAGAGAGAGAGAGAGAGAGAAAGCAAGCATGGGGTTGGGGTGTGGGGCAGAATGAGAGGGAGAAACAGACCCTTAAGCAGATTCCACCCCCAACACAGGGCTCTGCAAGGGGTTTGATCTCATACCCTGAGATCATGACCTGAGCTGAGTCAGTCAGTTAACTGGCTGAGCCACGCAGGCACCCCTCTCCTAGGAGTTCTTAAACCAGTGTCCCAGAGGCCAAAGAACTCTCAAAAGAACATGCAAAGTTGTGTCCGTCTGTCTGTTTATTCTTCCCAGGGAAAGGGTCCATTGCTTTCATCAGCTTTTCAAAGAGCACTCTGCAGCTAAAAATAATCCTAATAAAGAATCCTTGTCAGACATCCCTGAGTCAGATCCTGACAGGCTCATACGTCTAGCTGTGTGGACTAGAAGCTTGAGAAAAGTTAAAGGATACCTTTTTAAAGTAACATCGTACATATGAATATAAAATGAACAAGTGCCAAAGCTTTATTTAACTCCCAGATGAGGGAGCCAGTAAGACAGCCCAGCATCTCCAAGGATAGCTGAGAGAAGGGACATGGGTACCTAGGCCATCAGGAAGGCTGAAATGAATGACAAATCGAGGCACAGCGCGCCGCCCATGCCACCAGGACAGAATCAATTGCATCTCCACCAGACACAATTCATTTGCATTTCTATGGACAAGAAGCCTTTGCATTAATACCAGTTAAAAAAAAAAAACTGCAATTTAAAGAGTTGAATGGGAGCTCAAGCAGAGGGAGAGGCGCTGATACACCCAAGACTGTGCTAGACTGAACACCTAGTAAACTTTTCATGCCTATTTCAGAGTATTTCGTGATTCTTCCTCACCTAAAGGCCCTGGATCTCTGCATCTCCCCTTCCTCAATTATTAAATCGACGAGATAACAAACCTGCCTTGGAAGACAGCTGCGGGATTAGAGTAGATGACGTTTGTAGTGTCCTGCACTTGTAAAACACTTAACAAATGCAGAGAATTATTTCATATTGCTTTGCAAAGTCCTCTAGAACTCGAATTTAAATGTCTCAAGTTTAAACATCTATATCTAGAAGCTGTTTAGGAAGATGGTAACATTTCTGTAATATCCATTGACCTTTTACAGTTCAATTCGTAAGAAGGCTAAACAAGCCTTGGAAAATAAGCAAAGAGTGGAAATAAGAAATTCACAGGGAAGAAAAACATACAAATAGATACTAAACATATAAAAATACACTTAACCTCATCCATAATTTAAAAATGCAAATAAAACAGTAAGGAAATACATTTTTTTCCCTTTCAGATTAGCAAATGCTTAGCATCAATAAGGGGTTGATATACACACTCGCTCTCACACATAAGGAAATGCTAATTAGGAAATCATTTTGGAAGATGAGTTGACAAACATTAATATTCTAAATGCAAATCTCTTTGACCTATGATCGTATTTGCAAGAACTCATCTGATAAATACACATGGGTATAAATACCATATATAAGAATGTTCGCCAAGGCTTTGTGATAACAAAAACTGGAAACCACCCACGCAGGAGACTGGCTGAGCTGATTACAGTATATTCATCCAGCTATTAAAAATAATGAGAGAAATTGAAATGCACCTCGTGGGAAATTGTCATTAGACACGTCATTAAGTGGAAAAAGCAAGCTGCAGACGGGCATTATGATCTCATTTGAGTATGAGAAGGATAACAATGTCCTGATATATAAAAACATCACCTCTATGCGGACAATTTCTGCATACATTGGCTTTCAGTCCACAACAAATCACTCCAAAACTCAGTTGCTTGAAACAGCGATTTCTTTGGCTCATGTCTCTGGCTTGACCAGTTCTTCATGGGGTCTGGGCTGACTGGGCTCATCTCTTCCGGGGCTTTGCACACATGTGTGGGGTCAGCTGGCCAGCGGGCGGTGGTCTGGGACAGCCTCAGTCACAGGCAGGTCTGGGTCCAGCAAGCGGTCAGCTGGGCAACAGGGTGATCGGGCCATGGGTCTCTCCCTGGGCTTCCATACAGTGGTCACAGGATCCAAGGCTCTTGGGGTTTGGGCTCAGAACCCACAGGTCACTTCTGCTGCATTCTACTAGTCAAGTTAAGGCACAAGACCAGCCCAGATTCGAGGGGTGGAAAACAGACTCCTCTTGACGGGAAGAGCTGCAAAGTGTGTGGCCACGTCCACAACCCACCACGACCCCCAAACGGCCATCTCATCAGACTTCTTCCCTGCATTCTCTCGGCACCTCCTCCTGAACATGTAATAGGTACCTTAAGCTTCAAGTGTCAAACTGAACTCTATTTCCACCCAGCCCACACCTGCTTTTTTCTTGGCCTTCCTCCTCTCGGCACTGGTGAAAGCTTTCCACTAGTCCCCCAGCCCAGGGTCCTGAGAGTGCTCTTGACCGCTGTCTTTCCTCGTGGAGCCAGCGAATCCAGTGTCGGCCCCCCCCTCTTTGATGCCAGCGACGCGCATCTCCCCACTTCCTCCCTGTGTTCGCCCACCCACACCTGGGCTCCGGGCTCCACTCTCCACTCGGCATCCAGTGATCCTGGGACAACGTGATTCAGCTCACGACTCTCAAAACCCTCAAGTCCTTTCCTGTCTTACTCAGAAAAAAGTCAAAGTCCTTCCTGGGGCCAACATGAAAGGAGGTCCTGCCTCCTGCCTCTTTCCCAGTGTTCTCTGTCCTCACCACCCTGGCCTCCTACCAGCTGCTGCTGCCCCAGGGCTTTAGTGCTCGCTGTCACTCTGCCTGAATCTCCTTCTCCAGCTATTGGCCTGGCTCCCTCTCTTCCTCACAAAGCACCCAGAGACCTACCCGCGCCTCACCACCCTAGCTACAATAGCACACATACACATCCTCTCGCCGTGTAGCCCCTGGCCCCATTTTATTAGTTTTATATCACTTATCAACACCTGATATATTATACATCTGTCTGTTTATTGTCTGTTTGCTGACACGAGAATGAAAACTCTATCAGGTCGGGGATCTGGATTTTTGGATCCAGATTTGGATTCGCCCAGTGCTATGTTCCCAGTAATCAAAGCAGGGCTTGGTATGTAGTAGGCACTCATTGTTTGCTACACATGCATGAACATGCATGTGCATGCATGTGCACACACCCCTACATATGCCTAGACAGTTCCTGGACAGATACACAAAAAGTGACAGACAGCAATGACTTCCAGGAAGTGGGCTGGTGGTATCACATGACCGAGAGAGAAATGCTTGTTTTCCCTGCTGCCTTGCAGTGTTTTAAATGTTCAAACTGTTTGTCATTAAGTCTATAATTTTATGAATCAAAATGTTAATAAAAAAAAACAGAACAATACATGTTTTTTCTCACTTTTCCTGTGCTTTACGATTTCCGTTCTGTTATCCAAGAAAATGTTTTCTGGTGCTGGAGGGATCCCCTAAGAGGGGCAAGAGGTCACCCAAGGAGTCAGTGCTGAAAATCACCAGAGGGAGAATAGAGGCCTGGAGCTCACTCTCTGGTGTGACAAGGACTGACACGGACAGTGAGGAAGAGCGGACAGAGGGATCTGGGACTAAGAGCAAGCAATTTCAAGTCCTTTCACAGAAAATAGAACATAGAGCAAGCAGGCCCAGAATCCGGGAAGAGAGGGTACCTGGCCAAGACCCTTGGTGCAGGATGGATCTTTTTTCAAGTTTTTTTTTTTTTTATTTGAGAGAGAGCGAGCACACAAGTGGGGGTGAGGGGCAGAGGGAGAGAGAGAAGTAGGCTCTTTGCTGAGCAGGGAGCCCTGCGTGGGGCTCGATCTCAGGACTCTGGAATCATGACCTGGGCTGAAGGCAGATGCTTCACTGACTGAGCCACCCAGGCAGCACCGTAGGATGGGTTTTTAGCATAATCTCCAGGACATAAATGCAGAAGACAGTCAGGTAGGAAGCACCTCTGATGGCAGCGAGGCCAAGAAGCTCATTTGCTGCCTCCCAATCTAGCAAGAGAGCAGGTCTACATGGGAACAGAAGTAACACCTTGAGCTAAACGCTCAAATGAAGGTCTGAACAACATTTACTGGAGACCCAAGGATGAGGTGTCCAAGGACTGGCTCCTGGTGTCTGGCCATGAACGAAGCTTCTGCACAATTTGGCCAAAGGTAGGATTCACCTTTGACAAGATATTGAGCCCCTGCTCTGTCTCAGAACCTTTATTCAGGGCTGCCTGGCCCCACCCAGTCACCCAGTCTGGACTCCTGCAATGAATGCAAGTCAGTGGAAGTAGATGACAAGTCCGAGTGGGGCTGTGTCTAAAATCCAATTTTGTCTCTGGACCTCAACCTGTCTGTGCACACTACTCCCCTCTGCATCAGCCGGGATCTCCAGCTCACATCTTCCCAAGGTCATGACAAGAGAGAGAAACTCTCTCCAAGGGTGAACACTAAGGTCCTGGGGTTGGTGCCATTGGCTGTGTCTGAGGCACAAGCCGTCTCAGTCTGTTGATCCATAGGTGGGGATCAATGTTCTGAGGTGGGGACTCAATGTTCTGACTGACTCTAGCCGCAGTCAGAAGTTAAGTCAGCTCCACCAAAACCACATGGATTGAGAGTAGAAAAACAAGGGACCCCCTGGGAAAGTTGGGATGCCAATACCAGAAAAAAAGGAAAATGGATTCTGGGTTGACAAGTAACAGATGTTCACTATAAAACCCAAAGTGTTGTCTAACTTACACACATTTGGAATGCATTCAGTGGCAAAAAAAGAAAAAAGAAACCCAAACAGTGGCTTACACAGATATGGACTTAAATTTCTCACATAGTAAGAAACCTGGAGGTAGGACCAGCATGTCAATAATTCTCTTGATCTTTCTCTCATGACCACAGAGTGGCTGTCTTAGCTCCAGCCATCACATCTGCATTTAAGTTAAGAAGAAGCAGAGACAGCAGTATCAGTGGCATCTGATTCTTCTATTAGGAAAAACAAAACTATCCCAGAAACCGCCCTCCCCCGCCCCCAGCAGACTTACACTCTTTAAGACTCTTGATCTGAGGGGATCCCTGGGTGGCTCAGTGGTTTAGTGCCTGCCTTTGGCCCAGGGTGTGATCCTGGAGCCCCGGGATCGAGTCCCACGTTGGGCTCCCGGCATGGAGCCTGCTTCTCCTTCTGCCTGTGTCTCTGCCCCTCTCTCTATCTTTCTATGTCTATCATGAATAAATAAATAAAATCTTAAAAAAAAAATAAAAAAGACTCTTGATCCGAGACTTTGTCACCAAGTCACACTTGGATGCAAGGGAAGCTGAGAGAGCAAAGCAAGTCTTTTGATTTTCCAAGCATCTATAATAGAGGGTGACAATGGGGGAGGGGTTGGGGATGGATGTCTGGGAATCCAAAATGACTCTATCTGTCACACAGGCCTTGTGGCAGTGACTTGCTTTGGTGACAATTCCAGAAATAGAGCCAGATCTTGAACCTTTTGACTCCAGAACCACAGCTCTCTCTCCTTTGCCACGATTTCTCTGAAACTCAGGCTGTGAAGCCAGAGCAACCAACCAAATAAACAATTTTTCTTTTACACAAAGGAGGAGAATCACTTCATTAAAAGATAACAAGGCCCAAGAAGATGGAGAAGATGAAGGGCAGTCGTCTGCCTCTCTCTCCTTCTCCCCTTTCGGGGACCTGTTGAGACTTAGCCTCTTCCACAAAGGGCCCCTAGGTGCTCTTCATTCAGACTTGCATGGTATAAATTAAACCCCTGCCTGGGAATTCAGGAAGCCTGAGCTGGGTCCCACCCCTATCATGTGTGGCTGTGGGTCACTTTGCTCCCCGCTTTCAGCAACTCAGCGTCCTCATCCATAAAATCACAATGATCAAGATGGTCTCTCGGGTTCTAATATTTTTTGTTCCTCAGAAAGCCTGAATCTGAGCCCAGACTTGCTGTCTGAGTTTCCAGGAGACATTGACTGACATCCTTTATGGTCCTTGGGGTCCTGGGCAGAAACTGGTTCAAATAAGCACTGACCTCTTTCTTCCAGAAAGGCAGAGATCAAGATTCATAACTATGGTTTGCCATGGGCCTCAGGCTCTGCCAAGAAAGGCTCCAAACGGAAGCTATTGCTAATGTTTCTCTGGGGCCATCATCGCAGCTAACAAAATGGTCCCCCCTCGGGTCTGAAACACTCCGTTAATTGTTTGGTTCCCTGATCTGGAGTGGAACACGGTGAAGAACAAAAGGAACTCACTCCATCACACAGTAGGTAGGGCTTTTCCACTCTTTACAACAGAGCCCTACCCACCAGTATCATCTTAGGAAGCTGTGAGTCTGTGTGTGTGTGTGTGTGTGTGTGTGTGTGTGTGTGTTGTAGTAGCAGTAGTAGTAGTAGAGAAAGGTCTCTGACCACAACTTATCTTTACTGTTTCTCCTCCCTGTCAGGCATGTTCCAGCTTTAAAGAAGCCACTAGGTGACCTTGAATCTGACAAAGGAATGAGTAATCTCCAGAATCAAACAAGGGTTTGTGCATCCCAGGAACATTCAATCTACTGAGGCAAGCCAGAGAAGACTTCCCAGAGGAGTGAATATTTGACTTGAGCCCTGAGGGATGAGTAAGAGTTTGACAGGTAAAGAAGTAGGAGGAGAAAAGCACTCTAACTTGTCTACATGGAAACAGATGGATTTACCAAAAGCTATGAAGTGTAAGTGTTAGGGCCCTTCTTTCCATGGGCCCTTTCCAAGATCTAATTTCACATTTTCTTGCTTTTAAAGGGACCCTCAAATTGCTTAAACTTTAGGCTTTATAAAATTGTATCTGATACCAAATGTAAAAGATGCGACATGAACAGAGGAGTAAGGGTGTCTGGGGTTGCATTTTTCTTCCATGCCAAGCCAGATCCCCACATGTTCCTGGTGTAATCAGGTAGGGGCCACCTAACCAATCCAGGAACCTATTTGGACAATACCTGAATGGGTTCAGTAACCCCAGTCAACAAAAGGATTGGCTGCAGATGATAGACCCCACACTCAACGTGAAAGGAGAACCCGGTGGAGCTTTCTCTGCAGGTTCAGCTCAGCACACTGTCAAGGGCAGCTTACATTTCCTAATAGCAATGCCAGGCTATTTGTAATAGTAAGGATCTTCAAAGCATTGTGGCCAAAGGATGGATACCTGGTTTCAAGGACTCCGTGCATCCCATGCCACACTCAGACCATGCTATTGCATATGGGGTCATCATTCCTTACTTCCAGGCCCTCAAGAGCACATGTTGGTCTTTGTTGGTTCATTTGCTTGGAGTCAAGTTGGAAGCCCTGAGTCTATATTGAAGGATTTCAGCAAAAGACTCTGCCTGAAGATGCTCTAAAGGTCAGCCCTCTGCTGTCCTTGTTCATGGAGTGGCAGGAGGCAGATAGTTATCCAGCTGTCTCAGCTACCCAGGCAGGATCCTGTGCCCACATCTTTGCTCTGGAGGTCCCTCCCCAACAGTCGCCCTGGACCCAGCTCTCCTGGAAGACATGCACCTGTATCCAAGTGCTCATGGAGCCTATCAAACATTGTTTGCTAATGTCTCAATGGCCAAAGAAAGTCACATAGCCACGCCCAGCTATGTGGGCAAGGACTATACAACTGAATGAAAACCTAGAAATGTAGGTCAAAGCAGCGGTCACCTGAGGCACCCACCCCATGGCACATGATCCTGAGCAACTTAATGAGAAATGGGAAATTTCTCTGCACCTCACTTTTCTCAGCTGTAAAGAGGAGGACCTAAAACTCAATGCTCTTCGTAGTCCCTCCTAGTACCAGCCTTCCTATAATGACAAAATCACAGTGGAAATGAAGCTTGACGATTGACTAAACCAGGACAAAATTTCACTCTGAATAATATAATACACATATAATATATGTAAGTATCCTATATACAATATAAAGTATATATAAAATATAAAATAGAAGATTCCTTTGGACCCGGAAAACCAACCAGGAAGAGAGGTGGCTTAGCAATGGTCCATGAGATATAGGTGGTTTATTCAAAGGTGAGTTCAGTGGAAGTTAGCAGTGGACTGAAGCCCCCAAATGATTTATTGGAGCCTCGGGCTGCATGAGTGAAGCATTAGGTGCAGACTGAAGGAGGGGATACTCCTCTATAATCCAACCCCGAGTGCAGTGATGCATTCTCTTCTCGATGCATCCTCTTAAGAGAGAAGAGCAGACCACCTAGACTCCATTCAGCAGAGATGACCTGTAGAGAGATGAGGCTGACACCATCTGAACCCGCAACACCCTTGGTCTCACGAAGAGTGGATCAACCCGCCATTGTGTGAATCCTGATGTAACCCAGTGGGGAGCACACAGCGCCATCTGTGGGTTGCTCTTGCCTTAAAAATTGCACTTGACTCTAGTCATGCTCTAAACTTTACCTATTTACAGGAAGTACAAAGCATAGAAGAACTCATTAAATATCACAAAAAAAATGGGCAGCCTGGGTGGCTCAGAGGTTTAGTGCCACCTTCAGCCCAGGGCCTGATCCTGGAAACCCAGGATCGAGTCCCACGTAGGGCTCCCTGTGTGGAGCCTGCTTCTCCCTCTGCCTGTGTCTCTGCCTCTCTCTGTGTGTCTCTTATGAATAAATAAATGTAAATAAATGAATAAATAAATAAATAAATAAATAAATAAATAAATAAATAAATGTCACAAATAAGCAATCAGCCATATTCAGAATATGGGCTAGCCAACAGGACAAATGATTGTTTCTCCAGCAAATCTATGGTGTGGAGAAAAAAAATGGGGACAAAAATGTTACAGAATAAAAGAAGCAAAGGAGATACAACAAGCAATTGCAAGATAGGTATCTTCTTTGTATCCCAATTTTTAAAAAACAACCGCAGAAGAAAAAAATCTTAGATACCATCAAGAATTCTGAACATGGACCAAGTAATAGAAAATATTGAAACCTTCTGTTAATTGTGTTGATTGTCAAAACAATATGGTCTGGTTTTCTAACATCCCTTTCTGTTGGAGACTAAAATCTTGGAATTTGCTTGAAAATGGTTGGATTTTCTTAAAAATACTCTAGCAAACAAACACACAAGCAAAAGAAGGAAGGAGGGAACAGAGCAAACGTGGCTGGAGAAATGTCAATCATTGTTGAGACTTGTCAACAGGCATGCAGAGGGTTCATAAGCTATCCTCTCTACTTTAGCACATGCTAGAGAATCTCCATAATAAAAATATTTTAACCCAGAAACCATTCATCTGTTTAAAAATAAAAAGGAAGAACAAACAGAACAGAAAGGAAAAGAACATCTAGAAGGCACAGCTTCTCAAAACCAGGTCTCCTGAGGGTGGTATGAAGGAGCCAGGGATGCTTGGGAGGCAGATGAGGGATTCCGGGGGATCTAAACGTGAGCTCAAGTGTTTGAAGAGCTTGTCTGGACTAAGAAGGAAGGCTTGTTCTGTGCAGCCCAAGTGGGCCACAGTGGGACCTCTGCGGAAATTACAGGAAGGCAAGTTTAAGGTCAAGGCAAAGAACTAACAGATAAGGTTTTCCAAAGGTCCCTTCTTCTCTGCGAGCCCACTCCAACCTCTTCTCCATGCACAGCTCTTCGGGATCCCTGCATGTCAGCCACACACATCACGTGAGGGTCCCAGAAGGCGCCAGGTACATTCCTATCTCACACCCTTTGCCCTGAGCATTCCTTGGCCGGGAATGCCCTCCCCCCAACCCAGCTGTTGGAATGCTCCCCATGCTTCAAGGCCTGACTCAACCCTGCCCTCCCCCATCGCCCTCCACCTTCCCTTTGAAATAACAACCTACAAGGGCTTAGAACATGCTGGTGGCTGTTACACGCATGTGACTTGGAAGTTTAGAAAGAGCTTACGTTATCTTTATAGACCAATAACAAAGATCAATTAAATGTTATCCTTTATAATGGCTCTTCCTTTTTATTCCCGCAACATCATGTACCTCTATTATGATAACAGTGGCTCCCGTGTGGGGGGGGGGGCCTACTCTGTGCCAGATACTTTCATTTTCACACCAGTCCTATGATGCAGGCAGGGTCAGAGTGGAATGCAGCTTACTCGATGTCACATAGCAGAGGTCTAGTTTAAATTCAGATTTGCCTTTGAACCACTGCATATGTATACACTACTACTCATCATATGAGTGGATCAGTGGTGTATGCATGTGTGTGTATGTCTACAGAGACACATATGTTGTCCAGCATAAGATAAATGTTCAGTAAATATTTGATGGATAGATGATTGAATAAATCCTGCATTATAACTAGTTTTGTATATACTCCTCCACAATACCCCCCACCATGGTAGACTTCTGGATAGCAAGGATAAATCAACAGGACTAGCATCCAGGACTCCACATGAAGTAAAAGAGCAGTCCCTGCTGGTAAGTATGTAGACTCAGAGAGTGGCTCCTGCCACCGACCACCTACCAAAGTCCTGAGGAAGTCAACAGAATGACAGAAGGCGAGGAGGAGCCAATGAGGTCCCAGTGGGGTCACCTCCGCCAACCCCAGACTGCTCCCCAAGCTGTCAGAGCGTGGGGGTTTGGGAGAAGTAGGCCTCTCTCCTCTTCCCCAGCTGCCAGGGCCCTGACCGCTGGGTGACCCTGGGGGTGGGGACCTATACTCCTCAGGGGAGGAAGGTTACAGCCCTGTTATCGACAGGAGGCAATAAAGTCATTTTGTGGTAATTAGAATCATAACCAATTTAAGTCATTTTACAGCTCCTAAGCAATTACCTGGTGATTCTTATCTTCTCAAGAATCCTGACATGTTATTTGAAGGAGGTCATAAACTAAGAACCTGGTTGGGGGTTGAGGAGAGACAAGAGAAGATGAGAATGGCTGCCCATGGTGATGAGAAAAGAGAAGGATGTAAATGCCCCATTGGTCTGCCTGCCCCTTCATCAGGTGGGGACAAGGCAGCCCTGTCCTTGTGGATTTAGTAAGAGAAAAACACTGTATCCCTAGATGGTTCCTCTCCAGAATCATGAAATCTCAGAGCTACAAAGGCTAAAGCAACATCTATGGTTCATTAGATGCTCATAGACGTTGGATGAAGAGCATTCCAAGGGTGAATCTGTTTGGGAGACCTATAACCTGGGTCCCTCAGAAAGAATCAGAAAGCCCATTGTATTTCAAAGGTTCTGCAAGATCTACAGAAAAGAAACCAGGATTTACAGGAAAGTTGAACTCAGTAAAACCCCACGTGTCTCAGACTTTGACCACTGAACCTTTTCACTCCCACAGGAAATCTATTAATAACACAATAAACCTCTAGAAACATGAACCAATTTGTCCACGTTTCCTTCTCATTGTTGGGCTGAAAGACGGACTGGGTTTCTGCTCTGTGACACTATAAGCCCCTGGTTAGGACAGGTAATTGCACTTAGCAGTTGGCAGTCTGCCATCGGTGGATATCCTTGGAAGATAAAGGGGTCTTGGGGCACAACCTCCATTTTTATGTCTTACCTGAAAGGCCATGTGAAGGAGGAGGAAGAAAGACAAAGAGAATCTTAGACAAACTAAAAATGAGGCCACCCACTAAAGCTCATCTCCAACAAAGATAGGAAGAGATTTTTTTCCTGTGGGTACCAAAGGAGCAAAACCAATCCAGTTACAGAAGGAACTTTTTAACAGTCAAAGTCACAGACGGCAAGGCAGATGGCCTCAAGAAGGAATGAGCTCCTTGACAGCACGTGTGTCTGAGCCGAAGCTGAACGGGCCCTTAGGAGTATAGTATTCAGTCAACTAGTAAATATTTGAGAATCTATATTGTTCAAAACACTATCTGAAGGTGAAGATAGAAAAATAACAGGGGGCAAGTTAAACTTCCTTCTGTATTAGAGTTTATATTCCGATGAGGAGGAAAGACAGATAAGAACTGAGTGGAGGGGCACCTGGGTGGCTCAGTGGTTGAGGGTCTGACGCCTTAGGCTCAGGGCATGATCCTGGAGTCCTGGGATCAAGTCCCACATCAGGCTCCCTGCATGGAGCCTGCTTCCCCCTCTGCTTATGTTTCTGCCTCTCTCTCTGTGTCTCTCATGAATAAATAAATAAAATCTTAAAAAAAAAAAAAGAACTGAGTGGGCAAAAATGAACATAATAATTTCAGAGAACTACAAAGATTTTAAATGAGTGAAGTGATAGTAACAGGAGAAGGTCTGATTGAGTTAGGGTGACCAAACAAAGCCTCTGTGGGATCAAAACACTTGAGCTGAGGCCTAAGCAATGGGAGGAGGCCAGCTCTGAAACGATCAGGGCTGTGTCCCATGCCTACAGTTCAGCAAGACCAAAGGCTCTGCAGTAAGAATAGTTGGGGCATGTTCACTGATGCAAGGAAGGCCAAAGTGGTGGCCTTGCATGGCCTGACTCCAGGATGAGTGGGGTGGGAGAAGGCTGTGGATGAGCGTGAAAAGGTACAACACATTCTAGCATCCAGAAGCCGACAATCCCATGCACCATGTGTGGTTCTGGGAATCCATGAGGACTCTCCTAACTGAGTAGAAAGAGATGGCCAAGTCCCTCTCCCTTGACAAACGTCAACAGTCAGGCTCTGACATTAGCTCCCTCACCAGACAATTGGAAGTCATAAGCCTGGTTTGCAAAGACACTGCAAGGATCAGTGACTACATAGTTATCTAGGAAGCACAGGTGCAGGACTATGTGCCATTATGAACACTTCATAAATATTACTCCTTGATGTCTCCTGGCAGCCCTTCAATGTAGACACTCTTACTATTCCTACCTTGTCAATGGGAAACAGAGGCACAGAGTTACCTAGCACATCGGGTACACAAGCAGACGCTAAGTACACCTTAGCTAGCATCTGCTGACATTAAAAGTTTCTAGGGGGTGTAAATAAAATATTCTCTAGGATCTTCATGTTGCCTTACATCATTTTCAGAGCTCTCAACCAGGAGCATATACACATCCTTGTAAATAAATTCTCAGTAGGAAGTTGCTCAAATGAATCACATGGCACTGATATATATACTACCCACCTCTACAGCATGAGGATAATCAAAAGTCTTACAGTCATGCCTAGGGGCACCTGGGTGGCTCAGTCAGTTAAGCATCTGCCTTCGGCTTGGGTCATGATCCTGAAGTTTGGGATCGAGTCCCACATTGGGCTCCATGCTCAGCAGGGAGGATGCTTCTCCCTCTCCTCTCCCCCTTCCTCTGTCCCTCCCCCCGCTCATGAACTTTCTCTCTCTCTCTCTCAAATAAATAAATAAAATCTTGTTTAAAAAGAGTCTTGCAATCATCTCTGCCCAAATTCCAATGGCATGTTTCACAGAAATAGAAAAAAAAGATCCCAAAATTTGTACAGAACCACAAAAGACCCCAAATAGCCAAAGCATTCCTGACAAAGAAGAACAAAGCTAGAAGCATCACATGACCTGATTTTTAACTGTATTACAAAACTGTAGTAATTAAAATAGTGTGGACTGTCATAAAAACAGACACCTAGACCAACAGAGCAGAGTCCAGAAAGAAACCCACACATATGTGGTCAACTAATCTATTAAAAGTGTGCCAAATGGAATATTAGCCATTAGAAATGACAAATACCCACCATTTGCTTCGACGTGGATGGACCTGGAAGGTATTATGCTGAGGGAAATAAGTCAATCGGAAAAGGACAAACATTATATGGTCTCATTCATTTGGGGAATACAAAAATTAGTGAAAGGGAATAAAGGGAAAGGAGAGAAAATGAATGAAAATATCAGTGAGGGTGACAAAAGATGAGAGACACCTAACTCTGGGAAATGAACAAGGGGTAGTGGAAGGGGAGGTGGGCGGGGGTTGGGGTGACTGGGTGACGGGCACTGAGGGGGGGCACTTGGCGGGATGCACACTGGGTGTTATGTTATATGTTGGCAAATTGAACTCCAATAAAAAAAATTTTTAAATAAAAAAATAAAAGGGTGCCAAGAATGCACAATGGAGAAAGGATAGCCTCTTCAATAAACTGTGTCAAGAAAATTGCATATCCACATCCAAAAGGATTTTCATGGAGTCCTTATACCACTCACAAAAATTAACTCAAGGCTTACATGTAAAACCTGAACCATAAAACGTCTGGAAGAAAACAAAGGGAAAAACCTCCTTGACATGGGTCTTGGCAATAATTATTTGGATATAACATCAAAAGCACAGACAACAAAAGCAAAAGTAGACAAGTGATTACAACAAACTAAGAGGCTTCCACAAGGCAGAGGAAACCATCAACAAAATGCAAAGAATGGGAGAAAATATTTGCAAACCATGTATCTGATAAATATGTAAGGAACTCTTACAACTCAATTGCACAACAAAACAAAGCAACCCAATTTAAAAATGGGCAAAGGATAATAAATATTTTTTCTAGTGAAGATATACAGATGGCCAAGCACATGAAAAGGTGCTCAACATCACTCATCATCAAGGAAATTCAAATCAAAATCATGACGAAGGGCACCCGGGTGGCTCAGTGGTTAAGCATCGGCCTTCAGATCAGGGCCTGATCCCGGGGTCGCAGGATCGAGTCCTGCATCGGGCTCCCTGAAGAGAGCCTGCTTCTCCCTCTGCCTGTGTCTCTGCCTCTCTCTGTGTGTCTCTCATGAATAAATAAAGAAGATCTTAAAAAAAAAAAAAAGACGACCTCACACCTGCTAGGATGTGGTATCATCAACATGGCAACAGATAACAAATATGGGTGAGGATGTGGAGAAAAGGAACCCCTTGTGCACTGTTGGTGGGAATGAAAATTGGTGCTGCCAGTATGAAAAGCGGTATGGAATTTCCCCAAAAAATTAAAAATAGAACTAACATGGAGGGACCTAGACGGTATTATGCTAAGTGAAGTAAGTCAATCAGAGAAAAACAAGTACCATATAACTTCACTTATATATGGAAACTGAAAAACGAAACAAATGAACAAAAACGACAACAACAACAAAACAGAAACAGACTCATAAATATAGGGGGAAAACTGGTGGTTACCAGGGGGGAGGCGTGGGGGATGGCAAAATAGATGAAGAAGATTAAGAAGTAACAAACTTCCAGTGCTGTGGCCAGCATCGCGTGATGTGTAGAACTGTCAAAACACCATATGATGAGATGAGCACTGGGTGTTATACAATATGTTGGTAAATTGAATTTAAATAAAATTAGGGGCACTTAGGTGCCCCAGTGGTTTGGCTCTTGCCTTTGGCCCAGGGTGCGATCCTGGAGTCCCGGGTTTGAGTCCCACATCAGGCTCCCAGCATGGAGCCTGCTTTTCTCTCTCTCTATGTCTATCATAAATAAATAAATAAATAAATAAATAAATAAATAAATAAATAAATAAATCTTAAAAAAAAAAAAGAATTGTCGAATCACTATGTTGTGTACCTGAAACTAATAGAACATTGTTTATCAACTATACTTAAGTAATAAAAAAATTTTTTAAAGAAATAGTGGAAGGCAGGGGGACAAAAAATTCATTTTAAAATTCAGGAATAAATAGACCCATGTGATCAAGCATGTCCCACCACCGTAACTGCAGACAAGGAATCACACAGTGGGGTATTCACACTGCCTGGCACTTTGTCCCCTACAGACAGTTTCTCTCTCTCTCTCTCTCTCTCTCTCTCCGTCTCTCTACTTGTTGCAAATATCACAAAATACTCAGTGCGCCAGTAAAGAAGCCTATGTAGGTACTACCGGGTGACTAACATTTTACTGTCTCAGTAGCTGAACTTCAAAATAATTGGTTTCCTTTCAAGCCTTCTGAATTTTATTTCACCTGTTCTGAAAGCATTGTTCAGCGATGGGGCCCCTAGCGCCCATGGCCAGACCACCAAAGATCCATCCACCAAAAGATGGGATGGACAGCTCCAGAAAGGGCAGGACCCGGCTCCCTACAGGCTGCCCTGCTCCCGGCAGGAGCCCCCCTCCCTGGAGACCCCGAAGGCTCCCTGTACTCTGCAGGCCAGCACCCGGTCCGCCTCCCCCCTACTGCACTGTTTCTGCCCACAGACGAGCCAGCCCCCTTGCTTGCGTCCTGCCCACAGCCTTCCCTCCGCATCCCGCCTTCCCCGGTCAGGCCCACTCTGCCCCATGACCTTTTTTGAAGAGCGGGGGGGACCCGCTTCTTGGGCCCCACAGAGGGAGGCCTTCTGTAGCTTGAGTGCTGATAAACTGGAAGCGCACCCCCAACGCCGGATCAGGCCACATCCGTGGAGGGCCCCCCCTCCCCGCAGCACCGAGCCCAGCTCACCACCACCCCTGAGGCAACCCAGCCGCCCCGCCGTCTGCCAACCGGCTCTGGTCCCTTCCAAGGACAGGAGGATGGTGCCCAAAATGCTTCCAATGAGTTTAAAACCGGAATTAAAGATGTTCCATCAATTAACCTGACTCGGATCTTCAAGCACACTGCCCTCCAGGGAAACTTGGGGAGATGCTTTGCCACCTGGATGCTCACTGGGGGCTGGGGTGGGGTGGGTCACACGGTTCAGGTGGTATGTGGGGGCCCTGCTTAGCAATTTTGCTTTCCAGGTAGCCATCTGCTCCTCATTCTCCAGACTGTTTCTAAGCCCTGGGAGAAAATGCAGTCCAGGGCTGAGGAAGGAAGATTCTAGGGTAGCCATGGGAAAATTCTAGATTCAAACCCAAACTTTCCTCCCCTGCTGGATGCATCTGGACAATGGTCCCCACAGCCCTGGGTCTCAGTGTCCCCATCTGTAGAATGAGAAAGGAAGATTGGCTAATCCTTCTCTTCAAGGCTTTAGGCACCAACATCAAAACCAGAGTCTGGGCCAAGTGGAGGAGGACGGTGCTGCCCATGACTAGCGCTATAGAACCCACAGCCCCCTGCCATGAGAAAGAGCCCCTTCCTGGAGACAGGATGTCCAGGGGTCTTCAGCCAACAGTCCAGGAAATGCAGGGGGCCCAAGGCTATGCTCAGAGGCAGGCCTGCCTCTTGCTGGGTCTGAACCTTCCTCAAAGACACACTTCCTTCTGGGTCCCATCAAGTCACTGCCATGCTGGCCAGGGTGAGAAGGTTGGTCTAGAGCCCTCTGGGAGCAGCACACAGGCAACAGCGCATGCCATCCCTGCCTCCCCGGGGAGGATCCTGGGAGTGAGCACGCAGACGACTCTATGAGGACAACAGGGTGGGGATCATTGTCCTGAAAATCTCTCATGCCAACTCTTAGTTTACTTCAGGGGGATGGGGAGGCAGAGAGGCAAAGGGCCTTGCCCAGGAGCACAAGATGGTGCAAAGAGAGCTAGACTCTTCCCATTCTTATTTATTTTATTGATTTTTTCCTTTAATGACAAAAGGATGGCATGTTTGCTGCAGCGACTCCAACAACACAGAGATGATGTGTGGAGACAATTATCACCTCTCCCTCACCCCCTCAACCCACACCTAGGCATGGTGAGCCTGTGCTCCCCAAGGGTCCCCCATGGGTGGGGGTAAAGCCACCTGCATCTCCTCAGCTGGTCCCAAAAGGCACAGGAGAGGAGCTGGCACTCCACAGCTGATGGGGGCTGCCAGCCTACTGTATTCAGATGGTTTCTTCTCTCGGCCCCGCTGACCTGGAAGAGAAAGGAGCTGTCAGCCTTTTTGCCCTAACATAGATGCCAGTGGGGATTTCTAGAAGGTGTCTTTAAAAAACCCTTCTATGCCACACAAAAAGCCATCCTTCCTGGCCATCTGTCCTCACCCAGCTTCTGACTTCATCACCTCCAGCTGGTCTCCCAGCTTCCAGAATCACCCACTCAGTACCTGGCTACAGCACTACTGGAGTGAGCCTCCAAAAACACCCCTTGCTGAAAACCTTCCAGTGTCTCTGTGACCCCAGCATTTCCCAAGACATCCAGGCAGAAAGTCCAGACTCCCCCTCACCCCCGCAACATTTTGTGATCTGCCCCCAGGAAACCTCTCCAGCCTCATCTCTAGTAAAGCCTTCCAGGCACCACTTCTTTCCAGCCACTTGAAATCACTCACAATTCCTGGAATAGATTACATAGTTTTTAACTCAACTTTCTATTTGGGGATACTTATATATTCACATGTAATTGTCAGAAATCACACAGAACCATCTCAGGTACCCTTTACCCGGTTTTTCCAGTGGTGACAACCTGAAAAGCTAGAGTACAGTATCACAACCAGGATACTGGCATTGACACAGTCAAGGTACAGAACATTTCCCAAAGCGCATGGATCCCTCGTGTGGCCCTCTATAGTCATGTCTTTCTCTCCTGCCATCGCTCAATCCTTAACCCCTAGCAACCACTCATCTGCTCTCCATTCTCTACTTTGGTCCTCTCAACAATTTATAGGAATGAGATCACACAGCATGTACCTGTTGGGGTTGGCCTCGCTCACTCGGCATTGTTTCTGAGATCCACCCAAGCTATGGCATGTGCGGGTAGTCTGCTCCTTTTGTTGTACGCATGTACCATGTTTTGCTTCATCATTCACCCACTGGGAAACATTTGCATTATTTCCATTTTGTGGTTATTGTGAATAATGATGCTATAAATATGTGAGTACAGATTTTGTGTGAACCTAAGTCTTCATTTCTCCGGGAGGAATGCCCAGGAATGCAATGGCTGGGTTGCATTTTAGTTTTTCAAGAAACTACCAAGCTGTTTTCCAGAATGGCTGCACCATTTTACATTCCCACCAGCCACATATGAGCGATCCAGCTTCTCCACATCCTCACCAACCTTTGATGTTGTCACTATTTTTAATTTTAGCCCATATGATAGCTATGTAGTGAAATCCCAACATGGTTTGCATTTGCATTTCCCTGATGGCTAGTGACATTGAATATCTTTCCTTGGGCCTTCCACCTGTATATCTTCTCTGGTGAGAGCTCTTCATCTATGCCAGTCATGTTCTAATTGAATTGTTTGGTTTTTCACTATCGCATTTTGAGAATTCTTTATATAATATAACCAGCATGAATTGGGAATAACTGTTATGATCAAAACTAATGATCCTTAGCACCTAATGACTATTTAGCAAGGCATCATGCAAACTGCTTTACCTTCACTATCTCATTTCATCCTTAACCCAATGAACACTAAGTGCAATAAATCAAACAGAGAAAGACAGATGCTATAAGATAGCACCTACATGTGGACTTTAAAAGAGCCAAACTCAGAGAAACAGAGTAGAATGGTGGCTATGAGGGGCTGGGGACGTGGGGGAAATGGAGAGAGGTTGGTCAAAGGGTACAAACTTCCAGCCAGAAGAGGAACACGTTCTGGAGATCCAATGTACAGCATGGTGACTATAGTTAACGATTATAGTTAAATGTTCTCACCTCCCCCCCCCCAAAAAAATGATGATGACTCAAGGGGATGGAGGTATTAACTAACTTTAGTGTGGTGATTGTTTTGCAATATAGACATGTATCCAATCATCACCTTGCATACCTTAAGCTTACACATGTTGCATGTCAATTATATTTCAGTAAAGCTAGGTCGCCGAGGTGGGATGAGGGGGAAAATAACCCAATGAGATGAGTTCTGTTACCTCCACTGCCCATGTAAAGAGTCCAGGGTTCCACAGGTGGGTGAGCTGCATGTGGTTGCAGAGTCAGTGTAAGGTCAATGTAGGCTGGGAATGGAACCTGGATCTCTCTGCCTCTGTCACCCTGTGTCCAGGTAACATGCTACAAGACATTTCTCCTCTACATAACTTGGACCAATTCACAAACCACTGTGGGAGGGGCCTGGGTGGTTCAGTGGGTTAAGTGGGCCTTTGGTTCAGATCATGATCTCAGGGTACTGGGTTTGAGCCCCAAGTCGGGCTCCCTGCTCTGTGGAGAGTCTGCTTGTCCCTCCCCTCAGCTCATGCACATGCTCCCTCTCTCTCTTTCTTTCTCTCTCCCCCTCTCTCTCAAATACATAAATAAAATCTTAAAAATAAATTAATTATCCTCACCAGCATTTGTTGTTTCCTGTCTTGTTAATTTTAGTCATCCTCACCGGTGCAAAGTGATATCTCATTGTGGTTTTGATATGTATTTCCCTGGTCACAGGATGTGGAGCATTTTTCTAATGTGCCTGTTGGCCATGTGTAGGTTTTCTTCAGATAAATGTCTGTTCATGTCTTCTTCCCATCTCTTGACCAGACTGTTTTCTGGATGTTGAGTTTGATAAGTTCTTTACAGATCTTGGATACTAGCCCTTTATCTGATATTTCATTTGCAAATATCTTCTCTCATTCTGTAGGTTGCCTTTTAATTTTGTTGACTGTTTCCTTTGCTGTGCAGAAGCTTTTTATCTTGAAGTCCCAATAATTCATTTTTGCTTTTGTTTTCCTTGCCTTTAGAGATGTGGCTCACAAGAAGTTGCCGCAGCCAAGGTCAGAAAGGTTGCTGTCTGTGTTCTCCTCTAGGATTTTGATGGATTCCTGTCTCACCTTTAGATCTTTCATCCATTTTGAGTTTATCTTTGCATATAGTGTAATCTTCTGCATGTGGCTGTCCAATTGTCCCAACACCATTTATTGAAGAGACTGTCTTTTATCCAGTGGATATTCTTTCCTGTGTTTTCAAAGATTAGTTGACCAGAATGTTGAGGATCCATTTCTGGGTTTTCTATTCTGTTGCATTGATCTATGTGTCTGTTTCTGTGTCAGAACCATGCTGCTTGATGATCACAGCTTTGTAGTACAGCAAGAAGTCTGGAATTGTGATGCCCGGAGCTTTGGTTTCTTTTTCAACATTCCTCTAGGTATTTGGGGTATTTTCTGGTTCCATACAAATCTTTGGATTCTTTGCTCCAACTCTGTGAAAAATGTCCATGGTATTTAGATAGGTATTCCACTGAATGTGTAGATTGTTTCAGGTACCATAGACATTTTCACAATATTTATTCTTCCAATCCATGAGCATGGAATGCTTTTCCATCTCTTTGTGTCTTCCCCAATTTCTTTCAAACGTGTTCTGTAATTTTTAGAGTTACAGATCCTTTGCCTCTTTGGTTAGGTTTATTCTTAGGTATCTTATGGTTTTGGGTGCCATTGTAAATGGGATCTATTCCTTAATTTCTTTTTTTATTTCAGTCTTATTGTTAGTGTATACACATGCAACTGATTTCTGTGCATTGACTTTGTATCCTGCCATGTTGCTAAATTGCTGTATGAGTTCTAGCAATTTGGGGTGAAGTCTTTGGGTTTTCCATACACAGTATCATATCATCTGAGAAGAGTGAGAGTTTGATTTCTTCTTTGCCAATTTGAATGAACGCCTTTTATCTCTTTTTGTTGTCTGATTGCTGAGGGTAGGACTTTTAGTACTGTGTTGAACAATGTGGTGAGTGGGCATCCCTGTCATGTTCCTGACCTTAGGGGAAAAGTTCTGTTTTTTCCCATTAAGAATGATATTCGCTGTGGGCTTTTCATAGATGGCTTTTAAGATATTGAGGTATCTTCCCTTTATCCCCATACTTTGACGATTTTAATCAAGAAAGAATGCTATATTTTGTCAAATGTTTTTTCTGCCTCAATTGAGAGGATCATATGGTTCTTGTCTTTTCTTTTACTAATGTGTATTAATGTGATCTATTGTGTTGATTGATTTACAAATGTTGAACCACCCTTGCATCCCAGGAATAAATCTCACTTGGTCGTGGTGAATAACCCTTTTAATGTACTGTTGAATCCTACTGGCTAGTACCTTGGTGAGTATTTAACATCCATGATGTTCAACAGGGTTATTGGTTGATAATTCTGTTTTTTGATGGGGCATTTGTCTGGTTTTGGGATCAAGATAATGCTGGCCTCATAGAACAAGCTTGTAAATTTTCCTTCCATTTCTATCTTTTGAAACAGCTTCAGTAGAATAGGTTTCATTTCTTCTTTAAATGTTTGGTAGAATTCCCCTGGGAAGCCAATCCAGCCCTGGACACTTATTTCTTGGGAGGTTTTTGATGACTGCTTCAATTTCCTTGCTAGTTATTGGTCTGTTCACATTTTCTGTTTCTTCTTGTCTCGGTTTTGGTAGTTTATAAATTTCCAGGAATGCACCCATTTCTTCCAGATTGCCTAATCTGTTGGCATAGAATTGCTCATAATACGTTCTTAAAATTGTTTGTGTTTCCTTGATGTTGGTTGTGAATTCTTCTCTTTCATTCATGATTTTATTCATGTGGGTCTTTTTTCTTTTTAATAAATCTGGCTAGGGATTTATCTATCTTGCTAACTCCTTCAAAGAACCAGCTCCTAGTTTCATTGATCTATTCTACTATTCTGGTTTCTATTTCATTGATTTCTGCTCCAATCTTTATTATTTCTCTTCTCCTGCTTAGTTTAGGCTTTACTTACATGTTGGCAAGGATGTGGAGAAGGGGAACCCTCTTCCACTCTTCGTGGGATGCGAGCTGGTACAGCCACTCTGGAAAACAGTATGGAGGATCCTCAAGAAGTTAAAAATAAAGCTACCCTATGACTCAATAATTATACTACTGGGTATTTACCCCAAAGATACAGATGCAGTGAAAAACCGAGACACCTGCACTCCAATGTTTATAGCAGCAATGTCCAATTAGCCAAACTGCGGAAAGAGCCATGATGTCCTTCGACAGATGAATGGATAAAGAAGATGTGGTCTATATATACAATGGAATAATACTCAGCCATCAGAAAGGACAAATACCTACCATTTACATCAACATGATGGAATTGGAGGGTATTTTGCTGACTGAAATAGATCAATCAGAGAAAGACAATCATCATATGATCTCAGTTTTACGTGGAATATAAGAAATAGTGTAGAGGACCATAAGGGAAGGAGGGGAATTGAGTGGGGAAAAATCAGAGAGGAAGACAAACCATAAGAGAGTCCTAACTCTGGGAAACAAAGGGTTGCAGCAGGGAAGGTGAGTGGGGGATGTGATAACTGGGTGATGGGCATTAAGAAGGGCATGTGATGGGATGAGCACTCGGTGTTATACTATATGTTGACAGATTGAATTTAAATTTTAAAAAATAAAAATTAAATAATTAAAAACCAACCTATGTGGGACAGTCATTATAAGCTATTTAAGTCCTCAAATCTATAAAGATCACAATCAAAATCAGATGAAGACTTTAAAAGTGATTTAAGCATTAAAAAGGAGTGGATGGGATTGCAAATCACAGGTGTCGGGCACTGTGCCTCCCAAAGAGCATCTCACGGGGTCCTCTCCACGGCCCTGTGGGGTGGCTACTGTTGTCTTCACTCTGCAGAAGAGGAACAGAGCTCTCTAGAGGAAAAACAGCATGCCTGAGGTCAAAGGGCAGAGAATAGTGAAGCAAACTCTGGAGCGCAAGACCACTTGTCTCCAAAGCCCTAGCTCTTTCTAGCAGGTGCTTAGTTCAATGCCTCCATCACTTTACATAATTACCATTTTTGTTTCCTCTTGTCAAAGTGGCCATATAGTCCAAGAAATGAAGGAACTAAAGGACAGGCCTCATCCTGCTGATCCCTGTGGGTTTGAACCCATTGAGTGTAACGGCTTAAGTGCCAGACCCTGGAAGTCCCAAGCTCGCATCTAGTTTGACCACCACCTCCCCAGCTGTGCAAGCTTCTTTAAAAGTCCTCACCTATGAAGTGAGGGCAATAAGAGAGTTGTGGGCCCAATAAGGCAATGGACAAGCCAACTTGGCATGATCCTTGACACACAGGAGTGTTCCAGCACTAGTGCTGAGATCTGGGGCTGAGCTCCCATGTGCCCCACCCCAAGCCACACTCTGGGACTGGAAGGTGTGACCCATGGCCTCCAGGATACGTGGCACCTGGTTGAGGAAAGAAGGTGATGAGACAACTAAATCCTGAGGTAAGGGTTTGAAAGTGTGGGACGCCTGGGTGGCTCAGTCAGTTAAGTATCTGACTCTTGGTTTCTGCTCAGGTCGTGATGGCAGGGTCCTGGGATTAAGCCCCGAATTGGGCTCTGTGTGCAGCAGGGAGTCTGTTTGGGATTCTCTCTTCCTCGCCCTCTGCCCCTCTCCCCCTCGCCCTGCTCATCCTCTCTCTCCCTCTAAGAAATAAATAAATTTAAAAATAATAATAAAAATTTTAAAAATGAAAGTGTGGCAAAAGTAATCCTGCCAAAGGAGTTCAGTAAAGGATGAGAGATGATTGTATGCTTTGAGGGGACTGAAAAGGTTTCATGCAGGTGGGATAGATTCCTAGACACTGCGAGAGGCAGAGATGGAGAGAAGTGGAGGTCCGGCTTTCCAGCAGGGGTGGGGTGGGGGGAATGATCAGCTCGAGCGAAACCCCAGAGGCAGGAAGAGAAGGCTGGTGGGCAAGTGGCAAGGGACCTGGGCTCAAACAGACTTGGGTGTGAAATTCCAGGGCCTCGGACTCCCTGGGCTTAGGCTCTTCCTTGAAAATTTCACAACGATGCAACGGATGCAACCGAGCCCGGGACAAAGTTGTTTTCTTATCCAGCATATGATCTCTGAAATTGCATTTACAGCTCCAAAGCAAAGTTCAGTTTCGATTTGCAATTGACCCCCAGGAAGGAGAGGTTTATTCCTTGTAGGGGCCAAGGGCGGCCACCCCCAAAATGTGCCGCTTTAGCATATCGATTCTTTTATTTACTTATTTCAAGGATTTTGCCTATTTATTTGAGAGAGAGAGAGAGAGAGAATGAGCAGAGGGAGGGGCAGACTCCCCGCTGAGCAGGGAACCGATGTGGGGCTCGAACCCAGGACCCTGAGATCACGACCTGAGCTGAAGGCAGACACTTGACTGACTGAGCCATCCAGGCACCCCAGGGAATATTGATTCTTTAAATAAAGGTCACGTAAGAGAGGGTCTGTGCAGAAAGGACACTCAGACTCTCCTCTATCCCCCTGGAAGCAGGAAATAAATCTCCCATGTGAAGATTGCCCACCCCAAAGCAGGAGGTAGAGAGACATCCTCATCCCCGGACATGGGAAATTTAGAGCCGAGAAGGCTGTAGAAACAACCCTGGTTACTTCTACTACTGCGCGACCCCAGTCCAAATGCTGTTGAGAATTCCTCACTAACTGAGCCTCCTAGAGTTAAGTGTTCTTGGACCTGTGAATTCCTCACAGAGTTATTGTCTCTTTGTCTACAAAGTATACAAACCACCTGCCTTGGTCATTTCTTTCGATCTCGATTTCATTATTGGGCCTCCCTGTGCGTGTAATAAAACTCTGGCTCTTTCTCCTATGAATCTGTCTCTTGCCAATTTTACTCAGTCCACCTGGAAGACCTTGAGGGGCGAGAAAACTGTTTCCTTCCCTCCACCGTTCACTGAGCACCCACTGTGTCCCCAAGACTCGCCAGAGCTGGGGGTTCGACAGCAGACAAAACGGACACCCCTGTGCTCTCTGGACTCCCTCTCTGGGAGGCATCAGATGAGAAAGCAGCGTCTCACATGGTTCCTCAATTCTTTCACTGTCGTTGTGCCATGTGCACAAAGGTGAACGTGTGACGGGGTGACGACCAAACAGGGGGCTGAGGGCAATTGGACGGTGCAGGAAGCCTCTGGCAAGACCAGGGCAGAAGTCCCACAGGGAGCCGATCTCCACCCCGTGTGCCGAATGCCATCCTCCCACGGCCCCTCTCTGGACTCTGGACAGAGAGCCAGCCCACTCTCATGGCCCCAGAGGAGAGAAAGGCCTGGAAGCCAGGACTGTGGACAAGAACAAGAGCCAGGATACAGGTCGCTGCCAAATGAGGGCTGGTGGGGCCCAGATCCCTTGGGGGGGAATCATGGTATTTCAGTCACGTAGCAGCTGCTGACATCTGGAAAAACCTCCAGCACAGGTGAGTTGCATGCTTGGGCTAATGCGTGTGGACCTCAGTTGCCGGTGCAGGAAGGGATGCCCGGGGCATCTTGGAGCAGGCTCTAAACCACACAGCTAGGGACGATTTCAGAGTTCAAACCCAGGGCCGTCTGGCCGCCCAGCATTTGCTCTCTACTGCCTCACGCTGCAACTCCCGGAACCCATGGGGAGGACAAAGAAACACGACCTCCCTGCAGCTGGGTCCCGGCCCCTGTTGATGGCCTGAGCCGGGCTCTCTGCTAAAGGCATCTGGGTGCTCTTCACGGGGCCCCCAGGGACAAGCAGCCTCCCGGGTTTGCTGGGAGTGAGAGGAAGGAGTGAGGGAATCCTCCGCTGAAGGCCCAGGCTCACGCAGCCAGGGCTGGCATGCCACCAGCACAACTTCTTTTATGACAGGAAAATGCTCCAAATGGACTCTCGCAAGGAGGTGTCATTAAAGAGTTCTGTGAGATCCAGAGCGTAGGGTACAGGATTAGAGTGCGGGCCGGGGTCCAGGGCACTCCTCAGGGGTGCCCGGCTCGCCCTGACCTGGATCTCTGGTGCAGAGGGACCCTGAGGCCTCTGACCCTGACAGAGAAGCCAGGAAGCAGCAGGCGGGGCTCAGAGTCCCGAACCTGCCAGTGGCAGCCGTGGGAACCGCAGCTGTGCAGTGGGGATTCCATTCAGCATTTATTGACACAAATACTTGTCCAGGGAGGTTGCTGTGAGGCGTGAGGAAACAAAGAAGGGAGAGGAACCGGGGCATCAACCGCATCTCACACCTGCTGGGCCCCACTGGCAGGACGTTGCCGCATGGCCACCGTCCCCCCTCTCTGGTGTGATCCCTGGGTGAGAACAGTCCTGAGCTGGCCATGCTGTGCCCTGACCCTAAGAAGCCATTCAGGGGCATGTGGCCCTGGGCTAGTCACTGGCCCTCAGCTTCCTCGCTGAGGAAGGAGGACCATGGATTCGAGCTCAGATCCCAGCATCCTCAGACCCGCCACAACACCCCACAAGCTGCCAGAGTGGGGGTTGCAAACATTTTCCATAAAGGGGTAGTAAATAGGCTTTGCAGGCCTGACGGTCTCTACAGCAAGGACTTAACTCTGCTGTTGTAGCTCAAAAGGAGCCAAAGCATAAGTGAGCGGGTGTGGCTGTGTTCCAGAAAACTTCACTTACAAGACCAGGCAGTGGGCCACATTGGCCCCCAGCCTGTGATGTGCTAACCCCTGCCTTAAAGGGGCCCCAAAGGGACTGCTGGACTCTTGTGGTGATAAAGAGGATTTGAACATGAAAATCTCTGCGACTGGACACTTTTTTTGACCACCCCACTAAATCTGTCCTGCCGTTGACACATGATTCTTTTTTTTTTATTGGAGTTCAATTTACCAACATATAGCATAACACCCAGTGCTCATCCCGCCAAGTGCCCCCCTCATTGCCCATCTCCCAGATTCTTTTAAAACTAGGGTAACCCCCAGTAGGACGCACAGCAAGCACCTTCCTCAGACCAGATTCCTAGCGGGTGAAAGGCCTCCTCCCACCGTTCCAGGCATCACCCCCCTACTTAGGCACTTTTCAGAGACTGCCTTTAGAACAGGTGCAGCAGCCAGTGGGGTGTCCAGAAGAACAGCCCCAGGACATTGGTTCCAAGATCTGCCCCCTCTGAAGGTAGAAACCAGGACGCAGGTGAAGCAACTTGCCAGATGTCTCAGAACCAGGGAGTGTGCAGGCTGGAACTAGAACCCAGTTCTTTGGCACCAGAGGCTCCACCCCACGCATCTCTGCTGGAATCATCCCAAGCAAGGGCCCTTTGGATCTACTTCTCTGAGTCCTAGAGGGTGGAGGGCCCTGCAAGAGAGATGAGAAAGATGACAAAGGAGAGTCTGGGGAGCTTCTTCCATTACATAGGATATGATCTCAGTTAGAGGAGGTGTTGTCCTCACCATGAACAGATGACGAATTAGGCCCAGAGAGGAACAGAGACTTGCCCAAGGTCACACAGCCAGGAAGTGGGAGCCAGGACATGAACCCAGGCCTGTGACCCCACACAGCAGGGCTCGGTTGACTTCTCTGGCCGTGCTCTTCCCTTCCTTTTTTTGTGCTCAGAGAGGGGCAGGAACCAGAGAAGACATAGTCTGCAGACGGCATACAGGTGAGAGCCCAGGAAGGTGGCACTCAACCCCAGTGCCCTGTTTTGGGGGCAACAACCAAGCCCATGGGTGTTCATGAGTCCCAGCTGGGAACCGTCTATAGTGAGCCCCCTCGTTCACATGGAGAGAAGCCTCTGCAGCGGGAACACCAGCCGGTCCGGTGCCCGGGGAGGATTATCAGCTGCCAGGAAACACCTGAAGGTCTTGAACTTCTGAGCTGCTCACCTCCACCTGAACCCAACGAAATAGCCACTTTGCTGTTATGACTTTACAGCCTCGACTATAAATTCTTCCTTGATCCCGCTTTATGGCTGCAGGATGAAAACATGTGCCCGGGCATAGCCTCGGTGGAGGGCACCCACCGGCTTTATAAAGTGGCACTGGCACAGCTGCTGGGCGTCCTGGGGCTGCTCAGCGGGAACCCCACCCCCACCCCACCATGGTCCCAGGGGGGACGAGTCACCCGGACCAGGCCCCCCCAGTAAGGCACTGCAGAGCCCTGACAGTGAAGCAGCCATCCCAAATCCTGACCCAGGATTGCAGCGACCCCTGGCATGTCCCTGCCGTGTGGCCCCGGTGACCTCGAACAATACTGAGAAATGAGCCAGGTTGTAAGATGATCTTCAGTCTACAGAGGAGGGGCCTGTGGCCCAGAGAGGGAGCAGGTCCAAGGCCACACACACAGCCCAGCCAGGACTAGAACTCAGGTCCAGAGCTCTGACACCACACGTTCTTCTTCTAAACTTGCATCTATGGGGCAGGATATTTTAGCAGAACTGAGTCAGCCTCATGGAACCCTCAGCCATCCTGGGGCACCAAGTATCACCCACCACTATGCAGACACACTCTTGCATCACACAGGTGCTCAAGAAGCACCCCCTACACCCTCTGATAAAGAAGAGAACCCTTACCACCCCTGCCTTCTGCCGGAGGGCCATACATCAGCACCCCATGGCCGGGCCCCTGCCCTCACATGTTTGGAAGAGGAGGCCAGGCCTGTGCAGCAGCCCCACCTCCTCTTCTTCCCAGGTCCTGAGAACCACAAGGGCATGAGCCCTCTTGCTCTCCCCTGGGGAGCCCTGTCTGTGGGGGAATACAGGGAAGGACTGAGCACACAGGGCGGGCTGGCAGACCCTGGCCTCTAGAATTAAGCCACATGCTCCAAGCTCATCTCACTCAGTAACAAAGACGCTATCCCGGCCCATCCGCCTTCTCCCCTCATCTTACTCCAAGGTACAGCTGTTAATGTGTTTGCGGGGACGGCAGGGTCCTCCCCTACGGCGACAACTGTCCCCCCACCAGGCCTCTTTCTGTGTTATTTCCACAACTCCTTGGCTATAGGTTCTTTGGAGGCCCTGACTTGTGCCTGACCAGAGGGAAGTGGCCCAGGGGACAGAGGACAAGGCCCTAGGAGCGGGGACCAACGAGCAGCCGGAGATAGCCCACGTTCCAGACGGCAGGCTTGCAGGCAGGCAGGGGCCAGGTGCGAGCCCTGCTCTGGGCCCGGGAGCTCGGGCTCCAGCCTCCACCCCCAGCCTGACTCGCCGGCCCTCCTCATCCCATCACTTCAGCTTTCTGGACTCAGAAGTGACTGGGGTAAAGGCAGGGTGCTGAACCCAAGGATTTCATGAGATGGGTCCAGTGCTGAGATCTAGATCCTTTCCATACGGTTCTCGACCTCAGGCTGCACCTGAGAAGCCCCTGAGAAGCTCCTGTAGAGCTCAATGGCCGGGTCACTTGACTGCTGAGCTGCAACGATGGCCCGCTCCCCGCTCCAAGCCAGGAAACCTGACTTTGAAGCCAGAGCAGCAGGTCGGAAGCTGGGAGGCTGTGGAGAGGTGACACCGGGAGGCATCTGAGTGTCAGGAGCAGAGATAAAAAAGCGTCAGCATGATGAGTCCAGCTGGGTCTCGGAGCCAGCTCTGAGTCCCAAGTCCGGCCTCTGGCTCACTGGGAAAGCTATTTACTTGCTTCTCTTGAACACTTCATCTGTGAAATGGCCACAGTGACGCCTCCCGCATACGGTCATTGCGGGGATTACATAAAAAGGCCCTGCCTGCCATGTAAGCAGCATTCAGAAATGTCAGCTTTTATTATCACTGGCAAGCCGTGCATGCCCCATTTCCAGGGCAGGCGGGGAGCGTGGCTGTCAAGCCTGTGGGCTGGGGAGCAGGTGGGCCTGGGTCCGAAGCCGGCTTCACTCGCCTGCTGTATGTCTTTGGGGGACTCCTTCCCCTACACTGGGGACACTGGACATAACGTCATCCTCTCATCCTTGTAGGGAATACAAGTGCCCACTATGGTATGAGGCACCAGGGGGCATTTAGCCCCTCTTCACTGGCCATCCCCCTCCCTCCAGCAGTGGGTGCCAGGCGCCCACTGTGTGGGTTCAGGCCGTGGAAGGGCATCAGATGCTAAGGTCAGGGGTGAGTCTGCCCCCCGGGTGAGGCACCTGTTTGCTTCAGCTGCCTACCGTGCAGAGTTGAGCCAAGGGATAGGAAAGCACTTTATAGATTCAGAATTACCTTTCGGGGGCACAGGCAGAGGCCGGGGGAGAGACCAGAGCTCCAGGCCCACTGGGGAATTGCACCTGGGGCTTTGGCCCCAGCACAAGTGCACTGAGCAAGGGTCACAAGCTCTCCACATCAGAGGCAACACTGAAACTTGCTCTTCCAGCTGGAGGTCCTCTTTGCTCCTGTCTCAGGGTCCAGGAGGAGAAGGAGGAGTGGCCTTGGAATCTGGCAGACCTGCACTGTGTCCCGGTCCCGCCACCTATCAGTGATCCCCTGGCCCTCATGAACCTCAGTTTCCCCATCTGTAAGATGAGCACAGGTCCCTAGCACAGGGGTTCATCTTAAGGACCAAGACACCTTGCATGAACATGAAAAACCTTCTAGAAATCCTGAGACAGGGTCCCTCCTTTACCAGCTATGGGACCTATGGGAAATGACTTCATCTCTCACAACCTCAGTTTCTCTATTTGTAAAATGAGTATAATGGTCTGTACCTCATAGGGGTGTGGCTAACATTCAGTGAGATAATGTCAGTAAGAATTAGGACACTGCCTGGCACATAGTAAGTGCTCAGTTCACAGTAGGTCATGATATTGTCACTGTGGCTGGCCCCGTGGCACCTAAGGCTCTCTCCCCTCCTCTGGAGGGCAAGGATGGCCAGCTCCTCTCTGCAGTCGAAGACAACCTTTGGAGCAGAGGGTCCAAGGCCTACAAAGGGGCTCAGTGGTGCCCCCAGCCCCTGGGAACAAAGCCGTCATAAGACAAGGAACTCGTGGACTAGATTGGCTCATTGTTCAGAGCCTGGATGATGCGAGTGTCTCCACCTGGACTTCTTTTCAGCTCGCCTCACAAATCAATAACTGCTTACCTTGGAGGAGTTTTAATTAGTTGGTGCCTGCTGAGTACTCTGCTGATAAACTAGCCTGCTATTCATGCTAAGTGCCTGCCTTATGGTTGCTATTTTTATTATTATTGCTGTTGCTATAAGATTCTCATTCCCTGAGCCACATAGCTGGATTTCTAAAAAATACCTCAGGCTTGAGCCTCCTTCCCAGAAACCTGGGCAGAGAGGCCCGTCTGGACAGCTCACCTTGCCCCTCTCTCCTCTATGGCTCCATACCCTCAGCACAGAGGAAAGAGGCTTCCTTCAGTACCAGGAAATGTCTAGCCCCACTTGGTCTCTGCTTTTCCAAGCCACAGAGTCACCCGGGCTCTCTGACCCTGGCAGGGAGGTTTACCTCCCTTAAAACAGCCCCCTGAGGGGAGCGGAAGGAGAGAACATTTATTAAGCGTTGACTATGTACCAGCCGTGGTGCAGCGTGCTAACTGCCAGAACCTCATCTGGTCTTCAGGGCAGATGCCAACACGGGTTCTGTTTTTCCAATGGATTTGACACAGGCTCAGGGGGGTGAGGGTACTTGCCCAAGGTCACAGTGTCAACAGGGAGGGAAATGTGGAGCTGAGCACTGGTATGTCTTTCTGGCTCACTCTCTCCTAAGCCCCCAGGGCACCTTTTTAAAATTTATTATTTTATTTAAATTCAATTTGCCAGTGCTCATCTCAGGGCACCTTTCCAGGCCTTGGCCAATCAACTTCCCCCACTGTTTACGTCCTTGTCAGAGGCTCCAGGACCTCAGCAGGCCTGCTTGTCTTGCCCACTTTCAAACCTCCCCCAACCTACTCCAACCTTTGGGATCTGGCTGCACGGTGGGGCAGGACGGGGAGCACAGGGCATGGCCTCGTCCAGTCAAAGGCACACACCATAGACCCTCATGATCACTACTCCAGGGAGAAGGGACACCAACAACAAAATCACTCCTTTTTGGAGGAAAAGGCAGTATCCAGGCTGCATGGCAACGTGGGCCAGAGCCTGGGCAGAAGGAGCAAGGAGGCGCGGGTTCAAACCATGCAAGTGCCTCTCACTAGCTGTGCAGCCCTGGGCACCTGGGGAAGCTCCAGTCCTTGACTATGAAATAGTCATCCTGGTAGCATCTGCCTCGCAGGGATGTCGGAAGGATTGAGAAAAGCTTAACATGTTAACCAGTGCAAAGTGGTCCTTTTTACTGTTTGTAGCAATTATTATTAACATATAACAAGCAATTGCCCTGGATCAGGTGCTGTTCTGTGTAATTATCTCATTTTATTTCATTTATTTACCCCCAAGGACACTCTGGAGATTCTACTTTACATTTGGGAAGCCTCCTGCTGTCTCTGCCTCACAGATGGGAAAGACAGGCTGAGAGAAGTGACTTGCCCAAGGTCATGCATTCTTTTTTAAGATATTACTTATTATTTGACAGAGAGAGAGAGAGAGGCAGAGACACAGGCAAAGGGAGAAGCAGGCTCCATGCAGGGAGCCCGATGTGGGACTCGATCCGGGGACTCCAGGATCATGCCCTGGGCCGAAGGCAGACCCTTAACCGCTGAGCCACCCAGGCGTCCCAAGGTCATGCATTCTTATTTCTATTTGGAGGATTTTTCTTCACATGCAGTTATAAGAAATAAGAGAGAGATTCTGTATATCCTTTGTCCTGTTCCCCTCAATGGTGTCCTCTTGCAAAACAATGTCACAGCCAAGAACCCAGAACCTTCCATCACCGCAAGGATCCCTCATGTTGCCCCTTTGCATCATACCCACTTCCCCCAATCCACAACCTTGCCTTAACACCAGTTAGAGAACTTCTTTATCGCTCCTTTACGGGGGGTCTGTTGGTGACAATTCTCTTCATTCCCCTTCACCTGAGAATGTCCCAAGTTCCCTTCATTTCTGAAAGATATCATCCCTGGGTCCCAGAACCCAGGTTGACGCTTCCCAGGGATCTCCCGACCGTACCCTTTCTGAAGTCCCAGCCAGTCTGCCTTCTTCTCTCCACCTCCCCAGGTCTCGTTATGTCTGTTGTCTACTTAACGTCAGGGTCCTCGGTTGCACTTATTAGGAGGAAGAGGGAAAAGTAGGTGTATATGCACTGCTCTCCCCAGGAGCAGGCGTTGCACACACACGTTCTAATATGTGATAGAATCTGGTTCAAACCCGGGCAGTGGAGGCTCAGACGCGATCGCTACCCTGCCACCCTGACGCCTGAACTCCTTCAGCTGTGCTCTTCGGGGACAGCCCATCGCTGTGAGGTCCTCAGAGGCCACGGGCCAGAACCTCTTCTCCAGAAGAAGGTGAAAGTCCCGTCGGCCCAGACAACTTGGGAGAATGTGGACAGAGACCCGGCCGAGCTTCCATGCTCACGTTCTGCTGGCATGTGAGCCGAGCCATTTAAATATGCATGAGACCCACTTACTAAGGGCCAGATGCTTGTTGTTCCCGTTCATTCATCCATTATTTAGTGGATGCGAGTTACTGGGGATACAAAATCATAACTGCCTTTTTAAAATTGTGCTCTCAGTTTGCACCAAGCACTTTGCAAAGCACTTTCTATATCTTCTTGGTCTCATCTCTTACTCCAATCTCTACTGTGGGAAACAGGGCCTCGCAGCCTTGGCCAGTTTTACAAGTGTGCCCCTGACGGTACATTTCCCACGTCCTGTCCCCAGGTGCCTGGAGGACACCCAGTCTGCGTGCAGGGCAGCTGACACCCCACCGGATGATTCTTGACCAAGAGAGACAGGTCTGGTGGATAGATACTTTCCTCTATTTCTTTGGGCAGATGGCTCCGAACCTAACCCAGAAGGCTCTAGAAGGTACTTCGGGACCCATTGTCCCAAGGTGGCCAAACTCTTATCGAAAGGATAACAGGTCCTTGTGTGGATTTTCCTTCTTCCCTGTGTGTGTTCCCCCAAACCCTCACTACTCCTCCCTGGATCACATTCCCAAATAAGCTACCCACACACCAACCTTTGCAGGAACACATGGCAGAACTCAAGTGGCCCTAGAAAGCCATCCTCAGGATGACATTCCAAGACTGCCAAGGACCCCTGGAACTCAGCATTACGGTTGCTCATGCCCTCACCTGGGCGGACAGGACAAGACACAGATGGACAGTGAGACTCTGAGCCATACCGTGGCTGTGGCCCTTGACCAGCCTTAGGGAGAGAATAATTAGAAAGACTGTGGAGTCAGGCAGCTTTTCTTAATGGCTCAAGAAACCTTGAAAGCCAGTGACAAGCCCAGATCAGCCAATTATCAACTCAGGGCAGAGGCGTGCTCCCTGTGCGGCAGCATAGGATTCCCTCCCCTCCTGCCACTGCGGGGCACGGTGTGCTGAAGACAGGGCCTGGGATCTCACTCAAGGTGGAAGGAAGCTGGATGCACAGCCACGGCCCTCCTATGGCGTCAGGGGACTAAGCGAAGCCCAACGGGGACAGATCGGGGAACCCACCGGAGAGCATCGAACCAGATTCCTCCAACACGCCAGGTTGGTAGGAACCTCCCTGCCCCTCTCTTAGAGGAGAGGTGCTCCCCCGGCGTGCAGACCAGGCCAACCCTCCCCTGAGGCCCGTGCCTCACCAGCTGATGCCCCCACAACTCCTCCTTCATTGCCTGCTGGACCATGAACAGCGTCGGGTCTCAGCACAGCCCAAGCAGCTGAGAGGTCAGGTGGCCACCCTGGGTGGGGACAGTTGTCACACTGAAGGAGCTGCAAGCCTCAGCTGAGAAGTAAGGGCCCCGGAAGGGAAACATGAAGATGGACAGGGAAGGGTTTATTGCTGCAGGACTCACCCACCTGTAACAAGGCATTCTCTGCTGTGGTAAGGCCACTTGGAGCTGGGGTGACCCGCGGCGGGGATGGCCCCTTGAAGTTTGAACAGGGATGCTCCGCACTAGAGGTGGGGACACAGGAGCTGTGTTGGCCCGGCATTGAGAGCAAGGCCAGAAGACCTAGGGGGCAGGAAGTCTTCCTGGATTTATCATGCGAGATGGGCAGACTTGCCCTTCACTGAGGCAACAGGGAACACACCTGGGGAGTCGGGCAGGGCTGGAGGAGAGTAAGCCAGCATCTCTGAGAAGCACAGAGGCAGCTGTCCTCAGCAGCTCTTTTGGAACTTTGGACAGTTCCAAAACATCATCCTGAGAATAGCTTTCAGGGGCCACTTCCAGACTCCAGTCCTTTGCGTGGGTTTCCCCCAAAGGTCGATGTGTGGGTAGTTCCTTCGGGATTGAGGACCGAGAAGAACAAGCATGGAAAGTCAGAGAAGTCCATACAAGGACCAGGTCTAAGGGGGGCAGATGCCACCACAGTGCCCGGCATCAACTGAGACGGCTGTTCCGGCTGCATGGCCGGGCGTCCTCTGCCGAGCCAGACAGCAAGGCCCCCACACAGAGGACTCACCCCTTAGCCTCTGCCCCAGGCTCCGTCCTGGGGGCGTCCCAGACTCAGGCGGGAACCCTCCGTAACTCCAGGATGTCACTGCTGCCCACGGATGCAGGGCAGCCCTGGGCCCTTCTACAGGTGAGGAAACCGGACTGAGCGCGGGCTGCGCAGGAGCCCCCACCCCACCCCCGTCCCAGCCACACTCTGACCTCCCGCCCCCGTGTGACTCCGTCGTGGCTTTACCTTCCACTGTTCGTTGACAGACTCATCACCTGTCATGAGGGCAGAAGCCATCATTATTATCAATAGTGGTAATGGATAATTAAACAATAAATGCACTAATCTCATTACGCCATTTATTTAATTAATTTATTTTAATTCATGTCATTAGTTAATACGATAATGTGTTCCTTCATCCGAAGAGACAGCCTGCAGGCTCTCTGAGCTCCGCGTGTTACTCCTAATGGGTTTTCATACACTGGGAAGGAAGATGTGGGGAGCTGCTTGCAGTCACAGAGTGGCCCGATGGGGGTCACTGAGCCCGTGGGGAGCCCACTGTCCTTTATCTGCTGACGTCAGGCCCCTGCCTCCCTCACCCCAGGCACTGCTCTCAGCAGCCCTCTGGCCTCCGCACTTGCTCTTCTGGCCTCCTGGAAAGCCCTCCCTCCTCTTCTCCCTGAGCAGGAACACCATCCATCCTTCGGGACTCAGCTCAGGGGTCGCCTCCAGCAGGTGACTGGTGTCGCCCTGGCTGGGTTAGGTGGCTCTCCAAAGGGGCCCCACTGAGCGGACATCACACTCGTAGAGTGTCCCCCGAGTTAGAATGCAGATCTTTGGGGAGATAAGGCTGGGTTAGGACAACATCAACAACCACAAAGGGAGGTGGGGGGGGATGGGGTAACTGGGTGATGGGCACTGGGGAGGGCACGTGATGAGACGAGTACTGGGTGTTATACTATATGCTGGCAAATTGAATTTAAATAAAATATATTTTTTAAATCGAGAAGAAAAATATTTTTTAAAAAACCCACAACCGAAATGAAAGGGGTAGTGGAAAGGGAGGTGGGCGGCGGGGGGGTGGGGGGTGACTGGGTGACGGACACTGAGGGGGGCACTTGACGGGATGAGCACTGGGTGTTATGCTATATGTTAGCAAATTGAAATCCAATAATAAAATAAAATAAAATAAATTTTAAAACCTCACAACCACCCAGCAACGATTATCCTTCACTGAGCATGTTCTCTGCGCCAAGCGTTTTCCCGAGCATACTGCAAAGAGCCACCTTTAATCCTCACCCAGCATTGAGTGATGGGAATGGTTTCCTTTTTCTTTTTGTTTTTTTATTTAAACTCAATTTGCCAACATATAGCATAACACCCAGTGTTCATCCCATCAAGCGACCCCCCCCTCAGTGCCCGTCACCCAGTCACCCCAACTCCCCACCCACCTCCCCTTCCATAACTCTGTGTTTGTTTCCCAGAGTTAGGAGTCTCTCATGGTTTGGCTCCCTCTCTAATTTTTCCCACTCAGTTCCCCTCCTTTCCCTTATAATCCCTTTCACTATTTCTTATATTCCACAAATGAGTGAGATCATATGATGATCGTCCTTCTCCAACTGACTTACTTCACTCAGCATAATACCCTCCAGTTCCAACCATGTCGAAGAAAATGGTGGGCATTCATCCTTCCTGACAGCTGAGTAATATTCCATGTGTATATACACCACATCTTCTTTATCCATTCATCTGTTGAAGCCCTTTTCTTTTTAAATATATATGTGGAAACAGAAACTTCAGGCAGTCAGGACATTTTGCCAGAGCCACCCACCAGACTAGAGACTCAAACTCATGTTCAGGTGGCTCCTAAGCTGAACTAGGCTGTCTTATTTGTCTTTGAAGTCTCTACCATACGTAGCACGGGACCTACTTACTAAATGCTTGTACAATGAATGAAGGCCCCAAGTGCCCCCCTAACAAATGCGGATCCCGTGGGAGAGACACAGAAAGACCCCACAGCCAAAGGCAGGGTGACGGTAAGTCTAGAGGAGTTCTGTTATTCTACTGATCATTCACGGTAGCATTTAAGGACATTAAACATTTCAGTTCTGTCGATGGGATTACATTTTATTCTAAGGCTTAAAACCACAAACAAAAATAATAATTCCATTAGTTGAAAATGGTAATAATGCTGGTGAGTATGAATTTTATTGCTATGGTAACTGTAAAGCCCAGAGATAATAAATAAAAAGTTCCCGCACGTTTGTGGGAAGTACATTTTGGTGCCGATACTCCATCAGGCATCATAATTCCATTAGTGGTTAAAATTGTAATAATACCCCTGACAATAATTTTTATTGCTATACCTGTAAAACACAAAGATAAGAAATAATTTTGTCAACTGGAAAGTGGTGATAATAACTCAACGGTGTCAGTGAGGAAGTCTGTGGTTAGTGAGAAGTCGGTGTGACTAGCATCTCGATTTGGGGGGTAACATCTGAAACAGTGACTCAAAAGCTGTTTTGAATTTAAGCCATTTCTTTCCACCATTTCTCTTGCCTTGGCAGCAAAGAAAGAATGTGCCCTTGATGGTGGCTCTGTCATTTTGCCATCCATCCCGGGGCTCAGCCTTCCAATCTGTTGAATGGGACGCCGCGGACTCTATTTCAGGTTAGACCACTATTCCAGGATACAGCCATTCGGGACAGAATGGTGACCCTGGCCACAGGGAGCCTCTGATGGGGGTGGGGAGGGTGGGAGGAGATAGATATTAACACTATTCCCATACACAGGCTTGCCCATCGTTGGAAGGCAGCGGGAATGAAGGGCAGGGGAGCCACCCCACGGTGAGCTGATTTTTAAGACTCACCCATGAGACTCGGCCTGTACCCCAGACGGAGGTGCCTCTCAAGAAGCTCACCTGCGAGCCGCTTTCAGCCTCGTGTCTGTGCCCTTGTCTGGCTGCTTGCCTCTGGAGAATACCGGCCCCTTTTCTCTCCTTGCAACACATCTACCCTAGGACTGTCCTGGGATCCGGGGATTCTGGGAAACTGCAGCTCCCAGACTCTGCTCTGCGGTGAAAGGAGAGACAGTGATGCTGACTGAACTGGCCACACCCAACCAGCATAATTAGTATATTAGCATTTGCTTAGAGATGTAAAGGGCAAGCTAGGGGGAGGGATGTTTTAGGGGGACCTGAGGGACTTTAGAGATTTCCCAGGAAGGCTTCCCGGAGGAAGTGACACTTAACTTGAGAATCAGAGGATGAGAAACCTCCATGAGAGCAAAATGCAGGGGAGAAAGCACGCCACTAACGCCAGAGTCAGGACTAAGGTGAGGCTAACCAGGTGCCACCCCTTACAGCACCTGGCACTTGCCCAGGCCTCCCGAGCCGCACCTGAGGAGCCTGGCCGGCTCCAGCCTGAGCTGAAGGATCCTGGGGTCCTCCAACACAAGGACGGCTGGGTGTTAAAAAAAAAATTTAGTGCATCCTGAGTCCTCTCTTCCAGAAGATTCTGGGCCCTTTAATACGAGCATGGAGGCCATCACAAGACGATAAAGTGCATCTGCTATGAGCATCACATAATGTGTGACCTTGTCAAATCCTCTATGGCATACCCAAAACTAGTGTAGCATTGTGTCCGCTACACTCAAATAAAAAATTAAAACTATAAGTAAATTAATCAAAAATAAAATTTTTTAAAAAGAACAGAAAATGCAGCTCAGGACAGTTGTCCCCGGGGGGACTGAAAGACTGGGTGGGTACGCGACAGGAGCACCTTGCTGGCTCTAAGGCTCCAGCCCTCCGTGCTCCGAGCACAAACATTCACCCAGAAGCCGTGGATCTTGATCTAATCTCCTAAACCCACTTCCTCCCACTGCAGGTTATTTATCCATTCGTTATTTTATTCACCAAACATTTATTTAATGCCTCCCTCATGCTAGTCACCTTCCCTTCCGCGATCGTCCTCAATCCTCAGGCAGCCTCGTGGGGAAGGTAGATGGGACCACCATTCCCCTTTTATAGATATGAAGGCTGAGGCTTACAGAGGTTATAGTAAATCCCGAGATTGGCACAGCTTGCAAGCGGTGGTTTCGATTTCAGCCAGATCTCCTGCCCCCCAGTCTGGGGTCCTTCACACCACACTATGGGAACCTGGGGACATGAACACAATCGAGGCTGAGAATCCGAGATTGCTAGTGAGCTCCAAACCGAGCAGACATTCCCCGACCAGGAAGACCAGGCTAGGGGACCCACAGGCTTGTAGGAGCCAAAAGGGCAGTCTGCTGTTTTAAGATCATGACAGCAGAATTAGCGTCCTTGTGCACAAAATTCAGGCAATCATCCCTCCCTCGCAGGTTTGTTGTTTAGAGCCACCACGTACATTTGTGCAGGTTGTGCACTGCATAACTCTAGAGGGCACCGTCCACGGTAGCATCAAGGATCTGCTTATTAGTTGTTTCCAATTTGTCTATTTATGAGTTTTCCAGTGGGTGGCGGGAAAGCGTATAAAAGAATAGGCACCAGCAGGAGTGCTGGTGTGAGCCTTCCAGGAGACAGCGTGCAGCTAGCGGCTGGTGCAGCGGGGGCCCCTGAGGACGGAGCTTCCCAGCCCACTGTGTGCCGTGAGAGCCCACGGCCCTGTGGGACCTGCCGCACAGTCTCATCACCACAGACCCGAAGATGAGCTGGGATAATGGGTACGAAGGTGTTCCTGCAGGCACCCTGGGCCACCGTCAAGTGCAGGGAATGCACATGTGGCCAAGGACGTTGAGGGGGACCTTGGCACCGCGGCAAGGCCTGGATCTACCCAGGGAAGGTGCTTCCTGTGTCATTGGGCCACGGCGGGGTTTGGGCAGAGGGGTGTACTCGCAGAGGGGACAGGACACCACAGCCCAGCAGGGGCGGCTCTCGGACCCTCTCATTAAAGCAATTTGCAGAGTTTGCATGGTGACTATCCAGGGAGGGAGGAGGGGGGCGCCCACACCACGGCCACAGCTGAGGAGATAGGGAGAAGAGATGGACAGATGGACAGAGTCAGGGCTGGTGGTGGGGTGGGTGGGAGGAGAGGGTGGACCCCAGGTGAGAACTGGGGGGGCAAAGGGAGAGGAAGTGAGCAAGACAGAGGCTGAGGGACATGGAGACGAGAGATCAGGAGAAAGACCCAAGAATGATGTAAGTGTGTGCCTGAATGTGTGTGTGTGAGACACAGAAGCAGAGGAGCGAGGGAGAGGCTGTGGGGGGCACAGGCAGGGGCAGGAGAATGCAACCCAGATGGGACCGGACTGCAGGGCTGTGGAGTCTCAGCTCCGCTGTGCGGCTGTGTCATCGCGGGCAGGTGCCCCAGCTTCCCCGCCCCGGGGTCTTCACCCTGGCTTCCACCGCCCCCATCCCACCCTCTCCTCCACTGTTGCCGGCACCGGGAGATGACGGAGGTCACCCTTGGGAGTGTGGCAGATGACAGAGGTGCCCTGATGGTGGTGGTGACAGGCTGGTCTGGCGGGGGGCACAGGCGAGTCCTGGGGCCTGGGCGATGGGGGGCCTGGCCCGAGAACCTGCAAGGTGGGGGTTCCGTGTGGCTCTGGGGGGAGCCACCCGCCCCCTTTACCAAACAGCAAGGCCGGTCCTGGAGGGTTTTCTCTCGACCCCTCTGATGGCCCTCGGTGCCCTCCCCATGCCGGACCCCCACACCGGGCCTTTTCGGGACTCGGGCGGGGTTCACATGGCAGCAGCTGTGGAAGAGCAGCCCCAGGAAGCAGCCCCATGTGCCCGCACGTCTCCCCTCTTCTCTGAGTGTGAAGAGCCCATAAAACAATTAGAGCCCCATGTGGCCCTCCTGCCGAGCGGGAGGGCGGGTGTTTGTGCTCCATCGAGTGTAATCAGTGCCGAGATAAGGGTCCCCCTTGCAGCTGTGGGAGGAGATAGGCGGCTCCATAAACCCGGGTCACCGGCAGGGCAGGAGGGTGAAAAGGCAAAGGGAGCAGCAGGCAGCACCCCGCCCTGTTCCAAAGAAAGTCTCCAGCTGGAATTCTGACCTGGGACAGGAGGGGGCTCCCTGCAGATCGGCGGGGGGGGGGGGGGGGGTGCTCCCGGCAGCAGCAGATTGGGGCGGGTCCTTTCTCTGCTTGTGCCACACAGCAGCCAGTGGGGACTTGGGGAGGCCGGTGGTGGATGGTCACCCGCGTCTCACTAACAACCAGGGTTGACATTGAGCCCAAAGCACAGCCACAGGCAGACCGTGGATCACATGCCGGATCGTTTCCATCCTGCACCCACATCTCTGCCCCTGCCGCCCCAGGACCACCCCACCGCCCAGCCTCGGGGGGCCACGGGTCCCCCAGCGTCCTGGCGCTTCTAGCCACACTTGCATCAGGTCCAGTGAGACAGTGTGAGGTCCCGCCAGCTTCCTAAGCTGGGGAATCTTAGAGGAGAACAGCCCCACCTGTATCCGAAAGCCAGAGAGGGCCACGGAGAGGACGGAGGAAAGAGCAAGCCTTCGGTGCACGCCGAGGTCTGGCGTGCCTTTCCTCAAATGCTTAATTCATTTCATCCCGACCACAGGGTCACAAGATAAAAACAAAAAACAAAAAAAGTCCAGTGTGACCCCCAGAGAAGCATGTTGGCGGGCTGCTGAGCGTGTAGGGTGCAGCCCAAACTCTTGGCCATCCTGAGAAGGAAAGGAAATGAAGCCGTGCAGCTGTCAGGGCCTGGCAGCAGCCTGGATGTTCTTGCCATGTGGGATACAATTCCCAGGAACTGAGGATGGGGCCTGAGGTCAAACCCCTTTGGGGCGAGAGGTGAACCAGGGGTAGGGAGGCCAGTGAGCTAACAGTTTCCTTTTGAGAATCAAGATGTATCCTCAGCCATCCCTTCCACACCCTGATTATCAGTTACCTTCACCTATAAAACGAGGAACTTGGATTTAATGATTCCTCTATTCCTCTGATTCTACAATTCTCATCCAACCACTCATCCACTGGAAGGAAGGAGTATCAGTGGAGAAGGCAACTCGACCCAGGTCAGAGGTGGCATGTCTTGCCTTAAAGGGTACAAGTTTAGGAGACAGAGTTGGGCAGGGCTGCCGTGTATGTTTGTTCAGGTCGCACACTGCACAAAGGCGCTCACCCAAGGAGGTGAAGAGGGGTTGCTGAAATACTGCCTGGATTCACGTTCTGTGCACCTGGTACAGTGCTTCATCGCCCTGTAGGAGGCACCTTCCAAGCTGCACAAATGTGCCCTATGAGCTACTGGCAGCCTTGAATGTGAGAATTCTAATCTCAGCTTTGATACTTTCTAGCCCTATGACCTCAGGCAACTAGAGATCCTGAACTTCTGTGCTGTCATAACAGAAATTGGGATTGTCATCTCCTGGCAGATGTGATGTGAGGCTGAATTGAGAATATATCTCCAGGACCCAGCACAGCACCTGACCCGTACGTAGCAGGGGGTCAGCTGAGTCTCCCTCCCACCTCTTCCAACCTGAGTCTCCCTTGGGGAAACGTTCAGTGGGGTTCTGCTGTTGGAAACGGTTGCCCCTTCCTGGTAATTCCTCCCTTAGAGATCATCTGCCAATCATATTGTCCTTGCATGCCATTTTCACCCAGAACGCTCTGCAGGGTAGGACGTGCGGCCTCCATACGCTCAGGGAAGCTGAGACCAGACGGAAGTCTGGGTGCAGACATCTCATGATAATCATATGAGTGGATTTCACTGCAGCTTGCGAACCCAAGCACGCTCAGCCAGGAGTGCCCTCCCCCTAATGGTTCCTGCATCTCCCCCCTCCTCTTGGCTCTTCCCTTTCCCACATAGGAAACAAAACGACTGAATGGTGGGCATGCACCCCAAGTGCTGATGCTGGAAGACCCTGGAGAGGTCACCTGGTCCCATGTCCTCATCCAGGATGCACATCAGGCATCTTTGGCCATCATCTAGTTTCCTTATTGTCTTGAACTCACTTGCTGCCTTCCCCGCAGTGCTGAGGACCAGCGGCTAACAGCTTCCTCAGTGGGCAGAATCACCTCATTCCCGAGCTGGTGAGGCACCAAGGCCATTGGGACGTGTTTCTCAGCCCCGTACTTGCCTGCAACCTTCCAGTGTGCCCTGGGTTATTTGTTTGTGATCAAGTCTTAACCTTCAAGACTTCACCATCCTAAGACTTTTATCTCCTAGAATTTGGAGAATGTGAATACATCTAGAAAAATCTGAAACATCACTCTGTATACGTTGGGCCCTGCTCCAAGCCTTCAGCGGCTTCTCCCTTTCCAATTGGAGTAACTCAGTCCCTTAAGTGGGCCTCTGCAATATGCCCTGTGGATAAAGACACGAAGGATGTTCAGTTTATCCCCGTAAGGGGCTCACAGTCTGCTTGGGGTAGGAAGGGTGAGTGCAAAAGAGGCCAATAAGTATGACAGAAACGTAAGCAGCCACAGTAAATGGTTCAAGGGGCCTGGGGGAGGGGGGGTGGTAACACTGAGCCATGACACATGCATGGGGACGTACAGGCCTTTGACACTAGAAGGTATTTACTCCAAACTGACATTTTACAGACCTATATGAGAGCCAGAAAGGGACCTGAGTTATCCAAGGTTGCACAGGGAGGTCGAGGCAGACCCAGGACTAGAACCCAGGATTCCCAAGTCTGCATTTGGGTTCTCTTTGCTCTGTATTCCAGCGGTTCTCTTTTATCAGTCCCCTTCTTCCTAGAGCACATCCATAGCCTGGCGCTGTGAAAAGAGTACCAGGATATTGCGAGTAGGGACTGGAGACTGGAGTGCGAATCTCTGTCCTCTGTTGCGTGACCTCGAGCAAGACACTTAACCTGAGTCTCCTTTTTCTCCTCTGCTGTTCATCTACCAAATTCCAGCTCCCGGAGGGCAGGACCAGCATGGCATTTGTCCTCCCCACGACCGAACTGGGGGCTTTGAGAAAGGCAGTAATGAACAGGCCCCGAGCAGGAACATTCAGGGATCTGGTGCTTGGGAGACAAAACTTAACAGGAATGAGAGGTTCAGAAGGTGTCAGCACCCAGATGTCCTGAGAATGAATGCACAGAAGATGGAATGTGACCAAAGAGGAGGGTCCCTCATATTGCTGATACTCCACCAATCTACTACTTAATAAATGTGGAGAAAATGTCTGTTAAAGGCTAAAAGTTGGGGACACCTGGGTGGCTCAGTGGTTGAGCATCTGCCTTTGGCTCAGGGCATGATCCTAAGGTCCTGGGATCAAGTCCTACATCGGGCTCCTCGCAGGGAGCCTGCTTCTCCCTCTGCCTGTGTCTCTGCCTCTCTCTGTGTCTCTCTTGAATAAATAAGTTAAATCTTTTTTAAAAAAATCTTTAAAAAAAAAAAAAAGCTGAAAGTTGGCAAAAGTTCTGGTCAGCTGACTGCTCAGGTCTCTCCCAACCCCGTAAATGAAGAGTTGCCGGGTCCTGGCTCCCAGCACCTGAGAAACGAAAGCACAGGGGGATCTCAGGCAGTCCCCACCTTTGCTATCACCTGCACGACCTTGGGCAAATCCCCTCACCTCTGTGAGCCTTGGTTTCCTCATCTGTGGAGCAGGGCTCACTGACCCAGAGTTTAAGGGAAGGGTTTGATGAGGGGGTGCGCCATCCAGGACAGCCCACGCCGGAGGCACCACACCAGGCACATGTCAGTTATCACACACATCTCAGTCCGGGGACCCCATGCCACATCCGTGAGCTACAGGATCAGTGGTGCTGGGGCAGAGCCTGGCAGGAATTACTGCTGCTGCAGTAATTGGGTCTTTTAAAGCCATTTGCTCATTTTCTCCCCATCTCCCAACAGGTGGTGAGGCTGAATGCAGCACATTCCAAATGTGCAGAAAACCAGAACAGGATTGTTGAGGAGACAGGCTGGGTTGGCTAATTAAAATGGGCGCACCTACAGACAGGGACGTATCTCTCCTGAAAGCCCAGGAATTCTGGGAGTTCATGTTCAGCCATCAGCCAACACTCCTTCTAGTAGACACTGGGACTCCAGAAAAAACGGAGTCAGAATCCTGCCTCCAGAGGCCAGGGAGGCCCTCGCTCTAGTGTGGAATGTGGGGCAAGCAGGTAAACAGAAAGTCACAGCCCACCACAAAAGATGTCACAAGAGCAGGACCTCCAGGCTCAACGGCAGTGTCTTGGGAGCTCACTGGGACACAGAGGAGGGGCCACCTAGGCCAGGCAGCGTCCCAGGTGGAGAAGGGGCACCCCAAGCAGAGGAGAGTACCCAGATCAGGTCCAGGACAGGGAGGCTAGGAGAGAAAATGAGCCTCCATTGGTTCTTCTACAAGAGAGCCCCACAGCCAGTGGGCAAGGCCAGAGCCAACTCAAGGCCATTCACCTGGGAGAGCAGCCCAGGGGTCAGCTGCACCATCCCACTGGCTCCAGGCATTTTATACCAGACCTCGGGCATCACCCAGCCCGTCCCCTCATGTTGGAGAGGTGTGCTCCCCCCACCTGCCAGTCACCCTGCCTTTCCTTCCTGGTGAGCCCAAGAGACACCTCTTCCAGGAGGCCTTCCCTGCCTCTGCTGGCAGACATGCTCAGACCTCTATTACAGAACTTACGGAGCACCCTGGATTTACTCGCTCGCTTCCTCACTGTGAGCTGCTTGCATGTGCTCAGCACAGCACAGTTTGATCTAAGTATGAGGACAATTATATTGACAGTGAGGAAAATAAAAGCAAAAAAAAATGGAGGAGATTTATTGGTTCATGTAACAGAATTGTGATGATTGGGGTAGGAGGTGAAGGGGCAGTCACACAAGGAGAGGCCAGTTCCAGCACGCAAACGCATCCTGGGCACCTTCTCGTGTCCCTCTCGTGTCTCTATTTCCCTTTGCTGGTGCCTCTCACAACCAAGACATTGGCCTCCTTGGGCCTGATGGTGCCATCGACAAACCCTCACAAACAATTCCAGCCTTCTGGGAAGGTCACCTCCAGAGAGCACTGGAAAAGCCTCTAGAGGCTTTTCCAGGCTTAGTTACTGGGTGAGCGCAGGTGGGAGAGTCAGGGCAGGAGAGGCACTAAAGAGAGAGAGTCAGGGCACTAAATCAGGGCAGGAGAGGCCTGAACATAGAAGTTCATAGAAGTTCATAGAAGATGTAGCAGAAAAAAAAAAAAAGAAGAAGAAGAAGATGTAGCACATCTACATGTGGGGGGGGGGGGGGGGGCGGGGAGTCACAGCGCTCCCGCGGCACTCATCTGTGCTGTTGCTGTTTCCCCTGGTAAGGATCGCCCTTCCCCAGGCTGGGCATGAGACCTATAAAGTGGGCATAACAATCATACCTGGGATCCCTGGGTGGCGCAGCGGTTTGGCGCCTGCCTTTGGCCCAGGGCGCGATCCTGGAGACCCGGGATCGAATCCCACGTCGGGCTCCCGGTGCATGGAGCCTGCTTCTCCCTCTGCCTGTGTCTCAGCCTCTCTCCTCTCTCTGTGTGACTATCATAAATAAATAAAAATTAAAAAAAAAAAAAAAAACAATCATACCTACCTCACAGGGCAGTTGTGAGGCCCAGGCCGTCAGGGACACCAATGGGCACACACACAAAAGGGCCAGGTGAGTGTTAGCCACTGAGGCTGCTTTGCGGTCAGTCGTTGTTGTGCAAATAGCTTTCTACACTGAACTCTGTGTCTTGGAGATCTTTCCAGGTTAGTATTATAAGTTTACCTCAGTCATTGTGCCTGCTGTCTAGTATTCTATGGTGTGGATTTCCATCGTTCACATAGGCCATTCATTCCCCTTGCGATGGACACTTAGGCTATGTCCAAATTCTCACTCTTAGAAACAGGGCTGCAGTGGACATCCTGGTATGTGCCACACCGTTTATCCCATTGAACACTCTTAACAACCTCAGAGGTTGATTATTGTTGATGGGCTTTTGAAGTAGGGAAACTGAGGCTAGTACAGTCAAAGGTCCAAGCCAGGATCTGGCCCCAATGCCGTCTGTCTGCAGATCCCATGCTTTGTCCCTCATTTCAGGCTGCTTCCCCTGCTCCACCAGTGGTCCCTTCTCTCAGAAACCTTTCATTGATGGCAGACACTCTCCTCCTCCACTTCACTTAAATGCAAAAGGACCTTTGTCCCAAAGAGGTTGTGGGCCTTTGCACCAAACTCTTGGCTGTTGGAGACTTCTTTTCAGAGAAAGAAAAGAGGAAGGAGGTTTCCAAAGGAGCAAAATCATTTGAAAACCATGCTGGATTGTCTCTTGCAGCCTCCCCACCCTCAATCTCCCTTTCAAGATGTCCTCTGCAAAGGAGAACCTGGAGACCACATTCTTCAGAACCCCCTTGCCTGAGTGGCTCTGGGTTGGAGTCCGCCAGTGAGGGACTGGCATGAAACTGGTAGGCAGAAACAGGGGGGAAGCACCACTCTCAGGGAGGAGCAGCTCCTGGGAACCACTGGCTTTGCTGTGTCCAACCAAGGTGGTCCGGGGAGCTTCTAGAGATACTCAAGTATTGTACAGTTTGTTGGCAGTCTTTTGAGAACCACCTCTTCCATGCTTCAGGCTGGGGTCCCTGACCGGGACACCGTTCCTGGATTTGGGCAGCAGCTCCTCTGATCACTCATGGGCCAGCTCATATAAGCCCCTGCTTCTGCAATTAACCATCGAGCCTGGAACGCAAGAGACTGCTTCTGTTTTCCTGACCAAACTGACCAATATAAAGGTAATGCCCAAGGAGAACATTGACTTTTGATTGGACTATTGATTTATGAAAAGTGTTAACATTTTAGAAAGATTTCTTTATGTTCAATTAATTTCCCAGAAGTGCTATGATCCAGAAATGAGCTGAATTCATAATGCAGGTCATAAAGGAAACAGGGCTGTGAACTCACAAGTAGCTCTGACTGGTAGGCCAGTGGTGGCCCATGACCGAGCTTCCTCCCACAAGAACCATCTCTAATCATTTTGTCTTTGGAATCCCATTTTGCAGAAGTGGAGAGAAACTCAACATAAGCCTCTTCAGAGAAGGCAAGAGAAGGGAAAGGAGAGACAAAGGCAGGAGGGGAGGACGAGACTTGCACCAACAAGATAGCTGCCCTCCACCTGGCTCTCACACTGGCTTTGCCTGGGAGGTCCAGACAATAGGCTGTGTTTGCTACAAACAGCCCAGTCTCCCAAGAACCACTCATTCCATCCCTGGTAGGCATGGTGGACCCAATAAATGGCTCCCAGAAAGATATTTACATCAAATCCCTGGAACCTGCGAGTATCACCTTATTTGGAAAAGAGGTCTTTGCAGATGATAGTAAGTCAAGAATCTTGAGAAGAGGACCTTCTTTGATCTAAGACGAAGATAATCCTAGATCATCCTGGTGGGTCCTAAATCCAACGACGTGTCCTCATAGGAGAGGCAGAGGGAGACAGGAGATAGACACAAGGAAGAGAAGGCCACATGGAGACAGAGAGAGAGACAGAAACGATGTGCTACAAGCTGAGACACCAAGGATTTCCAGCAACCCCCAGACCCTAGGAGAGGCACGTGAAATGGATTCTTCCCCAGAACCTTGGAGGTAGCATGGCCCTGCCCACACCTTGAAGTCACACTTCCGGCCTCTAGAGCTATACAAGAATAAGTTGCTGTTGTTTTAAGCTGCCCAGATTTTGGTCATTTGACACAGCTGCCCTGAGAAACCAACTCTGTAGCACTCATCCAAAACCCTCAGGGAGCCTCCCCCAATGATCTTCAGACTCCGTTCCTCAGAGGGGGTTCAGGGGAGCATCAGGCAGGGGGCCAGGCTCCAGGCCTGCATCCCACACACACAAGAGCCACTTCATGCAGTCTGTCCCACACATTGAGCAACGAGGCAAGAGTAAGAGTGAGGAGGAGGGCAGGGAGAGGACTTCTCAAGCCACACCTCTGATCTGGTCCCTTCAATTTCCAGCTTTCTCAGACAGAGGAAGTGACTTGTCACCGGTCACACAAGACAGTAACTGAGATGCAATTAAAACTGGGGCCTCTGGGCTTTCCACCAGGGGACACAACACCACAGTGGCGGTGACATTTCACAGCACCGAGGACCTGGAGCTGGGAAACCCGCCAGGAGGTAATGTTGTCCAATCCGATGATTTGAGGGTTGTAACCTGAGTGAGAAAGAACTAATGCGTCTACCGACCAGCTGCCACTGGCTCCTTCCTGGTGAGCATGGGCTGTGCATCCAGTTGATCTGTTTCCATCAAAGAAGTGTGAACAAGAAGAGTGGAAATTGAGGCACTGACATGCACAAGTCGGCTCTGGACCTATCCACTTCCTGGGCGGGGCTCACTAGAAACCGACCTCCAGATAGAGATGGGCCTGTAGGCTGCTTCTGGGCTTTTCAGGAATGGCACCAGTAAGAGGGCACGGGTCGTGGGGCTAGCCAGAGGGAAAAGTTCAACTCAGACACAATTATTACAAAAGCCCAGCTGCTCCTACTCATTGCTACAAACTGGAACGACCATCCAAAAAGTTCCCAAATTGTATTCCCAAATGGGCCAGTCACCAGATACAGGTGTCCCCTGATCTAGGACAGAGTCACTCCCTTCAACCGAGTGCCGTGCCCAGGAAGGGACTCAGCCGGGGGCCACCAGTCAGCAGCCAGGGGACAGATGAGTTCCTCAAGCCTGAAGGGGACCACTGGGTCTATCACACACATCCCAATCTTTGATCGAAAATGGTGATTGAAGGATTTGGCGAGAAGCCACAGTCAGAAGAATATTATGGATACTTGATGACAGGACGAACATCCCCAGGATTTAATAAGATACTACTTGGAATGAGCCTTCGGGTTCATTTAGTCCAGAGATGTCAGATGAGCAGCCTTGACACCACCACTCTCCCACTCCAGACCATGGCAGACATCACTAATCAATCACAGCCTTCTTCTTCTGAAGAGCCAGCCCATGTGGCCTCCACCTGCTTCATAGCATGACCGTTGGGCAGCCAGCACCCATCCATCACTGACCTGCAAGATGGAATCCAGTCCTCTGACCTTCCAGAGGAGGCCCTGCTTGGAGGGGCAGCTTGCAGCAGGTAGAGGCAGAGCTGGGCCTGGGGGGCAGCAGAGCAGCCCCCTGCAGTGCTCCTCCCTGCTGCGCCCGCCTTGGGGCATTTGTCTGAGAGCAGCCACTGCCAGGCACACAGTTCAAACTCGGCTCCCTTTCCCTGTCGAATCCCTGTCTTGGGGGAGCGGGACCAGCAGCAGGGCCCCCTCTCTCTGTCAGCCCCGCTGGGGGGAGGAGTGAGTTTGCACCAGCGCTGATTTCTATCACCCTCTCAGCAGGTTAGTGGGGGCTTACCGTCATCTGCAGCCCCGACTCCGGGAGACCTTCATCAAGCACCACGGGCTAATCCTGATTATATCAAAAGCCTTTCCCTGACTTGAGAGAAAAGAAATTCACATGCACAGAAAAGCAAGAGCATCCACGTTGTCACCAACGTGCTATCTTTAATCTCCATGACAATTGAGATTGCAGCCAGATGTGGCAGCTGGGCAGCCCCTCTTGGAACGCCAAGCTGGCAGGTTGGAGGGAGTGGGGAGCAGACACGTGACAAGCCCAAGGATGCCCCCGGAGCCCCCTATCTGGCCGGGGACTCCTGACATGCAGGCTAGGGCCATGGTTCACTGCCCCCCTGCCACAGCATGGCACCAGGGATCTGGGGATGGTGCCACCCCATTTGCCCCAGCTGGGCTGGCTTCCTGCAGTGGCGCCAGCACTCAGAGCTCTGTCTCCCCCTCCTGGCAAGACCAGATGTGGGCCCAGAATGACGCTGCCCAATGTCAGAGATGGAGGGGGAAATGCAGAGGCCAAGGGGATGGAGACACCAACCACCCCCATCCGTGCAGTCGAAGTCACTGCCGCTTTCCTCCTTTAGAGTCTCTTGGTCCAGTTTTTCCCCATCACAGTCACAGAAGGGACCTGGAGCCACGTATGGGCTGAATTGTGGCCCGATCAAAATTCATGTGTGGAAGTCTTAACTCCCAGTGATTCACAACGTGGACGTATTTGGAGAGAGGGTATTTTTTTTTAATATTTTATGTACTTATTCATGGGAGACACACACAGAGAGAGGCAGAGACACAGGCAGAGGGAGAAGCAGGCTCCCTGCTGGGAGCCCAATGTGGGACTCATCCCAGGACCCGGGGGTCATGCCCTGAGCCAAAGGCAGATGCTCAACCACTGAACCACCCAGGTGCCCCTGGGGAGAGGCTCTTTAAAGAGGTGATTAAGTTAAGGTCATTGGGATGGATCCTAATCTGATATGACAGTGTTATACGAAGAGGAGATCAGGACACGGATCCACGCAGAGGGAAGACCATGTGAGGCCACAGGGAGAAGACGCCCATCTACAAGCCCAGGAGAGAAGCTTCAGAAGAAACCATCCCCGCCGGCACCCTGATCTCAGACTTCCAGCCTCCAGAACAGGGAGGAAGTACATCTCTGGTGTATGAGCCCCCTACTCGGTGCTACTCTGTGACAGCAGCCCTAGCAAACCAATACAGACCCCCCCACACACACACACACACAGACCCCCCTCCTCCTTCTGGTCTCCAATTCTGCTTCTCCCCTCCTCCCCCAACCATCCCATTCTTTCTTTCTCCATCCCTGAAGATAACCCTTCATCACTCATTCTACAAATGTTTAGCAAGGATGACAACGCTCTGGTTCCTGGAGATAGAGCGATGAAGAAAATCTTGTATCCACTCAACAAATACTCACTGAGCACCTGGTAAGGACCAGGCTCTGTTCTAGGCATTGGGTAACAATGACAAGCAGGACAGAAGCAATTCTGCATTCGAGGTCCAGACAGTCTGGTGGGGGAGACTGGCACACGAACGTCTCCCACCAAGTTCCAGATGCAAATTCTAGATGGATTCTGCACCAGGTGCCCAGCTGCTCGGAGGAGGAAGTCACAAACTCCCACGAGAGTAAAGAGGAGAGGGCCCAGGAAGCCAGGAGGGACAGGTGATGCTTGCTTTAAGCCTAGAAGGATGAGGAGGATGCCCTCTCCCTCTCATTCTCCAGAAAGATATCCATCACAGAGCAGGGCTCAGCGGACATTGGCTGACCACATGAGCAAATGTAGTTAAAGGATGGCTGTCTCTGTGGATGGACAGAAGTGGCGGCTGGAGGCAAGGGATGGGCAGGCAGAGGCGGAAAGAAGAAAAAGAAAAGAAACTTGCCCCAGAGGTGTTAGCCCTCCCAAGGTGACATCTGCTCTGATCGTAAAGTTAATTACGGTATTTGGATGTTTTATTTTCCATCCTGCTTAATAATTACAACAGACCCCGAAGTGTACAATAATACCGAATCGTTATAAAATGAGATTTAATTATCCTCCCAACTCACAGGAATTAACAGTCTTCGAAGAAAACACATGCTTGAACACAGGCATTTGCCAAAGCAGGTGTCTCCCTCTGGATCCTTCCAATCCCTCGGAGGCGGAACGCAAAGGGCCAAAGCGGTGGCTTGTCCCCCCAACCCCGATCACAGGCGTGTGGCACACAGGGGCAGAGCTGCACATGCCCGTTGTGGCCGTGGAAGCAGTCTGGCGGGTCCTCCTGGGTTAGAGGTACTCCCAGCAGCCAGAACTGCAGATGTATCCATGCTGCACCTTCACTCGACAGAAGTGTACGGAGCGCCTACTATGTGCCGGGCTCGAGTGTCCTAGGTCTCAGGGAGACCAGGGGAAGGAGGCCGGCAAGCTCCGGCCTCGAACATGACCACCTGGAGTCTAATCAGCCAGGGAAATTCCAGAAGGTGAGAAGGGCTGGCTGGAGCATTTGAGCAGGTGTTGCGCCAAGGGAGGAGGTAGCTGACTACTTTAGACCTGGTGGCCCGCCCGGACAGTCTCTCCTCTGAGGAAGTGACATTTCTGTGGGGGTCTAAGTGAAAGGGAAGAACAGCCTCACACAAAGCAGGCTCAGGGAACAGCAAAGATGCTGAGGCGAGGATGAGGGAGAGACGGCAAGGAGGAGCAGAAGGAACCAGGGAGTAGGGTGCTTGGAGGCGGCAACATAGCAGGTGAGCCTTGGAGATGCGAGTAAGGAACTGAGTGTCTTTGGGAAGACAGAGGGACACCACTGGGTGTAAGGGGGGCGTGGGTGGGGGAGTCATAAAGTGATTTTTTTTTTTAATTCCTAAAAATCGCTCTGGCTGCTGTGCAGAGAATGGACTGTAGGACAAGAATGGAAGTGGAAGAGGAGTAAGGGGGCTCCTGCAGCCAAGATGATGTTGGATCAATATCTGTCTATCCTGCTCAAAAAATTACTCTTAATCTCTCAATGCTTCAAATACCCAGTCACATCTCATTTTGTGCCGCGCTCTGCAGCTCAGAAGGTACTTTTGCTTCATAATGACATTTGATTTTGAGCCTACTCACAAATGCAAGAGACGGGCACGTCATCCCTCCCTACAGATGAGGAGACCAGGGCTCAGAGAGGTTGAGTGAGCTACCCAAGGTCACACAGCTAGTTAGTGGCAGAGCCACGAAGAATACCACATCCTGATGACAGAGATGCCTTAAAAAACAAAAAGCAGAGCTAAGGGGGCCTGGGTGGCTACATCGGTTGAGCTTCTGCCACAAGGTCAGGTCATGATCTTAGGGTCCTGGGATTGAGCCCCAAGCCAGGCTCCCTGTTCAGTGGGGAGTCTGTTTATCCCTCCTCCTGCCCTCTGCTTGTGCTCTCTCTCTCTCAAATAAACTAAATAAATTAAATTTGTTAAAGAAAAATAAAATAAATAAAAAAAAAAAGAACAGAGAGAGAGATGTCTAGACCCACAATGCCCAGTGACAAGTTTTCTGGACAAAAAGCCAAAACTTTTTACAAGCCCCATGAGCCTAACCTCATCCTTCAAAGTGGTCCCCAGAGTGACTGGACACTCTCTCTACTACAGCACTCGGAGCAGGACATTTCTGGAGACAGGTGGAGGCCAAAGGTCTTGAAATGAGATTGCAAGTCAGTGGTTTCCCCAGTGGGCCACCGGGGCCCCTGCATCGGACTCCTCAACCACAGAGGAATCAAGCTGGCCTGGGGCATATTCTTTGAGTCTCCATGAGGGAAATCTTTGTTCTTAGGGTTCATTTGGATCTTTTGGCAATATGGCAGGCTGCTGGGAGTGGGGGAATATGTGGGTGCAGACGGCCAGGATGGGGGGCACTGAAGCCCTAAACATTGTTCCCTCTGCGGCTCAGAGCCCTGGCCGGCTCTGCTGCTCCTCGGCTCTGCTGGAGGAGCCCACAGTTCAGTTGGTCCTCTGCCCAGGCGACACCCCCACCTAGTGGCCACTTTCTCCTCCGTCCAGGACTGGTGAAGGGCCGGGGACAATGAGGCTTTATGCACGAGTCACCTAGGCTTCTGGCTGAAATGCAGATTCTGACTCACGGGTCAGGGATGGCGCCTGGGATTCTGCATTTCTCTTTTTTTTTAAGATTTTATTTATTTATTCATGAGAGACACAGAGAGAGAAGCAGAGACACAGGCAGAGGGAGAAGCAGGCTCCCTGCAGGGAGCCTGATGTGGGACTCGATCCCAGGACCCCGGGATCACGACCTGAGCTGAAGGCAGACGCTCAACCACTAAGCCACCCAGGCGTCCCAAGACTCACCATTTCTAAGGTGCTCCGGAGCTGCTGGTACTGGTGGTCCCCAGTCCTCCCTTCGAAAGACAAGAAAAGCAACATTCCTGAGCAGCGCTCACAGCAGCAAACTAGCACTGGCAGCAGCTTCTCATGGTGCTTTCAGGTTGTCTGTGGCCCCCAGGTTGTCAGTGACCCCACTGTGCACCATCCTCAACATGGTCTGAACCAAAGAAATAGGCCTGGGCTGGGTTTACACCTGATGATACACCCTGGTATTACCCAAAAAACTGCATGGAAGGAAGAAGTACCCACAAGGCACTGGCCACAGGGCCAGGTGCTGGGGATGCGAACATACAGACTCAGGTGGTCACAGGCAGCGGCCAAAGCCGATCTCTCCACACTCTTGAGAACAGTGACTCTCTCCAGAAAACCCAGAAGAAGCCAGGGGAGGGATGGTATAGCACAGGGGGCACCAGATTCAGTTCAAAGAGCAGCGCTCTGCTCTGGGTTGTGCCATTACAGGCTCAAAAGACCACAAGCAAATGAATCCTCCTCTCTCTTCACCGTAATTTCTGGGGGAAAAGAAAAGCAGAGGTGGGGGGCACTGGTTGAGACCATCTCTACAATCTCTACAAAATCTTCCAGTAATCAGATTTGAAGATTCACAGGAAACCATGTAGCCAGCTGGTTAGGCAGACGGACAACCGGCCTGCCTGGGTTTGCAGACTGGCTGCCTCGGCCAGCACTAGCTCTGGGATGTTGGGCGAGTTACTTAACCTCTCTGAGCCTCCGTTTCCTCTTCTGCAAAGGAAAGAAATGAGAATAGCACCAACCACTTAAGGTTCTTGGAAAGAATAAGTGAATTGATAGGTAAAACACTACCTGGCCCTTTGTAATCACCCAGCGAGTATTCACTACCATTATAATGCGCGGTGCTCTTAAGTCCTTATCAGTCCTTTGAAAATCTCATTAAGTCAGGCCGACTGAGAAGAATTTTAAAATAGTGAAGATTCCAAATTACGGAGTACTTAAAAAGCCAGGCAGTTTTAAAGTGCCAGGCATACTTCCCCTGCCCTCTTTTTTAATGGCCACAGAGAACCTTCCCAGGGTCACCCCCATCCTCAACCCTGCCCCAACAACTCTCCTACATTTTCATGGATCCCCAAAGGGCCAATCTTTGGCCAATCGAAGCTCTCCTTCCCCGGTGTCAGTGATTAACTCAGGAATGGGCACATGACCCTGGCCGGGCCAATCCGTGAAATCTCTGGAGCTGTTGCGGGAGATACTGGGAAAGAGACACCCTCTTTTCTCTGGGATCAATACCTGGGAAGAAATGAAGTCCTGGCACAACCCGGTTCATCTTAGCTGCTGCAGAGAGCAAGCCTGCCTGAGAAGGGGACCAAGACAGAAGAAACCCTGAGCCAAAAGATGGAAAGAGAGCCCCAGGGGCACATTTGAATTCTGATCCAGGCTCCTGACCCCAGATACCCACACTTCTGATTTACATAGGCCAACAACTTCCTTTTTATTTCTTTCAAGATTTTATTTATTCATTCATGAGAGACACAGAGAGGGAGGCAGAGACACAGGCAGAGGGAGAAGCAGGCTTCTTACTGGGAGCCCACCCTGGGGCTCGATCCCAGGACCGCAGGATCACAACATGAGCCGAAGGCAGACGCTCAACCATTGAGCCACCCAGGTGTCCCACCTTTTTATTTCTTAAGCTGGATTCAATTGGGTTTCACCTGAAACTTCACTAAGGATTCCTATGACAGGTTTACGTCCGTCCTTGGTGCTGAGAGGCAATGATCTAAAATGTCCTACTTTGAGGAGGAGGAGGAGGAATGCCTGTCACCACAATGCACAATCGTGGAGGCCGAGAAAAATTAAGACCATTGCCTTTGTCAACAGGGGCCCAGGACCCATAATTGGGTCCTGCAAAGGATCCTCTGAACAAGGGGGGAATGTGGGACCCAGGAAATCTAACAAAAATCCCCTACCCCTGGACAAGCAGAGCAGGACTAACTCCATTCTGTGCTACACCCACCATCTCATGTAAAACCCCCCACGCGACCTGCCTATTGTTTAAGGCACTCCCTCACCCTAGTTTAGCTATTAAGCACACCCTTATCAGAAACCAGCACACTTAGGAATGTGGGACCTCTGACCTTTAACCAGCCAAGGAATGAAAACCCCTCTTTTGCCTGCCAAACCTGCGCACCAATTCTAACCAGAATAATAGGCCAGTTCAAATGGTCACTATAGGGTGAATGGTAATTCAGTTGGCCACCTGCGTGTGGACCAAAATGACTGTGCAACTTTCTGTGTATGTTATAATCTCATTGGCCACTGGCCCTTATAACACTGCTGTGCTTCTTAGTCTCGGGGTCCAAGCCCGTGCTCGCTGTATGGAGTATACTTGGACCCAAGCTCGAGTTTGTAAATAAACCCTCATGTACTTGCATCGGTGTCGGCTCCTTGGTGGTTTCTTGGATTCGCAATCTTGGGCACAACACAATGGGTATAAATGTGCCATTCTACAGATGGGGGAAGTGAAGGCAGGATCACATCTAGGTCGCACGGGTGCAGAACTGAGCAAAACGCAGTCTATGCAGCTCTGGAGCCCATGCTATCTGCATTCATCCACACTGCCTTCTCTGGGCCCACCACTCCCCTCCCCCTGGAGGAATTAATTCTCCTGCAGACAACATCCATGTTGAATGTTGGTGATTCTCAAAGGGGGATTCCAGAATCAGCAGCAGCACCATCGCCTGGGAACTTGTCAAAAACTCACATTCTAGGCCGCCACCCAGACCTCCTGAATGGGAGCCTCTAGGGTGAGGCCATCAATCCGTTTTATTAACTGGCCCTCCAGGAGATTCCGATGCACACCAGAATATGGGCCCTTTTGCCCAACATGAACAAATCAGCTTCATCTGAGTTGAATTAGTGTTTGCTGAGCACTGTTTGCAGGGCTGGAAGGACAGAGAGAAGCCAGATGACAGCCCTGACCTCCAAGAGCTCCCAACCTGGTGGGAAATGCACATCCCACCAGAACAAACACCTCTGAGTTGGGGGCATCTGCAACCAGCATCCCTGTTTTCTGGCAAACGCTTTCAAACCTTCAAGCCTTCGTATACACACCCCACCTGCCTCTACTCTCTATCTGAAAGGCTCCTACTCTCGCTTCAATATCCGGCTTCAGCATCACCTCCCTGAGGCCTCCAGGGGCATTCATCACCGCCCTCAGCTGGGCAGGCTCCCACGGCAGGGTTTCCCGTGTCCTCTCTCAGGGCACTAGTCACATCGCATTAGCAAGCGCTTGGGGAGCGGTGGTTGCTGGCACCAGCTGTAAGTAGGCACTGTGTCCGGGTCATCTTCCAGCCCCAGAGCCTGGCTGGAGCAGGGCGGGGCGCACTGCAGGAGCCACTAAGTGTTTGATGAATGGGTTAATAAGGGAATTAGAGGCAGGCTTGAAGGACAGAAGAGGCTTAAAAGCGCAGCCCGAGAGGGTGCGGGGTCTGCACTCTGCTCCTCCCACCCCAGATCCCCCGGAGCATGTAGGCGCCTCACAACCTCAGGACCACTCAGACCCACTGAATCATAGTCCTGATTTTCACAAGATGCCAAGGTGACTCATGCATTTTCAAGGTTGAGAAGCTCTGCAAGGGGCCTTCTTACCCTCCCCCCGCCCTTGCACCCGTGTTCCAAAGAATTATTATCAGATTGATTTTATGCACACGGAATACATATATAGGGACTGTCAGCTGAAGCACTTTCTTCTCCCCCCTGGGAAAACTCTCGAACTTTGACAGCTTCTGGAAGACTGAGAAACCCAGGGACAGACAGCCTTTTTTTTTTTTTGTATTTAAGACGCAGCCGCCAGGCAGCATTCTGAGAAGGAAACAGAGATGCCGCTTCCTCTCTCGGCCTGAGTCCTGGAACCGCAAAGACTTTCAAGAGAGATACACAGAGCCTAGTTCTGGTCAAAAAGTCTCCTCTCATCTAAGAATTCAATCAATAATGGCAAGGGGAAATCCGTGGCGCCAGGAGATCCATCGCTCCCTGTATTTATGCAGCGCGGATCCCAGGGTGGCCGGAGGGCTTCAGCAGACTGGACAGTCTTCCCGGAGATCCTGCTTCCCTTCCTGAGAATTATGGGGTGTCCTTTGTCTCTGCTCGATAACACCCTGGAGTTACAGAGCCATTTAGAAACGAATTGGCTCATTTTTCTCCCTCCCCCTTGCTCACAGTGACAGGTCACCCTGGCCTAGGAATTATTAAGGGGACAGATAGGACACTTTGCCCGTTCCATCTGGCCCGTGTCTGGCCTCACTGGCCTCCCTCCCTCTGTTGCCAGCAGGCCCTAAAGCTTTAACTCCTCATCAGAGATATAACATTCCAGGGGGGAAAAAAAAAAAAAGTTGAGAAATTGAGAGGTAGGTTTTTTATTTTACTTTACTCCAAGTATTTTTTTTTCCCCTTGAAGGAGGAAATACGTAGTTGTTTGGGGTGGAGGCAGTCTGAAAAATGTCCCATTTTTTTTTCTCACTTCCAAATGTGTCATATGTAATAATCCCATGAGCAGATGGAGTGACAATGCAGGGTTTATTTTTCCCAAGATTAGCAAAGCCATTTCCTAAAAGTAAAGTCCCTGCAAGAGCAGCAGTGAGACAAGGCACTTAACCTCTCTGGGGCCTCAGTTTCCCCGTTGGTGAGAATGATAAGCCCAAGCATTGGAGTCACTTCAGGGAAAGTGCTTCATACATTGTGGCCTAGGAAGCACCCAATAGTCCTTAATTCACACCCATCTGTGAGGTACTATCATTAAAATATTCACTGCCAAGTTCTGTCTCAGGCTCTCTAGAAGTCAGTGACAATCACAGGGAGTGGCCTGACCAGTGGTTAAGGCTCTGGCCCTGCCACTTGTTAGTTGGGGATGGGACAATGGGCAAGTCATCCCACCTACCTGAGCATCACCGTCTGTGCAATCAGGATGATAGTAAGAATGTCCCACAAGGATGAGAGAGAGTTAATGAGAATATATTTAGAAACCCATTAGGAAGAGGGGTTCAGAGCCCCCGGGTGCCTCAGTCAGTAGAGCATCTGTCTTCAGCTCAGGTCATGATCCTGGGGTCCTGGGATCGAGCCCCATGTCAGGCTCCCCACTCAGCAGGGAATCTGCTTCTCCCTCTCCCGGTGCATGCTCTCTCTCTTCTCTCTCTCTCTCTCTCTCTCTTTCTCTCAAATAAATACAATCTTTAAAAATAAATAAATAAGTAAATAAATTTTAAAAAGAAGGATTAGAATGGGGTAAACCACACTCACAGTTAATCTTCACAGATCCGTGGTTGTACCTGTCACTTACCCCATTAGAGCAATGAGGACCCTAGGACTGATCCAGTTAGTGGCTCCAGGTCACGTGGTAGCAAGCAGCAGAGCCAGGAACTACCCTCGGGAGTCTGATTCCACTGGGTTACACTGACTTCTCCATAAACCAGCTCAGTTTCCAAAAAACCTGTTAGAGCTGCCCTCAGGCCAGCCTTTGAGGATGGTGAGCCCCCCGTACTCGTATGTAGCAGGTGCTCCCTACAAGCTCCCACCCCTGAGACGTCAGGCCAAGGGCAGATAGGGCTGCCAGATGTTTCCAGGCTCAGGAACCCTTCACCATCCCTTGAAGCTTTCTTTGGCTCCACCTCCAGCTTGTAAATAGTCCCGGTAGTAAATGATGACCTGGTTTGGGTGACCATCTGCTGGGCTTCCCGCAAGGAAGGGTTGGACTGGCATTCTTCTGTGCTCCCGCCAAGCTCTGAGGGAAGCTTCACATGGGCGAGTAGAATGTGTCATCTGGCCCAGGATGTCATCCCCTCCTGCCTTCTGACTTCCCTTTGGTCTTTGGCAGTTAACCACACAGAGGCAGGAAGGTGGGTCTAGGGCCCTGGGGAAGCCCAGAATTTTCCTCAGGCAAGGCTGGCTGGACCCCACCTTCCCCGGGGTGCTCCGGGGTTCCCCCACTCACCAGCAGGCACCGCAGCTCTGAATGGTTTTCAGGGTGGGCACGGGTTCCTGTAGCCTTTCCCAAATTTCCCTACTCACCCCCTCCGGGCCTGTGACCTGGACTGAGAGTGCCCCCCGGTGTGTACCCCTAGACAAATCCTGCTCCCCAGGGAGAGCTCTGGAGTTGGAGGAGCCCCCAATACACAGAAGGAGCCCCCTAGAAAAGGAGTCCCCTCAACAAACCCATCGGGCTTTGAGCTCACACTGAAATGGACTCCATACCCCACATTTGAGTTGTGTGTGCTCAGCCAACCTCAGGGATCGGCAGCAGAGCTGGGAAGAGTGAGGGGCCTCTGAAGCCAGAGGTCTCTGAGTTTGAATCCTGTTTCAGCCTTTTACCAATTTGGGTAAGTTACTTCCTCTGTGCCTCAATTCCTCACCTATAAAATGGATGCAAAATGATAAGAGTGCCTCACTTGTAGGCTTTCTGTGAGGGCAAAGTCAAAATACTACATGGAAGCCTCCAGCACACATTAAAGCACTCAGGGAATATCAACTGTGATTATTGTGAGCACGATCCCCTGCCCACAGACCCTTCTATGCTGCTGTATGTTTGTAAACTCTGTTCCCTCCATCCAAAATGATATTTGTCTTTCTCTGCCTGGTAAACTCCTATTCATCCTTCAAGACCCAACTTAAATATCACCTTTTCAGGCACCTTTTCAGAGCCAAAATAGTTGCTCTCCCTCCTCCACACAGCAGTCGCCAACGTGGGGGTGTCAGATCCTCAGAAGAGTGGAGGGAGTGCAAGGACCCCCTGATTGGAATGCACACCTATCACCTTCTAAAGTCTGGATAAGTAAAATGCCCCACACGTATGAACAACTGTTCTGCAAATGGCTACTACTTCTGTTGTGATTAAGAAGATATAAAATAATTGCAGAGTGCTCCCAATTACTTAATATTATGTCATGCAGTCCTTCAGTCAATCTGTACTAAAAGTGCAAGGACCAGCTTGTGACACATCATAAAATAATTTTTGTCGCTTATTTTTTTTTTATGTATTTATGATAGTCACAGAGAGAGAGAGAGAGAGAGAGAGGCAGAGACACAGGCAGAGGGAGAAGCAGGCTCCATGCACTGGGAGCCCGATGTGGGATTCGATCCCGGGTCTCCAGAATCACGCCCTGGGCCAAAGGCAGGCGCCAAACCGCTGCACCACCCAGGGATCCCTTATTTTGTGTTTGTATATATGCCTTTATGTACAGAGAAAAAGGTCTAAAGGACATACTCCCAGCCAACAGTGCTTACTCTGGAGAATATACACTATCCTTCTATCCTTGAGGTGGATATATATATATATATATATATATATATATATATATATATATATGTAATGTGGCTGGATTAGATCTCAAAATATTAATCTAGTTGATTCTCTGTATCCCCTCCCCCTTTCTGCCTGACTTTAGGAAGGGGCAAGGACAAAAATCTGTGAAGATTCGAGTGCCGGGGAATACCTGGGTGGCTCAGCAGTTTAGCACCTGCTGTCAGCCCAGGGCATGATCCTGGAGACCCAGGATTGAGTCCCACATCGGGCTCCCTGAATGAAGCTTGCTTCTCCTTCTGCCTGTGTCTTTGCCTCTGTCTCTCTGTGTCTCTCGTGAATAAATAAATAAAATATTAAAAAAAAAAGACTCGAGTGCCTGTTGGCATGATTGCCAAGCATGAGACAAACTTGAGAGAAGGATGGGTGACAGAAGGGAAAGCATGGGGAGGGATGTGAAGAGTGGGGAGAGTAGCCCAGACAGGAAGGGAAAGAGGAGTCCTCCTCTGCCTCAGGACCTTGGAGTGGAAATGCTCAGAAGATGAGCTGCTCTCATGTACTGAGCAGCTCCACTCATGAGCCCAGGATGTGGAAGGCTTGGACTGCTTGGGTGGGATGTGGTCCTTGTACCCTCTAATCTGAGTGGAACTGAATAGAACCAGTAGCAAATGTCCTATTGGGTGAAACAGCCAATTTTACACAGAAAGATAGAAAGATGGGTGGACGGATGGATATATAGTGTTTGAAAAGTACACACAGGGAAGCCTGGGTGGCTCAGTCAGTTAAGTGTCTGACTCTTGATTTTAGCTCAGGTCATGATCTCAGGGTTGTGAGATCATTCCCTGCATCAGGCTCTATGCTCAGCTGGGAATCTACTTAAGATTCTTTCTCTCCCTCCCACTGCCCCTCCCATCATTCTCTTGCCTCTCTCTCTCTTTCTCTCTCTCTCTCTCTCTCTCTCTCTCTCTCTCTCACACACACACACACACACACACACACAAATAAATAAATAAATCTTGAAAAGAAGAGAAAAGTACACACAAAGCCATGGGGGATGGAATTCGGTTGGGGAAGCAAGGTTTGAGGGTGGGACTTGCCCTCTTTATATATTAATTAGCATAAATAAGGGATCCCTGGGTGGCGCAGCGGTTTGGCGCCTGCCTTTGGCCCGGGGCTGATCCTGGAGACCCGGGATCGAATCCCACATCGGGCTCCCGGTGCATGGAGCCTGCTTCTCCCTCTGCCTGTGTCTCTGCCTCTCTCTCTCTCTGTGTGTGACTATCATGAATAAATAAATAAAATCTTTAAAAATATATATATATATTAATTAGCATAAATAAAATGTACATGCTTGCCTTGGGGCATAGTGGTGTGTATCAGTTAGCTATCACTGCAGAATAAACCACTCCAAAACTTAGTGGCTCAAAACATTTATTTAGCTCCGGATTCTGTGGGTTGACATTCAGGCTAGCCCAACTAGGTGGCTGTTCTGCTCTTAGCTGGGCTTCATCATCTGCTGCCAACCACAGGTCAGCTAGGAGGCTCAGATTCCAAAGGTTGGCTGAATGTCAGCTGGAACAACAGGAGAACTGGGCAGAAGCAGCATTTGAACCCAAGAGTTCCCTCACTGTCACCTGTTCATCCTTCAGCAGACAGGCTCAGGCTGCTTCCCATCACAGCAGCTGGGTTCCAGGAGAACAAGCAGAAGCAGGCCAGGTGTCCAGGTCTGGCACTAACACACAGCTGGGTCTGCAGCATTCACAGAGTCACCCTGGATTTAAGGGCTTCACAAACAGATGCCTTATTTTGATGAGAGGGTCTTCAGAGTCTAAGATGTGGATGCAAGGAGGAGCGTAATTCCTGCCATTTTTTGCAAACAATCTAGCTCAAGATGGTAGTAGCAAGGAAAGCCAGCAAATCCCTGAGGCCTGAGGCAAGAAACTCCTCCTCCTCACATCCGTAAAGCCCTTTTACCTCCACTTTTGCATTCACTCCTCTGATAACCCCATGTATCAGTTACCTATCACTGTATAACAAATTGCTCCCAAACCTAGTAGCTTAAAACAACGGACATTTATTATCTCAAGTTTTCAACAATGTGCAAGGAGTTTGGTTGGGTGGTTCTAGCTCATGGTCTCTCATAATGCTAGAGTTAAGAGGTCAGCCAAAGCTCTGCTCATCTGAAGGCTGGGCTGGGGCTGGAGGGTCTGCTTCCACAACAGCTCCCTCACAGTGCTATCAGTGGGAGACCCCATCTGCTCACCATGTGGACCTCTCCACATGGCTGCCTGAGTGTCCCCACAGCATAACGACCAGCTCCCTAGAGAGCAGGATCACAGCCATGGTGCCTGTTACGACCTGGACTCAGAAGTCACACATCAACACACTACAGTCTATCCACTAAAGGCAAGTCACTAACACAGCCCATGCTATAGGGGAGGGGACCTGGGCTCCACATTTTAAGGGGAAGAATACCAAAGGAGTAGTGAGCATACATATTTTAAAGACAACAGCAGTCCACTCTGGTCACCGAGTATTTTCATCCCTCCCACATTCAAAGTGTACTCACCCCATCTGGACCAGCGATGGACACTGTGCAGGGTCCTTTCCCCTTCTAAATGTTGTCATTCTGGTAGAAAGATTCCGACAGCCCAGAATTTCCAAACAAGGCAGGAGAAGAAGGCAAATATTCTGCTTTCTCTGATGAACCAGTAAAGGATCATTAAGTACTCAGAACTCTAAAGCGACACAAAAAATACTCCATAATTGCCAGGGATTATTTTGAGGAACGGTAGAGAGAAAAGAGATGGGGGAAATGAACAATTTCAAGCCTACAAAGTGGTTTTGCTCCCAGAGGACCTAAGTAAGACGCTTAAAGTTTAACTCCCTTTGAAGACAAAAAGATTTGAAAGATTCAGAAGCCAGGGGCTGGAGGTGGGGGCTCCCTTCACCAGAGAAGGATATAGGTCAACATCACTCCTAAAGGGACCTGGGGGAGTGAAGGGGCGTTGCTGAATGAACCTAGCTCCTGGCCCCTGTTTGAAAAGAAACTTTTAAAAACAAAGTGAGAGGAGATATGACAGGCCAGGGATCAATATCATTATATTCAAAGATATCATACAAATACATAAAAAGAAAAAACATTAACCCCTAGTGAAGAAGTGGGCAAAGAACAGGCAGTTCATAAACAGGAAAAAAATGATTAATAAATAGAAAAATACAAACCTTCACTAACATATGTTGAATTAGCAATTAGACCTTTTTTATGTCCCATGAAATAAACAGAGGTGTTAACTCTTAAGAAATGTTGATTGGAACACACCAACGTTCAGAGGATCTATTCCCTGACAGGCATAAATCTGTCCAACCTTCTTTGAAATACATAATAATAGCCATTAAAAGTTCATTTCATCTGGCAGAATAATTCTATCACTAAAATTTTCTTAAAGATTGATTGATTGATTTGAAAGAGAGAGAGCTCTCAAGTTGCGGGGGGGAGGGGGAAGGGAGGGGAGAGAATCTCAAGCAGACTCTCTGCTGAGCACAAAGCCTGACTTGGGGCTTAATCTCAGGACCCTGAGATCATGAAAATCATGAAAATCACGAGTCAGCTACTTAACCAGCTGAGCAACCCAGGCGCCCCTCTATCACTAGAAATTTAACCCAAGAAAAGAAGTAAAGATATAAACAAAAATTCATATGTAGGAATAGTCATCACAGGATTAATTATAATAGAGAAGAACCAGAAACTACCCAGACATTGAACAACAGGGAAATGATAAGTACCCTCATTTAATGTACATATAATGAACATGTAACAGTACATTCATATAATAAAATACGAGCATGCAAGGGAAGTCACATTTTCCAAAAACATTTAACAGCATTAAGAATTGCTTACAGTATAATGTTAAATGGAAATACAAGACACAAAACTGAATATGTAATCATACCCATAGGTACAAATATGTAATTTCGGAATACATAATCATGTGTATAGAACTGAATATGGAAAGAGATATATCGGAACCGTTAACAGTGAGAGTTTAATCAAGAAAAATATGTTACAGCTATAAAGGGCCCTCAGATAAAATGTGGCATGCTACAGGAAAGATTGGGCCAAAATCAGATTTCCTCTTAAATTATATGATATAAGCCTTGAGTTCCATTCTCTCTGAATAAAACTGCACTTAAAACACTATTCGTCATTTATTCCACACTTACAGAGCACTTTGATGTTTTAAGGTTTCAAGGATATAAAGACAACAAAGTCAGAGGCCCCAGTCTCAAAGACTTTATTCATGATCAGGTGGGGGCAGGGGGAGTATACACTAATAATTACAGTAGAATACAGACCGCCCAAGAGAAACAAGAGCAGGGAGTGACTAACTCCCAGCACCCAAAGAGAGCCAGGGAAAGTTCTAGGAGGGGAAGGGGGAAGAACAATGAGACCTGAAAGGTCTGTGGAAGTTAGCCAGGTAGACAAAGAGAAGGCAGGAAATTCCAGATAGAGGGAACTGCAGGTGTATGGTGGCTAAAATAATGCCCCCCTCCCCCACCAAAGATGTCCATGTCCTAATCCCCGGAACCTGGGAATAGGTTTCCTTATGTAGCATAAGGAACTTTGCTGATGTGATAAAGGTTAAGGACCTTGAGCTGGAGAGAGTCACATAGTTTATCCAGGTGAGACCAATCTGGGTCCTTAAAATCAGAGAATCTTTCCTGAGCTCAAGAGGAGAGGCAATGACACAAGAATGGTCAGGGAGATGGACACAGCCAGCCCTAAAGATGGAGGGAGGAAGGACTGTGCCAGCCCCTGGAAGCTGGCAGAGGTAAGGGAATGGATTCTTTCCCTGAGCTTCCAGAAAGGGAAAGCAGCAGAGCTGACACTGTGATTTCAGCTCAGTGGAACATGTTTCAGAATTCTAACCTACAGACGTGCAACATAATAAATTTATGTTGTTTCAAATCACCAGGTCTGCAATCATTTGTTACAGCAGCAGTAGAAAACAAATACGCTGTGCAAAGGCTTGGAGACCCAAGGCTGCAATGCACATGGAAGGAACAGACAGTGAGATCAGCAGCACACCATGTAAGATTTATTGATCACCTGCCAAACATCAGTTCCTCTCTTCTGCTCTGTGCAAGACTCAGAGTTCACCCTCTCAGAGATCAAGGACCAGAGAAGACACAGACCAGTAATAAAAAAGAAAAAAAGTAATGGGGGAGCTGGGGAGGCACCTGGTGACTAGTCGGTTAAGTGTTCGATTCTTGATCTCGGCTCAGGTCTTGATCTCAGAGTTCTGAGTTCAAGTCCTGAACTGGGCTCCACTCTGGGTGTGGGGCCTACTTAAAAATAATAGGAAAGAGAGGAAAGAGAAGGAAAGAGAAGGAAAGAAAGAAAGAGAGAGAAGAAGAAAGAAAGAAAGAAAGAAAGAAAGAAAGAAAGAAAGAAAGAAAGAAGAAAGAAGAAGGAAAGAAAGAAAAAGAAAGAAAGAAAGAAGAAAGAAAGAAAAAGAAAGAAAGAAAGAAAGAAAGAAAGAAAGAAAGAAAGAAAGAAAGAAAGAAAGTTAGTTAACCCTCAAAAAAGAGGCAGAGGGTCCTAGAAGACTCAAGGGAGGGTAAGACCTGGGGACTGGTGGTGACTCCATTGAGTGATGACCACTGGGTTGGGTCTTTGCTAGGAGAAGGGCCTTCTAGGTTGGGGAACAGCATAAACAAACACACTGGAGATACCTTAACATATTTGAGGAAAGGCAAGTGGTCCAGGGTAACCAGAGCTTAGGCAGAGCTAAAGTGTTGGGAGCTCAGTAGAAGAACCAGCTCATGAAGGGTCTTGAATGTTGGGTTGAAGAGTTTGAACTCTAGCCTGTAGGAAACAGGATGGGGCATCTAATTCTTGGCAAAGAATGAGTGTTTCTCTTCTAAAATCCTGATGCACTGGTATTTTCTGGAGATAGATAAGAGGACTTACAGGTCTGGGGAGGTGGAAGGCACTCAGATGGTGCTAAGCCAGGAGGCTAGGAGGCTGGGCCCCTGGGGCCCATCCTGAGACTGGAGGCCTATGTGGCCACAGCTCAGCTCACATATGCCTCAGGTTGGTCTGTGGGCAGTACTCCCTTTCCATGGGATCTTCCTAAAAAGCCGCACACAGATTGAAGCCCATCAGGCTGCATCAGCCTCCTTCTGCCCTTGCCTCCAGGCCAGCCTAGTGCCACTGGGAGGAAGGAGTTGATCTCATGCCTCCCCACGCACACTCTCAAATCCTCATCCCCCTCAAGGTCACTGCTATATACTCCAGCCTCTCCCTTGACAAATATAGGTTGGAAGAGAGAAAGGAAAGGCATCATCAGGAGGCAAGGAAGGCTAAAGCACATCAATCATAGAATTTTACCTCCAGCTTTGTCTGTGGACCATGTTCAGTAGCGCATCCTCCAGGAAGCCTTCCCAGACCTGCTCAAACAGAGCTAAGCCTTATCTCCCATATGCCCCACTATCCCTGTGCACGCCTCTCCTACTGCATGACACCCATCTGTGGAACACAGAGGACTACGGGTCTGTGTCAGAGGTTGGTCGGATTCTCACCAAGCACACTTCTCCCTGGGCTCATCCCCAGCTCCCTTTCCCAGCCCCTCGGCACCTAGGCGGAGCCAACTGCCTCATTGTTGCCAATGAAATGTGAGCAGAAATGAGGAGCCCCTTCCAGGACCAGGCAGTTAAGAATGGGAGTGTCTCCTCCTTGGACACTGTGTATGGGGCTCCAGATGGAAGGTACCAGACCCCGAGTCATCTTTGGGAGGAGAACTGCCTGAGTAGGAGTACCCACAGAGCACTGTACATGAAAGAGACGCTGCTGTCTATTGTGTTGATTCCTGAGATCGGAGTTTTATAGCAATTGACATTGAGGCAAGAGAGCCACACGGAAGTGTGGGCCCCACCCACCTGTCTTGTTTCACAGCTAATGCTCTCATAGCCTCCTCTGTCTTCCTGCCTCTTTGGGGGTGACCTGCTTGGCCCTGCATTGACCAGGATGTGAGATTTTATTCCCCTTCTTCAGTTTTTACATGCACACACACTGTGCACACACACACGCACAGATGTAAAATCCCACCCGCAGACACATTACTGAAGATCACCGGGGTCCCCACAGCAGCAGGTCCCCACCCCAGGGAAACCCCCTGGCCCTTATCTTCACCTGCTCCCCTCGATGTTTCTGGCCCCTCTTCCTTCATCCTCCCTTCTCCTCAACCCCAACACAGCAGGAGAATCAGTGACACCTCTCTCATTTCTGCCGAGGTCATAGGGGTGGGGGGGACAGCCACTCCTCTCATCTGATATCTTGTACCTGCCGGCACTCCAGCTCACCTTAGACGGATGGGACTGCTCACTTTCCTGTGGGCACAGAGGACAACTGGAGGCTGTCGCAGGAGCTGGCCAGGCAAGGCCCTGTGCTTCTCCACCGGCTGCCCATTAGAACCCCCCAGGGAGCTTTCAAGAGATGCAGATATTCCCGAGATTCTGGGTAATTGGCATGGGCAGTGCCCATCTCATCGAATGACTCTGGTGTGCAGCCCAGCATGAGGACTCCCAGCAGCACTTCCAAACCAGGCTGTGGGGCTGGACCCTGTGCTCTTGGTCCTAAAGCCCAGTGGCAAGAAGAGGAGTCACCCCCACCTCCTGTTCCCTGGCCTACTGGGGCACTTACCCAATGAGGACACACACACACACACACACACACACACACACGCACGCGCACACACACACACACCCGCCATAGAGAAGTCCCCATGACAGCCGCTAGCACTCCTAGCTCGGCTCACCTCATTATATCTGCTTCTGAGCAATTCTCTCTCTCTAGACCCTGCAACTCCTCCTCAGAGTCAGGGACCAGGTCTTATGGTTCTGATGAAGTAGGTGCTCAGTTTGGAGAGGATGGGATAGAAGAGGGTCGAGTGGAACCACAGGGGAAGATTCCCACCCTGAGGATGAGATGCAGTTATCACTGACCCTCGTTCCAGAGAGGCATCCCATACTGCAGAAGGGGCTTTGGGCTCATGCCCTGGTCAGACCAGCATCCCACCCTGCAGCTCAGAGGGGAGCTGGGACCCTAAGGAGCTGGGGTCGCACTGCCAGCACTGCTTATCCCAGAACAGTTCTCAGTGACAGCACCGGTGACATTTTAGATCAAGTCATTCTTATTGGGGTGGAAGGGCTGTCCTGTACACTGTAGGACATTTAGCGGCATCCCTGGCTTTTACCCACTAGATGTCCTGGTCATGACAGCCAAAATTACCTCCAGATGTTGCCAAATGTCCCCTAGGCAGCAAAATCACCTTGATTGAGAACTACTATCCTAGAACTCCTATCCTACAGCCTCTCTCCTAGCTGAGCCCCTAACAGCACTGGGGAGAATAAAATGAATTTACTCAGGTAAGGTACTGAGCATCAGCACTTAACACATGTCAGATAGACAAGCATGAACAACTCTGAGACAGAGACTACCGCTGGCATGGGACGGGAAAGAAGTGAAGTGGCATGCCAGGGGTCACACAGCTGGGATTCAAACCCAGACCTTCTTGACTCCAAAACCTCCCGCCTCTTGCCATCAGGCACTGGGGAGAGGCTACCTAGTCCCCAACTCCAGAAAGGTCTGCAGGCAGATGGCCCAGCCAAAGGCTGAAAGCCGTAAACCCTGCAAGACCACATCCGGAGGTCAGCGTGGGCATGACAAGTAAAGGACTCCCATGCCCCGGGCAGAGAACCAGTGCTCTCGCTCTCTGGACATCTCTGTCTCTGCGTTTCCACACTAGGGGGTATCTCCCCCTTGATCCTCCATCCTGAGCCCCAGTGGGCGGGAGCTGTGTCTGTTTGCCATGGTTTCCCCAGAGCCAGGCATACAGTGAGCCTCACGCACAGGAGTTCTGGAGAGTGTTTAACAGAATAAATGAATGAATGACAAATGAGTAACAAATGAATAAACTAACAGAACCTGGGTACAAGGTGGAAACACAGTCCCAAAGAGGAGACAGAAGCCGATCATCAAGGCGCAAGAGCAGAAGAGCTCTAACAGCAGGAATGGAACAGGGACGTGGTTCCGGTGTCATAAATTCATGCTACCTTAAGGCTCCCGATCCCAGGGGAGACTGGCCCAGAAGCCTCCGATGGCCCCTGGAAACTTCGGGTCAAGGAGCTGCAGCTGTGGAGGGCAGGGAGCAGGCAGGTCAAGGCTCAGAGGCCTCCCTCCCAGCAGAGGCCAGGCTCCAGCTCCCCGAGTCTCCAGAAGGCCTGCAGAATCGGGCACTCCTGCCACTGCCTGGACACCCCCTGGGATGCCCCCTGAGCACATTGCAGAAGGGTGACTCCTTTTTCCTTCCTTTTGGGCCCATGAGGCTAACCATAAAATACTCTCTGCTTCCAAGTCTATAGGAGAAAATGCCTTCTAAATCCATTAAGTTGCTAATGCGTGCATTCGCAGACCAGAAAGAAAGGTGCGGGATTGATGTATGTACTTGTCATATTTATGGTTTGTAGTCATGTGATTAATGGGCTTTGTGGTTTATAAGGCAATGCTCATTTCACTCTCCTCTTTAAGCTCGGGGTGATTTATAGGACCAGGCATTGCTGTTGCATTTCAATGGGATGACAGTGATAACATTTTATCACCCTGGATTATCAATTAGTCTCCTTTGAGAAAAGGATGTCCCAGACTCTGATGGGAACAGGGTAGGGAGAGGGGATGCCTCTTGAGAGCATCTGTGCCTGGCCACCTGGAGATCACGGCCTTTCTCCCTGTGATCTGCATCCCAATTCATCCCTAAGATGAGAGGCTGCAGGCATTGGGAGGCAAGACAGGAGCTGGGACCCTCCTGCCCCAGAGCCGACCTCTCATCCCTCACCAGGCTCTGCCACAGCTCCTTGCAGTTCACCTCCCTCCCTCCCACTCTGATCCTGCATCCACTCTGATCCTGCCTCTAGAGGGATTGCTATGGGCAAAATTAGGTCTTCCCAGAACTTGTGTTGAATTCTAACCCACAGTATCTCAGACTGTGACTATATATGGAGATGGAATCTTTTTTTTTAAATATATTTATTTATTTATTCATGAAACACAGAGAGAGAGAGGCAGAGACACAGGCAGAGGGAGAAGCAGGCTCACTGCAGGGAGCTCGATGCGGACCTCGATCCCAGGACCCCGGGATCATGACCTGAGCCAAAGGCAGACGCTCATCCACTGAGCTACCCAGGTGCCCTGGAGATGGGGTCTTTAAAGAGATAATTAAGGTCAAACGAGGTCACTAGGGTGGCACTAACCCAGTGTGCCTTGTGTCCTTATAAGAAGAGATCAGACTGCAGACACACACGGAGGGAGGACCATGTGAAGACATAGGGAGCTGCCCAGGACAGAGGCCTCACCTATGCCCAGCACCCGCACCCCATCCTCTCTCTTTATCCTGCCCTGTTCTGCTTCCACCCCTAGGTATTCACCCAGCAGTTAAGAATTGATGCCCACAAGGTGCCATGCAGTAGATATACATAGTGAGCCAGACAGAGAAGGCCCCTGCCCTTAGGGGCTTGCAGCCTGCTGGGGAGTCCCATAAGAGATGAGTTACCACATAGATGTGAGCTGGCAACTTTGACAAGAGCTTTGAAGACCGAAGAGGGAAGTAAAGGCCAGAATAGCAGGGGAGACCTACTTCAGATGGGCCGCAGGAGACTCTCCCAGGAACTGGCACTCTAGCAGCGGGGCTGGTAGTCAGGATTCCAGATGGGCCATGTGGCACCTGTGTATGAATTAGGGGGGAAAAAAACCTCCCTCTCCAGGCAGACAGAACCCTGAGCAAGCACTCACAGTGAGAACACAGGCTGATTTCAGTCAGTCTACTTGTCCCCCGTGGTTAGGTGTCTCCTTGTGCAATTCACAATCCACACAACTGAACACAACATATAAGTGTCTTATATCTGGGTGCACCTCATTTCTGGACCTGATGATCCAGCTGGACTTTCTGAATTTGACCTGCTCTGCTTCCTATGGCCTAAGTTCACGTTCATCATCACTTGTTCCCTCCTGCCCTTAGCTGTCCAGATGGCACCCTTACTCCCACAGATTCAGCTCCTGACTCTGGGTCTTTTTTTTTTTTTTTTCGAACCAGCCATTTATTTGGATTCATAGTTTTACAAAAGAAGTTCTCCTTTAAAAATAGAGCTACCCTACGACCCAGCAATTGCACTACTGGGGATTTACCCCAAAGATACAAATGCAGTGAAAAACCGAGACACCTGCACTCCAATGTTTATAGCAGCAATGTCCACAATAGCCAAACTGTGGAAGGAGACTCGGTGTCCATCGAAAGATGAATGGAGGGCATCCCTGGGTGGCTCAGCAGTTTAGCACCTGCCTTCAGCCCAGGGCATGATCCTGGAGTCCAGGGATCGAGTCCCATGTCAGGATCCCTGCATGGAGTCTGCTTCTCCCTCTGCCTGTGTCTCTGCTTCTCTCTCTCTCTCTCTCTCTCTCTCTTTCTCTCTCTCTCTCTCTCTCTATCTCTATCTCTCATGAATAAATAAAATCTTTATTTAAAAAAGGAAGATGAATGGATAAAAAAGATGTGGTCTATATATACAATGGAATATTACTCAGCCATTAAAAACAACGAATAACCATCATTTGCTTCAACGTGGATGGAACTGGAGGGTATTATGCTGAGTGAAGTAAGTCAATCGGAGAAGGACAAACATTATATGGTATCATTCATTCGGGGAATATAAAAAATAGTGAAAGAGATTATAGGGGAAAGGAGAGAAAATGAGTGGGAAATATCAGAGAGGGAGACAAAACAGGAGAGACTCCTAACTCTGGGAAACAAACAAGGGGTAGTGGAAGGGGAGGTGGGCGGGGGGATGGGGGTGACTGGGTGACCGGCACTGAGGGGGGCACTTGATGGGATGAGCACTGGGTGTTATACTGTATGTTGGTAAGTCAAATGCCAATAAAAAAAATATACAAAAAAAAAAAAGAAGAAGTTGTCTTGCACCTTCCAGTAGAGTGATATCATCACATCTAGATTGTTGTGTAGCTCAGGCTTTTTTTTTTTTTAATAGCACAGGCTTTTTTTAGGGAGATGTTTAAACATAGAGTAGAAGAGTTTAAAATGTTGTGAAGTCCTCACAAAAATAAAATAACAGTTAAAATCAAACTCTACCATTGCAGCACCTGGGTGGCTCAATTGGTTAAGCTTCTGACTTGATCTTAGTTAGGGTCATGAGTTCAAGCCCCACCTTGGGCCCCACACTGGGCATGGAGCCTACTTAAAAAAATAAAAACGAAAACAAAACAAAACCTTACCACCATTCTACTTTCTGGAAAGCAGATTTTGATTTGTGCACCTGCCTGGTATTTTGAGGAGCTTGTGTCAGCCCCCAAGCAACAGGACACAGATAGCAAAGCAGAAGACAAATCAGTGAGTTAGAAGTTAGTACACAGAGAGCACGAAGAACACCAGCCCCTTAAAGGCAGGGACCACAAAGCCATCACTTCTGGCTCCCCTAAAGCCACTCAGTGCCCAGCACAGAAGAAGCATGCAGCAACATCCAGGGGAATGGAGATACAGAGAGAGGGCAGGGGAGTAAGGAGCAAGGTGGAGAGGTACAGAAGGAGCCTCGGGGATGAGAACCCAGACAGTCTGGGCAGCAGATTCACAGAACAAGGGCAGGAGAGGGACAGCAACCCAGGCTATGGTGTCATCCAATTGGGAGATAATAGTGACAGCAGTGGACATAGAGAGGGGACATAATTGAGATATATATTTTCTGAGGGACTGGATAGATGAGAGAGAAGGGGGATTAAGGATGATTCTTGAGTCTCTGGTTTGAAAAAGTGAGTATTTCCTGAGATCAAAGGAGAAAAGCAGGCTGGGGCCTGAGAAGAGGTAGAATGAAGAGTTAGATTTTGGATATTCGCGGTTGAAACGCCTGTGAAATATACAAGTATATTTCAGATACATAGCAGACAGATAGCTGTCAAGTGGACAGTTGGACATACCCGTCCAAAGTTCAAATATGCACGGGATGAAGATATAAATCAGAGAGAAATCCAGGGACAGACAAGGTCCAGGCAGGCTAGTCTTTGGTCATCAAAGACAGAAGGAAGAGTGAGACGAGGAGGGTTGGGGAGAGAGCAGGGCAATTGGAAGAAAACCGGAGAACGGGTGGTTTCATGAAGCCAGGAAAGGGGGGTGTTCCTAGGTGGAATGAAGGCCAGCAGGAGGGGAAGCTGCAGGAGGTCACTTAGGACAAGAACACCATGAGCCACTAGATGTGGCCATGTGGAGCTAAAGTCTGCGGGAGGTGGGAGTAAATGCCCCACTGAACCCAGGAGTGAATGAGATGACAGAAGAGAGGTGTTGGTGGTGGGACAATGATCAACTCTTTTCAATAATTTTGCTGTAAAGGGGAGTAAAGTCGTGTGGGAGGAAGGGGTGAGCAGCAGGGAAGCTTAGAATCAAAGAAGGGTTTTGTTTTTTGTTTTTTGTTTTTTTCTTTAGGAAGGCTTATGATTTTATTTTTTATAATAAATTTATTTTTTATTGGTGTTCAATTTACCAACATACAGAATAACACCCAGTGCTCATCCCGTCAAGTGCCCCCCTCAGTGCCCGTCACCCATTCACCCCCACCCCCGCCCTCCTCCCCTTCCACCAACCCTAGTTCGTTTCCCAGAGTTATAAGTCTTTATGTTATGTCTCCCTTTCTGATATTTCCCACACATTTCTTCTCCCTTCCCTTATATTCCCTTTCACTATTATTTATATTCCCCAAATGAATGAGAACATACAATGTTTGTCCTTCTCCGATTGACTTACTTCACTCAGCATAATACCCTCCAGTTCCATCCAAGTTGAAGCAAATGGTGGGTATTTGTCGTTTCTAAGGGTTTTGTTTAAGATGTAAAATATTGCCACATGTCTGTGCACTGATAGGAATGACCCAGAGTTGAGAAGGAAAATTGATGCTGCAGGAGAGAGCTGATGCAGTGATGTCCTCGGGAAGATAGAGGGCAGCGTGGCGCACAGGTGCAGGCTGGCCTTGGACAGGACAGCTTCTCAATCGTAGGACCAAGGAAACAGATAGGGATGGAGATACAAGCTGCACACCTGTGAGCTGCTTGGCAGACACGAAGAGTACAATCCCACCCACCCGAACCTAGAGACCCACCACCGGCCCTGACCGTGCTCTCTGCTTGTCCCCACAGACCCGTGGCTGGCTACCTGGTGTGATTCCTCTGCCTTCCCCAGGCCTGCCTTCCCCCACGGCCCGGTCACCCAGCCTTTCCACATCCTGTGTGCGTTCGCAGTGCTCCCATCTCCAAGACATCCACCAAGGCGCTGACAAGCAGTGCCCCAGACGGGCACGGGTGGGCCAGAGGAGGTGGCTGTGCCCTCAGCAGCCACCGGGAAGCTTCAAGAAGCTGGCAGCCCCAGCAATTGGATGGTCTGCACAGCTGCACAAAGCCAGGGGCCTCTTGCCAAATGTTAATGAAGTGTCTGAAAGGAGAATTAAAATGCCGTGAGTCCCCACTCTCCGCTTCCTCTCCTCTCTGAGGCAAGCCCCTTCTCCTGCCATGTCTCCGAGAAATTAGAAGAGCAAGGCTGAGTGGGCAGTCTTGCCAGGGGCAGCCCTGATTGAAAAGGGAAACCGAAGAGCACTGAACATCGTGGAAATATCAGGAAAGCCAGGGAGATGCAGCTCATGTTCTCTGGATTCTCTGGGCATCTGTCCAAGCACGTCCAAGTGCAATGGTCTGGCAGGAGCCTGAGGCACCGTAGGGGATGCTCCAGTTGATTCCAAAGGGTTGGGGTTAACTTCTTGGTCTTAACAGGGAGCTGCTGCAAGCCCCGCTCAGCCAGCTGGGGAGCCGGGACAGAGGGAGAGCCCCAACCCACCAGGGACTTACCTGACGTTGCCACTGTCCAAAGGACCATCTCCCAGCTGGAAACCAGTGGTGACCACAGTGAGCTAGGAATCAGGGGCCCATTGGTGAGTAAATATTTCAAAATAGCCAGAGATAGTATGAAGTGCCTGCCTTCATTTGATGACTCAGAAAGAGCATGAGTCCTGACTGCTCATCAGAATATTAATACATCTGTTTATCTGTCTTTTGTCTCTTTCTCTCCTCATCTGCTCTCTCCTTTACTTCTCCTTTCTTGTTCTCTGCTTCTCAGTCTGCCTGTCTTTTCTGCCTCATCAATCCTTTCTTTTACTGTTTTTTTTTTCTTCACTGCTGTGCTCTCTCTGGCCTCAGCCCCTTCTTCTAAAATGGTCAGGAGCGAGGTGCCTGGGTGGCACAGTCAGTTGAACATCTGATTCCTGATTTCAGCCCAGGTCATGATCTCAGGATCCTGGGATTGAGCCCCAGGGGCTCTGCGCTCAATGGGGAGTCTGCTTGATAATTCTCTCCCTCTGCCTCTCCCCCTGCTCATTCTCTCTCTCTCTCTCAAATAAAAATAAATAAATATTTTAAATGGTCAAGAGAGAAGGTGTAGGTACTAATATTTACTATCCAGCAAAATATTTCCATGACTGTTAGTATCAAGCAAACTAAAATCACTGGATAATAATATAGATATATTTTTATATAATCTACATAATACCCGCAGAGTAAAAAAAATAAAATTAAAACACTATTCCTAATGATAATAATAATAAGCAGCAAATACTATAGTGTCAGTGGCTTTTCAAAGTGCTTTCACTATTAAAACACTCTGAAGCCTCACAATAACCCTAAAGCCAGGTACTATAATTACCCCTTTCCTTATAGATTAAAAAAATCAAGGCACAGTAACTAGCCCAAAGTCACACCCTTTTGTGCTTTACAGAGTCAGAACTCAAATTCAAACAGTCTGGATCCAAAGTCTGTGCCAGGGGGACCCAAAGAGTTTGAGTGACTTGTCTGCAGTCCCACAGCTGAGAGTTTGTAGGGCCAGGATATAAATTCAGGAATGTCTAGGCCCCAAACCTGGCTCTTGCATCCTTTCAGAGGGTAATGCATATAATCCCTGCTCCTAATTTGGGGCATAGAAGGGATGGACATTCTGCACTTTCTTCTGTAATTCCTTGCCAAACCTTCTGTTTCTTTTATAGGTTACTCTTGATGAAATGTCTTCTCCCTTGTGGATCCCACACCATGACCAGGATTATGAATTCCCCACCCCTAAGCTTACCTAAATTACTTCTCTTCAAAGTATGCTCCCAACTAAAATTGCCATGAATAGGTACTAATCTTTTTTTTTTCTCTCTTTGAGGATTCACATGTATTAGAGCATCTAACCAACACATTTTGAGCGTCCACTGTGTGTTGGAGAAAAAGTATTTCCCAACCTCAAAAAGCTCAAAGTCCAGAAGGGCAGATAAGGAAGGGCTGTTAAATCTCAATCAAGGTGGAAAAATGATAGAAGTCCTAACATTAGAATAGATAAATATTGCAATGGAAGTTTGGGGACTAGCAGGTCCCAGAAGGCTTTCTAAGGGAAGCAGCACTAGAGCTGAGATCCTACAATGCACGGAGTTTGGATATTTCTTTTCTCATAGAGACTCAGCACCACCCCTAGAAACTCTGCAGGTATGAGGATGTAGAAGGTTGTGGAGACTGGACATCCTCTGTGACATGTCTGGAAGTTGGTTTTTTATTACTATTAACCCCATTATGTACACCTGACTCATATCACTGTATATAGATAACTGGCCTCTTTTTCCCAAAAAGAGAAAAGTAATTTAAGTTCTCTTTTTTTGTAAGCTTCCTAGTTGTCTCAATGCCAGAAAAACAGGTTAGTCTTCTTAAAACACCATCATTACATAGTGATTCGAAGGGGCACATGCACCCCAATGTTTATAGCAGCAATGTCCACAATAGTCAAAATATGGCAAGAACCCAGATATCCATTGGCAGATGAATGGATAAAGAAGATGTGAGATAGGGACGCCTGGGTGGCTCAGCTGTTAAGCATCTGCCTTTGGCTCAGGGCATGATCCTGGGGTCCAGGATCGAGGCCCACATTGGGCTCCTGCAGGGAGTCTGCTTCCCCCTCTGCCTGTGTCTCTGCCTCTTTCTCTCTCTGTCTCTCACAAATAAATAAATAAAATCTTTAAAAAAGAAAAAAAGAAAATACTTCTTTAAAAAAAAAGATGTGAGAGGCAGGCAAATAGATGATAGATAGATAGATAGATAGATAGATAGATAGATAGATAGATAATAGAATATTACTGAACCATCAAAAATGAAATCTTGCCATTTGCAATGACACAGATGGAACTAAGGGTATTATACTAAGTAAAATAAGTCAGTCAGTGAAAGACAAATCCCATGTGATTTCACTCATATGTGGAATTTAAGAAACAAAACAGATGAACATAGAGGAAGGGAAGGAAAAATGAAATAATATGAAAACTGAGAGAGAGGCAAACCGTTAAGAGATGTTGAACTCTAGGAAACAAACAGGTTTGCTGGGGGAAGTGATAATTGGTTAATGGGCATTAAGGAGGGCACTTGATATAATGAGCACTCGGTGTTATACGCAACTGATGAACCACTAAATTCTGCCTCTGAAACAAGAAACAAGAACAAAAACAAAAACAAAAAAAGCAACACCATTCTTATCAAGTGTTTAAAATGCAATGCCTCTGCACCCGGTAAGCCTGCAGGATTCTGTCCAAACACATTAACTTGGCACTGTCATCTTTATGATCTGGTTCCAAATTTCTGGTCTGGCCTTATCTCTCATATCACTGCATATGTATCACTTTACATACACTTTGGAAGTGACCCATGAACTGAAAAAGAACACAGAATGCTCTGAGGTTTGATTAAGAAGGAGGGTTTAAAAAGTAGCCCTAGGTAAAGACCTAGGATATTCCCCACCGAGCTTCCCCATCCCCTTGAGTTTTCCCAACTGGCTCCTGCCTAAATAGGGAGCCAAAAACACCCAGAAAGCAGTGAAACAGAAAGTTAATGAGGCATCAAAGAGGTAAATCCGCAGGTTCAGTCAGCCTAATCCATCCAAGAATTCAACCACGTGGCTTAATCAATAGAGGACATCTACTAAGTAATGGGTACCACATAACATGGTACAGCAAATAAACTTGTGAAATTTGCCTAATAATCAGACAGGTAAGGAGGGTTGGAAGGTCCTGGGCAAAGCACATGACATCCCAATGATAATCACAGTCACAATGACACATGGAATCACAGTAAAAAATCTCAGGGATACAAGGCATAAACTTCCTATGTTGCCATCACTGAATTTAATTTCTCTCTTAAGCTTTGCTTTGTTTGATGACAGAAGCTAAACCTCACTCAGTTTCTGGTCTGCCTTCTTACTGGGTAGTCCCCATATTCCCAAAAATTTAAATAAAGTCCAAGCACAGGTATCAAGAGCAGAATCCGATCCTCAAGACATTATCATCTAAGCACTTTAGCATCTTTCAAGAGTCTGCACTGTTGTGTGTCCTCATCCCAATAGCCAAGCCCTCAGGTTCTCTCACAGCTAAATTTCACTCAGAACCTTCAAACATTCTGGGCAAAGTTAAGGCTTTTCTTGACCTTGTGATGTAGCTGGGATCCAGAAAAGTCATTCTTTAGCTCCCCAGAAAAGTTATGACACTCACCCAATAATGGGTGACACTTGGACAGACACCTGGAACCATTTCTACTCAATCACTCAGGCCAAATGGAGCATCTGAGAATCAGGGGGGTCTTGCTATTTTCCCAGCACTTATGCAGGAAAAGAGGTACATGTTCCCCCAGCTATCGGGTACCAAAACTAATGGGAAATTCTGTCATTTCCCCTCTTTTTTATTTTGCCCTGGAAAGAAAGGACAGGCAGGGCTCTTCCTAGGGACTAAACATCTAAGTTCCAATCTTCACTAACTACTCTCTCTTCCTCAATTCCAGAAGACTCATATCATTCCTGTGGTGGGAAAATTTTTAAACCATGAATGCATTCTTACCAATATATTAAAAAGAGACTTTATGTTGTAAATCAATCAAAGTTCGGGGGTTTTTTACTTTGTTTTAAACTTCATCTCAATGTGAAGTTCAAAAATTTATTTTATCCCATCAAGTGCCCCTCTTAGTGCCCATCACCCACATTGAGATGAAGTTTAAAGTTAAAAGGGGCACTTGATGGGATGAGCACTGGGTGTTATACTATATGTTGGCAAATCGAACTCCAATAAAAAAATATACAAAAAAATACACTTATCATGATGAACACTGAGTAATATATAGAATTGTTGCATTGTACACCTGAATCTAATGTAACACTGTATGCTAATTATATTGAAATGAAAATTAAAAATAAATAAAAGCATATAGGGTACCACAGTATTCCAAAAGAAAAAAAATTATTTTAGACCCACAGATCCAATAAGAACAGTTAACACCAAGAAGAATAACTACAAATAAACCCTCATCTAAGCACATTACTGTCAAAGTGCTGGGAAAATAAACAGAATATCTGACAAGTAGCAAAAGAAAAATACCACATCATATATGGAAAGGACAATAATAAGAATGACAGCTGATGTCTCCATGGAATCAAAGATGGTCAGAAGACAGTGGAACACCATCTTTCAAGTGCTAGAAGAAAGAAAATGTCAACCAAGATGTCTATATCCAATATAAACATCCTTCAAAAATGAAAATGAAAGAAAACCATTTTCAGACAGACAAGAAAGCTAAGAGAATTTGTCCCCAGTGGACTTTCACTGGAAGAACTACTGAAAAAAGTTCTTCAAGCTGAAGGAGAATGAAATCAGATGGAAGTCTGGATATGTGTGAAGAAATAGCTTAGAATGATAAATATGATGGTGATTGTTTATATGCCATTTTACTTATCTTCATTTTATGTATTACATGTTTTAAAAGACTGTTTAAAGCAAAAGTAATAATAGCTCATGGTGGGGTTTAGGATATATAGAGAAGGAGGGGAGGGGTTAAAAAATAAAGAACATATATAGAAAAAAATATGTAACACCAAGAGTACAAAAGGCAAGAAGAGGGTAGTAGGAAAAACATTGTTTCAAGGTTGTTATATTATGAAATAGAATCATATCATTGGAAAGTAAAGTACAGTGATGAGTTAGAGATACATATTATAATCTCTAGAACAATCACTAAAACATACACACACAAAGAAGTCCAGGTAAAAATAATAAAGGAGATTGCACTGAAAGTTACTCAACTCACCCAAAAAAAGTAGGAAGAAAAGAACAAAGCCTAGATGAGACAAATGGAAAACATGTACCGAGATAGAAGATCAATATTTTCATTGAATGTAAATGGACTACGCACTCCAATTCAAAATCAGAGATTGTCATCACAAATTTTTTTTTTTAAAGAACTAACTAGGGATGCCTGGGTGGCTCTGTGGTTGAGCATCTGCCTTCGGCTCAGGGCATGATCTCAGTCCAGGGATCGAGTCCCTCATTGGGCTCCCTGTGAGGAGCCTGCTTCTCCTTCTGTGTCTCTGCCTCTCCCTCTGTGTTTCTCATGAATAAATAAATAAAATCTTAAAAAAAAAAAGAACTAACTACATGCTATATGTAACAAAAATACTTTAAATATAAAAACTAACAGATTGAAATAAAAATGTAAAAAAAACCATAGCATGTAAACACTAAGGGCAGCCCAGGTGGCTCAGTGGTTTAGTGCCACTTTCAGCCCAGGGCCTGATCCTGGATACGTGGGATCGAGTCCCACATCAGGCTCCCTGCATGGACCCTGCTTCTCCCTCTGCCTGTGTCTCTGCCTCTCTCTCTCTCTCTCTCAAATTAATTAATTAATTAATTAATTAATTAATTTTAAAAATCTTTAAAAAAACAACACTAAACATAAAAAAGTTGGTGTGCCCATATTAATATTGGGTAGAATGGACAAATTCCTCAAGAAACACAAATTACCAAATCAACACAAGAAGACATAGAAAGTCTGAGTAATCCTATATCTACTGAAGAAATTGCATTCTTAATCCAAAACCTTCCCACGAGGAAAATTCCAGGTCAAGATGATTTAATTGATGAATTCTGACATTTAAGAAATGAATAAAACCAATTATACATAGACTCTGTCATAGGTTGAGTTCCCCAAGAAATGGACTTTAAGACAGAGTTTCAGTGAGGTGGTTTACTGGGGGGGATGCTCCTGGAAAGAATACCTATAATGGAGCAAAAGGAGGAAGATTGAGCAGGAGAAATTGAACAAAGAATTGCAACAGAGGTTTCAGCTTCTTTAAAATTGTCCCAAACAAAGGAGTGGTCCAGATCATTGTAGTCCTACATCAACCATGTCATTGGATGCAGAGTGGGCACGACAGCTCCACCAGTCCAAGGTCAATTCTAGGGGAGGAGCCATCAGTGGGTGCCATTCCCAGAAGCTGGAAAAAAATGAGTCCTTCATTCCTCAAAGGGCTATCTGGAATGGATGGGGATAACATAGGATCCATTACAAACTTGTTCAGAGAGTAGGAAGAAACAATTTGCAACTCATTTTATGAAGCCAGCAAAATCCAATAACAAAAACTGAAAAAGATAATGACACAAAAATTACAGGTCAATACTCCTCTTGAACACAGATGCACAATTCCTTAATAAAATATTAGCAAATTGAGTCTGCAATATAGCAAAAGGATAATACATCATGACCAAAGGGTGTGTATTCCAGGAATCTGAGATTGGTTTAATATAAAAAAAGAAAGCTGTGCAGAATTTTTTTATTCTGATGAAGTCCCAATAGTTCATTTTTGTTTTTGTTTCCCTTGCCTCCAGTGACATGTCTAATACCAAGTTGCTATGCACCTGTCAGAATGGATAAAATTAACAACACAAGAAACAATAGGTGTTGGTGAGGATGTGGAGAAAGAGGAACCCTCTTTTACTGTTGGTGGGAATGCAAACTTGTGCAGCCACTCTGGAGAACAGTTTGGAGGTTCCTCAAAAAGTTTAAAATGGAACTACCCTATGATCCAGCAATTGCTCTACTAGTTATTTACCCAAAGGAAACAAAAATACAGATTCGAAAGGGTACATGCACCCTAATGTTTATAGCAGCATTATCAACAATAGCTGAACTATGGACAGAACCCAAATGTCCATTAATTGATGAATAAAGAAGATATGAGATATAGATATATAGATATTCAAATATTATTCAGCCATCAAAAAGAATGAAATCTTGCCATTCACAACAACATAGATGTATTATGCTAAACAAAATAATTCATTCAGAGAAAGACAAATACCATATGATTTCACTCATGTGTGGAATTTAAGAAAGAAAACAGATTAACACATGGGAAGGGGGAAAGAAAAAAAGGAGAGAGGGAAACAAGCCATAAATGACACTTAATGATAGAGAACAAGCTGAGGGTTGATGGAGGGAGGTGGGTGGGGGGTGGGCTGGATGGCTGATGGGTATTAAGGAGGGTACTTGTTGTGATGAAAAAAAAAGAAATAAAGAAAGCAATCTAAGTCACCACACTAAAAGAATGAAGGGTAAAAATTACATGATCATCTCAAAAGATGTAGAAGAGACTTGACAAAACTCAATTCCCATTTACAATTGTTTTAAACTCTCAGAAAGCCAGAAACAGAAAGGAGTTTCCTCAATCTGATGAAAGAGTATCTAAGAAAAACCTACAGCTAACATCATAACAACATAAAACAGTGTGAAACACTGAACGCTTTCTCCCTAAGATAAGGAATAAGGCAAGGGTGTGCACTCTCACCACATCCTATCCAGAACAATAAAGTAACAAAGTGAAATAAAAACCACAAAGATTGGAAAGGAAGACATAAAGATAGACTTGTCCACAGATGAAATGACTGTTTAAATGGAAAATTCTAAGGAAATCTAAAAAAACACTAATAAAACTACTGGGTGAATTTAGCAGGTTCACAGGACACTAGACCAGTACATAAAAATCAGTTGTATTTCCATGTACTAGACGGGAACAACTGGAAGATGAATTGTCTTAAAACAACCTAATTAAAAATAGCATCAAAAATTAATTACCAAAGAATGAATCTAATGAAAGATGTGCAAGGCCTCTCTATTAAAAATTCAAGATCTAAGTAAATGGGGAGATACCATGTCCCTTCTCTTCAAATTTATTCATAATTCAATGCAATCTTAATTAAAACCCCAGCAGTCTTTTCTAAAGAAACTAATAAACTGCTTCTAAAATATATGGACAAATAAGAGACCTAAGACCTAAGATGGCCAGAGAAGTCTTTAGAAAGAACAAAGTTGGAGGACTCTCATGATATGACTTCCAAGGCTACAGGAAGTCATCAAGATGTCATGTAAAGCAAGGACAGAGGGAATTCAAAGGACCACAGGGAAATAAGAGATCATCAGGATTACCAGGTGTATGTTTTAAATAGAATTATAGAAGTAAAAATATAATTAAAATGTAAAACGCAGCAAAGAAGTTGAATTAGAATCAGCTAAAGAGACTATGGGCAAAACAGAAGGTAAATTTGAAGACAGTAGCCAAAAGGCCCATGAGGCCCATTTTCTCCAGAAATGGAGAAAATTAAAAAGTGAAGAGTAATAAAGAATCAAGTGAAAATTCCAAATGCACAGACTTGGCCCTTGAACGACACAGGTTTGAACCACAGGGGTCCGCTCATACAGGGTCTGCAGATTTCATTTATATGGTACAGAACTGTGTGGATGATGAATATTTGTTCACCGATAGCCTACTTAAGATCTGAAAGGAATCAGTGTGGCTTACAGAGGTTTTACAGAGTAAAACAGAATTTTTCTATGATGAAATCAAAGCAAAATGGAAATACGGTGGAAAGATGGTAAGTCAGATTAGGATACAAAATGCATCCAGAAAGCCTCGCCAGAGGTTGGTGGAGAGGTGACTCTGAGACTTCCAGCAGCAAAGGCAGAGGAAACATGGGCATTATTTTAACATTGCTAATGTCCAAAGCATTAAATACAAACCAGTCAGGAGAATGACAGCTCTCCCGGTGTGGAGACTACACAGAATCTAGTCCCCAGTAAAGGGAAAGTAGGCAAGGGAATGGACACTACTTCTGTTACAGCCTCTACAAATCCAAGGACCTATTTTTGTTTGTTTGCCCCAGTCTCTTACAATGTCCTTCACTGTGAAAGCAACTCTACAAGGGCCAAGACAATGAAGTAGTGAAGTCCAAATACACAGCTCTCTGATGTCTGGTTCAATTCAAGGACAAAGTTTGTAATAACTAGGATTATGGTTCGTGACTGTTGGGGGGTTGTGGGCCACTCTGAGAATCCAACCAAAGCACAGCTCTGTCAGCGACATTTCCTGAATGTGTAACACGTTGGCAGAGTCTCAATTCCAGTTCTCATGAGGTCCCAGGGCACTGGTTTGTTACCCTCATGCTCCATTACAACGGAATAATTCTAACAACAAAAGCGACCATACACAGTGAGAACAGCAGCAGTGGGGCACCACTCTTGATTTCCGCTCAGGTCGTGATCTCAGGGTCCTTAGATCGAGCCCCGCATGGGCTCCACACTCAGTGGGAACTCTACTGGGGATCCTCTCCCTCTTCCCTCTCCCAATCACACACACTCTCTCTCTAAAACAAATAAATAAAACTTTAAAATAATTATAATAAGGGGTGCGTGGGTGGTTCAGTCGGTTAAGTATCTGACTTTGGCTCAGGTCATGATCTCGGGGTCTTGGGATCGAGCTCCACATCCCTGCTCCCTGCTCAGCGGGGATCCTGGCTTGTCCTTTTGCCTTTCCCCCTACTTGTGCTCTTTCTCTCTCTCCCTCCCTCAAGTGAATAAATAAGATCTTTAAACAAAAATAATAATAGCAGAAACAAATGTCCATATAGCACCACGTATTGGGCACTTTTTTAAGCAGCTGGACAAATTCTATAAGCCCCCCCACCTATGCACGTGTACACACATTACTTGAGCAAGTTTGTACAGATTTTTTTCCTCAGACAAGGAAAAGGCATTAGACAGCTACAGTAGGTTCCTTTAAGAAGTGGAATCAGACAAAGATACCTTATTTAGGGGAATCTGTTGTTAACCTTTATAAAGCTAAGGAACCCTAGATGGAACAGACAAAAAACAAGAAGACCAGTGGGGAGGGGTCCCAGCAATCTTGATATGAAGTGGTGGAGAGGGGAGTAAATAGAGAAATAGCAAGTGTTGGAGAGGATGAGAAGAGAAAGGAACCCTCATGTGCTGTTGGTGGGAATCAAACTGGTGTAGCCACTGTGGAGAATGGTATGGAGGCTCCTCAAAAAGTTAAAAACAGAACTACCCTCTGATCGAGAAATCACTCTATTGGATATTTTCCCAAAGAATTCAAAGGGATACATGTACCCCTGTGTTTATAGCAGCATTATTTACAATAGCCAAGATATGGAAACAGCCCAAGTGTCCACCGATACATAAATGGATAGAGAAGATGTGATATGTGTGTGTGTGTGTGTGTGTGTGTGTGTGTGTGTATTATTGGCTGGAATATTATTCAGTGATAAAAAAAGAATGAAATCTTGGCCATTTGCAACACGGATAGAGCTCAAGAGTATTATGCTAAGTGAAATAAGTCAGAGAAAGACAAATAGTGTATGTTTCACTCATACATGGAATTTAAGAAACAAAACAAACAGACAAAGGAAAAAATAAGAGACAGAGAGATAAGCCAAGAAACAGAGTCTTAGAGAACTGATGGTCACCAGAGGGGAGAAGGGCGGGAGATGGGGTACATGGGTGATGGGGATGAAGGAGGGCAATTGTGATGAGCACCAGGTGATGTATGGAAGAGCTGAATCACTGTATTGTATCCCTGAAACTAAAATAATAATGAGCTGTACCATATGTTAACTATACTGGAATTAAAATTTTAAAGAAAACTTTTAAATATATATATATGTATGTAAGCATCAACCGGTCAGCCCAGTTTGATGAGAGGGGCCATGGAGAGGGAAGAGTTAAATATAGTTAAATAAGAGTTGCATAAATTGATTCCTTCTTTTGTCCTCAGTCCCAGGCACCCCCTCCCCGCTATCGGACAGTCTCTGACCCTCTGACTGTGTAGGCTGGCATGTGGGCACAGCAGCAGTGCAATGGTGGGAGATGTTTAGTATGCCTGTGAATGGATTTAAACGGGTGGCCTTGAGGTGCTATGGTGCCTCCTGAGCGCTGAGGAAAGATGAAATGACAGCCACTACAACTCTGTTGTTGTGTGTTCTCTCATCATAAAGAAGTTTTAGAAAAGCTACCAAGTGCCATCCACCGAGCGGGGGCCCCTGAGATGCGAGAGACAGCTCCTGGCCCGGAAGGGTGCCCCGTCTGCAGCCCCTGACCTGGGGGAAGAAGTATCTCTTCCAGATGCTCAAAGCCCAGCCTGGGACACTAAAACATAAAGAAACAGTGTCGATCCCACATGGGCACACTGCCTGAGCTCGCACACCAGCTCTGGGGCCCCCGAGGGGGTTCGATGGATGCCAGAGCTGCTGCCTAGAAAAGCTTGTTGATCACCAGAAGATGGGAAACCCATGAAGATGATTTGGTTCTCTCAAAAACAAGTTAAATCTTGAAACCTTATTACATGGGGAGAAATGTCAGAGGGATTTGAATGCCATTAAAACATAATCAGTGCTCTTAAGCACATTGGTTTTGTCATTCCCTATGAAAACACTAACTTCTGTTGAAAGAGAAATTAACAGGGACGCCTGGGTGGCTCAGTGGGTTAAGCGTCTGCCTTAGGCTCAGGTCATGATCTTGGGGTCCTGGATCGGGAACCCTACTCAGCAGGGGGTCTGCTTCTCCCTCTCCCTCTCCCCATCACCCCCACTCATGCTATCTCTCTCTCAAATAAATAAAAAGAAAAAATGAAATTAATAGCTAAATGCCAATGTCAACTTTGAGAAGTGGCCCAGTGGGACAGGCAGAACAATGGATAGGGACTTTGTCTCATCTGTCCTAAGTAAGTAATAGCATTTCTGTGGATTTCAGTTTCCCGGTGTATAATAAAATAGCTGTACCTGCTTCTGTCCTGCTTCTCTTGTGAACTTCCCATGTGCCAGGCTCCACACTGGGAAGTCTACATGTATTTATCATCTCGATTCATCTTCACAGTGATGACCCAAGGGCTGGTCGTTACTATTTCACTGTGCCTGAGCCCACAGAGCTGACATAACTTCCTGAGTTCAAAGGGCTGGCGGGGGAGAGGGGGGCACATTCTGAACCCAGAGCGGTCTTGCTTTAAGTCCTGTGCTAAAACCCCAAGAGAATAAACCCAGTAAATACATGCCTGGTTGTGAAGCAGCCTCGTGAACACTGGACTGAAGGACAACTTAACACCATCCACTCTACTGAACCATGTCCTCTTCTTACGCAGGCAGCTCTGCAGCGGAATTAGAATCCAGGTGTCCAAAGAAAGACACGGGTTCTTAGCACTCACCACCCAGTGACAGGTGCCTGAGAAGAAATAGTGCCAAGTGCCTGGAATTGCATGAAACCTTACCTCCCCCCTCCAGTGCCCTCCCTCTTGCCCCAACCCCCTCTCCAAGGCATGCAGGCATGCAGACTCACACAGGAATCCCAGATTAGCTCAACCTGCCTCCCAGCTGCTGGATGAGCCTAATTAGACCAAATTAATAATTTATTCAAGCAAAATGAGACATGCCAAGAATCTCCGGGGAGGCTGTAAAATGATAATGCCATCTTATTAGGGAAATGTGTCAACACCCCACGCATCCCTTTGGTTCTGGGATGAGAAGCAGGAGGCCTGTTTGACATGATTCACCTTCTTAGGCCAGCTCGGAAGTCCTCCCACCTGCCTCTCTCCACACGTGACATCTGTCCCACTACACAGTCTTCAGCTCCCCCTCCTTCCCTCTCTCCTCCTCCTCTTCTCCCACCCATCCTTCCCCTCCTCCTGCTTCTCCTTCTCCCTCTCCTCTTCTTCTTTCACCCTGACACATCATTAACCTAAACCTCCAAGATCACTCTCCCCTACCAGAAAGGAAAGCCAGATGACAAGCTAATATTTCCATGTCACACATTGAGTGATTCTTACATAAAAATTAACAGGCACTTGACAAAATCATAATTACTAACTAATGATGCATTATGCAATTTCCATAATTAGTCATGTTATTGATATTTCACAGAGCCAGTAGGGCCACCTTTATTTATAGCAGGAGAAATGGCTAGTCTGTGGGCAGGTTGTTACCAGAGAACTTTGGGGAAACACTCCCTTCTAACACATACTCAGGCCCGGCACTTGGGCCCGTCCTCTCTGGAGCTGGTTTCTCTCAAAGCAACAGGAACAGACCAAGAAATTGTGCACAAAGGGCCAATTTGAGGACACTAAGGGCAAATTTCTCACTGTCCCAGCCATTTGAGGCACATCATGAAAGATGTGGAAGGCTGAAGATTTTTATAGAACTTTGCAAACAGCCTTCTTTACTCTCTATCCTCACAGTGACCCTCCTGGAGATCGCATCTATTAACCCATTTTACAGGTGGGAAGACTGAGGCTTACAGAAGGAAAACACTGTGCCCAAGTGCTGGGATGCAAGTGCACATTTTCCAAGTCAAAGCCCAAGAGGCTGTACCGTAATGGGGTCAGACAGCAATTATGCTATTTTAGGCAAGTTACTAACTTCTCTCAGCCCTGGTTTACTCATCTTTAAAATGAAAAAAAAATCATACTTATATTACAAGGTCCACTTGTCTATGATAAATTCCTACATACTATATATTATATTACATTGTATCATGTTACGTTATGTGATCTTCTGTATCTTTTTCATCATTCATGGCTTGTCTTCCTCATTAGAGTATAACCCCATGTGGGCAGGGACTTTGGCTGGTTGCTATCATGTGTACCCTGTGTAGAACAGTGCCTTGCACGTATTAGGTGCTCCCAAGAATGAATGAATGAATATCACCTCACACCTGTTGGAATAGCTATCATAAAAAAAGAAAGAAACAAAGAAAAAAACAAGAGGTTAAGTGTTGGCAAGGATGTAGGGAACAGGGAAATGGGCTCTGGTGGTGGGAATATAAATGGGTGCAGCCACTGTGGAAAACAGTACATAGGCTGTTCAGAAAATTGAAAATCTAATGACCAAATGAGCTAGCAGTCCCTCTTCTGGATAAATATCCAAAAGAAATGAAAACAGGATATGCATTCCCAAGTCCATTGCAGCATTATTCACAATAGCCAAACATGGAAACAACCTGTGTGTGTCAACAGATGAATGGATAAAGAAGATATTATATGTGTGTGTATATATATATTTCACATGAAATATCAGGATATTGGAGGAAGGAAATCCTGCCATTCACCACAATCCTGCCATGATGGACCTTGAGAGCATAATGCTAAGTGAAATAAGCCACAGAGAGAAACAGATACTGAATGATATCACATATACATGGAAGCTTTAAAAAAAAAGTCCAACTCCTAGAAACAGTAAAAAAGTGGTTGCCAGAGGCTAGGGGATGGGGAAAATAGGGAGAGGTTGGTAAAAGGGTACAAACTTTCAGCTCCATGGTGAAATAAGCTCTGTGATGTATAACATAGTGACTACAGTTGATAACATAGCGTTGTATAATTGAAATTTTCTTAAAAAATGGATGGATGGATGGATGGATGAATTGCCTAGTATTCTGTGTGGCCCATCATGGACACTCACTGAAAGGAAGTCCCCTTCTCTCCCTGTTCGCCAGACTAAGGTTAAGCTGGAGAAGGCTTTGCTCTTCCTAACGTGAGCTAACCTAAGATTGGAAATCTCCCAGGGACGAGACCAGTGCTCCAATGAACCACCATTTATCTGACAACCGCAAGCACAGTGCGATGGGTGATCACACTCCTGAGGTGATTACAGAGGGCATGACACAGGCTCCTCGTCTTCAGGTGCTCACCCACGCCTGGGAGAGAGAGCATGGATGAAGGTCAAAACCAACAGTAACCACAACAGAGGAAGGAGCAAAGGGCTGAGGAACAGGAGAGACAGTGAGTAGGACTGGGGTGTCAGGGACGGAGGGATACTAACAATGCGGTTTCATCTAGAAAGGTTTTAAGCTGCCCAGAGACAGTGACCTGGAGTTCCCAGAATGCACCCTGTTTCCTCACCTCCCCACTTTTGCAAGTGGCCACTCTTCTACATGGGATGCCCTTGCCCTCTTGTCTTCCTGCTGAGCTTCCGCTCATCCTTCAAGACCAAGCTCACTTGTTACCCACTCTGGGAAAGCTTCTTGAGCCCTCTGAGCAGAGATAAGCACTTCCTCTTGAATGAACCCCTCCCTCGTCTATGGGAAGGCATAATTATCTAAACACACAGGGGCAAGCACGAACTGTATGCAGAGCACTCTACTAAGCTTTGAGGAGACTATCAAAGAACTTAGCCAGTTCTTTGATATGGGGAGGAAAATTATGTTTTAGGCAGAAAAAAAATTATAGTAGGTTGAGACACATGAAATTACCATTTTTAGCACATCAAAATGGCTGAGTGTCAGTAATTCCTCATGCTGTCACATAATGACTAACAATGCAGGTTTGTCCACAGCAATCTCATTTTCTAAAAGGTGCACAGCATTTCCAGTTTGCAGAATGATTTCACACCCACAGCCTCATGTGATCCTCACACTCTCTCTGTGCTTTATGCACTTTTATTGTCATTTTACAGATTAAGAAACTGAATGAAACACAGAGAGTGAATGAAATCTCCAAGTCTCTTAGAGTGAGTAAAGGCCAAGACAGGACTGGGGCCCACATCTCCCACACCCACATACGATGCGCTGTGTACCATTCGATGTTAAACAGCTATTCATGCTAGAGGGAAGGGAAGGTATAGGAGGGAACCCAAGACATACAGCAAGTATACAATTCAGATTGTGCAAGAATAGGAAATAATCGATCATTCATCCAGCCAATATTTATTGAACAACTACTAGATGGGACGCACTGAGCTAGTCAATGAAGAAACAGAAGGGAACAAGGTCCTACCCTCATGACGTTTAATTTTGGTGGGGATGACAGTCACAGCAAGTAAATAAATTAGCAGGATGCTGTCAGAGAGTGATGACGGCTATGTAGCAAACAAAATAGGACCATGGTATAAAGAGTAAGGCTGGATGAGCGGTTGAAGTCAGAGAGAGGATGGGCAGAGGAGGCCGTAAGTCTGTACCCTGGGTGGAAAGGAGGGGCCGAGCAGAGCTCTGGGGAAGAGCATTTTGGGCAGAGAGACAGGCAAGTGCAAAGACCTTGAGGTTGGAATGAGTTTAGTACGCCCAAGGTCAGAGACAAGGTCAGTGTAGATGCAGTAGGGTAAGGGGAGGGAGTGGTGTGAGATAAGGTCTCTTGTTTGCATGAATCAAGTCAGAGAACATTTCCTGGGGAACCCAAGCTTTTGCCCAGACTAAGGAGGATGGGTGGGTTTTGGAGCAGGCAAAAGTAGAGAAGACTCTATCATGAACATGATCTGATTCACCAGCTTGGATGTAGCTGAGCCAAAGAGTCAGCCAAAACAGTAACTGTCACCATCCAAGGTTTATTGGCAAAGAACCTTCACAGGTTTAGACTGAAGAAGAGACATTTCCAGGGCATGTATAATCCTTATCTTCATTTTCAAACATTTAATTGGTTGGGGCACCTGGGTGGCTCAGCTGGTTGAGCATCTGTCTGACTCTTGATCTCAGCTTAGGTCTTGATCTCACGGCCATGAGTTTAAGCCCCCTTTTTAAAAAAATTGTTTTTAATTGGCTGTTCATATAAGAGGAATAAAATTTGTGGCACTCCCAAGTGTAAACTCAGGACCTGGCTCAATGGAGGTAAGCTTCAGAGGAACCAATCTGGGTGCAACAGAGAAGTAAATAAGCAAAGCTGAACCAAAAAAAGAAAAAAAAAAAAAAAAGCAACCCCAAAACCCACCTTATGCAAGGAGTAGTGAGTCCCAGCCCTGAGGGCATGTAAGCCAAGGTAAGATGAACAATTAGGCCGGATATGGGGGGGGACTGAGAATCAGTTTGGAAAGGGCCAAAAGGATCACTTTACACAGGGTAGCCGGCCCTCCACTGCAGTTCATGCACAACAGTCCTTAGGACAGCTGTCCCAAGGTCATTAACAGGGCTCTCTTCCTTCCCAGAAGTATCCCAGAGTGAATGACAAGTCATATGGACCCCCTAACTTAAGGACCTCTTTTTTTTAAAGATTTTTATTTTTTTATTCATGAGAGACAGAGAGAGAGGCAGAGACACTGGCAGAGGGAGAAGCAGGCTCCCTGCAGGAGCCCGATGTGGGACTTGATCCCAGACCCAGGATCACACCCTGAGTCAAAGGCAGAGGCTCAACTGCTGAGCCACCCAGGCGTCCCTAAAGACTTCTTTTAATCCTGAGATTCTCTTCCCCCCCACCCCCAGCCTCTCCCTACCCACTTCAGCGGCAGGATTTGTCTGAACAGCACTTCCACCAGGAGCCCTGCCTTGTGCCCTCAGACTACATAGAAGCTGGTTAGCTCCATCCGTCAGGTAGACCTTCTCCTACATCACCAGCCTGAGTTTCCTTCTGGAAATCTACTGCTGGTTCTCAAGGGAGGGCAGGGGAGGCGCATGACTCGGCCCAGCAAGCAGAGCACTCCAACCATCCTGACCACAGCAACCAGTGTGAGGACTGAGGGTGCCATGCTGGGACCCTGTGGAGAACAAAGCCGACATGGAGGCTGAGCTGCGAGATGAGGCAGAGATGTATCCCGAAGCCATTACTAGAACACCAGGACTGAGCCATGCCTGAAGCCAGCCACCCCAACTTGCTACTTACCTGAGCCAGCAAGTCCCCCCCTTTCATTAATCCATTTGGGTAGCTTTTCTGCCACTTGCATGGGAGAGACATCTGATCACTCTGACCCCCCTATCTGGAGTCCCTAGAGTGCCTTGCATTTTTCCTGTGACAAGTCTGTCACCACTGGTTGTAGGCACAGGCATCATAGCTGACTCTCCCACCATAACGGAAGTCCCCTGAGAGCGGGATATCTGCCTACACTCTCCCAATCCAGTGAGGAGCATGGCTCCCTCCCTCCCATCATTGGGGTCCCCACACAGGTGACTCCATGGAGAGGCACCCCCTGATCACCCTGTCTAAAACAGCTCCTCCCATGATGCTCTGCTTCTCAGGCCACATGGCTTCTCTGCAGAGCATCTAACCTGTCGATTTACAACATTTCCTGTAGGTTGCATTTTTGTTAGCTTATCATCTGCCTCCCAAGAGAACACACACTAATGTCACTCACTTGGGGCAGGGACCTTGTTTCTTGGGTTCTCCACTGTGGGCATGGTGCCTGGCACAGTACAGTATCCAATAACCATGGTGAGTGAGCCAATGAGTAAGCTGTGTTGGCACTGGACCTAGATGGGACAATGGATGCAACCCGCCTAAGAAAGTGCCTACGTAAGAGTAAGGGCTCCATCATTGTTAGCTGCTCCTTCTACCACCACTTCCCCTGTAAGTGCTCCTCCTGAGTCCTAACCACCCTGCTCTATGCCAGGGGCAGTGAGGGACACAGCAAACCCATTCAGAGCTAAAGCTAAGAGCTTTACACATACTATTTCATTTACACTTCACACCATCCAGAGGTAGATATTATTATTATCCCCAGTTTACAGATAAGAGAAGGAGGCACAGAGGGGCACTTGGGTGGCTCAGTCAGTTAAGCATCTGCCTCTGCTCAGGTCATGATCCCAGGGTCCTAGGATTGAGCCCCACACTGGGCTCCTGCTCAGCAGGGAGTCTGCTTTGCCCTCTCCCTCTGTCCCTTCTTGTATTCTTTCTCACTCACTGTCTCCCAAATAAATAAATAAATAAAATCTTTAAAAAAAAAGAAAGAAAGAAAGAAAAGAAGACATGAAGAGGTAAATTAACTCACCCAAGTTCACGGAGCTAGGTAGCAGAGCCAGGGATGGACCCCAGGATGTAAGGCACCAGCACATCGGCCACTTCACCACAAATTAAACAAGCAAAGAACTAAGCAAGGCAGTCTCTGCACCAGAGAGTGACCAGAGACTTGAAACAGAATGAGTGTCCACACCTAATACTTAATTACCTATCCATTACATTTGGGGGCATAGGAGCCACTCTGGGCCACAGAAGCCAAACTTACAGTCTCCTCTCCGTGGTCAGCATGGCTTCATCCTCCTTTAAGCTAAGAGGTCGCATAAGCCATACTTTCAGCTTCTGGCAACTCCAGGGGACCCAATGGCAGAGGAGCCTTACCCAAGATCTTTTCCTTCAAGGATTGGCGGTGCAGGAGGCAGGGGAGTGCAGGGAGGGAGCAGAAAGCAGATTGCTGGTCATATTCAAGATTATATTTGAACTAATTTATAAAGTACCACATGGAAAATGGCCTTTAAATGGCAGTTGAGGCAGAGCCGAGAATGGGAGCGGAGGGGAGCTTCTGAGCAGCGCCCCGGCCTCCTCTCCTCGCCGCACCTCGCTCTCGCGGCCCGCCCGCCCGCCCGCCCTGCTGCCTGCGACCCGCCCAGAAAGCTCCGGTGTATGGACCAGCGGGAGCCCGAGAGCCTGGAGAGGCACGAACGCGACTCCAAACGGAGAAGGGCCAGGGAAGGCAATCCCAACGACCCGATTGACCTTCTGTGGCTGGGAACAACTTCCACCATGGCCACCTCTGCGAGTTCCCACTTGAACAAAGGCATCAAGCAGGTGTACATGTCCCTGCCTCAGGGCGAGAAAGTGCAAGCTATATGTATATTTGGATTGACGGGACTGGAGAAGGATTACGTTGCAAGACCCGGACCTTGGACAGTGAGCCCAAGGGTGTTGAAGAGTTGCCTGAACGGAATTTTGATGGCTCTAGCACCTTTCAGTCTGAAGGCTCCAACAGTGACATGTATCTTGTCCCTGCTGCCATGTTTCGCGACCCTTTCCGCAAGGACCCCAACAAGCTGGTATTCTGTGAAGTCTTCAAATACAACAGAAAGCCTGCAGAAACCAATTTAAGGCATACCTGTAAACGGATAATGGACATGGTGAGCAACCAACACCCCTGGTTTGGAATGGAGCAGGAATATACTCTCATGGGCACAGATGGTCACCCTTTTGGTTGGCCTTCCAATGGCTTCCCTGGGCCCCAAGGTCCGTACTACTGTGGTGTAGGAGCAGACAAAGCCTATGGCAGGGATATCGTGGAGGCTCACTACCGGGCCTGCTTGTATGCTGGCATCAAGATTGCTGGGACAAACGCTGAGGTCATGCCTGCCCAGTGGGAATTCCAGATAGGACCCTGTGAAGGAATCGACATGGGAGATCATCTCTGGGTGGCCCGTTTCATCTTGCATCGTGTATGTGAAGACTTCAGAGTGATAGCAACCTTTGATCCTAAGCCCATTCCCGGAAACTGGAATGGTGCAGGCTGCCACACCAACTTCAGCACCAAGGCCATGCGAGAGGAGAATGGTCTAAAGTACATTGAGGAGTCCATTGAAAAACTGAGCAAGCGGCACCAGTACCACATCCGAGCCTACGATCCCAAGGGAGGCCTGGATAATGCCCGGCGCCTAACTGGATTCCATGAGACATCCAACATCAACGACTTTTCTGCCGGCGTGGCCAACCGTGGTGCTAGCATCCGCATTCCCCGGACTGTCGGCCAGGAGAAGAAGGGTTACTTTGAAGACCGTCGCCCCTCTGCCAACTGCGACCCCTTTTCGGTGACAGAAGCCCTCATCCGCACATGTCTTCTCAATGAAACTGGCGATGAACCCTTCTAGTACAAAAACTAAGCGGACTAGACTTACAGCCATCGAACCCCTCCTAATTAATTCTCCATCCTGCCTCCGTGTTTGCCCCTCTCTTGACTGTCCTAATAGCAGTAACTCAAAGGGCGGAATATCAAGGTCTTTTTTTATTCCTCATGCCCAGTTAATATCTCTTGCTTTCTTTGGCCAGGATAGAGGGGTCAAGTTCTTAATCTTTTTACACCCCCCCCCTTTTTTTTCCCTGTCACTGAAAGCTGTCTAGTATGTTAGTAGGGAGGGGGGTAGGGAGACATAACCACTGTTCCCATTTAATCAGGTGTGTTTGTCCAATAGGCGTAGCTATCCGGACAGAGAATAGTGTTTGTGAAGGGAGGGGGAGGGCTCTTTCTTCGAGGTAGCTGAGTGTTGAGGGGGGGGAGGGTTACTTACTCTGGGGTTAGGTTAGGATTTCCCCTCCTGGTGGGAAGTTCCACTTCGAATAAGGTTATAACCAACTTTCTATTAAAAAAGTGAGACTTATGAGAGAATCAGGCGGGAATGTGCCTCCCGTCCTCCTGGTGCAGGGCTTCCCCTATCTGGGGCGAGATAGCCCTCACCTGAAGACAAGCTCAGTGTAAGGATGGATTGACCTACCTTAGCAGAAAAAGTTCTTATTGCTTGGTCCTCCATTTATAACACAAAGCAGAGTAGTATTTTTATATTTAAATGTAAAAACAAAAAAAATTATATATATGGGTGTGCAGATATGTGTGGTTTTTTTCCTAAAGGAGGAAAAACATTCTGGTCACGGAGAGCCAGATTTGAGGTGAATAGTCTGGAAATAAGGATCTCCTACTGAGTGGAGACTTGGTATTCCCTCACTGCCACTATAGGGCTCCCATGTGCCCTGCCCACTCTTCTGCAATTGGGGGTAGACACCGGTCGGTTGACAGGTGAAAGCACGTTGTAGAAGGAGGAGTCACCTGAGCCCCGTGGCTTTGGTTTAAAAGACACACATGTACACACAGAGGTTTAGAAATAAAGAGTTGGCTGGTCAACTTGCATGTTACTGACAAGGGGTTATTGGGATTATTTTCTGATGGGACTAGCATGTCACTAAAGCAGGCCTTTTGATATATTAAAATTTTTTAAAAAGCAAAACAGAAGTTTAGATTTTAATCCTGTTGTAGGGTTCTTCTGAGTCTTCGTTGTTACAGAATCACCCGTTTGCTTTGGCTGTCTCCTTCCTATCTCTGCTCTTATGAGGACATGGGGACAGCCCTGGAGTCAGAACACTTGTCATTTTGTATCCTGGTGTCTATTCTGAGTGTGAGATGCTCCTTTCCATTGTTAAGATTCCTGAGGCGTTACTTTTTCTTTTATAATAAAATGCAAACCCCATCTTCAAAAAAAAAAAAATGGCAGTTGATGCTCCTTCACGCTGCCATTTCTCTTCTCCCCATCCATGAGGTGTCCTCGCTGCACTCTCTCCTCCCACCTCTGAACAGTGGACAGGCACCTTCCAGAGGGACCAAGAATTAAATTAAAATTACATTTCTCTTGCTATCTCTCACACAAGTGAAACGGTTCGCTCTCACTGGCTCCTGGAGGCTCAGGGGGCGAGGGGAGGGTTAATAATAATAACACTGTGTATTTATAGACCACTGTTCAGCAAGGAGCACCTGCAAATATTACCTTGCAGCAGCCCGTGTTATTAACTGGTAACTGAGCTTTCAGCCCAAAGTCACAGGCTGGAGTGAAGCCCCTGAGGCTACTGAAATCCTAATGCTGCTTCTAAAAATGGCTAGATCAAAGGGTTAGTCCACAGGGCCTCCCTCCTGTCTGAAGGGCTCAGTGCCCTCACTTATAAGAGCAGCTCAACAGGGGGGAAGGCAAGGGAGCTCTATCAGTTAGGGATGCTTTCTGCTGCTGTAACAGGACACCTGAGGAACACAAACAAGGGGCTGCCAGAATCAATTCAGTGGCTCAATGATGTGAGGGCAGTGTCTGTGCCATTCTCTTGTCCTTTCCCTCACAGTTATAAAATGGCTGCAACAGTTCCAGGCATCATGCCCATACTCCAGGCAGGATGAAAGGCAGAGGAGAGTAAGGACAACCCCACCTATCCCTTCTACCAAGAGAGCAAACACTTTCTCAAAAACCTCAACTCCACCCCCAGCAGACTTACACTTACATCTCATTGGCTAAAATGGGATCACACCCACACACCTAGCTGTACTCTAGATTAGGCCTGATGGGAGATAATGTTGGTGAGGTGCCAAATAAACCAGCTAACAGTGCAGGGCAGTGGAAAAAGCACTGACCTGGGAGTCAGATGATCAGGATTTTCTCACAACTGGGCCTGTGAACTCAGTCTCCTCACCTATAAAATGAGAAGCACTGAACCAGATGATCTGTAGCTCTGACACTGAGTCAGGTTATGGCTTCTACAGAAATATCCAGGGCTGGTACAGAAAGAGACAACAGGCTATTCCCCCCAGCTCCTTGCTCCGCTCTATAACTATAGCACCAAGCACTGGAGCCCCTAGAGCCTGGTCTAAGAGGAAAAGAATTATGACCGTGGGGGAATCAGAGGGACTGAAGGTCAAGACTCCTGGGGTCCCTTTCCTTGTTCCTACTGCTAATTCCCCAAGGGCTTGGGTGTGTCCAGGATAGTCTTCCAATCAGAATCCACACAACCTAAACTAATAGTAGTAGCAATAATGTAGAACACTCAACAAAACTTTACCATGCACCAGACACTGTGCTAAGAGCTTCACCTACATTATCTTTATAAATCCTAATGATCCCATCATGGAGGTGTTATTAATAACCCATTCAACAGATGAGTAAATTGAGACTCCAAGGTATGCCCCTGTCCAGCTTCACACAGCTATGAAGGGGAGGAACAGGGGTTCAAACCCAGACACAGTCTTAACGCAACCTAACATCTATCCATCCTCTACCCATCCATTATCTTGCTTATCCCTATTCCCCTGGCAACCCTATGCATTGTCTTCCTCTTTTACCGATGAGAAAAGTGAGTCTCCCAGACATTACATGACCTAATTACCAACTGGTAACTACTGGAGACAGGAACACAGCACTCGCTCTGGGCTGCACTCGTGCCATGATGCTATTCTGTGTAGGACCGTGCCCAGGCAAAAGCCTCTGGGAGGCTCCTTGCTTTCAGAGCTGTTCTGTATAAGCCCTGCCAGCATGGAAGATTCCAGAAAACCAGTCCATGCTGACCCCGCTCGGCCTTTCCCGCTAACTATGGAATTTCCTTATCAATAATAGCCTGGGAGGCGCATCCTGGGTAGATTTTGCTCCCCAGGGGGTGGTAGGCAGGGGTGTGCCATGACTGATGTTGACTAACAGCACAGATCAACATCCATCTCAGCAGCTATTCTGAGGCTCACTTTGGGCAGCAATGGGGTACAGGGAGGGAGAGCCCCAAGGCCTCCCCATAGGACTCTCAGTTCCTACAGAAGGCAAATCGGGTAATAGCCACGGCTTCCCAGATGAAACCCCAGGACACTGGTCTCAAGAATTCTGGACACCTAACTCTTCAGAGCCCCCAGGGCCAGCTGTGCAGTGTGCAGACTCCCCTGCCGACTCCCCTGAAATCCCACAGTCAGGCCACACTCAGTGCGGAGGTGGAGACAGAGACACTTCTCGGGAGGATGCAGTGTCACCTGGCATGGCTTCAGGAGTCAAGAGGAAGCTCAGGAGATCTGCCCCCGTGTACATATGCCCATGGGCAAATAAGAGTGGCCAGGAGCAAGATGGGCTCCTGGCAAGACCCCACCTCCATCTCCCCTGACCCAGCACAGAATGGGAGGCTCCTCTTACGTCACATGCTCCTAGGCTGGATACATTGGCAGCTCCTTAACAGGAGGGAGCCAGCTTGTGTCCCGGTGGTTCTCCGGACTTTCCCATCAGACTCGCAATACAGCGGCCTTGCACTACGCATAACCACCTCCAAGGCCAAGGCTGGGGCATAGTCCGAAAGCTGAGCTGACCTCAGATTCTGTATGGAGAGGGACTGAGCCCCTGCGAGGCCTCCATCTCCACCTGGGAGGGCTTCTCCACCTCCCTGTTCCCGGCACGATTCTGCCTCTCGCTTTCCTCTGCCTCTCACAGAGCTCCCGTGAGGGAGGCATGGCCGAGAGGGCGCTAAGGTCACCAGGTGCAGGTGCTGGGCATCTCCTTGAGGAAGGGTCCTTATGTCGAAGACCCCTTTCCTTGGGAGCATCTGAAACCGCTCCCTCTCCGCCCCCTCCCCTACATATCTTAGTTCTTGGCCGCATCTTTATTTTCATTTCCCCTATAAATGTAAACCCTGTAAAGCCCAGCCGCCTGGTCCTGCCTAGACATCTGTGGCATGTGAGCCAGCAGTGTATTCCAAGTAGTCTCCACTCTGTGTCTTTTTCCTTTGGAAGGCAATGTAAATCCTACACAAAGTCTCACAAACCTCCAAAGAAGGAACGTGTGTTCATAACACACAGCAACCTCTTTATGCCCCTCTGCCCCAACGCCCTCAGTATCTGCCATGAACTGCCCCCAAAGCCTCTTCCCGCCTTCGCCAGACTCCCCCAATTTTTGTCCCATCTCAGTCCAGCTCCCTCATCTCTCTTCCATCTTCTTGCATCTTCCAGATGGATTCTTCTGGCTTCCAGCTGTATCTCTGCACTTCCTTCTCTTCCCAGCATTAATCAAGGCAACCAGCCTGGGTGACTGTTTCTGCCCGGACTCATTATCTCAGCCCTGCACAAGGCCCAGCGATCAACCTGATGAAAACAGAGCCCCCTGGGCAGCCTGGGGAGGGAGGAACAGGTGTCGTGTCACATGGTAATATATTTCCCTGTCCCAGTCACAAGGCGTTAGTTCAGAGAGTATCTCACCCCAGTGCTGCTTCTAGGAGCACCTGGTAAAGAATATGGTGAATGAGAAAACAACTTCCCATGTCTTTTCATGGCTTAAGAAGCAGTTTCCCTTATAGATTGTCTCATCTAGTCCTTCCAACAAACCTGTGAGGTGACCTTTATGCTCATCCCATTTTTATGGAGGAGAAGATTCAGAATCAGATAAATAGAATGTTTTGCCAAAGACAGAGCCAGAAGGAAACCTAAAACAATTCTGGTACATAGCTATTGCATAAATGGATGCACGCATTCATGAATGGATGGATGAGTAGACAGATAAATAAATGACTCCAAAACCCTTACTTATTTTGCCACATCACATCAACCCCAAGACAAATGCTACTTCTAAATCTTTCCTAAAGACTTCTCTGGGGGCACATGGGTGGCTCAAATCATGTCCTCATCATGTTCTGGGATCGAGTCCCACATCGGGCTCCCTGCATGGAGCCTGCTTCTCCCTCTGCTTGTGTCTCTGTCTCTCTCTGTGTGTCTCTCATGAATAAATAAAATCTTTAAAAAAAAAAAAAGACTTCTCTGAATTTCCTTCTCACACCATTGCTTCCCTTGCTAAGATGGCAGAACTGGATTGAAGGTGATTCCCTGACAGTATCAGAAACTATTTTGACAATGGCACTAGATTCACCAGAGGTCCAATAACAGATCCCGCCTGGACCTCAGTCCCTAGAACCCTCTTCTCCCCACAACCAATGCCATTTAGCAACCCGTTCCTGCTATTGGCCAGACACAGAATGAGGACTGAGCCTCAGCAAAATGGATTCAAGCTCTTAACACTCAAGAGTGGAGTTCCCAGACCCACACCATCAGCGTCACCTGAAAGCTTGTTAGAAATGCAGAATCCCTGACTGATGAATGGATAAAGATGTGAGATGATAGATAGATAGATAGATAGATAGATAGATAGATAGATAGATAGATGATAATTAGCTAAGCTAAAGAAGTCAGCCAGAGAAAGGTAAAAAACCATGTGATTTCACTCATGAAATTTGGGAAACAAAACAGATGAACATGTGGGAAGAGGGCGAAAAAGGAGAGAAGGGGAGGCAAACCATAAAAGATTCCTAATGATAGAGAATAAACTGAGGGTTGATAGAGGGATAGGGTGGAAGATTGGACAGATGGTTGATGGGTATTCTGGAGGGAACTTGTTATCATGAGCACTGGGTGTTACATGCAAGCAATAAATCACTAAATTCTACTCCTGAAACCAATATTACACTATATGTTAACTACCTAGAATTTAAATAAAAATTTGGAAGAAAAAGAAAAAATAAAAATTCTTTAAAAATATAGGAAATCACTTTAAAAAAAAAAAGGAAATGCAGAATCCCAGGCCCCTCTCTAGATTGACTGAATCCAAATCTGCATTTTGACAAGATGCCCAGAGGACACACAGGAGTGACAGAAGCCTCAAGCCTTCTCTAAGGATACAGCTTGTGGTCCCCCATGCTCCTAGCCTGATCCTTCCCATGTGTTTTACATCTGAAATTAGAGTTTTTCTTGCCTCCAAGAGGGATTCCTACCTACATCCCACTGTTGATAACTCTATCCTTTGTTACTAGCATTGTTCCCTATGACTAAATGTTTTGGGAGGGGACCCTTGCCTACTGGCCCCAGGCTCTCCACTGGGAGCCCCGGTCTTAAATCTTGCAGTCTTGTCAGAACAGAAAGTATGATCCTGTATGTCTATAGATAACAGATAGTTTCTGGAACTAGAAAGGCATAGGTTTGAATCATGAATCTACTATTTAACTTGAAATAAATTGCAAACTCTCCAAGTTCTACCTGTGAAATGAAAGAAACCTCCAATGCAGCACTTTTAGGAGTATTTCATGAATCACAGAATAAAAAGCCATTGACTCAAGACACGTGTTCAGTAATGTTAGTTCTACTTCCATGGCCCTCCATAGACAGCTGTGTCAAACCTACAGACAAACCCTCATGATCCTGACATTGTAAATCAGTGATCACTTCCCTTAATTTGTTAGGATGCTCCCAGCCACAGGTAATAAAAGCCCCGACTGAGGGGCTTCCTGGGTGGCTCAGCAGTTTAGTGTCTGCCATCTGCCCAGGGCATTATCCTGGAGTCCCGGGATCGAGCCCCACATCGGGCTCCCTGCATGAAGTCTGCCTCTCTCTGTGTCTCTCATGAATAAATCAATAAAAACTTTTTTTTAAAAAAAAGCCCTGACTTAAAGTGGCTCAGATGATAAGGAATTTATCATCTCCCATAACAAGAAATCCAAAAAAAGTCCAAGAGTAGTAAATTCAATGGTTCAACACCATCCTCACGGCTCCAGGTGCTTTGCTTGCTTTCTATTCTGCGATGTTTAACATGCCTTATAGGCCCAATAAGGCTGCAGCACTTCCAGGCATCACACAACACATTCAGATAAAAAGGAGTTTCCTACCATGTATCCTTTTTTTTTTCTTTTTTTTTTTTATTTATTTATGATAGTCACACAGAGAGAAAGAGAGAGAGGCAGAGACACAGGCAGAGGGAGAAGCAGGCTCCATGCAGGGAGCCCGACGTGGGATTCGATCCCGGGTCTCCAGGATCGCGCCCTGGGCCAAAGGCAGGCGCCAAACCGCTGCGCCACCCAGGGATCCCCCATGTATCCTTTTTTATTTTTATCTTTTTAGCTTTCCAGAGCAACAAACAACTGACTTGCTGTCAGTCCCCTGGGCCACGATTGGACCATACACCAATGACTAAACTGTTCACTGGTCAGGCCAATCATGATCTCCTCCCTGGGGCTGAGAAATGGCCCAGCATCGAATAAAGCACATAGTTTCTCCGAGCAAGGAAACAAGGTAGGGGAAGCTTTTGGCTGATCAATTAACAGTGTCACACCTCTGCTTCCCAGGATGGGCCTTCGCACAACAGTCTGTGGCACTAAGGCACCACCCAAGCCAATGGCCATATTCTCAATATCCCCATTCTGCCTGTAGCACTGGTTCTCAAATTTACATGCATCTTGGAATTGCCTGGCTCTCCATCCTAGAGATTCTGAGCCTGGGGATTATTTAAATCTCCTGAGATGAGCTGATGTTTGAGAACCACTTATCTATACCAGCAGTTCCCAACTTTTAAGGTACATCAGAAATTTCCCCAGAGTTTCTGATTCTGGACATCTGGGGCAGGGACTGAGGGGGTTTACATTTCTAGCAAGTTCACAGGGAATACCAATGGTGCTGATCCAAGGACCACTGTTGGAGAACCACTGGTCTATTTTAGTGCTTCTTAAACTTCAATGTACATATGACTCACTTGGAGAATCTTGTTAAAATGCAGATGCAGGTCCAGGGGCCCAGAAGTTAGATTTCCAACAAGATCCCAGGCGATGCTTGCAGCCCAAGCTACATAGCAGGGTGGAGAGCAGAGTTTAGCAAACCAGGGCCTGCAGGCCAAATCCAGGCCACTGCCTGTTTTTTCTAAATAAAGTTTTATTAGAACACCACTTCACTCATTTATTTACACATTATCTATGGCTGTTTTTGCAGCATCAGAGTTGAGTGTTTGCAATAGAGACCACGTGGCCTGCAAAGTCAAAATATTCACTATCTGGTCCTTTACCAAAAAAGTTTGCAGACTCTGGTCTAGAAATGATCACTGGTTTTCGAATTTGGCTGTATATTGGAATCACCTGGAGTCTTACAAGCTACTGATTCTACTCCTAGAGACTCCAATGTAACTGGTATGGGGTTTAGCCTGAACATCCAAATTTTTATAAACTTGCCAAATGATTCTACCAGGCATTTGAGAATTGCTGGTCTCCTGGACATCCTCCCAGCCCCTACAGCTGTGCCAGACCTTACATCCAGTACACACTTTATTTTAGCAGGGCTCTGCTTCCAGACTTCTGGTTTATCAGCTGCTCTAATTAAACAAGACAGGCCAGCTAGGTCCTGAGCTGTGCCCCTCCCCAGGGGAGCATTCTGGAGGAGTTTCCACTCATTTGGATATGTAAGGTTTGGCACACTCATTCACAATACATAAACGGACATTCCTATCTCTTCCCAGCTAAACCTCATCTAGATTGAATTTGCTAAAAAGTCCATCTGCCCCCCGCCCCCATCCTATTGAGAGAGTCACCATTGTCTCTGAACCATGGCATGAAGCCACATACCAGATGTGCTCCTAAAAAAATGTGCATTGTACTTCTTGGAAAGAAAGAAAATAATTTCTGGCCATCGGAAGTGGGTTTTCAGGCCTCTATTTCCAAATGCAGTGCATAGGCCCTTGCCAATGGATCCCAATTAAGTCCCCAGGAGTGCCCAGGTAAAACACTTGCAGAGTCCTTTAGAAACCTCAAACCCTGGCTTTAGAAGAATTGTTATTTAAGAAGTCCTATGAGCACTGCTAGCAAGTCAAAAATTAAAAACAGTTCCGTCATATCATTACACATTTGTACAAATTCATAAAACACCAGAAGTGGACCCTAATGTAAACTATGGACTTTGGGGTGAGTATGGTGTTTCAGCATAGATTCATCAGTCACATAAGTGCATCACTGTGGTGGGGGGATGCTGATAATGGGGGAGACTGAGAGGGCAAGGGATGTATGGGAAATTTCTGTACCTTCCTTTAAAACTCCTCTCATAAATAAAGAGTCCCACCACTTCTGAACATACTCTTGTGCTTGGGGACTTCAAGAGGTATTGGGTGGATATATATTACTTTATCTAGAGAACCACATTCCCCTTACTCTGGAGTCAATAACTACCTTCAGGATGATGTTTTAACTCTACCAACCGTGGGAGCTGCCATCTTCCTCAGACTCTGTGCTCCTGGCCACTGGTGACAGGCTCAGGAAGAAGCCCTGACTCCATGTGGGCCAGTTGTGGGATTCCCATCACCCTGGCTTCAAGGGGTTGGCCTAGAGCCAGGCTTCTCACTCACTCTAGGCCAATCAGAGCCCTTCCCTGGGATATCGGGGCAGAGAGAATGAACCTCAGTTCCTCTCTCGTGGGGAATGTGAGCTATGTGAGGAAAGGAGTGTCAGCACATTTCCCAGTATGGGAACAAAGCCAGCCTGAAAGAATAAAGCCAACATCCAAAGAAAGCAAAAATGGGATGGGGAGAGAATCCTTGCAACATTCAAGACCCCATTCCTATTGTCTCTGAAACACAGCTGTGTCCCTCCTCATGATCATTTGAGTCCAAACACCCCCTTTTTGCTTGAAGTAGTTTTAATTTGGTTTCTGTTACATGTAACTGACTACCGTAGGGAAACTTCACCAGGCAAAGCATCTTGGTAGGGGGCTACTATAAACCGGAGTCCCTCAACTGGACCCAAGAGATGGCACCTCTTGGGTGGGGCTCCGAGCAAAGAATATAAGGGGCGCAAAGTTCTCTTGATACAATAGGAAGGAGGGAGAGCACATGTATTGGCTATGTTTCTACAGTAATAAAGCTGCACAATTAACTTCAATACTCAGAATCCTAAAACAAGCACTTATTTTTTGTAATCCAGACATTCTACTGAGGTGGACTGGATCATTTTCAGTTCTTCACTCCCTCTCTGTACTAGAAATGCATGCCCTTTGCCATGTGATTCTCCAGCATCTCCCACTAGATGTCTTCCCTCTCTTGATGTTGGGTTTGATCACATGACTTGTCTCAGGCAGAGGGACGGGAGGAGACGTGAAGTGCACAGAGACTTCAAATGGTCTTGCATCATGTGGCATGGCTTGGTTTCTTGTGCTCCATCACTGCCCTGGGAAGAGCATGTCCTCCGTAGATGCTGGTCTCAGAACAAAGTCATGTGGAGCAACCCGGAGCCAAGCACAGCCAAGCTCAGAAAAGCCCCGCAGAACCACAGCTGACTCACAGGACCAAATGTTTGGTGCTGCATGCCAGTGAGTCTGGAGCTGCTTCTTACCCAGCATCATTTCAGCAGACTCCTGACTAGCCAACAGAGTGACTGCAGTAGGAAGCACTTACTTACAGCACAGACACCGTGCTAGGCACTTAGCATGTGTCCTCTTACTCCACACAACAAGTCAGTGAGGTAGACACGATTATCCCCATTTTATGGACTAGGCAATGGAAGCTCATGGAATTTATTTTCCCAATTTAATAGTAATGATACTGACAGAACCAGAGTTTGACATGTACTGACCCAGTTGATTGTGATGCTCGGTCTCAACAACGCATGGGCATTTTTTTTTTCACTTGAGTTAGGAAAACAAACAAATACATGTTCCAAAGGGGCCCAGCCCTGATGGCTGGATTCTTGTTATCATCAGATCCATTACGATACAAGAGACAGGAGCCCAGTGGTGGCTGTTGCTGTCAGCCAGATGGAGAGAAAGTTCCCTCTAGTTCCTGCCAGGCTGAGGGAAGAGGCCTGGTGTACAGGTTCAGTGTGTGGAAAGATCAAACCTATCCTCTTGTTGGCGTGCAGTATAACTCTGGCCTGTCCAGGTGCCCTTCCTCCCTTCTCCTCTCAGTAAAACATCAGTTTTTCCAAGTGACAAAGTAGCCAGCTCAAGAGATAAACCACAATTGATTGGTCCAAACTCATGCAATCTTATTCCCCTTTGCCAGGTAGTAGATCCATGTATGGGTATTCAATGCAGTTCTGGAAATTAAGATGCTGAGGAGGGTCTACCAGGCGCTTCTAGGAAAGCTAGATCTCCCTGAAAAGTGAGGGACACCCTCTCCCTTACTGCCTCATCACTGGCAGGGAGGATGTGATGCTCAAAGCTGATGTGAGCATAGGAGACATCGCCCAACACACTGAGAATGGCAGAGCAGGAAGGCAGAAGGATCTGGGTCTGTGACCACAGCCCTGAGTTGTTGAAACAGCCCTGTAACTACCTAATTTCCCGTAACACAGACAATTAATCTCCTTATACTTTAAGCCACTGGTAGTTCGGCTTTCTATTATTAGCAGCCAAATGCATCTGTTAGTTATCTATTGCTGCATAAAATTAGCACAAACTTAAGCATTTAAAACAACACACACCATTTATTATCTCAGTTTCTGGAGGCCAAGAACCTAGACACAACACAGGTGGGTCTTATGCTTCAGGATCTCTCAAAAGGCTCCAGTCAAGGTATCCATTGGATCTGGGGTCTTGTCTGAAAGAACTCTGGTTGTTACACCTTTGGGGTCCTTGCTGACTGTTGGCTGGAAGCTGCCCTCAGTTCCTTGTCAAGAGAGCTGCTCCACAGAACAGCTCACAGCACAGCAGCTGCTGCATCAAAACCAGCAAGAGGGAATCGTTCAGTACAACAGAAGTCAGAATCTTCCAGAACATATTCACAGAGGTGACATCCCTTCACCTTTCCCATATTCCATTGGTTAGAGGCAGTCATACCTCTAACCTTCCACTCACGTGGAGGAATCACACATGGGCATGTGTGCCAGGAGGTGGGGATTATTACAGCCACCCTACAAGCCTGCCCATTAACACCCTTACTGATAACATTTATTGAGCAAAGTCTTCAGATTAAAATCATCCCACCAACTTTGCCTGGATCCCAGGTCAAACAACCCACCTCCTAAAAATACTTTCAAGGCACTTTGAATATTTTTAATATAAATTATATGTTAGGTGATATGACAAAAATAGTGTTAATTTTGTTGTGTGTTAAAGGCATTGTGATTATATAAGAAAAAGACCATTTTTTAGAAATACATAAAACAGTACTGGGATGTTGAAATGAAATTCCATGATGTCTGAAGCTTGCTTTCAAATATTTCAGACAGAAAATAGGGGAAAAAAAGAATAGAGTAAATGTGCAAAAACATGGTAATTGTTGAATCTGAGTGATGAATATATGAAAATTCATTGCAGTATATCTCAACTTTCAAGCATATTCCAATTTTTGAATGACTTTTTAAAATCTGGCCACCCTTTTCTTATCCCCTTAAAGCCAAGAACTCCACATGAAACACAGAAGATTGAGTGAAAGTGTGTTGAGACACAAGTGGTTCTGAGCCAATGATGGGGCTGTCCTGAAAGGTCCCTGCCTCCTTCTCCAGTGCGCTGCTCTCCTACCCACATGCCTTAGCACTGCCATCCAAAACCACATCTAGTTCCCCAGGCACATGATGCTTCTTTGTGCCCCGTCCAAATGTTTGCATTGTCTGCACCTTTACCTGGGGATTTCTTCCAATACCTTCCTCAACGCCATATCTGGTTCACCTCTAAAACTCAGCTCAAGTGTCAATTCTTCAGGGAGGAGTTCCCTGACCCCATCTGCTAAGAAGAATGGATCCTCCATCTCTGGAGCTCCCATTGTGCCTGATGCAGATGATTATTATACTATGTATCACAAGGTATTGCAATTATTTATCTTCAGGTCTGATTCCCTCACCAGACTGAGGTTCTTGAGAAAGAGGTTTTCCATTCTTCCCAGGATCTGTCGTGATTAACACAGAGCTTGGCACATGGTAAGTGCTAAATAAATGCTGGTTGAATAAACAAATGAACGGTTGAATGAACAGATAAATAAGTTAAAATATCTAGCACATAGCAACAATATCTATACACTCAAGTTCAATATATTGATCAGAGTGATGAGTCCCATAAAAGCTTCAGCTTACTGATTTCACAACCCACATAAGCCCTCCCCAGACAGCTGAGTCTCTGTTGGTCCAAATATGGGGAGCACTTCAAATCCCAATATTGAAAAGACTTTAGAGGGCACCTGGGTGGCTCAGTGGTTGAGCATCTGCCTTTGGCTCAGGGCATGATTCCAGGGTCCTGGGATCGAGTCCCACATCGAGCTTCCTACAGGGATCCTGCTTCTCCCTCTGCCTGTGTCTCTGACTCTCTCTGTGTGTCTCTCATGAGTAAAGAAAAGAAAAGAAAAAGGAAAAGGAAAAGGAAAAGAAAAAAAAAAAGACTAGAACACTGATGTTAAGACAAAGCACCAAGCGTAATTCCCTTTTGTGGCTCAGCAATAAACACCAAGAAACAGTTCCTAAAAAGATGCTGCAGAAATTGTCTTAAATTGGTCTTAGGGTAGCTTTGACAGCTGCCATTCTGGGCAGGCAGAACTCAGAATAAGACTTTGTGATAGGGGATCCCTGGGTGGCGCAGCGGTTTGGTGCCTGCCTTTGGCCCAGGGCGCGATCCTGGAGACCTGGGATCGAATCCCACATCAGGCTCCCGGTGCATGGTGCCTGCTTCTCCCTCTGCCTATGTCTCTGCCTCTCTCTCTCTCTCTGTGTGTGACTATCATAAATAAATAAAAATTTAAAAAAAAGGCTTTGTGATAGGAAGGTAAATTTGGGCTCAATATCAAGAATTTTCTTTAAAAGTTAGAATTGTTCAGTAGTGAGAGGCTGCCTCATATAATCAGGAGTTCCTCATCCATCCAAAAGTCAACAATTATTTATGGAGCACCTGCTGTTCCAGGTGGTTGGATTGCTACAGTGAACAGCATAGAAAGGTAACTATCTCTTTGAGACAATATGCTGTATAAGCCAAGGTAAAGCCATGTGATTCCAAAAGTACTACAGAGGGTGGGACCCCCTCAATCTAGGCCTCTAGGCATTGGACTAGATGATCTCTAAAGTCCCTTCTGAATCTAAGATCTGTTTTTCTTGCCCTAATGGTCCTTTACAAGTTACTGATTTCATGTAGGACAAGCAACTTTTAGGAATCTTCTAGGGAGGGTGTAGATGATACTAGATATCCATTATCAAAGAGTGTAAATGTAATCATATCTCAACAAAACTGACTTGGAAAGGAATGTAAACTTGAGGAAGCAAGATCTTCAGGTATCTGGTGTGCTGTTGTATTCAGAGAGCTTGGTACATAAGAGACTCAATACAAATTTGAATAAATGAGTTATTGAAGTGGATTGTAGGGGACAAAACCAAGAGGGACATTATAGCTCAGCAGATGGGGTAGAGGGATGTTGTGTGTGAGAGAGATATGAAAAGTACAAAAAATAACAGTAAAGGAGCTTCAAAAAGTCTTGCTGTGCCTTTCAATGTACATTCCCTTTGTCATTTTCACAAGGGGATTGCAATAAAAAAGTAATTACCTTTTCAGTTACTTTTGGATTCTGGACTGATAGTTCTTTGCATGAGATTCATGTTGAGACTAGACACAAGGTGGCCTACAATTTATATAAGTTATGATTTTTTTTAACATTGTAGGAAACCCTAACATCAGTCCATCGGCAATGGTACCTTCAAAACACACTTGTCTTGCCAAGATGATTATTCCATAGAATTAGCTTGCCATATTGTAACCCCGAGCTGCTGAGGGCATTCCTGAGGTTCACTGATCTACAATCAGCTTGTTATCCGGTCCTGTTAGCTTGTGCAGTCTTCTTTTTTGTGTTTCATTCATGTCACTGCTGAGGAAGGAGGCCAGATGCACCAATGAGAGAGGACCAATGAGAAGGTCTACTGCACAGTTTTTTTTTTTAGTTTTTTTTAAGATTTTATTTATTTATTCATGATAGACATCGAGAGAGAGAGAGAGAGAGAAGCAGAGACACAGGCAGAGGGAGAAGCGGGCTCCATGCAGGGAGCCCAACGCGGGACCCGATCCCGGGACTCCAGGATCGCGCCCTGGGCCAAAGGCAGGCGCCAAACCGCTGCGCCACCCAGGGATCCACATTTTTTGAGTTTTTTTTTTTTTAAGATTTATTTGGGATCCCTGGGTGGCGCAGCGGTTTGGCGCCTGCCTTTGGCCCAGGGCGCGATCCTGGAGACCCAGGATCAAATCCCATGTCGGGCTCCCGGTGCATGGACACTGCTTCTCCCTCTGCCTATGTCTCTGCCCCCCCTTCTCTCTCTCTCTCTGTGTGTGTGACTATCATAAATAAGTAAAAATTAAAAAAAAGATTTCTTTATTTGAGAGAGAACACAAGAAGTTAGAGAGGCAGAGGGAGAAAGAGAAGCAGACACCCCACTGAACAAGGATCCCAATGTGGGACTTAATCCCAAGACCCTAGGATTATGACCTGAGCAGAAGGCAGATGCTTAACCAACTGAGCCCCTCAGGTGCCCCTGTTGTGTAGTTTTGATTGGTCAGTGACAGGTGTGGCATCTGGTAATGCCAAAGGCCCAATCGCTCTTGCAGCGTGGGTTGTCCGAAGCAGCAGGAGTGGAAATCTCAGACTGATTGGCAACCAGAGTTAAAACCGCTGCACACACCTGAGTATTGACTTTTCCTGTGGGGCAGTGAGCCATTGGATTGGACAACCTCTCCATGGGTGGGCACCAAAATTCTCTGTTTTTTTCATTGCGTCTCCCTGCTGTCAGGAGCCACATCCTACTCCATCACTGCACTGAATAACCATAGCCTTCAACACCTTCTATCTCTCCAACACAAAGCTTTACCTGAATTAATCCAGATAAAAGTCCCCAGAGGGACACCTGGGTGGCTCAGCCACTGAGCATCTGCCTTCGGCTCAGGGCCTGATCCCAGGGTCCAGGATTGGGTCCTATATTGGGCTCCTTGAGGGGAGCTGGCTTCTCCCTCTGCCTATATCTCTGCCTTTCTCTGTTTCTCTCATGAATAAATAAATAAAATCTTTTTAAAAAAAAAAAGTCCCCAGAGTTAGCCAAATATTATTGACCAAATATGACTGATCCCAAGGTTATGCAGTAAGTAGGGAAACAGGAGCCTTAGATTGCATTCCAACCACACTGTTTGGACCGAATGTTTGTGTGCCTCCAAAATCACATGTTAAAGCCTTACACCCCAATGTGACTATATTTGGAGATGGGGCTTTGGGAGAGGTAATTAAAGTTAAATGAGGCCATAAGGGTGACACCCTCATCAAATAGGACTAGTGTCCTTATAAGAGGAAGAGCCACAGAGATCTCTCTCTGTCTCTCTCTCTCTCCACACCCACACAAAGAAAGGACCACGTGAGGACACAGAGAGGAAGTGGCCATCTGCAAGCCAGGAAGAGAGCTGTCACCAGAAACTGAATCAGCTGGAACCCTGATCATGGACTTCTAGCTAGAAGAACTGTGAGAAATGTGAGAAAATAAATGTCTGTTGTTGAAACCATCAGTCTGTGGCACTTTGTTCTGGAAGTCTGAGCAGACTCCTACAAACACCAGCACCTTCCCCTAACTCAGTCCCTTCCCTGGCATAGATGTGCCAGTAACATCAAATCTCTGGAGATGCATCATTTCCTCCATCAAAACCTTCCTGACTGGGGGTGCCTGGGTGACTCAGCCCATTAGGCATCTTCTTTGGGCTCAGGTCATGACCCCAGGGTCCTGGGGTCCTCGGGTCCTGGGATGGAGCCCTGTTTAGCAGGGAGTCTGCTTCTCGCTCTGCCTCTGCCACCGCCCCCCTCCCATGCACACTCTCCTTCTCTCTCAAATAAATAAATAAATCTTTAAAAAAAGAAAAAAGAAAGAAGAAAAAAGAAAACCTTCCTGATCCTCCTTATACGGGGCCCTGTATGGGTGTCAGCACCTATGATAGCAACAACCATTTACTGAGCACATACTACATGTACTGAGCATATACTATACTCAGGCACCACGCTATGCATCTGTCACTTACTCCACCCATCCACTCTTCAGGAGGCACAATTTCTTTTTTCTTTTTTTCTAAAGATTTCTATTTATTTTTTCATGAGAGACACACAGAGAGAGGCAGAGACACAGGCAGAGGGAGAAGCAGAATCCCTGTGGGGAGCCCAATGTGGGACTCAATTCCAGGACCCTGGAATCATGCCCTGAGCCAAAGGCAGACACCCAACCACTGAGCCACCCAGGTGCCCCAGGAGGAACAATTTCTATCCCCATATTAGAGATGAATAAACTGAAGTTGGGCATCTTGCCCAAGTAGGTGGCAAGGCCCAGATTCAAATGTTAGTAGTCTGACTCCAGAGCCCCGGACCCTGCCCACTCTCATAGCAGCGGACACTCTATTATTTACCGGACCTGTTTGTGCCTCTGTCTCCCCCTGCAGACTGTGAGCTCTTCTGTGCTGGGGTCTGGTCGGGTTCCATCTCTGTGTTTCTGCACCTCCAACGCTTGGCATGCAGCCTGGTGCACCCTGGGTCTCACAAAGGCTTGGTGAATGAACAAACGAATGAATGAACGAATGAATCCCTCAACATCACACTGGTAGCCAGCTGGCAGTGATGGGGAAATCTGCAGTCCCCTCGGCTGTGGTTATTAACAACGCATCCCAGTGTGGGATAATGGAAGTTACAGCGCGTGCCGACCGTCCACACAGCCTCCTTGTCTCCACGCATGCACATCTGAGTGAACAGATAACTCACATGGAGATTTACTTAAAAGGCATTTAACTCAGCTCACACGTCTGCCGACCAAGCCTATTACTTGCAGAAATCTATTCCATGCATTACCATTTTGATTTCCAGCGCAGAGAGACAGTGGTGGGTTGGTAGGATTTTTTTTCCTCTTGCCAGTTGAGTTACTGTCTGCTTTTGTGGAATAAATTGCTATAAATTGAGTTACCAGCACTCTAAAATGGGGAAATATATTCTCGATGCTATATGGGCAGCTGACAACATTATGGAAATACACAAAGCGTGTGTCCAAGTTTACCCGAACGGTGGCAAGCTGTGATGGATGGTGGGAGGATGGCAGGGTGACAGGGTGGCCTCAGGCACAGACACTAGCTGCCTGCCCTCCCTCCCCAGGCAACTGGGAAAGCCTCTTCAAAGGGAGTCTTAGCGGAGAAACTCCAAGAGGATTAAAGCCACAAGGATAAAGGAGGGGGCTGATGGAAAAAAGAAAAGAAAAGAAAAGAAATCAGCTTAGGAAACAAAATAAAACCAGCCAGGAAGGATGGTACTGGGGACACTGTTGTTCCCCTCCTACTCCCTCGGGGGCTCTTCCCAGTCCTGTGCCCACCTCCCAGCCTCTCACTGCTTTGCTCCTAAAGGCTGAAGCTGCAAACTCTCTTTGGAAGCCTGCCCCAGGGGCTACTGGAGCAGCTTTGCAGCTTTGCTGGGGGTCCCCTCAGGGGCAGCTCTTAGCCAGTGATAGTCTGTGTGAGACTACGAAAGCCCAGCAACCTTGCTGAGAGTGGGGACAGGCTCTGAGGTCTAAAAGACACACCTGGGATCCCTGGGTGGCGCAGCAGTTTAGCGCCTGCCTTTGGCCCAGGGCGCAATCCTGGAGACCCGGGATCGAATCCCACGTCGGGCTCCCGGTGCATGGAGCCTGCTTCTCCCTCTGCCTGTGTCTCTGCCTCTCTCTCTCTCTCTGTGACTATCATAAATAAATAAATAAATTTAAAAAAATAAAAATAAAAATAAAAAAAATAAAAGACACACCTGAGCCTCTCACGGAATCAGGCTGACCTACAGTCGAGAGTTAGCTTGGCTTCTTTCCCTTCCCCCTCCTCGCCCAATTTGCTTACAGGTTTTTCCTGGGAGCACCAACTTCATAAAGCATTTGGACACGAATGTTCATTTCAGGGTCACCCTCTGGGAAGGACACAGGTGTGCAGTCAGAAAACCTCTGTCAACCAAGTGGGTTGTGGGAGTGGGCTGTGGAAAATCCAGGAGCTGATGGGCCAGCAAGTATCCAGGGAAATAGGACAGGAGCTGAGGACAGCAGGAGGGTCTCCAGAAGATTCCTACGGTGCCTGGCACAGAAAGTCAGCTCCAACCTGCCAGACCCATGTTCAGGAAGTCATAGGATGACATTACCAGACAAGTAAGAACTTTCCTGATCCATCCCCTTCCCCTTTCCCCCGCAACCGCCTTCCCCAGTGCTCCAGAACCCCAGAGGGATCAGAAATAGCAGCTTTCAGTGGAAAAGAGAGAAAAACTATCACCCTTTCTAAAGCCAGCACCCTGCTGCCATTGCCCCTCACTGGAGAGAAAGGCACACTACTTGGCAAGACACCAAAGTCCCCACTGATAGATTGGACATTCTGACTTCTGAATATAGGTCTGTTTTGCACCTTAAAGTGACCATAGAACTTTCTCTTCCCTCAGCTGACCAGTACAGCCACTCGGACCACCTGAGTTTCCAACTAGGACCAGAGAGGAGACAGCTCTCCATGAGCCAGAATTAGAGGGACGAGGGACGGGGGTGGGGGTGGGGGGTGGAGACAACCATAAAGTGGCTTTGAGGATTATACCTCACAGGTCCTGGATGTCAACATACAAGTTACACACCTAATAAACATTTGCCATTAGCATGATTACTACCATTTATATTGCAACTAGATATAGGGGTTTCTTATGCCGCTGAGACAGGCGGTCATCAGCAGGAATGCCCTGGTGAGGATGGAAACAGAAAGCTCAGTCAGGAGGCGGCCGCCATAAGGGATGACCTGGCAGACGCTGGGACCAGCCACCCAAAGCCATCTGTACCCTTCTACCCCTGCCGCCCTCTACTTTGAGGCTGTAAAGTGAAACACTCACCTACCCAGACTCCTTTGCAATGAGGGGAACTCATGTGACACTGTTCTAGCCAAAAAGATACAGACAGGAGACCCTAGGGAGGGGTTTTTCCCCAATAAAAAGACAAAGGTTCTCAATTAGTTATAGCCCGGAAGGTGGAAGCGATACTCAGAGAAGCAGCAGCTATCTTGTGACTGTGAGGTCTGAGGACGGTGGAGCCAAAGTCCCTGCTGACGTCGCAGGGCTTCTGCCTCACTTCTGGCCTGCTTGCCCCACACTTTTTGCACATGATAAATAAACACCCTTTGCCTTTTTAGGCCGCCAGAGCAGAGCTGTCTGGTCCTCGTTCCTCACCAATATGGATGAGGAGGGCTGACCTAGAGAGGCTATGGAGTGACAGGGAAGAATGTGGGGACACTTAGGAGGTACAACTGATGAGACTTGGTGTCTGATTGGATATGAGAGGAGGGAATTAGGGATGAAGAGTGTATTTCCCAAAATAAGGAATAGAAGAGTTGAAACTGGGGCCCCTGGGTGGCTCAGTGGTTGAGCGTTTGACTCTTGTGTTCAGCTCAGGTCGTGACCCCCGGTGTGGTGGGATCAAGCCCCGGGTCCGGCTCAGTGCTCAATGCAGAGTCTGCTTGAGATTCTCTCTCTCTCCCTGTGCCCCTTCTCCTCTTCCACCCCAGCCAATACAGGAAAGCCTCTCACAAAGGTTAGAGCTCTGTCAGTTTGGGTTCCATAAACAAGAGGTTTATGTGTGAGATGACCCAGAAAACACCAGCACGGGAGTTAAAAGCAAAAGGAGGGAGGCAGTGACAAGGGTGTGGTTGTTGGGCAAGCGGCCCGTTGGGCAGGGGGAAGTCCTCCCTGCTGCAGAGCACTGGGGGCCGGGAGGAAAAGCAGTCCCAGAGCCACCGCCCGAAGGGACAAAGGAACCACCAGCACTCATCAGTCCTGGGATGGGGCTGCTGCTGGCGGCTGACTGTCCACACTTCCTGCTGCCACCCCTGCCGAGGGGCTCAGGGCTGCCCGAGAAAGCAGCTGGTGAGCACTTTGGTAGAGTCAAGAAAGGCAAGGCACCCCAGCCATGTTCCCAGCTACCTGAAACGAAGGAAACCAAGTCTGTGCCAATGCCACAGACTTTCTGACCTCCCATCCAGGTCTAACCGAAGAGGGAAGAGCAGAATTGGAGAAAGTGTGGAGGGGCAGGAAGCAGGGAGCCCCACTGCCAGCAATGGGTTGAGGGTGGTCAGAGGGCAGGATAATGAGCACACGTCTGCATGGGGGTCCTTTGCTCTCAACCTTCCCCATCCCCTTTCTAGGGCAGGTCCCTGGGGTTGCAGATCCACCTGAACCGGAGAGAACATGGAACTGCATCCTATTCTCGGATGCAAATAACCAAAGAGCTTCGGGACCTGCCTGCGGTGTTGTCAGAGGTGTACTGTGTACCCCACCTGGTTGACAAGGCCTGGTACATCTGTTTGACAACCAGTGACTGAGTACAGACGCAATGTCAGGTGCTTCTCCCAGGTGAGCTTATGTAATCCTCCTTGCAACCTTCCATGGAAGGTATTACATCCCCACGGCAAAGCCAAGAGCCATGAGGCCTAGAGAAGTAACACAGTTTGCCCAGGATTATACAAGTAATACATGGCAGGGTCTAAACTCAAACCCAGGTGAGATTGTCTGGCTTGCAGATTAATTTTGGATGCCTTGTTCATGGACTGGTAGGTGGATAAACAAATTGCGGTACACCCACACAAGAGAATTCTACTCAGTAATACCAAAGGAAAGGACTACTGATGTATCAGAATGTGGGTGAATCTTGAAAACATGGCAAGTGAAAATAAGCCACACACAAAAGAGGTGAGGGAGGCAAGAGGACATGAGGAAATTTCAGGGGATGATTAAAAAAAGATGTTCTGTATCATTACCATTTGTCCACACTTAAAATTGCCCGCTTGAAATGGTCAACCACATCGTATATACATCATACTTCGATAAAGCTGATAAAATGTTTGACCGCCCTGAGTTGAAGGCAGCAGAGTATGATGATGAAGATGGGTCTGGAGCCCAGCGGAAGCACCTGGGCTGCAGAGAGATTTGTAGGTCACCCAGACGTCTATGGTAGACACCCAGGGAGTGGAGGGTTACCCAGGGAGGGTGTACAAAAAAAGGGAGGGTGCAAGCCTGCAGAACTGCAAGATGTAGGGACAAGCTCAGGAAGGAGATTGCAAAAGAACCATCAGAGCAGTGGAACTGAAATCAAAAATGAGGTCCAAGAAGTGAGCAGAGGGCCATTCTATATAGGTCCTTGACATCTCCCCGGCCACTGTGACCCTGGCAGCCTGGGTTGCAGACTGGAAGAAAAAGCCAGGGGTAACAGCGAGGAGGATCAAGGAGGAAGGGAGCAGAGTCCTCCCTGGTGCTTCACGGATAGTAGAGGAATGGTTGACTCACCCCCTCCCTCCACCTGCCCGCTGCATTCACCCAGTGTTATCCCTGATTTCTCAGACACAGAAACCCAAAACACCACACCTATGAGGACTCAAGACCTCCCCCAAAGCTGGCAGCTGAGCCAAGAAGGCTCTGGCCACGCTACGCATGGGCCGGAAGGGACAGCAGAAACGGCGGCAGGAGGGAATCAAAGGAAAGGTGGCAGAGCAGAGAAAGAAGAGAGGACACGGAGAGAATCTAGAGTAAACATCTGGCTGGAAGGAGACTTAGAGATTAAGTCTATCCAACATCCCCCTACCTGGCAACCTGAGCAATCTACTGTCTGTGCAGCTCAAGAGCATCAAGCGTCCAGGCTCCGTACCCTGAGCTACTAAAGTATTTGCACCAACCAGAAGAATATAGATTTAGGGAAGCTCATTCAGAGAGCCCTCTTAGGGAAAAATAGTCCGTTATGAATGCAAAATTGGGTACAAAAGTAGAAGGGGTCTGTGCAAGTGAAGGACCCTGAAACTTCAGCTTGATTCCTCCTCTGACCACAGCATAGGTCCGGGAAAATCACTTCTAAACTGGGCCGGCAGCACCCTCTAGGGGCCACATGGAGGAAGGCCTCAAGGAGCCCTGGGCCCGACTGACAGTGCACCTGCCGGGCACAAAGCCAGGAGGGTCAGTTCCGCCATCAGCTTCCTCCAGGATCCTCTGCAGCCTGCAGCCCCACCCTCCACCCCCAGAGCTGTAGAATCATTATCAGAGGCTCAGAGATCAGCATCTAGATGTACAGCTACTTGTACTTTGATTTGAAGCAAGTAACCACCCTTCTGAGCTTCGGTTTCTTTTCCCGCAATTAAGATGTATCTAAATACGATTAAGTGTCTACTTCAAGGGTGGTTCTAAGAATCCATACGGTGACCCACATGTAAGTGCTTTCTAATACAAAGGGCATTTTGATATGTAAATTATTTTTTAAGGATAATGTACTGACATTGGCATATTTTTCTGCCTCTGAATCAACTCTTCTGAAGAAATCACCTGCGCTATGTACTCAGGAAAACCCACCCAAGGCCCCAGTTCCACTGTGCAGGGTAGAAAGGGTGTGTGTCCACATCACCCACCACTCTGCAGACCCCAGGAGAGTGAGGGGGAGTGTACTCACCTCCAGAGTACCCACTCCCACCCCAGCATTTCTCTGTCTCCCAAGCCATCACAGGCTTTAAGAAAGAAAGAAAAAAAAAAAGGCCACCATGTGAATGGATGCCTGGAGGGCCCTTACGCAATGTGAGGTAGATGCGGCTAAGGGAGAATTTTCTTTTTTGACATATTTTGACATAATTCCAGATTGAGAAAAAGGTTTCAAGAATAGCACAAAGAATTCTCGAGTGCCCTTCCCTCAAATTCCCCACATGTGCACTTGTATCACACATGCCTTCTCCCTCTCTTCGTTCATCCCTCTTGATAGTTGGGTGTCTGTGTCATCTCCGAACTATCTGGAGAAAGTTGCAAGTGTGATGCTCCTTTGCCCTCAAGTCTTCAGTGCATGTTTTTCAACAAAGACATTCTCTTACACAGCCGCAGCCCAATGATCACAGACAATTCACATAAATGCAATGCTACCATCCACTGCAGGAACCTTATTTGGGTGTCACCAATTGCCCCAAAAAACTCATCTTTGCAAAAAAAAAAATCCAGGATTATTATTGTGCTCATTTGCTATCTCTGTTAACCTGCAATAATTCCTTACTCATCTCTGTGTGTGTCTGTATGTATACATGCATGCTTCATGACATTTGTTAAGACTATTTTTAGAGCAGATTTAGGTTTACAACAAAATTGAGAGGGAGGTACAGATTTCTCACATATCCCCTGGTACGGACATTTTTTAAGAGTACAGGCCAGTCACATTGAATAATGTCCTTCGTTTCGAGTTTGTCTGATGTTTGCTCACAATTAGATTCTGGTTATGCATCTTTGGTAAGAACACCAAAAATGTATCCTGCCATCAATTTATCGTGTGACCTTAGATATATCACTTAACCTTTCTGAATGTCACTTTCATCTGAGAAACCAACAGGATGAGACCAGCCAGGTACCAAAAGGAGTTCTTACGGGAATCAGACATATATCTGGAGCTACCAAGCAGACAGACTGGTATCTATGAGCATGATCTTCAGATTCCTGGGTGGCTTGGGGAATGGGCAAATATGTACACACCATGCTGAGTTCTCTTATGCTGGATTTAACCAGGAAATTGCAGCTTTGAGGATATTTTGGAAGAATGAAATTCAAGAGGTAATTAAGATTATTTCAGGTCCAGATGAAGGGGGCAACACTGTTTCCATCACCTAGGATCAACTTTGATAAGCCATCTCATGGAGGGGAGGAGTGGAGCAGAGAGAGAGATAGAAGCCCGCAAATCAAGTAGAACAGACCTTAGGAAGTCAAAGGTAGAAAAAATACAGAAATCCATTCATCCACTTGGAAAGAAACTTGGCAATCTCCGGCAAAGGTAAATGTATGCCCTAGGATACATTTCCATTCCCAGGAGTCTCCTCAAGGAAATGCTCACATAATAATGCACAAGGGACTCGAACAAGATTATTGTGCTACTGCTTATCATAATCATTTAATTGGATCAATGTAAATGCCCGTAGTGATGACAATGAATAAATCAAATCTGGCACCCTGCAAAAACAGAGTACTCTACAGCTGTGAAAATTAACTACCTGGATGTACCTGCACCAAGGTAGGCTGAGAGCAAAGATAATTGTGTGTGCTCGCCTTTTACAGCCTGATCTGTAATGCTGGTATTTTATGCCTTCTCTTCTATTTCCTGATCAGTCCAACTAGAGATTCATCAACTGTATTTACCTCCTCAAAGGACAATCTTTTTTAAAATAAACCTTTTAGTGTGGTCTATATACACACAATGGAATATTACTCAGCCATCAGAAAGGAGGTATACCTACCACTTACTTCTACTTGGAGGAAGTTGGAGGGTATTACACTGAGTAAAATAAGTCAGTCAGAGAAAGACAATTATCATATGGTCTTACTCACTTGTGGAGTATAAGAAACAGTGAAAGGACCATAAGGAAAGGGGGAAATTGAGTGGGGGAAAATTAGAGAGGGAGACAAACCATGAGAGACTCCTAACTCTGGGAAACAAAGGGTTGTAGAAGGGGAGGGGGGTGGAGGGGATAGTAACTGGGTGACCAGCACTGAGGAGAGCGTGTGATGGGATGAGACCTGGGTGTTATACTAGATGTCAAGTTGAATTTAAATGAAATTAAAAAATAAATACATAAATAAAATAAAATAAGCCTTTTATCTGGAATAATTTTAGACTTACAGAAAACTCACACAGACAAAAGTGACAGTTCTCACTCACCCCTCAGTTTCGCCTTTCCCTAATGTTATTATTTCACATTACTGTTGTAAATTCATCAAGCCCAAGAAACCCATGTGGGTACATTACTGTGAACTACACTGTAGACTGGATTTTACCAGTTTTCTATCACTGACCTTTTGCTGTTCTGAGGTCCAATCCAGAATGTCACTTTGCATTGAGTTGTGTTACTCTCCTCTGGTCTGTGACAGTTTATCCATCTTCTTTTTCTTCATGACCTTGACAGTCTTGAGGTGTACCAGTCAGGTATTTTGTAGCATGTCTTCAATTTAGAGTGTGTTTGTGTATTTTTTTACAACTAGTAAAAGATTGTGGGTTTGGAGGAAGAAGGTGAAGTGTCCTTCTCAGCTCATCATATCTGAGAAGCACCCCCAAAAGCCAAGTTCCCAGACACCAGCCAAGGGCCAAACTCACTTGTAGACTTTTCTAGGGATAGTAGCCTTGGGCCTACAGAGGCAAGCCTGTGTGCATACATCCTCTTTTTCTATGGATGCTTTTTTTTTTTTTTTTTTTTTTTTAAGATTTTATTTGAGAGAGTGAGAGAGAGCAGGAGCCGGGGGAGGGGCAGAGGGAGAGGGAGACTACTCCCTGCTGAGCTCATAGCCCAACATGGGGCTCAATCCCAGGACCCTGAGATCATGACCTGAGCAAAAGTCAGATGCTTAACCAACTGTGCCACCCAGGCACCCCTTTTATAAGTCTCTAGAACTTAGTCATATTTTTGTTTTGTTTAGTTTTAATTCTGCTTAAATTCAATTAATTAACATATAATGTATTACTGGTTTCAGAGATAGAGGTGATTCAACAGTCTTGTATAACACCCAGTGCTCATTACATCTCATGCCCTCTTTAATGCCCATCACCCAGTTATCTCATCCACCACCCCCACCCCTCCAGCAACCCTGTTTGTTTCCTTGATTAAGAGTCTCTTATGATTTGTCTCCCTCTCTGATTTTGTCTTATTTTTTCTCTCTTCCCCTATGATCCTCGGTTTTGTTTCTTATATTCCCCATATGAATGAGATCATGATAATTTTCTTTCTTTGATTGACTTATCCTACTTAGCATAATACCCTTTAGTTCCATCCACATCGTTGCAAATGGCAAGATTTTGGGTCTTTGATGGCTGTGTAGCATTCCATTATGTATATACACCACATCTTTATCCACTTATCTGTCAATGGATGTCTGGGATCTTTCCATAGTTTGGCTATTTGTGGACATTGCTGCTGTGAACATTGGGGTGCAGGTGCCCCTTCGGATCACGACATTTGTATCTTTGGGGCAAATACCCAGTAATGTAATTGCTGGGTAATGGAGTAACTCTATTTTCAACTTTTTGAGGAACCTCCATACTGTTTTCCAGAATGGCTGCATCAGATTACATTCCTACCAGCAGTGTAAGAGAGTTTCCCTTTCTTGCATCCTCACCATTTGTTGTTTCCTGACTTGTTAATTTTCACCATTCTGACTGGTGTGAGGTGGTATCTCATTGCAGTTTTGATTTGTATTTCCCTGATGCCAACTGACATCGAGCATTTTTTCATGTGTTTGTTGGCCATGTGTAGGCCTTCTTTGGAGAAATGTCAGTTCATGTCTTCTGCCCATTTCTGGATTGGATTATTCTTTGGATATTGTGTTGGTAAGTTCTTTACAGATTTTGAATACTAGCCCTTTATGATATGTCATTTGCTAATATCTTCTCTCATTCTTTCAGTTGTCTTTTAGTTTTGCCGACTATTTCCTTTGCTGTGCAAAAGCTTTTTATCTCAATGAAGTCCCAACAGTTCATTTTTGCCTTTTCCCCCCTTGCCTTTGGAGATGTATCTAGCAAGAAGTTGCTGCAGTCAAGGTCAAAGAGGTTGCTGCCCTCTAGGATTTTGATGGATTCCTGTCTCACATTTAGGTCTTTCATCCATTTTGAGTCTATTTTTGTGTGTAGTGTGAGGAAAGGGTCCAGTTTCATTCTCCTGCATGTTGCTGTCCAATTTACTCCTCATCTTTTAACTGGAAGTCTGTGCCCTTTGATCAATATCCCTCCTTTTTCCTTACCCCCACCTCCAGTCTCTGGTAACCACCATTCTACTACTACCATAAGTTTAAGGATTTTGGGTTTGGGGTGTGGGAGAGTTGCTTTAGTGAGGTTGTTTTTTTTTTTTTTTTCTTTGGTTCCACAATGTAATTCTTTCCAGCTTATTTCACTTCACATTATGTCCTTATGTATGTATGTGTATACATACACTACATTTCATTTATCAATAGATAAATAATCTATTGATCTGTCAACAGACACTTAGGTTGCTTCCATATCTTGACTATAATGAATAATATCACAATGGACATGAAAATGCTTCTAGAAATTGAGTCTCTTTTTATGTTTTGACACCTTTTTTGCTGTATAACTGACATGTTTGAAACTGCACATATTTAAAGTGTGATATTTGATGGAGTTTTGACATAGGTAAGCAATGAAACAATCACCACAATCAAGATAATGAAATACTACCTATTGTGTTCATGGACCACAGTGGAATCAAACTAGAAATCAAGAGGAGAAAGATAACAGAAAAATCTCCACATGCTTGAAAACTAAGCAACACACTTCTAAATGATCCTTGAGTTAAAGAGGAAGTTTCAAAGAAATACACAAAGCACTGAACTGAATGCAAATACGATATATCAAAACTCACAGGACGGCAGCTAAGAGGGACATTGACAGCACTAAATGCATACATCAGAAAGAAGGATTTGTCTAAAATCGGTCATTGAAGCTTCTGCCTCAAGAACCTAGAAAAAGAAGAGAAAATCAAACCTGAAGCCAGCAGAAAGAAAACAATAAAGAACAGAAATCAATGAAATTGAAAACATAAAAACGATGGAGGGAATCAGTGAAATAAAGATCAATAAAACTGACAAAGGGAGAGAGAAAACACAAATTCAGGAATGAAACGGGATATCACTACAGACCCTGCAGACACCAAAAGAATAAGGAAATATTATGAACAACTCTATGTACGTTTGCAAGTTTATGACTCTTTCTTTTTTACAGACAGGTAAAAATACTACTACTATATGTATTTAAGGTATACAACATAAAGTTTTGAGATATATATATATATATATATATATATATATATATAGTGAAACAATGAACACAAACTAATGAACACATCTATCACCTCCCTCGTCAGCACGTGTGTGTGTGCGCATGTGGTGTGCGTGTGTCCTAAACTTGAGATTTACTCTCTTAGCAAATTTCAAGTATATGATACACTGTTATTTACTATAGTCACCATACCTTATACTAGGTCTCCAGAACTTAGTTATCTATTAAGTGGAAGTCTGTACCATTTGATCAATATCCCTCCTTTTTCCTTACCCCTATCTCCAGCTTTGGTAACCACCATTCTATTACTATAAGTTTGGGGTTGGGGGAGAAGGGTTGGTATTTTTTATTTAGTGAGGCACATAATTCTTTCTGGCTTATTTCACTTCACATGTCCTTGGAGATAGATAAATATCTATATATAGATATAAACAGATATATATATAGATAATATATCACATTTTATTTATCTATTCATCTGTCAACACTCAGGTTGTTTTCATATCTTGGCTATAGTGAATAATACTTTAGTGGGCATAAAAATGCAGGTATCTCTTTGAGATGGTGACTGTCACTTGATTTCTTTTGGGTAAATACCCAGAAGTGGGATTTCTGGATCACATGGTAGTTCTATTTTTAATTTTTTGAAGATAACCTCCACACTTTTCCACAGCAGATAGACCAATTTACATTTGCATCAGCAGTGCACAAGGGGTTCTTTTTCTCCACATCCTCCCAACACTTGTTATCTTTTGACTTTATGATGATAGCCATCCTACCGAGTGTGAAGTGATCTCTCATTGTGCTTTTGATTCACATTTCCCTGTGAATTAGTGACACTGAGTATGTTTTCATGCTTCTGTGGGCCATCTGTGGGTCTTCTTTGGAAAAATGTCTATTGATGTCCTTTGCCCATTTTTTAATTGGGTTATCTATTCTGATGCTATTGACTTGCATGAATTCTTTATATGTACATAACTGTACATAAATGTACATAGACATTAAACCCTTACCCAATATATGATTTGTGCCTGAGTGGCTCAGTTGGTTAAGCATCAAACTCTTGATTTCAGCTGAAGTCATGATCTCAGGGTCGTGAGACTGAGCTCCAAATTGGGGTCCAAGCTGGGTGTGAAGCTTGATTAAGAGTCTTTCCCTATCCCTCTGCCCCCACCCTCAAATATGTGTGTGTGTGTGTGTGTGTAGTGTGTGTGTGACTTGTCATTATTTTCTCCCATTCCATAGGGTACCTTTTCATTTTGTTGACTGTTTGCTCTATAGTGCAGAAACCTTAATTTGGAGTCCTACTTGTTTATCTTTGCTTTCATTTCCTTAGCTTTTAGCATCATAGCCCCCAAAAATCCTTGCCAAGACCAATGTCAAGGAGCTCTCTGCCTGTGTTTTCTTCTAGCAGTTTTACAGTTTTCAGTCTTCCAGTTAAGACTTTAATATATTTTGAGTTGATTTTTGTATAAGATAAAGGAAGGACACATTGTTTGGGTTCTGAAATCTACCTTCTTCTCCCCATCTTTCAGTGTCTTTTTTTTTTTTTTTAAGATTGCATTTATCTATTTATGAGACACACAGAGAGAGGCAGAGACACAGGCAGAGGGAGAAGCAGGCTCCCTATAGTGAGCCCGATGTAGGACTCAATTCCAGGACCCTGGGATCACGCTCTGAGCCTCAATCACTGAGCCACCCAGGTGCCCCTATCAGTGTCTTCTTATATTTGTTATTTGGGGTTTTTTTTAAGATTTTATTTATGAGAGAGAGAGAGAGACCATGAGCAGGGGGCAGGGGGAGGGGCAGAGGAAGAGGGAGAAACAGGCTCCCCACTGAGCTCCCCTGAGATCCAGGGCTTGATATCACCCATGACCCCGAGATCATGACCTGACCCAAAGGCAGATGTCCAACCCACTGAGCCACCTAGGCGCCCCTGTTTTGGGGGATTTTAGTTGTACTTAGTGGGAGGATCTGCCCAGAACTAGGGGACTTCCTGAATCCCTTTTATACCTTTCCTGTTTCTGCTTAGCATGCTTAATCTTTGTTCTCTCTTCGTGAACATATGGAATATAGTTATAATTACTCTTTTAATATCCTTGTCTACTAATTCTATCATTTATGTCTTTTATGGGTCTGTTTATATTGATTGATTTTTTTTCCTCATTATGGGTCATAGTTTACTGCTTGTTTGCATGCCTCGTGATTTTTATTGACTGCCAGACATTGTGAATTTTTAGCTTGGGTGTGCCTGGATATTTTGTATTCCTACAGATAGTCCTAGAGTTTGGTCTATGATACAATTAAGTTACTTGGAAACAGTCTGATCCTTCCAAGGTTTGTTTTTTTGTTAGGTAGGATCAGAGTAGCCTCTACTCTGAGCTAGCTTTCCCCCACAACTGAGCTCTGACAGACACCCCAGGAATTACAAGGGTTTTCTGTTTGGGCTGATGAGAACCTGAACTATTCCCGGCCCTGCATGAACTACAGGGATTGCTCTAATACTTTCAAACAGTTCTTTCCCTGGCTTTAGGTAGTTTCCTGACACACATGCAGTGATGGGTCATCAGCAGAAGACTCGAGGGGGGGCTCCCTATGGCGCTCCAGAGCTCTTCCTGGGGAGGGCTCTCCTCAGTCATACTCTGCCTGAGAATCCCAGCCACCCCGACCTCTCCAAACTCCCAGATCCATCTCCTCAACTCGGGGAGACCACCAGGCTCTACCTGGGCTACCCTTCCCTACACTGAAGTCTGGAAACTTCAAGCAGTAACCAAGGCAATCATAGGGTTCACTTTGTTCTCCACATCTTAGAGATCATTGTCCCATACTGCCTAATATTCAAGGTCCGAAAACTCCTGTCTCCTATATGTTGTCTGTTTTGGGTTTTGGGGTTATTTTTGTTTGTTTGTTTGTTTGTTTTTCAATTGTTTTGGGCAACAAGAGAAATCTCATCCCTGTTATTCCAATTTGGCTAGAAGCAAAGTCTCCCAAACGTGGTATGTTGAATAAAAAACACAAAGTGCTACCAAATGGTTCTATACTACTTAGATAGCTTTGTGAAACAGTGCTAGTACAGCACAATACAACATAACACCATATAGTGTTTGTGAATAATAATAACTAACACACAACAGCCAGGCATTGCTGTGTAAGAGCTTCACTTTCCTTATTACCATTTTGAGAAGAGAGACATTAGGGCCCAGAGATGTCTAGAACTTGCTCAAGGTCACACAGCTAGAAAGTAATGGAATTTGACTTGAACCTAGTGAGTCCAGCTCCTGAATTAATGCCCTTAATCATTAGTTAGGCTACTCTTACCTCTCATGCATATATGTGATCAGAACATGGCCAATTTCAATTCCTCTGAGAAAAGAGAGAAGGGAATGAGCTATTGGTACTGGAGATAGAGATGGGACTCAACCTGTATTCATCTTTTCTTTCCCTAAAAAAAAAATTAAAATTAAATAAAAATTTAAAACGAGCTAATATAAGTAGAATAATGTTAACATCTGTTTAATCTGTGAGGTAGGTACATGAATATTTGTATTTTGAAGTTGTAAGTGATTTTTTTAAAGATTTTATTTATTCATTCATGAGAGATACAGAGAGAGGCAGAGACACAGGCAGAGGGAAAAGCAGGCTCCCTGTGGGGACCCTGATGCAGGACAATCCCAGGACCCTGGGATCACGCCCTGAGCCAAAGGCAAACACTCAACTACTGAGCCACTCGGGTGCCCCTGAGTTTATAAACTTAAAATATTTTCCTGCAGGGGTTGGGGGAGGAAAGAAGAAACAGAGGGTCACCACTGTCAACTAGAAATGTGCAGTGGGGGAGAGCACAGCCAAGTGGGGAGGAGAGGGCAGGTGCTGGCTCTGCCCCTCCAGACTAAGGACAAACTCTCCATGTGGCCCCGACCTCCCCCAGCACTCCCACTGCTGATCCCACTGCTTGTCATTCTGAGGATATGACGTGGTCCTGAGTGTCCTTGCCTCCCTTTACTCAGTTTCTTCCACCAAGAATGCCTTCTCACTCTATGCAATCAACCATACCCCACAGACAAGGACCAGCTCCAGGGCTTCCTCTTTCTTGGAGCCTGGCGACTGGGGAGCTCCTCTGGGCTCCAAAGGACAGAAGAGCCCTGCTTATACCAAGGGGCGGGGGGGGGGGGGGGGGGAATCCCTGGCTATACAATAGAGCATGGAAGGGGCAGGGGACAGTCTGATCCAGTCACTGAGTACTTTCAAGCTTGTTCAGTGCCTTCTCACTTTCTCAGACGAAAGCTCCTGCCCCAGGAAAGCTCAAGCTGGGGATTATGATTACCAGGCTGGAGTTATGTGGCCACCCCTGAAGTCTGAGCACTGACCTCTGCTGCAGAAGGGAAGCGATGGAGTGGGCAAACCAAATCCGTCACTGACACATCTTCTGTAACTCTCCCAAAAGCAGCTTTCACCTCTGTCGCCTTGAGTCCCAAGAAAAATGGTCTGTCCCACTCTTCCTTCAACAACACACAATCAAAAGGATTCACTGAATACCTACCATGCGGCTGGAGGGAGGGACAAAGATCCTATCCCCAAAGAACGGGGAAAGGACGTATGTCAAAAGGTTACCCCAGCGCAGGGTGGGAGGTGCAGGGGTAGAAGCTCGCAACCAAGCGTGTGGGAACACAGAGCACGACTCGGAGAGGGGATTCAAGCTACATCATGAAGAATAAATAGAAGCTTTCTGGGTACAGAGTCGGCAAAAGCAGAGGAGCGGGGCGGGGGGCGGGGCACGGGGCGGCTGACTACAGACAAGGACACGTGTGCACAATGGGGTGGATGCCATAGGGCACCGTGTGCCCAGGGGACCGGGAGAAAGTCAGTGAGGCTGGGGCAGGTATCAAGGCACATGAAGAATCAAGGCTGTGCACAAAATAGGTGCTGCTCAAAAACAGGAACAGAGAATCACTGCCTTATTACAGAGGGTTTACTATTTGTCCTTCCAGAATAGATTCCTCTGTTAGTTGTGGAAGGACTCTCTGTTAGTTGTTCCAACTTAATGGCTCTGCCAGGAATGGGCCATCACAAGACAGAATTACCACATGACTCCAAGCCAACCGATCATTCTTCCCTGGGATTCTTTCCCATGGAGCAGGTCTCGGGAAGCCCTCCTTGTTCTCCGATCTCTGGGAGACTGCGAACACAGAAGCCTGGGCTACCTGCGGCCATGACTCCAGGCCCATGAGGATGGCCAACCTGAGAGAATAGACCTAGGAGGAAGGGATCTGAAAACTCTGGACCCGGAGGCCTAGACAGCTAGCTTCTCTCTGGCTCGTGGTGTTTTTTTCACATGAGCCATAAAGTTCTTGCTGCTTATGGCAGTTTTAATTAGGTCCCATCACTGCCTCCCAAAAGGGCCCTGTCATGTACATATCCTTTGGGCCTCATACAACAAAGCTGCTCCAAACACAGCTGGAGAGGGCAAAGTCTGGAAAAACAACTCGAAGGTGAAAGTGTCCAAATCCAGCACAACTGGATGGGCCACCTGCTACTACCACGCACTGGGCAGTTTACTCAGGTGCAGTGGGCCAGAGGACAGCCCCGGGCCCTGGCAGCACCCGATCTTCATACATCTCAGATGCCATCCTCGTGTCATCACGGGGCAGGGTGTTCTGCCTCACAAAGCCCACTGTGACCAGGCCCCTCCCCACCCTGGACTACCAAGCTATCCTCCTTTCTCCCTTTCCAAGTCACAGAAACAAAAGAACCGTGGCAAGATACTCAGTCGAGAATGTTTTTCCATCAAGGCTCGGAGGAAGGCCTTGTATCCCATTCCAGGAACTACGGCCTCCCAGCCGCCACCGCCAGCCCCCTTCTGACTAGAAGGCCAGCCTGAGCCTCCAGCCTCCACCTCACCAGATGAGCCCCCAGCCTCCACCTCATCAGAGGAGCCCCCAGCCTCCACTCCACCAGAGGAACCTCTCTGATCACTAGTTCAATTAACAATCCCTACCGCCACTCCCTCCTGCAATGTCTTACCCCACCTGGCATTTTTCTCCACTTTTGATCACCATCTAACATGGTGTCTATTTATTTTCTCTCCCCCCCCCCATTAGCATGTAAGCTCCAGGGGGGGTCAAAGACTCTGAGTTTTGTTCATTGTTCTATTCTGAACACCTAGGAGAGTGCCTGACGCATGTCATGTTTCCAATCAATATTTGTTAAATGAATGACTGCACATGCAGTGATACAAGATTGGAAGAAGGGAACAGACTGAGGAGTGATAGACTTAAGGTCTCCAGGAGGTTAAGATGGGCGATAGTTCAGTATGCCCAACCTCAGGTGGGATAAAAGAAGGAACTGGACAAACGGGACCCTGGGGCAGGCAGGCCCACGCGAGTGGTACGGCTGGGTGGACGCCTATTGTTCTTGCCTGCCTGGGACTCCTTTACCCATCTGACAATACCCCTGACTTCCTGAGTTTATCCTGCTGTGGGGGGGAGGGGTAAGCATGTGACCTGGTTTAAATCCTCAGCACACCCCGCACCTCTGCTCATACCGACTGCTTTTTGTTTGCATACGTGGTCCAATTCAGGCAAGTGAGTCTCCCAAAACAAATGTGTAAAAGAAACTGCCTGTCCAGGGACTTGAGCAGTAGCAAGGATGCTAAAGCCTGGAGGTGGAGTCATCACCTGGAGCCTGAGAATAAGGCCAACTCAGAGGAAAGCACCTCTGTCAAGAGACTTGAGTCCCTCCCTGGATCCAGCCACACCCACAGGTACCAGACTTTTCAGTAATAGCCAATAAATTCTCCTTTCCCAGCAAACTATTTTGAACTGGGATTATGTTGCTTCCATCTGAAAGCATCCTGACCCATACTGAAGAATAGGAGGGGGGGATCCCTGGGTGGCGCAGTGGTTTGGCGCCTGCCTTTGGCCCAGGGCGTGGTCCTGGAGACCCGGGATCGAATCCCACGTCGGGCTCCTGGTGCATGGAGCCTGCTTCTCCCTCTCCCTCTGCCTCTCTCTGTCTCTGTGTGTGTGACTATCATAAATAAATAAAAATTAAAAAAAAAAAAAAGAACAGGAGGGGAAATACATCCTCACCGCTCTTAAATACCTCACAGAGAAGCCTAATGTCGGGCAAGGTATCCCGGAAGAGCAATCCCATATCTTTTGGCGAAACTTACTGACAATCTTTTTGGTGAGCAGAATGGGGCCTTTCTGGTCATTTTATTATTCACAGTTACACTTTGGGACTAAATTCAACAACTTTGAATGTTTCTTTGAACATCTCAGCATCCTACAAACTTAAAAACAATGATTAGAATCCAAAAGAATCCAACATTCTACTCAGTGCAGAGGGAGAAAGAGCATCGCTTGGTGCAAAGAGCACTGAACTAAGAGTCCAACAATCTGGCTTCTAATCCGTATCTGATCACGAAGCGGCAATGCATTCTGAGTCAAATCACCCGCTTTTCTTGGTCTCAATTTCTAAGCCTGCAAGTGTGCAGAATGACTACATCCCCTGCAAGCACCCATCCAATTCTGGCCTAGAAAGCCCACTAAGATAGGGATTCCTGATCTTTGACAGCATCTAAACCCCAGAAAACACACAGGTGTACGGACGCGTCATTTTGCACAGAGCTTCATGGGGTTCACAACTCTAGAAGCCAACCTAGATCTCCAACCTATCCATTCTACAGTAACTAGGACGCTAGCTGCTGCTTCTTAAATTCCTTTGGCAACGGGGAGCTCACTACCTAACAAAGTAGCCAAACACCCTTGACCTGGCTCTAGATAAATGAGCTTATCTTCATATTGAACGGAGATCGTCACACAGCGATTCCTACCTACGAGTCCAAATTCTCCAGGGCAAATCAGAGAGAGCCTCTCTCTCCTGTGTGTGGCATCCCTTCGTTTGTCTGAAGACTGCTTCCACTTTTATTTTTTTTTAATTTTTTTATTTATTTATGATAGTCACAGAGAGAGAGGCAGAGGGAGAAGCAGGCTCCATGCACCGGGAGCCCGACGTGGGATTCGATCCCTGGTCCCCAGGATCGCGCCCTGGGCCAAAGGCAGGTGCTAAACCGCTGCGCCACCCAGGGATCCCTGCTTCCACTTTTAAATGCAGATCATTTGTGAGGAGAAATGCAGACGATTCGCCATGCGAATTATTTTATATGTGCTTCCCCCTCATCCGAAATATGCCAAGCACCCGAACAGCAATGCCAAACTCCAAATAAGCCCCTCTGCTCTTAATCTGCACGATGTGGGCTTCTCGGGGACGGCATTTACGTATAAAACTATCTCGAAGGAAAGGGCATAGCGTTGTGGAAAGGGCACTTGGTTAAGAATCAGAAGACGTGGAGTCGCACCTGGCTCCTCCTGCAACCACCTGTGCGCGGCCGGGCAAGTCACTTAACCTCTCTGAGCCTGGTTCTCATCTGTAAAATGTGAGCCAGCGTCCTACCTCACGGGGGACGCAGCGAGGACTGAACGATACAAGGGTCGTAAAGCTTCCAGCCCACGCCCGGCCCCACCGAAAACTCGCCATCAACTCCCGGGCCCGGGCTCCGCCAGCCGGGGCTCCGCGAGCGGCGCGCTCCTTTCGATGCGCTCGGCGCTCCGTGCGGAGCGGGATTCCCCTTCCCGAGCCGGAGCCTGCGCTCTGGGCTCGACTGAGGCTGCCTGGCCGCTCGCGCTTTTCTCTCCTTCTCCAAGATGGCGGCGGTCGGCGGCGCTGAGGCGGGATCCGGGCGAGCCGAGTGAAGGTAGCGGCGAGCGGAGCCCCCACGAGGCCGGGCTGGGCCCCCTCCCCGAGGCGGCCGCGGCCCCGCCCCGCCGCCACCCGCCGCCGGGGCCCGCGACACCGCCGCGGGGGCGCCGCAGGCCCAGCGCGGCCTAGCCCCGGGGCCGAGCCGGGGACTGGAGTAGCGGCCTCAGGCCGCCCCCGGGAAGGGGCTGGAGCGGGCCGCGGAAGGAGGGCGGGCGGGAGCCGTTCAAATGGGGAAGGCGGGAAAGCTGCGGGGCCGGGAGGGGGCGTGCGGCCGCCCCGGGGGCCTGCGGGCCGGGGCCGCCCCTCCCCCTGCCGGGGCCGTCTCCGCCCTCGGGGGCGCCGGGAGGCCCGCGGGGCCGCGGGGAGCGAGTCGGGGCGGCGGTGCGGCTCGGGACCCGGGGTGCGGGGGGCCCGGGCCGGCGCGGGAGGGCAGGGCCCTGGGCTGGCAGGAGAGGATGCGAGGAGCTCTCTTCTTTTCCTCTTCACAGAGCTTTGTTGAACTAGCTGTTGCTGCAAAACGGCCGGGAGAATCCCATTGGTTTGCGTGGGGGCCGCAAAAATGGTGGTCCTGGGGGCTCCCTGTCTAAGTAGCCCGCTGTGGCGCGTCCTGTCGGAACGTGCCTCTCAGTGTGGTCTCCGTACGGGCCCGTTCCCCCCACGGCTGTTACTTGGAGATTCACTCTATATGGTGCTTTAGAGGAGCACCATCCCCCCCCACCCCCCGCCGGTTAAGCAGGTGGCTGATTATATTCCCTTAGAGCAGAACAAAAAAAAAAAAAAAAAAAAAAAAATCAAAGGAAAGCCTGTTGATTGGACAGAGCTTGTCGAAATTTGTATCGGTGGCTTTTTGGAAATGTGTGTTGTCAGCCAGTCTGTGCGGTGGTCGTGGTTCCGAGCTGCCATGCAGTGAGAGGGTTCAATCCCCATCCCAGGCTGCCGGGATCTCCGCAGTTGGCCGAGCTGGCAGGGGCTGTGAGTGCTGCATAGGTAGGTTCCCGGAGAAGGGAGGGGCAGGAATTCGGAGTGGCTGTGTGCTGACACTGGAGGGGAGCTCTGCAAAACTGACGAGGCCAGCGCGCTCCTGGAAGTGAACCACAGCAGCGACGAGTCAGAGACTGGCTACAGCTGGACGCGCACCTGGCTTCCCTCGCCTGCACGGACAGGCGGCCCGAGTCCGCGGAGGGAGTGCTGGAAGAGAACGCGGACCCTGCAGCCAGGCCCGCACCCCACCCCGCGCTAGACCTGGATGGAGTTCCGGGATTTTGCCGGCCACGTGGATCAGGGGGCTTACTTTGTTCCCTCTCTTTCAACACAGTTACGTTCTGGGATGAAGAAGCTTGCTAGCGATTGCTGAGGCTCAGGTTACCTCAAACAAATCACCTTCTGAAACTTTACCACCACCACCTCCCCAATGATTATCGTTTGGACCTGCAACATAAGAAAATACTGTATCTGATGATTTTTGCTTTTTTCATTCATCACTCTGGTTATCCCCAAAGCTGTGCCTGGACAAAATGCATACAAACTTCTCTACAAGTGGGCCAGCAGCTGCGCCTCCCCCTTTTTCAAACCCTGAAGAAGAGTCCCAGAAGAGCCATTTAACAATTTGCACGTTGCATAAGTACACATCTTTTGTGATGACATGTTTCTGGCCTCCATACGCGACATTAAATAATGAACTTTCACTTAGCTGTCATTTCTTAACACACGGAGAGGAACATAATCGTAAAACTGTCCCTGCCTCTTAAAGTTGACAACATTGAATTCTATAAGCTCCTACATGATGGAATTCAGGAGAATGGGTGTTAACACCTGTTTTACTTTTGCCAACATTTAATGTAATTATGGCCCCTGCTTTCCAATGTGAAAATCAAATCTAGTATTTTCACTTTCGTTAATCCCACAATCTGCTGCCTAACCCTGAACTCTGAATTTATCATGGATAATATTCAAGACCGGGAAGGAATATCAGAGGATCATCTGATCCTCTATAAATGTTGTCCTAACTCTGCCTTTCTTCCATTACTATTGCTTGAGACTTCTTTATCTGGTTTCATCTTTCCTTTGTGAGTCAGCAACCAAAACTAACCCCTGAACTGCAGTATCTTGATTTTAAAGAACTTAAAAATTCAAGGTCCATCAGTCTGCCCAAGCTGTGAGTGGCATGGTCCATTGTGTTTAATTTTAGTTTTTTTAACTCTTGCCTCTTCTACTTCTTTAGTGAATCAGCCTTGCCTTCAGGCCCCACTCAGTTTTTCTCTACAACTTATTTAGGCATGTAATTTATAAAATGCTTCTCAGTGTTTTTATGAAAATTTAAATAGTAGCAGGCCTAACTCCAATACATAATGCTAACACCAGTTCGTGTTTTCTCTGTTGGCCTGTGCTTCAGAAGATCAACTCAATTTCCTGTTCCCTTTCACAACTTTTTAAATCCAGTCATTGTTTTTCAGAGAAGTCAGTTATGAGACCATGAACACTTTTTTCGTAGTTGAGAAGTCACATCATGGTTTTCTTTCTCATACCGTCTTTGGAGGTAGTTACTCCCACTCTGCTGTTAACTCTGTTTTATGTTAGTTTTGATGTTACTCAAAAGAAGGCCAAACTGTAAGTCTCAGGGCCTGCCTTTGCTTCAGTTAGAAGTGTATTTTCTAGTTGACAACAGACTGGTGGCCATATTTATGATATTGAATGTTTTAAGATTATTATTAAACATTCTTAGTCAAAATTCATTTGGCATGAAAACATTTAACTTGAGGTCTCAAGTTGTGGTATTTCTTAGCATTACCAGTCAGTCTATGAAAACTAATGGGACCGACCTATATATATATATATTTTTTTTTTTTTCTAATAAAGTCAGTATGTTTTAGTGCCAGTGAGAGGAGATAAGAGTTTCAAATGAATGGACTTGATTCCCAATGACATTCCCCCTTCCTTCACCACGTTTGGAGTCAGCACCCCTTGTGTGGAAAGGGGAAGGCAGGAATTTCTATTTGAGAAAGTTGAGAATACTGGAACATGAAGAGCTGGCTACATGATATATGTATGTTGCCTCATTTTTCTACATGAGCTCTGACCTTATAAAGCCCTCAGGGCAAGCAGTTCTCTGATTTATCAGTAAAATAATTCAGTTCGTTTGGTTTCTTTACTTCACTCTAGATTCTCTTAACTTTGACCAAGTCCTTTCTTCCTTCTCCTTCTCAGGGAAGTGGAGAAATGCTTTTTTATGTTACTTTTCTTAATGTTCCTTGTAAATCATTCTTGGTAATGCTTTTTCTCTTTGTATGTTCAACTTAGGCATGTGTGTGCATTGTATTTTATCTGACTTGTGCAATTAAGCCTTTTTTTCTTTCTGTTTATTTTAAATGTGACTCTTAAGAGAGTTCCCTTTGTTAATTAGATTTTCTTTCACAAAAGTTACGCACTTCAATATTACTCATACCCACCTGAAGAGACTGGCAATGTCTCACTGAAGAGCCCCTTCAGCATTTCTAAATCCCCATATAGCAATGAAGGTAAAATAAAATTTAAATAAGTAATAAGTAACCAATCCGATCACCTTGTAAGCATTTCACTAACTGGATGAGAACATTCTCATATGTTTAGAATGTCATTCTTAAATTTCCTGCGAAGACTTCCTGCAGGATTTGTGACATTGCCTGTCCTTAAAGTACTTGAAGAGCTTTACCTTAGAGTGCAGTCTGTGGCTTGTCATTGTCAAAGTCAAAGTAGACATGTAGACTTGAACATCCAAAAAAAAGATTTTAACAAATTCAAAATGATGTTTAGAATATTTACATTATAGTAACTTCAAATCAGTGAAAATCTTAATAATCATAAAAACTTCACCACCAATGGACAAATGATAATTCTTCTTTACTTTCACCTAGCCTTTTAGAAAGGCCTGATAGCCTTGAAAGCTATCATGTGGCCAACTAATATAAGAAGTGTCTTTGCTTTTACACCTCCACGTTTTGAGCAAATTCGTACAGGCCAACAAAATGCATACCAAAAAAAGTACACTCTAAATGTCTTTCATATGTAAATTGCAGTACAATAGTTGTTAACCTGTCACCAATCCACATGGTAGGATTTTACGGTCTGGAATGTTTGCTGTAATCTGTCTTCCTCTGCATCTTGCTTTATCTGTGCATTTGTAGCCACGATTGAACCTTTCCTACTGACTTAATGTCAGTATTCACCATCTCAGTCTTGTCAGTCCTGTTGGCATTTCAGAAATTCTCATAATTTTGAGCTATTTTTTATTACATGAGAGGTATTTTATATACTTCACCAAACCACAACTCTAACTCATAAATCAAATTAAGCCCAGCACACTTCCTGCAGTTTCAACCCCAATGTATTTACAAACAGAATGAGGAGGTGACAAGACACTCCTTTATTTCTTGCTGCCCTTCCAGTCTGCCCTTGGATCACTACGCATTTCCATCTGGAAGGTTGCTTCTCCACAGTGATTTCGCATTACAGGAGGGTTTTCCTTCTTTGTTTCTCAGACCTGGTCCTGTAGACGGGAAGGAGCCTGGACACAGTGACACATTCACAAAGGCCCTGCAGGACCGCCATGGCTTATGATGACTCCGTGAAGAAAGAAGGTATGACCCCTTAATCTGAGAAGCATTCCAAAGGGGGTTTCCTCTTCGATTCTTGCAGCCCATGGACATAGAGACCAGGACTGGCCATCACAGCCTGGACTCTCAGTGATGGTCCAGAGCAATATTAAGGCACTCAGCCTCCACATCATCCCCAGACTGGGCCCATGGAAGCGAAAACAAGGACAGGGTTCCAACATGAGAGCTGAAATATAAGTCTCTGTAGTCTATTGGGGTGATCGCCTGCAGCACTCGTGGTCCTTGCCAGCTCCAGTGTGCAGGAGTCTGGGGATAGGAATCACATTTTGGACTCCCACAGAGCAGCACAGCACATGAATCCTTATTCTTTTCAGCCTTACCTCTGCAAGTCTGTGTCCACCTGCCAAATCACAACTAAGAAACCATGTCTGAGGATGCACATTGGGCCTTTGCATAGCGTGGAAGCATTGTTTCTTCAGGTTTGGTTCTTGTCATTTGCAGCCAGGTCATCAAAAAATACTCTTGTCCCCTTGGATCTTAGTCCTATATTCCAGTGGACTTGTTGAAACCTTATTTTAACTTGGAAATGGAGGGACGGTTGGATTACATACATGGTGATTTGTTTGTCACTTACTTGACCTTTCTCATTTCCTTTCCCAAACGAACCTGGCTTTCAGATTGCTTTGATGGTGATCACAACTCTGAGGACACAGGACTAGCTGCTGGACGAAGCCAACGAGAAAAGAAACGTTCTTACAAAGATTTTTTAAGGGAAGAGGAAGAAATCGCTGCTCAGGTCAGAAATTCTTCCAAGAAGAAGTTAAAGGTAAATTCGAAACATTTGAATTAGGCAAGTTTTTAACTCTCTCCCATCCTATGTCCTAGTACTTGAGGAAAGAAGTATATTTTTAAAACCTTAAAAAAAATAAACATCGTTCGCTATTTTTAATATTTCCTGTGTTTTGCTCTGTCTTCCTAAGTCAGAACTCAGAGAACAAAATTGGTGCCAAACTGCCTTTGCTTCATCGTCTTACTCATTGGTCAATTCTTCTTCCTCTTCAATTCCAGGATAGTGAACTTTATTTCTTGGGGACGGACACGCATAAGAAGAAGAGGAAGCACTCCTCTGATGATTACTACTATGGAGGTAAGGAGGGGAAAGGGCAGCAGGTGGGATGAACACATCACTGGTTCTTGGAGTCGGGGTAGGGGAAAGGGATCCAGATGTTGCTGACTCAGTGGCCTATTTAACAGGACAGTGGTTCTTGTTCTGAGTGCCGATAAACCAGTGTGAAGGAGGAGAGAGGTGGAGGGCTGGTATTTTGGAGGATTCAGCATAGAAGAACAGTCTTCATTTGTGATATACCAGGTACCAGGTTCCTTCTCCCCTCAATCATCCACTTATCTTCTGCCCATTATTACCTAGCACCCCTTTGCCATATGTAGTCCTGGGCCCTCTGGCCTGCACCTGTGGGTTACTTCTTAGTCCAGTGCATATCCACTCACAAAACCAGTTTTTCTTAGCTCTCTTATACGCAAAGCTGATGAGACTAACCCTTTACTAGAATGGGCTTATCCTGAACACTGAAACAAATGACACTCTGTCTGCAGTGTAACCAAAATTGTAACTGCTCGTAATCCCACAGCTTAGTCCGTTCTTCCGGGTCTGTCCTCTCTGGTTGCTGTGAAGACTCAGTGCAGAGAAACAACTCCAGTGGCAAGAACTGTGTCCAGGGTCAGGCAACATCTACCAAGCCAAGAAGCACACGGGCATCATCAGGAATCAGTTGAAGGGACTCCCCTCAAATCATTTCTCTTAGCCTCTTCCTCACATTAGTTGAGTGTTTTTGGTGAGAGAGGAAACTTGTTGGAAGTTGGTTTGTCATGTGGACATTACTTCTCTTGATTATTTCCAGACATTTCGTCTTTGGAATCGTCACAGAAGAAAAAGAAAAAGTCCAGCCCGCAATCTGCCGATACAGCCATGGACCTGTTGAAAGCCATCACTTCACCACTGGCAGCAGGCTCCAAACCCTCCAAAAAGACAGGGGAAAAGTCCTCTAGTTCTTCAAGTCATTCAGAGAGTAAAAAAGAACACCACAGGAAGAAAGTAAGTGGAAGCAGTGGGGACCTGTCCCTGGAGGACGGTGGTTCCCACAAATCAAAAAAAATGAAACCGCTGTATGTCAACACAGAGACACTGACCCTTCGTGAGCCTGATGGCTTAAAGATGAAACTAATTCTCTCACCAAAGGAGAAGGGAAGCAGCTCAGTTGATGAGGAGCCTTTTCAGTACCCCTCTCAACAAGCTACTGTGAAAAAATCCTCTAAGAAATCAGCTCGGGATGAGCAAGGTGCTTTACTCCTAGGACACGAGTTACAGAGCTTTCTGAAAACAGCCCGGAAGAAGCACAAGTCCTCCTCAGACCCACATTCCTCTCCTGGCCCCGAAGGCTGTGGGTCAGATGCCTCCCAGTTCCCAGAGCCCCACAGTGCTAACCTTGATCTTTCAGGACTTGAACCTATTCTGGTAGAATCGGACTCCTCCTCTGGTGGGGAGCTAGAGGCCGGGGAGTTAGTCATTGATGACTCTTACCGGGAAATCAAGAAGAAAAAGAAGTCCAAGAAGAGCAAAAAGAAGAAGGACAAGGAGAAGCATAAAGAGAAGCGGCACTCCAAGTCCAAGAGAAGTTCAGGCCTTGCAGCTGCCCCAGCAGGAGAGGTCACACCTGGCCCTCCTCCTCCCAGCGTCCCACACACTGGAGCTGCTGCCCCTCCCCCTCCCCTGCCCAGCCTCCACACGGATGGGCACGGTGAGAAAAAAAAGAAAAAAGAGGAGAAAGACAGAGAGAGAGAGAGAGGAGAGAAGGTAAACCATTTTTTTAAGTGTTGGGGAGTGAGTGATGATAATAGTAAGTGGACTTGGAATTAGGCAGCTGAGGTGAACCGCAGGGAGTGTGGTGAGGCCAATCTCATGGGATGACATGAGGTGTAAGATATTGCCAGGGACCAAGTCTCTCCAGTTCAAAAACAGGAGCAATCTTAATTTTTCATGGGTTTTTTGATAATGGTGGTCTCCCATCGTGCCAAGCATAGGTTTAGGGATACCGTTGAAATTGGAATTCACGGAAGAAGCCGAACCCAGTTCCTTTCACTGGGCAGCACTGTCTGCCTGGGGCAGTTGAGAGAGATGAAAAGGTATTTTCTAGTTCATTTTGAGAAACACATTTTCAAAATTAGGAAAATAACGACCCAGGTTAATGGAATGAATTAATGGCCTTCCGCTAACTGGTGTGGGCCACTTTCTGGTATTATTTTTAGTGTCAAATGTATGTTCTTTCAACAGGCAAGTGCTTGCTGTTTACCCAGCCCAGTGCTCTAGGTGGTGTAGAGAGGTGCCAAGCTGGGCAGGACATAGCTCCAGACCTTCAGGAGCACACTGATTGCTGAGGAGATAGGAAGGAGAAATCAGCGACCTTGGTTGAACTTTCCTGCAGCTCAAGAAATCTAGCAGTTGTACTTTCAGGGCTGAGACTATGTTACTAAAGGTTTTCTGTTAAAAAAAAAATAAGCTGTTTCCCCTGTTATCAAAGTAATGTATTAATTTTATAGAAATTTAGAAATTCAGACTTGTGGAAAGAAGAAGGTCAAAAAACTTAGTTTTTCCACCTAAGGACAACCATTTTCTTCCTTTGTTTAGAGTAATGCAAACTGAAATGTCAGATTAAAGAGGAGATATTAAGAAGGAAAAAGTCAAGTATATTAAGAATTTGGAAATGGCAGTTTCACTTCAGTCTGTAATTGAGGTGTAAATTATGTTTCCCACTACAAAGAGTTATCTTTTTTTTTCCTAAGATTTCTTTATTTTAGAGAGAGCACGTGCGCACAGCAGGAGTAGAGGGAGAAGAAGAGAGAAACTAAGCAGGCTCTGTGCTTAGCCCAGTGCAGAGCTCGATCTCAACACCCTGAGATCATGATGTGAGCTGAAACCAAGAGGCAGATGCCTAATTGACTCTACCACCCAGGTACTCCAAAGAGTGCCTTTTAAGTATGTATATCTCAGAAATTAAAAGCAAAACTATACCTTCCAAGCCAAGAATGAGTTTGAGCATAAAGAACTGGATAGTCAATTATTAGGTCAGGTTTATATTCATTTGTTTATTTGAAAATTGCTTCGTTAAATCATACATATTCTGTGTAAGATTGTTATTTCTCCTGAGAATTTTCATTCTAGTAATATATGATAGAGCCATAACTAATCTTACAGCACTGAATAGAGGAGGGCAGGGTGGTCAGAGAAAGCCTATAGAAGAGAAAGGATTTCAGTGGAAGGGAACACAAGAAAGCAGAAAGACATTTACGAAGTAGCCTAGCAAAACAAGTGAACTCTAATCCTGCGTTTCTAACTGCCTGATAAATATTTCCACCTAGATGCCTTGGGTTCTTCATACCCGTGTGTCACTAATTATGCTCATCATCCAGATTCCCAAACCTGCAGCTCCTCCTCCACCTGCTTCCGTGTTCCCTGTGTCCTTCCAGTCAACCCAAACTCAAAACTATATGCTTTTTTTTAAGATTTTATCTGTTTATTCATGAGAGACACAAAGAGAGAGAGAGGCAGAGACACAGGCAGAGGGAGAAGCAGGCTCCATGCAGGGAGCCTGACATGGGACTCGATCCCGGGTCTCCAGAATCAGGTCCTGGGCTGAAGGCAGCGCTAAACTGCTGAGCCACCCGGGCTGCCCCGAAACTATATGCTTATAATCATTTTTCTCAACACTTCATCATGAAACTTTTCAAACAAAAAGCTTTGAAATTGTACAGTGAACACCATATGCCACCCAATGAGATTCTGTAATTACTGTTTTGCTCTTTGCTTCATCACACACCTGTCCATCTATCAATCCAACTTTTATAATGTATTATAAATATAATGTAAATTATACATCTATAATGTGAATTATAGATACCATACACACCCCTAAAGACTTCAGCCTGCATATCATTAACTTAGGTTTAATATCTGAATTCAAGGCTTTTTTTTTTTCCACTAGAATTTACTTATGCACAAACGTACACATGTTTATATACCATTTGGTGAGTTTCGACAAATGCGCACAAACGTGACCAAACCTCTGTCAAGATACAGACATTACTATCATCTGAAACAGCTTTCTCATACCCCTTCCCAGTCACTCCTTACCCCTGGAGCCAACCACTATTCTGATTTTTTTCCCAGTTTTATATTTCATTTTTACATCTGACTCTTACCTGTTTTCCCTCTCCTCTGCCTATATCCACTCAAGTGTTGAGCCTAATATTATTCCTCCTTAATAACTTCCATGACTTTATGTCCTCCATTACCACTATCCCAACTTGGGCCTCATCCCTCCCTGTACTTAATGTGATACATGGCCTCCTTTCTGTTTATTCCCCAATGTAATTAGTATACACTGATGCCAGAATGTTCTTAAGTACCACTTTGATGTTGACATCTGGTTCACCATCTTCAGTGGATCCTTACTGCCTTCACGTAAGAGCATAAGTTTTGAGAGGCCCAGGATCGTGTCTCTCATGCTCTCCACTCCATACCTAGTGCTGAACCCACAGTCTGGCCTGTTGTAGTTAGTCCATAAGTACTTGCTGAAGGAATGAATAAATGTCAGAGTCCAAACTCTTGGTCAAGCATTCATAATTATCTGGGATTTAGCCCTAAATCTTCCTTCTCAGCTGTACCTCTTAGTCTGCCTCACATGTACCGTGTGGAAACCAGACTTGGCCCTTACATTCTACCTCTGTTCCTTTGCTTGTTTTTATGGCAGTCTTTATTCTCCATCTATTAAAGCTCTGCCTTCCCTTCAAGACCTAATCAAATGCTGCCTCTTCCAAGACATCCTGACCCTCCAGGCAGAATTAACTTCTGACTTCCCATAACACCTTGGCTGTGGGAAGTCACTGCACGTTTTGTCCCTTGTGTTGGAGCTTTCTTTGTGCATATTCCGTTTACTTTATTAAAGACTGTAAGCTCCCTGGGGACTGTCTTAGTCACCCTACCTTCAACTCCTTAATGTCCTTGCTAGGCATTTTGTGATAGACTATATGGATGCAAACATCAGTATTGAAAAGGTAGGTCAGGTGCAAATTGTAAAGAATTTTGAGTTAGTTAAGGATTTGGCAGCAGGCACTTTGGGCTTATGAGCAGGACTTAGATAGACTCTCAGTGATCATTTAAGAATAAAGTGATAGCACTGCAGCAGGTGGGTGAGACTGAGGAGAGATTGTAACAGACCACCCAGGAGGTTATTATAGGCCAAGGTATCAGGTACTATAAAAGCCCGATAGAAACAGCTGAAGAGACAGATTCAGGAGAATCTCTGAAGGAAAAACTGACAAGATCTGACAATAGGACTCAGATCTGGGAAAGCAGAAGCATAAACGAGTATAAAAATGGCCCCGAAGATTTTGAAATTATAATCTCCGGTGTAGGACTTACTTATAATTCCTCCATGTGGCTAGCACTTGCTAGTTTAAAAAAAAAAAAAAAAGGTACTTTTGTTTATAGCAAAAAATTTATTAGGAACCAGTATTTGATCATGACTGTCCAAACCTGAGGTAGTCATACTCTGAATGTAGTCATTTATCCAACAAGTATTTATGGAACATGTACCATGTTTTTTAAAACTTGACCTATGCAGGAAAACTTGCTGTGGAGTGTGTTTTTTGCTTTTTAGAGAGAGTGCTCATGCTTATGCACAGTGAGGGTAGGGGGTGGTACAGATAAAGATAGAGAATCTCAAGCCAGCTCCACTCCCAGTGTGGAGCCCAACATGGGACTCAGTTTCACGACTCTGAGATCATGACCTGGGCCAAAATCAAGAGTCGGACGTTTAACTGACTGAGCCACTCAGGTGCCCCATTCTGTAGAGTTTAAAAAAAAAAAAAAAAAATCCTTCCCTTGGTTTTGTTTCAGTAAAAAAGAACTATCTAAAAGTCCACCTAGAGATAGAAAGGAAGGTCTCAGGAATAGTGTTCCCTCAACTACAACAAACAGAGATGGGAAAGCCAACTGATAATGAGTGCCAAAAGCCTCTGTGTGCCCTTTCTACTTTAGGTCCTGTGACCAGGACTGGAACAAAAACAGAGAGAATCAAGAAGAATGGCTATTTTGGGAAAAGAAGATAAGTCAGGTTTAGACTCTTAAGATAGAAGTGTCAGGAGATTCAGCATATCGAAGGTTAAGAGTGTGGGCTAAGGAGCCAAACCACTTGAGTTCAAATCCTGGCTGTGCTACTTAGAAACCATATGCTGTTGGGCAAGTTGCATAATTTCTCCATATAGAAGGTGTCAATGACAACAAACCTACCCAATAGGGTTGTTAAGGGTTAAACAATAATAAATGTAAAAGGATTTATTTAGGACCACAGTGTGCCAAGGCCCCCTGGGGCCACAGCCAACTCACAGGGGCACCACTGGATATTTTAAATATATTAAATTTTCAAGAGAAATAGCAGTATGTGACATCAGTCAGAAACCTTAGGAACTACTAGTTTGAGGTAATTCATGGTTATAACATCTTATCATGTTATATTCCTTTCAGTACCATGTCTTTTCAAAGCTAGTCTTCCATGGTAGCTATGGTAAAAAACAAGTACCGCATGAAAACCCACATGGGCACCTAGGTAAGTTCAGGAACTCTGGCTTTGCATATTAGTGAGCATTTGATAAAAGTTACTTGTTACAGTCTTAAACTCGGGAGACATTCTAGAGAGCATTGGAAATGCAAGACCTAGAACTCGGTAGAGCAGTTGAAACTAGGGTGAGAACTGGAGTGTTCCTATACAATAAATGAAATCCATGAGCTGATAAGAGGAAGTAGAGCCTAGAGCAGAATCCTATAAAGCATGCACCTTGGGACACCAGAGAAGGAAGAGGGAGCCAGTGGTGTTGGAGGAGAAACCAGAGAGGGGCCAGTGTCACAGAAGTCAGGGAGCAGACTGTTCGAGAATAGACTGGACTCCCAGTAGAGAGGATGAGGAGTTCCACTGCAGCAGGGAGAATGGGAGCCAGCCTGGCACAGTCCACACAGAAGTGAGAAGCTAAGGCAGCAGGGGCAGAACTCTAATTGGACAATCTTGATACAGGTGAAGGGACTGGGCTCTGCCTCTGGTGAAAGGTAATGCTCTCAGTGCTGAATTTTGTTTGGGGAGGGACTTTGTGCGGTTTTTATTTGTTTGCTTGTGTGTTGGTTTGTTGTTGAATCCTGCTTTCTGAGAAGTTGTAGAGCAATCATCTGGTGATACCTTGATGATGTCCCCTTTAAGGTCATCCCAGTGGAGTGGAAGTTTTTGTTTGTATTAGAGGAACAGGATCCAGTAACTTTTCAAAGTACCTTACTTTGGGTTTTACTAAATCAATAAAAGCCCACTCACTACCACTCAAAATAATATGTGTGATGTCGCCACTTCAGAAGCATTCCTTCAGTTATCTGTATGTTTCCAGAATGTTCATGTTTCCTCTAAGCAAGCTGAGGCCAGCCAGATAGCTTCGTATCCAGCACACTGAGACACTGTTGTTGATGGAGTGATACACTAAAGTCTCAGCTATAGCTAGACTTGGGATGACATTACACACATTATCCCTCTGGTAAAACTGAAGTTGAGTGACAACAGTGATAAATGGTAAAAGTCAGTAGCCACCGTCTAGTGCGTGCCTGCTGTGTGCCAGGCTCTCCTGGGCATTTGGCATCTCTAACGGTCTTGACTGATGGTATTAGTAGCCCCATCTGACAGAGGAAGAAGCTGAGAAGAAAAGACGTGAAGTTGGGATTTTTTTAATTCAATTAATTAACATATAATGTATTCTTAGTTTCAGAAGTAGAGGTCAGTGATGCATCACCCTTATATAATACCCATTACAGAGCTGAAATTTTAAGAGGTTTCATTAGTCCCACGCCTGAACTCTTTCAGCTATACCACATACCTTTCTAAAACTTCCAGAGATGGTTGTCCAGTGCTGTGTGTCTTTGTCAAAGCTGAGAGTAGGTTCTAGGTCAAAGGATACCAACACCATGTGCTAGTGTCTGAGATCAGTCTAAGTGAGACATAGAGATGTTTCTAAGTCAAAGAGGCAGAGTATGATGAAGTGCAGACAGCCTGGGGTCCTTGTTCTAGTCTGCTGCTTACCAGCTATTCTTTGGTGATGCTTCCTCACTGCTTGTTTGCAAAATGCAGCTGTTTCGATTAATAGCAGATACACATAACACAGTCCAGGGCCTGGCCCTATAAATACCCATGGTTATAATTACTGTTTTTTATCCCAAGTTCTTCAAACGCATAACGTATGCTTGAAAACATCTTTTTAAAGCTTTTTTTCCTCATCTGGTCATTTCTCGTATTAGACCAAGCAAGGGGACTATGCTTTTATGGTTTTGTGTTTGTTTTGCTCTTCTTTATTGTATAACACCCACCACGTAGGAAGCAGACTCTGCAGTTATCTCACCTGTTCAGACAACCGTGAAGATCTAGAAAGAAAACAGGGTCTCCAAGAAGCAAAAGCAAGTTTCCCGCAGCTCATTGGAGCGTTTCCTGGGTGCAGGGGGAAGGCAGGCTGGCCAGAGATGAATCACGTGACCTCTCTGACCCTTTCCTGTTCTTTGTTAGAAGGGCAAACTAGTACCCAGCCCGCTGCACCTTTAGGGGCCTATGAAAATCAGAGGAGGTAATGAAGTGGATTCAAACTCTGCCCCTTTCACACACAATTCTGAGACTTTGTTATCCATCTAGTGCATGTTTCTTCCGCTCTTTAGTTGTGCCGGGCAGTGGCCAGGTGCAGTGGATTAAAGATGAATAAGATGCTGTGCCAGCCAGCTTCCCATCAAAGAGCACTCTGGGTGTAGGAAGAGGTCAGAAAGTATTTCAGTGAGTCGAGCCCCAGCACAGGCTTGTGCGGGGTGCCAGGGGCAGGGGTGAGTACAAGGGAAGCCTGGGATGTCAGAAAAGGTCTCCTCGGGCAGGCTATTATCATCTGAACTGAATCTTAGGACCAAATAGGAAGTAACAGGTAGAGATGAGGAGTAAGGCATCTCATTTGAGGAATGAAAGGTATTGTGAATGAAGGTATTGAGATACCAGAAGGCTGAGGAGGTTCAGAGAATTGCAGGAAGTCCTTGTGACTGAAATGGAGCCAGCAGATTAGATAAAGCTCCTAAGGGTGGACCTGCCTTCTAGAAGGCAATGGTGGAGCAGAGTCACAATTAGTAAATTACCAACAGAACAGCTCTGTCTTTGGTTTTTAAGATGATCTAAAGGCTGCACTGAGTGTTTTATCTGTGGTGTATCAGTGAATTTTTACAGGAACCCAGTGAGGTAAAGGCAGTATAATCTCCATTTCTCAAAAATAAGCTCCAAGAAGTGAAATAACCCGCCCAGGGCACCCTTCTGTTCAGAGGCAGAGCAGGAATCTGCACCCAGGTCTTTGTGATTGCAGGATCCATGCTGTTTCCACCACATAGAAATGTTGTTTAGTATTCAGTGGCGTATTATGAGGGAGAAGTATAGAGTATGTTTTAGAAATATTTCCATTCAGAATGGTTTGAATAAAAGCTTTGGTGTGAAAACCTTACTACTTTGGCACCCTTTCCTTTAGCCAGATCAGATTTAGGGATCTCGGTCAAATTAGTTCAGAAGAACATCAGATGGTATCATGGTTACAAGTACGGGCTCTGAAGCCAGACTGCCTGCATTCATTCAGGTGCTAGCTGACTCCTACATGTATGACTGTGGATCTCAGTTTCCTTGTCTTTAAAATGGCAGGAATGGGGCACCTGACTCAGTAGAGCTCAACAACTCTTGATCTTGGGGTTGTGAGTGTAAGCCCCAAGTTGGGTGGAAAGATTAAAAAATTTAAAAAATTAAAAATAAAATGGCAATAATAATTTACCTCATAGGGTTGCTGTAAGGTTTATGAGTTTCTACAGATAAAGCTTTTATACATCATCTCCTACATAGTGTTAATATCACTGAAGCAATTGGATTTTTGTCATCAGCAGAAGAAAACCAAGGGTTTTTTTGTGGGTTTTGTTTTGTTTCATTTCGTTTCATTTTGTTTTATTGGGGCGTGAGGGGAAGAGTGTGCAGAGGGAGAGAGAATCTTAAACAGATTCCATTCCCAGTGCAGAGCCCTATGAGTCTCATGACCCTGAGATTATGACCTGAGCTGAAATCAAGAGTCGGATGCTTAACTGACTGAACCATCCAGGCACCCCTTGTTTTGTTTTAAGATTTTGTTTATTTATTTTAGAGCAAGAGAAAGCTCACGTGCATGGGCGCAAGCAGAAGGGGGGCTGAGGGGGAGGGAGAGAATCTTGAGTAGAGTCTACATTGAGCATGGAGCCCAACACAGGGCTTGATCTCATGACCCTGAGATCATAACCTAAGCTGAAACCAAGAGTCTTAACCAACTGAGCCACCCAGGTGCCCCAAGCCAAGTTTGTTTTGTTTTGTTTTTTTATTCCAAGTTTTATTTTTAAGATTTACAAGTTATGTTTTGCCTTAACCCTCAGATGTTTTATCCTTTAAAAATGTTCTCAAACTAGAGTTTTGGGTGGGTTTGAAGAGATTTTCCTCAGATCATCAAAGTTATAAAACTTTAAATATGACTGCTTTATAAAGAGCATTAAGAAGTTACTCTTTGAAAGGTCTTAGTATTGTGCTATATGTCATCAAACACTTAAAAGGAGGTTCTGGCTGCACAGTTACAACATCATGAGTCATACTTAGCAAGTGGATTTGTTGGGAGTCACTTGCTACTAATAATAAAGTATCCAAGTTTTTAAAATATTAACATTGTATTAAGGGGAGTCCTTGTTACTCCAGATATAAACACTGTGATGCTTTTGCAATGCTGAATGTTTTCTTGCATTAGAAAGTCTAGAGTAAGGCCTTGTAAGTAAGTAAGAAAGCCAGTAAGGCCTTGTATTTAGAACCATGTGGAAATGTCTTGTATGCATAGAGATCATCATTATTTGTATATTTCTAACTACTAAGCTACATTCAGAAAAATCTCTGTGCCCTGGAGAAAGTTTAACACTTCAGTTTGAATTCCAGACTTTCAGTACACAGAGCAGAGGGTTGCATTTAGCACAAAGGTTAGGATCTCAGGTCAGCACATAAGGTAAAAATTGTAAGGGGTCCAAGTTTCCCTGAAAATCCCTTAGGAAGGCCAGCTTCACAACGAAGGCTGACAGACTCCAGGTCCGACAGAGTGTCAGCCCAGTGCAGCTGGTTTCTTCTCAGCACCAGGTGAAGTCATTGGCATTGGTTCAGGAGCCATAATTATTTTTAAAATTATGTTAGCTACAAATAACAGAATCACACTTGATTAGCGAGTTGCACACACTAAGATATACAGGAACTTTCTAAGGAAAGCAGGATTATGCTCTTTGTCACACTAGCTCCAAGAAAATAAGTTCATGGAATCATCTAGACTAATCAGTCCATCCCTCTCTCTCACAAATGGCCAAATATAGAACTTATATGAACTCTACCCCATTGTATCTGTGGCCCATAAAAGGGGATTTGAAAGAATTGAGCCTTAGTTAGAACCCTTAGAACATTTGGGGATATGCAGCTTGCTTCTAAATTAATATTAAAGATGCACCCAGAACTCACTTCCATAGCATCTTAAAACAGGACTGGCTTCACCAAATCTCCATAAATAGGACCTTCTCTATGTAGATGAAATGGTTAAAGTAAAGACCTTGCTACTGTTTCCTTTATCTGTTGAGGTCAAATGATTTTACCCTATTATTCTTTACCAACATTCCTTATGTTAAAAAAAAAAAAAAAAAAAACCTTGTATTGGCTTTTTGGTTGCTGTAATTTCTATTTTGAAAAATACAGAGGGAATAGAAAAGAGCCAATAATTGGTTTTCCATTGTAGCCTAACAAATTACCACAAATTTGGCAATTTAAAACAACATCTATTATCTCATAGATCTATAGATCAGAAGTCCAGACAGGGCTCAACTGGGTTCTCTGCTGGTCTCTCACAAGACTGAATCAGGGTGTTCCCCGAGCAGGGTTCTCCTCTGACACAAGAGGTCCTCTTCAGGCTGTCGGCAGCATTCAGTTCCTTGCAGTTATAGAACTCATGGCAACTGTTTTCCTCAAGTTCAAGGCTAGCAAGAGGGTGTCTGCTGTTGTGTCTCATCTCTTTCAAGGGCTCATCTGACTTACTCAGGATAAGTCAAACTTACTCAGGATGCTCTCCCTTTTGATTAACTCAAAATCAACTCACTAGGGCCATGGGGCACCTGGGTGGCTCAGTCAGTTAATCATCCAACGCTTGATTTTGGCTCAGGTCATGATCTCAGAGTTGTGAGATTGAGCCCTGCTTCCGGCTCTGCACTTAGTTCAGAGTCTGCTTAAGATTAAGATTCTCTCTCTGTACCCCCCAGCCCCGCCCTGCTCACTCTATGCGTGTACACACGTGTCCATACTCTCTCTCTCAAATAATTTTTTACATATAAAAAAGGTTAACTCACTAGGGACCTTAACTACGTCTGCAAAGTTCCCTTTGCCATATAACAACAATCACGAGAGTGATTTCCCACCACATTCACCAGTCCTGCCCACACTCACGGGGAGGGCATTATACAGGGCAGTGTACACCAGGGGCCGAAATCGTGGGAGCCATCTTAGAATTCTGCCTACCAGAAAAATAATGCTGTAATAATGTTATCAAGTACCTATGGAAGTGCCAGATACTGTTTGATTAATTTCCACCCCTAGGTTAAATGGTATTACCCACGTTTAAACTAAAGCTCAGGGAAATGAAACAGTTTGTGTTGCTAATAAGTAGTATGGTCAGGATTCTAACCTAGATCTGGTGGCATTCAAAACCCACAATCTTTCCATTTTGCTGTACCACCTTGCTAAACCCTGTAACTCCTCTCTCCCTGCTTGTGGAGGTGTCATAATACAGTGAAGAATGAACATGCTTCAAGTAGCACAAAGCAGTTTGTTAAAGTGAGAGGGGTTCATCTTACACTGACTACCAAAGAATTGTCTTCAGCTATTTATTTACTTCTTGCCCTGGACCACAAGAATGTGAGTAATAACATAATGATAAACTACAAGCAACAGGAAAAGCAAGATCAGGAAACTATAAGATAAGAAATCAAAACCAGAGGAACAAAATGAACATAAGATTTGGCTCTTGGCTTTCTGGTCCCAGGGTAAAGGGAAATTACATGGTTCTTATTTTCAAAGGCGAGCAAAATAGCTCAGGAGAGGTAAAGGTTTTCTCAGCACGTAGTTTTCAAAGAAATGTGTAACATGGGATTTTGTGTAGGAAGAATGAGTGGCCTTACAAGTAATTATCAAGTAGCTGCAACAACCTGAGAAATCTAAAAATAATTTAGCATGTGATTTTATTAAATAAATACTAAATATAATTACAAATGAAATATAATTAAAAGTTATCCTGCTTGAGAAGTTGATTAGGGGTTTAGAACTCTTCCCTTAATGAAAAAGTAGAGGTCTCTTTCTGTTTTGTAACCATGGATTCAAGGTTACTTGACTTGTATTCTAATGAAGTCTTATCCTGTTCTATTTTTATGTGATACTAGCCAAAAAAGAAGAACATGTCAGCCTACCAGGTCTTCTGTAAAGAGTATCGGGTAACCATCGTGGCTGACCATCCAGGTATAGGTAAGAACATTTCCAATCTTCAGTTTTTTTACTTTCCATTTATATCTCTCCAGCAGTGCCAGTCAGCAGGCACCTTGTTCCTATCTTATTAAAATAACACAAATCTCATTTTTCTCCTCGGTTCTGAAGTCGCTTTAGATTTCATCCAAGTTCACTGCATCCATAAAAGAGATAAGTTTTCTGTTGATAGCTCTTAAACTGATAAAATGGGAAACTGAGTAAAAATAAATGTTCTGAAGCACAGTACATAAATCCGTAGTTGTTTATCTCCAAGATCCTACAGCTGACCTTTCCCTTTATCTGGCTCTTGGGTGTGAGTTACAGCGAGAGGCCTTACATTGCTCATATTTGTCTCTGTGTCAGAAGTTAGTGAGGTGAGAAAAAGACTCCGCCACAGACCTTGACAAGTGGCTTCACCTCTACAGTTCTCATTTGCCTAATGTGTACAATAGCTTCACAACCTGCTTGTCAAGGTTGTTGTGAGGCACAGGGAAAGTACCATGAAAGATCTGAGTGCTTTATAAAGCATGACCTTGCCGCACAAATGGAAGGGCAACTTTGCACATCTAGAGAACTGCTTCTGGGCTGCTCGAGGGAAATCCTTTGGGTCTCCGCTCTCAAAACTTGGTAAAAATTGAACCATTTTTATCAAATTATATAGAACATGTTTTCTTTAACCTAAGTTGATAAGCTCTTAAAATGAGATCGCATTAGGGTAGCCTGGGTGGCTCAGTGGTTTGGCACCTGCTTTCGTGATCCTGGGGACCCGGGATCGAGTCCCACGTCGGGCTCCCTGCATAGAGCCTGCTTCTCCCTCTGCCTGTATCTCTGCCTCTCTCTCTCCCTGCATCTCTCATGAATAAATAAATAAAATCTTTAAAAAATAAAAAATAAAATGAGATCAAATTAAAAGACACCAGAAAGATGCTCAAGGGATAAATCCCTGGAGAATAGATATGGGAGAATTTGAGCCTATCTCATAACCACCAAAATAGCCCTCTCCCTCCCTAGAGAAAAGAATCAAGAGAAGTGATGGGCTTTTAGTTTGGTTTTCTGAAAGAACCTTGTGCTATTTAAATCCGAGCTAGAAAATCCTTTTTCTAGTTTTTGCTCTTACCAATCTTCTGTTTGGTTTATAGTCAGACCTTTACTGTGTTACATTCTTTTTACTCTCTATGTCAGATTTTGGGGAACTTAGTAAAAAACTGGCTGAGGTGTGGAAGCAGTTGCCAGAAAAGGACAAACTGGTAAGTACACTTTTTTACACACAGTTTTCATTGCTTTATGCCTTCCAAAATGTGTAATTCTCCTATAGCCCATCCAGCCAACAGTGAAAACATTTTAAAAAAATCACAAATCAATAGAAAATGGTTTGTCAGAGGGTGTTAACACTGGCTGTGCCAGTGTGCTCTAGTGAAGATTCAGCCTCAGGGAAGCCATCTTTTCTAGCCTCACCTAGTTGTTTTCCAACAACCTTACATTTGAGCCAAAAGATGACCTAACTTGGGCAGCGATTAAGGGTCAAAAGAGAATCTAAAATCAGCCCTTTCCTGCAAACAGCCACTGGTGAGGCTATGTCTGAGAATGGAGGAAGGTCATCTGCCTCCTGGTTACTGCCAATAATAAAAATAGGGGCTGTGCTTCCTAGGTGAGCCAGTTGCAGGTCATCATCCTCATTGGCCATTACCAAATAATGTACCCCATTTTCAAGAAGACAGGAAGACAAGGTAATAGTCCTATCAGAATCATTTCCAGTCACTCCCCAACCAGCTGTTGTAAAGGTGGTCTGGGAATTCATCTGGGTAAAACAAAAATATTTGTCACCCACGTAGGTTATTTTCCATTCCCATTTTCCATGTCATTGTCATCCTGTGATTGGCGTTACCAACCAGCAGGTTAAGATAACTATTTGAACCCCATGGGCATCATACTGACCCACATGTTTACCCTGTGATTTTACATTTTGATCCACGAGTGATTGCAAAATCGATGCCGAGACCTACCCATTAGCATAGAGGCACATTTATAGTTCTCCATTAAGTTACACTGTAGTTAGCATCTGAGGGCTATCTGGTAACCCTTCAGCTTCAAAATTGCTTTTCAACCCCTGCCTACCCACCTCCAGGCTTCCCTTTCTTTCCTTCACTTTCCATGACTGCTTTTCCTTTTACGTCTTGTCTTGTTTCATTTATCATAATTTATTTGGCCCTGATCTGACTACAGATTTGGAAGCAAAAAGCTCAGTATCTTCAACACAAACAGAACAAAGCAGAAGCTACAACTGTGAAAAGAAAAGCATCCTGCTCAGAAGTTCCTGTGAAAGTGAAAGGTAGGGCAGCCCAGGTGGCTCAGTGGTTTAGCGCCGCCTTCAGCCCAGGGTGTGATCCTGGAGACCCGGGATTGAGGCCCACGTTGGGCTCCCTTGCGTGGAGCCTGCTTCTCCCTCTGCCTGTGTCTCTGCCTCTCTCTCTCTCTCTCTCTCTCTCTCTCTCTGTGTCTCTCATGAATGAATAAATAAATTCTTTAAAAGAAAAAAAAAAAAAAAAGTGAAAGGTAGTGACTGTAGCCCTCTCATCCCTAGAGTGTTGTGAATCTTGCTGCCTTACTAGAAATCGGGAGAGCAGCTATATCAGAAGCAGATCTTGATACCCAGATGTTATTACTGAATATTACAGGTTGCAAAAAATTGTAGAAAATGTAAATCAGAAGTTAGCAAACTTTTTTTAAGAGGCCAGAGAGTAAATACTTTAGGTCTTGTGTCTTTATGTCCATATTCTCTGTCACATATTCTTCTTTATTTTTTCTACAACCATATAAAAATTTAAAGCCATGTTTAGCTTACAGGCTGTACAAAACAAGTGATGGGCCATATCTGGCCCACAGTCCAAAGCTTTGCTAATTCCAGGTATAACTCATAAAGGAGGAAAACTGTAAGAACATTTGTATGGTGTGCCAGGCCACAGGTGAGCTTTATCTCTCTGTTTCATCTCTGTTCTCAGCTTCCTCTGCAGGAGTACTGTCACCCCAAAAGAAATCCCCACCCACCACCATGCTGTTGCCAGCCTCTCCAGCCAAAGCCCCTGAGACAGAACCCATTGATGTTGCTGCTCATCTACAGCTACTGGGAGAGTCCTTAAGCCTCATTGGACACCGCCTGCAGGAAACTGAGGTCAGTGTGACTGTCAGCATAGCCTATTTCTGATAGGATGTGAATCCATTTACTTCTTCCACATACATCCATTGAGCAACTACTACTGTGTGCTAGATTATGCCAGGTGCTCAGGAGACAATGACAAAGAAGATACATGCTAGTAAAAACATCTAGAGATTTGGAATCTTCCTACTGGCCTTCAAAGTTTACACTTACACCATCCTATTGAACAATGGTACAAAAAGGAGTTAGAATTTCCTGTAACTTGGGATGCCTGCGTGCTCAGTGGCCGAAGATCTGCCTTTGGCTCAGGTCATGATTCCGGTGTACTGGGATCGAGTCCCATGTATGCTCCCCATAGAGAGCTTCCTTCTCCCTCTGCCTATGTCTCTGCCTCTCTCTCTGTCTCTCATGAATAAATAAAAAAAATTTTTTTTAAAAAAGGATCTCCTATAACTTTTTTCCCCATTTTTATTGAGATACAATTGACATATAATCCTGTAACTCATTTTGATTTTTTTAAAAATGCAGTGGGGAAAAAATGAATACAAATCCCATGGAAGTTTTAATCACTAAGTTTGAATTTTTGCACATTTCCAATAAAGTCTCGAATAAACAGAGTAAGCTGTATGGGGGATTAAGAGTACCTCTACTTCTCTGAAAATGGGTAGCAAGGGGCACCCTGGGTGGCACAGTCCGTTAAGGGTCTGACTGGGTTTTTGGCTCAGGCCAAGATCTTGGTCGTGAGACTGAGCCCTGTGTCACAGGGCTGAGTACAGAGTCTGCTCAGTGCCTCTGCCTCTGTCCCCCACCCCCGCCCATGTGCTCTCTCTTATGTTCTCTAAAATAAATAAATAAATAAATCCAAGAAAGAAAAGAAAAGAAAGAAGAGAGAGAGAAAGAGAAAGAAAGAGAAAGAGAAAGAAACGAAAAGAAAAGAAGTAGCAAGTGGGGAAATTGAGGTTCTCAAGCTCTTCATTACTCAGCGTTGAATTATACAGTGCTGTGTGCCCTAGGGAGATCTTTGTCCTTTTAAGCTTCAATTTCAAAATCACTTAACCTGCAAAACTGTCATGTTCCATTTCTATTACCATATTCAGTTTCTAATGATATCGCCCCCTTGGCTAACTCAGTAGTGTATCTCAGGTTTCCACTGGGTCCTAATAGGACATTCCAGCAAAGAAATCAGTCTCAGCTACTAAAGCCATTTATTTCTAAGCTGAGAAGTCAGTATAGGAGTATAAAACCATTCACTTGCTTCTCTGTGGAAGTCGAATTATTATGCAACAAATAAAATGCCAGAGGCGACAAAAAATGAAAATTATCTAAGTTTTTTGGCTAATTTCAATAACTTAGCAAATTTCAAAACAACTAAGTATTTTCATATAGACTCAGATATTTGAATAGATCTAGATATTTCCAGAGTAAAATATTCTGGGATCCTTATTTATTTTTCATACTTAGTCATTCTTAGTTTCCTAAAAAGTTAGAAGTAAAAATGATTTGTTTTATGCACCTTCCATACTCCACACTTCCCCCGATATTTCCATTTAGTTTGGCAAATACTTATTAAGTATGTAGACATTATTCCAAAAATGTGGGGGAGTAGAAAATCTGACTTGCTTCCTGATGGTATCATTAGAAAACTTACAGTCTCACTAGGAAGGTAGAACATATACATAATCGGCAGTTGAAACAAGCCAGAGGGGATCCCTGGGTGGCTCCAGCAGTTTGGTGCCTGCCTTCAGCCCAGGGTGTGATCCTGAAGTCCCGGGATCGAGTCCCACATCCGGCTTCTGCATGGAGCCTGCTTCTCTCTCTGCCTGTGTTTCTGCCTCTCTCTCTCTCTGTGTGTCTCTCGTGAATAAATAAATTAAAACATATAAAAATCTTTTTAAAAAATAAATAAAATAAGCCAGCTTCTGAGAGCAGCTGCTTTGAGAGAGTAACACATACACATGACCAGAAAAGGGAAAAACTTGCACAGGTTCCCCAGCCCACTCTATTTTATGTAACAGTCTTGTTGAGATATAGATCACACACCATAAAGTTCACCTTTTTGGAACTGTAGAATTTAGTGGTTTTCAGTATATTCACAGAATCGTGGCCCCATCACTAACTAATTACAGAACATTTTCTTTATTCCCAAAGGAAACTCCACACCCATTAGCAGTAATTCCCCACCCGCTCCAGTCCACCTTTTTGCAGGCTTCAGTCACTTGCATATATCCTCACAATTTTGCGATTTCCCTGTATTACTCACACTGTTATTTATCTTATATTTTTATTTAAATAAATCTATCTGCTTTCACAGTGATATCCTTGACATCACAAAACTGATATTCTAATTTTTTTAATACTGTATATCACGGTAGGTATATATCAAGATAATTAATGTTCACCTATATGCCACTAGAAATTACATACTATACTCTAAGGAACATGGATGTCACTCATTTATAGATTGGATAGCAGGAGCCTAATAAAATTAAGTGACTATTACAAGTTGATACACTGTGACAGAGCCCAACCTGTGTTGCTCCTAACCCTGGCTCCCTCTGCTGCTCTGTGCTAGCTGATGCAGAGAGAGTAGCTAGAGAACGAAGAGAGTTAGGGGGAGTCAGGAGAGGTCTTCTGGTTCAAAACCAGAAAACCATACACATCTGTGTTTCTCGACCTCAGGATCTTCTGCAGAAATGGATGAGAGGAGCCCCAGTGGGGCTATAGGCCCCCCACTCCCACTTTAACCAAACCTTCTAGCTGTTTTACATATTGGAATTCCACATCAGGTTTCTTATGTTTAAGTTTTTATTTAAATTCCAATTAGTTAACATAGAGTGTAATATTAGTTTCAGATATACAGTATAGTGATTCAATACTTCATACATCACCTGGTGCTCATCCTGACAAGTATGCTCCTGAAATCCCATCACCTGTTTCACCCATTCCCCTGCTCACCTCCCTTCTGGTAGCCATCAGTTTGTTCTCTATAGTTAAGAATCTGTTTCTTGAAAAAAAAAAAAAAAAAAAAAGAATCTGTTTCTTGGTTTGCCTCTCTCTCTCTCTCTCTCTCTCTCTTTTTAAGATTTTATTTACTTATTTGAGGGAGAGAGCATGAGTGTGAGGGGCACAGGGAGAGGAAGAGAGAATCTTAAGCGGACTCCATGCTGAGCATGAAGCCTAACATGGGCTCCATCTCAGGACCCTGAGATCTCAACCTGAGCCAAAACCAAGGGTTATACGCTCAGACAACTGATCCACCCAGGCATCCCATCTCTCTCTCTTTTTTTTCCCCCATTGTTCATTTGCTTTGTTTCTTCCTAACATCTGGTTTTATTTGAAAAAAGGTTTTACTGCTAAAATGATCACAATTGGGCAGCCCCGGTGGCACAGCGGTTCAGTGCCGCCTGCAGCCTGGGATGTGATCCTGGGGACCCTGGATCGAGTCCCACGTCGGGCTCCCTGCATGGAGCCTGCTTCTCCCTCTGCCTGTGCCCCTGCCTCCCTCTCTCTGTGTGCCTCTATGAATAAATAAATAAAATCCTTAAAAATAAATAAATAATAAATAAAATGATGACAATTTAGAATATCTAACATGTAAGGCAAAAAGGAAGGCTGGAAATTAAGGCCGTAGCCCAAATTATAGAAGGTCTTAGATGCTCTCAAATGTTTATACTCTACTATTGAGGAACTGCAGGAATTTTTTTTGAGTAGGGAGGGATTTGATCAGAGCTCTCATTTGGCTTTCTCTGAAAATATCTTCTATTTTAGATTGGGAATGAAGAGAGACCCAAACTGGGGGAAAGTTCCCTAACAACAGTAAGGCAGTCCAGACCAGTTAGCAATTAATAATGTTATTCCATTACTGTTACCCTACAGTTAACTATAGCTGATATTTTATGTCTGATTCTCCTAATGAATTATAAGCAACTTGAGGGCAGAAATCATATCCTATTCCTTTTTATACCCTCTCCATAACTACTGGTGTTCTGCATATAGTAAGTCCTCACTAAATAGTTGTTGAATTAATTCAAATCTTTGTCACGTCTGGACTGCTTTCTCAGCCGTCTTTGGTTCAGAGTGCTTCATGTGGATTCTTTCATGAAATTCACACTGCTGCTTTGTGGGCCAGAATTTGTGTTCCCCCTCTTTTACAGAAGAAATAGAAAGACTCAGAGAGGCTAAGTAACTTGCTCTGGAATTCAGCCCCAAGTGCTAAAACAGGCTTGAATTTTGTGGTGCAACCTTGAGGTCCATTCTCTTAACCCCTTGCTGCATAGCCTTCCTTGAGAGGAGGAGAGGGGGAAGGAAGAGTCAGCTTTGGCAAGGCATTGAGACTGGACAGTCGTGTGAATAGTGGTGAGTTTAGCAGAGAAGAAATGCTAAGAGTAGAAGAGGTGATTGATTTCTCTTTATACCAGGTTATATCTAGAAGCACAGTGAGAGACCTAGCAGGCAGCCAGAAGTGCAGTTTGGGAGACGAAGATGTTGGTAATAATGATAAGAACTACTAATACTTTTTGAACACTTGCCACATAACCGGGACAATCCCAAGTACCTTATACCTTTTATTTCCCTTAATCCCCTGTGCGTAGGCTCATTAACCGACACAGCATAAGAAGCATCTTGGCCCAGGACTGAAGCAGTGAGTGAGGGCCCTCCACAGTCCTGAGCCCAGGGCTCTTCTCTCTCAGACGCTGCTGTGCTGCCTCCCTAGATGGCATAGTCCCACAGGGCTTCTGGTGAAAGCAGATGATACCAGAGCAGGATAGGCACACTGGCAGCAAGTAGTCTTATTTCTTACCTGTTTGAATCACAGGGGGAGAAACATTGTGAGTTGTGCAAGATGTTAAAATTTGAAGTGAACCTGATTCACTTCTTTCTGAGAGTGAACAACTCAACCCAGAAAAGTTGTATCATCAGCTATCAGAAACCACATACGTGGAGAAGTACACATATGTTTACGTTAAATGTTAGCATGTAGGGCTGTAGAACTCTCATAGTTAGCACATTTGAGCTATATTCGTGGAGTTGCACACATGACCTCCACAAATCTTCCCAGGAGCTTTCCAGAGTAGATTGATTTAAGTCATAACCCTTCGTTGCACAGAGGGTAGGATGAGTTAGGAACATAGAAAAGGAACCTGGGAAGGTATTGTAAAAGTTTTCTTTTTAAAGGATTCACAGAGTTATCAAAGCAGATAACTTCCATTTCTGCTGCAAATTGCAGAGAACTGGCAAGACTTAAAAAACAATGTGAAGAAACCAACTCGATCAGGAGTGGGACTCGAGTTACAACCTGCTGTCTCTTCCTGCTCTCCTTTCAGGGCATGGTGGCTGTGTCTGGCAGTTTGTCAGTGCTTCTGGATTCCATTATCTGTGCGCTTGGACCCTTGGCGTGTCTGACCACACAACTACCTGAACTGAACGGCTGTCCCAAACAGGTCTTGGTGAGTTTTCCTTGTTTTCCTTGGATTTTTTTCAGCCAGACCCCTTGGGAGCCGTCGAGGCCCTACCTTAACGAGCTCTATCAGGCACAGGCTTGTAAGGCTTCCCGGCAGATGGCGCCCCCTCTGTATATTGGCCCACGAATGTGGTACTGTACAGTGCCCTCAGTGCAACTAGAAAACAGGCCATTTCCCAAAACAGTCCAGCCCTTAGGGAGCTGCAGCTCCTCTGGTGCCTATCTTCTCTACCCAAAGAAAGTACACAAGTCTTCTGCATCTCCACAAGGGTTCATGGGAAGAGCCAGCAGAGAAGCTCCTAGCATAGTAGACAGCAGTGTGCCAGCTTTTAGCTCACACTGCTCTCTCCAACTCTCAACTCTCTCCTCTGAACAGAGAACTAGGCCTCAGGGAACTAAGGGTAAAGTACTCTTCAGCTAAACCTTTTCCCTTGTTTTGCAGTCAAACACACTAGACAACATTGCTTACATCATGCCTGGACTGTGACCACAAAGAGTCCCGGGACAGAGACCTTATCCTCCTCCATTGCTGGTTTGTGTATATATGACTGTTCCAGATCCCTTCACTGGCCTCTGGGTGTAGGTTTTAAATTTTTATATATATACATATAAATATATATATATATATATATATATATAAAGTGTACAATATATACATAGGACTGTAATTACTTTGCTTTTAATAATTTTATGAAATGGCAAAGGTTTAGCCAAGAAGAAACCTTGGCATGAATATGGGCTTGGGATTCCTTTTTCTCCTGTGGTGGATAAATCTGCCTTAAAAATCAATGTAACTTAGGGGCTGGGGGCTTGTTCTGGGTGCCAAGGGCATCTCTTTATGGACAGCTAAAATGTGATTTTTTTCCAAACTCAGTTGTACCTCCAGACCCATCACTGACCATTTGCCTTACCTGTCTTACAGTCGGAAATGTAATAGGAAAGATTATGGGAAGATGCCAGTTGAGTGAACGTACAAAGCCTTTCAACTTGAAGTGACCTAGGTAGGAAGTGATGAAATCATTCCCATCTTACAGTTACTGCAGTGGCTTAGGTGAACTTCGTAGGGGGTTCATTCCAATTCCTGCTATACCGGTGTCCATGTCTCAAAATTTCTTGTAATCATTGGTACCATTAGCAGCCTCAGTAGGGGCCAAGGAGTTATGTGAGCCCCAGCAGCATAAAACACCTTGGAGAGTGTAAAGCTGTTACTGCACAAATTGAACTGCATATATTGTGAGCTGACCCAGAATATTTCATCTGTAGAGCTAACTGCTGGTATCTTCCATCGGCAGCATTAGCTTAGGCACGGAGTCCTCACAGGTTTTTGCTGCTTAGTTGCTTGATGGTTGGGAAAGATGAACTTTGCCCAGCATGATTCTTGGGTTCATCCTGTTGGCTCGCCTGGTGGGCAGATAGATACCCAGTGTTCTGCATTCCACACATAAGTGAATTGCAAAAAAAGTACTCGATTCTCATGTAGGTTTATTTATGTGTGCGTGTGAATGTGTGTTTTAATTATGTGTATTTAACTCTTTAAAATCTCTTTGATTTTAATTTATCCTGTAAATTTCTGTATATATAATTTAATAACAAAAGCCTCCACCAGCAACAGCATGTGGAAGATACAGATTTGTCATTTCTTGCCTCCTCCTTTCCTCTGGTCTCCTCTGAAAACTCCAAATCATCTACATTTTAAGGTATCATGCCTCAAAAAGGAATCATTATGCCGGGATTCTAATTCTTTCTAATTCAATAATGTCAAGAAAGCAAAATTAAAAGGAATGTTACCATTCCCAACTCCCCACTTTTCCAAAGAACCAGACTTGTGTTTCCCAGTTCCAAAGAAGACAGTTGAGCACTTCAGGGTTGTTTTTCAATTTGGTGTGAGATTCCCTGCCAAAACCGAGCTCTGGGTAACTGCTTTCTTCCCCTGGCCTAGACAGAGCACTACCATGTCAAAGTAGATCTTTGAGTACTGAGCAGCCAGCCTGCACCTGACTTAACCCCTTCCCTTCTCCCCACCAGTGTGCTCATGGGGCTTTGTTTCCTGAAGGTACTCTGGCTGCTGACTGGCCCTTAGCTCAGAGCAGTCATGAAGCTTAACTGGGGAAACAGAAGGAAACGGGTATGTTTGGGAACCAAAATCAAGAAGGAGCAGAAAACTGGATTTGATTTCGCTTGTTAGACCCTGTGCCACACCTCATCTGTACCAATGGAAGTTTCCTGTTTGACCCAGGGTCTATCAGGGAGGGGCCTGGAAGACATGGATTAGCATGGAAGAAGTCAGTCCTACCCTTGTCATTTGTGCACATTAATGAAATCCTGATGAGGACCTGCTTTCTGTTTGTTTGTTTTCCTTTCAAACCCAACCCTACTGTATTTGTATTTAAATTTGTACACATTTGTATAATAATCTGTACCTTGTGGTATTTGGTACTATTAGAGGAAAAACTTTGGATTCAGACCTTCTTGGAGTTTTTATATCATTGTTTTATTTTGTTTTTTAAATAAATTCTAGCGGTTTGATCCAAATCCCATTACAGTTGTATAAAGAAATAAAATTTTGTACTTATATTATTAAAAATCACATTTTTAATATTTGTAGTCCAGTCTCAGGTATCTTTTCCCTGTTGCTGACCAAGTTGCTGTGAAATACTAAAACCTGTCATTTTCTACTGATATCCCACTGCGATTTTCTTAAAAAGAAAAATCTGTCTGGAATGAGGCCAAGTTTCTGATCTTAGCCATTTTCCTTTTTAAAAAAAAAAAAGATTTTATGTATTTATTCATGAGAGACACACACAGAGAGAGAGACAGAGACACACAGGCAGAGGGAGAAGCAGGCTCCATGCAGGGAGCCCGATGTGGGGACTGGATCCTCAGATTCCAGGATCACACCCTGGGCCAAAGGCAGGCGCCAAACCACTGAGCCACCCAGGGACCCCCTTAGCCATTTTCCTAACGTACATCTTGCTCTGTCTCTATTAACTTTTACATTGTAGAGTCTCTTACTCTCTTGCAAACTAAAAACCAGTGGCTCTGATAAGAGGGGCTCTATTCACTGATAGATGAAGTTGTATATACTCTACAGTGTTGGCCTAACACAAGAAAATATCAGTTGTGTATTAAGGATCACATATGAACCACGTGCTTAGACATGATACATTTCATGCTGTTTTAGTCCTGTCCTGACTCTAATGAGTGATGTTGGATAAGTCACTTCACCTTTATAGGTGTCTGAAGTCCCACCAGTAAATTAGCGTTAAGGTCACTCCCACCTCCAAGCCCACTGCCAGCCAGCCTGAAACAAATGTCTAGTAACACAGTGACCATTTAATATATGGAGATCTGACCTCTTAAGGTTAAAATTTCAACATAAACCCAAGGTGTTACTAGTCATAAATAGTGGAATATGACCTCTTCGGAGAGCCTACAAGAAAGAGACCAAGAGTGCTAAGTGACAAAAGTGATTTCCATGTTTTCTCTCACTGAATCCGCCCATGAGCCTCAAGAGGTAAAGGTAAAGGTACCTTACCCCCTTTATAAATGAGACAGGTGAGGAAAAGTGCTCTTCCTGGGTTTGCGCAGCTAGAAAATGGCAAAGCCAGAAGCAGCACATGATAACAGCAGATCCAGGCCTAGGCTCCCTTCTGCCCCAAATCACTTTCACAGTCAGATCATGTATGGAATCCATCAGAATCCTCTGTTCTCTACAGTCCTGAGCAAATGGGATCATAGGAAGACTCCTGAGACTTTTCCATTGTTCCAATGTCCATTTGTCCTGGCTGGCTTCTGCTAGGCAGGCCTCACATTTCCCGTCATACTATTGTCTTTCAACTTTGGAGGCAGAGGATCTTGAGTTTTGTCTAAAAGGACTTGAAGGATATAATAGATTACATTCCATTTATGCAATATGTCAGTCTTAGGACATATTTACCCTCAAGAAGGCATTTGATAGCAATATTACTAAAACACTTTTAAAAAAACTAAAGCAGATTGTTTACCAAATGAGTTTGTTCCTTGTTAGCAAACACTTCAAAACAAAACAAAAATAAAGGCTCTATGCTGAGTGTGGGGCTTAAACTCAGGACTTGAGAACAAGAGTTATGCACTTTACCAACTGAGCCAACCAGGCGCCCCTTAGCAATCACTTTTCAAGATTTTATTTATGGGACGCTTGGATGGCTCCACGGTTGAGTGTCTGCCTTCGGCTCAGGTCCTAATCCTGGAATCCAGGATCGAGTCCCGCATTGGGTTCCCTGCAGGGAGCCTGCTTCTCCTTCTGCCTGTGTCTCTGCCTCTCTCTATATATCTCTCATAAATAAATAAAAAAATCTTTTAAAAAATAAAGATTTTATTTATTCATGAGAGACAGAGGCAGTGACACAGGCAGAGGGAGAAGCAGACTCCCCACAGGGAGACAGATGCGGGACTTGATCCCAGGACCCTGGGATCACAACCTGAGCCGAAGGCAGATGCTCAACCAATGAGCCAGCCAGGTGCCCAGCAATCACTTTTAAAATATGGTTTTGATCAGTTTTATACTACATTTACTGTTTGCCATTTACATTCCTGTCTTTTGTGTTGGCAAATCCACATATTTCCATTTCTTATTTAAGAACTATACAGTATTCTGTTTGCATGAAATTGATATGATTTCACTCCCTGTTTGAGAGTATGGGTGTTGTTTCTGCTTTCACCATGAAGGATACAACTTGTGGCTGTTTAATTCTTGTCAATATATCCAAGATCTTCTGCCCATAATCACTTTAAACCAGAGTGGCGCAAGGAGGTAAGAACTTCATTCAGGGAAATAACCACGAAACATGAGCATGTTAAAGGTTGCTAATGGAAGAATTCAAAAGAAGTTTATGCTAAAATACAACTGCAATGTGCTTAAATGAAGAAAAACATGGAAGATACCTGACATGGAAGTCATCTTAAATGTACATCCTCCCACCCCTTTATAGTCCAAATACATTATTTGGTAGGTTGATTTAAATTTTCAGGGGAGGGACGCCTGGGTGACTCAGCGGTTGAGCATCTGCCTTTGGCCCAGGGCATGATCCTGGATCCCGGGATCGAGTCCCACATCGGGCTCCTTGCATGGAGCCTGCTTCTCCTCCTTCTGCCTGTGTCTCTGCCTCAATCTCTGTGTCTCTCATGAATAAATAAATAAAATATTTTAAAATAAATTTTCAGGGGAAACTGGATGACTCATTCAGTTAAGCCTCTGACATCAGCTCAGGTCATGATCTCAGGATCCTGGGATCCAGCCCTGCTGGGGTGGGGGAGAGGACTCTGCTTGTGGTTCTCCCTCTGCCTCTCCCCCTGCTCACTTTCTCTCTCAAATAAAATCTCTAAAAATAAATACGTTTTCATATATTAGTCACTGTGCTAGACAATGATGGTGAGTCAAGTAGACATAGTATCCCAGCCCTCACGGAGTAGCTAGCCTGGTGAGGAGAAGGGCATTTATGAATAGGTCTCATGAGCACTGTTGAAGCACAGGAGTACATGACTTCCATAAAGTTCTTATATTGTACAGTAAAGGTATCAGCCCCTGTATGCTCAAACAGGTCAACATAAGGAAGTGATTAACTTCTAGCTTAGGTTCTCCATCATCCTATATTTGTACAATTCCTAGCCTTTCCAATTGGGGACACCTGGGTGATTCAATGGTTGAGCATCTGCCTTCAGCTCAGGGTGTGATCCTGGGGTCCTGGGGTCTGTCTCCCCACCGTGAGCCTGCCTCTCCTGCCTATGTCTCTGATAAATAAATAAATAAAATCTTTTATTTTTTTTAAATCACATACTGTGGTGGATTAAGTACTAAAGCTCCCAGCAGTAGCCCAGACTACCAAAGCAGTGATTATTGTATCTAGACTGCATATGACCAAAAGAATAAAGCATAATAGGTCCGACCTGATCTAATGTGTGAGTGAAATATCTAAAACATGGTACACAGGAAGGTTGGAAGATAGCAGAATCCTAGAACTAGGAAAGGCCTTTGAGATTCTTAAAGTCCGTAACTTGGGGTCCACTGACTTCTGGGACCCTAGGAAGTCCCTGACGTTAAATTGTCTCTCTGCCCTTTTTTCTTCAGAAAGGTTGATGGTTTTCTTCAAGTCCTCAAAGGAGCCTATGACCTAAAAAAAAAAAAAAGAGAAGAAGAAAGTCCTTGATCTAGTTCCAGCATCCGGAAAAAATGGAAGCTCGCTGTGTGAATCACAGCCGAGGTGGGTCCCAGGCCCACCCGTGACCACCTCCGGGTGCCTCTGCTACTCCGGGCTCCAGCCCGCTCCTCGCTGCGGGTCACTGGGCTGGTTCTGTGTCCAGGGAGGAAGCGCTCTGTCGGGGCTGGGAGACGACGAGCCAGAGATGCTGTCGCCGCCGGCGGTGGGGGCGTGGCCTAGCGACGTCACCGGCGTGAAACCGGGTCTGAGCTTGCCCTGTGACCCTACCCCAGGCACTTCCCGGCTCCGAGACCCTGTTCCGCTGAAGCTCGCGGTGCTGGGCCACGCCCCTGAATAAGGCCTGGGGCGGGGCTTGGAGAGGCCACGCCCCTGGCCCGCCCAGCCCCACGTCGTGCGCGACGTCCGCAGACGCCGAGCGAGTTGCCGTGAGGTCATCGCCCTCCGGCTCGAGGGGCGAGGCCTGTGGCCTTCACGTCAGGGGCGGGGCCTGTGGCCACGCTCGCCTCCCTACGCCCCGCCTCCACAGGCGCCTCCTCGCGGGCCGTCCGGCGCGTCACGTGACGGGTCGGCAGCGCGGCGGTTGCCGTCAGCTGATTCCCCCGGTTGGCGGCTGAGGCGCCCGCAGCGATGGACTTTCTCCTGGGAAACCCGTTCAGCTCTCCGGTGGGCCAGCGCATCGGTGAGTCCCCGGAGCGCCGCCTCGCCCCGCCGCAGGGCCCCGCACCCAGCCTCGGTCCCCGGGGGGCCCCGGGGCGCCTCCAGGTCCCAAGCCACCCTCTGGAGCGAGGCTGGGAGAACTAGGCTGGCGTGTCTCTCCCCGACCTGGCCCCGCCCAGCCTCCCGCCCACCTTGATTGACGAAAGCCGCGCTCCACTAGGAAGCCTCGCCTTGTGGTGGATGCCTAGGCTAGCCAATAGCAAAAGAAAGGGGGCGGGTCCTGGTGGCCGCGGCTCAGCCAATGCGTGGCTGCTGGGGTCCCGAATCCAGGGCGAAAGTTTCGGGGGCTGAAGGGGCAGCGTGGTTTACGGCCCTCGGGCCACTGGCCCGTCTCCCTCGTCCCTTCCCCAGCCCGGGTCCGGCCGCCGGGGCCTGGCCGTCTCCCTCTTGGCTCGCCAGGCTCTCGGGACACAGGTACCGGAGAGGGGCTAGAAGCCCATTCGCCCAGGATCCGGAGACGCGCTTGGCGTCGGGGCCGGCGACTTGCGGGGACCAGGCCCGGCAGCCCTGCTGCGCGCGGCCCCCGGCCGGACCCTGGCGATCCCGCCAGACCAGCAGCAGCCGGCGGCACGGTCGCAGGCTCCCGAGCTGGAAGCGACCTCAGGAACCTCCTGATTCCGCCTCCTTCGTTTCTCGTAGGCGGGTGGGCCAGGCACTCTGGCCGGAGGCACAGGCTCACTGCGAGCCCCGGCCTCCCGACTCTTCCTGCCCTCTGTTGACATCGCCGCCTCTGTTTCCTCCTCACCTATAATTAGGGGCATATTAATAGCCCCTGCTTCCGTGGGGTTGTTGTGAAGCTTCAGCTCCTTAATAATTGTAAAGTACTGGGAACCGTGCCTGGCACATGGCCCTGCTAATATAAAACAAAGTGATAATATATATTTATCGTCATTGTTAGGGAGATGCCAGGAAGTGAGGGTCAGGAATCCCTGGAAATAGCTGTGTGGAGAGTCTCCTAGGTGCTCCTTGCTGTGCATCAGCACGGGGAGGAACCACAGGCCCTGGGCCACACCGCTAACACTTCCCCTTTGGGACAGCCTGGATGTGCCTCCCCGCATTAGGAAACTGTGATATTCTCCCTTCGACCTCTTGATGGCCCTTAGCGTTCAGTCTAGACTGGGAAAATTGGACCTTTTAGACATCTTTTCCTTTCTTATGGTCTTAGAAGCCAAACTTCACTTAACTGTCAACCCAGCTCTGCGATGTCATCGGCACCAAGGCTGTCAGTGGCTCTTGTGAGGTTTTGTAATCAGACTTCTCCAAGAGGAGAGTAGAAGTCCAGGATTAATTTGCGAACCAGAGCGCTCCTGGACCAGGGAGGTGAAGCTGCCCTCTGAGGAACACCCTCCCCACTGCCTGCCACACACACACCCTGCAATGAGTCATTGTTTTGGAGCTGAAAAGAGAAAGTGGCTCTCCCCTCATCTTTATTTCTCCAACAACAGATACCACTGCTCTCATCACATGCCAAGTTTGAGACTTCCTACTTTAAAACAAAAAATTCTGACCTTCAAAGTCAGCCACGTTTGCTGAACCTTTGTAGAAAAGCTCACCTGGGCTCTGGGCTTTAGCTAGTCAAAAAAAACAGCTTCTCTTCCTATCCTGAGGGTTGCCTGTCTGTGGCAAGAAATACTCTGTCCAAAGAGAATACTACTAAGTCATAATACTTCAGAGCCCAAACCAAATTTTACTCCTGGAAGGATCCTTACCCTGGGGGTCTTCTAACTCAGGGTTCTCATCGGAATTCCCTGGAAGACTTGTTAAAGACAGATGGCTGACTGGGCCCCACCCCAAGAGTTTCTGACTCTGTAGGTCTGGAGTTTGCCCAAGAATATGCATTACTGACAAATTCCCAGGTGATGCTAATGCCACTGGATTGGAAACCACATGTTGAAAACTTCCATTCTGGCCCATCCGCTTCATTTCACACAGGAGAAGACAGAGGCTGGAGAAAAGGTGGAGACTCTGACTCACCCAGGCCCCCAGTGAATTGGTAGTGAAGTGTGATGAACTCCCCAGAACCAATGAAATTTGAACCAAAGCTGAAGAGGCTCTTAAAGTAGAATTAAATGAAGAATAGCTGCCATTTGAGCAAATGCCTTCAGTATTCCATGTTTTCTCTTTTAGAGAAAGAGATTGCCTGTGATTATTGACGACCTAGTAGTTCTGTAAACTATAGTAGTAAAATAATCTCAAGGTTGCCAACTCCACCCCCCTATTGTGAGTAGGGCCCTGTAGAATTGGCATCCCTGAGCACAGCGAGTTCCAGTGGTACTTATCAGGGATGTCACTCAACTCATAAAGCTCTCATCCACCCTCATACCCAAGCACTTTCGTGGAATGCCTGCTCCAGTGTGCATCCTTCAAAGCTCAGACATTGTCACCTCCTCCCTGAGGCCTTCCCTGACCCCCTTCCTGACCCCTTCAGATCCAGCTGTTGCTTTCATGCTCTTCCATCATCCCCATTCCTCAGGCTTCTTCATTCTCTGCCTTTGGGCTCTGAACCTCTATTTCCTCCTGGGTGGAATGGTGGCTACAAGAGCATCTGCCTCTCCGGGTTGGGTGGTAGTGAGAGTGAAGCGAGGACCACCCCCCCACCCCGCCCCGCCCCGGGAGTGCCTGGCACATTGTGAGTGAATTAGCTCTTGCTGTCCTCATCATTGTTTCTATTATTTCCACCATCGCACACTAATGGAGCCCTGTCCCATTCTGTTAGTAGTTGCACATATGTGTCTCCCCAGCTAAACTAGACTTCCTAAGAGCAGGGACTGGACCTTACTGGTCAGGACCCTTGGCACCTGGCATGGTTGCTAGCCCATAGTAGGAGGGAAGAAAGGGGAAAAAGAAAGTGACCTCCTGTGAGCAAATACCATGTGCCAGGGACCATGCTGGTACCCTGGTTATTAATATCCACGGTGACCCTATAAGGTTTTGCTGTTTTTTCCATTTTACCAGAAGTGTGAGAGAACATATCATCTCACAGCTACTCGGGGTCAGAATCCGGACCCAGGTTTCTCTGGCCCAGAGCACCCATCCTCTCCTACCCCTCACCACCCTGTATCTGGCTGATCAGTGCATACTTGGGATTTATGTTAGTCCCGCCTTCCAAGAGCCACAGATTAGCTTTGCTGATTATGGTATACACGTGAGTCTGTGCACATTGCCAGGTCACTCAGCCTTATCGTTCAGTAGGAGAGCTTCCCAAGAGCAGCAGCCTGTGGCTGAAAGGGTTCCAGATAATTAGCACTAGATGGTGTTGACAGAGCCCTCTTCTTGCAAGGATTTCAAAACCCTTCCCAGTATCCTCTGAGGACAGATCCTATGGGTTGTTTCATACACAGACGTCAGAAGGCAACCCAAGAAGCCCATTGTCCATTTCTGACCGTCAGCTCACCCCTGGCACTTTGAGTCAGAGATCCAGCTGACTCAGAAAGCAAGCTGCAAACAACAGATGCTGTAAATATGGGCAATCCCTGAGGACCAGCCCCCAGTGCTTGGGGTGGAGATGGTGGTAACTGGATATGATGGGAGAACTTGGAGCCTAAGGCCAAGCTCTCGGATGGACAGGAGAGGGGAAGAAGTCAGGCAAAGCTGCCCTTGGATCCACAAAGACCAAGCCAGGGGAGCTGCAGGAAGGAGTTGTAGAGGGGAAACGCCATGTGCGTGTTAGTAGGGAGAACACCCCGGGCCCTCTGGAGTGCCATTTTGGGAGTGATGAGCTGGAAATCAAATTGGCTGCTCAAGCGATGTCGTCTAGGGAATGGCAAGCTGGGAGACAGGAGACTTGGGCCCAGCTCCAGTTCTGCTCCTGACTATGGCATGTCCCCTCTCTGTTGCCCATAGCCTGTCTGTAATGGGCTACCACTCTCCTTCTACTTTCAGAGCACTGATGAGGAACAGCCTAGGGGACAGGTAAAGGACAGGGAAGGATGGACACTAGAGGGAAGAAGGGAGCCTAAGGGCCTTGAGAGGAGAGGTAGAACGGCTCCACAGGCTTGGAGGGCAGAGAGCGATGTCACCGAGGGGAGCTCAGGATCAGCACAGGCAACCCTAGCATCTGGCACATATGTTGCATGCTCCCCACTGCTGGAGGGGTGAATGCAGAGGCCAGAGGGGAGGGAGGCTGTAAGGAGGATTCCCACAGTGGCTGCCAGGAAGGACTCGACCAGGATTTGCAAACTTTCTGGAAGGGGCTAGACAGTAAATATTTATGGTTTTGTGGACCTGTGGACCCTGTCATGACCACTCAGCTCTGCCCTTAGGCATAAAGGCAGCATGGACCATGTGTAGGTGAATGGGCAGGACTGCATTCCAGTCAGACTGTTTATGGGCACTAACATGTGAATTTCATATCATTTTCACATGTCATGAAATAATACTCTTTGAATTTGTTTTCAACCATTTAAAACTATGAAAACCGTTCTTAGCCTGTGGGCCATACGAAAGCACTCTCACTTGGCACATGTGTTCATTGTTTGCTGACCTGGATCAGACCAGCTGGCCACATGCAGAGCGATGGAAGGCAGCATTCTTCAGAGTGGGATCCCAAAGAACCCCACGTCACAGATGCCCAGGAGGCTCCAGCCCTGAGACTCAGACTCCCTCCTACTTCCCAAAGTGTGCCCTGGGGCACCCTCATGTCTTAAAGCTCCAGTGCCCCGATCTATTAGTGCTGGAGCCAGCTCAGAGTACAAGTCTTTGTCAGAAGGGTAATAGGGAACGATGTCAAGAAAGGACTTTGTGTCAACTGGCTACATAGTACGTGCTGCGGTAAGGCATCCCGGATGAGTTCTTGAGTTGCACAAGATGGTCTGAGCCCTGGTTCAGCCTCCACCAGCTTCATTACCTGGGCCAGTTACATAACCTCCCTGCTCCTCAGTTTCACCTCTGTAGGATAAGGACAATAATAGCACGTATCACTTGGGGCTGCTGTTCTGCCGTGTTGGGAGGTTGTGGTGTTGGGAAGCACTCAGCCCAGTGCCTGCCAGACAGTAAGTGGCTATTAGCTGCTGTGATCTTTCTTACTGGTGTTATCATCGTCGCTGGGGCATAGTCTACATTAGTGCCAGAGCCAAAGCATCAACCCAGTGCCACGGCTCCAGTGCAGCCTCTGTGTTGGCCTGGTGTCACTGGGCCATGCGCAGTCTCCGGCTGGTGGCAGCCGCATTCATAGACAGGTCAGGTTTCAGGCTGTGGGGTGGATCCGATTCTTCCCTGGGAATTAAAGCCTTTGCCTGATCCTGCGGATAGAACTGGTGAATAGGTTTTGTTCCCTCACTGAGCTCAAAGAAATAAGAGTAAAGTGCCGGATTTCCGCTCTTCTGGTTTTAGAAAACAAAACAAAACAGAACAGAACCTTCAGTGTCTTCTAATTAACTTGGAGCCATCACCCCGTGAGAAACGGGATTCAGGACAAGTTAACTCTTTACTTCCTTACCAAGGAGGTCTCAGTCTAGGCTAGCACTCTGTAGACTGCTGTCCTTCGTGTGCCACCTTTAGGATTTATATCTGTCCTGTGCCACCTTTCATTTTATTTTCAGAGTATTTTCTTTTTATTGGCTCAGCGTTTTTAATATGACCTCATCTTGTGTAATTATATCCATGAAATCATGAAATAACTCATGTTTGTTTTTCTCTTCTACTTTAAAGTAAATATGTGACTCTAAAAATGGCCAAGTTTGCCTGTGAGCCCACCTGACGTGATCCTGCGAAACACCTTTGAGTCACTCTGATGCCAGCAGTCTGAATAGGGTCAGAACTTAGACCCTGCATCAGAAGATCTGGTGTCAAGCGCCCACTCTGCCCTTTCCTGGCACTTCCTGTGTCTCCCAGGCAGGTGACAAAACCTCTGAGACCCCTGCCTCCATGAACATTGGAAAGAACACTGAAAAGTGCTGTGGAGAACCAAACTGCTGTGTGAGATCTGTGGGTGGAACTGGGCTTTGTTCCTGATGAGGAGGGAGGAGAAGATCCAGGAGGGAAGGGAAGAGCCAGGGCCAAGGGGGAGGTAAGGAGAGAACAGAGCCCACCAGACTGCATGGGGCAGAGACCCACAGAATCTAAGAGTGCACAGGTGTCCCCTGTTTGATGGGAACTTGTTTGCATTGATACAGTATAAACCCTGGTGTGTCTAACTTGATGTGTCAACTTGGCTGGGCCATGGTATGCACAGATATTTGCGAAGCATTATTCTAGATGTTTCCGTGAAGTTATTTTTCAGAGGAGATCAGTAGACTTTGAGTAAAGCAGATTGTTCTCCACGGTGTGGGTGGGCCTCATCTAATTAAGTGACAGTCGTAATAGCAGAAAGGCTGGCTTCCCTAGATGAGGGAATTCCGCCAGCAGACGGCCTTTGGACTCACGCTCCTCTGTTCCCTAGGGCTCCAGCCTGCTGGCCTGCCTGCCATGCAGATTTTGAACTTGCCAAGCCTCCACATTCATGTGAGCCAATCCAAAGAAATAGATTCATCTCAATAGGTAGAGAGAAATGAGAGAAAGAGGAACCGACAGGGGGAGGGGGTGTCGTCAGTAACGTCTTTTACACTCACAGTGGAGGAGGGAAAAGAATGTAACGGGCACCTTGGCCAGCCACGTCAAGCCTCTGCTCTCACAGCCTTGCCCCCTCTTACTAGACAGTTTCGCCAAAGCCACTCCTCTTAACTGAAATGTTCTGCAGTTAGGGCTATAGTTAGTTACATTGACTTTCAAATTGTGGGTTGCAGAAGTAATACCCTCTGTAAGGTATTTCAGAGTTCCTCTTGTGGCCTGTGGTTGCAGAATGGCAGGAGAGAGGCAGCCAGGGTTTTAAGGAAGACAGCTCAGCGACTTAGGAAACTGGTAGAACTTTCCACTGGGTCTGAAGAGACTTGTTCATTTGGAGCATAGGCCTCAAGTTTGCTGGCCGAGAAAAAAATGGCTTCTGTATGTGTGTTATTTAAAAACCTAAAAAAAATAATAATAATAAAAAAATAAAAATTAAAAAAAAATTAAAAAAATAAAAACCTTTTATTGTGGGGGCCGCCTGCCTGGGCAGCTCAGTCCATTAAGTATCTTACTCTTGATCTCAGTTCGGCTCTTGATCTCAGGGTCGTGAGTTCAAGCCCCATGTTGTGCTCCATGCTGAGTGTGGAGCTGGGTGTTGAAACTTTCAAACGTTAATTGTTTGATTGATATTTTTGTAGTCGATAACATTTGTTTTCATGATTGCTGTGTGCTAGGTAGGATACAAAGCACTTGAAATGCATTCCCTCATTTCCTCCTCAGACAGCCCTGGGAAGTGGATGATTTTTTTTTTTTAATCCCATGATGCAGGGGAGAAACTGAGATGCGGAGAGTTTAAGGAATTCATTCCGGATGGGGGCACCTGGCTGGCTCAGTCAGTAGCGCATGTGATGCTTGATCTTGGGGTCATGAGTTCAAGTCCCACATTAGATGTAGAGTTTAAATAATTTTTTCTTTAAAGGGGAATTCACTCGAGGTCCCACAGCCAGTGAGTCAGGACTTGAAGCAGAATTTGTCTGTGTCCAGATCCCACTCTTCTAACTTTTGCACCTCATTGCTTCCCCTTAGAATTGAAAGGAGGCTGCTGGGTTTCCTTTTGAGTGAAGATACCTGGATCGATCTGGAATGGTTTTGTTTGTAATGGCTCTTTCTGTGGTTCTCTCCCACCGCCACCATTAGCATATTGCTTGTCGCCTGTCCTCTTCCTCCCTTCCCACCCCCCATGGCAGGAGACACTGTGCTGCCTCTCTTATGGGGGAGCAGAGCCTTGCTTAGGAGCTGCCTGAGAGTCCACTCGGCTCTCAGTGGCCAGACCTGTGTCACATGGCCACTTTAGCTCCAGGGGAGGCTAGAAAAGCTAAGCGCTGTGGCCAGTGGAGAGTGAGTGGCTTTCATGACAAATTCTGTAGGAGTCCGCTCCACAAGGTAAAATTAACAAATAGTTAATGTAGTCCAGAGTGTGTTAATGCAAATACAGGATCCAGTGCAGGCAGGTGCGGGAGTTCCCACGCTGCCTTTCCAGAAGGACTGCTGAGCTGGCCTGCACCCCGAGGGGATCAGTCAGAATAGCAAAGGCTCTAGAGATCACATCCAGGGTGGTGTGGTCACAGGAACTGAAAACATTAGTGCGGAGGACAGAAAGAGGGGACATGGTACTTTTTAAAAATATTCAAAGGCGGGGCGTCTGGGTGCCTCAGGTGGTTAAGCCACGGACTCTTGATTTTGGCTCAGGTCATGATCTCATCAGGGTCTGGATATTGAGTCCCTTGTCGGCTCCACCCAGAGTTTGCTGAAGATTCTCTCTCCCTCCTTCTGCCCCCACGAGCTCACTTGCTCTCGCTCCCCCTCCCTCTCTCCCTCTCTAAAGTAAATAAGTAAATCTTTTTTAAAAACACTGAAAGTACTGCAAGTTGGGAGAAAGATTAGGATTCTACACAATAGCTACTAAGAGATCCATAGAGGCTGAAGGGTGGGAGTGTTTCACTTAAAGTGTTACAAAGGTCTATTATCCTGCTGTGTATGACCTCATCCTTCATTCAGTTAGTCATTCGGCAAACACGTACCGCAGGTTTATCAGAGGCCAGGTCCTGTCTGCTGTACCAAATTCCTGAGCCATAATAATCTCCACCCTTGAGCTCACAGCCTAATGGGAGAGAGAGAAACAAGTCAATTCTGTAGGGTTATTTTAGCATCCCGCCAAGCAGAACTTAAAGGTGTGGCCTGTACAAAATGCTTTTGGCCCCATGAGGGAAGGAGCAGGCCCTCGAGGGGGTCAGGGCAGGCTCCACATGGTGACCTAACCTTGAGCTGGGCTTCCAAGCATGATTTAAGGTGGGGAGGTAGGCAGGAGCACATTCCTGGAAGGGAGACAAGTTCACAGCACACAGCCCTGAAGGAGCGGTACCGGGGGCCACGGGCCTGGACCCCAAGTCCTGTCGGGCAAGCCCCAGTACAGCCCCAGCCCACAGCTGAGTTTGGTCTGAAGTTGCAGGGTTGGTTTGTTCAACAGTGTCTTTGAAACACTCAAGGTTTTGTCCTGAGCTGTGCCTCTGTGTTCCAGAAGGGACACACCTGCCCACCGCTGCCCAGCAGACACCCCCCCACTTCTCCCCAGGGACCAGAACAGGGTCGCTTGCCCACTCCAGAGCAGCTCCCAAGGGAATGGGATTGCTGCTCTGGGCAGAGAAGGGAGGAGTAGCTGCTGGGGAGACTGCACAGGGTCCGCCCCTGTGGGTTCTGGTGCAGATCCGTGCCAACTTTGACGATGGGCCACCCCAGGCCGCGGGCATATTTCCCTCTGCCTCAGCAGCCTCACCTTTCTCCTCTGGCTGCCTGCTCCCCCTGGGATTATCTCCTTCCCTCAGGTCACTTCTTCCCAGTGCCTGAGACTGACCTGCAAGCCCTTCTGTCCTCTTCTTCCCGACTTATCATTGATTCCTTCATTCAGCAAATCTGTACGTCTCCCAAGAACTTCCCTTGTCCACCTGCCCAGCCCGGCACCTTGTACTCAACTCAGCTCAGACCTTCCCTGTTCCCTCTGCAGGTGTTCACCCTTGTCTCTTGGCTCTCTGGCACCCTGAGCTGGCTGTCTCTTGGCTCCCTGGCACCTGATCGAGCTGGCCTCGATCATGTCACTTTGCTCTGAAAGTGTTTGTCCATCTGTCATCCCTGACCACCTTTAGGACCTCCTGCAGGGCAAGGATTATTCTTCATCTTTGCCTCCCTTGCACCTGCCACAGGGCTGGACAAATAATACTGCTGCGAGAATGTCGTGGGCGGGCAGAGAGGTGGGTGTGAGGGAGATGGGCGGGCAGAAGGTGTAGAGAAAGCAAGTAGAAGGGTGGGTGGGTGGGATGGGGGCACTAGGCCGAGGACAGAGGCAGATGGCTGATAGGGAACAAGGAAGCGAACAGAGGGCAGGTATTGCTTACAGCAAATTCCAAACATCATATTATTTCACTCATAAATATTTCATACCTATATCTCTAAAAGGTAAGGAATATCTTCTTTAAAAATAATCTTTAGGGGATCCCTGGGTGGCTCGGCGGTTTCGCGCCTGCCTTTGGCCCAGGGCGCGATTCTGGAGTCCTGGGATCGAGTCCCGCGTCGGGCTCCTGGCATGGAGCCTGCTTCTCCCTCTGCCTGTGTCTCTGCCTCTATCTCTCTCTCTCGTTCTCTGTCTATCATGGATAAATAAAAATAAATCTTAAGAAAAAAAATAATTGAAAAATAAAATAAAAATAACCTTTAGCCATAGTACCATTATACACTCAAAAAAAAAGTTAAACAAATGTGTTTTTTAAAATCCCCAAAGATTAAAAACTGAAAGGAAGTCCCCAAAGGGATCACTGTGGTTCCTTTGAGTGACATGAGCAGGTGGGATTTCCAATGGAAAGATGGTGATCTGTAAATGTGGTCTAAAAGGAACATGGCTGTGCCGCCCTTGCTGCGGTAGGGTCTCAAAAGAAGGTATGTGGGAGCCACTCGGAGCTGACACACCATGTCATTGTCATAGCCTAGGTGGGACTAGGTCAGCTGGTTGTCACAGGCCTTGAAGATCATCCCTCACTGCTCACAAGCCGCACTTCATTGAATCTAAAATGCCATGGAGAATGAAAAGAAAAAACTGCCCAGGTCATCATTTATAAGAGCCACCCCAATATCACAAGGGTTCAAAATGGAAAGGGCGACGGGAGCTTACCATCCAAGAAACACACTGTATAGCATCAGAGCAGGACGGCGGGGCAGTTACTCAGTGTTGAACCCAGAGCAGCAGGGCAATCTGAGGGCCGTTGGCCTTCCACAAACACTCAACAAGCCTCTGCTCTCTGTGCCACCAGAGGTAAGGCCTCCAGGAGCTCCAGGTCCACCCTAGTTGGGTAGAGCTGTCCTTGAAGGGCGGGGCAGAGTGAGAGGTGCTGGGGTTTAGAGCCACATAGGCCCCTCTGTGCATCCCCACTCCTCCACTTCTAGGTGTTGGACCCCAGCTGCCCCCATGCATGGTAGAGGCTGGGGGGAGGTGACCTGAGAGGAGGTATACTGAGCAGCTTGCACAAGCTGACATTCAGTGAATGCCAGTCATTTTGTCACTATTATTCATGGTGTTACTGACACAGTGCAGGATGACAGTCCAGGTCACAGTGACATAGTCCACCCAGTGGCAGATATATTGAGGAGCTGGCATGGGGGTAGGGCCTTAAAAGATGAGCAGGGATTAGCTGGCTCATTTCCTTCTCTATGTCAGCACATCCAGATCTCACACCCTGTCCTATCTCAGTGCCCAGTCTTTTCTGTCGTGTCACTTTCAACTTTATGATGGCAGTGGTGGCCTCCTGCTGGACCATAGACTTGCCGAGGGCAGGACCTGATTGGTTTTGCAGATGAAAGGATGTTCTAGTTGGAAATAATGTTTGAAGAGAAGAGTGTGAAGGTGACATTCCAGGCCTGGGAAGGGTGACAGAGCCTGAACAAGAGCTGCCACTGTGATGACAGACTGGGTACAAACTGAGATGCACTGAGTGGCTAGAATTCACAGACTGGGTGACTATTTGAATATGCAGGGTGGTGGGGAGAAAGCTCTATGCTGCTCCCACCAAGACTGACGCAGGAGCAAATATTCAGTGAGGTTTAAGTGTGTGGTGCTGACCACTGGTTCCGCCAAGCGCCCACAGACGTGGACTTCTCCAAAGCAGTGGAAGGAGCCGAGAAGGCCACTGTCTTCCAACTGTGGGGAGTACCTCTCCCCCAAGAATCAGCAGGCTGGGACCAGGGGCCAAGAGCTGTGTCTGTGGTGGCCACTCTTGCCTGCTCTCGCCCCAGGTCACAGTCATGGTACTTAGCAGTTACTCATTACTGCTCTTTACCTGACATCTGGCTGAAATGTCACAGTGCCCGTGAGGCAAGCAGTCTTACCTTGGTTTTACAGAGGAGGGAACAGAGACTGAGTGGGCCTGTAATCCCCAACTTAGGACATGGGGCTAGACTCATCCCACTCCTGCAGCCTGTGCTGCTGTCCAGCCTGACTGGACCTGCCACTGTGCCAGGCAGACTTTCTGGAGCCTTCCCGGAAAGGTGATGTCTGCACAAGGCCTGACACGGAGAGGACAGGCAGACAAGGGCCTCATGATCCACAGCCAAGGATAGCCAGCCCCTGCACAGCTGCCCTGCGGCCTGAACCCAGGCGGGGCTTGGCAGGGCCTGGCGTCCTCAGGAGTTGGGGACAAGAGCAGAACAGCTGCCCGGGACCTTTGAAGGTTACCACCCATAGCCCAAAGGGTGGGAAGCCGGTTATCATTCTTTGTTTTTCTTCCTTTTTAAAATAGCAAGCTGAGTTACTTTTGTGGTTAAAAACAAAAACAAAACAAATATCCCCAGATTCCTATGGCTTTAAATTTCTGCCCTCAGTGGAGGATGCCCACTCCGTGGAATTCTTCATTAAGGAAGTCTGGAAACTCCCCAGAGCTGCAGGGAGCTGGCATGCGAGGCACAGGCTGTGCCTCTCCTGCTCTGGACACACCTTTCTTCTGCCAAGATGGCCCGGGTGGGTCTTGTGTCTCCACTGCCTCTTCTTCCTCTTCCTCTCCCTGGTTACGCTGACTGAGACCTCCTTTTGACCCCCTCACCCCATTCCCCAAAAGAACTCTGTCCTCTGCATGGCTCTGCCCCCTCAGGACTGGAGAACTTGGAGCTCTGCTGAGGTAGGGCTCAGACCTGTGCTCCCTGTCCTCTTGCACCCCCCAATTCCCTGCCATGGTGTTCCTCTGGCTTATAAATCCCCCAGCTGCCCCTTAGCCTACCTAGTGCTTGCCTTTCCAAACTGACCTGAATCCCTTCTAAGACTGAAATGCTCCTCCCCCAGGAGAAGAGAGGTGCCCCTCACTTTCAGGGGTCACTGGCGGGGGTGGGAGGAGCGGGTTCTAACACTGAGAGGTCTGCTGGTGGAGCCAGGGCTCCGGGACGAGGGGACAGGAGGATGCTTCTGGAAGGGCAGAGCTCCCCGGCCCCTGGGGACCACTGTGTGACCACTCTGTGTGTCAGTCCCCTCCTCAGGTAGGGTCAGTGATGCACACCTCGTGGGGCCAGGAGGATCCAGCTGTGTTCCTATTTAAACAGCTCACAGTGCTTGATCTGTAACTGGGGAGTTAAAGGGTTTCTGAGGAAGGGCAGGTGGGTCAGGCCAAGAGCCGGGGGGAGCCTTTGGAGGATTTGGGACACAAGAGGGACATGATCACTTCTAGGTTCAGAAAGTTCACTCTGGGGCAGCAGGAGACATGGAGGGAAAGAAGCAAGGCAGGAGTCGTCAAGGCAGCTGGCCTTGGCAGAATGTTGTGGCCGGGAGCTGGGGGTGACAGTCCTCTGGCCCATGTGACTGGGGGTCACCAAGGTTTTGTTTCTGAAGGAGCAGCAGGCTCCACATGTTTGATTAGCCACTGTCCCCCCACATCCTCCAAAAAGGAGCCTGGCTCCCTCCGCACAGAGAGGTACCCGTCCACCTCTCTTTAGTTCTTCCCACATGGCTCAGTAAGTGTGCAAGTCCCCAAGGGTGGGCGATGTGACACAAAGGAGCCACACTCAGGACATCATTGTGGGACAAACAAGCCCATCTTTCAGCCCTTTTAAAGGAAACCTTCCTCATCGCCTCCCCCAGCCATAGTCTAGGGAGTAAAGTACCTTGCCCTGCTGCTGGGTCCCTACCTGGGTGTCCCAGCTGCCTGGCTCATACCCTGAGGTACCCTAGCGTCTGTCTGTCCACAGGACCTCAGGCGGAACCAAGGTCAGGCCTTTTCAAAACCAACATCATAGAAACCAGTTTTAGGGAGCTGACTGACAGCCCAGTGCAGTCCAGCCCAGCCCAGCCCAGGCATCGTCCTGCAGAATGGGCCTGTCTGCCCAGCTAGTAAAGGGCCCTGCCCTGTCACAGGGCCTAGGCTCTCAGTCTGCCTCAGCCCCTTTGGGCACCACAGGGCAGGGACCACATGTGCCTGCCTGGTCCACCATTGCTTCCATCTCCAGTGCCAGGAGCAGACCTGACACATGAGTAGCTGTGCAGCAAGTGAGGGGCCCCATAGCCCCCCACAGCCTCAGCTCTCTGGGTGAACAGAGCCAGAGGGTCCCCTGTGCAGGACAGCTGTACAGTCACATCAGATAACAAGCCACATGGGCCTGGTCCCTCAGGAGCTGTTGGTCGACACCAGACCACTGACAGCACCGTGCTGGCAGGTGCCCTGTGCCAGCAGGAGCCAGGTCTGGGAGCTAGAGGATAGGGCTGTGATGGAGGGGGATGTGGATAGTGCCCAGCATCAGAACACCAAGGGTCTTATTACTCTCTGAACCTTAAAACATTGACCGGTCCTATCTTGTCCCACAGTCCTAACTAAGGTACATTGCATGCCAGCCAGGAGTAATTTGTAAGCTAGAATGTTGGCCCCAAAAAAGCAGGAGACTGGACTATTTCTGTGCTCTGTGGAGCTTATCTAATGGGGCGCCCGGGGGGTTCAGTCAGTTAAGTGTCCAACCCTTGATGTCAGCTCAGGTCCGATCTCAGGGTTGTGAGTTCAGGCCGCACATTGGGCTCCACACTGGATGTGGAGCCTACTTAAACAAAAATGAAAAACTGGGCTGCATGAGGATAGAGTCTAGAAGAGTGCAGAGGGGAATGACCCTGGCCTTGCCAGCCTTGAGAATGTTGTAGCTGACTCCAGGCTGGAAATCCTACCCTCTGATTTGGCCTGAACCAGGTAGAGGTCACAGTTGCCCAGCATTGTGAGTGCACTAACTGCCACTAGATTGTATACTTTAAAATGGCTAATTTTATGTGATGCAGGCTTCACCTCAATGTAAAAATAAAAGAACCGCTGCCCCTTACCGAGCATCTATTTTGTGGCAAGAACCATGCAGATGCCTTGTTTGTATTATTGCCGCTCCCTTGGGGCTGTTCTGCGGGGTGGCTGGTGTCCGCCCAGTCTTCAGACAGACACTGGCTCCAAGGGGAAGAGGCCAGGCCAGCTGCTGGTAACGGAGGCGAGACTTCAGCTACTCCAGGCCCTTTGCTTCGTAGGTAAAGAATGTCTCTGGGAGGTTTGAGAGGAAACTGGTCCAGAAGGGCCCCTAGGTCTGGGACACAGGAGACAGATTTACTCTCCATTGTGTGCCACTTTGGAACCGTTTACATTTTGAACCATGTGAATGGTTACCAAAAGATAACAGAGTCAACAAGGGACATTTTCTTTACAAAAATAAAACACTATCACCACCATGTCATGTCAAAAACAAGCACCATAAGGCCAGGGCTGCTGGATTCCTGGCCCCATTCATTGCATAGGTAGACAGAGTTGAGAATTAAATGACATGTACTGTACGATTCCATGTAATGGTGTACGTAGGGCATCAGAGCTGTAAAGACTGTATTGGGGCACCTGGGGGGTTCAGTGGTTGAGCATCTGCCTTTGGCTCAGGTCATGATCCTGGAGTCCTGGGATCAAGTTTCACATTGGGCTCCCTGCCCAGCGGGGAGTCTGCTTCTCCCTGTCCTCTGCCCCTTTCCCATGACTCGTGCTCCTGGTCTCTCTCTCTCTCTCAAATAAATAAAATCTTAAAAAAAAAAAAAAAAAAAAAAGTGTACTGGTGGTTGCCAGGGCTGTGGGAGGGGAGAGTGGGGAGTTAGAGTTGTAGGTTTACAAGATGAAAAAGGTGGCAAGGATGGCTGGTGGGGATGGCTGCACAACACTGTGAGTATATTTGATGCCCCTAAATTATACACTAAAAGATGGTTAAGATTGCAAGTGTTATGTGTATTTTAACATAATTAAAAGAGTAAATATACAGAGATAGAGTACAGCACCCCCCCCCCAAAAAAAAAAAAAAGCATTAAATGACAAAACGGGACAACGCAGGTAGCCATTCGCACACGGCCTGGCCCTCCTTGGGTACCCAGAAAGCATCTGTCATTCTCCTCCTCCTCCTCCTCCTCCCTGGCTCTTCCTGCCCTGGCTCTTCCCACCCTGGCCCCGCACCACACACCTGCACGCAGCTATCTGACTTTGTCCATCTGGCACCCCGCCGCCCCCCCCCAACACACACACACTGTGACTTGTGCTCTCTCCTCTGCAGAGAAGGCAACAGATGGCTCCCTGCAGAGCGAGGACTGGGCCCTCAACATGGAGATATGTGACATCATCAACGAGACGGAGGAAGGGTGAGGCCTGCAGGAGAGACTGGAGTGGGGATGGGTGGGCCCAGGGATGGCCGGCAGCAGCCCAACCTGCCCTCCCCTCTGGAGGACTCCTGTCCCATCCCTGCTGTGGCACACAGGTAGACCCTGCTGGTGGCCCTTGGTACCAGGAGGGCTGCAGACATCGTCCAGGTCCCACCCTAGGCAGAAGTGTGGTGTTTTAGGCATTTGGGAACCAAAATCCCACCCAACACTGTCATTAGACGGACCAGAGAGAGACACGCCCCTGGCAGTTGTCAGGCCACGCGTGTTTCTCAGTGGTGGCCTGGTCAACTAGACCCCTTAGAACATCCCTGGGCCACATCCTCCAGGACAAGGCCAGCTGGCAGCCCCTGACATTGGGACATGGCCCCAAGCACCGTTCTGCATTCTGTGGCCTGGAATGGGCAGGGGGGGACTCCCAGCTTTCTCTATGAGCAATAGACTTTCATTTCCTTAAGATTGGGGTCAGGGGACACAGAGAAGACAATGACAGTAAAGCAGAAATGAGAACCCATCGGCGTTAGCCTCGCCTCAACATTTCCAGTATGCAGGTCACACCGGGGCGCATGCTGTGGTGGAGGCATCGTGGCCGTGGGTTCTTGGTCTCTGACTAGCTGTCACTGACCAGCCGTGTGACCTTGGGCAAGTCACTGTACCTCCCTAGGTCTTTATCCTCAGAGGTAAAGCTCTTTTAGATTCTTCCAGCAATAAGCCCAAGGTCCTGAATGGGGCAGAGAGGCCAAGCAGGGTCAGTGTCCTTCTCAGGAGAACCCAGAAAGGATGGGATATGGTGTGACCACTATAGCCATCAGGAAGGACGGCCTGACAAGGCCTTTGTTCTGGAAAATCAGAACAGCCGGAGCAGGACCTCTTCCATTCTCACTGGGATAATCCAGTTGGCCTGTGAGGTCCCTCTTAGCCAGGTAGTGCTTTGTGGGGAGAGGGGCCGGCTGGAAGCAGGCAGTGAGCAAGGAGCACCCAGCTCAGCACACAGTGGCTGCAGGCAGCTTCTGCATCCCCAGTGGTGCTCGGGGCTCTTGCCAAGCAGCTGGTAGAGGACACCTGCGCCACCCTGGCCTCCTGTGCATCAACTGGAGAGCGGTGAGCAGACGACAACAGCACTGAGATACGAGGACCAGACGAGGACTACCGAGATAAAAGGTGGAGGGCAGGGATGCTCACAGCCTCTGGGAAGGCCTAGGGGCTTCATGGATGTCCTTGGAGAAGCAAGCCCCCGCTTCCTCGTAAACATTGGTGAAACTGGGGCTCATGCGAGTGTGGGTTCAGTTGCTGCCGTTGATGTGAGCACTACCTGTGTTGCAGGCGCTGCATGAGGCACTAGGGACCAGCAGTGAGCAAAGCAGATGGGACCCTTGGCCTCACCAAGCTTGTCATCTAAACTCAAGTCTCTGGTCTACCCCGCACAGTGTTGTGGCCTCCTTGTCATCCACTCTGTGCTCCTGACCTGTTACTAGACACAAGAGGCCCCACAGCCATTGCACCTCAGCCAGGACTTCTGATTCCCAGTCTCTATGGGCCCCTCTATGAGAAGCGGAGACAGGTCCCTTTAGAGAGCTGAGGCTGCAGGCGAGGAGTTCTGAGGGTGAGGAGGGGCCCCAGTGCCCTGTCCTGGGAGAGGGGCCCAGCCCGCCAGAGAAAAATGAACATACAGCATGTCCTCTCCGTCACAGCCTTGATTAGGCCTCCATGGATCCTTCCCTCCTTCCCTGCCGCCTTCACCCATGTTGGGGGGCCCGTGTCAGGGTTTCTGCCTTTCCTGACTTGACCTTGACAGGGTCAGCACTGAACAGATGGCTGGCAGACATCCGGCCACAGGAGACATAGGAATCGTTGCTCATGCTCCTGGAGCGGGCTGGGCTCTGTCAAGGCAAAGTGTCAAAGGAGATGCCATCCCTGCCCTCTGGGAGGCACCTCTTTAGCCAGGCAGCACCTGGGTAGGAGCCACAATGCAGTGCGCACCAGGGAAATGGGGGACTGGGACAGCCTTGGGTGAGGCAGGTTTTAGCTGTGCCTTCACCAGGTAGGCATGGAAGTTGGGGGCCCCAAAGCTTTTTAGGCCAGAGCAGTTGGGGCCACATGGACTTCACCCAAACAGTGTGGAAGGACAGGACGCAGGGGTGAGGCAGTTCTGGTGGGGTGGGCGATAGGGTGGGGGTTCAGGCTGCCGCCAAGGCCTTCAGGGCTCCCTCCCGTACTTGGGTGTCTCCATCCTGCCTACCATGACCACTGGGCCTCTCCAGCCTCTCCCTCTGCCTCCCCACTCGGCCTCCCTTCAGTCCCTCCCACCCCTGCCTGAACCACTTCCCTTGCCGCCCACAGCTGTCTCCATCACTTCCTCACACCCAGCTGGGATGCCACCTCCTCTGAGAGGACTCCCCTGAGCCCCCTCCCCAACAGCCACTCTGACTGCAGGCCTCTCTCCCTCCCCACATGGATGTGGGTCTCCCCGGGACACGTGGTCCTTGAAAGCAGAGCCGCGTGTTCCCCAGAGTGTCCCCAGCACCCAGCATGGTGCCAGCACGTGTGGCTACTTAGACGAGTAGAAGGATGTGGCAGGGAGGCCAGGGAAGGGGCACTGGGACTCTATGCCTGCAGGTGACTGGTTCTCAAACCTCAGTGTACAGGGAGCCCCCGGGGGCATGGTGAGCACACAGCCTCCCCGAGGGCTTGGCTCAGGGTCTAGGCTGGGAGCCTGGGGCTTACGTGTTTGACAAACCATCATGCCTCCCCCGCCAGGGGATTCTGGTGCAGGGGGTCCAGGGTCCATACACGGAGAATCCTTGCCAGGTATTTTGTGACCTACTGAGGACTTCTGGGGGCCAGGCAGTTTGTGTAGTGATTCAAACCTACGTGTTCAACAGGACACAGGACAAATAAATGCCATGGCCTGTGTTCCATGCCTCCTCACCTTAGTTAGGCAGGCAGCCCCATGTGTTGGATAAGAAGGTTCCATTCCTCAGCCCATCTTTCCCTTTGTCCTCCTGCCCAGTCCCAAAGATGCCTTCCGAGCAGTGAAGAAGAGAATCGTAGGAAACAAGAATTTCCATGAGGTGATGCTGGCTCTCACGGTGAGTGCCCTGTCCATCCGTGTGTCCATGGTAGAACCACACCTCCCCCCAGGCCCAGCAGGACTCCAGCCGCCCTGGGGCTCCTCTTGCAAGGGCTGGGAAGGAAAGGTCTGCAGGCGAAGCGCTGTCCTGTGTGTGCTAGCAGATGCAGAGTGGCATGAGAAGCCACTTGGAAAAGTTCTCTCCAACCTGCTGGCCTGGGGAACAGACTGAGGGGCCCACATCTCTCCAGAACGGGTCACGGAGAGCTTGTGCCACAGAACCTGCCAGGTGACATAGAAGCTCAGTAAACCCAGACGTTGGCAGGGCAGAAAGCCTGGCAGGCCACACTGGGTGCTGACTGGCCCTTGGATGCCCTGAAAAATGAACATAAAGCAAATCCCAGTGGCTGAGGACAAGCCAGGCAAGAGGGGACATCCTGGCTGTCTCAGGAGTTTGGCTGGGATGGAGATGAGAGCACTGTGTCCCAGCCTCCCCTACAGCAGCACTCGCATCCAGGGAGTCTGGCTACGCTGAAAAGGCACTCGTGCCCAGCAGTAGGAACAAGAAGCAGGGAGGGAAGTTCAGTGCCTTTTTCTGGGGCTGCAGGGTCACCAACTGATTATGAAAGTTCACTTTGGTTTCCACTTGGAGAGCTACCCGCCCCCTGAAGTAGTCACTTCAGAAGCAGCATCAGGATAGGCACCCCTCAGTGGGGGCCGCTAACCAGCACACCAGCCCCCGAATCACGGCACGGTCCCCGCTTCTCTGGGTTCCAGAGTCTCCCTCTAGGGAAACGGTCCCCCTCTCAGCCCCTCTGGGATGGAGACCGAATGCGAGGATGGGGTCCTAGGCGCTCCCCCTCCCCTCATGAGTGCTCATGGGTGCCTCCCGGCCTCCAGGTCTTAGAAACCTGCGTCAAGAACTGCGGGCATCGCTTCCACTTGCTGGTGGCCAGCCAGGACTTTGTGGAGGGCGTGCTGGTGAGGACCATCCTGCCCAAGAACAACCCCCCCACCATCGTGCACGACAAGGTGCTCAACCTCATCCAGGTGAGTGCAGGCGGGCAGGCCGGGAGGGCGTTGGAGGCTGCCCCGCCATTGTTGCTCTTTTCCCCTTTGCTTCTGTCTGTTTCTCCTGCGGGCCGTGTGGGGCCGTCTTGTTTATGCATTCACTGAAGGGTCTGAGTGTGGGGTGGCCTTGCTTGGCAGGGCCGTAACCCAGACACCAACAATCAGGGAGGGACTTTTTGCTCTCTGGGGATGGGCAGGCGGCTTACCAGGGAGACGGTGAACAGTGGTTACCGGCCGTGTCCCCTTCTCCCCTCTCAGTCCTGGGCTGACGCGTTCCGCAGCTCACCTGACTTGACAGGTGTGGTGGCCGTGTACGAGGACCTGCGGAGGAAGGGCCTGGAATTCCCGATGACCGACTTGGACATGCTGTCACCCATCCACACGCCCCAGAGGGTGAGGAGACGCCACCTGGGGAGCAGTGTGAGGGAAGGTGGGGGATCACCACCCACCCCACTGGCCTCGCTGATCCCACCTTCCACCATCTAGACCGTGTTCAGCTCTGAGGTACCATCAGGGCAGAATTCCGTGGGCACTGACGCCAGCCATGGAGGAGACTCCACCCAGCACACCACCTCCCTGCCCATCCCGGCCACGCTCCCCAGTGACACACCCATCACACCCACCGCTGAGCAGGTAAAGAAACCTGAGTCAGAGCCACGCGTGGGTCAGGGAGGGCCCCTCTCGGTATGTCATCGTAGCAGCCCCATAGGGTATGTATCATTCATCCTGTTTCAAAAATGAGGCTTAGACAAACTCCTTTGCCCGGAGCCACACACAGGTCCTCAGAGATGGTGGTGGGATTCAAGCTCAAGGGTGCCTGACTCCCAGCAGGCTCTGTCTTGCACCCCAGCCAGCGGTTCTCCAAACTGTGTACTGTGTACCGTGTACCCCGAGGAGCCCTTGAGGCAGCACCCAAGAGGGGGTGGGGTGGGGAGTGCCCAACAGGCAGCCTCTTCAACCACAGCACCTGCATTTTCTTTGTGGGATTTATGTGCTCAAATAAGATTCCATTTGAACAGAGGTTCTGGCTAAAAAAAACAGTTTTAAACTTATCTGCACAAAAAAATTTTTTAAACTCTTCCTTATGATGCTTCCCACATAAGCCTCAAGAAGGTTTGAGGTGTAGTGTTAGATGCCGGGGGCCGGGGCAGGTTTTCCTAGGGCTGTGTGTGTAGCTTTGCAGGCTCAGCTCACCCACCAGAGACCCATAGCACGCTGACTTAGCTTCTGCTCCTCTCTCTCTTCCTCTGAGAGCAGTGGGTCAAGACCACCTGCTGAGACTGGCCACCCCAACAAGGGATGTCTGCCACTGTGACCAGTGTGTGTTGGGTGCACGCTTGTTCTATTTATTTATTTATTTGTTTATGGATTTAAATAATCTCTACACTCAGCGTGGGGCTCAAACTCACAACCCTGGGATGAAGAGCTGCATGCTGTTCTGACTGAGCCAGCCAGGTGCCCCAGTGCACTCTCATTTTAGACATGGCTGTTGGGATGCGGGTCAAGGCCTTGTGTTGTTGGGGTGCCCCCTTTTGAGACGTGGTAAGAACTCCAGAGCCATCATATCAGCTAAGTGTGAAAACTTAGCTGCTAAAGGTACAGGGGAGGGATGCCTGGGTGGCTCAGCGGTTGAGCATCTGCCTTTGACTCAGGGCCTGATCCTGAATTCCCAGGATTGAATCCCACATCGGGCTCCCTGCGTGGAGCCTGCTTCTCCTCCCTCTGTGTCTCTGCCTCTCTTTCTGTGTCTCTCATGAATAAATAAATAAAATCTTTATTAAAAATAAATAAATAAAGGTACAGGGGAGAGAGACGCAGGTCTGTGATGGAAACAAAGTGAAACCTGACCTTCTAAAGTGCATCCACTGTTCTCCTGCACTCTCATTTGGATTTATGAACAGACCTGCCAGCGTCCCTTCCCATCCCAACCTACCTGAAGAGAAACTTTTGTATTTGATATTTTTTTTAATATTTTATTTATTCATGAGAGACACAGAGAGAGAGAGAGGCAGAGACACAGGCAGAGCGGGAAGCAGGCTCTATGCAGGGGGACCCCGACATGGGACTTGATCCCAGGTCTCCAGGATCACACCCTGGCCTGAAGGTGGTGCCAAACCGCTGAGCCACCCGAGCTGCCCTGTATTCGATATCTTACAGCAAGTTATAAACTCACCTCCCAGAGTTACAAGTATTACTAGAAAAGTTTTCCCAACTGGACAAAAAATTAAAGGTACATAAAAATTGTAAAATCACCCCACAATCCAAATTTTATGTAACCAGGTTATGATTTTCATCAATTTGCCTGAAGTCTAACCTCTGTGTGGATTAAGACTGGTTACATCCACTGCCAGAGGCTCTTGCTAAACAAAACCAGGTAGGGGTTGTTAATTTGCAGCTCCCCTTTTGTCTCCTGGGGCGTAGGAAGGCTTTGAGGTAGGCAGTGATAGCACTCCCGGACTCCATTGTAATTAGGTCCCATCTGACCCGGACACGCTGGGCTTGTGGTCAGTAGTCTTTCCACTAATTTACACCGAGAGTGTTCAGTTAGGCCAAACACCAGATGTTTTTGTGGGGTTTGGAAGGGATCTGTGAATCTCGGTGGATGTACTACTTGTCTGAGCCCCCATTTCTTTTCACCTATAAAGTCTGGGATAGTGATATGTGCTTTGTTAAGACTATGGTAAAGTTTAATTAGCAGTAAAATTTAAATGCTCAGCACTTCATAGGTGGTCAGTAAATGGTAGGTGCTATCAGGCATCGTGAATTTAATATAGTAACATTCCTGTTCTGAAATCAGCTAGGTCACATGCATCTCTCCAAGTGTAGGCCACTTAATACTAGACCCATGCGGTATTCCATGGCAAGGGATTCTTTGTCCAGATTAATTTAATTTTTTAAAGATTTTATTTATTCATGAGAGAGTCAGAGACACAGGCAGAGGGAGAAGCAGGCTTCATGCAGGGAGCCCGATGTGGGACTCGATCCCGGGACTCCAGGATCACGTCCTGAGCTGAAGGCAGAATCTCTACCACTGAGCCACCCAGGCATCCCTGTGCAGATTAATTTTAGAACTTCCATACCGATCACTTCCTGGACATTCACAGTGTCCACAGTGCTCCTGAGGACACCACCCCACAGAGCCCCACAGCATAAGACACTGGCCCAGTGGCCCTTCACCACCTCACCTGTGTGGAGACTGTGCAACATGATTTCCACCAATTGCCCAAGCCAAGACCTCGGAACCCTTCAATCACTGAAAATCTGCTGACATCTTTTTAACGTGTACTAAATCTGAGTATCATACTCCAGTGGGGGAGTGGCGCTGGAACTCACACTTGGGAGAGTCTGGGATACCAGAATAGGCCAGGAGTAGCAAACCAGGAACAAGACAACATCTTGTCCTCACAGGACGGGAGAAGGGAGTAAAAATCCTACCGTCCTAGGAGAAGGAGGAGTAAGATCCTGTCACTCTGGGAGGGAAGCAGGCCTCCTGACTCTCTCATCTCCCTGTGGCTGGGAGCTGCCCCCCCGGGGCCTCGTTAGCTGCCACCTGGGCCCCAGGAGCTGCTAGCACCCTCCAGCCATATCTGTGCTGCACTTAACTCTCAGCTCCACTCCTTTTGGTCTTCCCTGACCCAGGCTCCCCAGTTTAGAGATGGTGACGGTTGGTAGCACCTCTTTGAGGGGGTCTGGGGGCGAGGGGCAGCCCACGCGAGGCCTCCTAGTGCAGGGCTGTGGCTCAGGAGCCCAGAGGGTACTTGCGGTCGGCTCCTCTGGGGGCCCTCACCCCTGCCCTGGCTACTGGTGCCAGACTCTCCTTGGCGGCGGTGGTTGGCTCTGGACGCCTGGCTTAGCTCACCATGGCCCATGGTGTGTTTCAGATTGCGAAGCTGCGCAGTGAGCTCGAAATGGTGAGTGGGAATGTGAGGGTGATGTCGGAGATGCTGACGGAGCTGGTGCCAACCCAGGCAGAGCCTGCAGACCTGGAGCTGCTACAGGTGAGCCCCACCTTCCCCACCCATGCCACAGTTTTTGTGACTTACTCTGAACAAGAAGAGGAGGTTGAAATCACAGTGGAAGAGGTTGAAATCAGGGACTTTGGACTCCCTCACATGGGAATTCGGAGCTCTAGCATTTCCTGGTTTGAACAAAATAGCTCCTCTTGCCTCAGTCTCCTCATCTATAAGATGGTTCTGATTTCCCCCTTTCAGAACACAGAGCTTAGGAGGCAGGGGTGAGAGCAGCTCCAGCTTTGAGAGGAGAGGGCAGCTGGTCTTGGGCCCCGGGGCTGGTGGGAGCCACAGGTTTTTGCTCTAGGTGTCATGCAATACTCCCACAGTCCCATCCACAGCTGGGGACCATTGAGGCCCCACCCTACCCATGGAGGTTAGTTCACAGAGGTGCCAAGAAAGCTGGGAGACCCCAGGGCCCAGGAGTCCCCAGGTGTGAGTGATTGGGTTTTCCTGGTGACAGCTCATAAGTAATGAGCACCTCTCATGCACTGGGCTCTGATGTAAACACCTGATAGACATACATTCATTTCATCCTCACCACACCCCACAAGAGGGAGGTACTGTCATTATCCCTGTTTTCTTGATCAGCATACTGAGGCAAGGAGAGGTCATGGAGTATGCCCAGGGTCACATGGCTAATAAGCAGCAGAGCTGGAATTTGGACCCAGGAGCCTGGCTCCAGTTGCTGCTCTTTTGCTCTTAAAGGGCAGGAGGTGGGGGGTGGTGTAAGGAAGTGAGTACAAAGCCACAAGTGTGCTTGGTCACAGGAGGAAGAGAGGGGAGGTCTACAGGGTGTTGCAAGTCACTCAGGCCCGCCCTGCCCCACATGAAGGCAGATGAGGAATTTCTAGGAGGAGGTGGGTAACAGGGTGCAAAAGAAACCAATGTCAAGAGCAGAGCAGCGTCTGGTCCTCGTGGTGCCTCCTGGAGAAAAGTGCCAACGACTTTGCACCTTGACATGTGACCCAGGCATCTGTCCACCTAGTGGCTCGAACCTGAAGAGTCTGTCTTACAAATGAAAAACTTACACTGCTGTGGCTTTTCATTTTTTTCTCTTGCCCAAAGGAGCTTAAATATATAACTTAATGATTAAAAATCAATCAACAACATGGTGACTAAGTACAGTATGGGATCCTGGAGCAGAAGGACGTTAGTGGGAAAACAGCAAGGCTGAAGAAAGTCTGGAATTAGTTCATAGCATTGGCTCAGCGTTAATGTCTTCAGTTTGATAAATGCCAGACTGAGGAGAAGCTGCATGAAGGGTTCACAGGAACTTTATTATCTTGGCAGCTTTTCTGCAAATCTGAAATGATTCCAACATAAAAAGTATTTAAAAAGGAATTAGGGAAGGGGCACCTGGGTGGCTCAGTCAGTTAAGCATCTGCCTTCAGCTGAGGTCATGATCTCAGGGGTCCTGGGATCGAACCCCACGTTGGGCTCCATGCTCATCGAGGAGTCTGCTTCTCCCTCTCCCTCTGCTCTTCTCCACACCTCATGCTCGCTGTCTTGCTCTCAAATAATTTAGGGAAAATAATGAGGGAAAAATTCAAAATCGGAGTTTGCAGGTAACAGCTAGAGTGGTCTGGTTTAATTTTTTGTTTTGGTTACCAAAAGATCCTGGTCCTCCAGAGAAGTTACGCTTTGTTCCACTGTTCCAAAGAGAAGTTACGCTTTGTATTCTTGGTTTTTCAAACAAGCAAAGGTGGCAATGAGAAGTCGGCACAAAGCCAGGTTAAACCAGCTGCTCTGTCTTGCGTATGGCTTGTCTGCTGTGTGTTCGGTGTTGGCGTAGATCACTGGAGGTGGGATCCAGAGGCTTGTTTATGGAACCCTGAAAGCTCTCCCTGTGGAGCTTGGAGTCCGGTTTGGAAGCCCCTCCGTCATCCAGGGTGGCACAGAGGCTGGAGCCCGAGCCCTGGCCTTGCTCTGGGCCCTGGAGCCGTGACCATCTCTCTTCCTCCACCTGCAGGAGCTCAACCGGACGTGCCGTGCCATGCAGCAGCGGGTTCTGGAGCTTATCCCCCGAATCGCCAATGAGCAGCTCACCGAGGAGTTGCTCATCGTCAACGACAACCTCAACAACGTGTTCCTGCGCCACGAACGGTAGCCCGCCACCCCCCCCCACCACCACCACCAGCCTCTGGCCAGCTGCCCTAGCCCATTCCCTCCCCTGGCTCCCTCTCTACACCATCTAAGCTCCTCTCGCCTCCCTCTCAGACACTAGACCGCGTGCCTTCAGCTCTCTCCTTCCCCAGTGGGCATGAACTTGACCCCGCCTTCCAGCCACTTCTCCTCACTTTGCCAGAGTGTGCCCTGCCCCCCGTGCCTGCCCCTGTGCTGCCCCCGTGTCCCTGCACACAGGCCTGCTCTATCCTTGCTCACTGTCCTTGCTCACTCCACCGCTGCCTGGCTCTGGGGCCGTGGACCTGCTACTTGACTTAACTACGGCTCTTTGACTCTTTGCATATTACATGACACTCACTTTAGCAAGAAATGGATTCATTAGAAGAGCCTTTATGAAATGGATAGCTTTCAGAATCCTAAGAGTACAACAGCGAGTCCCACCCGCAGTGTGGGAAAGAAAGATCCCAGGACAGCTCAGAGGTCTCGGGGCAGAAACTCCTGGACCATGACTCTAGGGTGCTGCCTTCAGGAAATAAGCCTCAAACACTTACCCACTATCTGTCACTCTGTTCAAGAGTCAGCTCTCCAAGAGAGCCTGATTGGCTCAGCTCCATTATACCCACCAGTTAGGGAAGGGAAGAGGGCCCCTTGAAGGCAGTCGCACCAGAATCACAGGAAATGGGAGACGAGCAGCACCCCAGAGGGCACTCAGGTGCTATTACAGAAGGGGCACCAGGCTCTCTCTGTATCTGAAAATGAGGTTCATGGTGGTGCCTGCCCCGTGGGGTGACTAAGAGTCTACAGAGTGACACCTGTAAGCACTTAGCAGCCAGTGGAGTCTGGGCCAAGACAGTTATCCAGCCTTCACCAGTTCATTTCCTGTCTTTATCCAGCAAGACACTGAGTGATTCTGAGTCAGTCTAGAAAGGGGAGGGACCCCTGTGGGCCACAGCTGCCCAGCACTTCCTGCTTGCTGGCCCAGTAGAATAGAAGAGTCCCTTTCTGCCATTTTGGGGTGTGGGCTGAGGTGGCCCAAGGGCCCAGTCTGGGGATGACTGGGGCCTCTTGACACCCACAGGCATCAGGCCTGACCTACGCCTGCTGCCTCCTAGTTCCCTATCCTACTCATAGTGTCTTCACTGGATCCTTGTGTCTGAGAGGCAGGTTTCTCTATCACCCCCTTGGAATAGACAAGGAAGCTGAGGTTCAGAGGTGGCGTACCCACAGTTACTCAGTAGGTGACAGGGCCGGGCCTCAGCAGACCACAGCTCTCTCCAGCCACCTCAGCAGCCTGTTGGCCTGTCAGAGGCTAATCCCAGTGGCTCCATGATGCAGCATAAGAGATGTGCTGACACCACTCAGGAGAGCCACTGACACGCACTCACATCAGTAGGCTCACTCACCACTGAACACATTTGATAAAACAGCACTTACCTTGCCGTGTGCCGTGCATCTCCACTTTCCTCTTTGTTCTAGCCTGTTCCTGTTTGTTAGTTTACTGCCGGTCATGACAAGTGGCCAGAGAATTGATCATTCGATTGAGACACTCTGACAAGCAAATGAGGAGCACTGTTAACAGTTGCCCAGGGATAGCAGGTGTAAACTGGACCTGTCACCCTAATCCTGACCCACTACCATGGATTTGGAGGCTGGCAGTGTGAAGAGCTCTGCCTGGCCTGTGCTGAGGGGGCCTCTCTGCCTCTCTGACTGCTCGTTTCTGTCTTCATAGGTTTGAACGGTTCCGAACAGGCCAGACTGGCAAGGTAAAGGCACTTTTCTGGGCCCAGATCATGCCTTTGTTGATGGGAA